>NC_140741.1:17585000-20085000 GCF_050655825.1 Lonchura striata
CAGTTTAGCAAAGCACAGATCTGACTAATGGAAACCTGGTCACAGAGAAAAGAACAAACCCAAATCACTCACAATTTGCTCCTCTTTGGACTTTTTTCTTGCTATTTTTTTTAAACTGCAGACATTTAATGCCATGCTTGTCTGAGAGCTTTTCCTGTAGCTAATAATACTTTGCACTGTAGTGCCTTTAATCCACAGATCTCAAAGTGCTTTGCAGGCATTAATGAATTAAACCTCATAACACCCCTTTGAAGTAGGCATTATTACAGCAGTCTTAAAGATGGGCTGAGTAATTTTCCTGAAGTTGTACAGCAAGTCCCTGACAGAGTCAGGAATAGCTGCTGAAGTCCTGCATCTCAGCCGCTTCTGCAACCACCCTGCCATTCTCCCAGATTAGCTCTCTTAAATCATTTTAATTTTAAATAATTACTTTGATTTACTTACTGTATTTAAGTCATATCTCTGTTAAATACAAGGGGAGGCATTGATTTATCCTTGGTGGGTTAGGCATTCGGTGCCTGTGGAAGTTGTGCTGATAATGTGAAGTTAAACTGACACAAATCCCCATGTGGGGATGCTCCTAGGGGGGCACAGGAGGGGCTGTGCAGGGCTTAGCTTGAGCCCCGTCCTCAGGCAGCCCCACCCAGCTCTGTGCAGCTCCATCAGCTGGGCTGACACTCACCTGTGGCAAGCACATTCTTCTCTCGCTCAAGATTTTTTTCATAGAGGAGCACAGAGGAAAGAATTTCTATTTCTTCTCCTTGTTTTTCCCATTTGAAATGTGTTTGGAGAATTGCTTACCTGGGGTGAGTGCTTGATTGGATTCTGGTGAGGATTGTTTGAGCCTGATGGCCAATCCAACCCACCTGGGGCTGGACTTGAGTGAGAGGGTCACCAGTTGTGAGTTAGATATGGTAGTTAGAAAAAGTAGGTATGCAGTTTTAGTATCTCCTTTAAATAGTGTATTAATGTATTATAGTATAGTTATAATAAAGAAATCATTCAGCCTGCTGAACGGAGTCAGATGTTATCATTTCTTCCCACTGGGTTCGCCTGCATTTACAATACTCACCCAGTCCTGCAGCGCTGGTGCTACTGCCTGAAACACCAGCAGCATTTTCCAGGTCCTTTCCAGGACTAAAAAGGGTCCTTCTCATTGCCCATGCCACACTTTACACACATTAGGGGACACACATTACACATTACACACAATACCAGCCCTCTTCCCTCCCTCCTGACCCTGTTAACTAAGACTAAACATGCAGTCGAGATTGAAACCAAGCCTAACTTCCTTCAAAAAGCCATTCAATCTTGAATTGCCACACAGGGCTGGCAGAGTGTGCCCTAGCCCTCTGATTCCTGTTTTTAATTAGTTTTTCAATGATGTATATACCATTCTACTGTCCTTTAGGCCCAGCTCTACTGAAAGTCTCTCTGCTTGAAGCATTTTAGGGTTTTGTGGAGAGGTGCATTTTGGTGTGGCTTTAGCCTCTTCCTAAAGGCTTGGCCTCCACAAGGAAGGGGTGAAAAGCATGCCTGATTTTGGTCAAAGTAACATTCCGTGCTGCCTCTGACAGCAAGTTTAGAAGCATCCTAAAAGGCAAATTGCTGTAAATCTGCAAATAACCAATCCCAAAATCAATTAATTGAAATTATTAATCTCGTGTCAAGCAGCTCTCTGTGATCAGATTAGTGGGTGGGAAGCCCTCATCACATCCTCCTCAGCCCTAGGGAGCTGGGTGGTGGTGACAGCTGAGTTGTGTGGGGCACCCAGTGCTCTGAACAGAATCTGTCTGTGGTGGAGGACAGCTCCATCTGAGCACGTGGTCCTCTCCCTGCTTCCCTGGCCACAGACACCTGCTGCTTTGCCAGCAGAAAAAAGCACCCAGTACCAAAAACCCCAGAGCACCAAGCAGTGGCTGATCACTCAGGGTGTTGGATACAGCCAGCCATCTCCCAGGGCTGGACTTCCAAGTGTCTCCAGGCCAGATGTGGTGACAGGGAAGATGGGAGGTCCACAGCTGTGTGTGGGCAGTGGGAACCTGTGACCTAGCTGAGGGTGCCAGAAGGCCGTGGCTGCAGTGATGGATGCAGTGCTTGCACGACTGAAAGCTGGACAGCAACAGCTCCAAATCATACCTGGGAACCTGCATGGACTTAGATCAAATTTACTTACTGGAGAGGAACACTCACAGAGCTGCTGCTAATCCATCCCAGAGCAGGGCAGGCTGCCACCACTGTACCCTGCACAGCTGCTCCTGCAGGGATGTGGTGCAGCTGGGGCACAGCTGATGCTCACAGGGCTGCCCACACCACCAGCCTTCCTGAGTTAAGCCAAGGATGCTACAGTGCTCCTTCTTTTTCCTGTCTTTGTGGTTACCTCACAAGAATCTCTGATTGCAGTGCATAAGCGCTACTGTAACACCACCAGACACACACGGAACATCCCAGGGACTGAAATTAGCTCCTGCAACTCTCTAGATGGTCTCAGGCACCAGACTCCTCAGATAACTATGTTCAAAGGATTTTCTGTACCTTTGCAGCATGTGTTTTCCACTGGCTGGCCTGACAGATGCTGCCTGCTCTTCTCCCACGTTGCTTTCCTAGAGTATTGCTGAATATTTATTAATTGGGAGCTTATTGACAAGATCCCCTGCACCCTTCTCTCACTGGTGCCAAAGTCACAGTGCTGAGCTTCCTCGTGAGGCACATATGCTTCCCATAATCTTTCATGGCTTCTGTGGGGGGGGGGGTCTTTTCACTTTCCTACACACACAGAGCCTGCTATGTTCCTTTCTTGGTAGGAATGCGCTAATTGTCACATGTCTTTCTTTTTAAAATAGTTTAATGTCATAATGATCCTCATTTTCGTCCTTCCTGCTACAGGCAATTTCTGGAATGTTTTAGAAGTTTTTGAAAAAATAAAAAACAAAACAAAACAAAAAAGAAAACAAAACAAAAAACTAAACAAAACAAAAACCCCCAAAAAAAACAAACAAAAAAACCCTAACCAACCAACCAAACAAAAAACAACAAAAAAAAACCCAACCCAAACCCTCTCACAACTTGTCTAGGGAAAGAATTGTTACCACTCCCAAGGCTGGGCAGTATCACTTAAGGACACTAGAAACTTTGTTTTTCACTTCAACTGCATACTTAGGGCTTAACTAGTTGTCATTCCTGGTTTTGCAAAGCCCAGCCTTATCCACACATATTACAGTTTAGATGTATCTTTAGCTTAGATTGTCTAAGGTTCTCCTTGATATTTTTCCACCACAAGGTTTACGGAACTTTGTTGCTTCTGTCAGGTACCAGCCCCACCAAAAAGGAAAAAAAAAAAAAAAAAAAAAAAGGAAAAAAAAAAGTTCTAAGTCACTCCATCTTTGCGTAGAGCGGTGAGAAGACATCACCTGCTGATCCAGGTGGGCAGTGTGGGCCATGTCAGTGCCAGAGAGGGGCTCCCTACATCACATGTTGCTGACAGTACCAGAAAAATGGATATTGAGGAGTGAAACCATTCTGACCTTTATTGGCCTGAGCCACCATCACATTGTTCTTCTCAAGCCCATTTCCACTTCCACTGGACAGGTGCTCTGTGGGTGCTCTTGGCTGTATCAGGGACGTGCCAGAACAGATCTCTGGTTTGTTGCTGGGAAGTTTCAAGTGCCACCTCACTCACGGGAAGAGCACAGAGGACAACCTGGCAAACCAAAGAAGTGGGGACAGGTTCGAAGGATCACCACCAGCTACCTCCTGCTTCCCCAAATATTGCCTTTTCCCTTTAGGAAATCTGGAACCACAGAGCGGCATCTGTCAAGCCGTAGGCACTTGAGAGTAAGCACCCATCAGAACAACTTACTGTCAAAAACAGGTACAAATTCATTTCATCCCACTTTGTGCCATATGCTGCTGTCAAAACTTCACAAACTGTTTAGGCAGCATGTTGGGACATTGTGACTATGAGTAGAGCTATTTTTTCCACAGCTCGGTGTCACTGGCATTTCTAATTGGGTGTTTCCCTGGGCACACATGGCTGTGGCAGGAGAACTCAGCCTGGCAAGGTGGGCACAGGGCAAACCTCTGCATCTGGCCACCTGCTCATCATCCTGCAAAATGCACTGGCCACACTGCTCAGGGACTGCTCCTTCTGTGCTAATGCTAGCACTGGAAAGGTGGGGTGATCTTTTTCTCCTGTGGTTTGATGAAAATCTTGACTCTTGGATCAGACTGGTAAGCGGAATTTAAATCTCACTCTCTGCCGCTTGAGACCAGGTTTTGTTCTCATGACAGGAAAGTTTGTTAGCATGGCCTTTGCTGTAAGAAGTGGGAAACAGACCACAGGATAGGTAAAGAACACATTTGCTGTTTTATTGGTGCCTTGCAGGGCAGTAATACTGAAAAAGGGGAATGCAAAAGAAACAAAAAACCCAAAAACCAAAACCAAAAACCCAGGATGGTGGCAATCCACATAGTATTTTTTTAAAGAGTACATCAACTCCTGGTTTTTTTTTCATTTATTGTGGCATGAATGGTAACATAAAACCAAAACATGAAAATATACAACTTATATTACACTATGTGTTATGAACAAAATATAAATCTATAACTCTATGTTATATTTACATAATTATTTCTTTTATTAAATTTCAAGTGAGATGGTAGGTTGCACATATTTTGTTTTAAGCTCCAGGCATTTGATTGTCTCTATTTCTTTTCTATTTTCATTTCACTTGTAAAATCCAAAACGTTAGGAGTAAGAGCTTTAGAGCCAATGGAGCTATATAAATACTGTTTCAGCAAACCAGTGACAAAAAACACTGGGGAGTAGAGAAATCAGTCAGTAGAAAAAACAAACTTGACATGTTCTTCAATCTGGGAAACTGACAAGTTAAGATAAAGTCGAAAAAATGTAAATATAAACCAAGCTAAACAGACAGCCCATGCCCTGTGAATTGAGGATACACTTGAATCCACACCTAGTGAATTACACAGTTATTTGCAAAATGGAAGGGATGGTTCTATCCAGAAGTGGTCAGACAAAGAAACTTCCTATCCCATACCTTGTGCCCTGAAACGAGATACCACACAGCTGCCTTTCTTTACAGCGGATGAATTCTTGCTCAGGAAGACCTACATTTCCATGGAGTATAATTATTTTTGATGTTACAAATGTGATGTCAGAGGCTTCTTCGGGGACAATAACAGCTCATCTCTTTGGATTAAAAAGAAAAAGCCCTGAAAATGTGCTGTAAAAAGGTTAAAGACAATTTACTTTCTAAAAAATGATTTAATTAAAGACAGTCTACTGCAGTAACCAAATCTTAGAAATAATGTCTTCGAAGAAAGAATTTCTTCCATATGCATTCATAATAAGAGGATTTGGTTACAAAACTAATTAAGTGCTATAATAATAGCTAGTGTTCTTTTCTGGGGGCCTGATTAATATAGCGGAACGGTTAGATAAAGATGTTAAATGCACTTAAAAATCCTATTTTACTAATATAAGGCATGAATAAATGGAAAAAAGGATATACTCTGTGTTATTTAATTGAGCTTAGAAGCAAGTGCCTCAGTTTTTTTTTTCCTTTATTTTCCCCTTTTCCCCACTGCTGGAGATGTTCCTTCTCAAACTCCCAAGATGCATGGTGGCTTCAGGAGGAGGTGGCCTGTACACTCCCCCAGGCAGCTCCCCAGGAGCATCCTGGCTCACCAGCTTCCCAGAGAAAAGGGGAACAGAGCCACCTTGGCATTAGGGCCTCAATAACCTTCAAGGTGAATAAACCCTTATCTCTTCTAACCTGTTTTTTCTACATGCTCCAGGGCACAGAGCCCAGGAAAAAAAAAAAAGAAACAAGAAGATAATTTTTATAAATGTGTATTTTGCTTTTTAGATTTTTTTTCCCCCAGAAAATTCAAGAGGGACAAACAGTACCATATTTTCAAATCTGGTCTTCTACTGCTGAAGGTTATATGGGTGCTCATCCTTGGACCTAAGAAAACATTAACATGGGCATTAAGCATTTTGCTGGCGTGGAACCCCAGAGCCATTTTTTAAAAATCTATGTTTTCATCTTTTGGCCTCTTTTTTGTTTCCTTTTTAACATTTCTGCATGGGTTTCAACATCCCAAACGTGAAAGAGGGGGCCAGTGTGCTACAGCAACCCCAAGGAGAGGCAGGCTGGGGCACAGCCTGTCACAGGGAACGTGCATGGGACAAAGTCAGCCCTGGCTGGGGCAGTGGGGACAGCTGGGGGTTCTGGGGAGGGCACTGCCCCAGCCCTGGGGCCCACGGCCACCAGGCTGGGGACACCAGGCACTGCCCCATCCCCAGTGCCCACAGATACCAGGCTGGGGGCACCGGGCTGGGGACACCAGGCTGGAGACACCAGGCACTGCCCCATCTCTGGTGCCCCCGGACACCAGGCTGCCACCAGCAGCCTCTCCTGGGAATTCAGGGCTGGCATTTGGTCCCAAGGGCCCCCTTCCCTGACCCCTGCCACCCCAAGGCTTGCTCCAACCCCATCTGGCAGCGTGACACCTACCTGGAGCTAAAACAAAGTATTCCTGGTCGCCCAAAGTGACACAATTAAACCAGAGAATCTCTCAACTGTGGTGGAAATCAAGCATCCAGCAAATGTGAGGTGGACCCACAAGAGTCAGAAGTAATTTGTTCACAAAGACAGGGAACAAATTTAAAAGTTAAAAAAACCCCAAAAATAAAAAGGAGCAAATATCTGTTTTCACATTGTACATAATAATGATATAAAAACAATTGTCTATTTTTTTCCTTCTTATCCAAACAGAGTGCTTCAAAAAAATTGGCTCTAGATGACTGGTGTAATTAAATAACTAAAATGAGTGATGAGAGAGCAGAAGTTAATTAAGATTGAAAACAACACTCCCATTAATTCACTCCATCATAATAAACATCAGAAGTTGACATGGCTGGGGCCAAAAAAAATAAAAGAAAGAGAAATGGTGTGAGCAGAAGAAGAAGCGATTTGTTTTCATATGTATATATATATATTTATATATATATAAAAAGGTAAGGTGGAGAAGGGTATCAATTTTAAATAGCCTAACAGCTTCATTTGCTGCACTGCCAAATTAGAACAGAATAAAATAAAGTTAAAAAAGGGGGGAGGGTGTAAATAAATTATACATAATTTACTAATCTGGGAACAGCTGACCATTATTATTATTATTATTATAATTACCATTCAACACTAGCAAGAAGAGGCAGTTCAACTGAAAAAAAAAAAAAACAAAACCCCAACACAGTCATAAAATACAAAAAAAAAGAACCCTCTCTGACACGGAGGATATGATCAGCTACTCCAAGCATCATTTCAGAGCAAATCTTCTGAGAGAGAGAAAATAGAAAAGAATTTTTCAAAGCAGAGGTGGAAATTGGAAAACAGAAGAAAAAGAAAAGAAATGTAGCAGGGTAAAACTGTCACATGCCCAAACATCGGAGTATTGTCCTAAGTGTTCAATGGCATTTGCTTTTTGCTTTGCCGAAGGCCTGCAGAGGTCAAGTTACACTTCAAGTGGAATTTCAAGAGGCAAAGAAAGGCATTCCCCCCTTCCTATCTGTCCTGCTCATTGTCCTGCACCTGGCATCAAGGGCTGAACTTGCCTGATTGAGGGACTGTTTGCAAAATCAGGGCTGCCAAACAGTGGCGAGCAGGGCTCTGGGGAGTGCTTGGGCTGGGATCTCACTGCCACTAAGATGTGTGGGGCAAACTGTACAAGTTAGAGGTGATAACAACAGCAACGCAGCTCCCTCTGGGAGTAGAGATTCACAAGGAAGCAACATGAAGTTGGCATCCCCAGTTAAAGAAACAATTTGGAGGAAGGTTTTTGCCACAGCACGATGCCAAGACCTTCCCTTCCCGGGCGCAGAGCAGCTCCCAGACACCTTCCTCATCTGGCTGTGGCTGCCCAAGGAAGACAAAACTGCCCAAGCAATGTGAGTGGTCTGGAACAAGACTGGAAATAGTTTAGCACAGGAGAATGTTTTTTCAGTTGTGAGAGACAGCAGTGAGGGAAACTCAGCACTGCAGCGGCCCGTGTTCTTGTAACCCCACTCAGAATATGGAAATGTCCTCAGAGCTACCAGCCTTCCTTCCCATGCAAACATCCCACTGATAAAAGAAGAATTTCTGCCAGTGCACAGGAGAAAAAGAAGTCAGTGGAAAAAAAAATGCCTTTTGAATCAGAAATCAGTTCTCAACCACCCTGAAGGTATGAGTTCATCAGAACTGGTCTCAGTTGGTGGTAACTTAATTATGCTCAGTGCGTGGTAACTGAGTTACTGTGTCCTGTGCAGAACAAACCACATTTTGGACAAGCCTTTTATGTTGTTTATGGTGCCACCTGAAGTGCAAACTAAAAGTAAAGGTTTCTTGCAGACCAAGTCACTTGGAGGGTGCAGGACTTCATTCTGGAACACGCTTTTTGCTCATGATAATCCAGGATTATTCTTATCAGTACCATAAACACGCACACATGAAAATCCAAGACCATAAAATATTTTTTCTCTAAATTTCTTATGTCTCTCTCTCTCTCTCTTTTCTTTTTTTTTTTTTTTTTCACCTGAGAACAGCACCTACAGTTTCCTTTAAAAAGCAAAAGCAAAAATATATTACTAATCTCACCAGCTGCTGGTATATCAGGTTCTTCAAGGGATTGTCTAAGATATAACACTGTCCTAACTTAAGACAGAGCAAGAAGCAAATGAAAAGCCAAAGAAAAACAAAACAAGAAGGGACCAACCTAAAAAAAGCAAATTCAACTAGTTCAGCGCTTTAGTACAAATTTGGCACTTGCTCAAAGACTCAGTATGGTGTGCAACTGATGAAGAGAAGTCCTCTCTTGAAAGGAAATGCTTGTTGGGGTTAACAGAAAGACTCCCCACTTCCTTCCTTGCCAGCCACGCACACAGGCACGCACACACACACACACTTCTGACCCAGATTTGACAGGGAGGAGGAGGAGAAGGAGGAGGAAGAGGAAGAGGAGGAGGAGGAGGAGACAGAGGGGGTTAAAAGGAATTTTAACCTTTTTTTTTTCCTGTCAGGTGCATTACCAAAAAAAAATTATTTCTCTTTAAACTGTAGCACAAAACAACAAAACACATTCACAAGCCACTTGTTGGCACTGTGTACCTGAGTGAGAATTTCTAGAACATTGTAGAACAAACAGCCATAAAGTTTATTTGAAAAAAAAAATAATAATAAAAGGTCAACGAGTAAGACTTCAGTGCTTGGGTATAGCAGCTGAATTACTGGCATTATTTTACCCATAGCTTATATCATTCTGTTGTTGTTGTCGTTGTCTTTGTTTCCTTCCTTCTGAGCCTTTTTTCTTCTGATGCAGGCTGATGTCTATTAGTCAGCTGATGTCCCAGCTAGTTAAGACTAACAGTTAAAGTAACAGTCAGTGTATGAGAAAGTTAATGTGCTTGGCCACTGGCAAGGATAAACCAGATGGGGCTTTATTTATTTGTTTTTTTCTTTCCTCCTTGGAGTCCTGCAGGTGGCGAGCCGTGGGGACCCCGATCAGTTGGCCTGCCCCGCAATGTGGTTTTCACTGTCACTGCCATAGTCTGCATCGGGGTCGTCCTCCTCCTCGTCGTACTCGTCGTAGATCTCCCCGTTGGCGTCGTCGGGCTGCATCTCCTCCTTGATGTGCGGCTCCTCGCCCTTGACCCCGTAAGTGCTCTGGATGACGGGCATGCTGGGCTCGGGGCTGCTGGACACGCTCGAGTGCTCCGAGGGCAGGTGTGGGGAGGGCATTCCCGCCATGGCGATGGCTCCTGGGTACACCACGCCCGCCGTGGCCATGGGCAGCTGGGCCTGTTGCCTGCCAGGAGGAAGAGAGTGAAGGATGTTGGAATGTTGCATGGAACACCAGGAGGGTGAGCTCAACAGCGCATATTCTTGAGCATGCAGAGGAACTTTTGCGTCAGCATTCAAAACTCACTGAGCGACGCTCCGCAAACAAACCCAAATCAATTCCACTGATAGGAAAACCCCACCTCTGGAAGCATCTCTAGCTGTTATCTGAGCTACACAGCTTCAGCTTGCCTGCTTGTGAGGGAAACTTCTCCATTCACCTTGGTGCCACCCAAAAATAAACATGCTTGCCAACCGTGGTCCAACTTAAAACCCATGTATTTTGAAAAGCTTCCTTTTAAAAAATCCAACCTGTTACCAGCACTGGACATAAGAGTCACAGTAACAAGACGTAAATTGCCAGTAGGAGAGAGGCAGCAAAGTCTAGGTAGACTGCATAGGAATGGGAAGGTGCTGCAGGAAAATTCCACTGGATGAGGAGAAAGCAGAGACAATGCTTACTCCACATTCATTTGGGGACCTGATCATTACTAGAGAGAGGAACAGTGGCCTAAAGGCCTCTAAAGGCCTCCCACTGGAAAGTGAGAGTTCCACTGGGAGCAGCCCTTGTGAAAAGCAGATCCTCTTTTCCCAAAGAGAATTTTTTTTTTGTCTCTTTTATCCCACAGGTGGATAAAATTGGGAAAAGGCAGACTTAAAATGGTAGTGGACATTATTGAAAAATAAATAAAAAGCAAGGAAACAATATGAGCATTTGAGAAAATCTTCTACAGGATGCCTTCATACATCTAAGCCTTGAAAACCTTTCTGCAGTAAAAAGAAGAATTATTGCAGGCTACAGAGATTCCTTCTGCATCAAGAACACTAACTGTTATACCAGTGTTTGTTTCTCTGAGAAGCTTCAGAGTCCCAACAAGCCTAGAGGTTTAAAATTCATGCTCCTTTTGTTGCCTTCCTGCACGAAGTAATTCCATTGCAGTAATTCTGTTCAGCACATGCTGCACATTGTAATGTCATCAGCGGTGTGTCCATCTGCACTGAAAAGCCTTGCCACAGGAGACAGGGTAGAGTCTCCTGAGATGAACATTCTTAATTAAGAATGAAATCCTTCCCTGTTCCCCTGCCTGCCTGCCCTGGCTGCACAGTAAGCCTCACAGAGTACAGTGATCCTGAAAGACTTTCCTCTGCCAAGCAGCTTTATACTTGTTTGGAATTGCTTGCTGCGTTTTCAGATACTTCCTGCCTGCCATCCAAACAAGGCCTCCCTCCACAGAGCCCCTATTTCCACGTTTCTGAAACAATCCAAGCTGTCTCAGCTAAAGATACAGCTCTTGAAGTAGGGAGCAGATCTAATTTGCATTTTATTCTTAATTCAGTAGGAAGGCTTTTGTTTTCTGGAGTCAGCATCTCTGCAACAAGACTCAGCACACTTAAATTTGTTTTAATATTTAACAATAGGAACACTTTGCACTTAAATGGTGCTTTTCAGAGTGCTTTTCAAATATTAAATAATTTAAGGATAGTATTTTTCCACCTCTATGGGATGTCCAGCCTAGAGGATCTTGCAGTAGTCCTCAGATACTAATGTATTAGGGCTCTCAGCAGGCCATGCTTGACACGCTACCACGAAAGATGAGCACACTGAAATAGGGAACTTTAAAAATTCCCAATCTTTCCCACTGCGATGCCTCCAGCACAGCCACTGTTAAACCAAGTACTTACTGTTGTGCCCAGCAGGAGCTGGGCTGGTGTTTAGGAGTTTAGCCCTAAATGACCTGCATTGATGGATGCAACAGATGGGGAACCTAAAGCAGGAATGCAACTGCAGTGCTGTGACTGGTGACATCACACCCGGCCCCACTGCAGCTACTGGCCATTCTGTCAGCTGCTTCCAGAAAGATTTTGCCCTGGGTTCTGCCCCAGTGTAGATTACATCCAGAAGTGTCTTGATTTCAATGTCAGCCTTGTTTGGAAAGCTGAATTTCTGCAGGCAGAATGTTACAAGGTTAATTTTTTTCCCCATGATGAGGCATGCATGTTAACCAGATAAGCAGAGTTTTGGGGGCTCTGTTGCCACCTATTCTTTTTCCATAAGGCCCCCTCCTTTTTTTAATCTCTTGATGCTGAATGTTGGCTGACTTCCCTGTGTTTGTTTCAGTGCTTACCACTGGGATCACTGGACCTGCCAGCACCACAGGGTTAAGCAGCTCAAATTTCTCTGCTGAGCAGCTTATTCTAACAATGCACACTGTAGCTGTTTAAAACACAGTCTGGTGACACTTAACAGTCACTGGATAGATGTTCTCTCCTTTATTGCTACTTCTAGCCATTAACTAAAGTGATGTGCAACCCAGTTAATACCAAAAGGGTTCCAAACCAAGATGAAACAGAACACAAATTCCATTATTTCAGAGGGTCTCTCTTGTTGCTGGTTTTGCTTTTTTTTCTTAGGATCCCTGTGTAGCTTTTAATTTTCTCAAGTGAATACAGAAATATTGTGGAATATTTGATTACTTTGGGTTCTTTTTGATCTGCTATAACCAACAGCAAGGAATCTCTGCAGAAGAAAAATATATGCTAGTCTTCTAGGCATATTTTATTCTAATCATATCAAACTGATCTATTTGCTGTTTGTCAGAACTGGTCTTAAAATTTCTGCTCAACAGAAAGCATTTAACTTGCTGGACTGCAAGACACTCCCTGGAAGGACAAATGAACAATGCAGACATGATATGAATACAGCTTGGCATCAATCAACTGAGTCACATCCATATTCCAGCTCAGGTTCAGTGTGTTCAGCAGTCCTTTTGCAGACCACTTGCCACAGATCCTACTGAATGCAAACTCCCTTTTTTTGGCTTTTGGATCCAGAGGCACTACCACAGATTCCTTCAGATACTCTCTCAGAGGCCTCGCAATATTTGTAAGATTTTACTAGAAGACTTATTTCTTTAGAAATAAGTTTCATTAGAAAATCTTAAAGCCTTTTTTTTTTTTCATGATCAGAGCAGAAATGAGACAGCTGGCAGAGACATTAAGATGAGTGTAAATCAGAGCCAACAAAAAAGCTTCCTAAAATTGCCTAACCTCCTCCTGGACCACTTTGCTATGAAGTACAACTCTCATTTTCTGTTAGCAACATCCAACGCCCTTGCCAATTAACTACCATGAAGAATAAAGGTTTCTCCCTGTTTTTTCTTTGTTTTTGGACAGAACGAGCAGTGCTTGTGGGAGGTGCCATACCCAACATTGAAATACTGCCTCATCTCCTGGCGTCGGTTGCGCATGATGGCCTTGTACTCGCCGATGCGTAATTTCTTGCCATCCACGAGGCAGGTACGCTTTGGCCTGGGCTTGTACTTGTAGTCTGGGTATTTCTCCAGGTGCTGCTTGCTGAGCCGGGCCTGCTCCTCATAGTATGGCTGCTTCTCTAGGTTTGTCATAGCTTTCCAGCGAGATCCTGTCACCAAAAATAAAAAAAAAAAAAAGAGGAAAAAAAGAGATGAGATGCTACTCATCCCCAAACGCCACAAGGCAGAGGAACAAGTAGGTCACCCAGGCCACCCTAAGGCCATTTGGCTTTGGGCTGAGAATCTGTCAAAGCTTCTAGACAGGGTTCTGGTCTTGTTTGTATTTGACTCATAAACCTCCTGGGTACAGCCAAAATGCAGAGAGGCGGCCCTGGAAATTTTGACTCAATATTTTACTGAAATTTATCTACCTTACAATGCCTTTCAGGTGGTCAATAAAGCTATGATCCTGACAACAGGCAACCCCTGACACTCAGTTCCAGGAAACAAGGCAGTGCATTTTGGAGGAATGGACACACAGCGTGTGCTCTGCTGTGTCCCCACACTTTCCCTTGGCCACATGCCTGTTCACACCTCCTGCTCATGGAAGGCTCCATGTGCTGCTGTCTGTGATTCACAGCTGGATCAGGTCATCACATCTGGATACACACAAGCCCACAGCCTCATCATTCCTGACAAACACTGGGTCTTTCTGGTTCCCAGGTTGGTAGTCAGAAGAGGAACTGACTGTAAATGCTCTTCAGTCAGGTACAGGAGCCTACAAAGCCCCCAAAGCAATGCCTCTAAAAGTTATAAACCATCCCATATGTGTCAGTGGGGTATTAACTCCAAGACCAAGTCCTGGCAAACACTGCCAGCCCCAGCTTAAAGAATTTACTGTGTCATGAAAGGAAAAGCACTGGGCTACTGGCACATCTCTCTCTGGAGCTGCACTATGGCTTCATTGCTGGCAGCCCTGTTTTCTGACTATGCTAACGTGGATATTTGAGATAGGGATATAGTAAAGACTTCAAAATTGTTTTTAAATGCCTGCTGAAAGTCATAAACAAATACTTCTTAAAGGATATAATGCAGGAGCAGAAAGTAAAAGTTCCTGAATCAGTTGCCCCATTTTATTTTTCCATTAAATATAGAAGTGCTTCAGGGTAAGATACATTTCAAATAACAAGAATAGTTCAAGCTGTGAAACCTGTGGCCTAGAAAGAAAACTTTATTGGAAAATAGTCAAGTTTCTCACTGAAAAAATGTTTGAATAGTTTCTCAATTTAATGGGTTCATAATGTCATATGTCATACTTGACTTCCTCTTGTTCCTCATTTTTTATGGTCATCTCATGCTACTGCTCAGGCTGGTCTTATCCCACTGTACCCCCAAGACTTGCAATAGAGGGAGCACAGTTATCCTTTCCCCAAGAAAGACAACAGTTCAATTCCTTCTAGAAAAGGCCCCTTGGGATTATTGACACCATTTCCCCCACTATTCTTCGAATCTTTATTCCATGCTGCAGTCTGGGTTTCTGAAGAGAAGATCTGGTACCACCTGACCTCACACCCAGAGATAAGCAATGTATAAACAGTGATGTCTTTGTCCTGAAAAGGGGCAATGGGTATGCCTTTCTCAGCAAACACTGCTTTGAAGTCAAAACCATCATTTTTCACCCCGTTTACAGCACATAGCATGCAGAGATCCCCCAGCTAGTCCTGGAATGGGAAGGAGTTTAATGACATTGTTATTAGCTTAGGCCCAGCACCATAATTGCATTGCTAGATGGCTTTTAGGGCTGGGACTGAAACTCCTGCACTCCTGTCCCTTCTTATGCCACACAGAGGTAGTGTCTGTGCCTGGGGACTGGTGGCAGGGCTCTGTGTTAACACAGGGCAGCACCCTGGGACCAGAATCCTGCTCAGCACCTTGGGTCTCCTGCAGAAAAATTATTCCAAGCTTTTCATGGAAAAGAGAGAGGCTGGAAAAATGGCACTGACTTTCCTCCTGGACTTGGGGATGAAGGATACAAGTGACTCTCACAACACTGCACAACAACTGATGCTGCCTAAGAAGGAAATACAGGCTGGGCCTGTGTTGAACAATATTAAGAATTCATGGTAAAGCAGATGAGCCCTGGAAGATGCCCAGATGTGGGTGTTCTTTCAAATTCTGTATGTAGGCACCAACACACTGATGTTTCAGCAAAGAAAATCCAAAGAGTTAGCCTAAATCCAGAGCTGTCTAATGACAGACCTGCTGAAGCCCTAATGGCCTAGGAAACAGCCCCAGCTCCCCCAGCTCCTGCTCCTGATGCTGCATCAGGTGCTTTTTATGAAGAGAAAAGTTGAGAAGCTCAGTCTTTAACAAATCTTGACATTTGCTCTACATTCTGTGAAGGGATCTGCAGTGCAGGGACTCACATATTTTGAGACAGACAGATGCACAGAAAGGTAGAAATTAAGGTCAGCTCTTGCGAAATTACCATGAAAATACTCTATTCCAGCACAGTTTCTCTTCTGCCGTGCCATTTCACTTGCTGCAAACCTACAGCCAGACCTGGGCAGGCAGATTCCTACCCTGTCATGTGACAAAAAGTAGTGAGCAACGTCAGGAGATCAGCACAAGCCTTTGCAGGATCAGGGCCATAAAATGTGAAATTCTGATGCATAGTATTTGCATATACAGTTACACCTACAGTTATACATTACTGGTATTCGTTATATTTTTTTCTTCCTGAGCTGCACACTCAAATACAACAAAAATCCTGGTAGTTTCACCTCTCTTCCTAGCAAATTTTTAATAGCTGCCTCCTGCAGTGATACCTCCTCTTACTACGACTTTACTGTTTTTACAAAATGTGCTAAATATAATTTACTAGTATGTTTTGAAGTATCATACATAATTAAACAAACAATATTGTCAAAATAGTTTTTTTTAAATGGCACACTTTCTGATGATAAACCATTGTTTTTTATATTTGATAATTTTCACTTATTTTCTTAGTAATTTACATAATACAGTCAATTATCTGAATGGTCTTCATCTAAAATTTTGAAGGGTATGTAACACTGATCTTGGAATTTCCACCCACATGGTAAGCTATGAATGAGTACAATCAGTCAACATATTAAAGCTTTTTAAAAATACCTTATATTTGGACTAAATATGCTTGTAATAGCTTTATTTGTCATTGTTTTATGTGTCTACAAACACACACAGGCAGGCATGAGCACCTATGCACAGTGCCAAACCCAAGCCCAAACAAGATGTGATTGCAGAAACTTGAGAAACCTTTCTTTTTATGGGAAGATTTGCAGTCTTGAGTGAGCTCCCTGCTCACCATCTGTGTTGGAAAGCTTTGAGTGGGTCAAGCACACAAGGCTTTTCTCCTTGCCTATGAAAACAAGAGTCCATTCCCCTCCCTGGATGCATGCAAAAATGACAAGCAGGATTCTAGCACAATTCTCCCCAATGTGATGGCCAAAGCATTTAGAAAAACAAAAACAAATTCACAGACTTTGCACCACCAAGCACAGCTCCTGCCCCTCAACTGAGCTAGGGCAGTCAGAGCTGTGCCCACAAAGCTGTGTGTGATTGGGAGCACATCCACAAAGGGCATATCCTTGAGTCCAGGACAGGAGAGAGATGCCCTCACCCATGCCCAGACACACATGTGCAATGTTCAGAGCTCTGATCACTGCTGATTTTAAGCCAAGTTTCTGTGACAAAAATTTTCAGCTGCTTGCAATATTCTCTAACTTTCGGTCCATTAGACTGATATTTTTCAATCTGAGTACCTGAATCAGGCTGATTTTATGTTTAAAAAACATTCTCACACAGAGAGACACTTGTATAATGTATAGGTAAGTGTACACATTTGTATAAACACACATATACATTCCAAGAGAATGTGTAAGAATGTATATTTCTGAAGCTAGTAATTAACTTCATTTTTTCCCAAAATCTTTACATAGATTTCTCAGTAAAATTAATTAAAATATTTACCAAAATATCTAAACAATGCATTATTAAATTGACAGGGTCCAGCAGCCCCACTTTAGCACTTTTTTAACAATTTACTAAAAAATCCATTATCCACAAGTTTAAGTTGCAATGAACAGATGGATGACAAACGTATGCACGGATGAATTTAGTGACAAATCCGTGTATCTAATTTTTATGCTCAAAACATAATACCACAGCGTCAAACATAATCCCTAGAGAATTCTAGTGCTGGGAAGGGCACCTCCTTCTCATTTTACTATAAAAAATGACCCTCAGCTGGTAAAAACTCTATCTAAGTTACTCTGCATGACAACAAGCTCTGTGACCTCAACGTGTAGCAGAGCTGCTGGAAAAGTGGGAAGGAAAAATTGTGGCTTTCTAATAAGGACACCCTAATACCTGGTTGAACTGTGAGCTTCTAATTGGTCACCCTATGCCAGTTAACAGACAGCTCCCTGCTGACTTCAAAAGACTGGCCTTTTGCAGCTGAGGGAAGAACTCTGTAATGTTTCTGTCAAGAAGGAAGATTCCAGGACATCCCTCTCTATTGCACACGTAGAATGAAAAAAAAAAAAAAATCAAATGTGATGCTGTAAAGAAATAGAAACATCATCTTTCACTGTCTCAGACCTTGCTTTTCCCTGTATTTGGCAGCAAAACAGAGTTTGGAGTCAGCTATACTGTCTGTCACCTCAACAGGATCTGTAATGAATTTGCACATTTTACTCCAACTACTGTATATCTAATCAGAAAAAGATGTCTCCATATCTCCCTGATCTAGTGCCAAATAGTAAAAGGTGATTCCTTATGTTAACAATTTCAGCATAATGGCTTATTAAAACCAGATTTTAGGGTATTATAAAATGCTTAGAAGCCCTTTAAAATGTCAACCAGGATCCCCAGAGACTGTGTAAAATGTCAGCCCAGCTCAAATGCCTGTTTTAAGCAGAATGAATTAGCAGCATGCTGTTGGAGGTTGTTATCCAAAACAATCAGTTAAGAGGGAAAACATCAAGCTCTCTTTGTACTTTCTATATGAAAAGGGCCATTCAGAATGATCTTGTAGATTTCTGAAACTGATTACTTAAAAACAAGTTTAACCAGGTCCAGTCTCAATTTAGAAACAGACCAAAACTATTACTGCCCTGTCCTCCGGCTAATCACATCATACACCTCTGACCAGTATAATCACTTTAAACCAGTATAAGGAAGGTTATATTGCCATCAACATAACCAATTTAGCCTTCTAATCCTGTTCCCATAACTAATCTAATCATCTCGTACCACCCTCTAAATCATGGCTTCATATCATCACATCTGCCATCCATGGCAATACATTTTGCTTCTCCAACCAATTTATCTTGTTTCCACTTGCCCCCCGCTAACTTTTCATAATACCACTCTAATCAAGGTAAGCCTCAAACCTCTGACCAGTCTAAACCTGGCATATTTACCAGCCCTGCAGCTGGCTAATGCTGCCATTAAAACTGCATCTCTTGAGCAGCCTGCAAAACCAGTGAGATCTGCAGCACAGGTAAACACGTTCCCTGCTTAGCTGCTGGCCTGAGGGATGCTTAGGTCCTGTAGCTCTTTTTATTGGTAAAAATACAGTATCTCTAATTTGGTCACAGATATATTATTTTTCTGCTGAAAAGTAATTCACTGGCCTCAGTGAGCCTCACCTACTGTGTCATCCAGCACAACACAGAGGAGTAACTTTGGGTAGAACATGGTCCTGAGAATCTGATTAAACAGTGATAAATTGGAAGACTCTGGCATGAGATTCAGTAGCTGATGCTCATGACAAATCTTGATCGGGATGTGAAGAGCAGACAATATGGAAGTCGGGGTTTTAAAAAAATTATTTTCAATATATGGAAGAATGAAGAACCACCCACTGTAGGAGAATATCAAGTTTGAGAACCTGAAGATGCACAAATCTGTACGGCCTGCTGAGATGCATCTGCAGGACCTGAGGGAACTGACAGAAGAACTGGCTAAGCCACTGTCCATCCTATTGGAGAAGTGGCAGTCTGGTGAAGTTGTGGCTCTCTGGAAAAGGAGAAACGTAAACCTCATATTTCACAAGGAAAACCTGGGAACTACAGGCTACTCCACCTCTTCTCTGTGCACAGTAAAGTCACCACCACAATCTCAGTAATTACAAAGAATATTTCAGGTTGTGGTTAATACATACTGCTGGGGAGACCCCTATCACTGCTGTTCTTGGTGCAGTAACTAAAGCACAAGAAAGAAAGAAGAAATGCTGTTCTGTCGGGTGCTCAGCTAAACTCAGTCATAATCCTCTCCAGCTCCGCTTGGGAAGAGCGGTGCTCTGCCACTCTTACCTAGTATCTTGCTGATGTTGGAGTTGTGCATGTCAGGGAAGGCCTGAAGGATCTTCCTGCGCTCGTCCTTAGCCCACACCATGAAGGCGTTCATGGGGCGCTTGATGTGCGGCTCATTGCTGCCACGCCCTCGCGACTCGCGGTAAATCCGAGACTCCGAAACTCCCGCACTTCCTGCAAAGCAACAGGGAAACATCTCCAGCTTGTGGCTCGGAACGCAGCTTCCTCTGCCAGCAGTAACCTAGGTCAGCTGCTGCATGTTCAGTGAGTCACAGTCACAATATGTTAATGGTTGTATATTGCCTGTTTTAATTACTCTATTAATTCAGCATCACATAGTATGCACCTGATAAGGAGTTTTGATTGTTTTTAAATACAAAGTATTACACAGCTTTTCTAAGCCATCTTTTACTGCTTAATTGCATAAACCAAATACATACTTATCAATGCAAGCTTATTTTTAATTTTCATCCTTTCTTGCTTACAGAATGCTGGTGATATTATGTCACCCATTTTCTACCTTTTCTATGACAGAAAGGGTGTGATAGATGGCAATACTGGGCATTCCTTCTTAAGCAGTTCTCTAACTAGCAAATGAATACTTGCTAGTTTTTGTGCTTACGTCTCCTTAACAATATATGCAATAGCAGAGAAGCAAATAAACATTGTGCTCGCTTCATCAAACCAATAAGGCCCCCACAGATGCAGAGAACACATCATTTACAGAGGATCAGGTCTACACTTCATGGCTTCCCTGAGTGATCTCACTTACCCAACATATATTTGCCTCCTTTAGTCCCTTTTATTATCAGAAATACATTTTTAGTCCCATCTTGAGACCTTCAGTGGACAGAGGGAAGGTTAAAAATAATCTCCAGACTTAAAACATGAATCACTTCTACCAGTCTTGTTTCATAGCCACTTATTCTAACAGCTTGTACTCCTCATGGGCCTCCAAAGCCCTGGGATTCTCTCTCAGATCCCGTTGATACGCACACACAAACCTGGAAATCAGGAAAAGCCATTTGTACTGACCGTCAGAATCTCCACTCATGTTGAAATCCATCATTGCGTGGCTGAACTTCCCATCTTCACTCTGTTTTACTGCCAGCTGCTGAGTCAGGGTCTCCAGTGTTGTTTTGTCCTGTATGGGCCAGATGATCAGGAAAATAATCAAATAATGTAACTCCAACGTTTGTATGTTATTTGGGAGGTTTATAGGGAAGCTAGATAACTATTCACAAGAGTTTACTGAGCCATGTATTGAAGAATAAATAACAGTGCTTTTTCTGGAAGAGACAGGGTTACAAACTCTACCATAAAGTCCTTTTCAAAACTTGCTTATTAGCTAGTGATAAGCAAATTCTGTAGTGTTGAAAAGATTGGCTTAGTTAGGCATGCTAAAACTGGCTGCACATCTGAAGAATACTTCAACTCTCTATGTTCCTGGGACTGCAAAGCTGGCCTGAAAGTTTAGGTGACACATACTCTTTTGCAATGCATTTATTGTAGCACTCTATTTCTAGCCTGCAATCAAAGTGCAGAGACATGGATGGCTTTGCTCTGTTTCTTTTTTAAAAGGCAGTATTTTAGGAAGTAGCCCATAGGGCAAGAAAAAGCACCCTACAGTACAAACTTATTCAGGCCTTGGGAAAGATTCAGCCTGAATTAAGCATGATCCTTGGGCAGCAGTTTGTGTTCCTTTCCAGACTGTTTTGTCCAACCCTACTAACACCCTGTCCATCACTCATCTGGTCAGAACTGTGAACCCTGGATTGCAACAGGCTGCTGTGTGCTGCCAATTAATCTGTCAGGCTGCAGCAGTGTCTAAAGACTGCCAGAACAACATGCTAGGGCAATTCATTCCAATGTCCTCTTCAAAGCACCTCGCTTCCCCCTGAATTGACTTTAAAAACACAAAGGTATTCCATTTTCCAACTTGTTTTTGTTTTCCCAATGGCTTCTGCTCATGAGCATTCTATCTTCCTGACAATCATATGTTTAAAAAGAAGTCTTTCAGGAAAGCAATACTAACATTTCAAAATCTCAGGCACTGTGCCTTTTGCAAAGCTAAGAAAATGACATGATATGGCATGATAATGAAGTGGCTCTAGTCAAAAAAATTCTTTTGAGCTTCTTCCTGAAAGAAAAGATTGCTGTTTCCTTGCTCTATTCTACTCCTGTTGGCTGTAAAAGATCAATAAACCAAAAAAACCTTTCAGTTTCCACATGGCGACTGTTTCATGTAGCCTAATAATGTCACTGGGATGTGTTACATTGGAAAGCAGAAAAGGGAACAATGCAAATACAGAAACATTTCCTGCCAAGTGATGTCCCTGCATCTGCAATTTGAAGACCGGTTCAAATTCATGTAAGTCACTGCACGGATTTTCTCAGGAAGAGTTAGAAACAAGGCTAACCTGCTCAATTTTTATGCTCACAGAGTTTAGGGAACATGAGGTTAACTTCCTATTCCTCACATCCGTTTTCACTACGAATCCCTTTCACACTCCTGGTGCTTTGTCTACACCCTGACACTTCACCATGGAAAGCATGCAAGAGGAGTCATCCTCTTGAGTTTTGCAGGAAAAGCTCATGCAGCAGACTCAGCCTATCCCAAGCAAAAAGGTTTCCATAACAACTACTAGGCACAGCAGATCCAGAAAGCTTGGAGAAGCTTCAAATAAGCACCCGAACTATTCAGGCATTTAGCTTTACCGAACCTTTGATCCATCATTTTTGACTCTGTTCTCATTTCCAAAGTAGCCTGTCAGAAGTCAAAAAGTCAGGACTAAGTTGACTTTGTATTTCTTCCAAATTGATTGCAGATATATAATGAAATTCAACAGTTTTTCCTCAGAAAAAAAAAATCTATTTCCTGTCAACTTCATAATGCTAGAGTTAAAAAAAATTATGTCAGGAATCATTTTAAAACATTGGCACTGAGATATGATGTAAAAGAACATTTTCTCTTGTTGGCTATATTATAGGGGAGGGGAGTTACTCTGCTGCAGCCTTTTTTCAAAGCATGTGTAAACCTCTTGGAGAAACAGAGCTGAGAGCATACAGGGCATGGGTTGAACAGCTTCTTCTTTAGGCAGGTGATGCAGCTCTTGGAGGTAGAGCATGCTCCAGGGACACAGTCTGACAGTTCCCAGGTCAGAGAACACTCTGGAAGCCGCCTGCAAGGCACATCCCAGGTATGGCTCCTTCGTCAGAGCCTGGAGCTGCTTCACTCCAGCTGGGGCAGAGTTTGGCACTTGGAGCTGCAGCCATGCTGGATGCAGTGAGGGAGCCCAGTGTGATGGAAGAAGGCCCTGAAGGAATGCCTGGAGATCATGGAGAAGATGGCTCTCACAGAACTGTGACATGATGCCACTGGAACCATGCTCTGAACATGGTGACAATTTACTCCTTGCTACTTCAATGTGTAACTCAACCAGCAATGGTAAAATGGCAACTAAAAATAACTTCTGCATGACATTGATCTTGAAGCAGAAGATCAAAGCAGCCAGCTGTACCTTTCTGTGTTAATGCTCAGTAACATTTTAAGTCAAAAAAGCACAAAGGCAATAATAAGTCTAAGGCCTGCTCCTGCCTGAGCCTCTGCACCAGCACATCTCCTGTGAGGAAAGGCTGTGAGAGCTGGGGTTGCTCAGCCTGGAAAAGAGAAGGTTTTAGGGTTATCTAATTGTGTCCTTGCAGTGGCCCTCCTGAGGGGAGCTGATGAGAAAGATGGAGTGAATATTTACCAGGGCCTGGAGTGACAGGACAAGGGGCAATGGCTTCCCACTGGAAGACAGTATGTTTAGATTAGATGTTAGGGACAAATTCTTTGCTCTGAGAATGGTGAGACACTGGATCAGGCTGCCTAGAATTAGAAGTTATGGATACCCCATTCCTGGAATTGCTCAAGACCAGGTTGGATGGTTGATTGCTCTGAGCAACATGGTCCAGTGGAAGGTGTCCCTGCTCATGGCAGGGGGTTTGGAGGTAGAAGTTCTTTAAGATATCTTCCATCTCAAGCCATTAAAAAACCCCAAATCACCCAACTGCCCCCCTCAAAACCCCAAACCAAACAGTATTAGGATAGCAGAAAGAGAGCAATCACTCTGGCAGGATGCAGAAGTCTGACCATAGGTCAGCAGCACTGTGATTTCCAGTCCTACACTCTTCCCATTAAACACACAGCAGCTGATTTCCCCCAATCTTGATGCAGAGAAGCACTTTCACAATCACTAAATGTTTGAAATGTTTGAAAGGGGCCAAGCAGCAATTCCATGGCGTTTTGCTGGAAAGCATTCCGTTGATGACTTACTGCTTTTCATTTGATAGAAGCATCTATGTATGTTTCCTACAGAGTCCTTCTGTTCATGGGCAAGTATTTAGGGAACCTCCAAAGAAACAAAGGAGAAGGTGTTTTCTTCTCTGACCCCAAATTAACTGGCAACCTGCTGATACTGCTATTGCAGCCACCCCTCACAGAATCACAGAATAGTTTGGGTTGGAAGGGACCTTAAAGATCAACTGGCTCCAACCATAGCCCTCCAGCCCACAACAGAAAAGGACATCTACATGATAACTACAGACACGAAATCCACACTATTTGAAGTTTATACAAACCAGGATCTATGTGTCGTCATCATCATCACAAAACCAAACTCATCAACATAAAATCAAATTACATGTTCCCCAAACTGCCACCACTCTGCTGTGCTGGATCAGCTGTTTGAACGGTAGCAAGGTGAGACCCCACCCAGTGCCAACAGGTGGGTTTAATTATGTTGGGCCCAGCAGCACATCCCTTTGTTTCAGGTATGAAATGCTATTCCATCCTATAAAAAATTCCAGGTGGTGTCTACTGCAGCCTAGAACTAATATTGCTGGGAACAACAGGCAAGGTTGGTCCAAACCCAGGAAAGAGGTGTGGAGAATTGCTTGTCTAATTGCTAAAAATTAGACAGCACAAAGCAGCAAAAGCAAACAGCAAGGAGCATTCCTGTCCTTCCAGGAGAAGAAACATAGCCATCTCTTCCTAAATATGAAGTGATTCCAAATTTCCGAATTTTGTATCAGACCTCAGAAGGCTGAAAGACATTTTATAAATATCTTAGTACTTTACGAAGAGCTTCTTAATCAACATTTCTGCTGGATTATAGGAGAGATTCTGCAGGGGCAGCAAGAGCTCTGTTGACTGGATCACTTAAAATTCTCAGAGAAGATAATACTGTAGAGACCTTTCAATCTCAAAATTGTTCAAAGTGTAACCAGAGAGGTTTCATCAATAGCCACTATGTGATGAGAAGTTTCTAACTTTATTAATCAAAGAAAATAACCTGCCAGAGAAGACTGATTTGTACCACAACTCCTAGAAATGCTCTAATTATATTTAAAAGAACAAAAACACATACACACATGGAATATGTCATGTTAAAAAAAAATATAAGAAATGACTAAGCACCACAAGTCAGACTCAGTTTTGTGGTCAGCTGCAAAAGTTAGTTGGCTCTCTGTCATGGATAGCTGTCATAGTTTAACAAAACATTGATCTAAAAATGACAAGAACTTGGTTGCAGTCTCTTTCATAGAAGAAACATAAAACAAGAAGAGTCAAAACATATGTAGAACAGCCTGATCCTGTTTGCCAGAACTCCTCCCACTACTACAAGAAAGTGAAGCAAGCCCTTGGAACGTTTGAGAAATAAAAACATCGTGCTAGATCTGTCCTCTGCCCTCCTTGCTCCCTCCAGTACCGGCTCACGGCACCAGTGCCCAGGATGCCCCGAGACCATCCCCACACCTACATTGCAGAAGGACTCCAGGCTCCTTCCAGAACACTGTGAAGGCTGGACATATGGCTGTGGATCCCTCCTCCCCTCTGTGAGACATCCTTTTGGCTGGGCTGCTTGGCAATCCCTGCTGGCGCTCTGAGCCCTGTCAGAGCCGCGTTCTGCCAAGAGCCATTTTTCCGATTGCATAATTCAAGGTTTGCACTTTCACTGAAGCAGTCCCCTCTTCCCTCTGCTGCTCCCCTCACCCTACCCCCAGTTTCCCTGACAGGAATATTTCTCCTCTCCTTTTTGATGGCTGCAGAGAAACAGCCAATTCCTGAGATGGAGTGTTCAGGACCATAACTTCACATTCCTGCTTTTCATATCCCAAGGGAACCGAAAGGCCAGGAAAAAAAAAAGGTGGAGAGAGCCAAACAAAGACAAACTGCAAGGAGAAACTTGCTGATTATCTCTTGCATCTAAGAATTCCGCACACACTGATGGATACAGCCTAGTACCTTTGCTTGGCGTCAATAAATTAAAAATAAGCAGATGGTTGCCTGCTACTGTCCTTTTGTGTGTCTCATTTCTTCCCTTCCCCTCCACCTTCAGTTTGTCCAGCTATTTCCCATATCTAAATGCTAAAGGTGGTAGTTCAAATAGATTTGAGTTTTGAGGAAGTAGTTTTTGTCTTAGATTGATGAGCAGGACCTGTGACAGCATCTGATGTGGCTTGTGGTACTGAGGCACATCTCCTTGCCCAGCAAGGGCCTGTAAATATCAACCCTTCCAACACATACCTTGGTCAATATGCACCAGATCTTAAAGTTTCAGGCAGATTAATTGCTATGATTGCACAATAAAAATTCAGTTTATGACAGAAAACATACTGAATCCTTAGACAAGCTGGTGGCACCAGGTGTTATCCATTCAACCCTGTGGTATTTTCCTTAGCTCTCCAAGAAGCTGAAGAGTCTTCTGCTCCATCTAACACGAATGAAGACTTTGTAAAAGTAATCTCTCTGTGCAATCTCTCTGCCTCTTGTGATAATAAACATCAGAATAGCATGAGTTCTAAAGCTTTCAGCCAGAGTCTCACCAAGAGTGGAAAACATGAGGTAGGCAGGCAGGCATGATGGACGGTGGAGAGCTGGAAGAACTCAAGGGAACAACAGGCAACAGTGATAGCTGTGCCCAGAGGTTTGCACATGATGGATTATTTGCATTACAGACTCTGCTCCTGCACATTAATGCCACGGTACCTCAAAACAGGTACTGTGCACGCTGTCTGTGTCCCAGTCCGAGCCTTGTGATGGCCCAGATCTGGTTACACCTCTAATTGATGTAAGAGAACGTCCAGCTGTTTTCAGAGGCATCTTTGACTTAGATTTGGGTTTTTCTGTGTCACCTTGCCCAAGTGCTCTTCACTCATCACTGAATTACCCACAACTTTTCACAAAGAAAGGTAGGATTATGAACTGCTTACCAGAAGGGAAACGGAGTCACACGTTATGGGACTTGCCAAAGGTTCCTTAGTAAGACTGATAAATATTTTTAGTAACTGAAATTAGCACTCCTGTATCTTCCAAAAAAATTGCCATCTCAAGTTTGTAATTTCTTTTTGAGTGTGGAATTATGACTCTTGCTGATGGCACATGGTACCATGGAAAGCAAAATAAAAACAAAGCAGCTATAGATCCACCACTGCAATGGACCTTGCTTAAGTCACGCCTGCAGGGCTGTAAAACTCATAAAAAGCACATGCATAAATGATAAAACAGAGTGAGACATTCAAATGTTGACTCAGTAATTGTTAAACCCCTTCGGCTGCACAATTTTATAGTCTTCTACTGTATTAATGAAAACACAAGAAACAACAAAGAAGGGGGTTTAGCCTTCCAATTATATAAACTCTGTGGACCACCAAAGAAGATGAAAGATTATTTATAATGTCACAGCAAGTTATCATTTGGGAGATTTTTTTGTTGTTGCATCAAAGTTGATCATAAAGAAACAATGCATTTACCACCCCCTCAGCTCTTTCAATCTTGCTTATCCAAGATCTCTATTTTTCATGGAATAAGCTACCCACAGAATCTAAAACCTGCATTAGAAACAAGAAAATAAAAGAACACTCTTTATTTGTGGCTCTTCCTGATTTTATGGTACTTCTTTCAAAATGATGGCATGCAGTCTAAGTTGGGGCTACATCAGTTGGTAGAGAAACCATATCTTTTGGTTTACAGTACTTATTAAAACACTTGTTGCTTCAATACTGCCTGGAAATCATTGCATCTGATTTACAATCTACATGAAGAGGTTCCTTAGGAGGTGTTACCAGGAAAATGAATACCTAGACATTTAATTACTCTTCTCTCAGGAGCAGACACCACATCACAGAGAGAATTTGCTGAAACTTACAGTCATTTTTCTTTGTTGCCTACAGGGCTTCAGTTTCTAAGAGCTCTCAAGTCACTATCTTTAAAGGCACTGAAGGCATAACAGACTCCACTGAAATAAAAATAGGAAAATCCTCAGTAACCTGTCAAGGGTCAGGTCCCAAAGGTGGTTTTTTTTGTGTTTTGTTTTTTTTTCCTTTTTTAAAATTAATTCTTTGTTTGAGAAAGAATGAAAGAATTGCTTTATTCATAAAATGTATTATTTGGCTTGGAAACAAACGGATGGGAAGTAGCAATTCTAGAGGATACTGAGGTCCTGCTTTTCTCTCATTATGCTCACTGAAAGACAGAGAAAGTCGGGACTTTTACATGAAAATGCACATAGGCCCATTATTTTGAAGAAGGAATGAAAAGGAAAAGGAAATCAAAGCAGAATGATGAGATGCTGTTTCCTTCTCAGGAAAGTTGTTCTAGCACAGGCAGAAGCATTGACCTCAACCAGAACCAGCTGTAATCTGCTGACTGCAAATAGGTTAAGAGTTCCATGACCCAGTTTCTTATCCAGACTGCTCCTTGGGCTGACATGGCCTGTAACTCTCTGTGAATTGTTCAGTCACTGCATCTTAATTTCCTAAACTCCACAGGATGGAGACAGTGATGCTTTCCAACCACTGTGAGGAGTTTTGAGGTCTCTGGACGAAATGTGCCATGTAAATTTTAATCAGGGACTTCACAGCGAGTCACAAAGCTGGTACAACTGATCAGTGTGGAAAGGAAACATTAACTAGGGGAGAGAGGTGGCACACTAAAGATGAAACAAGAGGAAAATCACAACCCACACAGATTTCCTGTGAAGGAGGGTCTGCATGAATGCAAAGAGAAAGCAAGAACACAGTCTCTGCTTTCCTGGCAATTGTTTAACAAACAATGGGTGACTAAACTGCACAGCAACAATACAGACATTACAGACTACTTTTTTCCCATTTTTCCCTAGAAGGAATTCAAATTATGAAGGCTGGTGTACCTTTGCTTACACTTTTTCCAGCCCTGGTGAACAGGTCATGCTGATCCCTCAAGAGCCCAAATGGCCACAACTCACAGAGGAATCAGGCCCAGCCTCTATGACATTGAAGAGAGGTACTGCACTGATGCTGGAGTTCATGAGTGTGCTGAAAGCCCCAGAGACTTGAGATGTGTGATCATGTAAAAAAAAAAAAAAAAAAAAAATCTCAGGAAGTAAGAAGATCTCATGGCTGTGGGACACAGCTTAGAACTTAAACCCAAGGACTCCAAAAGCTCAAAAGTTGTAACAAGAACTCCACATCACTTGTATGTTTTTATTTTCAGGAGGAAGTTGATCCATCTTAATTTGGATTCATAAAACTTCCACAACAGCATAAACAGCTGCAGTCCTCCCTGACCCACACTGGGCTGTGAATGTTCCCCATCTCCACCCCTTGGAGGGAACCAAGTCTGAATTCCCATTTGGACTTCAGTAGCTACATGGGTCTAGGCTTCTTCCCTTGCCTCTCTGCCTGGACTTTGTGCTGGACTTTCACACACACACATCTGTGGGCAGAACCCATCCCTCCCTCCACAGGCTTAATTTCTTATTAGCTAACCCTGCCCCTGCATCCCTGCCATCACAAGGCACTAAGGACACACATAAATATCCAATCTTGTCTTTGAAAAATGGATTTGGGCATTTAATAAATGATGGTCAATCAGGAGGGGAAAAAAAAAGCTGTGTTTTAAAATGAAGAGCTAAAATCTTTGGGGGAATAAAAAATAAAAATGGGAATAAAAAATAAAAAAAAGTCCTCACTGCAGAATCTCTCCCTCTTATGCGTAGGCACTTGCTAACTGAGAGTAGTGGCACTGTGACAAAAGCAGCAAAACCAAAGGCAGGCTTTACTAAAGGAAAAGGGGGAGGGGAGTTCTTCCACTGGCCATCTGTGAAAACAAGGCATGTGGCCATTAAATGCAGAGGTTGTAAATATAAATATACACAAGCTCTACACAAAGCAAATGGCAAAAAAAAAAAAACAAAAGGAAAAAAAAGAAAGGAGGGGAGGGAAGGGAGGGACAGATAATAAGTGGATAAACTTTCAGCTGAAGTAAATCAAAATGTTTATTGCATTGTGTTGGGCAAAACCAATATTGATCTTTGCAGCGTGCAAGTCTAACCTGTGTTTTTCTTAATTACATTTGTGCAAAGTTTCAGGAGAAATGGCAGTGGGACTCCTTGACTATGTATGATCCTGTTGAGGCTGCTGACTGGAGGTCTGACACCTGGGTGATGGATGGGTGATGACATAATACAAGCTTGACTGTCACACATTTTGAAAACTTTGTGCTGTGTGCTGGTAGCATGAACAAAGAGGACTGCAACCCCCAAACAAGAATTTCTGCTGGCAAAGAACCCCAGTGAAACAAACTTAGAAAGAAAGTAGGGAGAAGAGTAATAAGAGGGGGATGTGTTAGGGTAGCACATTAACTTTTATTCTCTGACAGGTCATTGTCTGCAGGACACAGCCTGGCCCCCACACTGTACAAAGGGATCTCTGGTCACACTGCAGGAAGAGAACAAGACGACACTGATCAGCTCTGCTGAAGTTTTACAGGCCAGGGAGGGACAGAGTGGGCTGCAGGATGTATCCATCAGGTCTGCTGGACTTGCAGGGAGAAGGGTGCATGTGTGTAGTATCTGTGGCTGACACAGCCTCTGCTAGTCCCTGAGAATGCTGAAGCAACATTTTCCAGTAAAATATGACAGGGATTATGAAAATGGGCAGGTTTCAACTCTTGAAAGTGATTTGGCTTGTGATGTTAGTACTGTGCCTCTGGGGTAATTTTCAGTGGGTTTCTCTTGCTTGGGAAGGCTGGCTTGCACCAGGTCCCAGTTTCAATCATCACTACTTACTCAGCCTAGCCTGACCCATGGCCTCTCAGTGTCTGCAGCAAGCCCAGGGTTTTTCTCTTGTACCAACCCTCCTCTTTTCTTCTCCTGCCTGCCATTCTGTCCTGCAATTCTCTTTTGATTTTCTGGTTCAAATCTAACCATTAGGGGAAGGAAAAAAAGTTATTGAAGCAAAATTATCTACTGCAAGAAAAATTTAAATGTCATGTGTCAAACCAACTACTCCGTATGTGTTTAGTAAAGTGAGCTCCAGTGCTTTATTTTTCAAAGGCAGCAAGAGCTGCAGGTTTGAGATTCTTAATATTCCCCTTCTTCCCAAGGGGAGAGCAGGGACAAAATCCATTTCAGCTCAGTGGATCACAGCAATTTCTTAAGAGTTAACTCTGCCTTCCCCATCCATCAGGCAGCCAATGAGGCATCAGAAGGAATGATGAATGTAAAATTATTACAGGGCTGCCACCCAATATACTTTCTTCCATTTGTGACTAACCCTGGAACTGACACACTTTTTTCATTATTAAACATCCACATTAAGTCAACATTGGTCACTGTCATTTCATGTTTGGCACCTTCTTAAGGGGAACAGGGAGAGGTGGAGGTGGGAGTGGGAAGGATGGAGGGAGGAGGGGTGATTTGGAATGGGAGGAAAGACATCCTGAACCTGGTGCTCCATAAGCATGAGTAATAGGCTCCAGCTTACAATGCTGGAATAAATATTGTTACAAATAGCTGTTTAGTCACAACCCAGCAGACAAGCACATGCCAGATCCTTTTAAAAGGACACACTCCCAGCAGTAACAGGGAGAACTTGCACCACAGGTTCAGCAAGAGAAGGGGGCGGGTACTGGGATCTACTCAGCTTGGAGTGCAAGTCCATCCCTACACATCAGAAAGGCTCCTGGGGCTGGGTGTCCTTACACAGCTGTCCCAGGCACTGCCAGCACTCAGAAAGTAGTGACAAAGGAGGAAGAGGTGCTGCCTGTGTGCCCTGCTCCTCCTCTGTCACAGGGTACATCCCCGAGCCTGGAGCAGTGGGGAATCACTGCCTGGCAATGTGCATGTTTGTGCTGCTACCCCTGCAGGAGTGCTGGCTCTCTGGGCTTGTGAACATCTCCCTTTCTCTTTTGGAGCTGAACAGAGAGGCCAGAGCTCCCTAGCTGATGCTGCCTGTTGTGCTGTTTACCCCAGGTAACATTGTTTACGTATGGTACGTATCAAATTATAATTAACTGTAGATGACAATTACAAATAAAGCTATGCTCTTGGGTTTCCAAGGAACCACAAAAACATACTCTTCTAATTTATACAAGGAAATGTTTCCAAGAAAAGTAATGTAAAAATATGTTTTACTGCATTTGCAATTAAAATAGGTTTTAGTGAAATCCATGTTCATAGTGATACTCAGAGTTTTTACTGTAATCCTCTGAAAATCAAATCCGTCAAGATGGTCCAAGTTGGATGCCCAAAAACTGACTCACCCAAATCATCTTAGTGATTTTTAAAAATCTTTTCTTATGTGCGACTCCTTTTATACAGTTTCTATTTCCACAAACTTCCTGTCTGACTGCTGCTTTATCTGGCACGTCTGGCTGTCCACAGGGATGATCCCAACTGGGAACATGAGCAAGAAAACAGGACACATATGAATAGCCCGAAGAGCTTTAACAGAGGCTCCCAAAGATGATTTCCAGCCCCAAGCCTGCCCAGCTACCCCTGGCAGACAAATCCCCAGCAAGAGTCTCCCATAAACGTTGGGAATGGCACAGAATCCCCCTGCACTGGAAGGCTGCAGAAGCAATTCTTGCAACAAAAAGCTCAACAGGTCTCAAGGAGTCACAAGCCTCCAAAAGAACACTGCCCACTGCAGCAAAGAAGGGAAAAAAAATCTGGGATAGCCCACACATGAGTGTTTGTTACCTATAAATACTAATGTGCATTTCTAAGTACTAATATGCCCAGTGATATATAGATATACCTTAGGATAATGCTCTCTTAATTCAACCCCTCATCTCAAATTCTCTGGTCAGGAAGCAAAAATGACAGACATAATGTCAAAAGTTAAGGGGCTACCACTAAGTCCTGTGGTGGGACCTTGAGCTTCTGAAAAGGGAAACTCTGTAAAAAAACTGCAGCACTATTTCTTGCTAACCAAATTCCCAACTATCTCATTCTCTGCCTCTGAAAACAGAGAAAACCAGAATAAAGTTTAACTAAAAATGGTGACACTTCCTTTCCTCTCAAATCTTGCTCTTAGTGAGAAAATCTTAATGTCCTAGAGCAAAAAGACAAACTTTAGAGAAGCTGGATTGTTTGTCTGGATATGAACTTCACACATTAAAATAAATCACAGAATCAATTAGGTTGGAAAACATTTCTGAGATCATCGAGTTCAAACCAGTCCCAAAAAAGTTCTGGCATTAATTGTATCAAGCCCCCAAAGCCTACAGCTGCTTTAGAAAAATTCTCTATTGAGCAAACCATTTTTTCTTCCCGCTACCTTGTAAAAGAACTCCTGTCTGTCCTCCACGAGCCTACCAGGAGGTATGAATTAGAGAGGAAAATAAACTTCAACTGAGGTTGAGGGTGTGAAGTGAAAACAGAAGGAATAAGGAGAATCCCAAGAATAGGAAAGTAACAGAATAAAGTGAATGCAGCTGGTTCCACTCCTGTTACTTAATCAAAAAGCTGTGCAGAGTCACTAGAGCCAGCATAAAGTCATGTGTTAGAACAACAGCTGATCTGTATTAAAGAAGATTAACTTGCAATGCCATGGTGGAGGGCCTGGGATTATTTTATGTGCTTCCATTGCCGAACAAGCCGTCAGCACAATTACTGCCCTCCAATGTGAATGACTGATCTGTAACCACAGCTAAACAGCATGCTGCTTAGGGGCCTGGGTGCTTCATGAAGATGAATTTCCATACCATCAAAGTGCTTTTAATGGGCTTCCTGATCCAACCACAAGGCCTGCTTTGCAAGTATATAGAACTCAGGATGAAGGCTTCCTGTCCAAAAGGATTTGGTCGGTTGTCACTTGACAATTCCCAGCCAGCACAAGGGAGGAGAGGGGGGAGATAGGTAGAGTTGTCTCTGCTTTGGAGGATTTAAAACAAAACAAAACAAAACAAAAAAAAAAAAAAAAAAAAAAGGAAAAAAAGGTACAGATGCTTTCTGAATGCAACCAACTGCTGTATCCACAGCTGAATTCAATGCGCTTAACAAATAATGGCAATTTAGCTATGCTTGCGAGGAATAGCTTGAGTCACTTTGCATTAGCATCTGGCTGAGTGTTAAAGTCATTTCTACATGGGGAACAGAGAAAAGGAATTTCTGCTCCGAGCATCCTTTCAAGGATGCTTAAATATTTGAATATAAATTTCTTTGTGCTTGTGATCACTTCTTCTTGTATCTGACACTCTGCTTTTCCCTTTTCTCTTCTGGTGTTCTTCTCTGTGAAATGCCATAAACATGCTCTAGCCTTCTCTTTCTTTCTTCCCCTCTCCCCATAGCAGCACCCTTGCTCCTCTGTATGTACTTCCAGACACCTATTACACTGACCTCTTTTCTCCTTCCCCTTCCTCTCCAAAAAGTGCATGAAATTGGAGTAATTTCTATATTACTGATACCCAGGACAGGCCAATGAAAAAAAGTGCAGTGTACATTTAACATTCATTACACAGGCTGATGGCTTCTCACAGCTTATTGATCAAACTCCATCTAAAACCAGGCAAAATGGAAAGCTATCCAAATCAGCAATCTGCTCATTCTGGACAATCCTGTTTGACTCGCAAGCTTCCTAGGATGACTGGGTTTCAAGTTTCTGCTAAACAGCTGATCATTTTTATTCAATCTATTTAACTGCCTGTCTCAGTGAATTGCACAAGGCCTTACAGTAGAAGTGGTTTCAATTAAATGTAGCTGACACCAAATGTGACAATGGGGATCCTTGTACTGCACAACAACAGCTGTATCACCCCAGAAAATACTGCAGGGAAGGAGAGGAGCAGGGAAGAAAGTCTTGCTAAGCACACGATGCTGAGACACACAGAGCTGAGATGTGTATCTTAGGTGGCAGCATTGTAAGGACAGCTCACAATAAATGTGGCAGCAAGCACTGGCAGGTCTATTTATCTTCCAGATGCCAAGGCACTGCACACAGAGACATCAGACACTCACTGAGAAAAGAAGCAAAGCACAACCCCACTGACACACACGGCAATGAGAGCACATACAGATTTTACTAGAGAATATCCACTTTGTTGGTATTTTGTTACAGCACAGTTTCACAGACCAGTCCAAAAGCAGAAGGGGTAAGGCCCATACGTTCTGCTGCCTCTAAGTTTCACTGCAAATATTTGGTGCAGTTTGTGTTGTCAATTCTCCACTTTTCAATTCTCTTCAGTCATCTAACATGACATGACAGTGCTACATTGCAATGGTCACAAAATATCATATATGATGACCTCACAAGGCTAAATACCCAGAAGCTGAGCCTGAATATCAGCAAAGCTTATGTTCCTAAAGAAGCTTGAATATTTTCAAATCCAGCTCATCTCACAAACACATGTAAGCATTTCCATAAAGCAAGATTTCCACTTGGACCCAGAGATTTCCAATATCACCTTCTCTTAATGCATGTTGACAGTCTGGAACAGAGATTTAGTGCTCTCCAGAGTTCTTGTGAGGGCTTTAACTATCTCTACCTCCTCCCCATTCTCCCCCAGAGGTCCCCAGGTCTCTCTTTCATGTCATCTTTTGACTGTGGTTTCCATTTTGCTTTTCACTTATTTTTTTTTTAACTATTCTGTTTCAAATATGGGGAAGAAAAAATAGAATAAGAAGGAGGACGAGAAGGGAGGAAGAACCTGTATATCTGTGGGCAGAGGCAAAAGAACACTCTGACCCTTTGCAGAAGGAGTCTGGGAAACTCACTTTTTCTGTCCTGCAGTTATTGAGACCCAGGCTGTTCACCACGGCCACCTTCCCATCCAGCACCTGCTGCTCCCTCCGTAGCTGCTCCTTCATCTGCCGGGCCTCCTGGATTGCCTTGGTGACAGCATCGTGGTCGTTTAAATAACCTGGTGACGTGACAGAAGAAAGGATGTCTTAAAAAAAGGGAAGTTACAGGAAAACACTTCAGCTTCCAGCAGTGGAATGCAGTTTACCATTGTTAATGAGAAAGAGTTAAAAGGCAATGCCCACAAACCTGCCTGTGCTCTGTAATTCTGCTGTTGTTATGATAGAGCCACCTGGACATAAAGCCTGAGAAACCTTGGTGCCAAAATCCTCACTGCTGCTATTTGATCCCATTAGTTTCAATATTTCCCTGACACTGCAGAGGTTGGCCCTGTGGTTTTTATGCAGCAGGATGTAACTGGGTTAAGAGTTAAGGGAAGCTCTGATCACACCAGCAATCCCAAACTCTTTAAAATAGACTGTTTCATTCTTCCCCTTCTTAGAACTTGTGACTACATTAAAATAAACCACAGGTGGCGGTCGTTTGCTATACATATGAAATGCATAATGGTTGAGAAGAAAAACCTCATCCACTGAATACTCCCCACCGCCACCTGTCATTCATAAATGTACAAGAAACCACAGCTACACGGACCTACATTCCCACTCTTATTCATGCTGCTAATAGTAGGTCAAATGTCCACTGTTTTGCTGCAAATTCACAGCCTAGGGCTTAGCCTTAGTAGTCACTGAATTATTTCCTTTTAAAATGTTACAAGCATCACCAGCACAGCTAATAGTGTTTAATTTTAAATGTGACACTTTGTCATTTTTTTCCTTTAGTGTACTGTAGATTATACTTATTATGATCTGCATGTGATTTGCAGGGTAGAATACTGATGGGAGATTCCAAGCCCCAGTGTATTTTTCAGATATTAAAGTAGAGGCTAATATTTATCAACCTCCCTCTCTCCCCTCCACATCCCCACACGTCTGCACACACACACACACACAGACACACACACACACACACACAAACACACTTTCTGTCTTTTAACTAGGGCATAAAAACGGCATAAAATGAATCTGTAATATGAAATTATCCAGAAAAGGGACTTCTGATTGTGACATGAGGCTAAATCTAACCAGATCCATTGGTGAATTGTGACAGATGGAGGGACTGTGAGACAGAAGGCGGGCACTAATCACACACAAAATGACCGGCTTGCCTCAACATGTTCCATGGATTCCAGCAAACTTTACACCCTAATCCATTTTTAGAACAAAAAACATCTGGGCCATAAATCCTCTAATCTGCCAAAACACGCTATTAAATCCCATGATTTGTTGAAAAACACTAAGATTAAAGAAAGGAAATATAAAATGGCTAACTGCTGTGTTAGGAAAGTGTTATTAATACTCTTTCTTTGTCTCAATTATGAATGTTCTGTTCCTAAAGAGCCTTGTCTAATCATGTCAGATTACACATCCCTGTTGTATTGCTAGACTCTCCTATCTGATCTGCTGATTGCCAAAAACGTAGGACATTGTCTTGCTGCTTAAAACATTTCTGAGGAAGAAGCTGATGTCAGATTAGTTCAGTGTTGTGCTGCTGTCAGGATTTTAGCCTGCTTTGGGGTTTTATTGTTGGTTTTTCTTGACTGTGGATAGAGTGGGACTGATATTCCCATCTTCCCTGAAGAAAAAAAAAAGCTAGAAAGAGAAGTTCCTGTGCAGTTTGACTGTTCCTAATTGTACTAACAGCTTTGAGCTAAAATCCCAGGAACACTGAGAGTTTTATATGAAATAACTTGATCCACATTGCTTTTATCAAATGACCCAGTTCAATAATTCCCAGCCAATGGAATTCCTGTAATTCCAGTTTTCCCAGCATAAGGAAGAATATAGCCTGCACCAGCACAGTGCTACCAGCTGATTTTTCTTTTTTGTTTTTTCCTTTCTTTAATCTCCATTTTACCAACTTCCTTGGTTTCTTCCCCAGTTTGCATCTGTTAACCTTTGCATCTGATCAACCTTGCATGTAGTCAGAATAAATTAAAAAGGAAGCAAATAAACAAACAAACAGCAGTATTAGTTCTGCTTTTGCTGTAGTCTAGGTATAATACTTTCAGTCTGTAACAGAGCCAAATTTGCTTAGGAGCTGGAATTCATGCCCTTCTTCAGACTATTTGGCTTTTCCTGAATACTGCTATCTTTGAGACAGTTTGGCACATGACAGTGAATAAAAGCAAGCACTCCTTATGTTTTTCAGTAGCTGCCAAGATGCTGGTGTGCAGGGAAATGATTAATATAGAAGCGAGTTGAATGTAAATTATTGTTGTTTAGGGTAGGTGGTGAATTATTGACAGAGAGGGGAACTGCATTACATAAAATGAGCTTAGTTCCAAGGATTGCCAAACTAACACAGAGATGTTGCAGATAATGGCAAAGAGCAGAGAGAAGTTGTTTCTGTTTTTAGTACACGGACATAAGCCTGTTCCCAAAAAGAAATGCTTGGATTTAAAGTCATACATGAAGCTGTGACATTTGTGACTGCTCAGTCTGTAGCACAATTTTTGTGCTATAGGGATGGCTTTGGAGAGGGCTGTGGAGCTGTATGCTTGAGTGCAGCCCTGCTCATAATCCCTGAGGCTCCGAGTTCACGTCCCCCAAAGAAAACTGAACAATACACAGGCATTTCTCCATGCCATGGAAGCCCAGGAGCTTGACGGGCTGCTTTCAGAGAAGGGCTTGATTTGAAGTCAGTGGTGGTGAAAAGGGACAGCTCAGCTGCATGCCAGCAAGGTGGGCTGTGCACACCTAGGACAGAGAGCTTGAGCCTAGTGCTGACAGCTCCAACCATTCCAGAGGTGGAGGCAACTCTCTGACAAGTTACTGAGTGTTTCCCAGTGGCTCTTTGCAGGGGGGTTTATCACTCAGGATGAGAAAGTGATCCAGCTTCCCTACCACGTTAGAGACCTTTGTAGCTTTGCTAAAAATGCTACCAAAATTTCTCCTGGTGTAGCTCCAGCTAGAGGGTGCCATGGGATTTCATGCTTACTTCAAGATCACCGAGGAGTTTCATCATGGCAAGGAGTTCTGCTTGCTGTGATTTGTGTTGGATCTGACCTATCAGTTAGCAGGAGACCATGCAGGGTGTTCAGGAGCATTTCCTTCTTGCAGTCCTCCATTAAAGGATAAACCTTTACTAGAAGTGTCCATCCAGCTCCTGCACCAGCTAAAGACAGCTTATCTTACCCATACAGCTCAGCAACCTCAAAAAGTCACTTTCTATATTTGTAGCAGAGAGATATACAGCAGTGAACTCTATGTCATTAACAATAACTTAAATATGTTATCTTTTGCTCCACGGTTTTCCATGGTTTATTAATGGTATAACGCATTAATTCTTCTTACAAGAGTGACCTTTAAAGCTCTGTTCATCCTCACAGCTTTTATCCAATTACATTATCACTCATTAAAGGTACAGCATTTCAAAATCTGCACCTTATTAAAAGAAGTAAATTGCAGGGGTCTCAAGTCAATGGAAAATACCAGGTATGTAGGGAAAGAGGATTGAAGAGGGGAGAACAAGGGATGTTTTGCCACTGAAATGCAAGTCAGATGCTTAATTTCCCATTGAAATATGATGTTCCTTCTACTTAAGGACAAAAAATCTCACGTGAAAAAAAAAAATTGATGCATTGTGCATGGAGAGCAGCAGGGTCAAGCAAATTGAAGATAAAACACATTACTATGTATCACAGTTAGAGTGTAGGGTTAATAGCAATACAGACATTAGCAATCAGTAATGTGATATTTTAAGAATATTTATATAATTGTAATATGTCATATCAAATAAATACTACTGCATAGCACTACTGTATCACAGATATAGCTTCTGATAGGTTTGACCTATGGCTTCTTTTGGGGTTTTCTGTGCTATCCCTGAAAGTGGCCAGGCAGGAGATGCTTTGGGAGACAGTAGCAAAGTACATCTGCCTCACTCAATTCCCAAAACAGAGCTTGATTTACATAATGGAACCTTGATTCAGGTTATACTCAATCATTTCATGGAATACATTTCAGTTAGAAGCATCAAGAATGGGGTGTGTACACATTTTCCTTACACATACAAAGAACAGTCCCTGTAACACATCAGGCTTATGAAATTACCAGTAAGACTGTTACTATTACATGGTCTTTCGGCAAATACATAATTTTGGCAGGAGGAGGAATTATCACTATTTTCTGTAAAGATGTTAAAAACAGCCAGTCAAGACTTTCTGCAACATAGAAAAACAAATTTGGGGTTTTCTTGAATGAACCTGGTGATTGCTTTGCTTATTGCACCAAGGTGAAATAATATTCTATTCAGCATTTGGATGGGCTAAGGATTAAACTTGTAATTTTGGAAAGATGTAGATTTTTAACTTAAACAAGTGTTTCTGAAAGTTCATCCACCACTTTTAGATGACATAGGACAATATCATGGGTCTCCAATACCCACCATTAGCAGGTCACTGTCTTTAATGTGTGCCTGTAAAAACCAGCATTTATTAGAAATTAAAGCAGCATCTGAAAGAACACAGGCCTTTGCTTTCTCACTCTGTAAAAATTAAGATACCCCTCCTGAAAAGAAAGTCTCTGTGAGTTGCTTCACCCACACCAACCAACTGAAGCATGATGGTCACCCTGGGCTAGCTCTTGGCCCACTGCCTGATAAAAACTCCTTCCCAACAGGACCTATCCCTTGTTCTGAGTGGGACACCCACACAGGGCGAGGGGGAGACACAGGACTGAGTGGGACACACAGAGGGTGAGTGGGACACACATCACTGAGTGGGACACACAGGGCTGAGTTCACCTATTGTGTTGGCTCTGGCCGAAGGACTCGCTAATGTTGCTGGCACGGAGGACTTTAGTGAACTGGCCCCACTGTTTATTCTCAGAGCTGGCATGTGAGGAGAGGTGGGTGATGTGGGAGATTTGCCATCAGATGTCTTGGGCTTGGCTGAAAGATTCAGAGGCTGGGCCACTTCATCCTGTGAAAGCAGAGGAGAAAAGAATGTTACCACAGTGCTACTGTGCCCGAGCGAAGGCAGTGGCTTCAGTTCTCATGAACTCCTAAACCTGAGAGCTTGTATCACATACACGAAGATCAAATGTGATACCACCTTGTCACTCTAGTTTGGAACTGAAATGACTGATAATCTGGAAAATTAGTGTGACACGATCAGAGAACATCATCCATGTGCACTGTCTCTGAGGAAATTATTCCCATCAACAAGACATTTGCCTCTATCATGAAAATAAAGAGCACTTTTACAGTTACATTTTATTTTGAATCTTATATTCATTAATTAATTAAAAACTGAAGACCACCTTCACTTAACATTCAAACACCATGAGCCAAGCTGGGCAAACAAGTGAATGGGGGCTCATTTGGGTTTTAAAAATGTTTTTGGCTTTGTTGTTTGGGGTTTTTTTTGGGTGCCTTTTTTTTAGCTTTTGTTTTAACTTGTATTTTCCCCTGAACTTCCCAGACTTAGAATCCCAAGCACAAAAACACCATAGGAAATAAATACTTCTCTTCCACCCTAACAAAACCTGAGACAATAACCTGGGTAATTTTGCACACACCCCTAGATGTTTTTATCTGTTGCAAAGCTGAACTTCTAGATTCCAACAACTATTATTATTATGTGAAAATAGAAAGATTGGGTGACATCTCTTCAAGGTAATGGAATTATTCCGAAACCTGGCTTGATTACAGACAAGAGTGACAGACAGTGCTATAAAAACATTAAAATGCCAAGTAATGTATTTTTGTTCAACCAAAGTAAAATACATTAAGAAAAAAGGAAAAAAAAAAAGACCTAACAGAGAAGGGAAAAAAGAATTTTCAACAAGGGGAACATTTTAGAAGTGATTTTAACTGACTTTAAATAAGCAGAACTAATGGATAGGATATTAGATCAAATCATCACATAATAGCTTGGCTCTTGCATGACACTGTGACTTAGGAAAGTCATCCTTTAGCTCTGAGAAGTGCTCCATCAGACAACTGGGTTCCAGCTCTAGGTACTGAAGAAACTTATTCTGGTCTCCCTAAATTGTAAGTATGTTTAGTTTTATAGTATTATACCTGACTTACTTACAACAATGCAAAGCTGAGTGAGATTAGACTCAGCTTTTGGGTTTTGTCTTGTTTTTTTGGTTTGTGGGTTTTTTATTGTTTGTTTGGTTGGGGTTTTTTTGTGTTTGTTTTACTGCTACCACCAAAGTCTCTGTAACTATCATGTAATAGCGATTCCTTTCCACACAGGGGGTGTGCTGCAGGAAAGAAGGAATTTTGCAGCTGCCTATTGCTCGTGGAAGTATGATGTAGATATCTCCAAACATAAAGACAAGTCTGCAAAGCACTGTCATGCAACTTTTCCATTGCCTCTGAGAAAAGCACCTTTGTTATATTTGATTATATTTCTACATTTGGTTATATTTCTACACAGTTTTGTGACAGTCATAGCAGATAAACATTATCAGAGGCATAGTGGACAAAGCTGTCATCCTTAAAGTGATGCTGAAGCCATCCTAGAGGCAACTTGTGCATGAAATAAATAGAAAAAAAAAATCAGTGCATAGAATTGCCTTAGGAGCCTACATACTATACTCTCAGAAGTGAATTAGGTACCTAGATGGCAGAGTTCTGTCGATCTAAGAGATTTAGGCTGCAGGGTTAAAAATGTCACCAGTAAAACTGATATTCAATATTTTTAGAAGGGATTTGTTACTTTACAGAAATACAAATCCATTGTATTAGAATACAAAATAAAATTAGAATAAAATAAAATTTCAGCCAAATGGAAGGGGACTTGCTTTGTTGCTCCCCGATTTCAATTAAAAAACAAAGAAGTCTCACAACAGTCCAACTATAATGTAGTGAAATCGGTACTGAGGTAGTTGCGTAAATGTTTTAAGCACAAATGAGCAAACAAACCAAACAAACACAGCGACCCTGCGCCAGACAAGGATCCCTGAATAGCAAAGCCATGTATTTATCTGGAAGACAGCCTGAGAAGCAAAGCAAGCCTGCCCACAGACTTGTTTCAGCTCAGACCAAGAGGCTTTGGTTTCCATGTACATTGGATTCTTGACCTCTGCTGTAAGTCTCACCAAAAGGGGATGATCCCGGTCAGATATGGTACAGAAAGCTGCAATGTGCTCTCTGCCCAGAAGAAATCTGACTGAGAGCAGCACCAGCTCAGGAGGAGCAGCAGCTAGTCCTGATGGGAATGGCTCTCACCCACTGCAAAGGCAGTGTGGGTTCCAACCTACATCCCCATCCTGAAAGGTTTTTTCAGTCTCATCCTTTTGCCTCACTTAGCTCTCCTATCCCTAAAAGCTTATTTCCTTCCGTCCTCTTGCCTCTTCTCCCTTTTCTCAGCTCTTCTGTTCCCTTTTTCTTAACCTGGTGTGAAGGCAAGGTCCTGTCCAAGTCCACTATACAAGGGTGGTTCTGATCTCATTTAATGCAAGTTAGAAAGAGAGGAGGTGTTTCTTCCCCATTGTAGGCATCAAGCAATGAGGCTGCTTGTGTTGCAACTATTCTTGGTAGTAAGAATGCTCCTCTTCATTCAAGTCAGCACAGCCCTCTCTGAAGCCAAGAAATATAAGGCCTTGTGGAAATAATACAAGTCGACAGCTCTAGAGCTGATAAATGTCATTCTAAATTGCCCCTTCATTCACTTTCATTGTGTGTTCAGGCTAATGGTAAATTAATCGGAGGTCACAGAAGCTTGGTTCTCATAAAGGAGGATAAGTAAACAATTTTCAGCTATTATATATATTTACAAAATGATACTACTTCACTGTTTGGTCTTCATAACATTTTTACTTCATTTTTATTTCAAAGAGCATTCTCAAATCCTCGCTGGAAGTCAAATGCATTAAAAATCCTACGTTGCATCACGATTTGGTAATAACTTCAGTAATTTCCTTTACAATAGTTTGATTTATTCCAAAGGACTCCAAAATATATCTGGAGGACAAATAATAACATACAATTGTGTTAAGTGTGAAGATGACTGTTAGGATCTTCACTCCTAGTCAGCGAAATATTTTACACTTTTCCCTTTCTGCAGCCATAAATTCAGAATCCTCTGCTCTTCCAGCTTAAATCAAGAACTGTACTGTCTTCATTATTGATCTGAGCCTGTGTAACCCCAATAAGAATTAGATGCTAGTCTACCTTTAACTATAAAATCTCTCAGCAAACATTCTGCCACATTACAGATTAACTGAATTTTCCCAATTATGCCAGACTGCTTGGGCAAGTAAGAGACATAAAAGATAAAGCCCACATGTAGCATCTTCACTTCAGGTAGATGGTATCTTTCAAAAGCTAGGGGATTTGATTTTATGCAGTGGATCTATGCAGAATCTAGAATTACTCCCTGCACTCAGTTTTATTAGAGAAAGCATTCATAGGTCCCTGCCTTTTTCTGAAATACAGCTATTCTAAGATGACATTGATAAGGTGGGTTTTTTCCCAAAGCCAGGATTTTTTAAAGAGTTAAAGTCAAACATTTATTTATATATCAGCCAAAACATTAATGCTGAGACTAGAAGACATTAATACCCAAAAGGCTTGTAATAATATAAACACAGATGATGAAAACAAAATATGATTTTGATTAAAGGTTATGAAATGCCTCTTTAAAAGTAGCACATTTGTCTTACAAAATAAAATACACATACGCACAAAATAAATGTAGAGAATAAAGCATAAGCAAAAACACAGGAAGAGGGGCTAATAAAATGTACCCACAGAAAGCAAAGCATTGACAAAGAGATTCTCCTCCCCTGTATCACAGCTGTGTCACAACAGTTGCTGCTTTAGGAAGAACTGATTTGCTTCCCAGGACTGGAAGCAAAACATGAATTCAGGGAACTTTAAATCCTTGATTTCCTCTAGTTTTTTTCCCAGGTTGTATTTGAGGAAAGAAAGATCCTTCCACCTACACCAGAATTTGGAGGGTAAATATAATATTCAAGAACTGCATTTTTGTAGCTTCACTCAACCTGGACTAGTTTAACTCCGAACTGTCACACTTTAAACTTCAGAGACAGAAAATCTCCAAGTGTCTGACATGCCACACAAACAGAAATGCTGCTGGCAGGTTGAGTGCGGATCACACTGCTTTTATAAGGTTTGCATGGTCCTTTGGAAGGGTAAAATACTATAGGTTAACACAAAGTGCTTATTAACATGGGAGGAAAACTGAAAGAGAGGGAAAAGGAAGGGATTTGGCCACAGCCAGACAGTGACAGCAGCAGAGCTTCAGACAGACCCAGGAATTCTGACTCACAGTCACCAGCCTTGAAATAATTGGCTGAAATGATGTCTTTTCTAATCTTCCCATCATGTCGTCTCTATTTACTTCCTCCTAGGATAAAAGGTTACTTCATCTCTATGGAGAATAGATATGGGAAAAGAAGGGGATAAAATCTGATTTGGAGAAACTCTCTAAACCATTTATTAAAAATGGCACTATTTCAACAACAAGAGCTGAATAAAAGACTGATAGCCCACATGAATGAACCAGTCTCAGAGAATGAGAAAGGGGGGGTGGGGCTGGTGGTGAAGAACCCAGACAATTCATTAGGATTTGATAATCTCACTCCTTTACACATATTTTAAGGTTAATGCACTGTTAAAACACAGTTACTGAATTATTGTACTGTCATTTACACCCAAGTGCTGGATCCCACTGTGGCACATGCTGGAAGTCCAGGTTGCAGGGTTTATTACAAAATCATGAACTGCTCTGGGTATCATCTGACTGGCAATACAAATGTGCTTAAATGACCTGGCTTAAGCACAGCCCAGCCTGCTCTGCTAAAGAGGCTTTTCATGACCTCTGGGAACATTCACCACGTCTTGCTGCCTATTTAAATGACCTTGACAGTACAAATTACAGCCAAATCAGTTAGAAAGAAGAAGCCAGGGAGGGGGATTTCTACAAGATTGCCTCTGCCACCTCAACAGAAAAAAAGCCTCATTCCCCCACCCTGGTTCTGTTTCCTGGAGATCTTAATTTCAATAGAAATGCAAAATATGGAGCACTTACTGCCATGTCTGGGGCAGAAGACAATGATGCTATTGTTGCCCACTGAACAATGCAGCCACTCAGTGGCTTATCCAGACTTCTGCTTATCCAAAAATGTCTAACCAAAAAAAGGAACTGAGGTACAACAGCAAAGATGCAAAGAAAATTCTCTGGAATCAGTGTGCCTCAAGACTACAGTTGTCCACACACTCATACAAGGACACTGGCAGCTTCCTTCACATCCCCTCCCTTCTTCTGAAGCCACTCATGGTGAAATTATCCGTAGTGATAATAAGAAGCCAAGAGGTAAAGGCAGTTGTGAAACATGTTGTATAAATGAATCATGCTGCTGATATTATCCTCACTGATGAAATAATTGTATTAAATTAAGCAGGGATGTTCACATGACAGGATGGGTGAATTAGATAATGCTCATCTGCAGCTGTACCTCTGCCTGCCACATTCTCAAGTTTTGATTAAGAATAATGTGTTCCTTCCTGCAAAGGTGGAAATTTAACCATGTAGAAAAACACATACAAGACATAAAACGAGGTATCTTGGTTATGATAGTGTAATAAACCCAGCAGAATTATTCTTCAGGTTCAGAGAAGTCACTTCATTGCATTCTTGCCCACAGGTTTCAGCACCAAAAGCAGAAGGCATGACTAGACTCTCGTTAGAAAGGAGAAGGCACTGAAGAGAAGGATGAGGGCAGGTATGAGGAACAATGGTGTTTTTTCCTTCTGATTCTGCATGGATCTTTACTTCTGTGATGGAGCAGAAAGATCTCTGCCTGGATTTTCTTCTATACCCAGAGCAGCTAGCAGCTTTTTTTTTAGTGTTTTTTTTTTAGGTTTTGTTTTTTTGTTTGTTTGTTTGTTTGTTTTTAATGTTGTTGCACTAATGAGTACCTTTTCCTCAAGTAGTTTCCCTCAGGAGGCAGGTACTTTCTGGACTCAGGGCATGTTATCCAACCCAAGTTAGTACTTCACTGACACTGCCCAAATACTCTTATTCATGGGACACAAAACAAAGGGGGTAACTGAGCTGCCTTACACTTGTGACAAATACTATTTTGTTCTCTGCTCCGCATATAAGGAACTACTCAACAAATAAATTACTCCCAAAGGGTGATTTATACACCAGGAGGATTATTGCACAGTCTCCATTCTTGTTCATGGAGAAAAGTGGTGCAGGAACATAACAAGTGAATCTGTTTTGTAGCACCTGGGACAGAGAGGACTTCTTCCTCTCAGAGAGATCCCTAACATCTTCTCCTTTCCTTTTTCTTTACAGGAAGTGTAGTTGTCAGGAATGAAGTCAGCCACCATAAAGACTAATTTGCTGCCCTGAAAAGCCCAAGCTCTGATTCTGTCTGCTCTGCATGTTGTCACAGTAAAAACCAGAGGGCTGCTGGGTGGTTTTCACTTTGTATTTAGCAGTGCTGTTTCCCAAAGCTGTATAGAGAACTCCCAAACAGATACAGAAGGAACAAAAGAGGAGCAGGCAAGATGACCTGTTTATGAGATGGCAGACTCCTTCTCAGCCCACCTGTCCTGTCAGGCACAGAATACAGAGGTTCAAATAACAGAGGAGAAACCACAAAATTCCAGGATCACTTTAGTCCTCCTGCTGTCCCAGACATGCAGGGCAGCCTAAAGGCAGCGTCTAGGGAGAAAACTACAGAACTGCTCTTCAAAGTCTATCCAGAGATAACCTGGGGTAAAGGCCTTCCTTTTGTGCAGCAGCTGGTCAGACCTCTGCACACAGAAGCAACTCTTTAAAGGTCTTCAGGAAAGACTGCACTTGGACCTTGCCCTTTGGGGTCCTGTGGAGGAGCACAAGGCAGGCTGCTTGGCCAAGAGAATAGACCAGAACATGCAGCTGAGCAGAATGAACAGCCTGGTATGTGTTTACCGAAAATTCATTTGTTTAGTTTCACAAATCTTCAGAGACCTATCCTCCAAACCACACTTGCAGCTTCTGGCTGCCTTTGGGCTGTCAAAATGCCCAACCATCCTTGTGAACCCTGCTAGTAATCTCTACAGACAAATGGCACAATGTGTTTGAGGAAAGCAGCCAGTATGAGATTTCTAGGCTTATTTTCCTTGAACACGAGTTTTCAGTCACACCAACCTCTAGGGAAAGCTGATAATTTATGGGTGCTTTTCCCAATCCAGCTCCAAACTTCAAGCATTTGTTTTCATCCACACAGAAGTAAATTACTTAGTCCTATCACCATTATTCTTCTAATTGAGCATTTGCTCTTCTGTTTGACTGGAACCAGCAGAAGTGAGAGTTGCTCACCACATGGCTGAGAGGACCCACTAAGAGGATTTTCAGTACTGTAGGAATGAAGAGCTTTTAGCATTTACTTGCACCTCATAATGGAAAACCTCCTTCCCATTCTGCATCTCTAGAGTGAGTGAAAACTTAACTCAGCAGCCTCATATACAGAAAAGGCTCAGTGAAGCTGCTTCTGAGCAAATCTTGCTGGGTTGGTCCTGAAATTAGAAGGGTCCATGTTGAGTAAAGATGAAACATGAGGCAGGGCAGAAAGACTATTCACTTGGGATTCTCCTTGTCTGTGCCTCATGCCAAACCTGGGTCCTGCTGTTAGCATTTTGCATCTAACTGTTGTTCAGCTGAATTTCTCACATCACTGCTCCACCTGTTTATTTGATATAATGTCATTAATGAAGTGCTTAGGTCAGAGGCTAAGCTGGAGGAATGATTTAGGCACAGGTCAGCAGGGACTGATGCAGACACTGCAAATCTGCAGGGGAAGATGACAACCTGTTTTTCACAATTTTAACCATGAAAATCACATCACATGGGGTAAAAATCCTTAGAGAGGATCACAAAATCATGGGGCAAAGGAAGGGAAAATATTCTTCCTATGAAGACTGCTTCTCCCAAACTGCCCCCACTGAAATACATGGCAACCAGTAAAGTACAAGAGGGGGAAAAAAAAAAAATTCTCCAGTGTACCATAGGAAATATTAATTAATTGGAGCTCATAATTACTCTGAAAGCTTTTGCCTTATTTTACAACTGGGAAGAATAAGGCACAAAGTGGCTAAATGATTTGCCTAATCTTACACAGTGAGTCAACAGCTGAGTCAGAAGGAAAAGCAGGGCCACTCTTCATCAGAGCAGTGTTTGGGAGTTCCTTTGATACTGTACTGAACCTCCCAAAATGTCCAGCTGCTTCAACACAAGTCGCAAAGAAAGTAGACAGAGGTCAGACAGTTTGATCTGTGGTTGTCTATTCCTGAAGTTGTCCTGGGTAGAAACTGTAGTGGTCTGTGCCCCAGTTAGTTTTGTTTTTTAAAATCCTTTCTGCGTAATTCTGTCCCAATGAAACCCAGAAGGTTGAACGTGTGGAGTTGTGTCCTTATTAATTCCCTCTTCCTAGAAAAAGGCTGTTTAAAAAGTGGAAATAGACATTGGATTGGATTTTGTTGCTGCCTAAACTGAACCTCTAGTCACCACCTTCCGAGGAATAATCCCCAGTAAATGTTACGCAGAATGAACAGCAATAAAAACGACAAACCTGAAAGGATGGGGAAAGACTTGGAAGGAAATAAAACAAGGACCTGCAAAGCCAAACAGCATTACAAACTGGTACATTTTAAAGGAACAACAAGAAAACAGAAGCTACACTGATCAAAGCCTCCCACCTCCTCTCTGTGGTGGATGACACCTTCGCTGGGGGCACACCACCACCTCTAACCCCACACCTGCAAAAGGAATTAATTTCAAAAAGAATACAGACCAAAGAGAACCATATCAAAACAAATTAGCAACAGACCCCTCATCCTGCTGTGGTCAGGCAGGAGAGGCAGAGATGCTCACAGTTGCTAAGATTCAGGGGAAAAAAAGACAAAACAAAACCAACCCCTCCCCCACCCCCCCAAAAAAAAACCCAACTGTTGAAAACTTTAGAAGAAACAAGTCCAAAGACCTTGAAAGAAAAGAGATTTCAAACAGCTTGGACAACTGGCAGGGGGCTAAGAAATTCCTTTTCAAAAAACACCTGTGCTTTCTCTGACTTTGGTTATCTCTATAGAGCCTAAGCAGATTTTTCACTAAGTGAGAGCAAGTACAGCCCTACAAATATGTAGTGCAAAGAGAATACACTGTATTTATGTACAGATACACACAACTGCAACAAAAACGCCAAGATATGTTTTGCAACTGTAGATATGACCTGCCTGACAATTTGTTTTTCCAACTAATAGCTTGTCAAAGGAAAACTATCAATACAAAGCTCATTTGTCTTTAATGTTTGCATGCTATTAAAAACATACCAGATCACTAAAATCAAAATGATTTTACACTTGATCCTTACAGGTCTCTTTATGCTTCATCTCCTTTTAGCAGCAAGATGAAATCTATTCAGCAGCTGCAGAAACTGGGAGGAGTTTAAGGTACTGTAGGGAATGTTGCAAACCAACACATGCTCCTTCAGTAAATACTGCACTCACAGAAGAATTTGTTTAATATTTGTACCCCATCCATGATCCCATGTGTGGGGTCAATCACTTGAGAGAACATCTATTGGGAATGGCTAGGAATTGTTGCAGCCATGCCTTTTTTCAATTGCTGACCCCTTAGGTCGTGCCAGAGAGACTCAGGTTCAGTTCCTGACTTGACAACAAATGTTCTCTGTGAATTTGAGTGAGACACTCCTTATCTAACTTTCTGTACATGGCCACCAACATGTTTGTGAGGTTACCACAAAATATTGCCAAATATCAATTCTAGTGATCAGCACAGGAGCACACGAATACAGAAAGCAAAGGGTCACCCCTTTGTCTCAGCTCTCACAAAACTGGAGACAAGACAACCTTTCACCTATGAGAAGGGTTTATTCTATGCAAACTGGGCACACATCAGACATGTTGAGGAAAGTGCATGGCAACACCACCATTTTCAACCCTTTAAGTTTAGGAACTACTCTTGATGCTATATATTTATATCTATATCTATATCAACACAAATTGACCCTACCTATGTTTATTACTATTTGCTGCTGAATGCAGAATAGAAGCAGAAGAGTGCTGAAGAAGTATTCAGCCCCCACTTGGTGCACAGACTTCAGATCCTATTTCTGATTCACATTAGCAGAAATGAAATCACCATCAGGACCAGTACTGGGGCCAAATTGCTGGCAGGCACAATGAACCACTAATTGCTGGATTCATTAGTAAGACTCATAGTTTGTCCCCATGAGATGCTGAATACTTTCAGCTCCTTTTAAAACCTTGCATCTTAGAAATTAAAATTAACAACAGCAAACTAGTATTTTTGTTACACTGTAGAAACTCAGTAGGAATTTGAAGTCAGATCACAGGAAAGCTAAAATTCTATTATGCAAAATTAGGCAGATTTTTATCTACCCCTTCCCTGTTAATTCTGGAGAACACGCATGCAACCACACACAATAGGTACTCCATGCTGTTCCTCAAGCCTAAACAATTGGTTTAAATAGTTTTTGTAATGCTGACAACTGCTTCACAAAATACCTTTTAAATCCCCCAGTACCACACTATTAAGACCAACCTATTCTTTTCAGGCATAAAACAAATGTCTATTTAAGAACACATCCAAATGCATTTCCATCATTCAGCCAGAGCACTTTCACCTCCCAGAAGCTGACACTGTAAGAGATGGAAAGAGAAACAGAGAGAGAGAAGAGACCTCCAGTCCACCTACTGGCTTCACTGAAGGCAGTGAATTCAGCTCGAGCTCATTTCAAGTAGGTTCAACTGTGTCAAAGGTTACCCACAAGCTATTTCGTGATGATTTATAGCTGATGTCTACAGATCTCCTTTTATTTCGATGATGACTTCAATACAGATGTAAAGACATTCTTTGTCTTCAGAGAAGTGTATGAGAGGGAAGTTGACATCTTAAAAAAAAGACTTCTAAGAGACTGATTCGCTTTTTCTGAACAGGGCCAGCCATGGGCAGTTTTCATATCTTATCAAAAAAAAAAAAAAAAAACCAAAAAAACCCAAAAAAAAAACCAAAGGAAAAAAAAAACCCTTTGCCCTTTTCTCCTATGCTAAAGCTGCTATGTTACTGTCACTTATTCTGGGCACAAATCCTAGAGCACTGACTCAATGTGTATGTCACCAGTTAATTATCATCAAGACAAGACACTGGGGCAGTTGGTAAGTGTTAGATAATTTTATCTCTTTTCCAGTAATAACATGTATTTATACAGCATTATTTTGCTCTGCTTGAGCCCAGAGGGATTTACAAAGTGAGTCCCAAAAGATACCACCATGGGAATCCTTCCAGCCAGCACTGAGCCACCATCGTTTGGGGGTGAGGAACAGCGGCACAGGAAAGGCAGTAGCAGGACATACCACATCACTTTGGGATTGCTGATGTCACCCTGCTGAAACTGCTGAGATCTGACCAAATGTGAGACTGTTTTTAACCTCAGCTTTAGTGTGTGTGTGTGAGTGTGCACAAGGTCTGTGTGTATGTATGCATTGAATTTTCCTGACCCCAAATTTGGTCTGTGCCTTTACAAAAAGTGTTGAAGGCAGACTATTCACTTATTCATAATAATAGGCAAATAGTGATAAATTAATTAATTTCAATTAATTAATTGCAGATTCTATTTTCTGTAGACATTTGAAATTAGGAGGAGAGTACCCAGAAAGGGAAAGAAGATAATTTTAGAGAAGACTAAGAGTATTAGAAATAAGGCAAGAAGGAGTCATTCTGATCTGCAAGCAAGACAGAAAAAAGCCAGCAGTTTAGATTAGCAGAGCTCAAGACTGACCAAGGCAACCAACAAGCTAAATTCAAAATATATTAACTTACAGCTGTAACCTGAAGCCTATACAGCTCTCAGCATGGCTAAAGATAAAAATAATCAGTGACCTGGAATGACTGCTCCCCCTGAGAGAGCTACCTTTGGAAAGAAAGAAATTCACAAGAACCCACACAACAAAAATGCTCTCCAGAATTGCTACATACATCTGTTTTCTCCCTAATTGTACAGTGAATTAAAGCTGCTTTACTAGGTGGTACACTGCTTCACAGCCTTCTCTGGAGATGAATGAATGCACCCAGCTCTGGAGAGCTTTCCGTGCCCCTTCTCCCAGCTCCTGCTGGGCTGGGACTCACAGAACCCAGCGTGGCTCATCCTGACATGAGCTGTCGCTGCCCAGCACATCAGCTGAGAGAGAGCCCAGGACAGACTCCTGGGCTCCATCTCCACACACACACACAGAGCCTTCCAACACATCAGCAGGTGCTGGCACAGCCACTAGGAAACTTGGAAGAACACTAACAACTTGTAAGTTAAAATACTTCTGTAACATCATGATTCAAAACTGAAAAACTTCCTCTGCGCTGCTCCCATCAGAGACATGGTCTTCTCCTCCATGCACTCCACTGCCAAGATACTCAGAAATCTTTTATCAAACACTTTTACTGTTTTCCTAATACCTTTTTTTTTTTTTTTTAACCAGTTCTGGCAATAGCTTATCTTTTCTTTAAAAGCAGCAAGGAAAAATGCAGCAACTTGAAATGAAACAAACAGAAACTTCATTAGCACAAAACATACACATTGGAATTCACAGTCTGACAGCATCAATGGATAAGGACATGTGATCAAGAGTGAAATTTTAAACCAGTTTCATATGTTAGTGCCTGTCTCATCAGCTTGTCTGCCTCTGATGTTCTTCAGATACTCCTGAATTTTCTCTCTGGACACTACTGAAACACTTTTACTGGGAGATTCTACACCAGAAACTCTAATTCTGCTGTGAGGTATTTATGTCTTAGCAGAATTGTCAAGATGAAATCTATCATTTGAAATGGAAAATTAATCCCACTTTAATAAAAAAAATAACTTATAGATTAATTTCCTTAGCTGCTTTCTAAGCCTTTGAGATACATTTATACCAATCTCTAAGTTTCAGGCATGACAACGTGAGATTTTTTTTTAAATGAGATTCTTACATACTCACAAGACTTCAGGACCTTGAACCTTAAGAAAGCTACATTATGAAATCAAAACAGGTAGCCATGCTGCTTTGAAAAATATGTGTACTCTAAAGTGATGCTTTCCACATAATGTTTCTGAATCCCTCTTTTGCAACAGCTCATTTTACACTGAACAGTTCAAACTGCATTCTGTACAAAAAATGTGCAGTTCTGAGAAACCTGAGAGAAACAGTTGCCAGGCACTTCATAAAAATCTAAAGTTAATACTAATCTAAAAGAAACTGACTTGTTGAAATTGAAAATAAAACAGATTTTTCCACTCTGCTGCTAAATTTTGCTTCTCTTCAGATATCCATAGCTACCAGGGATTAGAGATTAAAATGTTTCCGATTAAAATATTTTTGTAGCTCCCTTGTTATGTGATTATCATTTAGCTGCGGGTACAGGAATCCTTACTGCAAAACTTATTTCTCTGCTGCTTCCTTTGAATTGCATTCTGTCAGAACATGTTAAGAGGAGCTAATTTCAAATCCAGTGTGTAGCATGGATACAAACCACCCTTCTGCAGACAAAACAAGCAGTTTCTGGGGGCTGTCAGACTGATCACACTGGAACTTCATTCTATCACCTCAGACATTTCCTTGCTGTGTTGAAAAGGGAGTTGTGCATTTGGGAAGAGGTGGCTCTGCTGCTGTTCACTACCCAGGCTGCCAACACAGCCTCTGCACTTTTCTTCTGGCTACTGACACACACAGTGAAATGCTCAAACACTTGATCTGAAGCTGCAAAAGGGAAGGTTTAATTCCTGATGGGAAGGGCCCAGTTCCTTTCTGGAAGTCTCTTGGAGAGTGAGAGTTGTCTTCTTTGTTTCAAGCTTCCTCCTAATCCATGGGACAGGTACATTGCTACACTGCCATCACCCATACAAGCCTGTGCTCCTGGAATAAACACATCCCTTGATTCAGGGACTCTTAACAGCCCAGAGTCTAAAAAAACAAATATCTGGAATAAAGGATGACCTTTAATAAGAATTTCACATTCTGAAGGAAACTATACATTAATCTGATATTCGCATAACTCCCTGGTTTGTTATCTATATTTAACTTACAGTTAATATTGGTTCCCCATTTTTTCAGCGCTGCTACACAGTGAAGAATGAACTTTATGTATTTCTCCTCATGGCTGTTTCCCCTTCTTCAGCAGAAAGATGTTCTGCTAAATATTTTTTAACTCTCCGTCCCACAGACCAAGGCTACCCAACTGAAAGGAGTATCAGCAAAAACCACTGCAACCAGAAAATTCAAATTTTTTTCTCTGTTGCATTATGCAGCTCCAGATTGCATGCTCTCCTAAAGCCATTTTACTGCTATTTTTAGGACTTTGTGGACAACTGGCACCATCAGCTCAACAGCTCTCTCAGTGGCATTAAAAACCCTTGGCTTTGTGACACTGTTTTCTTATTTGTGACTAATCCAGTCTCTTCTTGCTCTTTCTCACCCAAGCTCTTTATTGCAACTGACAGAAGAAGGGTGGTTCTGTCAAAAAAAGCTTCTAAGAAGTTAATGCTCAGGTATTTCTACGTAACAGGTAAGACACTGAGCAGAAACCCAGTGCCAGATCCCAGCACCTCTGAGCACTGAGGGTTTCTGGAAACAACCTCCAGTACCTGCTGGAATTTCTTGGTGTTCAGTTTGAATGGGGATCATCTACACAAAACTAATGAGAGCTAATGTCTGCTGCCCACCCCACCAATTTTATTTATTTACATCAGGTTCAGAAGGCATTAATGGCAAAGAACAGCAGAGAAACAGTGAGGACACAGTGACTGTTTTTTACCACTTTGCTTTACACCTCTGCTGCTTCTGTCTGGTTTCTGAGGACCTCTCTCTCAGGAATAAAGCAGTCTTGCTTGATACTTGTGTATCTCACTTTTGTTTTGCCCTCAGAGGTTTTGGAGGGCTTTCCCCCCTTTTTTATTGTATTTTCTTCTGAGTTTTCACTATAAGAGGTGCCAGCTGAGCCTGAAAAGGGTTAATTGCCTGGCAGCTCTGCTGGCGAGGCATGCTTGTGCCAGAGACACACAGTATCAGCAAAGAAGAGCGGTGGACAGCTCATCTGAAAAAGCATCCTAGGAGCCCCTCCACATATCTAATTTATTTTTAGGAAAGTAAGGAGGGCTGTTAGGCAGGCAGAATGCTGTGCAAGGCCCTACTGCTGCTGTTGTTTAGATACTACTATTAAGATTGCTTTTATTGTTTGGAACCCATTCGCTGTTTTAGAAAAGCACCTTAAGAAGGTCCATTAATACTCATAATTTCACTGTGCTCCAGCAAATGATTTAAGAAGTCATTGTTTATATGCTAGCATGTCATATACAGGCAGAAGAGCAAGGGAAGAGGAAAACAACTTCAAAGATTCTGTCACCAACTCCCCATTTTACTATTTAGGATCAAAAGCATGGGCAGCAAATGAGAAAGGCTCCCAGGTAAAAATTATTAACTACAAGAATGGATAAGGAGACTGAAGAAAGAGTATAGCACAGATGAGGTCTCAATTTACAGCTCCCTACTCATCACTGCATCTGTATGGTAAACTTTTCCTTGATTATCTTACAGCTATTTCTGATCTATCTGATGTTCTGGCAAGGGGATTGGGAAATGCAATCACTGAAAAATGTTTTGGATGTACTGATGCATAATATTCTAGTGCTAATTGTTATTCCGGTGCTGAAAAGATTAATAGATTAATTTACCAAGGATTTTTTTTTTTTTTTAATCAGTGGCATATGAAGAATTGTGTCCAGCTTGGAAACTCTCGAAAATAAAAGAGTTTGCAAATGCTCGAGATAAAACTTCTGTAAATATAGCCCCAGTGTTTTATCAGGGATGCTGAGTCTTGCATCACTTTAATGAGAACTGCTGTCCTTTGTTCTAAAATACCTCAGTACGCTAATGAAAATAAGAATGCCTTAATTTCCTGTTGCTTGGACAGGCATTCAGCAGGTGCTGAACTCTCCAGCCACTAAACAGGACAAGAACTACCATCAGTACATGGGGCCTAACATGTGCCATGGGTGAGTTGCAGACAGGTTCCTCTTCTCTTCAGAGATAAGAATTTGTCCCCTTCCAACACAATCATGCCCTCTGATCACCTGTATACAGCAATTTTATCATTTTAATTTAAATTAGATGCTTTCCCTTAGCATGTTCACAAATAGCAGCTCTAAGGGTACAAGAAGTCTGTATGTCCACTTTTCAACCAGGCTTCTGCCAGTCACAGTCACGTGGCAAGTGAGTGATGCAGCTGTGCACATAATGGGGACTTAATGTTTCCCCCAAGATCTCCCCAGGATAAAATTCCACATTCTGCACCATCATATGAAAGGGAGAGATGAGAGAAAGGGAGACAAATGCACCCAACTTCACAGGCCTGCTGAGGGTGGTCATCAAAAACGAAGTTCAAGTTAACAATTTGCCTGGACTAGAATCAGAAATATCATATAGATGAGTTTTAAGGACCTTTTAACTGTTTTAGGGCCTTTTTCTTCTTTCCTTCAGATGTCTTCCTTTTCCTTTTTTCCACTACATTATTATAAAGAAAGCTTTCCTACCAAAACCAGGTAGTTCCATCATCAGTTTTGCCTGGGACAGGAAAATCTACAGCCAGCTCCCCACAGCTCACTTACCTTTCCTTGTAACATAGCTTATGGTGTATCTGAATTAAAATGCCCCTTTCCAAAGGCTCTCATTCTTAATTTTTCCCCTGGTGTCACATGGACTTGGCAAGAAAGTCAGAAGTGACTCTGTAGCTCCCTGACCTTCCCTAGATGAGAATGGAGCAGGAACACCTTGATCCCTTCCTGTCCTTCACATTCCATAAGCAGGACGCATGACACAGCCGGTGCTTGTGGCAGCAACCATCAGCATGCACTCCTCAAAAGTAGAGTAAGTTCTTCTGGAGAGACTCTGGCCATCTTAAGGCCAATCTGCACAAGCACTAAAACTTTCACAGGCCATTTAATTGCTGCCCATAGGTGACATGAAGAAAATTCCATCAGAATTGGTCACTTTGGTGATCAGATAACGTGAAACTAAAGCACCCTCTTCAGTTAAAGATTCAGATCGATATTTCTCTGAATATCGCAGCTGAGGAGAAACTGATTACGTATATCCAGCTGCTTAGTGCTGCTTCTGGCTTGTCTGAAACACATTTTCTTTCCTTGTCACAACTCCCAGGTGCTACTGCGGAACAAATGGCAGCATCACTGCCAGAAGTATTTGAATAGAACAAAAAAAAGAATTGATCTGGACAATCTGCATGCTCTTGTCATCGATGGAGACACAACTGTGAGTAGGGTTAGGGCTGAGGCCACAACAAGGTTAAAAGTGCCCAGGAATTCTCTCCTGCCACATTTCACACTGAATTGCTCCTGTTTTACAGCAGATGCTACAGACAATACATTGTGCTCCTTTAAATAGGGGGAACGTTTAGCTACATTTACAAGCTGCACTGGAAATTCACTCCAGAATTACTGCACTTGAAAGGTTACATGGAAGGGGCCAGGATATTGCAGCACGCAGGCACTAGATGCTATATTTATCCATGCCACATAAACAAGGAGAAACAAAGGCAGGAATGAACAGGGCCCTGACCATTTACAAGTGGGGGTGAAGTTGTTGTCCTCATCCAAGGGTATAAAGCACCTGATCTGAAGGCAGTGAAGACTGGAGCTATCAGGTGAGAGTCCTGGTAGCATGGGACAGGTCACAGTTCAGACAAACATAGTGTCTACAACCAACATGGCCTTATTTTATCTTGTGCATGGCCCTGTGCAAGCAAGAGGCTTGAAATGAATCACAAGGAGGGCTGGAACGTTATTCTGCCTAGTCCTTATCTGCACCTCTGCCTGCTGTCTCCTGCTTGGGAGCCTGCAAGCACCTCGAACAGCCAACAGGGCAGCACGCAGGCATTTACACGATCAAAGGCAAAATGTGCTTAAGACAGACTTTGGAAATCCAGCACAATTTGGCAAACTTCAAAGCTAGTTGCCTTTCAAGCGGGCTGTGGAGGAGGCCTTGGTAAATTTGAATGGTATGATTAGCATACCGGCTGTTTTTAAAACTGCTTGGGAAGAAGCTGTGTTAAAATCCATTTCCGCAAGACACACGCGTTTTTCTTTTGGACAGCCTCCACTAGCTCTGTTTCTTAAATCAGCTTTTCTGGCATGGATTTCTTCTTGGAAGAATGTACGACACCAGCTCAGCTTCCTAACCAAAACTTGACAGAATGTGTGCAGCACAGCATAATGGCAGCTCTACTCCAAGGCTTCCTGAAAGACAGAGCCCTGGGAAGTGAATCTGACTATTCCAGGTCACATCTGCTGAGAGGAGAGCAGCATGGCAGGAGATGCCAGGGCAGCCTGTCCAGCACAGTGTTCAAACACTGGTGAGGGCCACTGATAAAAGCCTTGCCAAAACAGGAGTTGCCAAGGTCTTAGAGGAGTTTCAGGGACATTTTCAAGTCTTACTAGATTTAAAGGATGATCTTTGGCAAACTCCCCCTGATGATTCTCAGCATTTCTAGAGCCAACAGTTGTTCCATCTGCTGCTGAGGCTGACTTTGAAGAATCCTTGCAAAGAGCAGCACGCTAACTTTAACACTACAAAGAGAAGAAAAAGCCACAGCTTTTCAGAAGTGACCTAGATGTTTGCCAGTAGCTTGACACACTCTCAGGTAAGGCTGTCTCCTTGTCTCCAAACACTCAAGTGTATTACCAAAGCTGTGCCAGTGTAAACTGCGGGCTGAAAATAGAGATTCAATAAACAGCATGTATTCAAAGCTATTCTGAGGCATTAACTATTCATCTGTGGAGGTCTGATGTACAGTAAGAGTGAGAAAGATCACCACAAAACTAACTTCACGAACCAAGTTGCTTACTGGGATTTAAAAAAAATAAATTTAAAAAAGTCTGTGAAACTCAAGACACATTCCCTGATGACAGTTAGAAGAAAGCTAAATATAAAGAAAAATCAGCAAAGAAAATAAACTTTTGGAGCTGTTGAACACAAACAAGCTTTGAAAAAGCAAAGAAAGGTCCATGCAGACACCAAGGAAGGTGTTTAGTTCCAACACATAAGCTTCAGTTTCTGCCATTATGATGGATTTGCCAATGTGTTTCAGAGCCAGGCCACTGCACTATTGTGTAAGCCTTTTTCTAATTACTGTGGGCTCTATAAAGGTTTCTTTACCATTTAGTATTATAAATAATTGTGCTTCCAGGCTGGGTTCAAAGCTCAGAGCAGCACTGGCACAGCAGCCCAGGCAGGTCAGGTGCCCTCTCTGCAGCTCCCACCTCCCTGGTGCTGAGGACAGACAGAGTGATATGTCTGTCATACGCCATTACCATTAGAACAGACCCTTGTTCTTTTATTACAGCTGAACTCCACCGGATCTCTCAGCAGGAATGCTAAGTGAAATCAATGTCTTGGATTTCCAGGCTGAGCGTGGAGGTCACAGCCACTCTATCATTTCTCAGCATTATCCCTTCTCTTTCTCTCGCGCTCTCTCAGAGCCTCCAACTGGCACACAGCAGATTGAAAACAGCATGCAGTACAGGACTTACTCTGCACAATTTTACAGCCTTTTGGAGCCCCCTTCCTTTCCTTCTAGCCCACTTTTTTAGTTCATTTTTCCCCCCGCCTTTGCAAAGTAAGTTCTGTTTGTCTCCTACAGAACTGCAAGCCAAAGGCACTGGAACACTAAAAACATGAAAAAGCAATAAAAGAAAGGAGAGAACAGAGCTAATCTTGATAGCTGCCAGTTAAAAATGGCTATGCTCAATGCTACCAGCAGATATGGCAGGGCTTGGAGTCCTGCAATGGCCACAAAATACACACTGTGCCCTTAGATCTCATGAGAAACTCTCCTGCTGTACAGGAGAAGCAAAATCAACCCTGAGATTTTAAGTGTGGGAGATCTACAAGCTGCCAGCCACACACAAGACCTCCTGTCTTATAAAATGCACAAAGTAGGTAACCAAACACTTTTTAAAAAAACCCAAAACCCAACTATCTACCATCAAGTACTGTGCAGCTTTGTGATTTCTTGCTCTAAGAGAAGAGGCCAAGACAAGGAAAAGCCACAGGTAGTCAGAAAGTCTACAGTAAGGAGAGAGAGAAGAGACAACCTAGAGCTTGAGTCACCAACACAGCAGCTACTGATTTTAAGCCAGTCTCTCTCACTCTTTGAACATGTATCGCACTGAGCTGACAATGGTATTATTTATTTGTCTGGTTATTTTTAATCTGTGCTGCTTTACTGTTAGGGTAAAAACAAGACACCACTGCCAATTCAAGGAATCTTTCCTGACATGATAAAGGACATGGACAGCATGCTAGAGGGCACTAACAAAAAGGAAGGACACATTTTTCACCCAGCTCTTACTGTGACCCGAACAAGACTGCTTTCTCCCTGCATTCCTTAGCTGAATTCTTCCTGGCTGTTTTGCAACAACGGCCTCCCATTTCAGGGAGCCATCCTGGGAACAAAGCTTCCTGCAGCCCAGAGGCCCAGGCCTGGTACAGTACCTTGCTCTTGGGAGGAGGGCTGTTTGTGCTCTTGTCTGTGTGGATGCTGGTAGGGGACACGGCAGCACCAAGGTTCCCCTGGGGAATGCCAGGAATCTTGCCTCCCGGAGACACTTGCATCGCAGCAAGTTGGGCAGCATACAACTGCTGGAAAGACAGAACCAAAAAATAAATGAGAAAAAACTGGGGTGGGGAGGAAGACAAGAGACACATCATCAATAAACAACTAACTAAAATAAATAAATAAATGAATGAATGAATAAATAAATGATCTCCCCAAAACTTCTCCTACGGCAGATGATACATTTTCCTTCCAATGGGCAATTTTTATTTAGCACGTGTGTTTCAAGACATGAATTGTCATCTTCACTTTTGTGACTCATTCCTCCAGGGATGAATGAGAGACTCCACCGTGAGAAGTGTCCCAGCTTCCCTGTGTGTCCAGGGATTCAAAACAGGCAACAGAAGCTAATCCTCATGGTTTGCCTGAGCTACTGGACTGTCCTTCCTTTCCTGAGATAACACAGGCACAACAGCATTTCCACCAGTAATATGCACCAACCCCTGTGAAGCACATATGCTGCTGGATATGATGGTCTCTGTGCTACCACTTCATGTTTCTTAATTTTATTTGCTGTGTTTTCCCTGTTTTTCCCCAGGCTTTAAGGTGTCTGGGACAGGGAATGTCAAAACTGTATTTAGTAATTATGTTAGGAGTATACTGTCAATTGAGTTGTGGGGAACCACTAGAGTCAATATAAATATACACATATCAATGGCAAAGTGCTGTCCATTAACTATTAGCAGCCCCAGTTAATTCTAAGAAGCCTTCCTGTGATAGATGCAATGCAGACACAGAGTGGAAATGTTTTTCTCTTCAAAACTAAACAATGAAGGTACTTTAAAAACATATTTTTTTATTAACATGTCAATACTTATAATCACAGTCATCTGCTTAAAGCTAAGCACTACAGGAAGAGTTTAAGGGACAGAGATCAAAAGCAGTTAGAAAGCAAACTAGAAGTGCCTGGAAGCTCCCCTGACCTCCTAATAAAACATGGAGAAAATAAACATGGTGGGCAGAAGAAGCAACAATTGCTGCTGCTTTGTGAATAGGGAGGAATTCCCAAGTCAGGAGCCCAGGATAGCAGGAATAGACTAAAAAAGATTTTTCCTGCTCAACCCCAACACCCCTTTCCAGGATCCACGCTAGTGCTGTGTCAGTGCTTAGTGCTGGGCAGTACGTGTGTAACATTGAAGCAAGATACCCTCTGCCTGCTGGGTAGCACCTACAGAGCTTCTGAGCTGCCATATGAAAAGGGATAATGTGCATAAATATGGAACTGGATGTGAAAAAACAGGCTGGCTTCAATACAGCTAGGGCTAAGGAGTCTTGTTGGCAGTGCTTTTTTGTTTTGCTGTTGTTTCTCAGTTAATGTTATATGATAAAGGAAGGAAGATGGAAGGGCACAAAGAACTACCAATGCAAGTTTGAAAGAGGAATGTGAGAATTCATTACATGATTTTCTGTGTGGATCTGTGCAAAAGGTGCAGAGACATTGCTAACATGAGCTCACAGCACAAAAGCCCTTGATCAAAGGAAGGGCTCTGACTCTTGCACAGCTCTGTGCACCTCCCCAGATTCCCTGCACAAACCCTTCCCTTTGCTTCTGCACAGCCCCAGACCTTCCACACAGCTAAAAGTAGTCCAGTGCTCTTTCCAATGTAATCAGTCACCAAGTTCCTACTTAGTTCTTTTTCACTCTATTCTTTTCACACTTTCTATTACTTTCATTTTGAATCCTTTAAATTTCTTTCCTCTACTTGGATCACTGTTTGATCCTTATTTTTCCATACTTCTTAATCACCAATAGTCCATCCCATTCTACCTCTTTCCCTATCAACCATTCATTCATCTGCTCTCTTTCTGCCTTTTCCTCAAATTTATTTATTAATTTACCCTCAGCAGGTCTGAACCAAAAATCTGCAAATCAACAACAGATAAAGTCATCAAAAACAACCCAGCCCCGAGTAAGTCACAGATTCAGATGCCTGTGTTTATCAGTTGAAGCTCATATTCATTCATTCTTCCTAAAGAAGCCAAAATTCTGCAGGGGGAAAGGAACCGGGTCTCTGAGAACCAGGGAAGAACTACAGCAGGCAGTTCCATGAAAGCCAAGCCAGAATTATATAAGAATTATAGATATAATACATCAGAGGTGAAATGGCTGTTAAAGAAATAGGATCCATGACTAGGGAACAGCTCAAACATAATGGGACTCTGGAGGTGAAAGAGCAGATCTAGGGAAAGATTTTCCTTTTCTTTTGCTCCCTGGTGAAAAACTGATAAAACAAATTTAGGCAACTATGAGAAAAAGACAAAATAAAGTGAAATGGCCGTTAAGCAAGAAAGGTTCGAGCCTGCTGCTAATCTATAGATTAGATATCAGAGAACATGTCTAGTCCATATAAAATAGGGTAAAAATGACAGTCAATCGGGACAACTGGAGATTCCTCACAAGCCATACAGGGCCTGAGCTTCACAGAAATTTCTGGGGGGGAAGATTTTCCCAAATGAATTTTTATCCAAAGATGGAATAATGAGAACTGAATATTAAATACACTCCCAAAACCACATCCAGGGATCTGCTCACCTCAAATCCTCCAGTGGTCTGTGAGGAATGGCTGGAAGCCAGCTCTTCCTCACAGTTCTGTCCTCAGCCACCTTTCTGACAATTCATGCAAAGACCAAATAAGCACTGGATAAAGTCCTGCATAGGCCTTTACACAGGTTAAAAATTAAGAGGCTAAAACCCACTGTATTACAGGAGTGATAGAGAATAACATTGTTTCCTTGCACTTTTTGAGGTCTTGGTTTCATTACTGTGTAGGATATAAGGACTTTTTATCTATAGGGTCTTGACTGCTTTATTGTGGCCAAGGCATTCACTTGCAATCAGTGGAGCACTACAGCTTTGGGCAGGCTTATTTTTGCAATACATAATAAGTAAGGATAATATTCTGAATTTAAAAAGATACATAATACTTCTTCAAGAAGGAAGATTTGGGCTTCTGAAAAAGCAATTAAAAAGTAGCATCTATTGTTTGTTTATAACTAAATGATTATGCTCCATCTCCCCTGCCCATGTACAATATTGCATGTTTTGTTAATCTTTTCTCATTAACCTCTTATGAAAATCTGCAAGGAAGCAAAATCATCAGAACAAAAACACAATTAGATACACTTTAAAATAAGCAGGAGGTATTGTTAATTTTTTAATGCTGCCCCTCTATTCTTAACGTATTAAACAAAAAAACCCCTTTCTCCCTGGGTCACTACCTAAACCATTTATAATTTTTCCAATATATTAAGCAGATGTATTCAGCTGAACTCTCTAAATGGACTAGTTCTAAGAGCTCTTGGCTTGATGATTCTGTAGTACATCAACAGCAAAGCCTTGAGGTTAGGCCAGCTCTGAAAACTTTCCCCTTGGGCATTCTTGTTCACGTTAACAATGTTCATTACTGCTTGGAGGGTACACTAAAAATGAATTCTTGTTCTATTAATACAGAAAATGAGAATGAGATTTAATAGCAATTTTAAAAAGGGTTGAGCAAAGTGCTAGCAATTACACAGGCAGAAATAGTTGATTCAAGCACCTATAGGCATTTGGATTACAGTATTATCTCTTATTAAAATATTTTTATTAGTGAACAGTGGAGATTAAGAGCTGCTCACAAAAAAAAAAAACACAGAGAAAGACAGGTGGTAGTGGGACGTGAATCAGTTACTGCAATAAATTTGTTTCTGATAAAGTGGTTTTTCAGTGAAGACACCACAGCGATGAATTTACAAACCACTGTGCCTGAGTGTTTGAACTGTTGACTGATCCACCACTTCAATTTCTTCGTTATTCCGAAACCCATCATTAAAAATATACACATGAATGGCCTTGTTCTTTGTTTTCGTTTGTTTTTGGTTTTTTTTTTTTCTTGCATAATCAGGGGGGTGGGAGGGGGGAATGGCATAAAATAAGACTCACTCAGAATACATTAATTTCATTTTCCTTTACCTAAAATTTATGCTTACATAAGGCATGAAAACTTAGATGAAGGTAAAAAGAATTTTGCAATTCTGCCTAATTTTTAATCTGTTCAGGTGAGTTTTCAGTTGAAAAGGAAAAAAGAATTCACTGAAAACAAACATTTGATATACACCCTACTGTGACACAGGTTTTCAAAATTACTGGCAACATAGATAAAAGATACAGAAATTAGAATTAAAGCTGCACTCATTAGTGATTGGTAGCAATGCTTGCTAGATATTGTACCGAAAAAAAGTTCTTTATGTACGTATTTGAAATACCAGATTTTATTTTTGTCAGTTTCCTTCAAAGCTTGTTAGTCAAACATTTCAAAGGGACACAATAATTTGTACATTCAAACTTCAGCAAAGCAAACTTCAACACTTCTAAGTGCCCCTTGCTTGCATCAAATGGGAGATTTTCAGAAAACAAAGATAATATGTGAACACAAGGACAGTATGCTCCTTCAAAAACTTGCCCAAAGAACACATTGCAAGGTAAACTTGCTAGCTTTCACTTAGGAGTGAATAATTTCAGATAATAACAACAGAGCTCAAGATCCTGAGATGCACTTAACAGTATTTCGGTTTATTTGGGGATTTATTTTATTTTGGTTTGTTCCACAGAGTTCTGAACACAGCTGAGAGTTATTACTGCTCCACCTCTCATCTGCCTTTATCACAAAAAATTCCCACAAGGAACTGCCCTGCTCCCAGTGCTGAGGTGTGCACAGACTCTCTGTGGCGAAGGACCTCGTCTGGACTAATGTTTCCTTTACTCACCGAGCAAAAAATAGCAAGCTGCATGAAATCACCCCAAAATTGTGGGCTACACAGAGACTAGAGAAAACAAGCTAAATATTGAAAAGCTGCACTGCTCCTTCCCATGGCCTCCAAATCCAGCTGACTTCCTTTGAGAACTCCTGGCTATTCTCTGCATTTAGCCAAAGAGGAGAAGACAGGTAAGTAAATCACATATCAAGGAACAATAATAAGTATTAGAAATTTGGGACTGGGCTAGTTAATAGATAATTAATATATTGCTTCTAATGAGAAAGCATTGGTGACATGTGGAAAAACTACCAAGAGAAATTTTGACTTATGATGTTTCAGTCAAGATCAGATCTGTTCCATGAAGGTAAACTTTAAACAAGATTTATTGTGTTCAGTAATATTTTACATCTTGTTTTGTCAGACTAGACAACATAATAGCCTCTCTAGCCTTAAAAAATCCTGAGACTTAGAAGGAAACATTGAGGAAAACAAGTTCTCGTTAGAAAAACTGTGAAGCATTCACAAACAGAATAAGGCTTCATTTATACACAGGCACAGCCTTGGTAACCACCATCTCTCTCATATTAGGAAAACATCACTTTTAGAATCAGTGACCACAAGTCTCCACAAAATATGATTCTGGTAGCTGATCTCCAGGGTTCCGGCAGCCCTTATTCCTGAGAACAATCCCACTGTAGTCACCAGGCCAAAACAATGCTTGCTTTGACTGTAGAACAGTAACGGTGACCAAAGTAAAATATGCATGTGCAATTTATAGTAGTTCTGAGTTTTTTTAGAAACTGGTGTAATTTTGATGGCTAGGACACACATTGTAACTAAAGTACAACTCTTTAAATTTGTAGGAACTTCTATGGGAAAGACACTAACTGTAACACCCTCAAACGTGAAGAAATGCAGTTTTCCTTGAAAAGCAGTCTTTAATTCTGCCAGTGGATAAATTCTGTTCAATTATTAGCAAGGTGAGAACCAGCACCCACGACACAACTGACAGCTCCTGGTGACACAGGAAGACTGTAGGAAACTCCAGATTAGAGCCTAGACCTCATGGCTCCTTTGTCCCAGCCTTAACAAGAAGACAATCCTTCTACAGGATGTAACTGTAGGAACTTATCAATAGACACTTCCTATCAGAGACCAAGAAGATCTGTTAGTCTCTGTGATAAAATATCATTGCAAACTGTGTATTTAAGATTGCCTACTCCTTACAAGTGAAGAGATTTTAACTGGAAAACTGCCCAAATGGACATATTCATACATACTATGTTCACACCATATGACACTAATTGAAATAGAGAGACTATATGGAATGCAATTGGAGAGGAAATTTGATAATGTCTTATGGAAAAAGCCTGCTGGATGAAATGCTGCAGATAATGTGTCCCCATTGAGGAAAGTAATTAATATTGTATGCATTTTAAAATATTCAAAAAAATAAGCTGGCAACAATTTATTCCTACAGTTTGCTGTGCAGCACCAGAATATAATGTATTCTCGCTGTCACTATTATTAATTATTTTTACGTCAATGGAACTTCTCATGTTAGAAAGAATGGCCAAAGAATGTCTTTAAAGTAAGGATGTACTTTGGACAGCATATTCCTTATGGATGATACAGTAAAATACTTTAGTAATGTAGAGCAGTGACAAACAACAGGCATGTGCAGCTTCAGAAGGGGCATTTGCTCTGTAAAGTGCATTGCCTTTATCACCACCTATTCTGTAATGCAGGATAGAGCTGACTGTTCTGTAATGAAGATGAAGTGTTTGAATGAAGGTTCCACATGGAGACTGCTGCTCCAGCACAGCTCTGGCAAGTTAGAAGCTTGAAGTCACTAAAGTGGCCCAGACATTTTACTCCATAGGAAAAAACTCACTGCTGACTATTTGTTTACCACAGGCATGCTTCCCAAGAGCTTTATTTTTTTTATACATATATCCAGATTTTTGGCAAGTAGCTCAGAGCACCTGACTTCAGTTAAGTATAATTTTTCATATGAGAGACCAAAATTCTATGAGTGGTCGTTTGACAGAACACTTATTTCATATTGCATTGCTTTACTCGACTGGTAGTGTATTAAATCATTCATTGCTATCCATTAGGTGACCAGAGTAGTTAACAAGCAAGCACTGCCAGCAGAATTACTGTAAATAAGGTTCTATATATTTCAGATTGCCGAGCTATAATTAAGTCATTTCACTATTTTACACACATTTCCTTAAGCAACTCTTTCTCCAGTTTTTATTTATAGATTTTCTGTTTGCATTTCAAGTTGTTGTATTCAACAGGGAATTAAATCAGGGAAAATCTGTGCCTGCTTTAGGATTGATACTGAATTAATTACTCCAAATCTGAATACTCTGTGTCTCCTGAAGTTAAGTGCAGAGCTTGTAGTAGAAAGATTAAGGTCAACTGCATTTCTTATTTTGAGAACATGGATTTGCTGACTTGAATGCTGATATGTTATCAGGTTCTTATATATTGATTATATTCTAAGATTCCTTGGTGACTTGTCCCTCTTCTTCAGGCATGAAGTAGTGAAATAGGTATTTTGCACTCAGCCTGCTCTAGAAATGTTTTCTTGAAAAGCTGTGGTAAGCTGTGAGTCCTGAAATACTGAAGTCTCTCTTTAAAAGAGTAAAGAGATGATAATCACCTACCAGAAGCACCAATGCCAAATTACTTTGTTGGAGGGGAAAAGAAACAGATGTAAAAACTCACACTAGGATACTTTTTGCCCCCCTATACCTTTATCTGTTAACTATGACATCCAACAGTCAAATGAGAAACATTTTCTTTCCTGTCTGTTTTCCCTTTTAACACTAGGAGTATTTCTGAATCTTAAGTATCCTACAGTTGTATCTGTTGTCCTCAGAGGGATGAATTAACGTTGTTCCTCATTTATCTGACACGTACAGGAGTTCAGTGACATCTACTCAGCTCACTCAGAAACTTAATTTGCTCTTTGACCTGAGCTGTACTGCGTGTTCAAAGGGTTTGGATAAAAGTGCAGGAGGTAGAGAGGGACAAATGCTCAGTCCATCACAAACAAGGCTGCTCTCTTCCAGCTTGGTAGAGAGGAAGGAATGTGACGTCTGTGCCTTAAAGGGGAGCTAAAGACTGTGTTTGAGCTACTTCCAATGTGCCAAACTTCCCTGGGAAGAACACAGAAAGGAAGAGGCACAGTAGAAGGAGAATATTGAAATGCAGAGACCAGTGACAGATACACCATCCAAGCTGCAGAAGAAAATGGACTTGCCCCAAAAGCTAAACTAAACCAAATTGATTTCTAGAATAGTTATGAAGATATTTTTTTTCTGTTTCCCTTTTTCCATAGCAAGAAACACTAACAAAATTGACACAGCATCTTTATTTAGCTATGCAAGTTATTTTATTTTATTTAGTTTTATTTTATTTTTGGATGTGGAGAAAATTTATTATTTTTGGAGAGAATAATGTCACTCCTACAGTGTAACCTTTCCAGTTTATGAGTTTCTGTGCCACAGAAAATTTTCAAATACATTCAACTAAATTTACCTCTCGTGTAATTTTTTTTCATGTTCATTGCTTTAAAATCTCCTTCCCCAAGTTGTCAAGAAAGCTAACAAGTGCTACCTCATCCTGTGAGATCCTGCTGTGAAGGTGAAGCATCAGTCCAGGGTAGCAGCTGTCCTCCCCAGCAGCACACTGTGGTCCCTTTCCACAGAAGCAGAATACTGTACAAGGACTAAGGAAAGCTCCAGCTCATACGTACTTTTCCTTTGGCCTTAAGCCACATGGAATCCCCTCTTCCAACAAAAAGCTCTTTCATTCTAGGTATTGTTAAAGACAAGGCTTGCAGAAAAAGTCCATCAAATGTCTTAAGACCTGTGGGAAACTGTAATTCCAATCACTGGCAAAGAAATTGCCCCAGTTTTGAACTAGAATATTTTGAGCCTCACTGTATCAGGGCAAATCTGTGTTCCAAACCAGAAAGCAGCTGAGTTTTGCTTTGGTCAAAGTTCTGTTTTCTCAACAGGGAGTCCTATCAACCTGAAACTCATGGGAGTGCCTAACTTCAAATCAGCCCCATTGCTCGAAGCTGGATAACTTGGATGCTTAAAAACACAAATGAGTGTTAGTTTAATTGGGATGCTTGAGCCTGGGAGAGGACAGGCTACAAAGAGGAGATGTTAGAGTATGGGAGTGCCATTAGTTGAACACAGAATTGCTGAGAGAGCAGAAAGAACTCAATTAATGTAATTATTTTGGAGCTTTCTTCATTATAGGAAAGTCCCTCTTTAACAAAGCGAAGTAACAGAAACAATAGCTGTTCGATTTTTTATTCTTTGATTTTATGATAAAATGGGTGTGGTCTGTAAAACTCCCCCCTCCAATGGAGCCCATAAAACTCCAGAGAGCCTGAAACCTCTGTGGAGCTTTGGCAAACTGCTCAGGAAATAACATAAGAAGATGTTTTCTGGTTCATCTCACTATTTCCATGCTGACACTGATGTAATGGGAGAAGTGACACTTTGCATACCCCATTAGGACATGTACAGAAGCTTAGTCTTTAATTCTTAGAGAATTTGTTCCTTCAAAGTCTCTGCAAACATCTGAAATCCCTCAGGATTCAATTTCTGACTCCCACTTCATGAAACTGCAGACAGTAAGGTCCAGTCACACTGCATGTCCAGACTGCAACCCATGCACAAAAAGCCTGGAACTCACTCCAGTATTCCTTTTTGGCACATCCTGTACTGGAGGCTTAAGGAGCTGTAGGCACAATTACGTGGTTGAAAGTCAAAGGGAATTTTTAACTTTCAAGTCCCTCTCATACTGTGCCTCACCCAAGTACAAGAAAAGCCATAAGTTGAACTCTGGAACTCTACACGGCTGCCCCTGGTTCCACCAATCCATGTGGACAACCAGAAATGGCTTGGAGCCTCATGTTCCCACAGCAAGTGGGAAGCTTTGTCCTTAGCATCAACCCAACCAGGGGAAAACCAACCTTCTTGCACTGCCCTCCAAGTGCAAGATAGTAAATCCCATATTACTCCAGCTCATCCAGGTTACACGAAGGAACGCCCACTCCTTTCTACTTTTCCTCTTCAGCATTTTGCTCTTAAGACTAGACAAGAGTGAACACAAATTCATCCCTCTGAATTCTGGTTATTGAAGCAAAAAGAATGTCCTTCACTGGCAACAGGGCCACAAACTCTCATTTACCTCTTAAAGAATTCCACATAGCCACATATTCCACAGTAACTATATTAACACTGATTAACTAGTAATAAGCTCTATAAACCCTTAGTACATCTCATCCATCCCTGATTATTTATTAAATTGGGTTTCAACAACTTTTTTTGAGGTCCCGATTAAACTGGAGGAAAAAAAAAAAAGAAAATAGACTCCTGAGTGAAAACAGTGCTTTTCGAAAACTGTCCTCCATACCAACTTCCAGTATAGAATTTTTTGTAACAGCAAGATGGATCTGCTTGTGCAAAACCATGAAATACAGAAATTATCTTAGGAGACATTTTTCAATTGTTAGTAATACAGCTAGGTTATAAAAATAGCTAATCCATACCTTTAAATTGTTCATCTGGAAATTTGGATTAGGAGGAAAAAACCCCAACAGTTTTCATGTTTTATAATGAAGTATCAAAACATGAAACTCTTTTCAATCCAAAAGAAATGTGTCAAAATTGATGTAAAAGCACATTTAAAATTGCTTCTGGCTAACTAGCTGTCTACAAAGCAGAAGGGGTGGGAGCACCAAAGAGTTTGCAATGGAAACACCAAGAAGCTTTTACTGTAGCCACACCAACAAGAGCTCTTATCGTGAAGTAATAACATTATCCAGAAATCTTTGTTTATTACCTCATTCCCAATGCCATCTTGTTTCACTTGAGTTACTTGGGTCTGAGGATGGGGTTAATGAGCGAGGAGGTGTTTGAGTGGGTGTGAATTAGGGGCACTGCTAAAATAGAAGCTATTTTAACAGTTCTGTTTTTAATTTAGTCTGAAGCTCAGTATTTATTTTTTTTTTTCCAGGTAAAATACTCACACATTCCAAGGCTAAGAGTGATTTTGGCAAAGCACAGATAATACCTAGATTTACTCGTATTAAATGGGGTATTATAGAGGAACTCATGCTTCTGCTCCTTTTCTACCTCCAACATTCTGCCCACAAGTCTAACAGAGATGGGATGCTCATGCTTTCTTTACCAGAGTTCAGAGACTCGCCTCAAAACTTGGACATTTTCAGTGACTGTGACAGGAAACACCACTGATGGCTGCTCCCCCCAGCCCTGCACTCCACAAGCCATCCCCACAGCAGCCCATTACAATATGTTCTATTATCTGCCTCCTCAGATGATGTACAACCTATTTGATTGACCCTCTTTGTGCTGCTCAGGAATGGCTGCTCCCTGCAGTGGGAGGGTGAACAGCACTCACTGCTTCTCCAGTCAGCAACTGGTAAATTTATCTTCATTCCAGACTGGGAATGTCATGCAGGGATTCTCCTTGCTTCCCTCCACAAAGCAATAGCGCCTCCATACACTCCTTTCCTTTATAATTATCAGGGACAAGGAATCCAGAACAATTCAGAAGAGGGAAGGTCTCTGGGCCTCCCCTTATTTTCGTTATATCTGAAGCGTTTCTGCCAATTGAACGTTTCCGTGACAAAGATCAGCATTACCCCATGTTTGTGGCTCCAGCGTGGGAGGCATGAATAAGGCAAGGAACAGTTCAGTCCTCCATTACGCAGGGATACTCCTTGTTTTTTGCCAAAGTCAGCAACTGCAAAATATTTCTCAACTTCTCCAGTTCACACCATGGCACAGGACATGCATGCACTTTTGCTCAAAGTGATCGTATTCACCACAGTAAAAACCACAGCTAAAGCAGCAAAAAAACACTTGCCAGTATCACAGCCAGGAAATACAATACTAACTTTCACCATCTATATTTCTATAACATATTTGACAACAGTGTCATCAGGATCACTGACAATTGTCCAAAGTCATCTGGCATGAAATGGAAAGAACATGGCTATGAAAACATAGGGAAGCAATGCACTGAGACCAGTACAACAGCAGATATCCACACTTCCCAGAGATGGAAAACTCTACTGACACAGGGAGGTGGAAGTCCATACTGACTCCTACTCCGTGACTTTCCCAAATTCCAACTGCTGCAGAACTACAGAGTCACTTGGTCTTGCTGCTCCATGCCCCACCAGCCATTGCAGAAATGTTCTGACTTCATGGTCCACCACTACCATTAGCTTACTAACTGGGATTACCTAGGAAAATGAAAAAAGAAACTGAGCCACAGTAGAAAAGGAACATAAAGGGGGAATAGTCTGAGATAATCACCCTCATCTCGCTTTATAAAAACTGGAATGGAACTTGCAGTGTTATGCCAGATGATTTATACATGTTAGGCATCCATGGCTAAAGGTTATTCTCATCCCACCATTCTGAATAAAAAAAAAAAAAACAAAAACAAAAGGAAAAAAGTAGCTAGTCTGTGCTCAGCACATCTATGCAATTAAAAAAAAAAAAAAGTGTCAGCAGCTGAATTTAAAGTGAACTATATCTGTCCTCTCTGTATCCCATGAAAAACACACACTTCCTTTTTACTTGTCATACAAGTCAGATGGAGAATGACTTTGTCTTCCTCAAAGTCATCCAACGGGGTAAGGCACAGAGCTGCATTTTCAGGATAGAACATGTGGGGAAGGGCACATAACTCTCCCAAAGTTGCTTGCAAATTACTTTGGCTTTGTGTGGAGAACATATATGTTAACATAAAGTAGAGTGTGAACCCAAGGAAAATGAAGACAAACACTGACAGCTGGCCAATCTTGCCCTTCTTTACTGTGTTTGCCTCAAATATAGTATGTTTGTAAGAATGTGTGAAATACTTCTGAAAATAACGGTTATACTCCGTTTAGTTTTAACAAGCAATTTACAATCCTCCTCAGAAGGATCTGATTTACCAGAATTCATGGAGAGATGTCAGCAAATTTTCAGGAGGAGTTAAAAACCTAACTTAGTCAATATCCTGTGAATTTTGGAACTTGTGTGTTTCATTTGATGCTTCTTCTCGCATGGCCAAGGTTTCCGAGATTTAATTTAATAATTTATTTCTCATTTTTATCTTCAACTTAATGTCTCCCAAAGAATCAGACTGGTGCTTGTACCATAGACAGTATCTTTCTTTTAACAGCGGGGTGTTCCCACATTCCAGAAGGACACTGAACAACAATTTTTTTTTCCCATGAAGACAGGCTGTGGAAGAGAGAGTCTTTGCCTCCTGCACCCCAGCAGTGATTGGCAGTCTTTCTCTCTCATCCTCCTCCCAGGGAATTTTGAGAAGGAGATTCACATCACCAGGATACGAGGGACATAGGCTGCGGGGCTCATCCCCAGTTAAGGAAGACCAGTTATGGTAAGTTAGATCTCTGTCCTTCAAACACACTTCTGTTGTGCAACTCCAAGCCCTGATCTTAATATTTAATATACTGCAAGCAGAGGAAGAGTCCACTGGAGCTTTCAGCTGCAGAGGTAGAAAGTTTGACTGAAAGACAACAGTCATCCTGAAGGGCCTTTTGCTTTGATTTATTGTGTGAGAGGATTATACTGATTTTAATAAGCTTAGGATAAACAACATCCTAGAGGATGTACATCACAGATTTTCTCACGAGATTGGAAATATCTTACCTTTCATTATTGTTTACAATTAGTGTCAAATTGCTCCCTTAGAGCCATTGTTCTTACAGGTGACACCTACCAATGTCATCACCAACAGTTTTTTAGACTTTTGACTGCCCTTGAAAGTAAGGCACTGCATGAATTGTAAATTGTTTTGCCTAACAGGACTGGCAGCAAGCAGGAAATGTCCAGAGACAGTAGAATGTGTCCTAGCAGGATTACATGGCATTTGCAGACATGGAGGGACTCCCCTGCCTCAGACTCCATGGTCAGCTGTAACCTCTTGTGACTGAGCTGCCTTTTGGGCAGTAGTGAAAGGAGCAGCCCCACAGATGGTCTCTGGTCTCACTGGACTGGAAAACTGTCCTAGGGAATCTAAGACATTGTTCAGCAATACTATCCTTCCTCCCTCTCCCCCTGCTTGTCTTCCATATTCTGGTGGCTGTTTATGAGCTCAGCTGTCATTCTTTGCACCAGGGGAAGATAAATGGGACACACCAACCCCAACCTAAGTGACCTTTGGATGTGACAAGATTTTTAGGTCAGTCCTGCTAAATGAAAGCCTTGGTGTATCGAGGCTCGCCTCAGGGTGAAATTTCCAGTGAATTTATTATCTCCCAATGCCCTTTGGACTGCTTCCCACCATCAAACACCATGGCAGCATTCAGAACAGGAAGAAATACATTAACTGGAATCTGATCATTTTAAAAGGTTACAGCTGCCCAAATATAATTTAATTTCATACTTGCCCTTTGAGGGTTTGGTGTATATTTTCTTTTTATGACTGCAAATGATAAAGCTCTTAAGATTCCAGGCAATAAAAAGGAAAAGGGGGGAGAAAGTATTTTAAGGGTTAGACGTCTATTCAGTTCATAGTCAATGAGGAGAGTGACAAATCAGCTTTTTTAAAAAAATGGAACACTTCCTCAGTTTTTAGTAGTAATTTCTCTCCACACTTGATGGGGAACAATACCTTTTAGTGAAGACAAACCTGTAATGCCACCCAGTGTGATATGAAAGAAGCATTTGCTGTGCAAGCATCTACCTATCCTACATCCCTTAAGGACTTACTTCAGAGGAGCAATTAATGGGAAGTGAAATAAAGTAATCTGAGTGGACTGTTGCAAAAATAATAAAAGCAATCAGACTTTAGAAATGCTTAAATCTACCCAGAGTTTGAGTTTTAACTGTGTAGGCCATAATTTTTTCTAGAATCTCTTCTAACTTCTTCTTTGTCAGCTCAGGTTTTGTATACAGGCCCATGCCCACACAGCAAGGTAAGAATCAGGATAAAAACACTGTTTTTGGGGCAGTGTCCAGTTTGGTTGGAGTCCCACACCTGTGTAATAAGAAAATTCTACAGAATAAGTGTGCAGAATATGACACCCTAGCACACAACATGAAATGCTGGGAAATGATGCTCAGTCTCTCTTTCTCCCTTTCACTGTAAGTGAAAGCAAGCACTGAAACTCAAGCTACCACACAAATGTGACTTGGAGTAGAGGTAGGAAAAGCTAAGCACGTGTGTCCTTCACTGTATCCAATGAAAACTGTGTCACCAAATGAACACCACCTCACCATCCCTCACAGTCTGATAGAATTTTGACAACTGCTTCCTTTCCACACAACAAAACGTGGAAAAATTAAAATGGCTGTGGAAAGGAGGAATGATGAAGTGCCAATGCTGCATATCCTCCTCTTTTCAAAGCCACTGTAGGAAATTAATTATTGCTGGGCTCCCAAATCCCTTCAGAGCTCTTTAAAGATCTTTCCCAAGCACACACTGATCTCACTGTCCAAATTACCCTCACCATCACTGCATCAGAGCAGTGTAGAGCACGAAGCAAAGGTGCCATGACAATGGCATAAGAAGGGATGGCAGCCCTAAAAGAACTGTGTTTCTGGGCAACTGCTGGCACAGCAGGAGAGGGAGTTAAAGCAAATTAAGGGATTCTGCCCTGCTCAGGAGAGACCTGAACTGCAGAGCTGTCTCCAGCCCTGAAGCCCCAGCACAGGAAGAACATGGAGCTGATGGAGTGAGTCCAGAGGAGGACACAAAGGTCACTGTGGGAATGGAGCATCTCTCCCACAAGGAAAGGCTGAGAGAATTGGGATTGCTCAGCCTGGAAAAGAGGCAGCTTTGGAGAGACCCAAATGTGGCCTTCCAGAGCCTGGAAGGAGCCCACAGGAAAGATGGAAGAGCATGCAGTTACAAGACAAGGGGAGAATGGCTTCAAACTGACAGAATGGAAGGAAATTAGGTATTGAGAAGAGATTTTCCAGTGGCAGGGTACTGGCACAGATTGCCTAGGGAAGCTGTGGCTGTCCCACCCCTGGAAGTGTTCTAGGCCAGGCTGGATGGGGCTCTGAAAAGTCTGGGCTAGTGGGAAGTGCCCCTGCCCATGGCAGGGGGGTTGAAAATAGATGATGTGTAAAATCTCTCCCAACACAGGCCATTCTGTGATTCTATGATGCTATGTATTGCTTACCCTCAACACCAGTAAGCCCTAGTTTGTAAAAAAAGAAATTGGAATACTGAATGAATACTAATGCAGAACTATTATGGAGAAAGTAAACAGCTTAACCTATTATAAAATGTAGCACACCTATTAGTGTTTCTAATGTAATGTTTTTAATTTTCAGAAGTTCAGAGTTTAATGGTAAAATCTACATGAAAGATAAACTAGGACTTCAGCCATGTTCTTGTGCCAAATTCAGCTAGGACCATTTGGTTCCCTTAACGAAATAAATATGCTGCTGTATTCTACAGGAATGGCCTAAAACACTTTAATAACACTATCACAAGCTGTACTGTTTTGGTGCATAAATGGAGAACACACTGTTTTAATTTACAAAGACTGTTTTGAGCCATGGAAGGGGAAAGAGAGAGAAAAGGATTTGTTGCCAGGTGCAGTTTTCCCACTCCAGCATGGGGAGGGGAGTCACCTGCAGAGCTGACACTTGCCCTTCAGAAGGGCAGAGAGCCACTGGTGCTGCTGCCCAGTTGTGCTGAGGGACAACCACCCTTCCCCAGCCCTGCCCCTACAGGGAGACACACGGGAATGATGCTTTTTTGGACCCCTGAGCACATCAGGCACCACCCTTGATGGCCCCCACGTCTCTGAAGGATTAACCTCATCCCCTTGAACACAAAGTGGCAGCCCCAGGCCCCTTTGGGAGGAACAGACACTGTACCCACAGGAAGGAGCTGGAAAAAGCCACTCCACAGCAGTCCCCAAGGACAATTTGAGTACCTCAATATGCCACAAACAGATTGCCCCTGTCAGTGGCTGCTGGTGCAGGATGTGGCACAGCTGTGGTTCCCAAAGCAAAGCACAGCTTGCAATACAGTGAGAAGCCTCTGCTTCAATGCAGGTTTTAAACAGAGAGAGAAATACAAATACCTCCAAACAGCAAGACACAGAGGTGCAGATCTAGGCAGAAAATGCTTTTGAAAATCTCACCTTCTACTGCCATGACAGCACTTAAAACTTCCTTACTGCTTTCCTGCTGTATTGATAATCATAGGATACTGATTTCTAAGCTTCCTTCAGCTGAAAAACACACACTTTCTAAAAACCATTTTTCTTCCTTGCATAATGCCTTTTCTTTTGCTTTTTATTATTTTTATTTTGTTCTGTGTGTATGTTTGCCCATTAAAGAAAGACAACTCACACAGTAGCTTTCTGACAACCCTGCTCCCTGTAATTCTAGAGTCATTCAGACTCCAAGAGAGATGACTTAACAAATCTGCAGCATATTTCCAGGCAGGTAACTCATCTGCGATGTGACCAGTCTCTATGGGTAAGGGGTAAGGAATGGAAATCCAGCAGTCTGCAGTACTTTTCTCCTCAGTTATCCAATGACTGGAACAGACACAGACCACTGGTAAAAATGGCAAACAAACAAGGCAGTTATACAAAGTGAAAGGGCTGCTCAGAAGCTACTCTAGGAATCAGACTCAAGTGAGCAGAGCTCACGCAGACTGCGAAGTTTAAAAACTGGTCTTGAGGAGTACTAGGAGCTACAGGTACTACTGCCTCCAAATTTGCTTGTTCAGATTGATCTTACAAAATTCACTAGAGCTGAAAGCATGAAGAACCTCTGAAAGGAGAAAAGGAATTTGGGGAAACTGAGCCTATGTACTGGGGAAAAAAATTGCACTTAACTTCAGGAACAAGCTCACGCTATCCAGGCACAACAGAATAATTACGTTTGACACTGTGAAAGCCACATCTCCAGATACTAGGTATCTTCTACAGAGAAAAGTTCAATTGATGACTTTGGAAAGCGAAACAGAACAAGCCTCCTGACCTCAGTGGTTTGTTGTCTAACACTTTGATCTACAATCTACAGTAACTAGGTATTTCATATTTTCAAACCGTGCCTATATTAGCAGCCATTCATAAAAGGGTGATTAAATACCCTGGCTGCTAACAGTCAAGTCTGTCAAGGAATCAGACTTAATAAAACAAAGGGTAAGAGTTCAGAAACTTCTAAAGGCTTGCACTGTTCTTACCATATGCAATTTATGTCACAGGTCAGTGATGCACTCCTCGTGCACACATTTACTATTCTGTTTACTTTTATCCCCTTCTGCCTTGTCTATTGAAAGTGACCTAAACTTTGGACAAAAAGGAATGGTAATAAAATAGACTGCAGTGAGAAATAACACATAAATTGAAATCCTTACACATTCATATATTGTACCAATCTGCATCTAACAGCAAACCATGTCATCTGATCTGGGTACAACAGGGAGCAACACTTCCAGAGAGACTTTCTTGTGCTGTGTTTTAGGAGGAGTACTTGTACTAATTTGATTAATGGACTCAAAGTAGTAAGTATGTATCAGTAAGTATTAGTTCGTGCAGGTCTGTCAGTGATTCTCCCTGTTGTTATTTGTAGCAATGTTCCACAGGCACTGGCATGTGTGCACACCACTGATTTGCAGTTCTGTCGTGCTGCTCTGCTGCGGGACTGCAAATTCACACTGTTGGCAGAGTTCAGCATGAAGACAGTGAACTCCAGAAATATTCACAAAAATTTCCCAGTCTGACTGCAGCTCCAACATTTCACAGGAGCCCCACAAGGGCCCAGTTTGTGATTTCAGAGCAAGCTCCCCCCAGCCAGCCAAGCTGCACTCAGTGTGGTTTCCCCTCCTCTCCCCGCTCTGGACAGTTTGCTCAGGATTATACAATCTGATTTGCATGATTATATAATCTTCTTTTCAGCAACAACCCTCTGAAAAGAGCAAACAACATAATAGGAAAACGAGTAGCATAAGCCAACTCTTTCAAAACCCAATGTCTGGAATGTGCAAAGGACACAAAGTAAGAGGGGGAGGGGGGGAAGTTTTTTGGGTCTGTTACCAGATTTTTCATAGAGACCTTTCCCAGAAGCATCAATTCCCAATGAATGTAAGCCATGAAACAATGTGAAACACAAACATCTCACAGACCTGCACTGTTGCCAGTACAGGAAGGGAAGCGTCTCCAGGTATGTACAAGGGTTATTATTTACTTCTCTAACAACAGAAGTTACTTTGGGGCAGTGTAAGAACTCTCAAAAGGTTTTTCCCCACCCTGACTTAAAACACTGGCAGGCAGGTGCTGCCACTGCTGCTGGTTTTGTCTTGCAGCTGGCTGAACTCACAGCTTTGACACCACAGTCCCACTTATCTGGAGTCTGGCTTCCATGGCACAGAAGTATCAACAAAGTCCTTGCTGATACAGGTGCCTCCACTCCCTGTCTCTTCCTTCAAACACTTCAGACCTTGTCTTAGGACACTGTATAAGTGAAGCCTGTCATATTCCAATCTGCAAACAGGCTCTTCTGCTGGCTGCTAAAAACTACTTATGATGTCAGTTACTTCAGCAATATTCATCTAAAATTAATGCCTTATAAATAATCAAGAGTAATCTGCTTCCGTCTGTCAGGCTAACCCCAAAAAGAAACAAGTGTAACATTTTTGCAAGAGAAAAGAAATTAAGGATGACCTGACCTCACAAGCATACTTGCCAGACAGTCACACACTTCTCCCTGCATGACCTATTTTTCCCTGGTCACACCACAGAGATGTTTCAAACAAATAGCCAGTAATTCGGGCTGCTTGAAACTCAGAGGGCTGCTACCCAAGACACCTGGGCATCTTAATGGCTTTGTCAGGATTCCAAAAGTTTTTAGTGACTTGTTATCTCTTCTCAAGTTGAAACAGAGCTCTATTTAACTAGCCTATGAAGGTCAGTGTCATGTCTTGCTTTCTCAAAAATTTGGGATACTGGATATGGATCATGGCATTTTGTTGCATCTTACAGTGTGTGAATAGCCTGCATGAAAAGGATAGTGAATACATAAATAGTTTTTTAGTTAAAACACCAAGTTAGGGATTAATTTACAGCTAAAAAACCTTAACTTACAGCTTAAGAGTTTCTATAGCATAAGCTCCAATGCTGCAATACTTCCAACCTGCTTTTGAAAGCTGCTCTACACTGTTGCCTAATAAATTCCTGTAAGGCTCAGTGAACATCTGTTTCTGTCACTAGAATCAGATTCTGTACCAGTTATCAAGTTCCCTATCAGCTGTAGGATGAACCACTGAACACCTGGGGGTTTTCATCTTTTCAATTTGAGAACTCTACAACTTTCTTAGCAAAGACTAATGTATTGTGATAGAACAGTCTACCTAAACAGGTCAACTTTTCTGAGACGCCTTTTAGACCCATTAAAGGGATTAATGGTCCCCTACCAGAAAACCACTGAATTATATTGTGACGAGATATACACGGTCGCTACAAGAAGGCAGCACAGAAATTGCTATCTTCTGCTAATTCATGAGAGGAGAAATCTTGTGGCAGAGAAGGACAAAGCCAAATGGAAAAAAACACAAGTGATGAGGTGAAAGAACTGGATAAATGTGTGCATGTGGAAGGCAAGGCAAAGGATTTGCTCTCCTCATGCTGGGGCTCATATGTAAAGAGGCAACAACATGGAGCTGAAGGCTAGTAAATAGGAAATAACACAAAAAAGATATGCTATTTCCATTGTCCAAATGTCTTCCAGGAAGCCAGGGGGTGGGGCAGGAGGAGTAATAGCTGTATGAGCATCTCCTAACAGGTTTTCTTCCTTCTTGAAAACTGCTGAACCCCATGTGAGCTCAGGAAAGTCAGAGAGAAGGCTGGCTGTACTCCTTCCAGGCTATTTGCATATGTTCCTTAGTATGCAGAATGTCTCTGTATGTAATTGAATTGTTGTTTTTGCCTCTATTAATACATATGCAAATGAGTCACTCCTGCAGCTGTGCTGTATTAATCATATGTGTGCTTCTGTCTGCCCTGCAGACTCAGGGCTGGAGAGAGGAGGAAGAGGGAATTCAGTCTCTCTGACCTAGAGGAAAACCCACTCATGCAGACAGAGGTCTGCTAGCAAACAGCAGGCCTGAGCTACAACTGGAAGGCAGACAGGCTGGTCATTTTTCAGTCTTTTTTCATTTTTCATAGATATGGATGGAATCTGAAAGTTATGCAGAAAGGACTGTTAATCTAGATAAAATGAATATGCTAGCACTGCTAATTCTTCCCCCTGGAGAGGGGAGGGAGTTCTAATTTGACAAGCTACAGAGTAGCCATGATATTGTTTTACCATGTGAATTTACTGCCTGTAAATGTCCACTGTGCTCAGATATCCACAATGCCCAATGAAATACAAAGCATTTCTATGCAGTCTTCTGTAATCACTGTCTTCCCTAAACTGACTGGATTCTGATAAAATTATGTGATCAAGCTTTTAATTCAAATCTGTTTTAATATAATATATTGAGTTTACCCATAACATTGTGTAAGACTCTATCAAAGGCAAGAATGTGCTATTTAAATGCCAACTACAAAGCAACCACCAAGAGCAAGATTTATTTGAGCTGTGGTTCATGCTCTTACACAATCTATCATAACCTCTAGCTCTCAGCAGGTATCCAAAAAATGAGGAGTAGTTGCACCCTGGAGTTGCAAGGCTTGCTCTGGAGTTTACTGAGAGGAACTTTTTTCCATTTTAAAATGTAGGGATTTTTCAGAGATGCTCTTGGCAATCCATAGCCTCTCACCCCACGCCTTACTTTTATAGTTTAACAAGTATCTTAAAACCATCACTAAGACATCATGAAAAAACCAAGAAACCTTGCAAAGATAAAATTTTTAGAAGACAACTTACCCCACAACAACACAGAGATCTTCACCCTGGTTAGATGGTTGTAGCTTCTTCTACATGAAGAGTTCTGGGCCCCACATTTTTCTAGCTGAAGGACCTTGGTCTTCACTGACCTCTTTTGAAATAGCCATCTTGGCTACCCATGTGCAGTACAGGTGGCAAACACCTAGTGGCCAACACATTCACTTACAAAGCCAGGAAGAAGTGGTGGACAGAAGCAGGGAATTTAGGACCTGCATAATGCAACAATTTTAAAAAACTATTTAAAAGGACATCCAACAAAAAATGTTGTTTTATTACTCCTCTTGTTATTGTTATTTGTGATGGCCATAGGAAACAGCACAGCCATGCACTGAGCTAATGGCAGATGGACAACTGCCATATTTTGGTTATGCTAATGAGAAATGTCACTTTCAATGCACTTCGTTGTTTTTATCCCCAGATGTGTGTGCTCACAGTGAAAAACTAATTCTACTGGGGTTTTTTTTATATATACTTAAGTGGATTTCAATAGTATTATAATAATTGTAATCAAACTGTGCACTAATTATTCATTCCCTACAAATGAAGTTAGAGTCTAGTTAATGAGGACAGGTAAAGTAAAAAAACAAACAGGGACAGGATACTCTCACTGTTGAAAAGCCAGCTTAGATGGTATTTAAAAGAAGACATTGCCCAGCAAATAGAAGAAATAATCCTGCACTGCTAAGAAACAGTTTACTTCCTTGTAAGCAAAGAACTGGTTATAGTAATATCCCAAAGAGGTCACCAATGCAGGCTGCAGAGTAAATGAATAATGGATTAAGTATTGCCATCTCTAGGCTACATCCACTAGAGACAATAACGGGGCACTAGACTTTCCTTCAACAGAAACCATTCAGATGTCTTTGAAGCTCTGGCAACCTGACTCCCCAAAACAAGGAAAGAATAAAGTTTTCAATATTCAGATGCACTCTACAGTGTTTGTACAGCTTTTTCAGAGTCATCTTTCACAGATTTGAGGTGTTGTAACATTGGAAGATCAACTGCTTAATCTGGCAAAACTGGTTATAAAAAGAGATTACAGCAAGAAATCAGAAAGAGATATACAAAAAAACCCCAGTTATTATATGTGCTTGACAATTAACACATGACAATATTTAAAAACAAGGGGAAATTCTATCCTCAGCAACATTTCAAATGAAAATTAAGGAGATACTTCAGAGAAATAGCCTGAAGTGGTAAGTGGAGATATGAAGATATCCCTGCAATGGTGAAGAAACCAAAAGGAAGCTGGTATGTAAGAAAAAAAAAAAGGTTTCTGATTGAGAAGGCTTTAATTTTATTTTTACTTCATACTTAGCTTTTGTTTCATAGGCAACAGATGTTTTATGGAATACTTGTATGACTGTTGGAACACTCTGCCTCCTGATCAGCAGCTGCAGACTTGTTAAAGTGCTCTATCCTTCCCAGTGATTATGGATCCTTAAGATACCTGGAAGCAAGGCTTTACAAATGTGTACTGGGCTGACACCTAAATAAGAGCAGGATAAACGACTCTACAAAGTCCTCAAACTCCAAACTGGCTTAATTTTTCTCAAAATCTAATCTTTAACATCAGTGCCTGCTTGAGGCCCAAATATTCCAAAACTGTGATCCAGTTTTTAAAATTCCACTTAAATTCAGTTCTTATGTGGTATGCATCTTACCACACAACTAAGAGAACAGGTCTGTAGTAAGAAAAAAATTAATTGACTCAAGTACTCACATAATACTAATATAAGGAAGTATTGCAATAGGAATTGGAGAGATTGTTTAAGGTCTAAATATGCTCCTCATCTTTATACAAATAGTCAGAGAACAGAGGACTCTCCTAATAACTGGTGTCCAGAACTGAGACCCAACTAAAATGCTTTCACACTTAGACACTGATGGGAGGCTCTCTTGATTCATACAGTGACAGATTTGGACATGATGCTGAAAACAACCAGAAATAATTATGAAGCCCTGCTTCATGCTAAGATGAAAAGGGAAGAAAGTTTGAATGCTGGCACTCCCAACTTTTTGGGGTGTTTTTTTTCCAAGAGCAGATGTTTGCAGGAAGTCTGTATTACATCAGACTGCTCTAGTGTTTTGACAGGACACAAAATGTCCATACAGTAAGACTACACAGGCAGCTGTCATTATTCATCTAGCATTATCTTTCAATGGAGTTATGGGTATATACAGCATTTGTGTTACTGCCAATTAATCAGTTGTTGTCACTATCTGGTTATCCAACAGGCAATCTGGGAAATCTGAACAATTCCCACCCCAATGGTGCAGATTCCTCTCAGTTTTCATGTTGTGTGACTAGTTCCCCTATTTCCTAATGCTCAGAAACTACTCACAAAATACTTTGTATCAGAACAGAAACTTTCAGAATATAAAGAATTTGCTCAGACTTATGGAAACATCTATTTCATACTTAGGTATGCCCAAAATGACTGGCACCAGAATAAACCCTTCAGTTTAGTTTGTGCAAAACTTGTTACACCACATCTACATTTACAGGTTTGAATGTTGATCTTCAAGATGGAGGGACTTGATTCCCTCGTCTGCTGAGCGATATAGAAAACATCATATAAGGCATACAGCAGTACTTTTGAGTCATTACCCTATTTCAGTAAAACACAGTGTCAATTTACGTTCAGCTTTTCTCTCATGTATTTGAAACATAACTGCCAACCTGCACCACTCTTGAAGAACAAGACCAGATGATGTCTATGTGGGGAAAAAGCTGATGTAAGAAACCCGTGTGCTTACCCAGAGGGATTTTACCGCAGTAACATTCAGGACTGAGTTTTCTCAGTAACAGAGCAAAGCTAAAACCACTTTTTTTCCCCCAGTGGCATTTTTTGTCATTAAAAGTGGGAATGAGTGAATACATGGGGCTGACAGACAGCACTTTATCAGAGGACAAGGTTCAAGCCTGCACCATGGCAGTTCCAGCTTTTCCAACACAGCCCCATCTCTCTACTTCCTTTACAACATCTAACAATGCAAGTTTTAGCTTCCATCCTCATTGAGCCATCAGTCTCTCTGTGGATACTGGAAATCAAGGCAATCCCATGTGGCTAATAGTGGCAAATATCAGATGGCAGAGTCTGTACACCCCAGTGGGGATTCAGAGGTGGGGAGAGGAACAGGGGCTTTGGATTAAAAATCCATCACTCCAAACCAACAGGGGACTTCAGAATGAGGGACTGCATTTTCACTGACAAAGAGGTTCTTTGCCATGGGAAAGCAATCAGGTGCTAGCTCTTCTTCTATAAATACAGTGTGCATTTCATTTACAAAAACAAAAATTTGATTTTGACAACCAGGGATAAAAAGAGTACTTCCTGTTGATCTCACAGTACACTACTAAAGCCGTGACCTGAGTTAAAATTCTCTAGTGAAATAACAAAGACGTGTTTATTGTTCATAAACAAACAAGAAAAATTCCTTGGCTTTGTTTTCACTGAGATAATGCTGTGTATCGAATTTTGCTGGTAGCAACAAACTGAGCATTGTGTCAGGTCCTTTGATCTCCCCTGCTTTAAGTACACAAAAGTCTGAAAGATGAGTGATAGGCAGGATAGAGAAAGAAGAAAAGAGGGAACACGCCACTCTTCTGACCATTTACTGTCTGATGACCAGATGACAGAGGGTGTTTAGGGGACACCAGAACTATAAGTAATGCAGGGGAACATCTGAAGTAAGAAGAGTTCCTCCTTAAAAGAGACTGCAAAGCCATTTAAAGGTGGGTTTGGACCAAAAACATCATGAATCTTTCTTTATGACTCAACAAAGTCATCACTGAGCTAAACTGGATTTGAAAAGAGTTTGGAAGGCACAGTCTTTCTAGTCTAGCAACTAAGTTGCACTCCATTCATGTTAGCATAGGTGGGCATCTAGTTTGAATCCTGTATGATAAAACCTTTCCAGAAGCAAATCTGGCCTGACTCTTTCAAATGACACCAGAAGTTAAGAGGCATGTTCAATTTCTATCAGACAGATTGCAATGATAGCTAAAAATCACTGTTAAGACATGAAGAAAAATCAGCTTCAATTTATTTCTAGCCTGTATGTACCCTTAGCGATCAGATCTGAAAAATTTAAGAGAGTCTGCTAAGTTGGTAATTTGAGCCTCTCCCACTGACTGGCTGCCAAACTGTCCCTCTAATTCCAGACATGCAGCAAAACAACAGAGGTGAATTTGGTCAATATTTTCATTTTAATGTTCTCAGCACAGAAACAAGAGACCTTTGAGGTTCTCAACTTTTCCATAACCTAAACTCATCCTAAGATACTTATGACTGCAGTCACTTTTGCACAAAGCCCATCTTTTAACAAGAAAACTGTTATTGTGATAAAGCCTATTTTAACCAGGATACTTCAGCCCACAGCATGCATAGATACACAGCCCAAAGCTGGTCCTGAAATGAAAGTAAACCATCCTACCATCTCACTGGAGCACTGGTGCATTTTAGGACTATCTTGAATGATTGAAAAGCTAAGAATTAGAATCAGTGTTGTTTTCGAATTGCTAGCTAGCTCCATGTTTGCTTTTCCTTTTCCCCTCCCTCTTGCTTCCATATGTCTGTTCATGTGTGTTTGGCTATTAAAAGCACTTTATCAATACTGAAACGCCTCAAAATTCATTTCACATGGATGACTTCTATGGCTCCCATGATTCTTAAGCCGCCTACAGTATTTGTAACTCAGAGAATCAGAAACTAACACACAGACAATGTTGCTTTTCATACAAAGGCACAATAGGAATGAATGTATTAACCTCTGTGGTGCATGGAATATGTCAGCTTACACACTGGCAGCTATTTCTGTGAAACTCAGCTAACTTCCGCTGGCTGTGTTAAAATAAAATAAAGTTAAAAAAAAAATCTTCCCCAGAACTATGTCCCACTCTAGCTCTAATATGCTGGCCAAACAACTGAAATATCTGATGTCTACTTCATACTGATGCGGGCCAAGCTGAGCTGGAGAATGCATTTCACACATCCCAGTCATAAAGGCTGAGCCTTTCCAAGCAGGTATAAAGCTCTGCTCTTCCATGTGACTTGGCAAATAACAATGAGCAGGGAGATGCATTTGAAGTGGAGAGCTTGGGGCTTTTCATGTTAGTAGAAGAGAGTAGCAATCCAGACATTGCAGAATTAGAGATGATTTGGATCTTGATTTTCTCTCAGTCCCAAATATTACTTGACCTCCTCCTACCAGCCCAGCATACATGACAGGTAGCAAAATTCACCCTGTGGCAATGGACACCACATTTGCTTAATTCCAGTAATTTGACAAGGGCTGTGTGGCTGGTCAGGAATATCCAAAGACTTGCTATCATTAAGACCCATGGACAGCCTAATGCCTCTAAAATCCAGAATACTGACAGTCTCAGATACAGAGACAGATACATCTGGCTACCAGGTCAACTCTTTATTGTAGCTGAAAAAAACCTCAAACCCTTCAGTATCTTCCCACCTGTTTTCTAATTGTCCATGTTAAATTAGAATAATCACTAATTATCTGCAATACAGCAGTGCCTAAAATGCTCTGGGTACCATAAAACACAGTAGGAGGGGCCAGTTATTGCTCTGAAGAGCTTATGGCCTAAAAGGACATAATCATGTTAATGACTTCTAAGCAGTTTAAAAGTGCTTGTCAGGACAGAGCTCTTCTGCCCGACAACCCACTTCCTTTTGGTATTTTACAGCCTGGAGGAGAACAATCTAATGAGAAAGTGTCCTGTTTTCAGCTGGGATAGCACTGGCTTTATTCTCAGTAGCTGGTACAGTGCTGTGTTTTGGATTTAGGATGAGAATAACGTTTGATAACACATCGATGTTTTGGTTGTTGCTAAGTAGTCCTTACCCTAAATCAAGGATTTCTCAAGTTGTGAGAAGCTGCACAAGAATACTGGGAGGCAGCAAGGCTGGGATGGCTGCCCTGAACTGGCCAAAGGAATATTCCACAGCAGAGAACGTCATGCTCAGTTAATAAACTGGGCACACTTGTTCAGGAGGGGTCAACCACTGCTTGAGGACAGGCTGGGCACTGGTCAGCAGGTGGAGAGCAACTGTTTTCTTGGGTTTTATTATTCTCTCTTTTCCATTACAATCGTTGCTATGACTACTGCTGTATTTTACTTGGTATCAATTATGGGACTATTCTTATCTCAACCCATAGGTTTTGCCTTGTATTTCCCAATTCTCTGATGCACCCCACTTTTGGGAATGTTCAGCCACAGAGAGTGGCTGTGTCGTACTGAGTTCTTGTCTGGGGTTAAACCGCATCACTATGAACAGCAAATGTACTGCTATGAGGAAATTCAAAGTACAAACCTAAAAGTAGTTAATTTGACAACAGGGACAACAAAAAAAGTAACAAAAACTTCCAGCTAGGTGAAAAGAAAATGTGTTATCATTTGATGACTCTTTTGCTTCAGATGCAAATTTTATACGAAGACAACAGCCCGAAGACCCCTGTTAATTGCATTGTGTTCCAAAGGAAGAGAAAACTGGTTTTCATATTTACTTAACCTTTGCCTCCTCTACATTGTACTGGGACTTACCTGCAGTTGGAGTGGGCCTAAGCCCGGTGTTGCTGCGGCAGCAGCTGCCATGGTAGTTGGGATCAGCTGAACGGGGTAGGGGTCACCTAAGTAAGAGAATAATAGAGGCGTCAGCACCTTTTATCTACTCTCCACCTGCAAATTAAAGTCCTGCATTCACTCTTTCCAAAAGCCTTCTTTTGTGTGCCTTGTTGAGGCCTAATGAAAAGCTCTATTGTGCAGCCTTTTACTAACACTCTTTTCACAATTCTGGCTGAGAGAGGAATGTGAATAAAAGGCACAACCAATTAAGGCGGAAACCTCATCCTTTTTCATGATGTATTTAGGGAAATAGAAAAAAAAAAGTGCACATTGATCAGAAGGCTGCACTTCAAAAAAAGGAAAGAAAGAAGATGGGGGTGGAGGAGAAGAAAAGGAAAACAGTACAACCTTGATAAGATCACAGCATTAGAAGGGAACAAATTTACAAGCTTGTCCAAAATATGAAGTTAACTAAACTCTGCTCACTGTTAGCAAACTGAGCCTCATGCAGAGTAGAAATGGTACTCAATTGACTACTGTTTTCTTTCAGGAGAAAAAAAAAAAAATCTCACTTTAGTGGCAGGGTTTGATCCTGCAACAGGAAAAAGCACGTGAAGCTAAGAAATCAGACACAAGCCTTTGAAATCCCTGCACCAACTCTACTTTATGACTTGAGATTCAATTTTGCTTCTGAAGGAAAACTACTTCAAGTTTTAGTAAGAACTGCATTGTGCTTAATGAGCTAAAGGGAACCAGTAAAGGTTTTAAGAAAAATTGCAGGCATTTGTAAAGGAAAATTACCTGAAATGGCAAAAATTGAGAAGGAGACCATCATGTTTTAATGATACGGAGAACTCACTTTTGGTCAATTCTAACACTTCTGATTTGCTAAAATAAACTTCTTACTATCCCATCCACAATACTATGAGGAAAGCTAGCAAAAATAATAAGAACGTTACACACATTATATTGCTTCTTTAGGTGATAAAATGTTTTAACACTTTCCACCCAAATAAGGCTCACTAGAGCATTTCTGCATGTCCCTATGTTCTGGTGGCATGCCCAACTTCTGTAGCACAAAAACAGACTATGGAAAAAGTAGAACAATCTGTCATGTTGCTGTACTATCATTAAAAAGCTAGATTAAAAGTTTGCCCCTTTATTGTGCTTTTTTGAATGAACTGAGGGAAAAAATAAAAAAGACAATTAAGGAGGTAATGCAGGGTGTTATGTACCACCATTAATACTTAATTTTGAATTAAAGTTTCAAATGCTATCAAGCCTTAGTTACTAGAGACTGAAAAAAAAGGGAAATAAATTTAGGTATATTTTTAAAAATGTTAGAAATAAGCTGTGTTGGTGTACACACGTTCAGGTAAGTGCCTAATGTTTATTTTCCCCTTTTATAATGTAACCTTCTTCAGTTAGACATTCTCATTCAAGGATTTTTATCTCCTCCTGGTAAGAATTAAGTATCACAACTTCTAGTAATGGAGGACCAACAACAACTGGGCTGCCAAAGCATCTTAACAGATATCAAACTTAAATAACAGTGCATGTTTATATTTAAGACCATCTTAATTAATGCTTTGTTGACTGAAGCCCCACAGTCACTCAAGGCTGACCAGACAAGCAATGCAAACCAAAATGTCCACCCAGGCATCCCCATTCCCAAATGTCTGTGCACCAGCCTCAGGCTACAACAATTCTATTTATTTATTTGTCAATGGGCAACAGATTTCCTGACATGCTTGGCTTTCTGTTTCTTCCCCAGAGAATGCCATTGTTTTACACTTTCTAATTTTATTTTGCTTTCTGAGGCACCCACCTTCCTTTTCCTATCATGGACTGAATCAAAAATCTAACTTTACATTTTCTGAAGAGCTATCTTGTGACCTAAGCAGTGGCCTTAGACACATGGAGACACAGAGAAAAAGGGAACAGTGGTCAGAGAGTCAGGGACAATGGTGTTCAGCTGCTTCCACACCACCACAGAATGATCTCAGCATCATTCCAAAACTCTCTCCTAAAGAAGACATTCTGATTTAAAAAAAAAAAAAGCCATGAAAAAAGGTAATTTTTTACATTTTTCAACTAAAAAAAAAAGAGGGAAATTTTGTCAGTTGGATGCTGATTCTTACAGCCCATTACATTTCTAGTTTTGAATTATTTGCATGAAAACACATATATTAAAAGATCAGCTTCCATCCACTCTCCCACATTTTTCTCCACACAGCCTCAGTCCATCATGCTAATTCATAAATCCCACTATTCCCACCAATAGCCCAGTGGAAGAGCCAAGATTCAAACCCACAGACAACTCTCCAGACGCAGGGAAGGTTCTTGGGCCCTACCCATGAAGCACTCAGATATTGACATCACACAGTGCAGGAGCAACTGCCAGCCCTCAAAATACTAACAAAGATCTCAGGTCTTATCTGATAAATACACATTTTTTGTTGTTACTCTAGAACATGATACATCTTTACATCTTTCATCCTTGAATTTATTCCCGTATCAGAGTGAATTTATTGACGAAACAGTTTCAGCTAATTCTGAAATCTGGGAAATGCATGTCTTAACTATTACATCTTCAGTAAATACCTTTTTTTAGATGTAAAAAGTAGCTACATTTTTTTTCCAAGCTCTTCGAACATTTTAGGAATGTGAGACAAGACATACAGTTCTCAGAAATAGATATTTCCCAAGCCACTCACAAGTCTGTACCACTGAAAACACCAATAAAATCTCAAACAACCATATTACATTTCCATTTACAGAATTCATTACTAATCAAATGCATGCAGGCAGGAGCATCTTTCAGCTACCAAAAGAAACATTTTGTGCAACCATTTAATGTTCCAAACTACCTCTCTTGTTATGTGTAGACTTTTGGTACAAACAAAGCATCAGAGAGAAGTTTTATTGTTGTTTTTCTTTAGTAGGCCATATGGTAAAATCTGAAGCAGTTCAAAGGCTGAGATTTTTATGGTGACAACAAGGTAAAATAATTTCATTAGCTGATGCATTATTGCCTAATACATAATTATTTCCCAGCTAGCTGGTGACATCACTTTGAAAAAGAATTACTCAAGGCTGTATACATAAAGAGAACACAGGATTTATGCACTGGTGATGCAGCAGCTAAAGAAGGGGAGGGAAAATCTCAGCCCAGGGGAGCTGAGGGGGAATGCTGGAGGGGTAATATTAGAATATAGAGGACAATTATTGGTGCCCACTGTGGGCAGTGCCAGTGGATCAGGGCAGAGCACAAGGCTGAGTCCTCAGTTCTGTGCCAGTACTTTATTTCTCTATCCTTCTTCTGGTCCATCTTCCACAAACATACCCAGAACCCCTTTCATGATAATTTATGCACTGCAACTTCTTTCAATTTCAAATCACACCTTCATCCTTGCCCAAAATAATCTTCCAAGATCTTGCTTACAAGAGGATTTTTCATGAAGTAAATTCACTTTCAAACCACTCTTTCTATGAACTCTCCTATGATCCTCCACTGAAAACACTTTTCTGCAGAAATTAAGCTGTGGTACAGAGCCAAGTGGACATCCTGTCCCAACACACAAAATAACAGCCCTGTGTTTAGGAACTTGATTTTCAACTGACTGGCTACCAGCTCATAGGTGTGAAATGATTCTGTACTTGTGGAAATACAACAATGGCTCTTAAACAACTTATATGTTTTACAAAATTTTATCAAAGGAGCTTTTTTTACGTTAAAAAACATTAGGACGTTTTTTTCCTTAAAAGTGAAAATAAAACATAAGAGCTAACATTATGTCTGTTGCACCATTCACCAAAACCCTTAAGATGTTTTTTTTCCTTTTTCTGTCACTCATCTCATTTATTTTCCTTCATGGTGTAATCCCCCCTAGTGTCTTGTCTTGTCTCCTGACAGGCTGCAGGCTCTTCAGAGCAGGCACAATTGTCTTACTTGCTATATAAATCAAGTTACATGCTAATGTTAAATTATAATGTTTTGACAGGATTTTAAAGTTGAACCTGATTATATGAAACAATAGAACAGTGATTTTTTTTTTCCCCCTGAAATTTGCTTTTCTTAAAAAAAGGATACCAGAAGAGGAGAAGTAGGGCATTTATTTCCCATGATTTTTTAAAAACTCATTGTTTTACTCCTGCCTATCTTTCAGGGATAGCAAATGAAAAAAAAGTCAGAGATCATGGAAGAAGAGAAAAGAAAACAATGTAAAGAATATGAAGAGCATGAACATAACTCTTAAATTATAATTTCCAAGACTAGTATGCTCAACTAAATTCATAATAATGAAAAATACCAAAATAACCATTTTCTTACAGTACATTCTGCTGAATGAGAAAGAATTCTATATTCTCTTCCCCCCAGTTTTGACAAGTTCTAGAAAAAGCCACAATAATTTTACACTCAATCTATCACTTGATTGTATTTATAATGAATAATCACAGCTGATGGCCAACTGACAGGCAAGGCACTGCATCTCTTCTCCCCACTCATTTATTCTCAACCTCATTTTCCTTTCATTCTCTTGGTGTGATGGTGGACATGCAGTAAAAGTAATGGGAGGCTGTGAAAGACATGAGCAGTGTTCCCTGACTTCTGCCTCTAGAGCTTATGAATTTCAATTAATAAGAAGAATATGAAGAAGACACCACCAATGGCTTCCAAAAAGAAATCCAAACTGGTTCCTTGATTTTCTCTGAGGATAGCTCTGGACATTGTGGGCTGAGAGGTTAGTCTGTTTTGTGTTTTAGAGAAACAAGTCAGCCTACAGAAGGGACAGGCTTGGGGGGAATCTAAGAGCAGCATTCCCACCCCACAAGGTGATCAACATGAGGGGCCAGGCCCCTTCTGGTGGGCTCTGCTTGGAGGACAAGAGCCAATGGACATAAGGTGTACCAAGAGAGGATCAGATCTTCCCCACAAGGACAGCCAGATGTTGAGAGCTGTCCAAACAGATGCACTGTCTGTCCTTGGAGATTTGCAAGCCCCAGCTAAAGTCCTGAGCAATCTGATCCTAACTCCTTGATGACCCTGCCTGAAGCAAGAGTTTGGACTGCAAGCCTTCAGAGATCCCTGCCAAGCAGAATAGTCCTAGGATTTCAAAATACACATTTTCTAATGTTTTTTTCTATACCTGTAGAATAAATTACACTTATTCAAAACCTCCAGCTTCCAAGGAAAGCCAAAGTATCTCCACAAAGGTTTGTAGATGCTCATGAATTAAAAAAACCAGGACTTTATTCTGTTGCCCAGCTATGGATAATACTGAAGTAGCACCAGACATCTTTCATGGACTAGAAACTGAGCTGAAACTACCAGCCTGTTTTTACTGTTTTCCTTGTCTGCTTGGTTTTTATCGGAATTATTAGGAGAAGCCACACAGAGATTGGGAGCTATGGAACTCTTTCATTTAGAAACAGTCTTTAGTTGTCTTGTTCTATTCTGCAGCCTTGTCTCCTTCTGCTACATTTGCAACCTCACAGAACCATCACGTTCTCCTGGATGCTGAGAGGCAAAGCTGTTACCAAAAATTTGTCCTTCTTGCTGTGTCAATCCCCAATGCCATTACTCTTCCTCATCCTGGGGGAAACATGAGGGTTTAGTCATGTGCTCATTCTTTTCCAAGGCATGAACAGTAGCCCTGAAAGATGACTAGCATCTTTATCAAAAGCTACAGTATGTGGTCTTCACAACACATGGTTTTTATTTTTGTTATCCTGATTAAAAAAAACAGCAATGCCAATATTTTTTCCATGTGATCTGGTGATTGCCAGTGACCTGCATGTCAGCTGACACAGTTAAATCAGAAATTAGCACTCAAGTCTCTTTAGAAGACAGAAACATGGACACGGTGCACAAGTAAAATATAAGACAATCCATATAATACTCCATTAAACATGAAACGTGTGACTGACTGAAAAACAGAGACACATCAGCAATTTTCCCTGAGGAAGTTTATAGTATTTAACTCCTAAATATTAATTTTATTGTATTATGTGAGGAACTAATTAACTGAGAGCTTTGTTTTTATCAGACATCAGAATTATTGTCCAGAACACAGATGAACGGTAAATTCAGCATATTTCAATTTTATTAGGCTTGACTTGTTAATCTCTCATATTCTGCCAATTTTAATAGGTAATCAGATATTTCATCAATAAATTTCTGCGAATTATTTAGAACACTTCCAGCAGCAACAAGCTGATATGTAAGACATATAAAATGAACCTATTGTATATTCAGATTTCCCCCCCAATTGGATATGGTTGAAATAGTGATTAAAGTCCTTTCAAAAAACCTTGTGTTGATGACATGTGACTGCAAACACAATATGATTTTTTACAACAAATTATCCACAGAGCACAGGACAAATAGGCAAAGAAAAATAATTCTTGTTTCCCAAATTTGTCATATTGCCATAAAAAACCGCAGGTACCAGCAAATAAAAGGCTATCTATTCCTCAGAATTTGCCAGTAACCTGGAAAATGTACTTGAGGTAAATCCCATTTCTGGAAATACAGACTTGGCAACTACTGCTTCCCGAGAAAAGAAAACAAATCCTAAAAATCTCCAAATAATTCAATTTTTTGCACGCCTTAGTTTAGAAAACAAAGTGAGCTGTTCTTCATTTTCTACAGAAAAAAACTATGTGGAATTCAATAGCTTCAGTCATTCTGAAAAGCCTGAGGACTGATAGGACACACCCCACTGCTTTAGGTAAAAGTCAACATTTCCTTCCCTTTTAACACGATGATCAAATGTTTTTAGAAGTGTTGAAGTCCAGTTTCCTAAATTAATCTTACTTAGCATCAATAATTGGGGAAGATCCATCAAAATTTGGGCTACTCTGTGCAGCTGACTTGGACACTACTGGCAAACAGTGCTGCAAATATAGAAGCATGGAAACATTCTGCCCATGCTGATCCTTAGATTTGTTGATGAAGACCCAGAGAACACTGTTCTCATCCTAACTCCTTCTGCCTTTTTTGTATCTCAGCCCCCAGAAGGATTCATTTGTTCTTCCCCAGATGCTTATTTCATTCCTTTTAGTATCTCTTGCATAGGAGATACAGCCATGCCTTAATATTCCACATACAAATCCATACATATGTGCATGAATAAAAGGATCATACTACCTAAGACTGATGAGCAGCTTGCTCAGAGGCAGAACTATGCAGTTTTTAAAGGGCACAATACAAAACTTCTTCTCTTCTATCACTTACATCATTTTTATGCTTTCAAAGCACTTCTCAAATATTAATTAGCTCTAAATAAATTCTAATTATTTCTAAGAGTGGCCCTAGCAGATCTGCATCATCTGGTGTGAAATCTGACTTCAGTGAAGTCAACAGCAACAGCTCCTCAGACCGCAGCAGAGCTGACATTTCCCTTGCCATTGCTAAAATCCTGGGAGTTGTGTCTATTATCTGGTAAGTACCACAAGTAGGGCTGAACTAGCAGCAGTAACAAGTGATAAGGTTATGGAATGAGAAGCAAAGAAGGGGTAAATGACCTGAGACAATCAGTGGAGCCCAAATGTGAGAGAAGCTCTGGGAAATGCAGCAATCAGACTCTGTTTGATTTTAGCATTAGCTGAAATGGAAGGTGCTCTCCTGCTGCTAAAACCAGTTTGAATAGTTGGGATACTGGGGTCAACTCCTCAAATTGGCTCATGCTGCCCGTCACTAACTTAGTTAACAACTAACCTTGAAACATCAGCCCTTTATAAAAAGATTTGCATTATATATCTATATAAATATTAAGTACTATGTGTATAATAAAATACATATAAAGAGGTTTGCATGAAAAATCAAAACATTTAAATTTCAAATAGCGCACATTGCATGAATAACTAAGTACAGGGCAAATGAGTATGTAATCAGTATTTACCTTGCTAATTGGGGACTATATATATAGCCCATCACATACTGCCAACAAAAAGTACTTTGGTTGTAAATAATAATAATAATATTAAATATTTTATACATGCAATTATATCTAGGTATGGAGGTTAAAAATTAACTGGAACCACAGATTATGAATCTTTTTCTCAAATAAAAATGTAATTCTAATAGAAGTTCCTCCCTTCATCTCTGCCAACTTTACCACCACACAATATGCCATAGAGAAAAAAGGGGAAGTGTCAACTTGTGTAAATTGTCCCTTATGTAATGCAAACCATCTGTTTAAAAAAAACAAAACAAAATGAAAACCCAAGCCACTCCTAAGCATGATCTGCTATGGAGAAAAAGAAAGAAAAGGAAATGTAGTACATCAAATTGGAAGCCAAAGACCATGACCTGCCATGTAACCATGGAGAAAATATTTACCCCTCTCCTCCCTTTATTTACCCAATTTTGAAAAATATTTGGAAAAGCATAATTGAATCATTTGCTCTGCACATAATAGAGACTGATAGTGCTGGATTTTTTTGAGCATTTCATATCTCTAGAATGTTTTCCATCAGGCTGGAACCAACCAGAGAAAACCTCTTTGTTTTCCGTAACACATCTTACAGTGATGCCACCACTGGGTTAGAAGGTCCCTAAGTCCTCAGTCACTACAACCTGGCAAAGGATGGGGGATGAAGTACCAGTAAAATTCTGCCCTGTTCTTCCATAGGTATCTGCCATGGAAGGAGTCTAAATGGATCACTGCTATTAACTGTTACAATTATTTTTGTGTTGTCTTCAGTCTAAATGCTCAGAAAACAAAGCAAGTGTAGAGAAAGTAGTGCTCTTCTTTACAGCCTCTGTCTGGTGAGTCTTGAGTCCTTTGGTAAGTACTGCCTCAGGAACCCTCCTACTTACACACTCTGAAACCATTGGGGGACTCACATTTCACCCTCTCTTGGGAGGTACAGGTAGATCAGAAAGCACTGAATAAGTTAAATTAGGCTTTGTTATCTAAGCTGAATGAAAATAAATCAGCAGTACAATGATTCATTATTTCTTTTCCTCTTTTCCACACCCTAAGTCTTGATCACACATTCTAGCTGGGATGGCTGAAGAGGCCAACAGCTCCAACCACAGCCTCCTGCAAAGCTTACCACTGTGACCAGGCTGCTTCTTTAATCCCTTCCCAACACGTTTCCATGAAGAAGAACAATCTCAGTTTAAGCAATTTTGACAGAGTCCTTGCTGACCCAGCCTGGACAGGAGCAAGTTTGAGAATGCTTAACCAGGAAGCTTGGCCCATATGTCTCCTTCTGGAGACCTGACTACTCACAGGGGCAAGGTGCAGAGCAGTAGAAATCTCCCTTTGAATGTGTCTCCAACAGATACCCAAAGTCAAGGAGCTCTGCATCACTAGTTAGTTATGAAAATATTGGTTGTTGCAATAATTCTCTTTTCCTTCTCCCCCAAATTTTCAAATCTCATTTTTTTTTGAGGAACAGTATACAAAAACTTTTTATAGCTTTTTGTTCTTTATGAATGAAACTGAATAGTCACATGGAGTTTTTTATCATTGCTATCTGCAGGTTGTTAATACTAATAAATAGCAGAATAATCACTAGAGAATTTCCACCAATCTGCCACAGAAAATAATTCTGAAACATGTAATCAGTCCAGAAAGAAGGGCAGGTTTTCCAAAGGGACTGGGAAGATGTAGAAGTGAGATTCCATTTTTATCAGGCACATAAACTAATCTTAAAACATAGAATGGCAATCATGTACAGATGATACTGGTGGGATCTTCAGAAGTTCCTAGGAAGGCTTTGCTCCCAAAAGCAAACTCGGTGAAAATCAGGCATTTAACACATCCAGCAGCTGAGCAAATAATCTGCTGTACATTCTCTGCTGCAGTACAATGCTGTACTAAAACCCACTTCAGCTCAGTTCAAGCCAGCACAGATGACTGCACTGAAGTTTGCAGTACAAGAATTTGGTAAATACCCCTAAGACTTAGATCCTAGTGTCTTTGTCACTCTTAAGAGGAAGGTTTAGTCTCTTAATCACTCAGGTGCTTAACAAAATTTTATCCAAAGTTCTCTGGGTTATAGACTTTGCCAAGTGGACTGATACGCAGTAGGGCAAACAAAAAAAAATGGAGAAATATGTTTCAGTTGTCTATCACAAACATGACTTGACGTGAACAGATTGTGGTTTGAAGGCAGCTAGGTGAAGTTTTCCAGGTGTAGCTAAACGTGTATGCGAGTTTTTTTTACTCTAGATGCTGAGTGAAAGGAAGAAACGCTTTGGACCACTGATCACTTCTCCTCAGCTTTTCAGTCAAACTCAGACAAACATGCCAGGCAACCACCAAACACAGAGCTGTCTTTTTCCACTGGCTCCTGCTCAGTCTTACATCTCGGCACACTGTTAATTCCAAGCCTTACTGCCAGAAGCAGCAGAAACTTTGCTCTTTTTGCCTTTCAATTTTCAGGGTTACACAAACACATAATGTCATATCTATTTAATAGATGTGAGGAACTACAGAACTATCGTGGAGTTAACGTGCATGCAGTACAAAGAAGGGAAAAAACCACCTCAACTCCTTCTACCCAAACTGGCCTTCACTACCATGGAAATAATATCATCTGCCAGATATGTCTAACGGTGTGCTCTGCTGACCTTTTCCAGACCCACAGTTATGACGGCATGCGTACTCAGCGTGGCTCACAGCTACACGTTTTGTAATGTGAATCGCTACTTCTCCAAGCTGAGAGAGACTGAGTGTGTGAAATCACTGGAAGAACTGAATGAGACTACGTCCTGGCGCTGCAGCTGCTGAGAGATGTGAAGTCTTCGGAACAGTATTTGCAATAGTGGTCCCAGTCTTTAAAATACCAGGAAAAGGTGTTAGTGGCCGAAGAAACTTAGTGCTCAAGTACTGTGTCTGTGATGTTCAGAAGCTGAAAGAAATCTGAAATTGTGGGCTAAGCCAGTTTAACTAAAGCAATCTTTTTATGTTCTAAGTTTACAAAAATGCAGCAGTGGCAAGTGCTCAGTAACTTAGACGAACTGATGAATTAATGAGTTAGTCAAGGATACAGTTGGATACAGTGACATGGACATAACAAACACCCATACTAGAGACAGAGAAGGGTAGAACAAGCAAGTCCTGGCTGACTCAGTAGAAAACTGATGGCAGAAGCGTTCTACAAGTGCAGGAACACAAGTCTATGAAATTCAGGCTCTAGCTAAGTTTATTCACAGAAATAAAGTTCCTTCATTATTTCTTAACTTGTACTTATTCCCATCATGTTGACAGGAAGATGAAATCCTATAGAAGACATAAATAAAATACAGAAAAAATCTGCAGAATGTAGAGAACAATACAAATCTTTCAAAGATTAAAAAAGTAGATGCTACATTTTTAAGTGTTAGGCTCTCACAAATATCCTCAGAGTTTGTGTTAGTCCATCAAACTGAAAGGCATATGCTATCTTTGATCTCTGTGCAGAACCTCCGTTGAGATTAATGTGAGCTCTGTGTGAAGAAAGAGACTAGAATAGGCCCTCAGTTCACAAATAGCAAGCAGTCTGCTTCAGGAAAAAACATGTTTTCTTACAACATGTTGAAATTTATTGGGAAGTTTCAAATAGCTTCTCTTCAGATGCAAGTTTGTGGTCATGAGCACGTTCACTTGTCAGAAAGACCTGTCAGAGAAGGTGCACAAATCCACCTCTTGTGTCAGATGTTTGGCTGTTATGTAGAAACACATGCTTCATCTCTGACAAGCTTTTCTCATACTGTAACAACTAATCCCCTGTTTTACACTCATCTCTGCAAGTTAATGGCTTTGTCCATCAATAAGGTGTTATTTCTATACAGACTGGCATGTAAGTGTGCCCTAAAATACCCACTTCCAGCTAAAAAAATCTCCAGGACTTACTGCATCCCGCCTTGTAGCTGAAGCCAGGAGGAAGGAGGAATCCTTGCTGTGCAGCTGCTGCTAGGGTTCGCTGGTCTGGAGGGAATACGGGAATCATTAATGGAGGCAGCTGACCCTGGACCTGCTGAACAGGAGAGGGAAAATCAAACACAGAATTTTCTGGGGAGGACAATGTCTGGCAATATGCTTTCTTTCACTTCTCATCGGAGAGATCTGCTCTGGATACACCTCTTCATTTTGGGGTGTTCCAGCTGCATCAACTGTTGAACTTCATCTTCATTAGCAAACACTTCATATGAATTACATGAATCCAAAATAAACTGAAATGTTTCACAAAGGCACATCTATATCTCAATTATTCCCCCCACAGTTCATCATGACTGTCTTATCTCTCTGGCTATAGGGGGGTACTTTCTTCTCTTTTATTGAACTTTGTAGCAGTATCTGTTTCAGACAGTAGCTTTCACCCTGACTAAGCCCAAACGCAAAGAGACCTCCCTCAGAAAGGAAAAATAAGTGCATAAGTAGCACACTGCACAGCCAATACTATTTTTCTGCTCATACACTTGCACTTATTTGTACACGTGGAAAGATAAAGTCTCTAGGATGGCCAGGAAAAAGGCTGAGACCCTTATTCACAAATAAAACCGCTATGTCTGAAGTGCTAGGCATTCAACTTTGCACAGCAACTCTACACAGCCATGCAAGTCAGGAAGTGGAAAATATTATATTGTAAGTGGATAGTGCAGGGGACTAAAGCCATGCAGAAATTAGTCATCAAAGCTGGAAGTGGGCCATGGCACAACGTCTACTGCTTTTGCTTTTACCCAGTTCCGTTAATAGCTTTTATAATTGATAGAAATGGAAACTGTCTCTGTATTTCACACAGATGAGAAACGCAAAGTTTGCTGGATTAAAATGCTGAATGACTAGTTTAAATTTAAAACCCCCACTGTACTGACCAGATTGGTCAGTGAAGAAGGACTGGCTCAGTTTTTAAGAGAGCTCATCTAGATTTTAGTGTTGCTGTAAAGCTGAGGCATCAGAGATGGATACATCTTTGAAAACTACAATTTATTTAGTGGCCTTAAGTAACTCAGAAAATCAGAGTATCAACAGACAATCTTCTATGCTGAGGGGTGCAAGAAGGTGCTACTCCCTACATTGCTGCCTGACAGCTGAACTGGCAAAAGAGAACCTGCACCAGCCCTTGGCTGCCACTGTTCAGAATACACCATTTGTACTTAATTCTATTTTCATTTAATCTCCTTAAAATCCAGGCCATGTCTTGGTTCACCCAACACCATTACCAGGCAAAACAGTGATACAAAATTTGGGATTACCATCCCTTTCAATTTATGCTTGGAGCTGGCAACATCAATGTGTGTGCTGACTGTATAGTCTGAAACAATTTTCAGGGATAGAGTTCAAGAGCACTGTTGACAGAAATTCTTGCAGTGGGAGATTAAGATTGAGGCTGGAAGACAGAGTAGATGTAGCTCCACTTACTGAACCAGCTTGATCCATTGTTTTTTACTTCAATATTTGTCTTTCTATTCTGATCCTGCTGATTGGAAGGCATACATATTTTCAACTGACTTATGGAAGAACAAAACATATAAAATGTGATTTGTTCTTTATCTGCACACAGTTATCCTAGAGCTGTCCAATACCTGCCTTTTATTCATGTGTTTATTTTTCATTCATTTTGTTTGAGGTTTTGTGGTTTGCTTTTTTTTTTTTTTTTAAGACAAAGTAACTATATTCTTTTAGAACAAAAATGAACAGCCATGAGGAATTTTTGCATAGTACTCTTCTTCGGCAAAAAGCCACAGAACTTTTTTTTTAAATGGTTTCCAAGGATGAAAGTGACTTTGCCAAGTGAAGAAGCTTCAAAACAGGACTCAAAAACACTAATAGAAAGACAGATGGTTCTACTAAGTGCTTTGCTGCCAAAAAAAATGTTAAAAAAAAGTGAAAAAAATGGAGTGATGTTATTGAAGCTGACTGCACAGTTTTCTGATGACTGCAAATACTCTTGTCCCACTGCAAGTGTTAACTCTGCCTCCAGGGCTAATATAACTAAAGCACCACACACACACAAATTGTCATTGCCAAGCCCACAATGTAGCTTAAGTCTGCACTTGATTCCAAGTGACTGCCAAACACATGAGCAAAACACCACACTGAAAAATTCCCATTTAGGAAAACATTTACCAGGAAAATGCCCTTTCTTCCTAAATCTGATTGCTGCATTTCATTTTTTTTTTTCAAATTGCTGCTCCTCTTTAACTCTCCAAGGGGCCTTATAGCCCCTAATTTCAAATGACACAACCCTATTTGCATTAGGGAGGTAAAAACTATGGAGCGATGAGGATGGTTTGCATGGATATAGAAATAACACAGTCAAAACAATGTGTTTTTCATTCCAGTATGGAACGTATGTAACAGCACTCAGCTACACTTCATTTTCTCCTAAACACAAATAAATGCAAACATTAGTTTATTTTAATCCGATTACCTGACACAATGTCATACAAATTATGGACTCTTCATTTTTATGGCTCATTTAACTACTACATTTTAACTCATTATGTTTATTATTATTATTAACTAGAATTGCTAGGATACAACTGCTTCAAGTGGCATTGAATACAGGCTCTCCTTCTGAGTTTTACATCTAAGGTGTTTCCTTTTTTTTTTTTTTTTCCTTTTCAAGATATTACTACATCAGTTAAATCTCTCAAATGTTTTTTATTATATAGCTTGCATACCTTCCAATATTTTCTGGATTGTAACTTCTTCATACTGCATTTCTAATTTGAATATAATGGACTGCAAGTCAGGGCTATTTTCCAGGCCCTTCAATTTGTCCATATGTCCATAAAAAGAAACACCTCTTCAACAATCTAGTAATTCACACAGCTGTCAAGATTCTCCACTGGCCAGCCTTTCTACATTATGACCTCTTCTCAGTTGTAATATCCTAAAGGAGAAAACTGTATTTTAAATCCTCACAAAATTCCCAATGGGTTTAAAGAGCTACAATTTCACCTTGTAACTCCTTATCTATTTTATGATGTGAGTCTGGAGGATACAGACACAATCTTCCAAATCCTGGTTTTTCATACTGTTGCCACTGTCAACTGATCACACTGTGACCTTTCATTAATTTTTTCCTCTCCTCTGCCCAGCTGTGGCAGGGGAAGGCAAGTGAGTGGGAACTGTGGTGCTTGGTGCTTGGCCAGTGTCAAAGCACCACACAAGGAAACCTTCCTAGCTGCCACTGAAAATCCAAAATAGAGACCACCCCTAAAGAACTTAACAATGCAAAAACCTGTATGAGCACATGATGAGCAACTCATAGTAAATCTGCTGTTCAAGTGGGAAACTGGGACACCCACAGCTGCCTGTAGAGCTTTTTGATTTTGAAAAGTGCCTCAATGTATCTTTATTTTGAAAAATCTGGCCCTAAATGGCTTACCATATCAAAGGGAATTTGTTGGCAAACTTGGAACCAATTCAAGCAGTTCAAGCCTGGGCCAGCATCTTCACAAATCTGTGTGTGTCCTTTATGACTTGACCATAACAAATCCAACCACACAAAGACATTGCATTCATACAGTCACAGTTGATATTTCCAGGATTCTCAGCTTGATCATAATTGTAGTATTTCCACCTAAATTCTGCTCTCCTATCTACTTTTAGGAACATACTATGGTTACCACAGCTACCTAAGCACCAAGCAGTATGTTTTTAACAGTTACCCCCAGTGTTTGTTACTAGCTCCTGCTGTGACTTCCACAAATTTAGATTGCAAACACTTGACAACTACAGTTCTATTTTCTGTAAAAAGTAATGTGTGCTTTGGGTCACAATATAAATAGCTATACAGGGAAAATAGTTTAAAGCAACATTAAGATTGCAAAGTTAGACATTCGTGGCCTAGAGAATGCCAGAATCAGGGAAGAATGTATTTATTTTTGTCCTTTATGCCCCTGCATCCAGACAGAAATATTAAAGTTCAGAGTTTCCCCTCGCACATGACTCTTGCTTAATCTAGAAGGCTCACACCATTTCTCAAGTAACATAAATCCATACTTTCAGCAAACCTAAGCCCCTAAAGTGGCAGCTGCTATTAGTTCTATCTATTTTCTCTTCATACACTTCCCCCAATTTCATTTCCGCAGCTGTTCATTACATATTTATTAGCATCAACTTTTATATAAGTTTTCCTCTCTCCAAAGTAAATATCTCAATGCATTTCCCATCATCTCTCTGTGTGTGTGTGTGTATACATATATATATATATATATATATGTAAAAAAGACATTTTCCAAATTTTCCACTGAGGGGCAAATACTGTTAAAGCACCCACCTCCAGCTGTTCAGAAGCAATTCTGTTCCTTTTGGTGATGGATAACAAATTACTCAGTGTGGGTAAGAGTAGCTGCTAAAAGCAACACTCTCTTCTACACCCTGACCAAACTCTGCACAGCACTTTACTCCTGAACTGTTCAGAAGATGCCCTTTAGGAGCTGCATAAGCATCTTTGTTGAAATGGACTCTTACATGATTTCTTCATGTAGAAGTGTGACTAATTTTTATTTTCATTTGCGTTATTCTCAGCTGCCTCAAATAAGTTCAGATTTTTCATTCCTACAACATTGGATGCACATGAATGATTTGATTAACTTCAAACTGTTGTACGAATATCTTCTTGCTTGTGACTTGTTTGTAAGTTAAGCATCTCTTCTACTGTTTAGGGAAGAATGCAATGCACATTTCACATGCAGCAACACAAATCTGTCCTTCAAAAATGACATGTTTAATTGCATTTGTCCCCTTTCCTCCAGAAACACTTGGCTCTCAGTGACACACACTCTGCTGAAGGACTGGATTCTTTAATTAGCACATGTGTTGGCCCTCTTTCTCTCTACCTCACCCCCCTCCCCATGTCTATCTTAAGGGAAATAAAAATATATGTCCCCATATAACTACAATCTGCTATTTTCCCTTTCAGTGATGTTTAAAATAAGGAAAGAAAATGTTTTTCTCTTCTCTGTATCAGTTCCCTGAGTTGACATAAGCATGTCCTGAGCCTACAGGGCAGGAAGCCCTGCCTATCCAGGTTATGGAATGATCCCTCTTCCCACTGAGTTTGAGGTGCCTGTTTGTGGGGTGCTTACTGAATGTCCAGGATGCAAAGCAGAAGGTGGTTGGCATGAAGTAGAGGTACATTTTTTCTTCCTAATCACCACCTGTAAGCTCTTCTGCAGTGGATGATTTGGACCTTAACTATTATTCTTCCTTTTGCTGTGTATGAGGCTTAGACCATTCATACCAGAACTTACCAAAATTTGCCCTGTCCAAACACCTGAGTTCACTCAGCAGCTCCCACTGCTCCCACAATTGTTTGCAAGCAGTGATACTGCTGACAGAAAACATGCTCTCAGAGTGCTGATCTTTTAAGGAGAATGAATGAGGGCGTTTAGGGAGACATCTCCATCACCCACACCTAACACAGGCCCCCCATTACAACTCTGGAGCACAGGACAGCTTTAGTTGGAGTGATGGTGTGGAAACAATTCTTTGTTTGGTGGAATATGGAAACAATCCCTAATAGGTATGCAACTTGGCACATGGAAAAAACAAGGAACAAACTTTCAGGAGAACTGAAATTCATCTCAGAGAAATACATAAGCATTTTTCATTTTAGAAAATTAAGGCTGAGGCTGTAAACTTTCCACCTTTGCTCAGTCCTGAAAGAAAGCCTGGGTGCCACTACCAGCATCCATCTCAAATTAATCTCATCATAAAGTATGTAAATTAACACACACAGCCTTTTTAAATAAAGAGCAGCAAAGTGCCTTAATCTGCCAAGTAATACAGACAGTAGTTGCTTCCATTTTCATAGCTTCCGTCCAAGGCTTTCCTCGTCCAGTTCATGCCACAGAACAAAATATAACATTGACAGACAAACCTCCAGCAGCACTTGGCAGGACAGAAGCCAAAAGGACCTATCACATTAAGAACAACCCTTGGACACTTCCAAAGGAAAAAGGCAGTTCATTTATTGTTCATTTGTTCATATCTGTAACCAAAATAACTTCAAAACATTTTTTAAAATATTTGATTTAGTAAGGAAGAAACAGAGAGGAGAAAAAAGGAGTAAGATGACTTTTTTTTTGCACTGGGATGAGGTTTAACAAGTATTCATGCTTGTGCATCCTAGTATGTAAGTTACATATAAGGGAAATTCTGCCACAAAGACACTGAAACAAACAGACTAGCTGAAGAGACTACCTGAAATAAAAAGTACATAAACTGGAATTCATTCCAGCAGGCAGCTGTTTTAAGACAAAAGCCTAAGAGTTCACACAGGGAGGGCTGCTCCAGACTACGCAACAGCCCAGTGAGTGGGGTTCTCTGGCCAAATCAGGACCTTCAGAGCAAGTGACTGTAATTCAGGTAACAGCTACACTGGAAGACCGAAGTGCACTCTAAAAATAACCCTTTCTAATTCCAGCTCAAGAGCAACATTAAAAATAATTTGCTCTTTCATTTTTGTAAGAGAAAAAGGTTGTTTGGTGGATTGAGCTATTTGTTTTATGAAGAGGCTGAAGTTACCAAATGGGCTTTTGAGGCACAGTTTTGGCCAAATCATCTTATTTCCCCTTACCTAATACTCACACAAACACTGAGTTTCTCATGGCATAGCTTCAAAGCACCTGAGCACCTTGTTTAAATGTTAGAACCCTTCCTAAAAGAATAAACCAGGACTGTAAGGGAAATCTGCCACAAACTTCTGGCTGTCAAAACTGCTGATTTTTATGCTGTATTGTTCTTTATTTGTATTTTTGCTGGCTACCAGCAAGCTGCTCCTAAGTGCAACCGTCATGATCAAGAATTAATCCACGAAGTCACTTTGTTCAAAGTGGAAAATCTCTGAATTTCCAGGAATGCCTGGTGCTACCTTGCAGCATATGACAGAGCACAGTTTCCATATGCCTGGCTAATGCTCTCCCCAGTGAGCTGTGGGCTAGTGCTGATGGCTCCAGCAGAAAGCTATCCACTGAAACATTTGTCAAGGAAAAGAAAACAGGCGTGAGGTTTCCTGATGTGATTTAGCAGACAGCATGTAGGATAATTCCTTGAGCAGCACATGTACTCTTTTCTACAGTTAGCTGGTGTATGATAGATGGGTTCAGTTATTCAAAATATAATGATGAACTATGGGCTTATTTGTACATGCCAGGAAGAATCAGGGATACAAAGCAATATACCTCCCTTGTCATTGTTGACAGCAGCCTTTCAGAAGTCATCTGTGTAATTTTCCTACACTGGGTAAAAGGGCTGAAGTGGCTGAGTTTTGCCATGTGTGTGCTAACCCAGCTCTCTTTCCTTTCAGAGTCACTTCTTAGGTAACTCAGTGCTCTCAATTTTACCAGATCCAAAGCTTTTGTGCAAGAGCATCATGTCTTGCTGTCAGAGGAGCTCTGGAAAGCAGGTCTGGTAGGAGGCACTGCTGCAGAGGAAGCAGGGAAGAGCACACAGGGCAGCTTTGCTATCAGGGGATGCTTCTATTTGAGGATGTCCGAGTGCTCCAGAGAGGAGTGTGGAATCAAGAGGACTTTTCTTGTAGGAGCACAGGGTTTTCTCAAGCTTGACTCTGCAAATCTTAAAATTATAAATCAATGACTAGAGTACAAAAACAGGAGGAATGGGTGGGAAGGCTCAGAACTGGCATGGAATTCAAAGAGAGGGAGAAGAGGAAGAGGAATAATCCAAAAATGACTTTTCAAGAACTTCCATGAATGTTGGAAGTCAACAGATTCAGTTGAGGATAAGGAAGTTAATAAGTAAATGAACAGGAAATAAACTCTAGTGTTGCATACCATCACAGGCTGTTTGCTGACAGGTAAGTTCTGTGACCTGAGAGAAATGCCCCACCTTGCCATCTCTTCAGTGCTTCCAAGGCACCTTTGGGCTCATCCTGACACCAAAGTATTGTTGTGTTCAACAATGTTTCTGTGCAAAGGATGCAAACAGGACCATAAAATGCTCAGCTACAAAACAGCCCAAAACGGTTTTCAGGTTGAGAATGCAGCTTAAGTAATTAAATCTAAGTAATTTTCTAAAATAGTATCCAAATTGCTTCTAAATATTTTCTAAAGTTATTCTAACCATGGTTCTTACTTGTGTGTAGACTGAAGGAATGCAGCTTTTGGGGAGTGAGCTGATTCACAAAAGATTTCTTTAGTGCATTTTCCTGAAAATATCAAGAAATGGGTGGCAAGAGCACAGCTGATAAAATTACACTTTAAAAAGTGGTATTTTTTGTCATTTGAAGTTATTCAAAGGCATCTGTCTTAAGGCCAGCTGTAAAACTCTCCCTACCCCTTATCGATTTTTCCATAATATATTCAAACACTAGTAACTAATTATTTTGATGTATAAATTGCACCAATATTTTTCAGTATTGTTCCAAAACCCCAGATCCTTAAACTGAAACAGGGAGAACAGTTCCAATTAGGAAACCACTGCAGTTAAGAGATGATAGCCAGTCCCATGATCTCATTTCTAACACAATGCTAAGGGTATTCTTTCAAACAAACCCCTAAGGCTTCAAGATGTATTTTTCACTCAGTATCTCTTTGACAAATGGAGTATCATTAATTAAAAAAAAAAAATAAAGCAATTCTAGTGTGTAGGTAATGGGGAAGAAATAGGGGTTATTTAATATCATGTAATGGACAGAAATTCAAAACCCATTCAGCTGCTGAATAGTGCAATGCTATAAACAAACAAGAAAGTCTTATCAAAGTCATTCACTTAAAACCATCCTACTAGAAAAAGAGAGAAAAAAATATACTTAAAGGACTAAAAAAAAAAAGTGTCTGCACTTAGAGTCATTGCCTCCTCTTACCTTCTTTAAATAGGGACATAGTTAATAAAACTGCATACAAAGCAATGAACTACAGGGGAAAAAAACATCCTTCATGGTTTGATCAGTGTAGGCTCTTGCAGAATTGGGTCTGCTCATAAAACCTTAGACTAAAATCCACTGACTAAACCCTTTGAATGACCCCTCTTCTTCCCCCAATTTTATTATTATTAAATCAGATACATGTTTCAGGGTAAGTATGGTCTCCAGTGACATAAGTTTTAGAGCACAAGTAGTTACAACTCAGTGTCATTCTTTTCTGAAGACAATATATTATCATTACTACTCTCATCATCATCACTGTTACTGCTGTATATTGAGTTTCTCTGCTTTCTGTAAGATCTTAAAAATCCCTGCACAATGAACAAATGGCCAGGAAAATTCTGACCACATGTTATTAGAAATCCTTACAGCAAACACAGCTTTTAGTATTGGACAGCCTCTAATTACTGCCCAGGGAAATGCATAATAAAGACCTCTTTTCAATCTCTCAGCTGTTCAGACTTGTTTCTGACTGTCTCTTCTGCCAGTGGAATTGTTCCTTGGCAGAGTTCAGGTTTGCCATCAAAAGTTTGATTTCGAAAGCAAAACAGACTCAAATTGCAGAACAAGTACTATTTCAGCAGATACGTCACTACTCTTCCATTCATGTCCTGATGCTTTTTGTACCCTTGTTAACAAAATCCTCATAAAAAAAATACTATTCACAAGGATTTTGTTTGGGAACATTTTTTGAATAGGGCTGAAGACAGTCTCTAATTTTGTGCCTACAATCTAGTGACAGCAATACAGTTAAAGCACAATTTACTGTAGATAGAGTGATAAAATTTAGACATCTCATCATCTGATTTCTGTGTACAGCCAGGTAAGCAGCTAGCCAAATTCTGCAGCTTTTTACTCCACGAAATTGCAGGAACAAATATTTTGATTGCCAAAACATTGTATCTTTCTCTCCTTTGCTGTCACCTTCACTTCTCCCTTGTCTTCCTCTACCCCTTTTATTATTAAAAATATGAGGAAAACCACAAAAAGGGGAAAAGAAAAGAAAAAAAAAATAGGACTATATGCACTTGTTTTCTTGGCACTTGTAGATCTAGACAATGCAATGGAGAAGAAAACTGCCTACCTCACAAGGGCACCTATCATCATAAATCGGTTTTTAATTTCTCTGGTGGATTACAGCAATCAGATAAACACTTGCTGCCTGCCCTCGATGCTGCTGCTTGAATGGGCATGTCCCAAGGTGTGGCTGGGCGTGGCAGCCCCATCCACCAGCCCCAATCATCCCTGACAGGTGTGCAGACAGGCAAAAGAGAGCAGCATTCACAAGCACAACACATGCATAATGCATGAAAAAGCAGGATCTCACCAGAGGGGGAAAAGCACAGCATAATGAAAAAGAATAATCTTTGGGTATTTTCTTCCTAGTCTGAAGTAGTTCTTGAATGTACATTCATTTTTTTTTCTGGCTTGACTGCCTTTAAATATACACATAGCATACTCCTAGATCAATTTTTAAGCCACTATAGGTATTAGAGGACAATTTACATGTGATTTGCATTTTTTTCCCCCTGACTGTGGTTTTGGTAAGTCTTCCACTAATGACTGTTCTTTTGGCCAGCAACATAAATGCTGTAATCACACAATTATTGTGCTGGGAACAGTTTAATTCAGCATTTTGTTCTCAACCACAGAACAATTACTCAACAATTTTGGTTAACCACACTAGCTTGCTGCCTGGAGAGGAAGCAGAATATTCACAAAATCTATTGTCTTCCATAAAGGCAGTGAGAAGATTATTATCTATTATAACTTCCAGCATCTCTTTGGGGTGCTTCCACATACTCCCCATTAATGAAAATAAACTATAAGCAGCACGCTCTATTGGCACATTCATCCTTACCTGTTGAGTGCTTTTAATTGTGCATTTGCACACTGAAGGGAAAGGTAGATGGGATATGTCTGGGAGAGAAGGATGCAAGGAAGCACTGTAAAAAGCTCTGAAATTACTACAGTTGATATTATCCATCTCTTCTAGGCATAAACCTTGGGCACTCAGGCTTTGTTTAAGTTCTGCCCTTAAGCCATCCATTTCTCTTTAGCAATAAAAGGAATTTTCTGATCAGTTGATTTACTCCTAGTACTGTTTCTATGGAAAGACCAACACTCACCAGGCTTTGTGTGGTAGACCTGACTTCCAATAAAGTGAAATGAAGTTCTGAGACCTCAGCAGGAATGGATTTAAGCTAGCAAGCCAAGTTATCAGGATCCTTACAAATTTTCTGCTCCAAAATTCAATTCTGGAAACATTTTACCCAAGCAAATATAAATATTTTAGTAATTCCATTTCCACTCTTGTTTTTTGTTTTGTCTTGCCAGTCACTGGGAATATTTTCATTCAGAGCTGTGAATCTAAAAAGTACAACTCTGGCAGTGCTGCTGAACGAGTAAAATTAAACTAATTAAACAAAACTGACTCAATAAACTTAATTTGACAGTTAGATCAGAAAGGAAAACAGCAGTAAACTTGATGAAAACATCAAGTAGTAAATGATTTTTTAAATGCCTTTAGTTTTAAGAAGCATTCCGCTCAGAAAAGGGACTTTGTAATAATCATAATTTTTTTAAAGGCAAAAATTGACCTGTAGGAACTTTGTGTTGAGTCCTTGCTCTGCTGAAGTCAATACAAATTGATCCCAATTGCATTCAGCAGAAACAATGAAAAAAATTCGTTTAATATACATATAATAATTTAATGTAATTTTTTTAAAGGATAAGGCATCTAAGGAGCAGAACACAAGTTCAAATGTCCTCACCAGCAGGACACAGATATTATCATTATTGGAGACAGCTATTTTTGTCCTCCATTTATGACATGAGCAGTACATCTTGTTTTGCTTAAAGCCCAGTGTCAGCAGATGAGGAGACAGGCTTTGTCTCTCATGAGGTGGGGGAGAAACAGTGGAAATTGCAATAAAGACACAGAAGTCCCAGTCCAGTTCTTTCAATTTCTTAAGCTTTCACCAGGACACGTCATTAAAACAAAACAAAACAAAACAAAAAAAAAAAAAAGGAAAAAAATACTATTCCCGTTTATTAACTGGTGTGTGTGGGAAAGGAAGGCACTGCTCTTCGCAACCCGCCCACTGTGCCCCAGGCACCTTTGGGGTGGTGCCAAAGCTGCTCTGCCTCATTTCTGGATTGCAGTGACCCTTGGGCAGGAGCTCAGCTTTGAGGTGTTTAACCCCGGGCAGATCCAGGGCAGGCACAAGAGGAGAAACACAAAGCTCTCAGATCACACCAGCAGGTGCTGTGCATGATCAGATCCCTCAAAGCTTCAGATCCAAGACTCTTAAAGGGTCTGTCTAAAGGGTATCTGGACAAGACATGCCTGGGAACTCCAGAAGTGCTTCTGGGTCTCTCCATTTGGATGTTCCCAAAGGCTATCTGAGTACTGCTACCACAGAGTAGATTCTCTTTTTTGATCTTATCCTAAGCCATGCAAGTAAGAATTCTACAGAAAAATACCTTTCCAAAAGAGTTGCAACTATGTTAGGGTTCCTAAGGATGCCTTGAGAATGCTGCCCTTCTGGCAGAATTAAAGAATAAAGCAGGGATTTATTAAAAGGATCTCCTCCATGGATCCACCTTGGGCAGCACAAGAGCCCAGCCAAAGCTACACCCAAGATGAACCAAAATGGTCCCAAAATGCACGAGCGCTCACAGGGTCTCTCACTTTGATCAGTTCTGCTCCATTTGCATTTTGGAGTTCATTGTCCCATTCCAGCTTCAGCCCATGAAGTCCCATCCTGCTTATTTTTATCTCCCCAGCCCACGTTGTTTGTGCTCCTGGGCCTGAGATTTGGATCATTTGTCCTTGGTCCCCAGCTGGAGAAGGAATTGTTTTGTCTCCCTGCTCTGTGAAGAGAGTTCACCATCCCCTAATAAGAAGCTCAAATCCACACACTAAAGCAGCACAGGATCTGAAAAATATAAAAGTTAAAACCTGAGGCGTCACTAATACTGTTGTCATATCCTTTGCAGGAAAGGCAATAAAAAGATAGTGATGCAATACAACAACACGTTTGTATCTGTGCATGGACATCACTCACAAAATACCAGCTTCCTTCCTGCAGCCAAATGCTTTTTAATAAAACAATCTCCTTGGCACCTTAAAGGAATGGTTGAGGACATAAACTGTTGGCTAACCCAGTGGCCTTGAAACCTGCAATGTACATTAGTACATTAGTAACCCTTCAGTATCTCATTAAAAAAATCAGTAAGTAATGATACGTCTAAGGTGTGGTAAGGGAAATGAAAAACTATCCAAAGTCTTTGGGTTCAATACCTTTCTCCAAAAAGAAAAGGATTATTTTAGCAGTCTGAGCCTAAAATATTTTGCCAGCAGTGAATTTGTTCATTAAAATGTGACCCATTCTGAATACACTGGGTCCCTTTAAGACTAAAAGTAAGAGCTGTGTGCTCTGAGCCTTTTCATCAGGATGACTCCCTCATTCACAGGCTGCCTGGATTGTATGGCTGGCTTATGGTAGCACTCTAAATTAGTACTCACACATTGAAGAGCTTATACAATTGCAGTAGTCCATATCCAGTAAAACTACCTTGGTGCCTTGAATAATGGGCCTTGCTAAGTCCCTAACAGTTCTGTAAGAATCTCCAAACAGCTGCACACAACACATGACCTGTGCCATCCTTACAATACCTGCTAACCATGAAAGCAAGCTTTGGGAAATATTTCCTCTTCACCCTCCCCATTGGACAGCATCAATCCCTTTGCTTTTTTGAGAACAAGGGGATTTTGTTTTCCCCCTCTTTTTTCTTACTTTGTTTTTTTTTCCTTTTTCTTTCCAAGCAGCTCTCCGCTGATCATCCTTCACACTTTAGCCTCTGCCCCACAACACTCCGGACAATAGCACTGGTTCCATCTGTGCTCCCCATTAACGCCCTGGTAATCCTCTCGGAACAGCTGGGTGCTGTGTCTGTGAGCACACACACTCCTTCCCCAGGATCCTTTGGCTACAATTACGCTGAGCTTGTGCTTATTTCAAGGTCCTGCCTGCAAATGCCTTTCCGGGGGTCCCCCAGGGCTGCAGGGCAGAATGCCCTGATGCAACAAACTGAACAATGTGTCCAGACACACAGGCTCGGCTGAAAACATGCTGCTTACTCACCTCTGTGCCCAGCAGCACTTGCAAGGCATTTCACAAATGACAATATTAGTGACAAGCTTCAAACTCCCACCATGCCATTAAGGAACCATGAAGAAGCATCTCCAGTTAATCAGATGGTTTCAATATTTATTTTACAGCCAGAGGTGCTGCAGTGCCTGAATTTTAGCTTAGAAGCCTTTTTTCAAGAGCTGCAGTGATTCGGCTCTGTCCTAGAACAGCATCTGGTCAAGAGAATGATCTAGCAGTGTCTGTCCTGAAATGACTGAACGTTAGGGAAGGACCAGCAGAGCACACCCACAGGCTGGTTTAGCTGTGTACCTTGATTTTCCCAGGGATTTAACTTGCCCCAGATTCAGCCACTGGATTAAACCTCCATGACATTTCAATATGCTCAATACATAGTCAGAAAAACGCAGGCGTAACTAAGTTAATGATCTTCACAAGAAGTCCATGCTGATATTCCAATAAAATTTCACAGTGAGTCCTACAGACACAAATGCACCTAATGCACTACAGCGCGATGCATGTTTACCAGTTTCTGTACCCACATATGCATCATCTGTGCTCACACAGACACATAAACACACACGTTTCTGCAGAAGTGTGTGCACATGTCTCACACATCACACAAGCGAATGAGAGGAGCTATCTCTAAACCTCCTTTCTGGTATTTATTTCAAAATGGAAATGTGTGTGTATGTGCACATGTACTGGTATTTACACATATATTTATACACACCGTACCCACGAAACAGATGCCCTGTGCACAGGAGTCCACTTGCATATGCAAAGCAGGCAGGCATGTACCAGAGGAGAGATGGTGCTACCCAGGGGAAAATCCAGCTCAGAACACAAACAGCATTTAGCATGTACATCTGACAGCTTCGCTCACACAGCACACGCTCTCCTGAGCGGGGATGGAATCCTGCAGCCCCACATCTCCTGGAAGTGTATTTTCTCTGCAGTCCACTGACAGACACGTGCCTTTCCCTTCCCAACTTCTCATGTAGTAATACCCACATCCACTGCTAGGCCAGAGGGACTTTGGAGCTTTTCTGTTTTGCAGCCCATAAGAGGTAAAATGGAAGTGTTTCTATGAAGCACCCTGCCAGAAAGATAGAGATGGCTATTTACAAGAGCATGCAGTGACAGGACAGGGGGAATGGCTTCACACTGACAGAGAGGAGGTTTAGATTGGATATTAGAAAGAAATTCTTCCCTGTGAGGCTGGTCAGACCCTGGCACAGGCTGCCCAGAGAAGCTGCAGTTGCCCCATCCTTGGAAGTGTCCAAGGCTAGGTTGGAAGTGTCATGGCAGAAAGTTGGAACCAGATAATCTTTAAGGTCACTTCCAACTCAGACTATTCCATGATTCTATGATTATTAAAAGAAATAGACTTTTCAGAGCTTCCTAAATGCCCACAGCATGTGCATGTAGCTTTGAGGCAGCTCCACACATTACACTCCTATCAAAACATTATTTACAGAAAAGCTGATCCATGTAAGCCATGTAAGTTAATTTGACTATGGTACATAAAAGTTTAATGATAGAAGGAGTCAAAAATGTACCCCCAATAGCTCTCCTAAACCACTCTAAAACCTTTTTAAACAGATGTTTAAATTAAGCTCCTTTCATACAATATGCTACAATATAAGGCAGCATGAAGGTTTCATTGCTGTTGGAGATACCAAGCAAAACACACAAGTGGCAAGTAACACATCTCTCCTAAGCAACTCAATAACCCCTCCCCAGTGCACCAGTCCAGTGCAGAATTCCTGGTCTCCCACAGACTTTGTGTAGAACACAGGCAGGCTGCCCACAACTACAGGCAAGACTGGCTTTTTGTTGTAAACCCAGGAATTCAGCAGGCACACTTCAAAGCACAGATAAATGCCTAGATTAGATACTTTTTGACTAGACTAGTTCCTCCTATCTCTGGAGAGGCCATTTATCCTCCAAAGTCTTTACAGGTGGACAGCTGTCAAAGAACATACTTGCAGCTGAATTACAGGAAATTTGGCCAAGATCTTTTTGTGATACAGAATTTAGAATGAAGTGTTAATCGTATTTTGAAAATTCTTCTAGGGCTCCTTCATGCCACGTTACTGTGTCCCAGAAACTTCAAATGAGGCTTATACAAAAGATCTTGGCAAGATCTAGCATAAAGAAAGGCATGTTTGGGAAGTAACTCTCAGGTGCATTAAGAACACCAGAACAGTCCGTCAGGCTCCAGCAGATTTTAAGGAGTGCCAAAAATCTGAGGAGGAACCAATCTTTTATAAAAAATAAAATTAAAAAAAAAAACAAAAAACAAACAAACAAAAAAACCCCCCAAAAAACCCCCAACAACAAATAAAAACCCAACAACAAAAAAAAAACCACCAAAAAGAAAACAGCGTTCTCAGTTTTGAGGAAACAGCTTTAAAACAAACAAGTTCCTAAGAGTTCTGTCACAGCATTTTTGCTGGATGTCTTTTCTTAATTGCTATAATTTACCATTGCTGAAATAGCATGCCTAATCTGGAAAAACTAACTTGAAGGTCAGTCTAATTGCCCACAGAGGCTCTCCCGGTTCCTGTTCCCATTGTTCTGAGAACCAGGATCCTCAGTCATAGCCCTATAATACTCCAACAGCTTCCCAGTACAGGTTCTTCAGCCAAGAGCCACTTCATTTCCTTGGATAAAGCCGTAATATTTTGTTGCTACAAACCAAAATATAGCCATATTTTGTATAGCTATATTTTGTGGTGGTATAGCTACTTTCATAATGTTTTCAGTCCATCAAGAAAGTGGAAGGCCACCAAGGTAAAAATTCAGCAGTTGCCTGAGTACTGATACGATGCTCTTTTAACATTCCTCTAAGGCACAAAGTTCCAAGTTTCAACCCAGATCTCCACGGTGAAATCAAATCTGGCATTTAGGCTTGGCTTCCCATGAAAGGTCAGCTCCCGAGAAAGTTGTATCACAGTTTGAATGGTTTGGTTCAAACTTTCTCTAAACATAATGAATTGTTTCTTGCATGTCAAAACGATCTGTAAAGTTTATCTATTATGGCCCCACTAAAACTCGGTTTATTTCATTAAGAATTGTATTCAAATTCTTTATTGATAATACTGGAATTTTACTGAAGCAGAATGCAATCTAACACTCCAAGGCTGTAAAATGGGATGTTGCAGGAAACAATGTTTTTATTTCAATTAAATCTTATCTTTCAGTTTTTGTTGTCCTGCTTTTTCTCTCCTATTTTATGGCCAAATTCTGCACTGAGGTACACAAAACCCGATCATGCTGATAGTGGAAGAAAGTACACATGTGTATAGAAGAGATTTAATTTTTTCTGTTTATGAAACAATCTTACTTAATCATCCACATTTTCTTTGATACTGAAACTAGCATGGAGAGAAACCTTAATGTATGCAATGTGCATAGCAGGAACATAAGATGGCCAAATGGCAGTTTTCTGCACACTATTTTTTCAAATAAATTAGCAAGACCCCAGCTTAAAATAACCTTTTTAGTTTTAATGTCAGGGTAGCTCAACAGTTTACAGAATACAAAAATCTTAGCTCACAGGGAGGCAGAAATAGGTAATTTTTTCCTCTATGGTCTGAATTCTTACATAGGGAAGAGTCTCCTCTTTGTACTGATCTAAAATGGATGGGATGCCACATAAATTCACCTTATCTTGGATAAAAAACAGTTTCTTTTAGAACTTCACCAAATGACCAGTTTACCAGACAGTGCAAAACACTGAAGATGATGTGACACATGACTCCCTAAGAGTCACAGCTGAAGCAGCTCATTTTTTAACATCCCATATTCTATATACAACATTAACCAGGGTCAGCCATCAATTGTCTTTGATTCCCCTGTAGATGTTCAGTTGGTATTCATAAAATTCTTCATGCAAATCAAGGACAGTATTTTATCTTTCTCTGGGTTTTATGAAAATATGCTCTACTTTAGGGTGTGAAAAAAAATCATTGAGAACTCTGGAAAGATGCAATAGATCAAATCCCATGAAAATTGTCTGGTTTAGGCTGCAAATCTGAATGATCTCATTTGCTGTACTTAGGTTGATCCCAGGGTAAATCAGTGAATCCATCCATACAAAGACACCCAAAGCACAGAGAAACAAAACCAAAATCACCAAGCACTGAGAGGCCTTGGGACTTCCATGGGAAAAATGTAATGAGTGATGTACCAGTCATGGAGACAGAACTGGGAGAGGGAAGGAACAAAATTAATGGCCATTTTGGTAAATGGCCTCATAGTTCCAATTACAAATGAATTTACAACCCACTTAACAGAAAAGACCTCACTGCAAGCTCAGAGAAATAGTTAAAGAAATCCAGGAGCTCCTTATAAACTTGGAACTGTCAACGAGTAACCAACTATGAGCTTGAATTCCTGAATGGCTGAATCTTATAAAGAGAACAAGATAGGCCCATATTAAAACTTTTAATGACTTTAGTTAAAAAAAAAAGGAAGGGGGGGGGGAAGAAAAAAAAAAAAAAAGGTGGAACTTTGCAGCCAGCTGGCTCCATACCGAAAGCCAGGCTGCACAGCTTGAACTTAAAGCTATCTTAACATAATGAATAAGTGCCAATAATTAGCATATGTAGTGTGAACAGGTTTGCTGGCACAAGCAAGTGAAAAACTCCAAGGTAAAGTTATTATTAGGGAGTAATTAGCTCTGTGAAGTAAATGAGTGAAACAATAGCTGCCAGCACTGACAATATGGCTAACATCTGACTATGTGGAAGATAACATTGTAAAGTATTGCTCCCTGAGCTAGAATCTGTTAATAACCATATGTTAGTGTAATTAATGCAGAGTCTTTCTGACCTGTTGTCACATAAGAACAATACTTTCTGGGAAATATTCAAACAGGCAGCTCTAAGCTTGTGGATGGCAAAAAATAATTTGGGAAGTTGCTTACAAACACCTTCTCTTCTGCATTTCTTTAAAAAGAAGTAAAAAACTGTAAATGGGGGAGGAGAGTAGAAAAAATAAAGCCCCCACACTTAGGAACCAAATTTTTTTAAGGCTGATGACAAAGAGGTCAAACCCTGGATCGAGGCTTTCCAGCCCACCTAAATGCAACACTAAAAAATACTATTGCATTTTAGCAGTGCTTGTAATCAATGCCCAGAGTAAACTCTGCAATTTGATTAATCATGTGGAGTGGCTTAAACACTTTATGTAAAAAAAAACCCTTGAACGCAGGAGTGCTCAAATCTGAGACTGGGCTCTGAATTTTTTGGCTTGAGCCCATCTCTAAATTGAATAGATCCCTCCAGGTGTCTGACATTCATCAGACATTCTGCCGAGGTCTTAATATCCTGCTAGATAGGGAGGGTCTCTGCTTGTCCCCCACACAGGACATTCACACCTCCAAATGAGTGAATTCTGTGACTACAAAGAGCAAGGCTACAGATAGTTTCTCTTGAGAAGGTACTAAAAATCATGTCCAGAACTCCTGAATTTTCGTAATAAGTGGCACTAATGCAATATTTTCCTGACACTGATGCAATATCAACATCTCAAAATGTTTAAAGAGGTCTAGTAAATACAGTTTGCTCAACAACTCTTACATAATTACTGCATTGTCAAGTCATCGTGCTCATGTAGTGCATCCTACAAAGAACACATATCCCATGGAAAGCCATTGTCTCTGAAGCTCCCTGGTAAAGAGACCTTTGTAATTTAATTTGAATATGTCTCTGTTCCAATTGAACATCTCATATGCACCTTGGCCATTAGAGCATTCACAGTCACTGGCTCACTGCAGCAGTTTCGTAGAGAGGGCAAAGCAAGGTCATACATTCCAAAAGAGCAGCCTTAATTTCTAAAAGAAGAAGTTAAACAGCTTCAAGGACCTGGCATATTTAATTTAAATTTTTTAAAAAATTACAAAATTTAATGGAAACTGGTTAGTACGATCCCTTTCCCCTTTTTAGTGGGGCAGTTAAGCAAAAAAAAAACCCAAAAAAACAAAAAAGCAAACACAAAACCAAACAAACAACCACCAAAAACCGCCACATTTTTTTAATGCTTCACAGCCTACTATGGCCAGGCAAAGGAGTCCTGCATGTTTGAGATCTCACACATTCATCTTCTTGCTAAACATCTGTTTAAGGCTCGTGTGATCTACCTGTCAGCACCAGTGATCCATAAAGTGTTTGAACCTCCTGTCACAAACCTCGGCACTGGTTTGATCAGAGCCTTTGTGCACACTAATCACGCCCTTTATCTTTTCTAATTCTAGGAGAAAAAAACCACAGCAAGGCTGTCTTCCAAACCTGAATGTAATTAATCTTTCCAAGGGGGAACCTGCTTGGTTTGAAAAAGCAAGATCTGATGGGCTGCTGCTCTTTTTCTGCAAGGGCCTTATTTTTTCTACCAGGCGTCTTTCCACTTGAGTGGTACCCTTTACAAAATACTTTAACTGTATCCCAGTGACACCGAAACAACCTTCAAGATCATCTTATGAATGAAACTGCTGGTAACTTTGCTGAGAAAAAGAGGCCAGTGAAAGGAGTCTGATAGAAGCATGTTGAAACGATTTTCTCTTTTTAACTGCATGGGAAAAAAGGGAATCAGAATAAGAACTGGTCCCCTTTTCATGTTTCTCCTAAGCTGCTCTCTTCACTAATAATCCCGCCGCTACCTTTCTTTGGCTCAGCTGCACACAAGTGTTCTGAAAGCTGCAGGAGTTCCAAAAAGGGAACAGGTAAAATCAGGTGTGGGTTTGGGGTTTATTACAGCTTGCCTTTTGCCACTATTTGCTTTCTGCAGCATAACGGAAATGAGTGCTCTGTGTGATAGGGATGGCAATTCAAAGGGCACTTGCACTGAATGGGAATGGGACAAGTGAGTTTAAATTTGGTTACATCTTCCCTGAAAAGAAAAGCTTCCTCTGCTCCTCAGCATTCCTGAGTTGGGGCATTAGCAGCAATATAAATTCTAGTGAGCAGATGGTGGGAAGCAGTGAGAAACTGATGCTGCAAGACCAAATCTGAGTCCAGATTTCACAGCAATCCTCAACCTAAATAATGTCAGAAGCCTCGAACATACATGGACAGATTGATTCATGCGTATGGAGATGGAGGTCATTTGGATAATTAACCAATCAGAAGAAAAAACTTCAGGAATTTGTGCAATGAAGTAGCAAGCAATTGGTGGGATGTGACCCTCACCATCACATGGCTCTCCTGTATTACACACAGAAAAACTCTCAGAATCCAGCTTGATTCAGAGAGGAAAGTAAGTGAAGTTAAATTAATCTTTCTATTACTGTCACCATATATTACTTGGACTGTGAGGAAGTTCAAAGGACTCCAGAGGTCCAACATCTGACAGTGCATGATCAAAGAGAGTCCTGTATGTTTTATATCTTTTTTTAAGACAAGATACCACAAGTGGAAAACACAATATAATGAAGAGGAGTAGATATTATATCTACTATATCTATTATAGTATTATTTAGGGTTCTGTGCTTGGATCTAGTTTAGATTTCCTGAGCTTGATAATTGTCTGTAGGCAACAGCAGCAGTAAAATTTGATAAATAATTTGGACAGTATGGAAGGTTGGACCCTTCTGGAAAGGTTATTCAACACACTTGAGGTACTTTGGAATAAAGTGTAAGACAGTAGAGGAAAAGTGAACAAACAAAACAATGAGGGGTGTGTATGTGTGTATGTGTGTGTGTCACCAACAGAGCAGATCAGAATTGGCATGAACTGTGGAGAGGAGAAATGTAAGTGAAAGACCCGTGAAGAACCTTGGAAAAACAACACAAAACTGTAATTTCACATTATGGAAAACAGGGAGCAATGCCTAGGCAGAAGGAAAGAGTTTAGTCCAATAATATCAAGATAAGTGAAGAGATGATGGTGTTTGGGGAATGTCCTGCCAAGAGAACAGGGAGATAATGGGAAGTGTCAGAATGACAACAGAGTGACAACAGAATGACTCAGAAATCAAGCTGTAAGATTGACAAAAAAGTGGCTGAAATGTTCAGGCAGGAGAAAAAGCTGGATTTTAGAAAAGAAGATATGAGAAAGCAGTCAAAATAGTTTCTTGGACAATGGATCTGCTTGAGAGGGTGGAAGATAATGTTGCTAAAAGTTAAAGAACAGAGAAGTCAGAGAAACTTTGCAAAGAGATCTAATGAGTTCATTTGAGGTTAGTGTCCAACATTTATGTTTCCTCTAGCTAGAGATTAAGGCACTTGAATCACAACTAATTTATCACTTTTCTTATTTGCTGGCCATGAAACAATACCTGGTATTCCAGACTGGTGCCTAATACTGAAACTTGACAGCTGTCTACAGAGTCCATCTAAATTTGATAAAAGACACAGGTCAACTTCCAGATAAACTCTGTACCATATAAACTTGGATTATAGAGTGAGGAAAGGACTAAACTGGTATCTTATCCAGTACACAATCCAATTGGTTTAAATCTGTATCTCATTGAATACTTAAGAGTTCAGAATGTCTGAGACTCTACAGAGGCTATAATGTGCTGCAAGCAGCAGTGTGGATAGGATTATAATGCCATTAAAAAACATTCTGTGTATTTCAAGGAAGAAAGGGAAAATATATCAATTCTTTACAATGCCATTAAAAAGCAATGATGTAACCAATGGAAAGATTTTTCTTATAAATTTTTCTGCCTTATGATTTCTAACCCCTATCCCATCTCACCATGGTAGGACCACATTGCTTGACAAAGAGGAATGATGGTAAAACAGCTCCTTCTGAGATCATTCAGATTAGTCCCATCTGAGGAACAACATGGTCTTGCCTTGCTTAGCTGTAAGAATCAGGTTTCTGTATCTTATCTTAAAACCATTAACTCCTGCAAACTTCACCTTCCCTGATGTGTGAGTATAATGCTCATGCTCAGTGATGTCTGGAAGAACCATTTCTGTCGTAATGCCTTGATGAATTGTCAGTGCTGACTTGCATGTGCACACACACCGAATTTTCAGTGGAGAGATATTAGCCCAGCTGAAAAAAATTGCATTATTCTTTTGGTGACATGTACTTTTTTCCAGAGGCAGCAATGAACAAAGCACTCACAAGTGAATTCCAAAAGGCTGGAAATTTCAGTAAACATCTAAGCCTCCTCCAAAATTGAACAGGCAGTCTAAGAAGATTCCAATTTCTTTCATATGTCTAGCTGCTTCTGACACTAACTGAACAAGAAATTAATTCTCATTCTGTTTTTCCTCTGAAGTCCAAGAGCAACCCTCTCCCAGAGTATGTGAGGCTGCTAAATAAAATCATCAGGTGTTATGAAGCAACTTCAGTGAATTCCAGAAATACACAAAAGTATGTTTGCATGTGAACATGGAAAGGAGCTTAAAGAAAGTGATAATCTTTAACAAACACCCAGATATTTCTGCCTTGACCACTTGTCCTAGAGAAATTTATTCTCCTGAAACATTTTCTAAAGACAAAAGATGTAAAAATTCTTTTATAAGGGGTGTTGTAACTTTCCTTGCTTTCTAAGTCTTCATTCTTAAAATGCTTATAAGTAAAAATCTTAGTCTTTCAAAAAGAATTAGGTCATCAATGCAACAAGATTTTATGCCTTAGATTATTGCCCCATTTTAAAACAAATGCCGAATCCCTCAATTTCCTGCACGAACTCAGTGACTTGTCTTTTCACCCAAAAAACCCCAATAATTCTATAAGTAGTAAGACAGGCATAGGTGTCTTGTGAAAAGAGCTGCCTACCCTGTGAACACCCATTTCCCATGGCAGCAGCAGATTAGAATAACTACAGAAAATGGAAACAAATGAGGGAATAAAAGCAGAGCCCACTGTATTCTTTAATTCCAGAGGGATAACCATTACAGTGAACTGTTTTGGCCAGATCTACAGCTGCCTTTTCTGATTGATATTTTCAGCTGGAGTTGGTAGAGATGAAATTGTGCTGTTCTTATAAGGAAGGATGTTTTTTCCCACTGGCAAAATTTCACACTTTGACTAGGACTACCAGCATTATTTCTGCATCCATACTTTCTGAAACATCAGCCAGCACCACCTTTGCTAAAGGTAGTTTCTCTGTCAAACATTGTGCCCCTTCCTAAACAAGCAGCATATGGAGCCAGTAGAGAGACTGAAAAGCAGAAAGGAACAAAGCAGAAAATGCAGTGTCAACTTCAATAACCATTTCACAGGGCTAGAACAACCATTATATTTTATTTGCCATTCAACAGCTTAACTTCAAATAGGTGTTTAATTAACTCAGAGTGGCAGTCTAAACGTTTAGCCTGAAGCTGCCTGGCAAAGGGAAAGTATCTACTGCACTTGTAGATTAAGAGCATCAGGCTCAAGAAGAAACTGTTAATTGCATAATGCAGAGAATTCATGCGACACACACACGAAAGTGTAAAGATCAAACTCCCACCATAGCAAAGTTTCTTCTATGCAAAAACTTCATGCAAGTTGAAAAAGTCTAATGAAAAATGAGGGCACTTATGGCTAAAACCTGTTTTCACAAAGTAAAATTCTACTGGTCGTGGAGTAACATATTTATTAAAATTAAGAAAAAAAAACAAACCAGGAAAGGTAAATCTAGGAAAGCATTTTTATAAAAAGACAAGCACAATATATTCAGAGGAGGATGAACAGGATTAAGGATTTTTCAAACTTAATCCAAACCACTATAATACTGGTTTAAGAAAGCACAAGGGCTCACAATCACCTAACAGAAGCTGGGCATCTTACTATGGAGATGGGAGAAACAAGGAAGGCATTATGCACCTTGCCTCCTCTACCTGATACCCTTATTCTGTGGCAGAAGCACAGCTTTAAGCAGTCCTCCCTCTTGTATCTTGGGGTCTTTACAAGAGTCCGAGCCAAATTAGAAGGAAATTAATGGCCTGGCAGCTGACTGGTCATTTTGAATATCTGACTTCATGTCCATCACCCTGCCAAACAGGTATATTCCCAGCATGCAGTGATATATGGTGTCCCTTAAAATTAGATGGCCCTCAAATATTTTCTGTTCAACTACTCTTGATGCCTTGGGGTGCAATAATCCTCCTCCCTCTTTAGTTTATTACACCGAAAGATGTCACACTGTGACTGTTTTAATCAGCAAATAAACCAAGTGCCCAGCACCTGCCTTGGCTTTTATTATCATAATAATTCTGTTTTGTTTTTTAATTCTAAAACATCAGCAACTCAGCCGTAGGTGAGCATGTGTTTATGCTGCCCCTACCGTCGCCTTTGTGGCTTCATTATTAGCAAGACATTAAATGAAAAACAGGAGAAGAAGTGGGAGAGATGGGAAAGGCAGGTCTGAGGCACAGCCATTTGTGCCTGTTAAATACAACAAGCTGGCCTTAGGTAAGCAGAGCCCTGAGAATTGCACGAAGGCAGGGTAAGTACCAGAAAAGGAGACGAGAAGAAACCACTGGGAGCTGGAGCAGACTCATCCAGGAGAAAAAAGACACATGGACAGGCATCCCACTGGCACCTAGCACAGCCAGAATGGAGCACAAACTGAGCAGTGGTCAAGGGGAGTGCACAGTGACTGGTAAGGGCCTTTCGTTCTGATTTGTTTAGGCAGTTCTCATGGAATCGAGGGGTGCTTCAAAAGGCAAGGTATGTGCTGACAGAGCCTTGGCTCTGTTACAATGAATGGATCTGGAAAATCTGGAACACAGCAAATGCTAAAATTGCAAGGAAAATTGTTTTCTTACCTTGAATAGGACAGAAACAGACTCATAAACTTTTTACCACTTATTCACTTACATTTTACTGATGGAGCAGATGAGCTTTTCTGCATTAAACTCTATTGATGTGATTCAGTGGAATGGCACCAACATAAATCTGACTCTGTGAATAAGAGAGTTTTTTTTCTGCCTGCTTCCCTGCCTCATTCTCCCAAACACTGCCGTCTGCATTCAATTTCTTCCAGTGAAATGGGAAATGTTGTAGAAAACCAGCAAAAGTGGAGCCAGAAGATAAAAACCTAGATGGCCTGAATCTTTGATAACTCTGCACTTCAGTTCACATTTTGTATTATGGTCCAATGGGAGATGCCTGACAATCTGGGTTCTGTTCCTGGTTCTGGCAATGAGCTGCAGCCTAACAATGTGCAAGCTGCTTCCCCTCTGTCCTCAATTCCCCTGGTCTGAAAAACAGGATGCTTTAAAAAGAAAGAAAGAAAAAAAAAAAAAAGAAATATATTCCAAGATCCAGTGATGATGGTGCTACATAAGACCTGGATCATACATAAATATTCGTGTAAATAGACTGTGAAATGCAAGTAAAACTTGGTGATTTAATGTTATTTTGCAGAGCTATAAGTAACTACAAGGGATGAAAAGGCAGAGAAGAATCATACCTGACAGTTATGAAATAAGGGATGATGCTTTCAGAGCAACGTTTCCATGCACAGGGAGTAACACTGGAATTTCAAGTCACTGGAGTGTTTTGACATCTCTTTCTGCTATTTAATAGGAAGTAACAACAATTTATCATCGTTCCTCTAGGAGGTGTAAAACAAAAATAACCAAGCATTGTGGTAAATCTACACTGCCAAAACTTCTGAAATAATCTAAGCGAAGACAAATCACAAGTTCAAGAAAGTGTCCTTCATGTAAGTATTTCAGTTTCCTTCTGAAGCAGTAAGAACCTTAGAGATAAGGACCAAACTTGCTACCCTAATCTTTATTTCTAAAAAAGGGATTGGGCAAATAGGCTCAACATCTTAAGGCCCACTTTTCCCAGGGACTGGGGAGAATTAGATCTGAGTAGGTTTATCTCAATCAAACTAGGATAGTTTCTATAAAAAAATAAAAATCCATATTTTAACCAGCAAAGTTTAATCCCTTCTTTTCCTGTGAAAACTCAGATAAGTTTGATTTTGCACGTCTTGCTGTCTCCATACTCCAGGTATTATGTCATTGCACATTAGACTGTGTCAACACACCGTGACTTTGCTCCCGCTAATGCAAAACCTCAGAAAACATGGAGCCAGGAGATAATTTCAGAGCGCTTTTTTTCCTCTGGTTAATGTAACTCGGTATTTATCCTCCCGTATTTCTGACACTTCCATTGAGTGATAGTCCCAAAATGAAGAAAATCAGCCTTTTGCATGCAAAGCCGTCTTAAGGCAGGCTGGTGAGCAGCAATCTTCCTGGGCAGGTGAGCTTCACATGTGGCTCAGGAAGCATCTCTCTTGTGAAATGCAGGAATAGTAATGATAGGCTTCCAAGGAAGCCTCCTCAAGTCCCTCTTTGTGGAAAGAAGACTTAACCTCCTGCAAAAGGGCTGAAGGAACTGGGAGATGATGTCTCAAAATAAATCCCCATGGCTGTGAGGCTCTTGGAATGTGTGCCCACACTCTAACTGTGAGCGAAGTTTGCATGCCTGGACTTGAGAAATGGCTACATTCAGAACAATCTGGTTTTTAAAATCAGTCTATCTTCTTTTGTATTTAAGTATTAAAACAGTGGTCAGGTTCCTTAAACATTAAGAAAAATACCACAGAGAAGAAGCCATGTGGAACTCAATACAATTATGACATCACATTATGCTTGTCCTCATCTTGGTCATTTATTTCAGCACAAAGCAACTCTAAAGGCTCATGTTTGGATTTTATGCTGTTTTGTACAAGAGGAGGGAATTCTAGGCTCCTTCAATTGATATGTTACAGTACAATCAAGTAAAACTTCATGGGTTTTCAGTCAATCAGTAGCAAAACACCAAAAGCAGACAACATATTTCATGAGAAAGAAACCTTTTAGGAAATAGTATTATATAGCACTATTAAAGTCCCATCTTCCCCTGTTAACTACTGCATGCTAAAGCAAATGTCAGCCTGGTGGGGCTTAATGTTTTTAAATTAAACACTGTTCAAACATGCTTTCTGACAGTTATCTGCAGATTTTCCACAGATGCTGCCACTGCCATGGAGTGAAGCACTAAAATAGGTCCAATGCTAATGTCACATCCAGGCTGTGCTGACACCCCTGCCACTGTAACTGCAGGAGGAAAACCACACTTCGTGCAGAGGGCATCTGATGGCACTGTGGATGACATTTGAGAAGATTGAACACTGATCCAAGCAACAGAAAGTCACCAGCAGAAGGTTCTGTCCCAGACTGAAAGCAAGAGTCCATCCCTGCTCATTCCCTAGATATGCAGTCTTTTCAACACTGAAACGGTGAAAGTTACTCTACTTCAGCAGATTCACAGGGCAGCCTGTACAGATGCAGCATTCTCTGGAGGTTTTGCTTACCCAGTAAATCATTATGCCTATATTCTTAATTGTTTGGCACAGCTCCCAGGACATCCATTACATCTCCTGTGACTAGTACAGCTTTTTATCTGTTCACCCCTGGGGCTTCCAACCAATAAATGTCTGGGCATAGAGAGAAGGGCATGAAAATAATGCATTATAGGTTCGCAACATTCTGTCAGGACACCTGAACAATATGATCCAATGAACCAGCCAAAAACACAGTACAAGCCTCTTGCCCTTCTTTGCTTTTCCCTTCTCTGCCTTTCTTAAAATCTAGAGTCAGTCACTGGGATCATACTGGAGTGCGGAAGTCCTGCTCTAAACAAAAAGTTGAAAGAATATGAAATGTACACTGGAGAAGGTGGCATCAGGTACTGATCTATGTGTGCATTCTGCCTTCTGCACACCTTAGCTCCTGCCACAACTGCCAGATCTCCCCAAAGCATTCCCACAACTAAGCCACAAACAGATGAGCAGCAGTGGCTCCCACTCAACAGCAGGTGAGGTTGTATGAAAGAAAAATGCAAGGCAGGCAGAAAAGTATCTGTGGCACCTATAACCCACTAGAGCAAGACCAGCTGCAGTGGATGCAGAGAAAGTGCTTAGCCTCTAACCCATGGCTCCCACAGAGAAACTCTGAGGATGGTGATATTTGTGGGGGCAGTAACAAGGAACACTGGTAGGAAAGCAAGCTCTTTTTACAGGAACAGTTTGTTCTTTTTAAACCATTCCCATGGCTGCATCCAGGCTCTGAGGGGAGCACAGTACTGGGAAGGTAAAAAGGAATCAGTTCTTAGAGGCCAACAGGAGAAAAGGCAAACACACCCAAACCAAAAGAGAGCCAGAGAAGCAGTGAGGACAGAGGGATGGAGGACATTTGTGCAAATACAGATTTCACGTGCAATTCATTTAAAGGCAGTGGCATTTTTATCACAAAGAAGAGTTTAATCAAAGTCTCAAGAGATCTGCCATAAAGGAAGCCCTTGCCTTGCTGCCTGGGCTGTCTGAAAGAAACACCTGTTATGCACAACAAAAAAAAAGACAAAACAAATAATAGGTATAGAAAGGAGGCCATGGTCCCAACAATGGGAATTGGAGAGGCACAGTTTTCTCTAAATGCAGGACTAGAATCCTATCAAATGAACAGCTGGGGAAACAGTAATTCTTTATATTTGCAGGGAAGTTGCACAGATTATATTATGGCAGCAAATACAATATAGGTATCTGAGCTCTGCTTCCTAGGCACCAGAAAGGACAGGAACCTCCTAAGATATCTCTGGGTGGAAGAATAAACTTGCCTGAGCCCAGCTCCAGGAAAAAAGATAGCCAGATTTCAAAGGAACACAATTAACAATCTTTCTCCCATGGGATCTTTGTAAGAGTTTCTGCTAAGAGGACACCAAGCTCAAACAACCTTCTCAAAAGGTACACAAAGCAAACTTGAGATTTGCACAAATCCACCCAAATACATGAAGGGGATGTGAAAAATTCCCAAAATAGATGCTCCATTTTAAATTAGAAGTGAAAATATTCCTAACAAAGGATACAGAATTTTACATCAATATAGTGTTTATAATTCATGTTTCTTTATTCTGATTGTACCAAAAAGACAGGAATTCTGAACTGTAAGAAGTAATGCAAGGGAAGTAGACTTAAAAAGCACCCTGAAACCCAAGACACAGAAAGCTAAAACTCTTGAAAAATATAATTTCATTTTTAAAAAAGTAATAAATGTAAGAAATAGAGCATACTTCTAATTCTGGTCACTAGAATATATCAACTCTCCAAAACTTTGCTTACCAATACAACGACAAAGAAATTCCTGGATCTATCATGAATCTGGTGAGCTATCCTACCTAGGAAAGCTTCCTGCTGCCAGAAACAGGGTCTATGGAAAAACAGAAGCAACATTTGCATGGGTGTTTACAGCCATGGAGACATTCAGAGAATCACAGAAGGTGAAAAGAAGAAGTCTGAAAGTTTTATTTCCTGATTTTTTTTCCTAATTTTAAGTAATTTGAGTCCATTTCTGTTTATATTGCATCTTGTTTTATATGCATCAGTCTGTTTGCATCCCTGGGAAATACTGTGATCATCAGTGCCTTGCTCTAAATTCAGGGTTCTCTCTATTTGCCATGATCTCAGATGAGGAAGAACTGCCAGCATAGCTGAAGAAATCATAAAGCCCTGAAAAATTCACAACTACCATCAAGCTGCAATTTAGTAAGTATTCATAACCTGTAGCCCCCACTTGGAAAAACATCCTTCCTTCCTCCTAAATTCCTTTAGAGCCATTAAAAATCAATGTTCAGGAAAGTAAAGCAGTCATGTTTGTAATTGATATCTAAAATGAGGCATTTCATGCACAAAAATGTGTATGAGGCAGCTCACATGTGTGTGTAAGGTGAGAATGCAATCAACAAGCTGTTTCATAAATGCTTACTTATTCCTGGACTACAAATTTGAACTCCAGGCTTAAAGAAATTGGAAATTTTGCCTAATTTAGATGTATGTGATTCTTAGGGATATTACTAATTTAAAACTTATTACATATGGTACATGAAGCAGCCCCTCTTGCTTATTCACAGCAGCCCAGAAAGGTTTAAATGGCAGATGAGATTCTACACACAGTTTGCAAGGTAAGAAAATACATTCTCACCACACAGAGCTTTAAAGGGACAAATGCTGCAACAGCTTCCATCAAACACTGTACCATCAGCCTCTGGGGTATTTTTTGCTAAAGCACAAAGAATGTGGTAAATTAAGAAGAAAATAATTGATTAGTGGCACAAATTGATCCAGTCCCAACCCCACTGAGGGAGAATGGGAGGAACAAATGGAGGGTGTTGAAAAAAAGAAGTCAAACTGCATTTTCAACATCACCAGTCCGAATTCTACAAAGACACTTCATCTGCCTTTCTGAAGAGGACAGCAATAGGAAAAAAAGTCTACTCTATTTTGATGGAGACCAAAATTGAACAAAAATCAAACCCAAAACTGGAGGAAGAAAAGAAATGTGACATAGAAAAGGAGGGGACTTCACAGGACAGCCTCTTGTCCTCCAGAGCCAGGGAATTGTCTGTGGAATTCTGTCTGGCCCAGGAGAACATAGCATTTCTCCTGTAACTTGAGTGCCAGCTGGCACTTCCTTGCTGACACTCCAGGGTTCAAACTGACCTGGAGATACACTCTAAGGGGCTGGTGTACCAGTATTCTGAGCTTTTACAGCCATCAAAACACACAGAAAACCAGTTAAAATAATGCCACACTGCATGAAAAATCAACAAATTGAACATTAAGGAATGTCAGAATTGAGGCTGTAAACATAATTTTAATTTTCCCACTTGTGAGCATGGTTTACAATTCTATTATTGCATAATTCTGGAATACAATATTTTTATTCAACATGTGTGACCAAGATACATGAGAATAAAATAAAGGTATCTATTTCACTTAATTCTGGCACTTGTAACTCTCAAGTGCCTTACTTTATTACCTAAATAATATATTTCTTTGCACACAGTGTTCACAGTACTCAAGAGTATAGAAATATTTAAATAATTTCTGTCAAATCCATTTTAAATTGCTATTTTGAAACTATCCAAGTTCTAACTTCAGAATAATTTGCTGAACAGTATCACTCTCAACTTTTAAATAAGTCAAGTTTGATAAAAAATGTTATAACACACACATTGTATAATTATTTTTTTGGTAAAGCTGTACCAAATATTTATGAACTCCAAATACTGTGAATTAAATTTATCTTGTTTATTATTATTACTTTCCATGTAAGACTTAATTTTATTTTTTATAAATTTATTACGCTTATCTTTGAGCTTAAATTCTTTTATTTAACTTCTAAATACAAGAAACTCTGACATAAACCTCTAAATTTCTTTGAAGTGTATTTTAAATCAATTTGAATAAAAATCTGAAATGGTTCCTTAAAATTATTTAACCATCACAAATTTTATTCAACCTTCATGTGAGAAGTGAACTTAATGGAGACTCTACACAAGATGCAAAATAAAGACAGCTGACATGAGATCCATGGCCCTCCAGGTAATCTTTCTTCAACCGAGACTTTCACAAGAGAAGTTCATCTTTCCCTCTCTCTCTCTCCAAAATTTTAAGTCCACTCACATCACCCCTCCAATCACAACCCCTCAATGAACTATGAAATGTTTCATTTACTCTTCTCACAAACACCAAGCACAGCCAGCTTCCTTCCACTTTAATTTGCACACTGCAATTCAGCAGTAGGTAAATGATGAGCAGAATGTGGACAACTAAAACAAAACTGTTCCCCCTTGGCACGGTCTCTTGCATGGTCTTGTCATCTCATCTCGTCTCCTAAGCTATGCAGGGTAAGGCATCTTCAGCTTCTGGACACCGAGGAAAACCCAAGGTGCTGAAGACAAGGGTATGGATTCATCAGGTGGAACCAGTTTTTCCCTCTGAATCATCTGAACCATTATCCCAGGGGAGAGTTTGAAAGATTCTGTTTTGAATGAACCATGAAAACAGAGCTGAGACCACTTAACGTGGCAAGTGGTGAATCAGAAAAGCACGTCACTGGCAATGGGAACTAAATGATCCTCAGATCTCTTCCTCTTGACACAGGTCTGGGTGCTGGTGGCAACCTTGGAAAGCCAAACATAATTCCTATCTCAAATATAGCTTTTTTGGTTAGAAAAGGAACCATTTCAGATGGAATCAGCTGGGCAGAATGAGAATTCTGTGCTTAGAATCATAACAAAAGATAATGGTCCTTATACACCAACACCCCCAGTGCTGTTAGAGTAAGAGTTATTAACCTGGCAGCAGTTTTCTTGTTTGAGTAGTGCTAATGGATGCAGATCAACACTATGTTCTGTCCAAATTCCAGTCTAGGGTATGACACACTACTTGTTTGTGTCTCCCTGTCCTCCCACTGGAGATTCCCATCCCATCTCCCGTGCTTGCATACCTAACAGGGTGAAACATCATCACATTCAGTGGACCAGCCCAAACCCTGCACTGATGATACCACTGTTATTACAGTCACGACAAGAAAATGTACCCTCATGCTCCTGCAGGTTAGAATCTCATACTATGCACATCACTAAAAAGTAATGTTAACAAACAAGTACCAAAAAAATTACATCCTCTGTTCATGCTATGCATTACTACAAAACACAGTAAAGTCTTAAAGAAACCTTAAGAACCATTTTCTGAGTAAGAGCTATGCAACCCCAAGCATATTCCATAATACAGAAGAGGAAATAAATGAGATCTGAATTTAACTTAGAGTTTCGTTCTCTTTGGGATCCTCCAGGATGGCCTGTGCCACATAAACTAAATATTACTTGGCCTACAGAGCCAAAACCCCCCAGTTTAGAGAAATCACCAGAATAATATGCAGTTGTGAATTTTCAAAATTTGTTTTGTTCTGGGGAGGGGGGGGACCCTACAATAAATGCTGTCCAATCATTCAGCCATCTGAGTAATTTTGCAATTGGTGACCCTTATAATGATGCTCTTGTTTCCAGAGCCCATGTGATGCCACACAGCGATTTGTCTGTTAAATTGAATTTTTGCCTCCAGATAGATAGATAGATATAAAGTTTATTTTGAAATGTCTCCTAGTGCTTCTGAGCCTGACTAATGTGAGATGTTATTTTGAACATGCCAAAGCATTTGAAGGGCTCCAGTCCTTTCTTTTCAGCGTGCATTCCTTGATAAGTGGCAAAGCTTCCCACTTATCAGTCACTCAAAGTGACTGTGGCTGTCAGCTGTGTACAAAGCGCAATCAGCTTGGAAGAAGAGACACCAGCATTTTTCTTCTCAGTTTGAAGCAAACACATTTTGACTGCTAGTCATTCAATTTTAAAGCATCTTCAATTAGGGGCGGATGAAGATATAAAGAAAACACATCCTAAACACCTCTGCCAGCCAGCAGTAAAAAATTTATTGTTATCTCCTGCTTCACCTTACCGCAGAGGCAGCAGTAGCAGCCTTTTTTGGCTGTACAACAGAAGTGCTCAGGATTACACACTCTCCACACAGACAAGACCATGGCACGGAGAGTTCAGGCTCGGCTTCTCCAGCCACTTACAGAGGTTCCCTTCTGTCCCTGTGCCCCTGCTGTGCAAATACCTGCAAGGGTACACAAACAGGCACAGGGCACACACGGCACCCCACACCACCCATTCTGAACACAAACATTCACAGAGTGACATGTGCTGCTCTGCAGCCAATAAAATGCCAAACAAAACCATTCACAAGGCCACGGGAATACAGACAAGAGGAAAGGGAGGGCTGGCAGAAAGGAGAAGTTGCTACTGTAGGAAAGGGTGGGCAGCTGCATAAGAAGGGTTACTCAGCACCAGGGAGCTGAAAGTGAGAGAAAATGGTCAAAGCTGACGATGAGAGATGCAGAAATTGGAGAGGGGATCTCAAAACAAAACAAAACAAAAAGACAAGGTCCTGAAATGCTTGTTCAGGAGAGAGAGACCAAGATGAAGCCTTGGAGCACGATGCTGCCAGCGGCAATGACTGGATTTGACTGCTGGCCTTTTTTTTACAGTCTAAGATGCTGGATTATTTTGGGTGTTTCAGTGCTCTGGTTTTTAACAAAAAAAAAAAAAAAAAGTTTTTAGCCTTCCCTTGTGATTGTGTGAGAGAACTGGAAAATGGGAACACTGAAAGCTCAGTAACAGAAAGTAAATTAAGAAAAGATGCTAAAATGGCAAGGAAAAAAGTTCTGAAGTTCAAAACAGTGTTATAATTTGAGAATATTTGGACCAGTATCCCTGGAGAAAACAAGTGCTATTGCCATCAAGTAGCTCAGCATAGGCAAAAAAAGCTGATTTACCTCAATCAAACATGCCCTTGCATTTCCAATAAATTCAAGTTCACAGAATCACAGAACACTCTTGAGTTTGAAGGGTCCCACCCACAACTCTTCTGGAAATGGCCTATATGGGGATCAAACCCCCAACCTTGGCAAAGTTAGCAGCATGCTCTGACCAACAAGTTTAAGCAGATACTCCTGGCTTGCACTGGAACGACACCACCAGTCAACAAATTTGGATGGTAAGAGGGCATAGAAAAGGCCTGAGATCAAACTACCTGCAGAGATTTGCTAAGGGTTATCTTTGGAGTTAAAAACACGGTGCAAAATGATCCTCTGCACTGAAAGAACTACACATAAAGACTTTGACAACCTTTTACATAACTTAACTTTCCTGATAAGGGAATGAAATGAAGGCCCACAGGTTACTCAAAAGTCTAGTCTACCACAAATTTTTAGCTGAAATTAGTAGCTGAAGCTGAGAGGAGAGAAAGTAATTAGGTCATTCTTTCCCCCCTGCCCTTTTTTTACATATTTCCCCCCCAGCCTTGGGGGTTGGTTTGTTTGTTTCAGGGTTGTTTTGGGTTTTTGGTTTTTTTTTTTTTTTTCTTGGATGTTGTTCTCTTTGGTTTTGTTTTTGGTTTTGTGTATGCATGTGTGTGGTTTTGAATAACTTCTTTCCCAGGGGATTTTTCCTGCTCAAGGGACAGGCGAGCTCTTCTGATAACTGATAGGACATCAGCTGCAGAGCTTTGTGAGGAACAATTGTTCTGCTTTGCTGGCAATGTCAGTGCTTTGGGAAGAGGTTGCAAAGTCATGGGAAAGGCTGCAGTGTGACTCCTTCTTGGGTCTCACTGAATGCAGTATGCCTGTGTTTGTAAGCTGCAGGAAAACAGATGCTTCTGACACATGATGAATTTGGACAAAATGTCCCCACATCAACGAGGACTCAAACATGTTCAGTTTGACTGTGCAGTCACAGCTTGTCATAGCCACACTGGCAAAAAAAAAAAAAAAAAAAAAAAAAAAGCAAAAACAAACCACTTCATTGGACATGGCCTGTTCTAAAAATATTTTGGAGAGTGAGGAGGAAGATACTTTCTCACAGTTTCCTACCAAAGAAAGGTCTCATTAAACTCCTACTAATATGAACAACAGCCTCTTCTCCATGTTCATTGGGAGTAGGATCAGGCCCTCACTTCAACAGTTTTATTGTCTTACCAAGGACAATAAAACTTTTGTCCTCACCTCTCTTCAGCATGCAAAGAGGACTCTAGTTGTGGAAAAAACGAATACTGTTCTGCCTTGCAAGAGCTTGCAAAGTGATTATGGGAGCGCAAAGCACTGCTCCACTCTCACTGACTTCTCAGAACAGCAGAATTCCCAGGGAAAATGGGTATCCAGAAGCAACAGGCATTACTGAATCTGTAACCAAGCCCTTGTGCAGCAGCTGCTCATTTTTCTGTCTCCAGTGAAAGACTCATCACTTCCAGCCCTTTAAAACCTCTGGAGAACTCTGGTTACAGACATGTGAGAGGTTGGGAACCGGGAAAGAAATGCTCCAAGACCTTGTGGCTGCAGTGAGGAGACACTGATAGGGCAAAGATCAGGAGTAAGGATCTCTGCCCTCCTTATTATAAATCCAAAGTTCTCCAAGTATTTAGCTTGTATAGTGGCCTGCTGGAGGGAAGCAGGCAAACAGAAAATGAAAGGCTTAGCCATGTTGGAAATATAATTTAAGACTGCAAACTTGTTTGGGCAGGGAAAAAATCTTCACCTTTCTTTTTGTATGGTCCATTAATCTGCATCTTCTCTCAACAAGAGAGAGAAACTGGTGCCTTCTACAAAAAAACCCAGAAAGAACACAAATGGGCCTAGATACCATGCAGACAGCTCTGGGTAACAGATGATTGCTCACCTGAAGAGTTCAAAACAAAGAACACATCTAAGCAACAAAACTTATTGCCATAACTGTGTGGGTAAATGATGGTATCCAAAGCACTCTGGAAGCAGGTCTCTACCACTGTTTTGGAAGACTGGAATCAGTCCAGAAGCTCTTGCTGTTTGGAAAGTTTTGACAATAACAACTGTGTCATTTCAAAACTTTGCATGTTAAGCTTAAGAAATATTTTGCTGAACTTCTGGGTAACTCAGAAACCAAATCCCTCTTTCCTCCCCAAAAATATAGCTACATATTGGAAAATAGATCTGGCTGAAAAATGGACTAGCCATCCTGCAGGAAATTCTAAGTTCCAAATTGGAACATGTCAAACCTCAGAAGTTAATGGGAATGGGAATATTCTGGTTTGAGAGCACAGCAGCACAGCCAGACCTCTTCATCTACGCACAGAACTGGGGGGAAAGGGACACAGCCAGCTGACAGCGGGTGGGAGGATGGAAACCTGAATCCAGACCCCCAGAGGAAAGCCTTCTCTGGAGCTGGGAGGACATGCAGGGCAGCTGAGAGATTCAGGACACCAGCAGGCTTGCAGCCCCAAGGCTCACAATGCTCAGAGGGCTGTGTTGGCCACGCTCCTTTCTGGACAAGCTGCTGAAGGTCTGCAAAGCTTGAGTCCATCGAGGCCACAGTAAACTGTCTACCTAGGAGCTGGCAAAGCCACATGCCACCTGGCAGGTGTGATACTGAAAGGGTTCATTCAATTTTTACAGTAAGGCCTGCAAAAGCTGTTTTTAGCAAGGAGAGATGGGAGGTAAGAAGAAGCCCAGGAATGCAGTGACAGACAAAATAAGTGGGAACTGGGGACTTGGGGTGGGGTTTATGGTAATGGGGTAAACTGTTCTATGCACAGATTCACTATACATGAGTAACCCCCTTGCAGAATCTCCTGCCTGCACCTTCAAGCCTGAATAAAACTATTCCCTCTTTATCACAACTTTAGTGTTGGAGAGATTAATTCCGATATTTCAGGCATTTAACAGCTACCAGGTGGAGCAGGCCAAAGACACTGGTTCCAGATTTGCATCAGAATTTAGGTTGGATTCCCTCACTCTCAGAGGTCCAAAATTTCTCACAAAAAAAAAGGGTTATATTAAAACATCTGCTCTAGCTCTGAAGGAAAATTAAAACCCTTTCCTAAAACACACAGCCATCAATTGATTGCTGTCTGGCAGGAACTGCCCTCAAGTTTCAGAAAACACTTGGTTCTTGAGCTGAGTATGTCACTCAGAAAAGAATACAAATTAGTAGCAATTACTGACAGTATTAAACCAAAAAAGTCAAACAAAACCATGGCCTAAATGTTAGAAACACTGTAAAGCAGTGGTTTTGGTTCCTGCTGCTTTGAGATCTTAGTTTTACATTATTGGTAAACTGAAGTGTTCCAAGAGCTTGAGCTGGGATCTCCAAAAAAATTTTTGACTAAAAATCAGAACAGATTAGAAAAAGCATTTGGCCTCTGTTTTGTTTGCCTTCTAATTTTGGAACTTGTAGTGCTCATGGTTTCAGATTTTGCCTGGAAATATGAGAGTTGGAAGTTTACATTTGGGAGAAAGGAAAGCTGGCATTTTTGTTATCACATGACTCCAAGAGCTGGGGCTTGAGGGAAAAACATAAAACATTGTCAAGTTTTCTACAAAATTGTGAGATTAGCAGTATCAGTTTTATCACAATTTAGGCTGCAAGGTTGACCTATTTTATCAACAGTGCCCTACTGAATATCAATTGCTTTATGAATTTTAAAACCATATTTCATTTTAAATACAGTTCAATTAAAGTGACATTCATCACCGAGCTTCAAAGCAAACCCTTCCATCACCATCCTGGGGCTAGACTTTTTCTCTGAGCAAGTGAACTGCATGACCCCTCCCGACTCTGTGTTTCAGAGATACGCTGTGAAGAAGGACACCTTTGGGATGCACTGGGAGACTAGCTCAGCACCATGAGCACCTTCCAAGCTTCTCCCACTCTCTGCCCCCCTGACGTGACAGCTGCACAGCTCTACACTGCCCCAGGTTCTACAGTAAGGGCATCAGGAAGCAGATTATGGCCCCACAAAAGATGAGTAGGTAACCAGGAGAGTTCCCTTGAGGCCCTGAAGGGCAAAATTGAACTGAAGCCAAGAACCTGCCAAGCTGTACTAGGTGTCAGCCTGCTCTACAGCTGCAGATCACTGCTATCCTGAAATACAATCTGAAACCTTTGGGGTTGTTGATGCACAAGAGCTGTGAAAACCCACATTCCAGTTATGGCAGCACAGCAAGACTAAGGGGTGCAGGGGAGAAGAGCACCAACACTCAGCAGGCAGAAACCTTACAGTGAAAACCTTACACACAGAAAGATTAGGCAGAGCAGAAAGCAATGTGCATGAGGGAATGCATCCCAAACTGGCATAAATACAAACGGGGGAGTGTTAGTTAATTATTCAGAGAAACTCAAACCTCTTTACAAATTAGGTCTAGAACATCCTGAAAAGTAGAAAAAAATTATAAACATTTTCTGAAACACCAAATCCCATCTAGATCCCATTTTAGCATTTTAAGGTCGTACAGGTTCTCAAATTTAACCTAATCTGCAACTTTCCTCCAGTTTACTTAACTCTCTATACCAACTCCTTGTTTTCTGTTTTAGTGACACCACCTTCCAATTAATTCAGCAGAGATGTCTTGGAAAAGGCGCGTCATTTTGAGACTCATGTGCCAGGAACATTTTTCTAAGCTCAAGGAACTAAAGCATTTTTCTCCAGCATCTCAGAAGTGCTAGTTTAATTGAGCTGCAGTTACACTGAGCATCTGCAGTCCTCTGAGGAGGAGAGGGACACTGGTCTCTCCCTGGTTATGTACTGTGTATCAGTGATAGTGTAATGTGCTAAGGAGAAAGGGAACTGTTTCCAAGTTAGCACACTGAGAGAAAGGACTCATAAATCATGGGGTCAGCCAGGTTATGCTTTTTTTTTTTAACCTTAGGGTATTATGCTTTCAATACAATATTTCAATGGCTTTTTTCTGTGTAATAATTTATATGGAATTATGGCAACTCTTACAAGCTTAGAAAAAAATTGGCTCAAGTAAAACAATTCCTTTGTCATAAATAAATTGAGTTCATAACTACAGCACAATCATTCAACTGCACCTAAGTCAAACAGTTATCCACTCTTCGTAGGAATATTTCCCTGTCAATAAATCTAATGCTATTTCAAAACTTCAGGCCAGTGTGACAGAAGCCTGTAAAATTGATTAGGGCAAGGTCAGAAAAGCTGAACTCACAGCTACATTATTGTCACAGTTTCCTTCTACCTACCACAACTCATAAGCTGACTTGTGAACTCACGGATCATTTTAAACTTGGGCATGTTAGCGAGACTTCATTGCCTTAATTTATATACAGAGGACGATTTCTTTAAGAATTGTTTCTTCTCTGACAGTCACTAACTGAGGAGAAAGGTTTTGCTTTGTATTCACAGTCAATAAGGATTTTTTTAAATTTTTAAACATTTTTCCCTTCAGAGTCATGGGTTTCAGCCATGGTTCATGAGACTTCAGGATCGTACAGGCATGGAACTGCCCAGATTGCCTGTGCAGTATCACCCAAATTTCACTACAAACAGTTCAGCTCTATGGGAATGAGCAAACAGGGTTGTCTCTCTGCCTGTTCAATTCTTGACCTTTCTTGCCTGACCATCCAAAAGGAGGGTGCCACAAATCTGATGGGGTCTGTGTGAAGTGCACCCTGGAGGTGAAATTCTGACCTCAGCAGGGTCAATATTTCATCTGAAATCCCCTGAGACAGACCCCCAAATCATTTCCAAGGATTGCAGCTTCTATCAGATGGTACTTGGCTGACTTTCATTTACTACTGACTTAGGTCAAACTTGGACCAGGGATCAAGAGATGAAAGGCTTTATATCTCATTATCAATAACCAGGGTTTTCTTCACTACCCTAAAAACAACATACTTCATTCTTATCTACAAGGCATTAAAACTTAAAAGGGTTGGGGTCAAATGACGTTACTTCAATTTATTTTTATTCACTGCTTATAAAACAACTTCCTCTCCTGCTGCCATAGCTAAATACTAAAAACACAAGTATTTTCCTTGCTCTTGTACAGGTTTTGCTGTTGTTTTTCTTTTAAAGTCTTATTAAAAATACAGCAATAAAGAAAAATCAGTTGAGGCCAAATCAAGCCTTACCAATCTCAAAATTATTTTCAGCAAAGCACATCTTGTATAGAAATTGCCTTACAACAGAGGGATGGATCTTTCCAGGAGTTTTTCATAAATACCCAAGCCCAGATACAGACAGAATGTCCTCTGGAATGATACAACCAAGTTTTCTTCTAGTATGAAGCCATACAGCTCCTCTGATTGACTGGAATTAAGTTTTCTTAAATGGGTTACAATTGTTATTGATAATTTTAGACAATTCCCTCTGAAGTACTGACAAAAACCTTTGGAAGGAAAATCCTGATCTACTAAACAAACAGAACATAGTCTACAGCAACTTGCAGTGCTCTGTACAAAACTGTATGATTAAACAACAGAGATTTTACCCTGGTCCCAGATAGCTGTAAGAAGTCAAACTTCTCCTTTATTATTCCGTGGAAACCTTTACAGGCAAACTGATTTGCATTGCTCCCAAAACATGGAAGAAAAGTAATGAAATTCAGTCAATGGCATTAAAAGAAACTTCTGAATAAATTATGGAAGAAAGAGGCTAAATAAAATTCACTGGTTATGCAGGTTTAACAACATTTTCTACTCCTGGGAATAAACCTGCAGATACCTGGGACTTAAACAGCTAAATCTAACCAACCTTTTGGCCAACTCCTCACTCACACAATACTTCTCCACAAATAAAACTTTTCAGTCTCCCAGCACCTCAGGCAGAGGGAAGAAGGTGCACTTGGTTCTCAATCCCTGAAGAGAACTGCTTCAGCAAAGCCTCAAAAACAGAGCTGTAGGACATCAGTTCCAAACAAACTCTTTCTGGTAACGCTTTTTTCACTCCTTAGGAAAGAGGATTTAGTCCTGCAAATGCTTGCTTGCATGACCAGCTCCTGTAACATCATCTTCCTGACACTACCAGAACCATATTAATCATACAAGGCCTTTCAGCAACTGCCCTTCTTTTGCTAAATGACAGGTAAAATCCTCTTGTGTTTCCATAAACAAGATGACAGCCAACTGAAGAGATGCTTAAAGAAACTATGTCAACAATGGCTGAGGGAAAGAGTGGGGAAGGGAAAGGAAGAGATAACAGGGGCATGGGAGGAGATGTGTCTCTGACCTGGATCTGTTGCTGAAGAAGGTTAATTTTGTGTTGCTGCTGCAGAAGCTGCTGCTGTTGTCTTGCAATCTGTGAAGAAATTGCACAGAAGAGACATGAGATATGGATCATCATTCCCAGAGTCCATCCACAGGAAGCTTTGACCCTGCTTAGTTCTTTAAACCTCTCCTCTGAGCTCAGAAACATTTGAGGGCAGGTGGCAGCAGCCTGGAGACTGCTGCTGAAGCAAGGGGCACATGCTCAATTCATTGCTAATACCAGTGAGAAAGGGAATCTTATGGAAAATGGTGTGCTGGATATGAAAAGACAAGGACCTGTGCAAAAATCATCCTGAAATGGCACTGCTAAAATTCCCCAGGAGAGAGAACAATACCAGCAAAGAAACCAAAAAATAGTGGAGGAAGGGAGAAAAGGCAAAAAAGTAGGATGGCCAGAAATACGCTTCTGTTTGGCACCACCTGCTCAAAAATTCAAAAAAAAATGGCAATCTGACACCATGGAGGAAGGTTCTTAGTGTACTTTTTTTTTTTTTTAATGTAGAAACAGGCACAAAGACACTGGAACTGAGCTTGGAAAAATCACTGGATCTTCAATGTGGTATCAGCTGCAAGAAACTAAGGGGGCAGGCAAGGCCACAAGGCTCAACACAAAACTGGTTTATGGAGGTGCATGGAGTCTCCTCTGCAAGCCAAGTGCAGTTTTCCAGAAGGACTTCCACCCTCCCTCTCCCCTAAATGACTGCACATGCTACTGTAGACACCTTTTACACCTCATGAAGGGAAAAGCAGACATTAACAGAATGAAATTAGGCGTTCTAAAGGCTAGAGGGAGAGAAACCATTCTTGAACTTAAAAAGCACACTTGAAAATTGAAAGTTGTCACAAAAGCTCTGCTCCCATGAACAGCCAGTGCAGCAGTACAAATATTAGAGCTCTGGTCTTGCCCTGTGTTACATGTACATGTCTCAGGGTCAATTGGTAACTTACACATCCTTACTGGGGGAAATTTTGTGTTTTCTTCCCCTTAGGTGTCTTCTTTCTACTACTAGACTATGCATAAGAAACACCTACTCATAGTTAGCTCCACATCTAACAGATGAAATCAAAGTTTTCTTTCTGGAGCTTTTCTTTAAGAAAGAAAAAATATTTTTATCACTGCACTTCTTTCAGAGTTTGGATATTTTAATTTCTGTATAATACCAAAGTATACACAATTTCTTCAATTAAAAGAAATCCTAGTTATCCTAATTTCTTATTGCCTTTTTCTATTGTCATTTTCTTTTTCACTTTCAACTCCCTCCGCCATCCTGTGGCACGAGTGACCTTAGGAGGCAGAGTAAAGTGAATAGCTCGTACATGATGTCTCCTTGTGAAAGAATCTTGCCAATTCCACCTTCACTCCCTTCCTCTACCTTTGCTGTTCTAACAACAGCATGACAGAAATTCTTCAGCTCAAGGTAAGTCACTTCTGTGGGATTTCAAGCGTGAGGCCAAAATACCCTTTGTTTAAGATAAGGTTTTTAAATAATTAAAACCAGGGAAAACCAAGGCTTAAATGTCTGAAGGTATCAGCAGTGGCTGAGAAATCTTAAGGCTTGCTTAATACCAACACTGACTATGACAACTAAGACAGATTTCAAAGAATTTTGTGAGTTTCATAAAACTCACATAGCTTCAATTCTGTGATAAAATTTTAAACTAGATATCTAAATATTCTCTACTCATGTTCAAGTACAAAAGTGGACATTAATATCTGTTAAAATCTGCACAATGAAATCTGTAAGAAAAATTACGTTTTTGCCTAAAATGTTGTGTACACTTCATGTATGCTCATTGGAAGTGCTCACATGTGAAAACCATGTTTGCATTTCCAGTGAAGGGCATATTTGCAAGAACTGAAAATCGAGCCTCTCAAGTGTAGAAGAAAAAAAGTCATATTTGTTCACTGACTTTGTGTTATTCTCTGCTTTTTTCCACAGTTGGCAAAACCCAACCTCTTCATTTCTCACATTACAATATGAGTGCTGCATTTTGTTCTTTTTATATCTATTCAGTATTTCTGAATTAAAGTCATTTTGGGGGATTATTCAGGAGGGCTGAATTCACCTGTTTATTTACAGATAGTTTAAAAACCCAAGCACTATTGAAAGATAACACAGAATTGCAGAATATTCTGAGTTGCAGTGGGCCTCCAAAGACCATCAATCCCAGCTCTTAAATGAATGGCCCAACGCACAGCCTTGGCATTATTGGCACCAGGCTCTAAAGAACTAGAGAACTTTAATTTATAATATATCCAAGATGGATATATTGTAAATTAAATAGTTCTTCTGATACGCTATTGTTCAAACATTTTCACTTTGAAGAAGAAACAGAAAAGGTTTTGGGTGCAGAGCAACTTTTAGGCTATGAAGCATAAAAGATAAACTGCTGGAAAGCCCTTCTAGAAAATGATTTAAGCTGAAAGCCCTGTAATGATCACTCACCTGTTCCTGCTGCTGCTTAGCCAGCTCCATTTGCTGGCGTTGTTTCTCGATCTGAGATGCAGCCAGCTTCTTCTGTTCATCGTGAGCTGCTAGCAGCTGTTCCCTCAAACTGGTCAGCTGATTGATCATACCCATGAGCTGCCTTTCCTTCTCAGCGAGGCTTTCTGGAGTCCCTGGGCATCATATGGTGGGGGGAGAAAAAAAAAAAAGGCGGGGGGTAAGGAGAAGAGAGAACATTTAGAGCGATCCAGCTCTTTATTTTGCAGCTTTACTGTAAGCAAAGTTTCAGGAGAAGCAAAGAGCAGCAGCAGCTTTTTTTTTTTTTTTGTGCTGCACACAAAGACCTGATCCTCTCCAGGAAAATGAGCCATGGAGGACAAATCTGTACACAGGCTTTCATCTGGTGTCCCCCTTCAATGGTTCTTTGTCCTTTCATCTGTTTTGCACTGCCTTTCTGTCAGATTAACAGAGTGAAATAATACTGCCTATTTTGAGGAGGTTTCAAGTTTTAAACACTGGGGATCAAAGAATCAGTCCTTCCTGGTTTATAAGACAACTACATTTATGGCTTAGAAAACTTAGAAACTTAGAAAAAATATGCAGTTTCTCTAAGTGTCAAAGCACTGATGTAGGGTAAGTACTAAAATCCCTCTATAACCTGTTATATCATCTACATCCCCAATTAGGATTAAATTGTATTGTATTTAAATTGTCAATACTTCCTATTGCTGTTACTGCCATCAAGGTGCAATTTAGAAGGAAAAAAGTCTTTTATAAACATATCCAAAAACCTCAGTTAAAAACAACTCAACATCACTCTTATTTGTACTGTTGTTAGATGTTTTTTATAGTGGAGCTCAGCCGACACAGGCAAACTCACTACCTCACTCTCATAACCATGCTGAAGAAATTATTTTTCTACCCAGAAGAACAGTGGTTATAAGGGAAGAAAAAATTCCAAGGAAAATCAAAAGCTATGAATCATACACTACAAAGAAAAAAGAAAAAAAGAGGCACTTTTAATATATGTAGGATCATTTGACTTTGAATTTAAAAGACCTGAAAATATGTGTAGCAGCTAATCCACAGATATCCCCAATAGCACCACACCCTCTCAAATGAGTCAGAGCCTATGAAAACCTTTCTAAAAAGCCTTTAGGAAAGGATTAAGGCTATCAGTGTCAATGCCTCCTCTGAAAATAGCCTGCTTTTGGGACTACCCTGCCATACAAACCTCTCTCAAACACAGGAAGCATTCTTCTGCCAATGTCACCAGTGCACTCCAAGTGAAAAAAAAGGAAAAAGAAAAAAAAATTGGCGACTACAGCAAGCATGTTCCTAGCCAACTATCAGTCAGACGTGGAAAAGAGCTACTGGTAATAGCTCATTTAGCCTACCCCCCTGCCAGTGCAGGAATGCTCCCTGCAATATATTTAATACAGCTTTCTAGATTGGATTGAAATGTCTGTAATGGTGAATCATCTACTGCTTGCTTTGAAAGGCTGTACCACAGCCTCTGAGGTGGCACTGGGAGGGCTCTTTGCTTGATAGTTAGCTTAATTTAAATTTTTTTTTTGTTACTTTTACCTAATTTCAATGATGTGATCACAAGCAACATCCCATTTTCTACATTAGCCAAGTCCAAGCACTTAAATCCATTTGTAGACAGGCATATGCAAGTGGAAAACTACACAGAACCACCAGAAAAAAAAATGTGATAGAAAAAATGTAACTGAATTGTTTTTTATTAGGGTTCTAGAAATTTCTGTGAAAATATTCTCACCATACAACAAAGAACTATAGCAGAATATTCTCAGATAAAGCCTCCAGAAAAACTGTGGTACAAGCTGGAAACTTGAGAAACACACTGAAACAGAAACCATAGGACTTTAAACCTGCTCTGCTAAAAGCTGTGAGAAAGAATGGAAGCCAGTGCTAAAACACTATCACGGCTGAAGAAAACACTTCTAACTATGATTTTTCCTTCCAACATTGGAGACAGAGAACTGCTACAAGTAATGCATTTGCCACCTGGCCATGGAATTAATCAGAAGTTTCTACTGCCATTCTTCCATCCTTTATTTGTTTTTCCCTGGCAAAAAAGGTGCAGTGTTTCCAAGTGGTGTAGGAGAATTGTTCTAGCCCCTGCCTTGGCCTGTCCAGGTGGGTTTAACATAATGCTACTCTAATGAACACTACCATGCACTGATCCTGCCACTGCGACTGAAACATCTGAAAACAAAATATTCTGTATTTATTTATTCAGCAGATATTTTATTCCTAACTTTTACTGAGCGGTGGATGCAAGCATGAGAGAGAGGGGAAGAAAGGTCCTACAGAAAGAAGGACACACAGGATTTGCCTCAGTCTTTGAGTGAGGGTAAGCAGAAAGAAATCACTGTCAAATAAACCAACACACATCACAGCTCCTCACCACTACTGGCTCATGCGTGTATTTTCAGCTCATGCAGCAGCTTCCAGGTGGGAATCAAAGAGCCCTTTGTAAAGCTAAATTAATCCCCATCTTTAAGTTAATCTGAAAGATGGAAAAATGCCTCCACATGTGTAAACTGACAGAGAGATCCCAGTTCCCAGGAGAGGCAGAAAAGCCGTGCTGCTCTCCAGCCCCGTGTGCCTGAGCTCTGGCTGTGCTCCCTGGGAGGGAACTCCTTGTGCCACTGACCTGAGCAGGGCACAGACAGGGACATCCCCTCCTGCACTGCTTCCTCAGCCTGGCTGGCTCACAGAGCAGCAAAACTTCCCCACCAGGGAAAGGGCAGCTTTACCTGAACCCTAAGAACAAAGTGCAGCGTGCAGCTCTGGGTCCTGAGCACAACAGGGACAGGGACATGTTGAAGAGCTACAGGGGAGGCCACAGGCATCATCAGAGGGCTGCAGCATCTCGTTTGTCAGAAAGCTGAAAGAGCTTGGGCCATTCAGCCTAGAGAAAAGAAGGCTCCAGAGACACTTTCCAGTACCTAAAAGGGACTTATAAAGACGGGGACAAACCCTTTAGCAGGGCCTGCTGTGGCAGGACAGGAAGCAATGGTTTTAAACTAAAAGAGAGTCAATTTAACTTGGATATAAGGAATAAATTGTTTACAATGAAGGTGTTAAAATACTGAAATGGGCTGCACAGAGAGGTGGTTACCCCATCCTCAGAAATTTTCAATTCACAGGGCTTTGCACAGCCTAGTGTAATGAAAGGTGTCCTGCCCATTGCAGGGGGGCTGGAACTGATGAACAAAACCAGGACTCTGCAAACTCAGAGCAAGCAGGCAGTGCAGGGAAGTGCCAGTGCAGACACCAAAACCACAGGCACACTGCAGCCAGGGACAAATTGACTCAGTCTCTTCATTATTATTCAGTTTTTAAAGACAATCTGAAATGCCCACAAGGGGCGTTTTATATCCTTCTAAGTACAATGCATAATTCCTTGGGTTTATAAAGCTGGAGTGAAAGTAGTCTGACAAAAGGCAGACTTCTTGCATTATATTTCTCAAGCTATTTCAGTTTGCTAATAAACTAAAAGGGAAAATGTATCAGCATCAGCTTTATAAAAAAAAAATCTTCACTCTTGGAGAATAATTCCTGGAAAACATGGCTTAGTAGGTACTTTTTTTTTTCACAGGACTAAGCCATCCTTCCAGTAACTGGAATAGTACTTAATGATAATTTCAATTCTTTGAGGTAATAATTCCTTGCAAAATAAGTACTTGGACAGCCATACTCTCAAGTGACCTGCACAAAACCAGAGGCAAAAAAAATAGAGCAGCTATGTGGCTCTAATGAGAGATGGTGAGTTCTGTGCAATTTCCCCTTGTCTTGCTCACATATCTATGTAAGCTCCACTGATGATGAATCATAGTTTTGACATATCTTGCAGGTAACTGGTGGCTTGTAAATGTGTGAAAATGAAAAGGAAAAAAAAAACAAGGGAAGTACTTTAATCAGATGGTCTTGATAATAATGTTAAGTGTTTGCATTTAGTTTAATTTTGGTATTTTTTATGTTAGCCTTATGACCTAGCACACCTTTCGTATAATTACTTCCCTTGAAATGGTCAACAAAAGTGCCATTTCACATTGCCATGGCCAATCATGTATTGCTCTGTAGAGCATACAAAGGCCAAAGCATGGACAGTGTTATTTATTTAATGGCGAGGTGAGGCCAGCAGTGGGTTTACTACATAAGTACAGTCAGTTCTAGGAATTTTTCCTGGTGTATCAAAAATCACTACAGAGTTAAGAGCTCCAGTTAGTTTTGTACCCTTTTCTAGATGTTGTAGACTGGGGGTAAACAAGGATGGTGGACTTTTGTCCTACCTTCACTATTTTCTCTGTGTTAACCTGCATGAGATCTAAACCTGTGTCATGGTATGAAGTGTCTTGGCACCTAAGGGATTTCCATTTAAAGAATTCTGTAGCTTACAGGGCAAAACATGTCAGCATTTCAAGCAACTAAGCCAACAACAAATAAAGACAGTTGCTCAAATTATGCTACTCACGAGTTAACGAACTATCCATACCGCTGCTAACCCTGCTAGAACTTGGGAGGGGGTGCAAACCCCTAACCCCAGCATCCACCTTCAGCTGCTTCTTTACTAACCTCCCTGGGGGCTGCTCCAAGCAGCATGGAGCTGGGAATGGTTCTGGAGCTGGCCTTTACATGTCACAGTGCTCTCACTCCAGCCAGGCAGCAGCAGGGCTGGAAAAACCCCACGTGTCCATCACTGCAGAGTACAGCTTGACAGCAAGCTAGACCACTTCACACAAATACTGAGTGAGAGCCTCGAAACAATGCCCGCCTCAAGAATTACTCTCAATCACCCTCAGAGCCAGACAAACAGATATTGCACATTTTATGTCTAACAAAGCTTTTAACCACCAGGCCACCTGCCCCTTCAGGGGATTGCTGTAGATGCTCACTGTGCTCCTTCACTGCGATGGCAAAACAGGAATTTTCCACAACTGATGGAAACAATTCAGGCAAAGGACCATTAAAGCACATGCTGCAGGTTGGGAACTGCATCAAGGCCCAAGAAAAGATGCCTTCCAGAGGCGTCAGCTTGTCCTCTATTACCACGAAGAAAAACTCAAAAAATCCCATGTTTGTGGATTCAACACCCACAGCAGATGGCAATAAAAGAAGATTCAAATTAGTGGCATTCTGTATCGCCAAACCTAAACTTCATCTCAGATCAACACTACCCATAATAGTGTTTAAGTAGTAGAAGAAATTTACTCAAATGTGAAATAAACCATTACACATTCTTAGTTCTGATTCACAGTCTCAGACTGGCAGTGACAGTAACATTTTAATAAACATTAGAATGAAGACACCAATATGACCAAATGACACACATAAAGTGAGAAAACGAACAGGAGAAACCTTGGCATACCCACCCAAAACAGAACCAAAGCAAAAAAAAAAGGCAGAGAAACTGCTTTTGCGATCAAAACAGTAAATACTTTATTATAATTTATTAGACAGAATGAGAATGTAAATGAGAAATTGGTAAAGCCAATATTTTCTTCAACAGATATTTTAAGCTTTTTCTGCAAATGTTCAGGCAGTGAGAGTGTTTGCTCCCACACAGCCTAGGGTTGTGTATTCCACAGGGGCAGGGCTGTGGCAAGGCTCTTCCCAGTCCCTCTGTCACCTCCACAATAAACTGCTGGGAATGGCATCAGCCAGGGGTGCTCACTCACCCATACAGGCAGTGAAATCCACCTACCAAGGCAGTTTACTATCACAGGGATTGCATAAATAGCTTTTGAACTGTCAGAATCTGTCTTGCAAAGGGAAATCAAAGAAAATAATGTGCAAGTACAAAGCCTGGAAGACATAATAATATTGTATTATGTTCATATCATTAACCGTGGTTACAAAAGGAGAAAATGCCTCCTGTATCTACAAAGTTGTCTACGGGGGGAAAAAATCATTAAATGGAAATAAGAATATTTTGAAGTACTCTGTATTTTAATAATGCTAAGATGTATAATAATAATTAGAGCATGCAGTATAAAGCATTTTTTAATTTCAAAGTACTACCTAAAGACTGTTTGCAGGTAGAAAGGTAATGTTATGCATTATGTTTTTCAAGAGCAAACTAAGGCATGAAGTTTTTAGCAACTTGCCGAAAGTCATTTTGAACTTTATGTGGTGTAGGAAGTTTTATTGCTGCCCCCGATGAAGTCACCAGCAGAACTATTTCAGCAAGGCCAAGAATTTCCTCACTGACTTTTAATGGTAATACACATTAAATAGATAATTAAGTCTGTGTTTGACCCAGTTAGAGATTAGGTAGGGTTTCAGCCAAGGGGACCCTTACGAATGAACCAATTATTGATGTCATCCAGCTCACCGAGCAACAGAGCCCTGCCACAACACAGTCTCTGTGTAACTCTGATGTAAGAGCAGTGTGACAAGGACTGAGCTGCAGCCCATACATGAGCTAAAGACTGAGGCACCTCCAAGCACTTCCTGCAATGTTGTGCTTTTCCAGAAGACTCTTTAAGCCAGCAAAGGTTACAGATTTAATACAAAAGTGAAGGAGGTTTCTCAAACTGAGCAGTCTGTTAACTAAGCTGTGCTCAGGAAGAGTAAAATCCTACCAGTCCTAACCGTACCAAATCCAAAGACTAAATAAAAAGTTAAAATTATCAGTAGCTCATAAAATAGCTATCTGTCCTCCAGGGTATCGTTTCCATCCCAGTGTCAACTGTTTTTTCCCCACTCCTTGCCCCAGTTTTAACCTTGACATTTTAGAAATCTAAACCCAACAATACTTTGCTTAGTAAAGAAACCAGGAAAGTAAAACATACAGGCCACCTAGTCGTCTTCTACTTTAAAGCAAACTAATCTGTCTCATGCCCTCCCTAAATAAAAATTTAAAAATCTTAAAAATCTATTTATAACATAAATTTAAAGAGGAGTATTCCCATTTATGCTGCTGACATCACCTGAAGTCACACATGTGAGGCAATGGGGAGCTGATGTTTCCTTCAGGAAAAGCAGTCTGATACACAGCTCTAACTGGCTGAGGTAAGTTCAGAATTTAACATCTTCTTTCCCTTGTTTTTGAACAGTAATGTGAAATGTTTATGGCCAAGCAGTGGGACTGTACTTTAAATTATGTACTTGCTGGGATATGTAGGTAGATGGACGTGGGTCTGTGCTTCTGAACTTGTGCTAACTCCCTGATGCTTCCCTAATCAATACTTCAGAGTGCTTTATTACGGACTGGAACAGAGCTTCTCAGGCCACTAAATTCTGGAGGTGTCAGGACAAAAATATCTGAAAACTGGCATTTTTCATTAAGTATTTAAACCACTTTTATTACATGATGACTGCCATCTTACAACTACCCACCTTGCTAAATTAAATTATTTCATTTTATTGCTAGGGCGAGTCAGCATAATAAAAGAAAACTTTCTGACTGCTTTTTACTTGGCAAGCCACAGGCACCAGAAAAAGAAACAAGGCAAGAAATAGGGCACAATTCAAATTGATTTGCCTGTACCTACACATTTATGTAATGAATCTTCTGTTTGACAAGTAAAAATCCATTTTAGAACAGCAAGATATAAGGAAGGTATTTATTTCAGCAGACAGACATTCTTAATCTTTTATGTTTGACTGCAAGGTGAAGAATGAGTAAAACCAAATTATGAGCAATTACCCTCTTTTGCCATTACTAGCCTCAAAAACTCATATTCTGTGGGGAAAAAAAAAGCTCAGCTGCCTGCTCTGTACCAAACCAGCACTTTGGTGTTTCACAATGCTGGAAAGAGGCTGTCACTGAGCACTCTATTTGCTGTCAGAAAAAAATTTTGGTACAGTAGACCACAAACAGAGCTTGGTATTCAACCAGGTTAGCAACTTATTGTCAAGGTTACAAAAGGAATAGACAATGTTTGTACTGAGACTATTTCTCAGAGGTTACTCATTGTTTTACTGTCTAGACAACAAGTTAGAACTAGGCTAGGAAAAAAGCATTTGCTGCTGGAATTTCATGCAGCAGCAGGAAAAAAGTAAAAAAGTGTGTGTATATATTTACTTTGTCTTGAAAAACTGGCAATTGTAGCTCAGCGACATTCAGCTCTATCAGCACATCCTTCAGGTATTTTTAGAACAGGTAATCAAGCTCAGCTTTAGGACCCTTTTCTCAACCAACTCTGAACAATTTTTAAATAAAGTGGTTTGGCCCCCGTATGTTCAAACAAAGTCATTGGCAATTTGCTACCTTAATTAGTTCAATTTTATTTTATAGAATAAAATACCAATAATCACATCTTAAAAATAAAATGACAACCTGACTTTTTGAGACCAAATTAGGTACCTTTATGTACAAAAATCTGAAACAACCTGAATAGGCTGCTTTGCCATGAAATAACATTTTTAGGTGCTTTAGAAAAGATTCCTCCAACCCTCCCTTCCATATTCACAACCCTCAACTAACCTCCCATTCTAGGTCAAATAGGAGCAGCTCCATGCAGTCACAATCTCTACCTCAGGCCTTCTTTTGATCTGAAGAAGTTCTGTGTTAGTGTGTCTCAGCTAGCCCTGGCTACTCCTCTGCAGCCTGAGAGTACCACACTGCCTTGCAATCAACCTCCACGATTTTGGCCGCTGCCTAATGTCCTCTTGAGACTTGGGATTCCCTGAGTGCAACTGGGCAGGTTCCCATGCAACCCAGCCCTTCTGGAATATTAACAAAGGACTAAAGTTCAATTTGCAATTTGCTACTACTAAACCCCTCAAAAAAAGTAAACACAAAGAAGAAGATACCAAGTGGGTTGCAACAAATACTGAATTTATCGCAGTTAAAAGCTGACAATCCAAAATACCTTACCTCCTTCAATTATGACTCTCACCCTTCTTCTCTTGCCACTCCACTTACAATACTACTCACAAAAAAATAATGCAGAACATCCACAGCTGACACAAGTTTGCACACAGTTTTGAACCATTAATTTGCAAATGCAAAATTCAGGCAGCTCCCTAAGAAGGCGCTCAGATTTCACACATGTCCTGGGGATCTGTGTTGTATTAGTCAAAGGTTTAAACCCAGTGTATTCCCCATGAATAATCTTCCTCCCTTTCCCCCTCCTTCTTCCTGTCCACATGGAAATGCAGAATCTCGTCTTTAGTTTACAGATTATGCGATCCAAAGTGTCACTCACTGGATTATTGCACACAACCTGAGCACTACTCAAAGCTTACTTGTCTTCAACTTGTCCCGCATTACTTAAATAGAATTATCCGTCACAATCCATGCACCGAATCTGCATAGCTCACTTATCTCAAGATTCTGTGTGTCACCTACCAGATTATCCGTTCTAATCCATACATTGAATCTACATAACATATGTCTTTAATTCATGGGCTCTGATGAGCTATAGTATCGCTGAATGGATTATTTCTCTTTATCCATTATTGGCAGCCCTAAGACCGTTCACCACGTACTCTCTTATGCCCCATCTACTGAGCACACGAGCAAAACCAGAGTCTCCAGCAGACACAGCTCTATCTCAACATCAGACACAGCCTGACAATACCTCCACTGACAATCCTTGGAACCTGGAACCCAGTTTCTCACGCAAAACAAACGTCTGTGTTATCGTGAGCTGAAGATCACGGTTGGTAAGCTAATGTCGCTTTCAATTACATCCATAAATCTGTGATAACTCCAATACAGCCTCCAGAGTCACCCAGATTTCAGTGGATACAATGAAGAGCTGATTTTAACCCAATGACAATCCCTTTCACAGGGAGTGCAGAGAACGCTTCACCTGAGTTGTTTACAAACTAACCTGCTCAATACAAAAGGTTTTTCAAACAGCAACAAAAAATATATCAGATTCAGACCTGCCCAGTCTTTCTTGAGAGATCTGGGCACAATAACTGTTAACAATGCCTTCAACAGAAAAGCAACTCAGAAAGATTGGAAACAGAAGTCTGTTTAACCTTTTGTTCCACACACCTATTCAAAATTAGCTTTGTGGGAAACATAAAAAATATGCATTACTATGTCTTGCCAAGTTTCAACAGAGAGATGGACAAGATTAGCAGCAAGGCTTTGTGCACACCAAGGAAGTTTTAAGAAGAGTTTCCATCGTGGTTAAGGCTGCCTCACTCACACCAGTGGAAACAAGGCTGGACAACCCACGATGCACCTGAAGCCCAGAGCCAGTGAAAAAGATGCTTCATGTTAATTTTATATATACAGGAATGATCACTGATAATTAAGGCATAAATTTATTTTTGATTCCTTCTCCTCCTAACACTGGAGGACAGCACCTACTTTCCTGCTAAAATGCACAGCTAACAAGGCAGTTACATTGACAGCAGAAAAGGGGGTGATTTTCCTTCCTGTACACCATCATTTTGAGACCTGAAGATCTCTCTGCTCCACCGAATCAAATAAAGTGCATTGTCCAAGAATAATCCAGAGGCCTTTTGAGCCCTGGATTTGAATAGGATGGATATAAGTAAGTTTGAACAGACTTTAACCAAGTCAATATACAGTTTTACAGCTTCACTTTAAAATACTTCAATTAAACAGCACTTTTTGTAGGTTTTGTTATACAGCGACTTGTTTTAAGCAGAGCAAAAATTCCACGGATATTAAAACAGAATTTCTTAAGGAATCTCCAGTGCCAAACCTGTAATTTAGTCCCAACTTATCCCTCTGAACAAACATAGGTATTTGAGTTACAATTTCGACAGACATTAAAGGTTCTAGATTCTCCCCCATTTTAAGAGCATTCCCTTGCAGGACCTTTCAGTGGAATAAAACAATACACTTCAAGGAAAAGTAACTGACCCTTCTATTATAGGCCCTTCTGTGATCTTAAAGTCTGCAGCTAGCTCTCTGCAGATACTTGGTGATGGCCCTTCTGTTTTACAGGCATGCAGATGAAGAAAGGGGGGGGTTTAAAGTAGCAGCCAAAGGTGACAAAGCAACCAAGAGAGCAATTGAATACAAACATGGGAGTCTGGTCACTTCCAACCATTCACCAATTTCCATGTCTTTAATAAAATATTACTACTTTCTAACTTAAAAGAAATCACACTAATAGAAAATTAAGTCTTCCTCTTCATCTCACTTTCTTTAATCTCTCCCAGATAATAAAACTCAATGGTAATAACACAGACTTGGGCATTAACAATATGTAGCCTAGCGCTGAGACTTTTTGCACATGATGTACTAAAACTCCCCCAGACCTAATGAAAAGCACAATGAAATTTTGAACAGTTAAATGGAAAAAACCATTCAGTGGGTAAGACAGTTGGGCAGCACAGCTCCTAGTGCTGTCCTCATTCCAGGGTGTATTAATAATAAGAGGGTACTTTAATAGGGGTTTCCAAATATCACTAATAGAGAAATAAGGGGCAGAAAAAGAGCAGCTGCTGGGCCAAGTGCAGAGAAAGAAGTTAATTAAAAAACCACAACTGGAAAACTTTGTAACTATAGAATGACAAAATCATTTTGCAGCATAATATATGTGTGTTTGTACACATGTGTGTGGGTACAGAGGAACTCAACTTGCACACCTTTCCTGCTGCCTCACTAAACATAGCTGCAATACAGCTGAGCCATTGTTTGTTGGCTGCTCAGGGTTGACTGTGCCATGAAAACCACATTCCTGGGCACTAAATAATCAGCCTGCCTGACCCCCCAAGAATCTGTAAGTCAAATTCATTTACCCCCAGAGAGCAATGCTCTATTGTATCCTCCCTCCTTTCTAGCCACCTAGGAACAATGGACAATAATTGCAACTGTCACGGCAGTCAGTAGGAAAAATAAACCAGTGCCTGTTTTCACAGCTTACTGCCAAACTTGATCCAAACACCTAATAACCATGCCCCCAACCACAGAACCACAGTTGCACTAAAAAGCCTCAGATGTGAGGCTTTTGAACAGAGCTACAGAACAATAACTCGACTTGTGTTCAAAATATAAAGCTAAAAACCAAAAATTAAAGCAAAGAAAAGTCTTCTTTGAGGCTGTGCTATTGCTCCCCATCCTCTCCCCCAGGCATGAGTGAAAGGACTGTTGAATTTCTCTGGTGGTAGCATATATCTGGCTGCTGCTGCTTTCAAGTTTAGCCTGTGAAAGGGAAAAAGAGGGAGAAAAAAGATTGCACTCCAAAAGAAAAAGATCATAGGCACAGGGAACAGACCACCTTCTCAGTGCACATTACTCTTCAGAGCAGCTCTACGGAGTGCAAAGGCACTGGAGAACCACTGGGAGTCCTTCTAAAGGTTCCAGTGTGTCAAGAATTAAAGAGGCTCCACACGCTGTGCAAGATCTGCTGAAATACATACCCAAAAGTGGGTATGAAAGATGTCTCCCCATCCTCTGTCCCTGAAATAGCTTAAAGATTCATCAGTTTGTGGCAAAGGATGATGTCATTTTGAAATAATGTGCTTTTAAAACCCAGAACTCCCAGGTAAGCCCAGTGGCTGCCCTTCTTCTTTAAGACCTGTTGCTTTACACACATGGAGCAGGAATGAAGAACCCAGGATTTGGCCCTCTAGCAGTAATAATCACCATCATCATCACAGCAGCATCTCAGCCTATTGGGGGCTGGAGCACTACATTCTGCTATAAATTTATTCTACATATGTAATGAACATTTATTTTTTAATCACAGCCTCCTACGGAGAAGCATGGGGAAACAAGGGGAATATTTTCCTGTTTGGGTAAATCAGTGGAATAGCACAGGCTAATGCTGGTGGCTTACCAGTGACAGGTTGGAAGGCCCATATAATTAAAATATGTTATTTTTTTTGCATCCGCACCACCCCAGAAACCTGTGAGAGCATCTTGTATTGTGTGCTTTACTGAATACTGCCAACCCCTTGTGCACAGGGTTCTTAAACCTGCCAGGCACAAGGACTGGGAGCCTGCCTGAGTGAGGATCTCTAGATCAGGGACAACATTAGCAAGTAAACATTCAAAAAGTAATGGACAGAAACTAAACCCTGTTTATAAAAATGGGAGACTGGCTTAATTTTAATTTCATTCTACTTTCACATTTCCAAAACAACATTGGCTTGGGTTTTGCTACTCCAGATGTACACTGATATAAACGGGAAAAGAATCAGAATCACTGTTTCTTTTCAGAGTGATAATGGCTGCTCTGAAACTTACAGTTTTTGACATGTGTATTTTGAGTGAGTTTCTCATCATAAGCATTGAAGAGGAATTATAAAAATATTAAATTACATGAAAACAAACAACCACAGGTTCCCTAAAATGACCTCAGATATATAAAATGGGGAAATGTCTTGGCAAAGCAGAAACTACTGCTGCTGGAGAGTGGTCAAATTTTGTCATTTTCCTTCTGGAGCACGGCTTTACAAGAACATGCTTTAGTGCACAGATGTTGTACGCTGTCTTTTAAAATCTGCACTGGCTAATTTCAGTACCTAGAGGTATCATTACACAAACTTTGCTCTTTTTATTCTTCCCTACATTCAAAAAAAGTAGAAAAAAAATTGACATCATCAAAGTCTATCCAAAAATAAGGAAATCAGATCACCCTCAAATTTCAGAAACTAAGGTCGACTATACTCTGGTACCACATATGTCTGATACTGACTTTTTTTTTTTTTCTCTTATCCAGCAATAGGATGTGCTCGTTTTTAACGGAGAACAATATATGCAAAAAAATCTTAATGTAAATTCATTCACTTAGGGCAATATACCATTTCATTGATTTATATTACCACAGATGGGAGTGCATACATTTCATTTAAACCCCAAATTACCATGTTTGAAGGGGAGGGGAAGAGGAGTAGACAAAGTTCCATAAAAGCCAGCGTTATCTGTATGTATATTCATTCTTAATTTCCTTTAGCAGAGAAACAGCATTACCTTTTATTTCTCCAAAGTTCCCTGATCCCATGGCAAGAAGCTTGTCTTTCCAGTCCTTTGATAGTAGCTTTTCAATACTGGGAGTTTCTGAGTGAAGGGGGGGAAAAAAAACGTAAGCAAATCAACATGACTGTCTCCACAATAGAACTCATTAAAAGTCTATCTGCTAAAAATAAGGCCAACCCTATTCTGGGCCCCAGTTTGTAATGACTTCATCAACAAACTGATAAGCGGAGAAGGAAGAAAAAAAACAGGGGAACAAAAAAGAAAAAAACTGAATGTGTTTTGTCACTTGCTGTTTCAAAACCATTAGCTTTTTCCTCTAGTGGAACAAAGCTCCGGTAATTCTGTATTACAATGGGCACACATAAACCTGCAGCTCATTGTTTTTAAATTTGGTGAACAAGTTGCTGCCTATAATGGATGCCTGTCAGTTTCTGGGTGTTAGTCTGCAGTCAAAAAATAATTATGTTGATAAAATGCAGAGTAAAGAGAGAGAGAGAAGCAAAGAATTAGCTCCTAAATCTGCTACATGTAATTATATCCCTCTGAGTCTTTACAATTACATCCACTTTATAATGTGTGTTTAAACATCGTGTGGTGGTAAGCACACTGTGGAAAGATTTTCCGGTAACACACGCATTATAAATAATAATAAAAAGTTGGGTATGGAAAAAAGCTTTAAAAGACTGCAAAATCCAGAGGGAGAAAAGGCATTGCTTAGAATGGAAACCCATTATTTGCTCATTTCAGATTCTATCACTTCCTTTAAAAATAAAATAAAATATATTTGTTCAGTATTTTCAGAAAAAATGCATTGAGGATGTGGATGGGTCTGATATTTACGTCTGCAACTCTTGTATTCTGACCTCTTTTTGTGTAGAATTTTAATGCACAAGTAAATATAAATGCTAATAAAATTCAGAGAACATTAAACTCAATTCCAAACAATGTAATTGTATATTCTTGTCAGCATTTAGATGGGTACACAATTACAATAGCTTTCAATCCCACGATTAGCACTGCATTCAGTTAGAAAATGGAGCATACTAAAAGATAAGTGTCCCAGTATGTGCCATCTAAATAACAATACCCACACTTATTATCGGGATCTAAGACATATACTGCTATTCTCCACATTCGTGTTTATGTGTATTTGTATTTGTTCAGGCATTTGTTTACCCCCTACCAGGAGCATAAAGGGACTACATGTTAACTTATCAAAGGGACCGTCTGGCCTAGAGACCATACAATTATTAGCAATTGGTTAACTTTCCCCACAGTAAAAACCATTACGAGCAACCTTCATTATCTCGTTCGGCTAATTCCACCTCCTCTCTGAAGCCGCAGCTCGGAGCTCGGAGGCGCTGCGGTTCCTCGGGGCGGCTCTGCCGACTGCGCGCTCCCGCGGAGCCCCCGCCGCTCAGCGAGCCCGGCCTCCCTTAAAGCGCAGGGCAGCACTGATGGCCCAGGGAACCACGGGGCCAGGGATGCGCTCCTGCATCTCACATAAACCTGTGCGCACGCAGGCAGAAGGACAGACAGACACCCGAGCCGGGAGCAGCCCCGCGCCCACATCTCGCCGAGAGAGCAGCGACTACCTTCGGACGCCACCGACAGCACAGGAGGGTGTTTGGTTCCGTTCGGGTTCTGTTCACCTGACAGCATCCCGATCTCATTTCTGTGCATCCGCGGGCGTTCCCCGGGCTGGCCCGAGTGAGATTTCTCCGCTAGAATCTCTAAAACTTGTCTCTAATGTCACGAAATTCTGGGGATGCCGCGCGGAGCCCGGTCCGTGCGCGGCTGCCGAGTCGGAAGCGCCGCCGGGCTCCGGGCACTTGCCCAGCCACTGCTCAAGTTCATCCGTCCCCTCGAAGCACCCACGGAGGAAATCATTTGCCCACAACGTGAATAGGTCAGATAAACACTGCCCCTTTTCCTTGTTTCCTTTTTTAATATATATATTTAAAATTATTATTCCTCTGTGTTTTTCTGAAAACTCCGGAACAGCGTGTAAACAGGCCGGAGCTAATGCGGCATTTGCGGCGGAGAGCCGTCAGTCTTTAAAAGCCAACAAACCTTTCCAAAGCAGGAATGCGGCAGTAGGGATCCATTGTGAGCTGACAATGGGCTCCGGAGCCTCCAGGCACCAAAAGCAGCCCGCCTTACTTTTAAGCTCATTGTAAGCAAAGTCCACGACAAAGCTTTTCCCTCGCGGTTAGACAAAATACTCGCCGTGGTACGCTCGGAAAGAAGCGCAAGTCTAACTTGTCGCCTTAAAGCTACAGCAGCCGCTCAGTAGCCGGGGCTGCCAGAGCCCCGCTGCGCTGGCCGCTGCCCGCCGGCATCCCTGCCTGCCCTACCCCTGCTTGCCTGAATCCCTGCCTGCCCTAACCTCTGTTTGCCTGAATCCCTGCCTGCCGGCATCCCTGCCTGCCCTAACCCCTGCTTGCCTGAATCCCTGCCTGCCCTAACCTCTGTTTGCCTGAATCCCTGTTTGCCGGCATCCCTGCCTGCCCTAACCCCCGCTTGCCGGCATCCCTGTCCGCCCGAACCGCTGTTTGCTCGCGTCCCTCCCCGCCCGATCCCCTGCTCCCCTGCCCGCCGGGACGGTCCCGGTGCCACTTTCCGGAGACTCAGCTCTGTGGGTGCAAGCGCCCGGCCGGAGAGCTCGAGTTCCATCCCAGCACGCCGAGCCCGCCGGGGATGCCGGCAGAGCCGCGGACAAATAAGGGGGGGAGGAATGAATGCGGTAGACGGCCATGTATCAATGACTGAATTTCTGCGAGAACGGTAAAGATCTCAGTAGGAAATCACGATTAGAGATGTGAAAGGCCAAATGGCAAAATCCCAATAGTAACAATGCATCTGTTCATTAATGTGTGAATATGAGTAATATGAAAATTTAACACAATTATAAGCCCCCTCAGAAATCCTGATGGCATAAAATAGATTGTGGTGATCTAATCAGTGCTTCCCTTGTTGAAATACTGTATGTTAACTATTCAAAATAATATTATATAGATTTTTTTCCTTTAAAAACCCCCAAGCAATCATATTAAATTCATGTCCTTAGTCTCAAACCTATCTTGATTTGAACTGCCATTTTTACATAAGACACTTCAACAGAATTTTGACAATCAGAAAATAATCATCCTTCTGCTAATACTTAAAAAGAACTTTAATTCCAAAAGACAATAGCTTCCCCACCCCTATAGTTTTACAGAGCCAAAGGCCTAGATTAGATTACACTTGTTTAATTCTATTATATACCATGTTAACATACTGTACTTACATAAAATATGCTATTCATATACTCAGCTTATCACATTTCAGTAACTGCTTGTGAAATACCTTATGCACCATGTCTTGGAAAGAAACATTTATTATGCCATTTATGTACCCCATTAAACAAAGATTTGAAATTTACACATCTTAAATAAAAATAACTGTTTAAAAGGTTATGACAGTAGAAGTTCCATGAATTATACAGAAACAAAGTCATCCTTTGTTCAGCTTTTTTTAGACTTGATTGGGAAAATGATGCTCTCAAATTAAGAGAAGAAATAAACACTATCTCTTCTTTGCAAGGCAGGCAGTCTCTGGATTCATTGGAAAGTCAGTAAAACTTTTAATGCTTGCACATATAATGTGCAGCTTGAAACCAGGAAAGGTGGCCTGCACACAGAAACTGCTAGTCCTGATCCCTACTCCAATTGTCCCTCTCCTCTGAAATTCCCCAAAACCATGCTTTCTATGTGCAAAATCCGAGCTATATTGTGACAGATTTTGGATGTGCATCAGAACAGCTATGTATTACAATGATCTGTACTTTCAAAAAGCTACACATGGTGTTCTGAATATTCATAATGCCTCCTAATTCAACCTTTGAGAACCCCTTTCCTTCTTCCAAGCCCCACCTGAGCTAAGAATCCTCCTCATTACCTATCTGCAGTGTATGTCCTATGGCACATAGTAAACAATCCTAAGTCACAGCACAGGATGAATACATCTGCAAGACTTGTTCACAGGTTGTGAACAGTAATTCATTGATGTTTGACATTTTTGTTCCAGACACACTATGTTTTTTTACATAGTGTTACGTGTTTTAGATAGCATCGTGTTGTTGCAGAAGAGGATTACAGAGAAAGCACCAAAGAGAAGGATTGAGATGGAAAGAAGAACAGGAATCAACTAAAAATTGGCCAAGAGGCATCTGACTGAATCAATACGGATACAAATTAATCCACAAAATGATTACTGATGTCTCCATTTAATACATTTGTCAGTCATTAGCTCTTTTTAGAGATATTTATGGCACCTTTTGTTTTCCTTCTTTCCCCCCACCTCTGTTGCTTACATACCAGTGCCCACTGGCAAGTGCCCCCAGTGCCTGTGCCAGCAGCTCCTTGGTGCCCCCCAGTCTGCCACCCTCCCTCTGCTCCAAGCACCATCCACACTGACTCTCTCATCCACAACAATGAGTCTCGGAGACTGACGCCAGCAGCCAGGAATTCTCACACAGACGTTGGGCACATGGAATGAAGCTACCTTACTTGGAGTTGTGAGTCCTATGTTCACTGCTCTAATCTGCACGTATGGATGTACCTGTACATCCATCCTTAAACTACTGGAAAGCAAATTATCTCAGTAAATTAACATTAAATAGATTTTAAAGCTGATTTTTGGTATGCTAACAAGCATGTCACCTGAAGTTTTCACACTGGTAAAGGAGCAGTATGTTTCCAGGAAATGGATGAGGCTGCAGAGCCATAGTAAGATTTTTATCACAGTCTGCTAGACTTCTGTTGAATTTAGTCCACTTCCCGAAGTTCATTTTTTTTTTTCTTTTGAGTACTCCCTTCGGGAGTGGACCTAATCCTACTCTCAATTCAGTGGCAGCATGGATACACGTGTACCTGGACCTGCCTGGGCAGCCTTCCAAAAACCCAGTCCCAACAGCACAGAATTGCCTTCAGGCCTAGCCTCTCCAGTAGCTCTTTTCAATTCATGCTCTAGGGTCACAGTCCTAGAAATCCACTTATACAAGCTTAGAACAGTGCTTGGTGCCAAGTCTCTATTACCTCTCTTTGCTCCTGCTGATTATTTACTGAAAGTAAACTTTGGTCTCATGCAGCTGGCCTGCTTCTAGAAAAAGGCACCCAATCCCAATGTGCTGTAACAAGGTGAGGAACAGCTCCCCAGGAGGCATGTCCAAAAGAGCCCTATTTGGAAAAAAAATGGGAGAGAAAGCCCTGATGTTACAAAGAGACAGCTATGATCGAAAGGCAAGAGGTGGTGTAAGCTGACTACAAGTCAAGAGGAGATGTGTGAGTCCCGGAGCCCCCACTTGCAGGGTGTCTGGATGTCCAAGGATGAGTGCCCTCCCAAGGAGGTGCCCAAAGGGTTCCCTCCTCTGTAACCACAGCAGATCTTGCCCTGGGCTGAGAGCAAGCTACTTCTTAGAAAAAAGTAAAAGGAAGACATTTGGCCTTGGCAAGGATGACAACATGAAGTGCAGCAAGAACAGAGAGAAGCCAAGGGTTGCTCAATGCCCAGCCAGACCACCACACATTTCCTGCCAACACGAGTTATTCCTAAAGGAATGAGTTGGCACAAATTATCATGAATGAACTTCAACACTGCCCAATACACCTTCCACTTCTGTCAAGCACCTTTCTTTGTATTAATAAAGCACTGGCAAATGCTGAGCTGGCACCCATTATTTACCTTTTTCTTCTGCTATGGTCACAAATATGTTCCACCTGTCAGTCACAGTTCCACTCAGCATTCCTGCAACCCTCCCCTACCAACATGCCACCCACTGGCACCCTGTTCTGTGTTCATGCACCACAACAAACCCTCTCTGGTCCAAATCAGTAAATGAAATTAAGGGCAGACTTCCACCCTGCTTTTAGAAGAGCAGAGAAACACATTTTTTCTTTCTCTTTTTATGCCCCCATTTTTTATTAAGAAGCTCTTACCTATACAAAATCAGAAACAATTTTTGCAGCAAGGAACATAAAGCAGCTATTGTGAAGAAATGGTTGGTATCAGCAGGTTACATAGACATGCAGCACCTGCATTACACATATGGTTCTCCATCAACAGAATCATGCTTTTAGGGAACTACTTGCAGCTAGGCAAGACACTATGAATCATGAGCAGGCACAACACAGAATGTATTTAAATTTGGAAATCGAAGACCACAAAACATACATTTTTCTCTTGCCTTCCAGGAAGCACTGCAATTTTTCACCAGTCTAAAGGCAGTTTAAACTTTTGGAGCAGACACTAGGAAACACTTCTATAAAATGTTGAAATGTGGGACATGGTTGCTCAGGCGTGATACGCAAAAATGGGGTGTTGAGCACAATACAACCTGGGGCTTCTCTTGACTGGACAGAAAGCAGTGTGCTGTTAGGTTCTGTGGGTTTGGCGTTTTTGTTGTTTTTTGGGTTTTTTTTTTTTGGTTTTTTTTTTAATACACAAAATGTTTTTTATTCTTTGAGCACAAACTCACAGAGCAGAAGCAAACACACAAGTTACAGTATTAGGGAGCTGTGGTACTCTGGCCAGCACATCACAGTATGACTCTTACTGCACCACTCCATCACGACCACGGTGCAGAAAACAGCTGGGCTGCATATGTCCAAGCCTACTAAAAAGCTCCATTCTCTGGCAGAGATAACCAGCCCTCCTGCTCGTGGAATCTCCAGTCCCATCCTGGCCACATGTTAGCTCACATAGCTTTTAATTTCAGAGGACAAAATCAACTTCTGTATCCACAGATGACTGTAGTCACCTGTGGTGCACAACGACATCAGGTTATCATTGCAGTCTTGTTGCACACAGTGTCTAATTTTGTGTATGCTCAAATATACACTTGTTTTCAAGTTGTTTGCTCTCTTTTGCAATGCCCATCATGCTGCTTTGATGAATTATACGCTGTATGAATGATAAGAAATTTTTGTTGCCATTTCTGGCAAAAGAGCACTGCTTTTTGTATTTAAAAAAAAAAAAAATCACATAGCCAGAAAAGGTTCCATAGCATCATAAATAAATTAGTTAACATTTCAATATCCAAACCAATAATCTACGAATGCCACCAGAAACATGATTCTACTCTCCCTGCAAATATACAAAGCAATTATTTTCACAACTGCTCACCAATGCCTACTGCCAACCTCACAAGAAAGTTACCTAAAACCACAAGGATGTTTATTAGGAGAAAAAAGATTAGAGTAGCCTTTAGATACACTGAACTACCAGTTGTTAAAATAACTATTGTCTCAGCATATTGTGCAGTCAATATGGCCGTGACACAGAGTGTCACCACACAATTTCAGAAGATTTCACCCCAAACACAGTAACACCTTACCTCTTCAGAAGGCTTCTGGAAGCTGCCCACACAGAGAAACACCATACCTCTTCAGAAGGCTGCAGCAGCTGCCCTTCTTGTCCTTCAGCCCAGCCTTTTATAGCCCTGATGTTGATGCACTGCACCTGTGAGCCCTCTGTCCCCTCTGGGGTTGGTCAGTGCCCCTGGGCACTCCATGGCTGTTCCCTTCAATGCTGCTCACCTGTCCTGCACAGCTGGAGCCAGTCAGGGATGAGGCTGGGCCACAGCCCCACTCCCAACCACCACCAACTCTGTGCCTACAAGTTATCTCTTGAGATTTATCTCTTGGGCAAACCACAGCACAAGGCAGGAAAACATGGCTAAGCAGGACAGGGAAGAGCAGGGGGACTTCTTAAGCTAGATTTGAGACCAAAACCAGCATCTCAATCAATGCCACCTTCAGGAACAGCCAGGCTATTTGAAATTTTTATAGTCCCCATCCCCTGACTGCATTAGCAGTTGCTCCATTACCTGTGTGCTTTTCAGGCTGTCCTGTCTCACTGAGCAGTCACCCACTCCAGGAGCAGTGTCACACTCGCACTGGAGATGTTCAATGCCAAGACATCACAGCAGTCCTTCAACCTCCCAGAACGAGAGCCCACGTTCATTTGGGGGTTACATAGGCCACAGACAAGGTTTTCTCAGCTTCCATCCTCTGCTGGTATACAGCCTCAGGACAGAGCCTTCTTCCAGATGGGAAAAATTCAGGCATTTCTAAAACTCTCTCTGTCAAACACTCTTCTGGACTGACACTGAAGAAGCCCATCTGAAGCCTAAACATCTGAGAAAACCACCTCTTTCATGAGCATATTACTGAGCCAGGGAAGAAGCCTGCATTCCTACTCTCACCCCCGAACAGGGAATTCCAGCTCCATCTCTGTTATGTCTAACATGCTAACTTGTCAAGTATATACTTCATTGCCTTACCTACCTTAGTGACAGCACCAAGAGTGTAAGCTGCTGTGAGATATCTGCCACCCCTTCCCTGCTGAGGGCATGGAAATCATGTTTGTGTGCCAGGGCACCTGGGGTGTACTCCACTCACACCTCCATTCATCTGCCCTTCCACACCAAGCCTGGAGACACTCTTGGTTGCCTCATATTTATATGGAGGCAGGGCAGGATGACCCCACATTATTCTGCAAAAACAACTGGAAGAGAGCAGTTTGTAGTCACTGGTCAGTTACCCTCCATTTAAATATCTGTCCTGAAAATAAACAGTTGGATGTGGCTGGTTCAGATGCAATCTGCCTTTCCCATTTTCAGTGGTGATGCCTCAAATTTGGCTTTTACATTTTTCAGATTCTGTGCTGCTTTAGTGTGTAGTTCTAAGCTTCATATTAGGGGATGGTGAGCTCTCTTCACAGAGCAGGGAGACAAAATAATTCCTTCTCCAGCTGGGGACCAAGGACAAATGATCCAAATCTCAGGCCCAGGAGCACAAACAACGTGGGCTGGGGAGATAAAAATAAGCAGGATGGGACTACCTGGGCTAAAGCTGGAATTGGACAATGAACTCCAAAATGCAAATGGAGCAGAACTGATCAAAGTGAGAGACCCCGTGAGCGCTCGTTCATTTTGTGCCCATTTTGGTTCATCTTGGGTGTAGCTTTGGCTGGGCTCTTGTGCTGCCCAAGGTGGATCCATGGAGGAGATCCTTTTAATAAATCCCTGCTTTATTCTGTAACTCCATCCAGCCTCTGCTCTTGGTCACCCTTCTCAAGGCACCAGAAGAGCAATGGTGTCCCCAGAGAAGGGCTCTGGGAAGGGTGCAGGACATCACACAAAGGACAGTATACATCTTCTGTCACTGAAATTGGTGGGCATTCAGTGCTTTGGATCCCCAAAGGCATTCAGGAGCACAAATCCCATTCTGGAAAGGAATTAGGGTCCTGCAGCCTTTGGAGATCTAGGCCAGGGAGTTGGCCCAAAGAACACATTCTGCCAAATGAGGTGTTTCACTGGCACAAGCCTTGCTGGAATATCTATCTTTTTCTGCACACACAATATTTAGGATGATTCCAGCTCCCCACTAGCGCTAATTTCTTCACCCCTAATTAAATTAACGTGCAAGAATGAAGTACATTTTTGAACCTTATCAAACTTTAAATAAAACAGAAGTTAATTTTTTAAATGTGCCCAGTTCTTTCCTAATGTGCAAAAAATACATACATGAAACAGAGTAATTCCCTTTCAAACACCTGAGCAGCAACCCCTTCTTTTTTAATTGAAGTTCCACCAGTAGGAATCCTTACGAAAAGAAGGGCAACAGTGAAATAAAAAAAACCTTCTCCTACACATCAAAAAGGAAGAAGTCTGTCTTACTCTGTGTTCTTCGGCTTTCTAATGCCCCTTTAATTCCTGGAATCTCTAAATGAAAGAATGAATTGATTTTCTCAGGAGTGGTTCACCGAGCAATAAAAGTGTGTCAGATGACAGAAAGAGGTAGCATTCTGGGCTTCACTAAAATCCTGAAACCACAAAGATATTTTAATATTTCCAGAGACTATTTCAAGAGTAACAGCATAAAACCGAAGACATCGATAATTAAATAACATTAAATTTCAGTTTTGTTTTTCTGTCTCAGCTGGACTGAGATACTCCACCAGAATACATATTGCCCTGAAATACATTTTTGTATTAGTGCTACCAACTGAGCCAGTCTCTAATTAAAGGGCCACAATATCTTGTCAATATTAACAGAGGGCCATGTTTTTTGCACATCGTTGATAAATAAGAGGGATTTAAAAAAGGCATTCAATGAGATGACTATACACTAACTTTTTTATAGGTATTGACACATCATTAAGGATGTTCTAGGGACATTCCATGGTTTACACTTTGACCAAAAAGATCGTTATGCTGATCTGTCACTTTTCAAGTAATTAAATGCATTCTTGAACAAACCCTAAAACAGAGCACAAAAAGCCCCCAGAACTATGCAATCTAAATTACCATAGAACGTAAATTGAGAGCTACATTGTTTGGCTAGAATTCCAGGGAAATCCTTGCAAAGCTCTACCACTCCACTTCTGAAATCCTAAATTCAACAGGAGCAATGTAACCCTTCACATACACAGTTACAACAGCATTCTTACCTGAAAAATCTCAGAGCAACTTACTTAAAAATGGAAAAAAAATTGAGTCCTGAAGTGCTGGTAATTTTCCTCAAAATGAAAAACGCAAGGATTATGTGTGATGAAGCTGAGGAGACAATTTTCTAAATAGCCCATTTTTCAGCCCTGGCCACTGCTGTCACTTCCCACCACCAGGAACCAGGCAGCTCTGCCCTCGGGAGGATGGGCTGCCAAGGGAGCTGGTGATCTCTGGAGCTCCTCACCCTTCCACCTTCCTTACCTGTCCTGAGAAAGAGTCTGATTTGGCAATGCAACTGAGCAATAAAGAGAAATAAAGGGGAAAAAGTAAGCAGAACAAGCATCCTTGTCAAAAAGTTGCAACTTGCACTATTGAGGGGTGTGGGGTTTTTCTGGGATAGTTCTCACTAGTTTGGGAGACAAACCCAGGCAGCTCCCACAGGGCATGCTGGTTCCCTGTGCCCATCCTGGAGAGCAGTGGGGTGTGGAGCTGCCAGGGCAGAGTCCCGCTTCCCAACGGAAGCCAGGCAATATCCTGCTGCAGCTGTGCTTGCTACTGACATAATCATCAGCTCCCACCCTCCTCCCCCACCCTGTTTTTCCTTTTTTTTTTCTTTTTTTGACAGCTGTCTTCCTATCTTCCCAACAGGTGCTATTAGGCCCTGAACAATGGCAAAGGCTTTTAAGCCACTGCTGTTGACAAGTGAAAGGGAACAACAAATGGCTCAGTAGTGCTCTTCTCCCAGGGTCACTCAACCAATGGTAATAGTTATTATTTTTATTTATTAGCTCTGTGGCACTGTCCTCCATTGTACCTCCTCCAACCTCCCCTTTCTGTGACAGCAAGGAGCTTTTTAACTTTTAATAAAAATGGGCGAGCGCTTAGCTCCTGAGTTGGCTCTTTCTGCAAAGTGCACAGCTAATGAACATTGTCCATTTGTATCTGGATAATTTATGATGTCAGCAGAGTGGAGGTGGGGAGGGCGGCATCCAGATATGGCCATTACTTACTCTGCCAAGAGTGAAACGAGAGCAAGGGGAGCTGGAAGTCTGACAGAACGAAGAAGGTCTCTCACCCTGTATTTGGGGCTTTTTTTCAGGCTAATTACAAGATTAGCAGACAAAAATGACATCCCCTCTTTTGAGGTTGAAGAAATTTTTCTTTTCCCTCCATAGCATTTTGCTGACTGCATCATAATCCTCTTCAGAGAACAATGGCAGGTGGAAGAAAAGTTAATTTTCCCTTAAATGAAAATGACTGCACCCATTTAAACAATGCACTCAGAAGTGTTACTGCCAGGAGAAAAAACTGCCAAAATGTTTTCAGGTCCTAATATATTTCTGATCCATATATATTTACTAGATGAAGTTACTCAATTAATAAAATGTTATGCAACAGAGAAACCCTATTAAATGCAGCCCTGTGCTGTCAATGTCCTGGCAAACCAGGTAAATATGAAGGAAAATCAGGCAATTCCATGTCCAAACAAAATCAGTAAATCAGCAAGCAACCTGGAAGCACAAATACACTTGAAAGTTGAAAATCTAAAGCTAAAAGCCATCAAAATATTGACATATTGTGGAACTGGTTGGTTTAGAGTCATGCGTTACCTAGCAAATTGATGTAATAGTACGTACATCTTTTGATCATCTGGACCTATTTATTTAAATTATAAGTTGGCACGATTGTGTAGTGAAAGGGCTACAGACATCAGATTGTGGATATACTTTCTAGAGAAAAAGTGTAGTATTATAATTTGAACCTAATGATAACATTGAGAGAACCAGAAAACACTCATTAGGGATGTTAATAAAACCATTCAAGGAATTTTAAAAATTGAAAACAGAAAACGATATCTCCCTGAAACAACAAAAACTCCACACATTAGGCCAAGATTTCTATTCTTTTTCAAAACATGATAGACTGTTTTACCACTGGAAGTGAGAATTAAAGCACATACGCCTGATGCTAAACAACTACACATCTTGAATTCCTCTTGCACAACATATGTGAACAAAAAATCTCAATCACCCGTTGCCAGATGCCAGAAAGACAGGAACAACATTATTATTAATAACATAAAAAAAAAAGTATGCTATAAATCAAAGCAGTTTCAGAGTAAATCAGACTACTAGTTGTCGTGTAAATGATATTTGCATGAAATCATTATGTCAAATTAGGTAGAAATTATTAAGGCTAATGCCATCCTTGAACTTGCCTAAAATAATCTCCCAAAACTTGCACACAGGTTTCTCTGCTGAAGTACAGCATTCCATCTGCCTTGACAACTCGTTCTGTTTGTTCTCACTTGTCTCCATTCATGGATTTTTTGGACTCTGTTATTTTCAGCATAAATAGGGTGAGGAAATACACTGAGTTTCCTTTTGATCAAGCATTTTTTTTTCTGAGTTAGGGAATAACACTGAGATACACGGGTGGTTCAGCCATGTAACAGCTGTGACAGGTAATCCCCAAACACCCGAAGAGAAATCAGAGAAAGTCTATTATGCACAGCTCTTTAACATAATAGTTCTAGACAAGGGGAAAGGAAAGTCAGAAAGTAAAAGCAGAAAAGTCAAAGAAGGAAAAAGAGAACGGAGACGAAAACAATGACGAGAACAAGCCTAAGAAAGGGGCCTCATTTGTCACAGTGCACTGAAGGAGAGGAGAGTCAGGGCAACTCTGCAGCCACTCCTAGGCTATTGAAGACTGGCACCAACATGGAGCCACTCCTCAGGCAGCAAACACATAGCTGCTGCAGCCTGGGCAAAGTGAAACAGCTGTGAAACTTGCCAGAAAAGACAACAGGATTTGGACTGAAGCATCAGCTATGCCTTCAAAACACTGCCAGAATGCCAAAGAGAAAGCATATTTTTTATCATATAGGAATCTCACTCATACCCTGCAGCAGAAGTTTTTCGGACTACTTCAGAAAACTTAGGACATCCTTCATTCACCTTAGGATGATAGAACTTCCTCCGTGGATTGTCCAGATCCACAAGAAGGTTCATCTGCATTTAGGATGGCTTCATGAATCACCAATGACCAGTAAGGTGAACGCAGGGCAGGAACAGAACACCTTCCCAAGAGCTAAGGTCATTCACCGAGCAGCTCTTTACATAATGAGGACAATCAAGAGGTATTACATTCCCCCTAATAAAGAGAACACAGACCCCAGACAGACAGAAAATGTCAACATTTGCTCTGATGAAGTTTGAAACAAGAAGCAGTTCTCTCACTCCTGCACTACCAATCTCATCAATGGCCACCTAGAATTAGCCTTCTCCCTCTTTGCCCAGCAAACTTGTCCATGTTGCTGTGGGACCTGATCTGTTTCCTTAAAAACAAGACAGGACTAGGGGCACTCATTCTCACAGATTTCTCAGCTACCCATCTGAGAGGGCCTGCTCTAGTACCTGGTCTCTAGACTTAAATTAGGAATCAGCTCCTTTCTGCAATTCCAGAGCATTCACCTGTGTAGCCCAAATAACGTCAGTGAAGGGGAGCTCAAACCAAACTGAAGCAGGATGAAAAGTTAAAATGAAGAAAGAACCACTTAGAAGAGACCACCTTCTCTGCAACATCTGTAGCTCAGGATCCTACTCATTCTTCACCTGTGTGTGGTGGTAAGAGACATCTGGGTTCTGCTGTGAATGGGCAGAAGCTGCACTTTGCAGACATAAACCTGGTACCACGGATCTTCGTATTTGTGCTCTCATCTTGGTTATTTCTACCTTTCATGCCCCAAAAGGAAAAAGGCATCTCCTGGAACAGCTGTTAAAACAAGGCATCTCCTAAGAACCTGGCTTCATATTCAAGATGCTCAGTGGGACATTTACCTACTGACAGAACAGCCAAACCAAACTTCTGTGTATGATGGTGATCTCAAGCACTGACTGGGCTACAACTGACTCAAGGGCTGGGACACACAGAATAATGCATGACCTGAGAGCTGACTAGACAAACTGTTACCAGGAGCTGGACCCACACTCAGAATGGAATGCAATTTTGCAAGACCTCACAGTAAAATTGGGTGCTTTTTGGGAGTGGCAACTCCTTCAAATAAAGATCAAACCTGTAAACAAAGAGCATATTGCACAAAAAAAAATTCCACAGAAGAACCCAAGTAGAAGACCTGCGCAGCTCTAACTTGTAGCTCTCTTTTTGTCTTTGTGGGGTAACTTTGAACATTGTCTCAAAACACCTCAAAGTTCCTAAGAAACTCAGCTGAATTCTGATGTTTGCACGGAAATCACTTCGGTCAGGTAACTATTGGTGCAGCTGTGAAAAAAATGAATCCAAATCCAGTATCAACTGCACTCACCTCAATTTTAACAATGAAACAGCTAATGATGATAAGCTCTGAATAATAACACCATTATCAAACTGTTATATGGAATCATATCTTTTGTGATTTAATTTTGTGACTAACATTGATATCTCAGTATGGTACCTACCTTTTTTTTCAGACACAATCCTCAACAATATGCAGTTTACACAGAGATTTATTTCACATCTAGCAAGAGATGTTTGGAAAAAGCTTTCCTTTTCCAATGCCAAGATAAAACTGGGGCTGAGACAAATATTTTCTCTTAAACCCACCTCTCTCCGAGTACGATAGAAAAGTCTTTGAATAAATGTATATAAATGTCCCTCTGGTATGCATATATGAAGGAGAGTCATACCAGCTACATGTCAGTGTGCCAGAACAGGACTCAGAGTCAATATCAAAAGTGGATGAGTGAAACAGAGGGATGTGGGGCTCCTGGGGAGTGAGGCAAATGACAAGGGTAAATTCCCAGATTGCTTGAGAACAGGGTGCATGGGAAGGTGGGTGTGGAGAAATTGCAAATGGTGTAATAGGGAATTTAATAGATCAGAAAAGGCTGAAAAGGGTAATAGGCCCATTGTTCAGAAAGTTCTCTTATGTGATCAGGCTTTAAGAGAATGCCAGAGAAACAAATGACTTAATCCTGGGGGGGATGCTATGGCATAAATGAAAGTAGCCTATACCTTGAAAGCCAATGGAATAAATTTCTGTATCACATGACCACACTGACAACTTCAGCTTTCAGCAAAGCCTTAAAACTTTGCAATTGGCAAAACCCTCACAATCATGCCCTCCCATGTCCCCCCTTCTCTCTTCAACAGCATTTTTCCATGTCCTTTGTGGGCAGACAGGGGATAAGTCACATGAAGGACACACAGCCGTGGTCAAATGCCATGTAAAACACAATGGTTAAGGGCAGATCAGAGGGAAGGAGTTCTTCAGGGCTGGCTTACCTTCTCTCCCATGTTCTAACCACTGAGCTCATCTTGGAGCTTCCTGGTTCTGTGAACACAGACACGGAGCACTACACCACCAATTTACACTGCCTCCTTGCTAAAGGAATGCAAGTGCTGTAAGGGACACGCATGCAAAATCCTGGTGAACCTTGCAAGCCCGTTCCTGAGCACCACATGTCTCTGGGGAATTCTCCCATTTCTTAAGCTCTGTTCAAGCAGATGATGGAGTTGGAGGGTCCTGGGACATCAAGACAGCATTTTTCCATTTACTTTAACACAAGCTGAATCAAGAATACAGAAAGGACAGCCTAATTAAAAAAGTAAAGGTCACACTCCGGGGTGTAATATAGAATATATTATACTTTCCAGAATATGTCATACCTTTCCTTGCAGGGATTAAAGTGACACCATCAGCTTTGGCTTTATAAAAAACCAGAAAAGCCAGGATATCACGTATTATATGGTTTAAGGATTAAGGAGAACATAAAACAACTGCGGGTTTTGTAATAGGAAAAAAGGTAAAAATACACATTTCTCAGCTACCCATAATTTCTTAATGCAAGTAACAGATTCTTAATTAAGGAAAAAAAATAATCTCAAGCTCATTCTAACTCAGGCACAAAAGGGAAATGTAATGCAGCAATCCCCAAACTTTTTCCAGATCTTTATGAAACTCAGTCTTTAGTGCTCAAATTTCTACTACACATAGATGAATCCTATTAGTTGGCTCTAAATTAGCTACAGACATTCTACAATTCTCTGTGAATCTTTTGAATGAAATTCCATTCTAAAACAATTAACAGAGAAAAATCAATTTGCCTTCCAAGAATTCAGGGTTGAAGACATGTAGCTCAGCTGTGACTTGTGGTTTACTTAGTAAGCAGTGTGTTGTACTTTTTAGTTTTCTTCCCTCTCCTTTTGCCAGAGGGGGGGAAAAAAAAAAGATCACCATAGGTACACAGTTGTTGAGAGCTCTGCACAAAAGACAGGCTTCTGCAAAGCCCTGATCTCTCTTTAATTGAAACACTTATTTCCCTACATATTATAGATACTTTTTTTGTAAGAGTTTAAAACATATAAAAGCAGCTATTACTGCTTTGAACATTTCTAACTCAGAAAAAAAAAAAATCAAGGCATGAAAAGTTTCCTCCATCCTATTTAAATTGCATTTGGGTAGCCCTCTGTGGGGCTACTACAAATTCCTTTAACCCCACCAGTGTCTTAGCTACATTAAATTAATGATGCATCTCAAGCACTCACTCTTCTGCAGGAGAGCGTGGGATCTCCAGTCAGACAACTACAATTCACTAAATTGGAAACACTGACCTAAGGGAGACATAAGTGCGTTATCCTCGCAGCCAGTGTTGCACTGTAATGCAAAACACAGAAAATATTTGGAGGAGTTAAGAAGATGAGGTGTGTGTTGAGTGGATTTTTCACTGTCAGTGGGGAGAGGCTTCAAATCGCCTTAGAGCAGTTCTCCTGACGACTAAACCGTTCTAGGTTCATCAGCACACAGTACTACATCCCTCTTTATGTGAGCACCCCAAAACCCCAAATTGTTCCAGCAGCCCCTACTGCAACGTGTTCCTGCTGCTCTTCACAATGCTTCAATTAAGGCTGAGCAACATTGACTATGATTATAAAAAAAAAAAAGTATTTCCACAATGGCCTTTTTTGTCCACTGTTATAACTCTTTGCTCCCAAAGCTGTGTTTATAATGAAACGTGTGGTGTATTTTCCATTAAAAGCCTTGGCATGAGTTTCTGTAGTTTTTCTCATGTATCGCAAGTTTAATACTCTTTCTGCATTTGCTTCACAATAACCAGTCCATTTCCAAGTGATTAATTTTCTATTCTAAAACAATGCATTCCTTCCCCCTCTCATTTTGCTGGTGTAGGGTCTTGTTGGGTTTTTTTTTCCCCCCTTTTCTTACCAAGAGAAAAAAAATTCTTTTTCAATGACATCATGGTATAAAATTTTCAAAGCAGGTTTTAGCGGGAGATATGCAGATTGCTTTGAAAAGTTACCCTCATAAATAACAACAAAGTGCTGAATTATCAAGGCTGTAACTCAGTCAAGAGGTGCTGTAACTATTTAAATTATATGACCTCAGCAGAACTTCTTGATTGAATTGCAGCCTTGCATTAAACTGGGCACTCTGTATTATTTTCTCTGAACTAGAATAAATCAAGACGTTAAAGAGATTAGCCCTCAAGCCCATCTCCTTGTGATCTAGAGGCATATAATTTTTAACCATTACCTCAATTTTGCAACTTAAAAAGCCTGCGCATAATCTACTGTGTCAATAATTCCCTTCCCTGCACAGGGAATGATGACACTACAAAAATACTACTGTGTAACCCAGGTAAGCTGAGAAACTGTAAGGCTTGTAAAGGAGCAAGATCCCACTACCGAAAGCTAGAGAAAAGTGGGGAAAAAAAGAGGGAGAAAACTGTAGATTCATAGCACTGCTGATTCATTCACAAAAAGCTGCAAACCAGAAGGGACCATTAGCTCATCTAGGCTCATCTTCCAGATATATTACTGAATATTCCTTATTTCATCAACCAAAATCAAACCTTCCTCTGATTTATTTCTAACTACCATTTTACTAGAAGAGAAACAGCTGGCCTCTGAGTCAGGACATTCCATAAATATCTCCTTGCTTTTACTGGAAAGTTGTGTGTGTAAGGATGAGGGTGGAGGGAACCAGGGTACTTCTAATGCTCTCCCTGTTCATCTCCAGCTGGCTGATAGAATGCTGCCTCCATATTTGGAGAGAGACAACCTCCATACCAGCAGTTCCCAAACAAACCCATGACAACAACATCGACATTTCAGAACTTTTTATGGAGTGGGTCCATGCAGGAGCTCCCCTGCTTGTGCAAGAGGCTGCTGCAGCAGGCAGGCAGGGATCCCTTCTCCAAAGAGTGCTTCCCAGGCTGCTCAGAAGGGCTTGGGAGCAGGATTTAGGAGGAACAAGCTTGCCCACAATTCCTATCATAACCTGGAAGATGATAGCACTTTCCTCACCTGGCCATAGTGTGCTTCAGTTTTGCTTATTGCTCAGACTTTGCCTCCTTTTCAAAGCCCCTACATTTAACTCGGTGAGAGAAAAGCTACAGTAAGTCCCTTTTCCTATTTTCTTATATTTGTGTAGCTGTTAGATGTTTTGCAAAGGAGGGGAGCACCAGCCAGCCTCTCACAACAAAAGGGCTACTGTCGCTGCGCCAGTCCCAGACATGGTGGAAACCAGCCCACAGGAAAAGGCCTGGCTCCAGTGCTAGGCTCCGGCTGAGCACAGGCACTGCATTCACTCAAATTGGCAACAGGTCCCAGTGTTCCTGGCTTTGAGCTGTGAACAAGGGTTGGGATTGAATAACCAATTATACAACCGCTGACTGAGTTTATCCAAGGTTTGCAAACTGCTATAATAGCCCAGTATTCACTGACTGTTTTATCCTTTTCCAGATATAGTGTCATATCTCCCCTTGTGCTCCATTTACATGTCACTTTATTACATACATCCATTAAAAAGGTTAATACAATGTCACAGTCAATGCCTAAATGTTGCCATTCAGTATCCTCGCCTTGCTCCCTGCTACATTTCACATTCACACGTTTCTTTCTCTCCCTCTCTCCTGCGGGCTTTGCTCACTCACACTCACACACTCTTTCCTGCTGCAAGTTAAATCAATTTGCTGTTAAGAATACAGAGCAGAGCATGAAAAAACGGTAGCCAAGAGTCAATAGAGTAAAAACTGCACGCTCCCTAAAGTTGCCAGTCATGGTGAGTGCTCTGTATTGCCAATAATGGGAATAACCTTTAAATCTCCCAAAGTTCAGAGAATTACTAAAAATTTGTAGACATTGTTGAGACTCCCTAAATCACCTGGGTCTCTTAAATTATCAGGAAAGTTCACTTGCTAAGCAAGTTTTTTAACTGGTTTTTCTTACTTTTAAATAAACCACTAACTGTTCCTCTCTGATTTTTAACACCTCCCAACTTGACCCCACCTACAACCCTGATGAGTAGGAGGCTGGAAAAGACTGAAAAAAAAAAATAGAGCCAAAATTTTCTACATCTTCCTGTGAATCACTGATAGGTTTTTTTTCCTCTTTTGCAAAAGATTATTGTCTCTGATCAAATTGATCATCTCTGCATAGACTTTTGTTTCTAAAAACAGTAAGAAAAGAAAATTACTCAAAATCTTCTACAGGTTCACTTTTCAAGATAAAGGGATTCGCATCACTTATTATATTTTTGTTTTCTTCTGCCCTATTAACAAAAAATTGGGCAAGAAATCAAAGACAAAATTTTAGGTTTTGATTTTATGCAATACAACTGACTGCTGTTTGAATATGTGGTACCACTGGCAGAAAGGTACAGCTTTTGAGTAAGATGCAGCTTCTGAGACGATCAGTTCAGCAGGAGATCGCCAGTGGTAACACAGTGAAGCTACATCTATTTAACAAAGCCCAGTTTCATTCCTGCTCATAAACACTGATTTTCACTTAACTTTTTAGCTTTTTAGAGTTAGGAGTAGGGCAGTTCAGAAAAAATAATTTGATCCTGACAAGTAAAGAACTTGAGGATATTTTTAATTCTCTCTCAATTTCCTGGGGCTTGAGACTTCATCTTTTTGGTGTCGGGCTGTGAAAGCCACAGACAAAGAAAAAATGTTTTTAAGAAGACTACTTTTGAAGAATCTAATTGTTTATTTACTGATTATCAGTCAAGAAAGTGCACAAATATTTGAAAATAATCTAAGCCGAGGGCATTATCAACTTATCATCAGTACGTGAAGTTTGACTGCAAGAATGGAAAATAGAGCATTTTTCCCACTATGACCCCCAGCAAGAACATGAAATCCACTGCTCATGTGAACTGTACACTGGTCCCACTCAGTCAATACAAAGTCATTCAATGGGGTAAGACTGTCATAGATTTTAGTTGACTTTTTAAAAAAAAACTTCACACAGGTTTTGGGATAATATCTATTTCCATTTTGAAGAGTGCTTGGGTTTCTTACAGCAGCCCTTGATACTCCCAGGGACAACTTCACGTAATGGTACCAAACTATGCCGCAGGGGCCTAAAACAGCTTATCTGCTCACCCTTTAGCCTGGGAAAAGGAAGGGTTATGTGAAGCATTGAGATGCAGTGTCAGAGGAGCACAGCAGTCCTGACACACCAAATGGAAAGACACCCAAACTTCACCAAATTTCTTTGACTCTCAATTAAACAACCAAATCCTTCAAGAAGTCCCATTACTCACTTTAGAATTCCAAATAACAAAATTACAGCAAAAATCTATTTCTAATGAATTACTTTCCAAGCCAAGGGCCTGTATGTAAAGTCCTTTGTTTTGTTCTTTTTTTATATAATGCCTTTTGAAAGATTCACAATGCAACTGCCCACTTTTGCACCATAAAAGATCTGTAGGCACCACATTGTTCAGCTATCAGTAATAGACTCTTGATTGAGTTTGAATAACACCTGGTAACAGCAAGAGATAAAAAGATTGGGGAAAAGCCCTCCCCTCAATTTACCCCTAAACCAATTATTTGCAAGCTTTGTGCACCATGAAATTCTATTAGCAACAAATTATATTAGCACTGTTTATGAATGCTATAGCAAGTTGTTGTCCAAAAATGGGAATTACCTCTGACCAGAAGAGAGGAATGTGATAATTCTTTTGGCAAGTGGTAAGGCTTCTCTTTCCTTTTGTCTAATTGTACTAAAGAAAAAAAAAAAACAAAAACCTGACACTTAATTTTGTTACCACAGTTTCTTACAACTTCCTAAACTTTGATGACCTGACGTGGTACTAATCTAAGCAAGCCTGAATCAAGGAGCTTCAAAATTGTTTAAGGAAGAACAGCTCTTCTGAGCTCCTTTGGAAAAGGACATTCTCCTGACTTCTTTTTCCTGCTCATTCAAGCACAAAAAGGAGAAAATGGGACTAGACTTTCTATGGTCAAATTCAAAACAAAAAATACCAAACTAGGACATGAAATACCTTTTTACAGGCTTTCAGACAAAGAAGGATGCAAAATTGCATCATATTTTGGACAGATGCAACAAAGACAGACCTAACTTGAAAATATGAAAGTGTTATTTTTTTCTGTGAGGAAATTCTGAAAGGGAAAATTCCTTCCTATCACCCCTTCTGATTCACAGATTAGCACCTTTCAAGTGCTTGCAGCTCTGGTCACCACACAAGGTATTTCCAGCCAGATGCAGTGCTCTGGAGGAGGATACCCTGTCCCTGTGACATCTCAGTGTTACTTTGGCAGTACAGGAATCTCAGACATTAGAAGATGGTAGTCTAGAGCCCCGTAGTGTACCTAAAACAGTTTGTGCTTGTGTATTTGGAGGAAACTGATATTCCATGAAACCTGCTGCACCTCTCAAGCAAAAACATCATATTACTGATTTGTGGAGCGGTGCTTTCATCCACTTTCGGTGGCTTTTTGCAAACACTTCTGTTACGCATAATCTAGAAACAGAACATAGTACAATACTTACTGATTGCTAACTAATATTTCTGTCTCAGACCTCACGCTCTCTTGAACAATGAATAAGCATGATTGAGAATTCATGAATTTGAACACTAATCCACAAGTGTGACAAGCCCCATCTGTTCCACAGTTCACTGAGCCTGAGAGACTGGCAAACAGTCCAGTGAGTGATCAAACTGTTTTATTACAGTATTTTAAAAAATCAAAAAAACAATAGTTTTACTTCCTTCTAAGTTTAAGAACAAAATCTGACTGGTTAGTTTCCAACCTTCTTATCTCTTTTTCTTCCAAGACCTCCTTATTGTGAGCACACAAATAATTTCCATTAATATTCTAAGTGAAATAGTAATTAATACCTAGCTATTCTATCCTTGACAGAAAAGAATAAAGCAGAGTTTGATTCACTGACTCCTTGAAACAGATTCTAAAGACATTCAGAAAGTAGAACAAATTATATCTTATGGAACTCATTCTTACGGTCACTCTGGAATTATCCCTATTTGTAATTGTATCTTCTAGTATTCATGCTATTTCCCTGCCCTCATCAAAAGGGAAGGACAAAGAAGGAAATGTGAGGGCAGGTTTTTTTTTTTTTTCTCCCATCAATTCTAATGGCTAGATGCCATAATAAGGCACGCTTTTATTTCTATTACAGTTCACTTCTTAGCCTAGTGCTAGCAACAGCCAGCTTTAAGGCAGGTACAGTAATTGTAGCTTGCTAATTGGTTATTTCAGAATCATATTATTACTGTACTCAAGAATCAGAATGCTACTGCTTTCATCAATCTTTGTTTAAAAAAACAAAGATATGAATTGCCACCTCTTCAATTTTGTGACTGCAGCGCAGTGCTGGATTGCCAGTGGTTGGTAGATAGCTTCTATTTCAAACACATATTTATCTGTGTTAGCTACAAAATGATAGAGCTGTGCAGAAGTAACGATTCACTTGTTTCATGTTTCTAATCTTCTGCTGAATACCCCTTCATAACTTCACTAGAAAGGGATGGATTTATTTGAATTTCATTTGTGATTTCACGTGGATTTAAGAGCATTCCTAAATATATGTGAAGTCCAAAACTCCTTTGCAAACTTTTCTCTCTGAGCATGCAATAGAGAAATGTAACTTAAAATATATCAGGCTATTAACATTTTAACCACCCTTAAGTCATATTCATGTTGCTGCATTTTCAAATTATTTTCCACTTTACAAGAAACATAAACATAAGTTCCTTTGATATTTTAGACCCTGACTTAGAGACTGTTTCAGCCTCCCTCTGTACAAGTGTTAACTGACTAATGGCTCTGCAGCTGTGGAAGAAAACATCTCTCATCTCCCCCATGGTCCGGCATCTTCCATTTATGGCTGGCATGATTTCATGATGTTTTACCACTGCTGCCTCCCATATTTTCCTCTCTAACTCTCTCCCGGCCCACTGCTAACTGTTCTGAACCTTCCAAAGGATTTGGGAAGCTATCACTCAAAGCACCATTGAGCAAGAGCCAATCACCAAGGCAAGGGAAGCCTTCTTACCTAAACAAACTATTATCGGCTCATCTCATGCCTTTGTACTCTTTTTTTGCTATTACCTCACAGGATTAACTTTTATCTCTAATCTCTGCTCTGGCCAACTATCAGGGAGCCTAAAAACTGCCTGTCTTTTAATCTGTGTGTAATAATACTGCTGTTACTAACAGATAACTGTGAAACAACACGGAGGGAACGAAAACACACAAACACACAAGGGCTAATTGTTAAAAACTGCTGTGCTTGTTCCTACCTGAAAGGAGGGCAATCATGCCTGATGTCCATAATGCACTTCCTTCTTGTCCTCTTTAATGTTTTTCTTTTCAATCCAATGCCACCGAAGTGTTTTAATTTGGGGATCTGTTCCTATTAACCTGTTTATCTCCTGTTCAAACTGAAATGGTCACGTTTCTAGGAGTATACAGGAAATCTCATTTACTTTTAACTTTCCATTAAAAAAAAAAAAAAAAAAAGGATGGGGAACATAACAGAAAATAAAAGAAAAAAAAATAAAAGGAAAAGAAAACGAATGATCCCACTGTAAAGGGAAAATAGCCAAAGCTTCAAAATAGTCAACATTTTAAAGCTTGTCTCGAAATAAGTCAGTCTCTTACTGGGTGGTACATTTACCAGGCAGTCAGGCTTTCCTTTACTTTAACTTAATACTTTTATAAGCTCTCCCCAATACTACAGTATACCATGTTTTTTAAAACAAGAGTAAGACTGAAAGAAAAACAAAGACCACTTAATTATGGCCAGGTGTGCAGGGTAGCAGTTCTTACAGAATATGCTGTTTGAGGGGTTAGAGTAGGGAGGTAAACCCTCATAAAAACTACTCCTCTAGGGGTGTTGGTGGCTTTTTTTTCCCCCAGATTTTATTAAAAGCTTATTAAAGTCAAAGACATGCCCTTTCATTTAAATCTAGTACTTTGAGTATGAAAATCAACAGGGGAGAGGAATAAGGAGCCCTAACAAAAAATATCAGCAGGAGAGCTATGGATACAGTATTTTAAGGAAGTAGCTGTAAGAACAGAAAAGATACAAGTCTGATATGGAATAGCAATAGCAACGAAACCAAGAGGGTTAGTGGTAAGTACATCTGAACTAGGCAACTTCTAGGATTCTGGTTCAGTATCACATTATACCTCTCAAAACCTATAAAGTATACTCATGCTCCAAGCACTCTCCAGACACAAAAACTTAAGGATTAGGCACCATGCCTTGGATAACCAGCACATTTAGGGAAGCTGGAGCTGTAGAGCAGCAGAGGACAGAATTTTCTTCTGGCAGGTCCAAGACGACTCCTTTGAATCTGTGATGATTTTGTACATCTTAACAGTTGTATAATTTTCCAGCTTTAGTTGAAAAGGCATCATTATTTCCAAATGGAAAAAATGAGGCAGGAAAAGAAATGCCTGGCTCAAAGCTACCCAGGAGGGTCCAGAAGTAGAGGCAAGGTCATACACAGAGTCAGTCAGGTTGGAAAAGTCTCCAGGATCATCAAGTCCAACCTTTGACTAACCACCTGTGGTCTGTGCTAACTAGACCACAGCACTCAGGGGCATGTCCAGCTGTCTCCTGACCACCTCCAGGGAGTGTGACTCCACCAGCTCCCTGGGCAGCCTGTTCCAATGCTTAACAATCCTGCCTGGGAATAAATTCTTCCCAAAAACAGATGGCAACAGCAGCCTAAAGGGAGAATCCTGGCTGCTTTAGGAGAGGGGCAGCCAGGACATGTCCCCCTGGTTCCCAGATGCCCTGGTGGGGACAGACCCAGCTTCAGGTGCTCTCCCCAAGGCTTCTCTGCTCTTCACAGCTTCCCAAAGCCCTTCTCTGCCATGACATATCCTGACTGCTGCCCACAGAGCTCTGCCCAAACAGGCCACAACACTCCCCCACATCTGGGGGGAGAAGCCAAGGGTGTGTCCAAAGGAGGGCCAGCATGTCCCCTTGTGGCTAATGCCATCCATAAGGAATCTGAAACACACTCAGGGGAGATTGTCTTTGCAGAGCCTAAGCCTCATCGCTCTGCACTTTGTGCTGTAATAATTTCAGTCACCTACCACAACAACAGAGATTACAGGGGTAGGGTCCAAATATGAAACACAAGGCTGCAATCTTTCAGCCAAAAGAGCAAAGGAAGCTTTCAACGAAAGACATCTGAAATTCCAGAAAGAGACAATGGACCAGACACATCTCAAGGACAAACTTCTTGGCAAAGGAGAGAAAAAGCCCCTCATGGATGAGGAAGGGGGATGGAAACCATCCTTCACCCCTCAGTAAGGAACATGAGGGTGACTGTGAGGGTGGTGAGGCACTGGCACAGGCTGACCAGAGAAGCTGTGGATGCCCAGTCCCTGCCAAGTGTCCCTACCCATGGCAGGGAGGCTGGAATGAGATGATCTTTAAGAAGGTGCCTTCCAACCCAAATGGTACTGTGATTCACCAAACCTAAATCCTTTCCTCTACTGCTCTCTCATCTGAGCTGGTCTGGGGGGTTTATTCTTAACTCCATGCACTCCCTGACCACAGACAAAGATGTCCTGGCAGCCAGAGCTGGACATCCTTGCACTGGAACTCAAACTCTCTCTGACATAAGTCATCATTCCTGACAATAGCTTGAACCCCAATGAAGAAAAACAAGTAACATATAATCAATTCCACTATCTACCAGTATAATAATTGATAATATCAGTCTGCATACTTTATCATATGCTATGTCCAAATGGTTTTCCAGGAATTCTGAGTAGGTAACAGTAAGGAAATTCAAGACACCTCTTGCCAAAAGAACATATTGCCACAATAGTCTGAGATTATTTAGAAAGGAAAATAGAGAGGCACCCAAAAGCAATACCATCCACCCTGTATAGGGATTACTGATGGTTGAACACTGTTTACTGTTCAAGTATCAAAGGCTGCTGCTAGATTTAAACATGGGCTATGCTGGTGAAAAGATATTCAAAAAGCAAAGCAACAGGGTTTCTTCTCATTATGGATTTTGATCCTGTACTAAAAGGGACAGAAAAAAATCAGGAAACCGAATTGTTCAAAACTTTGTCCCTCGCACCTGTTTCACCTGACAACATGAAGTCTTTAGACTTGCCCATCTCACCCTAAGATGCTTACACTCAGCCCCAAAATATCTTTGCAAACATTACATTATTTGTTGCTCAGCTCAGATCTGAAAACGAAAACAAAATCCTGGATCTTCTCACTGTCAACTCTGAAATTCTTCTTCATACCACTGTCAGTGCTGATCCCTCATTTCATTTCATCAGAGTAAAAATCTGCATCTGTTCTACATTTGAGACAACATTCACAGTTTTTCAGACTGCCAGCACCAAAATCTAACAACCAAGTTCTAATCAGTGACAGAGCTTCGCCCACACTTGCAGCCCACCCCCACTAAAATAAGGAATCGGGGACACAAGCACTAGCTTTGACCCAGGTGCCCAGATTAGCAACCTCCCACCTGCCCCCCCTCTGAAATCAATATATTGCTGCATTTAAAAACAGTTTCCTGAAAACTTCTCAGAAGCAGCCTGGTGGGGTGAATATCTGAGGATCTTAAGCAAGGCTTTAATAAGGTTCTACTGTATACAGTACATCTAAAAAAAAGCCCACTAAAAATAATAATGAGAGAAGATGATTGTAGAGGATCTCACTCTATCAGCATCATTTCTAAGCCTGTGCCCACACTACAGTGAAATATCTTGTCAGGCCAGGAGGGCTCGACAGGCCTAATCAATAGCTGTTATTTTTTCACAAGTGCCAACAAAGGAAAAACTTAATTTATGCCACACAAAATGCTGAAAATAATTCATACTAATTGGACTGCCCAAAATTCCCCTTCTGTCCTTCTGTGTTTGATTGCTTTTAAATTCTCAAACTTCAACTGTCCACACCGAAATGCTTAGCCTCTGAGCTAGGGAAAAAACAAAAACACAGGAGTAACAAGGGCAACATTACTTTCTTGCTGACAGTTTAAGCTGCCATTTTTAAGCAAAATTAGCATTGGATTTTAGTATCTAACTTCCTTCAAGTGTTTTGTAAAAGACAGCTACGCTGCTTGAGAATGCCAAATTTTGTCAAGTGAAGATCAAATGAGTACAGACTCGTTCAGCATTGTCTTCAGAGGAAGTTAGAAGACTAGAGACAGCTTTACTATTTGTAATACATATTCTAATATTCTGTATTGTTATTGATCACTGGGGCTTGTAAAGGCCCTTTGGAAGTACACAGAGAAAATATTACAACTTGTGGAGGTTTCTTCTCTTTGTAACCGCACGTGAACATGGCACAGTGCTAGAGTACTTTGTGGGGCCTTCCAGGCCATCAGGTTATTATCCCTAACACTGGGAACATTAGAAAAAAGCTAACATAGCAAGTGAAAGTTGTTCATGAAGAACAGGAAGATTCTGATAAGCAATGAAGGATTTCAGAAAAAAAAGTCATTCACTGCCATTTGTCTACAAAGCTACAAAGAAGAACTTTCACTAACTTTGTATTTCAACAGAAAAATCAAACAAAATATAAATCACTACCGATAGCATCATGCGTGTTATCACAGGAAAAGGTTTCCAGCCTCTGTCCTGTTTAGAGAATTTTGGGTCTGGAGCAGAGCTATCTAACAAAGTATGGGCAACAATGCTGAGCATTCGGTTCTCCTACTATTTTTAACTTTGGTAACACAAAGAAAAGGCTAGATGCTTTCCCAAAACAAATGAAGATGCATTCCAAATCCAAAAACACAAGGTACAAGCTCCAAAAGAAACACACCAGGCTGTCAGGTCAATGCTGCTGCTACGGAAACAGGTATGAGGAATTAGCTGTGGAAAGGTGAGTCAAGTAGTAAAACGTTCTGCACACAAGGATGAAGGAGAAGCAGAAGTAAGGAGCAGCAAACTGCAGTTGGAAGAAAAGCGGTCACTAGCTTTTTATGGAAGGTCCCTATTTCTTTAGAGTTTTTCCATAATTCCACAGCAACCAAGCAGGAACACGTCCAGTAAATATTGCAGCAATTGAGACTTTTCTTTCTTTAGTGATCAAGTCTGACTCGGGTCTCACGGTTTTAGACCCAGCTGATGTGAATTCTCAAAAGAAACAGTATTTGCCCTATCCTTGACACATCTGGAGGGAAAGTCAGCCTGCTCCAGAGTAGAATGAAATGGAGAAACACAACCAGTTAATACGGAGAACTGCATAGTTTGGTTCCAGTGCTCTCTTAAACCTTGAGTTAACCTGACAGGATATATGCACATCAGAATCTGAATTTAATTAGACCAAATGTCTGATGACCAACCTGTGAGAGCACAGAAGGGCTCAATTCTAACATGCATGTGGAGACACCTGAGGGACAGAAATAAATGTTCACGTAGGAAATGTTACGTCACTCTGACATGCGTCTGTGTTGTTAGAATAGAAGAAGCAAAAAAGCAATGCATGGTATAATGCAGAAGCTTTTTTATCATTCACTTCTAACTTTTTTAACTTTCAAAAAGGTTCATGCTGTTATTCTGTCCAAAATTTGCATACACATATCCAACAGATTATTAATATTTACCACCAAGAATAAGGGATGTGGAAGTATGATAGATGAAGCTAATATGTACTTCACTTCCAACATGAAGGGTTTAGTAACTAGGACAAATCTTGCCCTTGCACTGCAGTAATAGCCATCCCATATGAACAAGAGGGGTTAATACTTTTTTTTTTTTTAAAGAAACATGTTTTACATAGATTTTTTCATGCATTGAAACTTTTAAGTGCATCACTATGTCTATGTGTTTGTATATGGAAAAAACTTTATTTTCTTACAATTACTTCAGAAATCAAGCAGTGCAATAGTGCCCCTTTTACTTTGAACAAGAAAACATTTTACAAAAAAAAAAAAATTACAACTGAAAATATTCTTTTGTGGCTTTGTGGATCTATTCTACCTGACTTTGTACCAGAGGAAAAAGCTCCTAGGGATAGACAGGCAGGTGATCATTAAACTAATATTAGACTGAGTTGAGTGTACATTCAGTTTTGACCCAAACATTGATTCCTCTGTCAGAACCTCTCCTAGAAAGCAAAGCTTGCTCTTTGTCACTTCCATAAGCACAACCAGCTGAGTGATAGACCCATGCACAGGAGCAGAGTGAAATTATTACAGCAGAAGTTAGAAGAACCCTTAAACCCATACCCCACTAGGTTGATTTTACCACAGTCACTGTTAGAATCACAGATTAATTTACCTGTGGAGAAAATCAACTTTCAAAAGATCCAAGGAAGATCATATCTACATATGTGTCAGCTTCAATTTCAAGGTCTACAAGATTGCAGGAAAATAAAATAAAAACGGAGGATCAGTTTTTCTATTCTTTCAACTTATGCAGCAAAGCAAGTCTTCCAGATCCAGACTACATAGCTCAGATATGTATGAGAATGAAAATAAGAAAGATAACCAGATACTGAAGAACAGATAAGAATCATCAAATGCATTACCATAGTTTTGAACGACGACAAATATGGCACTTGAGTGAGATATTACCCTCCAGCTTCATCACACTCAATGACACATTTAATGTCAGACTAAAATTTATAGGATATTAAAGCAAACAAAACCATGTTTAAAGCAATGTTAATGTTACTTTGCTGTTTATACACAAACCACCAGAAGTTTGCAAATTTAAACTTGACACATAGGCCTTCATCTGTTTTATAAACACAAATGGCAACACTTGCACCGAGCGCCTTGATCTGGGCTGCAGCTTTTGATTTCATGTATGGATTTCAACTCCAGCTTTTCACTTCCCTGTCCAGAAAGGACCTGGCTTCTACTCATGAAAAACTGCAAAGTAAAACACTGAAGCTGCAAAGCAGCCCAAAGGTTCTAGGAACTCTTAAGGCTAAGGGTAATATGTGGGGACATGCAGGCTATGCCAGAATTGATGGAGTGATGCTTTAGACATGGAGGGATTCCTCCCAAAGAACAGCTTGGATTTCCTCCCACTAACACAAATGAGTGCATCTATGTTTATGTAGGTCCATTCAACATTTATCTCTTTTTCCCCTACACTCTTCTTTGACAGATCTCTGTGCTTATCTCCAGTTATTAGCTATTATGGGAGGCAAAAGCCAGCAGGTAAAAGATAACCAACTTGGATATGTCAAATCTATTGTTTTCAAAATTAAAATAAATCCAACAAAGTTTTCTTTTAGCGTAGCCACTGAAATACGTATACTGTATATTTCAGCAGGACAGTTTAGTTTTTAATTCTTAGCATTCTGTACAACCATGAGAAAATAGCTGCCACCACTCTTCTGACTGCTGAGTATTTTGTGGCCCAAATTAATAAAGTTATTTAGGATGTGCTAAATTTAACAGATGACCCTAAATCCACCTTTGTAAAGCATGGTCTGAGTCCAATTTAAGTGAATTTTATACTACAGTAATATTGTCATAATTTTTTTTAACCAAAACCACTGATCTAATCTGGTTGTTACAAAGATGCTGTGAAAAGTATCATTCTAGTATTTTAAAAACCACCTCTCCTAAAACTGTTGTACATTTGTGAAGGATTTGGGGGATTTAAGCAAATTCTCTTTAAAAACTAAATTTTAGTTTACAGAAATAGAATTAAAAGGCAACAGAAATTATATGGACAGGTTTTCCAGTCCATCGTATCAGAAATTGGGTAAATTATGCTCTTTTTTGTTAAATTCTTCCTTCTATTGACTCTAAATGGGACTGACAGAGTAAAGAAGAGCAGAACTGATATGTGCTATTTCTACCCACAGTTCAATTTGTTTCATCAACCAAACACCACAGACAAAAGGATTGTGTAAGACAAACGTAACTCAGAACTACAAGCAAGTCAAGTATTAAATTATTCAATGTATGTTACTGTATGTTACTACTATTCTTCTCACTGAAATTGCAAGTGCAACAGGGACAAAAACACCAGAGTTGTTTTGTGCCACCTCTGGCAGAACCCAGTTAATGAGCGTGGCAGGGAGCAGTGCCCCTGGGCACACCCTCACACCAATCACTCTGGCACACTCACACTTGATTAGGGGTGAGCCCAAGCTGCCAGGCTCAAATCCCTATCTGGAATTGCCCTGTGCTGGCCAAAACACAGCAGTGAAGTTGAGGTGATCCGAAGCAAATCTCCACACTGTCCTGTAGCCCAGCTCTTACCCATACCAGACTTCTTTTGGTCTCTGAGGCAAGAAATGCCTTTACAGTTGGTCAGTACAAGACCTGGCACATGGGTTCCCAGGCTGAGCTTGCACCCCACAGGGTTACTGCAATATCCTATTACTGGCTAAACAATGAAGTGACATTTCCAGAATGGTGCTGATTTAAAACACTTTTTTTTTTTTTTTAAATTCATATTTAACAATATTACTTTTGCTTCTTTTTTAATGTAAGCTGAATAATATGAAGTTGCACTTTTCTTGAAAGAAATACTAAAGAACTATTAATTAGAATGTAACTTTAGAATATTTTAAATAATGTGGGAAACCAAGTCCAGTTTTTAAGGCAAAATAAATACTCCTGGTCCTGAGTTGCACTGGAAATTGAAAATGCTTCAATATGCCCATTAGCCTCATCTGAAAACTGGACACAGACTTTTGAATCATTCCCTCCCCTTTCAAGAAACCTAACGAATCTTACATAATCTTACCTAATCTTACACATTTTTCTTACCTTTGAGGTTCTAGGTGTTTTTTTCCTTTAGTTTCTTTTCTCTGAGAGTGAAAATAAGTCATTTGCATTACACCCTTTTTGCTTTCAGGTGGAAACTGATGGCAAGTCTTTCCGTGCCTGCACACAGGAGCACTGTGTCAGCACAGTCCCACCAAGTGCACAGGTCTGCACAGCAGTGCCAGGAGGAGGTGGGGCTCTGGAAGCTCTCCTAATGATCTGGAGAGAACAGCCCTACAGGAAACCAGTGCTGACCACTTTTCTTCCCCAGGACTGGAAAAGGAAGCCATTCAACCTGGGGGTCCGCTGCTTGCAGAATGAAGTGGATCAGATCTGCATGTGAGATTCAACATCCACACCAGTGAGACTTCTGCACTACAAGTGTAGGCAGAGACCAAACAGAGCAAAAATGCTCAGGAATAAAACAAAATGAAACACTGATCTATCACCAGATTGAATTCTCCTTCTCCCAGCATCATTCTGGAAAAAGGTTCGTGTTGGCTTCTGAGTAGCTGAGATAGTGTTGAACTAATACACAAACAGAAAGAAAAATATTCTAAAAGCTGAGAAGTGAATGCTAGCAAGGAGAGTGTAATTTAATAGCCTGAAGCTGTCTGATATACAGTCTGAGCATAACCACATTAAAAGAAGCCTTGTAAACCTTCAAACTGTTAGCTATCAGTTCTGAACGGAACACCAAATCCTTTAAACTACAACTTATTTTGGCTGAATTCTGCCAAGGCAAAATTAGCCCATGTTGTTTCCAACTGAAATTACACACTGCCACTTCCATTCAAAGCAAGACTCCAGGTCTTGCCTCCCACATTATTTGGATTTGACATTGTCCAGAAATTTCCTCGGAACTCCACTGGATCAGATTTGAAGATTTATGCATAGAATTATTTTTAAGACAGAGTATTATGTCTTGGCAGCACCCCTCAAGTCTGTCCATGTCACCTCAGAAGAGCTTTTCCACAGCAAGCTTTACACAGGTATAATACAATCATTCCACAAGTCATGCACTGGCTGAAGGCTCCACCCCTGCCACAGAGAAAACACTTCCAAAGAGGGGGAAAAACTTCACAGCTTCCATGATACTGGAGCCCTGCATGCAACACAACAGAATTCCAGCAGGAGACCCTCTGATCCGAAGTTCATTGACATCCATTGATTTTGTTAGGCTTAGACAATTACTGAATACGATCACTGGTACAAATTTTGGGGTTTGCTGGATTCTTGAAAGCATTAAAAGAATTAAACTCTTCATTTTGTTAATGCAGAAAAACCAACCTAACCCCAGTGTAATGTTGGGCAGCAAGTATCTTTGAAGTAGAGCAACTAAGAGGAAGACATACCACAGCAGCTCTAGGTAATTTTCTTCCCTTTTTTCAATGAGTTTGCCAACAAGTGTGCCAAATAGGCTGGATTGTCAAGGTTTTATTTATTTACTTAGTGCCACAAGGCAGCATGATGCTGCCATTCCATGCAATACAGTTAGTCTGTGGTTTCTCTGTTTCTTTGTCACCAAACATGAAAATTAAAAAAACAAAAAAAAAAAACAAAAAAAAAAAAACAAAACCAAAAATCCCTCCTAAAATATTCACTGTTATAAAAAAAAATCAGAGGATCCACAGAATGTCAATACAACCAACTTCCTGTGCCCTCTGGTAACTCATGGACTTAATCTTTTGTAGTTCTTTTAATGCTATGCATAGTCAGAAATCCCGTATTACAGAATATACATGACAAAAAAGTTCATGTTCAAACACTGAAATCAAAGAAAATGTTTCGATTCTGAAGCAGTATTTTTCTATCACAAGTCCCTCAAATATGAACTTCCCATCACCATCTCTGTGGAGAGGTAGGGTTGGGACAGAAGAAAGCCCAGAAAGAAGGAATCCAAGCTGGTACTAAGATGGCCCAGCACTGTCTCTGCCAGCTGGAGATATGAGCATCAGCATGTAGGGAAAATTTAAGGTTTAGAATTATAGTTACTATTCATAATGCTTGGCTGAACAGGAGAAATGTGTTCAGGCTGTTTACTGCAGACTCCTTGGTGCACCTCAGCTGGTACCAAGGAATTTCAACATGGGTCTTTAAGGGCTAAACTTCACATGGACTTCAAGCAGGGCAGATGTTGTCAGAATTTGAACTAGCCCACCTAAACTAGAAGAATAAATATCCTTCTCAAAATATGGGAGACAATATGGAATAAAATGTCACATTTTTTTCCATTAAGTATCTTCATCTTACCATACAGATTTTTATGCTTAATGGAAAGGGTTAAATTGCTTATCCTAAACATATAAACCATTTCCAATACCTTGGTTCAATGCAATGGAAGCAGGGAGAAAGAGAGAAGAACAGAGCAGGGGCAGTTCTACAGGAAGGAGCTTAGGAATAGAAAGGGGCTTGTAATTAACTTTTTTATTTAACATTCAATTTCTTTCAGCTAAGTCCAAAAAAGCAGTGAGAGGGTTCTGATTAGACAGTTTGCAAACTGTTATGCAGTTGTGGGAAAAGGATCAAAGCAAAATTCCTACATTTTACTGTTTGTATTTCCTGTACTTCACAATTTCACATCAACCCTTCTATGTATGAGCTTTCCTTCCACTGACACTCAAGAGCATTGCTGCAGATCTCTTATCAGGGCAACCTAAGCCTCCTAAAATTGTGCTCTAGCCACACTCCCTATGGCTGCAAGAATACCAAAATGCTCTCAGAACGTTCAACAAACATTTTGGTCCCTTAAAACCACAGACGTGACAATTGTAAAACATACCAATGAAAGGAAATATTTTATACAACAGAACTAAACTAACCAACTGGTTCTCTAGCAGGAAAAAAATGAACTGAAAAGAGTGTATTAAAGAAGAGCAGCATTAATTCTGAAAAGTTCATATGGTTGACTTGCTAGGATAACAGCTTGATTTAATATCTCACAGCAACCTTAGATGGAAACACCCATGAAGCAGCCATGGATGTTGTCCAAACGAAAAACATCTGAACTTCTCCTCAGAAGACAGGTTGCAATAGGACCTTGCAGAGCACAACCACTCCCCAGTGACTGTTTGTACACCCCTCTTACCCAGGGCCCACCCTGTGATCCCTGAGAGGAGACAACACTACAGCAGCTTACAACAGGTACAGGCAAACCACGCAGGGAAGAATCAGAAATAGCTGACAAACTGCAAATTTTTATATTTGCTTCATCTCATGCTTACTTCCTCATAACCATACTCTGAAACTGTAAAAAAAAAAAAAAATCCAATAATACACTAAACTTGTTTTAAAGGGATTTTTCTCACCAGGGAAAAAGCTGCATTTACTCCCCTATCTCAGCATAAAACTGTCTGCTCTAACTATCTTGAGGTGATATATTTATAAGCATTTCTCTTATTGAAAAATATTTTATGGATAAGTCCAAAGTTTTTGGCCATGGAAAAATGTAGACAGACATGGACTGGAAGAAAAGTCACTTAGAATCATATTTTTTGTGGCTTCTTCACAATTTGAAAATAAAATCCACTTAAAAAGACAATATTCAAGGTAAAATTCCAGCAGTTCTTTGTCGTATCAACTGTTCAGAAAATGCTACAATTCTGAAAATTTTAAAGCAAAATTTTGAAGGAAGTCATAGCGAAACATTGCCTTTACTGGGGTACAGTATGTAAGGTAAGCTATTTTTTAAACTAACATTATAGTTACTGGTAAAGAAAAGAAAAAGTAAACATCACCTCTGCCTCAATGAGTTTGTAGCATAACAAATTGTTTAAAGAAAATAATGTAAATGTGGGGCATTGGCTTTCCTGTCCTCCACAGAAAAGCAGAAAGAGGCATCTGTTTACATCAGCTTCTCAGAGGAACACAAACACACACACATGTGTAGGCACACATAAAAATACATAGTCCTAATCTTAACTCTGTTGACTTTGATTGGGACAGCCCACCAATGCCACATAAATGTGCATATCTCCTGTGTTTTTCCAAAAGTGCTGAAAAACATCATCTTCCCTGACAGAGATGGAATCAGAGAAATCTACACACATGACTACAGACAAGCAGTCCCCCTGGAGAGGCCAAAAAAACTAAACTGTATTGTCAGGAACACTCAACAGCAGCACATAAAGAAGTTTTGTTCTAAGGTACCAAATGTGCTTTATCCTATACAGTGAAAAACCTCTCCTCTTTTCTCATGCTGGAAGCAAATCTAACCAAGAAGTTGGTACAAGCAAAAACATGCAGTTACTTTGAGGTATATCTATCAAAACTTTTGGCAATAGTTAGGACAGAGAATTTCTTGCTTGTTTACCTGAAAAAGCTTTATCAACTTGAACTATACATTTACCATTATAGACTTGAACACAAATGAGGATTTTTTTCAGCTTAATTTATAGTCACACCTAGGCAAGTTGAATTGAAAATGTCACTGTTTCTCCAAAATAAGAACAACCACACAGTGTGTCACAGCAAAATACTGATAATTTTAAATATGCTTTCCTGGCTTTATGAACACAGGAACTTGAGAAGTACAGCTTAATGTATACTGGGGTTAAAGATCTCTAAGAACAGTCAAGAACTGCATTTAATATCTCATCTAACAGAAATCACTGCTAATTAAAAGCCTATCAATATTCTACACTATATTGACATTGCAGTGCACTTCACATACTCATGTCCTGTTGATATCAAATCTTCACTATCATTTTTGCTATTTCTGCTGCTCTCCTTGCTTGTTGATGCCCATCAAATCTTGTAAAGAGATGTTAATGAACTCCTTCAAGAATACAAGTAGAAATACTAGAAAACTTAGTAGGAAGAAAGGAAAAATAAGATGTGGAACTGAAAGAGGAAGACTTAGAAGAGGAATAAATAAAGAGAGACTGGTTTTCCTTGTGTTATGTATTTTTTCGGTCAATGGTGTAAAGCAATGGAGCAGTCTTCCCTCTCCTCTCAAATGCCAAACTCCAGCTAAATCCTCTGCTACGTAATTCAACTGCACAGGAAAGAAACAAAGGAATGAAAAAATGCTCCTGGATCCCAGGTCCCTGGGGTTCTGGCCCATGGAAGGGCTTCCCTGGTACCCAAGGATGGGAACAGGTTTTCTGAATCCAGCAGCTCCAATATCTGTGTGCCTGCAGACTCCTCCTCAGCCAAGCCAGAGCATTCCAGAGCCTCCACACCCTTTGGATGTGTGCTCTGCCTATCTTCCAAGAGATTACGGCTTATGTAGATATCTCCTACACCTTTGGATTGTCAAACATAAATCAGTTGGCCAAAACTGTGTCATGCAAAGTCACAGAAATTTAAATATTGACTTGAGTTGCAAAATTCAGATTTTGAATACTCCTAAATTGTGTTGGGTCAAGAGTTTAGGCTCAGTCCCTCACCCACGGGGAAAGCCAGCTGAAAAATGTGCTTACCTGTTAACTCCCACAATCATTAGTGTGAATTGACAAGGTTTTACTGCATACAGATAAGATTAATGGAATCTTTCACATTGCACAAAGCCCTCAAAGGTTTGGAAGTACCATTTAATTTGAGCAAGCAAAGCAGACACACATTTTGGATGTTGAAGATACTGGGATCTGGTTCAGTCTCACTTTAATTTTACACACAGGTAATTTCACTGATGTCACTGGAATTACCTGACTTTTACAATGGTGCCATGCCAAAGGAGATGGAAGCTATGTGTCTGCAAGGAAAGAAAGGTACAGAAGCGAAAAACATTACAAGAAAAATATGTGCAAATTAGACTTTGCAGCATTAAGTTAGCCACCACCTAATCCTAGAAAATACTGTACCTTTAACAGTATTTGGCACTGAGGAGATGACAACAGCTTGTTGCAGAAGCCATGAGTCCAAGGTACCTGAGGTTGGTGGTGGGGCTGAGATGTGGAGGTGAAAGCGGCAAGGGAGCAGCAGTTCACCTCAGAGACCATGAATATATCTGGCTTCAAAATTCAGGTGCTTTTCACACAGCTGTGTGTGATTCTTGCAAAGCAGAAATTAATCCTATATTGTTAAATCATTGTAAGCAGGAACATTTGGCAACACATCTTCCAGAAGGGCTTAATGCAAGTTTAAACAAAATGTTACACACTATAAATGAAACTGCATCAGGGCCTGAACTCTTTAGTTTCCCTAAAACAAAATGCTGGTAATTCTGGGGAGAAATCCATCATAGTCCATCTTTCCCTTATTTGAATTTTCAGCCATTTCAGCTTGTTTTTTCAAAAAGGCAGTATTTTTTACAGGAAGTACTTGCTTTGATCTAACAGTAGCAGCTTCTGTGAAACCAGTTTTGGATTAATATATTATTGATCAAATTCTTGCATTAAGGAAATGGTAAACTATACAGAAAAAGGCCTGGTGTACCACTGTAACTTAGCCATGTAATATGAGCAGAATTCAAGACAAATAACCAAAGCAACCTCAGCTCTTGCTAATAGTTGTAGCAACAGCAATTGTATGATTATGTCTGTCCATAATTTGGTCCTACCTATCCACACTGTGCACTCCTTACCTGACATTCCAGATTTTAATATTAAGAGGGATACTAAACATTTCACTGAAAAATTTACAGTTGTCCACTAACAAATGGGAAAGTTGAGGAAGTTGCTTTGTATTCTATTGAAATGGTACTGCTGTATGAGAAGAAAGATAATGATGGCACACCCAAAGACTGGTGCATGTGAATGCAGTAATTTCATAAAGAATAAAATTTTGCAAGGAAGGTATTAATGTGGGGGTCTTCAGAAACAGCCAGAACTGTGCTGGAATTCGAGATGTTGCTCAGATAGCTGCAATTCCGTATTAAAGAACATGCCAAAAAGCACAGATACATTTTAAGGTGGGAATTACATCAGCATCTGTCCTACTGAATTAGATGGTACTTCAGAATATTTTTATTTTTCACATTATCTGTAAATAATAATGTAAATGTTTTTGGTTTCTTTTTTTTCATTAAATATTTTTTTTTGTCTAAGCACAAGAATAAAAAGTGAAAGGAAAATAATTATTCTAGTATTATTTGAAGAGTGTTTCTTATTTTAGCAGAATTTTCGTGAAGAAATTCAAAAGACAATGAAAACCATAAGAAAGGGGGTTTCAAACAAAAAGTCTTTATTTTACTAAAAGATACAGAAACACTGCCCTTATTTATGTAGGAGACTATATAAAACATGGGGGTTTTTTCAAAGATTCTCATTTACTTTGCTACTTGGTCTGCTGAGAAAAAGATTACCTATAGCCACTTCTTAAGTACATCCTTTTCTTTGGAATGGGCAAAAAAAGCCTGAATAATCTTTCCAGTGTTTTAAGGACAGCTTGCAACATAACTCCAGGGAGCAGCCTCAGTTCTATACCAGCTGAAAATGTGGGCAGACAACTGCAAGGAGTAGAAACCTTAAAGGCACAGAGAGCCTTCCCTGCCAGGACTCAGCTCGGGGTAAGCCACAAGTGCTCCCTGACTCTGAAGCACTGGTAATGAACTATAGATCCTGACCACAGAGGAATAAGTCACATTAGAGAGTGCCTGCTGAAATCAATAACATGTATCCAATGTCATTAGATTTCTTTTCTCCTACAATTTTTACACCTACCATGTGTATGTCATCAATCTAACAACTTAAAGGTATTTAAAATGTCCTCAGTTCAAGGTACCTCCTGTAAATTTAGTAATTGAAAATTAAATGCACATTAAGACAAAAGTGGAAAGAGAGACCAGTGCTTCTAAAATGAAAGCTCTATTTTTGGCAATAAAAATTTAGAGCCCCTTCTCTTCCTCCCTCCCAAACTCTCAGGTTGATTCATCTCTCATTCAAATTTAAAATGCAAAGAGAGGCTGAAACAAACCCACAGAAGATTGATATGCATCGCACTCCACACATGGTTTAGCTCTTTATTCCAAAGTCTGGCATGGTGATGTTGGGTTTTGTGATGATATTATTTCAATATATAATAAACAGGGTTCGCTATAAAAACAGTGCAGTGCAAGTCCCCTTTAAAAAAAACACAAATTATTACTATAGCGCTTGGAGAGAAAGGGAGAGATTCACAATGCAGGCTCAGAACTTGGCAACCTGTAAAAGTGCCCAGTCGAAAATTACTAACAGCTGGAGATGACAGTTGTTTTAACAGCTGAGCTGACAGGATTAATTTAAATGCACTGAAATCAAAAGTAGATAACACCTGTTTAGTCTGCCAGGGCCATTCAGAAAGGTAGGCCAAAGGAAAGAAGCAGAGCCAGGGCTGTCTGTGCGGGCACATGTGCGTGTGTGCAGCATGTATGTGTGCATGTCTGCATGTGTGAGCCTCTCCCCTCCTTGAGCAGAGGGCAGAAGGGCTCCAGAGGAGAAGGACATACTTCTGAGCGCAGGGGAGATCGGTGCCTTGTCACACAACAACAGAGAGGCCAAACCCCCGCCAGCTTGAAACATCTGGTTCCCATTGTGCCCACCCTCCTGCTCACCCCTCTTCCCCCTTCTCTTATCCAAGGTCTGTGACCCAAACCCAGCAATGGATAAAGATCACTGGGTTTAAAGCTGCAGCTCCTCACTCCTGCATCCCAGCGATCCCCCTGGGTTAATTAATGCATTCTCTTTGCGCTCCCAGTCGCTGGAGCTCCCACATGCTCCCTCCCACCCGCTTCTTCCCCAAACTAAAAACAAAACAAAGAATTCCTCACCTTCCTGCCATGCCACAGCTCATACCTCACATGTCCACAAAATAAATAAATTAATTCTGCAAGGCGTGCGAGGAGAAACATGTGAGAGAGTGAGAAATGTTTTATGTGGCAGGCAAGGAGGGGCTGATTCCATCTTTGCTTTTCAGGCTATCATCCTGCACAGTGTCCTGTCAGGAGGGCTGCAGGACCACAGCTGGATGCCCCAGCACAGCCCTTGCTCTGGCTACGAGCTCCAATAGACACAGCAAGGAGAAGAGTCTGCTCCAAGGAAGGAGAATCTAGGACAACCTATGGAAACCACATCTTTTCCTGGTACCGCAGCCACCACACAAGGCCACTGTGCCAACTTATTCTAGGAAGAACCCTACAGGCCTGACTCTGCAGCTGCTCCTCTCCCAGCATTTCCACTGAGACAAAAGCAAGCTCTGCTACTGAACCTGGCTCCCAAACTCAACCTGCTATCTCATTTCTGGCTATGCAAATTGGGCTGAAATGTAAAAGGCAAACATTTCCAGGGAGCTTGCTTCCTCAGATCTGTCTGGTGCCTTCTTGTAAAGCAGTACCTCTGTCAGGCTGCACCTCCCAAGCAGTAATTCAACTTCACTGTGAAGAGGCACACAGCTACTATCACTGTCAACCATACTTGAAAACCACAGAAACTGGACACAGAGAATGACATTCACGTAGCAATCTGTGAAAAAAACACCACACAGAAAAAAGCCCTGAAGAAATTATGTTTCCTGAGCCTGCCCTGTGCTTTTCACCATGGGACTGAACTTTTCTGCCTGTATTCCTGCAGGGATGAAAGAACCCCAGCCCTACAACCAGTACAATGCCGCTGTAGCTGCACACTTCTTACAACGAAGCCTTCAGCTCTTCCTTCGTGGCCCACAGCCCACAGCAGGGTGAAAGTGAACTGAGTAGTGCTCACTGAGCTGGCTGCAAACCCAACCTCCTCACTGCCACACCAGCACTAAAGCATAGCCAGCACCTTCTTTCTTTGCAGTGGAAGGAGAAAAAAGGGTTCGATAGAACAGTTCAGAAAATGTTTGATTCATTGATATCAAAAGTTGAAGAATTATGGATCCCTTTGGTTACAGGATGAGGCACTGCCAGAAAGCAAGACAAAAAGAAAACCATCTGTGGTAGTTGTCCCTTAGCTGCAGGTTTCAGCATACTCAGCTAGGATTTTCTTTACATTTCCAGCCACCAAAACTCCCATATACTCCCTCCCACCTTCCTCTTCCCCAAAAAGCACAAAGCTTCATATAGGCTAAATCACCATGCCAAGAAAAACAGAACAACTCTCACCTAAGCTGCATTTATTTACTTATTTCAGAATTTCAAGACCTTTTATAGCATTTGTTGTCTAGGCAAAACTACTTACCTGGACAAATGTAAATATTAATAGCAATTCTGAGAGAAGAAATAAGACTCAAACTCACCTCTTGTGTGTGAGCCCTGCATACAACAAGCTGGAGTAAAACCACAGTAAACACCAATTTACATACACAAGTTTCAAGTCTGGGTGTAAAACCGCCTTCATTGTGTTTCACAAGAAAGTACCAGGACACTTTTAAACTCAAATCACATGAACCTTTCTCTGGAGGGTATACTTTGTCCACTAAATTAATTTTAATGAAGCTGGGGAGTGCCATGTGATGGGCTGTACTTGAGTTTTAGTTCTGCAACACAGTCTGTGTGTGAGAGGATTTAATGCACAGGACCACACTGCCCATCCTTGCCAGCTTTGTACCCAGGGTAGGAGAGCTCTACTGAAAGGCAGATGCTAACACCAGTACTCATAGGTAAGAAAGGGAAAAACTTCAGTATAATGAGATATAAAATTTCCTTACTTGCTGAAGCATTGAACTTTTCCAGCAAATGAACCCAGGGATTCCCAATATGTTCCTAAAATATTGGGTTAATACCAGAGTGCACTTTCCCTGTTATTTTTCATGTCCATGAACCTCTGCAAGTCTGGATTCTGCCCAAGTCTGGAAGCAGAAGTGCCAAGGAACATGCGAGAGGCTGTTCTCCTAACAATTCCAATTTGGCTGGTTGCTGGAAACAACAGAAATCCCCAGAGAAAACCAGCGATAGCTCATCTCCTGATATGTAGCACATACTGCCTGTCACAAATAAATCAGGAAATGTACAAAAATGGGGGGGTAATAGAATAATATTGAGAGAATATGCATTAAAAAAATAAATAAACCCTCTACTCCCTATAAATACACATCAAAGTAGCAGCAGTGGTAGTTGTACCAGCAGTAATAATGATGGATGTCAGGAAGGTCTGATTACCCATGCTTACATCCTCGCTTCATTCTTACAAATTTTATAAAGCCTATCTGCGCATCTAATTAATATTTTCAGAGGGTAAAAGAAAATCTTGCTTTTTCAAGGGCTTTTTCAAAGTTTTCAGTCTACTGAACATGCGATGATAATTGCTGCTGTGTTCTGCTTAATGACAGTCCTTTCCCTGCACAAAGTAAGAAGCAGTTTCTTCCCCACTTTCTATTTCTTTACCCAACTCAGAGGCCCAAAGTATAATTACAAACAATGCCTGAAGAATGGATCAGTTAATGTTAATTTATACAACAAACTAATTACTACCAAATGGTAAAAAAATCACATGTGGAAGTTCCTGTCTCCCACGCACACAACTAAACCAGTAGCCATCTGTCTCAGCCTGGGAGCTCTCAGTGACAACCGAGTGAAGCAAGGCAAAGGATGGATCCAGACACACTAAGCTGCTCCCTCTGACACAAAACCATGGCATTCTAACACCATTGTCTCTACATGGTGATCTCAGAAGTAGCAGTTTTTCCTCTCCTGTTTATAAAACAAACAACTTGCATCAGTAACTGCCTTGTTGGTTAAATTTTACCACAACCCCAAGAATTTAGGATCAGGTCTAAAATATCTCCATCTATCAGCTGTAATCCTTCCTCCCTGCATTTTCTCTGCAATACTCTTTGCAACAGCCCTAACTATCAGAAAGCAAGATGCGAGATAGTCTTTGAATCTGCTTACACCATGTTAGACAACATGATGAGAAAATGTGCTTTTTTTGTTTCCACATTTTTTTCTCAACCTGAGAAAGCAATTTTCTCCCAAACCTTGAAAAATCAAAGTCAGTACAATTGTTAAACACTTTTATGGGATGCTCATTAAAAACTGACAGGGACAAAAAAGCTAGGGACAAATCCTGAAGCATTTGTTCAGTTTAAAGTCTCACTGAATTCAATGTGAGTGTTACTTTATTGATAACTTCAATACCAGATCCTTCACGTGAATGTGGACCTCGGCATTTTGACTGTTAATTATTCTCTGATTAGCTCGCATCTAGTGAAACAAACTAAACACAGTATTATCCCCTAAGCTCTGTTCAGGGAATCTCAACTCCAATATTCTCAGCTCTCTGTGAGATCAGAACTCCAGCAGTCATCAAAGAAAGTGCTGCACATGAATAGGAGCAAAATATCAGAGTTTAGATTCATAGTACAGATTTCAGAGAAAGAAGTGTTTTTCCCCTAACATTAAAAACTTACAAATCTTTCTTTGTTTGACTATAAGGCAAAATTTTCATATTGCAGAATTATCTCTATGTATCTCATTTGAATCAGGCCCCCTTTTATGTTTCTGTGAATCCCACTGAAGTGTCAAAGTGCAGCCTTCATTTTATTAGAAAGAGACAAGCCAGTATAAGGTAAAGACTGAAGATGTTTTAGTAAAGATGAAATGTCTATGAACTTGTGCTTCTGAGTATTTCTCTATTCAAAAAAAAAGAATATGTTTCAGATAGCCTGAAATAATCACAGAGGAGGAACGAGTGGCATGGCAATCTAAAACAAGGGCCCTGTAATCTCATATTCATGAAGTAACACAGTCATTATTTCTACAGGGCCAGAACAGTATCGACAGTTTAAATTAAGTAAACAAGAAAGAATCACAAGAGAATCCACATAACCAAACAATAATGCCTAATTAGTCTTCATTCATAGTCCTTAACAGAATTATGAGATATTAAAAAAAAATACAGGGAAAGGATTCTCACATACAACAAAGAGCATAAAGTTTTACATAATAAAATACATCCAATGAAGTGGAGGAGGAAAAACCTATTTTTCAGTTGCTCAGCCCTATCTAGCCTTTTTTTTTTTTTTTTCATCATAAGGAGCAGCTTTCCATGAATGAAAACTTAGAATCCTTCACAAGAATTTCACTTCTTTTCACATTTCACAATGTTTTCACTTTTTAAAGGTGCATTTTATAGACGATTGACTGCTATTTAAGGGGGGGGGGAGGGGGGGGGGAAGGTAGGAAGAGCAAGTGCACTACAATCCCAGTTCAGCAAAGTCCAGTTCTTGGTATAACAAGTGAACTAAGACAGTTTTCAACATGGATTTGGTGTGGGAAATGAACCACTGAGTGGGATAAGACAGAAAAAGGAAGGGCCATCCACCACAGTGTGTGTTGCAGAAAAACCCTGTACCTGCTTTTGGGGGATACTCTGGACACCTCACAGTCCCTGGACTGCGACTGACATCAGGTCTCTTCCCTCCTCTTTCACCCCAAGTAGCCTCAAGCAGCTCTCATAGCCAAAAGTCGGCCTCTAATTTTAGTTCCCACTCCTGGCACATGTTGTGTCCTAGATCACTGAAAGCCTTGAATTAATACATTAACACCCAGTATTAAGCTACAGAACTGACAGCTTTATGGACTGAATTCAGCATGGGAGGAAAGCTATTGCTTAAACAATCCCACTGCCCTCTCCACGAAGGGACAAGATTTAAAAAAAAAAAATCAAACAAATCTCCACTATTATTTTGCCCATCCCAAGACTAATCAGATTGCAAAAGTGTATTGTCAGGGAGTAGGAAGGTCTGACTAATGTTAAAGCACAACTTTTAACCTCCTTATACTGAAAAGCTTGAAAAAATTGTCTCCCTGTTCAATTTTCCAACAATGTTGCCTGGTTATGCAAATACAGCAAGCATCTCCATTCTTCTCTTCTTGATGCTTTTTCACCTGCCTTTATGTCTACAGGACTTGTCTGCCAGCACAGCTGAGGCAGCTGAGTTAAACACAGCATACTGCATACTGTGTGCCCCTGAGAACCTTCAGGAGTGCAGTGGGTGGTACCTACAGCCTAATTTCTGGTGAACATTTACAGTGTCCAGTACAAGTAGATCAATGGTTAGCACCAACTTGTGAGAAACCAAGGATGAAATGGAACTGGCAGCTGAACTCTCTCCAGCATTTTGATGGCAGTTTGCTCCATGCTATATTTATGGCATAAGGCCAGAACAAAAACATCAGCCAACAAAATGAGTTTACAGAGAACTATTAGGAACATTTTGCAGTCTAGCAATATAAGAAAGTACCTCTCATTGTTTTGTCTTTGTGAGCCCCATTACTTTAAAATATTGGGTCATATATACTGTGCAACACCCACTGGGTACTGTGTTCTCCCTTCCAGTAACCTGTCTAACAATAAAATAACAATAACAAAAAGCCCCATTATTGTCTCAAAAAAACTGCATCTTCTTTTCAGCAGAAAGAGCAAGGTCCTAAACTGTTATATTATGTATACTATTCATTTAATAATTCTATGCTTAGTTATAGAATGACTACCAGTGAAAGCTCCCTAATTCATCTGAACTCAGACAGGACTGACTTGGCCAAACTAGTAAGAGAAGAATGAATTTTGCTTGGCTAGGCATCCCAGACATCCCATACCCAAAGGCTTCACAGGGGCCGTGAATCAATTAGATGACACAGCAACAGAAAATGCACCAAAAAAAAAAAACCAACTTAAAATAATCTTCAGTGAAGTATCTCCATATTTAGTTAAACACCATTGCTGATTAAAGCTGTACATGAGATCAGTGTGGAATCCAGAATTTTTGCAGCTGACAATCATTAGCAAGAGCCTGCTGTCCTCTAGTTTCATCTTCCTATATTAATTTCATATACATGGAAATATAACTATTTGGAAATACATGGCTTTATTTAGGTCCTGTATGTAGATGTCTCAGCAAAAATGCATTAACATGTTTTACAGTTTTCAACAAGCCAGTAAACCTACAGGATCAAATGAATACACAGTAATCACTACAGTTGAAACAATTTTTCTGGTTAGTTGTTGGCTTTTTTGCTTTTTCCTTTTTTTATCCCCCCCAATGCCTGACTCTGTGGGAGATAAGATGCTCAGTTACTGAAATGGAATACGTGTTATGGGCAAAACAGAAAAGAACAAGAAGTTTATCATAAAAACATCAGGGTGCATAAAGAAACCAGGAGACTTTCTTCTTCCATGTGATCTTTGTCTCTAGACTATTTACCTTAAGATTGTGTGGGCTAATCTACAGTGCAAGACTAATGCAACATTCCAAACTGTACTGCAAAAACAGGACATGAGGATAACCACTTCCAAGGCAGGAGAGCCACTTTCCTTTCTGATAAAGCACTTGGACACCATTTCTAACTTTGAGGCTTTTGTATCTTTGGCTTTATCATTCTTGTTTGTTGGCAGTGCAGTACAGTAATTATTTGGATTTTTGAGACGGAAATCATATTTTCCTTTGGCCATATGGGCTGGCCTTTGCAACTGCAATTCCTAGATATTTAGGCAAACAATTATAATTAGTAGCCAAGTAGCATGTCCCATACACAACCAACAGTCCCTGCTGGACTTCACATCCACAGACCTCATCTCCTGTGTGTCTATTATTTATTTGCAGATCTAATAATTTAACGAATTATAGCTAAAAGGCTCAGATGAACAATGGAGATTCCTTGCTCATTGCAGTGTAGGAAATTACTTTTTCTCCCTGAAAGAATCTGGAAGGAAGAATCTGGCTCTCTGTGTCACATATCTGTGCTTCTCCTTCCTTGTGCTGTCTAAGACAGTACTTTCTGTACCCCAAAAGGCAATTAATCCTGCACTGTACTTAGATACAAATATCTTACCAGCTAGGCAATAAAATTTTCCACCAATTAGTGACCCCATGGATTTGGCTCTTGTTGTTACCTTTCAGTTCTTTTAATCCTGCTCCGTCGAGGAATAGGCCTAATCCCTGTCTGTAGAGGGGTAGGAAAAAAACAAGTCATGTTGGGTTGTTTACCAATCCTGTGGTGGGTAAAATGTTGCTCTCCTAAAGCTCTTGCATATTCAGTGGGAGTGATGAACTTGCAACTGAGTGCAGAATTTGGTCCACATCACCCTGAAGCATCTATTAACCCTCCCACACTCAGAAATAAATGAAGACGAGATTCCTCTCAAGCACAATGAGCCTAAAAGATAAACTATGCTCCTCACAACAGGAAGACCAGGAATTCAGCTTCAGTCAGATGGCCTTCTCCTCCTCCCTCCAACCTGCACCAGTTAGAAGAGGGCAGGATGCTCCTTCAGTCCCAGGATGTGCCCTGCTTAGGGCTCCTCCAGAGCACAAGCCAGCAGGACCCTCCAAAGGTGCACATGCTCTCCTCACACCAAACTTCTGTGACACCTCAGGTTTTAGCTTTTACATTTTTCAGATTCTGTGCTGCTTTTGTGTGTACTTCTGAGCTTCAAATTAGAGGATGGTGAGCTCTCTTCACAGAGCAGGGGAGACAAAACAATTCCTTCTCTAGCTGGGGACCAAGGACAAATGATCCATATCTCAGGCCCAAAAACACAAACAATGTGGGCTGGAGAGAGAAAAACAAGCAGGATGGGACTTCATGGGTTAAAGCTGTAACTTAAAGCTGCAATTAACTCCAAAATGCAAATGGAGCATTATAAAGTAAGACCCCGTGAGCAGTCATGGATTTTGTGACCATTTTGGTTCATCTTGACTGGCTCTTGTGCTGCCCAAGGTGGATCCATGGAGGAGATCCTTTTACTAAATCCCTGCTTTATTCTTTAACTCTGTCCAGCCTCTTCTCTAGGGCAGCCTTCTCACGGCATCACCCATTTTGGAGACATGCAGGGCACAGCTTGTTTCCCTCCACTCACTCTGGAAGCAATGCTTGCTCTCCCCAAGCCCAGCAGTTCCTTGGAAAACCTTGAAACCACCACTCATATTTCCACCTTTTACCCCAGACCACAACCCCAGCTGTGTTGCCAGCTGTCAGTCACTGCTCCATTTGTCTCCAGGAGGGTGAATCAGGAGGAGGAGGAAGGAAGAACGTGGGAGGACTTCTGCATTGATTAGAAATGTTTGGGGTGGGAAGGAGAGGGGGGGAAAGGAGGGAGAGAGAGATGGAGATAGATTAGAGGGCAACAAAACTGGAGAGGAAGATAAACAGAGCCAAAAAGAAAAATGTCCTTTGTTCATGTAAATGGCTCTCTGCTCCCAAGCCCTCTGTATGACTAATGCGACGCTCTGGTGTGTAAACCTCTTGGGCACATAACACAAACAAAGCATAACTCGGCCTGAACAAACAAAGGCCTAAGCAACAGTGATTGAATTCATCTTAAAACAACAAATCAATTCTTCCCTATTAATGCCCTAAATACCAGCATAGGAGCACTGTCCTGTTGTAATAAACAGCCATGTGTTCAGTTACCGTCTTTTTTTCCCAACTACTGCTCTCTCCAGTAATTACACCATGCAATGCATTCTACATTGACATTATATTAATGTGCTGGGAGGAGAAATCTTAAATACAAATTAAATCAAGGCTAAACATCCCAGAAAGCCTTATCCAGTCACACAAGCGCTAACAGGGCATTCTCCAGCAGAAAGCAGAGTTTGATTTTTCTCTTAATTCACTCCTCACTTTCCTCCTCTAGATAAATAAATACATTAAAATGAAAGCTTGAAAGAGATCTATTGCCCCAAAGACCAGTGCAGCAAATCTTTCCTAAGCTCTCTCAAGCCTACTTCACCTGTACATGAATGCTCCCAACCAGGAGCATGATGCTGAGTATCAGCTTATCTCATATCAGCCAAACAGCAGCAACAAAACCCCTTCAACAATAGACAGGTGACAACAAAACAGGGCAAGAAAAACAAAAGCAGAGAACTTTTCGGACTGAGACAAAAGCAGGAGAACAAAAGTTTAAGAAAAGGTTTCCTACCCTTTTACAGAACTGTCAAACAATTTCTATTGACTGCTGAATAGCACACAGCAAACAGTCCAAACAAAAGATATGATGAAAGACATATTTACTTGTGCAGGGCTCCTCTCCCCCACCTCAACCTTTCTTTCCTTTTCACATACACCCACACTGCACCGTTTGCATTGTGTTGTTAAATAACCAATAGCAACCCAGAGGAAACACTGGAAGGGTTTCTATGATGCTGTCAAGCACCAGACAGAGGCTCGGCAGTGTCAATATGTTCTTTACATTTGGGTTCTGCCAAGGTTTGAAATTAAAAATAAAATAGGAATAATAATACTGGGAGAGGAAGAGAAAGATGGCAGTGAGTTAGTGCATGGATGTACAATAAACTTTTAAATCAGTGGAGTATCATCCTACCTACCTTCTGGGTTTTACTTCAGCAATTTGAACTGTTATGGAAATAAATAAATAAATACAGCTATGGAAATAAATAAATAAATATAGCTTTTCTTTTTACTGTGTAGTGGCTGCAAGAATTTTTATAGAAAGCAAAGTAAAATCCTGGAGATTCCCAGGTCCTCAAGAACAGACTCCGAGGTTTTGGCTGCAAAGACACACCAAGCACATCTAATGTTGTATGTTCCAAAATCTGCTCCAAAATAAAATGCCCTAGGTGCTGCAGAACTTTGCTGACTTGAGGCTTCAGAAGGCACAGAAATCTGCACGTTTGGAGAAAACTGAATTTTGAAAGCTTTTCTGACTAATATTACAGATTGCCCTCAAAACCACACTGTGTAACATTCAGATATATTTAAGTGTCTGTAAAACAACTGTTCATTTGTCCTTCTCAGGTCATTAGATACAAAAATGCCCCCAAAACCTCACCAGGTTTTGCAACTCATTTTTGTTTGACTAGTTTGCATTTTTTCATTTCCAAGTCAGGGGAAAAACTGCCAAACCAAGTCAGGGGAAAAGCTGTTTCCACCTGACCCAAAGTGTTTTATTTAATCCTAATTGAAATGTTTTCATTTCTCTTTCAGATTAATCATCTTCAACATTTAAAAACAAAAAATATCATTTCCAAAGAAACATTTTGTCTAAAAACGTTGACTGTTCCAAATTTTCTACTAGTTTTTGGCTAAAATTAACTTGTTGAATTGTTAAATGCTATCAGTCCTTAATTATTTGTAACAGGTTTTAGGGTGCTTAGGGCACAAGAGTTCCCCCCAACTCTCCTTTATTTGGTTTTTGAGCACTTTTTGAATGTATACATCATAGAAATCATACACATACAGCATGCTTTCTCCTGAGGCAATGCAGAAGCCTCAGTACAATTAAACTGTATGAGAAGGGAAGGTAGTGAAAGGAATTCTGCCTTCCCAGTGCAGCCTATGTACAGTGCAGGAGATGTACACAGATGCACAGAGCTGGCAACTCTCAAGCCACCTTAAAAACACCAATGTTAAACAGACACATATCTAATAAAACTCAGCAACAGCTCCAAACTTAGGAGTGTTTTTACAAGGCTACTTCATTAGTTAAACAAGCAAGTGGGAGTTGCTGCAAAAGTTGCTCCTTGCCTTACTAGAGGCTTTCCCTTGCTTCTGGTAAACAGAAGACACAAGACAGCCTTGTGAATAGCTCATGGCACAGGCTGAGAGCTAAAGCTAATCAGACAGGATGACAGGTCATCTTAATCAGCTCCAAAAGCCAATGCACATGCTCGTCCCAGCTCCTCACCTCCCCTTTCCGCCTCGCTCTCTCTCTCTCATTTGGCTGAATCTCCCCCTTCCCCCTCCGCTCGCTTCCCACAAATGGTGCTGTTAAGAAAGAACACAGGGAGCCCTTCAGGTCTCAGCATCCAGGGCGCAGGTGGTGAGGAAAACTTTGAAGTGAGCTCTCCACTAACTCTAGAGCCGGCCGTGCCTCCTCCGTAAGCAGCTCTTATTAAAAAAAAGACCAAGCATCCACTAGAACAAAACCAAACAGGCCTATTTAATTAGGGCAAATACTTGATATCCACTTCTTCATGTTAAACCGCACAGTCACACAAGCCTGGGAGGTCTGATTAATTTTAAAATGCACAGTCGTGACAAGCACCTCAGGGGTAAGAGAAAGGGGAAAAAAAATCCCACAAATCCTGCTAGCTCGACAAATAGGTTCCAGCTAAATGGCGTGTATGTTGCCCAGATTAAGATGTTACTATTCAGCAAGGGCTTGAACCTTTAATGTGAGGGACAAGAGGCCTGAGAAACAGGTGGCTTGCTCTTCACTCTCGAATAAATGACATCCCCGAAAGCCGCGGCACACGAGCACGCACAAGGAGCTGGCACACTCCCCCACGTACATCTGGGTACTGCAGACTGGGGCAGAGGCCCCTCCAGCACTCATCCAAGGACCAAAATGAAGGTCACAAAGCTAATGGCTTTCCAGGGGAGGGGGAAATGAAAATAAAATAGTAATAATTAAAAAAGATAAAATTGAAAAAGAGCACACAAAAAACCAAAGGCTAACTGATCTAGGTGGAATACAACAGGGGAAACATACAGCAAAATGATGTGGGGTCAAAGGTGGCAGCAAATTTTGAAAACCCCTACTCCTCACAGTTGGTGAGGAGTCTGGCTACTTGGGGGATAAAAGGCAGACAGGAGCCCAAATAATTATTTTTGCATTGCTGAACTACTTATATGTTGTGCTGTTAAAGATGAGAAGTGAAAAGAGAAAGCATTCTGCTTTGGCTCCTGCTTGTTCAATATTATGGAGTGAACATAACCCAGAAAGAAATTTTAATTGTAGAGATTCATCAGAGGAGACTTTCATTCTGAATCAGGGAGGGGGAGAGAATGACTTCATCTTCTCTCCAAAAGCACTATTTTTCTGTATCTCACTTGACCATAATGCTTTCTTCTATATTTGAGATGCTGTCTCAGCACCTCAGATGCCTTTATCAAAAGGAAGAAGAAAAATCCAAAAGTTAAAAACCTTTGAGGATGTAAGAAGAGAGAGTTGGAAGGGAATCTGAGCAAATTTTGAAAACATCCATTGAAATAAACCGTAACTATCAGGCTAAACTGTTGGGAAAGAAAACACTTAAAAACTGAAGGCAACAAATGAATAAACTTCACTTTGAGCAAGTCAGAGTTGGCAAGGCTTCAAATCAGGCTACCTCTGTTCTAGAGTTAAAGCACTTGTTAATAAAAATTTAAGCTACAGTATTTAACAGGGCCTTCTTTCCACATAGGCCTATTTCACAAATAAACTTTGAAATGTTTTAATTATTTTTTATTTGTATCAGCAGTATGTGAAGGCACATTTCCATATGGCAGGGTCTTTGAAAGAAGCAATGGAAGTTTGATGCTGGCCTGCTCTACAAGAAAAGACACATTTTCTGGTAACAGACTGCAGAGATGAGCATAGAACCACAAGGCACCTGAAGCATCCTTCCACAGCAGCAGGAGTGCACGAGCAAAACTTGAAAGTACTCAGCTGCAAAGTACCCTTGTTTGTCCTTCAGTGGAAAAGCATTACAAAGCTTCTTCAACACGCACTCTGTCAAAGGGGCAGTGAGGAACCAAATAAAAGAACTTTAAACCTCAACCAATTACAGTATCCTTAGGCCTTTCCTGAATCTGTGCACTTTATTTCCTCCCATCTCACCAGATGGGATTTAAAAACAAGGGTCTGCATTTCAAAGGCCACCCTTCTTGTGCCCATGAATGGCTTGCTTTGGAATCTATGGCTTAAAAAGAGGGAGACCTTGATCTTTTTACAAGATTTGCTGATAAAAAGTTTGATAATGTTAGGAGATACTCCACCTAGAGAGTCTGAATTCAGTATGGGTCACTTTTATAGATTATGAACTGCTTAAACAACAGTCATTTAAATTACCACATTAACAGGTGTTGTGATTGATAATGTAAACTTGAACATCAAATACAAATAGCCTTTAGGGGATGTTCAGAAGACAAAAATCATGCCTAAGAGGGTCTTCCCATCCCTTTTTTCATGACAAGTAATTACTTACAGTCCTGCTGCCTACTATAATACATGAGGCTCTAATACCCTCATTGCCTGTTAAAGCTCCGCAAACTCACGTATTCCCTTCTTACCAAACAGCTGAGATTAATTGTTCCCCCTCTGAAGACCTAAGGACTCTAAGATCAAAATTTTGGAGCAGGAAAAATATGAAACACAATAAATGAATAATTTGTGTGTGTGTGTTCATATATACTTCTGTCTAAATACATAAAACACATTAAACATATTGTGTGCACATATGTATGTGTGTATATTTGCATACGCGTCTTTATGGGAAATTCAAAGTATTCACTTAACAGCCCAACTGAATTGAGTTTCAGAGGTCCTCACCAAGGAGGAGAGGGTCATGTAGATGAATGACTGACATCCACCCAAGCTCATTAGGTAGATGTTCACATTATCTTTCTTTATACAGACATTATCCTTCTTTATACAGAATTCTTTATACAGAATTCCTACAAATTCTGTACAACAACATGCAACTGGCCTCAGAAGACCCACTGTGAAGGTTTTAAAGATGAACAGATACATAACCCATTAAAACTGCCAAAATGGAAAAAGAGGATTTATTCTTAATGAAAAATTAGGAGATATAAAGAGCCAAATAATACTCCAGCTTATTCTGAAAATAGGAAGGAATTTACTTGTTTGCATCTTTCCTTTCCAGAAGCCAAGCCATACATTTAGGGGAAAGGCTACAGAGATTTTAGAGATTTAATTTTCCACAAGCACAGGCCATAAATTAAAACACAGCAATCCAATCACATTAATAGTGCAAGGAAAAGCTAAGTGGTTGCTTTGGTTTTTTCTTTCACAAACTTGTGTCCAGCTCAGTGACTTCAAAGAGACTTCCATTCATTTCTACAAATGAGGAGAAGAGACAGAGAGTATCTGCCATCCTCTGAGGCCTGAAGAAAACAGAAGAGAAACATGCCCGTATCTCATTCTCCTAATGATTTTAGCTGCTAAAGGAATCCCATGGTCGGCAGACGACCCCCAGGGCAAGGGCTTGAGGTCTGTCACAGTATGTAAGGCTTCTCCAAACCCACTCCATTATCTTCATTATCGTGTACCAGGAATAAAAGGAGACTGACTCCTCTTCTGGAGCTCAAGTTAGAAAGGACAGAATGTTTCATGTAAAATAACATTGTGTGACTTCAGTAATAGGTTTATGCCTTTGGGGGCCTAAGAATAAAGCTACATATATGGATTTTCCACAGAATTTGAGAGAAGAAAAATGAACACTGTATTAGCAACAAGTAAAATTCTGCGAGTTTTAGACCTACTGAAACACTTATGTGTCTGTGTCAGCATGACTCATTTTCAATCACATACTTCCATCCAGCAGCAGGAAAAAGGCAAAATTAGGGGGAAAAGAAAAAGAGCAAGGAGTTTTGGAGCTAAGTATCAAAACAGCCCCCCCCCCCCAGTCCCCCCAAGTCATACCCAAGGAGCAAGGAGGAAAAGGCAGCGCTGAGATTTTGGAAGAGCAGGCAGCATGGGCTCCTACAGGGCACATTAACCAAGAGTATATACTCAACAAATCTACACAAAACCATTTATGTGAAGAGTGATGCTTCCCTTATCAGCTCCTGTGTGAGTACAGGGAAGTGTTTACATATGTACGCTGCTGCACTCTGAGCAGTATGTTTAAAATGTAAAAATTCTTGTCCTTTACCAACAAAACTTACTAATTTTTAATTTTATCTTCTATCAAACATAATTGTAGAAAACCGTTTCCCTTGAAGTTTCTTAGAAAGAGTCAAACCTGTTATCAATACTTTAGAATATCTCACTTGTTTTAAAGCCCATTTCAGAAAAGATAAACCCTTTTCCTGACTGATATGGAGTTTGAATTGAGACCTAAAGTTGTCTAGGCTGCCCTTCCCTTTTTTCTGATTTGGAAGAAACAGGCCATTTGAGAGAATGCTTGAAAAGCACGTTTCCCACAGCAATTCAGAGGACTATTTCAAACAATAAAAAGAGAGCAAACACAGCCCATTGTACAAGTTAAATAATATATAAACTTTTGAGTACATAGAGAAATGGGAATGTGGCTCATATCTGGTCTTTGAAAGATTCACAGGAAATTGATTTAATTAAACCTCAACTACTGATGCAAATGTTTCCCTTTCTTCCCAAAGGGAAATAAAAGTATTATATTTTTCTTGTTGACATAATGCAGCAAAGCTTAACGAAGATTCTTGATCTTCATCCCACAAAGCTTTACAAACTAGCAAGACTAAAAATCATTACTGAAATATGCATTTATCACAAATTGCTGCATTTTTACCTACATGTACTATCAAAGATTCCCACTTGTAACACCTCATTCAAAGGGAAATTCATTAATATGCTAATTACCTGACTAGCAACCAGTGATGACTGACAATTTTACTTTAGCACTACATGAAGAAGACATGACAATAATTTTCAGCTGGAGTTCAAACAGAGAAGACACTGTGTTGTATGGTACATATCTCATTTAGGGAAAAATACTCATATTTGTAGAGGATCTCTAAGAACAGTCTAGCCATCTGCACCCAGAAATATATATTTTTTAATTAGCCACTCTAAAAACAACCATGTTGGCTGAAGGGAAGGGGGAGGGAGGCTTGTCAAAATGATGTATTTGTCCCTCACCACCTTTCAATGCTCTTATGCAAGTCTAATTTTCTTCCTAGCCACCTCACCTCTCTGGCCCCCTTTTGTTTCATGTCCCATTTCCCATTCTCTTCTAACTTCTGAACTTTTGTTAGTTCGCTTTTAAGGAGAAAAGGAAAAAAAGCTCAACTCTTTCCTATTCATTTTTTCCTGGATGGGGAGTAAGCAGAGACATGAATATGGCACCCTCATAATGATTTAACTAGGGCTTAATGAAATTTTCATCACAACCTGCTGTTCAATTTAATGGCCTTTGAAAGACAATAGAACAATGGCTAGAGGGAAGAAAAGATTTTTTGTTGCAGGCATTTGCAAAGCCCAACATTCAGTTGCTCCCCCTCCTCTCTCTCCCAATCTCCTCACAAAGCTGTAGATCTTTTGTTTGTACTGTATATTTTCGTTTTAGTAGAGCTGAGATAATGCACAAGCTCTGTAACCATTCTCATGTCTATCTGTGGCCTTTCCTTAACGGAGTCTGTGCAGCTTGTACGACCTCATACTCAACAGAGTATTTATACACTGCCCAGAACTCCTTGTTCTTCCCTCTCTCCAATAAAAGCCTGGTCTTCTTCCCACCCATTCCCCCCGCAATCTCTTCCCTCCAAAGGCACAAGGTATGCTATGGCACAGACCATTACATCTACCTAAATGCAAAAGAAATGTTGTAAGTAATATTAAAAAAAATGCTCCAAGAATTTGCTTCCCAGCAGACCTTTACTGTGTGCTCCAGTCAAGAAAAGCCTAATTTACAATCCTGTCATGCTCCTGTATGTGCCAGCGTGTTTGTATCCATACTTCTGCTCCAGTATGCAGGTTGTCCCGAAATTTTCTTGTGGGTGCTGTCACTTCATGCTTTGAGCACTGAGGTGGGCCCTGAAAGCCCTGCTTTTAAGCATTTGGAATAGATTTCTGTAACAGGACAGGTGAGTGTGAATGAGAATGGAGTCTCATTGCTGTGCCCTAGGAAACAAGGCTCCGTATGCTCACACAATTGGCTCGCAGTGCCCCGAAAAGACAGCTGTAAATAAGCATGCAGATACCTACAGAGAGCATAACAAGAACTTCATCTTCCAGTAAGGATTTGGACTCTGCCCCAAACAGGGAAAAATTAAAATTCCTCACCTTTGGTCCTAGTCCCAGCCCAAAGAACACAAGTCCCATCACCACCAGCTGGAGAGAGGGTCTCAAAAGACACTTGGTCTCCAGAAAGTTCACCTAGGAGACGAAGCTGAGACTTGCTGGCTACACATAATGCAGGGAACACCTGCATTCCCTGTTCATACAGCACCTGCACTACACATAAACAGACCATGATCTGTCCCACACAAAACCCTTCACAAACTCCCAATTTGCCTTCTTACCTTTCAAACAATGACCTGCCCACTAGATCATTTCACAAAAACACTGACACTGATAATAAATAATACTTCTTTTAGTTCTAGAAATGGGGAGAGTAGTGGTGTAAAAGCCCCCAGGTGATTAAAGTTAGCTTACTGCAGGCATATTGAGGAGGTTGCCACTGTAACAAAAAGACCAATAGAACTCTCTTTTTTGGGAAAATCTAAAAGCATTAGCTATGATGGGACACTGGTAAAATTTACCTCTAATGTAGAAAAGAACTGTAAGATCTGCTGGCAAGGAAAAGCAAACAGAGCAGAAAACGGCACGATTAGAAAGTATATGTATCCAAAGGATCTGGAGAAAAGAAAAGAACACAGAAAATTTTGGCCAGCTTCCCAGGCCTTACCTTCTGGCTCATTTTTGATGAGCTCTTCCATTTTCCTTTGCTTCAGGGTGTCCACGACATCTGCCAGGCTCCCCTTGCGCCGCTCGGGGGTTCCCAGGGCTGTGCTGGACAAGGACTCTCCACTCTGGCGCCCACCTTCTTCTGCCTTCAGGGGTGAGGTAGATGAGTTGTGCGGGGCAAATGAAGACATCACTTTATTGCCATCAACTTCCTGAAAGGGGAGAAAAAAACAAGATGAAACGTTCCTTTCTTTTCTTGAAAAAGCGGGGGAAATAAATCGACGGAAAGAAAGGAAGAACAATCCTTTGTTCTTTGAGTTCATTGCTACTTGTTCTTCTGTTGAAACCTTTAAAAAAAGGCATGCAATGCTTCAAAAACACCCAGAAAAAAGCCTACCCATAAAGCATAAACCAAGATTACAGGCTGGAGTGAACAAAGATCAGCTTGCAAGACAGAAACATAAAATACAGTTTTTCCCTAATTGAGAAGAAGTGCTGTTCTCATCGGTTTCCTAATAACAATGATATTGATTACCTGTAATTGTTTGTTCTTTTACAGGTCTCTTTCTAAAAAAACCTTCAATTTTTACAAGGACCATTAATTTCCTGACTTTATAAAGTACTTAATGCCTTGATTGGCTAGTTGTTTTAAGAAAGAAAATAGCAACTAAACATTAAATGTCCTTTGCCATATGACATATTTTTACTCACAGTTCAAGCAGTTCTCCCATCTATAAAGGATGAAGCAATTGCTTTCTGTTTCCTAACTCTATTCTCTTCTGTCTTACACCTTCATTTCTTGTAGAAACAGTATTTTTCACAAAGGTGGTCCTAATGACTTTCCCTGGCAGCACAATGGCAAAACTCTGACTTCCTGGAATATGCACACAACCCTCCTCATGTGAGAGCCCACAGAGGTCTACTCATTAATTTTAATGGAAAGCAAAACTGATTCCAGCATCTTCAAACTTGCCTTCATTAACATAAGAGCCTTCTCCTCCACCTTAAAGCAACGTTCTCTGCACATATTCCTCCTCCTTTCATGTCTGTTGTACCCTACCTTCTGTACACATCTCCCAAACACATTTTTCCTTCTGCTTATATTTGTCATCTGTACCTGAAAAACTTAGGTCAATGTCTCCAAACAAGGATTGCAGCAGAGTAATACACTACATAAAATAGAAAGCTGTAAACATAAGTAGTTTTTATTTTGATGCGATTTCCCAGTGGTTTTTTTTTCACTATCCTATTTTTTAACTCTAGTTGTTTAATAAATATTGTTTTTTAAATAAGCCACTGGATAATGTTATACGAGTTACAGACTTGGTTGAAAAAGTCTTAATTTTTTTTATTTTTGCACTGCATTTCAGAGGGTATGAAGGTGCTATATATGTCTATAAATATGTACACACACTGATTTTTGATAGTGATTTTTGTTATAATTTTATCTTTTTGAGTAATTTTGATGTCTCTGCTCTAATAAATCATAGTATTTCAGAAAAAAAAACTTTTATGAAAGAACATAAGTTGCTACAAATTATTTTAATAAAATCTGAGTAAAGCTACATGGAAAACATGCAATAAAGAAAATATATTTGTTTTCACACGCTACTTTGTTGTGTCAAAAAGATTACCTATGGTTAAGGAAACTTTAAATGCAAACAGTTTTGAGCAGCTTGAATGTGTTATACTAGTGAATAAATTCCCTAACAGAATCGGATTTAACTGAGATTACAATCTGGGCCATCATATGCCCCAAAAACCAAACCCAGTGATGTTAATGAGAGACTTTCTACTGACGTCAATGAGCTTTTGACCAAGCCCTAAAAAATTTTCAAACTCAAATCAACAGAAATGCTCCCTTTTTTTCCTTCCAACTCCCTCCATTTTTGTTCTGCACTTGAAAAATTCCTAGCTGCTAACACCGGACTTCAAAACTTAGTTGAAGCCAAATGCAATTTTTTCACATACAGACTTGAGTAAACTGATTTTTTAAACACCAATCTAAACAAGCAAAATGGTTAACTTCAGCATAATTTCAGATTTTATCTAGAATTCAAAACCATTATCACCAAGTGGCTATTTTCTCCCCTACACACAAGGCTGAAAGAGGAAATATCTTGAAAGCTGCTTTCTTATTCACACTTTGAGACAGATAAGCCAAATATCATCATCCTTAGTTACAGTTCTTAAATCTACCTATGCCACCAGTCATGTATATGAACAGTGGGTCTCTTCATTTTACCAGGAACTAATTTCTTGTTTTAATCCAAAGCAGGTTCCAAAAGACTTTCACTCCTGTTTCTGTGTGTCACAGACAGAAAGTATCTGTAAAACTTGCCAAAACTTCAGGTATCACAGCTGCTGCTTCCATGCCCATTTGGGGTACATGCAAATGGGGTTTTATATGTACAAATATATTCTGAGAATAAAACCAGTTTGTTATAAGAGAAGAAACACAAGAATACAAGGATTGAATGACTATGTAAAGTAATATAAGATGGTTTTCAGAATCACAAATTGCTTGGCTTTCAAATGAAACTCACAAGTATTTTTAAAACTTGCCTTGCTTTCTGGGGAAAAGGAATTGTAAGGGGGACAATGCAGTAGTCTGTGAACAAAGCATCATGAAGGGACTCTGAATACTCAATTCCTTGTTCTTTCAAATGCATTGTGAAACCACAGAAAATATCACTTTTTTTCCCTGCATTTCAGCTTCCTACCTGTAAAACAGCCACAAGTAATCTTTTATACTATAAAGGTCTTAGAATAATAAATTCATTAATAACAGAGATACTGTCCTACTACAATGTTGGCTAAAAGCATTTAGAATACCACAGTTAGAAAGACTTCATAGCTGGCAAAGAAAGGAAAGGGAAGTATTCTACACAGATTTTTTTGAAAGGTAAATTAGATACTAAAATATACAATCAAGAAACCATCCCCTGCAATAAGTTTCTTTAGATCTCTCAGGTGTGCACGTATGCAGTGTTTGCATATCACATACATGGCTATTTATACACTTGTGGGATTTATTTAAGCCTCAATCAAAACACATATACAGTAAGGGAACAGCTGCAATCACATCTCAGTGGGCTAAATTACAGTACACCAGTGAATTATTCATTCAGAAAGATCTGCAGCAATCACACATCCATTGCGTGATTTGCAATCCAAGAGGAATCCTCTCCTCTCTGTGCTGGTGGAGGAGAGCTCACCCCAGCTTCTGCTGCTGAGGACACTTCAGCATGAATCCTCCAGCAAACCAGCTCCAGAACCTGCTCTCCCACAAGCCCAGCATCCTTTTATTCTGCTGTTCACAACAACACGAAACATGCAACAGTTACCTTGGCTTTCACTTCATGCCCCTCTCTTTTATTTTGTTCTTTCTTATGCCATTATTTGGAGACATGAAAAAGCTGTCAATGGGTCTGAATTTTTACTTCTAGCATGTAAAAAGAAAGGATACTTCCACCACATAAAACCTGCTCGTGTCAGTGGATGCATAAAGCAAAAAAATTTCAAGTAAAAAAAAAAAATCCTCTGATACTGTACACAGAAGTTTACTGTCCCCCTGAAAACACTCAGAGAAATCCTTAATGGCAAGAAAAGAGATGTCAGCAACAGTTTAAAATCAATCCCCTGAGAAGTTCCTTCCCAACAAGCGAGATTCAGCAGGTTCTTTTTTTAAAGGGACAAATTGACATGACTTTCTCCAGTTTAACTAAGAGAAAAGCAACAGCACTGTAAACTGGTATTAAGAAACATCAATACCTGCTATTGACGTTGTACAATTAAGTCCATCAAGCCACACACAAGACTCATCTCTCAGCCAGCAGGGCAGTGGACGAACACTTTTCCTGGAGAACAGGAACAGCCTCTCCCAGCTGCATAACCATTTCACCTGTTCAAGTTTGATTACATTCCAGCCTCTGGCACTGCTAATCCTGGTTACAGTTTTATGCAGGCAGCAGCTGCTCTGTGGATGGGGCTCTGCTGTTCACCTGCACTGCCAATTGCTCTGCTGATGTGTGCTGGCCAACATCTCCTCCAGCTTTGAGCTGGGATGGTACTCACCAAACACCTGAGGCTGCTGCTTCTTGATTTCCCCTTCGGAAAGGCAGACAAGGATCTGCACAGATCTTGCTGAAGCAAACCCTCCAGCCCCTTCTTTCCCTCCCAGGCAACAGCAACACAAAAGTGACCAGCCCACGTCTCGTGTCTTCTGCTTCTGTTCCAAGCTACAATCCACAGGAAGACCTGTTCATTTACAAGAAAGTTGCCTCAATATTGCCAAACAGCTTCCCACCTATGGAGGAAATACCTCTTCCAAGGTTTAATGATAAAACAGTCTTCTGCCCTTTCAGGATGAGGTCAATAATCTTCCTTTGTTAATCTTGGGCAAGCTTTACTTAATCTAACCCCCTTGTCACCTTTGTGATTGACAGGAAAAGTCATGTCACTGGACAATGGACTTGGACTCACTGAGCAATATCTTTTTTAAAGATTACACAATGTTACCCTTGCTCTCATAAAAAGTGCAAACATTGTCCTGTTAAAATAAACTCTTCATTCCAGCTGTATCTTTCAAATTGTCTCCCTCTGTTTCCAGGGTCCAAGGGAGGCATATTTCAGTTCTACAGAGGAACATTTACAGGTTTAATGAAAAGAAACAGGTTGTACTCTGTGAGATTTCCAAAATATCTCTTAGTGATCTAAATAGATCTCATCTTCTCCTTCCTCATCTAGAGATGCACATTATTCCTGTCTGCAATTAAACTCAGACACTCTGCTTCTGTGACATTAAAATTTTGTCCCAAACCAACCAAGAATCAAAGCAGAAGAAAACTGAGAACTAAGTCTGAAACTGTTAATTACCACCATATGGTATGCATGAAGTCTGCATCTGTAGGGGAAAAAAAATATATACCATGAGAGTTCTGGTTTTGCAGCCAAAAACACCTGGAATAAAATACTTGTGTCTTTAAAACAAGCACAGATATTGTCTGATTGTAAGAAGCCTGTAATCCTAAAAGCAACCAAAAAGGTTCTTTTCTTCAAAGCTGGAATTTTGCCCATGGTTCACTCTTTTAGGATGTGTAAAGAAGACCAAAGGCAGGTTTTTTTCTCTTTCTACACTAGACATGTAGGCTAACATATAATCTATTTTATAGCCTCCATAGTGACCAGGAAGCTGGTAACAGTATGACATAAGAGATAATCAGAAAACAGAATAATTCATTCTTCTGAAGACAAATGATTCTCCAGCAATTTAGTGCTGTTTCCTATTTTTTTTTAAATTTATTTCCCCCAACAATATCGCAGGATATGAGTATGTGTAAGCAGGATATGATATGATATGTGTAAGATTCAACAGCATAGCTACTTCAAGTGAAAATCTGGAAGCCGTAGAAATACTTCCATTGCCCACAGAAGGCCCACCAGCAATTACAAGAAAACTCAACTTGACATTTCCAGTATTTGTTAACATATAAAAGAAACAAAACAGACACACAGTATTCACAAAGCAAGAATGATCTTCAGTTTTTTGCTTAATCTTCCATTTACAATTTTTGCCTCAATTAATGTAATTAACTTACTCCAGGAGCTTAAGTGCCATTGCCTTTCAATGGGAATCATATTTTCAAATCACTTAAGTGTTCTGGAAAACTGTCATCATCTCCACGCTGTGTCACAGGGGCTGCAGAGCAGGGATTACCACAAACCTGCCTGGCTTATGGTGGCTGTCAACCTGGCGCCTTCAGGAAGGTGAAACCCATATTCCATAAGGCTTCCCAGTGGACACTGTGCTTTTCATATGTTAGAATTTCCTTCCTTCTATCTTGTATTTAATAGGTCTTTGGTCTGTAAATCTCCTCCATGCAGTAAAGTTGCTCATCTCGTGGAGAGGAATGATCTCAAGGAGATTTAAAAGGAACAGTGGAGGACACCATAAGCAAACAGGAGACTACCGAAAGTCATAGAAAGGAAAAACAGGAGGAAGAGTTCTTACTTAGGAAGTAAGAACTGACACATAACCCAAAGAGGGATAGAAGTGGTTAAGGGCATTATAAAGAGATCCAAAGGTTATGGGTCTGCAATCAGATCCATGCAAAACAACCACTGTCCTTATACTGATTATTTATTTTCCTAGGACTGTGGTTTTAATTATGACAAGGAAATCAAACACAATAGAGACTGAGGAAGTAAATGAATAGATCAGAAGAGTCAGCTGAAGAGGCCATTGTGGCAGAGAACTTTTATCTGAATTAGGTGAAGTAAGCACAGTGAACAGAGATGCACTTTTTTGTTTTCTTTTTACTGTGACTGTGCTACTACCATCAAGAGAAATAGATTCAAGTCAAATACTGATTTGGCTTTACTGATACAATGTATCTGGGACTCCATGATCCATATCTTGGAGGTACTACTGATTATTAGACTTATATAATCCTGATGACATCTTGTTCTCCCTCTAAAATGTTAAAATTTCACTTTGTAATAAGAATTTTATTTTTAGCAATCATTACTAGCTCATGTCCTTCACTTTGATTTATTTGACATGAAGTGCTGTATCTAATTAATGACCTTTTCCTGATGAAGCAGCAGATACACTGGCAGAGGTTTCAGTGGGAAAGCTAACAGGTATTTTCAGTGCTTGGTATCCATGAACCTGGCTGGAAATGGTTCAAAACTCAAAAAGACAACCATCTGCCACAGGCACTCTGCTACATCAGACTCCTTCCTTTCTTTTACCTTTTTCCTTCATATGTAAACGGAGATATTAATGAATATTTCCTGCAGCTTGAGGCATTTTAAATAATTGATATAACAAGCCTAGAGATTATTGACTACAAGCCCCACAGTGGTTATGTTTTCATTTTTATTGATGCAATAAATACTCGGCTTCTATATTACTCTTAGATTACTCCATGGGGCACCACAGCCCAGCCACCTGAAACTGGAAATTGGGAATTCTCTCATACATCAAGTACCACTCCACAATAACTGACAGGAACACCGAAATGTACCTTGATTTTTTCCAAACATCACAATACTCAGACTACTGCCACAACTGCACAAGCAAGAGGAAATTTCAAACACAAGGTTTAGAGATGAGCTGCAAGAAACTGTTTGGTCGCATTCACACAAAAGGAGTAACTTATAATCCATTTTGCACCGATTTCTAACTTTATCCTCTGAGATTTAGAGAGAATAGGAACAGATTTTTCAAGGATTTAAGAATCTACAGATAGAAGGAGGTGTCCTAGTGGGATTTCTGAAAATGCACAATAATATAATATTCATTTAATTCTCACTGCCTTAATTTTAAGTGTCTGAAAATAAAGAGGTGGAAGCAGCACGGTGTGACTGTGTGACTCTGTGTGCCTCTTCACTAGACCATTATCAGCCTATCTCTAGCACAGAGCACAATCTGATAACCGATGCTTTAAAACAAACATTTTTCCTCTGGCTGTTCTGCATTCCAGCCCATCCCCAAACATACAGCACAAGTTTAGTATTTCTTACTGCTTATCCCATAATTTCTACTTGATGTATTAAAATCAAAGAATTATATGCAAACTTTGGACCTGTTTGTAGTAAAAATATATGAGAAATTTTTGTTGGTGAAATTTTAGAACTTTTTTATATTGAATGCCAAGCATGGCTTTTTAAATTATTTTCTTCTGTGGTCTGTATTTTGGTTTTATTTTTAGCCTACCTCTTTGTCCCATTTCTTGCAATGAAGTGTTCCCCATATATGAAAGTAATTTGCAAATCCTTAGATATTAAATATAGCAAAATGGCAATAACTACTTTGTAACAGGCTAATGTGGGGTTAGTGACATGAGTCCTGACACCCATACTCAGACCAGATCTCCCCTACTGCTGCTTTCTTCAGCTAAGCTCATTTCAAGAAAATAACGCAATATAGGATTACATCTATTTGCTCTCAAAACACTTAACAAACAAAACTGGCATTCTGAGAACTCCTAATATGTTAGCTATAACCTGCAAAAACAAAGAACATGTTGTACTACATGAGCCTTGTTATCTTTGTGCTAGTAATCTTCATGCTTAAAAATAATAAATAAAGCTTTGCAAAAGCACTTTTAAGACTTTTATGAGCTCTTCCCTGAGGGACTAAAGATCGCCCGTAAGACCTTGCTAAACAAAAAATAAGACTGCTTATCAAAACAGCTTGGTAGAGGCTTCAGCATACATAAAATCCTTCTAATAGTTTGGAAATCAAGCAGTATAAAACGATTATCTTTGTAAAAATACAAGCTTACTAACCAGATACAACAACTCTGGCTTGTGAGTGTAATAAAACCTATGTTAAGTGTCAAAGCGTTTGATCACCAGCTTTGTTACTATGAAACAAACCCATTGTCTGTACTAATTATTCCTCGGAAGAAGGAGAGAGGACTATCTGAACAGAACTCAGGATAAAAAGAGTGTCATAGGCCAGCAGTGGCTCCTGGACTGCTCCCAGCTTTCACACTTCAGTTCACTGCAGTTTTCAGATTGAAGGGCATGTCAAATTACTTCATCTGTTCTCTGGTAGCCTACAAAAACTTGTACCAGGCAGATCATTTCACTTCATTCCTTTGGTTGGGTGGCTGAGAGGAAAGTAAAGAAAAGCCACACATGAAATAGTTATGATGCCTCAGGTTTCAGCTTTTACATTTTTCAGATTCTGTGCTGCTTTTGTGTGCATTTCTGAGTTCATATTAGAGGATGGTGAGCTCTCTTCACAGAGCAGGGAGACAAAACAATTCCTTCTCTAGCTGGGGACCAAGGACAAATAATCCAAATCTCAGGCCCAAGAGTATAAACAACCTGGGTTGAAAAGAGGAAAAACAAGAAGGATGGGACTTCATGGGCTGAAGCTGGAATTGGACATAAACTCCAATGTGCAAATAGAGCAGAACTTATCAAAGTGAGAGACCCCGTGAGCGCTCGTGCATTTTGTGCCCATTTTGGTTCATCTTGGGTATAGCTCTGGCTGGGCTCTTGTGCTACCCAAGGTGGATCCATTGAGGAGATCCTTTTAATAAATCCCTGCTTTATTCTTTAACTTTGTTCTAGGGCAGCACTCACAAGGCATCAATTCTGTGAAATGTAGGTATGTATACACTACACTTCTTAAATAATCATGTTCTGCTTTATACAATTGCGTATTTTTCATGAGCCTTCTCAATTCACATCTGTTTGTTTCCTTTTACCTTGTTTTATTTGTTCTTTTCCTTTTCAGAAAGGAAAAGAAGAGGCTCACAAGATTATAACCATCAAAATCGTCTTTGCCTCCAAAGAGATTAGCATCACACTATTTCTTTCCTCTGAAAGCGATCTTCTGGAAGTTTTCATTTTCAAGAAGGACCAGAAAACATAACTTTATTAAAATAGCTACTTGAGAAATAGCCTCACTGTGCCCACCAGAGTTTACTACAGCATAACAACAGGGATTAAAAAAAAGAAACTCTTTTTGTTCAGAAGGGTTGTCTCATTAATTTTGTAATGCATATCATCCAGCCCAAGGTACTCACAGATCTGCTTTTACCCAAGTTCTCTATTCTGCTACCTGCTTTTCACAAACTTCAATTTGTCTACTACTAACTCTCTTACATTTTTTACGTAATGTTATAAGAATTTTCCAAGCAGTAACCGGTTTAATATTCTCTAACTGTTATTAACAGACTTGCTTTCTCTCCACAATTTATTTCACCTATTTTGCTCTTTTATAATTTGATTTTCTTCCTGCTTACAACTGTTACACAATTTTAGTGAAACAGAATTTGGAATTCTGGTGTAAACCAAGGTAGTTTTTCTCACCTTTGGAGGAAGAATTGCACAAGCTATAAAAAAGAAAAGGAATATACATATTCTGTGCTTACAAACAGAGAATAAATCTTGTCACAGAAAGACAGTTCCACAGAACATGCTTACAGAGTAGGAAAAAAACTTATTTGGATCTTGCACACTTCAAAGGACAGCATTTGATCAAAAATGCCAAACAGATCAGGATAATTATTAAAAATTAATATGGCAGGAGTCAATCAATGTAACACTGATAAATAAACGTAATATGTATTATTAGAGCTATTCCAAATGTTTTTAGTTAATCCCCACCTTTGTGGTATTGTACATAGCACAGGTCAGGACATGGCATGAGCTGACATGCCAGGCTCCAAAGCACAGGAAAGGCAGAGCACATTCAGCACCCAAGAGTTATCAAGAACCAATTCCCTGTGTACTCTTCAGAGCATTACTACACCTCAAATAGTGACATTATGTTCTACTCCAGGGAGCAGCATGATGTCATTTTACCATTTAAGTCCCATTCTAAAGTTCAAGCAAGCAGAGCTTAAACAAGATTTAAAAATGTAGACAGACCTCACCAGTTCAGACTGTGGATCAGTGATGCAAAACACCCTAATAAATTCTAATTTATGACAGATTCACAGTTGTTCTCACTCTGCAGATGAGTTATTCTTTCTTCTGTTTCTGTAAACTGTAGTCAGCAGCATACATTGCCTACTATGAAGAGACCTTTGTGATAAGATGATATCAAGGGATGTTGTGACATTCCTGATTAAGAATTACACAGTAAGCAAACTGTACAGAAATGCTAATTTCCCTCCCCTTTCTCATCACTTACCTAAATTATTCTGAGTAATACAAATGATCTTTATTAGCTTTAAAGCAGTTCATTCTCATTCTCTTATATCATTTCATTAAAGAAATTAAATTCCTGTAGATGACTAAATGCACAATGTATTTTCCTTAAAAATTAGTTTTGTGCACCAATGTACGTCATGCTCACAAACAAATGAAAAAACCCCAAGGAACACCAATTCTTCTACAGTCACAGCCAACTACCCACCATCAGCAGAGAATGAATAACTTTTGCTGGAAACAACCCTCCTTCTCCAAATTCCTCTTTGAATCACTGATTTCTGAGTATTCCCTGTAGTTTTCAGTCATCATCAAGTGATGCTGAAAAACCCACAGAATTGCCCAACCCAAATAAGAAAGGCACAATTTTCTCCACTTTGACTGGAAAGAATGTAAGACTGCTTTATGGTGAGGAAGCATTGCTTGGCTAACAGAGCATGGTTTTACAAAATCTCTCTTTCTGCTCTTAAATTTATTAAAATTGGGCCTCACAATGTGATCCAACCAGGTACCACTGTGCCTACCAGCACTAAGCTCATGTACAGAGGGTTTCTAACAAAAAGTTCTCTGCAATGCATTCATTATACCCAGCAACATCAAACAGGGAAAAATAATTTAAAAGCTCCTATTGAGCATCTAGAGACCTTGAGCTCAGAGAGGGGATGAACACAAAGGGTATTTGGTTTTGAGTCACACTATATATATAAATATACACACACACACACATATATATTCGCATCCATTGGAAGAAATTAAAGTGCATTTTGAAAGGTTTTCTTATTTTTCTCTTCCCTTCTATTCTGGTCTATGAGTGTCTACCCTTAGCGTATGCATATTCAAGCATACTCAAAAGAGTTACATAAATTTTTTTTGTTTCAGTTTTTGTTTTTAATCTTCAGATGAACATTTATGTGGGAATTAGTTATTTGAAAAATAAATTGCCTGGACAGATTCAGTTATGCGAAATATAAGCGAAAATCACATGCACCTGACATATAAACTACACTGTTCTGGAAATCTCACTTCATGAACACATTTGATTTCAAGCTTGTGTTTATTAATTTTCACATCAGCTATTATTCACTTCAATACAAAGTAAAACTTTCTTCCTTGGAAGTAACAGAGTAAATTAAGAGTTTAGATTATGCACAGTGATAAACAAAATACAGTCAGAATTAGCTGTTCAAATGCCTCAAATTATGGTAGCTAATTTTAAATTTTACTTTAGGGCTTAAGGACTACTGAAAAGAAACACAATATCAGGTGAAGACACTAAGGAGGATAAACTGGAAAACAGAGAACAACAGACACCTTTAGAAATTGCTGGTCATTCTTCTGACTGCAGGGCTGAATTAATTTGACACAGATTAGAAGAAGTTTAGATGAAAGCATCTGTGTTCTGCTTCTGAAACAGGAGAACATCCAACTATGTATGGGGATAAACAGAACAGTATCTTTAAAATGTCACCTATTTTCAACATAGTTGTTCCTCATGTATTTTCTGAGCCATGTCTATCTGCTTGCTTTATTGACTATTTCTTTTTAACTGCCCTCAGCACTGAAGATTCAATACAGCTACAAAAGAAGGAACTGCACTCTGCTGTGCAGACATATCATCAACAAAACAGTTAAGTAGCGATTGCAAAGTGTTTTTTACTAGGGATGATGTGAAGCAAAAAGAGACAAAGCTTATTTTCAAACCCTAGTTTAAGTTATCACATTATAGGCAATTAATAGAAATATCATATTTTTATGCAACTAAATTTGACCTCAAAAGACACAGCAAGACAGAAAACATAGGACCCTCTAATGTCATTTTACAGTCATTTATCTGACTATAACCACACTTTAAAGCACTAAGGTCAGTTGGTCATAAAGCATGACCTACACTTCTGACTAGCATTTGACTTGAGAGTAAATAAGGGACTGACACTCCATTAACCTTCACAAGTACAATTATTTATCAAAACAATTCAAAAGACTACCCGACAGAGAACTGCTAAATCTGGAAGCAAAAAAGGAAACTGTAACAGTACAAACTGATCTTTTGCCAGTGATGAAGAGCTATTTCCTACCACAATTCCTGTAGCAAGTCGTCCAGTCAGCTTTAGCACAGGCATCCATTTTAAAGGACTGCACCTTAAATCATATTGGCTTTGACAAAATGTCAAAGCTTTCCTTTTTTTTGTGAGTTTTTTTTTCATTTCCATCTTCTTTCTCAGAAATGTATGCTAATATCCTGAATTTACAGGACTCTTAAAAGACTTCCCTCAGAAATGCAGGCAGAAAATTCAGAACAGTTCTGCAGAGTTGGCCCTACCTGTCACAGCACATCACAGTTGAGAATACCGTGATACACAGAGCATCCCCATACAATTTCAGAAGGCTTCAACCCACACAGAGGAACACCAAACCTCTTCAGAAGGCTGCAGCATCTGCCCTTCTTGTCCTTCAGCCCAGCCTTTTATAGCCCTGATGTTGATGCACTGCACCTGTGTGCCCTCTGCTCCCTCTGGGGTTGGTCAGTGCCCCTGGGCACTCCATGGCTGTTCCCTTCAATGCTGCTCACCTGTCCTGCACAGCTGGAGCCAGTCAGGGATGAGGCTGGGCCACAGCCCCACTCCCAACCACCACCAACTCTGTGCCTACACTACCTTCCCTTTTGCACTTCTAGTTGCAACCCAAGGATGACACCTGTTCCCAATATTCCTGTTTGCTGAGGTGACCATAATTTTCCCACCACAATGTGAAATTTCTTTAATTACAAGGCATATGCTGGTTGTTAAGTCTGAAAAATTTATGTAACATCTTTATGTACTCACATTCTACCCAAATGCTGCACTGAAGCATGGGGTTGAGCTGCTCATCAGCAGCTGTCATCTGCCATCAACTACTTTGACTTTATGATTGCAGGAACACTTTGCACTTCCAAAGAGTGGGAAGTTTGTTCAAAATCCTATACCGGAAAGGGTCAGGAGGAAGAGTGAAAAGAAAGCAGCTCTACCACAGGAAGATTCTGTCATGATCTACTGGAAATGTTGTCCATCACTGCTATATTGTCTTGCACAGTGGTTTTCCTTTGGCAGCACAACACACCCCTCTACTGCACTACACCCTGGAGTGATCTCCAGCGTCTCTCAGATGCACAGGTGGGAAAAATCACCAGGTGTTCACCACTGGAGCTCCAGTTATTACGGCATAGCTCAAATAAAAGCAGTGGTGTGAAGCAAATGAACCACCTTCCTTGTCTTTGCTCTCCCCTTTGGATTACTTCCCTACTTTGTAAAAATGCATCAAGTTCATGAACATAAACAGCTCACCCAGCTGCCTCAGACCTTCTTTCTGGTGGTCACAAGGCAAGAACCCCAAAATGCAAAACCAAGAGATAAGGGAGAAAAAGATAATTTAGACAAGGGAGAAAAAGTCATTTGAAGGGGAACAGGCTTTTCTCTTATCAAGTAGCCTAAAACACAGCAAAAGGAACAAAAAATGTTGACTGACATCAAGGTCAGCTTCTACCAAATGTCATCTAAAAGGGAAAGATTGACTTGATAATGCCTTTTGAACAGAGGATTTATAACATTCATAGCATATAGAACAGCATAACCCTCATTATATTAGTTACCTTATTTCAGTTTGTACAAACAGTTTATTCCTTAAAGATAATAAAAGGAAATGCATTATGATTTTAAATCTTCTGCACACTTTACCTTATGCATATTCAAATAATCATGTTTAGGGGACTGAGTACTTTTTAAACCTGACTCATAAAATTGATATCCTGAGGTCTAATGTTTATTTTTTCCCCATTTACTTCCAGATCAAATGCCTTAAATTGCAAACACTTTCCCCATTCCAACTCCTTGTCTTGGAAACTCAACGTTTCTTTTTCCTCCTCCCACTAAGAAAAGATTCTGTAGTCAGACTTTACTGGCAATTCTTCGGATGTGCAGGAGGCACTATAATCCATTTTGCTATTTGAGAGCTCTGCACTCAGAGCTCAGCAAAATTAAGCAGCCCCAAAACTTGCCCTCTGCCAGGTACCTAAGCAAAGGAGAGCAGAACACAAAGCCTTCCTTCCACCAGCAAATGCACGAGAGAGGATTTAACTGCAAGTTAATTGAATGAATCTACACAGCAAAATTTATGAAATGGTGTCTGAGCCACCCAGAGTATGTTTTCACTTGGGATTAGAGCTTTTCAGTAGCATCTCAGATGCACCGGCTGCAGACATCACTGTCCTTAATGGAAAAGCATCTGTTTCCAAGCAGGAGGCATAACTGTTAAAATGTGAATGATTCTACTCTAAGTAGTTCCAGAAAAGCAACAAAACAGCAAAAAAATTTTAGAAAAACATGGTGGAGACAAGAATCCCATATACTGAAAGAAAAGTTTGAGACAAGGGAATGTGCTATCATTCTTCAAATACATTTACTGCAGAAGAAAGCATATTTTCTTTTGCTTCGGTGGCTAGAACAAGAATTAATGAGAGAAAACTGATGCAAGAAGGATTACACAGGAGTTATTTTCTAAAGGCAGAGAGAGCAATACTCTGGCCCAGACAGACTGAGAGGTTCTGAGTCTCCTGTCTTGCATAACTTCAAGTCAGACTATTATCTGACAGAAACTACATTGGTACAGCTGATCCCTGGATTGAAGCTGGGACTGGGTGACCTCTCCCAATGCCTCTCAGCCCTACAGTTGCATCAAGTGCAAGGCTAAAAAATGGTGAGCAATGGATGTGCTCATTCAGTAGGAGCTCTATAGATCTGCAAGGGACTTACTCACTAAGCTGGATCAGGGTTCTTTAGTTGCGTTTTGCTCTGAATTTTTTTTTTTTTTTCAGATAAATCAATAGGCTTGGGCCATTTTCCAAAGATGTGATTTGGTAAGTTTCAAGCCAAACCTCTCAAGCTTTACTCATGAGATAAGTGTTAAACAATGAGCCAGATTCATCAAAGCTTTATAGACTTACTTAAAAGAAAAAAAAAAACTGATTCAGCCAACTCATTTCAAGCCAAATCAGGCAGTTGAAAATCTATTCCTGAGATTTGGAAAATCTGTCTTTTTTTAAAATATTTTAAAAATATGTTTTGAGAGTCCCTCTTTTGCAAGAGCCTCAGGCAACTCTGTCAAAAAAACGTTTCTTTGGGGATTTTTCACTCTGATTAAGAGTGGTGTATTCCTCATGTCTAAAGGAGATAGCTGAAATACAACTGTTTGTACATATACACCTAAATATTTTTACATATATACTTATATCTACAAGCAACATACGGATTCAAGAACATTTTATCAGAAGTTTGCTAATTAAAGCAGTGGGTTTACTTTTCAAAAAGACTAAAAACAAATTTGCCTCTTTACCATAAGAAAAAAAACCAAACAGTAGCGCTGGACACCAGTATACTCTACTAATGCATAAAGCTAAAAACAGTTCCCTGTTCTCAGCCATGTTTATGAGCCTTAGCACATAAAATCTACCAAACTTCTCAGTGCTGACCCCCAGAGTATTTCCTAGAAGAAGGTTCATTCCCATGTTCTTTTAGTGCTTGGTATCTCTACCAAGAAGGGTAACAGCTGAGCTAAACAAGCCAGTTTTTGTGTATACCCACAAAAAAAACACCTCCCAGAAGCACCAAGTGCTTCAAATAAGGCATCATATGGTACCAGGAGAGGGGAAGACACATGCCTGGCGTTACTTAACCAGGATGGGTCCCAGTGTTGACTGGGAATGGAGGAAAGGACATCCTGCCTGTTGGCTAGCATTCCACACATGGCTTCTGAGCTGGAGGAAATCTGGACTGGAAATGCTGTGCTGGTAATGCAGAGATTTCTATGCAGAAACACAGGAAAGGCCCCTACCCTCTTCCTCCCATATATACTGTTAATTCCCTAGTAAACTCAGTTTCAGAGGCAGAAAGTTGATGCCACTACAGTGATGGACACAGGCGAAGGCCATTGGATGGCTGCCCCTCCAGCCCAGCATTTACTGTAAACATTTATGTCAAAGCAACGAGAAGATGTTCAAAACCTTGCCACGCTTTCTTTTTCTGCTTCTGCTCTTTGCAAGGAAACTGCTTCTTCCGAGGACATGGAAAAAGCATGTGACTTTGAACTGGAAACCCTGAAAGATCAGTGAGCCTACCTGCTAATGAGCAACTTGCTATTGAAACGAGCTCGTTAGCTTTCATTTTTGCTGGCTGCTGATCGATTCATAAGCCACTTATGTGGCCTCTGTAAGCTGTACATAAATTATCAAACGCATTGATTTCTCCAAATAATAAATCAGGAAGTCAGTCCTTTCCATATCTCTAGTATAACTGCCTAGCTCAATGGCCTTCAAAATTCAACCAGAGGAAACAATGATAACATCAGTGATCATAGCTACACTGCATCTGAAATGGCAAATATTCTGCTGCAAAAATAAGCTGTGCTGGCATCCCAGGGAAGTGAATAAAAACTTGCCTCTGAAAATGTTACATACAAAATGCACAGAATTTTGCATCAATCTTTGTGTAGGTGGCAGCTCAAGAAATTCACAGTGAGGAACAATTGTCTCCAGCAGGGAAAAATCCAAGATAGATCATAATCTTTTTCCATCTCATATAATTAAATTTCTGCAGCCATCTTCATATGACTGAAGCGGTCAAAGTCCTATGGCATCCAGAGTCAGTGGTGAGCTTTGGAAGTGAATGCATTTTCTCTTGTCCACTGGCAACTCCCAACAGCACAGGAAGAGAACCTGTTAAACACTCACCAGTCAGTGCAGGAAGAGGTAGGGAAAGCTTCCTTAGCCCAAACATGCACCCATAACATTTCCATTTTCAGCACTTATGGATACCTCCAAGGCCAACCTGGTTTCACCTGGCCTCCCAAATGTTTCTTAAAGTATATCAAAAAGTAATACTTTAGACATGTATGCTTGCAAATTTCCAAGCACTTCATAACACTGATTTGCAATAATTTGCCTAAGGTCATGTGGGCCTTGATCCAAAGCCTATTAACGACAAAGCAGTCTTTATAGTGACTTCAAAGAGCTTTGGATTGGACCCACAGTGAAGCACTGCATAGTAAATAGAAAAACCAAGAAAAGAAAACCAGGTCTAGAGAAGAAATGTCATCCCCTCCTTAACTGACTCAGTTTACTGAAAAAGATGGGTACATGAGATTTAATTTTCCTGTTCTTCTGTACCACACTGCCAGCCCAGTGGAATAGTTCTTTCCCTTTTCCCACACAACTGCATTTCTCTGAGCTTTATTCAATTCTAAACTACAGCCTGACCACACTGCAGAGGTATTTTCATCACCTTGACCCTCAGTAACACACCAGTCCCAGAGCAGCTCCCTGGAGAGAGCTGTGGCATTCCTTGCCAGCTGAGGATGGTGCCAGGAGAGTCGGATGGAATGCTCGCTCCAAAAGAGCAGCAAGCTCAGGACTAAATGCAATAACAATAAGGAGTTAAAATGTGCAGACCGGAGAACATCGCTTAATCCCAGTTTACTGAAAGGACATGTCATTTTTAGAAAGTTGTCCAAACAACTGTCTTAATATTCTACACCAAAGTGGCTATTAATCAAACAACAAAGGCCCAATTAACACATAGCTGTTGTCACCTTGATGTTAAAAGCCTCTCCCTTCCCCCTTCTTTCTTTCTTTTTGTCTTTAATGTTACAACCTAACCCAAAATGCCTCAGGGCCCTACAGCAAAAAAAAAAAAAAAAAAAACCAAAAAACCAAGATACAGAGAGGGAGACAGGGAGGAAGGGAAGAGGATATGGAGAAAAGTGGGGAGGAGAAAAAAGGAGAGAGAGGGGGAGAGAGAGAGATAGTCTTAAATACCATCTCTCCTCTAGGCAGCAATTTCCACAGATGAAGAGGTCACCACTGTTTAACAGTGTGCTGCCACGTTAATTTAGTATGACAAGATAAAGCAGTAATCTCTGCTTGAAGAGGCTGTAAACCGCCTGCTATCCAGGGACATGCTCGAGTCGATTTGCACTGTATATCACTTTATACAATTGCCGTGACAAAGCCCCCTGAGTTCCCTCATGTAAATCTCTCTCTCTCCCTCTCAACTTCCCTGCCAGTCAGACAGCAGCGGATCTGTGGTAAGCCATGCAAACTTCGTGTTTTACGCATGCCAACGGACCCCAAAGCTCCCCGCCTCCCCCCCGTCCAAGAAAAGATGTTTAGGACTTTGATAATCCATTGATCCCACTTCCATATCGGCTTGTATTTTTCAATCTGTCGTGTTAAGTTGTCAGAGAGGGCGATTAAACCGATGTTTCATGTTCCGAGATTTGTGTTCCTGGGAATGATAGTTTTCAAAGCCTTTCTTGCTAGGTTCTGCTTAAAGATTATCCCTAAGAAAGCTGATGTGAATATTATTACTGGCATAAACCTGGTAATAAAACCATCAAGTGTTTTAGGTAAAGACATTTTAGAGATATTCAGGGTTATAAACATAAGAGTTTAAAGCTGGATAGAATTTGGAGTGCTTTAAAAAAAAAAAAAAAAGGGAAGGGAAAAAAGCGCCCTGTCAGGCTGTGGAGTTTTCTCAGCATGAAGGAAAACAACATATGTAAAAGGGAAAAGGGAACTCGCATGTCTATGTAAAGTAAATATAATTACAGAACCACGGAAGAGGGCAGACCAGGACGCGACCTGTGCAGTCAGAAAGGAATGAGAAGGAGACGGAACATGTGTGGCACTGGTCATGCCAGAGCCTCAAATGAGGCACAGCCACAGCGCCTCCCAGCCAAAGCCAAGGATGCTGCCCGTGTCTGCAGCAGCCTGCACAGCTGAAAACACAGCCTTCTTGTTGGGGAAATAGGGGGGATTTTTTTTGCAATATGTTGCAACTCTCAGGTGCCATACCGCATCTCTAGAACATGCAAGTTTTAAATTATGGCTCCTTCTAGTTCACATTTAATTTGTGTTGTTTTCCTATGGCCTGCAGGCATGATACAAGTCACAGCACACAGTACACCAAACATGGTGCCAAAATGTGAAGCTGTGCACATGTACATATACCCATTTTCTGGATTAAACACAGAGGAGGACATAAGTAGAATTAAAACACACGCAGCAGACATGTTTCTACAGAGTAAGGCTGGAATTTAACTACAGTTTCTCAACCACTGCATTGCTAGGTCTAAATACTATGCCTATGCATATCATTTGGGCATGCAAAAATGACCAAGCAAGGCTAAATAAAAATCTTAAAAAGAGGTTACGTACGTTCTCTGTAATCAATTAAACAATAAAATTTGATGTCCATTGCAGCTGATACTAAGCCAGAAAGATACGTTTTTAAGCATTTGAATTTCTAATAATATTTGATAATTCCCTAAATTTTGAAGGGGAAACCCAGTAGAGTTAATGCCATTTTTCAGTACTAAGAGAACCGTCCCAAAATAGCCTTTTTAAGGTGTTCTGTGTTTCTTTATTCTCCAATACATCCAACACATTAACACTACTTAAAAGATATAAAAAAAAAGGTTTGCTTTTAGGGAATATCCAATTCTTAAAATCCCACTAAACACCATCAGTACTGGTTAAAAAAGAATTCTGATAGAACATTCACACACCACACCCTCCAGCCCCTCCCTAAAAAAAGGATAAACTAGAAGATGGTTACTTCTCCAGAAAAAAGAGAGAATATTTGCACAGTAACATGTGTTACTACTTTAACACCACGTACTGTGAATGGGATTACTCTCATGTTAGCCCCAAATTTGACACCCAGTCTAAACCAGTCATCAAGCCTCCCTCCATAGTCAATAGACAAGCATTTCCAGAGTGTAATTAATCTTTCTTGTCCTGGGTGCTTCTTTTAAGATTGTAAATGTTGTTCGAGGCAGGTGGTTATCTTTTTACACAAGCTGTGAAGAACACGTAACTTTTATGAAGTGAACCCCACTCTCACTGTATGGCATTCAATAATCTCCATGTACTGGGGAAACTCTGAGAGTCCATAGACATCACAGATGAAGGACAAGTACAATTTCCATTGTACTAGCACAGCCATAGATGACAGAAGTGAATTGCCCATGATCAATCAACAACCTGGAAGCTGGAAATAACATCTAATTTCACCCAGTAAACCAAAAACTTGCCATCTTTGTTAATATTTATCAAATTACAAGCCAAACAACTCCATGATATTTTACCGAGCAAAAGATACAGGTCCTAAATATAAAAGTAAGTATTTCAGTCAAATCAGTTTATTCACAAGGAAAGCTCAGGAATTCACTGTGGCCCTGTGTCAATATATTACTCAATACTTATATTGACAGCTTCAAAACTGAAGCTATGGTCACTGCCCAAAAGCCAAGTTTACATTGGCCACAAGCAAACAGGAAAAGTACATGATCTGCCACAGATGTATTCTTTGCAGGACTGAATGACACTAGTTGCAACTCAGCTTGGAGATATATGAAATTCTGAAAACTCTTCTGCAGACGAGTTTATCAAATAGGTTTAAAGAGAATTTATACAAGCCTCATTATACATGTAACTATTGTGACTGATCAATCTGCTCTCCCCCACACTCTGCTACTGTCTCTGTCAAGACAATATTAATTTAAGAATTTGGAAAAAAAAAAAGGGAGGACGGGTATTTGCAGATTTTACATTTATAGAAGTAAAGAATATACCATGTACTCACTCTACCATTAGTCAGAGTCAGGCTACCAACTCAAGTGAGTTGAGTGGTTTGAACTCTGAGATGTAGAATGTTTTCTGTTCCCAACAGAGCTAAGCACTATATAGTAAACCTTTACTTCTGAACAACGAATTGTTAAATGCTCTGGCCAGGCAATTACCTCTCACTCAAAGGTTTTTTGGTTGAAGTTATCTAACCACATATTTATAAACTATAGGGATCAACAGCTGAGCTTCACACCTTAAGCTCCAGCTGTAACCTATGAAGAAAAATAGGCACTTCTAGGGTGTGAGTTCCTGACCTACTTACAAGATCTGTTAGGACAAAATGAATCATGCTCCACTATTCCCCATTTACTTCCATTAACTATAAAGTTAAAGCTGAATTTACTAGCTCACTTCTGAACATACACTTATTAAACATATAGTCTGAGGAGACTTTGCCCTTGAATCTTCACCCCAAAAGCGACATTAAGATTTACACGGCTTTGTATTATGTGTTAGTGGCCAACTCCATTCTCTGAGAGGAAATAACTTCTTTCCTCTATGAGGAAAGCCAAAATGTCCTCATGCTGCACCAAGGCTCCAATAATCACCAGAAATTTATCACTGAGACTCCATAAATTTAACTGAAACTGTACAAGAAACGATCTTGCTCCTACAGAGCCCTAAATCCTCAATGCTAAGCTCTGCATTCGTATCTGGTGGTTTTCTGGAAACCTGCACATCCTCAGGAAATACTGCTGCTTCTGAACACAGATGAATCCAAAGCTGAGCAGATCTCCTGATTGCAACTGCAGCAGCTCAAAATGAAAGGAATGGGAAAGAGGAAGGTTTCACTTACAGTTACAGAGATGGAACACACTTTAAATTCAATCTGAAAATCAGCATGGAGGAGAATCTGAAGCATGGATGTTTTGTGTTATTTCTGGCTAGCAGTATTAATAAGCAATGCAAGCTTCCACTTCTGACATGACTTAGTGTAGAGATACACATACAATCTACCCCAGTAATTCAGACTTGAGATGACAGAAGGATTTTACCTTTTGCTATAATATTTCTTATTTTCTGTCATCATAATCCAATCCCACAGAAAGCTATGTGCAGAAGGAGTTATAGTCAGTGACCTCTCCTTCCCTCCCACTTGCTACCATCAGCATTAGGTTCCAATCAACCAGATTATTTTGCAGGAACAGGGTCATAAGCTAAGCATTCTGGGGCAGGAATGTTTCTTTTTTCTGTCTCTATAAAAATAAATCATGCTCTCGGTACAATATAAATAAAGATAATAACAGTCTGATATTAGATTTTACTGGTCTGTGCTTTAGACAATCTATGCAATTTGCTTGCTGCCTGTACAAACTACAGAAGGTTAATCTTTAGAGCTCTTAGTTTTTCCTTGGGGGGGATTCACTTTTAAAAGCATAAAAAGGCGATGCTGAAGCAGACTATTTCCATGTATAATTGCAGTCTTGTTTACACTGCCCTGGCAAAAGCTACCCCAAGTTAAATTGGGCACAACTCCACTCAGTGACTTTTGTTGGTTTATCTAGTGATGCTAAATGAATGGAATTCACCAAGTCTACTTCTCCTTCGCAAAGAGCAAAAATACCTTATCTGATCACACAACTGGGAAAATAATCTGGAAATGAGGCTGGCCAAACTATAGAGACATGCTTGCTAACCCAGGCATAAAGGACTCTTTATACTTGAGAAAGTTTGTTTCCTCCTTTTCATTGTCTTTTAAACACTTTGGAACATTGGTTGGTTCAGAAATGTTGCAGCACATCAATCTCCTCTTTTAGGGAGGTCTCTGAATGTATCTTAGGAGTTGACCCACCAATGGTAGATGCCCATTCTTAAGGGAACACATAATGAAATCTGCAGTCTAATTTGCCAAAGGTGCTTCTTCAGCCATGAGATTCTACAGAAAATTAATAACTTCTTTTCTTACAGCAGAGAAGAAGGTAGTATTTCACTGAAGTACTTAAGAGGATGCAGTTAGCTCCATGAAAGGGAAAAACCATGACTGATGACACAACACTTTAAATGCCATTTTCATTCCCACTGTAACCACCACTACTTTTGGTGAATCTGAAAAAGCATTAGCAGTGGTAAGAAAAATTAGAGAAAGCAATCTGGCCTTGGCACAGACTAATCCAACTGAATTTTGTACGACGTGAAAAATCACACTTAAAGGGACACTGCAAAAACCATAAGCACATCACTCGTCCATTGAAAGGACAGAAAATAAAGAAATGCTTCAAATCCTAACTGCAGTGGGTAACTTCCTATGGACACAAACATCTGACAGTGAGAGAAGACACTCTAAAACATGACTGTGACTCTAAAACATGACTGTGAGCACAGAGTGTAGCAGAAGGTTCTAGCACTGCTAAGAGTCAGAGTTTACAACCACAGGGATTCCTTGCAACCCTGAAATTCAAGAAACCATGACCAACAATTCACAATGCCTTTTAGGTCTGGTACATCTCTACTAAGTAGAGCTGCATATCACAAACCAATCATCCCCTACTTTATTGACATTCTGTCCAAGCAAATAGCACAATACTCACTGTGCAACATCTTCATATGAGGTATTTACTAAAAGGCTTCAGAATGGATTAAATAATAAAAACGACTAAGCTAAATATGACTACAAGCAGAGGAAGAAAATGGGCAGAGCAGAAAAAGGTTTTCAGAGGACAACTGCAAGAAGACAGGAACTGATAAGAGTAAAGCTGGCTCTTATGAGGCTGGAAATCTGCACCTGCAGTGAAAAGAAAGGGAGAAAGCCACACCAGCAGCTCAGAAGAAGTTCCATGTGTATGAAAAGTGTGTGGAGCAAACACAAAGCACATGGGGGAAGTGTTCTGGAAGTTCCTAAATGAATTAACAACTACTGAAGCAAAAATGAGTCAAGGTGGTATGCAAAAGCAGGAGTTTGTGCTATGTGGGGGCAAAACATGAATCAACTCGGTATTCCCACATGCCTTGCCTTGGGGAATATGTCAGATAAGAGTATGGAAGCCTGGAATGCTGCTCTCTATTCTGATAATAGTTACACTGAGCCTAAGAACAAAAGCATTTCAACATGCAGCAGCCTGGCCAAAGGCCGTACACTCACTGAAAGGAAAGGAAAAGTACAAAAGTTTAAAACTACATTTCTCTGGACTTCTGTTTTCAAAACCAATCAGAATTGGGCAGCAGAGTTTGTGTCTCACTACAACACCAGAAAGACTCACTGACACCAAAGAAAAGGTAGAGTTTCATAATAAATTTGAACAGAGTGCCAGAGGGGATGAACCCAGACTGCAGAAACTACACAAATTCCACAGCTATTGTTTGACTTCCAATAGGATGGAGATGATCCCACTGACCCTACCTGTGCTATGTCACACATAGGGTGTGACTTGGAAGCAAAAGATGTATCAAGATGTTGGAACATTTAAATGTAGTCTCTTTGGATTGTTGCTATAAACTGGTCTTGCAGTCCTAGTGGGGCTTTCTCCATATCCTAGACCTCAGCAGTGCTCCTCAAATTGACAGTGCAGATTTGAAACAAAATTTTGAAGTCACCTCTGTTGCTTGGAAAGATGACCAAGTTTTCTGCTCATATAGTTTTTTGATAGGGCATTTAATAGTTATTTTCTCTTCCTCATAAGAGAGAACATCTCTGTTTTAAATACTCCTACTAGATGTGGGCTTTACAGTTCTACCTAACTTTTTTTTTCTGTAGAATTTTTCAGCTACTCACTTGAATTAGATTTTCCAGGTATTTATGCAGTAAGTTTAAATGAAGATATTTTCAAGTACGAAGTCAAAGAATTGATGCCTAGGCACCTAATCACTTGCAAACAATGGACACATACAGTTCCCAGCACTTGCATAAAACAAAGGTGTTTACTTTTCTGTTGATTATTTTCTGCTTAACTGAATTCAAACGAATCCATTAAAAACATGACTGCTTCACAGTAAGATGGTCTTCAGCAAAAACAAACAGCTGCTGTTTCTACTTCTTTTCATGGCCTTTAAAAACTAGTCATCTGCTCCCTGTATTCCAGGCAATATGTATTACAAGTCTGGTCTTGATTTGTCAAGTTATTGGTATAAATGTAGTTTCAACCCTCCTGGTTGAGGGGATGGGGGAAAAAAAGTTTTCTTCCTTCATTACTTATTTAATGTCCCTTTGGACCTTTCAAAGGCTGATGAAAACAGCAATGGGTCATCTCAAACTTCAGTAGGTGTTTCTGCCCATTGATTTCTGTTGGGAATAATGTATGCACCCTGGTTTTCCATGGCTACAAGAATGCAAAAGTCACTGCATTAAGAGGGTGGTTCAATAAACAGAGGGAAACTTCCATAAATGCACACTGCTCCTGACTTGCACCATGGCTTTGATCCCTGACTCACCTGAAGAATGCAGACACCTTTTTGGTTTCTTGATGTGCCCTGGACAGGACCTGCACTTCAAACAGGTGATGTAAGCACGACTTCCACAGATGGGACAGGCTGCGAGCTCTGGAAGAATATGGATCAGGACAAGGAGGACAAGCAGATCAGCCTAACCTGAATGCAAGATGCTTGTCAGGCAGACAGGAGAGTTATCAAAGCTGTTTCTGGCTCCACTGCAGCTGGTTCTCAAGGACTGCAGAGAGCCTCCCAGGGTCTGGACCAAACAATGCAGCAGCAACTTCTACAGCTCTGTGATGGGTCCTGACTGATTCTTTTTCATTTTTTCCCCTTCCTAACAGCCCACATAGTGATTCCCTGAAATGGCACAAGTGTAAAGATCAAACTCTGGTAAAAGCCTAAAATTGTATCTGTGGAAACTGCTTCCACGTGCCACTATTGTGATGACATTTATAACAATGTAATTTCATCATCTTATAAATATCAATTTACCACTACGAGAGGAAGGAAAGAACACCAGACAAAGGCAAACTTACCACTGTTTCCGGTTTATTTTAATTGAACTACTCCTGTTCAGCTAGGCCTATCTCTTACAAAAACAACAGTTTATAGTTTAAACTGTGAAATTGTGTGCGTGTGTGTGTGTGTGTGTGTGTGTGTTATAATTATGGTGCCTGCTAACAATTTCATACTGCCACACTGCACATATGGCTTCCAAGCTAGCTTTATCTGAATCTTTGTGAATCTATTCTTCATGCTATTAAACTGAGCACATTCCACATCGTTCAAAAGTAATTACACTTTTGTCTAGAGTGTAGGAGACTGCTCTCCCCAAACAATGAAATTCTCATTATGAGAGCTGGCACAGTAAAGGCACTGGTGTTCACAACACTGTGTATTGTATTATCACAATAACTTATCCTAAGCTTGATGCTCAAAGGTACACTGGAAACTAAAATTTCTCTAAAACCACTGTGAGATTGTTTTTTTTCTTTTTTTTTTTTAAATATGCATTCTTTAGCTCAGTATAATTAGAGTCCTATTTGACTTTTTAAAAAGCTATATGCATTCAGATTTCCATTCTCCTCAGAAGGTCTGAATAATAGCAGAGTGCTCCAGCCGCTTGTTGCTCTGATCCACCAACATTCATATGCTGACAACTCCACGCCAACAGGTGAAGCACAGGCCAGGACAGAGAATCCAAATGAAGCATTAAAAAACCTTTTACTTCGAACAAGTGGAGGAAAAACACGAAGCAATGTGCTGGCAAGCTCTTTGACCAGCAATACTGCAATTCTTAATATTATTCCCAAGTTACACAGGAGTTAACTTCATTCACCACAGAAATACAACTTCTTTCAGTGTGAAGCAACAAAGTTACTGAACAGTACACCGTAATATTTCCTACCCATTTAAAGCACTACTGAAAATGAATTCTAAATCCCACTGAAAGTGCAGGACAAATGTGGGCTACTGCTACAGCCACAGTCATCAGTTTGGAACAAACAGGGAATGGCAAAATCATAGTTTTCCAGCTTGACCTTTTGTTCAGCACTTATTTTATTAATTTTTTTTAATCCCATTCTGAATTTCACTGATATTCTATAGTTAAAAAGGATGGTCTGATTTAAACACACCATGCTTGTGGTACAATTTAATCAGTACTTTTAGCCTTGATATTTCTTATTTTCAGAATTTAGAATACAGACACCATTGGTGAGATCAGTGGTCTTGAGAGTTGCAAAAGAAGACAAATAGAACATAAAGGCAGGCAAATAGAAACAAGTAAAACAAACCTTTGTAACTTAGATGAGCTAACAACTATCTGTGCTATCCAAATACTGTAGCCTTAATAGGTTTCTTCAAAAGAGCTATTGACTGATACTGTAATCCTCAAGTGTTTCCCTCCAAAGCTCATGGTCTGCCACGAACATCCTAAGAGGACTCTCAGATATATTCCAGGTCAAACCATTTGTCTTTTATTTTCTCCTGAGCAGTTGCTTTAAGTGTGATAAATTATTGTTTCTTATCAGGAGAAGAGTTTTCCTACTTAAAATAAGTATCTAGTTTCTTCTATCAAGAGAAAGACAGTTTGAGATAGAGTCACCCTTGCCTTGGTTGAGGCTGGTAGAGATCTCCAGAGGACACCTGGCCCAATCCCCCTGCTCGAGCAGGGCCACTGAGAGCCAGCCAGGACCATGTCCAGATGACTTCTGAGCATCTCTAAGGAGGGAGAATTCACAGTCTCCCTAGGCAACCTGTTCATATGCTCAATCACCCTCACATTAAAAAGCATTTCCTGATGTTCACAGGGGTCCTCCATTTCAGTTTGTGCCCATTGCACTAATCTTTCTCTGGCTGCACCTCCATCATCCTCAAAAATATCCTGTTCATTTTGGTGGCAAGATGGGCTGTGCAGATTTTTGCCAATTTGAAGATGGTTTGAAGATGTCTTTATAGGAATTTTGCCCTCTTCTTATAAAAATTTACCCAGGAAAAATTCTGGGTAAATTCTGAGCTGTCTCACTAAGTTATTAAAACTTGGTAAAGTGCAATAGGGTAAATTTTGAAAAGTGCAAGTTGGTAAGTGTGAAGCTCCTGGAGCTTTATCAACAAAACTCTATCAGACTGCAGTCTGTGGAGCTGTGTGCACACCTGCACACACCCAGATCTGCTTCCCAGAGATGACAAAACAACAGAATGTCAATGGAAACAGTACAAAAATGCCCTCTGCAACATCAGAAAGTTAATGCCCTTTGGGAATGATTTTTGTCACTGCTAAGCACAAGAACTGAAGTAATCCGAATGTTATTCTGTGATTTCCTTCTGATAACTACATACCACAGCAGCAGAGGGAGTGATTATGTCTATTTTACTCATTTAGACCAACCACTTCCTTCCTTCTGGAGACACATAGGCTACATCCTTTCTGAACTACCTGAGTGATGATTTTTACAACACAGTCCTCACCAGAAGAGAGATATTACCAAAATGTTACATTCATACATACTGGCAATAATCTTAAATATGTATGAAGACATAACTAGACCCTCACAACCCTCCAAACACTGCCTCAGGTAAGCCTGCAGTGTGTCACTACAGCAAAACTATCTAAGAAACACCCCAAGATTCAGTATCTTGTACTATAGAAAGACAGAAAACACTGTTCTGATATCACATTAAATGCATCCTTCAGAGCAGGAAGTTACACTAGATGACCAGCTAAACCTCTTGTTTTTAAAAACTATAAATTAATAAAGAAGCAGAGAAGTTACCTAAAATCAGTTAAAGAGCAGTTCCAGTGAGGTGTAGCTGAAATACTCCTGCTGGGCTCCTTAGAAAACAGTATGTTTTTATTTCATTAGTGTCTGATTCTACACTACTGGTGCCATCACAAGCTTACCTCTTGACTTAAATGCTGACAGAAACAATTCCTTATCTTCAAAACACTATCTTAAAATAGGCCACAATATAGCAAAGACCATACATTAGTTACATACCCTAACATCTCACTGGCTGGAACTGTTTTACTAATGAATTTCATCTCCATAAAACTTAAGATAAAGTATGAGAAATAAACAAGCTTGAAAAAGATAATGACATTGTCTGCCCATGAGTAATTTCTCCAGCGATGTTCTTTCCTCATGTAAAGTTACAATAACACAAACTAAAATTATGTATTCCAAACCACTGTCTGAGCTTAAGCATTAGCCCAAAAAAGGAAGGAAAATGGATCAGGATCAATGAGTTATTCTGTCTAGGAGAGCAGCTTCAGTGAATATCCAGTGACTTGGTCCTATGAGAAATAATAATCCCTAAGGCTTTTTACTTAGGGCTTGTTACATATGCATAATGAGCTGTAAGGGCTTAAATACCACTATAGAGCTCTTGCAGGCTTTTACGAGAATACACTATCACCTATTTTGCAATGCCTTTTTAAAAGCCTTCAAATATGCAGGTCCACTTATTATCTTCCCTTCTAGAGAAATTACTAGTGCCCCAGTCAAAGTGGGGGTCTAAGTTACAGCCAGTCTGTAAATAGGCAAGGGCCGTGCAAACGTGTTCACAACAGAGCTTTGTCCAAGTGCCTCAGTCCTGGGCCTCCTTCCCCTGCACCCTTCAGCATTTCTGAAAATACATCAGTACTCCACGGGAAGGCCCCAAACTTGTAATAGTGACACTATAACACTACAAGGAACATTGTTTTGTGCTCTTTAAGATGCAGCCAGTTCTGGGCTTTCCCTGGCCTGCTGCACGCCATGAATTAAGTGCTCAGTATCAGCTGTAGAGTGGAAATTCACAAGCCAAAAAGCAGTACATTGATTTAATTTCATAAGCACAGTAAATTTTACTGTGGGTATCTGTGACGTGAATTACACATCAGATGTAAGTTTTTAAGTCACCAAAATTCAGTTTCTTTTTTTTTTTTTTCCTTTATACAGTCTTTCACGCTTTACTGTTGCACAAACTTGGCATCAGGGTGATGTTTCAGACTCCGTGCCAAACATGACTCTGAAAGTTGAGTGTTCCAAACCCATTTGCTGTTTGCTGAACACATACACTTCCAATTCACATCAGTGCAGCTAACAAATTTTTAGCACCCTAAATGCCATCAGGCAAAGTTGAGGAGAAGTCTGCCCTGCGAGTGATTTAGCACTTGTGGTGGAGGGCAGAGGCAGCCTAGCCGGGTCAGAGCTGACACACGACTGTGGCATGTTCCATACGTGTGGCTGCGCATTGTACACTCCATAAAGTACAAATCTGGATGCCAAACCACTGCAGAGGCAGAACTCGGGGAATGGATGTAAGCACAATAGAGCATAAGCAAACCTACCATTATGTTGTGCTGAGAAGTGGGAGTCCTATGGCCACAGTTCTCTTGCGTCAGCAGAGAAACTGGCTGAAATTCCTCAGAGTGAGGCTTGTTGGGAAAACTCACATGCAAGGGAAGGTGAAAGGCTGGGAGCCCGTCACTCTCCTCTTCTCCCACTTTCTGTCTGCTTGTCACCATGGCTACCTCTCCATCTGCTTCCCCATACGGAGAGGCTGGTCTCTTGGAAGACATCCTGGAAGGAACAAAAGAGGAGAAAATAATGAAACCTCCAAATAAATCCTTAATGCCGTCATTGTGTGGTTAGGGGCCATTGTAACAGAAATGCCTTTTTTGTGCTGGCAGAGAGCAGGAAACCATCCAAATACCACTGCAAAGCATACACAATTGGGAACAATGGCCAAGCAGGTAGCAACAGAACAGTGCCTTATTTGTTGTGAGAATAATACACTAATATAGCACTCTCTTGTATTCTGGCTTCTTAAACATGAAAATTCACCTAAGACTGCATAATGAAATGCAATTCCTTTAAAAAAATACCCATCTAGTTTTGCATTTGCAAGGGACTCTATGAAGATAGAATGTCTCCCGGTACAAGCTATTGTCAACTTAGCTTTTAAGGAATAATCATCTGCATCTCATTATCGACCACAACTGATAAAAAAAAGTAAAATAAAATACAATACAATAAAAGAACTTGCTAGCAAACTAAAACGTCTGTGTTTACAAAATTTCACCCATGTGAGCAACTGAGTGTTACAGTCATGTTGCAAGGATCTTTCCAGGGTTCCAGATCTGGTATAGTTAAGCAATTAAACACTTGGACATTAATAACCTAAGCTTTTTGACAACATAAAGTCAGGGGCTCTGAACAAAGATCAGAATTAAATGCAGATCTGCTGTCAAATCTTTCCAGCTATATATAAAATGATTCCTATCTCTAGCTAGTCAGAAAAAAAAAAAACATGAAAATGTAATTTGTATCTGTAACTACATTAAAAAGGATACACAAGGAAGATACCTAGAGCACACATTGTAAAAACCACACAGAAATATTGAACTTGAAATTCAGACCTACATTGTGAAGTTTTTGATAATGTCTGATAGGATATGTTTATCTTCAACTTTTAGAAACACTGAAAGAAACCTAAATCATGGGCAAATTCAAGTATCATTCAAGCCAAGCACTACTGAAAATCTTATAGGATCCAGAATGCTTCCAGCTTGGTCTCCAAAATAGAAAGGGGTACAGTGAAGTCTTAAAATGCAGACAAATCCTGGGATTAATTACAGCAACCTTGTCCATGAAAATCAGGGTACATCCATGGATGGCCCTGTGCTAACCAGGGGAATCTGCAAGGAGAGGAATGAGGAGAAATCCTCCAGGCACAGCCAAAAGAAGAAATGTGAAACAGAAATGTTTCACGGGGAAAAAAAAATAAAGTTATCAATGAGGAAACTGAAGACTATTTGTATGCAAAAGTTAAAAGAAGGGGCTGAAGTAATATTGCTTCTCCTCAAAAATCTCGTATTTATCATTCTAATTATCCCAACTTTTATTTTCCACTCCACAGTTAAAGGACTGCATTCAGCTACTTGAACCATGTGTGGGGCTGCTGTGAGGTGGAGCATGTCCATACGATTTGGCATATTGAGCACGGAATGGTTTAGCAGCAGTCAACTGGGTCTGAAAACAAACAGTGACTTTAAACAGCCCTTTGTTAAGACTTATTTTGCTTCTAATGATCTCATTTTGAGCCTTGCCTTCTGAGCCAAGTTAGATTATATTTAAAAAAAAAAGGAAAAAAACAGAAAAAACAACAACAAAAACTTAGACAAAAAAATCCCTACCAGAACTTATATGCAGATGCATATTGCCTGTTCAGAACACCACTTATTAGAGAACCAATCTGTATCTTCTATTAATGTTTGACTTAGTCCAACAGACTAACACTTCATACATCCTACCTGAATTCTGTCTTCTAGGCTTTCCCACCTATGTGTCTGCAGCAAAGCATATGTACAAAGACAGAGATTACCAGATAGACTCTTACTGGCAGCTTTCTACTAGCCTGCTGAATTCAGCATTTTACAGCTATGTCTGATGTGACAGATCTCAAACCCTTCTGCAGAAACCACACAACTCCCTTCTAAAGTTAATGTGAATTATTCATATTTTGTATTGTACCACACTAAGATCGACACTTGCTATTGAATTTAAGTTTATTGGTTACTCATTTTAACACTACTTTAATAGAAGCCTGAGCATTAACAAAATCTCTCTGAAAATCGGCACTAAGCAGTTGTCTCAATCTTGGCAAACAAAAAGGGACAGACCCAAGATCATTACTCAATTATTCCACAGTAATTTTCTATACTTTAGAACATTTATATTTGATAAAATAACTGAAAATATTGTAAGCCATGCACAAGAGTCTCCACTGCAATTCACTCTGACAATAAATTACAGAGAGAGAGGATGCCTTGCTTTGTATTGATGATTTGGATTATATATTATACACTCAAACTGTGTCAAGAACTCCTACTGCTGTTAACCTAGAATAACAGAGATTCTGTCACATTGCTTCACAAGGAAAGTTTGAATATCACACTGAAATAAAGCTCTTCTGTTAACTTTATAAGCGAATATAGAGTTTCAGATCATCATCTTCTGCTTGTCACTGTTCCCAACAGGGATGAAATAATTTTCTGCAGGGAATTTATATAAACAAACAAGGAGGATAATAGAGGTGTCCACCTCCACACACTTGCAACAATAGAGATTATTTTGCTTTTGAACTAAAATGAAAATGTCCAAGTTGGATTGTAGACCAAACTAAAGTGAAAGCAGAAAGGGTAGAAGAAACTTTTCCTTTTGCCTCTAAAACATCCAGTTCAAATTACAAGCCACATGCCCGTCACCATCCTAGAAGACTAACAAATCGCTAAAATGGCTAAGGCAGCAAAATTGAGACTTTAATCTGTGTTAGTCTTCCAAGGACACCCAAAGAAATGGATACACAAACCTGGACAGCTGAGACATCAAATGCAATTTGTTTTCAGGCAGCTCTGTCCGTAGCCAGCCTGAGTCAGGCAACACTCAGTTTCACAAAAATTTCTTACTCCTTAAGAGCATCTAGGAAATTTCCACAAGAAAATGGAAGCTTTAAATAAATTAATTGAGACACATCTACTTTTGGAAATGTCTACCTAAAGGATAGTAACTATCAAAGTCTATAGTACCAAAAGATCTAATATCTGAGAGGTTCCCAATTAGAAAACATGAAACAAGAAAGTCATCTACAAATGCCTTTAATTATTTCCCAAAATTGACATGCCCCCACACCATGCATCCTCTAATACTCTTCTTTTTGTAAATCTTGTTTATCCTACTTAGCAGATTCCATATCTAAGATGTAAAGCAGAGTTCCCATCACAAACAATAACAAAAGGGAAACAGCTAAATTCTAAGTAGCAACATTATCTGAAACTGAGCTCTTTTAAACAGATCTAGACTTAATGAAGTACTGGAATTATCCCATCCTAACAAAGGACTGCAAACATCCTGAATCTGTCCTCATTGCTAACACAACAGTTCACAGCTCACATGACTTCAAGATCTTTTCCTCAGATTTAAACTAGGAATGGATTTCAACCACATCCCTCTGAAAGACACATTGGAATCATGAAATTCAACTCCATATTTGATCTTATCAGTAGTTTGGATGGAACTGAAGATTTAGTTCTGGTGATGAATTCAGATTTGATACTGTTCCCTGTGAAGAGACCTGTTTTCAGAGAGGCTTCTTAATATGCAGAAACTGTGGTTAAAAAAACCCCAACATGCTTTTTTTTATTAAATTTTCATTAAATAAATATTTTTCCTGGTAGCAAGAATGTTTTTTCAGGGAAGTAAAAATTTCATTGTTCTAACTCACTCTTATCCAACCAGTATTTTATGTGATTCGTATCACAATAGCTTCTCCAAATATTTCTTTATGCCCTTCAATTTGTACCAGACTCTTCCTAGGCTTAAATTGATACCCTGTGTCTACTGATCTCAGAGTTTTTGCATTGACTATATGGCTGGATTTTCCCAGTGGAGCAAATAAGAGCTACACTACATCCACATGAATTGTTTCCTACACTTATTGGTTTCATCCAAATAATTTCAGACTGCTAAATATTGCTGTTTTTCTTGTTTGCTTTTCCCCTTGAATTCAGTGTCTCACAAAACTGATCCTTTCATAGCTATATCTTTTTTATTATTACTATTTTTAACAGAACCTCACTTAAGTGTCCCCACACTACATCTCCATTTGTTCATTGGTTTCGGTTAATTTCATCCATGATTGTACTCCCAAAATAAATCTGAAGTAGTATTCAGTACTCAAGGAGATAGTGCCCTCTAGCACACAACCTGCACCCTTTTCAATTCGATTGTTCATGCCATAAAATTTAATAAATTTTGTGTCATAAAACTCTCATCTTGTTACGTTAAGCAAAATACCTCAGAAACATTTCAGATACCTACAAAAGCTTTTGGAGAAGGGGCCTATCCATGCCTTCCAAAGTGTCAAACACAGATGTGTCGGGAGAAAAAGATATGAGGCCATAAATCTTAACTTGTTGGAAGTTAATTAAGGAATTCATCAATCATTACACAGCTCACCCCATATATACACAGGCAAAATCCCATCACAGCAATCACACAACCCACATCAATCTACAGGTTAAAAACTCCCCAAGCTCCTCTGTTCTGACTATTTATAAATGACTTTCTATAATCTAGCATTAAGACCTGTAATTATAAAACAGCATTAAAACAGGCCTGCAAAGTTACGAATAATTATAGCTGGTACCCTTTTTAAATAAATGAAAAGCTTTTCCATTCAAACACAGGCTTTGCCTCTCTGACAGCTCCAAGTCCACAGGATGTAGAAAGATGATTTAAATTGTATGTCAAAACTCTGACTGTGCAAGACTTTGCTTTTCCCCCCTTATCAAGAGAGGCATTGTTGTTTTCTCACCATAACCAGGCGTGACAGTGCCTGAGTGGAGTCGCACAGCCGGTTTCTGAATGGGCAGGAAAACATTCACCTCTTGAGCTCCTCGGGCAGCCACAAAGCCAGGCATTCCCGTGGGCAGAGTTCAGACCCCTCAGCCCTGTGCGTCAGGGATGGGAGCAGAGTTTGAGAAGCAGACCAGCAGCAGTCTGCAGCACCAGCCCAGTACCAGCAGCACCAGGAATTTGCTCCTGAACGCAGCCCGAGTCCAAATCAAATACTGAGTGCGAAACCAGTCCAAAAACTTCAATGGGATTCAATCTGACTCTCTGCAGGGATATTTACCTCTAATTACAGTACTTGTTGGAAAGCTGCAGACTGCCTTTCCGCAGGAAATAATTACGATTACAGACAGCAGCACTGCCACATATATCTAATGTATAAGTGCACACACACAAGCTCATTCAAAATGTCAGCAATGAATCTGCCTCATCCATGACCACATTTAATGTGGATAAAACAGTTCGTCTTCCCAGGTTTACTGAAACTATGATCTCTCCTTACACACAGCCTTGGCAAGAGGTGCCAGTTAACACTAACAATGGTTTCCATTCTGCTTTGGCCTCAAAGTAATTTATTATTTATGTACACTGAATAACTAGTACCTTAAAAAAACCAACTCTATTAATTTTGACAAGATTACTTGTGTAATAAGGTATTACTCAACATGAGTAAGGGTGGCAGACTCCCACACACTGTCCCACTGGGAACTGCAAGCCTGACTTGTTTCTACACATACCACTAAAAACAGACTTAATTTGGCAATATCTTTGAGTCATTTACAGCCTGGTTTGGAATTGCTCACTGAAGTAATTCTACAATTAAAACAAAAAAAAAAAAAAAAAAAAAAAAAAAAGGAAAAAGAAGCGAAAGTCTATAATCTGCTAATCAGTAAAAACTGTGCATGAAATGTGCTCTCATCTGTCACTCACACTGAGGTGGAATAATCTGTTAATTATTACTTTCTAAGATCATATCAATCAGTTATCTCTTAAAGTACACCTATGCTATGAATATCTTATGCTATTCAAAGGTGGTTTTGGTGAACAAGTCAACTTTGTTAACACAAGATCACTCCAGCATAACCTGAGTAATATTTCTGTGCAGCTGTCTATTATTAGAGCTGCCACAAGTAATCCTATGCTTAGGGGCATTCCATTTCCATTTCACCCGACCCACCTTCTCCCTTTAGCTTTCCAGATTTCCTCTCTGTATGGAGTAACTTGAACAATTTTGGACAGTCCCTCAGTTTAGAGTTTCTAAATATAAAATGGGAACGGAGTATTTTATTCCCAATTCATTTTGAACTATAGTGTAGTATCAGCAGCCCAGCTCATAAACCTGACATCCCATATGCTGTGGAAACTGCTTTTTGAGAAAAGCTACTGCTCCAAGTTCCAATGGTAAATAAATGGTTTCAATTTGACAAGATTCAAAACTCTCAAATAATAAAGTTGTTATAAGTGTCCTTCAAGAAAATGTTAACAAAACCCCTTTTTTATTAGAAAATTGAAAAAAAAATGAAAACCCACTTTCTAAAAATTCTTTGCCATCAATTGCATTTTTATCATCTCAATTTTCTTGCACTTGCAAGGAATTTATGCACAAAAAAACTACTGTAAAATCAATCTAGTAAAAATCCATTGTCAAAAAAGTTCATGCTGAACATTCTCATTTGCTACACTAAGTTTCTCAGGGACTTTTCAAAGCAGGTAACTGGGAAAGACTGTGCATGAGGCAAGTTTTAGTGAAACACTGTAGGCTGAAAGAATGCAGCCTTCAACCAGAGCAGAATTTGGAAGGTAATGAACACACTCCTATCTACTATATTCTATTACTGTAATGAATATTACCTAATTCTTCCATAGAGCTCATACAGAATTTGGACCTTACTGGTGAGTGCTAACCAGGAACATTCAGCAATCCATCCAGAGACACACATTCAAAATCAGCTTCAGCAGGAGAACCTGTGTTCTCATGGTTTTTGTTTGGTACCTGTCAACTTCCTCACCCTTTTGTTTTTCGCTCATCTGTAGATCAGCTAAAAGAGCCAAAAATTCAGTGAGACGTTTATAAACTAGGAACGACAGGATGAGATTTAGTTTCTGAAAAGCATGTTTCTAAGAGCACAAACTTCAAAACCTGTGAGTTTTGAGCACTTCTCAAAAGCAGGAGAGGCACAGAGTGATGGCACAGTTATGGCACTGAACACACAACAGTGGTGCTGCCGTGTCAAGGACGATAAGCATCTATCAGCACAAACTCTGAAACAGCAGGATGCAGTCATTGTTGATGTTTCAAGTAAACTGAGCCTGATCACTGGCTTCTTTCATGCAAAAGACTCTGCTTGGATGATTTTGAATTAAATCCACAAGCTCATTTATTTTCCAGTGCATCCTCAAGTTAACTCTGGCTTCCTTTCCTTCCAGCCCCCAACCTTTCCGAAATGTACCTCCCCTGACTCTTCAGCTACTCATACATCATGCTTTTTGAATATTTATTTATTATACCTTTTATTATTATGCAAAATTTGTCATCCTGCCACCACAAAAATAGCAGAGTTTTGTTTTTATTTTCATGTAAAGTTTCAGGAACTGCTTGCTGCTGAAAGCACTATCTCAATCACTGTGACATCAGGTAATCATCACTCTTCTGCTTGCTGAACTACAAAGAGGATCTAGTCAAATAATTAGTGATTCCAAGCCTTGAGATTTCACTGTACAAACTAATACCTGAAAATTACAGGGAAGTTGTCAGTCCTGCTGCAGACACTGAGTGGGAGAGCTGTGCTGCACAAGGAATCCACACATCACACACAGACGTGCACACCTAATTCCCACTGAGAGAAATGAAGGCAAGGACTTGAAACAGCTTGAAAATTATGGCAGTCGTGACCAACTTATTACAAAGAAATCTAAGGAAGCATGGGCTCACTTTGAAAAGTTAGCAAATATTAAAACTTTTGCATTCTTGGTCATTTGCAGCATTTGTCTAACCAAGCCAACACAAATTTTTCTTCAAGCATTGTTAAATGATTCATTACTTTCAGCAGAATCAACATTAATAATAAGAATTCCAAAAGACACACAGATTCCAGTGTGAGGAGCCATTATTTTGACTGAGATCTTAGTAGAATATGACACAGCTCTTCCACCATGCCACTGTCTGATGTGAGTGCCAAACAAACAGCCATTGAGTTTCAACCCCCCTCTACTTCCTCCTTTCTTTATTTAAATTTTAAACTCAACAAATGGTATTTTAACTATTTTCTAAGCAACATTTCCCTGCAGAGTTTGTATGCAATCACAAAGAAACCAGAAACACAGACATTTTTACAAGTTTTTTTTCCCCCACTTCACTCTCAGTTTCCCTACTGTTAAGTTCAGAATAATAACTGTATATTCCATGTGTGTTTCCTTCCTGTAAATCTACATGTAGCTACACTCGTGAAATTATTTTCAAGGTACTCACTGGTGTTTACACGTCTGAATTTGCACTATCATTCTGCCTTATCATGTAACTCCTGCTCCAACCATCCCCTGCACCCATGTTTGCACCGTGTCAGGAAAAATAAAAAAAAAAAAAATAAAATAAAAAAAAAAAAAAGCAAAAACCCACAAGCACACATGAACACATCCCCCAGAGGTGGCCTGTTTGTTTCCTGGCAAAACTGATCATGCCAGTAAAGCAGATAACCACTGACAGCACAAACTTCCATGACAGAAATACTGGGCCTTTAATTAAGTTTAGTGGGAGCAGAACTGGTGCCTCAGTGTACCTTCAAGAGCTACAGACAGTGAAATTGGTTTTTCATTTGTGTGTGTGGTGAGGGGAGGGGTATGAAAAAAAATAAAACTTAAGCACAGCCATGTCTCTAATGGATGCAAACCTTTTCTTTCCAACAGGTTAATTCCAGCTGCCCAGAATTTTTATTATTTTTTGTTCACATCCACGTGCATGCTCCTCCCTTCTTGGAGGGTTTGTACATGACAGGTGTGTTCTTGGCCCAGGAACAAATAATCCTGGAGACCCCAATAAAGAAAAATCAAACTGAACTTGAGGATAAAATCACAGGGAAAAAATACATCATTGCCTTTCATTATGCTAAAAAAAACACCACAAAAAAATTTTGAACATTTATAACGTACAAGCAATTTGAGGTAGGATTTTCAAAGCTGAAAAGAGATTGTTCCAAAGCCCAGATGTTGCCTTTCAGAAACTAGTGAAAATTGCTGCCTCAGAAAATTACTCTGAAATACCAATAGAGTAAAACAAAAATTATTTAAATAAAAATAATTCTACTCAGACGTTCTACTATTCCAAGAGAGAAAATGAACTTTTTTCAAGTGTTCAAGTGGTTTTGCATTCCTATCTCCTACATCAGATGATCCAGAATCATGGATCATCTCTGGCCCAACAAATGAGGGATAGAATGGGAAAAATGTATGGTATGATGTGAGGGCTCCTGCCTCACTAAGTGTGCACACTGTACTGTGAAGTCTGCTTCAGTTATCTCATAGCTGTTGTACTCTTTTCCCAGGTTTTATTCAGAAAAACATAAGAATTAAAGATCTACATTAAAAGCATGGGTGGTGCAATCACATATGTGTTCACTTGCAGCAGTGCTGGACAAGCCCCTTTCACAGCTGTGATTTTCTGATTTCTGAGCATCCATGTTCCATTTCCAGCACTACTGGACACTTTCCAGAACCTGCCTGCACATGCTAACACATTTCCTCATGTAGGTAAATGGATTGACTTCAGCTTCCTGAAAGCTGATTTTTTGCTCTGTGTGATTCTAAGATACACCTGTAAACTTGCAAGAGAAAAGAACAATCATAACCAGCTGATAATTACCCCGTTTAACAAACTAACTCTAGACACTGCTGGAACTGCTAGGTAAGAAAAACCACAGATCTGAGTCACGTAACATACATTTATCCTTGCAGAAACAAATGCATATTGGCAGGAAAAGTAAAAACAAATCAACAAATAAGAAAATGGGAGACCATTCTAAACAGACAACCTTAAGAATCATAAGGGATCTCCAATATTCCTTCAGAAAGACTGCAGTGGCAGGCACAGCAGCACCACTGCAAGAAGTGGTCTACTTAAAAAAGCTCTGGTAGCTGTGGAGTGGGGTGGAGAGGAGAAAAAGCCTGAAAGGAACATCCTTCCCTCCAAGGAAACTTGGAGGATGCCGCTCCCCTTTGGAGGTTTTCTTCCAAATTTGCCCTAAACCAGGAGAGCTGGCTAACATGCTGACCACTGACTGAGCTCCCAAGGATAAAGAAGCCTTGGTGGAGTAATCACCCATTGTGTTTGTTTATTTTACCTCCTCCACCACATACTGGAACCTTTTTTGGTTTTTCCATTACCAAAACCATCCCCCACTGAGAGGCCTTTGTGATCCAAAAGGGGCAAAGCCTCTCTTTCTTAACACTGGCAAATTTATGTAGGAAGATTCATTCAAACATATCTTCAAATGAACATTTGACTCTACCCCTCCATCACACTCTCCACACACTGCCTTCAAAGAGACTTAAAAATCACCATTAAAATGCTCTTGCCTACAACTGCTTTTACGGAGATGTATTAAAACAATTTAGCAGTCTAAGGCACATATTGCCACAGAAGTCCAACTTGAGATGACAGCAACCAGTTTCCTGAAAAGAATAAACACATGTTACAGAAAGTAAACCTGTCTGTTATTACCACAACAAGAGGTATAATAGCTTTCTTGAAAAGACTTCTTCTATCAAAAACCTTCTCCCTGCTAGGTATACACTTAATTATAGTATAAGTGAATCTGAATCCAGATGTTCACATCTAAAATATATGTCAGAAGGTTTGATGAGGCAAATAACCACTACATGGAAAGGAGGCATTCCAAAGGCACCATTGGCTCTCTAGAGAAGGAGCATTCTGGATTCCTTCAGGCAGAAGAGCAGTAGGTGCTGAGCATCTCAGAAAAATAACTTATTTCTTAAAAAAAATGAACAACAAACATCCTTCCCTTTTTTTTTTTTTTTTTTTGTTTCCTTTGACACTCCCCACACATGTATCAATTTTTGGTTTTCCTACATGAGCTATGTGGATTTGGCACTGAGAACAATTCAGGTATGTAAAAATGCAGACCATGGGCAACAGAAAGCCTTTTGGTCTATTTGAAGGCAAACACTAGAAAGAAAACTTCTTCACTGGAAGATGCCTATAGTCACTCTGTGACATAGCTGCTGCAGCCAAAGCAACTTACCAGGAATAATTACAGTTAGAATAAACTAGGACATGGAGGAAAATCATGGATTCATTAGCACCATATATTAAGACCTCGGTGTCACAGGCCCATGGTAAGTTACGCTTTCAAGGTGAACAGCCAGAACTGGCCATAAAACACAACAGGAAATGTCCACGATCCTGTTTTTATTTGAAAAAGGTAGTAAATACCTTTTGATTTGGGTAAGTGGTCACCTGGCAATTCTAGAGCTGCTGAATGAAAACTAGGAGAAAGAACTGACTGCAATACATCAGAGAAATTTATTGCTGAAGTATAGCAATGGCCTTTGGCATTGATGATTGCCAAAGAAGCGCAAACACTGAAACTCTGACCAGATTGATTACTCCTGAATGCCTTCTATGCCTCAGGATGGACCATGAAACCAGGACTCAACATTAAGAATTCAGAAGACAGCAATGTCCCGTGTGATCCCACATAACTTATTGCACCTTTCTGGCTCCCAGCTCTTCTATTTTTACATAAGAGATAAGAATGTTTAACAGCCTTTATAAAATGCCCTGCAGGCTTGGATTTTCCCTTTTTAAAAGGAAACATTCTATTGCGGCTTTCATTACTTACTTGTATCATTGCTTTACCCAGTGGGTTTGTGTGCATTGACACTTCAGTGATGACAAAAATTAAGTTCTCTCATCGCTACTGCATTTTGAAACTGCAAAACTAAGTTTCACAGAATCAGAGAATATTCTGAGTGGGAAGGGACCCACAAGGTTCATTGAGTCAAACTCTCTTGGAAGTTCCTACATGGAGTCCTGTGAATAGATTGTAACAGTGGGGTTTTTTTTAAACCTAATGACTATATTTACATTAAAATCTAGTCAACCCTCTTTTCTGGGCAGTGATAATTGAAACAAAACAACAAAACAAGCCAACCAAAAAAAAACCAAAAAAAAAAAAAAAAAAAAAAAAAACCACCCCCCAAAAAACCCCAACCAACAAACAAAAAAACCCAAGCCAAAAACCCCCATAACAAACAAAAACCCCTACACCCAGCAATTAGCTGTACAATGTCACTGCATCCTTTTCACTCGTGTCCTACTTCTCTGGTTGGCATTTTCAGCAGTCTGTAAACCCCTTCCTTGTAAAAGGGCTCATCAGATGTGCAAAGATTTTTACCTTTCTCCTCTCTTTTCCCTCATCCTCCATCTCCATGCTTGCTTTACAGGGGATGATCAGAAAGTGCAGCTGTTACCAAGCTGCTGACTTCACTCTACCTCCTTCCCACCACACATGATATGAATATAAAGCACAAGACAGATTTTAAAATATATTAAAGTGCAAAAAACATAGTTTGCCTTGCTGCTAAGAGAATTTAAAATATGCTTCAAATATTAAGATACCCATAGATTTCTGAAAATCTGACTGGGAGCCCATCTCTATCTCCAAGCACCTTCACAGCTCTATAAACCTCATCTTACTCCTTTTTTGTACCCAATTTATGAGCAAACATTCTATACTTGGACTACCCTTTTCATCATCCTTAAAAGCACTTACAAATACTAATTACTCTTCACATATCCCTTCTCCTGTGAAGTAAATAAGGATTATTATCCACTCTGAAGTAAATACAGATTACTCACTCCTTTTTCCAGTCTGAGGATACACAGAAGGGGACCTTAACACAAAGTAAAGAGGAACTACTGAAGCACAGACTAAGATACAGAAGTCCTCTATCCCATGCTCAGACTGTGACAATCTAAATCTCACCCATCCATTTGTAAATTATACTCTCAGCCCAACTGTTCCTCTCTGCTGGCTGATGATCAAATATTTAATGCATGCCATAAAATGAAAATATGAACTCTACAGCAGTGCCTCTTATTTGTCATGCCCCATTACTTAGACAGGGTGGTAACGTGTTCACGTGACAGTTTTCAATTTTATTATAGTCTCTATTTGCTCACTTACTTAAGATGTTTAAAGAAGAGTTGTATGGATTATCGGGCAGTCTGAAAAGTTCAGTTCAGAGCTCTTCAAACATATTCATTTTCATCTTATTAGCACAAGTAAAGTAAAAGCCTTAGGCAGGTAATTTACCATCCAGTTTATCCAAAGGGACTTCTAAAGGAAAAGTCAACCTTTGTAAATTGTTGGTGATAATCTCCAAATTGATCATTAATTATCAGCTGCTACTAAGCCTTTCTTCCATCAGCAGCACTGCGAAAATAATAGATGTCTCAGAAAATCTACCATTGTTGTCACTGCCACCTGTGCAGTCAACCCTTATTAAACCCAGAAAAGTTCCAGGGCAGGCAGCTGCCTTGCTCAGGGAATTCTGTCCAGGCACTGCATTTTCCAGGCAGCTGAAAAATTAGTTATCCACCAAAAGTAAAGCATTTCTTATTAAAGTTATACTTTACATTCTTTACTTCCCATGTATAGTGGCAGCCACAAACAATTTAAACCCATTAAAGTGTGCTTAATAAAGAGTACACTGTTTTGTACTGCCAAACCCTAGCTGACATACATAAACTTCATCTTTCCCTCTACAGTTCTATGACTTTCTTCTACTGCAAGTCAATGCTTACAATCTAACAGCAAAAATTTGAAAAGATCATTCCAGACTTTGTCTGTGAAAATGAACTCTGGAACAGACCAAGTGTTCACTATCTCAGGTCCACATCACACAGAATCAGAGCAGGGCAAGAATTTGCATGTCAAAATCCAGTTCAGCCTTGATGCAAATATATTGACAACTGCTGAGTATATACACTACATACACTAAACACAGCCCTCAGAATTTTGGGAAATACTGTGACCAGGGTACAACACCTGACATTCCACAGCTCCTACTTTAATCCCCTTTAATGGACAGTTACAGCTAACTTTCCTGCAGCAGCCATGGATGTCACACACCTCTCACCTTTATTGGGAACAAACACACCTGGCAAACCATACTTTAAAAAACAATCAGGATCCTAAAGAGGACCACAATAAACTGTGAATCTGACAAGCATTTAATCGTGTATTGTCATATCATAGTGAAAAGGAAGCAAAGAATTAATATTAGAGGGAAGATAAAGGCAGGAATGAATTTTTTTAGAAATATAGTATCTGGAAATAGCATCCAGAAAAGGCTGCATGGTTACAAAGTACATCAGTTTACTTTAGCTTGAAGATGGTCTACAGGCAAAAATACCCTAAAACAGGTGATCTTCCACCACCATGGGTTGTAGGTGTAAGACAGAAGCAGCTGAAGTCTTTTACACCTGAAAATGGCAGTTCCAGCAGCACTGCAACATATTTCTCTGGTTTTGTAAAAACTGAAATACAGGCTAGTTCTATAGCTGGGCAACTACATCATCTTGAAAACAAACACACACACACAGAGTAGAAGAGTTTTGTTCACATTTAAAAGACTGATTGCTCACTGGGTTCATGACCTCTGTCCATTGGCAACGACTCCACACTGAGTCCTGATAATTACAAATGCAATGGGATTATAGTCATAAAGATGGAAATGCACAACAGTACCACAGCTGAAAGAAGAACCATCCCTTAAATATAGTTTTGCTCAGATTCTCTCGAATTCAAGTAACTTAGGTTTACAGTTGCAGCCCAGGAGCTTTTAAACATATATGAAATTTCTAGCTCAAAGGACAGGAAGCCTGAAATGGAATAGAAACTTAAAGACAGATGAGACACAAATCTGGTAAAAAAGAAGGGAATAGACTTGTATTTTTATCAGTGAGATGGTTCCAGGAATCGGGCTGCTGCTCTTACAGGAGATTGAGCTAGAAATACTTTAATCTTGAGTAAAGAAAACAAAGGAATCCATCCAAACTCTAAAGGTATGCTTCTGTTCTGGACAGGAGTAATGTCAAATGGCACCACCTCACTGAGCAGTCCTGAGCACTGGATAAACTGAGAGCCAGAGAACTGCCTGACTGACATATCCTGGGTTAAACTTCCAGGACTGAAAACAAAAAAAAAACCAAACCCACACTCACAAGTGCAAGTAAAACACAGTTTAGGGAGAGAAAATAAATCCTGTCATGTGATTTACAGGTAATTATTTTCAGGAGAACTACACCAAGACTCTCAATGTATGTTTAATATAGGAAACAAGATTTGTCATCAGCAAATAATTTAATAATCCAGTTACATGAGCAGTAACAATTCCTGGGCTGGTAATGAACCCTAGGATATCAAAGTTGTCATCTTTTAAAAAGGATCTTGGTTGATTTTTTGTACATGAGTAGTCCTAATTAATTCAATTGTGCCCTCAGTGTGTTTAGTGCCTGTCTAGGTAGGGGAGAAGAGAGTCTTGCAAAGGTCTCTCTGAGGATTGAGTGAGCTTTGAAATTCTAACTTGGGCCACGTTATATGAAATAGAATCCAGCCTGCTTGCCAGGAAGCAATAAAAGAGAACTCAGTGAGCCTGCTCAAGTGAATACATCTTAGCAGAATCAGGGCCCACTCGAGCCACAAGGGAGGAGAAACTTAAATAAAGCATTTCAGTATAACCATTCTTTCAGCAGTTCTTAGTCTGTATTAGCAGCTAACATCTGAGGAAAGGAAAGGTTTGCTGCTTGGCAATGGTGTGGTGTTAATGTAACACAATCTGTTAAATGAAAAAGCAAAATTAATTCCAATTTGGTGTCTTCACATTTCACACTCCAGAGACTCTCATGGACTGAATGAAAGACAAGAAGGAGAAGAGAAAATTTAGTGATTTTTTTTTAAAAATTAATTGTCTATATTTTTGCATTTCACCTAATTAAGTCAAGAGGCAATCTGAAGAGAAAATATGAAAGGTCTCCTATTTTTATAGGTATTTCTCCCCATGTGGCCTAAGAAATGTTTGCCCATCTTTCACTGCCTACTCCCCCTCTTCCCCTTGTCCTCTCCACAATTCAGATGTTTAGCTTTACTTCAACCTCACAGCAAGGAATGGATTAAGCAGAATTACTTACTGCTATGCCAATTAGGGATGAATTAATTACAATTTTGCCTCTTGTCCCTCTAAGGTTGCAAGTTTGTCTACCAAGCCCAACGTGAATGCAGTGAAGAGCTGCAAACACGCAGGAGTCTGCAGAAACCAACTTTTCCTCCTGACCTATTCAAGCCTCTCACTACACTGGGGTAACTCAATGTGAGTTTTTTCTCTCCAGGCAAAAGCACAGCTGAGCTGCTGTGCTCCTTGGGACTTCAATTCCCAGGACTGTAAAGGGGGGCAGCAATAATACAGATTTTTCAGAGGCACTGTGCGAGTTAATATTTGTAAAGCACCTTGAGGCCAAAGCACATGGGGCACAACAGAAGTACAAAGCATTTACCATCATCAAAATAAACTGGGGCATGTTCCAAGCCGACTGTTCCTGGTGAAGTCTCCCTGGACCTCCACTCAGGACATTTTTGGTTTCCAGAGTTACATGTATGCACTGTCCAAACCAAAAAACTGGAAAGCCACACAAAACTTTTCTTCCTCAGCAGCCCAATTTCTCCTTATTTATTTTTTTTCTGAAAAAATCCTTCACCATACCACCCACATTCATTCACTTCCAGGCTAATTATACATTGAAAGACAACCAGCATCAAGATGATGATAGCTTACAGTGTCAAGGGAAGGCCTAGTCAAATAAACAGGATAATTTCCCTTGGTCTCACTTTTTTCCACTTGGTGATGAATCTCAAAACCTCTACGGCCATACCCCTTAAAAAGACTAAGACAATCTTTGTTTCTCTCTTTTTTGCTACCCCTATATACTTCCAGCAGCACCCTCCCCCACCTACAAATTGCTAACTAAACCTTCCCCTTCACCCTGGTTAAAGAACAAAATGAAGCCACCACTTAAAAATAACCCAAAAGAATAAAAAATAATCCAAGAGCAAGAGCCCAGTATTGTGTCACCTTCCAGCCAAAATTCCAAAAGTGGGACAGAAAGCAGGTAGCTGTGTTTCTCACACCAGCTCACCCATGTAAGCAGTCCCACCCCATCCCCTCTTCGCTCCTGTGTCAATTCCTTCTTCCATTCCCTTTTCATTTCTCAGCAAGACCATGGATGCTCCAAGGAGAAGCATTCCATAGCTCAAGGCCAGGCTGGATGCTGCCCTGAGCAACCAGACCTAGTGGGTGCCATCCCTTTCTTTCAATGTGGGGTGGGAACAAGAGGAACTTTTAGGTGCCTTCCAACCCAAACCATTCTGTGATTCTGTGAGGCCAAATGACCTCAAAGAGTTAAAACCTCCTTTTGACTTTAGCAGGATGCCTAACCCTGCAAAGATCTCAGCACTTCCAGCTGCCACTGATTCCAACAGAAACTTCAGACATTTAATTTTTAGCTGTACAACATAAATTACAAATACCTCCTTTTTGATTGATCTGTGGTGATTTTCTAGAGACCCACACCTTCTCAGTCTAATTGTTCTGCTGTGCTAGTCTGGTATTACCTATGACATGATGAAAGGACATTGCTGTACAAACAGGACATGAACCCAAATATCACTTTCTTCACAGAATAAATGTAATGCTACATGTTTGGTCAAATCACTATATAAAGTGGTAAAGGAGGCACACTGAAAAAGTACCTCATGGACTTGATTATAACACATTTAGAGATTTTTTCAATAGAATTGTTCTGAGATTGTGGTTTCTTAACATACCAAAAAGTTCCACTATGTATATAAAGGAAAATATTTTAGTTCAGTTCTCTGCCATTATTTGTTCCAGTCTGTTTTTCACATCTATATAGCTTATTGACACAGCTATATGAGTAATAACATGTATCATGCCTCTTTCAGTACACAACTCACATAAAGAAGAATAGGGTAGTTCAGCCAAATTACTAATTATGAAGGGTATATTTTCAAAAAACAGAAATCAATTGCACATCACAGTCACTGACTGTGGTCATTCATTACATCTCTGCTGTAGATCCTGCTCTGCTTTATAGGAGACATGTCATTACCAAGAGGCAGTAAGAAAATACTGCAGAAGTTTTAGCTCTCTGAATGATAAATATGGTAGTGTTTCAGAACGTACAACATAAAAGATGAAAAAAGTCACACAAAAAAAAGGAAGAGGGAGCAAGGAACAGTGCTGGTTTGCTGGTTCAGTGACATACTGTTCCAATGCAGCTCTTCTAGCACCTTTTCCTCACACAAACACTCCTAACTAAGCACTTAGAGATTCTGACTGGATTATCGGAACACCATGGAAGACTCCAAATGCAGATGAAGCAGAGTTTTAGAACTGAAATACTCACACATCTAGTCGACATATAAAATTTTCAAAGTAGTACATTTAAAGTAATTTTAAAAACCTAGGATGTTCAATTGCCCTGGCTGTAATCTGTTGCTTTAATTGTCTACCCTTAGTAAACTAAAAAAAAAAAAAAATCCATAAAAGGTCCAAGCTTTCAGACTTAGTAATGTCCACTGCCTTAAAATCAAGCACAAACAAAAACAGGTTGTGCAAACAGAGAGGAAATAAAAACAAAAAAACAAAAAGTCAAAAATAATTTCAAATCTCTCAAGTCAGCATACCTGGGGAACCCTGGAGTTCAACCTGTCCAGTTGAAGCGTGTCAAGTGACAGCATGAATCTCCTCTTGTTTGCTTTTCTTTTTTACCTCCAGACTAGATATTGAGAGGAATGAGTCTGTGGTCCTCTTGCCTCTATCTACTTGGACATCCTTCAGTGACTACACTGCATAACTTGCTAGGTGTTAACCATGTCTCATTCCTTACTCTACAACAGCAGCAGCTACCTTCTTTATCTTTTAGGTAATATTGCCTATACTTCACAGGACAAAATAAAAGCATGCCTTCTAATTTGGATTATTAGCCATGTGAATGTGCATCCTGCTACCCACTGAATTAAAAAGTAACAGGGATACTAAAAAAACCTGGACAAGTCCACACCAAAAGAAACACAAACAATAACAAAAAAACCCTAAACTATACTTAAATGGCCCAAAATCTGTTCTTTAACTGATATCATGTACACCCATTTCAGTGTTTCACAATTGCTTCTTCATTCCTGAAATGTGAAATCATTCCAAGGGGACTCCAAGCTTTGCTGTATTTTCCATGTTTCACTTCAATAAAATATTACAAATACGTTACCATGTAGCTGGGAATTTTTTCTGCAATCATCACAACAAAGCAATGTTTTCATAATATTGCCACAAACCACATCTATTACCTCATACAAGAGCACAGTGTTTTGGCAATGCAGTGCAAGTAGTAGGAACAACCTCACCATCATCTTCCAAAATAGTTCTTTGAACACATTTCCAAAAAACAGTAGCAACAAAAGCCCTGCCATTCATTCCTTCCCTCCCCCTCCACGGTGGATGGGAGGAAAGCACTGACACAAACACTGCCCTCTCCCATCTCTGTTATTTAGAGGCTCTGGACCACAGATAAGTCACTCTGGAGTCAACAGGAAGCATTCCAAAACCTGGAGAAACTGCATACATCATTAAACCTGAGCACTCCAGAATGAAGTTTAAGAAAAGCAGACTGTTTAATCTTCCTGTCTCACGTGTCTTAACCACGTCATAGTGAGGGTTAGGGAAACACTTAAATTATGTCAAATATGTAAGCAGTGCCTCGTTTTAATGTGAAAATGACACTGAAAATTACAGCAGAAAAAATTGAAGATGAGGTGAAAATTCTTTTGCTCGTGGCCTGATGCTTTTAGCAAGTCCAAAACCTCCAGAACTTCAAAAGAATCAAAGTCACTCAAAGCCTAACAGAGCTGGCATTTATTTATGTGTTCAATCTACTATACTCCTTCCCAGACTTTACCCAAAATGGTTTCAAGCAACTTACTGTTAATAAGGATTAAACCTACTTAACAGAAGTATTTCCAGAGATCACATCACTATCAGGCCTGATTACCAGCCCTTGAAGTCTACAGCAGCAAGGCTCCACTCCTCATATACTCTAAATATGACTATATATTTGTATTCTGGATTCCTTCTCAGTGAGAACCAGTGCATGCAAAATAAATTCCACAATCCCACATCTTGTATACAAAGGGCATCACACATATCCTGTGATTTAAGCTATTCTCCTGAAATTATCTTAGTCTCACACAATCACACTTCAAATACCCCATATGTCCACTTTGTTTATCCCTCCTTTGAAAAGCTAATAAATGTAATACTTAGATGCAACTGCATTTCATCTAGAAACAATTATCTGCAGTACTTTGTGCCAGGAAAAGCATCAATAGGCATCGTTAACTACACTTCCACTTTATTTTCTTCCCCTCTAATGGGCCAAATCCAACACCCAAGCGAAGTCAATGAGAGCCTCACAATTGTTTTCAGTGAGAGCTGGACAGAGCCCCACGGTGGCACATGAATGTGAGGTTTGTGCAAGGAGGCCGAGTGACAAGCACAGCCTCTGTTTATTCACACCACGATACTGCAAAGGGAGAGGAAGAACAAACTTCCCGGGATGTTCCCACTACCCAGAGCTGCTGAAGAGCCAGCAATAAAAGCTTTGGAGGTGGAAACAAACACTGCTCTCTGGACTTACTCAGTCCTTGTTCTCCTTTCTAAAGCTGTCCATAAGAGCTGAAAACTGGACTGACACAGGCAGCTGGTAAAATCAAACATTTACTTGTTACTCTCCCCTAGGTGTTTCTAAAATTAAAAACACAATACAAGACCCACCCTTGGTGCTACACAGAGCCTCCTATTCACCCAGGCTGTTTTCATCTCAAAGGGAAAAACAAGTAATCTGCACAATAGTTCTCAGTTACAATGTACCTGTCTTGCTTTACTGAACTCTACCTGATACAGGGTTTTAAAATGGTAGACAATTTATTTCGGGCACTCACTGTGATGTTTCACACAGATAAAAATAAGGAGAGGGGGAAAAAAACGAGCTCTTGTTTTTCCCTAAAATATCCATGGAAAGAGTATATTTCCAAAGCGCCTGGATACATCAGCCAAACTATTAAAAGCCCCCAAAAGTACCCCATAATTTTAAAAAGACTCTCAAGTGCTTTGTACTTATTTGCTCCCATGCAATGTTTGCCCAAACAATTTTTTATTTCTTTATGAAAATCATGTACTCTTCCCACATACACGCTCATGCCTTCCTCCTGCTTTCAGCGTTAAATGTAACACCAGAATCTTTGAAAGTGCAGATGTTATGTTGTGGGAGATAAGAATCCTGCTCACTTCTGGTGAGCAGCAGAAATCACTCTGGGAAAGGTTCAGCTGGCAGGCATAAAACAGGTGACAAAACCAGAGAAGGGCTTGCGTGGCTGGCATGTGGTCACCTCGTGCATGGGGCAGTGATTGTTTGGGGACATCAGTGGCCACCAGGTGATCCAAAAGCTGACTGGGTAAAAGGATGCGTGAACAGCGACACTGCAGTGGCAGGCAGCCAAATGCATGCTTGTTTTGGGTTAAGTTTAGATCATAAAATGGCTTGCTTTGTTGCAATAAATTATCTTCCTCAAAGAAAGAGGTCCGCATGTCTTTGTTCCCCATTGCTACATTATGAAGTCTTTTAAAGCTAGGAGACAACTTTTTCCTGGAGACTTTCAAATCTCTATCTGTCTAGGGCTTCCAGGAAGGCACAAGATGCATGTAATGCTCCAAGGGATTCCCAAAGTCCTGCAATGACACGTGCCTGACCTTGCCTTCCCTCGCACACTGGAGCTACACAGTCAAGCACCGGCAAGTTGATATTCCATTGCCACTTGGCACCTGTATATTGCAAAGGCCACTTTTATTTGGCATTATAAAAAGACAGGCCACAAGGAGGGTTGAAGTCCAACCATTAAACCTGGTTATTCGTACCCAGGTTTAATGCAGATGCAGCTGTAACCTGATGGTAACACCAAACTTGCTGAAAATCACAAGAGCATCCTCCTCTGAAAACCATCCTCTATCCATCGCCAGCTTTCCACAGGTCGGAGGGCTAAACTTAGTGGAAAGGGTGATGGAATGCAGCAGTTTCCTTAAAACCAACACCAAGAGACAACCAGAATTTTAGTGGTAGAAGTGAAAGAAGAAATGAAAAAGAAAAAAGAAGAAGGGAGAGGGCAAGACATTTGCCCATCTCATATTTAGAGCACAGAGGAAATTTAGCCTTAACAGTGTAAATCAAATTAAACATTTCAGGGGTCTGGCTTTAACAGCTGCCATTTTAATAAAAAGGGGGACAATTGGAAGGCTGTTTAGAAACTGTAGCTGCATTCTCCTACCCTCTGCCTCCTCCTTCTCCCAACCCTTCCTTCCACACCAACTGCTATCTCTAATTTACCTTGCCATGCAGTCACTCCAGAAATCCCTCCCAACCACAGAGGACTGAAGGAATCTACAGAAAATAAACTGACAATAAATACGACTATATTACCTAAAGGGAGGAGGGGAAGCAACGAAAATTACCGAACTGTTGACATTGGTCAAGGAAACTTTCCCCTCTAAAATTTCAAAGAACATGAATGCTGAGCAGCAAAAGTCTCATTATGAATTCACTCAAAACTGGTTTTTTTACAGAGCTCCTTCTCCCCCATCCCAGAATACAGGAGCCCATTCTTGTGCAATCATTAGTGCTCAACGGCAGATAGGCTGCTATTTCCCATTCCTGAAAAAACCCATTTTATGGAACGCAATGTGAAGAACTGCTTCATTAATCAGATGGTCAAGCAGCTCCAGTAGAGCTGCTACAGGGAGGCATGGTGACACCGTGGTGGGAGAACTGGCTTTCTTTCCATCTGGATCATCACTGAAAGGGCTTCAGAACTTCCTTAAACTTAACAGGTTTATTGTTTTAATCCCTACCTGGGAGAATAACAGGACTCATCATATAAACGTAGAAAGAAAGTGTGACTGCATGTGGGGAGAAGGTAAAAGGGAAGCAGCTGAGGAAGAGAAAAGATTAGTATAATATAGAAGACTGCAAGTCTATCTTCTTGCTGGCACTGAAAACATTAGTACTGTTAATTTCACACACATTTTTTAAAAGAGTCAAATTTTTGTTGTCCACACATCATGATTCAACTAAAACCATGCAGAAGCTTTTAAGTTTCCAATATTATCTGTCTTTCAGCGTCTCAGATCTTCTCCACAAAAAGCCAGGCTCAGGCTAATAAAATGTAATAGTTTAAAGCAGCACTTTCTTAAGACCCTGTAACATACAGAAAATGAAATCTTTATTAAAATGATAACATAAATATCAATCAGTCCTTTTATTCACCCTATTGACATCTTGGAAGCAAACAATCCAGCCCTACTTATAAATCAGAAGTACATTTACTGAGGAAAGCATCCAGAAACATTATGAACTGACATAAGCAGCTCTCCAGGCACAGCAGCAAGGAACCCTCAGCCCTGTCCAAAGGTGTTAACAATGCAGGACTAATGTGACACGGCACTAAATGGATGGCCAAACACAGAGGCTTTGTCACACACAGGAGGTTGCATTTTTGCCATCTTTTTCCAAACATGCACCTAAGGGAAAATACTATCAAGCCCTTTCAAAGAAAGGCTTTCAAAGAAGAAAAGGAAAGAAGACACTGTTTTGTCCTGCATATTTTCAGGACAACTGCTAACAAAGAGTGAAAGCTCCACAGATTATTTATTTTTCTCTTACGGTGGATTTTCCTCTGTTTAACTTAAGGGTAAAACATGAACTAGTCGGAGTACCAAATTACCACATACCCAAGTCTCCTCACTTTCAAAATTTATTTTATACAGCTATATATTCCATAAATAGGGTTTTACCAAAGGTTTTAGTCAGTCTCATTCATTCTCAACCTTTAAACAGATGAACTGGATCAAAATGATTGTATTATATTCGTGTAATTTATAGCATCAACTTTACTTTCCACCACTGCACCACTAAAGGAAGACCGTGGTCCTGATCTAAAGCTGTAAATTCCGATCAAATGGGAAAGTGTTAAATTCAGAAGAGCTTTTGGTCCATTAACTTCCATGCTGATTTGACACGCTCTGCAGTGCTTGGGCAACAGACTCTGCCATACAGCGTATTCCTAAGCAAACAGTGCTTTGTGTCATAAACCATCTGGGGTGTCAGTTCCAAGGGCCACTCATCTAGGCTCCTCTGATACACTTGGAAATGCCGAGATGCAGAACAGAAATTTTTCCTCACTACAAAATATCTTTTGCAAGGGTAAGGGAGATGCTACCATCAGAGAAATGATGGCAGACGCAAAATTTTGGCTAAGGGTGTTGTTTTCGTTATTCCACCGAAGAAAACCACTGGACAAACAAGCTTTCTGAAACACTGGAATTTTTCTAAGGTGCCAGTGAAAGTGATACCCTTCATAATCTGGACAGTGCTCCCTTTCATATCAGAGCCTATAGCTGCAAAGCTAAGTGCCAAGCAGATGGTTGAAATCTGTTTTGTATAAGAAGTGTGTGCGCACACGCATTTTTTTTGTATTCATATTCAGGCCTAGGTTCTAGCCATCAAAACACTGGCACTGAAGCAATCATTAGCTGCACTTTAGACAACTGGCAACTAAGGTATTCACAGTTCTCCACAAAATGTTCAGTTAATACCTCCCAGATGTATAACTAAGGCAAAAGACCATCTTCTTAAACTGGTATCAGTGCTTTGGATGGCCTTTCAATAGACTGTACATGTATGTAAAAAGCTATTGTATTTATCTCCTTTTTAAAAGAATGCTCTGTTACGCTCTAAGTGTTTATAGCAGCTTTTAAAAACACAGGCTTCCGTATCAAATTCGACCCAAATACAACAGCAGAAACTCCATTCATCTTGTTTTCATCTTTCTAAGAAACATCTAGCAGGAAATTCTGTAGGCAATTTTAAGAGAAAGACTTTGTCTTTCTTATCTGATAACTATTTAGCTTATTTTAAAAGTAAATATAAGATAGGTTCAGCTGCTCTAGTGGAATCAGTTCCAGACAAGATGAACCTGTTCCTGCTACCCTGGACAACTCATGCATGTCACCTCAGCTGCAGCAACCTCAGTCAATTTCTACGTGGGTTGCTTATTACCACAAACAGCAAAACCAGAAATGCTTACCAGCATGGGGCTCTGCTGTCTGCCTGGCCTTCTCATGGAATCAGTGAACAGGTGACAATAATTTGCCTGGTGACAAATTAACAAGTTAACACTTTTGAAAACTGGGGTTATCAAACAAATGTATATTTGGAAGAAGGCATTTCTGTGCAGCAGTCTCTCTATAGGCCTTGGTAGCCACAACTAGGAATTAGTACCTTGAGAAACACACAGTTTCAAAACAAAGATTGATTTTCTGTGCAATGCCAAGTCCACTAAGGGCCAGATGTTAGCTCTGGCATCATTCAGGTAAATTTTCATCATGGCCATTCAGATCATTCTAATGTGCCAGGCATACTTGCTGTTTAGGAGAAAAAGATAGTTAACCTGTTGTCAAAGCACAGCAACACAGAACTCCCGAAATCCCCAGATTTGCTGAAGCCTAGAGAAATCCCTCCTGATGCTTTGGAAACTCTGGTGACATGGCAACTCATGGATGTTTGCTGCAGGTTAAGGAAACTCAGAATGCTGCTCCTCACAAGTCATATTTTCATGCCATCATGAAGGACTGGGGTGAGGAATACCAGCCTTTCTCATGGAGTTCAGCAGGACGTTAATTAATTAGGCCTACGTTTTTAGGACCGGACACTGAACTCCAGTGCTACCGAGTCCAAACACTCAGAATGAATGGGCACGTTTTTAAAGGATGCCTTGACTGGCCCTATCACAAAACAGGTCTTTGTGAACACACTGCTGAAAAACTATGACTGAAGCACTATGAAACTGGCCTGATCATAATCCATTATCTTGAAAATAATGTCACTCTTAAAAAGCTCATCAAAGAGAATAACTTAACATCTTAGTCATGATATTCAAAGGCAACAGAGATCAAATCCACCCATGACTACCTTGGTTTACACACATTTTTTCAACAGTGTGTAGTAAAGCTTGCAACACACAGCCTAGATGTAAAGGCTACCTGCAGACCTCAGCACTTCAGCTCTAAAGAGAGTGCAGTTGGAAACAAGGAAAAAAATTCACTAAAACAGATTAGAACTTTTGACACGAATAAGAAAATAATTCCTCCCCTTTAACATAACCCTGTATCATTTCAGGTCTCATTTAAAAAGCAGATGTCAAACATTCGGGGAAGAATTCACAATACATTTTGTGTTCTGCAGTGGGGTCTTTTGCTTTTAGTCTGGTTGGTTGGTTGGCTCACTGTGGCTGCCTACATTGCCACTTCCAGAAGAATCTGCTCCTCACATCAATACTCTTCACACGAACAATTTTTTCCTGGACTCACCTCGTGCCTGGTCCTTAGGTTATAAAACATATGATAGCTCTGGTACGTATGGCTGAAGATGTTAGCTGTTCCCCAGGACCAAAGTTTACCTGTTCGTAGCACACACAGTTTCCCAACTACTGCTTAAACACAGCAGGTACTGCTGCCTGATCCAGCTATCCAAACTTGCCCCCAGGTAAGGAGCTGGCTTAGAAGCAACTCTGATAACTGGAGGGTCTACAAACAGTATTCCCTCCCAGCCCTCAATTATACAACTGTGGCTGCAAACATTTCTTTAATTTATTTTATTAATTATACTCCACAGTCCCTATTTTACATACTTAAGCGATTTGAATACTATAGTTCATCTTGCTAGAATGAGACCTTTAGAAATTATAATTGGACAGAGAGAAGTCTGTAATTTGCAGTTCTTATGATCTCAAGAAGTGAAAAGGAGGGTGTCTCGAGGTTAAAAAACAGGACTCCCAGTCAGCATTGCTACTTTTTAAACTCGCACATGCAAAAAATTTTGTGACAGCATTCCTCCATTTACTCATGTATAGGTTAATCTCGCTTCTCAATTTAAAAAGCACAGAAATCTTCATGATTTGTATATCAATGCTTTCCAAATGCTCTGAATTCCTAATCAAAAGACTTCACAGGAAGTATGAATCTATTATTAATAATATCAGTACTTCTAACAGTAAAGCAACTTCTCCATACATGCATCTGGAAAAAAAAAAAAAAAAAAAAACAGAAAGAGAATACCCATACACATATATTGCTCAATTTATAAATTGTTAAGCATGGCTTCAGGACTGGAATCTTATTCATGAACCATACTAGTGATCTCTTACCTACTCCCTGTTTCTGAATTTTCCCCATACAAAGACACATTTATATTACTCTAAGCACAAAGGCTGCTCTGTGGAATGGAAAGAAACCTTCTTTTTTTGTGTTTGTACAGTGACACACATAATGGGGTCCTGATTCAGGATGCTTGCACTCTACAAAAACACACTAAATCAATGACACTAATACACGTGAAGATTATCTGTAAAAGAGATGCATGGCATGCTTGAGAGTGGCACAGCACTTTCCCTATAATTTGCCTGGCATTTCATGCAAACGCCTAATGTGTATTCCTGAGTCATACAATTCATTTCAGACTTTAGGCAAGAACAGAAAAAGTGAGCAGAACTTACAAAACATAAGCCAAGGAGGAGAGCCTTCCACTGAGAAACTCTGCCAAATTCTAATCTCAGTTGTAAAACCAGAATCAGCCCGATGTTCATGGGGTTTTGACAAAGATGAGAACTGGTAGCCTTCTTTAAAACACACCATAAATTTCTACTTCTGTGTCCAAAACCCAGGAGCAAAAAAAAAAAAAAAAAAAATCAAAGCCCGAACCTGAAGAGAGAAATGTATTTTCCGTGTCCCTGTTATATTCAAATACAAAAGCCTAGATATTTTTAACAGACATGGAAAAAAAGAACTATTTGGCTTTACTCAGCAACTGCAGAAGGAAACTGTACCAAAAGAATAATATTGCATGTTCTGCTTTCAGTTGATTTCATTTAGCCTTTCAGTTCTATTTCAGTTATGTTTCATTTAGCCTATTTTTTTTTTTAAATAATCATCATGTTTTGGTGATTCACATTTCACACCATCCCAGGAACAAGTCATGTAAATACAACACAGCAAAATGACCCAGTTTGTTATTAGACATGCAAAATGGGTAAGAACATCCTTCCCTCCGCCCTTACCAACCATCACCTTCCCACACATCTCATGTCTATCCAAAAAAGCCTCTGCCCTGGTGAGGCCATGGTATTGAAACACAGGGATGAAACTCTATGAACAGAAACCTGACTAATTCTTGGATTATGTTTTCAGTCTTGTTTTACAAAGTGAATGTAATGAGGACGCTAAGGGAATTTATCTGGAAGTAGAAGACTTCTCTGCAGCCTGATATAGAGCACTCAGAACTACAGCTTCCTTCCAGCACAAAGCTCTGCTCTAGTGCTTTAGTCCTAACCCAGGCAGGCCACCCCTAAAGGTCAGGGAACACCACATGCTTCCTGCCCTTTATCAAGCATTCTCTCTCTTAAATCAAGGAATACTTCCATTTTCATAAAAATGGCGTGCAGAGATGCAACTTTGGCCTTTCAGATGGTGATGAGTTTTAGCTTCATCACACTCTGCTGGGGTGTAATCTCTTCATGCCCCCCAGCAGAGAGACTCCAAACCACAGAGGGCAAACACAAACGGGTCTGTGCAGACAAGAGTGCACGCTCCCGACATTCTGGGAGGCTCGTTGGTTTAAATGGCAAAAAAAGTCTGGTGAAATATTTCCATGTACCTATGGTGAAATAAAGGTATAAAAGCATTAAAAAATGTTTAGAACTGCTAATATTTTCTTTAGATTTGGAATCCACCGAGCTGACAATGGCGAGTAAGTCCAGCTCGCTGTCACATACATCAACTTTGGCCGTGCCCAACCTCTGAGATGAATCAATGAAACCCGGGTCAGTTTTATCAGTCACACATTCTTAAAACAATTAATGCAAGCACCAAAGAAACCAGGAGGATGACAAACAGTATGGGTTTCTCTTTACATGAACTACATTCCTAGCGTTTTCTTCTCTAGAGATACAAAGGTCCATGAAGAACACTAGATGTAGACAATGCTCTTAACTACAAAAATAGCACATACCTCTCCCACAAGTTCCTCACCATTAAAAAAAATTCTGAGTATTCACACAAGAAAATTAAATATAAATTCACTCTGCTTATATTTTTGCCCCCAAATGTAACAGAACTATATGTTTCTGTTACGACAGAAACAAATGAGCAGTAAAAAAACTGTAATAAAATCACAAAGAAAATTAGCACTAAGGCAACATTTTATGGTATGTTTAGGTCTAACAGCAGTCAAACACCCACATCCTAGGGAAAAAAAAAACCACACGCCAAAAAACTTAAGACAGTCTATATGAACTTGAGAAAACACAAAGCCAGAACTGCATGGCAAAACAAAATAAAATTATTACAGATCTCAAAAAGCATATGCCAAAATGAATTTTAATACCTGGTCTTTAAAAAAAATCAGAAGTATGAAAAGGAAATCTGGAATATTAAATATAAATTTTAAATACTAAACATAAATTTAAAAACTAGCAAAATATTAATGTAAATTAAGAATTGAGAAATATTACCTGATTAATCCCACTGCACTTTTAAGGGAAACAAGGTCAACGCCGTTTCAAACTATCAAAGCGAGCCACAAGCTTTTCCTCATTTTCACTTTACCTCTGAGTGCCACAAGTCAAAAATAATATCATCATGTTGGAATTACTCTTTATCTTTAAACAAGGTGACAAAAGGACAAGTTCAAGAGAAGTGCCAAGCCAGATCAAAATCAGGACATTGGAAAATGTTTGCCAATTTCTTTCAAAACAAACAGCTCCCCAATACCATGGGAAGCACCTGAACTTCATAGTAACATCTGATAATTCTAGCGAACGGAATTCAACATTCCCTTCTTGTTCTGTTTAAAACAATTGAGTAATTAATTGAGTAAATAAATTTCACACCTATCCTAAAAAATGACAGGCAGCTACTCTGAATTACTATTGTACACCTCACAATTTCCATCCACTTCTCACATTATTTTCAAGTCCCATGGCCTCTGCAAGAAGCACTGGCTCAGTAAAATTCCTCCAGAACCTCATCTAAATTTTTATATAAATATCTATATTTATAATGCAGAGAGACTTCAGCTAAGAAAAAAGTCCCCAGCAGGAAAATGAAAGGACTTCTTGCTGCTTCAGAGAGTTTACAAGCATTGTGTTCATCACAAAGTTCAAAGAATAATCAAAATCACTCGCTTATAAATTCCTCGAGAACCTCATCTAAATTTGCTGTCTCCCAAGAACTACCACGCACAGAACACCACGCTGTCCCAAGGACACATAGGCTCAGGAACAACTTTTGGGGACTCCTGCCTTCCCAGCTGGCGTGGAAGGGGTGACGAGGCATCGGCGTGGGGGTGACGAGCGGTGTCTCTCAAGTGGAGCTGCAGTGCCTTGGGCTTGCTGTGGCACACCCAGGGCCCAGCCCGGGCAAGGCCACCTGGAGCAAGGCAGCCCCTCTGGAAGGTGTGGGAGGGCTGAGACAGCACCATCACCACCCTCAGCACAGGGCATGGGCGAGGACTCTGTAGTGGTGGTGTTTTGACAACGGGGCTGTGGGAGGAGATGGGAATGGGACAAACGCCATCAGTAAATCCCCGCGACTGCCAGCCCTCACCCGTTGGCCAGAGCCACCCAAAGCTCCAGAGAAAAACAGCCCATTCCAAAAGTTCTAGAAGTTCTGGTGTGGGTAATTCAATAATGTGAAGAGGATTTGCTTACTTTGCAGCCTTTGTGGGTTTTAACATACTCACATACAACATAATTTTACCTTTTATAGGAAGGAGTCTTCTCAAGTTTTCCACATTTGATAAAAATCCATATAAAATCTAAGAGGGAAATACTTTTTGCTTTTAAGGATGCTACTTATTAAACAACAAACTCCTTGCCATCATCAGAGAGGCACTACAGCTATTGATTAATTGCTGTGAGCACTTCTTTTCTCTTGACTACAGTAGCAGAATTCACAGGTATTGAATATTGCCAGCCTGTATTTCCAGTCAGGTAAAGTGCGACAACATTTTTCCCTTTCCACTTCTGAGTTAATTATGCTATAACCAGGCCTGAGCAAGAAATTAACAAAATAAAACAAAACGGAAAGTCAAGAGTATGTCAGACTGACTTCTGCAACAGTTGCGAAGGCACAGGCATCGCACACAAACATAAAGTTACCCTATATTTCAAGTCTATTATGAAAAGCCTGTGAAGAAACTGTAACTGTACTCTCAGAGGAGACACTCTTTTTCCCCCATATAAATACTATTTAAAGTGTATTTTTATACACCTACAGATATATTGCATTGCACAGACACATATTCCTATCCTATCAGGCAGCTTCACATTTAAGTAACTCAACCAGATACTCTGTGCCTCCTAAATGATAAAGCCATAAATGCTCGTTAAAGCTCCCCGAGAGGCAGTAAATATTTTGTAAACTAGTTATATTTATGATCTCTGGACAGAAAGAGAAGGAAAAACAATTCCTCGCCCATGTAAAGGTACCAATCAAACACGCTATGCACATAAACACTGCAAGATGCTTGGTGGGAGACTGTGTATATGTTTGTGTGTGTTTTAATTAATTCCTGAATGCATATGATGAGCTAGCCACCCAGAATTAGTAATGCCAAACTCCCAATTTGATTCAAATGCAATGAATACAACAGTCAAATTGTACAGGCTGGTGTGTCACTCATCAGCTCTCTCATTCGGGCTTTTGCCTTCCAAGACTAGTTCACAATTTCAGCAACTGGTAAATTATTGAGATGTTCATTAAAATCTGTAATCTGTAACAGTCAACTTCTTCTTAGCCAAGCATAAACCCAACAAATTAAATTAGTGCATGCAGGACATGAAATAATAGTTTGCAAACACATTAATTCCTTCAGACTTATCTCAGAGAAATAAAACCGTTAATTTTTATCACTGCAAAAAACTAATACCTGCAACTTTACACTGGCACTCTATTTATTCTTCAAATCCCAGATCCCTACAACCATAAACTTAAGCAATCAAATCCTTTTCCCAAAATGTCTCAATGAAGTTAAAGGATATTCAGCTCGATAGTAATCTTTTAAATGAAATAATCTACTTCTACAGGTAGATTTTAGGAGAGTGGGACAGCATTCTGAGCAAGCCGAGTAATGGAAAGGTGTTATTCTTTCTCCAAAATTCTCAGCAAATGCAGCAGAATAAAGCTTTTAGGGTAACTAGCTAAGAAAAGCACTTAGGAATACGCAAAGTTTCCTTTTAAGAAAATGACTTCTCCATTTGACAGTGTTGGTACAACCCCAAAATAAATTCAGTGGGAGTCTGAAATGACTCGTGCAGTGCAGCAGTAAAGCAGCTAAGTATATTTTTTTCCTCCCAGCAGAGGCTTACTTTACATACTTGAGCCTTTCCCTTCTACAAGCTATTCACTAGAATGGGGAACATTCCGAGATCACGCCATCGGTGACTGCCAACGTTGAACTTGTTCCACTGTCCCCATCCCCACTGCTCCCATCCACACCTTTTGTCTTTTCCAGCTCTGCCTTTTTCTCTTACAGAGACATTAACCCACCCGTCCTTCTACAAGCACTGCATATCACTTTACCTTCCACTGGCATGTTGAAAAAAAAGACAAAAAATGTAAAGGAAATAATGAAGAAGAGAAAGGATGTCACTCTGCCTGGGTGCCTAGCATAGCCTCTCTCTCAGCCTACAGAGAAATGTAAATATGCAGTAATTAATTTGGGTTTAAGAACATTCCATACACTAGGGATATTGGTAAGCAGTCACTTTATCTATTTTTCATTAATCAGAATTATTAAGACATTAAAACTTTACATTGGGCATTTCTGAGTTTTTATCATTCTGTAAATTTCCCAGCTGTCCACGATGGTTCCGGCAGCATTGTCTCTACCTTATTCTCAGTGAAGCAAACTTTCTATTGTGGCCAGACTTGTTATATTTAAGTATAATGACCCAACATAAAAAAAAGGAAAAAAAAGAAAAAAAAAGAAAGAGAAAAATAAAACAACAAAAGACTTATTATTTTCAAGACCTTTAGAGCCAATGCAGGGTGACACAGGCGCTCACACAGCACATCCCAGAAGTTACTCTTTCCCTGTGTAACACACGGAGTGCATTCCAGTTATAATATCTCCCCACAATGTTGCTGCAAACATCATCCCCCTCACCGTACACATTCTGATGCTCCTCTCAATCAAGCAGCTGAACAACCACAAACAGAAATAAAGGCGTGCAAGGAACTGCTCAGGGAAGGATGAAAATCCTCACAATTTTGACACGGTAATTAATTATACATGTTAATTCACAAAACCTTCTGCAATTTACCGGTGATGCTGAATGAATTAATGAGTGTTTATTTGTCTGATACTGAGGATCATTTTCATTCTAAGTGCGTACCTCAAATTCCCCCTGCTAATGGCCACAGACACAGAAGAGAAGCCCCCTGAATTCAGCTCTCTTCAGCTGGGGTGACTGAAAGTTTCTGAAGTGTTTGCAGCTTACTGAGACACACCAAAACCTCACAGGAAAGACAATGGGCAAAGAGAAACGACCTCCTGAGAGACACACGGATGCTCTGAGCTGCAAACAACTTTGCCTGACAAATCTTTACCTCCTTGTCGGTTGCTGTTCAAGTTTAAAAACAAACAGTGGGAGACGGGTAATAGTAACAGGACTGAAGTGGGACACGCTGGTATGACAAGCTGAACCCCAAGCGACTGCAGAAATGTGCTCCAAGAACTGTGCTGACTGAGAATCCAAGGAAAAGAACCTACCATAAACACCTAGAAAACAATGATCTGTGCATCGTGCACACACGCACACACGCCAGCTCCACAGGCATTTGTGGGTCTGAGGATCCCTGTCTGTGCAGAAGGAAGTATGTCCTCGTGGCTGTTCCCTGACAAACACACACACGTTACATGGACACTGCCTGGGTCTCCGAATGTGTGTGTGTGTGTGTGACTATAGTCAAACACACGCAATGTAAACAAATGGTAATGATTAACAAAGATACTGGTCTCTATCCCCAATTTCAACTGCAGAAAAAAAATTGTTCAAAAAAAAATTTCAAAAAAATTGCACGTCCTGAGGTTCGTTTTTTATTGCTTCCCATTTCTACTGCTTGCTGTTATCTGCATGGCAAAAGGAGAGCAGTGTATTGATTATTTAACTAGAATGTTTACAAGAGCAAAGCTGGATCTCTGAAAATGAAACCTATGCCTAGGGGCAAAAAAAAAAAAAAAGAAAAAAGAAGGGAGTAGAGAAGCTCATTCTAAAGATGATGGTTGCCCCAAATGACTTGTTTATATATAAAATTTATACAAATATCTATATTTATAATGCAGAGAGACTTCAGCTAAGAAAAAAGTCCCCAGCAGGAAAATGAAAGGGCTTCTTTCTGCTTCAGAGAGTTTACAAGCACTGTGTTCATCACAAAGTTCAGAGAATAATCAAAATCACTCGCTTATAAATTTCTATGTGTAAACTTAGTGAGGCACATGAAATACTTGAATCTATCGATTGCATGAAAACAACAAATGCATGAGCATGATGCCAGATCAAATTTGACATCAGAAACAGTAACAGTTTCCTCAGGTAGTTGAACTAAGTTAATACAGTACACGTGAACAAAACCAATTTTGTCCTATTATTGTAATGCTAAGAAACCGAAGGAAAATGCCAAGTATTCCAAGTCTGAAAAATTAATTGCATTAAAGATGACCTTGGAGTAGAGCAACCTAGCCAATTTCACTTTCTAGTAAGGAAGCATTCTAGTTTCAGAACAAGGATTGCAAGTGTTAAAATAGTTCTTTTCTGCATTTCCAAATTTTAATTTTCTCCGATCTTTTAATTCAAGTGTTCTTTCCTGTCCTTCCTTTGCATGTATGTTCCTCAGCCCACTTAAATGTTTTTATCTTGCCTTCTTTTCTATGCCTTTACTATCAAATTCAGTAGGTTTGAACGATGAACAGCTTGACTTAGCATATTTTTAACCAGCTGGTCTAGCACCTAGCTTGTATTGCATAGTCAGATACAACCAAATGTTTATACAGGAGAAGACAAGAAAAACCTCACGAAGACAAGAAAAACCTCAGTAACACGCATCCTGGCATTCTTTCGTTTACTGCTTAGAAATGAAAGTTTGGACTGTTTACTGCAGTCGCACATGGGGCTATTAACCTTTAAAAGAGAAGCCGGAGGGGAGGGATGCAGGACCATGAACGCACGGACGTACAAGCACCTGAGAAAACGCTTCCAAACATCTCAGGAGAAGCAGATCATATGAAATAAGGACTGAACTCTCGGAGGTCACAAGCCACCAGCAATGACAGCAAAAACTTGATTCCAAGCAGGGAAGGCTGCTGCTTCGGGCAGGGGGAGACGGGCACATCTACGTCATACCCGAAGCCCGCTCGTCATACCCAGACCCGGCTCTTGACACTCCGCGAGAGAGGCGACGGCCAAAACTTGGAGGCAAGAGTTTCACTTTTTCCCTTTCTTTTTCCCTTTGGGTTATTTTTCCCACCTCTCTCTCCTCACGCAGAAAGATGTTCTCCTGACGGAGGGCTGGGATGTTAACTTGCCTAAAAATAATAGCTCCTGCTAGATCAACAAAAGGTCATGTGCTCGGCAGAGCGCCTTCCCAAGTTTGACGGGAGCCTGAGGCTGGAAGTTAGAAGATGCCCGGGAGCCTGGCCGCCACCGGGCATCCTCCGACCGCTCTGCGGGGAGTCCCCGGGCAGGAGAGGGGAGGTTGTGCCCAGGAAGGTGGCTCGGCCGCCCGGCTGGGCTAGCGGAGGGTGTGCGGCAGGAGGGCACGGCAGCCTCTGCGGCCCCGGAACAAAGCTGCGCGCCGCGGGCGCTCCGCCCGGGGCCGGGGGCTCGGCGGCGCCCGCCACCCCGGTCAGTGACACGGCGCCGGGGCAGCGAGGGAGCGCGGAGGGACGCGGATGGGCGCGGGGGGAGCGCCTCTCTGCCCGGCCTCCCGCCGCCGAGCGCCCGAGTTGCGCGCCCGTCCCCGCGTGTCCGTGTGCCCGCTGCCCATCCGCGCACACGTGCGCCAACGGGCGTGCTCGGATAAATTTAAAAAAAAAAAATGGAAATAATAATGCAATAACAAAGCACGAAACAGAACGGGAAAGAAAACACGGGGAAGAGACACCCCCACACACATACATACACCCCCGCCCCAACAACTCGACTCACCTTTCAAACTCCTGAGGTAAATCAGGGTCAGTTAGCATGCTGGAAAAGCACAATTTCCCTTTGTCACAGCAGCCACCTATGGTCGCCTCCAACTGAACCTGTCAAGTGAGTCCAAACCTTCTAAACCGATTGATTTTCTCTCTCGCTCGCTCTCTCTCTCTCCCTCCCTCCCTCCCTCTCCCTCCCTCCCGGCTCGCTCGCTCTGAGCGAGGACTCCTTGACCAGTCTCTTAAAGGGGCAGCGCGCTCGCAGCACGATGAGCGCGCAGCTCCCCCCGCCGCGCTGCGCGACCTCCGGGGGCCTGTCCTTTTCTTTTAATTCTGCTCGCCCGCCGCCGCCAAACGGGAAAAGTCAACTCCTTCAATGTCCTAAAAAAAACAAAAAACGTGGAGGGGTGGAGGGGATAAGGGGGGGGGGGGGGGGGACGGGGGGGGGCGGGGGAGAGGAGGGGAAAAAGAAAAAGCAGTCCGACAATCCACCTAAACCGGCAAACCAGGAGCAAATCCCCTACGCTGAGGAAGATCAGTGGAGAAAGAAGATAAAACAAGAGCAGACTGATTAAATTGAGACAGTTATCAACTCTCGGAGTTGAAATAGGGGAGAAGAGATTAAACACATAAAAATGTTACCAAAGGCATTTGTGCTCCAAAGAATTTTCATTCCTTTTCCCCCACCCTTCCCGGTCTCTCGCTTACCCTCTTTCTCTCTCTCTTTGGGTAGGGGAAAAAAAAAAATCACCCGCACAACAATCAGGCATTGTTCTGAAGGAAGAAAAGCAACTTTGACAGATTGAAATATAGCAGAGGCCCCTTCAAGGAAACCTGTAAACAACTTGTCACTCACTCTGTCGGTCTCACTGTTAGCTCTTGCTTTCCACAAAGTGCTGCGAACCGTCCCGGCAACAAACCCAAAGTTTCCTCAGCTCCAAACTCCATCAAATAGCCCTGTTGTGTGCAAGGGAAAAGGTAGCCACATGCCAAAACAGCGGGCGCGCACACACGGATGTTCAAACAACAACAAAAATAAACTTTCCGTTCATCTGTTAGGGCTTTTCTCGTTTTCTGTTTAATCACACCCCCCCTTTTCCCCCCGCTACTCTCCGGGCGAGCAGTAGAAGTCCCTCGGTCGTGACTCCCTCTCATTTCCCCTGCCCAGACAATCCCTGATAACAAGGTGGACGAGGCGCGGCTGCAGAGCCCCTGGGCTGGCTGGCGGAGCTCAACCTCCGCCGCACTTCCAATTATCCAGATAACAATCTGCCAGGCGAGGAAGGCAGGCAGGTAACGGGCCTCGGACACGCGGGGACAGCCCCCGCCTCGCCCGGGCACAGCCGCATCCCTCTCCGTGCGGCGGGCGGGGCGCTCCCGATCCGCCCCAGCGGGGACCGGGGGCAGCGGCCGGGAGAGCGCCGCGGGGAAATTCCCGTCCGAGCCGCGGGGATTAGCCGGGGGCTACTTTGCCGGCGGAGCACACAAAGCCTCAATAGTCTGCGCGGCCCGGGTCCGGCTTGGCACTGAACTCGCAGTAAGGGGCGGGAGGGGAAAGGAAAAAAAAAAAAAAAAAAAAAAAAAAAAAAAAAAAAAAAAAAAAAAAGGAAAAATCGGGCGCCCTGTTCTTTCGCACACACGTGCGCACACACCCACACAGGACCACGTATCTATACCCCAGTCTTTCCCCTGCCCTAATTCTTTTCTCTCTCTTCACCTCTTTAATCTGCAGCTGGACAACATTAAGGGCCTTTAAAACCCACGTGGTTTTGACCCCAGAACAGTTTGATTAGGTCCATTGCCACCCCTCTCATCCCTGCCTCCGAGTGGCACGGAGACAGCAAGTTTCCTTTTTGAAATACATACACGTATTTGCACGGAGCATCCATAAAACTTTCAACATTTTCATGCCCGTTGGCTTAAGAAAAATGCCAAATAGAAAAGCTTATTATTTTTAATATCCAACAGCTACGCTGTTTAATTTGGTGCTTTTCACTCCCGGTGCATATGTTAGAAGCCAGCAGGCTCGTGCAGAGGCCAGTCAGTCCAGCGCTGGTATAAAGGCATTATCAGCTGGGATATCAGTAGGGGCTGCTGGCTTTAATCACCGGGAGCAAGCCCACTCCCAACTTGTGCGCATCAGCGCCGGGAGCGCCCGGCCCGACCGCGGCACGGAGCGAGCGACGCAGCCAGCTTTGCCGAGGCACAGCGGAGGATGTGCAGAGCCTGCCTTCCTCCACCACCATGGCGAGCACAATCCGTCCACTTGTGGCATGAGCGAGATCTAATGGCTCCTCACCGTGGGGCAGGGCAAGCCGCCTCCCTTCGGTAGCCCCCAGCAAATCAGATTTTCCACAGAGGGTCCATTCATGGGAGCCTGACAAACTTGTTAATATCTACACGGATTTTTCATTAGTTTTTTAGTGGCTACCCCTTTTAGGACAGCCATGAAGTAGACTTTGAAAAGGCAGCAGATTATTAAAAAGAACAATTCCAAACACTTTCTCTTTCATCTGAGGGTCTCAAACCATGTTAAGTATCACATTACTCCTCTGCAGGTAATAAATATAATTAGGGCCGATTCCAAAACTTTATTTGTATTGAAAAGTATCTCACTCTGCAGGGGCTCCATTCAAATCAGCAAATCTCTGTGTGGAGTAGGAGGCTACTTAGTAAGAGAATTTGGCCTCAAATAAGGAAACTGAGATGCAGGCAGGCTTAGGAGCTTGCCCAAGTTGACACATTTAGTCAGCTCTGGCAAAAGGATGAAAAACAAAGACCCCACATGTCTCACAGTCAACAACAGCCCTCATGCTGCTGAAACATACATATATGTATATGTATATGTGTGTGTATATATATATATATATATATACTTATATATATATGTATATTTGAGCTTTTTTCCCCACAGATTTTTTTTACTTTTACTGTTTTGTTTAAAACATGCTTCATTTCTGTAGTCACATTCTGTAGGGCCCCTCTTCTTGGTGTTTCATTTTCCCCTTGATGCACCACTACCCATCCATAAATGCTGTTCCTTCTGTCCCAGCTCATGCTTTGCTTCCCTTATTTCTATTGCTACCCCTCATGCCTGGCCCTGGGAGAAGTTTACAGAGTGAAGCCACACAGAAGACACATCTGGAAGAAAATTAAGACCACCTTTTATTAAAAGAAGTATAAATCTCGAGCATTTCAGTTAGAACAGGAATACAATACTTTGCACATTAAGCACCATTCAGGTCTAAGCTCTTATCCTTTTACCAACTCAGCTCCACTCCACAACTGTCCTTCTTCCACCATGTCCTTCCTTTGTCTGTTCACATGTATGTACCCCATTCACATATCACTTCTCATCTGAGCTTTTTCAGGACAATGATCACATACTACCCCCCAAGCTGGTATTATTCCTAGCACACTGGGGCTCCTGGTTTGCTGGCTGTCAGCTAATATGATTATAAATCAGAGCAGCCACCATCAACATCAGGAATTATAGAAGAAGACATGGGCTAGATGAGGAAGAAGCAGAAAGAACCCTATTAAAAGGAGGAAAAAAAGAAAAGTGTGGGAGAGAAAACTAAGATAACTGAGGAAAAGGGAGGGCTCAAAAGGGGAGAGGAAATGGAAGGAAGAAAGGAAATCGAGATCTCTCCCCTGAATGGTTCTGACATGAACTCTTCTTTTACTTAACCTAGTTTACAATTACTCTTACCCCGATACATTTTGTGCTCAGGTACCTTCTTCCCCATTACCTTCATTTTATGTTTTCTGCAAATACTGAGCTCCTGCTCCCAGATGACTGGGGAGAAACAGAGTGATGTCCAAAGAGGAGAAAAAAACAACTTACTGTTATAGTAATTTTGTAGTATGGTATCCTTGTCCTATACTGGATTATATGGATAATATATATATTACTAGAATATAGACAGTTAAGTATAGACTTTCTGATGAAATTACTTTCTCATAAGAAGTTCAACTGCAATTGCAAGATGGAGAAAAGGCAAGTTAAGTGGTTTGAGGGAATCTTGAAACCCTTCTAAAAATAATTTCATACTGACTTTTAGCTTGCTTTTTAGAAATTGTCAGGACACATCACAAAGTCTGCTAGCACATCAGAAAGTGGAAAAACTGAAAAATTTGGATAAATAGCCACTGAGAAAGAAGAAAATGTACATAACATGCAACTGTCCAGTTTTTAACATAAGAAATTTTATCCAGTTATGAAACTTTTGACTAGTAATAGGAAGCTCTGGTGCCCCTTTTTACTGAGTGGGTCGTGGTTACAAAACCCACTCGCAACCTCCAGGATCCACATTTAATGCTCACAATTCTTTCTTCTCAAACTGAGAATTCAGACACAAGTTTAAATGTCTTTAACTGACGAGATCTTACTATTCCACTAGCAATGCAGTGAATCTGCATTTCTTTTGCTTTGCTCCCTTTAAGGGATGCCCAAAAAAAAAAAGTCCCAGTAAAAGAGGACAATTTGGGTTGAATACATGAAAAAGCTCTGATTTTCATTTGGATTAGGGGACACAGCTGAAATCATAAACTCCTATAAGAATTTTTGTGCTTAACTGATTTTGTTTTTTTTTTTTTTGTTATTCTGGTTCTCCAGTTCAAGGAGTGAAACAAAAAAAACAGTTATTCACCCAGCTCAAGTTAGAAATACTGTAACTCTGGAATATTGCACAGGCAGAATCCTCAAGTCTTGAGACTAGCATACAGGAAGAAGGAAAACCTTAAATGAAACATTATTATTATTATTTAATCCTTAAATTATATCAGTTCAGTCTAGTGTCTTTGGCAGATACTGCAATACTGTAAGCAAAGGAAGATCTGTGGGGGGCAGGGGGGGCTAAGAGCTCTTTGGGTTTTGTTATTTCCACTGTAGGTTTTAATAATAGAGACCTATGAAGTCCAAGGTAATGTAAGATGTTCCACAGAACGATTTACTGGAAAATTCTCACAGAAAACATGCAAAACTCTGAAGATCATAAACGGATTTTCTTTTTTAGGCACACACTCAAAACAACTGCAGCATTAAGAATTAATCTGTAAAACTTCTAAGAAAGGGTGTTTTGCAACACACTATGGGAGAGTGGAGGGAGAATAGAGCAGGGTTGATGCATTTATTATGAAAAATACCTTGCAAATAAAGAATGCTTACTTCAGAGCATGGAAATGTTTAGCTACAATGCAGTTTGGATCATATGCTTAGGAACAGATTTTTCCTTCCAGTGTGCATGCCTAGCTGCCATTTCCATTAATGGGAATTAAGTACATGTGTCAAGAGGAGAAGTTAACTCTTAGAAATAAAACTAATCTATGCCTTTTTTAAAGAATGTAAATGCCACATCAGGCATGTTCAATGTTGGCAAAACTGAATGCTGAATATAGTATAGCAAAATCTGAGAAGGAGAAGGCGGTCTGGAGGACTGAAATTTCTGTGCTATTTAGAGTTTTTCAATTTACTGCATTTCTTCAAGGAAAAGTAAAACCATCTCATTTGTAAGTGGGAAGCCCTCATTTATCAGTTATTCACTTGCACTTTTAGCAAGGCCCTACCATCTGCAACCTTCCCTGTAAAAAAGGACTGATGCTACCCTTAAAAAGAAATCTGAACCTTCATCTAAATTCAAACTTCCCTGAATATTACAATAAAGTCCCTATTTATTTTTTTTAAAGGAGGTTGAAACTCACTCTTTTATCCTCTCCACACTGAATCAGCCAGGGTAAATACATTTTCAAACTACAATATAAGTAGGGATTTTCAGAAATTAAAATAGTAGATGTAAACATATTTAAAATTAAATCACATATCTATTTTAGCAATAAGTAACTTTTAATTGTAAAACCGAGAAATATTATTGAGATGGCACAATCCTGTTTTCGTGTTGTGAGTTGGTCTCTCACTCTCCCAGCCCCCTCTATTTTGGAGGTTATTATTGTTTTATTATTTCTGTATAAAAGTCTCTTTGTTTGTCCTAGTATCCTTGGTCTGCACAGAAGCAGTTTGAAAAAAAAATTAAATAAAACCAGGACAATTTACAAAAAAAAAAAAAAAAAAAAAGTCATAAAAATAGAGAGCATACCCATGAATAGGAACTGTGATTGAAATTATTTAAGAAGATAACTGGATTTCAAATTTACAGTTACTCATTAAGGTTCTGAACATGAAATGTTACTAAAATAGAAATGTATTGCTCTGAGTATTTGAGTATTTTTTTTTTAATGTGCTTTTTCAGTGCAGCTATCTGGCATGGAGCATCCCATCCCAACCAAAGCCCTCAGCCTCAACTTGGGCCAGTGTCCCTGCTCCACCTCCTTCCTGGTCACAGGGATGGCTCCTGTGAGTGACAGGTCTGATCCCTATCCAACCTTCAGCCTCTCCAATGACAGTGCTAGCGTGAACATTCTCCCTCAATGCCATTCCCAAAGCCTGCTGTGAAGGTGTAAATGCCTGCCACCACACCCCAACACGGAGAACTGACTCCCAGCCAAGGGAAATTACTCCCTTTTTCCCTGGTGCTTGTGCAGATGAGGGGTTGGTAGAAATCAGGATTTAACAGGCAACATCAGCTTCTGAGCCTGAGCATCCTAAAACCACAACTTTGGTTTATTTGCAATGGTAGTTAATAGTTGTTTAGCTGATTCCAAGTGCACTGAAATTGAGATGTCCCTGCTCAACCCATTGGGCCTTTCTTTATGGCTCTCACAACTCTTATCCCACCACATCCTCATCACTCCCACAACATCAATTCTCTTTTTTTGACTGATCCACTGAACAAGGTTAGTCATCACATTTTGTCTTTCTATTTCTATTCCCTCTGCTTCTTTCCACTCTAGTCTGCTCTAACTTGTAACACCAAGGACACTGGGTTTAAAACAAACAGCTTTGCTTCCATTGGTCATCAAGCAACATACAACCAGAAGTGCAAGGGTGTTTTTGGAATAGTCTACATCACCCAGAAATGTGTGTTTTGCGAAGGCATTCCAGCCTTCCTCTTGTGGTCATGAGGTTTGTTCTGGTGTTTGCTGCCCAATTCTCCACACCCACATGTACACTCACTGTCTCCTTCCCTCACTAGAAGTGGTTTCCTTGTAGTGCCACTGCAGCCATTTGTGACACTTTTAGCACAAAACTGCAGCCACCTTGAGCTAATCAGATTGAACTCTTTGCAGGTGTGCATGACTCAAGCAGAGTTTAATTCATGGTCACCCTCCATTTTATATGCTTCAGTGGATTACCAAATAGTAGCAATATAAAAATTTCCTTCAAATAATATTACCACTAGGTATTCACTTTTTACTGGAAGAACAGGGAAGAATTAGGCTTTTTGTAAGAAATATCCTCTATCTGAACCAGTTTACAATTTTGATTGCAACTGCAATTAGTGAACACAAAAAGAGGTAATATTCTTATATTGTGTAAACTCTGTATCTATTCTATTCTCTTTTAGTCTGTATAATCATAAGGACTTGTGTAACTGCTATCTAGAAAATGTTTCATAAATAGAAATACCAAAATGTCAAATTCAGAACAAATTTGGAACTATATTCCCTTCTAGTATGCTATGCATGAGATCCCTACATTATGTATACAGCCTATGATAAGATAAATACAAATCAGTATTTATTAAATGTAGTCTATTGATATTTAACTTGTTATACGAGTCACTGTGAAGATCAAACTCTAAATTAAGCAGTGATTCTAATGACATTAGATGCAAGGGAAGGAGATATAAAACACATTGCCATCCTACACCTTGAACAGTGAACAGCAATCAATGAGTATGTAGAGTTACAGCTCATTTTTAAAGTTACAAAAGCTTACGTAACCCTTAATTTATTTTAACGGTGCTCTGATGAAGTTTCATAAGTGATTTTCCACTTCTGAGTAAGAGCAAAACTCTAAACTCCTACTTTCAGCACACAGACTTCAATTCAGCCACTATTACAGAGAAATAAATACCTAAGTATGGTATAAAGCAGACCAATGGCTTGTTATTGCCATTTCTATGGAGGCTTAACTCTTGCTTCTCATCTCTCATTACATGGGACAGAAACATTGCCAGGGTAGAATGCTAAAAGCCCCTGGGAATGCTTCTGTACCTTGTACAGGGAAAAATGGGGAAAATACTGCCACAGAGTTCTGAAGCATAAATATGGGAAAATCAGAATATCTGGGGACCCTCTTCAAAAGCCCTAATGCAACCCAGGTACAGGGCTGACTACTTTCTAGTACCAATTAGCTTGTAAGACAGATCTTCAACAGTTGCCACTGAAGTATATTCAGAATATAAAAGAATCGGAAAGGAGATATAAAAGAATATAAAAACACAGGGAAAAAAAAAAGACCACTGGACTGAGACAAACGAATATTCTTAAGATAAAAATACAAAGAAGTTTCTCAGGAATGTTTATCAAAGAAAATTTATGTAATAAATTTTTCTCTGCCTGGAGAAGATCCAGAGCTGAATGTCTCTTCTCTTGCCATGTAACATTGTACTGAATCCAGACTGAACATTTGGTCACACACTTTTTGCTTTCAATAAAATTTTCTATTTCCAATGTGGCTTTTGTTTTGTTGTACAAAATTTAATTTCTCTTTCTTTTCTATGCGTTTTCTTTTTGTCATTATTTCAGAGTTGTGTTAAAGTAATTAGTAACATGATGCCAAGGACTGAACCACACAAGCAACCTAAATATTTTGATTCACAGAGAATGCAGTCCATAATTTACAAAGTGCCTGATCCCATCCAATAAATAAAATAAAATAAATTTGACAACTTCTGAATGTTAACAGTCTAAGCTATACAGAGAAAAACATCAAAACGCAGAAACAGTGTAATGTCACCACATCAGATATAAGACAGCCTTTTAACACTTTTTCAAGAAATTAAAACACATTTGTACTTACTTTTTTAACATTTGCCCCCACACAATCAGTCCTGTCAACCATTTCTCCTGACACTTGTGGCTACTGCCCTTTCTTGAGAACCATGTGGATAAAACTCTGGGCAGGGATTTCACAAGTGAAATGTCACAGGTGAAATTTGTTCTCTTAGTCTGAGCTAGCAATAGAATGGCAGCAGGTGTTTCCAGAAGTGCAAATTGGGTGGAAAATAAAAGGAGGAGACATCTACTTTTTTTCTTCCTCTTCAGTTTTTTGTTTGTTAGTTTGTTTTTTAACTGGCTTTGACTTTTTCATTTATTTTACAACTTGCCATAAATTTTTCAGAAGGGTCCCAATATTGTAGTTAAAGTTAAAAACCTGCTGTATGCAGCCAGGACAGGCATTTGGCACAAAAGCAACCATACAGAGACTTGTGCATATAATCTCTAAAAAGATCACAGCTTTTAAGGTGATTTGTGGGCCATGACACACAGGGCCACAAAAACATGACATTGCCAGGATTTGTGTTTCATTGAATGAAAAAAATGTACATCACTTAATAAAAGCAATTTTTTCTTATGTTAGTTTGAAAAATCACCACTGAATTTAAGTGAGGATTCTGCCTCAGACACAAAGTACAGCCTGCATCAAAGTAAGAGTCATGTATCCATTATATTATCTCCTAGATATATCAAACAAGGTGGGCCCAGACTGGAAAAGTGTTCTGTAATGAGGGGGGAAACTTATTCCTGTCCCCACCTCCTGCTGAATGCTTTAACTGCTTTATTACTTCATAAAAATATATAAATCCAAATACATGTTACTTCTGAGCCAAAAGTAAATTACAAGTTACATAAAAGACTGTTTCCTATTTTGTCTGTTTACATTTGACTGACTTGTTCTTATAACTGAAAAATAAAAAATAACTGATCTCCCTTTCTTTTATTTAATAAACTTCTATTTTTATTATTTATCTTTTCTCTAAAATGTCTCATAGCTTTTTCCTTATATAGAAGTCAGTCTATTCATGCACCTTGTGAAGGTCTTTTTCAAAAACTGCTATTATAGGGAAAAAAATCTAATTATTGTAGTTTATTATTTGTTGACAAGTTCAAGCAATTATCTTTATACCTATTTTTTTTCTCTACAAAAGCTATGGTGATGGATAGCTATTGTATCACAACACTCATCCATATGTCTCCTAGTTTTAATTTTTATTACCATTTCAACCAATTTATCAAGTAAGGAAAGAAAAGTCATTAGACTAATTCTCAGCATCAATTCTACTGTTCAATTAAAGAGAAGCAGAAAAATGGCTTTCTCCAACCTTACAGGTTAGAAGCCAATATTAAAAGGAAAGAATACATACTAATTTAGCAGCCCTATTTCAGCTCATCGCCAATTTCCAGTTGCACATTTTGATATGTCCAACTTAACCCACAGCTCTGTTGCTCTTCATTTGATGAGTTTAGCATCTGCTTTTCCTTCACTTTTTTCTCTGACAGTAGCCAATCCTTAACCTTGCAAAAGAATGGCTACAGGTTAGATTTCCCTCTTAAGACTTATTCAGCTGAATATGACTAGGAAATAATTTGGTTTTTCAGCAAACCTGTTATCATTTTTACCTATTATTCTGTGTTATAACAGCAAAGAAGAAAACCTTTATTATTATTCTGTGTTAGAGTACAGAGGGAAAAAATATTTGCAAATGTGACATGGATAGCCTTCTAGAAAAACACCTGAATTTCTTCTGTGTAATTTCGATACCTCCAAGACATTATGCTTGTTTTGGATGGGGCTTTCCCACATTTCTAGCTAGCAATAATCCTGTTGTCCTCCAGTTTTAAGCCACACCTATTCCAATGCCACACTTCTAATACTGAGCTGTGCAAATTAAGTATTCCAGCAGCTTGGAGCCAAGTCCATACTCCACACTTGGGGAGCATTCAGGGGTTAACCTGAACTTCAACCATGCCTTGATACCAAGGATATCTAGAAAATCAGAGTCTGTCTTTGATGTGAAAAGTGATAAGAAATGGCATCAGCTCTCTAGAGCTGAGGGAACTACAGGTTCCTGCAACTGGGAATTGGACCAGAGGTTGTACAAGATGTACATTTTTTACCATGTAAAAGTATTGAGACCATCAAAACTCTTACATGGTTGGACTAATCCAACCATGGACTAGGCCATACAAGAAAAAATTACTCTTATTTTTTAGAAATGATCCAGTGACTTGAATTTACACATCTGACTGCAGAGTTTTGTATGACTACTGTGCATGGCTTGGGTATTTTTATAAGCATGAGAGAAAGTATATAAAAGCAGGATGGTAGAATTTCACTATTAATCAAAACCTTACAGGTTGGGGTTTTTAAAAATGGAAATAAAGACATATTTCTTAAAAACCTTACAAAATATCTCATTGCACTAAAACTTTACCTGCAAACAGTTTCATTATTGGTAAATATTCACAATCTCTGCCAATCTCTCCAATGTCCATACAGGACCTGCAGCCTATCCCTAAAACACAGGATAGTCAATGAAAACTCCTAGGACTGTGTTTTTAAAGGTTGTTACACACAAGATCTGTGTGCCACAATGAATGCTCATATGTGAATATTGAGTTATTAATATAACACAGGGAGTTTACTAAATGGGGAGGACTACAGTAAGCAAACCTCTGAGCAGCAGTTTGTTGGACTGCTCAGATTTTCAGGTTCCTGAATAGCAGGAGTAGCAGGAGGGAGGCTCATCCCCACCTCTGTGAGCAGCCCAGAGACAACAGACATGTGACATACACTTAACTGGACCCACATCACATGAACAGCCAGTCCTGTGCATCTTGGTCTCATTAGCCTGACCACACACAGCCACTCTGCACAAGCCAGGAGCACCTGTCCAGGATTTCCAGATATTCAGCATCAGTCGTTGAAGCCAGGTGATGCTGAGCTGTTTCTGGCTGTCCAAAAATACCGTAGATATCACTGAACAAAGCAACAAGGCAGTAGATTACCTCTGAAAGCCACAGCATGTTGCTAATTCTTTACAGTTTTTGTGTCTAGAGAAGTTTCAGGCTGAGAACATCCCAACACAGAGCAGGAGCCCTGGGCAGGCCTCTCAGCATCACTCTAAACTGGAGAGATCTCTTCCATTCCCACACCAGTGAATAGAAGCTTCCTCCACTCTTAGACCACAGACAATTCTTACTTGGTGTGATGTATTTTACATAGAATTTGTGGTCATTTTCTTAGAAGTGAGACCATACTCCTTGCACTTAGGCTTTTATTAATGTGTAACCACGTGAGTATCATTGCTTTCTCAGTGAAGGAAGTATTCAATGAAAGTGTTCATTTTGAGTACTGAGATATATTTCAAACAAACAAACAAACAAAAAAAAAAAAAACAAAAAAAACCCAAAAAAACCCAAAAAAACCAAGCCTAACAAAAATAAAGACAAGATTTTTTAAAGTGCCTTTATGAATATAAAGGATCTGTAAAGTTGTCACTAGGTGGGTCCATAGCAGTGGATTAGACTTTGAGAGATGTTACATGCAGAACACTGATGATTAAAACAGATGCAATATAGACTAAGACAGAAGGAGCACATGGGAAAGTGAAATGGGAGAGATTCCTTCCTGGAGCTGCAGAGGCATCAGGCCTGGAAACCAAGGGGCTGAGGAGCTGTATTTTGCACTGGCAGCCAATTCTTTAGATGGCTTTTATTAAGAAGAGAACAATTCATATAACAACAGAAATTACTCATATTCTCTGGTAAGCAGGTCCAGGAGCTCACATGAAAGTTCTCCTTTCTGTAAGAAAAGAAGGTTAAAGATAAAGGAAGGTGGTTTTTTTCAGACCCAAACCCCTGAACCTTCAAGCCAAAGGAGGAATGTTCCTTACTTATCCTAGAAAATATTTATTTGGGACAGTGAGTGGAAAGGAAAGTGTAATTTCTTAATTTACTTTCCTCTTGGACTACCATAAGAGTAAGGTGCTGGTTCCAGGCAGAAAACCCTTTATTTTTGGTCTGGTCACATTTATTCAGGTTTAATCAGACTTCATCCAGGAGGAAACAGCCTCAGTGTGGCCACCATGACAGCAAAGAAGGAATAACAGGTATTTTCTCATTTCTGCTAAGCAGAAGCTCTTATCAGAATACAAAGATGATGAAAAACATTGGTGGATTATTTGGTTCCAGCTGGCTCCACATCACACAGTAAGGAAATGCCACGATCTTTGACAGGTTCATATTAGCAAAAATCAAGCAAAAGATTATGGGAAAGCTTCCCGTTCCATTATCAAATAATCTGGGGGAGGGAGAAGGATGGGAGACTAACAGTTTTTCTTTCTAAGCTCTCAGGAAATGCCTATTTTTATGACCCTTTTAGTGTTGAAAGCACTGTCTGAAATAAAGACTAATCTCAAAGGATGTGAAAGCAAACCCATGGTTAGACTGCTCAGAGAATGCAGAGCAGGAAGAAATGAACCATTTTCCTCAGGTGAAGCTGCTGCCCAGCAGGTCAGACTTCATGACTGGAGACAGATGCCAGAGCCTAGAGCCCAGCCCAGGACTCCCTCCACCCTACCCACGACCCAGGACCCCATTTCAGCCCTGGGGCCATCAGCCCTTGTCCCAGGGATGCTGCAGCTTGGCCAGTCTCCAGCTCCCACAGCCCTGCCAAACCTGCCCAGCCATGGCCTCACATCATGGCCCTGTGGATGGAGCTGGAGCTGCCCTGCTCCTGCCCAGCCAGCCTGGGGGCAGCCCCATAGTCCCAGGCCCTGCTGGCACCCTGGCAATAAGCCCTACTTCATCATCCACCCACAACAAGCCTACCCAACAGCCTCCAATACTCACAACAAATAAAAATCAACATCATGAGCATCTTCCTTAGGGAGATGAGAGTAGAACATAGCCCTCATACATGAACACACTCCCACCCTTTCTATAAGCTGTCTATACACTGTGTAAGGTGTCTGAGGCATTATGCAGTCTCATCTGTGGAAGGAACTTTATTAAAGAGTATGGGGACAGAATTTAAATTCTGCCCCCACTGGTGTTTGAATTCACTGCTGCCAAGAGATTGCTCCTTGTCCTTGGACCACACAACTCAAGCTTGTCCTGTCCCTTTGGACCTTATTAGGCTGCTGCTTTTAGGATAAGAAAAAGGATCACCTTGTTGCTCTGGATGCTGCCACGGGAGGAAGGAGGGAGGGCAGTGCCCAAGGCTCTCTGTGTCCCCACTCCAAAGAGCTCCAGGGCTGTGACCCGCAGGGAGGACACCCAGGGAAGGGAGAAGCCAGGGCCAGCCCTGCTCTGCCTGAAGGCTTACAGGCTCATGCCTTGCTGTTCCCAAAGGTTCATTCCTACTACTGACCCAATGTCTGTCTAGAAACTGTTCAAGAAATGCTTTGGTGGGAAATTGAAGTAGCAATGACATGTACTGAATGACAATGTACTAGCACTGTAAGTAAAATACACGACTGAGTAGATGGCCCTCCCATTTCCACACTCTCTTCCATGGCCGTTCCTTCATTTTACATGAAAATGACCACAGATGAAGCATTAAAATAGTTTCATTATCTAATTCATTAGCTAGAAGAGAAATATCTTTCTGCAGCCAAATTACTCTTCATTCTTTCTGGCCAATTTCAGCAATTTCATTAAAAATATTACTGATCCCAGCCAGCCCCAGCCTCCCCTACATTCTGGTGGTTAAGACACTCTCCTCAAAAGTGGGAAACACAGTATTATCCCCCTCTGGCAAGAGGAGAGACCAACCCCCCCAGAGAAGCCCTTCATCTGTGGATCCGGGGAGATCTTTGAGGAAGGTAAGTGCTACACTGTTCATTTCAACCAGGAAAGCAGTGCTTCTGAGTGCACTTTATTTTAAGTTAAGGATCTCTCACAATTGGGAAGTTTCAGCACAATCAGGGCTGGCAGAAGCTAAGAGGAGGTTCTTGGGATCACAAGATTTCATTTAGGCACTTAGGCTCTGTCACTGTTCACATTAAACACTTGCAGATCTGAGCCTAAGTACAGCTCCAGTTCAAGGGAACAAGATATTCCCTGTGTAAAGAAAATAGATACGGTTGGAATAAAATTCCCCAACAGGAAACAGGCTGGAAATACATGTAAACTCTAGAGTTTGAATCAGTCTCTTGGAATTAGTTTTTGATTCTGAAAAATAGAAGTCTGTTATGCCTTTAATATCTGTTCAAAGCCGCTCAAATGTTCAAGGAGAGGCAAAGTTAATTTTTGTTAAGTTTTGCTGTCAAACCACACCAGGATATGTGCAGGACTCATCACAGGGCCCTTGCAGTACAGTTCAACAACACACTCAGCCAAGACAACATCAGACAGCAGCACTCTGTGCATGAGCTAAGCACTATGGGATTATCAGGGCTCTCTCTCAGACACTCCAAAGACACTTGGTAATTTCTGAACAACTGTGACTACATAATTAACATTATTTGATTTCAACATGCATCACCAAAAGCTACACATCATGTCATCTCTAGGTACAGAAATATCACTGAGGTAAAGATGAGCTGCCTAAAATACAGAGGACCATAGGGCAGGAATTCCCCAAATTACAAGGCCACTGTTGATCCAGCTCCTTTCAGATCTTTAAGGTCTTGTCAACCCCAGCACTAAGCAACCCAATCTTAAAAAAAAAAAAAAAAAAAAAAAAGCCTGAATATTCTCATTTTTCTCATTTTAGGGAACTTCCAAACTAGTTAATTTTTTTTTTTACAGCACTTTCAAAATAGAGAATAGTGCATAAGTGCACAGAATTGCTACAAAAAATCACCAATGGATCTTTGGTGAAACTGTTGTTTCAACAGCCACAATTCCTCTTACTGAGAGACTGTTTTCTTTAAGTCACTGTTAGTATGTTATTGACTTCTCTAATACTCAGCAAGGAATGTAGAAAACAAGACAAAAGTTCAGTCTGGAGTGGATTTCAGTGGGGCTGCATCTATGAAAAAAAAAAAAAGTCAAGGTTTGCTCATACTTGGTTTGCCTTCTTGGGGATTTATGGCTGTTTTGAAAAGATGAGGCTCACAGTGGTGGCCATTATAGTTGACATGTTCTTTGGTGTGCTATTTGGATTTTGGTCAACAGAGCATTTTTCTTTATATGCATGTGAAATATCCAAGATCTTAGGTAATGTTGATAAACCAGAAAAACCATTTGTTGCAAATCTGATAGATTTCATGTCAATAGTAGAGCAAACAAGCCTTTTATCTTGTGTTGTATTGCTATTTGCTTCCAGTTAAACCTGGAAAGAGAAAAGCAAGGAAGAAGGCAAAAAGACCAACAAAGCTCAGAACTTTTTAAGTTCTTTAAAATGGATCTGTTCAAACAGCAGATCAAAGTATAGACTGGTTCTTATTTTATCCAGAGTTGGCTTATCCATCCACCATAAGGACTTCTTTAATTCCTGTAAAACAACTGTGTGTTCAGGAGAGTGTCTATTCTGAAAATGTTTCTATTCATAAAAATGGTATTGCTGAATTCTAGCTCTCCAGTATGTTTGCAACTCAATGTGAGATTTACTGGCTGACAGATAAAAGATGTCTTTTTCAAGCAGCAGTCCTGAACACTCAGCGAGGGATCATAAAATCAATCTGGTTACCTAGTGGCTCATCCAGCAACAATAGGCAGAGACAATTTGTTCACTGTCAACACGTGGACAGCTCCATTGCCCTGGCTGCCTTCAGAGGAGCCACGTTCAGATGCCCACTCCTGATGCCCTGAACAAAGGGAGCCTCATCCCACTGTTCTCTGAGTCTGGAGCAGGGGTCGGCAACCTTCCAACAGGGATATGCTAGATTGTAATTTTCTTTCCCGAATTAGAGTTTAAGAATGCTGGCAGGAACTTTGCAGGAGCCAACAGACGCTGCCTCTCAGAGAGGCGACATGCTGCCAATCAGCCGATTGGCACTGCCTTGCCTCTGTGTGAGGCAGGGGCTCCTGGGGAATCAGGATCTCAGCAGGAGCCCAGGCTTCTCTGAGATGCCTCCTGCACTGACCTGCCTGTGTGCCATTTCATAATCTGACCTACTGATGCCATAAGCGGGCAGCTCGTAGCTTCTACCCCTAAAAATCTGTCCAGAATTCAAAGCCAGGCCCTAACTTAGACATTGATTCTAGCATGGAGGGAAAGGACGAAAAGAAAATAGCATTTAACATTCCGTGAAACTTGCAAAGTGATAGGAAATACAAACTTCCTCAGTTGTGCCAGTTTATTTTTAACTCTTGAATTTCTGTCTAGAAGTGTGTGGGCAGCTCCAGTGCTTGAACACACACTTTAGAGAAAAGTGTGTGTTTTAGGTGTTATTGAAACCTAAATACATAGCCCTAAAATACATAGCCCTTGCTATGGTCAAGGGCTTGCTATAGCCCTTGCTATGGGCTTGTATTCTGGGCTCCTCGCATATGCCCTTGCACTTGCTACAAATTCACGTACCTCTTTCACCTTCAAGAGCAGACAAACATTTTCAATTAGTCAGAGAGTAAATACACATAAATACAACACAGTGGTTATGGCAGAATAGATAATGCAAAGCAAGTGCACATTTTAAAATTAAAGATGCTCGAGAAAACAAACAGTAATTTTTTGAGGTTTTTGGCGAGGCAGTTTTCTGAGCTTAACTGAGACATAAAAACTACCATCCCTACTCTCTCATTCAAAAAACTGTAAAAGGGGAGAAGAGCCATCCCACCTCTTTGAGATCTTCAGTGAGTAGCTGTCATGTTTTGAAGGCTCACAAACTGTGCACAACTGTGCACTGCTGCCAGCCAGCCAAGTGATACAGGCGCGGAACTTTGCTCCCCTCACTTTTACACTTCCCAGCCAAACCGAGCAGCAATGCAACTGATGGAGCTGCCACCAGGTACTCTTCAGGCTATTTGAGAGCAGAGCTGTCTATTCCCCTCTTCCTGCTGCCTTTTCCATGCAGGCTGTAGCTTACAGTCCTCTAAGAATAGTGGCGGCTCCAGCTTCTGTGCCATTGGCACTACTTCCCTGGCTTTTGTTCAGTAAATACTCTCATTCTGCTGAGCTGGTAGCAGCTGAGATTGTTGGTGATATATTGTCCCAGCATTAAACACAGTGTCACCTGGCAGGATGATTGACTGGAGCCTGGTTCTTGGCAGAACAGTGTTTTGCAGTTAGTTTGGCATTTCTTTATTAAGTTCAGGTTAGATTCACTTAAGGAATGCGCTTGCCAGCTATGCCATGTTTTTGACTTTATATCCATCATGATGATAAATGGTCTATTTACAAAGATATTCATAATTAAATTCTTACCTTCTTTTCCCAGCCCAGCATAAAACACACCTATCATTGTATTTGGTTGAAGCAAGTCAAATTCCATTAGAAACATTTTCAGACATCTGCATAGGATCCTTCCCTACTCTGCTCGAATCCTGAACTTTCTAGAGCTAAATGTCTATTTTTAGGACTTGACATTGTTAAAAAAAAAGACAAATCATACAATAACACCCTTCACTTCCTTCCTTCTCCCCTCCTCTTTTCTTTGCCTCTGTATTCCCGCAATTCAGTGAGACATCTGGGAATATATGAAATTTTGAGCATCTGCCTCTTTACCTATGCAATTATCAGAACAGAAATGTTGTAGTGGTAGTGCCTAGGAACCTCAGCCACCAGTGGATGGTAGCTGCTACTATGAAAAATCATATCTCCTGCCCCAGGCATTTGGCAAGTTATGAAACAAGAGGCAGCAGTTAGACTGCAGCAGTATGGAAGTAATGAAATACATTTGCTCAAAATTATTATGCAGTGGTCTCACAGAGACCTAACAAGTTATTTTAGATATTAAGACAAACTATCAGTTCAGCCAGAGTTTCAACAACTACATATACCCCTTTGTCAGGCTTTGCAGCCAACCATTGTTTTCTGGTTTATTGCTTGGGAATGACTGCACTGTACCATTTCACCTCCTGCAGCAATGGACTTCTGTCCAGGGCTGTCACTGCTGTTCTGAAAGCTGAGAGTGCAGGCTGAGAGACACAGCTGTGCTATGGAGCAGTTATGAGGTAAAGAAGTTATTAATCCCTACAAGCATATAAATCACTGTGCCTAAATACAGTACAGTTTCTTTTACTCCCCCTCTGAAATATGAATGTCTCTTCAACCTACCTTATGATATTAATACTTTTTTTTTTTCTGAATTACCTGGGGACAGATTCTAAAAAATGCCTTAAAATGTAACTAGACATTCTGTAGCATTCAAAATTTCTTAGAGAAGTAATGCTTAAGCACATTTTAGATTTCCAGATGAACCTTCCTGTGCCTAAGTAACTTAGGCCCTGACCCATCATGCTAAAAATGTTGCTCCAAAATTCCTCTTCTGCCCATACATATCTCAGTGCTCTGTGACAATAAACACTTTCTTCCTGGGCTAAATCTGGTAGCAGCCAAGCTTTCCCTTCAAGTAATTTAATTAATCTTATTGCCAAAGTATTCTTCTTGAAACCTTGATAAAGAGCCACTTAGCACTCAGAATTAAAATTTATGGGAAGGGAAGCTTGGATGGGATCTGTCTCACCTAATATTACACATCTTCAGCATAGCTGTTAATTTTCAGATCTACACTCCATTCATAGTTAGCAGAGAAAAGTGGAATCCCACAGGACAGAATTAATTTGACACCTCCTAAATAACTACTAAAGGACTTAGTGAGTTCATCTCTGCAACTCAAAAGAAAAAAGAGGTAACTTATTTTGTCACAGTATTTGCTTTAAAGGCAGCTGAAGTTAGGTGAGATGGATTGCACCACTGTGTCTGGAGGTTAAAGCAGGATATTGATAGTCCAGTTCTATGAATTCTTTCCTTCCTATCATTGACTCTGAACATAACCACCAGCAAATCATTTAACTTCTCAATGTTTCAGTTTATGTATCTATAAAAAAGGTATATTATAGTGCTATTACATTCTAGATAGGCTGCAGAGTCATAGTGGGGCAAAAGTAGCTCTTGAAAGTGTGCTGAGAACCTCAGAGGGAATATATTAAGTATGTGCAAACCATATTAAAGAGACTACTAAAGAATGGGGGGAAACAACTGACAAGACTTGGAGCAAGAAATAAAAGAGATTAAATTCCACTGGCTGCACATAAATGTTGTGAATAGTCTACCTTACAAATGTTTAGCACATTACACGTGCTCAAGAGAGCTAATATTTTAAGGTGGATTTTCTCCACACCATGAGGAGAAGCGAAGAACTTGGTGAAGTCCACATCTGGAATTAAGGAGCACATGCGAGCCAGGAGAGTTGATTGTGCCACTAAGCCTGGGAATACTGCAATTGAAGCTCTTGGTGCAGGGTGCTAATCTTCCCAGAATTGTTATTAAAAATGGATGGCTGCATGTGCTTCCAAACAGCCAGGACATCAGGGTTTTTTTTTTTTTATTAGCCCTATGAGCATTGTTCCTGGTGCATTTCTGCAAGCTTCTCATAAAAATGAAAGGGGGAAAAAATGGTGAGTTAAGGTGGCCATCTGTATGGAGCTTTTTCCCCACCTAAGAAAGTCTAAAGGATGCACATGTTTAACTTGTTGGTCAGGACAACACAGTAAATTTTGGTTCTGTATCTGGTGCTTTCCTGGCCTGTGTCTGGAAGCAAATAGTTAATGCTCCACATGCAGCCAGAGGTGCTGTAAAGGAGGGAGGAATTGAGCACCTGAGGTGATTATAGCTGAAAACATAACTCTAATGTAGGGAAAAATTCATATTTAAATAATTGATTATTATCTACAAAGTTATCATTATAATCATGTTTATAATGAATGCATGTTTTACCAATTTGAAATAACTAAGTATTCTAATCTTAGCAAGCTTAAAGAAAGTCTGTTAATTAGACAAGAATATTTTCCTTTCCGCATATGCATTAACTGCTCTTTTTTTCACTTCAGAAAAGATGCTTGCAAATGGATTACTCTGGGATGTGCTCTTGCCAATTCACCAGTGGGAATGCAGGTAAAATCTAGGGAAAATCTAGGGTTTAAATTGTTCCTGCCACTTCCAGTTGACATGGCATTTCCCTTCAGTTCATTGTGCCTTCCATTCAGTCCCATGATATCTTCACTTCCATATTCCATCAGTGGCTCAGCCAAATTGCACTCCTGAGTATCTGGGAAGCACTTTCAACTCAAGACTGTGGAACACAAGACATCCTCTTTTTTGGTGGGAACAGATGATGCTCATCCTTTGAGTTTCCTCAGCTGTTATTTTTCGTTCTTCCCAGGCAGAGAACAACCTCCCATTTCAAATGAAACCTGTACTATAAGTATCAACAGCATAGTCACTTAGAAACCCATGCTAATACTCTGTTAGGTGCTAACTTCCACCAAAATTAGTAGAACTCAGGAATTTAAATAATGGAATCATAGGACAGTTTGGGTTGGAGGTGGCCTTGAACATCATGTAATTCCAAACACCTTGCCCTGGGCAGGGACACCTTGCACTACCCCTGGGTTGCTCAGAGCCCCAGCCAGCCTGGTCTTGAACATTTCCAGGGATGGGGCAGCCACAGCTTCTCTGGGCAGCCTGTGCCAGGGCCCCACCAGCCCCACAGGGAGGAATTTCTTCCCACTATCCAATCCAAACCCACTCTCTGTCAGTGTGAAGCCATTCTCCTTTGCCCTTTCACTACAGGTCCTTGCAAAAGTCCCTCTCTAGGTTTCTTGTAGCCCCTTTAGGTCTTCCTGGGGTCTTCCCTTCCAGGCTGAATGCCCCCAACTCTGTCAGTCTGTCCCCAGGGAGAGGTGCTCTCAGTCCTGTGATCAGCTCAGCCGCTCTTCTCTGGACTTGCTACATCCTTTTTATTTTGAGGGTGACAAAGATGGTTGTAATCTAAAATCTCCTTAAGGATTAGTCTAATATAATGAATTATTAAGGTATTTTACTTTGAAACCAACTGGCAAATACCATCACCAGAGAATATTCCTGCTTATTTTACAAACAAAGCCTTATATATCCCACATTTTACAGAGGGTTGGTGAGTCTCTGATAGCCCACTGAAGGTGATCAGCTTTGACACCTTTCCTGTGTGCAAACCTCACAGCTTTGGTCAACAGAAGGATTCAAATTCAACCCGTTTTGGAAAGATGAAAGAGTGGCAACAGCTATTTTGCTGGTTGTGTGTTCAGGACCTCTTCATCTGCTTCCCTAATGGTGGATGGAATTGATCCTCTTCAGGTTATGATAGCACAAGGCCATTCCAGTTCAAAAGGAGGGCATTGTGACACAAAGTTCACATTTTAGGCTACTACTTGTCCACTTAGATGGACTTTGATATGGATTTTCTATTGTATAATTTGAAGAATTCAGTGATAGGAATGAAGAGAATTTTGAAGCATCTAAAAACTGTCTGAAAATACTTTTTTGCCTAGTTTTGAAAGACACAACTTAAAGTGCCATCCTTTTTGCCACATGGTGAAACACTAATTACCAGTAACAGGAAAAGAGCAAGCCTCACAGTTACAGTACTGCTATTGTTAAGAGATGAGCTACCCTGATAATCATAATCAGCACTTGATATTCCAATTAATGCTATTGAACATCCTTTCTTCAGAAGTTTGTAAACAGAAACAGCGCTTCTACTTTTCTTAGTTGCATTTTAGCTCCTTTGTGTATTTTAGCTCAAAGCAGGAACCTGGACTAAACTTATATTTGTCAAAATACCAGGACCTAAGCCCTGGCTGCAGGTTACACATTGCACGTGTAACTGCATGTTTGCCTAGGAGAGAAATGGAAAAGCAATGGGAAGTCATTTCCAGTATCACAGCCATTCTGTTCTTCCTTGTGTCCTCCCTCCCTTATTTTATGAGCTCCTGCAAAGGGGCAATCTGGAAACAGGTCTTGTCAAGGAGCAGAGCTGCTATGGAGTCCAGAAACACCGGAAACAAAACAAATGCCCTGGAGCCTTATAGACAACATGCAGTCTCTGTGGACTCTCATCCACTTGGAATGATTACTTTAACAGCATCCAAAAGGGCAGAGCAGATCCTGATATGAGCTCCCGTAGCAGGGACTATGCCTTTGCCTCCACAGTGAGCAGATGGAGAAGCAGTACCCTTCAGTGAGGTCTGTGGAGACAGAGAAGACATGCACCAGACATGTCTCAGGCTGCCAGCCAATCCTCCTTCCCACTTGGTAGGGAAGTCAGCTACCCTGTGCTTCCCTTCAGCTCAGTTACAAACTTCTCCTACCACTTAGTCCTCACAGAGCATAAAATAGCTGCTAACATGAAGAGCAGTACAATACCAGCGTCCTGCAATCTGAGCCCAAAACTAACTGACTGTTAACTGGTAGCTGCTGGAGCTCACCCTAGGTCGGGGGTGGCCCCGTGTGGTGGAAAAATCTCTCCTCCAACCCATGCTTCCAAAAATAAGCTCAGAAGTCTTCTGTTGTTTGGTCCCAAGGCAGTTTATTGCAAGCTATCTCAAAGATTGTCTTCTCGGGCTGCTGCAGTTTGCTCAGCAGCTCCAGCAGAGGCACACACACCCCTGACATCCTCTCTGACTCTGGTCTTCTTCTTCTCTCCCCCCGCCCAGGGCTGCTGCTGTCTTTTATATGGTACATTACGTGATAAATGTTTATAGTTTTTCCCCAATGCCTATTACCTATAATAAATGGTGCCTTTCTACTCTAAACCAATCTGTGAGTGCCAACATCACCAAGAACATGGAGGTAAGGAAGAAGAAAGAGGGAGGACAGGACAGGCCCAAATCCCTCCATCTTAAAACTTCTGACCCCCATGTACAAAACCAAAACCTCCCTGTACAGCACTCAAAAATTCTTCCCTTTACTTTGTAACTACTTCTACTATAATATCTAAACTTTTGTGACTTCTTGTTCTTCCTACAAGGTTGGTAAATCATTCCATGGTTCAAATCCAAAATCACAGCTGTTTCCAGCTGCCTGCCAGGGTCTCAAATGCTTCTGACCTGGACCTGGAACATCCAAAAATGTCTGAGGGGCATTTTGATTTCTGACAGGTAGCTGGTCATCCCATCCCTTTTCCTAAACAGTAATGCTCACCTTCAAATATCCTTAAAATTGTCTTTGAAAATGAGTTCACATTGCTGCCATTATTAGCTCAGAAGACCTATCCAACTGCAGGCTTTTCATGTTTATTAATTAACAGGTGACCAAAAATGACATTATAAAAGTCTGCTTTAAATTGCTTTCTTTGTTTTAGGATGGTTAAAGGTCCCCAAATACAAATGAAATGGCCACATGTGTTACAATATATTTTTTTTTTAAGCAGACACCACTTTATCATAGACTAGATTCAAAGCTCAAGGCCACAGCCAAACACACAAAAGAATAGCTGTTTTTTTTCTCTTTCAAATTGTGATATGAAAAAGACAGGACAGAGTAATTGTTTAATCACTGGCACATTGCTTTAAATCTCATTCTCAGCACACACAGAGAAAACAAAAATGGAGGAAAGGGCACTGAGGAATTTGAGCTGATTGATGGCAGGTCAGCGGCCAATGCACAATAGATATAAAATGTAGCAGATCAAGAGCACCACATTTGAAAAGCTTTACATGAAGTTGATCTCAACCAGAGAGATGGTTAATACAATAACAAGGTGGAAATATCAGCCAATGTGCAATGTCATGTAATGGATTGCATCAGGAAGGAAAAGGTAGGAAATTGAGGATGGCATATATTTTTGCTACTCTTTAGAGCACTCACTTTGTAGCAATATTTGCCTGTTTTAATAAATGCTATGCTCCAGAAGCTGACCCTTTCAATTAAAAAAATGTGGCAGTGTTACTCAGGAGAAGCAGTCCCTGTGACCTCAGTGGGGCAGGCAAGACATCTTGATTTCCAGCTCAATTCCTGTGCATCCTAACAGCCCAGGACAAGTTCATTCACACAGCAGGTAACCCTTTACATAGCTAATATTTTGTAACTGTTCTGCATGCAAAGCACTGTAGCCTGGACAATCCACCTGGTCCCAGAGAAAAGGCAGGAGGAGAGTCTTGGTGCTTGTTACACTCTCTGAGGTTTCCCAACCACTTCACGCAATTGTCTCCATGAGGATTTAACATGCCTCTCTTATTCCTGTGATGTACATTAGATTTATAATGTAAATATTTAATGTTTGCAGATCACAGGAGACCACACAGATGAACAGATTATAAAACATTGTAAAGTTTAAAGCAATACATATCAGAGTAGTAGCTGGCACTACAGGAGGTTTATGAGGATAAGAAGACCCCTGTTTTCTTATTGCCCTCACTGGAGTTTTGTGTCAGAGTAGCATGAAAGAGCAATTAAAAAGTATTTAAAATGTACTGTTAGGTTCTGGTTTGAATGGGTACTAGAGGTGAAAGTCACTGCCAACAGCTGGAGAGTTAACAACTGACAGAAGAATCAACAGAATTCTGGAAAACCTCTGGAAGTGCAGCTGGAATTGGGAGTTGTTCAAAATAACTGTGGGAATTTGGTGATATTTTTTTTTTTTTTTTTTTTTTTTTTTTTTTTTTATTACGAAGTAAGGTGCTAATGCTGAGGGCTACAGTCTCAGCTAGTTTTTATATCCATGTGAAGCTCTGTGGGCTGCCAGGACTTGAGCACTTTTTCAATGCTCAGATCTGAGAACTCAAGTTAGAAGAGAGCCACAGGCTTTCATGCATGTATGAAATGTGAGTTAAGAAGTTCCTTCACATTAAAGTTCCTGTGGATTTGTCCATGTAGATGAAATTGATTTGGCTACTTACCAAAATGGTATCAGAATCTGCCCTTTGATAGCCAGGCAGAAAAGATCAGGCAGCTCACTGACTGATCAAGTGATCTGTTATGACCTAATTGTATATTTAGATGTGAATGTTGCCTTTGGATTTGCCTGTAAGGGCAAAATTTGACCCTTTCTTTTTTTTCCAGCTGAAATGAAATTATGCCTAAGTAACACTTCAAAAGAGGAAGGAATTTGCCGTTAGCACAATTTAAGGATTTGTATTATCTATTGATATTACATTAATTAGATATTCCCCCTGCTCAAATGATTCAAACATTTTTCTTCAGGACTGAGAAAAAAGGAACATGGCTCATACTAGAAATTAAGATGTGATTCAGCCATTCAGCTGCAGTTCTTGCTCTTTTCTTGAACCTGTCTTGCACAAGTGACAGGACTGGGAGAAAGCTTGGCTAAGAATACTCCTAGATCAGGGGAACGTACCAAAGCAATGCATCACTATTCTGAGCAGTGACTCCATAAGGACAGTTGCTTGTTTGCAACATTCAGCAAATGATATTCAGGATTGGGCCTGACAAGCCTGATTTTGTCCAAGTAAATAAATGGGCAAGAAATTAATCATACTGAGAGCTACCTATGTAAGGATATCAAAAATCCATCATAAATTCAGGCATTTCTGCAATATAGTGTGGCTGAACTTTGCTGCCAAGTGTGGTACAACATTCATTAGCCTTTACAAGCATTAATGTTATTTCTTTGAAGCAGAGGAAGACTATTTCACAAGTAGTATTTGCCCCATTTACAATATAACACATTTGTGTATTTTAGCCAGATATCTGGCTACTAACAGGGAATATTAAATTACAAAAATAAATTACTCTTGCCCAAAAAGTTCTGATTTAACAAGTGAAGATTTTTACAAATCACTTGGAAGTTTAAGAGCCTCAGAAAATTATCACAGAACATTTAACATGTTATCTTCTGTGGTAGCTAACTATTTCACAATGTTTTTATAAAATTATGGGGTTTCTTAGGAGTAAGTTGCAGCTTTACTCCCCAGACACACCCATTTTCTTTTCAACCAAAACTGCAGGGAAAGCCAACACTGTCAAATCAGCCAGTGCTCTGAACAGCCATCATGACAACTTCATCCTAGTATGTCAACATGACAAAGGTTTCTCCTAGATACCTCCGTGGGCCAGAGCCAGGGACCCCCCAGCCTGGAACTTCCCAGTTCCCCCAGAGGAACGAACTTCCAGTGCTGGAAGCAGGTCCTCCTGCTGGCTGGATAAGAATAGCGACAAAATGGACATTCCTTAGAGAAAATAAGGGAGACAGAAAGGACCAGGGAAAGAGGAAAAGGATTTGACACGCATAGGGGAATGCTGGAAGAAGTCAAAACAGAAATGCAGAGGAAAGAGGATAAAGGAAACCATGGGATGTGTTGGTAGCAAGGAAGGACAAGACGGGAATTTGAGCTGCAAGTGACTGAGTTTATACCCAAATCCATCAAATTTTCAGTCTCTTGTTTTACCCAGCCTCATAAATACACACAGATTGTTCTGCCATTCTCCTGCCAGACAGAAGACTGACTTGCACCAAAGAGATCCCCTACACTACATCCAGAGACACCCAAGTTCTTTTGCTTCAGGCCTAACACTCTGAGCAGTTTCTTTTCATGCCAACAGTTTGCCTTTTTTTCTTTTTTCATGTCACACTATTAGATTTCTGCAGCTGCTGTGTGCCATCCACAGGTGGTACAGAGGAATGAGGGGAAGACACCAGAAAGGAGCCAGGTAAAACCATCAGGTTTTGCCAGATGCTTATTTAGAGAATCCAGGAAGCCACAAGCAGCCAACTTTTGCCAATAAACACTGCAATAAATTTTTTGCAGTGCTCCAGATCTGGAAAAGCCTGAATGATCAGAAAGTATTTTTGGTTTTTTATTTGTTAGATCCAAGGAGATAAGCTGTTATTTTTTTGCTTTGTGTAGATTCTCCTACTTTGATGGACAAAATGTCTAGCATAATTGGACCACAAAGTGACATAAATCCAAACAGCACAAAAATATATCCATTACCTACGGTATGTCTGGAATCAATCTCTGTGAGGGATGATTATGGTATTGACCTGAGATCTGTCAGTACATTTTCCTCTGAGAAGTCCCTAGTGCTTGTAGACAGAACCCCCGTGGGGGTTATCTTTCATGGACACCAAAATGAACTGAAGAATAAAACTTGTCTCATATGTGTGCTTTTCATAGCCAGATTAAAACCATTAGTGTCCATTGAATTAGTAGCTCAATACAAGTTGTGCTAAAAGCATAAAGGAAATGAATATATATGGAACAAGGAATCTATGTCATGAAGTCCTCAACAAGAGACACTAAGCAAGTCACTCCATGATACACACTTTCACACCTCAGTGCTCCATATACCTGGATAAACCTCAGTAAATTTATGCATACATTTGGTAATTAGGATGGCAGCAGAAAGGAAACAAGTGCTGAACCATAGTCAGCAACAGGAAACCCTTAGTGCCTAATGCATTGTACCTTCTATTTATTACAAAGATCCTCATGTTCACCTGGAATTCATACAAGCAGATTTTTTTTTCAGGGAAGATGCAACCATTTTGAGTGCAGTAATTGCAAGTGGATTAATCACCCAGAAGTATCTGCAAAGATCACATCATCACCCAGACCCAAAAAACCCATCCAAAGCTAAAGAATTAAATCATGTACAGGTACACTGTTCTGCTAGAGGGAAGAAAAACCCTACAGAACACAAACCTTGCCATGTGTGGTGTAGGTGGAAGAATCATTCTCTTTATCCCCTGGACACTAGCCAAAATAACATCAGGAATTTTAGTCTGCTGCTAACTAATAGGATTAAAACCAGGTACATGAAATTTGAGAATGTCTCCAAACACTTAAGGTTCCTTTGGCAGTTTGTTCATCAGACAGGAGTGAAACCATATTATGTAAGCAATATAACAAGCTAAACTTCATAGCCCTGGGCCTTCATGCAATCAGACTACATCATGCCATTTTCTCATACACCCAGGAAAATGGAGATCAGCTGAACAGGCCACAACAAAGTACTCAGAAGAAAGGCATGTGCTGCTTCAAGGAGTCAGAATCCCGACTCTCCTCGAACATAAAAGCATTAAAGGGAAATTCAAAGTCAGTTCCTCTGCTTGTGAAACTCATTGTTACTGGAGTGGCTGGGACCTCACCCTCAAGAGCTGTGTGAAAAAATCCTCCTCTGGCCAGGATCCTCAGCACTTTCATTGCTTTTATCAGAGATGGAGAGCCACAGAGAGGAGAAGTTCACAGACAAGAGATGGCAAAGCTCCACAGGGACCCCAGCGCTGTGTGCCATGTCAGAATAGGGCTGAGCATGTGTCAGAACCCCAAAGACACCTGGCAACGCCAGATTTAGGCTGCTTTCAGACCTTGTGATAGTATGCCCCTGTGGCTGATCCCGTGACACTGTTGAGGCTTGGAAGCCATACTTCTTTTTTTTAATAATCAGTGGTTACCCAACCTTACCCTGGGGAGAAGCATTTGAAGAACGCCAAGTTCCTTTGTATTTGCATTTTTTAAAGCACTTCAACTTTGTCTCAGAAGTTGTATAAATTAAAACATTTGCCACAAAGATACTAGAATTGTTCATAATCACCATAAAGATGTATAACTGTCTTAAACTCTTACATAAAAACATGAGTTCTACCTGGCATTCTGCAGTGAGTCCAAGTTTTAGCATCGTAAGAGTTTAAATAATGGGACATGGATTGCACATTACAGTGTCTGATGCATTAAAAAGGGGTTTTTCAGTCATTTTGTAGTACGTCTGCAGGCAAGCTGGGACTATCACTCCACCAAATTGGAATAAATAAATATTTTGCATGCTTATAAGTGCCCATAAACAAAGTCAAACATGCACTTCTCTATAAGAATTCACAAAATTTTTCAAGCACTGGTTGATTAACCAAAGAAAATTGCAGGAAGAAACACAAACGTTCCCATGTCCACTCTGCAGTGAAGTGAGGTTAAGACCCAGCCAGAGGTGAGTCTCTGACTGTCAGGAGTACTGAGTGGCAGTCCTCAGCCAAGGGCTCACCCTGGCTCTGCTCCTGCCCCAGCACTCCCACGGAAGATCCTACAAAGCACTCACTCATATTTAATCGTGGAACTACTCTGGGCATTGCAAGATCAAGCCTCGATGAAATATTTAAGAGATGTGCATACAAAAACAAAGGTAACTGACAGCAGGAATAGCCAGGGAGTCTAACAAATTGCTTTAAAAGAAAGGAAGTCTGCATAATGGTATTAAGGGAAAAAATCACCAAAACAAACCTTCAAGGAGGAAATAATTCAAATATCTTAAATTTGAATCTGATAGGGTAGCAAACCCCTGAAATTATGTACAATAAACATCACTGCAACAGATGTGGGGACAGCCAAAGCAAGCACATGAAAACTCTGGTTTCACTGGGAAGTGCTGAGGTAACTTCAGCTACAGCAGCACAAAGGCCATTCCTGTTTACCAAGTCCTGTATAAATCTCATCAAGCTAACGTTAATTTCAAGAGTGTTTTAGCACAGCTGGGAAAAATTCAGACCATAGAAACCTTGGCTTTACAAAAATAGTAGTTTCTGAAGTATGGTAATTATTTTATAAGTATACAATGACTGGAAATATTTTAAAGGCAAACAGAAACAAGAGAGGATTGAAGCTGTAGGTTAAAAATGTGATGCAAGACCTTTCAGTAGAAGCATGCAAACATTTTCAGCACAGATTTTGATGGTTTACTACATTCTGCTTCATCTATTCTCCTCCTCTCCAAATTGCATCAAAATTTAATGAAAAGAAATGTATGGGAAAGGAAAAATAATTATGGATGCAGTAAGACAGAAAAAGCTTAGTGGCCATAAAAAATACAAAGATGCTATTATTACTATTTATATTACATTAGCAATCAAAAAATAATGCACACTTTAGAAACACAGAGATACAATCTCGTCCTAAAAAAAAAAAAGTTTACATTCAAAGACAATGAACATGAGGACCTGGACCCCCTCGCTGGGCTGGGTTTGTAGCCAACACACTGAGATGTGCAGCCAAACAAGTGAACTCTCTAGTGGTACAGCCATGGTTTTATGGCATGGCTGTTTCTGTCATGGAAATACATTAACTCAGGTATGCAATGGCAGTTACAAAATATTTTTAAACTGGTTTAATTTTTTTAAACTTGTTTCTGCCATACTGCTCCTGGAGAAAGAAGTTCCCAAAGTCCCTACATTTCTATAGGCTCTAAAGAGGAGTAGAAGTGAAAAATTTAAAAGAAAATTCAGATATTTTACTGTGGATTGCCCTCATTATTGAGGCTGATTCTTCCCAGCAGCCTTCCACTCCCACCCTGACCCATACATAAAACCAGGAATGGCAGCACAGAGGTACTCCTCATACAAATGTCCTCTCCTCTGCCTAATGTCCCAAGCACTGCAGAATCTTGGAGAGTAAAAGAGATAGAAAATTATTGCAGAGTGGATCATCTCATCATTTCCCTCATGTTGACTTTTCCAGGCCCGTTATCAATATCATCTGCATCATCTGAAGCAAGCTACAATTCAATATGCTGGAAACTCAGCAAGAACATACCCTAGGAAAAGAAAGGTCCAAACAGAAACTCACTCAGAAATTCTGTCAAATGGAACTAGAGGCACTGCTGTGCAACTGCAGCGTCGGGGACAGAATCCTGCTGGACCAGTCCTGCTGTATGAACACCAAGAGGCTCAGACCTGCCCAAAGTTAGTACCTTTGTTGGAAGAAAGGTGCATCTGCTGACCCTTAAATGCACAGAATGTGACAGAGATCACAAATCATAGAATCCTCCTTCCATCCACCACAGCAGTTCTCTCCTGATATTCATTGGATAGAGTTAATTCTCTTCCCAGTGGTTAGTACAGTGCTGTGTTTTGGATTTAGGGTGAGAGCAGCATTGATAACACACTGAAGTTTTAGTTCTTGCTAAGCAGTGGTTACCCTAAGTCAAGGACTGGTCAGTTCCTCACACTGCCCTGCTTGGAAGGGGGCTGGAGGTGGGAGCTGGGAGAGGACACAGCCAGGACCTCTGGAGGAAAGGTGGTCTATGACTCAGGAACATACCAGGCATCACTGGGCTGGTGTGAGCAATTGAATTTTATTTGCTTCTCTTGTTTTACTTGGGGTTTATTTTTATCTCTTTCTGTTACTTTCCTTTTCATTACAGCAATTGATTCTTTCATTTTAATTCAATTATTAAACTGTCCTTATATCAACTTTTGAGTTTTCTCACTTTTACCCTTCCCAACCCCACTGGAAGGGGAAAGGGAGCCTGTGCAGTGATTACCTGCCAGCTGGGGTTAAACCACAACTAATTCCCTGCTTGCTCCTCAGCAGCACCTGGAGGAAACTGGAAGCAGAGTGACTGCTCAGATGTGATGATCTTCAATGTCCAAACAACAACAAACACAAAATTTAATTCAAGCTACACTACAGGGCATGCTTTCAGCATATTTTTTTTTCTTTGTGGGGGAGATGATGCTTGAGGAATTAACTGCAAAACTCCCATTATTAATAGAAGTCACACAGCTAAATCCCCACAATCTATAAGGAAAATATTGCCTTACATTTCTCTCTGGAATCACTCCTGATCTGTGCTGACAGCACTCTCATCATGAATAACATTATGTCAGGCTGCCCAATGATTCCTGAAACTGTCAACAATGTTTAAAGTCAACTTCTCCAAACTTTTTAAAACTTAATCATCTTCACTCTGGAAGCATAAAAGTTGAATGCAATAGAAAATGTGCAGATTCACAGCAAGTTTTATTGACTTGCTGGCCAAAGACTTCATCTGGCTGCTGAAACATTTACATATGACAAAGCACTATCTATAGGAAGGACGGCCTTAAAGGCCAGAATATACATGAGATGGCAGAAAGAGTTGAGAAAGTGTGGAGAATAGTGCAGAGTGCACTTGACTTTTACACTAAATTATAAAAGCCTTCAGTCAATCCAATGTCTGCAATCAGCCTAGTTTAGAGAATTTCACTGTAACACCATGTAAAGCATAGCAGAGAAAGAAAACCTGTTGAGAAATCTTAATTTTCTTGTCGTCTTCTGTTGCAATCTGACTTAAAATGCCACATTTTTCAAAGCATAAAAAACCACCAGTCCTTCAATTTCCGTCAATTTATTTATTTTTTAAATTACTACTCATCAATGTGATGAGAAGTTCCAGAGTGAAAGCCTGAAGAAAGAGCAATCAACGTGCTCTTTACTAGTTGAAAGTGCAAATTTTCCTTACTAGTGCCCCTTACGCAGGTCCTAGGGGGCACTAGCAAAGAAAATACTTTTCTTTCTGAAAGGCAGCCAATCAACTTTGCATTTTTAAATGGCTCAATTACAAATAAATGCATATATAAATTGTTTCAAATTGAATTCCTGATAAATGTTGTCCACACTTTAAACACCTGTGTTTAACATCCTTTTCTTGTTAATTTTGCACTTCCCTTTGGTTGTCTGAAGGGGTGATTTCAGCAATAATGACATTACCTTGTTCTCCAGACCTCTGAACTATTGGCCTACACATAGCCAAGATTGCAGGAGTTGATCCAAACTGAATTTTCTGAATATTCTATTAGCCTTCATTACACACAAATCTTCCAGTCTGTGCTTCTCTGAAAGCTGCAACTCTTTCAATCAAGTGATCACATTAGATTATGTTGAGATTCACCTTTAAAAAGTTGAAATTTACTGTTAATGCCCAACTGAATGTACTGAAAATCCAGAAACAAAAAGTCAGAGAAAAAATTATGCGGAAATCTTATTTTATAACACCAATACTATTATGCCAAGCTTGCATTTTGGGGTTTAATTTATTATTTTCAAATTTTACTTGCTGGCAACACTTCTATTTTACTCTCTGGACTGTTGAACCAAAGCATTTAACAAAGCAGCCAACAAAATTTCTGTTCACTGGACTGAAGTCCTCTTTAAAGATCTCCAGCATGTTTTTTTTAAGAAATTTAGGGTGCATCTGTCATCTTCTCTTGATTTAATAGGGAACAGTTCCATTTGCAGAGGGAGGCACAATTTTTCTACTGGTTCCATATTAACCTGGGAAAGCCTTTAAACCATGGATAATTCCTCAAAATCTATTTCTACTGGTCTTTTTGACTTTTGAAGAAGCAGAAAGGGGATGAAGTAAAATGGAGAAACAGTCTCATGGAATGCCCACATGATAGGGCTTTTCTTAAGGAAAGCTCTTATCTGTAAAAAATTTATTCAGTCATGAGGATCTAAACATAGGTCCCTGCTCACAGAGAAAATACAAATGACGTACAAAAGCCCTCTCATTTTGGGACTGGGTAACCATGGATAAAAATAAAGCAAGGAAGAAGTAACAGTGGTCAGAAACTGTTTGCTTTCAAGTCTTTTCAAGTGCCCCCAGTCAAGCCATTGATGTGGTGTGGCCCAGAAAGGGATAAAGCAAAATGAGATCTACAGTTCATTTGTATATTCTTACGTTGAACAGTGCTGCCTTAGAGAGGACGTGCTGCCTAAGGAACAGGAGGATTTTCTCTCTTTTCCTCCCTTCTTTCTCCTCCATGACCAGAAGCCAGAGAGCTGTACTGTTGAGAGGAGGTCACTCACAAGCACCATGATCTCTGATAGCCAAAATGCACCAATAATTTTGTCATCTCAGGAGACCCAGCCACAATGTTCATCTCCCATGTTTGCCAAAAAATGCACTGATGTTCAATCCTGTATCAGGTAAATTCCCTCCATCAAACAGATACATCTGACACGGTCCTGAAATGTGACTGAAATCCAGCTAGGCTGTTCAGCAGTGCAATTACAATAAAGGAAATAATGATAAATATATAGGAAAAAAAATAATGGGAGTATGATACAGCACTGGACTGGGTGCTTAGAAATGGAAAAAAATTCTGAACAACCTGAATTAACTTCCAAGCTGGACCTCCTTTGAGTGAATGGGTGAACCAGATAGTTTTCAAAGGGTTTGTTCCAACATAAATCCTGACTCTAAGTGTGGTTTAAATGGCCAAACTGCCCACTGCTAGTGGGTAGTTCAGGGTTGCTTATGTGGCAAACATTTCTCATGCATCCCATTCTCCCAGGGAAATTTCTCATTAAGGTGAAAGAGAAGGTAAAATTGTTTAAAGTGCCAGACCAGGAAACATGAACTACTCTAACTTGCCCATCCAAGTCCCTCCCTCACACCTCCTCAAAGTCCTATATGAAAAATAATTACCACTTCTTAGAATAAACACAGGTCTTCATACTTCCAATTATTACTCAGAAATTATTTTGGTACAGGAGCAGGTTTGTAAAGACAAAATTCATTCAGGAGTTGCTTCAAGCTCTGCTTGAATGTTTATAGCAACTTTTATGCAATCTGACATTTCAAAAAGAACTGACAGTAATGGTCTGGAAACACAGGGAAACCATTACAGAACAGAGAAAAAAGAGTTTCAAAAGAAACGGAATTTAAGAGCTAAATTTCTTTATCTGGTTCTGATAAGGGACTGGCTGAACAGAAACCCTTTGAGGAGCTTTCAGACTAACAAGATGACACTCTGCATTGCTCCAAAACGCCACACAAAAGTTGGGATGTGAGGCTGAAGAAATATTCCCCTCTGGCTTTTATTTTGTCAGATTTGATGGAGCCAAGCAGACTTCCCCCCAGTCAGAGATGAAGATGGAAGGGCCTTCCAGGGAAGCATTAGAGTCTCCAGGAGAAAGGTCCTGGAGCTTCCTCTCTGGAAACCTGTCCCCATCCCATGCTCCAGGCTGCTGTTAGGGGGGCAGCATCCACTGGAGCCATAGCTTGTAAGGCTGCAAGGCTGCACTGCACAGCATCTTACCTTCACCATCTAAAAAAAAAACCAGCTGGCTGAGGCATTAAGAAATCTTAGCTGTAAATCAGGCTGATCTAGGCATTTATACAGTATTGCAGGTCATGGCAGCAGTGCCAGAACATCAGAGGGGTTTTCCCTGGGATAGCAGATCTCCTCCTCCTCAAAAGTACAAAACAGATCTAGATGTGTCCTTAGAAGTGCATACTAAGACATTGTTGTAATGACAATAAATGACAGAATTGACCATAAATGCTCCACCCTTTATGCTGGGGCTGAAGCAGACATTGACCTTTCCTAAGACTTTAACAATTCTCTGTGAATATTCTTCCACCTCTGTAGCTTCAGCATTCAGTAAAGCTCTTGGCCACCCTGGAAATGTTTTCTAAAATGCTTTTTTTGATTCTTGAATCCTGGTCTTCCTTTTTTTCTTTCCTTGGTAATTCTTAGCTGGAGGTAATGCTCTTTGGTGACCAAATGCATATGTAGCACATGCCAAGTGGTGGGACCCATTATTTGCCCACACCCCATCACTTTTCCACAAAATGCAAGAACAATGTAGACCAATAAAAGTTAGTAAATTTCCACTCTCCACCCATCTTTAAGAACAGGAAGGCCAACTCTAGAGTCTCCTCAAATTATAATTGAGGAGCTCAAAGTAAAATTTTTAACTTGTTTTGTGGAGTAATTCTGGTTCTTTCTAATAATGGGTGAAGATTTCTACCCCTCTGCCCCTTACAATTTTGAAGCATTCTAAATTTCTGTTTTCTTCAGAATTAACATTGCTACTAGAATAGAAAATTGCCATTTAAAAAAACTTGCAAAATATTCCTCTTCCTTTCTTTATACTGCTAAGAGTCTCTAATTGATACCTCACTCTCGAAATCTTTCCCTCACACAGCACCAGTTTTGCACTGAGGGGTAGTGTCCTCTTTTTTGCACACAGATAACATAGAGGCATTTTTCCTCCCTCACCTCATTCTATGGCATTGCAGAATTACTGTGGACATTCTCCTCAGAGCTTGGAAAACTGGGCTAATTGTGAGGTGACAACTGCTCCATCCACACATCTGCAAAACATCTTAGCAAGTAACTCCAATTAACAAAGTCTAGTATGTTTTATTTAATTCTCACTTGAGAGCTCTTCTCAGAAGAACTCGTTCAGGTGTACCCAGCGAGGCATGCACTGAAACAGAACAGGTAAGGATTAAATGTCCTGCATTTACCCAGAGCCCTGCACCTCAAACTCTTCCTAAAATACTAATTAATTAATTAAGACTCAAGTTATTCTCCATGGTGGAGAAATATAGCTTTGCCTACTTTATGTTGGTCAAGGTCCGAGGCAGAAATAGGCCAAGTTAACTGGCCAAGATCCAACAGAAAGCATGCAGCAGAACTGGAAATTTGACTATAACTTCATTTCCAAGATGTCTCACATTCCACACCCAAAAAAAATCAGTTGTACCTTCATTCATTCCTTCCTCCTGAACTCTTGTAATTTTGTAACTTGATGACCATAATTTCCAGTTAGAGTAAGCAACACATCGCTGAAGCAGCTCATAGAATCTTCTTTAGAGGAAGAAAATTTAAGTGCAATACTTCAGAGCAATGCAGAATAAGAGGTTTAGGGTTGTTAACCTGATACTTGCTCTGATTTGATCAGCACAGTCCAGATTTGGAAAGGTCAGACAAGCTAAAATCAGTAACTTTGATATTTTTGAGACTTCCTGTTATCATCCATAACACTACTGTGTAGTACAACATTATACATGATGACATAACACCTGGAGAAAGCATTGTGCTTATCAAAAAGGTTGTGGGTTTAGCCAATACAGTTAAAGACCTCATGAGCATTTCTGAGCTCTTAGCCAGGTTCTATCAGCTCTGGTTATTACCTCCATCTTTTTTCTGGCGAGCTGCCCCAAAACAAGAAGCAAATAATGTGGCTGCATTGTCTACCCTATGCAAAAACCACACAAGGGTTTAATATTTGATGCATAGCAAGAAAGATACAGGTCTCTCTTGTATGTAATGGCATGACCCTGCGAAGGTAACCAAAAAGAAATTTAAAATAAAGATAAAAAAAAAAAAAGAATACTCTGCCTTCACAGACCTGTGCTTTTTGTGTGAAGGCAGCTCTAAAACATGTGTCAGGAAAGCCACAATAGTGCTAATGAAAGAAAGTGGAAGAAAAGTTTCTGTGTCTCTAAGAAAATCCCTATCACATCTACAGTAGACGCTCTGAGGCAGCAATTGTTCAGTCCGAAGTTTAAACCAACTCCTTAAACTCGCCATCTCTGAGGCCTGGCTGCTTAATAAAGACTACAGGGTGTTGAGAAGCACAGTATATTATTTCATTAAGTGCTTTTTCGGAGAAGGGGATTTAGAAGTAAAACTGCTGGCTTTGTGTGGCAAGGTTATGACCTTTGACAACTTTGGAGCTTATCTCTTTCATCTTCCCACTCCCGCGAGACCCCAAACTTGAGGAGGGATGGAAACGGGTAAGCCGGGGCCAGACAGAGTCCGGCATTGTTGTGGGTCTGCCTCTTCTCCCTCTCCCTCTTTCCCCTTCTCTCTCTCTCTGCCTCTCCCTCTCTCTCTCTCTTTTTTCCCCCCTAAACAAAACAGATCTGAACTGAGCCAAGGAAACAAAAATGTATTGTTCCTCGCAGATGGAAGCGAGTGTCGCCTAGGTAACCAGATTAATCTCCTTTTTCTCTCCCTTCCTCTCTTGTAGTGCGGTAATCGGTGGGCTCTTTTCACAAAAAAAGCCAGCCTCAAAGCTGGGGCTCTAACTAGGTTCCTAATTAGCTGCAATTTACAATGAAGACAACATGATGAGATAATAGAAATTTGCAAAATAATGACATACCTCAGCAAAATATTCCTCCTCCTAAGAACCATTTTTATACAAAAACAATAAAGAGGGCCCTTCTAAAGCAAAGCTGGAAAATGGTGGTGTATTATGTGACACAGAACATTATTGTTCGCCTCTTGTTCCCCCAATCAACAGCTTATTGTTTGGCATCTTAAATAAAAATGACTCAAATACAGGCCACATAATGATCTCCATTGCGCTAATACACTGTATATACAGAGTAGTCAAAAATGTACCCAAGCCAAGGCCAGTGGGGCTAGTAAAGTAGCAGGGCCCAGAAAGGTAATTTACAATACAATGCACTAACTATTATTGCTGGCCTTAATCACACGTATCTCCCTGATTTCTGTCAGGATGCGCTCCGACATCAAAAAAGGGCACTTGAGCAGGGGGCAGCCAGTTAATGAAATATGATGGCTCGCATTTGTTTTCATGTGGTGGTTGGCTCAAATGAGGCAGCTCCAGACTGTTAGCCAACAGTCTTCCCTTGTGCGACATCAAAGGCTCCCATTGATGGCAGAGAGGGAGGGTGCAGGCAGGGGGATCGCGGAGAGACAGCGCCGAGGGAGGAGCGCTGGGCAGCTCAAAGGACCATTAAATCCTAATCTCTACCTTATGTCCCAAAGAGGGGAGTGGGGAAGCAGAGCAGGCTGGGGCCGACCTGACTCCCCTGTTCCAAGGGGAGGAGTGTCAGCACCTCCGTGTGTAGTGCGGGACAGGCATGGCCCGTGGACCGGGCTGGTTGGTTGCTGCAGATGTGGGGAGTACACCGAGCTCAGGACAGCTTTGATTTCAACAGAAAGATTTCATAAATAGCAACAGATTGCCTACAACTGTCAGGAAGAGCAGCAGCATCAAAAGCCACTCCTTGTTTGATCTGTGGGCTCATCAGTGTTGATCGGGGTGCCTGCAAATGCTGATGACCTGCAGATCTTCGAGGATTGTCCCTCAAAGAAGTGCAACTATGGCCACTTTGGACAGGGATGTACCCTGACTTGGTCTTTTGGTTCCTGAGAATGGCAAGAAGCCTAATTTCCTTCACCAACTAATTTAAAGGATTGAGTAATGTCATACTACACAGAGCAAGCCAAGTGCTAAAAACTACTGACAGGATACAGGGGCTCTAGCAAGGTCCTGTGAGAGAGTTTGCAGCAAGGGTTAACCATTTCAAGAACCACTTTAATTCCACTGCCATCTGTTTATACAACTTCTTTCATCTTTCAGGATCTCAAAGCACTAAATGGTATTGTAAGTTTGTCGAGGAGAGCCACTGAATACATCAATGCTGAACATTATGCTGTGCAGGAATGAGGAAAAGAAGATTTTAGAAGTACCCCAAATATACCACTTTGAATGACCATTGCCATGAGGTTTAAACAGGACACAGGGCAGACCGGGCTTTGGGGTTTGAGATATTCAAAACACAAAAGAAATATATTGACCCTGAGAGCCTTTAGAAGTGTAATGTGGCAACTTTAAATCAACAACAGTGAACATTCAAACAATAATATAAAAAAAAAAGGATACAGACACAAAACCACACTGAAAATAGAATTCAATTTTGGAAATTGGGTCTGCTGTAAACAAACATAAACACAAACTGGTCTGCAAGGATTTCTAGGAAAAAGAGAACAAGGTAGACAAAATGTGAAGCATTCAGTCTTTAAATAGAAATAACCAGTAAATCATAGATGGTCACATCCTTTTGTGCTTAAGCCTATTCTCTCCATGCAAAGTGTGATTCAGCTGCAATCCCACATGTAATGTAACAGCATCAAAACTGCTTCTGAAAAACAAAATGATGTGTAAGGTACTTGAACTGCTTGTCAGGCAGCCCTACTCCAACTAATGCTGAGCATCTTCTCATCCCATTGACTTCTCCCAGCACGGGAGCTGGCAATCTACCAGAAGTATGCTGACACAGAAGATCAGGCAGCACCTAAGAAAAGAGCAGGAAAGTGCAGAAAATGGCTTTGAACCTGTGAACCGAGTTCAGTGTAAATCCCATGTTGACATTACTGATCATAGAAGTCACTAGTGCTTCTTTGCACCAACTGAAAGCTAGATCTAAAGATTGTGTGTTAGCTTGTTTTTTTTTGCTTCCACCTACTATATATGCTTCTATGGAAGGCTAAATATAGCCTGTTCCTTTCAGTCTCATCTGAAAAAGCAGACCCAGTTTAAAATTTACATTTCTAAACACAGAAATAAGCTTTTTACCTGGCACATTCTTCTCCTTTGGAGCTTATACCATCGTTTTGCTTAATCTATCTAGAGGTTTTATCATTGCATGCTTAGATAATCCTGTGTGGAACAGCCTGCACAAACCAAGAATTCAGAGAAGTGGGAACAGTGTTGTTGCCCTGTATACCCCATGCCAGAGTCAGAACAGCAGCTCTGTATCTGCAGTCTGGTATGACTAACAGCAGTTCACCATTTTACACAGAAAACATTAGCTCTTCCAGCTCCTTGGATGGATGAAACAACTCAATGAGAGTTAGTTCCCTACAATTACAGAGCTCTATCTGATATTGCAGGTGCATGGTACAAATTTAATTCAATTTGATTTCTGTACATGCAGCATCTGAAGGTTTGGGAGCCTAAATTGTAACCTTTTCTCTGCAATAATCCTATCCAAAGCACTGCAGCATAGGAGGTAAAAACACTGGGCATAAACCTGCAATATGAATCCTGTTATTCCTTCCCTTCTTTTTATTTTTTTTTTTAAGTTAACAGAATAGTTTGTGTAAATAAACATTGCAAGGCTGGACACTCAGTGTGTTTTCTTTTCTAGCATCCTGAGTGTCTGGCACAGACTGTGTTATCCAGGATCTGTCTGAGATCATCTACACCACTCCCCTGGAATAGCACCTGCGCCCTTGTGGCCTTGAATGGCTCTCACAATACAAATTTACAAATGGCTTTTGAAAATTACTCAGACATCCTTTGGCATGAGCAAAATCTGCTGCGACACAACTGCCTTGCCTTTATTTTATTATGATTATTACCACTCCCAGGCTTTGGGGAGCTTTGTGTGTGTCAGCACATTTCTTTAGCATCTCTGATAGCCTTCAATCTTCCTGCCTTTTATACCCTTGAACCAGTTGCAAACAGCAAGAAAAACTACATAAACAATGGGTTCACTCAGGACATAAGGAAATCCATGCAACTAACTGAAGTTTAATGCTCTCCAACTCTATTTCTCCTTCTCTTGCCCCTGCCCCACAGGGGAGGTGGGAGGAATGGTTTAAATCAATAACCAAAGGCTTCAGTTTTACAAACCCTTGAGCCATTGGAGCTCTGAGCCCTTAGTGCACCAGCCCCAGCCTCCCCCACCCCTGAACACACACACACACACACACACACACACACACACACACACACACACACACACACACGCGTGTGTAACACATAGAGAAAAGAAATGCTCGCAGCCTGGCATTAACAATGTTCATTCAGTGCTCTTTACTTAAAGGAAAAAACAATTAAGTGAAACCTTGAAGTAATCTCATTCTGCCTATTTAGCCTCTTCATCCCTCAATGTGTGGTTAGTAAGTGTTGCAATCAGGGGCTAAGGCCTGCTATCATTCGGCCTTAATTAAAAAAGACACAAGCAGTGGAGCTGTGAATTAGAATTGTAACAACGCACTACCCCTGATTAATTCGAGGCTCATGTTGGATTAATAACTCCAAACAAAGAACAAAAGGAAATTGTGATGCGAATTGCAGTCCTCCCAGGCCAGACAAAGGTCAAATCACAGGATTTCAATTTCATCCGGAGTCGCTTAATCAACTCCCTCAGAAGGAAGACCATATGCAGCCCTGAAAGCTATCCATTGTAGTCATGTTGTCACTGGACCTGGGAGACAGCACAGAGATAATCCCAGCTATTCTCCATCTTTTCTCCTTCTTGTCTGTTCCTTTTCTTTTTCTTTTTTCTTTCCTTCCCCCCACCGCCGCCCCCCATTATGACAAAAGCCCTTCATTAGGGCTAATGATTAAGGAATAATCTGAAGCCAGGACAAGATAGTATCTGTGGGAAAGTGGCTTTTGTGGCTACTGCCCCATGGCAGCATCCTGGCTCTCACTCCCCATGCAGCTGCAGAGGTAGCTCCTCATTTTGGAGGGGTCTTCTGTGGCAGCAGCAGAAGCCACAAGCCACTGTACTTCATTCCACACCACACAGTCACTTACCCCCAGATTTCGGGGTGTAAAACAGGATGTTTGGGACGCACTCACTGCGCTGCCTACATCTTAATGCAGAGGTCTTTTGGGGATGTTAGCTGAGGAAGAAGGATATCACTAGACTGAAGCCCCATGTCCGACCAAAAGTAAGCCACAAAGAATAAAATCCCGTATTTTCTTGCTGCTGACACCCCCAATGAAAAGATGATGGAGGAGAAGAGCCCTCAGTTTGCATGATCTTGGATCATGTCCAAGGACACTGTCCTTCCTGTGAGCAGGAACAGGGCATGTCCCCCTGCTCCTATTGAACATGACTTCACAAGTAGCTGACATGGAAGAGCATTATATAGGAACTGCAGTTATTCTATATAAAGAATAAAAGAAAGTTTTCATCTACCTAGGAATCTGTCACCTCATGCCAAGAGCAAGCCTATAGAAATGAAAAAAGAGCAAGAAAGAATCTTCAGGGGGTTCATTCCCACCCTCAGTACCTTCTGGAAGAGTTCTGCCCATCAGCTCAGTAACACCAACTTGCCAAACAGCTGCCAGCAGCTGGCCCAGCCTGGATGGGCAGGTACTCTCGCAGCTAGAGCCCCTGTTGTTTGTACACATTTCAAAAGGCAAGCTGGAATGTGTCAGGTTTTAATTCATTGGGGGTTTTGTTGTATATTCTGTAACGAGAACACAGTTTGGGACCAAATTTACTGCCCCCAGGAACGGGCTCCTGAAAGAGGCCAAGAGCAAACAGCACTCCCTGCCTTGACATAGAACTCTTGCTTAACTCAAACAAATCTCTCCTGATTTACATGGAAATGAGATACAAAGACTCAAGCAACAGTTCTCTTCTAATCTTAAATTCCGGTTCAAATAATAATCTGTGTGTGAATTCCTTGGTGTAGGATTGCTGACAAATGGACCAGGACTCTCTGACCAGACTTTACCAAGAGATACCTTAAAAACCAACAAAACCACCCAAAACCTGGCACTAGTACCTGGCACTGCATCAGTAGTTTCCAAACCTGCAGGCACTGAAGAACAGGAGTTATGACTGGGATATTAAAACACCTTGGGAAATGCAGATTCTGTGGAAATCTCTTACCTGTGCTAGGTGCTGGAATGAAATTGCAGGTCACTCGGTGAACTCAAAAGAAGATCCTGTAATGGCTTTCAGCTTGGGATCATCTCCATTCAATTCTGCCACAAGCTAAACTTGGTCCTCTTGCCAAGTGGCTGCTCACACAATTGCTGCCTCTGAATTAGCTGTTGGAAGGGAAGTGGTTTGTGAATTGCCCAGTTCTGAAGCTCTTTCCTTCTCAGAAATATTCCAGTTTTAAATATTAACCCAATGCATGACTATTCAATTTTTCCAATGCTTTCCTTTTAAGTATCTGTACTCTCTTGCTTTACATATTGATTTCTTAGCATGCAACCAAAAATTAAGATGAAATACCTACTGTGCCATGGAAAAAGAGAGTCATATACTCAGAAACTCTTGCCTGTGTTATACCACGTTATTAAATCCAAATTACATGGAATGCAAATTCCGTTAGAAATTAATCTTTCAAGCATTCCACCAGCTCAAAAATGTATTCAAAAAATAATTTTTGAAATCTGTTACTATTAGAAGCTCAGTAAAAAATTAACTTACATGTGCTACCAGCTCTTTTAGCTACTTCCACTCTTCAGCACGAAAGTAAAATGAAAGTTTTAAGTATGCAGCTCCAAAAGTTTAGCCCATATATTAATCTGTCAAAGAAGGAAACCTATGCACATATCCCAGTAAGAACAGTAGGATGACAAGATTTCCCATCCCATTCATGTTGAAAGCCAGTTTAGCTTGCAGCCTTCAGTCTAATGGGTGAAAAACTGGTCACACATTTCTCATGTTTCCTAATTACTAAAGAGCAAATCAGCTTCTTCTAAAGAGTAAAAGAATTACAGGTTGGAAAAAATCTCTGGGATCATCAAGTCCAACTTTTGATCACTACTTTGGCAACTCGACCACCACATTAAGTACCACATGCAGTCAATTTCTTGAACACCTCCAGAGATATTGACTCTACCTCCTCCTTGAGCACTTGGGCAGTCCATTCCAATGTTTAACAACCCTTTCTGTCAAGAAATTCCTCCTGATGTCCAACCTGGACCTCCCTTGATGTAGCTTAAAGCCATGTCCTCTTGTCCTGTCACTTGCCTGGGAGAAGAGGCTGGCCCCCACCTGGATGTACCTTCCTGTCAGGGAGATTAAAGAGTGATGAAGTCCCTCTGAGCCTCCTTTTCTCCAGGATAAACAACCCCAGCTCCCTCAGCAGCTCCTCACTGGACTTACTCTCTAGATAGCACACACTCAGGAATTGTTTAGGCTCTCACTCCACAGTGCTAGTCCCCAGGTCCATGAGATGACATTACTCCTCTCAACACAGACATGCACCTCTCACTTACTGCCCAATTGTGTGCAAATAAACAAAAGACAAAAGCCGATGTGCTAAAAAATAGCTCACCACAGTGATGAAATATATCCACTACTATTGTAATGCTAAAAAAAAAAAAAAAAAAAAGGCACTTAGGACAGTTCTTTTCTGCTTTCTACAGAAGAAGACAGTCAGGGGCATCTACTCTCTTCCAGCCCAAATGCCAGCACAGGCCAGGTATGCAAAGGTTCCTACAGCCTACATCAGATTGATAAACTACAAATCTGCTGAGGATGAGGAGGAAAAGAATGTATTTAAGTGGCTGCAGACCCAACCAGCCCCACTACTAAGTTTGGCACATGCATTCTGAGTCTTGAAATCAGACTTTGCCCATCTTCATAGCTCCTGGAAACACTGTGGCCAAAAACAACTTCCAAGGAGCTCCACTGGACGGGACAGGCATAGCCTAAAAGATTCCCCATGCCACTCTGAGCAGATCTGCCTCCCTCTCTGACACAGCTACATGGGGTCAGGTGGGACGACAAGGCACACCCTGAATAAGCTACACTTGGGGACCAGCAGGCTACCCTAAATTCCCATGCAATCCCCCAAAACTGAACGTGCTTTGGAGCCCATCCCACTCTCCTTGCTCCTCTCAGCTATCTCTAAAGCCTTATGGATTTTTATAAATCCCAAAGCATCAACAACAGGCAAGCACTGAGAGATGCCCTCAGCTCAACTTGCTCTTTTCTTTGTGGCAATAATCTCACAGCTGTATGCCTGTTCTTTAAGTAAATAAACCAACAAATTTCCCTGATTTTACTTGACATTTTTTCTTATCCTTTCCCTTTATGTAGAAGCTGCCTCTTTCTCTTCCTTTCCACTCAAACAAGCCACCAATGAGAAACATTCCTCCTCTGTAGCCCTTACCAAGTGTGAAAGAGCTTTCACATATCTTTACCTCACTGACCCTTCGTATCTTTTCAAATCACAGATAAGAAACAACATTTTCTTATCTTGCTAAGAACTGGGAACACTTTCCATTTCTATTACAGTACTTGCCACCCCTATTAAACACTCTAAGAGCCTGCATGAAAAAAACTTATGCATAAATATGGTAGTTCTCTGATAGATTCCAAACAACCAGTTTTTCAGTGGATAGTACTCCAAACTGTACTGCAAGCAAGCAGCTATGTCAAAAGATTAAATATGATGGGATGTGCAGAGAAAACCAGTTATGTCAAGCCCATTTGTCTCTCCCAAAGAAAACCAAGCCAACCAACCAAAGATAATGTGGGTTCTTCTGTTCACCTTACCAAAATGCCACTTCCACTAGAAAGATAAAATCATGGCACAGCAAATTAGGTTTTACACCTGGATAATTTTTCCAAAGAAGTCCAGCACCTTTGTTTAAGCTCAACTTAAAGGACTGCACACCATTTCTAAGTGTTGCTAGGTAGCTGCTGCTCCCTTTTAGAGGTGGCTGCCCCTCAGTACTTGGCATTAAGCAGGGCAAGACATAATTTCCTTGAAAGATACAGCTTTCACTCCAAGACACATAAATATTTCATTAAACACTTTTTTTTTTTTTCCTTTTAATTTTTGGCCAACTTTAATTGTAATTATGGGGATTGCCAATTTTTGTTATAAATCTAGAAACACTGCAGTAACTTTGTTGTAGAAGAATTTATAATATACTTTAAAAAAAGTTATCAGGAATCCTATCTAATTCTTCATTACTATGATGAGATATTACATAAAGGAGTAAGACTAAGAGTCTATTCATGTTGTATAAGCCTGGAAAGAGGTTCCAGAAGCTTAAAAGAGCTGGATCCCATAAATAATTTCACTTTTGCCCCCTTTTTTTTTTTTTTTTTCTTGTGAAATCTGTCTCCTTTGCTTTGATGCCTTTGGTTGAAAGGCATTGTGTAAATGACTCACATTTGCACAGCTCTGAAACACGAACACCAACAAAAGCCAAAACATACAATTTGGTGTAGTTGCCTGCTGACTAAACACTTTTCCATGTATCTCCCTTTGCTTGGAGAGTAAATTGTTAGTTTCAAAGCTGAATGACTGCTTCGTTGAGTTGGGTAGTAGACTATTGGTACAGTGTGATAATTAAGGGATCTTAGTTCTTAAACAATGCTGATAAAACAGAAATCCCTCTCCCTTTTTTCTGGATTACCTATAGAACTGAAATCAGAGCACGTAAAATGAATAATAATTTGCACCTTCTGTGAATGATAAAAGATTGAATCAAATTTTAACTAGAGTCTATTTGTAAATCCCTCAGGATGACATAATTACTATTCAACACATACCTTAATTAGCTGTTCACATCTATTTCATAGTATTTTACCGGTTTAAACAGCCTCTATTGTATGTTGAATGGATGTTCCATTCTTACCAAAAAGGAAACTATTTTGAATTTCCTAAACTGGAGGAAATTTGCTCAGAAAAGTTAAGAAATTATCTGGAAATTACTGTTCCTATAATCAAATAGTTTTTGGTAGTATTTGTTTGGGTTTTTTATTCATTTTTAAAGTTATTTCAAATTCACCAGCGGTACAAAGAATTGACAATGCACTGATGTAAATTATTGTTGCTGCTGCTTCTTTCCTTTTGAAGGAAAAAGGTCATAGTTGCATTGTCTGGTGAAAAGAAAAATCTATTCAAACTTTTGCATAGAATTTGAAATTAATAACAGGCTAGTCAAGGACATGATTTCTTCTCCTGGTTTGGATTAAGCACGGCCACACTTCTAGAAAGCACTGCTGATTTCATTGCTCCATCATGGATCAGAAAGAGGCTAAAATTTGGCAAGACGTGCCTTCAGGTGCAACTGAAGACTTAGCATTTGAGCACTTGGTGCTCGTACTGGGTAACAGCAGGTCCCTGCTCAGCTGCAGAGGCTGTTCCTAAAATCAGTGGGATCTGCAGAACAATGAGCTTTGGTCACACATGCAGCTGCCATGAGCTGAGGCTTGGTGCAGACCATGAGCACAACCTGCCCTAAAATTAGAATCTTACAGGTTGGAAAAGACCCCAAAAGTTATTGAGTCCAACCATTACCCTAACACTGCCAGGCCTACCACTGAACCATGTCCCAAAGTGCCCCATCCACCCTTCTTTTAAGTATCTCCAGAGATGCTCAAGCAAATGAGAATGACAGTGGTGGTGCGCAGACACATTTGCATGTGGTATGTTTTCATATTTTGTCAAACTGCCCCAAGTGAGATTAAAATGTTTGCTTAAATACTTATTTTATGCTCTGTGCCACTTGCCTTCTGTTCTCCTAAAAGTATAATGCTAAAGGCAGCTGGCTCTTCAGACAACTCGCTGCTCCCAGAGCCAAGTCCAAATGAAGATAATCAACACCCAGGGAAACGATGGAGGCTGAGCTGGGGATAGGAAAAGCAGGACTAGAAGTGTTTTGCTCTCCCTTTTTTTAAAAAAGACATCTTTTTTTACTGGTTTTACTGGGATCACAGAGAAGCCAAGACCTCCATAGCCACAGTAAGGAAGCACTGCCAGGACCCAAGAGCCATGGGAAAGGAAAGACCAAGCACACTGCTCTGGCAGAGAAGAAACTAAACAACTTGAAGAGAAGGTCTGAAAGATATTTTAGGTGCTACCCCTCCCAGCTACCCAAAAGTCATCAGACCAAACTTAAAGTCCTAAGATTTACCATAAACAAAAACGCTTGGAAACATAACGACTAACAAGCCCCATAAACCAATGCCTTCCAATGCATGTGAGATCCTTTTATCTTTCTCTTACTTCTCTAGGCTGCCCCCATGTCATATTTTCAAGTTTTTCACTGCAATTCCTTGTAGCAAAAATGTGGTTTTTTAGTTGTAAGTGGAGGTAGAGATTCTTTCACATTTATGTTATCTCATAACAGGGCTTTGCAAGACTTGTTACATGTTGTAAGCTTTATGATAAAACTGCAGACATTGTGTTGGGAAGCTAATCTGTTTTGCCCCTGAAACAGAATAAAGTCAAACAAAATAAAAACAAACTTATTCAGTTGGGATTGCTTCTTCCTTCATAGTTAACGTTTCTTCTTCTGTGTATGATGAAAGTGTAAATACCCAATCATTAAAAATTAAAAAACTACTGATCACTCAAATGTATCAATCCAATCCCTTATCTTTCTCAGCAGATTTAGGGATGGAGGAGGAAAAAGAAAAGGAGGGGTGTGGTATATATGCCAATATGTTTTATACTTTACCAGCACCTCTCTTTGAACCTCAGTTTCTACTCTGACTTGCTGTGATCTCAGCCAAGACCCAACAAGAGAAGGTAATAGGGTCCCAAACCTTTCTGAAAACTTTCCACTGTGAGCATTGGGATCTAACTGGAATGCAGAACAGGCTGGGAGCAACAGGCTCCTCTGCTTCCCCCTGCAAACAGAGCAGGCTGCACGCCTCTGTGCCAGTGCCTGTCCACAAGCAGCCTGCTGCTTCCTTCTTGCCAGCCTGCCAAGGGAACCTGATTTGGAGGTGACAAAAAGATGGACCTCATGTTGCTGCACTGCATATCTATCTTCAAGTCATTACCTGGGAGAAGAGAAAAGCTATTTGTACTCTCCCCAGTAGACTTGCCGTCCTTGATTTTCGTGACATTACAAGGGAAGTTCCCTGCCTGTCGTGTTGGTCACTTGCTTTGTACTGGAAAAGTGGCAAATCCCAGGGAGAAGAATGATGCAATGTGCACTCACTGTGTAGCATTAATTAGTGCTGGATACTTGCTAATTACACAGAATACTGGTGATAAAAATAATCATATAAATAAATATGTAAAGAAATGATAAATACTGATCAAATTACTGATAACAATAATCATATTGATTACTTATATATATATCCTATTGGTAAGAGAAGTAGTTTGAGCTCAGCCAGCTAGAGAGGAAAAAACTATAGGAGGCCAAAGAAGGATTTACAATTCTCTTCTGCTTAAATGACATCATCTGTGAGGAAACATGCATTTTAATGGAGCACTGTATAGACGAACTTTGTGAGAGTAAAAAAAAGCCTGATAGTAGATACAGGCAGCAAAACCATGAGATTTTGAGCATCATGAAAAGGATGGTAGTACCAGCTCACACAGACCACCCAGTATGTTCCATCTCTTGCTGAATCCTACTGTCTTAAAATACTGATACTGTATTATTTATTATTTGCATTATATATTATTTTCATTGCAGTATCCCCAGCAAGGCCTCCAGGAAGCCCCATGGGAGTATTTTCATGTTTGGTTGATTAGTTTTGCATCTGCATAAAAATATTTGCCTTGTTGCCTGAAACCTCGACTTTAGCACAGAAACACATAAAAAGGCAGGAAATAAATAGGATCTTTCTGCTTTCCAACTCCAAGCTGATAATTTTTTAAAATAATTTACTTAAAATAATTAAAGATGAAGTTAGTAATATACAAAGAATGTCTTAAAATTACATTCAGTGTGTCAGATTTCTGGAAGCACTTCTGAGTTCTGCAGAAGCCCCAAGTAACTGCAAACCTGTTGAGTAGTGAGCACAGGCATCTGAGCCAAAAGTAGCCTTTCCAAATCTTAATTACTGTATCTGTGGAATATCTGATTATGAAAATCCCCTGTGATGATACCTCTTGTGCATGGCTGTGGTTTCACCACAAAGGCAGTAACATTTACACGTGAAGCTCATTCTGTGGGTAACACTTGAAAAAATAAGTATGTGTATATGCATCTCCAGAAGAAAGAAAACTTGACAGAAGCATCAAGTTTGCAGTATTGTGTTTTCTAAACACAGAACATTGTAGGCAGACACATTGTCCCTACATAATACACTTTGGCACAATCACAGTTCATTCTTGTGTAAATAATTTAGGATAGCATTAGAAAAATTGCAAATATGGCACTCAATTTTATTAAGAAAACAACTGATTCAATAACAACTATTGCAAAAATGGGATGGTAAATAGGCTGGGGTTTTACCAAATTTCTCCTTGGACCTTGCTGATAGTTAATAAAGATATTTTATTGAAGCCATACAGTCAGGCTGAAGGAGACTCTACATCCCACAGCAGTAAGGGTAGACACAACTAAGTCAGCTAAACAATTTGCCTTTATTAATTAATTTGAGGGAATCTAAATTATGAATTTCTGAATTTTGATTATTGTGGACCTGGAATAACATCAGTGGATGCAGAAATCTGTCAAACATGGAAGAAATGATGGAATACAACAACTTTTACCAACCATTTGTTTGGTGAGCTTGATCTGATGGACATTACTTTATTCTCAACAAATTAAAAACACCCACAAGCCATGCAGTGGGAAAACATGAATGGCATATTTGAGATCTGTGAAGTAGAATATAACTGGAAAAATATTTGGTCCTAAGTCCCAAAGTATAGCAGATCTGTGCCCTGATTAGCTTACATTCATCCAAATCTCCTTCTGTGCCCTGTGCTTAGATTAGGTTGTGCACACAACCTATTCTCTATTTATGCAACATTTGCTCTGCTTTGAGATTGTGAGCAAGAACATTTCCAGGCTCCAAAGCAGGATGAGATTACAGACTGGCAAACTGAGCTGGATAAAACAAAGCCAGAGCCACAAAGATTTAGGTTCAACTCAGATTATTTAAGATTCAAAAAATGTCTCTATTTCATATTAACATAAATGATTTCCCATATTTATACCTCCTTCCAGTTTTGAGAAGGAAGAGTAACAGAGTGCTTAATTAGTAGAAGTTCATCTAGTGCTGTTCTTTCACATGACCAGAGTGACAAATCTTGTGGCTATCATGTGTAGTGCCATAATTAAACCTTCAGCCCTGATTATTCAGACCTTGGAGAGTCATCTCAGCCCTGTCATCCAGACACAGTGATGTCCTCCTACCACTGGAATGAAGAGGGGATTACAGAAGGAAAGGAGACCTCCAAGCACAGGCTATGCCAGCATGAAAAATGTTCACCTTGTGGGAACATTGCAGGGACTGTGAGAGGGGAAGAAGAAGCGGTGCTGTTGAAGCAGGGAGAGATGGCAGGGTAACATAGGCTGCCCCTGCAGGTGACCGTCTCTAAATAAGAAGGAGGAAGCTTTTTTTCCTAAGAAGCAAGTAGCAAAATTTCTGTTAACACCTGCAGTAAAATTAACAGTGGTTCCTGTGAAAACCATCACTGTGAGCAGCAATGCCAGGATTTGGTCTGCAGCAGCAAGAGCCACTATGCATGGAAGATCTGCTTAATTTGTTTTACTAGCAACAGGCAGAAGTTTAAACATCTGACCAACCTCAGGGTGACTACCAGGACCACAGAGCTGCTCTTACTTTCCTGCTGGACTTGGCTTTCCTGATTGCATCTCACACTCAGTGGCAAAGTAGAGATGCTGCTGCTGCTGAACTGTGAAGTGTAACAACCCCACTGATACTCTGGGAGCCCATGAACTCACAAAAATCCCCACCCCAGCTCAAATTCAAAGGCTGGTCAGAAAGATAGCGTTTTACCAATTTGGGTATCTAAGTGCTTTCAGCTGAGTTCAATGGAATAATAGGTCACTGACAGCCTTTAAATAAATAAATAAATAAATAAATAAATCCCTCTTTACTTGGCAGTGATTGAGGGCTTCTTCCTCCCTTGGAGGAGGCTGCAACACAAGGAATGCCATTCAGCTAGTAGGAACTGGCCACATCAAAAAGCAGCCAGGATTTCTCCCTCTCCCCATTCTTCCCCTCCCCAACACACAATAGACTTGAAAACAAAAGACAGATTATTAGGTTTAAGTGTGTAGCCCATTCTACACATAGCCTTTCCTCCTTCCTCCCACCCCTTCTTCAGCACATCTGGTAACCATGTGTGGCAAGTGCTAATGAAGACTTTCCTGAGTGAGCTACAATTAGTTCTGACTGCTGTACGCCTCTCTCGGCTGTACTGAGGATAAATACCAAAACAAAACAAATATCTTCCCTTCACTGTTCCTAAAACCTCCTCTTGCCCCTGGGATTCCCGTTCCTCATTTGCTGCTGAAATGAGAACAAAAAAAAAATAAAAAATTAGTGTAAGCAAATACTTTGAGGTGGTCTTCTGCCTGATTTCTTTTTTCTTTTTAAATCAGCATTTTATTAATTTTGATTGAACACGACAGGCAGGCAACAGTGTTTTTATGATCCTGTCTACAATAGAGAATTGTTAAACAGATGTCCATTTTTTTTCCTCCTAGCCTGGCAGTATTATACACATAGCAGTTTTATCTGCTTGAGCAGATCGAATTTGTGTGTGTGAGTGTGTGTGCTGCCATTTGGAGTGATTAGACTAAGCCGCACAGAGGCAAGATGTATTGTGCACAATTAAGCCCATCTCCAGACTGCACATTTTTGTTTGCTTTTGGTCTCCTCTCCTTTCCCCAATCAAGCTACTAATAGAGCTGTTTCAAGTTTCAACAAGACCACATTAACTGCTGGTCTCCACATGAAACAGACTGTCAAACGCCGGCCTCTCCCCAAGATCTAAGCACCAGCCCCCCTGTCCTCCTTTACATTTCTCTCTGAAAAAATGCCACGGCCCTCACCTCCAAAATTCCTAATGATTCCCCCTGGTAGACACTCAGTGCAATGTGAAATTTCACAGTGTGAAACTTTACACGCTCTTTGTCATTTCTCTCAGCTGTGTCACGGAACTCGATTGCCACTGACCAACCCCTACTTGAAAGTATGTTCCCACTAAACAAACAAACAATCCGGATAATTGCTGTGGAAGTGATGATATCTGCATACATCATATTTCAATTATACCTTATTCACTCAAAAAATGCCTATGACCCTCCTACGCCTTGTGAACAGCACTGTATGCTGAAATGTAAAAAAACATATGTTCTAAAAGCAGAACAAAAGCAAAACTGATGCATAAAAAGGAGTTATTCTCTTAAAATACACATGTTTCTACTTGCCAAATGATTTCTCAGAGAAGATGATAGGCTGGAGCAATGCAGGGAGGGGGGAACAAAAGGGGTTTTAATCATGGTTCGGATTAAGGAGTTGTATAACAATTGCTCTCCTTCCAGGCACATATACTGTACAGGCTCACTGTAAATGATCAGCATTAAAAGAAACAAAGTGCACCATGTAGCATTTAACATAAAGACAGCTGCATATACATTAACACTTGATTAATCAAAACACACTGGTTATCTTTCTCCCTCGTGATACCAGGAAATTGCACTTATGCACACAGAACTGACAGCCAAAGCCAGGCTTCTCCCCTACCCCAATTAAAGTACATAAAACCCACTGTGGGGAAAAGAAAAAAAAAAAACCAAAAAAAACCCCACAAGACTCTTTATAATCTGAGGGCCTCTTTTGGGACAAAAAATATTGCTTCATCTCCACATAGCCTTGCTTTTCTCTGCACCAAGCAGGGAGTAGAGCAAAGCTGTGGCACTTCTAACAATATTTTTCTATAAAACATAAGTTTCACACTTTGAAAAAAGGCTTATTTTATTGGTAATGAATTCCAGTAATAACTTAATGAGTCACTGCAGTACACACTTTAAGGAGGAGCCGGTGCTAATGCGTGAATAATTATTGACACAATTAAGTGCCCAACACTGGGCCTGTTAAACTGCTTCTGGCACATGAGGACTCCTTAATGGCTCCATGGCATCATACAATGACCCTAAAAGGTTTTAAAGTGCAGAGAGCTCCCTTTTGCTACTGCAAGGGATCCTTGGATCGCCAACCCATTCTCTGCCAGATAATGCTGAATTGGCAAGGATTTACATCCTGTGTGGTGTTTTGCCTGCTGCCAGGCTGAATAATTGCTTATTTACCGATTTTGTAAACAGCAAGCTCACCCTTTGACCTGCCTTGGGTGAGACTGTCTGGTCCACAGCCCTGCCGGGGGCTTCCTCCTTCCTGACTGTCATTTTGTGAGCCACGGCTGCTGCTGGAAACTTGGCTGCTCCCTTCCCACTGATGGCTCCAAAGCAACAAGATGCCAGCAACGCACCAGCCATAGAATCCTCAGAGTGTGTGTGTGTGTGGGGGGGGGGGGGGTATTAATCTCCAACTCACCTACGAAAGCTTTTCTGAAAGTCAAGAAGAGTATTGGGCGCAAAAAAGTCACAGAGTGAAACACCTCCTACCACACACGTACTCCCATCCCAAGACACTCAACTCCCCCTGCTCCATTGCACACACTCTACTTTCCTCTTTTACAGCACGTGCCAATGTGCAGATGTCCCAAATCTCTGGCCCCGCTGTGCATACCACGCTTATCTGCAGCAAATGCAGCAGGATCGCTGGACATATCTGCAGGTTTCCAGCAGAGTTATGTGCGAGGCAATATCATCATCAGAAAAGCCATAAAAAAGCCACCCCTGGCAAATAACTCCTGGCTGTGTTTCACAAGAAGGGCGCTCATGTCCTCTGAGTGGACGCAGTTGTCTGTAAGTTGGGATGGCCTGCCAAGACGCCTCATCAGTGAGCTGGAGCAGCACATGCAACAAAAACTGACCCTTTTTTCTGAGATCCTGAACTTCCTCTGACCTTCCCCAAGCTGTTTCAGCATGTGTGTAGGTCCATGAGGTAGATGAAGAAGCAGACAGACAGGAGGAAATGTTTTATGTTACAATCTGCACAGCCCAAGTACTGCACCTACAGAGTTGTCACTCGCTGAGGGGTCCCCAGGCCTGGGTTAATTAAATGGCTTTGCATTTCCTCATCTGCACAATGCAAACACAGATGCTGCCATCTTTGTAGGGTGCTGTAGGCATATATGCATTTTGAAAACATGCACTGTACTGGAGACAACAAAAAAGAACAGAAAAACGGGGCTGACCTGAAAAATGCATGTCCTGAATTAGGAACTACTAAACTTGGTCTAGTAGTTCTCACACAAGAGAAGGCTTGGAAGTGAGATGCTGTTCCAAAAACTAAATAGCTTCATAAATTTCCTTTTATTAGATAATGGTAGATGATAAACCCCAGTTCTTGTTCCTAACAGACACCACAGGCCAACACCCAGCTCACTGAGACCCAGAGAAAAGCCACCCATGTCCCACGTGATGCCACATTCCCACTGATGAAGTTCCACTAGACCTTCCACAATCCGAGGCCTTTTCTGAAACACCGGGAATAAGGGTGAGCTGCAAAGAAGACTGGCATCATGCATAATCAACTGGGTTACTTTTAGCTGCCTGACTTCTGAGTTGAGAAGAACAGGAATCTTTCCCCACATCTGCCCCCCAATAATCCACAGGAGCTGCCTGTAAGAGGACAGTGAGAGTTTCACTTGCAGCTGTACCATGCCAGCTCAGTGGTACCACACTTCCTAAATGGCTCTTGACCCCTTGTCCTGACTTGCAGCAGAAGACAGCTGTTCCAACAAGAGTAGTCCTGAAAAGCCAGGCAGGGTTTGTGCTGCTGCACTGGAGCAGGATTTCACTGCTGAATGTCCAGTGCTGCTGACATCCAGCCTGAGGAAGCTCCCAGGCTGCCCTTTCCTTGTAATAAACCAAATGTGCAACAAAATATTGCCACATCCTATGTGTACATTAGCACAACTGGGACTTCAACCCCCATTTTGCTTTGTGTTTTCAAATGGCTTTGTTTGTCTTAAGATAAAACACACATTCTGGCCTGATACAAGGGCCAGCCACATTGGGGAACAGGGTCACTTGCCTGTACTGGGTCACCTGAGGACGGGACCCCTCCTGAAATGTTGACCTGTGGCAGGAGCCAGAGAACTCTGAGACACCTGCAGAATCAGTCCCCTTTAAAAAAAGAAAAAAATTATGAATTTTTCATGACTTGCAGTGCAAAACGTATGTTTTGAAGTCAGCTGGTGTGAAAACTGCAGGGAAAAGGAATCAAACTTTAGGCTGCTGGTCATAAGTTTTTATAACATGGAGAAGAAAAAAAACCAGACATTGTGTTTGCATTCTATTTCTGGGCCTTTTAAGCTGTAACAGCATGAGTGGTATTTGCATCAGGAGTTACCATATATCATTGCAAGCAACATATGCATAGATGGAAAAAAGATGACGGCAGCAGCAGGTTCAGTGAAATCTCAGGATCTCTCTGTGATAGGGACCTGCTAAAGGTTTGGTTTTATTTAGCGTAGCTTAAAATGTCATTGGCATATGTGTTTCTCAATTAACACCAATTTAATACACTCCAGAAGTGTTCTATTCTGAGAGCAGGCTTCAGAGTTTACAAAGGATCTAACCTGACATTTTAGCACAGGATATCCAGACCCATTTACAATCAGGAAAGCACACTATGAAGGCTAGAGATTTTTTTTTCTTCCACATTGTGTAATGATGCCTCTAATGATAAATACAAAAGTCAGAAAATCCTAGCAAACAGTGCTCTACTATGGAAATTATGAATCCCTCCATCCTCTGTGAGTCACTCATATCCCCCACTTGAAATGGTGCCTTGCAGCAAATGCAGAGCTTCAGCAAGCACATGGTTGATTTTCCTTCCTTGTGTCTTAACCGTGCTGTACATCTTCCTCAGCTGATAAACTGCCAACTCATCAACAGAATAAGTGACAAATACATTAAAAAACAACAAAAGCACACCACAAACTCAATGAGAAGTAGTCAACAAGCCTGAAAACCCTGGGCCTTATGACAAAAACTTGAGGAGGGAAAGATTCACTGATGATGACTTCCTAAATGATAAATACAGATGTCCAACAGTATCCCAGAAACCAGCTACTGAAAGGTTGAAGGATTATTTATTAAACAAAAGAACGAATTAAGAATAGGCAAGAATAATTTCATATGAACTTTACACGCACTATATGAATGTCTACAGTCTATTTAAAAAGAGCACTCGGCATTATTAATATTGATTTTGGAATATACACTTCATTAGATGCAATGGGCCAAATTCATCCCTGATGAAACCAGTAACTTTAGAGAAGCTGCAAGAGACAGAAATACCTCTTTTCAGATCTGGTTAACCGTTTATTCTGAAATCAGTGACAACAGAAACACTGGGGGGAAAAAAACATTCAAAAAACATTGGGAGAAAAAGGTTAAAATCAAGCATCTTAATGTTAAAAAACACCAGTTTTCAACTTGCCCCTTATTTCTGTCCTGTTGTTTGTCCATTGTATTCACCAAAGAAGGAAAACCAGCCCAGGTTTCTGCAGTTCCAAAGTGTATCACAGGGCATTCACACAAGAGGGCAGGAGTGTGATTGGAGGGACAACCTGAATTTGGTCTTAATTATCAATGTTTGGCTTTGCAATTTGCATGAACTTTCCTCCTTTTCTAAAGGGGGTGGAAAAAAAAAAAAAAAGAGAAAAGCTAAATATATTACAAACAACAGCTGAAGCTTCCCAAAACACACCTCCCTGGCAAGGTTTAGCCTCTGCACAAATGTCTACTCATTGAGCTTCAGGGTATGAGCTGGAGTCTGCAGAAAATAAGGTACAGATGGTCTCCAGCCAGGAGACCTCACCAATTTTTCCCATTTCCCAGCTACATGGCTGGGAAACTCCAGCTGCTGCTAGTGTAGGGAGGTAGGAAAGAAATTTATGCACAGGGAGAAGGCTGGGAGAGGAGGTGCTCCCCATCCTGCTCCAGCTGCTCTGGCAGGTCCATGGATAATGTCTAGTCCAGGAGCTCCTGTGCTGCAGGAGTGGAGCTGGTCTGGTCCCAGCTGAGCTCAGCTCCTCTGACAGCCCTGCTTGGCTGCTGCTCTGACACTGTGAGTCACTGCCTAGAAAATGACCATCAAAATGAAACAAAGACTTCCACAGGCTTGTGTCATCACCAGAGCCTCAGGGCATGACAAAATTCTACTGCTGAAACCTGGAATTCTACGGCATCACAAAGTTCTACTGCTAAATCTTGGACTTCTTTTCAGTAGCAAATTTTAATGCAAGACAAAGGCACAGCAAACATTGAAGTTTTTTGGTCCAACAGGATCATTTAAAATTAAAGCAATCTAGAGGCATCAGCCTTCTACTATCTCCTGCAATAAATAATTTGGAATAATCTTTCCTTGTAACAACATTCTCACCTACACACTGTCTAAAGCATGTGTGTTTGTATATACCCATATATATATATAAACACATCCTTGAATACAAACAGTTGGAAAGACTTCATCCTGAGCATGACTTGCCAGGAAATCTGGAGAATTCTGATATATGATGAGTTAAAATATTAACAGATGTGCACATTCAAAGTGAGAATTTAATCCTGAATTTGATCAGGAATACACATTGAACTCTGGTGGAGAAAACTCTGAAATTCTATAACATTACCCAAAATGTTCTTTGTTAAATCATGGGAAATCTTGTGTTTCAGATTCTTCAATTCCTGGTTCCAGTGCAAGTCTGGAGTTGCTTGTACAGCATTGGTCCTGTGAAAACCTCACTCAAAGGACAGGAGTCCCTCACCAGGCACCCCAGTGGGTGTTCACATCACCTGCCCCAGGGATCCAACTGCTCATGAAGCCAAGGCAAGCTCCCACTAGGGATGCTCTGAGGGCCCCTGGGATGAGCCTACCTGTCTCTATTGATTACACAGATGGCTTTAGCTCCTAATTTAGTTACCTAATTTAATAGAGGCTCCATGGTTGTTATAATTTTATCCTCAAACCTTATTGTAGCACACATGCTAGTCACTCGATCCCAAACGAGGTGGGTCTGAGCTAAATTCAGGTTTTTGCCGAAAATGAGCCCACATGCAAACCTGGATTCCCTCAAGCTCTAAGAATCAAAGATCTTCTTCCAGGGGGAAGTTTCTCTGACCTAGCTATAGCTTTGCCTGGAAATTTGGATTATTTATAGCTTTATAAGCAATAAAAACCCCCGTCAAAAGCTTTCTTATTTATTTCATTCCATTTATACAGTAAGTTTTATATACCGTTTTTTCCAGCCTTCAGTTATTACTACTGAAGCATTTTTATATTATTCTTCATAAGCAGCAGAGAACTTACAGAAGTACAAATAGCTTGCCTGGAATTTGCATATCATTCCCCATTGAAGTGTTACCTCCCTTCCTTTTCCTCTCCAGCTTATAACACACAGCAGTGGGAGATGAGCAGACAAAGTCCTGTTAGAGCTGAAAAGAAAATCCTACCTACACGATGGAATTAGAATCACAGAATCATTTAGGCTGGAAAAGACCTCTGAGATCATCTGCTCCAACGTTTGACTGATGATCATATTGTCAATTAGACCAGAGCACTGAGTGCCACATCCAGTCATTTCCTGAACACCTCCAGGGATGGAGACTCCACCACCTCCCTGGGCAGCTTGTTTCAAAACTTAACAACCCTTTTGTGAAGAAGCTTATCCTGATGCCAAGCCTGAACCTCCCTGGGCACAGCTTGAGGCCAGTTCCCTTTTTCCTGTCCCTGTTCCCTGGAGCACAGCCCAACCCCAGCAGGCTGTCCCCTCCTGCCAGGGAGCTGTGCAGAGCCACAAGGTCCCTCTGAGACTCCTTTTCCCCAGGTTAAACACCCCCAGCTCCCTCAGCTGCTCCTCATCAGACTTGTGCTCCAGACCTTTCCCAAGCTGTCTCCTTCTCTGGACACACTCCAGCCCCCCAGTATCTTTCTTTTCCTGAGGGGCCCAGAACTGGACACAGGACTCAGGGTTTGGACTCACCAGTGCTCTGTACAAAGGGACAATCACTCCCCTGGACCTGCTGCTCATGTTATTTTTGGTACAGTTATCACATTCAGCCAGGCAGAGGGCATGCCTGTGTGCAGCCTCTCCATCTGTGCTGGAGATACAGCACCTGAAAGGGTTAAGAGAGAGAGAAGAGCTTTCAGAAATACCTGGGAACAAAGATACCTGCGGGGTGTGCTCAGTTGGTTTTGAAACTATCATGTTCTAGCACTGTTATTGAAGATCTGCTGTTCTAACACTGGCTGAGTATGTTGCTATTGATATCCTGCTGGACAGTTCTGTGGCTGGAATTGTGTCAGATCAGTTAAGCTTCTTGTCAGGATATTAATTTTGGCCAGGATCAAGCCCTGGGCAGGCCAGCCCACAGGACAGGCTGTGGTAGGGCTGTGGAGCACAAACCCTGCTGCCTTCACCCTCCCCAGGCTGCCCAGGGGAGGGGACAGCTCCATCCAAGCACTGGGAGCACTCTGTGCTCCATGGGGCACCCTGCACAGAGAGCACTCAGCCGCTACACACATCCACACATCCACTGCTTGCCTTTATTTTTAAGTCACTCCTGCTCCAAACTGCCCCTTCCTTTTGCATATTTTCATGCTGCCTTCTGGGGAGTTAGATATATATATATATATATTTTTTTTTTTTTAATAGGCTCTCCTCAGGATGATGTCTAACTATCCTCCCAGTCTCCTCTCCACCTATTTGACATATCTCCTAAAAATGGACAAATTCTCATGGGCTACCCCACAAATCTCCCCCCTCAGTAATGAACTCATCCAAATTTGTTTCATGATACAAAGTGTTGCCTCTTCAGTACGTTTTCAAGACCCATTTCAAACTCTCAGCACTTAAAGCTGAGGTGTTCAAATATTATCTTTGTCCATAATAACACTGCCTGCTCTTTGCTTCCTGCCTCTTCATCCCAAAGGACTTTTTTTTTTTTTTTTTTTTGCACATTCTAAAATAACTGCATCTTCTTAATGGCCTCCTGTGAAGAACTTTATACAAAGCATTTCAGCACTTAAATAAATCATATCCCCAGTTGTTCCCTGACCACTATTTTACAAACCCTTCCTATGAAGGAGGAAAAACAATCTAATTAGTTAATCTTTGCACAGTACTTTGAAGAAGAAAGTGCTGTCTCTGTTTGAACATTTTTACACCACCTGGTGTGTTGCTTTTGGTTCAGTCTTCAAAACAGATGAGGATCCAACACCAGCCCCCCTAGGAACCATCCCAAAGAGCCACCCTCGCTTTCTGCCTCATTGGGATACTCCTCGGACAAAACCACTCTCACACACATATCAATATCCAGAAAGAAAATAAAATGCCCTTCAAATCCTAACTGTGTCATTTGCCAGTGTACTACAGGCTTTTTGCTGTAAATGAACACATGCTCAAAACCCTCACTGGTTTGAGGACTGATCCTTCAACCCAGGAGGAAGGTTTCCGTTCACCAGCTGTGCTGGATGAATGTCTGACTGTTGGGATAAGGGTGTTGTAGCACATGCTTTTGAGATTTTCATGGCTCTACAAACCAGCAAGAGAGTTACTAAAATACAGCAACAGTAGCAATAACTTCTCATCAGCGGGTGTCCTGTGGCCTGGAAGAGAGCTTGGTGAAGAAGTAAGCCAGGAATGGATCGGGTCTCTCTAATTTACAACACAAACTATCAATGAAATAAATTAATCAAGGGACAATTAATGTACAGTAGCAGGAAATTCAGGCCCCAGCTCTGCAGCACATGGCCTGGGTTTGAAAGCTGGCTAGACCCTACGTCATGAGGTTTTTATTGCTGAGGAGCTGGTGCTGCTTTTCTTTCAACCAACGCCCTGGCTTTTTGTTTTCTGTCTCTAAGTGAGGGCTTGTGGTTGTTTCTAACCCATATGTCTTTAGTTTCGAGCCACGTGGTTTGCCCCCTCTGTCTCATCATTGCTTTTGGCCCAGTTTCTTGACAGGAAATGCGAGATTTATTTTGTCTGGCCTGAACTACATTGTTCCTTCCTGACTACTGGTGTTACTTCACTCAAAATAACATGGCTTTGTGCTTATTGCCTGTGCAAGGTCAGAGCCTGAGGGGTACAGGCACATTTAAGAGCAATGATGAGAGGAGGGGATGAGGCTTCAGGGCAAGAAAAGAGACTAAAAGACAGAGGGCAGATGGAGAAACAGGTAAGAAATTAAGACTTTATTTAAAAACTTTTCATTTGGAGGAGATCCCCTTCAGACAGCAATAAGCTGAACTGCTGCTGCAGAATAACTCTTGGATATATATTCAGGCCAAGCTCCTAATGCTAACATTATCATATGAAGCAGAATATTTGCCAGGTAATTTTTACCACAAATTTAAGGAGAAAAAAAAAGTTACCAAAATTGATACAAGGAATTTTAAATATGTTGCTGAAGATTTTCAGATTTTCTTTGGTCACTCAGCAGATCAAGCAGCTCAGGAACGTGGAATGAATGTGGTTCAGATCAAAGCTGAATGCAAACAAACATACAAATGCTGAAAACCAAACATCAGCTCTTAAAGGAATTATATTCGAGTTCCTCTGGTGCTTGTAGAAGGATTTGAAAGTCTTTTGCTGGTATCATTAAGTACATAGTAAATGAACTTGTAAAAGGAGGGGCAGGAGCTGTGCCAGGCATTGCTGGGCTGCTGAAACCTGTGCCACTAAACCAAGAGCAGAGCAGCCGTGTTACAAAACAGCCTGTTTTACTATGGACAAAAATAGCATTTGAGCACCTCAGCCAAGAGTTGCCAAACTCCTTTATGACTCATCAAAGGGCTAAAAAACCCCATCTCTCCCATTTACCTGATCTGAAATGAATCCAAAGCAACAAAGTTGATTCTCCAGCCAGCATCCCAGCCTGCAATACATTTACTCTGAGTGGGAAATGCAGCTCCAGCCTGCCCACAGTCTTGATGTTATCCTTGAAATTTGACTTAAAGAAGGTGTCCACAAGGGTAATGGACACTTTTGCTTAGAACACATCCGAACAATAAAGTACCTTTTTCACACTGAATTCTTCATCTTAGGCTGCTCTCAAATTTTTTTTTTTTAATAGGATACTTTTGACAAGGTCATCCTCACAGCATTTATACTTGTTCAGCAGGAACTCAAAAGACTGCTGAAAGTCTGCAGCCACAAATCATTACTAACCAGAGATTCAAATGTCCTTGGGTAACTCTGCAAGTTCTGATGCTTTTGTGACTTTTGTCTGACACCAGTCAAAACAAACTGTCCAGGATGGGGCCAGGAGCCTGGAAGAAGGGAAGAATGGCTTTTCTAACAATCTGAACCGGCAACCTGAAAGTCAAAAAGCAGTCCAGGCCCACTCATGGTAGCCTTTTGCTGCCTCAAACACTAAGTCACATTACTGGATCGGTACCATGTCACTGCACCAGGCACTGGGCTGCTCTGTGTGGTACAGAAAGCCAGTGCTCTGTCCTGGGATGGTCTGCCCAGGTAGGATCTTCAGCAATATCCCAGAATTCTGCTCCCTAAGTATCAAATCATATTCCCACGTGTGGTCAGCCAGCTTCTTCTCACCAAATGGTGTTCTGTACCAGCTGGACAGGGTGTCTCAGGAGATGGGTCTTGCTTTTTATTCCAGAAACACAAGGCCGGTGTGCACACTGATTCAAACAACTCATTTATTTGGTCAAAGCTAGACAAGGGTCTAAAAAATGTGGGACATGAAAAGTGTGGGTTCCAAACAGGGAGGAGCAGGGCCTCCCTTTTCTACAGGAGGTTGTTACAGTGGCTCAGCTTAGTGCAGTGTGACAAGTGACAAGAGCAGAGATTGTCCTTTGCCATTTGGGGGCAAGTTTCCAGCAGAGGGATTGCTTTAGTGCAGACGACACTAGCAGCAATCTGCATGCTGAAGTTTCTATCTCTTTTATACCATTACCTCAAATTGATTATCCTCATGAAACGGGGAGTGTCTTAGTTTAAAAACACATGGTCAAGCTTTATGGTCCAGTTCTACTCCTTTTTTGCTGAGGTCTGAAGACTCAAAAGCTTCTCAAATTAAGAATGGCCATTTAGTAAAAAACTGCTTTTAGATTGAATTTAAGTTGGCAAAAGCTTTTCAGCAGGATGGTGAGGCAAATATGCCCAGTGCCAGCTTCCTGAAGTTCACCCCCATACTTCTCAAGGGAGTGGCTAAAACCTGTGGGCCACCTTCACTAGTGCTTTGCACCCTTCAGAGTGTCCTTATTTTGTTGCAATTAGGTTTAGATACTGATTAGCATTCCATGATCGCCCTACTTTACAGTCCCTTCATTTTCTTAGCTTAAAAAATAGCGAAGTTGCAATGCTGTAGTGTTTCTGTTGTGATTGTCATGATGGAAGCAGAGCCAATGCATTTTGCCCGTGTTTTACTCACCGCCATCTGGCAGGGATATGGTGACATGCTAATCTTCACAGGACTCTTGTTTTTCAACTATCTGCTGGACAACTAAGGAGATCACCAGGCTGCTGGGATGAGTGCCAGATGGGAGGCAGGTATGTTTAAGATTCTTATTTTCTTTCAGTGCTTTCACATGCTGTTCATGGAGTGGCAGGAAAAGTGAAAAGGGGGAGGAGGGAATGAGTCAGTGACTAGACTAAAACTGTTCAAAATCACACTGAAGTTCTGCAAAAGGTGGTTGTTCACAGTTCACCTCTTACCTGCTGTTTGCTCACTTGGCCTTGAGGTCTGGATGGGCTTTTTGTAAGTCCTTTCCTGGGCTTTGCCCAGTGTTCCCAGTCTGACAGGCACATGTCTGAACAAACACACAATTCTCAATAAAATGGCCACATTTTCCTCTCTTCCTCATTTTTGTAGTGCTGGTGAGCTCTGGGGTAGTGGAAGGACAGTCATATGCTGCCTCACTAGTAATTACAGGCAGCTGACATGGTACTAGCACAGAGTTGAGTCTTGCAGGGGAAGTAGAATTGTGCCAGCTTTGTATCAAGGGTGAGAGAAAAGCCTTTGTTCATCTCCCTGAACTTCAGGGCTGCTTAAATGGTAAATATTGCTGTAATAAGATGGAGACTGGGTCTTCTTGCTGACAAATGCCAAAGTAACCCAAACAATAATGATAGCATCAAAGCTATATAGATACTTTGAAATTTATGTAAAAATCCTAACAAGAAAATCCATCAGGTTCTGAACTGTGAGAGGACAACTGCAAACAGTGCATGAAGCAGTCAGTAGATGACTGCTCCTCAAGTGATCCAGACAATAAGCCAGCTCTGTCTGGAACATGCTCAGCTCTCAGACACATGCTGCTTCCTAAGCTTCCCTCCTAGATCCCACATCTCTCAGTCCCTTTAGGAGGGGCCACAGCTGCAAGTCTCAGCAGGGAAGAGGGTGTGCAGCACCTACCCAATTCACTGGGGCTGGAGCCAGTGCCAGCCCCTGTCAGCATTTCAGAAGAAATCAGCAACTTCAGCAAATGTATTTAACAAATGCCTTACTCTGACTCACCTTCTTGCAGTGGGGCCAAAAAAGAGAGTCTAGTTTTAGCCACTGTAATGACTAACATTCATAATGACTAGCAAAGAATTACAGCTAAAAACACAAGCTGCTTTAGCTCAAACTAAACAGTCATGGCTCACCAGTTAGAACTGAAAGATTCATGCTCAGCTCAAGTGCAGAGGAATATCTGTGGCACACTCTCACCAACATGACATTAGCAGAGCTAAGTGCAATAAATCCTTATTACAGTAGGCTTCTCAGAGCAAAGGTTTCTGATGAGGGGGCTGGTTTGGAAGAACCCTGTGTGGCATTAATTAAGCAAAACAAACAACTCCTCACAAATCTCCCCCAAAACAAGTAACAGAGCACAAAATCACTCTCAAGTTGGAAATGAACCTGTGGTTACAGCCAAGGGTAAAGCACTGGACATGCACAGGTACCTCTACCTGTCTTTCCTCACTATATGTAAGACAATCACTATGAAAATGATCTGCTCCATTATTAATTAAATATCTATAAATTCACACAGATACACAGATAGTCTCTCTCTCTCTCTCAATAGGCCTTGGCATAAGGGTGCATACAGAATTTTGGCACTGTGCTGAGAGTGGAATAGGCGGCACAACCTAGACATGCCCAAGCCTTCTTGACACAGGAACAGCTTCTCTTCCCTATGCCAGTGGTTTGCTCAGTGCCAGCTCCAATGCACACCCCCTTCCAGGAATGGCTCTCATCCATGCTGGCAAACAAAATGATAGAGAAGAAAATACGAAATTACTCTTCAGAATCTAAGTGGAAGGATGAGCACGGTGCCAAGTGAGAAGTATCCAAATGTGAGATCCCACGCTGCTGCATGTCAGTTGGAAAGATGACACACATACAGAAAGTCAGGCAAACAGGTTCGTCCACAAAGGGAAGCTAAAGGAGACTATTTGCATTTTGTGCAGTAAAATGTTTAAATCAGCACTGCACAAATGATGTACAAAAACACTCACTACAGTCACTAAGAATGCAAGCACCCTACATGGCAGCTGGCCAGCAAAGCCTTTCATTAAATACAGTGTGATGAGAAGGAAATAGTAAAGTGGCTGCTGACCTCTGAAGGCCAGCAGGTAATGCAAGCCAATTGATTATTCAGTTCTAATGAAGGGATCCAATACTTATTTTGGACTACTCACAGGAGAATAAAGCGAGAGTTCAGGGTGAAGTAAAGTTGACTTTATTTAACAATCTGTGACTGATTATAAGGGAACAGCAAGTTCCAGATGGGTGGGAGTGCTTACAAAAACCCCTCTATTTTCCTACAACTTACAATCAATGCTTTTAGTTTCCATGTATTGTAATGTTGCCACTTAACACGACAAGTACAGAACAAAGAAACATGAAACTAACTTCGCACCAAAATTTGGGGACTGAATAGGACATGCTTTCCCACTCAAAGGATGTAGTTCAGGCTTCTAATTTTAGCACCTATTCAAGACAATATTTCATTTATAATGTTCCTTGGTCGAGCCCTTGGCTCTGACCTAAGTCTAAGAAACTTTAATTCTGTTACGTAAAATATGCTGGCTTTTTGAGACAGAAATCATGCCTCATTCTGTGCTGTAAAAAATCATCATGCAGACAGTCTTTTTAAATAACATTCACTTTAGCCATTATTTATTTTCAACTATCTGTCTTTAAGAACTACTGTAATTTTGAAATGAACAATTGTTTTCCTTTTTAAAATTAATCATATGCATGTCCTCATAACCACCTAGATTTATTGCTGTGGGTGGGTAAATCACATGGAAGCATGGAAATCCCAACAGTTTGAAAAGTAATTAGTCCCTTTTCTGTTACAATTGCAAGTTCAAGAAACTGTTCATTTTTACACTCAGAAAAGGCACACTTTAACATTGTGATTCCCGTTCCGTGCCTTTGCCCACCCAGTATCTAATCCCCACTGTCTTGGCACAGCAGTGGAAAAGCAGCAGGATCGTGAAGAATGGTAAAAGCCTAGGACTTAGCAGCCTTAATTGCTTCATATTCAGTGAAAAGCAAAAGAAAATGTCTGTGTTTGTCTACTTGCAGAGCTCCTAAGTAAGCCCTGCTAGACAGAGTAGGTGCATTAGAGCCACCATGTGCTCCTGGCTCAGCAGAGATACCTAAGATAACACAACCCAACTTCCAGCCTCAAGGGCTTCCCCAGGCAGCAGCTAGAAAAGGGTTAATGCCTGATGTTTCCATTAAACCTGACCTACCTGACTGTTTTGCAGCAGCCTGATAAGAATCCTTGTGTTGCACTTTTTTTTCCCCCGTGGACAAATGGAGTCAGTCCATGAAGAGTAGTGCTCTAACAAAAGGTCAATTAATTTTAAATGGACACACACAGCCTTACTTCTACTTAAAACAAACATGGCAGGGCAAGGCCTGCCTGCTCTGTGCAGCTACTCACCAAGAATTAAAAGCTCCCCATTCGAGATCTAATGGATGCAGAACATATTTGGACGCATCCATGTGTACCTTGAACAGAAATCAATACTTTCACCTCACAACTCCAGACAGGACAATATCCAGCCTCCTTGAGCTCTCCAATCCAAAACATCTATCATCTCATCTCTAAACTTTCGAGGACCAGATACAATCTCCTTCACTGGGAATTTATGGTTGGGTAAGAAAAGCAGTAACAATAAAAAGCCCACAAAGCCTTTCTAAAGAAAGTGGTTCTTTTACCTACTTAATTTTAAAACTCAACTCTGAATTAATTTTCAACACTAAAAGATTGAGGATGGGTGTCTTAAGAGGAGTCATTATAGGATTTTCATTCCTCTGGTCAACTTTTTGAACATACCAAAGGCCAAAGCAGACCACATTAACTGGTCAGGATTACACAAATTCACGAGGATCAGAACTCATATAGTGAAAATCACCTTTCTGAATAACATCAGTTGACCCTAACTCAAATATGGGAAATGAACTTAATCCTAGGAGGTGTTTCACCAGACCACATTTGTAGTATCACTATTGGGAAGATAAAATTAAGAGGTCCCAATGGTGAACAGCACATCATCCAATATTCCAGCATATATTTCCTACAGGCTTTACTACCAGAGTTAAATATTTTTATTAATACCAAAAATACTTTTTATAGAGCTCAAATACAAATTTCTCAGAAGCTGAAGCTATCACAGGCTCTATGTTTCTTAGTTTGGAATGTTCTGTTTTTCTTTATTTTTTGGGATGCTCTGGTTTTCTTTTTGATTGAAACAATAGCCCTCACTAAATCAAACTTTTCTACAAGAAAATTCTGATTGTGCCAAAATACTCTAAGTAAATTAAATATTCTGGAAAAAGATCAATGCAATGCAAGTCATTTAGTTTATTTAAGTAATAGTGAAATAATTTTGCAGCAGTTAGAATAAAACTTATGAAGGGCAGGGCAAATATGTGTCAAAAAGAGCAAAATAGTACCTGACTTCAAAGAAATTAAAATTGTGGGAACTATAAACTTCAGTTCACTTTCAGTTCCCAGAAAATGAGAAAAAAACAGGCAAACTTTTGTAAGTACATGATTGGTAACAAGGAGAAAAATAATGCACACACCAGTGTTGACTTGCCAAGAAAATACCTTGCTAAATGAATCTCTTTCTGCTACTTATAATTCTTTGCAGAGCAGTAGGAGTAGCAGTTGCCATGCTTGGTTTGTGGTTCACTTTTTGAAACTCCCTCACACTACCTTCACACAAGCCAAATATAAGATCTTCAAGGGAAAGGATATTGCTGGAACTATCACAACACAGATTTCCAAGGAAAACAATGAAAACATCATTAATGGCTCATTACTTAAATGGAAGAATGCACAGAGCAGCTTTCCAAAAGGATCTGTCCTAAATCAGGTGCTACTCAGGATTTTATTCACAGCTTAGACAATGGAATAGAGTGTTCCTATGAAATCCACAGACAGCATCAAACTGGGTGAGACAGCAAGTAGGAAGACAGAATCAGAATTCTAAATAATCTTGAAAATTGGAGGAACAGCCTTAAAAGGGTGCAATGGGGACAAGGAGATGAAAATATAATTAGGTAGAACAGTTAACTGCACAAATGCTGGAAGCAGGGAGCACTTCCTTGGGAAAGTAGCTGAATGTTACAATCCATTGCAAGTCAACAACATTATAATATTGTGGAAAAGTCCTAACAGCAGACCAGGATGATTCATGAATGTACATGGAAAAAAGTTCTCATTCTATTTCATCACTGGAAAGGTCTCTGGAGGGAAAAAATTGGGGCACTTCTCTAGAAAAGAGACATGAACTACCTGTAGATGGTTTCTAATTTCCACTTGAAATTTAATCATCTGTATCTATAAACATCTTTTTCCTTATCCCATATCTTAAAATGTTCTTCCCTTCCTTGGTGTATTAATACCAAATAAATAATCTAATACCTTTAAACACTCCATAAATTGAGCTGTACAAAGCCTTCTATGTGAATTGTACAATGGCTTCCTTCCCTCTTTTCCTGGGAATACCAAACCTGATACATCCTGCACCCAATTTGCCTTTTTCATATTCTTGCATTTAACATTTCACAGTCATCCTTTGATCACCTAAATATCACCTAGGTCTTTCCCTCTCACCTTGAGGAAGGGAGGAGATGACAAGGTATAAAAAACATCATTAGTCCTTAAGCAAATGACCTTGTTGTTTCTACTGCAAATTTTTATCTATAAATCCCCTTCAATTTTGGCATTACGGCATTGTGAATCTCCCCTAAAATGACAGTGCCTCTCAAATTTTATGGTTGGTTTCTGTTTAAAACACAACTAAGAAAAATTATTGATCTTTCTTTATTGGTCTTCTTTCCCCCTTTTATTTAGGTATATGAAGGATGAAAATCTCACTGTGCAAATCACAATTTGTTCTTGTGTGTTTAGTTTGTTGGATTTTTTTTTTAAACAGAAGTCAACCAGATGAGGTTCTGATTCATTAATTCCATAACTGTCATGACCCAAGCCTCTATCTGTTGAAAGATTATTAGGTTGTTTATTCCTTTTAACCCTTGTGATACATTTAGATTGATTGAACATTTTCAAAGCTGACACCACAGGGATTAAAAAAAAAAAAAAGCTTCAAATTGTAGTTCCCAATCAGGCAAAAGGCTTTGCCAAAGGTCAGCTCTATATGAGAATTCAGAGTTTTAAAACATATTATTTTCTCTCTAAATAACATGCAAGATACTATTCATGATCTACTATGCCAATACTTTTCACAGTGCTATAAAACATACTCTTTTCTACATAATGGACTCCTCAAATATATATTGGAGCTGACAGAACAGTTCTAGGTTTGATGATAAAATTATAATGTGAAATTTTAAGGCCTGTTGTAAAGAGCAGATCAGGCAGGGGGAATATACAGCCCAGGTGATGGCTCTTTCTGGCTCTGCACTGATCTCTACAGCTCCTCATATTCACTATCTAAAACAAGGACAAATCCATTAACCTAAACAGATGAAGCAAACAATATTCTAAATGCTATTACAATTATTAAAAATGTTTGTCTACTTTAAAATGGATGAGACCTACTGCTATTGACATTACCATTAGTATAAAATAATCTGTGTCTGTGTGTGTGTGTGTGTGAAGGGATAGGATAAGGAAGGCTGGGGGCTGACTCGAGCATCAGAGATGCTTTTTTTCCCCAGCCTCGTGATTCTTGCCCTGCTGGGGTTTTCCGAAACAAGGATTTCAGATGTGGCTGCTGCAGGAGCCCAGCGAGCAGCTCCTATCACAAGTTTCCTGAGGAGTCTCAGCAGACAGATGGGAGCGATACACATGCGCAGGAGCCCCTCCAGCACAATGCAGCCACTGTCCCAGCAATGTGGGAATGCAGCATCCCTCCAGCCCGGGCAGGGCAGCCTGCATGCACTGGGCTGAGGCAGCTCCAAAGAGCTGCTTGTGGTCCACTGAGTCAATCATCTGTACAGGAAAAAACTCATGGGCACTACTATGGCTTTGGTACAACACTTTAAGAGTATCCTTTAAAAAGGAGGACTAAAAGGAGCACACTAAAGCTACACAAAAGTCAGAGAAATTTACTCATGACCAGCAAAGCACAGAAAAACTCTTAGCTTGACTCCAGTGTGAGTGAAGACAGGTCTTATGTCTTTTGCTGAGTCAGGGTCTTAGCACTGAGCATTACCTAAAATTGCCCTGCTGCTGAACACACTGGATACATTCTTAATCTAAAACTGGTATCATATCTTACAACCCACTGTTGGCAATAGCGGGGTAATCTCATCCCCACGCAGTGAGCAAGTTCACAAATTCCAGTGGCACACAGCTTTTTCAGAGAAAAAACTGTGTTATTTGCTCTGCACACCCCCTAAAAGCATCTGTCTCTCACATTTGTGCAAACACGAGAGCTCACTTGGTTTGTTCAGCCAGGAGAAGAGCAGACTGAATGGACTCCTCACAGCAGATCTGCAGCTTCCTCACCAGGGAAGGCACAGGGGCAGGCATTGACCTCGTCACTCTCCAGCAGTGACAGGACTCCAGAAATGTCCTGAAGCTCATCTGGGGGAGGAGTAGGTTGTATATCAGAAGAAACCTTTTCACCCAGAGGGTGTTTGGGCATTGGAACAGGCTTCCTTAGGGAAGTGGCCATAGCAGCAAGCCTGACAGAGTACAAGAAGTGTTTGGACAACGCTCTCAGCACTCCCACTCTCCCTAGAGCAGCCAGGGAGGACCTGGAAGCAGATGATCCCTACCCAACCACAGACACTGCACACAGCTGCTGACAACACAGCCACCTTTTCCCATCATGTTAAATGTGTTTAAAACACATGTACATCAGTTATTTTTGAGGATGAAAAATTTCTCCTGGGGCGAGTAGGAAGAGTTTTTTTCTCCTGCTCACAAGTGTTGCCATGGGATTGAAGAAATGGATGGGAGGGGCTTACTGTTTGCAGCCTTAAACACCACGTGTCTGAGAATAAAGAGAAGATCTCTGCTAGAGTATAGGAGGATTTGTACTTCCCATTCGAGATAAGGACATTGTGGGGCAACCCCCACTCCCACAAATAAATTTTAAAAAAAGAGAAAAGAAGGAAGGGTTGATTTGGATGTCAGAGCAGAGACGGTGCAGACCTCAAAAATACTTTATACTGGTTGTCAGCTTTCCTTATATACAATGGCAAGAGTAATTACAAAAACAAATAATCAGACATTAAAGTTAGTTTAATCCTTGCTTAAGTACTGAAGACATATAACTCTGAAAGCATGTACAATGTGATTATAAATAAAAGCTCTGGTCTGTCACTACACGGAGCTATTTCAGAGTTTTTAAAGGTGGCAACTGGGGAATTAACAGTCTTGATGCTGTTGCAGCAACATCAGCCACCAAACCTTAAGCAGAGTCCGTTCTGTGTTTTAAGATTTTTCCTCCACCTACTAAGACTCATTGCCTTCTCTTAGTCCGTGAATGGAGAGGGCACTTCAGGACACGTTCAGTGTATCTGTATCAAGGAATGTGGTTAAAGGTGTATTCACACAAATGGGTGTTTCAGCTGGGGTGTCCATTTTCTGTAGCCTTCTGCAAACTGGGTTCCCAGTAAAAGCCTGTATGATGTGACTGGTGGTATATGAATCATAAGGTTCTAAAAAACTGTCACCTGGCCAGTTTTTTGATTACATATTTACAGACACAGAGAAGTGCAGTAACAGACATTTCAAATTTTTTCATAATTAAATGAAAAAATAATTTGAAGCTATGTGTCAAGTGTTCCTAGGTTTCAAACAAAAACAAGATCTCTGCACAAAATCATCTGTGTGCTTTTGTATTGTACCCACAAAACGCATAGAATCAGCAAAACTCATATAAGCCAAGATTTCCTTGGAAAACATTAAGGTCCTTATCTCACTTGAGACATCAAGTCATTACTACTAACCTCTTTCCCCACTGAAAAACTCCAATAGCTTTGGAAAGGATGATTGCTATAATGGAAAAACAGAGTGCTCAGAGAAAGGAATGCTTCTTTGGAAAAGGAGAGTGTTCTCTCCTAGTTGGTGATGAATACAGACCAGTGCCATACTCTTGCACTTCTGCAAGCCAGAGGATGCTCTTGGAAGCCCCCTGCTCACCAGGGAGGACTCAGACAACAATCTCCAGCCAAGCTGCATGCATGCCGTCTTTGCCAGGGCTGAAGCCTCAACAACCACACATTATGAGGAAAGGTTTATTGGGAGACAATGCTGCAGAGCAGTGTGTGGCTGCAGAAAAGCTGCTGGCTTGGGTAGGAGCTGCAAAGGATCCTGATGCAGCCAAGATGGATTGTGCTCCAGATGTGGCAGCATGGCTATTAAAGTCCTCTTTATCAGCTGGTGCAAACACACAGCCACACAGAATTGTTTACAGCTCTGTCAAAGATACCTGAGGCTTAGGATCCTGCAAAACATGGAGCAAGAAAGGGTCTTTATTGAGTGAACAAGTGGCGAGCTGTTACCCAATGTGTTTGTTAGCACTTCCAACGTGATCGTGTGTCCTGAGCCATGATATAAAATAAAGGGCCTTTTCTACTAAAGAAAACCCTCCTCTGTCCCAGAATTTGTAATAACACTTTTTTTCCACAGTCAGGATTCATTACATCTGGCTGGGTTTTTCCTTAACCTTTTTGGCTCGCTTAGTTGCAAGGCTACATTCAGGGTGCTTCTGTCTCCTAAAGGGGATAAAGTTTTCTTTTATAGTTGGAAAGAGGAATCAATGAAAGCTGATTATTTTTTGCAATTTTTAATTACTTCAGCAGATAGTCCCCATTTTTGCTTTGTTGACTCAGCCTGGGGTTTTTTGGTTTCTCTGGGCCTCAACACTATCAAAGTACAAATTACTGCATGTGCTATTTGCTGACATTAGAAGAGAGATCTGGCACTGAAAGCAACTTCAGTGAGCTGAGATAGTGGCTGTGACAGATTAGTACACCAGAAAAAGGAAAAGCTCTTCTTTAAGGAATGCAGAAGGCTTTTGTCCCTCACATCACGTGCTAATTCAGTGACCTGAAATTCTTGATGATTCCTCAGCAGCTAGGAGAATCACATCCTCAAGTTTTTACAGTGCAAACTTTTTTGTTTCCAAACCCCTTAACCCTTTTTTCCTACCTCAGTGCCTTGCAACAGAGAAAGGAGAGAAGCAGAAGTTAACATGCCTTAGCAGTCCCCATGGACTGCTTAAACAAACACTGTGATTGCAATTTAGACAATCTGGAGTCCATTCAATATTAAATCCCCATCCCAGGCTACAACTACCAAACAAATAAAGGATTCATGGAGTACTTTACACTGTCATTTTCTCCCGCAACCATTGTCACTTGACAATCCAGAGGAGGAGCCTGCAAAGTCCGATAGTGCACCAGCCACATCTGTCAACAAGGAGACAGAGAGTCCTACTAAGCAAACAGGCTTGATCCTGCTTTACATAGCCTCCCTTTGTCTTGCCCCAGCTGAGCCCCTTCTAATCTTCTCAGGCTATCTTCAGCAGCACAAGCAAGAACTTCTCCTGGAAGCAGGCAGACAAAAGATGCCTTTTTTCACCCCTCTGCACTGTTTAAATGTTTGTGCCACTTCAGCTCTGTCCCTGCACCTTTGTCCCATGTCCCCATGCATTGCACAAATGGAATGAACACTTACTGTTTATGACTGCAAATTCTGCAAGTGTTCTAATAGCACACTCGTGTGTGTGTTTGTGGGGACCCCAGATTAAAAGCATTATATGTTTTACACTCCTTCAGCTGTAAATGATTTCTGTTACTTATACAGAAGAGGTACCCAGATCAAACTCCCATTATGCTACTTCAAGTCAGGATGAGCTGCTTTGGCTAGAAAGCTCTCGTTTGCCTGCTTTAGAAACCCCCTGGTATTAGAATTATTCACCACTTCCAGAAATTGAATCCACTTGGAAACATTAAGGTAAAAATTATTAAGGTATATTACTCTAGAAGTCTAGGCTGGCAAGTACTAACACTGGAAATCTTGCACTGAGTAATTTTTTTTCATAGCTACACATCTTAAATAAATAGTACACAAGCAATATCACCAGGTATACACTTCATCTCAAGAAACATGAATGAATGCAAGATTTCCAGCTGTTTCAGCATCAGGAACTGCCATATTTATTCTGGAAGGAGCAAACAACAGATGTAGTCAGATAGCAAGAGTTCATCTGGTTTTCAATCACACTCAAAATAAAACTCAATTTTCCATTATCATGTCAAAAGCACTCGATAAATGTCAGGAATCTGGGGGAAATCCTAATGCGTAAACCTCAAATTCCAATTGCTTAGCCAGGTTAGAAGGGCCCTCATAAGACAAAATCCTTTATCAACATCTATTAAAGCAACTATTAGCAACAAGTATTTTCCCTGACTTGTGAAGTTCCCATGAAGTGTATTTATGATTTTTTCCTCCTTCACTCTGAGATGAAAGCCCTCAATCTACCACCTTACTGCTCCTGCCAGGGATGTACCCCTGCAAAGTGGGTGGAATGGGTCCATTCCAGAGCCTAGAGCTGCCTTGGCAGTGTTTTGTGCTGATTGCTTTTTACAAACCAGAGACAGGTATTTTGGGAAATGAAATGAGAATTAATACAACCCCACCTCCCCACTGTGCCACATCCAGGGAAGCAGAAGCGCCCAGTGCTGGCTCCAGGGCTCAGAAGGCAGCACTTCCTCAGCCCAGCCTACAGAGAAAAATTCATGAATTTGTACTTGCTACAAAGTTGTAAAAAGCAGAACTGTGCTTGGAAACCAGAGCCTCCAGCTTCTTTTGCTGCCGTGTGCTTTTTTGGTGTCCTTCAAAAACACAATGGGAAATAATCAGAAGGGATGCATAAAGCAAAGTCACAGTTGGACGAGTTCCTTCCATCTACCTCACACCTTGGGACACTGATGTTTTCTCCCCACATACATCATCACCCACTGCCAGCAATCTGACTGGTGCAGTGTATTGGCTCTGAGTGACAGAAAGATCTGTAGAGATACAAACCTAGGGAAAAAGGAAAAACAGGGAAAAAAAGGAAAGAATGGCTGGGTGATATCTGATGGAAATGTACTATAATGTACCCATACCAGGAGTGAATCGAGCTAGTTAAATATCTATTTAAAAATGTGAATATCTCTTTCAACCTCACATTCATTCCTCCACAAAAAGGGAAGAAAGAAATTCCATTATCTCAGTAGTACTTGCTCTCAGCAGCTTTATTCTCTACTAGTAGGAGCTACACAGCTTTCTACTCCCTCACTATGAATACTCCTAACTTTATATCCAATTCTGTTTAGCTGAGTTTTGATTATTGTGTCTCTGCTGTGTTGGCCGCTGCATTTTTTTTCCTCCTCCTGCCTGTGTATTGCTCCACACAAATGGATTTTATCCTCGATTGTAGCTAGGCACTACTTCTGTACAAATAAATAATCCAGAGTAAAAATTTACCTCCCTTTCCCTGGTGTCAGCACTCTCACTTTGGAATCCTGTAAGATGAAGTACATCAGAAATAACAAAATTTCAGGCTGAGGTTACAACTCATATAATATACTAAGGCCATAAATTCCACTCTGTACCTTTTGCCTCCCCTTCATTTAGTTGCCCTGTCCCTCATCTGAGGTATTTGTCACACATTTTCAAAGGCCCATGCCATGCATGTGAGTCTTGGCAGGTTACAACCAGCAGCCTGCATGACCCTTGCACTTTTACCCCCACCCAATTTCTTTTCTTCTCCTCTCTTCTTTTCTTCTTGCTCTCCAAATACCATCTTGTCTGCCCCTGCTGAGATATCACAGAAATGTTCCTCACCAACATACAGTGTCATCTAACACATGGAGCCTGCCAAGTTTTCATGTTGTTATCAGGGAAATATCCCCCAGGGGCAAGGGGAGAGGAATAGGTCATTTTTCATCTGTGGAAGAGTGAGTAACCCTTTTCCTTTGGGACTAAGAGGGTCTTAATTTAACAAACCTTCTTGCCTGTCACACTGCTGCTGCTCACTTGCACACCATGGCAGGCCAGGCAGCACAGGAGCTGAAGAATACAGAGCACTTGCAGGAAAGTAGCAGCTAAACTTGGCTTGGTGTGCTGGAATTCAAAATAATTAAATGCAGAGTGGGAGAGAAGCCAAAAGTATAGGAGTTTCCAGTGCAGAGGAGTGAAATTTGTCTGGTTTCCAGGTGTGATGAGCAATCCTCAGAAGGCTCTCATCAGTTCAAAGAAGGCAGCTCAAAATGTGGGTTCTTAGGTGAACTTTAATCAAACTGTATAAATCTTTTCAATCTTCAAAAAGATCAAGACACAGGAATCGCTTGGAAATAGGCTCCTTCAGGGATGGAGTAATTTTCTTTTTCTTTGAATACAAAACAAAACCCAAAAAAACCCAAACAAACAAACCAACTTCTGGCATTTTTTCATTGTGGGCAAACCAGCAATAACACTGTTAAGTGTTCCATGACAAGCTAAAGTTTGTTGGCTTTTTTTTTTTTTCCCTCCCCTTGGAGTCGTAATCAAAAAAGGGATTCAAGGGCTGAGTAAATAATCATTTTAGTTGTGGACATCTGCATTGGAACTGGTGCTTCCTCTGCTGCTTAGGCTCAGGCTCTCCTCACCTAAACACAATAGAAGTGAAGCTGCAATACAAAATAACACTCCAGCAGCTTGATGAAGTGGTTGCTTGCTGGTTTTAATTTTTTTTTTTTCCAGAGGCATCTCTGATGACTTATAAGACAGCTCAAGCCAAGTAGTACAAATGACATTTTGCATGTCCTATGCAGACAGGTGCATTTTTCAAATGAAACTGCTGAAAACTCTTGCCCTGCCCACAGAATTACAGAAAACTATATCAATGAATCACAACATGATCTGGGTTGGAAGAGACCAAAAGATCATTTTGTTCCAAACTCCAAATTGGAGGTTTACACTAAGATCCATCAATATGAACCCCTTATTAGCCTACCAAATGCAGACAGGACAGGTTCATTTTCCAATACTGCTACAGATTTAAAAAAAAAAAAAAAGAAAAAAAGAAATGTTCCTCTCATTAAAGAACTTCCTGAAAGGGCAGGAATTTAATTATAATACTTAGCCCTGAAAACTAGAAATCACTCCAAGTCAAAAAATTCTGCAATTGTAGCAGTGGTGGTCTCTTATCTAAATCAAACCTCCAGCTTTACACAGATTTGAAATCATCCTCTTACTTAATTTCTGTGACATAGTCTTCTTTGATTTAGAGACATTAGGCAATAATATCCTGTGAATACTTGCCACTAGTGAGCTGTCTATAATGATGATAAGGCAGAGCATGGAGAATTCTGCAGGCACTGCTTTTGTGCCTCCCCTTTCATCCAAGCAAGGCAAAAAAATCACCAGATGGGGTAAACACTGTGGTCCCTCAAACAAGGCTAGAGAGGAACACTCTTGCTTGTTTTTTCAAGTCCCTCACACAGGAACAGCAGTGTTCCAGCAATTCTAAATGCAGCCAAAAATTTTGTACAAAAAGCTGTAAAACTTTCAAGACCTTTTTGCCCCCACTTTTGATTTTGAATCATCTTTGTACTCTCAGAGATGTCAGTGATAAAAAGATACCAAAAATCCATTAGGGATCGCTCCTTGTGTATCTTTACCCAAACATTATCTTCTTCATCTAAACATCTTCAACCTTTTCCTTTAAAGTTAGAAGTGCTTACAGTGAGATGAAGACTGGTGGGGTGTCTAGAACAGCATGAGAACGTTTTCTGGTTTTTTTTTTTCCCTTCACCAAAATCTTCTCTCAGCTTTTTGTCAATTTTTTTAGATTATGCCAGTCAGGAAGGAAAGCTATGAGGAAATACTCTAAGCCAATTGTCCGGAGATAATAACACAGCAATCAGGTTCATGTTCTATTGCACCTGGAGGCACATTTTCTTGAATTGCAGCTTCCTGAAAATCTTGGCAGAGAAGAGGTCCTTATTTTCCAGCTCAGGATCATCTGCCCCTAAAAATGATTTCACTGACTCCATTCAGACTATTATCAAAATATCCAAAACCAGGCTCTAGGCAGAGTGATAACCTCTCCTGCTTTCTTTCACCTTTTGTTTTCCACCATGTCTTTGGACAGGTTCTTATTGCCACTCCAAGCTGTGCCCAACATGAACAGCATATTTTGTTTCAATTACTGAAATCAAAGGGAACAGCAGCAAATATCCCTTTACTTTCAGATGCACAACAGTTGTTCCTACTGCCTAAAAACTGAGAATGAAGCAGATGAAGGAGAAAGAGTAATGGAGCAAATCTTCCAAAGGTGCTACAAGTACAGGGTAGCAAAGTGGCTGTTAGTGATTCTCAGCCCTCCCCTCACACTGGGAAGCAGAAGTGAGCTATATTATTCCTATACAGTATGTGATTAACAAGTACCAAATTATTAAAAAAAAAAAGAAAACAAAGAAACCCAAACAGAAACCAAACCCTGAGGAAATTTTCCATCATATTCAGAGGATAGAGGACCAGAGGATGTTGAGGGACTCTGCTGCCTATTCCTTAGCAGAGGTATGGCAAAGTTCATGATTTACCATTCTGTCTACAATGCAACCTGTACGGAAAGTGTTCTTCACCGAAGGATGTACTTGCTAATTTTGGGGGGAAAAATGAAAGTGTATCCTTGCTTTCTTTTACATAAAGGAACTCCTTACCTTTTACCTACATTAAGCCAATCCCTTTGGAAAACAGATATTACTCATTGAGTGTTAAAAGTAAACTCTAAAAATTGGAAAAACAGTTTCATATTAGATGCCTTGAGTACTGGCAACAGGAAAGAAATGATCATGCTCTTGGTACACTAAATACAACATGAATGCTTAATTCTCAGAAAGTCCCACCTTTTAAAAATATGTAATAAAACATCAAAGCATCCTATTGCTTCTGAAATTCACACCAGATTCAAGCACAGATATGCAATTAAAAGCAAGAGCTAATTTCTGTAAGGAGGTGCTCTACTTTTAAAAATGTCTTTATGTAAGCAGTAATTTTTTCCTTCTGAATTCAAATCATAACTCTGTGTTAAGTGATGAGTAAAATCTCTAGCTTGGCTTCAAAATGACAATTTTTAGTCTTAATGACCTCCACACAGCACTTTTGAACATCACATTAAAAAGATAAGCCTTTGAAAACTTTAAAACATGGGTAAGTAGGAAATATTTGAATAAGTAATTACGATGGCTAAAGAGAAGAATGATATATATCATCACTAGGCCATATTCAAAGAAATATATTAGGTCTTGGAGAATCAGCTGTTCTTAAAAAGACCCATATCAGTAGGAACGTGTGTTGCAGGTAATGAGCACAGACACACATATCATTCCTAAAACTCCTCTAAGGACTCCTCAAAAAACAGGAGTGCTGGAGCCTCTGATTCAGCAAAGCACTTTTGTTTCAGCATAATTAACCAGATGAAGTCATGCTCAAGTCAACTGTCTCACTCAAGGAGAGCTCTCCAAAATAACTACACATATGCCATAAACAGATGTCAGCAGGGTCAAATCCAATACTTAAATCACAGCAAGATTTAACATACTCTATGGATTGAGGACCTAGCTAACATGAAGTGCTTTGGGAGTCAGAAAAGAGTTCTTCACTGTTTGAGTAGGAAGAGAGGAACATTTTGGAGCTGCCTGTGGAATTTTATATCTCAAAGCAGTTTAAAAAAAGGCCAGGGACTTCAAATTCTATGGGCAGCTCTGGAAATTTCAGCCACAATTCCTAGAAGGTTCAAGTCAACACTGCTGTGGTTTATTTTAAGACACTGGGTGCACTGTGATTTGTTAGACTTTGTTAGATTTGTTAGGCTGCAAGTTGCAGCCTCCTTAAAATGAGATGTACGTGTGTATGCTTGCATTATACCCTCATAAATGGGATTAAAAACCAGTCCCCGCTGAACACTGCCATTCATAATTTAAGGGTCAAAAGGAAAGCAAAGAGATCCCTTTCTGCTGCATTTCAAAGAAGAAACAAATATTTATTTCAGTCTGCAAGCTGCTGTGCTGCCATAACAGCACATTAACAATAAAGTATTCTGAAAAATGATCCACATTTCTGTGTTAGGGGCTCACCTGGGTCATTTGGGGTTTTGGTAATAGTAGAACTTTAACAAGGTTAACCAAATAAGGTTTAACTGTGACCTTTGGGATATCTAATTGACTCTACCTATCAAGGTTTCCTGTAAAGTTTTAAATTTATTTTTAGTATTTCTACAAACTTGAAATTGTTCTGATAATAATGGCTACATTAAAAAAATACCAAAAAAAAAAAAAAAAAAAAAAGGAAAATAAAAAAATGCTGTGGTCAAAGTTAACCAATACTTTCCACATGGGAAACAGCGAGTTCCCACAATATTTATGTACCTTAATATACAAAAGCAACCTGAACTCCTCAAAGAAAGATAATCTATTATCAGCTCCTGAAGTCAAACTTATGTCTAGAAATCATGTAATTCTCTGCACCATAAAAAAAAAAAAAAAAAGCAGACAGGATTTCTCTAGTAGCCTTAACAGGTTTTGAATGTCTTTACAGCGTGGGCTAAAATCTCCCATACGAGATTTTGGCTTTAAATAAAGTTTGGTTTGTTTTCAGTGGCAGACAGCTGCTTTGAGAGAGAGGGTTGGAAAAGAAAAATGTTCCACTTAATTTCAAAATGGAATGGATCAAATGTTTTTGATGCCACTCAACTGACTGTTTGGTGAATTGGGGCACTGAATTATTTTATTTTATTGTATTTTTAAAGTTGTTGCCAAGAGAAAGACTTCCTTCCTGCAGTGGGAGCTGTACCTATTTACACCAGCTAAAGGAGTCCATCAAGTCATGTTTTTGAAGAGACATGAATGAGCTGCACATGAAAAAGAATATGAAGTAGTGAATATGAATTTTGCATGCAGGGAACTGGCTTGTCAATTTCAAGATGTAACAATAAAACTTTATTCACTATTCCAGTAATTAATAATCACAGCACAGTCTAACTTCCAGCTTACCTATGCCAATACCTGAACTTTAGAACTGAAGAGGGTATAGGTCCAGACAAAATCCAAATTTTGATGTTTGGTTAATAATTAGTATATTAATTCATTTCAGTGTTTACAGTAAACACCGTGGCATTGCTGAAAATCTTAATTATAGAAATCAGTAAAAATTGCAGCACAATAATTACCCCCCTTTGTCTGAGGCCATTCATTCATGGCTTCTCCTACATAATCTCATGAGCTTCCCAGGCCTCCCCTCAGCCTGCTCTTCTAAATATCTGAGGATCGTAGAGGTGAGGTCACTTCATCACTCCTTGGGAGGAAAGAAAAAAAGAAAAGAAAAGGAAAGGGAAAAAAAAGGGGGAGAAAAGCAAAGCATCTGCTAAAGTCTGACTTCATTTGATTTACTCTCCAAGACTGTTTTTTATTAAATATGTTTGACTGCTATCTCTAATTAAATGTAGAATTAATTTTGGCAAACTAACCACAGATGCAGTTTATGTTCAATTTTATCAGACAGATTTATTTATAAGCTGTCAACTTCTTGAAAGACTTCATTTTGGAGCAGTTTTAAATTGCTAACAGTAGCTGTAAATGGGGCTACTGTTCTCTGGAAGACTAAAGAAGAAGTATGCTATAAATGTCCATTCCATCTGCGAGGAATCATAAAACAATCACATTCCTTTATATTTTTTTTTTCCTTCCCCCCTCCTTCTTGGGACCTTTATTAAATTAGTTCAACTCAATTAAAAATAACTTCAAAAACATTTCAGGCCCCTTTGTTTCAGGGAATACTTGGAACTCTCTGCACGGAACGTCACCCTTTTAACTAATCCCTTTTGGGGAGCGGAGGAGAATAGTGGTATTGTGACTTCAGACAGTGCTTTCAAGGGTCTCTACTGTACCGAATTGAGGTCAGGGCCAGACAATGCCCAACACCCAACAGCCATTCAGGCCTTCTTCACAACTCTATCAAACGTGTCTTTCTTTGCTGCGCGCGCTTTCTCTCGTGGCAAAGTCACAGGACAATGGAGAAAGCCTCCAGCACCATTTATGGTCACTATATTTGCACATGACAAAGTCTATTCTTCCTGGTTTGCCAGTTCCCTGGTAAAAAAGAATGAACCCTGGATAGATTTTCCCACCATTACAGTTGTTCAAACTTAGCTCAGATTAAAAACAGAAAACTCTAAAAACAACAAAAAACCCGTCTAAGAACAGTAAGTGCTGTTTGAAAGGGTAGCTGTTCCACTCCTTGCTATTTTGGTATTGAGAGAAGCTGCAGAGATGAAGTGGAAGATTAAATATGCTACATTATACCCTGCATATGCATGGCTGAGGATACATTTTAGTGGAAACAAGGGATAAAGCAGAATTATTTTTCATCCTATCACTTGCCCTTAGCCACGTTAGAAAATCACTGTTTGAGCAACAGTGCAGGAGCTTGTCTGCTCCACTTGGTTCTGCTGGGGAAGGTTTCAGTGCTCCAATCAAAAACAACAACAGCAGCAAACCAATTACTGCACATTTGTGCTGGCTACTGCTGCTATTTCTGAAGACCTACCTCAGAAGTTTTACTCTTTCAACAGATGAGGATGAGAGAGACAGAGTGAGAATGTTGCACTAGATACGGTGAGCTTGCTGCCAGGAAGATTTTTTTTTTAAACTTTTTTTTTGAAATTTTAAATATGTGCTACAGATACAGTATTCTTCACAACCTAAAAAGATCTGAATGAAAATGTGCTGCTGTTTAAAAAGACTGTTTATAACCAGTACGGAACTTGACATTTGCACTTTCTCACCCACGCACCTCCAAAACACACACATCTTTTTTTAGTTAATCAGGGATGGCGAAGCCCCCACCCCGCTGCCTGACAACAGGGAGCGCAGCAACCCAACCTGCAGACACGCAAATGCCATTAAACTCATGGCTGGAGAATCACTGCAGACTGCTCCATCCTAGGATGGGATGAGGCTTTTTCTTTGTTTCTATTTCTGACCTTTTTGGCAATTTTGTTCCGTTTTGCACCACACTGTTCTCGCGGCGTTTCATGGCTGCAGGCTCTGTCCCAAAAAACTGATCCCCAGCCTCATGAGCAAATCCCAGTGTTGTCAGGGGCTGCTGTCCTGCACAGCAAAGTGTTCTGCTTCCCCCTCTCTGCCCCTCACAGTGCTGGAAGGGGACAGCCAAGGCAAGGCATGCTCTGATGCTGTACCTGTCCTGTGTGCACAGCCAGCTACACCTTCACTTAATCAACAAATCAAATTCAGCAAAGAATTACAGAACAAGGGATTCAAACTGATGGCTGCTTGGTGGTGGTTTTGGACTTTTTTCCCCCATCAGGGTCCCTGGAACAGTTATCTCCAGCAGCCAGTGTGATGCCAGGCACCAAATTCTGCTTTTTGGCTCACAAGGAAAACAACCAAGTACATAAATTCCAACCCACTTTAGGAAATCCCATCAGCATGGACTTCATTTTAAGAACCTCCCCCAAGAGTGAATGTTCATCTGAATCAAAGGCTAAATGTCTAATTGAGGCTGAAACCAATGGTGTGTTCAGATATTGGAGAATCTCAAGATGCACCAAGAATGAGTTACTCACTTAACTGGTAAACCTACATGAGATCTTTGGATGACAAAAAAAAAATCTATAGAATAATAAACCATATTGTTAATATAAAAAATAACTATAGCATTTTCCACTCAAACAGCAAAATGTATGTGTTGGAGTAATGACTCATGGGCTCCAGACATGTGGAAAAGAAATACCATTAAGTTACTTCCAAATTTGCTCCCCACATTCTGATTGTATGCAGACCCAGGAATGAGTCAGTACCACTAGCGCATTCTTATTTAATTGAGTAAAACTGAAATATCCGATTGTAGATGTGAGCATCATCTACAGGCTGATAGCCAAGGGTTTCTGCCTGCAAATGGGAGCCTATGTCAAATTGCAAAAACAAATTAAGAGGCCAGAAAAAGGATTTTCTGAGAGCTTACTGGTCAATAGTGTTTCTTTCTGTGTTCTACAAAAAACCAACATAAAATGTTAAGGAGGTGCATTTTAAAAAGAAAGACTCTGCAATGAAAGAATTCAAGGCACAAAATCTACTTTTCCAACACATGATAACACAGCATTTAACAGGGATATACTGTTTTGAACCTGCTTTTAAAAATTGCTCAACTAGGTAAATATTTTTCTAATGTGCTTTACTTGAAATTGCTCACTTTTTAAAATAAAATATAAGATGATATCTCATTATCTTCAAAAGATGTACATTTAGAAGTTTCATTTCTGGAGGTTTTATATTAGGCCTTCTTTTAAGACTTATCAGTCCTCCTGATAAGGACTTTTATTAACTGGATAAGTTAATAAGTTTATTAAGTGGATAAGTTGACTTTGAAATGTCTCCTGAACCCCCACAACACATGACAAAACCCTAATTATCTAGCCCTTTGTGATCCACACTTCTACTAAATCTAACATGTTTACAGACAAGGATGTATTCAATTTCAGTGGGTTAATCTGGATCCTAGACAAAATTTATGAGGCTAATCTAACATCTAACAATCAAAAAACAGAAGGACAAGGCGAGGAAAATGCAGGAGTACATGGAACAAAAATCTAAGCCTCCTTTGAAAGGCTGTTTGTTTTTGGTTTTGTTGTTTTTTTTTTTTTTTTTTCAGATTCTGATAGAAAATATTGACGGGACCTTACAATTTTTAGCTAAAAATATGCAACCAATCCCTGTTGACTTAGTCCTAGCCCACAGCTCTGTCTATCAAGGAGAAAAGATGCTTATAAACTGCCACCCCGGAGAAGAGTTGCCTATTTTGTTAAAATCCTGGTGCTGTGTATTCTCAGTGCTGAAGATGCCTCTTATCCTCCAGGTGATGGCCTCCAAGCTGCAGTTCCATCCTGGAAAAAGCCACTGTTGGCAGGGCTGAGGGAGCACCATTTTCAAAGAAACTGCTGAATCTACTGAGTGTGATATTATTTATTTTTATCATCAAAAACTAATGTGAACCACATTCAGATTCAAACCACACATTTGAAAAAGTAGATGCAACAAATTAAAATGAATTACAAGTGAACTAAATAAAATACAGAGCCCCTTATCAAGACTGCAACTGTTTTGAGAACTCAGATATTAAATTTCTTGTTTCAACTCCTCTTTCCATTATTTGACAGCATTTGACAAGGAAGAAGGCAAAAGTGAGAAGTCCAGCTTTGCCTCCTGGCAGGAGATCCTCCATTCCTGAGAGAGAGAAAAGCCTCAACTGATGAGGCTCCTGGGGAGAAGCAGCACCCTGGCAGAGGAAGGAAATGATGCTCAGAGAAGACCCTCAGGTGGTGAAAATAATTTCCTTGTGTCCCAGACGGGACTGTGGACAGATTTCTACCAAAGGAGGAGTCACTGCATTGCTAGGCTAAAAGAAAGATTGAAGGGACAAGTCCAAACCACAGGAACCCATTTGTCAGAAGAAAGCTGATCATAAGCCAGGTTTTCTATGCCATTTAATGTAATTATTCTGTTGTCTTTTCCTTTTTCCCCCAACATACTTTTATTTGTACATTCACACACATGTAAAATAAAAGTTCTTTCTTGAAGAAAAACCTGGATGTTTGAAAGCTTTTTCTATAACCCATAGTTTTGCTTGAAAACACAGTCAGCAAAATCCAAGAGGCTATCAAGCACCACCAAGCTAGACAGATAGGTGCACAAAGTAATTGAAATATTTTTTCAAAATGTCTCCATACACAATGCCAGTATAGTATGGAACACTGAGACACCTTGAAAATCACACGTGCACAATTCACAGTGATAGGTAAAGAAAGTTAAATTCTAAATTAAAAAAAAAAAACCACAAACATAATTTCTGAAGCGTAAAAGATATTTATGAATGTCAAATTGCAAACTCAGAAATACTTTTGAGCATGAAGGCCCACCAGCTAAGCTAGAACAACATGAATTTCAACCCTCCAAAATTAGAAGGTAATGAAGTTTAGTTTCAACTGCTTTTACTCCAAGTTTCATTATAGAGCAGTTGGGATGGGCAACCACACCCACAGAGGGACCAGCAATAACTTTCACAGGTCACTGGCTCAGCCTGTTGAGTTACAGCAAATAGTTTGTATCTGAGGACTTGAATATTTGAGTACACAAGAACATATCCACATCCCTGACACCTTGGTGCCTCTCCGTCTCAGGGAGAGCCAGATTTTCAGCAATGCTTGATGAAAATGCTCCCTGGCACTGAAATCATCCCAGCTTCACAAGGGTGGCAGGATCTAATTCACACACACAATTTTAAAATTCATGCTTTGAATCCCGAGGTCTTGTTTTGCAGCTGGATAATACAATGCACTGCTTATTTCTGGTTTGATAGCATCCAAAGAACTTTTAGACTCACTTTTAGGTTTCTGGAAAGCATCTATTACAGCAGACCTTTAAAATATAAATTAATGTGATCCCCTGTAGAGAAAACACACAAGATCATGAGTCCCCTTAATAACACAAAGGGGATACCTGAACATAAGTATAAAGATATATTAGTGCTATGTTTTCTTTTTTATGAGAACAATTTAGTTTTCCCCTGTCCTTCCAGCCAGACTTGGCTTGTGTGATATTGAGAGAGAGGAATCATATACTTTCAGAATGGCTGACAGCCTGCTTTAGGCATTATATCTGAAAGCAAATCAGCAGCAGCAAGAAAATTGGCATTTAGAGGGAGAATAAATTACAGGACATTGCAATATCTCTACTAGAGCTGTAAAGAGTAGAAAACTAAAAAATAATAAAAAGATCACCTGATATTCATGGCAAGGCCAAGGAAGGAAAGAAGAAGATGAAGAAGAGTTTGCTGTAACCACAATGTGTAGTTTGAGAAGACAGCATGATACACACACAAAATTCAAAGGTTAGGACACAAGAACAAAACTGCCTATACAAGCTTTGTTTAGCCCCACCATGCAGGTCATTGCAATGCAAGCACAGGTTATTTTTTCCACGAGATCTCTGTACCACTGCACAGGACAAATCTCCTGGAGTAACAAATTGGGGCTGCCAGTGGGAATGTGGCTTTGGCTCCTTTTTTGCAGATTCTGAAGGTATGTTGTGACACAAGGCAAGGAGTACGAAAGGAAGGAAACAGAAGCTCACATTGGCAGCCAGACATGTGGATCCTGCTTGGGCAGGCTGGATCTCCTTCCCTGCCACAGGATGTGAGGGCCCCTGCGTAAGTGAACTTTCCCAGGTATCCCTAAGTCTGTCTTCCTCTTCTCTGTGTGGGGGACATAAACCTACCTTGCTGCTCTGTGTTGTCAGTCACAGGTTCCATGTGAATCATTCCATGCATTGCTCTGAACAGAAGAAATGCTGGATAATATTTACTATTGAAAAGGAACATATAAACTCAGCTATAAATCTATTAGTATCTTCAAATGCCCTGGATTCAACGTGTTATCAAAATTCCTGCTTCTTAGTTTCCCATCTTGGAATCCCCAGCTGGGGTACCCTCCTTTCTCAGGATCCCAACACACTCATGTGTGAAGAGAAAGTTTGTGAAGTTCTCTTCCACGGTGCCAAACAAAAGACTATGAAAAAGTGATATGTGATTGAAGTGTATGGACAGTGCTACACCCTGTACCCTAAGAAATAATCAGGAAGGATAAGGGAAGATTGAACAGCTGCCCATTTGCTGACCACCTTAATTCTATGTGGTCAATGAGGTTCCCTGTAGAAGAAAAACTGATCATTTAATTGCAGACTGCATCCATCCTATGTGGGAATCCTGAAATGAAATTACACAGCAATGGAATTAGAGTGCTTGGCTTTGCAAGCAAGGCTATTTTAGCAGAGCTTTTGTGCATGTCATTTCCTGCATTTTCTAGAAAGGTGGAGAAAGCAGCAGTTCCACCATATTTATGGCACTGTCAACATCTTTGTCACCTGTTTCAGAACCTCCAGCACCTTTCTCTTCTGCTAATGACAGTAAAGGGCAAAATTAAACTTGTATCTGTTTATTCTTACACAGTGAACCTTCCACCAAAGTTTCAGAGCCATTTGATGCCAGTAAAAGGGGATCCATCCCATGGCCCTGATAGAAAGTACTTTTTCTGGCCTTTCCCCTAAATCCTTCGTACTTTATTTTTTCTCCACTTTTCCTCCAGTTCAGTCCCACTCTTCCTGTCTACCAGTCACAATCTTCACTATCCAAGACCAAATCTTTCCCTTTACTCCCACACCTCTTCCTCAGATTATCTCAAGAGCACTTGAAGTAGGTAGGTATGGGCACATGCTGCAAAAGTCATGGCAAATGCACAGAGTCAATTACTTGGGAAATTCTGTCTTTGCCTCACTGCTGTGCAATATTAAGACTATTTTTTTTGGTTTTGTTGTTTTGTTTTTTTTTTCAAATGGATGAACCAATTTTCTCTCATATCGTTCAATATAAGAAAAGCAAACAAAAAAGAATAAAAGTGTGAGGTAAGACCAAAGGTCCACCTTGCCCAGCATCTTCCCTATAATTGAGTGACCAAAACAGATGTCTAGGGAACAGTAAGTTTAAATAAATCATTAAATCTGCCTAAGGCAGATATTCAACACTTTACAGCCTTATAGCAGGAAGTGTTTGACAACTTCAAAAATATTTTTCTTCTGTAGCACCCAATAAATCTTGGTTACAATCTGAAAATCCCACTGGAGAAGCCTTAATTCCTGAGATCAGATAATAACAAAGTCAAAGAAAACAAACAAATTTCTCAAAGAATACAAACAATAACACTTCTGGCATATCACCCATCCTCCTGGACTGTAATTTTTTTCTGCTTGTACAAAACGTACTGGTAAGAAGTTACTTTCATTCAAACTTATAACATCTCTCCCCAGGATACACAAAATTTCACCTCATCATTCTACTCCCACAAAATTCACATCAGCCTGGTTTTAAAGATAAAGGTCTCTTTGTCAGTGGTCAGTTTGGAGTCTTGTGTTACATATTCTTATGTTGAAGATGCAAACTCATCCAACACTGGCGAAGTGCTAAAATTGCAAACCTCAGCTACTGCTGCTATTAGACGGTTCTTAAAAGTCTCAGTTAACTCAGAGTGATTTCTCCCTAAATCTGGCCTGCCCAGCAAAGAAACATTTTTTTCACATTTGCTATGACCTACTGAACCTCATTTAAAATAAATAGAATAAGAGATACAAAGGGGGGTGGGGTAGGTAGAGGAGGGGGTGGATATGGAGCAAAAAGGAGTGGGAGAGAGAGAAAAGCTGGCTCCTCTGCAGCCACTCGCACAGAGTGTGATCTGTACTGTGGCAGCAGCATGGCAGGGTTTGACACCACTCTGGTCTCCTGCACCAGCTCTGGCTCCTCACCTCGCAGACAGCTTACAAAAATCTGGAGAGAGAATAGGAGAGGCTGAGCAGGGCAAGGACCAGACTTGAGAAGAAAGCAAGTCTGCCACCACGCCTTTCACTGCTGCCTCTGTGCTTTAGGAAGACTATGGAAATCCTTATAAAGAAAAGGTAAAAAACATCCCATGAAAGGGCAGATTTATTCCTTTTGTCCAAGGCCTGACCCAGGGGACCAGCTGGTATAAAGTCTTGGAGTTTTGCTTTCAAAGGTTTTGGGCACTCAGGATATAGACACCCTACTTGTGGTGGAAATTCTTCCTCTCTTAAACCACAGCTGGACCCTCCAGCCAAGAACTGCTCTGGCCCAGTGTCAGCAGATGAAGGTCAGCTTAAAAATCTGGGGTCTGTGTCTACCAGAGGTTCCCAAGCTCTTTTCCTTTGGAAGAATAGTGTCCTCCATTTCAGGAAGCCCATACTGTCACCAGCAAAACACTACTGATTTCCTTATCAAACTACATCTGTAAACATCTGCCCACGTGAGCAGCTGGGAATTCCTGTTTGGTGAGGTATTATCCAAGCAAAGCCTTGAGAGCCACTTGTGCTAAACTTTTTTAAAGCAGGCAAAATGGAATGCTCTTCTGCCAGGGTCTGAATGGAGGTCTCCAGGGATTCCACTGTTTTGAGTCTAGGATTCATGGTGAACCTTACAAAAACACCCCAAACCACGCTGCATTTTCTGAACCTGATGTCAAATCACAGTATCATTGTTACTGGCTAACCACAAACAATTGAACCAAAGGGAATGGATGGAGAGCAAACAGGAAATGAAGAATTAAGATTATCTGTTAATAGCAATGTGCCAGAGGATACAGTAGAGAAGTCATAAATTGTAGAATGCCCCCTCAATGTCTGAATCCAGACTAGCACAGTTGATTCTTTCCAGGACTGAACACAGGACCAAAAGGGACAGTCAAAGTTCACAGCCTTAACAGAGAGGGCAGTCAACAGGTGTCAGAAGGGGACTGAAGAAAACGTTACTCTGGGCTTCTCTGCTTCTCTCAGGCAAAAAGCAGGGATTTTACATCAGCTTCAGGGTTTACCAAAGACCTTCCCTTTTTCTTTTATCATTTTTGTCTCCCTGCGGTTTACCATTTTTTGCAAAAATAATTGCTTTTAAAAAGATGTTCCGAGACATTTTAAACAGAAACTGCAGTTGGAAATGAAGGAAATAGAGGTACAAGTAAACAAGACAGTCACTTGTATAAAAGAGGCAACTGCACCTGTCAATAAAGGATGCACTGAAGAAAAATAACTGCAGGTCTTTTTGTAAGACTGTGAAATAAGAAAACTTTGTCTCAGATTTTCCAAGAGTCTCTGCATACTTCTGTAGATTTCTGTGTCTAATAACAACACTACTGAACGAATGCAAATCCAGGCCTGACCTTTGTGGGATTTTTTTCCCATCCTTAAAAGCAAATCCATGCAAGCCCATACAAAACTTGAACTTTGTGATGTGAAGGGAGGTCCCAGGGTTCAGCCAGCACCTGAAATGAGCGAGTCAATCCTTTGAGGTTGGCTCTTCTCTTCCTCTCCCACACTTGTGGCTGATATTTCAAATCTCTCAGAGGCTGTGAGATACCATCTCCCTAACAGTGGTTGTGGCCACCAACTTTCTTTATAATCTCTCTCCATTTTTCCTATGTAAGAGCCTTAAATGAAGTTTGTTCCAGACTATTAACCTATGACAGAAGACTGCAGAGATAAGATTTCACTGACATATAGAACAAAGAAAAAGAAAGGGTGTGAAAATTGCAATGACAAGGTTGCCTTCATAGTTCAAGATGTATGAAATGAAATGAGCTAAAATATCTGACAAATGTCTGGATAACACACGTTGGGCACTACTCATTTCAGCTGAGTCAATCAGAACTGCATTTAATGGACAGCACAAAAGATTTCATTTACAAACACAACTCCTTAACTGGAACATCTATAATTTATCTAATATTGTAGTGCTTTAAAGAATAAGTGATGTAACCACTGCTACCAGGACATATATTCTCAAATCACAGCATTTCTAAACCAGGCAAAATAAATATTCCATTACACTGAAAGCAATTCAGATTCTGTCTATAAAAGGAGAAGGCATGGCATTGGGAAAGCTACTATGTCACAGTTAAACTGATCAAACAAGACTCATGGGTTGGACAGGACCAACCCATCTTTTGACTGTAGGCCAAAAATAATCTTCCATCTTTGGCTGTGCAAGAAGATTTCATATATTCAAAAGGGAAGATAGTTTCAAGCTGCAAATGCCACAATTCTGCAGGAAAAGGAAGAGGACTGAAATTAGAGACAGACTGAATGGAGCAATTTTCATAGTTGCTGTTGTGGAGCAAGAACAAAACAGCAAAAGCAAATGCAAGGAAAAATGTAAAGCCCTGCATGCAAATATCACCCTCTGTGGCAAGTTTCTGCTGAAGGGCCTAATTTGACACCAAGCTGGCAAAAGTGTCAAGTTCTGTTTCCTTCTGCACAGTTTAACTGAATACAACCACAACACAGAGGGGTTGTGCTTCCATTTCCCTGAAATTTGAACCAGTGAGTGACACCCTCCCTTTCTGCTGCAGTTCAAAATTATCTGCTTTAATGTCTTTCAGGCCTAGATGGACACCCTCCCTCTGGGAACCTCCTGTGAGGATCACCCCCAGGAGAAATGGGATACTTCAGGGGTTTGCAGTTCCCTCCAAGGGGCACCAGGATTCCTGGATGCCCCTTGCACCCCTCAGAGATCCAATGCACTCCAACTTCTGCTCTGCTTCCTCTTTTCCATTCAAGATTGTCATACAGCAAATATATATAACCCCATGAGAAAACATATGAAAGAGAAAACAAGAAAGCAGCAAAGCAGCAGGGTAGGAGAAATACTACATTGTTTGTTTTTGCTAGGGAGCAGAACAGTCTATTGCTTGGAGAAAAAAAAAAAAAAAGAAAAAAAAAAAAAAGGAAAAGAAAGGAAAAAACTCTAAATGAATGGGTCTTTTTTTCCATTGTTGTTCATGACCATAATTTAGCAATGCATTTACTAGCCACTGTAATCATCAAACAGGCTCTGACAATTAACAAAAAGACCATGAAAATGAAAGTAGTGAAATGGAAATGAATCACAGCTTCACCACAGCAGAAAACATCTTTCTGAAGAAAGACAGACTAGAATGAACACAACTCCAAGTAAATTACATATTAATTAAATGAATTAGCAGTGTTGCTATTGTCCCATTTGGCTGCTCACAGGCGTTTTACAAAACAACCCTCGCAGCTTTACGAGCTTCTGTCTTTCCACCACATACTTGTGTAATGCCTGCTTCCTCACTGGGATTCCTATTTCCAGTAGCTACTGGATGACAGCAAATCCCTCCATCCATCCCACATCAAACCAGCCCTGCACAGGCAAACTCCAGCAGTTATCCCTCCATCGTGCCAACCTATGCCTCTTTTTGGCAGAGGGCCTGAATAAAACTGCTTCCATTCTGTTGAGTATGGACAGGATAATGCTTTGTGATACACAAGGGGAGTGTGTTCCTCCTGTTCAGCTTTGCAGATGCCCTTTAAGAGCTATATGCTTTCATTAGAAATCCATATTATACAAGAAAAATGTTTGATAAAACCAAACTCTTTTTCAAATACTTAAAATGTCTGTTTTTTAAAAAAAGTTCACAAGAACTTCCGGCTTATATAAGCAGTCATTTCTGTATTAACTACAGAGTGGCAAACAACCTTCTGAAACCTGCTGGACCCTTTGCATCATCGCTAAGGGGCCAGGCAGATTCTTTGTGGTGTTTGGATATGGGAGGGTATCATATTAAAGAGCCTGGCTCAGGACCTTTGCACATTAAAAAATCAAATACTTAATGGGAATGACCTTAAAAAAAAATGTTAAAAAACCTGGGGTCCTTGTATAGGCTGTATATCCTATTTATTTGGTGTGTTGCCAACAACTTGTCAATAACAAAGGCAATATTGAACCAGTATTTAGAGGTAAAAGAAATAAATACAACCAAATATGCAAGTTTGGAGAAATTTTCAAGAATTGTGGCTTTGCAGTTGATAGTTCTCTAAGGGAAATTGGCCTCCTGATGCTGAGTAAATGGGTGGGCCAATTACTAATCTGCTCAAATAATTTTCATTCCAAAATATTGTTAAAATCGCTGCCATAATGGAGCAAACATCTAGCATCAAATAACTTGCAATAAAAGCTCAGAAGCATGCAGATGCTCTCCCTAGAAGAGGTGGGAGAAGCCTTGCCCTTTCAGCTACATTTTCTGCAGAAAAGGCTTAGCATGGATGGGCTCAAATTAAGATAGAACGTACTGACCTACTGAGCATTTAGTCTTAGCTTAAGCTGGATCTCACATGCTGCAATTTATTACAGCACACAGCACTTCCCTCTGCAGTCCTGTTCTTGGCATAAATGAAGTCACAAATCACCATTGTTTGAGATTATTAAAGGTCTTTCTACATCAGTGTTATTATTAGCATCTGGTTTTAAATGAATAGTCTGCCATTTTTAAGCTACAGTCAAATAAACAAGACTCCTAAATCTGCAGGAAAAGGCAGCCCCACACTGTCTTACTTGAATAGAAGGCCAACATGCATTTTTTGGCGACGCCTGTCAGTTTTTCCTGACTTGATAAAGAAAATTCAAATGCCTACAGACAAATTAAAGTGGGAACATAATGCATTAAAAAAGTACTTGTAGGATGTTGACATTCAGATATGAACTTCACACCTTCGTTTTATCCTCACGATGCAGCAGAGTACAGTTCTACATGCTGAAACACAGCAGACTCTGGGGAGGCTCACTAGGGCTGGCACTGCTCTGAAACTTTTGCCTGATTCATATGGAGGAAATATGAGTATAGTAGAGATGCATTTGTTTTAGACACTTATTGAGGCCACAGCAGTGGTATATTTTAAAAGAGACCACATCCCTCTGTAGGTAACAGAACAGTGTGTTGGGGCACAGCCAGTCAGTGTTTGACTCTTCAACCTCAATTCTCAGTTGAGGTTGTAGATAACAGGGAAAAAAAACACCAATCTTTCCTTCCAAGGGCAGTAAAATGTTTAGCAGCTTTTACTATGGTTTTATCATTCTCTTAGACAACAGACACCAAGAACTGCCAGAGAAAGGGTGTTTACATGACCAACAAAGTGATCTGGGCTTCATCGACCAACTGAGAAATTCTGTGCTTCTGTTTTACACTCCAAAAGACAAAATGCTACAGAAAGAAGTCATGTGCACTATGTACAAAGCAATTCATGAGCCCAAATGTAAATCTTGTTTTATCAGATAGCTTGGCTCTGCAGCTGAAGTAATTATTTTTTTTGAGTTCTGTGGATGTGTTAGAAGGATGTATTTCATATGTATAAATTACCTCCTGCCTTGTAAAGTTATCATGAAAATGAGATCTTGCTCCAACTCAAGCAAGCCCAGAGATAAAGGAGACAATAACAACAACAAAGAATATCAGCCCTTCCACCTCCCTGTATAAATAGCTTGAATAGCCTCTTGCATTTCAAGGGTTCTTGTCACTGATGATCTTTAGGATCTTGTAGCTGAACTCTACACTTCAGCAATGAGGACATCCAGTGGCAATCACTAGTTAACTTATGTGATGCAAGTGCTTTCTGAATTTGGTATCTGACACTATTTTTGCTCTGCTTACATCTACATGGGATGAATAATATCCCTTTTCTTGTTTGGTGACTATTTTTCTTGAGCTAAATTGCCTATTGACTCTAGCCTGAAGCTAAACAAAAAGGGCAAATAATACAGCAGAAGCCATTAAATAATGTATTTTTTTTTGCCTATCATTAACATGAATACCATGTGCAATTTCAATCCCTACAGAGAAGCCATAACAGTCTTTGACGCTGGTGTAGAGCAATTGCTGATGAAGACTGACTGCTCTAGCAGCAGTTTTTCTTTGTAAAATATTTTATGCATTAAAACACCTGGAGAAAGCCCAGTTATTTTCTGTAATAGACAAGCAGCAATTCTAGTGCCATTTCAGAAAAGAGGAAACTAAAGCAGAGAGGTGAGACAACGGCTCAAGTGGGGTTAGAAGGCAGGAGACTTCTTCCCAAGTCATATCCACCCTGGCCCCACCTGCCTTGTTTGTTTAGCAAGGGCTGTGTTGCACTGAAATGGTGCAGGGTGAGGTTGGAAGGATGCATGCCTATGTTCCATAATCATTCTCCCTTCAGGACACCCTGAGCAAATTCCTGCTTGGCACTGTTGCTAGGACTGCTTTTAGCAGAGGGAAGCCAGAAGTTTCCTGTCTCAGAGCATTCATTCCTCTGTAGCCACCTTGCTAATGGAGAGGACAGAAGAGATTTTACTTACTCTGGAGCAACCACTGCTTGAAACAGTCCCCACAGGGAGATTCTGGAAAAAGTTCCTGCTTCTCTAACCTAAACAGAGGCAAGACCTTGATAGGAACAAAGGACAGAGCTGCTACTGCTGAGAGAAGGCAAGAACTGCAAACAATTAGCATGTTGATGTCAGCTTAAAGAGGGTCACCAAGAGATCGGCTTTCCCTGCATCCGCTCTTTAATTAAAGAGAGAAAGGTGGCAGTGTCCACTGCCCATCACTATGGTAACACTGAAATGGCACACAGCTGGGGCTGCTGCCTGCTCACTGGGAGCGGGATCAGCCTCGAGCAGAGCAGCAATCAGGTATGGATGAGGGAGGGCGAGGGAGGGCCATTGGCAGCCATCCCACACCTTGGAGCCCTTCCCAGCTGGGGCTGTTGGGATGGGGGCACACCGCACACCCTGCGCTGCTCCTGCTGAAGCTCAGCAAGCTTTACACTAGCTATAAGCTGTTGGTGCTTTCCTGGCTGTACATTAGGTATATAACATATAATAGGTATATAACATACATCAATAACACCCAGCTCAGCACTCTGAGCATTGTAACCCATTGCCAAGGGTTGAGAAAAGACTTTGAAAACCTACATGCACCCTAAATTACTGACCCCTCACAGGAAATTGTGACACAATAGGGACTGAACCAGACCAGGAGCTCTGTCTTCTGCCTTATACAGTGCCACAAGGTGGTCAAGAGAGAGTATAAAATTAGGACACACCATTTCCTCAGTATATCCTGCTATCCTCCAGCAATTTGTCAGTGGGTTATGTTGTTGTCCTTGGTAGACTTTTTTTATATCAAAGGCCATGAGTGCCATGCCATGAGAGGGGAGGATGAGGCTGTGGGTGTGTGCCCATCACCCTCTGCCCACTGCTGTCTTTGATCATCACTCATGCTGTGCCTTAACATCTTCATTGATGATTTAAGTTGCTACAAAAATATTTGCCAAAACTATTGTTTGAGTTCTCCTAATAATAGTGATTATAACATTCCTTCAATTAATTACACACAGCTGCACTCACAGCTTTTTCCACTTTCTCTTCCAAGTGTTTCTTGCATTATCAGCACTGACAAGAGTTTTGTCCACAGAGATATTGGTCCTGGGTTTTTTTTGGTGGGGTATTTTGGGGGGGGGGGGGGTGCTCCCTTCTGGTTTCAGTAATACTTTTGAAATTGCTTTCCTCTTCTTCAAACTGCAGTTCTAAAATAACAACAAAAATTATAACAAGACCAAAATAACATAGTATCAGTGCAATTAGAGTAAAAAACATCTCATACATTTTGCAAATTAACTTACAGCCCTGCAGTTGAGACCCCACCATATATCTTACCTTAGAATTAAAATAATCTGTGTATTTTACTCCTTGAAAACTATTTCTGAACATCATTTTTTCTCCCAGCTTGAGACCTGTCTCAAGAACCATCTATGCTGCATGTATATATCCAAGATTCTCTGGAGCCCTCTCCAATTAGAGTCTAGGAACTGAAGAATGGAAAATGAGTTTCATTGCATGCCAACATGGCAAAGATCTTTCCATTCTTATATTTTCATGCACAGTTTCAACATCTTGCCTTTCAAATATGACAATACATTAACAAGATTATGGGAATATATATTATCCTGCATTACTATGTGAACAAAGCAAAAATTATATTCCCTTCAGAAAATAACCTGTTAAAAGCCCCTATTACACCAGAAGCAGAATCATGAACAATTGAGTTAATGACTAGGTAAAATATAAAAGACATTTTCAGTTAGGTGATGAAAGGTCCTATTAACATAGATTTTTTAATGAGCTATTTTAACTTATACCTGACATTTCTCAGCTTAGATCTCTTTTAGATCTTCTGGTCATTTCTCTCTCATTCTCTACAAACTCTTGGATAAAAACTTTGATTCGTTCACAATTCTTGGCTGTGGTTATTATTACAACACATTAGACCACCAAAATATTTCATTTAACTTTTAGTTTGTATGTGTCATAACATCTGAAACCTCTTATCTTCCAAACAAATAAAGGTACATTATAATATAATGTATTTTTTTTAAGCATTGCACTAGCTATAAGCTGTTGGTGCTCTCCTGGCTGTACATTAGGTATATAACATACATCAATAACACCCAGCTAAGCACTCTGATCATTGTAATCCATTGGCAAGGGTTGAGAAAAGACTTTGAAAACCTACACGCACCCTAAACTACTGACCCCTCACAGGAAACTGTGACACACCAGGGACTGAACCAGACCAGGAGCTCTGTCTTCTGCCTTATACAGTGCCACAAGGTGGTCAAGAGAGAATACAAAATTAAGGCACACCATTTCCTCAGTATATCCTGCTATCCTCCAGCAATTTGTCAGTGGGTTGTGTTGGTGTCCTTGGAGTTTTTTTACATCTTTTCTATTGTGAAGATAGGACAAGGGAGAGAGCAACCAGAAAGGAACACAGCCTCTCATATGTGGCTGGATCATAGATACAACACTAATGGACATAATAATTATGTAAACACAGTGGCATAATACTGTTCACTGTTCCTTTTCTAATAACTCTTAGCATGATACTTGTTTTATTCATTGGTACTACACAGTGAACTGACACTCTTGAGAGGAAAACTAGTTTACAGCTCACCACTCTCTATGCAAAATTAGAATTATTTTTCCCCATATGCATTACTTCACAATTTATACACAGAGATTTTTACCTGCCATTAATTTTTCCAACCAGTCACTCACTAATGTGAGATTCTTCTCTGCAATCTGTCTTGGTTTCAGTGAGATCCTTCTCTGCAATCTGTTTTGGTTTCAACTCCTCGAATAACCTGTTAGAAGCTGCAACCTTTTAGAAATTTTCCTTTCTCATATCATTTATGGTATCTGTTGAGCAACAGATACCCTAGCAGCACAGCCTTCCTGTGAAACTGCACCACTGGCTCCTTACACTGTCAAAACTGTCTGTTTATTACTGCCCTTTGTTTCCTACCCTTCAGCCAATTATTCATCTATAGAGACTCTTACTCCTTATCTAATGACAGGTAAGTTTTTCCAGGAGCCTTTGGTGAGAGACCTGTTGAATGCCTTTTCAAATCAGAGTTGGTAACACCAGGATCTCCCCCTGACTCCTCTGCAGAGCTGCAGCAATCTGTGAAACAACTTCTGTTTACAGAAACCACATTAAGTCTTCTGCAACATAACATATTTATCTTTGTGTTTACTAACCCTATTCTTTGCTGTTGTTTCCTGCAAATGGTCTGTTAGGCTGTCTATCTCCCATCTGAATTCCTTTACAAGTCATGGATGAATACTGCCTGGTCCTGGCAATTTGATACTCCACATTTTGTTGATTTATTCTCTCCTTTCCTACTGACACTGGAAGTTAAGTCAGCTCCTGTGACATGTTCCCCCACCCCTCATTTTCCCAGTAGAGTTCTGGCAGACAACAGCCAGAGTATTTTCTGTCAGCAGTACAAGCAGATTTGTGTTCACAGAATCACCCTGTAGAGTCTTATCTGGTGCATCCCACACACTTAGATAAACAGACAAGACCTCCCCAAAACAGACAAAACTAACTCTGGGTGCTCAAAATCTAAGACTAGTTATAAAATTCAAGGTGAAAATTACCCCTGACTTTTGCACAAGCCAAGCATGCTGCATGCAGGATAGCACTGGTGGGAAAAGCCTAAAACCATGCAGGTTTTGTCATGCAGATCCCAGCTCAGTACTCTGCACCAGTTCTGTTTCACAAAGTTTGTCTCTTTTCAACAGAGCACCTACTGCAAAATAACACTGAGCAGACTGTATATTAAAAAGCCATCCCACGCATATTTATAACAAATTTATTCTTCATTTCTTCTGTGTTGAATAACTAAATTACAACAGTGGCTCAGTAACCCCTTTTAGTTTAGGAAAGGGCAGCAGCTTCATTTGAGTAATATTTTAGCCCAATTAGTCCATTAGTCTCCAGTGGAGACCAGAGGAGAATGGAAACCAGTGAAACAGGAGTCCTGCAGGATTCCTTTTAAGTAACAGACCTCTGACTCATCTGATATCATCTGGCAGCCCTCATGATCCCTTCAAAGATATTTCAAATTTCCTGAGTGTTCCACAGAGATACGAAGCAGGCGTGTGCAAGGAAGAGGCAATGCATTAGCATAGGCCACCGTGGATAAATCAGCCCTATAGAGGAACTTCAATCTCCTCATGTGCTCAAGAAGCTTCAAAGAGCCAGAGAATTTTGGCTTCTACTCTTTCCCAAACCCTGCAGAGCATGGGTTAGTCACAAAGTAGCAGCTTGCTTTGCACAGGGATGCTGTCTGAGTGAACATGCTGGATGTAGCTGTCCAAGTCTGATTTTATATAGATTTAATGAAAAAGTGGCTGAAATAAGGCACACAACTTATTATCGGGTAAGAAAAAAAAAAAAAAACAAAAAAAAAAAACCAACAATTTTAGGGTTTGTTTTAGACTCCTTGCCTTGTAATACATATGTGTCAGCTAGAAGGTAGGAAAAATACAAGCACTCAAGATGAAGAATCTGAAGGACTTTCCTGCTTCTCTCTAAGTGACAATCTGAAAGTTAGTGACAAGTTTCAGTCAATTACCCCTTCAATGAATGCAGAGAAAGCATCCAAGAAAACAAGCACCTAAGGCAGGGAAAACTGCTTCATGTACATACCCGTATTCAGGAAATGCCATTATAAATTATTAGCTTGAGCACCTGGAAGAGATTTACTGGACCAATGAGAGATGTGATACTTGTGACAAAAATGACATTTCAGTATCATGCCAGACAGCCTCCTCATTTCTGTCACCTTATAGCACCATAAACATGAAACCAGGAATGTTTTCCGTCTGTGCAGGGAAGAATTCAAGGTCCCTGGAAGCTGAGGAAAAGAGAAGTATCATCCTCAGCAAGCCTTGGACTACGGTCATCAACTCCAAACACATCACTGAAAACATTCATGTAGCCCAAGCTCTCTACTCTTTGGAAGGAACCTAAGCCTCTGCATAGGCAGGCAGGTGTGCATTTGTGGTCTCACCCACATTAAACTGCAAGTTTAATACTCCAGGACTGCCCTTTATACTATAATTTCAGAATCTTTTTCTATAAGCAAGTCTCCATATGCATAAGACTGCAGGCACACCTACACTGCTACCACCACTGAGATAACAAATCCAAGGCTTGCAGGAAAATGCCACTTCAGCAGAGTGACTGAAGAGGTGCCTTAGCAAGGGGTTTGTTCTCCAGTTCTGTGCTTTGGTTTAAGTTACATTCACAGAGCTTAAACCAGTAGTCACTGGCAAAAGGCTGCATTTCACAATAGGAATGAATTTTCAATTGGTCTCATCTTTTATCTTTATCATTCAGTACTATGATCTATCTTCTCTCATCTGAACAAATGTGAAGTCTTTTGCAAATATATATAGCACATATACAAAAGATAAAACTTTTAGCTAGTGTGACGAAGAACTGATAGTCTCCCAAATAAAAATCATCATTGTTAAAATAATGCAGTCTGATGCCAATGCATGAACAATGGGACACTGATTTTATAACTCTCACTCAGAAGAAATGCTAGTTTTAAACTGCATGATACTCGATTTATCTGTCTCGTAGGGCTGAAAGGCTAAGTCTATTCTGATGGGATTTGAGTCTCAGATTTTCATGGAGAGTTTATTTGTGAATCCCAAATAGCATTTCCGCTGGATGCTTTTGATTTTTTTTCTAATGTTGTTGTTTGCATTTCAAATAATGAGATAAAGAGCAACTCTACAAATAAAAACATTTTTAAAACTTTTATTTTTTAAGTGTTCACAAGCTGGAACTGCATGTGAAGTTCTTCCCCAGATGCCTGACTTCACGTGACAGCAAGAGAGGGAGAAAACAGCCCTCATCTCCCATTCATCTAACAGCCACTGAATAAAGGCTTTAAAGAACAAAAACACTAATCTCACTCCAGTCATCATCCAGAGAGTGCAGGGCTCCACACCTCAAACTCCTCCCCACAACAGAATTGCTGCACATTTTACTGACAGATACACATGTAGAAAGGACAGCTTCCATTTGAACTTCCTTTAAGAACTTGACCCAAATCTCACTCCAGCTGGAAAAGCTACGTCTGCCTCTGCCACTTGTCACAGAAAACCTATTGTTTTATTATCATTAAAGTGATAAAATGTTATCCTTCTCTGTCACTGTTTATCCTAAAGCCATGCAAAGCGTTTACGTGATGGTGTTTAAGTTATCATGTCACAAAGATGAGGAGAGGATGCTGCTCTTTATCAGAGAGCTGCCACAGACAACAGGAAGAGGTAACATTTTATTGTAGGCAGAGCAGTTAAGGTATACAGATGACAGTGTGGAAATTAAGATACCATGCTAAAATTAATTTCTGATACTACAAAAGCTGTAAAGATCGCAAAAAGGATTATAAAAATAATCTCCTGTTCAGTTGTATACATCTTATATTAATACTTAGATTACATAACAATAACCCTCTAATTTGCTTGGTGGAATATGCCAATAGCTGCAGAAAAACTTTCTTTCAGTATTCTTTTTAGAGTTATGGCAAGCTATAATAATATCTTTTTCCCTTATTACAAAAGAATGTTTAATATGCAATTTATTTTTACAATTTTTCTACTCCACAAAGAAGCTTTATCTTTCCTCTCTGGAAAACAAATCCAGCACAACATGAACATTGAGCATTATACAGTTTCAGCTCACCTGGGAGCTTCTCAAGAGTAAAACATCAGGATTGTTTTGGTGCCATCATTTGGCCAATATCTAGGCAGTATTTTATGGGTATGGGTGTGGTACCCTCAGCTCCACCTAAGGATATCTCCTGATTTATGGCAGTAGATGGACAAGACAACAGCAACACTTCAATGGAGTTGCACCTAAATAAAACTTACAGTCTCCTCTTGCATACACAGAATGGAAGTAAATAGAAGGAACACAGATTGGCTGAAAACCAGTGTTTCTTCCAGACACATGAGCTGTTTCACACAAGCTTCTGTATTTCCATGGAAGAGGCCAGTGCACTTGATTGGGACACAGCAATAAACAGGGGGAGATAATGACCCAACCTGCACATGAGGTGGCATGAGAAGGAAAAGATGGATGTGAGAGGTGAGCAGGCACAGGCACACTGAGGCACACGAATCTCTGTATCAATAAGGGGCTTGAAATCAGATTAATTTCTTCACAATTAACAAGGCTGTTGAAAGATCTGCTTTACAGCTGCTGCCGCTGCCAGGAGATGATGACAACTGAGGAAATGAAAATCAAAGGAGGAAACAATTACAACAATACTTGCTGAAACTATTTAGAGTTCTCTTAATAAGTCAGCGAAACAAGTAATTTAAAGAATGGATTTTATTGCTGATTAAGATAATAGTTAATTTAGGTCTTGTTTTTAAAAAGAGCTCAAATTAACGAATCAGTTCTTTCATCTGAGTGCAAGCGAGAGCTCAGTACATTCTCCTCATATCACACAGTCTGGATATTCAGAGGGCGTGCTCTGGGAAGGAACAAAGATGAGAAAGAGGTAGGAGACATTCAGGGAGAGGGGCCAGTTGGAAAGAGCAAAGTGCCAAAATACAAATACATATAAGAGACTGACTTTTATTAATGCAAATCTAGCAGCACAACAGTAACTTCACCTTGTTTTTCTACATATTATGTTAGCATTCTCCCATTCTCCAACCACCACACAAGTGGTAAGGCTAAACCTTAAGCCTGTCATCTAAACTTGTGGAACTTCAAAATAAAATGTTTTATAAGCAGAAACATTGCTAACTTCTTCTTTCAACAGCAACAACAAAATCCATATATCTTTTTTTTTCCCTCTAAATTCGTAGAGCCATTATGTCACATCTCTAGATATTATGATTGAGAGATAAGGAAAAAGAAAACAGTTAGAAAAATACATTTGCTGTGACTGTAATTTCTTTGAAACTAAGTGGAGTAGCTCAGTTAGCTGCCAGATTGCAACAACAACAGGAGCCACTGCAAGTTTTTCCTTAAATTTCAAATTCTACACCAGTAGCTTTCTCTTTTTTTGTTTTTTTTTTTTTCCTTTTTTTTTTTTTTTGTTTGTTTTCTGAAGGATGAAATAAAATAAAAGCTGAAATGTAAAGAGGACTTTCAGGTTTGATAAAGAAAGGAGAGATTAATAAAAGAAGATGAGTATGGGCCTTTAAACACTGTTATAACCTGATAGTGTTTTGAAAAACTCAGGCATATAAAAGTTAATCATAAAAATACTGGCAAATGTGCCTTTGAAGGGGAAGGCAGCAAAAAGTTACAGAACATCAGAGCTCAGAGGGAAAGGTAGAAAAAATTGGAAAAGGGTTAAAATGACTAAGATTAAGAAGGTGCATGACAACCACTCTCAAAGCCCTAATCTGTGCTAACAAAACCATATCCTATGCTTTTGATGAGACACTCACAAATGATTTAGCAAGAGGTGCTTTTGAATTATACCAGTGCTTTTTTGGCAATAAAATGTCTTTTTTTGAGTTTTCATTTGTATCTGCCTTAAGCTGAAAACATCTTTGCTAGAAAATAATAACCAGGTTGAAAGGATTTTTTTAAAGCAAAATTTCTCTGAAAGGGAACTTATTGCAATTTTTAGCAAAACTTGATTAAAATAAAATTAAGAATTCAGGAAATACTAAACTAAGCAATCAAATACAATGCAAAAGAGGCTCCAGATTTCAAGCCCTTTAAATCAAGACAGCAAGGAATGGATTTCGAGGAGCTATGAAGCTTATGAAGGCAAAAGTTCTACATTTACCTTCTGCTAAAACTTCCCAGGTGACTTTCAGCTTTTTTTTTTTTTTTTTTTTTGTGTGTGTGTGTTTTAAAGTAGCTGCTTTAGTATATAAAAATACCTATCTTAAGCTGTGTGTTAACTAAATTTCAGACCACCTTTGACATATAAGCTTCAGTCAATTTACAGTTAATTGCTCTAAGGTCTGTCCTCCAGTGCCAGCTGGGATACCCCAAAGCCTGAGCTCCCATTGGGAAATTGTATGATCCACAAGAGTCACTTTGCACCCCACAGAAGTGTAAAACTTACCCTTCTCAGAGAGAACAAAGTGATGACTTTGCTGATTATTGTCAGAAAAACACCCAAAAACATCCAGCTTCTGCATGGTGGGAAGGAAGAGAGGGGGGATCTTGTGGGATCAACAAAACCTGATGACAGCCCCACTGCAGTCCTAATTCACACCATCACTGGACACAGGGCCATAATTTCCAGGAAAGCAGCATGTCCTTGCTATATTTTACATCAGCACTTCATATTCCTAATCCAATGCTTTGTGGTGTCAACAGCAAAACTCCCATTTCTCTGTACCATCTTTAATTTGGCACAAAACTGTTACTGGCAGTTACTGTCTTCAAGAAATACCTTTTGCCCTGAAGAAAATATACATCTGAGTATTACTCAGGTCCCACATCTGAAACCAAACATTCACCTACAGCAAAGTGTTTCAGTTTTTCCATCTGCAAGATACCCAAGAAAGAGGCAGGTATGTGATACTCTCATTCTTACACTACAACATCTACCTAGAGAAATGTTGTTTAAGTTATTAAAAATATTGCTGCATCCCACTCACTTTCTGGCATCCTGAATCTTTTTCCTCTATTTGAAAGGATGGTTAAGTTTGAAACTCCAATTCCAGTTGAAAACAACTCAAGTCAAATGAATGGGGACTAGCTCAGACAGAAATCGGAGGAAAGAATTCACTGGACTTAACAAGGACTTCAATACAGATGATACAGGATGTTCAGGATGAGTGAAAAAATACCTAAGACAGACAAACATACCCTAACCATAAACCTAAACCAGCAACCTTTCAAGACATTACCTATTTGGGTAATTTCTGGGAATGAAATCATCCTCAGCACCTCTGAAGGTCAATACAACTAGCACATTCAAGGGCAAAAACACCTAACAGGAACCAACCTTTTTCATGCAAATGATCATGACTGGTGGTTCTCTGCTCCTCAACCCCACCTGCCAGCAGCACCAGTCTGGGACCTCCCTGTGCCCCAAGACTGACACAGCCCCAAAAAGTGCAAGGACCTTGAGTCTGAATGCACAGGTGTCCTGGTTTTGTATCACAGAAGTGATGTTTTAAGAGAAGTTGATAACAGTTTACTCTGTGTCTGACAAAAAGAATAATAAAAAAAAAAAATCTCAAATCTCAGGGAATAAAAAAGCTCAAAATCTCAAATTAGCGAACCAAACCCACTACAGCAGGGGGCCACCAGCTGTGCCCAAAATGTCCTTTAGCTGGTGCATGACACAGCTGGAGCATGAGAAGTAATATCTATACATACCTTTACAGACACAGAACCCAATTTGGATACATGGCACAGTGAGTGTCACTTGGCAACCTGCTCGATTTTCTCCAGCATCCTGCTCCAGTTGACCCTAAAGATGGGTCTTTATCCAGTTCACAGAAAACCTGCACTGAGCACTTTCAGAGGGCCCACAGGAATGAGCTGGTTTTGACTTAGGCTTGCTAATTTTAAGCTGGTTTTGACCACTTTGCACAGTTTTCCGCCATCACCATGGTGCACCCTGCCACAGAGACAAGAGAGATGCAACCACCAGGCTGAACAAAGAAATCCAATAACTCCTTCTCATTGCATTGCTAGAAATGTTGCCCCAGGAAAGGAACTGTGAGCCATGGAATGGCTCATTGGCTGTACACCAAAGATGTTGGTATACACCAATGCTTTTGGTGGGTCAACACTATCAAGTAAAATAATTAGCAGCAAGATACTGGATCTTCCATCTCTAGGGGGGCAGTGCAGTTCTGCATGCTGCTCTCCTCAGAGAGGCTGCAACCATCAGACACAAAGAAATTAGGAGTCAAAGGAAAACAAAAAACAAAAAAACCAAAAACAAACAAAAAAAAAGCCAAAGAAAAAATGTGGAGGATTTGTTTCAAAAAATTTGTACAGCATAATTGTTTTATTAATTGTGAAATGAGAAGACATATTAAGCACCGTGTGGCCTGGGAGTGAGAAATTCAAGAGTATCTTCTGTATTTAGGGAGATAAAGAGGAGATGACTACGGTGTGAAATCAGGAGGAATAAGAAACTGGCTTCCCCTTTTAAGAGCAGCACCAATTAAACCCAGGGGAGGCGGGCGCAGTTTACTAGTTAATTAGTCCAGGGATGTGGTCCTTTCATGTGTAATTCAGAACAGGAACACCTGGTGTGCGGCACTTCAAAGCACGGGAGAGGAAAAAAGCCAAACAATGCAGGATAGGTCACAAAAGAAAGCAACAGCACAAGAACAAAAACTGTTTATATCTGACCTTCACCCTGCTGTAAATAAAGCAAGACGGTAGGGCCCCCTCCTCCCCGCCCGGGGAGAACAAACAGCTCTGGGCGCACAGGGGGAGTCACAGAAAAAGAGAAGGAGAGGGGGAAGAGAGAGACATGGTGGTAACTAATTGTTTTACAACCTAATTAAAAGGAAAACAGACAGCACGATATAGATAGGGATATAATTATTTTAATCACGTTTTGATATGCAGAACCAGAAAAGACAGAGAAGGGAAGTGCAGTCCAGGCAGCGGTGGGAGGCTGGAGGAAATGCCACCTATGGGCAGGAAAACACGGGGCATATTTGGGGCACCAAACTGCCCAGCTGGGCCTGGACATCGAGGTTTGTGACTGGATAAGAATCTGGGTCAAGCTAGAGAGCTACAGGCTAGGAAGGAGTCATGATGTACAGACCTGCTTCTCCAAACCTAGACTGAATTCCAGCACACTCCAAAGTTTCTCCATCCCTTCCCATGCCTGCTATTGCACAGAGAAGCCCTTCAGTAGCATGCCTGAATCACGCTGAAACTGGAAGCAGATGCAGTGTGATAAAACTTTTACAGTGCTGTTTCTCATCAAACACAATGCTACTCATTAAAGCCAAGTAGGTGTTATTTCTGTCTTACAGAAGGAAAAGCAATAGGGAGATTAATTCAGCAGCCAGAAGTGACAGAGCAATCAGTAGCAATGATCAGCTATTGACTTCTCCACTTCTTCAGTGACTTTGCTGCTCAGTCAGCAAAACCCACCAGAAGATGGCCGGATCTGGTTATATGACCAATATTTTATTGGATGTGGTTAGCACAGGAAAATCTCTGACGAGGATTACTCAAGAAGAGCACAAGCATGTGTATGGTGATGCAGAATCTCAGATGAGTCTGTCAACTTCAAAAAAATTTGAAAAAATAATTTTAAAATTTTAAAAATCCTAATTTCTGAACCAGATCCCTTTATTTTATTGGTGATGATTTCATTCACTCATTGCTAAGCTTGATCTATCACAGTAAAGAAAGATGCTGCTATTTTCAAACACTGGACTGCAATTTAAGAAACATGATTTAGTCTTTAATCTGCTGCTATCTTTCTTAGAATTCTACAGCAATTAAGCTAAGTCTCATTTTGCCATCTGTAAAAGAGAAGTGGTGTGAAGAAACTGGGTTTGTGGAAAATGCCCCACAGAAGGGAGGCATTATTACAGATAAAGCTTACTTATGTTTAAATAGCAATTTTTATGTTTATGAACCAGTTATGAAAACCCCACATCTTGTCCTAAACCACCGTCTGTTCCCCAAATAATTTTTAAAAATTACCAAAAAATGGCATAGTCAGGACTTTTTGCAAAACTCCAACTTATGATATAGAATTCAGGCCAGCACAAGAAATAATACTTGATAATTTTCTGCACATAATACACGGAGCAACACCATGTTAATATCAGCAATAGAACAGACACCCTGTGTGACTGATAGTTTGGGAAACTATGGGAATAAAACCAAAATAGTAACTTTTCTCCATTCTTTTCTTTAAGAAATAACAAAGAATAGTGTTTTATTTTCTTCTTCATAAGTAGAAAATGGGTATATTGAGCAGCATGCATGAAAACATATTTCAAAATGGGCTTGGTGATAGCTGGGAATAAAATAATAAATTAAACCTATTTGGTGACTTGACTTTGCTTACTTCTTTATCATTTGTACTCAGGTTGTAGTTCAGAAATGTGGGAGTATTGTCTAGAATGAGCTTTCCAAAGCAGCCTGAAGAACTCTCAAAGTACTATGCTTAGATGGGAAGAGCAAGCCCCCTTATTTAAAAAAAAAAAAAAAAAAGTTATTTAATGAGCAGTGACCTCTCCAAAAGCTGCATTTGTCTTACTAAAATCACTTAATAAAATCTTACAACAATCATTCAAGTTGCCATATAATGGGAGTTCAGTGCTGAAATATGTTTTGGGGTATTTTAGGGTTGGGTTTTTCACTTTCTTTTGTGTTGTTTTGGGAAGGGAGGGGCATTGCAACAAACCATACAGCACAAATCTCATGAGAATAATGGTAATAAGGTGACATAAACATTCAGTCAAGAAGCCTTGGTTAGGTGAAGCCATTTAACAAAGTAGATCTCTCCAGAGTACTTCCATGCATAGCTCATGTGCACTGCAGAACCAAAACCAAAACAAAATGGATTTTCTTGTATCTTTCACAATTCATCCCAAAATCATTCCCACTCCACTACACCTAGGACATGGCAGCCAGTGGGATGGCACAGCAAAGCTCTGTGGGCTCCCAAGATCTCCAGCAAAAAAGAGCTGTGTGCATTTCTGCACCTAAGAGGGAAGTAAGTGAAAGTAGGTGGAAAGCAGTTGGTCAGGTCCACGTTAAATGTGAGCAAAAAAAATTAAAGTGGTTTTGCAATCTCATAGCCCACAGATACTCTGGCTAATCTGTGTGAATCAAGAAAAGTCACTGTTAAGTACATAAGACTGCAGGCCAATATTTAATTCCAAAGAGGAGTAAGAGAGGAAGGAGGTAATAAAAGACAAGGGCAATGAAAACTGAAGAGAATAATCCCAGGTCACAGGACACTGCCAAGACTTGAGTTCTCACCAGCCTGGGACCTCTCCAGGTGATTCTAGGTTAGGTAAGAAGTCAATCAGCTACAGAAATGTACACATATATCATTATATCCAGCTGTTCAGATAGAACTACAGCATTTATTTGGCCTTGGTTGGGGATTTTTTTTTATGATTTTCTGTTTTCAATTTGCAATTACAAGACTGTTATTAAGTTCTTGCTGAATAAGCCCAGGCTTTGCCTTAACTTGAAATTTGTCTTCTATTTTGTTTCAAAAGGAACTGGAAGAAAACTGACAAACCCTTGGTACTCTTGTCTTCCTGAATGCAGTGGCTCAGTGTGGCACAGGAAGACCGTGTTCTCAGAAATAAAGGTTTGAGCAGTATTTCCTTAAAAGCAGCAAGGAGTGTCTAAAGGTTTAAGAGGGCCAGATGACAGCACTTAGCAGAGGTTTCTGCAGAGGAGGAATAAACTGCAGCTTTTCCTGGAAGGAAAGAAAAATGAAGACCTGAAGGCACAACTCACAAGTTGCATGTGTTCTTGCCAAAAGGTAATTCTCATACCAACATTGATTTTTTTTGGAAGTTAATTATTATGCATGTAAACGAGAAACTCTCTCTTCATGCAATGCTTGCCTCACCGGAATGAAAAATAAAACCTCCACATGTTTGAAAAAATAAAAAAAAAAAACAGAGGTGACAATTTTACAGGGAAACTTCAGCTTTTTCTGTCATTTGTGGCTCTTCAGTAAGGATCCATTTGACTCCTACAATCCTACAAGTGCCCAGGGAGTTAAAATGCAGCAGACAACCATTTGGTAGATGATTCACCTGGGTTGCTTTAGGATCCAGGGCTGACTGGATGAACTTCCAAACTGCCTGCTCTTCCCATTGATTAATGGGGAGTCCCAACAGCCAAATCAGAGCGGAGGTTCCCTGCTGGGTTTGAAGGAAAGGTGCCTGATTCCAGGTCAGAGAGGCCACCATGTGCTGCCAAGGCAGTTCTCCCACCATCACAGGTGACCCCAGCAGGAAATGAGCACCTCCCAGGGATGCAGCCTGTGCTCTTGCTGTGCCAGCTGGGCAGTGCTTGCTTCACCACCACTGCTAACTTCAAGATCTGTTAATTCAGCCCACCATGCAGCAGGTCTAAATGAAGTGAGTGCTGCCCGAGTTTGGGATCTCGGCGTGAATCCCAATTAATTTGATTAACACCAATCTCTCTTACAAGCACAGGATCTTCTACAAGAGCTCCCTGGACACACTCAGTCACACACAGTGCCCAAAGGCCCTAAAGGCATTTGTTTGGATGAAACCATAAATCAAAGCTAGCATGCTACATTTTGGACAAATAAATATTTCTAAACCTATTTCTGCCTATACCAAGCACCCACAAGAACAAAATGTCTTCAGTGTCTTACAGGAAGGAGTAGCACCTTCCAAACCATAAGCACCCTTCTAGCTAGCACAACCATGATAAATCACTGGGAATGAAAGCAGGCACAGTTTTTTTTTTCATGTGTGGCACTTCTATTTCCTTTAATATGTGCCTGATAAAATGTTTTCTAAGCATTGCCTTTAGTATGTGCTTATCCCAAAGGGACCATTTCCAGGAGGACAAAAAGAAATGCAGCACCCACTACTGCCAGGTTTGCCTTCAAAGCCATGAATACACACTTCATTCTCTTGAATAAATTTCCTTTTTATCTAATACATCCAGTGATGCTTCAGGCGTGTGCTTCGCAGACGTGTCCTACCTTTCAGCAGAAACTCTGAAACCCAAGTTAACCAAGAACAAAGTTACCCTCATGAAAATATTTGTCTGGAAAGCTCATGCTTCAACAAGAAGTGTGTTTAATTTTTAAATATTCTTACTGTTAAAGACAACTTTTTGGGGAGCCAGTCCCCTAAGGTTGAGAGGTGCTAAGTGCCTTCAACTCCCAGGAAAGAAAAGGACACACTTCAACAGGAGAGCTCTGCTTGTGCAGCTGAAACACACACTTTTCTTCTAACTGTGCCTTCATTAAAGGGGAAAAAATTGTGAGGTCAAAGAGTACAAAGAACGTTATCATACTTTCTGCTTTAACCATTTCCAAATTCATGACAGAGCTCCTGCCTCATCCTCAGCCAGAACAAAATCCTTCCTGCCCCATCTCCAATCACTGCTACGTATGCGTCCCTGGCTAGGCAGCAGATTACAGTCCGCAATCCTTTAAAGAGCACCCTGATAATATGCAGGGTTAAAATGTCAGAAGCTATTAGAAACTCTCAGACACACAATATATCTCCATCCCCACGTCTTCCCCTTGCACTGTGCAATAACAGACAACAGGCATGCAAACTGCTCAGCTGCAACTGTTCCAAGTCGAATAATTACAACTTGTCAGAAAGAATTAATTTTCCCATTTCTCATAAAGATGTGTAAAAATTACCATGTTATTATACACTGACACTCTCTGGAGGCAGACACAAAATTTAATTTTGAATTCTTTCCGCATATTAAATTAAATCCATAAATAAGAGTTTAGGCATTCACTCGGAAGCATATGTTCATTGGGAGCGAAAGCCAACACGAGCCTGGCTGTAATGGTTGTTGTAATGTTTTAATAGCTCGCTTCTTCTAAGCACCAATAAATTTACATGATCATAACAGTCGTGGGCATACAAGAAGCCCATTACTGTCTGGGCACAGGCAGCAGCGTTAACAGGATGGAAAAATGGAAGAGGGGGGAGAACCCTTAAATAAAATTAGGCAACTGCACTTGTCAGCTGCTCCATGATTGAATTTTTAATATTGTGGTCAATTGGTCAAAACAAATAATGGGATAAAATATTTTAATGTATTTAAAACCTGCTTCTGTGGTTAACAGAGTTTATCTGTCTCTTTCTGCACATAGCTTCGACTTGTCAGGCTGCATTTCCATCCTGTGAGTGTGCTGACAGGAGGAAGGCTCATCCTGGCATCATCTCTCCAGCTCCTGCTGGCCAGCAGGGCTGGGTCTGAGGCTGCAAAGGGCCTGGGTACAGCCACACCCCTTCCCAGCACAACCATGCGGCCCCAAATGCCTTGCAGCTGATGCCAGTGGATTTTGAAATAAAACTCGTGGAGAAGGTGGATGGCAGTTGATCCCACACCCTTTGGGATACTGGGGAGAGCAACCCTGAAGATAAGTGAAGAAGCAACCTACAGATCTCCATCTCCTTTCACCTCACCAAGACAATCCCTGTGTAACCATACCAACATCCCAGACTTCAGTGCAGGCTTTATCCGCACAAACCCAACCCACATATGTGCTCCTTCAGCCCAGCCTGGAGTTGCCCTGCTTGCCTATACTGGTGTGTCTTCCTCATGCTCCTTCCTTTTGGATTTCCAATGATTTGTCATTTAGATACATTCATAAGTGAAGCTGAGTTTTCCAACAGGGAATTTAAATGTGATATAAAGGTTAGCTGTAAAGATGGGCTCCTGAAACTTGCTTTTAAATGCGGGCAATGAAAGATTACAGCTAATCTTATGCTCTGCTTAAATTAGGCCACCACACAGTCTCTGCCTTTCTTACATGTACAGTCAGATGGTTATTTGAAAACTTAACTATTTTTAAGAAAAAAAATCCCAGTTATCTCCAAACCTCTGTGTACCACCACCGAAACTGGGAATATATTGTGTGTGTGTGTACAATAGTGAGTGACTCTCACTGCAGGGCAAAAGGCAAGCCAGCTCCTCCAAAAACGTGTATTACAAGCCCTCACAACATTTTCTTTCATACCAGGATAGGCAATATACATACAAGTCAGTATTATCTCTACAATCACACATTTGTTCAAAATAAGTTCTTTAGTCCCTTACAGGCAGCAAAATGCACAGCCACAGATAGCCAAGCACTTTTCATCTGCAATCACACATTTTGAGAACAGCACTGAAAACCCATCTCCCAACTGAAGTCAACAGAGGAGTTGCTGTTGTGGGAGTTGGACAGGTTCCTAAGCCCTCACTTATCTGCCCAAGGCTTCACTGATGCCCAAACCTGCAGCTCAGCATATTCAAGAACCAGATGTGGCTGCCAGGGCAGGGATGCACCATGAGCATCAGCACTGGCACCTGGACCAGGCAAGGAGAGGCCAGCAACCAACAAAGCACAGGAATCCTTCCTCAGTAACATCACTCACTTTTAATCCTCAGAGAGAGTGAATCCAGCTGAGGTCAACTATGAGCAAAAAAAAAAAGAAATTATTGTGCTTGAAGTCCGCTGGGTGATTTATAGCACACAACCCAAACTGGACTTGTTGGGCTAATTTCCAGGAGATACCACTATAAATACCATCCCAGGCAGACAGCTACAGGTGATGCTCACATTGTCAGTGTGCTGCCTGCCTTGCAGTTGCTCCCAGTGCTCAAATTTGCCAGAATTTCACTGCCCCAAGTTGAGCCTTTAATAATTGGAGATAATGGTTTGGAGCTAAAGAGAGCCTAGCAGCAGTAATGCTGTTTTGGAAAGGTTTAAAAAAGTTTACAAGTAAGCAGAGACAGCTTTGTACAGACTCCTCAGAGGTACAGATGATTCAGAAAAGAGTATGGTAATAAAACTAGAATACAGCTCTTTGAAGCTGAGGAAGTGGGGAGTTTTTCAGTGTTGCATTTTTGACATTGTATTTGCAGTGCTTTGGCCACAAGACTGAATTCTGAAACCAAAACTCGACAGATTTTGAAAAGTATTTTTCGGTGGTGTGGCGGCACTTAGTTACAAAAAACCCACGAGGCACCAGGATTTCACTTTTCACTGATAAATCTCATTCTTACTCAGAGGTGGAGAGACTGAAACCCTTCTCACCTACTGCGTAGCAGCTTCTTTGAAATGAATTTTCAACCTCAGCCTAGATCCTAGTGGGCAAAAAAGAAAAAAAACCCACCCCACAAGCCAAAACCCCCTAAAGCACTTGGTATTAATTGGCCATCCTGGCTGGTGGTCTCAGGACTGAGGCCATGGGTATGGAAAATGAACGAGCTCCTGACCTTCTTCTGATCCTCTCCACAAGGGCTGAGACAATGACTGGGCTATGCACTGCCATTTCCTATTTAATTAAATGGCTAAATGGAAGATTTCCTCTGTGGCTAAATGGGAGGTTTCTTTTTCCAGTGCTGCTCTCAGTCTAGTAACTTGCAGTCATTTAGGTTGACTGTAACATTTAAAGGAAATAATTCCCCCCTTCAGCTTCCCTAGAACAAAGGAAAGAATACTGCACCAGAACTGCAGCTCAGCTTATGGAGAGACAGATTTATATGTGTGTCTTTTGATTTGCATCATTCTTTTCGTTCTAAAGGGACAACCCATGTCATTATTCCCTTTAAAATATAAGACAGGTTTGCCTCTAAAGCCACTGTAGAGAGAACTTCTTAAATGTGAGAGTGAGTTGCTTCCATGTTAAGATGTGCAAACTTCAGCTACCTGATGGGGATGATATATGCACATTATATAATACATATATGTGGAAAACAGCCTTGATGTGACAGCTGAGTCCTGAGGCATCATAGTAGTCACTGAATTTGAAAGACAGCTTCTCTACCAAACCAGTCAAACAGTAAAATGAACACAATATACTCTCCAGCTAGAACTATGCCCTTAAGCTTCAGTTGGAAGAGGAAAAGAAAACTTCTCATTGAAGTCTATTTTAATTAGAGCTGCAGAGAACCAGTCTGAATGAAAGCCTGCCTTCTTTTTTTTTCCTCCTTTTTTTTTTTCTTTTTGAAACCCAAGGTAGAGTTTAAAAAATTCTTGGGTAGAGTGAAAACCAAATGAAGCACTGAAGTAAACTTGCATTTGAACATCCTTTAGCTGAAGAAATTCCTCGTAAAAACTTGGATTTAGGGATGACAAAGAAAGGATGGGTTCTTATATTCAGTCTGCTTCTCCCATATGATCTGCAGACTGGCTCTGTCATAAAAGCTAGAAAACACTAAACAAGTTATACAGCATTTGCTTAACTGACAAAATATTCACTGATTATTACTGCCATTAGCCTGTTCTTTTTGATTTCCCTATGTATTTGTTTCTCAGTTATTTGGATGTTTAGCATCCTGACATGATGTGTCTTCAAAGCTTTGTCAGATGCTATCTTTCTAGATTAAATACATACAGAAGAATATGTTTTTTGTTTGCCTGTGACAACTGACTTGCCTAACCATGGACTTCCAGGAAGGTCACAGAACCTGCATCCATCTGTGCGAGCAGTAACAGCTCGGTGGTACCTGACTGCCTCCACTCGTGCTAGATTTAATAATTAGGAGAAGTTGGAATCACAGCACAAATAGCTGAAAGCCTCCTACATGGCATGCATCCACCTGCCAGCACTCGTGGCTGTCTGGAATACCCTTAAATGTTTCAAGCAGGAGAGTTTTTCCTATTTCCCTGACTGACACCTCCTGTGTCTCGGGGTTGTATGCTATGACTTTAAATACAGGGACCTAGGCTCAAAGATTGTGAGCTAATTTCTGGGCAAGGGGAGCACAAAGCCAATTTAAGCAGATGCAAAAATTATTTTGAAACAACAATGCTGCAGAATTCAGTAAGGAGGCAAAGCAAGAGAGCTGCAGTACCAATCCAGCACAGGCATAAGGAAACTGTAATCATATCTAATTAGAGTTAAAATAATGTTTCCCTTTGAAATGTTTAATTAGCTCTGTTTTATTACATAAACATTCTTGATGCAGAGCACACTGAGCTAGAAGAGTCTGATGAGTTAAACAGTGCAAAGTGCTCAGGCGCCCAGTGAGGGGCAAAACCTGACAAGGAGTGGCTGTTGTTACCAGATGTCTGGACCATCAGTGGAGCCACGATGCTTGCTGCAAACAGCAGGCTATCATTTCAACCTTTGTTGCCTCTACTGAAGCCTCCCATCGTGCTTTCAATTTAACAGCATCACAAGGAGACAAAGAAATTTCTTACAATATGCCTTTCAGTTCAGAGACAAATCCCATTTAAACTTGTTCAACCTCTCATAACGTATTCGTTATTGTTGCCAGTCTGCATGTCCTCTGGCTACACACTAGTTGTTCTGGAAAAGGGAAGCTTTTTTTCCCTACCCCCCAACCCCCCCACCACCCTTTATCTCTCTTTTTTTTTTTTTTTTTTAATTCTTGCCCTTCAGTTTGATAAAGCAAGACCAGATTTACTGGCAAACTTACAGCATGCTTGTCACAAGCTTGCAGCAAATTTAATTAACCTTATTACAAATATGGTTTTCTTGAAGATTACATCACAATCTGGTTTCACATCGCCTGCTGCTGATTCAACATAATCTGTGCTTTGGAGAATATGTTCATTTTCTGAAAATGGTCAAAATGTTAAAATAGCTAAAACTTTGCTATTTCTTCTGAATTCCTGTTCAAATGTTGTGGTGTACCAACACTTTGTCTTACAAGCAGTGTTGTTCTCCTGCCATGTGCCATTGGTAGGTGGGTTCACTTCACAGGACACTTTCCATCCTTTTAACAACAGGGATAGCCAGATGATGGGAAATTTGTTGCTAGCTTAACCCCTCATTAGTACACTGGGACAAAATCCCTAAGAATACATAACTAGAATGAGGTTTGCCCAGCAAGTGAGAAATAAGTAACATTAGTTGCATAATTTGGAATTTTGGCTGCATTAGGACTGAGTAAAGGTATTATTTCTGCACAGGAATACTGACAATGAGAATGCATTAATCAGCTAGGATTAGCAAAATAAATTAATAACTTTTTAATTCAGTACACTTTTTAAAACCCTGAAACGTTTCACTAAAGGATTTTTAGGTGTCAGTTTTCAGAAACTGGAACAAGAAATTCCTGCGACAGAAATCTTACGCCAGCATTCTCTATCCGCATACTTCAAACTTTAAGGAGCTGGATAAACATATCTTGATTGCTTCCTTGAACTACAACTGAATTTGGAACCTTTACTATTTGCAGAGACTGAGTTAGTCTCCTTGAAAGTGCATGCTCTCTCCTAAAACTCTGGGAGAAATATGATTTCTTACATGTTTAGTTTTTTTTCATTTAACATCTAGACGAGAAATGCCCTTGTCTGTATTCATGCAATAACAAAGCAAGACTTCACAGGCTGATATTCTCTTATGGTGTGGGAGGAAGCAGAGGAAAAAAGTCACAACATCTGTACTAAATCCTCTTTAATAAAGCATAAATAGGGAGTGCAAAAGAAAGACACCTTTGCTAATTGCTAGATCTGTAATTCTATTAGCACACAGGTGTTATCAAATCAGTGAGCAGTGGATGCAGGAAAAATTATGCAGGGAGAAAACCCCCAAAGCAAACATTAGCACAATAGCAGGGATCTGAAACCTTGGCACATCCCACATTGTTATGGCTCCCACATATCACACAGATCAGCTGGGTGACCAACACAGTGCAGGTGCATCAAAGCCATTCCAAGGAGAGCAGCTCTGCTCTGGAGGAGATAATCTGCAACAGCACAATCAGTACTAGAGTGTGTAAACACATGGTTAGAATCAGTACTAGAATGTGTAAACACGTGGTTAAAATCAGTACTAGATTGTGTAAACACATGATTCTAGTGCAGTGGCTTTTGCAGATGCCAGCTCCCCCATGACTAGGAATACTTTTTGCTTTTACACCTACGTGTAGATCACAAATATTCAGTATTATTTAACTTCCATATGCTTAAACCAAGAGGTTTAAATTTTCAGGTTTTCTCACTGAAAACTCCAGTGAGAGCATTTGTCCAAGAAAGACAAAAACGGTCCCCCTACCAAGGTCACTTTTCTCCCTTGCAAGAGAAAAACAAGAAAAACTCTCCATCCTTTTCCAATAACCAGAACCTCCACAATGTTCTGCTAAACCAAATTAATCTATATGTTATTTCAGCACTGCCACACATGGAGGTTGTGCATTATTTTATGGATTCACTTTACAACCACACAGTACAAATATTAAATAATTTAAACCAGAATAAGGTCCTTGATTCTCTTAGGAATGTATTTACCCTTAGGGATATATTTTGAAACTTTCTGCAAAATATGCAAAGAACTAATTAGGAAATGGATAATCAAACTAAGGAAGATGTTCTGCTGAGACTGTTACTCAAGAAGCATCAAGAAGTGGTGAGGGATGTGAAAGTCAAGGGGAATCTCAGTGACAGTGAATAGGACAGGATGAACGTTCAGGATTTTAAGCCTCTGAGAGGAGTGAGGAAGACATAGAAGAAGCATTGCTTGGACCCCAGGAGAGCTCATTTCAGATTTTTCTGGGATTTATTTGTCAGGATCCCAGGGAGACTTCCCTGGAAAGCAAAGGGGCTCAAGAAGAGCTGCTTGATTTTGAAATCACAATCTCCTCTAAAGAAAATCCTGTCTATCCCTATGTGTAGAAGGTCAAGGAAGTGTTGCAGAAGGCCAGCATGGCTGACAGAGAACTCCTCAGCTAACTCAAATGCACAACAAAATCTATAGAAGGTATTTGTACCTTCTTCCATTGAAGAAGGTACAAATAACAAATTGAGATGTTGTCTAATCACACAGGGAGTTAGAGATGTAAGAGTTCAGCTGGAGATGGAAGTAGAAAAGGACGTGAAAGCTGCAAAAATATCTTTTTTAAGTCCATTAGAGAGAAAAGACAAAGCCAGAACTTTCTCAGAGACACACAGCAATAGCACAGGAGGCAATGGAAATGTCAGGTGAGTATAAGATTTTTTACCATGAGGATGGTCACCTCTGCTAGCACCTGAGCTGGGAGGTTGTGGAGCCTCCACCCTTGCAAACATTAAAAAGGCAGCTCCACATCCTGCTGCAGGAGATTAGACAAGTCTCTCCAGGGCTCCATTCCAACCTGCACAATGCTGTGATTCTACAACTGCATAAATGTGAATCAGATTGGTCTTCCATCACTTGGAGTGAACACCACTTAAAGAAATATTCCATCATTAACTGAATTGGTTTTGGTCCTTTGTGCAGTCTGTAATAGTTCCAGCACTGAGCAATTTATTTGGCATATTTACACTTCTATTTCTAACAAGTGTTAGTCCATCTGATTAACTCAAATCCTCCGTGCCTTACACTGGTGCTGTACACCAACTACCCCATTGAATGGGGTAACATAAACCTGAATACTATCCCAGAACTTCAAACTAATTTATTTGTGCTTGCTTTCATCCATGTGTCGGCCATGTAGGTTATAAAACAGAAATCTTTCTTAAGGAGTCTGTGCCTAGAAACTGGCAAGACACCAAAGCTCTCCCTGCCCCCTACTTCTAACATGATTCCAAAAGCCCTTCAAATTACAGGAGTGGATCCTGCTTTTTGCAAGCATTAAATCCCGTTTATTGTATATATAGATGGTTTTGAGAAGAATATTTGCTGGACTGAGTGCTGCTGGCTTTCACCTTCATGGTCCCCGCAAATCCACAAAGCTTTATGCCAATGGGATAGGAAGGTTTCTGGAAACTTGTCAGCACATTCAAATACTGTTCTCTACAGTAATTCTGCTTCCTTCATACAGCTTTGAGCCCTTCTTCATCCTCACAACTTTCCAGGCAATCTGACAGTGGGGAATTGAAGCAACCAGAATAAATTCACCGAAGGAGACGATTGCTGCCCATAGATTTTGGGTTCCACTTTTTTAGGCAACGTGTGTGTGACCAGTGTGCAGGAAGGGACATGAAGGGGAGGCTTTTCTCTTTAATAATTCTATACAATCCTCTGGAGTACTACAGAATGAAATGTGCCCTATATAAAGGCTTGATATTATTATAAAACTAGTAACATCACCCCAAAATAAATACTTCAAGATTTATATCATTTTAGAACTCTCAACGTTTGGACAACTGGAGACCTTTAGGTGATTTGCCTGCTATTACTGATACCAAAAATCCTAAAAGAGAAGCCCACTACTGATTGCATATAAAACTGCAAGTCCTGAAGGCAGAAGTTAGCTCTCTTATCACAATCCTCTATGGACAAAGCATCTGTTTATGCTGGCAACAAATTAAAAAAAAAATTTCTCGTTTGATAGGTCCATGAATTATTACAGCACATGAGAGATACAGTACATGCAGCACACAATTTTTCTCAAAATTCTCAAATTTAGCTGGGCATAGCTTCCGCATTCTTCAAAATTCAAGTTCCAAAATGGGAAAACACCACCAGTATTAGAAGTATAACATGCATGAGCAACCAGATTAATCAACTGCCCTGGCAGCAGCAGTTAGAGAACCCACTTTGAACCTAAGAGAACCTTTAACTTTCTACCAAAATTGATTCAGACAAAGGCCTTTACCTGTCTCACACACAGGGAGCACGTTCTGGGTCTCTTGGTCCCTTCCAGTGCAGCCAGACAGCCAAACAAGTGTGAGGTAAAGGCTCTTATCTGGTAAGAAGGAAAACAAAAAGCACTTCTAAAATTTGAATCAGGTAGGGCTAGAACTTAGCCAATCTGCAAAGCCACAGTGACTTCTCAGAATAGAATAACTTACAGATTTTTCTCATCTGGTTTTGATGAGCAAATAGAACGTGGAGATAAGAAACTTTTCTCCACAGAAGTTTCATTGGATTTGACATATGCCAACAGGAACATATGGTTTCACTTGAAAAATTCCAGAGGAAAAATAAGTTTTATTTGAAAAAAAACCCAACCTTTGACCACCTCTAAACTTTAACCTTAACTTGTGGTAGATAATGATTATATCTGCACTGATGCACAGAATAGAGTAGAAGTGAACATTTTTAGGGAGTGTACAAGTAGGCTTTCATAACTTCCTAATAGTGAGCTGAAATGAAGATGGACAAGAGTTGAATTGGAATTTTCAGTGAGTGCACATAGCAAATTCCAGTATTATTAAAATTCATGATTGTGGACCAGAATCGGGAAACCTAAGATGAATTACTCTCTAGTTAAATGTCTTGGTTCATATAAAAGGAGGGAAAAAAAGAGTCAGAAGATCATGAACAAAGAGGGAATCTTGTGACAATGGTCAGGTAGGAAACTTTTGGCCCCAGACTTGATGATTTAAACAGACACACAGACAAAAACTGTTCTGCACCGCTCACTGATGTCTTTAAGAAGGATGCGTCTAATAGCAACTCCTCTATCCTAATCAATTAGGGAAATGCCCCCAACACACCATCAGAGGGATGTTCTAGGTTAAATGTGCTCTAAATTCTTTTGTGTGTAGCATAAACATGCACTGCTCCCACAGTAATCTGAAAGGTGCCAATGCTCAGGGAATTTTGGGTAATTCAAGCAAAAAAGAAACACAAAAATCTTGTTCTCTGCTCTCTCCTTTGGTCCCCCCACAAGCCAGGCAGTGCCAGACCCCTGCATTCTTTGAACAAGGCACCCTGATTAAAAGTGAGACAGATTTGTTACACAAACCATATAAGACTCCAATATCTACTAATAGGAGAACTAAGGAGAAGCCCATCACCATCCAGTTATTTCCAATAAGTTTTCCAGCTAATGGAAATAAACAAAAGTGATTGGATGGCTGCAAAGAATTGCTCCAGTGACATATGTTGCATATAAAAACTAAAGGCTGAATGTAAAGATAGCAGCAGCAAGTTAATGGGGAGAGTTGCAAAGCCAACATCTCAAAAACTAGGAAATGCTGTTTTCTGTGCAACTGCATTTTTTATTGCATGGAGGGGGCACATCCAGTCCAGGAACTGCAAACAGTTTGAGCAATTGTAGCTGCTCCATGGGAATGACACGACTTAAGTTTGGTTAACTACTCTAAGGGTGAAAAGGCTTATGACCCATTGCCCTGGGAGACTGAGGAGATTTATTAAAATATCAATATTGGGCCTCGTGTGAGGTTTCAGCAAGATTTGTAAGAGGTGGGTCTGCAAAAATCTGGGAAACTCTGATGAATCCTTTAAAATTAAGGGTTAAAATAAATTATATGCTCATAAGAGTAGGAGAGGGAACATTCCTGAAATAGAAGTTCCATGTCCATTCAAAGAGCCACTACTATTACATTTCAGGTTACTGCTCCAAAAGTTAAGGGTGACAATTATCCAAAGAAACAAAAACTTTTCAAAATTGAACACAGACAAATTGGCAATTATTCTGTACTCCTCCAGGATACCTGGGATGAACTTCTCAAAAGGAAAAAAAAAAAAAAAAGACCAAAAAATTTGAGGTAGAGAGGAAAAAGTTTTGCACAAATGTATAAACTTCCAATCAGATCATTTCAATATCAACAGTTTAATAAATTAAATTTAAAAAAAACCCAGATAAAGATGCACTTTACCCATCTCTAGGTAAAAAAATCCTTTTGCCTCCTTCTCCACATTCATTAGTGATTCCATCAAAAAAAAGCTAATCCAAATTTTCTCTAAAAATTTGATAATTCTATTTTGATATTCAAATAAGAAAACTATCCCTTCTAACAGGGACTTTCATTTTTAAAATTTCTTCTCTATTTTCACAGGAGTAGCAAAATGTTTCAAATACAAGGAAAAATATTATACATATGTAAACTCATACTGTTCTCTAAAAGCTGTTTTGTCAGGAAAATTCAATAGCTCAAAGGGAAAAGCTCCCATCTGAAGTTTTCTGGCCCAGTTCTTTGGGACCATGAAATTTACATAGAGTAAATAAGGGCTGTAAATCTATAAGAGCACTATCTATTTATAGTACAGCTCAGTAATCTTCAAGCACTTCTCATTAACATGACAGTTACATCACCTTTGATTAATATTTTTGCTATTATTTCTAGCTCCATTTTGCTGAATAAAAATGTAAAATCACTATAACTTTGGATTTATATGACATCTCCCATTGCAAAGTGATGTTAACATGCTTTAAAAAATTATCCATTATTTATTCTCATCAGCTCAACTAGGAAATGAGCCACCCATGGTGGGCAGGCAAAGCACAACACAGCATGCAAGTGAAGTGGAGAGATGATGTTCCCCTGCTGCACAGCCCCCCAAAATATCCTAGGCTAGCTCAGAGGTAAGCAGGCTGTGAAGGGGAGGAATATCAGGAGATGGTGAAGATTTCCAAAAGAGGCTCTTACCCCAATATATGTTGGTTCATCTCTCTTTATTCTGTGGTGTCCAAGGGGAGAGCGGGGCAAAAAGAGGACGAACAGGAAATGTCAGGGGTCTATACAGACTTTGGACAGGGTGGGCTTCCCTGGCTCTCCACCAACCCCATTGGGGCTGGAAGGAGGGGTCCAGGGATATCTTGATCAGAGTCACAGGGTCCCGGGGATAGGGGAAATAGAGTGCCCATGAGCTCACTGGAACAGAGAGAGAATGGAGATTTTTGTTGGCATTAAAGCATGTTGGTCAAGAATATTTTAAATCCCCTGGAGAAAAGGAATCTCTGGGTGGAAGTCTGAGCACAGAGAAAACAAACCAGTGGAGTGACAATGACAAAGGTAAGCCATGAAGATGACTTGCACTTGTTGAAATATGGGGCTAGCTGCAAAAGCCTTACATTTTGCTTTATGATCAATCATAGTTTGAATCAATGAAATTGAGCTCTTTTAAAAAAATTAAAATTCCTAATCACTATAATTAGTCTTAAAAATGCAGGAATGGGAATGATACTGCCTTAAGGAGTCCTTGATGTACAAAACTTGCTGTAAGAGTGGTGCACACTTTGACTTCTCACTGATTTTAGCAGCCCTCACATTCCAAACCCACAGCTCAAAGCCAGGGACCTAGAGTGTCATCCCAGCAGTGGGAAGGGCTTGGATGCAGGGCTTCAATAGTTAGTGAACTCCAAGGGCAGCACTCAGCCCTTGCCTTGGGAGACACCAGCCCTATGATCACTGATACTGACAAACTCAGCCGTTTATTGCTCAAGAAGGATTTTTTTAAAGCTTTTTGTCTCTAATGTAGGCAAATGAGGTCTGCAAATATTCACCAGAGTCAGGCATGCTGTGAGCATCATCTTAATGAGACCATAAGGATGCAAGCAGGAAGAGCTATTTCAGCAGGTCTAAAACTTAATACCCAACAGTTAGATTTCTTAATTTCACCTAAGTGTGAGCAACTGAAAAGTAGGGGCAGAAATCATTTAAAATCGGGAATGAAACAATACAGTAACTGCTACCATGGATTTAAAGAAGACAGGACAGCTTTCAAGAGTTGATTGAATCAAGCAAATGCCCCAAATAATCCCATGGGTATATAGCTCATTTTCTCTTCTCCAAGAACTCTGCCTTTAGAATAGTTTTCACTGCTTAAGAAACATACTGAACATTCTCTACCAACAATTATCTCCACATTTAATGTTTATCAACAGGCAGAATATTATTTATACCATGAATCTTATTTGCTAGATGGCACAACAAATAACTAGCAGCATTGATACCATCCCTTTGTGCCCAGGCAAAGTCTCTTAAGCTCCTCCTTTATAAATCCCAAAACTGTGTTTACCTGCAGTTCATCAGAACGACTTATTCTTTCAAAAGTAGCTGAAGTTCTCTTTTTGGTAAAATTCAGGATTTAATGAAAATATCTTCATTATAATTGTTAACATTTTTGCACAAAACCACCTAAAACCTCATCTACTTTTGGACCAAAATTAAATTGAAGCTACATATGCATATAAATATATATCTAATATATTTTATATATTATATATAAAAATATATATTTATATATAAATACATATATACAGACACATATATATATATACAAGCTATTATTTTCAAGATGTTCTGTCAATCAAATTAGCTACTATGTGGTGTAATTCAAGTGCTGCTCTCCTACAGATTTTCTCCACCTAAGGATCTCAGGTGTTTTCCAACCAGCCTGTGGGTCTCGGATTCAAAGAGAGAAACGAGAGTTTCTAGCTAGGCAGAAGCCTGGGAAAGAGTCGGAGAAGAATGTAAATAATTCTTTCTCTCTCTTGTTGTTCACATTGTTTATAGTTAAGTTCTATCACTGTGCGTCAAGCACTCTGCACGAATAGTGTGGGTTGTTTTCACTTCAGGACCAATGGAGTTGGCCTTCATGAAGCTCTGTATAAAAGAGCAGTGTATTTTGAATAAACTGGAGTTTTACTCTCACAACTTTCTGAGTCAGAGTCTTCTCATTCCCGTCCTGCCTCAACAGCGACACAGCCCATCATGGATTTTGCATCAGGAGCACAGAGAGCAGATGGGAGCACAGGTCTGGTGCAAGGTCACACAGCAGGGCTGTGGCCACACCAGCCACGGGGCAAGCTGATGGTCTGCCAAGACTTAAAGATGATTTAAACACTTCTTCCAGTCATGCTGTTGGTAGGACTTTGTTAGAGAAAGTTCTACTGAAAAGTAGTATTTTACTCAGCTTTAATAACCTCAGATTCTCATCAATATCCTTACATAAATAGAGAAAGAATGGCATCTTTGTGTCTGTACAACCAAGATCTCATTTATACTGAAATGTATCAGATAGGGTCAAAATGTGCACAATTATCTCAGATAAAAAGAACAGGTGCTTTCTTGGTGATTCAATAAAAAAGAGAACTACGGAAGGATTTGAAGGTTTGTTTTTTAGAAAATAATTAAGAAAATATCTCAGAAATTTTAAACATTAATCTGAAAATTATACACATTGTGGTAGAACACAGTCATGGTCAAGCATGTGAAACCTAACATGATACCAAAGGTGTTGGCACATTATTAAAACCATTTATGAACAGGTTTATTCCTCTAAGTTGATTAACTTAACTAGGCTGAAACAAATCCAACACGCAAATTATGCCAGATCAGCAATAAAGTTTGATTTTTCAATGAATGATAATGTATCAGCAATTTCTATTTACTCGTTTAACCTACAGACAACTAAACACAAATAGACCTTTCTATTGTAAAACTTAAATGGCTGAACCCTGTGACACTGTTTCAGAACCATTCACCAACTCCTCTACTGCTGGAGTTTATTTTGTTGGCTTTAAAGTCACCACAGTTGAAAGCTGACAATCCTATGACAATGAACATTTTCTTAGTCATCTTTTTAAAAAATGCATGCCTTGACCTTGGCACAACTAGGAACTGTGTAAACAGAAGACCAGAAAACTGTTTTCTGAATTATAACTAACTTCCAAAAAAAAAAAGGAATTTATTGAAGTCCAATATTTCAAAAATCCAGTATTTCAAAATTTGCACACTTGCGTAAAATAAAAACTCCAATTCCTACTAAATACCCAAAGTTAATTTAATCTTGGGCTGATCAAGTGATGCCCTCTCCTTTTTTATGTTTTTAATATTTGTTGTTATTTGTGTTGCTTGTTTTTAAAAACAAAAACATTTTCACTCTCAGGGCAAACCAGTGCTATCTCTAAATTCTCTCTTCAAGAACACGTTTCTCTATGAGGATACCAGCAACAAGGGAACATTCAGCCAATGGCTTTGACAACATTACAGTAAATAAAACTGCTTGAAAGACACCAGCAAGTTAAACATGGGCCCTGCCCAATAAACAGTTTCACTCCATCATTTCACAGCCAGCAAGCCAAGTTCACTGAGTCTGCGCTGCCACGAGAAACCTTTTCCCACTCGCTGCTCCACCTTCTGCTGGAGCCCCTTTTACAGCAACAGGAAAAGGCTGCAGGAGGTTCAGTGGGGCTGGACAAAGGCAGCAGAGCTCAGTCAGTCACGGATGGGCCAGGCATGGATCGCTGTGTGCCCAAGAATGGCGCTGTGCCCCGTGCACGTGCCCCGCTCCTGGCCATAAATCTCACCCGGGCGCTCGGCTGACAGCCTAATAACATGAAAGAACTATCTGCAAACAAGATGGTTTCAAACCACTGCTGGTGACCCTGAACAAATCAGGGCCCAGTTTCTTTTGCAGCCTGCGTTTCTCTCCTTCAATCACTTAACTGGGCAGATTGATGTGACACTGCAGAATTAAACGGAGTTCCAGCACACCCTCTTCTCCCTCCCCGTCTCTCCTGCTTTCTGCTGTTCACTAATGACTGGATCTGTCGGTCCAGGCTAGACAGAATCCAGTGCTCAGGGTCCTTTGGGTGGCAGAAAAGCAGCTTCCCAACATCTAAAGTAACAGCCTCCAGCACACACACAAAAATACTCTTGCTGTCTTTTGTGGTTTCATTTATTATTTAAGATATATTTATTTTAAAGAAGTATAAAAGACCAAACGTCTAAAACAATGCAACCCATCTCTCCATGAATGTAATGGTCTAATACCTTGTGAAAACACAATTAGTAAATTGCACCCTTTGGCAACACACCTGAACTGAATGCTCTGGGAACACCAGAGTATTTGGACAGAGTCAGAGATGGAAGCCCTTGTTTGAATCCCTCTGGAGCACCTCCATCTTCCACTGCTCCTTAAAACCACAGCAGTGCCTGAACTCCTCCTACCCTTTAATGGGTACAAGTAGAAAAGTTTGAAGTGATTTAGCACACACAACCCACAGTTGTGAGTAAAGAAGACATCAAATGATTTAATGATGATGCTTTCTCATGGCAGAGAATGACCATCAATCCAGGCATCCTAAATCTCAGGGTAATAACCTCTTTCAAGCAGGCAAAGGAAAGTTAAATAGCTGGCATGAAGAGCAGATAAAAAGTCACTAAAGCAACCAACTGCTGAGCCTCTACCTGCTATCCTGTTCTTTCTTCAGGATTTCCTCAGGATGCTGCATTAAAAAAAAAAAATTAAAAAGCGAGTACAAACGTATGTATTTATTCACAAAAAATATTTTTATACTTAGAAAATTTAAATATTTATATCCTTACAAAGGTAAACATCAAAATCAACACAACTAGAGAGCACAACGATGGCATCTGGTGCTCAAATTTTTTCTTTGTTTTCTATTTTGTATCTGAAAGCTTGATGTTGAGGTACTGCCATTGCTGGAGAACATTGGGAAGTTCTCCCTAACACAGAGATCTCCAGCAGAAGGTGATGGAGACAGTGATCATTGCTTCAACAAGGATCACATCCCACTGGAAATTCTGATTTAATATTTTCTACTGAAATTTCCCAAGCATAATGTTAGTTATAAAGTTCCTATAACATACTAAAATCCCTAAATCTTGTGTCTGAAGTGTGTGACATTTCCATTAAAAGATTTACTAAATTTAGAGCTGATGTGATTCCTATGCAACCCTTATGCCTGGAGAGATTTGCACTTCAGTATTCTGATGCAAGTTCAGAATATTTATACTGATAAATATTTTAGAATCAATAATTTTCTCATCTCTCTCCTTCTTTTTGCATGTTAAAACAGAAGTGGCAATGTATAGATAGATTTTTCATTAAAAGTAGTCAAACTTGCTCCACTCCTTTTGAGTGTAAATTTGACCCAATAATTTACACTCTCAGAGGGTTTATTTTCTTCTACTGCTTCAGCTGGGTCTTGCAGATTTTTTTATATCATAGTTTGCACTTTGTATCAGTCTAGGGGAGACTGAGACATCTCTCCCATATTGTCCCAAAGTTCTTTCTGTGTACCCCACAACACACACACACTCCTGAAACACGCCAATGAATACAAAGCCCAGGAGAAAGCTATTAAGAGGGTAGGGGTGGGGGGGCAGGGACCTCAACCACAAAACTAAAAGCATTATAGCCAGAGATATGGGCAGAAGAAAGTTCTTGTAGCTTGTTGTACACACACACACAAAAACAAACTTCACAAAGGAAAAAACTAAAGAACTTATACTGTATATGCAGCCTGCTGAGAGGGCTATTTTTCAAATGTCCTCAGCCCAGAATGGGCTATTTGCTGCTTTGAACTTATTTAATAACATTAAGCAAGAACACTTAACTATCTAAAAGAAGGATCAGTGGCATAAATCAGACATCATTTCACATATTTCAGGATCAAAGCTGCAAGGCAACATGATTTGTGAGGACATTTGAACAGCTCTAATATATCACAGCTCCTTTTGAAGGATACTTAGGCATATTAGTTGCCCAAATGATTATTTCTTTGCATAGTTGTAGCCAAAAAGAAAAGAAAATTGAAACTTTTCATTCAGGAATTGGTTTCGTCTATAACCTTGATTTATGTATAGCATCAAACAAAGCAGATGACGAACACCATGAATTTGAATTATCAAAATTAAAACCAGGAGAGTGAATTGATTTTTTTTTCAATTGATCAAGGCTAATCGAAGTGACCAGCACAGAAATTGCATAATCAGTAGCCAATATGAGTTAATAGGAGCTATATAACCAATGTCCAAGATTACAACCATATTTCATTCATACTTTCATGAACCTGTCAGGATGGAGCACAGCCTGCAGAACTGTTTGACTTCAGGATAAGAGTGAGCTGTACTGCTCAATTTTAAAGCATTTCCTTTTTCTTCATACAGAAAACTGCTTGCCATGGTGGACTTCCCCAAAAATATCTCATCTTAAAACTCTCTAATGAGAAAGACTGAGAAAGATTTTTCAAGCTCCCTTCCAAATTGTGCTGTTTTGTGATTCTCTAAATAATCATAAAACTGCCCCACACACTAGCATTTAAGATTAGAATCAAACTTTTCAGGCTTGTAGCTGCTGAAGGTGCAGTTATAAATATGGAATTTCAACTTATTCCAACTCCCTCTCCTTCTCAAGAAAAAGGTAAACAACTCCTTTGGGCAGTCTTTAAAATACACATCAAACAGACTGATGTGTACCAGTCTCTGGAGTTGGAACATTTGTTACTGATTTCCCCTAAAAACCAATGATTCTCGGTATCTCCCTCATGTTTCTGCAGTGCAGAAGCAACACACTGCCAGGTTTTTGGGATTTGGGAAAACCTGCAGCTGCCAGGGTACCCCACTCAGGGTGTACAGTACCCCTGATGGTATCAGGCTGCTGAATTCATCACTGGTGTCCTCATCCTGAATCCATGCTCGCAGTGAACATCTACTGCTAATGAGAACAGAGGTAAAAGCCACAGGGAGAGAGGAACAGGGCTGGAAAAGCCAGACACCAGAGCAGTCTCAGAAATCCCTAACCTCTGGTGTGTGGAGGATGGATTATCAGGCAGTCTGAAATTAAAGCAACAAGAAGGAGGCAAGAAAACCAATGGGAAATTAATATTTTCAGAAAATGTGTTTAATGCTCACAAGACATAATATCATTTAATGCTTTATAAAAGTCTGTTTAGCCTGCAAGTTATTTAAATTAGCAAGTCTGGAGTCACAATTCTAATTCCCTGTGAAAAGGAATTCCATTTCTTTGTTAATAAGTAATCCCATATCCTTTTCCCAAGACATGCACATGTACACAACCTTAGCATAAATAGCATTATTCACAGCAAAGAGGAAAGTTAAGGAATACCTGTTTTCCTCATGATCTCCATTCCATTAGCATACAAACCCTCTTACATTCAATTAACATCCAAAACATTTTTGCTAAAGAAAACGAAATACTCTTAGGTTCCACATTCGCAGCAAACTAATAAACTTCTGCAGGAAGCCAAAATAATCAAAGCTTCTACAGTAACGGAGTATTCTTATAGTTGCTTGCTGTACATTTTTTTAATAAACTCTTTGGCATTGAGGCCAGATCTTTAAAACAATCATTGATAAATTTGAGAATCAATATGCACTGAAATATAGAGAAAGATTATTTTCAAGGAGGGATGCCGGACAAGAGGCTTTTCTCAATTCCAGGTTGCATCTCTGTGCTTAGCAGTACTTAATTGAAAGTTCTTGAAAACACTTTTTATACTCACAATATCTTGTAACAAAGGGTACCACAGCACAGATCTGCTAAGAGCTTTGAGTTTCTCTGCAGACAACACAAAAAGTGGACTTCTGAGGGAAATTATATACACAGGGAAACCTGATTTACATGTTCAACAAAACAAGAATACACAGGTTTGGTATTTGTTTAGAGAACAGCATTTGGAAAAGCTTCACCTTCACAAATGGTGTAGATTGAACTCTGCCCTTTGCTGAGCATCATATCTGAAAGGGTTTACTGTAGCACAGATCTCTGCTGAATGTTTAAAATACGCCTGACATATGGGGAAACTTTCCACAGATTAAATGATATTGAAAATAATGATTAACATTGAGTCAAAAAAAAGAAACGAGAAGATATATGCATCTCCTCCATCATTCCACTCAGCCACCCTAAGTAAGATGATAAAGAAAAGATAAATTGCACTATTCCATAAATTAGAAGAATTACAGAAAGGTCAGATATCTAAAAAGAGAAATTATATGCTGAGAAAGAACTGAAAGAGTGTATAGCTCTAGTACAGCAGTTAATATTTTATGTTACAATAACTCAGAAATGTAGGAACCTTAAATTTTATCTGGAAATACAGCTATTGGGATTCAAATAAAAGTGAAAACCTTGTCAGTTTGGTTTTGTATCTTTTTGAACAGGATCAGGTTGGAGGACAGGCTCTGACCCTCGGTTATCCAATACTCCAACACATGAGCAGTCTCAGTTGGGGAGTACAATCCCTCTCAGAAAAAATTATTTACTTATTTGAGAAATAAATTCAGCACATAGGTAATGCTAATTGTTATGAGTCAGGGCTTAGCATAAAAAAGCCAGCCAAACCAATCCTGAAAGCAGTAGAGCAACATGATGTTCCAAGAATGAAATGGTAGCACTATTGAAAGCAACGGTGTTTTTGTACAGCTTCAAAAAAACATATTTTTAACAGATTTTAGGAAGTATACATAGTAACAAAAAGGAAAGCAAAAGAAATTCAGTATCCTAATATAATAACTTCAGCAAATTCATATTTTAGCACTTACAATGCAAACCTGGAGAAGGAGTTAGGCAAAAAGATCAGAGAACATCTGAATTTTTTGCAGGTACAGAAAAGACTCCAAAAACATTCTCAGATGAAGGAAAACATGTAAGTGTGAAGATGCCACCTTCAGTGGGCAGAAGCCTCCCCATCCCTGATGGCCAAGGCTGACCAGGCACAGTGCCCCAAACTTCCCTGAGCCCCAGGCACCCATGAGGAGGTGGGCTTGGCTTTGCTGTCAGTGCACACTGCCTTCACCGTGAGGAAAGGAGAGCAGTGCAGAACAGGAGAACAGGATTTTTGGCATCTGGAGCTCAGGAAGATGCATAATATGAGACAGTACCTATGGGCTACTACAGGGCAGAGTGAGACTGTAAAAACTGGAATCAACAGCTTAGAAGAGCAAGACAGGCAGAGAGTGACAGGATCCATGGAGAAGTGGAGATGAGAAGGAACAGAGTAGGGAAAAAAGGCATTAAAGCAAGACCACCCTCAACAGTACGGACAAGCCCTCAATTGACTGGTGGAGATGGGCAAACAAGGAAAACCACTCAGAAAACATTGCCCTCTCTCCCCAGCACTCTGACAATTCTCCCCCTCTCCAGGAAGATGAGGACAGCAAGCTCTGGGCAGGAATCAGTGCAGCTGGAAGTGAGGCTCACAAGGACAACAGCAGAGAGTCAAGGTGATGGACAGGGTGACATTTCTCTTCTCCTCACCAGACATACATAAATACTATCCAGGCTGCAAGGTAAAGAATCCAAAGAGAGACCTGTGGTATTTAAGTGGACTGTGCAATCTTAACTCAGTTGTCTTGTGCAGATGTATCATGGCATAATATAAATATATCACACCAGTCTTTTTTACCTAAAATGTCACACTCAGGATAGAGCCTGCTGTCTTAACAAAGTAATTTCATATTTTATTTTCAGCATTTGTTGAAAAAGCCTGGCTTTATTTACTCTGTGTATGACTCCATATTGATAAAGCAACTCCTTTTTAGTTTTCTGAAGTCACCCATCAGCATAATCTTTATCCTGTATCAAATGAAGCAGTCTACAAACAAGCTTAAGCACTAAATTAAGAGGACTAAATTAAGGTTGGACAAGTTAATTATGATTTTCCCCCTGCTCCTTCCTCTCCCCCCCCCCCCCCCCCCAGTTTCTCAGTGCTTGGGCTTTGTGCCTCAGCTATGCAATCAGCATTGACTCTTGTGGTTCATCCCTGAGTGTCACTGCAATGCACTGAAGTCATGGCTCCTTTAGGACTGTAAATTTTAGATGAAAGTTGCATTAAGATAAGAAACAGAAAGGACTAATAAAAACAGTAATTAGAAATGTAGATTACATCCTTTGAATCTACACATGAATTACATTAGAGCAAGTATCATGACTATTCAATGGTATAATAATCTTTGGAGCACACGCTTATAAAGAAATTAAAAAGCAGCCCTATGTTTGAGCGTCTAATGGTATAAACAGATCAGACTTGCAAAGAATGGTAGGCAAACAGATGGAGAGGAAACTCAAGAAAAATACCACTGCATGCTCTGAGATCCCAAGAACATGTTGCTGGCAGAACTGGGTGTCTGCAGTCCCAGATCAGCACCCCCCTAAACATGAATTGTGGGACCAACTAATTGTGGAACCAAACTAATCTGCAGTGCTTCTGTGGAAAGTCAGGAACACAAACTCTCCTTTATTTTAATGTATAAGCAGTACTAACATTCACTTTTCACTCTAACATACTGGTATTATTCTTATCATTTTATCATTAGGATTATTGTTTTCCCTACACATTTGCAATAGCATCCATCATGACAGTATTGGAGAGCTTTCAACATCTCCATTTCAGTTAAATGAATTGCATAAATTCTCCTGTTTCTACAGAGGCCAAGAGGCACAGAGGATGAGAGGTTCTTAGCAGGGCTTCTGTAAAGGTAAAGATGCACAGCTCTGTAGAGTTAAAGATGCACAGACTTTGTCTAAATCAGCTTCATTATCTTCAGTAATACCAAGCAGCAAGTATTAATATAAAATCTTTGGGGAAAAAAAAATTACCAGAAAAGAGGAGCATGTAACTTTGACTCTTTCTATGGATTTTAATTGATTTTTAATCTGCTGCTGGTAGACTGTAAATAACTGCTGAAAGCACACACGAGTGCAAGTCAATGAGAAGTTTTATTAGTTTGCTTTCAGAGAATTAGAGCGATGATGGAAGGACTCTCAAGCAGGCAGAGGCCCACAACCTGAATGGTTTCTCTTCTCCTCACAGGCCATTTGAACACTGCCTCCATAAGGGTCCAATTCAGCCAGAATTTACATCTGACTTCCACAACACACAAGCCCAGGACGGCTGCAAAGGAATGGCTCACGTTATCAATTTTTTTGGTAGACTAGGGCCTTAATTAAATAGCAAGGCAGACAGTAAAAATTCTTGTACACAGCACACCTTGTCTATAAATCCTTTCAGAGTTCCAGAAAAGGTTATGAAACAAATAATCCTTTTTTTTTTTTGTTCTTTACCCAAAGGGAAGGGTTTTGCATGTAAAAATTTACTTTTTCCACTTGTTTTCATCACTTTGAATGTCATGCTGATTATATTTTTATACAGCACACTCTGCAAGTGTTCCCAACACTTGGTTTTCTTCACATCAATGGTCTTACTGACTTTTAGCCTGCAGTTAATTTTTGTACAAAGGACAATTAGGACCCCAGATATATACTTCTCAGGTGGCACCCAAACCTTCAACTCTTCCACCTCCCTCTAATTTCATTCTGCCGTTTGAAAAGAAGTCAACAAATAAATCAAGGTCAGAAGAGCTTTACTTTCAGTGAACCCAGGCTAGGAGGAGAAATGGCAGAGTACCCTGCTTCAAAACCAGCCTGGACAACATCTCTGCTTCTGCCCCTTCTCCCCAGCAGTGACAAACAGCTCACAGAAACACATCTGTGCATCTATTCTCAGGAGAGATCCTCAGAACAGTCATCCCATGCTACACTCAGGTTCTACAAGCATGGCACGAGGCACTTGTTACTTGATATTTGTGTGACTCACCCAGATGGAGATAGTAAGAGAACAGCAGAATTTACTGTCAGTTCATCAACCACCACAGACACTTCAGAGGTTGCTTCAGCATCCTGCCTATCATTAAAAGTGACTACAGAAAAAATATTTGCATACTCTGAAAAAATGAACACAAAAAAAAAAAAGGGAGAAAGCCAAAATACAACCAAAGCCAGTAGCCAATTTTCTTAGCTGACCTAAAATTTTGTAAGGATGGTGGCACCCCATCATCTGCTCACATGAAAAAAAAATAGAAAAGGGAAGTTCTTCACTTAAATTTGTGACTCACAATAGCTTAGCACAGACAAATGGAAGGAAATGGCAAAACACAGTCATAAAAACTGCATGTATGTTAAGTGCGGGATATTTCTTTGAGAGGATTTTAGAAATAAGCCCAGAAATTACTCACTTCACTGACCTTCCTCTAAACAGTCAACTCTACCTGATGCATGGGTCCTGTGCATTATCAAATTTGTGGATTAATTGTGCAGCAGTGCAAAGATGGCTGAAATCACCCAGTCTTACTTGTTCCGCTCACATCATCAGTGATAAAATTTACATTTACACATTTACACATCCCTTGCTGTGGTGGAAGATGACTCATTTTATCAGGCATTACAAAGGCACAGGGCTCTTTTAGGCAAAAAAGGGAATCCTAGCATCACAGAAAAAGTATGAAATGGAAAACCAGAAGCTATTGAGATTAGAATATTACCCGTTTAACCCTGTTTATCAAGATAAATGTGCTACCTAACAATACAAAAGGACAGCATCTTGGTTCCATGCCTAATTTGAGAAGAAAATATTTTACACAAGTAATATTTATGAAGACACCACTGGCCCAAACTCCATGAGGGTATTATGAGGGACCAGATAGCTTCTAAGGTGAACTGCAAAGAGAAAAATCAGTGACATCCTCACATGTTCAGATAATTTGCCCTGGTGTACTTCTTGAGAATGCCTTTTTAGCTGGCCATTGTTAATAGATCTTACAGACCAAATTGAGCCCAGATAAGTATTTATTTGGGTGATTATCTAAATGCTATGATCAGTGAAGTGTTATTTCTGACTCGTAGTGGCTAGCACATATCCAGAAGAAAAACACCACAATGCCAACTGAGAGACTTCTCAGGGAATTACTGATTACACCAAAGCCCTCCTCAATTTTAGTGATGGTGGCTGCTGCCATGGTCATCAGACAGCTGACAAAACCCTTCCAGACTGAAAATTCCATGAGTGCACATAACAAAACCAAACTCTTGGGACAAAATAACCTCCTGATGATGTTCTGCATTATTTGGCAGTCTCAGGTTAATTCCTTGGATGGATTCATACACACAAAGACCCTCCAACTAGACAATTATTCCTCTGTTTTGACTATAAAATAAATGGTTAAATCCACTAGTCACTGGCTCATAAAACAATTTGTTGAAATAATGAACTCAAATATATTAATAGGATACAGAGGTTCACCATTAATTGTTTAATCCATTGCTGCATAATATTGTACTGAATTATTCCCACCCCACCCCCCCCTTTTACTCTTGCTAGGAACTGACACAAGTACAATAATTAAAATATATTTCAACACAACCATTTGGAAAATCGCCAACATTTTCAAGAACTTATAATTTTCTTGCTTCCCCCTTTTCCCAAGATAAAATACAGTTTTGACATCTTGGTAAAAAAACAGTTGCAAACTGTTACTTACAATTTAGGGAAAAATCACTGTTTTAATCATGACCTTTCATCTGTCCTTGATTTGGAGCGAAAGGGTGGGGGAAATTGGCCACTTACAGAAATAATCCTACTGGGCTTTCGTCTCACTGATTGACAGCCTCATGTGGCTAAACACATTCACAATTATAAATAAAAACTACCCTTCTCAAAATGGCAGAACTTATCCTCCATCAATCAAGATGTGCTTGGAGCAAGTATAGCTTTTAGTGGAGATGGTAAAAATGATCTTTGATAGATGTGATAAACATTAATTCTGCATTGTCCACCTCCAAACCTATTAGACAAAAGAACACTCCCAATAATTATTTGTGTAAAGCCCAGAATAGCTAAATACTTCCCATGTCATTAATACACAAATGAAAAACACATTAATAAATAAAATCCAGTGTTAATAATATGGTAATAATATACACCAATAGGCTCTTTTTCATTTCATTCTATATGAACATGAGCTATTGGAAAAACACAGCTGCACTATTGGCTGCAGTGTCCTTACAGATATTTTCAAAATGTGACAGAGCACATTTTCTGTCTCAGACTCAAAGCCAGTGCCTTGTTCGCGTTTGTCTGAGCTGCCAATGAACCGAGTGAGCTAAACCATGACAAAATGCTGCACTGTTCCCTAGAGTGAATCTCACACCCCTCTGCAACAGGCAGAGAGGTGGATGCAGGGCAGAGCACAGCCTCAAAGCTGTGGAGGTGACTTGGAAATCAAGGTGACACAAAATTATCTCAGGCTTCTTCCTACCTTTCTCTAGACACTTATTTCCAAAGTCAAAAGCCAAAGTCAGAGCAATTTGGCAGAAAATCCTGTGTAATGATCGACACGCCCCAGTCACTTTGTAGGGGGGAAGACCTGCTCTCTTTCCCTTTTGGGGATCTCCTGCAACGCCTCTTCCTCTTCTGCAGCAGAACCACACCCAAGGCACCAGACTGGAGGGCAGGCAGGAGCTTCTCATGTGTGGGAGACTCCAAAGTCTTCCCAACTCAGCCCAAGCCCTGCATTAGCAGTAACATTCTTACGAGCATTTCTCTTCCCACAGCTGGTACAAGGGATCAGCTCTGCTGTCTCCAGCAGGCTCAGAAGTATCCCCAGCCTTTGGAGAGAAGGACAGGGATTTCCCCTCTTCCTCCTACCAGCACACCAGCCCCTGGAAGCCGGGAGGCAGCTTGGAACAGGAGCCACGGCAGCAGGTCAGGCTAGGCAGGAACAAGGCTTGTCTGTCTAGGTGAGATCCCTGCCAGCCTTCTTGCTAAAATTAGAAAACAGGCGACAGTACCTTGGCGCCTGTCACTTGCTGGAGAAAAATCTTTATCTCTATCCACAGCCAAAGGGTGGCATTTTGGCTGCTGCCTGCCAGCTCCAAGCCATGGCAGTACCTTGCTGTCAGCTGGGCTCTTGGGTGGCAAAACCCCTGCCTGCCACCAGCTGCCTCTGCTCTGTGCTCCATCACTATCCTCCCCACAGAACAGCACCAACAGGAGGAAGCCGAGCACAGCTTGAAACAGGCAAAATTTTCCCAAGGCAGGGACAACAATTTTTACTCAGATATTAAAATTCCAGCCTGGGTAGGTCCAGAAGTTAATTCAGCGTGCAAACAGGAGTGTCCATAATTCACACAGTTACAGCAGTATCACTTTTTAATCCAAAGATGTTAACCTCTTTCACATAGATCACAAGCACTAAGTGTCACAATATTCCTGTGACAGAGCAGGAATTATTGTGCTCGCTTCTATTAGAAGCATTTAAATTGATCTATTACCTATGTACATTACAGATATATCCTGCTGCCACAATCTTGAACACACTGATCCTCAAAACTCTTCTCTGAAGTAGGAAATGCTATTTTCACAATTTTGGGTAATTGGAAACCATGGTGCAGCCCATGGCCAAATGCAGATCTAAAAATCCTGGGCCCTCCACTTTCAATTGGCTAGGTATTCCTGAAGGCATAGACACATCCAGTAAAAACCCTCTAGTTAGGGATTAGGTGGAATCTAGGCCTAAATAGGGTTGAAAATTTGCCTTAATGCATTTGGGTATCTTTCCTGCTTTACCCCTTTGCAGCCAAAACATGCCACGGGGCTCTTGGCCAGAAAGTGAGGCTGCAGCCAAGGCTCACAGGGGCAACCCCACAAGGCCTCAGCTGCTGAGCTCTCAAAGCAGCAGCCCTTCCTTCCCTTGTCCATAATGAAACAGAAAACAAAAACACTCATAAATAGAAAGAAAAATAATAAAACAAAATGAAACAAAATGGCCATCCTTTCAATTAAAGATCTGAAACCAAGATGTTTCTCCTTCAAGAATTAAAAAAGTCTTGTTTTCCTCCCTTTTTGTTTCAGCTTCTTCATAATTATTTTGTGGTCATTAGAGAGGTTTACGCTGTAGAAAGAATGCTGAGAGAAAGGAAACAGAGGCTGAGTTTTTAATGTAATTTTTGAAAATGAAGAATCTCTTGGGTAAAAAATCATACCACTTTTTTTCCTAAGCTATATATAGGTTGAAGCACCTAGGGTTTGGCTATGTCTGCATAAGCATTATAAAGTTGCCACAATGTTATGGTTTTATTGACAAATCCCTTCAAAAGAATTGTATTTGCTGTCAACTCTGAAATGCAGCATGTTTACCCAAAACAGAAAATAAGATGATGCTCTTCACCCTACTGTTTTAAGTCCACATTTTAGGAATCTATCATTAGATTGTTATTTGACTATAAAAGGTTGGAAAACAAAATGCTGCTCTCAGAAAATTATACAAAACCCAAGTTGTTGGATTTTTTTTTAATATCTATTCAGGTCTCATTTACCCTTATATTTGACACAAATGAAAATAAAACAGCATTTTAAGCTCCTGGAAATGACAGTATCATGTTAGCTAGATAAATAACACAAAGCTATTATTGAAATTCTGATAGCATTTGGTTTACTGGTAAAGGAAAATTACCTGTAATGCATAGTTTAAATAATTACTTTTAAACAAAAGCTTCTTTTCTACAACACTTATTTATCTTCTGAGACTAGCTCAGCAGGGTTATGTATTTTATGAAAATTGCCTTCAGACTGTTAATGGTGGGGTGTGTGTTAGCACAGGAGAAGGGATGCCCATTTGACTCCTGTTCCTAATGCAGGGAGCTGGTCCAGATTCTGGAGAGCCAGAGCTCTGCTGTGCATTTGGAGATGTCAGAAACACTTGGCCTTCCTCCTGAAAACTGGCAGCAGCATTTCAGGGCAATGGAGCAGACAAACTGGGAATCTCTAACTGTGCTCAGGACAGCAGCAAGAACAACCACCAAACCTGAAATACATTTCAGTTTTCAGTTTTTTTATTTCAGAAAAATATTTAACTTCATTTCAAGTCTCTCAGTGTGAAATTATTTTGTTTGCTCTTACTCATCATTTCTCTCTTCTCTTTCATGCTCAGCACTGGGTGTTCCCTGTGTCAAACTAGCAATACAGCTATTCTATATTATGTATATTATATATGCATTATATATTACAGATATATAACATATATATGTAATATATATACATATATGTATTATATATTACATATTATGTAACATCTATGTAACCACTAGATGTTATATGTTATATATGTATTATATATTACATATATGTATTATATGTTATATATGTATTATATATTACATATATATAGTGTGTATATATGCATATATGTGTAATATATATGTATTATATATTACATATATATTACACATGAACTACAGAAATATAACTGTATAACTATTCTGAACTGCTCCCTGGTGAGTTTATGTGGCAGATAACCAGCACAAATCGCCAAGATATTTCTGAAAGATCTTGTTTCCTCCCTGAGGAAACCACAGTCAAAATGCACTTTGGATCCACAAAGCACAGGCACTAACACCTGGGATTGTCCCTCTGGAGAAGCTGTGGAGCAAACACAAACACTTAATGAGCCCCTGGCACAGGTCATGCCTGCCCTGTATGCTTGAGCAGGTGGTTCAGCTTGGTTTGGTCTTTCCACTACCACCAATAATTCCACATGAAAAACAGGCACATCTATCTTCTCACATACTTACAACAACCAAGTCAATTTGCTTTATTAATTCACTCTATTTTTATATATGTTTACTTACTCATATGGCCCCATTCATCTGTTCAACATCTTTGTCTTTAAAGGGATCAAAATTCTAGAAATTTAAAATTGTGATTTTTTTCACATAAGCAAACACCAAAAATGCTACTTGTACTTCAGAACTGGAATTGCTAAATGAAGTGGTCTCTCCCCTGACTTGAACAAATATCTATCAAGAAGCAGAAAAGGAAGTAAAAAACTTCTCAAAGTTATGTCAAGTTACTGGCCAAGAAGAGACATCAGGATTTGTCCACTGAATCAATCCTGAATTTTAGCGAAGCTCAACAGCTCCACAGAACTAATTTTTAAGAGATGCTTAAAGAAAACCATGACAAATGTTCACTAGCTGATGTTCACAGGTTCTGAGGTGTCCACAACACCTTCAGGAGTCCCAACTCATCACCTCAGACAAACAGTTCAAATGCACACCAGCTCCTGGTAGGCTGGAACACCTCCTGGTGGAAGTGACAACATTGAACAAGCATAGAAAGCAGAGAAGACAAATGAGCTCAACTACTTTTTTTTTTTTCCTAAAATAAAGAGCATTTCCAATTTCAGAAAAAGTGAACAAGAAGTGAACACCCACACACAGCCTCAAAGTCAAAGAAAAACAAAGATTTCCAGAAACCCTGCCCTTCAGCTGGCCCAGACACACCAGGAGCAGTCAGATCCTGCAGATCTGGACCGGGAACAGGAATGGGACTTATCATAGGGAAGCACAAATTAAATGCTTGAGTTTTTAACTGCTGATTCAGTTACTCCCACTATCTAAAGAAAGAAAGGAAACAATATGCCTAAAAAAAAGTGTACCAAGTGCAGGGCACACATATAAATAAACCCCAAACTTCTTCATAGGAAAATGGCAGAGGAATCATGTATCATCAAGGACAGCTTGGCTTTTTAATTGCAGATTTTTTTTTTTTGTTTGGAAAAACCTTTCTAAAAAGCAAGCCAAAACTTTACCAGAAAAGTGACCAGGAGCATTCTGACCTAAACTAAAAAGGCAAAAAGGATCCAGCCATGTGCACAGAGAACTTGTTCACAGAAGAAGGCAGAAACAAGGAGGTAGACCACTGGGCTATAACTTCAGATCCCAAGCAGATTGAGCAAAGACATTTCTAGGTTTTCAGCATTTCTCCAAGATCTGGGGCCACTTCTCATTCCCAACTCAGCTGCCTTTTCTCACTGCTTTCAGGAAGAGGTACCATGTGATCCATTGGCTCTTCTGGAGTTTACTTGATTTTCATGGCCTGTGATTTTTCAGCAAGAAGATGGTCACCCACCCTAGCTAATGATACCGAAATTAATGAAGATTACATTAAAGAACCTAGTCTTGGTTGCATTTAATTTTTTTTTTTTTTTTTTAAAGAGAGAAACAAACCCATAGTTTCTGTTTGTCAGAACAGGCAGAAAGGACATTTCACACATGTTTCTGGTGCCCTCAGCGTCTTCAGTTATCATTTCCTGTTTCATCCCATTCTCATGGATATGTGGACAATGTGCATGATTTTAACCTATGTTGTCAGGGAATATTCACCCACAGATTTCTCAGTTACCTGAACAACTGCTGGGTACAAAATGAAGAGACAAAAAAGAACCTTATCCCAAGCCTCTTCAGTGATATTAAAACATCCTAATACTTTCTTAGGTGAGAGTCCTTACAGTTGACATAACAGTAAGCAAACTCACATATGAACACTCCAATAAAACAGGACATTATGGTTTGGACCTGCTCCCTCGACATAAATATGATACTCTTCAGACCTGGTGGGTCTAACAATCAGTCAGAGATACCCACCCAGAAGTCATTCTTGTAAACAAGCCTTACTCTTGGATTTCTACAAAAACTAGCCCAAAAAGCCCCAAAACCAGAGCCATCAATGCAAGTAAGAGATTCAGATCTCAAAATTCAGGATGACATAGAAAATAAATGACGTGCAAGAACGGGAGCTTCCTCCCTCTCACACCCATGCTCAGAACTGCATGCAAATATTGTGAGCTTGTAGATTACCAATTTAGCAACTGGTTTCATTTTGAGACCTTTTTGGAGGGGAAGTAATACAGAAACAGCAATTCCTCCCAACCCACTTCCCATTGTCACCACACAAACAGACTTAAATTCTCAGGTTGACAAAAACTATATCTGCAACAAAAAAATGGGATTATCGTGAAAATTTGCCCAAGAAGGCTTATATTATTTACCAACTGGAAGTAAAATCTGAGGCAAGAATACAACCTCAGACAAACTCCTTATTTCATAGAGCTACTCTCTCCAGCCCACACTGGGTGTACAAGTTGCAGACCACGGAGATCTAAGATGCTTTACCACTTTTTTGTGGAGGAGGTTTCTGCACCTCTACTGATACTCAGCTCTTTCTCATCAAAATCATATAGAGGGATAAGTCATAAAAAATTCCTACTTTATTTGGAAAAAAGAATGAATAATTTATTTTAATGACTTTAAGACAAGCTATGCATTAAAAAATACTAACATTCCCACTCTTTCAATCTCTGTCTGATTTTACTTTTTATCAGGAAGACAAGTTCTGCCACATGGGTTCAAATTTTTTTATACATTGATCTTCCTATTGTAATTTTTTTTTTTACTATGATGTTAAATTAAACTGCAGGAATATCTCTCTAAGTGCATTTGTATATACACAAACACGCTGTATTTGACAGCTGTTTTCTCCACCTTTTCCATGTCATTTGTTACCACTCTAACTGCAACATCTTTGTAGTGGGATCCATGCCTTTCTATTCTTACCTGCACTTCCAGTTCAAATTTGATCAGAGTTTAGAGTAACATAATGTTTACATGCTCAGGAACTATAATAATAAATCACTCACTATCCTGATTGTGTGGGAAGGCACATCTACAAAAATCAAAAGCAGCATGTGAAAAAATAACTTATAATATTTGAAAGTCAAATGTATCATGATAAAAGGCAGTGGAATCAGAGGCTGAGCCTAAAGAATTACCTGCAGCCTGCCATGCTTTAACTACCAGTTCCTGCAGACAACTAAGCTGTTATGAAAAAGCCCAGAAACTGAGCTTTAATAGTAAACATATGACCCAGTACAGACAGGGAGACAGCCTGATGCATTCTACTGGTTTTCTTGGAGATCACGTCACTTCACAGCAAAAAACCAGATGCCAACATATGGGTTTGAAAACTGCAAAAAAAACAAGAAAGTGCTGGCAAATAAAAAAACCAAACCAACCCAAATGTCCAAATGCAGAAGATAAATTCTTCCAAGCTAAACATGTCCAGCTTGTAAATTAGTAGCACACACTGAAAACACAAATACTTTATTCTCAGACAAAAAAATTTTGCAAGTTAATCTATATTTATAATACTGGTGAGTCTTCTCAGAAGTTCAAGGGACCAGATTATTTCAGATTAGAAAATTATTTATTCTCTTGTCAGCCACAAACTTATTTTGATCTGTGAGCCTGAGCCAAGCTTGTTCCATGTGCCTGCAAACTCACAGTCAGGAGAGTTTGGGATCTTTCCCATGACATGTTGCTTAAAGCCTCCTCCAAAAAGCAGCCTAAAGGCTGTGTGGGTGAGTAAGGGAGGCATTTACTGTCCCACAGAGCTTATTATCCCAACATCAGACAAAGCATGACAGGTGCACCCAGCAGGGAATTTCAAACAGGGCACCACTTATCTTAGTGCTATTGACATTGTTGGGGGCTCTGAATATTAAAATTTAAATGCATTCTTACAGATTTAGAGAAGGGGGTAGAAAATCCAAGATTCTGACTACAGTTTGCCACAGATAAAAGGCAGAGAAGCAGAAACATATCAGTCCCTTCCTGTTTGGATGAGCTGAGACAGTCACAGTGCTGCAGTTGCACACAGTCACATCGTAGGTATCAGTAGCTCTGCCTCCCTAAGAGCCCAGGAAAGGCAGCAGGACAATTTATATAATTGACTGGATCAGCAGCCATACCTGTTATTAAGATTACTTCACATGAGAGATTAAACAACTACCTGCAGTTGTTCAAACCCCACCAGTATTTTGCCATTTCGGCTGATTTATCTCTGGTGCGTGACTGCCTCAGGCTGTGTGCTTTGGAAATGGGATAGCTTCTGCAAGAACAGGGGTACAGAATATTACACTGACAATTCTTCAAGCTCCTCCTCTGAAAAACACTTTGGTGCTTCAAGCTTCAGAGGAAGGTTTGAAACCTGGCAGTCTGGTTGGGGCTTTTGTTCCCATGAACAGCCTTTTGTCCCTAAATGTGCCTCAAGTAAGCCCTTAGGAACTGTCTTTGCAAACCGCAGTCATCCAGTGAGTAGTGCTTGGCTTTCCAATGTTGTTATTGTACTTTCAGCGTGGTTGTTATATGAAAGCAAGTGTTGTATCTTGCTTTTACTGTATTTCACCTTCACCCCTTTTAAAACCATGTAGAACAGGAAATGAGAGTAATCAAACGAGGCTTCAAAGGAGACAAAGCAGTGAAGCTACAGATAGCACACAAGTCCCTTAGCAAAATATTTCTTGAAATAATGAAAACACCAGCCCTCAAACCGGGCAACTTTGTCCAAGAAGCTCACACACTCTGCCACCTTTACACCAGCTCGTTACTCCCCAGCCCTTCCTACATTTCTCCTTGAGCCACTCTCCTGCCACAGGGAACCTTTTCCGCCCCTGTTGCAGGTGAGGAACCAGCAAAGCAAAGCCTTTGAAACAAAATAACTGAAGGATCAAGGAACTCAGCTGGACTGTGCAAGCCCTGCACCAGCCTCATCTTTCAGAGCGGATCCAACACGCTGCCAGTTCACATCAGCACCTCCAGAAACGCCTCCCCGGCAAGGAACAAAACACACCTCTTACCTGCCAAGTCTCCCACCTTCAGTTCTCAACTCTTTATGTTCTTCTGCTTCCAACTGCTGACAGTAGCAAGGGGAAAGAAAAGAAAAAAAAGAAAAATCAAAGGACAAGTCACAACTACGTCATTCAAAACCCTTTTCTTATTCATTACAAGTGTCCTGAGCAAAAATCTCAGGGAAGTGGGGTTTTCTCTACTCAGTTTTCTACAGAACTCAGGTCAGGCTCATAGCAAAGCTTCCCCTAAAATATGAGATGCTGAACCTGAGACCAACACCTGTGGCACAAGGAGGAGAGGGAGCTCTCATTAAAGGAAAACTAAGCAAAGGGAAACAATGGCTATTAAGGAAAATCTGGGGATTAGGATTCCAGTAACGAGCAAGGTGCTTATTCACAAAATTGTAGCTATACATGTAACTTTAATTAATCAGACCACAGACTCACACAGAATATTCAGGAGCTGAAGGAGGGAGGGAAAAGTGAGAAACCGAACCCCAGTCAGACTGACAGCCATTTCAGTGGACTTTGGATCATACCCAAAGTGGCAGAAATAAAAAAAGATGCAGCAGGAACAGGGGAAATAAATGAGGGAGCAGATTAATAAGTCAAATAAATATTATTAATGGTACAACTTAATTAAAATGCTGAGGAATTGCAAGGTGGGGAGGATAGATTTTGCTCTTCAGGCTCATAAATGGTAGCTTCCTCTACCAGTATCAGTGGAGCAGTTTTAGATTTACGTCAGTGTAACTAAGAACAAAATCAAATTAAGGAGTACGGAGTAACTGGAGAAAAAACAAGCATTACTGAGTGTTCCAACACTGGGAGGCACTCGGATACTATAGTGCTGAAGGCCATGTTACCAGATTGATTAAATGTTTGATCCATTGGTAGGAGATTTATCTGATATGGGGCGAAAGCAGAGAGCTCTCACTCTAGACTACTAATCAGCTATTATTTATATTTTCTGCATGCTATAAACATACAAAGGAGATGCTTTATAGAATTTGCAGTAATAATAATTCACAGTTGTTCCCACTCCTGAGATTAGTTCTAACAGATTTCTTCACCATTTTAAAGATTTTTTGCAAAATTATTTTGAAAGAAGTTTTCATAACAAAATCCCAGGACTTTCTTTCCTGCTCTCCTTTAGATCCTCAAGACTGGTATCAAACACTACAGAAACTAAACCCAGAGCCATTTATACTATTTTTTCTTGCATGCACTGTTTTTCTTGGACAAACAAGGGAGAGTTTCTCTACGCTTCATTGCCAGGCTCGTCGGGAGTTTTATGTGACAGTGTGAAAGTAGCAGTTTCTTTTCAATAGTTTCATGCTCCCACAAACACAGACTAGTTTCTTTCAGACACCTACTTTCACTAATGTACTGCCATTCCTTATGCCATGTCACTTTCTGTCTCTGTTCTAAAACCACAAACTTTAATAAAAATTAAAGCTCCAACTCAAGTTAACCTTTCTTGTATTTACTTCTAGTTTCGCTCTAAAAGCACTGCAATGATGATATTGTGCCCAAGTCCTCACCACTGGGATTTCAAACTACTTGAACACAATCTGTTTTATTACAAATAAAAAAAACTATTCCATCCAGTCTGCCCTTCATTGCCCTGCTAACTCCACAAAATCCACCAATGTGTAACAATGCCTAGAACAAGGCCAGTCACATATTTGTAACACTTCTGTCACCAACATGTACATGTATTTTTTCACTTTTTAGTAGATGGCCTACAGGCACAGAGAAGGTTACTACTGGTAACCTGGGGGAATCTATTTAATCTCAAATTGTAGAGATTTATGTTTAAATAAGTGAAAAAAGGTTCCATCTAGTTTCTGCTCCCACAGGTAAACTTTGATTAGTAATTACTATTTCAGTCCTTAAACTCCAACTAATAATGAGGCCATTAAAAAAAGAGACATGTTTAAGCTTTTTTCTTTTGAATAAAGTCTTAAAACACAAAAAAAATTTTCAAGCCTCTTTAAGGAAGAATACTGATTTCTTTCCAGAGAAGATGTTCTTGGCTAGATTCTAGTCCAGTAGAATCTATCCAGACTCCTCAAAATGTACAACAACTTTAACCAGAATAAGAGGGAGTTTCTCTACAAAGCTGGGAAGCTGTAAGTGAAAAGCTACAGCTTCCCATATGGAAGGTCAATTTGTCTTTCAGATATGAACATTTATAACAGGATTGTGTTGAACAGAGCAGGACACACAGGACACTGTCCAGCTTGGAAAAGACTTGGATGCTCTCCCAAGGTCTAAAGATAACAAGTGCTATTATTATTATCATCATTATTAACCCTACTCTTAAATACAGTTTCAGAAAGAAACAACATTTTCCCAGCACTTCCCTATGAGTTACACGCAGTAGTGGCATCAGGAAAGGCATGGTCCACAACACTGTGGAAAGGAATTACAGAAGGTCCACTTTTAGTTGAGAGTATTTGCTCAATGTCACTCAGAGATCAGGCTCTTAACTGTATTGCAACAAATTTATTCGTGATTAAAAATTAGTAAATAGGCCACCAGTGCATGTAGGATCAAAAATTAGAGTTCAGTGCCTTGGGTGTAGCACCATTTGTACTTGAGATTTATCATCTGCAACATAGAGGAAATGGAGCAGAAAAACTTGTCTCTAAGTCACTATTCCCCTTTCTTCCAGCTTCCAAAAATAAAACAACTTAAAGACATTCTGAAAGCTTCACAGTAAGACCCATGCAAAACTTTTGCCACAAAATGAAAAAATCCCTCATGCTTCATTACAAATCTGAAAAACAAGACAGTATCTGCAAACAACTTTCACACAATCATCATGAGTGTTAAAACAGAAACTTAAGAAAAGCTCAGATATTGAGAAAGAACTATGGCTTTAAGACTAAATTATTTGAAGTAGACTGTTTTCATATATTGTGGCCAAAAGGCAGGGATAAATTAGTATTTTCAAAAACTGAAAACCATCTCAGTGGACTCTGGCAAACAAGTGAAAAAAAAAAGTAGCTTACACATCATTTTACATAGTCCCAAATTTATGTTTAATAGCCATAAGTCTTTATCTTCAGGTGCAAACAACTTGCCTTAGCAGCTGAAAATACTTCATAATTAAATAGTAATTCAGGGTTTCTGGAAATATTTCAGAATTAGACTACAATTTATTAGCCATTAAAAAAGAAACAACAGAAAGCAAGTGACCTATATTACCCATCCACAAAAATAGCATTTGCCTTCCTGGCTCTGTTTTTGTGGTCAGCAATGAAATTAGTCCCATCACTTGAGTGACTCCCCTCCCAGACAACTCTGTGATTCTCATTATGATGGTTTGGAAGTCCTTTACAGCACCTCTAAAATGCAGGGATGGTTTCCATGCCTCTTGTCTGGGGGGTGGCAGCTGCAGCAGAGCTCCCCCAGCTCCCACCTGCAGCTCCAGGACAGTCTTCCCCTAAGGTGCTGTGGTAGGACACACTGACATCCCTCAGGTTTTCACCTCCTTCAGCACTGGCAATGTGGATTTCAAGTACAAAGCTGGGCACTTGGAATCATCAAATCATTAGGACTGAGAAAGACCCTGAAGGTTAAGGGCTGGATTCAGTGGTCTAACAGTGCCAATCCACCACTAAATCCTGTAAGACCCTCAGTGGATGGTGACCCCAAAATTTCCTGGGCACCCTGTTCCAGTGCTTGGCAACCCTTTTGGTGGGGAAACTTCAACATGCAAAAGCCTGGAAGAGCAGCTCAGGAGGCATAAACTGCACTGCTCACCTCACTGTCAGCATGGAGCACCCAAAAATTACTGTAACATGGTTGAATTTTAAACGGCTTCAAGACTTTTACATGAAAAAAGAACTGGTCCGACTTCCCACTCTGATGTTGCAGGCACGTGGCATTTGTTAAGCCTCCTCCCATCTAACAAGAAACCATCCTGAGGGTGTACAACAACCACCCAAACAAGAAAGCAAACAACTCTAGCCCCTCAAAAGACTCCAAAAATAACAGAAGGGTATTTACAGCCTTTACTACCTTTCCAGTATAGAGGACATGCTTGTACAGAAAATTTCCAAAATCAGATATGGCAGAATCACTAATAATCCATTTGCACTCTGAGTGAGCTTGGCTAATGAATTTAAATGAGAGCAGAAGCAAGCCACAGACAGACAGATTTTTAATATCCTCATATTTTCTAGTAATGCTGTAATTGTATTTAATGTTTCACTTTGTTGTGCATTTTATTGTTGAGACTTTAAAATCATCTGGGATCCCTTTGGGATATACAGCACTATATAAATGTAAGTTTTTATTATAAAATAATAATCACTGGCCATTTAAATTAAACAATAGCTACTTGATTATACTTAACCAAGTTTAAGCTCTAATAAAAAAATTATTACATATAATCTAAATTAAAGATATTTTTTGTCAGTTCAAAGAACCCAAAGTTTTTCACATTGGATATGCAGTGTCCTGCAGCACCTGGAGCTTGATCCTGCAGTACTCAGATCAGTTAGCACTTCTGCTGCTTTCAGTTAAATACCTTGACAATTTCATTTTTCTGAAGCAGCAAAACTAAGATTTATTTTGTTTCCCACAGTCATTTGAGAGAGTATTCACCTGCACCTTTAGTATTGATCCCGTAGTGTCTAGAACAGTTTTGGTTTTTTTTTTGGCTGTATCACCAGCTATATATACACATCATAAATCTGAGAAATTATTTCAATCCAACACAGAGATCTTTGAGCTTACACTCAAGTAGCAAACTTGGTGTTTGTCCTGTCAGTTGGTCACAATGTGGAACACAAAAGCAGCTAACCTTTCCTCTCTGTGGTCAGAGGTTCTGACCTGCTCCTGTGATACATCCACAGGGACTTGCATCCAAAATACCCACCTGTAGTCTTGTGCATGAAATAGTCCATGCAGCCATATGAGATATTTCAGGATGCTGCAGATTCTAAAAGTCCTGTTGCCAGGCATACTTCAAAATCCCTAAATCCTGCATTCAGCAATAAGGTACAGTGACATTTTGTGCAAAAAATATTTTAGAAGATTATTTGCTTGGCTTGGAACTGTTAGAAATCACATCTTCAGGCTTTGAATCTATGGGGGAAGAAGCTGAAAGTCCAACATGACTCTAGGAATTAAGGTTAAGAGAAGAACCTTATTTTTGCTCTCTCCTAATAAATACCACAAGACCAGGGGCATGGGTTGTCAGTGGAAATGTCTTTCCTGGCTGACTTGCCATGCTTCGGGTGTCTTCTCTGTGGAATGAGGACAGTGGCATTAACCTTGATATTGATGAACAGCACTGTAGATGGGGCTATGCTACCTTTCAATGACAACAGCTCATCTTGGGCACCTCTTAGCATCAAAAAAAATAGAAAAAATCTATTCCGGAGTCAATGACCTGTTGAGAAGTGATGATTAACCCACATGGGTTAAGAACACAATCAGCCCAGGATCCCTCCAGCTGAGATGGTCAGACTGTCTTAATGGTTGCAAAAATCTAATGGGGGCTGAAACACTCTAGATCCAAAGAGGCAGGGTCAGGTGACAGTGTTCAAAACCTAGTGACCACAGAAAAGTGAATAACATTAGTTTGGATGAGCCTGGAACTGTAACCTTGATTTCAATCAGTTTTGATTCTTCTGAACGATTAAAAAAAAAAAATCTAAAGTTTGGTATCAATATCTCTATTTTTCCTGTTTCCTCCTCAAAACATTTTTTTAAAAGTGAGAGGTGGGTGAGTTGATTTTAAGTAAAAAAATTACTAAAAAGCACTAATTTCAAAACAACCCCATACATTTATCCCAATGAAAGTATAAATATTTTGCTCTGAAATAGACACTTCTTTAAAAGTGTTCAATTTTCATGTAAAAATTGTTCATTTTAATTAAAAATTAAAATAACTTAAGTGAAGAAAGACTGCATATGCCTGAGAACTTGGTGTTAATTCCTTAAGGCCTGGGCTAAGATCACACTGGCTTAAGATTCCCTCTCTCCAGCAATGCAAATAACTATGACATGCCACAGACCCTTCACATACACTTAATGACCTCAGTGGCATTCTGCCAGCTTGTACCAGCTGAGAATCTGGGACAGAAGCCCCAGCTGAAACCAGGGCTCCCTGGCAGATCCACACACACACACAGCTACAGACAGCCCTCACAGCACAGTTTGTAATTTAAAAGGACAGCAAAACCAAAAGATGAGAAGTAGAGATTATTATTAAAAGGGAGTATAAGCATCTGTTGCAAAGGGACAAACCTGAAGAAAAGGAAGGCACGGATTTCTTGAGTTCTAGGCTCCCAACTAATAATTCCCTTCCTTAAGGCCTTTTCTTGGACTCAGGATGGAAGCAGACATTTAATAAATTAATAAAACCCCAGTAGTGTAAAAGCACAGCAATGACACAAATATTAGCTAACTTTGATTTTAAACTGTTACCCCCTGGCATCAACTGTTATCCCCTGCTTGCTGGAGCACGCTGCCAGCACTCCTTTGGCTGCACAGGGTGGTGGATGATGCCACCCATGTCCTGAGCCACCAGGAGATGCTGCCTTCAGTTGGGCATGTGTTTCCTGCAGTGTCTGAGCAGAGTAGGGTGCCACCCATCCCTCCAGCCAGCACACACCCTGGCACAGCAGTCAGCTGCTGGAGGGTGACATCCTGAGGTGGGCAGTCACATCTTGCCAGCTGTGGGGAGGAAAGGGGAGCAGGGCGGGGTGGCACGAGACCCATGTTGTGGTTTCACTGGAAGGACACCACCTGTCACAAGGAATTACCATTCATGTGCACCATCAGCACAGCTGGATTGAGACCAGGAAGTGGTGGTGACAAACAGCACTTGCAGGATCACATAATGAGGGGCCAGGCTGCTTCACTGGAGCCGCTTCACTCAATTAGTAGACAAGGCTTTTAATGCTGCTATGCACAACCAAAGCAATTTTGATTACTTAGAGCTAAATCTCCATTTAGAATGAGTCAGAAGCTGAAACATCCTTTTTTTTTTTTTCCCCACCCCATCCCCCTCTTTCTTTCTTTTAATATAATTTATCTCCAGATTGTTCAAATGGTAATAAGCTGACTGAAGGCTGGACACATTAGCCTCTGTTTGTGGCCAAGTGATGTTGAAACATACTTTTTAAAATAAGTTCAAAGAGTATCTATTCTAGCAAATGAAACTGATACAAAGATATCAAGTAATCAATACTATGCCAGAAATAAGGGCCAAATTTTTCCTCTTTTCACTGTAATTTAACTACATCTTTGAAAGGGGATATTGGTAGAACAGGCAGAATTTCATGACAGTACACAAAGAGAAGTAGCATTCTTGGCTTGCATCTCCTTGTGCTGGGTTTACAGTAACTAATGTGATTGATTCTGTTAGCCAAAGACCAAAACTGGATTATCTCCTGAATAGGAGATAATTTTTTTTTCATTTAGCATAGATTTTAGTTGATGTTTAGGAAGTGCAATTTAACCCCAAGAAACTCACGAAAACCTGAACAAAGTCTGCTAACACTAACAATATTTCAGAGTTATTTCTGCTACCTTAGGTCCAGACCTGTGTTTCCATTGTTAAAAAGGGAATTGCATAATTAAGGAAACTTTTGCAGCAGTTTAAATGTAGATCCTATGAACAAGATGCTACTGTCAAACCCCCCTCACCATTGTACCTTAGGGATTCATGTATTCACTGAGATCAGGACCTGAACTTAAATTAAATACAATTTAGAGTAAGGACCTGTGTGTGCACCATACTCCTGTATCTGCCCTAATCAGTGGTATGTCAGGATCTCGTCATCAATCTTTTCAGCCCGAGTTCTGGAAAAGCCCTCATACATTCCTGGCACTGGGAGTGGATCCCAGATAGCTGTTTTCACAGGAGATAGCCTGCCCACACACCTACAGAATTATTCTACTTCCATAAAGATGTATGTATGGCTGTACGTACAGACAGACTAAGAATGGCATGCAAGGTGAAGAAAAATTCCATCCAAGACCTTCCTTTAGTTTAGGAAGGAAGAGGATAAGAACATGAGTACCTGTGAGCAGCCCTTAGCACTAGACTATAGTTAATAAGTTTTCTTGGAAATCTCAAGAAATCAGAATACTTTGTTTCATGTGTATTGAAATGAATAATTTTGATGTTCAGAATTTTATTTTAATCTTTATTTGGGATGAAACTAATTATCAGGTTTGACCCAAATTCCTCAAAAACTTCTGCTGCTTAGAAACTGAATTTTTGGATGCATAAATTTGTTTCTGTGGGAAAAATCTTTACCAAATATGCAACATTGCAGTACTTCATCAGGATTTCTTACTAGCGGGTGGAGGGAACTGGGGGTGTGTGCTGCAGTTCAGAGAAAGGGATTCCTTATCAAAGAATCAAGAGGGATTATTTATCTATCACCCACACCCAGTGCAAAGCTGTATTTTTCCACTGGCCTCTGAAGCACCCAGCTCCTAAGGCAGGGCACCCAAACCAAATGTCTGATGCATTAAGGACACAGAGTGGATACAGGCTTTGCCTAAAGCACAGAACCAGGAACATTTTAAACTGCTTCATTTCCCAGCTCCAGTACAGCTATGTATGTATAATTTATTTAAGATTTGACTCGGCAGGGTAGCTGCATGCAATCAGCATATTGTTTTTGTGAAGGTTTCCCCCCTATTGCCCTTTAGACAGATTTTAACTGTCAGTATATTGGCCTTTTGAATTTTTGTTTTCATAATACCATAAGCTATTTGAACATACATTATTATATACTAATCACTGCTTGTCCATTTTTTTTTTTGAGCCTTACAGGCAACAGCGGAGAACAAGAAATGCAATTTAGTTGGAACTTCAAAGCAATGCTTCACTATCATCCAAACTGGAGGTCTTTTATGCCTCTCTCACTATTTGGTTTTAAAAGTGAAAGGAAACCAGTTGCTTAAATTTGTTCTTTCAAATTTCCACCCACTTCCCACTCTCAAAGGAGGGGCTTTATGATAATAGATAGGCTGATCTTGAGATCAATCACAGATAGAGATATATTTACTGTCCTCACAGTCATAGTATTGCTTACATATATGAATTAAAGATTGCCTAAATCCTGCCTTTGAACACTTCTAAACTTTAAAAAGATAGAGATCTATATTTGAATTTCATATCCATCTCATATCTCTATAGTAGGATGAACAAAACCACTCAATTCAACTACACCTGAACTCAATAAAAACTGGATCTTTCAAGATTTCCTATCATCATGTGGACTTGTGTACGTAACAAACTAGCCCCAAAAAGATAATACTGAACAGCTCCACTCCACACTCATCCTTATTTCTTTTCAGAAGTGCCTCTGTACAGCTGAGCTTTGCTTCTGAAGTGGATTAAGGTACACTCCATATGGCATTTTTAGGGGTGAAGCAAAGTGCCACAAAAGGAACCAGTGCAGAAAAATATTCAATTGCATAGCCAAGCTTGTCCATTAATGGCCTAATAGAGGGCAAGCCTGAATAACATCCTCAGTTACAGCAAGATGCTGGGTGCTCAATGAAAGCATTTTAGTGAAAAATTCAGTGGTTCACAGGTGCAAAAAGGTTGTATTCCTATAGATGTTATGAACAGTTACTTTATAAACTTAAATCCCCAAATTGGCCAGATTCCACATTTTTAAACTTAAATCCCTGTGCTATACATGCAGTGGAAACAGCATATTAGTCAGGACAAGCAGGAAAGGCATAATGGACTTCCACTTTTCATACAGTGGCTCTCCAAACATTACTAGCACCCTGGTTCTCCCTTCTCCTTCACCCACTTATCCCTTCCTCCCTGCTTTTTGACCAAACAGTCCATTCTGGACATGAGACAGCTCTTGTTAAAATCCACTTTTGTGAAAAGAGAAAGAAAATAAAAGTCTTCCAAAGAAAAATTTTAAAAGGAAATCAACAAAACCTTAGAGATTTAACTAAGAAACTTTCAATAAAGCAAAACTATTTTAAACTTCAACAAAATAGAAAACGTTCACCCTGGTGGAACAATTGGTAGTGGAGCAGAGAATGAGAAACTGAAAAAGTTAAGGTTTTCCTGGACAAAAATCATAACTCAAACACACACTCAGGGGGACAGTTATACATATGCTTTTGAACAAAAACTCTAACCTGGCAGGATTAATTTTGGCCTTAGCTTTATCAAAATATTGAAGCCCATATGGCACAAAGCAAATAATTTTACATTTTTACTTTAAACCCCTGTGTTTTTCTCATCTATTCCCTTCTCCTCCACCACACACACTGGCAGCCGCTACCAATATGCCAAATGCCAAATCAACCCTGCAAGCTGGCTGGCACAAGCACCCTACAATACTGGCACACGCTTCCCTTTGCAGGGGGATTCTCCCTGAAACCCTGTGGCACATCCAAGCATTCCTGCCTCGCAGCTGAGGACCCTGTCTGTCCCAGTCACATCAGCAACAGGATGCCTTGACTGTGAACATGCTGCCCATTTCATTCCACCTAAATCAAACAGAACAGCTTCACCTCGCCTCAGTGCATCCATTTCCCCTCCCAGACCAGAGAAGCAGCCAGTGCTTTGCAATATCTCTGTGTCCAGCAAAGGACAGGTATTGCTACTGCAAAAACACAGGATGCAAGTCACTGCAGTGTGAGTAAGGACAAGGGGAAAACCACATCACTCAGGCAGGCTGAGCAAACTCCTGCAACTGCAGCTGGCTCCACAGAACACTGGGGCTTACATAGACTAAAAGAACGACACTCCTTTACCTCTTATCCATGGAATCTTCAGTGGACTGGGGAAAATTCAGGAACACTGAAGGCTTTGCTAACCCTGTCAGGATTCAAACTAGTATTTGAGGCTCAAATACTAAATCCTTTGCTTTGATAACCTTCCTGTTTGTGTTTTCTTGTTGGGGCCACAGTGGAGGCACAACCAACACTAAAGAAGACTTCAAGGGTCTGCAGCTCTTTATTGTCCTTCAGCCCAGCCTTTTATGTTGATGCACTGCACCTGTGTGCCCTCTACTCCCTCTGGGGTTGGTCAGTGCCCCTGGGCACTCCATGGCTGTTCCCTTCAATGCTGCTCACCTGTCCTGCACAGCTGGAGCCAGTTAGGGATGAGGCTGGGCCACAGCCCCACCCCAACCACCACAAACTCTGTGCCTACAACATTTTCCCTATTTTTTTTTGTCTATATTAGAACATGTTTCTTTGACATATGGCATTATATATATATACATATATACATATATACACACATATACATATTAACATATTTTAGTTAATGTTTATTTAGAATATAAGATAATAGATTCCTTAAATAAGCAGACAACTAATACTGCTTTTAGACAAAGACCAAGACTCAGAAATGGACAGTCTAGAATGCTGTACTGAACCAAAGGTGCACATACATTCCATTACACATCATTTTCTACACGTGTACACTAAATTCATGGCCAGACACTAATCCCACCTCGCAGTGCGATCAGTGACCTCTGCAGCCATGAGAACTGTGCTCAGGATCTTCCAGACAGCCCTGATGATAACATCAAAACAATACTTTGTCCCCTCATAGCAGGCAACAGTAAATCCTTCATCTGTGAGAGCCTGTTTTGAGGGAGGTCTGGAGTATTTCTGAGAAAGACCCATTTCTGGAGCTTCAGCATGGAGGTTGGAGGAGACCCTGGGGAAACGCTGTGCAGCCACAGTTGCTGAGAATCCCCACCTCAGCCCAACATCTTTCATCTGAGGATAACCCCAGGTTAGAAGGTCAGAGATGCTGCTCCTCCCTTCAGAAGTACCAAGGCGCCAAGGGACTGGGTGAAGGTGCCAGCAGTGGCCTGTCACACTGAGACATGGCCTGCCAAGTGTGGCACCAAGTGGAGATCCCAAAGTGCTGGACACTCCCTCTTAGGGTAACTCCACCTCGCTGCAGCCCTGCTGGAAGCTGACCAAGGAACTGGTCATGATTTGATAGCTCCCTGCCACAGCGTTTTGGTCAGTTGAGATTGCAGCATTGCAACAAATCTGGAAACACCCCTCTGCAAAGCCTTGTGGAAGGAGAAAACTTTGGTCTCTTGTCTCTGCACAACCACAAGACACTGTCAGCGCCTTCCCACATTACCAAGTTTCTGTTGGAGCAGCACCACCTAACAAATGTAACTTTAACAACAGTAAAACAACCTAATAGCTTCGCGTGCCAGGGGGCTAATGTGGTGAGCCATTTAACGCTGCACTAAATAGCCGTGGTTTGGTTCCCACTGCCAAGTGCTGAACTGAGAATTGCAACTGCAGGAGCAGTCCCTAATTCGTTTGTTAAAGGGGGTCATTGCTCATAGGGTGGGGAAGAGGAAGGAAGGGGGGAAATATCAGACAACTCTAAACATTCAAAGTCGACAGAAGGTTGCACTCCTGAGAGAGGCAGTATTTAGTTGAAAGCCTGACAAAGCTCTGCAGCTGGGAGGCCTGTGGTGGTTTTACTCGACACTAAAAAACTTGCCATAAGACACTTGTAACCTGTATAATAGGCTTGGTGGAAATGGGGAAGCTGGGAATGAAAGGAAGGTGAAAACATCTTGCTAATAACACTGCGGTTTCATTTCAACTGGCCCTCAAAACCATACACCATGCAGGCTGCCAGCACAGCAAACACAAATAAACTGTTTTCCCATCTACTCTTCCTGAAAAAACCCAAAACTCGCTAACAGATCTGATTGTAAGGGACATCACTTAAAATGATACAACAAAACAAGCCCAAATTTACAGGGCACCTCTGCAAAGGCAGAGCTTTATTCCTGGATGTTAGAACCCTAAAACAACCGTTTTCTCTAATTTCTGCCATCACTCAGATTGGCCTTGAATTACCTCCTGATAGGCCTCCCATGTGCTTGCAGATGAGAGAGTGTAATGGGGATCTGTTAATTAACTAGAAGCAAAGTTGCACGGTGGGGATCAAACACTGGATGCGTCCTAAAACTCCCACAGAGAAGATGAAATGCAGCGCAAACTTTAAAGACTTCCCATCATTAGCCAAGACCTTGGCTGCTCCTGGCCCAGACCCCTCCTGTTTCAGAGAACAATGAGGACAATGATGGCAGAAATGAAATAGTGCAGCAAGGAACAAAGGAATTAGCTATTTACCCACAGAGAGAGAAAGGAAAAGAGGGGCAGGGGGGAAGGGGGAAGGGAACTTGCTTTTTTCCTAGGGTTTCTGTCTACTTTTAATTAATTTACGGCTGCCAGGGACTTGCACATGGAGCACGCCCAGGAGCATTGTGTTGGAGCTCAGTGTTAATGCATGTACCATCTACTGTTTACTCCCAGGCAGGAAGGAGTAGGAGCTGGGGCAGAGGGGCAGTGGGGAAGGAGGAGAGGAGATCTTCCCTCTTCAAAGCTGCTTGAAAGAGACAGGCAGAGATGAGCAAAAGGTTCTGCTGCTCTCTAACTTCTCTGAACATGCTTCCATGCAGGCTATTACTCCTTAAAAGAGCTCCAGGTAGGGAGGATGACTGTGGGCAGGACTCGCACTGGGCACTGAAATGAAAAGGGAGGGCTCTAGGACAGGGACACGCAGGTGAGGTGACAGCAAGTGCTGTGGAGCCAAAGGGACAGGTTTAATGGTCTTCCTCCAGTGCCCCAGACCAAGGGAGATCTGGGGGTGGAGGCTCACAGCCCAGCAGTGCTCTGAGGAGACAGCCAGCCTCACTTCCCTGGGCTTCCAAAGGACTGGGAGCATCCAGCAGTTCCACAGATAAATGCTGATAAATGCTTCAGTGAAATGAAACTCCAGCTGTGGTAAACTACACCTATCCCTCAGACAATGAGGACATAGCACCAGGCTGAGACCTTACCATACAAGCACCTGGGTGCAAGACTGGATACCCTAAAACACCCAAGCTGGCATTGTAAGCCTGTGTTTGAGTGGCTCACTTGAGCACCAAATGATCATTTCCTTCATCTTACCTTGCATCTAAAAAAACAAAACAAAACATAACAAAACAAACAAACAAACAAAAAAAAAAAAAAAAAACAAACCATGGAACAAAAGAAAAAAACAAACCCAAAACACACACAAAGAAAACCCTAAAACAAAACCAAACCAAAAAACTCCTTTTGTCAGATGTCCGTTTTCATGAAGTCTGCACTGGAAAAAAAAAAAGCAGCACTGCATTTCCACTGAAAGCCTGGAGAAGAAGGCATAGAGAAGTCATGCTGCACAAGGAAAACCTGCATTAAGGCTCTACAGATTCCCCTATAAAACCATCAGACCTCAGAGAGTGGGGTAATGGATACATCATGAGAAGCTGAAGGAAACAGCTTAATCCTCCTTGCAGGGTCTTTGTGAACGTTTCTCTTGGGCTTTTGTCTCTCTTGAAGAAGGAGCAGGAGAAGCAAACGTTCCACTGAAAAATAAAAGTCTGCAGCTGATCAGATTTATTCTTGGCCTAAACAGCAGCCTTAGGCAGCAATGGTTTTAGTCTGTGTTCTGCACAGGACTGCTTTTGATAAGGAATGAAATCAGGAACGAGAGCCCCAGGTGAGGATGAAGCATTTAGACTATTTTCTGGTTGCTTAGGAGAATATTGGTAAAGGTGTCAGTCTTTTTCAGAGGTAAGGGCAAATGATACTATTACATTTTAAAATTAAGAGGCATGAACATTTGGTTTCCAGACAACCTGTTCAGAATAATCAGTGTGTGCTTCACAGTTCAGCAAAAGAGACAAGACCTTCTAGGCTTGCAGCTAACAAGACCAAAACAGCAGCTGAAAAGCCCACTGCACATCAGGTATGTTTGGCCATGTAGGAGAAAAACCCAGAAAACTTCCCTGGTATTTGTTCCACAGAGGCTCCACTAACCAGAGAATGAGGGCAGGGGATAATGAGGAAAAGTCTTTTGACACCATAACTAGTGTTTCAGCACTGTCCTGCTTCAGCTAACTCCACAGGTGAGAAATACAAGGTGAAGGGAAGGTTGGATAGTTTCATATCTAGTTTGATGCATGATAAAATATAGCCAGCTATATTTTCAAAGGAGGAAGTGATGCTTTTTTTTTTTTTTCAAAAAGCATCTAATTCCTGTGTCAGAGAATGGTATTTTCACATAACCAGCATCATTTATGCATTGCTTACATATCACTCAACCCCAACTAAACTCAACTACTCAAATATCTTGGAGAACATCTCATTGCTCCTCCACTCTTCTCTTCCAGCAGCTCTTGCTTCTTCCCCCAAGAACTGTTTCCCATTACTTGGAAGACATTGCTTTATGACTTCTGTGTGTGATTCTCTAACAAGAAGATCCAGAAAACCACCTGGATATAAAAAGAGGGAACAAAGGGGACTGACTTGATGGAATTTGTTCAGATCTCAAGCAGAACACTCGAGATTTTTGCTCCAAAGGGAAAACTGCTCTAACATGGCACAAATACATGAGATTAATCCTTACCAAAAGGTCTAAAGCAAAAAGTAACAGAGTGCAGGTTGCAAATTCTTTGCTTTTATGCACCTCTGGCAGGAAAATGACTGTGTTAGAATAAGTGATTTTAAAAAATTTGTTTTATTAATTCATTTGGCTTCTAACACAGAGAGAATCATCCCATCACAAAATCTGCCAAAAGGTTCAGTTATTATTAGCCTCTAAGATGCAAGCTAATTGCTTTCTGTATTTTTCACCAAAACCAGCTGGGATCCTGAGGTTCACCAAAAGGATACTGCACATGCTCAGAAATTTGCCTGTCCTGGAGATTTTTAATTACAAATTTGACATTATTCTTCCCCAGTGTAAAATCTGAGGCTTGCATCTTACAGAGACTTTTCAAGCCTGTAACTCTGCACATCAATAGTCTTGCTGAAGGTAGAGAGACAATTCATGTACATAAACCAACATGTGAACTTGCCAAGCCTTTGCAAAATCATAGCCAGATTATCACAGCAAAAATAGACTTTGCCACAGCTGCGTGAAATGAAATTCCTTTTCCAAGAAGCATATTTGACAGTATTTTTGTGGAGAAATAGTTGGGTCTCTCTTTAAAAAAAATTATCAAAACACATATACAAATGTTAGTACTGTATAATCTCTCTAGTTTTATGTATCTCCTCCTTCCTTGAAGTCAGTTAAGGATGAAAGTAGCCCAGAAAAGCCTAGTGGGTTGACTTCTACACTCCAGTAACTCTCTGCTGCCGCTGCTATTTCTTGAGAGAACAGCATCTTCACACAGTGCACTGTGAAACAGGCACACTCTGCTCCAGCTTATTCTGGGAGCAAGAGAAGGGAGAACATACTTCATGCTTGTTCAGGGGCTGGAGTTCAGCATGTTAATTCAGCTCAGGGTATGGTCAAATAGACACCAGAGCAGGGTCAAGTAAGAGACACAACTCTGGCTGGCACTTTATTTTCTTTTACATCAAGGAGGACAATTGTGAATAGTTTAATCCTGTTGGATTTTACTCCACTAGTTCGTCTCTTAGAAAGAATTGTTGAGGAAGAGTTGAAATTAGCTTCACAAATAGACAGTAATGCAACACAGAAGAGAACAATGGTTCACCCAGCTTTTCCAGACAAAACCCAGCACTCCCATTTTTAAGGGTATGACCCTCAACCTACTGATGTCTTCCAATGAGCTGAGGACTCTGCCTCATTCATCAGCACATGGACCTGCATAGCCAGGCCTCACATTTGCTCAAGCAATGTGTTCTGCATACCAGTCAACTCTCTTTAAGTGGAAGCAACCCCACTTTACAAAAACAGCAGTACAGAGGTCTCTTCCACCTCTAAAATGACAAATCACTACAATGCAAGTCCTATCAGTACTACTCCCCATTTCCAAGTTACCTATTCCAGCCAGAGTAGTTCACCAAAACCTTTTGCTGGCTGGTTTGGAAGATGGCCCCTCCTCCTTTGTGTCTTGAGCCAAAGCAATGCTGTAGAGTTACCAGCAACAGGACATTGTGCTTTATTTTTCCATGGCGCAGGCAGTGATGGGCCTGAGCTTTGAGCTAAGGTTCTTTACAGAATCATGGAATTACTTCAGGTGTAAATGTACCTCAAAGATCATCTGGTTCTACTCCCCCTGCCATGGAGGAGTTCGGGTTTACTTTGGGGTTGTTCAAAGCCCCATCCAACATGGCCTTGGACACTCCCAGGAAGGGGGCAGCCACAGCTTGACGTGACCCCTATAAACCTCTTATATGTCAAAGGCTGGATGGCAAACTTGCAAGAACTGTCCCTCTTGTAACTAAATAATGCAAATTTCATTAGAGGTGAGCAAACATAATTCTCAAATGAGAAAGGTCCAGATTTCAGGCTGACATGCAATTTCACCTTATTTTCTCTCCCCCAGAAATCTTTTTTCAAATGACAGTATTGCCATGAAAAATGTTTGTTTTGACAAATACACAAACTTGTTTAAAACAAAAATATGTGTGTTTTTTGACTACTTGACAGTGCTGCTTATAAAACATTGCCATACATTTGCTGCAGCTACATGTGGGCCTAGAACTAAATATAGACTTCAGTTTTCAGAGTTGTCAGTGCCCACCACCTTAGCCTCTCTTAAATGCGGAGGTGAACACACACTGCAGCATCGTGAGCCAGCTTACCCATGATGTATGTGCACTTCACGTATGGGGAGTATTTATAGAGCACTGCATGCCTCCAGTGACTTGCTCAGGAGCTTAATCTTCTCCTGAGCCTCATTTTTATAGGGCTGCTGACAAAAACAACAAACACAAAAAAAAAAAAAAAGCTACAAAAAACAAACCAAAACCACTGCTTACAAGCATGGGGAGAGACTATTAAAGGCAGAGGTCTCATATAAGAACAACATATGATTGGATAATATTGTCTGGATTAGCAGCTTTATAACCTAGCCAAGCCCCAGGGCTACAATTATCTGGTTGCATTAAACTGAAATCACCTGAAAAACCTCAGTGAATGAACCCTTGAAAGTGTCTAATCTGCTGCTTCGCACTTGCAAGTGAAAACAAAATTCGCCAATGGTGAAGAAATGAACAAACATCATAGCACGAGATTTTCCAACTAATGTTTCTAATTTTGCTTCAAAAGGAAGGTCTTTCCATTGCTTTTGGCTCTTGTTTGAAATACTTTCCAAATATAGAATTATAATAAGCAACTGATAAGAAGAAGAAAGTAACAATAATAGCTACTACCAATTTGGCCTTTTTTAAACATTTTCATGACATTAATTTTGGTGCAGAAAATTTGCAAGGTCTGTTCTAAGGAGAAACCAGCACTCCTATGATTCCTATTGGTCCCAACTACGTTAATATTTGAAGGTTCTCAAACTACATTGCAATTTTAAAGAGAAACCTTCCAACAATAATTTCTTCCTTTGTACTTCCATCTCCTTCTCCTAGTAGTTGACCAGCTGCCACAGAAACAGGAAAAAGCAATGTCTAGTAACTGAGGTTTTTGCTCCACAGAACTTCCACAGCATTGCAATCTATCAAACAACCAGACCTATGCTTATTTTGGACTCTCTGACCAGCTATAACTTCAGGCACTCCCTTCTGGCTATCTACAGTTCCCTCAGAGATGGACATAGAGTGAGCACACCACCAGCTGTTGTATATCAAGATTTACCAGGAGTTTTACTAAAGCAAAACTGTGAGCTGATGGATGGAACTATAATCAGGTTACACAGATAAGAAGGAAGCCAAATATAAGAAATTCAAACTTGTGTGGTCCTAAAAGATTGAGGCTACTCTGCCCTAGAAATGGCAATCACCTGGGGTGTGTGAGTTGAGTTCCCTATTTTAGGGAAGCACACAGACAGTGAGCTACCTCTCAGCCTTCTGCATACCTATGAGCAAAAGACACTTCTTAAAAGAAAATTATGTAAAATCATCAATAAAGTCGTGAAGATGGACAATTACACTCATATTCTAAGATGAGTGTAGTTAACTATACCCATATGAGAGTAGTGTGGGTTTATTACATATCATAGCATGAGAAGCTCTGCTAAGACACCAGTAAAAAGTCAATAATTACAAAGAAAGTGACATTTGAAGAACTACTCAGGTACTACTGTGTGGGAATTAATGGCACTATTTTTACTGCTTATCTCTGCAAATCTTCAATGTCTCTAGGCTGGAATATGCAAGTGGGAAGAAAACTTCTAACTAAATTAATTTCCATGTAAAGTTTAGAGACAGTCTGGAAGATGTTCTTCAAAAACATACAATGAAATTTGAAATAACTTAAACTGAACTAATTGATTTTGGATTTTCTCCATCTTGAAAGCTATTTTCTGATACAGTGTTGGGGAGAAATGTTTAATGTGGATATGACTGGTAAATGCTACTATACTTTTATACCAGCATCAATTTTTTTTTCTTCAAAATTAATTTCTTGCCTGAAAAGGATAAAAATAATTTCTCTTTAAAGGAGGCTTTGCTAGATTGCTGCTCTATCTACACTGCAACATCCAGATGTATATTTATGTCATGACTTGCAAAAGCTTTTCGAGGCACTCCTAAATATGCTTTGAACAGATGGGGAAAGGTAATGCATGGCATTTTGTCAGCACAGACACATGCTGATTCTGACGCAAAAAGTGACATCGTAGTGTATGGATTTCACATATATTTCCATATGCTTAAATTGTTTCAGCCTGTATGCTATTCAAGCATTCATTTTAAGATAACAACACTATTTAAACCTCATTTTTTCCCATTTATCTTCTCATTATCAGAATCCATACTTTGTTACAAATATAGCTGCTTGGGTATGCAGGAGAAAAAAACCAGAGATCAATCAACCAATCTCCTCATCATCCAATGTATTGACAAAGTAAATAGCTCCTAAACCACATAAGGCATTAAGGATGCAGGCTATCATAGCTGCTTAGATGGTTTTCTGTGCTTCAACCCACCTGACACCTCCAGCCAGTGGTGGGCTGAGACTTCTTTCCTGAGGTGCACACATGCACAGACCCCAACTCCTCTCCTCAAAAGCACACACCTCTTTCCTTGCCCTGGCCACTTGCTGCCTCAGCGAGGCAGAGAAAAGAAATCTGCCATTGTCCTTCCCTGAAAGGCTGAAGGACTGCCCACAGGAGGGGATGTCTTACACAAATAACAGGTGCCCCAGGGAAGAGTCACAACTCCTGCTGCTGTGACAAGTTCCATCAGAGCTATCTGAATGTGTGCTCCCAGCTTTACCAGCAGCAATAGCGTTGTCCTCTGGCAGCAACTTATTTGATTTTATTTCTCTTTCACACTTCAGTACTACTCTCTTTTGTTCTCTATATTTCTGACCTGAACTTTAGGAGGAAAATAACACATCTCATCTAGACTAGAAAGGAACAGTTCAGTTTAGGTCAAGCTTAGCCAGCAAAGCCCTCAGCTCATTCTGTGGCTCAAACGCAGCCTGAGCTTTTACTTCAGCTGGATACAGTTGTATCAACAGCATTATCCTCTGTTTAAAAAAGAAAGAGAGATGTAGGCAAATAGATCTAAATGGTTCTAGCTAAGTTCGCCTTAACCTTGATGACTTTCCAGCCACCATCCCAAAGAAAAAAACAGCAGAGACATGAAAGCCGGTGGGATCACAGTTTAGCAAAAAGCTCCACAGTCTAGGTAAACCCGTTTAATTTTATCACTCAATGAAGTTGCTACTGGATACACAATTTAGCATTTCAGAGGCTTGTAACTTGGGAGCTGAGCTTTCCATTGAGACACTGAGAATATTTTCAATAAAAGCAAAACTTTTTTTTTTTCCTTTTTTCTCTCAGCTTAGGGACAGCTGAGCCATTTTGGCTGAAAAATTATTTTAATTTTTTTTTTTAATGTCTGAGGCAAACACCCAAAATGGAAAATATCAGCCAAAGCTGAAATCATTTGGCAAAGATAAGAACAGCTGAACTGAGAGTTTTAGGATGGAAAGCATCAAGCAATCTTCAGCACAGACATAACTTCCCATGCTTCCTACTGCCTATTTCCCCACACCCCCGTGGTGGTCAGGAGAGGTGGTCTCCCCACCAGCAACAGCTCCAGAGGTACAGAAATGCTGTGGAGAACACTGCTGAAGAGCAGTGCCAGGGAGCAAGACCCACCCTGGGATTTGTGAGTCCTGCTTTCAAACTCCTGACCTTCAATGCTGTTGAAAAGGGATTGCTGAGCTGAACAGACCCCAGACAGCTCAGCACAGCAAAGCCCTCAGCACAAACTATCCAGCAACAGCAGCCAAGCACAAAGTCTGGACCATGATTCAGCCTCCTGAGTCCCATCTTTATTTATATACATATTATACATAATTACATACGTATTACAGGTTTTGTGTAAAAAATATGCTCCATTTTTACCTTGAGCAACCATGCCTTACAGTCCCTGGAGGAAAAAAATTGCTTCACTAGAAGAGCAAGGAAGGACAAAGCTAGAAATGTTAACAAGTAAATAGTTTTTCTTTTTTTTTCCCTCTCTTTTTAACTCAGTGGCATGAATGCTCAAGACTCTTATAAATACCAAGTAAGATTTCACAAGGTGGCAAGCCTGAGTTTTTAACGGGAACATTTTGAGGTGCAAGCCAAATACTCTGTGTTAAGGTAAAAGGAAATAAAAAAGTTGACCATAACCTGAGGCCTTGGCTCCTGCCAAGTGCCTTCTGTTATGAAAGCAAGGTGCTCCACACAATCTAATCATAGCACTAAACCTTGTTACAAGCCCTTTTACAGCTCCAATATCTGGGTTACATGGAAACACGCTGGAGAGCCTCCTTGTACTATGAAATAAATGTCATTCTGACTGGCATCCTCTCTTCCAGCGAGTAATTTCCCTCTGCTGATAAATCGATACAGCAAAAACAAATGAGAGTGCACAATGGGCACATTGAGGATTACATTTTTATTCATTTCAGAGCCCCTGCAGCGGAGTTTTTTTAAACACAATAGCAGAAAATTATGCACTCGAGCTGGGGGCAAGGGGGGAGGAAAGCATACCTTAGAGAGGAAGAGAGAAGGAAAAGAGCAAGAAAGGAAGAGAGAGTAAAAAATAGAGGAAGAAAAATAACCTCAGAATTTAGAATACAAGTCTACATTTGCAAGCCTCAAGTTTGGGGTGCATGAGTGTTCAACAAGTATATTGTTTGGCTTATTTCTAAGTTCTTGTTCTTTGTTAAAGCAACAATATTTTGTCTTTCCCCCCCTTTTCAAATTTTCATTTTAACTAATCCATGCTTGGCTCCAAGGAGCTCTTCTTACCCCTTCCATCTGAACTGCTGCACTAACACACACAGGACAGTCACACCCATACAGTGCTGCCCACGTCTAAAGTAGCTCACTCTAAAATGGTCATGTCAGAAGGCACACATTTGCTATGGTGGAGATGGAATTGTAGGAAAATGGACCAAACCAGAGACATTTTGGCATTTCAGCTCAAGGAACCATCCAGGAGTGACATTTTTCAGGTTCTGACCCAGCCTGATCACCTTCAATTATACCCATTTTGGCCCCAAGACTTGAGGTTTCAGTCTTTCCTAGCTAGGAAGCAGAATTGAAAAGAGCTAAACTTCTCTCCTTAGGGCATTCAGCCAAAGAGGGTGCAGCCATGGATTTACTGAGGTGCAAACCCAAAGGCAGGAGCCCAAGATGTTGAGTTGGCCAGCACAGATGTAAAGAGAAACTCAAGGGCACAGCAGGCCACCAGCAGTACTGGTCAAACTCCCAGGTTTTTAGGATTCACCCACTGCTATTAAGGCCAGACCCCAACAGCCCCAAAGACTGGAGACCACTGCATGTCTACAGAAAACTTGGGATCAAGACAGCCAAGGGGAAGCTCAAGGAAAGATAAGTTATTTTTACAGCATAACCCTGAACATGCCACAGGCAGGGAATCAAGGGAGGACATGGTCCTACAGTCCTTGTCCCTAAGAGGGACTCCTGCAAATGCAAGCAGGGCTTCCATTTCATCACTGTGTGGCCACCGGGAGCTGGACCAAAGTGACAAAACATTGTACATTTACTGCCACATGACTGCTGGTTTGTGGCCACTTTCAGCAGTGTCACAGCCCTGGTTTGAGCCAACCACCTCAAGGTGAGAGGCTGTTGAATCTCATTACTAGTTCCCCATACTTCGTTAAATTTGCATTTATTTGGTTCACCCTGTTGTGGTTCCTACAATGACCAACTAGAAATTACACAGAAATGTGCCCTTTTTTTTCCCCCCCTTCCTTTCCCTCCCCACTTTTTATTTTTTTTTTTTTTTAGAGCCGAAAGGCCGTAACATAACAGCAGCATAATGAAAAGTGAAATCCTTTTACAACCCTGGTAAGGCCAAGATGTGCGCCCAATAAATGTAAGCAGACATGATATTCTTTATAATCACAGCAAGATGAAGATGTGAACTGAATATATGCTTTAAAAACATCATAGATTTTATTAGATGCAAAAGATTGAAGCGTTAGGCACCTTTTAGCTCAACTTTCATTTAATTTACTGCTTGCTGTACTGTAGTCTAAAGGGAGTGAAAAAATCCTCTCTCTAATTTTTTTTTCCTTTTCATGAGCTGACCAAGGAGATGAAATCTGGGTACTTTAATTACCATTCAGAGCCAAAGGCCTGGCCTTTGATATGGAAATCCCACTTCAACTCCAGCTTGCTGCTGCCTTTCCCTGTCCCCTTCTCCTTCCAATCTCACAACATGAATTTTAAGTAGTCTTGTCAACACCTGACCATGAAAGCTAACAGAAGCCTGCACTGCTAAGTTGGTTCTGTTGATAATTTTCGTATTTTTTTTTTTAAATTCTACTTTTCCTTAGGAGAGAGAGAGAGAGTGGTGGGGAGAGTGAGGTTAGGAATTGGACAGATCTGTGGAGCTAGATCTTCTCCTTCGTGGTCCGCACACGGCCTGGCCCAGCTCATGCAGCAGCTCACATGAAAGGGTAAAAAAGAAAGGAGAAGCAGGCGGGGCAGGGGGGAATGGATGAAAGCTGTCATGTACATTTACCCTGTTATTGTCATCTGCCTGCTGCATGACTCCCAGCTTTGCTATAATTATTAATTGCACTTGTCAACTGTCATTAATTCCTCTTTAGCATCCCTGTCTTGCAGTAATTAGACAGAACAGCCTCACTGCACTCATTGTTTTGAGAGGCCCCTGAAAGAGCCCAACGGGGCTGTGGAGACACAACTATCATTAATACAATAGAGCACCTCGGCATTAACCCTTTCCAAGTTGTAGAAATCAGAAGCTGATGGCTCTCCCATCCCAGGAGCTCCAGTTGCTGAATGCCCCCTTTTCTTTATAAGGGTTACCATCCAATGGCACAGGAGCAGCTGGAGGCTCCAGGTGTGTCACACCCCACCTGAGGGGCTGCAAGGAGGCTGAATTTTCTGAGGGGCTCAGCATCCCAAGCTCTACCAAAACATGAACTTTTGCTCGACTGTCAGAGGAAGGCGCAGAGCAACAGACTTTATAAACAGCCACCTTTACCTCTTTCACCAGAGTTTAGGGTGGCTGACCAAAAAGCAGCTGTGGGACGTCAGTGTCCTTTGATGCTCCTTTCCCTCCTCACCTGAGGAAAGGGACCCAGAGCATTGTTCTGGCTGCCACTGCTGAGATCTCCAAGCCCAGCTTTGCAATCTCTGCCCCCACAGTAATCTTCTCATGCCCACAGACACACTCTCAAAATCCTGAAGTCCCCAGGCCAGCCATCTCTGTCCTGTCACACAGGTGCCAGTGATGTCCACAGCCTTCCTTACACCTGCCATTGATTTGGTGGCCACAGGTACGTGGCAGGGTGTGGGATCTGCTCTCCCCCAAGGTTGCAAAGAATAAAACCTCAGGGATGTGGGAAAGGGACAGTAGTAAGGGCCCACTTAGGAAGCTCCTTAGCAAAGAACAAAGCAAGCAAATGGGTTGATACTGTATTTGTATCACCATTCTTGGGAACAAAGCTGCACTTCCCATTGGTAATACCAACGTGCTTCTGGGCAGGAAATAAAAGGAAGGGGAGGCAAAACGGTGTTCCCTTATTTAACTTGAATTTGCTCTGGTGCCTGACTATGTGAATGGTCCTTGAAAAAAAACCCCAAAACAAGGAGGAACGAGAGCAACCTGTTGCTGCAACAATAAAAATATCTCTGCAGCTCAACTCAGAGTTTTCTGCTTAGGTTTACCAAACTCTCTCTCTGCAGTTTATCCACTCTCTCTCCTCATCTTTTTAATTGTAATGCTGGAATTAAAGTTTTAATAGAAAAAAAGAGAAGCCAGCCAGGCAGTAGCCATCCTTAATTTTCCTGTCACTTGGGAACACTCCAAGGAGCTCCTGGGCCACTGGACAGACAGACCTTTCTGGGGCTAGGGAAGACCACACTACACAGCTACTACTCCAGTCCCACAGCTGGGAGTAGAGGGAGCACAGATATCTTTTTCTCTTCTAAAAGGTCCAGGAGAGACTACTATTCACTCTTTGGCAAGCAATTTTGCCAAACCTGGTCACACCAAAGATGATCTTCAGCAGCAGTATTCCTTGAATGATATATTTTTAAGACTACATATTCCTGGTTCAAAATCAGAACCTAGACTACTGAAAATGAAAAAGAACTTTCTTCAGCCTGTTAACTTAAGGGCAACAAGATACCTTTGTGAAAAGGGTTTTTTTCCCCATTAAATTTTGCCTATTTTCAATGCTTACCCAACTGAGATCAAAGCCACAAATTAATGAAGCAAATATACTCTAAACCAGCATTTCAAAGTCATAAAATGTTAAAGAACCTTATTCAGAGCTTCAGCTTCTTTGGATCTGGCTTAGTAGCTTGTGACTTACTGAAATAACAGAGAGCTTTGTATAAAGCCATGTGGAATGTATTTATAGTACATATAGAACGAGAAAAATATTTCATAAGCATATGCATCAGATTTTTGGCACTGTGCACCCTGCATCAGAAATAAGAATTTGGCCACAGACCTAATCAGAAAACACTTATTCACTTTTCTCTATTGTGTCTGCAGTCAACCACTGTAAAAATTAGAGCAATTTTTTTCAAAACAGGGCCCAGTTCAGCTGCATGCTAAGTACCATCACTGATTATATTCCTTCTGCATTTTTTAAAAGATGGATTTCAGTGTCCCACAAAACTGGCTGTGCCTTGTATAACAACAAGATTCAACAGCCAAATCTCATTGTTACCTTGTTAGACTGAGAAACTCTGCTAAATCACCTTTAAATTGCTCACAAGGTTACATTTCCCTAAAGGTCAACATGAATACAGCACACGCATATTGTTACAGATTTCTGAATGGCCAGTGATACTAATTCCTCAAGCAAATAAAGCAATTCTATTTTCCATTGCTAATACCAGATGTTCATTTCACCTTCTTACACGAATGTGCTCTTGGGACAGATGTAAACCAATCCCAAGTGCTGGCAAAGAAGGCACCCTAGGATGAAGCTGGCTGAACCCACTGATGATTTCAGGTTTTAGTGTGATCTGCTGAGACATTTCTGTGATTCAGCCAGAAGCTCTGGCAGTAGCTCTGGTTAATTCAAGGAAACAATAGGTGGCTAACAGCCATTCCACTGTGAATTCACGTGCTTTCTGTGGTGAACTTCAGTAACCAGTACATTTTGAGGCACGGTTGGGAAGTTTTGCCAATTAAAAAGTACAACTCAGCAAGCAGCTCTTTATCAAACGGATTCAGCTGCAAATCCATGCATTCCCCTAATGCATAATGCCTGACCCCTGTACATGGGGTATTCCCAAATCATCCCAGCCCATGTTTTCTCCTCCCTCCCCTTTACAGGGCACACTGGCTGAAAAAGCAATTAACAGGAGCACAGAACATCCAACAGGCGCACAACCCTAAAACCACAATATCATTATGGATAATAAATTCTGTTCCACAGTCTCTCCAATGAAGAGTGTTCAAGTGATGATTAACCAACAAGCCAAGTGTTCAGCTGCAATCTCAGCCCATTTTGAACAGCTTTTGCTCAAGGCACACTAGAGCAGAAGATTAAAAAAGCCCCTCCCAAATGCATTAAAAATCCTTTTAAATGACCATCTTCCAGGTTATTATGGCAATAAGTAATATGTGTATATACACATATACATTACATATATAAAGAAAGGGAAAAAAAACCCTCATACAATCCTTCTCTAGATGATTACTTCAACACTTTTGATTTCAGAGATTGAAACTGATTCTCCTAAGCAAGCAGCTTTAACCTAAATCAGAACTCACCTCTTCACCAATCAGAAAGAAGCTTTTTCAGAAACTTATACTTCCTAATAGTTATATGGGCCTTAATCCTCTTGGAAACAGTTTTAAGTCATTATTCCAGGAGTTATTAGGTTGGAAAACAGCTTCTAGGCAAATGATGCTATTCACAAACCTTCTACACCAGAAATAATGGTTGGATTATTTCTGCCTCAAAAGTAGTCTTGAGGTCTGATTTCTGATTTTCTTTATATCTAATGCTCCTGAGGAAAAGAAAACAAAATAAAGGGGAAACACAGCCACTTGCACATTCCAATAATAATGGAAATGTTGGGATTTTTAAATATGTAGAATTAATTTTATTAGGATTATAATAACAGCAATAAGAGCAAGTCTAAATTTTAAGCAGAAGTAAAAAATAAGGGTTTAGCCTCTGGCTTCCAGTGCAATACCTCTCATCCCAGATAATTTCCTTCTTGTCTTAAAAAAAAAAAAAATTACCATTATGTATCACAGGACTTTTCAATAAGAAAAGAATTCGGCCCCAAAGATGTTTTATTTCCAAAAGGCTATCCTGATCAATTGGCTACTCCATTTTATAATGAAAGTCAAATGCACCAACACCGAAAACCACAAAAAAAAGCAGCACCCCCAAACACACAATTATGAGTTCAGACCATATTGATTCATCTGTGCTGTACTGCAAACATGGTTTTCTTCAAACAGATCAAATACTAAAATTTCCATGGCAATTTGGGCCTGAATATGAACATCAGGATTTACCCCATCACTTCTGCATATAGCTGTATATACATGTGAAGTACCCATAAACTTCCTTTTCTCAAAGAAAATAATTGAACTATTAACTTAAACCCCTACCTGTTTAAAACTAGTTATTAGTAATTTTTCACCCATTAATTTTACCCCAAAGATTAATTTCTATTCTTTTTTGAAAAAGGAGGTCATAGTGGAAGATAAATCTTCAATCCACAGCACAAAAAGAGCAGCAGCATCTCTGACTAAATTCTTCACTGAAGAAGTGATATCACTTGGCCAAAGGATTATGTGGCATCACTTTCAGAAGTGTATTAAAAATGTATTAATTTGCCTATATAACAAGTTCATCACTATTGCTCAGGAAAAACCCCTAAACCTACAGGAAAGGCCTTCTGAGGTAAAGAAAAGCTAAAGAGACATAAGGTAATTAAAATAAAAGAAAAGAAAAAGAATTGTTGCATTTGTTCTCCTTAGTTATATTAAGAATAAAACCCCCAAACTAATGTAATAATGTATCCCAGCAGTTCAAATCTTCTAATTTATGTAGAATGGATTATTACTTAGACAATCTGACCCTGGGCAAAACTTCCTCAGTTGAGAAGATTTACAATCTAATTATGCAGGAAGTTCTGCTGAGACAGTTTGGGTGCAATGGCCTTCTATTACATTAGCTTAGCTAAAATTGCTGCTTCTTCACTTGCTTGGGCTTCCAAGTACTCACATGAAAACAGAAAATCCTTCCTTAGTATCTTTTATTTCCCTTTAGTCTTTCTCAGCATTTCTGTGTGTACAGGCACTTGCTCTCCACTGCAGACTGCAGCGAGGGGCTGAGGCTGTTAAAAGCCAAATACAAGTTGCCTTTCAGGCTTTTGTTTTGGCCCCTGTTTAGTGAAGTGACTTCAAAAAGGACCATCAAAGTGCTTTTCATAATTTTTACAATGATAGTTTCTGGGCTCTTTCTCCCCTCCCCTATTGCACATGCCCCTGAAAAAACGCCTGGAGCTGAAGTCTGCTCCTGTATACTTGTTTCTTCATCCTGCACACACAAAACAAGTTTATTTTTGAAGGGTGGTTCAGAGATGTTTTGCTGCTGTCTCAGACACCTGAATATTTTTAGCTATCTATATCATTAGATTAAAAAAATAAAAAAGTTCCTCAACATATACGAAAATAGCAAGAGCTTTGTTAGTCTGCAGAGGAAATTGTAGGAAATTTGGGTCTATCATACTTGGAAGTATCTTTTCTCCTGTAGCTATTTGACAGTGTATCAATACAGCTGAATATACAGACATGTCCTCTATTAACATAGATAGAAAAATCAGTGCCTTTCTTTCTTTATAAGAGGTGTTTTGATTTCAAAAGGTCAATGGATCATACCACAGCCTTTGATCTTGATGACTACCATGTGCAGTAATGTACATTTTTATCTACAGGTGGCAGACCTTTTAAAATCAGCTTCAAATTCATTAGACATTTTTGTTGATAACACCGCCCACATTAAAAGTAAGAATCTGCAGCATGAAGTTGTAATTAATGCTGTCCAATTTAGAGGACAGATTTGTCAACAAAGCGGCTCATTCTCAAAGGCTAGTGACCCCTCTTAGATTTGAGGCCTTAAAGAATAAAAATAATTTTAAAAAATTAGTTGCTCAGTACATAGCAAGCTTTTATTATTTAAAAAATCATTCAGCAATTCAGCAAAAGATTTCTCTTTTTTTTCCTCTCTGTAAAATAGAAGTTTCACTTCCTTGATTATTAAGCACTGCCTGGCAAATTAGTGATTTCTTTTTTGATAAGCTTATTTAGAAGAGGAAAATATGAGAATGTCACAATGACTACTGGCATTTAGAAAGATATAAGTGAATCATACAACTTCTCCATATCTGAATCAATCATGTTAGAATACCATGACTTCGACTGTCATCTCAGATGCCTGTCTAAGGCCTCACCACCAAGCAGAAAAACATCGATTTATACCATAATATTATCAATCATTCACATAATACTGCATTCAAATTTAATTGGATTTTTTTAAATTCTGAAAAACAACAGTAGAATAGCCCTCTTCAGGCTGTCTCTGGGTTTTAGCTTAGTCTGGCCTAAAATCTCCGTTGCACAGCTCATCCACACCTTCTCCTCATTTCCACCCAGGAAAACTGGATGTGTCACCTGTCACCACAGCTGCATTTCTAACCCTGATGTTTTAGCAGCTGCCACTCATGGAACAAGAAACACCTGGAGAGCAACCTGGTCAAAGACATTTGACACCTAACCCATGGCAAACCCATCACACTCCAGAATGCCAACCTCAACTCCACTCCCTGATGTCCACAATAACAAGGGTAAAAAAAAGGCTCCCTAAAGGAAGTGCTTATCTTTGAAACCCTAGTTCTGCAAGGATTTACTCTTCACGGAAATCAGACTAAGCACAAAAACTACTTCAGGATTGTTGTCTCTTCAACCCCCAAAGTCAACAGCCAAACTGAGGTGACAAAATGCAGCCACAATTTTTGATAAAGGGTCTCTCCAGGTGCACAACAACCCCAAAATACATGCCAAAAATGTGTCAAAAATGCATTTGTGACATAGGGCAAGCACATTTCATAAGTTTAGCAAATAAGCATAATTGACAAGAATCTTCAGTTAGAAAGACAGGTAATGAAGTAATTCCCCCTCTTGGTGCAACCCCCTCTGAAGCACCCCTGCTTGCTAGTTATGTCTTATTACATGTGAAAGGTCTTGGGAAGGTGGCTTGTCCTTGATTCCCACAAAAAGCAAGATTAGAGCAGGCCCTCAGGAGTTTGTCTGTCTAACAGGAAAAGTGCTGAAGTTAAGAAACTACATAACTACATGACAAGTCTACAGAGCTACAAATATATATAAAGAATATATGAAAGCAAAAATCATTTTGGCATCAGGATCAACAAGACACAATAACTGGTGGGATTATCTGCAACTGAGTCTCCTGCCAGGCCAACAGCATTTAACCAGATTCTTCCCCATTCAGTCTCCCTAATGACAAGAAACACTGTATCTGCAAAAATTTAGTACTTGGGATATAGATATTTACATAGCAACACTACTAAAATATTGAACATATATCCACAAAAACAAAAAACCCAACAAAAACAACAAAAAAAACCCCAACAAAACAAACAAAACAACAATCAAACTCCAAAACTCTTCCATAGTTATCTTATTGAATGCTTTGAATAGGTTGAAACACAACTGCAAAGTAGTTTGAATAAGTAGCAGAAAGTATGGACAAATTTCAAATATTTACACTGGGAATGCACACCCTGGAGAATGCTTATTTACTGGCTCACATAACCACTCTCCCCCCTCCTCTCCAGTCCAAGAGTGGGTGAGAAAAACTGAGTACACTAATGTCTTTTGTGGTAACCTAGTAACCTTCTCCTTTTTCTCCACAAGCTCTTCCTTGTACCACACTCTTCCTTACTGCCAGCCCTCCAGAATAATTGCACTGTGTCTTCCAATGGCTTTGTTTTCCTACCCAGTGCAGGGGAGTTGGGTTATTCTCGATCTTCGAAAGCTTTGTAAACAGGATCAAACGGGAGCCCAGTCATCAGCAAGAGGAAGGCTAGAAAAATAAAAGCAAATGCATATAAACAATTTTATTTTAAAAAGAAAATACATCCAAAACATGAAACAAAAGCCTGGGCTCTGCTAGACATCCCCCTCCCCATTCCTTTTCATTTAGTTAATGAACTCTTTTTTGCAGAACTGCAGCTGGTGTAAATTAATGTGTGACCCAACATATACCACACGGAAAAGCTGCCATAAAAATATGCAATAGCAAAAAAAGAAAAAAAAAAGACATTATTAGAACTAAAGAAGCACCTCTTATAATGATAAATCAATACAGATATTGAACTAGGAGAAAGATATGACTCCATATTCCTGTATTCCTGTTTCTCTGGAGTGTTTAAGCAGCTCAACTACAGTGAGCATTTTTGCACTCCCAGCCTGACATACTTGCACAGTGAGCAGTACCAGTGCAGCGCTGGGAGCAAGGAGTCCTCTGCACTTTCTTCTGCTTTCAGCTGCCACTCTGTGAGTAGGTGGGTAGCTCACACACTTATTCCATGACTTAGACACTGCCCTGAGGTTCCTCTCCATGACTTAGACACTGCCCTGAGGTTCCTGAGTTGCACCCAAGGCTTCAGGGACTCGCACTCAGTGACTTGCCAAACTCCACCTGAACCTCCACAGCTCAGGAGCATCAGCCAACTCAGATCTCTCTCTGGGCACCTCCTGCAGTTGTGGTTGCTGCTGGGTTACCCCAAACCTTCAGCAGAGACAGAGGAAATGCATCCGAAAGTGGCACAAGGTGTGCACATGTAGGATGAATAACAGGAATGTGCATACTCAAGTCTGAGTTTGTGATGCGACACTCTGTGCTCACACAGGCTCATCTCAGATGTGGAGTGGTTGTCCTTGCCAGGTTTGGCATCCCTAAGTTTTATTACAGTGTATTATTATCAAGCTAGTCTAACCAAAACAATTTGTAGTATGAAATATATGATGAATACAAACAGGAATTTCTTTGATTTTTCAACTACAAAACACACACACGACCAAATTCTGAAACCAACATCCTTAATATATAAACCCAGGAGCTTTTTCCTACTGGTTTAACTTGACAGAATTACTTTTCCAGCCCTACAGCTCAGAGAGCTCCAGGAAAAGCAGCAGTATACAAGACACCACCAAGATCAGGCTGGTACATGAAGGTTCAAAAGAGAACCATCCCTGATTTCCTAATGAGCTCTGCATGCAGGCAAACTTTGTGAAGACAAACCTCAGTTTCCTATATTATTTTTATTTTTGAGCAATCAGATGAACAAACAGACTTGTGTCCTCTGTATATTTTGTATAGAAATCTCCTCAGTCATGAATTTCTGCTCTCAGAAAGATATCTCTAAAATCTGTGCTGAAGAAAGAGGGGGGGGAAGTCATTCCTCAATGAAGATAAGTTATCAAAATTTTCTCCTACAAAGATAAGTCAAGTTTTGTGGGACGTATTAGACTACCTGTTTACCAGCATCACAAAGAACTGAAATATAACAATTGCTTATCTCTTATTACTTGGTTATCAAAATAGCCATTCATTAACTAAATATCATAATATAAAACCAGTCTTTTATCTTCCTTCCCTGACCCACACATTATCAGTATAGCAAACACGGTCCACGAGCTGAGAAAAGAACAAGTCCCACTCAATTCACTCCTAATTAGGATGAAACCCCAGGACAAAACAGATCACAGTAACATTTATTTACAGAATATTCCCCATTATGTTTTTAGCCTTTCCCAGCAACCTGGAACCAAGTGCTATCCCTGACCTCCTCATATGAGCAGAATACAAGGAAAAAGTAACACTTATTTTGCTCATTCTCTTGTTTGCTGCCACCAGCTTTGACCAGAGATACTTGAGTGTCCTTGTCCTGCCTCCTCCCTTACGAAATTCTTTACAAAACTTATGATTTTCCATGACCATAAATATTTCTAGGTTTTTGAAGAGGTTTTTCTTTCTAATTTCTCTGTACTTAGCAGTTATCTTCCACAACCTGGGCAGGCATAGCTACAAAAAAAAAGAAAAAAAAAAAAAAAAAAAAACAACAGTAACATTAACAACAACTACCCCCACCACCTCAATTTCAATCTCAGTTTTATTTGGGTTAGTTTATTCCCATACCGACTTAAGCATTTTCTTCCTGGTAATTTTATCTAAATACATCTTTCTAGCTGGTGTCAAGCAGCTTCAAAAGGGTTGCTTTATGACTGTTGGAAAAGACAAAGCAAAACTCAGGCTAACAAGTGCCTACGAGTTTTGATGGGAATAAGATGATTTTTTTTTTTTCCGGAGCAGAGCTGGAAATATTTGTATGGAAAAAGACCCTTTGAAAAAAAAACAGATTTACTTGTACTAAGCAGACTTTGGTTAGTTAGTTGAAGTAAAAATAAAAATGTGTTTTTAAAGATTAAAAACCCACCTAAATCAACTGTTTATGAACAATGCAATGAAGCAATAACCAAATGTGAACAGAGACTGCTGAAATTATGGTTCTTGGCTACAGCCTTGAGTGGAGAGACAGAAACACTAACAAAAGGGCCTGGTGCCATGTGAAGTAACCTAGATCCTGCTCTGCAATTAAATTCATTTTCCTATTTACTGCAGTTTCCATAGGATGGACCTAAGAAAAATTCTGCTTTTAAACTATTTCTTTGACTCTCTCTCTAATTCCATAACTAGTCCTACAATATTTTTGTTTCTACAGCAACATTGTTGGGAATCATTTGGGAGGACTGTGAGTGCACCATTCCAGAAGCAGGCAACAGCTCCACGTACAGGAATTAAACTAACATTTTCCAAAAAATCCTAACAAATAAAATTTTAGGTATAAAAACCTTGAACTGTAGCACACACCCTTGCAAAGACTTTTACATTATAGAAAGTGATACATTATATAATATATAATATTTCCTAGAGTCAGTTTTATGTATTGTATTATATTTGACTGAAGTAATTTTATTTAAATGTTGCCCAAATTTTAATATGGGTGAAATCACAGGCAACAGCCTTGAGTAGACCAAAGTCCTGCCTCTGACCACAACCTCCCCACAATCTCCACACAGCCTTGCCTGAAAATCTTTCACTATCTGCAAGTTCCATTACTCCTGTCCTGTTTTTTACTGAGGCCACCAGGAAGATGACACGCAGTGACAAACATTGTGGTGACTTTTCTGTGATGATGACATTAGCTTGGGGTATATTTTAGGAAGCAAAGAGAGCAAAGCCCCAAAATTACTCTAGCCATTATCTGCTGGATATTTCTCAGGGATGAAAAAAAGAAAAATTTAAATATCAGACCCCAAGCCCAGCACACATTTTGTACAGAAAATGCAATATTTTACAGCAATGACTCGCAGCTCACCACATTTCACCTGGTGGTTAAAACTTATTCAGTAGTGCATTACAGAGAATGAGAGAAACAGGGAAACATGAGGTTTTGTGCATACACTTTCATTTTCAAAAGAACTCCTCGAGGCTTACAGCTGTTAGTTTTTAACTCTTCAAGGCTTAAATCTGCCTATTAAAGGTTGAGCTGAATGAGTCAAGTGTTATAAAGAAAACTGTGTTGCTGCAATTCCTGCAGGTGAGATCTTCCAAATCTAGCAAATTCTTCTCCACTCTTAAAAAAATGCAATGCATAGAAGAAAAAAGCATAAATATTTTTTAATATTGTTGAATACCGTTGTCTTCAGAGGAGACCATACCTCCTAATTTCAAATGCTGAGTTCTCATTTCTCATTTCACAAGACAAAAATCCAAGCCACATTATGGCCCTTCAGAATGCTGGTTTTGACATGCCCTAGAAAGAATCACAGGCTGGCTCTGGATGTTTTTCCCACTCCAAATCAGTCCAAACTAGTCTAAACAGTGGGCTTGGGGGTTGCTTTAGGGTTGGGTATTTTTGGTTGTTGTTTGGTTGTTTTTCAAATCATTTTTGTGCTAGAAAAATACCAGGTGGCTTGTGCAAGACTACCTCCTCAGTACCTAGCTGTTCCTGTGGCTGGGCTGCAGAAGTCAGTAGGTTTTATTGCTTTTTTTGGGTTTTTTTCCTCTTTTTTTCCTCGCTATTTTTTTTTTAATCTATTTGCCAAGCAGAGTCATTTATCCCCTATTAGATAAAGTATAATAGACTATACCGAAAGGGTCACTGGCCTTCCATTTAATGATATTTCCAGCACCAATCTACATTTTCCCGACAGTGTCCCTCAACACAGAATAAATGGCTGATCTCTTCACAATAACAGCTGATTTCTCTTTATTAAGCTAAAAAGGTCACCATTTTCTATGGCTGGGCCGCCCTGCACTATTGATAATTTTATGCATAAACAAATGGCAAATTTGTGCCACATAAATATGCATTAGCAATTACTTTTTCCTCGGGCAACGCTCGCCGCATGCAAATGTGTCCCTCACAGGGCCTGGTGGCTTTTGTTTTAGCTCTTGAACAGCCAAACAAAAGAGCACAATAAACAGTTTAAAAATTGCCAATCAATAGGAAATGCAAATGCAAAGGTAAATGGCCGGAAACTTGCCCAAACAAATAAAACTAAGTATAAAAAAAAAAAAAGCCTAACAAAAATCATGCAAAGAAATACATAAATAAATGGAAAGGACTCTCTCTCTCTCTTTTCTCCCCACTCTCTATCTACAGTTCTGTTTTATTTCTTTTTGATAGAGACATGGCTAAGGTACTCTCTGCACTGGAACAGTGGAACCCACATGGAAGCACCTAAAATGTACACGTGGTTTTAAGCTGGACCCACACTGGCAGGCAAAGGAGGCAAAAGGATGATTGCAAAAATTCATAGTGGATACATGGCTTAGTTTTTTTTTGGCTGCAAATTTCCATTAAAGATCTTTAAAGAAATGCTACATCTGAAGGAATCACTGAAAAAAAAAAAGCTTCAACATCTTCTGTAAATAGTGATTTGGGATTTTATTACTGGGGAAGTGCTCAGAAAATACCAAGCTATCTGCAACTACATACAGACATCTGTAGTAACTGCCTAATAAATGTTGTCACTTGAGAAAGTTGAACTACATATAATTTCCTTTACCCCAGGGACAGAAAGCTTGATTTTCCCTTGTCTTATCTTGGACTACTCAATTCTGACAGCAAGTCAAAGTTGTACAGAAGAGGCAGGATAAAGGGAAAATATCAGACCCAGACACTAAATTGGCATGACCACAGAAAACCAAAGCTGACAATTTTAGGAGAACTGATGATTCCTTTGAATTTTCCCCTTCTACAGAGGAGCTTTAGTGCTGCAGAGGACAGACTGTGACTCATACAGTGATTATTATTGTTTGCAGACTACTACACATGGGCAAAGAACCCAGCTCAGCAAAGCAGGAACAACACTTTGTGCACAAGTATATGCTAAGACCACCTCCATGACCCAGCCAGGAAACCTGCTTGCTTTCCACACGACATCTGAGGCAGAAACTTTCTTTTTCATGACTCTGATGGGGACATGGAAAGGCATGAGGGATAGTCAGCAGTGTAAGCTGCACCTCAATCTACAAATGTTTATGAAGAAGCCAAACTTAAAATATGTCGACCTGCCTTCTGGTCATATAAAAAACCATAAAACCAAAAAAAAACAAAAAGAAAAAACCAAAACAAAACAAAAACCAAAAAAGAAAAATCCATAAAAAACCCAAAACCCAACCAAACAAAAAAAACCCACCAAAAAACCAAACAACAACAACAAAAAAAACCCTCAAAACCCAAATGCTCCAAAAAATCAAACCTAAAATATAATTTAGTTCAAGAGAAATTGAAAAAACTAATCATGTGCTTCAAGTGTTTCCCATATAGGGGACATCATACAGCAGGTAACCCACATACACAAATTTGTATGATGTTACTGTCCAAGGGTTTTATTTTTAGCAAATGGCAATGTTCCTGTCAATGTAAGCATTCAGCAGCAAGCCTACATTTTTCCCACCCAATCAGCTGTCACGGAATGATAATTTCACAGAATTCATTTCCATGAATTATACTAAAAATCAACAAGCTGATAAATATAAATGTTTTTTCTAGTTAATTCAGTTCATTTCTTGCCTTTCACTTCCCGTGGTTTTAGCTTGGATGATTTTGTAACATCAGTTTATCATAGGACTTTTGATGCTGATAGAACCCGATAGAAGTGTTAAAGGCTATAGTGGCGGTGGTAATTTTTTAAAATTATTCTAAGAGCACTCTTACACATGGTCCAGTATAGGAGAAGCTGCATCAGGCACAGGACAAGATATGCCTTCTCAAAAAGAAAGTTCTCATTTTAGGCTTTTAGCCAAGAGCACTCCCCCACCAGTAACACATTTCAGCCAGAAATCCACAATTTGCAATTTCTGTACATGGTGATAGGATGATCAATTCAACATGGTACATATGTGATATATAGAGAAATGCCCTCTTGCCATCAACCTTCCTTGGCTCTGCTTTTTCCCTTATCATGCACCAAAAAAAAAAAAAAAAAAAAAAAAAAAAAAATATATATATATATATATATATATATATATAATAGCACCTCCTGCTTTGGGTAAGTCAAGGCTCACCCAACAACTGCATACCCATCAAAGGGAACATCCTCAGTTAAAACACTCTGCCTTCTCCAACTGGCCTTGGAGCTGCTCCTTAAACATGCTAATGCTGTCCAGGGGCATCTACCTGCTAGCAGGCTCACTGCAAATCCCAAAGACTTCAGAAATAACATCTTGCAGAAATTTGCATACCACTTTGTTAAGCTGAATGTGATTGAAAGGCCTATGGTTATACACAAAGTTCTCCTGAGGTCATCAACAGAGGGAAAAAAGGCATAAGCAGGTATGCTAAAGCAAGATCAAATAAATTGATTAAATGTCACTGCAATGGTAGTTCTCACGAATGTCTCTGTGGCCAGCCTACTACCATTAACATAGTTAGAAAGTCTGTAATGGGAAGAAAATTATTACTACATAAAATATTCCTACAAGGAGAGACTGCTGCAGAATTGAAATGAAAAGATGTAGCTCAATCTGTTAATGCCCATCCCACATGTGTGAAAGTGATGAACAGTGGAGAATGAAATGTCTGTTAAATCTGTTAACAAGGGTATTTTAAATAGTATACATGGGTCCTTCGGTATTGGTTCCATGTCTTAACAAAATTTGATAGGGTTATTAATGTTAAACCCCAAAACTAGCAGTAGCACTATCAAAACAAGACCTCCAAAGAACATACCAAGAGATGGCCATTTTCTACAACAGTGGGTGGAGTTGTTTTTGTGAGAAGGATGCAGCTCAAGAGAGTGAGAGAGGAATAGAGAAGAAACTATTTTTGTCAAATTCAAGCTCTCTAGCTCTCTCTCCCAATGATTTCAGCTTCTACTCTTGTTTTCTAGCCCCCATTTTCAACAACAGTTATTGCCACTAGTAGTTAAAAGAAGTTTTTCTTTAAAAAGATAGAAATGAGCACTCACAATTACAATCTTCATAGAAACATGCTTTTAATATCAATGATTGCAATTTTTTTTTTTGCTTTTTTTTCAGCTTTCCTGGAAATCTTTAAAGTTAAAGCTTTCTGGCAAGAGCAAGTTCCTTTAAGAACATTAATACTGCAAGAGCTGTCATTGATAGTGTCCAAATACTTATTGTGTATATTTTTATATGATTATACACTTGGAAAAAAGGTAACTAGATGACAATACAGATGCTGACACATCTGCATGCTAAGCTTCTAGAATTTAGCTATACACCAATTCTTCCCTTGATGCCATGTTATTAGATCATTACACACATGCACACACACACCTGAGGATACTCAAAAGCAACGAATTTCAAGCATTACAGATTAATCCCACCTCCTCCCCCTTCCCAGACTAAATATTAGCATTTCAAGATGTGTCCTCCTAATGCAGCTACACCCCTGCTCTTTGATGCTTCATTCTTCTCCCTTCAATTCATTGCTTTCAGTTGTTTTGAATTGGGAAACATCAAAAACTCAGCAAGAATTTAGCGTGAATTAGTATCAGAAAATTAGTGGGGTTTTTTAATTAAAGAAAATGTGATGTTTTTGTTCTCTAAATCTCCTTCTTCCTCTTCTCTCTCCACCCCAAAAATAATCAAAATGTGCTTCTGCAATCAATCTATATCTGAAAAGTAAGCTGGATTTCTTATCTTTCCTTCATATTCACTACCAGTAACAGCTCCATGATTAAGACTCAGCTGACAGTTCTCATGCCACTGAAGTTGAAAAAAATCCAGCTCACTCCTCCAGTAGCCAAATTGGTCCTGTAGGAAGGGGAGGGGGGAAGGAGTTTGGGGAGATAAACACATCTGATCGGGAGACATCCACAGCAAGGCAACACTCCCGGCTCAGAGCTACCAAAGCACCCATCCCAGACAACCACAGCCTCTCAGCAGATAACAGATTTAAGTATTCCACTCAAAATAGTAAGAAAAAATTCTGAAGGTTTCCATATGAACCCAGCAGAATTGACCAAATGTATCCATCTGTTCGCTTTCATATAAGCAATATGTATGCTGCCAGGATTGGACCTCTTCTAGGGCAGGGCCCTGGGACTTCAATTACATCTGCCACTTCTCCGCTTTACAGCAGCCTCAGCAGCAAACCAGGAATTGCTTTTTTTTTTTTTAAAGCCTCAAAATAGCATCCTGAGGAAACACACAAGAAAATGACTATTTCTACATTTCCTCCCTTTTCTACCTGATGACTTCGCCTCAGTACCTAACATTAATATCTAAATGGGATGTTCTGAGCTGAAAAACATGGAAGCATTTCAAGAAAGCTTTTTTAGTGTCTCATTTCCATCTCCTTAGTTCAGAAGGGACTATTTCATTAGCAAATTTGAACACCTTCAAGCAACTCATGATGAGAGTATCCCAAATCAAATTAGTTACCTCACCTCTATTAAACTGGCAAAGCAGCAAATCCTCATCCCTGCCCTCAGTACATAATCACCAATACAACAGGCAGACCAGAACTTCCAAATATGGCTGCACCTTATGTACCCCAAACTTGAACTGTAGAACACAAATTACTTTTGAAAATTTATATTGCTGATAATGTTGCTTCTTTCAGCTAAGACAGTTTGCTGGGTTTTTTTTTTTTCCTGATGCAAGCATGAAAATCTGGTTCCTTGAATGCAAAGTAGTACTTCTTACTTTAGCAACTGTGGTACATGCAAAAAATCAGCACAATAAAGGCAAAGGTAAATTTTGAGAAATTCCCTAAATCTCTGGAGTAGTGGTTTTCAGAGGACTGAATTCCAAACAACCAGTGTTGTAAGGCTCCCATTATGTTCTCTGCTTTTCTCTCTAAATATCCAGCATATCAGCAGTAATCACACCACCACTGATCAAACCTCTACCACTACCATAGGAAACATCATAATCTTAGTTGTGGTTGGCCTAATATATATAGTATTTATAAGAAAATAAATGCAGCAGCCAATACACAAAAACAGTGAGTATAAGAAATGAACAAATTAACTGCTTGGCTTCATACATTGCCATTCATGACCTGAGCCACTTTTTTCTTTTTTTTTTTCAAATCTCTCTCACTGACACAGGTTAAATCATTCTTGGATGACCTTGAAATGGGCACAGAGGAAATAATCTCTTGCCACTTGCCCTTTGCAACCACCGGTGGGAATGCTGCCCAAGACTGAGGGGCAGGGAGCTCTCAATTTACAGATATGCAGACAAGATTTGCTGAAAATCAGTGATACAGACTGGATGGCCTGGTACCTTGGGCATGCTACCCTCATTGTGGCACCCTGCTTCATAGGCTTCTTCCAGCAGTTCTTGTGAGTCACCAGAGTGCTCCCAGGTTTTGCACTGGGAACTGCTGCAGAGGCAGTAAAATGTCACACCCTTGTGTTTGCTGCCAGATTGTGAAGGCAGCTGAAGCAACTTAACTCCATGTAAAGACCTAAAGCACAGCAAAGAAGCATGGATTAAAGAAATGGAGTAACGGGCCAGCAGGAGCTGAAGAGAAACAAGTATGAGTGAAGATGAGAAAGACAAAAATTAATTTAGAATATGCCAAGATTGCCAGAGACCACTACCCGCAAAACTGGGAGTAACTGTTGGACTTCTGACTTACTCAACCCATCTGCTGCTGTCCACAGCTGGCAGAAACTAGCAGGACTTTCTTCTAAGTATCTGTAAGTAACAGCCCTCTGATGACCTAAGTGAGAGGGAAAGGGTGGTAGACCTCTACAACATTTTCAGTTTAATATTATAAAATTCTCTGGTGAAAAAATACTGAGCCAAAGTGAGCAACCAACAAAACACTGTGCTTTAAGATTTCACAATTGTTCCTTATTTAGCTGTCACAAACCCAAGTGAAGATTCAGTCTTTGCGTATACAGATTGCAATACTCTCTAATTATGTGACCAAATTCCAGTTTTTTTCTAGGAGAATATCACTCCAGAAGAGCCAGCTCTGTGAAGGAACATGAGTTGCATATTACAAAATTGTCTGCTGGACCATGAACTCTTTTGTTTTAGGTACTGGAACATGAGAATTGAAGGCAGCAGAGATTTGCAAGCAGAAAGGGGGACAGGTTTGCAGGAATCCAAAAACTTGCAGGAAGCCCTTTGTCATCCATGTCCCACTTTCTGACCCAGTGCACCTGAACATATACTTTGCTATATTTTGGACTCAACTGATGCTTTATTTTATAGATACAAAGAGCTACAAAAAAGTGAAAACAACATTTTGAGAAGTCAGATCTGCCCCAGTTGTATTTGGAAGCCTATCACAGGAGTTACCTTCCCTACACATCAAATGGAGGTGGGGGGTGCCTCTAAAGGCTTGCATGGAGAATTTAATTCCAAGTACACTCTGCATTTCCTTCTCTCTGCTGACTGAACAGAGGCCGAAGCAAGATTCCTCCTCTTCAGCTATCATCATGAGGAACTCACAGAAAAGGCTACGGGCATGTATCCACCAGGGATCAACCACTCCACTGAAAGCCCAATCCTTCTACAGGTCTGCCACCTGGCCAGTTTGGAGCCTGGACTGTCACATGGCTCTGGCCCCTGATGCACAGCAGCATCACTTTGGAAGAAGGGCAGGAAATGCCTTTTTCCTCAGGGTTCCCCTAAAACAGGTGGCAATGGCACAGCCCTGGGTAGCAGAGTTCAGACACTTTCACGTAATCCAGAAACTGCCTAAAGCAGACAAATATTCAGAATTAAGCAGGCTTCAGAGAATGGATTGTTGCCAGGATTTAGGATGACTGCGGCTATACAGGTAGAATTTGACTGAACTGGGGGGTTTTCTTCCCCTTCAAAAACTTCCCTCATCTGTAAAACAGAGTACCACCAAGACAGATGTTGTGAGAATCAATTACCATCTTTACAGCATATAGATAACACAGTGATAAACATCACAGAGGAGGTTATAGGATGTTATTGATTTTCACATGTATTGTTGGTTATACCAATAATACTACAGAATTTCTGTTTTTAAGCTGGGGTTTGAATGTGTACAGAATATGCCTACCACAGGGACACAAAAAGGATTAAGAAAAATGTGGACTATCTTCTCATTCTGTCAGCACTGTCATTTCAGTGGTCTGATATGTGATCATGTAATTAAAGAGTGTATCATAATGCATATGCACAAAGGGGTTGAATTAAGGTTGTGCAGACAAATCTAATTCTGGCATTTCCTATGCTTTGAGAGCCTGACTTCACAATCTTAGTGTTCATTTATCCAACAGTTTCTGTATGTAATACCATACATTATATACACGTGTCTGGAACACCTTCCCCATTGCTGCTCATTCTGATTTTGGGAGATATCTTTTTATGAACACACACATGTCGCAAAAGCAGGACAATACAGAGCCATGTCCACTGACCATCCTCCCTCCTAATTCATGCCATTGCTCATTGCCATTGATTTAACCACAAGAACAACCAAATTCTTTTTTCTCATGTGCTAGTTCAGTTTGGCTTATACTTGGGGAAAACACTTTTTCTCCTCTCTTACAATTTCAGCATTTTCTCTACTTACTGAGGACAACTTTCATTGCAGCCCTTTCACAACTCACAGAAAGAGCTCCATTAAGGCACTGTGCTGTGCTCTCTTGCCCTGGCAGTGCCTGTTTTTTCTGCCAAGCTCTGGCCAGCCACTAATGCTTACTCCCCCCAGTTTCTGGAGTTTCCAGCCTGCCACTGTGTGCCCTCCCAGTCCCTGGAGCATTGATTCTAGCTGGGATCCTTGTAACACACAGGTAGTTTTGCCAGCTAAGCCCCAAGGAAGATGCTTTTATCCCAGACAGAAGATGTTCCAGCTTAGTCCAAGTGCACCATTTAGTCCCCAATCACTGCCCATCATTCCACAGCTTTGTTACTCACTGATACCTTAAACACATCTTTCAAAACAAGCCCCAAAACCTCACACGATCAGCTTTAACTACTACCACACTGTTGCAATATACACACACACACTACTCTGCAGCTCTTAACCAGGCATCCCTGATAGCAGCTACAATACCAGCTTCAAGCTGATGTCAAGCTTTTCCTACAGTCACACGTGGCAAAATGCACTGCTTTTTTTGGTTTTTGCATGTGTTCTCTGGTGTACACTGATACTGTACCTCGTGAGGCAGGTGAGCATGCCCTCACTGAGGGAAAAATCACCCTGGTTCGTACTAATGATAGCCACAGTGAACTCCAGGACTGAAATGATGGGAATTTCCTCTTGCACAGTTTCATAAAAACAACGTTGAGCACTCACAGACACTAAAATCACCTTGAATCTGAGCTTCCTGAGAGGCAGTTTGCAGTCTCACACAGTTAACAGTCTAGATCCTTTCCTCCTCCTCACACCAGTTTTCTCTCTCAATTTCATAGAATACAACCTACAGTTGTCCTAGAATTCTAGAAAGTGATAATTTTCTGTAGAGGTAGTTTATCTGACATTGGGCCTATAGCACAGGAGGGCACTTGTAGCTTCTAATCATCTTCTCCATCTGTTCACCATAAGCAATGTTGATCTTCAAATTGCACAACCTACACAATCCTGAAAGAGTCTTTTACTTTCCGGTAGGACAATCTGCTCCTTCCCTTTCCCCGTCTATTGCAATCTGCAGGATCCTTGCGCTGCCTCACATACGGAGAACGAGAACATATCAATCCACCCTAAATGACCTCGAAAGGCTGAATCAGTCAACCAAAATAGGCAGAAGCTGCAGCTTCCCAGCAGACTCCCCCTTCCTGAAGTTATCTGTAAATCCCACCCTTTGCAGTGCAGACCCTGCAGCAAGGCTCTGATCACAAACGTGGTCCCAAGCAAGGCTGGAATTGTGTCAGGGCGTCTGTGGGGTCTGAAATGCTGCTCCCAGCAGCCTGTCCTGAGCCTTTCCGACCAAGGCAGCCCGATCCTTCCTTCAGGCAGACAGCCTTGGAGCTGCCCCAGCCCGGCATCACGCCACCCACGCCTCTCCCCACGCTCTGAAAGGTGTCTGCAACAGCAACAAGCCAGCTGGCAGCACCACACTCCTTTGTCTGCCCAGGAGACAAGCATTCCAAAGCTGCACTGCAATGGGGTGAGGCTTCCAGGAGAGGAAATGACAACCACGCTAGGAAGGGAGAACTTGGGAATTCTGATGCCTGACCACAGGTGCCCCCATGAGCTCAGATCAAATGGGAAGTAGTTAATACAGTTTACACAGAGAAAATGAAGAGAAAAAACAGTTATCTGTCTCTCCAGAGCATCAAATTAACCTTTTATATGAACGATTTTGGGATGTTTTGCTTGTGGTATAAATACTGTTTGTCCTGCTCCACCACTACTTGCTTGCTATCATCAGCCACTGAAGACAGGAGGATGTGATGCTAAGTGGCATAAAAACTGCAAATCGTATTATGCTGGTTGTTTATTTATTGCTATTTGGTGAGAAGAGAAGAAGTGAACCCACCACACATGTTTAAAAAAAAAAAAAAAGGCAAATAAAACAAAGCCCCAAAAAGCCACACAAACACCATAGCAGGTCAATGTCCCCTGTAGCCAAAAGATGCTCCACAATATGGGGCTGAGTGAGGGTAAATGAGCCCAAATAGGGACAAACAGACTGTTAGTGACACTTAAGAGCTGACAGGGTATGGGTAAGAGGCTGCCACCACTGTGGCAGCTTTATCACACACCACAAAACTGATGGGGATGCTCCTAAGCACAGTCCTGTTGCAGAATTTCTGAGAGACAGAGGTTGTGATTTATGTTTGGAATGAGGTTTAAGCTACCCAGTCAGACTAGGCCTGATAAACCTTGATGGGGCCTGGAAGCCTTTGATGCAGTGAGAATTTAGTTGTGGAGCAGTCAGAAATTATGTTAAGGTAACTACAAAGTAATCAGCTATCCGAGCATGAATTAGAGTAGAGCTGCAGTGTGAAAAGTCTGACCACCTTAAGGAAAAGGTAAACAATGTTAGTGTGCCAGAGTGTCTTTGTAACTGTAAACTATGTAGAAGCTTATATAAACTATCATCTTATCTCGAATAAAGGGAGAACATTTGATTAACCACATTGGTTCAGAACTGCATTTGTCTTGTCCAACTTCCCATTTTCCTGAGGCTCCCTGGCTTTTCAAGCCACTGCACGTGCACTTCTCTTAAAGCTCCATCTCCTACACATCTGTGAATGCACAAGAATTCAGCTTTCATTGCATTTTTATTAGGTCTCTATTTCTCCGCCTTCTGGGTAAAGCTGGCAGAAGCACTACTGACTTAAGGCCTGAAGTAAAACGAAGACATCATGATGTTTTTGCTCTAATCCTAATATTTCTAAATCAAATATTGGAATTTTTTGGCTAAGCATTTAAAAAAATTAAAATCTGGCCTTATATGACAGAAAATACCTCTAGGTGTTTGAAACTTGAGGTATAAACAACCAAGAATACCAGGCATGAGTACAGAGGGATGACTAGCAGTGATTTACCCTCACAGATGCCCCCAATCTGGCAGGCAAACACAAAATTGTGGCACTAGGGCTTTTCTTCTGCTCTCAGCATTCCTTACCCATACTATAATGTACTGTTTTTAGCTACTTGTGCCTTAGAAATGGAGCCTTTATGCATAAATGCCTGCAAGAAACAAAACTTTCCAGATATGCTCTGGTCTTGGGCAATTTCATTCCAGGCATGAGAAGCAGTGTGACCTCCTGAAGTGGGAGCAGGCTGAACCCTACCTACAGCCCCAGTGTTTGAAGACTTTAATTCAAGAAACACTGTGATGAGTAAGGACTTGATGTTTTACTGTCCAAATGTTTATTTGTCTGCACTGTTTTTACCTATTGGCTCCACCAGCTAACATGTCTGTGGATCCTCACATTAAAATTGAATTTGATTAACAATAGGCTTGCAGACAAGAAGCAACAAAGAATATGCATTTAATTTTTCTTGTTTCATATTCCTAGATGTTCCCACACTCTATTTATATGATCAAACGCTACTAAACCACTTCAGTAGCCATACAAAACAATTCCAAATCAAGCAAGTAATTATTAAGATTTTCAGATTGTCAAAATACCTTTTTTTTTTTAATATCAAAAGGGCTAAAATTCAAAAAGGTGAGAGTGGATTTGCTTTTCTGAGGTGTTAATTTTCACAGGTAGCAATGACTGACAGCTCCTATTGCCTTGGCAGGAAGATCTATGAGTCCAACAGGTTTGCAAACATGTCCTAAGCAAGGGTTTGCAAGTGCTTGTCAGGCTGCACTGCAGCAACAGGAAAATAATAAGCTAGGCTAAGGCCTAAGCTAGGCTCATCAGTGAGCATTAGCTACAAAGGAACAGGCTCCTACACAGCAACATTTTCAGTCCTTGGCTTAGGAAGAGCTGACTGTAATTCTAAGAACAAACAGGACATTAATAAAAGCATGCCAGCATGGGAATTATCTCCAAAGGAAAAGCTGAAATTTCTGATTTTAAGTTTAAAAGACAACTTGTGGCTTTCACAGTTCCACAGAGACATAGCTGTGATGGGTAACAATTCTCAACAGTCCTTCTATTCCAGTCCCAACAGTCCTGCAGGGAACATACAATATCTGTGTGCCCTGTGCTCAGCAGAGCCAAGAAGATTTTTCACTGCCTTGCCAAGGACCATGCCTTCAACCTGCTAGTTCCAAACACACCCCACTTTAAGAGCAGTACATTAAAATGAAAAACCAAGTTTCAATACTTTCTGCTGACTATGTCACAGCACTAATCATCTTACCCTCTTTCAGTATTTTAATTGATATTAATTAACGCATAGAAAGTCTTCCAAGCCTAGTAAAACCCTAACTTACAAATATTGCAACACTGTTAGGCAGAGGCCAAGTTTCACTACAAATGGTTGTACCTTTTCTGCTTTTAATGGCACAAAGCAGAAATAGAAAGAAGCAATTGGCAAGAACTTCAGGGAGACAAAAATTAATTTTCCAATAGGTAAGAGTGTGCATACTGGAGTGGAAAACAGCAGCAAGATAGAATAAAAGCTCAGAAATAAGTGTGAGAAGCTTGAATGTTGTTGTAGAAGTCGCTGAGATACTTTAACTGTGGTGGGATGTCTCCATGTGCCAGGGATGCTGGTGGCAATGCAATTAATATTCCAGGAACAAAGGCAAAAGGAAGTGGGTTTCAGTGTGGTTTTTAACTCAAGACCCTGGGGGGAAGGTATTAGCTCAAGCCTGGAACAAATCTCTGGAAATTAATGATAAATCAGACAGAGGGGTCAATGTATTATAAGGGACACATCTAAAGCCATTATTTTATAACAGCTGATGGCAATAGCTGCTCAGGAGGGAAAAAATAAAATGCTGATTTTACAGATATTTGGAGGGGGGGAATTAGCACTCTAGGGAAAAAGGGCAGAAAAGATGGCAGGATTCAAAGGTCCACCAAGATTTATTGAAATCCAGAGGGGAAATGTAAGCTAAGGGGAATGAACATTCAGTGCACACAAAACAGGCACCACAAAACACAATAATTAGACAGAATATGAACATAGCCCCCATTAAATAAAGATAAAACCAAAATTTTAAAAAAGTCAGCTCACCAACGAGACCAAAAGCATCAGTGCAGTCCAAGAGTGATGGTGCACAGAGCAAGTAGCCCTATGATTCCAATCACAATTCAGCCACACTGACTAGACATTCCCCCCTGCCTTTTTCTGACTACCACTGGCTAGGTAATAGCAAGCTTAATACATCTGGATTTATGATTAAAGAGTACTTAGAAAAGATTGATTTGCCCTGCCCGACAGCAAACATGAATAGCCTGGAAAAAAGAAATAAAGGGTTAGAAATCACACAGACTTCAGAAGACATGAAAAGGGACAAAAGTACTGGCCTTAGTGGCTTTTATTTGAAAAGAACAAGTTCACCCCCAACCTTCAGATTACATACCCCTTTGTACCAGAGGCAGGATAATAAAATGGTGTGTAGAATATCTACATTAATCTTGACCAAGAAGAAATTATTGAATGCATAAACAAACTTTTCCATCCTTCTATGACTTGCACACTACACTCTCTAAATATATGCATCAATGCTAAATAATCTTCAGTGGAACAGGTTAAAACACATTCATAGGACATCATACTCTATTATTTACTTGTCAAACATCACATTCACTCAAGAGGGTCTGGCTTTCAGAGAAGTCAGATAATACTGAATGTCAGAATCTAGTTCATAATAAGAGGTGTCTAAATGCAACAAGCCATTGCACCACTAAGGATAAAAATCTCCTATTCAGAGCTAATAAAAATACATAAAAGGTGCTAAATCTTGGCACCTGGAAGAGGAATTAATCTGTTTCCTGAATCCAGGCTCAAGAGTACTGTCACTGCCGGTATCAGCATCCAAAATTCCTCCACTCCTCACATGATGAAGGCCGTGACAACCATCCTGGTGGACTGACATACACTGACACATGCTGACCATAAATCAGAGGAAGATGTCAAGTATTCTCTACCAGCCAGCTGTCCACAAAATAAAATGCTGCTGCTCTGTTGATGGAAAGGGAGGGCTCAGCTGCTCGTTCACTGAGTGATCTTCAACTTGGTTTTGAGAGGGAGCCGAGCAGCGCGTGGAGCGCTCAGAGCTCTGCAATCCCCCACCTATCATGTGCTGAAACAGCCAGGGCTTCATCCTAAGCAGCTGTCAACTCAACATTTTCAAGAGCAACAAATTCATTAAAATTGTATAATTATGGCTGAAACTTTCCTTGATAACCCAGAACATTTAATCATACGGCTTGGTTTCAAATTAACCGAGTCTCGAGTACTTCAACCAGCCTTAAAAAATCCAGACTATGTATCTGTATATTTGTCAAATGCTACAAATTATTCAGATTATTAAAAAGGTCTTATCCTTAAATTACTCTTCTACTTTTGAAATGCAGATCCCATAGTAACAAAACTTCAAGAGAAAAGAATTCAGAAGAACAAAAATAAAAAGGGCTACACATGATATGATACAGATGTTTCAGGAGAGATCAGATGTTAAAAACTAAAGAGAACTGGGAACCAGCACTGGCAAACTAAAATCAAACTAAGCAAAAATCCTATTAAAACCCATCAACTTTCACACGTACACAGTAGCAGAAATACTACAGGTCACAACCTAAGGCACCGATTTTATTTGACTTAGCCAAAAGCACAGAACAAACACAACTTGGATGGTGAGAAAACACAAAACAAAGTTTATGACAATTTCTTCAAAATTTGCATCCAAATTACAACCGTCCAAACAAACCTCCAGTTCCTCATGTCCTTTTTAATTTGCAACAGGAACATTTCCTGCAGTACAACAACCAGTTTTGGCAAGCACTGAGCACTAAAATCTCCTATTACAAAAGCCGATGGCAGTTCTCATTATTTATTTCCTCTTAAACTCAAGTAGAAATCATTATGTAAAATTTCATATTTGGAAAGGATAAAATATATCTGAGAAAAGTTGGGGTAAAATAAACTGGCAGTTACCTGCAGCTGCTCATGGGTGTATGAAACATTAGGAAAAAATACAGGAGATGGAATTTAATGCGCAAACTGACGTTAAGACTGCCAAAGGTAAATGGAAAAAAAAAATTACACAGGGTTTGCATTTTCTCCCATCAACATCACTGTAGGGCATTAGATATATACTTGAAAAATATCTGCAATTCCACAACATAACCAAATGTTACCACTCCCTTCCCATTCCTGTTGTCACGATCAACAGCACACAACCATAGGGCTGATACAGCCCGGTGTATCCCTGTGCTCTTAGAGGGAGATTTTTTCCTCTGTAGAACTGGTTGCATTCTTAGTCACTTTTCCTCCCCTCCTTCCATAGGCAGCCTTCTCTCAAATCTTAAATAGAAGCCACCAGTTTCTCCTTGCAATCTGATTATCAATTTGCACCTCAGCATTGGAAGGCTAGAATGCTATTGTTTTGTTAATTGTCAATTTGCATCTTTGAAAGGTGTTGTGCATTTTCTTCTTTTGGCAGGTTAGGACTAATTCTGTATGTTAACATATATGTGGGTGGTTTGGATAAAAAAAAAAAGTTTTCTTTTAGAATGCAGTTTATTTTCAATGTGCTGCTTTATTTATTTTCTTTTGCTAAGTTTTCTTGGGCAATCTTATTCCAAAGCTAGTAGGGACCACTCTGCCTAAGAAAGAGCTAAAAGAATAAATCTCCTTTTCCAATAGGTTTGTAGAAGTTTATTTAAATATTACCCTCTAAAAAAGGAAAAATCATAAAGGAATATTTAGTTATATTTTCCACTTATGACAAACAATCAATGTTCTCCTGTGACTCCTGGCCTTCAGACTCAGCAACCACAAACATTTTTTTCAAAAATAAAATTTCTTCTACTCCTTCAAATCCCCTTTTATGTGTTAAAGATGTATAAAATTGATTGATTCATGAACAGTACAATTGATAATTAGTTTTCAAATGCAGGATGGTTGGAGATAGGACCTTTTCAAAACTGTAAGCTGCAAATGAAGAGGTGGCCAAAGTCACTACTGATGATCAATCCTCCAAGCTACAAAAAGTAGGAAAACCCTCAAAAAAAAAAAAAAAAAAAGAAAAAGAACAGATGAACAAATGAATTCTCAATTCTAGAATGGTTTGAGTTGGAAGGGACCTCATTACAGCCTCTCTATCATGGGCAGAGAAACCTTACTGTGCTACTCAGAGCCCCATCCAGCCTGACATTGAACACTTCCAGGAATGGAGAATAATGCTGAAGTGACAAAAGCAAGTAGAAATTCCTGCTGAAATATCAGACAGCCACCAAGACAAATGATGGAGTTGAGACTACAGCCTATCCAAACTCAGAAAAATCAGAAACAATAACTACAGGAAGATGTAGCAATATAGGAAGTCTTAGTTTCACAGAAGTCCATGTGTTGTTATCACTCTCACCTAAAGCTGGACACAGAATGGGGAATGAGAGGGGGACTATCAGAAAATGATGTCTTTGTACACTTGTCACTGTTTCATTAAGGTCGTGTTATTTTCTCATGCTACGAGTCACCAATGTAAACTTAATCTGCCAGCAATTTTCAACTGGGAGCTTATTTTAACAAAAAGGACACCAACACATTTTGAAACAAACAAGAATGAAACATTCTGAAAATCCTGACCACTGGATCTCCTGCTGAGCCACAGAATCTGACAGAGATCAAAACAGGAGACTTCATGAAATTTCTGTTACTAGTCCTAAAGAGATGAATCCAAGCTCTATTGGCAAAAGTATCTCAAGTAATAGACTTGCACATTCTTTAACTCTGTGAACAGCTGCAGGTCCTGACCAGCTCTGAGCACTTAGAACCTGCAGAATTAGGACCCAAATCAGTCATTTTCTCTTAACTTTTACTTCCACAGAAATCTGGAAGGCAGGTTAAGAGGAACTGCAATGCTCAGTGTGTGTTAAAGCCATATAAAAGAGCAGGAAAGTATTTTATTATCCACACTGGAAAGCATTCTCACTTTTACAGACTTCTCCCAGCAAGCTGAGACTTGTTATAATGCCCACCAGCTATATGTTTGTGAAGATCAAGGACATTTATGCCCACGGTATCAGAAGAAATATGTGTGTCCAAAGAACAGGAAGAGAAAGTGCCTCTGGCTTTGGGGAAGCCTCTGTCATAAAATCAACCTGTTCTACCTATAAAAGTAGGCCCAAAAGTTAAAAGACTAAGTTTGAGCACTGGATAGTTGGAGGTGTGAGTGAAACATTTAACTCAGTTTTGTTCAATTACTGAATAAAAAAAAAAAATAGAATAATAATCAAAGCCTTATTATAATTCTAAGTAAATGAACAAATGTTTAGTAAATTACAGTTCTTGTAACTGAGGTTGAAACATTACAAAAATGGGCAATTTTGGAACTCCTAGAATTTCCTGTTTTCCTGTGACAGGAATGACAAAAGGCCCTTCCCTTAAACTTTTTGGAGCAGACCAGAGTGAAGCCACAAAGATTGGATTTAGACCTAGACTCAACCACGGTGTCAGGATTTGACTCTTTCCTAGAGAGTTCCTTTCCAGTTGCCAGCTGGAGAAAACTTAAAAAGACAAGGGAAGTATTGAAAGCCTTCTCCCAAGGTAAAAAAAATACAAATAAAACAAAACACAAAAAAAAAAAAAAGAAAAACTACAAAATCAACCAAAACCTCAAAAAAATCCTTTAAGTGATGAATCCAGTCACATGGGCAGATCCACCTAAATCATCTAGACGAAGAGGCCTGTTGACATCCCATTTTGACACTAAAGGAGGAGTATAGAGACTTTTTAATTTGAATTTACTTGTCCATTCTTTCATGATGGCCAAATACAGTATACATAGCAGGCAGTGAATTTATACAAGAAACAAGCTTCATTACAAAAGGAGAACCTGAGATTTGCTGAAATTTTTATACCACAAACACAAATTAGGAGACCCAAAAGCAATTTTGTTGGATGTACCCCTTTATAATAAAAATAAATCTTTCCCTGTTTGATGGTTGGATGATCAGACATAGCTTTGCTTTGGGTTTGACCTAAATTTCTATTAGTCTTATTAAAGAACCAAAACTGATGAGGTAGTGCTTCAGCAAGCTGACATGCCTCCCATCCACATATTTAGCTATCTCACCTATTCTCCCTGTGTCATGCCCTGAATAGAAGCGGAAAACCTCCTGAGATGTCACTGAACATTTCAGCTGCTGGCATTCCCTACAGGGACAGCACAACACTTGCCAGAACTGGGCATGTAGGGATGTTAAAATCATCCTGTGTCAATACAATGGCTGGAGATAGACAGTGCTCTAACATAGATATAGAAGAAAATCTCTCAAATACTCCACAGATCAATTCAGCACTTCTAGTAGGCTATTTAAGTATCTGGGAAGACATTTCCTGACTCAATGGTGAAGTACCAATAAAAGATACTAACTAATCCTGACCTGACATTAACACTTTTCCCTTCAAACAAGACCAAGGATTTCAAAGACCTCTCTCTCTCTCTTTTTTTAAATTTTTTTCCTTTCTTCTCTTGACTGCTCCAGACTAATAGTTCAAGTGTGTTTACTATTCTCCACAACTTACCCTCTGCCCCACTTCAGGGCACGGACCCCGCTGTGTTCTCTCTCCCAGACCTTTTCTCCCAAAGAGTGCAATCCTGCCCAGGAAACAACAGCTTGACAAAATACCCTTTGGGAATCCAACTCAGCCTGAGAAAAATGGCAACAAAACAGAGATCACCTCTTGGAAGAGACCTGAAAGTCCTCTGAAAGATAAAATTCTGACTTCCTCCCCAAAATCCAAGTAATAAATTTCTAAGAATTATAAATATATCAAGAATTTCACCAAATCAGAAAACCATCTGATTTCCATTGCTATCCTTCACATAAGGATTGACAATAATTCTCCAAGCACCAGAAGAAAAGATTAGATGTGGCCAAGCCTGAGAATTTCATGAGAGCTGTTTTAAGAAGTGTATCAGCGCACTGACAGATCAAAGACTCAACTCTGACCTCTGCAGAGCATGAGCTCTCTGGATCAGCAACTCTCTCTCACACATGCACAGTTCCTACTATAGCAACGAGCCAATCTCCCTGGCAGGGCAGGAGCAGCAGTAAATAGAGGGACAGGATTGAGCTTTTCTGCTGATGCACTTTTAAGTCTCATAAGGGCACAAAAGAGTTGCAGGATTTAAGAAGAGAAGTAACTGTGCTATTCTGTCTGCAGCCCCATTAACACTGCACTGGCTTGAAATTGATTCCACTTTTTAAAAAAACCATATTAGTACAACAGCTCTATTTCAACACTTGTCCTGGCCCAAGCCAGGACAAGACATTTTCAAGATCTGACACAAAGTGTTTAGAGCACCAGGAGACCAGAGGGTATTTATTTCCTATTACTTTTTGTTCTTGAAAAGCTCAGGAAAGCATTACTGTGATTACATCCCCAGTTAGAAATACTAACTTAATTCTGCTGGCATTAAAACAGCCTGTCAAAGCCAGTGGAAGTACCTGCCAGAACATGACTTCCACCACTTCCTTTCAGAAGTGCATTGCTGTCCTGTTACTTAGTTTTCGAGTATTTTATGATATCCATGATCTAGAGTTATAAGCCCATTTCTAGCCAAATTCCCAATCAGGAAATTTTCAGTTTATTCTTCTGATGCTTTCCTCTCTTGGATTCATTCCCCTGTGTCTCAGTTCTAACCTAACAGCAATATTGCCACTCCTCTGATTTATTCTGCCATCTCTGCTTCAGAGAAAGATGAAGGAAACCCTATGTTCAACATGAGTGCTTGTCCACAAAGTCAAGTTTTAACCCCAGAAATCCTGTGTTATTCTAGGAGTAAACTAGTGAAACATGCACTATTTTAAATAACAGCATACCTCTGACTGCTTTCTCTGCTGTCCTTTTTTCCCACGTTTGGGGCACCTAACCCAATCCCGCAGCTGCTGCTTTGATAGCACCTGCCCATCGCACACACATCATAACCAAGGCCTCAGTGACATCCCCTCCCTCTCCCACATCACTGAAGTTCATCCAGAACCCTAAAATAACACAGGTTATTTGCATATTTTCTCTCTTTAGTGTCCATGCCCCTCCTTCTCATGTCCCCTTCCTCCCAAACACTTGCCCAATTATTATATCCCCCTTTATTTTACCAGGATCTATATAAATGAATAAAACAGGAGGGGGAGGAAGGTAAAACCCCTGGAGATAAACCTTTCCCTGCCCTCTTAAGCACTTATTTCACATCCCCACTTTCTCCACCTGGACGCTTTCTGAGAACTTGCAGGGAAGAATGTGTTTCCATTGGAGTTCACCTAAGGAACAATCAGCTTAAGCAGTTGTATTCAAATACTATTAATGTTTTCAAATCGACTTCCTATTTTCCTGCTGGAAATCCTGCCAAACACACTCTTCAACAGACACTAAAATAATTTGGATAGTTGATATGCAGTCCAAATTTTTAGTGGAAAACTGCCAGATTTGACATCTGTGAGAAAGTGGGTAATTTTTATTATCCACAGAGAGCATGCACTCGGTCCGATATTTTCTACCTCTACACATCTCCTTCTACTGGAACTGCTTTATGGCTTTACATGATCAATGGGCTGCCAGAAATTATTTAACCCCTTCATTGCTACTAGGACCCAAGACCTCACTGACACAATTTTAACAGTGCTCATCTTATTTTCAACAGCGGGATGTGTTTCTCTGTTACCTCTTATGCCTCTAACTACAGCAACGCATATTATTTTTCTTTTTTTTTTTTTTTTTAGGTAGCACCTTCTGATTGTTATTTGCCAAGTATGAGAAGGAGCCTAGTCTCTTCTAAGCAAAGGGTTAATTCCCTGCTTCCTCTAGTACCTTCTCTTGCTGCAGAGAGGGTCTCTGAACACCTGCTAGGGGAAGCAAGGATGGGAAAATGCCTTTGGGAAAGTAGACCTTCCTGCTGAGGAGCCAGCCCAGCTCCAGCCTGGAAAGGTATTTTTGCTTAGGGCACCTTCTAATTTATTCAGGGTTATAAATATTTGGTTCTGCCCCCACCCAACCTAACAGGTCAGGTCATCCAGGACACTGACGTGCTTGGAATTGTGGTCATTTACATGAGCATGTAACCTGTATGACTTCTCATGACTTCTAGCCAGACTTCTTCCAAGCAACATCAATTCTGGTTTAGAATGGATTTTACTATTTCATTTGCAAGCTGTAGGAAAAGCAGAATATGAAAAAATAAAGAAGAAATAAGATCATATACAGACCTTTACCATGGTAGAGGTTTTGTTTGTTGGTTTTGATTTTGGGGGTTTGTTTGTTTTGTTTTTAATAAAACAAGAAAATTCAAGATTTCTGTTTGAATCTGCCTGCTGAGGTTCCTTTAAATAAATGTAAACAAATAGTCCCCAGCTGTCTGGGCTGCACTAAAGCAGCTCATCCTCTGAGTGATTTGTAATGCTGAGATGGTTTACCTCACTCACTACAAAGATTATCAAAGTTCACTTTGTAAGTGCACATGTATATTTCATTTCTCAAAGATTACCAGTTTTCTTCATATCCCCACCTCATCCTGCTGGGAACAGGTGGCAAAACTCTTGGCACCAAAGCAATCTCAAAACCTACACTAAACAGGGATAATTTGTTGTTGCTGTCTTAATGATCAAAAAGGAAGATCCTCCCAGAGGTTCTTTTTTCTTTTTTTCTTTCCTTTTTTATTTAAATGTTGTATTTGAGACCAAATCCAAAGCTAGTGAGTGAGAACTTGTGTGCTGCTACTGGATTTTTCTGGACAAATACCAGTGGCTGGGTCACAGTGCCTCTGGAGCACAGATCACATCCGTGCTCAGTCATTCCAACAAACCTGAGCACCAGACATAGCTAATGGAGGGACCTTTTGATCTTTGGCATTTTTTCTGTCTCAGAAATGAACAGAATGCTGTAAAATTAAGAACAAAGTGGCAACTGAGAGCCATCCTAGTGCCACACTTCTAGAAGACTTAAGACACAAATGCATTTATTTTATGATTCCTCACCCCCACTTTTAAAAAACCAAAAAAAAACCAACAACTTATTGCTGTGTTATGCCTAATTTGCCTAATGCCTGAAAGAGGACAAGTTTAGAGTAGAAGTTAGGAGGAAATTCTTGACTTGAATGTTGGAAAAATACTGGAGCTGCCCCATCCCTGAAAATGTTCAGGGCCAGTTTGGATGGGGCTCTGAGCCACCTGGTCTGGTGAAAGGGGTCCCTGCCCATGGCAGGGGGTTGTAACAAGATGATCTTTAAAGTCCCTTCCAACCCAAACAATTCCATTATTCTAATGTAGACTGTTCAAGAACAGGGTCAAGGAGATCCCATTTGCATTTATCTTACGGTCCTAATGCTGTCCAAATAGAAGTAATTTTTCATGTTTCATACCTAGATTCATCTAAGGATCTCACAGGACTCCAATGCCAGTGAACAAAAGCTCTGCTTCTGCAGATGGAAAGCTCTACTGCAAATCACTGCAGCCTTTAACTTCTATGTTGCCAAATGCCTTAAACCAAAAACCAGAACTGATAGATGGGAGTCTCCCTCTGATTTGGGTAAAGATCAGGCTGTAAATTCCCAGCAGATTTCAAGATCAATATCAGCATTTTAAATTTTGCAGATTAGTAAATCAAGCAGCAAATAAATCCCATAGTGACAATAGAGCAGAAGCGTTACTAAAAGCACAGAACCTGGTCTCCTGGACTTCTGCTTGACTGAAAGAGCTCTGGAAGCTGCTGCTGAGCTCCTAGTTGTTGTTTCAGAAATGTCAGTGGGAAAAGGACACATCCCCATTCAGTGCTGTGTCCTGTCAGCTCACGCTCCCTGCATCGAGACTTCCAGAGAACCTGGCACATGCAATTTTTAGGCCAAGTAGCAACATATTTGGCAAAGGCAGGACCTGGAGATAATTCATGCCCCAGCAACTACAGCAGTTGACAAAATTAATAAGGGATATGAAGATTGCCTTCCATCTTCATATTGCTTTCTTTCTCTCCTGGAAGGAGAATGAAGAAATAAATTCTGGGATGGAAACTGAGCTCTAATCTGTATGTTGTTCCCTTACATGGTATTTCAGGAGAAAGGGACCTGAAAGGACCACTGATTTATTTTTTCTGATAGTTTTGTAGTTTCCTACTGCACAAAATTATCCAGAGATGTATCAAATATATCAGAAATTCTAAAAGGTTTCCATCAACAGCACCTTTTTCTTAAATCCATGAAAGAACATCTACAATAAAAAAAAGAATATCTACAAGATGTACAAGAAGATCTACAAAAAACCAGAGTTATTTTCTTGGCAAACTTGCAAACCTTCTATATTAGGAGCTTTAAGATGTGAGCACAGCATCACAAGAAAGAGCTGCCAGGGTGGAGTGCAGCATGAGACAGCTGACAGCAGCAAATTCCCTAATTTCCCTTACTGCTCCTTCTTCAGGGAAGTCCCAGGAGAGCTCTGAAACCTTTCTTTACTTTGGAATCAATAGCATTCAGCTGCTGCCAGAAGGGAGATGCCAAAATGTTACACTTTTCATGGACACTCCATAACACTTAGATATAGAGTTGATGGGTTTTCTAAAATCATAAGGCTTCGAGGTAGTTTTGAATTTCAAGGAAAAGTTCGTTTTTAGGACTTTTTTTTTAAATGCTAGAACCAGTAGAAATTCCAAAATATGCAAACAGCCAGAGTTTGTGACAAACTGGGGGTTCGTGATGACAGTCACATTTAATTATGAACCCCCTCTTTTAAAAGTATCTATATATAAAAAAAAAAAAGGTAAACAATATAAGATTGAAGCTAAATTATTCCAAAAGGTTTTTATTGCAGAATTATTCCTTTACTCCTAAAAAAAGTAAATCATTAAGAACAAAGGAACATTAGTCTTGCACAGTTGGTATTTCCTTAGTTCCTGTGTAGATATACAGATTATCCAGTAACAAAATCTTATATCTTATACTGTAACAAAATCTTATAACTTATACTGTAACAAAAGATTATACTGTAACAAAATCTCATTAATTATACAGTAACAAAATCTTTCACTATATCATCACCTCCTTCTACATATAAAAGCAGTATCTCCCCATGTGAAATCATGTGTTTGTATTAACTTTATAGTAGTCGAGTGCACACAAGCACGAGGGTTTCAATAGATCTCAAATAAATGTATTTGTGCATATTTGTACACACACAGACACAGTGTATGGATGAACTTCAGTTGTATGAGCAGCAAAATGATACACAATAATTAGCTCTGTGCCCACATGGAGCTCCATTACCTCAAGGGTACTTTGCATGATCTGTATTTTTGTACTTTAAACAATACTTTTTAAATTACTTTACCAGATACTCTCACACTCATACTACAGCCATAATGGAAAAGAGCAGTAAGCATGATAAATACATCAGCTAATGGGTAATAGGCTGTACAGCTCTGCAAAAAGATTATTACAGGCACAATGCCTGTAATATTTATTTATGGCTTAAGATTTATTTATGGCTTAAAGCAGTGCATGTCATAAACATACATAGTTTTAGAAGGTGGAGTCGACTGACCCAATCTGGCAGAGCTTTCACATGGGAATGGCCAGGACTCCACATTACCCATGAATTAATGCTTTTATTGGCAAAAAGTGTCTCCTATGTAGATTCCTGAATGAGAACAATGTGAAGCAGTTTCCAGGGATTCACATAAACTCACTTTCCTTTTGAAAAACTGGCTGAGTAACAAAGTCACTTCTTTTTAGAGTTCTGCTTAATTTCTTCAGCCCATCCAACCACACGAGCCTGCACGTTGGGCTCATTTGGCTCCTTCAGCACAGAGCCTCAAAATTCAGGGCTTGAACACAGTTGCTTGATATTGAGCTCCTAGAGCAGCTCAGCAAAGCAAGGAAACTCATGTGTGCATCACAACTGCATGGAAAATGTAAATACAGAGACACAGGACTGCATCTGTATCCAGACATTAGTAATGCTGCTCCAGGTTTGAGATGCAGCATGTTCCTTCCCAGTGAACCACAAACAAAGGAAGGTGGAAAAATCTCACTGGCAGCTCAGCTCTCCCCAGCAGTGGCTGCCCCATTCAGCTCACACATGGCCCAGAGCCAGCAGCTCTGCCTGCCCTGAGTCACTGGGAATGCCTAGGTCAGGTTTGGAGCACACACTGTTCCCTGCTGCACCTCCTGAGACCACAGAGCCCAGGCACATCATTGCACATGCACCAAGTAGGGTCCACAGATTTGATTAAATGTGTATTTAAAAAGTGTTACTATACTCTACTGACATCATATTTGTGAAGCTGGAGGGTTGGATTCAGACTTTATCCTTTCAGCTGACCATCTGATGACAGGGACAAATAAGTAACACCTCTTCCAAAGGGTGCTAAAGCAGATCACTTCTAATACCATGAAGATTTCAGCTCCAGTCCCACCATAAAGCCATAAAATACATGATGTAAGAACACAACTACCTCAGAGTTCATAAAAGCAGCCTTGCCCTACTCTTACCACAGCAAAAGTCATCCTTCTCATCCCCTGCTCTCCTCATTTCCTCCCAATCTAATGCCATTTTACTTTTTTCTTTTCAATTCTGCACAGCCAGGCTGACTTGTCTCTCAAGGCAGCACCACCCTCCAACACCTAATAACAATTTTCAAAATGAACACCAAGTATTCTTCAGAGCTCTGCTCATAACCAAAAACATACTATAAGGCTTCAAAAGCCTTCTATATTATCTTTCAAAACTCCTTTTAAAAATTCTCCTCTGTTGAAATGACTACAAAAAAACCTGACAACTTGGACTATCAACGTAATAAAAACTCTAAATCATGCTGAATAATATTGCATCATTCTTTCCTTGTTTTAGTAATTTGTTTGATCTAGATAATTTTTTAAGAAGCATTAGGCAAAATCAACTGAAAGCTACTTGAATCTTGCAATGTAATTAATTAGAAATGTGCATTCTGATAGAACATACACAACTATTACAACAATGACCTGTCAAAGGAAAACTGATTTTTCCCATGCCCAGTTCAAATCCATACCTTATGATGCTGCACGAAATAAAAGTGGCTTCCCCTGCGAAGTTGTGGCCTCACAACTCCACTGACATGAATAAGCAATACCCAAAGATTTCCTCCAACTTAAAACTACACATCCTAAGGTTTAATCTCTTTCTCCATTCTCTGTTCTGGGTTCTGCTCTCACCCTTGATGAGCAAGGGGAGGATTTTTTGTTGCTCAGGTTAAGACACAGCTGAGCCACACACTTGCCACAGAGCCCAAAAAGCTTCAGATTTGTCATTTATCCCTTTGGGACAGGTCCTGCTTGGGCTCCTCAGCTCCCAGAGGCAGTTGAGGAGGTTTTCCATCGGGGTGTGGGAAAGCCAACTCCACCTCCCATGACAGAACACATAAGTCCTCTTGCTGCCAACCCCCATGAGTAGCAAGGCAGTGAAAACAAAGTATCATTTTTGCCTAAAGTACAGGAGTATTTTGTATTATCCTCCCCTGTGGTTACTGAGCCAAACAGGCATTAAACAAAAAAGAAACTATTTAAAATTATTTTTACTCTTGTTCTGTTTCCATGCAATGAAAATACATATTGGCTTGGCCTTAAAAATACTTCTTTTATGAAATACATTCAATTTGTACTGACTTTGTGGAAGGTGCGTGGGTGTGTCAGAAAGAAGAATTTAGTCCCAAACCCTTGCATTTCCCTGTATACTTAACACAGAAACAATTCAAGCCTTGTTTGTTTAAAGGAACAAGCCCAGGTACAGATGGCTTGTAAAACAACACAAACACCTGAACCCCAAGATCTCAAAATCTGGGCAAGCCAATTCCATCTTGCCCAGTTCGGATGCTGCTCTGGCAAAGCACGCAACTGAAACAGGACACGAAGCCCTGCTGAAGTTCCTTTCAGTGCTACCACAGCAAAATTAATACATTAAAATAAAGCTATCTCCTGCACTGTGTTGAGTCATCCATTATCTGCACACCTTTCCTTGGAAGTCTGGAGCAAAGCAAACTTTGAGCCAACGTAGGGAGTTTGGATGTTTGTGTCCAGGGCACCATTATGCCTCAGCGCCTTGCTAATCTCTCCCAGTTTTCCTTTGTTCCAGACTCCACAGCACCTTTGTTTCCTTACATTTATCCTCCTCCTCCCCTCCCTCCCTTCCCCTCACTCTCTCCTGGTGGCCATTAACCACGCTGACAGTTTGACAGGCTGAAATAAGGAAATAAAACACTTAAACATTGTTTCCCAATGTATGCATTCATCTTCTCTGCCAAACACAGATATTGAGGAGATACTTCACTCCTCCTGTCAGCTCACTGAATTACAGCCCAGCTCTCAGAGCAACTAAACTCTCTAGTCCAGCACAGTCAACTTGATCTCTCTTCCTATCAGAAGGCCACACAAAGGCCATTTCTATGTCTTTACCAGGAGCTTCTTATGTTTATACCCTTCCGTACCACATCTTCATATGCCCAGGGTTGAATTTCTGTTAAGAACACGATCTCATGCTTCTTCTACTGAAAACGCTCACATTAGCATGACAGCTCCACTTCTTGCTTGGATTACAACGAACCTACTTCAGGAATAAAATAAACTATATTGCATTAAAATTTGTGTCATTCATTCGCATTACCCATTACAGCAGCTGAGCAAACCAAAACCCATCTCCGCTTTGATCAGGTTTATTAGACTTTTTTATTTAAGCATTTTCTCCTGGTTGACAGCAAACATGCTGCTGGAGACTAGAGGCATCCCACCCTTTATATAAAAACCACTGCTCCCAGCGTCGGCTTGCAGGAGCCAATGCTGTGCAGCTCCCCAGGGGAAAGTTGCAGTGATACTGTCACTGCTCATTACCTCCAGTGGGTGTTGCTGTGAACAAGCCTATGGGAAAAATGAAGGGAGGAAAAAAAATCAAAATATTACAGACACTCGTAAACATGTCCAATGTCTGGGAAGTCTGGCTGTTCCATACAACCAAGAAAGAAAAGATTGGTAAAAAAAAATTAAATAATTGTACTTCATTGCCATCTACCACCATTTTCCACTAAGATAAACATAAGCATTTTGTGTATCTGCCATGCTGGTGTAAGGCTTCAGTGGAGCAAATAATATTTTTGTAATTTTGGCAGCTCCTGAGGTCTATGTGGAGCAGCACAGCACTGTGACTGCATCTTCTAGGCATGCCTGAGGGCCAAAATCCATCTCAGAGCAGCCCAACTTTCCATCTCACCCTTCCCCCTCCCTCATGGAGGAGCTGTGACAAGCTCCCCCTCCCTCATGGAGGAGCTGTGACAAGCAGGGCACTGACATTCCAGATACTCATGTAACTTTATGAGCGGAACGTCACATTACAAACACAAATACACCAGTGACCCAGAACACATTGTCACTTTTTCCCCTGACTAATGGGAAGGTTGGCTCAGGTTTCAGTTACCATGTGGGAACATAGCAGAAGTAGCTTGGAACATCTTGGACCTCTGAAATAATTTTTTTTAAAAGCCCCTCTTTACACTAGCATGGTATGAATCCTAGCAGAACTTCACTCACTTCCTTATCTCCTGCTTTCTCATGATTTCAGGTATCTCTAATCATGCCCACAGACACAGCCTTTGAAGTAACTGTGTGATTCACCAACACATGGATTGAAGTGGAGGTAGGATGAAAAAACGCAAAAAACCATCACAACAATGTCCATAAGGAAAAATCTAAGTGATGCTGTTGAGATTTCATTCTCTCAAGACTTTTTTTTTTTTCCTAAGAGTTGCTATTTAACAACAGAAAATACTAAAATTCAATCACCTAAAGAGCAAGCAGAGCCTAAAGTGGAAAAGTAAAAATTGTGTTCATTTAGAGGCAGTAAAGGTTTAGCTGCTGCTTTTCCACACTGACTGTCCAAGAGAGTAGCACTTCAACCTGTTGCTCCCATTCCTTTTGCCATCCTCCAAAGAATATGAATAAAAGCAGCAGCCTGCTAGGTGCTGTTACTTACTGAGAGGGTTTGAATTTAATGAATGAAAATGAAAGAAAACAACAAAGCAAGAGGAAACACACATACTATTTCCTCCACACAAGCACATAGAAGAGTCTGTCAACTAAACCTACTGTTAACTCTTTACGATTTCATACTGCCAGAGAAAAGAATCACAGGTTCACAGAATGGCCTGTGTTGGAAGGGACCTCAAAGACCATCTTGTTCCAACCTCTGTTCCATGGGACACCTTCCACTAGAGCAGGTTGTTCCTTGGAGATCCCACCCACATGAGACCAATGAAAATCCCCTGATATTTCCACCAGGAAGGCAGACTATAGCTAAGGGCTGTGTCATGGGTGGGTGATGCTGGGGTTCTTTACAAAGAAAAAAGTCTCAGAAGCATAAATTTTTGTTCATTCCATCCTCCAAGTAGCACAAATCCAAACAAAATTCAGGTTGATTACACTTCCAAAGTGCCTTAATAAAGCTGGCACTTGTGTGCCTTTTGCTTTCCATTTCCTTTAAGGGTCCAAATGCCAAATATAGACCACACCTTCATGATGCATCAAAACTTGAAGTTTGCATTGCTCACAGTTTTTAGAAGAGATTAATTTCATTTTCCCTTCTAGTTGTACTTTCACATCAGAACAAACAAAAACCAAAATATAATCTTCAAAAGTAACTCAAAGCATGATAAATGCCTGTTTAAGATTTGATTAGGAGAGTTATGAGCAAACTTTTCAGTGACAATTCATTTTGACAAACATTAAAGTTTGAATGCCAAAAAACACCAGTATTCTCCCTCCTGCAAAAATGCTCTGCTTTTATTATCAATGCCAAATGGGTTTGCAAAGTCAGAATGGTAAGTGAAATGAAACAGGGCTTTACAATCCCTGTTGAAATCAATATCACTTTTCATAGCAAACATCAACAATTTGCTGTATTAATTACAACCACCATCATTCCCAAAAAACTGGAAGGACAAAATCCATGCAGTTGGAGGGGGGGTGGAGAAAAAAATCAAAAATCAGTGCTCAGAGTTGAGTGTCAGACAAAAAGTCTCTGAAACTGCAGGAACTTAACAAGCCTATAAATTTCTTTCACTAGTTCCTTAGGACTTCTCTCACTGCTTTAACTCCCTTTTTCCATGGCTTACCCCTGCTGCTTCTCTCCTCCTCATTTTCTTCCCCCCTTTTTTTTTTTTATCACAAGGCTGTTCTGGTTGGGATTAGAAAAAATAAGGTAGAACCAGTTAGTTTCTTCCTTCTCTCTTCACACAATGGAACTTTTAGATGGAGGGAAGAAGCAAACCTTTTCCCAGGTGAAGGCACTGAGCCCTCTGAGACCCTCGAGGTCACAGCAACCAGGAGTGGGTCTCCTCCTGCAGACTGGTGTCTCTAGGGTAGTGATGGACATCCTGAGCATCAGGAAAAAACCCAGAGATGCAAAAATGTGCATGAACAAAATAAAGCCCTTTGTTCAGAGGACTGTTTTATATATTTACAAGCATTTAATTTTACATGAACTGATGGAGTAATGAGAGCCAGATAGAAGATGTCACTTCCCTTTGATGCTAGGATAATTAAAAGGTCAAGGTATTAACTAGATTTGGAAAGAAAAAAGTTATCTTGGTTGTTCTGGGGATTATGGTTCTGTCTTGATCCTACCTTCACTAATCACTGCATTTAGTCATTAGACACTTTGTCCATCCCCTGGAATCCACATCTGCTGATCACTTCTTGTTGATCTACTCTACAGACAGGGTTTGAAACACAAGGATCGTGCTAAAATGCCCTTTAGAAAGGCCGGATAATGCCATTTCTGGTTTGTACTACAGGAAACAAATTCCTTCAGAGATACTAGTGTCAGCTACAGCTTCATCATCTTTTTACTAATGTGCTCCTCATGCACAGTGGAATCCTGCAGATCAAATGTTTTATTCATCAGTCAAGTAAGTATTTACTACTTTTTAAAAAATACCTGGGGGAAAAAAAAAACAAAAACAAGCATAACACCACCAGCTCCCTCCCCTCCCAAAAATAACTATGAATTAAACATTACGTGATGGTTACAAATGCTGGCACAATGGATAGAAAACACAAGTCACAGAATGATTATCGATGAAGCAAATAATATTAGTATACCTCCATCCAGTTAATACATACCTTATTAGCATATATTTATCTCAGATGAAAAAACATGTAAACATGCTATATTTTATGCAAATCACAAGCAGATCTCAAAGCTTCTGGGAAATTGTCATTACAGCCTTCAGTATTGCAAAATGTAGGTACTCCCATTTCATAGTCACTGTATGTAATAATGCTTACAAAAGTAAGCTGTTGGAATAAATGAACTTACAGAAGTGATGTACCTCACCCACAGCACATAAAAGAAATAGGGTGACAGGCCCCTGTGCTACAAATTCATCAGTGTTTATATATTCTATATAACATAGCTGGTAGCAACAATATCATTTGTGTCCTGTAGTACTCTGCAAACAATCCAATTTATAAAATGCCTATTCTGTCTACATACACAAAACTATCATAAATCCTGGACCCTAAACAGTGTCAGCAGATGAAAACCAACTTCCCCACATGTTACACTTGGCATGTTTTTAAAGAAAAGGCAGTCACAAGATAAGGGTCCTCTGAATTCAGCTGTTTACACATGTTGGGGACTGATGACACCAGCAAATCTGTAAGAAATTTAATCTTTCCTCACAATGAAAATATATTATTAAACTAATCTGGAAGCATGGCACCTACCCATAAATTTTGCCATTTTAAACATTAAGCTTCTTTATTTTAATTACAGAAGAACTAACGGGGGGGAAATACCCCCACGCTAGGGAGAATCCCATTGCATACAACTCCTTTCCTGCCTTCTGCCCTACTGACAGGATAGGTATGTGAGTGATAAATATGTACTCTGTCACCCTGAATTAACAATTTTGAGAAGAAACCTCTCAGGAAGCCAGGTGACTGCAAACATGCAGATTTGTCCTGATGCTGCCTGGAGTGCCTAGAAGCTGCTGTGCACAGCCAGCTCCTGCTCTTGCCAAATTCACGCACATTAGCTGCTTCTGCTTCCACTCCACAGCAAGGTGTCCAGAAGCCATCAAGTCAGCCCAGTTTTAGAGTAAAACACCTCTAAAATACAAGTGATTGGAACTGATGTAACCATCAGGACCAGGCACCCCTTGGGAAAGCTGGTGGGATTGTTCCCAGAGAAGTCTGGAGGGAATAGTGGCCAGAAGGAAATGCTCTGGGCACTCAACAGCAGCACACCTACCACTGCTGGGGGCTGGAGTTACAGAGATCTCCATCTCCACAATAGCTGATTACTGGTCTTTCCTCATACACCATCTTAGTACATCCTAAGGGTCTGATCCCATTCTTCTGAGCACCATTGGAAATTCACTGCTGGACACAGATGCTTTCTGTTCCACAGAAGACTTCCTGCAGAAAGCTGCCCATCCATTCCCATGGCTCACTCAACTATCACATCTTCTTAAAGGAGGAGAGCTCATCAGAACAAGCTCTCTCTCATGAGATTTTAAATATTCTCTGTTTCCACTGCAAGACATACTGTTATTGCCTCATGTTGTATGACAGCTGCTCTCTTGGCCAGCACACAGGGGACTGCACCAGGAACCTGAGCAGAGCATGAGTTCATAGCAAAGAGCACAGAATCTTTGCTAACTAATGCTAATGAATATTTCTATGTCAGCTCATGAAACAATATTGTTACTGAGGAAATGAAAAGAAAAATAAAGATGTATTCTGCTCACTAGACCAAGTAGTGCCTTCAATACCCTAACAGCAGAGAAAACCAAAAGCTCAGAAGTGTAAGGTCTCAGGTATATTGCAGTCTACCCCTAAAAGAACAGTATTCATCAACATAAACCTAATTTTATTAGTGTTTTGTATCTATACATATATCAAAGGGGCAGGGAAGACAGTCTTATTATTATAAAAGAAGAAACATGTCAAATGTTCAACTGTACTTTAGTTGATGTGGCAACAGCAAATATAATACAGCCCAAGGTGCTCATCGTGTCAATGATAAAACTGGTAGAGGACACATTGAATTTTTTTATCTGTATAGAACAGAAAAGGTGCCTTAGTACTAAAATCTCTATTTTTAATATTATTTGTCAAGCAGTTATTACAGCATTAATTTCAATATGCTTTCCTTCATTAATACAAAATAAGTTCATTCTTTCACTCTACTCTTTTTCCAGCTGACTGATAAGCAAAGAGTACCTCCCCTTTAGCAAAGCCTTTACAAATAATTTTTAGTCTTTGAGAGGCACAGAGCTGTCTCACCCCAGTGAACCCAAGGAGGAAAATCTCTGTCATATTTTGAGTTGTTCCCTGCTTTTCTCTCCCTGATAAGAAAAACACTTCCTGCAGTTCAGAGCAAATGCAGTTTAATGTCCACTAATATTGATGGTTCCAGGAGGGAAAAAAAATATTTGGTAGCACAGATTCCTCAGAAAAACAGCAGCAATCACTATCGAGGCCACAGTTCTGACCATAGTTCATTCACACAAGCCATCTGGATGGTTCACAAGGAAGAAACAGGACCAGAAAAAGCACAATACAACATCCAAATCCTGAATTCCCTTCTCAAGTGCCTGAGAGATATTTTCCTAATATGCTTGTCTGTTTCCCTTTGGGTCCTTAACCCATAATTTGAGAGAGAAAGACTCTGTCATATACCATCCTTAAAATATCACTGCTTCCATTAAACCCTAGAGCTGCTTCCTAAATTCTGTGCTGACTCCAAAGATCCTCACTCTGAACTGTTCTTCTCGCACTGATATTACCAGTTGTCTTAACTGAGAAATCCAATTATCATCACACTTCTGAAAATAAAGTATAATTATAGGCAAGTGTGATGATTCTATAAATTTTGATGATTATCAGAGTGAACTATAGCATAACCAATAGCATTAAGAATATAGCTGGAAATTCTCATAGGGCAGGGCCCAGATCTTTGAAGTTAGTGAAAAGATTCTCATTGATGTTAAAAGTCTTTGGACTTTAATTAGACACAATGACTTAAAGTAATTACTACAATTCAAATAAATATTTTATCACTGTTGTTACAAGTTCTATTAGTAATAATGCAATTAGAGTGCATTAAAGATTCTTTGAGTAAAGGTACGAAAGGCAAGTAACAAGCATAATCTTAGAAATAATGTAACATGTTAGTCTGGCATCACAATATTCTGTCAGTAATCTTTTGCAATGCTACAAAATTGTCCCGGTTATTTACATAATATTTTTCTAGTCATATTTTTATATCAGAAAAATTGCAGTAGCAAAGAAGTCAATGAAATATTTAGTCTAAAGAGTTCTCTCTTTGTTTTGAAAACAAGACTGCTGAGCTAGAATAGCAGCTTTATTTTTATTTATTTGCTTATTTTTGCAGTCTGACATTGTGTTCCCATGTTGCTATTGAAAACTTCTCCAGCTAAGGAAATTCAGTGGAGATTTACTTTCACTTTTTTTATTCCTTGACACATAAATGTGATGTTTTCTGGACAATGAAGAAAAACCAAACACCACCATATCCAAAGGAAGGATCTGTCTTCTTATCCATCCCATTTTAATTAATGAGAAAATGCAACCATGACTCTACTGAGAGTAAATAATAAACTGTTGCAGATGGTAGGACTAATAGTGCATGGTCTCCTAGCCATTATTCTGGCTATCTAGTAGGTAGTACATAATCTTAGGTTTTCTTTCTTTTCTTTCTCCAGGGCACAGTCACATAGTTCTGCTCCTCATTATTCTTTAAGCTGTAAATTTAAGTATAAACTCATTGCCTCTGCAGGGGTTGCAGGTGAGTAACATGCAATGAGATTTACTCCATTTTTTTCCCTGCTGAATTCTGTAGAACTGTATTTTTAAAAGATTCTCCTCCTACAAAACCATCCTCACTAACTCCAAATTGTTTTGACCTGCTCTGCAACCCCTCTTGTTTGCCCAGAAATATCACTTGCTACATCCAAGGCACCCACATCTGGGTGGTCCCCAGAATGATGTGGGGCCACTGGAGGATTTCATAATCCAAGTGAGGGTGCTCCTGGGCAGTGGTGGGACAGCTGCCAGGCAGCTCCAGGCCCTGGTTGAATTACTTCCACCCACTTTTTTTAGCAGCTGCTCCATGACTGCCTGAAACTCCTCAGTTACAGGGAGCAAGGAGACCTCAGCAGCTAACGAGGGAGGCATGTTCTTTTCTGCTTACAGGAGTTGCAAATACCTCAAAAAAAAAAGAAAATTGACCCTTTTATTGCTAAGGAGATGCTAACTCCACCTTATGCTTCCAGTTCCACTTCTTTGTTTGGTCTCATTATCCAATAAATTTTTGTGGGTAGCCAGTGGAGACCCACATTAAAATACATCATATGGAAGTATGGCATTTGAACACAAGATGCGAGAACACACAGGGTTTTATCCAGTCTGGTGGCTTGGGAAGGGCTTACGGTCCCTCACCTGACCTTTTCACATCCAAGAAGAAAGAAGAAGTAGAAAAGAAGGTTGGGAGGAAACAAGTTGTGCACTAAGGGCTGCTCATTTCTGCGTGGGCTGGCAGAACAGAAGAGGGAAGAGATCCCAGTGCAGCTAAGCAGCTATGAAGACAGATGTAAGCTACTAATTAATACAACCAAAAATGAACCAAAGAGAAAAGGATGCAAGAAACTTCTGTGGAAGACAGAGCTAATGACTTGGAGGAGAGGAGGCCACCTTTGATACCACAAGAGACTTTGGGAAGGAAGCAAAACCTCTGACCTGCAACCACTGAAATGAGTCAAACAATCTTGATTAATCCATTTAGAAACATCCTCACAGTCAACATTACTGTATGAATGTGCTGCTTTGGAAAATTAAGTTTACAGTAAAATTATTTAAAACAGCAGTACTCTTGTTTGCTTTAAAAAAATAGGCCAGCATTAATAGCAATTTTGATATTCATTCAAGCAAGTATTAAGACTGCAACAAAATGTACTGAATAAATGTTATACAGGCTGCAAAGCATCAGTGTCAGCCAATTGGCATTAGGAAACACTCTTGTTAAAATGTAACTGATAGCAAATTACTTACCCTGTTATATTGTCACGCTTTAATAGTCTGCTATATTTAGTCAAGCTGATACAGTATGCCTGGGAGAGCCTTATGTTTTGTAAATATTAGTTCTTCAGTGGATTCACTGGATTACCTGTATTTTATTATTCAGCACAGACCAGCTGTACTGCATTTGGGCTGAAAATTGACATTGCTAGCAAGGAAGAGACATACAGCAATGCTGACTTCTTACCTAGTATTTCCTTGCTTGGATTTACACAAAGAAGAAAACAGCTGCAGGTCATATCAACTGGACATATTACTGTGGCAACCAAGAACTCATATCACAAAAAACTCTCCACATAGCTTAGTCTCAAATTAGGTTCTAATAATCGACTGAATTCACAATGCTAAGACTTTTTTAAAAGACTTCCAAATAATTAAATCAGATTCTTGCCTGGGCTAAGATATTCAAATTTAGGAACTAATTCCAAAGTTAATTTCCAATTTTAACTAACTGCATCATAGCTGCACTCCTTAAACTCTGCATAATACTTTGATGATTTCATATGTAAATCCAATCAATCAATAAGCCTTGTGAAGCCCTATATATGTATATATAAGTATATGACTTAAATCTAAATCAGAACTCACTGATATTTCTAGTATTTATAATGTATATTTATAATCTCAACCTGTTAGTCTTTAGACTTTTATTCACAGAATTTAATAATGAAATTTATTATTTGCTATGCTAATATAACAGCAGTATTTTCTTCTTACGAGTCTGCCATGCATAAAAAAGAAAATGATTACAAAAAAATTATGGTTTTTAAACATTGCACTTCACAGCACCCAATCCAAGAACAAATATAATACTTCAGCTTATGTATGTAGTAGACAGGCCCTTTAAAAATGCAAGGCAAGGGATAAGATTTTGGAACAAATCAAGAACTTGATTAACTTGAAGAAGCATGAGTTGAATCTGATTTTCAAAGAGTGCTGAGGAGCCCTGTGAGAGACAATTTCAGTTCATGAGCTTTCTTCCCACCGTCATCTTAATGTATAGACAAATGGTCTTCCAAACCTGTTTGGACCTTGAAATACAGCAGGACTTTTTGAGTTCCCAGCAGAAGAATCATGGCTGAACAGATATCACAGCAGTGAAATTACGGCCTTTTTGTCATGATATATCAATAACCTTTCATGCAAGAGACATAGATCAAGTAAAACATTAGCTAAATGAAATAACACACACACCCAGAACACTGGTACCTCAGGCAATAAATTTCACAAGAAAAATAGATTACAAAGCACTTTTTTTTCCCAAATCCATTGTTTTCCAACAAGCCTGCCATTCCTGAATTACTCCCAAGTCATTTTTGAAATGGGATTTGGGCTTATAAATCACACTTGAAAAATGCATCTTGAAAAATGTTCTTGGTTCCTCCACCAAATAATTCATCATTTGATTGATGCAAAATCAAACAGAAGCAAAAAAACCCAAAATGGACAAGTGACTTGGGAGAATGAGGATCACTATTTGTGAGTACACGACAACCCACAGGTGATTCAGAGTTGTGAATGCTCAAGCTCAAGTGTATTTTTATGGCTTTGTTAGCTCACAAGACTAGAGCTGCCTTAGGAAAACACATGCATACACATTAAAGTTATAGGGTCAAGGGGCTTATACTGACATGCCAAAAAGCCTACAAAAAAACCCCAAACCTCAGCCAGAAGCAGCAGTTCTCAAATACACATGGCACAAGAATGGCTTGTCAAGGAGGTAATGTCTTCTGCTGACAATTACAGCTTAATGAATAAATCAATACATCCCAGGACTACTACAGAATTGCACACTGGAGTAGGAAACATCATTGACATTTCCTGTATTTCATAGCAACAAAGGAAGAAAGGAAAAAAAAAAAAACAAAACAGACACACAAACCCAAGGACACTCCTTGCTCCTGCCAACACACTTCAGTAGGAGATGGGGCAAAAGTCACAACCAGGAAAGCCACCACTCCAGGAAATAAATCAAGTGCCACAGGAACTAGGTTGGTTTAGCCCCATTTCTGGTGGGGAATGTTCCACTCACATGAGCACTTCAGTTCACACAAGCCACAAAGCATTTTGGCATTCCCAGGAACAAGATGATTGGAAACTTGTGGTCTTTCTCCCTCAGTTCTCATTGTTGCACTTGACACAGTTATAGGACAGATAGATGACCTGATCTTGTTCAGCTGAATTTTTTTTTTAAAAGCACCAACTTCTAAGGATGTCAGTCAATTAAGTTTTGGTTGACTGCTGGCATCTACACACCATCATTTAAGAAAAAAAGGACAGGAAAAACTATTTCCAGCAACCTTAAATATATAATGATAAGTTTTAATCCCTCCTTTGGATGAAATTTCTCTGTACTGTTCGGTTGCTGATCAAAAGCTGAACAGGGATCCTACTTGGATAGACAGACACAAGAAATTCTTCTTCAGGGGCAGGCCAAGTGAATAGCTACAAAGTTCACACAGACACAATCACTGCTCTGCCTCCATCACTTTGCATAAAAAAAAAAAAAATCCAGTTCCTTTAAGAGCCCCTCAGCTCTCAGTGCAACTGCAGGAAAGGACAGCAGCCCGCTCCCTTGGCTCCCCTCTCCTTGCACTCTACCCACACTGACCCACAAAGCACCTCTCCATTTAATGGCAGCACATTTCACCTCCTTTACTCAAAAATAGAACTTCTAAACTGAACATGGGCGAAATATTTTGGTGGCTTCCTTGTATCTTCAGGGTATTAATTAAAATCCCTAATTTCTCAAATATCTTGTAACCTCTGTGCTTTGTTCTTCCAGGGGAAAACTCGTGCTCAAGTCTGACCACATCAAAGACCACAGGCTCGCTGCAAAGTTCAAAAGAGCATTGCTCCTGCTAGCAGAGGCAGCTTTCTTTGCACAGTACTTAATGGAAAACTATGAGAAATTGGGATTGCAGACTTCTTACCCCACCTCCATTTCCAAAATAGCTGTAGGAGAGAAAAGGAACAACCTCCATTAAAAAATGCCACCATTTGAGTGCCACAGGACATTTCCAAGAACTGCAGCTGCAAGTACTCAATGTACTTTGGTGTACAGAGGGTAAGGCAAGCCCCTATCTGAGAGGGCATGAGAGGCTTGATATAAGCAAGTTCTCTGACGATCCTGGATGAAAAGTGCTCCAGAAGGGCAAATCTTCTCTACTGCAAGTTCAACATCTGAGCATGTTTCCGACCCCATTTAATTGGGAATAATACTTCTTTCCACTATTAGTTTAGGTAATGGTTAAGAAAAAAACCTTTTTTTAAAAAAATACATATATGGCATAGAGAAAATTTGCAATTCAAATTGATATTTTTAATCTTAAAAGTACTTTGGTGGAATGGAGTGAAAAATAGAAAGAAGAACAAGTCCCATAAATCTGTCACTCGCATAGCACATCACTCACAGCTTTCCCCAGCCCACTGAGAAGGAGAGCCATACAGCTTTAAAATGACTTCATTCCCATATTTACATATTTTTTAATAGGGCTATGATGAATCTCCTTCCGCTTGACTCCTATTTTGAGCTGTGATATTTTAATCTCCATTCTTGCTGCAACTTAGCAGATGAATGTGCAGTGTGACAGAGCTCAGAGGAAACAGTATAAATAAAGCAAAGTGGAGCTATGACATCTCACATTTTATAGCTTTTTTATTGTAGCCTAAGCATAAACAGAGCACAGCTGTGTTATACATACTGCTGTGAGCACTCCCCCAGCTCCAGCCCCCCACCGCTTTTAAAGACACACAGCCCCACAGAGGATCCTCTGGGTACAACCACTGCTGATCAAGGCATGGCTAACAGAAGCAAAAACATCCCCTCCACCCCTCTCACTGCCTCCCCTCTGTTTTTTTTTTTTTTTTTTCCCCTTTTCCTCCTACTACTGGTTTGTCCCCTTGCCTCCTTACCCAGGATGTGACCCCGTGGTCCCAGTGTGCCCACACAGCGAGTGCAGTGCACTGCAGGGATGCCTTTCTTCCCTCCTTGCTGTAATTTGCCCTCTTTAAGTACACAGACACACATGCAGAGCACAGAAGCAACCTGCAGAAACAGCACTTTGATAAAAGACTTGCAACCAGCAAGTCAAAATATTGCCATCTCTTAGCAGTGGTACTTTACAGAAAGAGCTCTCCCATTTCTCATCAATTCTTGATAGGTTTTCTGCTCATCACAGAAGTCAGTCAAAAAGAAAGAAAGAAAACATACTAACTTTACTCCTACCTATTTAAAAACAAACTATTGTGATGAGGCCCTATACCAAAAAAAAAAAAAGCCTTTTTACCTCAATAATTTATGAGATACCACAAAAGTTCTCAGCATAATCATCACCACACTTTCCACAAAAAATGCTGCCATTTGCAGCCTTAGACAAGAACATCACAATGCTGCTCATGGACACTTTCATGACTATAAAAACATAGGAGCAAACCCAAAAGCCAGCGATTTCCCACACAGCCTCCAAGAATGCTGTTTACCCTTGAGGCTTGTTGAAAAGTTTTGTGGTTGGACTAGATTTTAAAGGCCTTTTTCAACCTGGATGATTCTATGAAAGAGTTTCACCATCTCAAATTTCAGTATCATTAACATAGGCACATTTAACATAAAATGTGTTCTGCTCTTCTTTTGTTCTTCCTTTCTTTACCCGTTAAAAAAAATAAAGCAAAAACCAGAACCAACACATCATGGCATTGTAATAGTCCCAGTGAGCTTGAGAACTGCATCCAACTCATCCAAATATAGGGCCAAAGGACATACAGGGAGCTCTTTGGCTGGGGAGAACCATGTCTCATGTCAGCAACTTGCTGCTCACCCTCTCCAACAGTAAAGGAAATTCCAGGGATCACCAGTGGTCACCTATTGGCCACAACCAAATCCTTCTGGCTATCCTCTGCTCTCCCCCAACATCCTGCTGATTCTTGATTCACTGCTACCTCAAACATTTTCTGCAGCTTTTTTTTTCCTGTATATTTTCCATATAGACTGGGATGCTCATGCAAGCAAAAGAAAGTCGTTAAAAATAGAGAAATAAAACTATGTTAGATATTCATCAACAATTGTATTAAAAACTTTTTTAAAAAGAGATAAATTAAAAGCTACCCAAAAAGCCTGCTGAAATTGTTTACATGTGGGAAGCAGATTAAACTAACAGTTTTCAAAGCTGGGATCTCAGGATTCTCAAGCCTGCCTGAAGTTATCTCCTTGACTCAGCTCATGGATTACTAAACCACCAGCCACATAAAGTTCTGGTTAGAAAAGTGCATCTTTTTTTTTTTAAGAAAATAAGTAGAACTCTTTTGTTTTGAAAACAGATTACAACATCTTAAAAAAAAAAAAAAACAACAACAAAGAAAAAACAAGCAAAAAAACCAAAACAACAACCCAAAACAGGTGTTATCTCACCGAGAGTTACTTGCTCCCTGAAAACACCTTGAACTGAAAAGGGAGCAGGAGAAACCAACGTCAGACTCAGAAGCTCAAAAGGGCCCAGCAAAGCCATCAACACGAGGTTCCTACGGGCTTCCACCACCACCATGCAGGCAGGAAATAAACAGATGCACACTCCATGCTGGCACTACAATCATCAGCAAAATTTGTTCTCGCTGAACAAGTGAAGACTGAAAGAGGAGGGCCATAAATTACTCTTACTGAGTGAGAAAACAGACAGGAGAAAATATTTAAAAACAAGAGCCACAAAATAATTTTTTTTCCACTACGTACCAGCATCTACCTCCTGTTGCATTTTTAACTATATTTAACTATATTTTTTCAAATTCATACATGTCATCTTCCATAACAATACCAGCACCAGCTTCACTTCCCTGAGGATTCTTCCTTGGTGCTTTCCAGGATTGCTGCAAAGCTCAAATACCTAAAGCACCGGTCAGTGCCACTAAAAATTAGTACTAGAAGTATTAGAATGAAAATAAACTAGACATTGCGATGAAATTTGAAAATCCATACTATCTTACTGCCCTTTGAGGCTCACTGAGCTCCACCTGACTCACAATTACAGTACTAAACATGTTTTGAGTGAGTGTGACAACATCATGGTACCAATTTAATGACAAGAGTGGGAAGTGACCCCTTAGGTACTGAAACATCATCTCTGACAGGGACTCTCAGCATTGAAAGCTTAATCCAGGTCATATAATCTGCAGCTCCAAATCAGACCTCCCCCTTCAGAACTGGCCTAATGGGAAACTAGAATCAGTATGAGATAAAACCTTCTTTGAGCTTCCAGTTAATTCTTCTGATCTCAAATTCTTTTGCATGAACTCCCTGCCCTTCACAGAACTGTTGGTTTTATTAGCACAATCTAAAATGCCTCAAATTTTAAAAAGCAACAACAAAAGCAATACAAAAAACTCACCCCAACCAAAAAGCATAAACAAACAGAAAATGAACAAAAATCTCCCAAAAAAATAAAGAAAAAAAAAAGAAACCAAAGCCTCAAAAGTCACGGCACATGCAACATTTTATCACAGGTGTGGCAATGTTGAAGCATCACTAACTTGCTTGCAGGCTGGTGCAATACTGTGTATTGATTGTGTAGCTCTCACCTACTGATTTTGAAGGGTAAATACAGCTGTGACCCCAGTTTCTATAGAAAACTTCTTAGATCATGAAAGAGATTTTCCTTATAGGCCACAGCACCTCTCACCAAGAGCCTTCAGCCAAATCAGGTGGAAGAGGCTCCAGCCAGGAATTGGGGTACCTGCTCTGACAAACAGAGACAGAGAAATGGGCTCTTGTTTTTCCTCCTTCTTGTTTAGTTTTCAGTCACAACAAATGAATGAAATGAACCAAAGAAAAGAACTAAGCTGAGAAAAAACAAAGTAAAATTAGTAACAGGCTAACAGCATATACCCACTGCCTGGGGCAACATACGGCTGATGGATGATGACAGCCAACAGACAAATCCTCCTTCCCTGTCTACAAAACAAATTAGTAATCTCATCAATATCATCACTACATCCACCTTCTGCAGCAGCTGCTGCTGCAGCACAACTGCTGCTAAGCTTCAGGGGGAAGGACTGGCTTTGCCTCCTAGTCTGCCAAATTTTGTGGGCATTTAGGGTTGCCACCCTTTGAAAAGTGCATTTCACCTGATAAGGAGATTTTTTTGTTGTTGTTTCTACCTTTACATTTTTTAAAGAGCCTGCAGAGTTGTGTTTAAAGATGATGGCCACCTGCATGGCACTCTGACCTCCTAGGAGTCTGCAGAACCTGAACCTTCAGGGCCTACCCAGCTGTTAGGGTCTTGCCAATTATTGTCTGAGTTCAGAGACCCTAAGCTTGAAGACAACAGGGCTTCTCAGTCTGAAATCTGGCTCTAAACTCCCTTTTGCTCCTTAGTCCCAAAGTTTCTGTCTTAAAAGGATTACAAGCAATGAGTTTCAAAAACAAAATTGGGTATCCAATACATCTTGATGCCCCACATCCCCAAACTTTTCTGAGCCCTGTGTAGTACTGGCACTTGCAACACTGCCAGAAAAAAAAAAAAAAAAAAAGACAGCATCATTACCTTTACTTCCAAAATTCATCAGAACAATATTGTGATTCAAACAAATTCCAGTCTGGAAAGATCAAATTTTAAAAATACTCAGCACAAACCAGAGCAAAATACTTTATTGCAAGAAGTCTGGATTACAAAGCATCCAAGCAAACACACACACCCATAGCTACAGCAAATTTTCTAACTCAAATTTCACTTTAGCTGGAATTTGGGGTGAAAAAGTGGGAGGTTATAGCCTTCTGAAAAAGGGGAAGCAACTCAAGAGAAATACAAGGATATTGTGAGGTTAAAGATCTTCAATCAGTAAAGCCAGCTACATTTTTTATGTCAGCAGTTACATCAACAAACTTATTGATAACTTACACTATTGAATATTTGCCATTTATTTCAAGTTATCACCTTTCACTTGAAAATATGCAGTGTATGGAGCAACTTCTTTCTGGAGAAACTCACTGGATCTGTGTACAGCTCATAGAATCATCAGAGAATGGCTTGGATAGGAAGGGAGCCTAAAGATTATCTAGCTCCAATGAAACCTCACCCTGTCATGGACAGGGATGCCACCTCTAGAACAGCTCAAGGTCCAGCCTGACCTTGCTTGAATGCTTCCAGGAATCTACAACTTATCTGGGATCTAAATTCCCCCTCGTCCTATCACTAGCAGTCCACGTAAAAAGTCACTCTTTTAGAATGCATGGGAAGGCTGCTGTTTCCAGGCTGAACAGCCCCAATTCCCCTAGCGTTTCCTCACAGGAGAGCTGCTCCATCCCTCTGATCATCCTGGTGCCTCCTCAGGACCCATCCTAATGGTCCTTCCTGTGCTGGGACCCCACGGCTGGATGCAGCACTGCAGGTGGGTCTCAGCAGAGCAAGGCAGAGGGGCAGGATCCCCTCCCTGCCCTCTGCCCATGGAGCTTTGCCTGAGCCCAGGATGTCATGGGCCCCCTGGGCTGTCAGTGCACACTCTGCTGGCTCACATGCAATTTTTCAGTCAGCAGAACCCCCAGGCCCTCCTTCTCAGGGCTGCCCTTAATGTGTTTTCCTCTGTTACAGTCTGGGATTGCCTCAGCCCAGGTGCCGGACTTGTTGAACTTCATGACACTCCCATGGGCCCAGTTCTTGAGTTTGTCTAAGGTCTGTCTGGATGGATTCCCTTCTTTCTGTTGTGTCAGCTGCTCTGCTCACCTTACATCATCTGCAAACGTGCTGAGAGTGTGCTCTATCTAGCTACATCAATGATAAAGGTACTAAAGAGCCCAGGTCCTAAAGCAGAGACCTAAGGGACCTGTGTTAATGCCTTAATTGCAGGAATTTACAGAAGAAGAAAGCTTTGTGGTTGCATTAGAATTTGTTCATCCACAAGAAATCTAAAGGTGCTCACAGCAATGACTGATTAATTGCACTGACTCAGCCTTTCTAGTTGTTAACAGCTAAAATTTAAAGTTTATTTGAGGACCAGTGTCTTCTCTTGGGATCAGCTAAACCAACAAAATATGTGCTTGCTCCTGTTTGCTTCCATAAGTGACTCCATGAAAAATTCACAGCATTTCTTTGTGCTCTAGTGTAATGTACAACTTCCTTCTGTATCCTGTCACTTTGGCACAAGGTCATGGTTTGGCCCTGGCCAAGCACCAGGCACCCCCAAAAAGCCACTCACTCACCATCCCCTGCCACAGCTGTGCAGAGGAGAGAAAAAAATTAATGAAGGCTTCATGAGCTGAGATAAGGACTAGGAGAAAACACTCCAAGGGCAGAACAGGCTCAACTTAGAGATACAAAGTGAGCTTGTTACTAACAAAGTCAGAGAAGGATAGTGAGAAGTAAAATATAAGCCCCCCCTACCACCAAAAGCAGGCCAGGCAAAACCCACACACTGACACACATTCCTGGAACTGCTTGAGTCACAATTAGTACTGGATTTATGTTCTATTCACCAATTCATGTGCCTAGCAGAAACTTTGAGAACAAAACTTAAATACTGAAAGATCTTCACCAGCCAGACTGAAATATTTCACCATTTTAAACCAAAACTTCCCATTTACTTATTTTTAAACATTAAATATCTTTCTGTTTAAGTAGGTAGTTACTGCTTCTCCTACATAATATGAAAGAAATGAAACAATACTTTCAAAAATGTATCAAGTAACAATGAAAATAAAAATTTTGCTACTACCTGTGATTTCCTCATTATCCCTCCTCCCTTTTTTTTCATGGTTTGTTTTTCTTTTTTGGATGTTCTGTCACATGTGCCATTATCATGTCACACCCCCAATTATTTAACCATATCATAGGCATATTCCCTTTAGCACTTCATCACACACAAAAAATGTTCTATTGCTTCATAAACTCCATCACAATGAACATAATCCTTTAGTTGAGTGCCAATTAATTATTAAAAACATTCATTGAGGATTAACAATCATGAAATAGATACAGTTCTATTATGTAGTTGTTAATCCTCAATAAATCTACTTGTAATAGACAGCATTTTAGTAAGAGAGCTAGTCTGCTTAAACTAATGCCTTATATTTAATTAGATAATTATTGCATGCTTTAAAAATACATTCATTAGTTTTATAACTATGTAATAGGCATATTCCTAATAGAGAGATTAGCAATCCTCAGAAACGAGATTTTTTTCATAATCCCTTATATTAGCACCCAAGAGCTACTCTGCAACATGAAGGCCACTATGCTGCATCTTCCCTGCTTATAGAAACACAGGCCAGGAAGGGGTTAATGTTCCCTAATCCACACTTTTTTTGGACCCTAGGATGAGGACAGGGGAGTGTGAAGCTCACCTGCCTACAAATCCTGTATTGCCTTGCAGCACCTGAGATGACAGCTCTCCAGAGAGGAGCCCCACCCTCCTAACACCACAGCACATGGCCAGACAGCAGCCTTGGTTTTCAGACAGGGGCTTCTTCTGAAATGGGTACATGGATCCAGCCAGATAAATATCTCTAACAACAAACAGCTCACTTGGACTTCCAGCTCCTTGGAATACGGTTAAATGTGTATCCAGATCTAAAGAGATGCATTTCTTGACATTTTGTTCCTCATACTTCTTTTAGTTTTGCTATCTTCTTAAAGAAAGAAGAAAAGAGCGAGGGAGGGAAAGAGTGAGAGAGGGAAGAGAGAGGGAGGAAAAGAGAGAGGGAGGAAAAGAGACAGGGAGGAAAAGAGAGGAAAGAAAAAAAGAGGAAAAATTTAAAAAGAAAAAAAGAAAAATCGGAAAAAAAGAAAAAAATATTTAAAAATTGAAGGAAAAGGAAAAAAAGACAGTGAGGCATATCCTGTTGTTCTTCTGGTACTAAACTCCAGTTAGGCACAATGCCTGTTTCTGGGACTGAAGCTTTGGGAGTGATCTATGGCACAAAAAGCCCTGAGTAGTCTTTAGGAAATAAGCTTAAGGTCCCTCCCAGCCCAAAACATTGGCTGGGATGATGATTCCATGACAAGGTGGTCAGTAGCCCCTCAGTTGAAGCTGTGAGGGGCTATCTCATGAAAAAGTAAAAATATAAACAGGTATCCTACACCTCTGGATTTCCCTTCTCCCAGCTGATAGTCAGTACCATTATCTGACAAAGTTTACTTGTGGGATGGAGTTTCAGATGACCCTGATCCACTCCTATAGTCAAATTTGTCTTGCCTTTTTTCCCTTGCACTTCTGTGATGAGCTGATTTTAGTGAGTGCTCTCTTTGAAGAGGTGTTAGTTCCTGAACCAGAGCCAGTGCATTGCAGTTCAGCAATAGTAGACCTTGTTTTCTTATGGTGTAGGGGATACATCTGTAATTCTGTAAATCTGTGACTGCTTACACCCCCTTTTGGAACCAAAAGTGGAGAAAAAGGAAGACAGTAGTCAGACAGCATCAAAAAGCACAGATTTTGGCTACTATTTTTAGATTTGTATTGACACTGTAAGTGATCTATGTTCCTTCTTTGAAGTGATGCTACAGCAGCTCAAAGTTAACTTCAGTATGTTTTTTAAACTGTCACAAAAGTCCACTTAACTTAGTAAAAGTAATCAATCTTTAATATGAAGATAAAACTACTCTGGATTTCAGCTACAACAGGGTTATAGTCACTGGACCACTCATTCTGATGCAAACATTCATTTTGTACATTTCATAAGTGTCCTAAATTTTAAGAGTAACATTCAGTAATAAAAGACAGTAAACAGCATGTTCTGAATTTTCAGCATAGCAAATGCTCCAACAAGATTAGCAAGAATTCTTTCAGGATCAGTAGTTTTTTTGTAAATTCTGCTGTTAGACCAGTGATGGGAAAGAAACCTTTCCTTCTTCAGAAGACAATCCTTCCCTATTTCTGCAGGGTCTGATTAAGACCTAGGTACCCTATTGTCCTGCTCAGCTCAATATCCCCAAGTTATCCCTCACTTCCTTTAATGCTTTTAAGATAAACTTTTAATGTGAGGGTGGCAGAAACAGGGAAAAAAGTCCTATAAAGTAGCTAGTGAGTAATATCTGTTTGAACAAGTGTCTCCTCAACACAGCTGCCAAAGAAGAGTGAATTTCCCAAGAGTACCCAAAGGGGAATGGGTATCTGGTCCTGTCAGTCCTGTGCTGCTGCTGCCCAGTTCTGCCTGCTCAGCTGAACAAGTGACCCCACACCAACAGCAAGCCAGTGGCAAGAGGGGAAGAAATGAGGAAAGGGGGAATTGCTGAGCTGCCTGAATGTGCTCACACCTGCTGCCTGGACAGCCCCAGCACCACCATGAGGGATATGGAAAAAGCACAGTTACCCCTGGGACAGGGTCGGGGCTGCACAGCACTCACACCAGCCAGAGAAGGAGCTGTGTTAGTCCCTCCTGGTTTACAGTACCACAAACTCTGTCTTACTCTGCATTCTCTCCCAGTAACTTATCCAGAGTTGTCCCAATGAGGAGACCTTTTAAAACTTTGACAGCACAGAGGGGAGAATAAATACTTAAACTCCATGGCATTGCCTGGGGCGGGGGGGGGGGGGGAATAAAGAAAGAAAAGGGGAGAGATAGAAAAAAAAAAAAAGATTGCTGGAATAAACAAAGTGACCTTATGGTTACTTATGGTTAGAGCAGAGCAAGAGAAGGAAGAACCCAACCTCCCACTCCACAGACCCCTACTTTGGGCACAGCTTCCCCACGGAGCATGGGGCACAGGCATTTATTCCTGCAGAGAAGCAGTGCCCAGAGCTCAGGGTGCTGTGGGCACTCCTGTTTGTGCCTCGTGGAGCAGCCAGAGCAAGGTCTGCTCTTGCAGCAGCAGCACAGCACCTGGGAGCTGCAGTGACAGCCCCTCCACAGAGCCATGGCACAGCTCTGCTGGCACAGGGGCTTGGAGCCATGGGGATGCTGGGCTGGGCCCCTGCCTCTGCCCAGCAGCATCCCAAAACCAAGCACCTGCTTTGAGATGGGAGCACAAGGACAGGGGACATTTATCAGTTACAGCTATTTGAGTGACTGGTAATTGCAGCTGGGGGTCTGTCATCTCACGTCACAAGGAGCAGGAAAATGGGTCAGATGCAGCGGGTTTGGTTAAGTATCTAAGCTGAAAAGGTGCTATTTTCTTTTAAATTATATGGTCTTCACTGGCAGTAAGGTTACTGGTGCAAGGCTTTCTAGCTTTAAAACGTACCAGGGATATGCCCTCTGAGGGTCAGGCTTTCATTTGCCAATGTTAATTCTCAGCTGCCTGTTATTCATCCTTCATTGTAGCCTCTGTCTCAGCTGGGCACGCTCCTGATTCCCTGCTCTATCCAGACGGTCCATGTAAATAGTGTTTATGTTAAGGAAGTCATGTTCTGTGTGACTGGAGCACATAGAAACTGATGTTGTTGTCACTTTAGATTAAACTCTCATTTTAGCAAAGGAGGCAATTGGAGCAGGCAGCTGAGTGGCCGAATGAAATATTCAGCTCATTTCGTTTAAAGCTGCCCCCGTCTCTATTGTTCAGGCTGGCAGGGCTGATTAACCCTTGCTGGTGCTGTCACAACAATGCTCACTCTGTCTCCAGACCAAAACACTCAGGCAGGTTTCAAGGTTTAAAGGTCAGCAAGGTGATATTTGTCAGGGCTTTTTCCTCACAATTAATGAACTTGAAGGAAAATGCATATTAACCCCTCAAGTCTCCAGCACTTTGTGGAGAAGAGAAATAAAGCAGTACTTAGCAGTGATCAAGGATGTTCTCCATGCTCAAGGCAAGCAGGAACACTGCTCCCCTTAACCACAGCTTGGCACCTGACACCCGTGAACATCCTGCTAAGTGTGAGCTAACCCCAAGCACTTAATGAGCTCTTCCTCATGCAGAATTACTTGGGGCTTGTTTTTTGCAGAAATTATTGACAATAAATAACATGCCAAAACATACCTAAGATCTAGGCAAGAGAAAGCCGTGAGCAGGGCTGCTGTGGGTGTTCAGCTGTGACCCATGTGTGCAGTCTGTCTGGAGCACAGCAGCCCAAGGCTTCCAGCACTGCTGCCATGGGGCTGCTTGCCTACAGGCATCCCAAAACCTTGGGAAACACTTGATCCACAGCATCACCACTGCACAGCCCTTCCTCCCAGGGAACAATCTTAAGGACTTTGCCAGGGTGCAATGGCTGCTCCAGGAGAAGCGGTGAATGCTTAAATACTCAACGTCTGACATCGCAAAAACAGAAAGAGAATTATTAAATGGTCTCCCTTTGGCTTGACTTGTTGCAGAGATTCTATTTATGGACTGGCATAATGCTGTTTCATTACAGGCACCTTCAAACAGAGTTCTGCTTGAGCTCTGTCACTTACTGCCTTATGCTGAAGGGCCTGATGCTCCAGAGAGCCCAGCAGTACCTGCCTGCAGCACAGGGCTCAGGACAAAATTAGAAACAAGACACAGAATATTCTTGGCAAAAGTGCTAGTAATGGCCCCAAACACTGTAATGTAAGGCCATCATAAACTGCAATATCAAGGGTAATAGCATTTTATTTTTAATGGGAGGTTTGGTATTTTAAGACAACAACTCAAATACAGGAGACAAATTTTCTTATAATCACACTGACAAGTACTGTACCACTTTTCCATTTAAATCTGTATTTTGCACTAAATTTAAAAAAAAAAAAGTGTCTCTATTAAAAATATCAGTAGTTATACAAACTACAGTTATACTGACAGCAGATAACCACAGAAGTAACTCTGTTGTGGAGCAGCTGAAATCATAACTCCCCAGCCCCCTGAGACACTACATATACTCTTTATGTATATACTGCTAAGATATTTCTCTAGGATACAACAGAATTGGATACCACTGATAAATGGATAAACCTCATAAAATAATACTTATACTACCTAAATTACTAATTTCCAATAGCCTTGCAGCTACATTTTACTGTGACATTTCACAGCGTAGTTCATATGAGAATATCCTGTAAGAGCACTCACACTAATATTCTCTACTTGCATATATAGTATAATATTCCAGCTTTGCTGTAATGATTTCTACAGAGCCAAAATCTCATCAATTGCATGTTTGCTTTACTGGTTATCTAGATAAATATGCAGTTATCTATGAATTACTTGTGAATGCAGATAATAGTAAGTTAACAGAAGAATATAAACATTAAACATGATATCTTAGGTGTAATTATTGCACACACAGTTTAACTGCTAGCACTTTTTTTTTTCCATTTGGTACATTGGAAAGTATATTACCTGAATCCAATATTCTATCTATATCTGCTTAAAATTTAGGGTCCCATTCAAAAAGATCCTCCAACGCTGCTTAAATACGTAAGTATCCTAATACCTCCAAATAAAATATACATCTGTCATAGTGAAACAAAGAAGTGCTACATGTTATAATGAGACCTTTTTCTTCAAAGACTAACCTCTTAAACCTCACAAGCAACGAATGAAAATGCCTTCTAGTAATCCCTTTTGATACTTACCTGAACAAGAAGTCATGCTAGAAGCACACAGACGTAGCTAAGCTCCCATAATCAGTCTAAATACGAGTGGTTGTAAAACCAAGTTTATGTTATACATGAACATATTTTAGACCTATGCACTGGGAACAGTGAAGTGCTTGACATCTGGAGTTAGACAGTGGTGAATTGTAGCATGCACACATCACTCTCATCTGCATAAATATCTATTTTCAGAATCACCAAGGCTCAAACACCCCCAGCTTTCCACTAATTTAAAAGCATCATTCATTTGAAATGTTAGGATAAAACCCAAAAGGATAAACCCACCAAAACTTAGCTTTGACAGCATTGTGGTTTCGTATTTCCCTCCCTCACCACATTTTAATAAAAAACCTGAACAAACAACCATTCACGAGCAAAACCCACGCACAAAAACATACCCTGCTACCCTGACACCTGCCCACCTACACCTCCAAAAAGCCCCTAACTCAGGGTGGCAAGAATGGTGACGGAGGGGAGGAAACACAACGCAAAGCATCAGAGGTCCTGCAGAAAGCACAGCTGGTTCCAGAGGCAGAGCTGTCCCCTGCACGAGCCGGGCAGCATCCCAGCCCCAGCATTTCAGCACGGGGCTGTGGCAGCCCGCAGCCAGAGGTGCTGCTTTGGCAGGAGAGTCTCAGGGGTTCCCAGTGCCGTGGTCATTAAAACCACGGCGCCTTCTGAAGGAATCGAGTTATTAACCTCCCTGACCCCAGAAAGATTTAAACCCGACTAACTGCAGATTTCTCTGAGGAATCAAGGCACGTGTTTGTAAATTGCTTGGATATTCAGCATGATGAAAGATGTTGCATAAATGACAGTTATTAATATAATAGTGGCAAATGGGTCAGGAGGAAGATTTCAGCACTGATTTAGGCTGTTGTTTCTAGCCAGCATCAAATATTGCTCAAGTTTGGATATAGATGTCTTAAAAGAATAAATATGGCAGTCACCTCTTTAATACTACAAAACTATTTGAAATTAAAAATTGTTTCTCTGGTTTGAAGAAAAACTTGAAATAAACTCTTCAAATAAGAAGTTCAACCCAAAATGGTAATAATTCCCTTTATTTGGTGCAGTCTATGATTAAAGATTTGAGTTTGAACTTTAATATTGTCACCTACTAATTACAGCCAAAGAAATGCCCCAGCAATATTCGTAAAGCAAATTTTCCTAAAGAAAAGAGAAAAAGGCATGGTATCCCCATTGCCCAGGAAGATGTTGTAATCATATGAATTAAACTAACATTTTTCTGAAAGAAAACAAATAAATGAAAGCAACCTGAAACACACACCACAAATGAAGTTTCCCATTGCAACCCAACCAGAGATCTTGTGTCCCTATGAAGCATTCCACTGGCGTGGATGGAGGTGCAGAAGGGCAAGTTCAACATCCAAATTTGCCAAAGATCCTATCCCTGGTGTTATTAGCTTCATTGGGACTGTTGCCTGGCAAAGTTCAACAACCATATGTAAACAAAAATATGTTTACATATCCACAGACACCAACGTCCCTGCAAATTCCAGGCACCCAGCAATCATTTACAGATCATGGACAGGCAGCACTTTTCCAGCCCTGTTCTGAAATAGATTGTAACCATCAAGCAATGGCACCACTTCACAAAAAGAAATGAAGTGGATTTGCTCCCAGATTTGAAGTCAAAGAAGATACCAAAAGTAAAGAGCATGAAATTACCCAAATGACAATTTGCCAAAGCAGAAACTGCCTGAGCCAGTGCCTCCCAACTCAGAGATGGAGGCCTGAACAACTGGGGTCACAAGCCTAACCAAAATTAAATCAAACAAGTTGGGCTCATGGAACAAAATATGACACCTGGACCTGCCAACAGGGGAAAACTCTGGAAGCTGGTCCAAGGTAAAGGTCTGGCTTTTGGGGGATACAGGTTTTACATAGGTTGTGAGAAATGAGGCAGTAACTAGTTATACACACACACACACACACTGAGTGCATCTTTGTTCAACATTTATCATGGAATGGTTATCCAAAAATGCCAGTAGTCTGGTTACAACTGATTTTTTTTTTGGTGGAAAATGGGGTAAGGAAGATTATGTCAAAAGTCAAATATTGTTCATCAAATCATAAACATTAACTCCCAGAAGACTATAGTACTTTCAATGTAAAAATGAACTCCCAAAAGATTATTTTAATGTTAATGCTACTAACCCCTTCAAGAGGTTCCCTGCAAGATAAAAAAGAAAAAACCTCAAAGATCTCACATACTTATGCTCAAATCTGAGGTGATTCATGGGGACATTTGAGAAGAACCTGCACTTAGCATCCTTCCTGCCACAGGAACGTGGTGAGGCGTGTTTTCTGCTAATTGTATTTCTACCAAACCATTCCAGAAAGAAAGAGGCACTTCAGAGAGACAGTTCAGGCCAGCTTCATTAATCTTCTAGGTCAATAAAAAAACCCTTAACACCCAAAAGTCATCCAAGATACTAAAAAGCAGTTCCAGAATTTTGTGATTATACTTCATGACCAAAGCTATAGTAATCAGGATATATGGAAGGCCAAAGAATTCAGATTTACAGAACATTTAGTAAGGCTTCAGAAACTTTTTGGTGCAACCAGGCCTAGGACAGAGTGAGCCTGATCAATTTATGGGTTTCGGTGGAAACTATGCAAAATGTTGTGGTGGTTTCAGCTGAGTTTCGTTCTAGGGTTTGGGGTTTATTCAAAGCCTAAACTCTAAGGGAAACTAAAGGGACATGAAACCATGAAACATGAAATTGAAATAAGGCTTGCATGAACACTGAAAAGACAATTTCACGAAGTGGGGAAAAGGGCAAAAGCCCCAACCAACAAACAGGCCTGAAGCTTCAAATTCACCATACGTACAGTGCTAATTCCAGTCTTCACTATTGTTATCTCTGAGAAGTCATTCCTCACACTTCACACCCACCTGGGAAAGGAAACTCAAGGTCAAGAGAAATTACTTGCATTCATTAAGGTTTCCAGATTTTTATCTGGGAGAACATGGCTCCATATCATCCATTTTCAGTCAAGAGTTAAGATTAAAACAACAGCATTTTACTCATTCAGGTTTAAACTTATAAACATTTATACCTCACATCCATCTTTCTTTTGAGCTATACCCAGTATCATCATCCTTGCCTACAAGTAAAAACAATGCATCATGAATCTATAATAACCTCTTCATTTGCTTTGCAACATGGATTTTTGTCTGGTTAAATGTCTCAATTACTCCCACTTATAGGTTATCCTCATATGGACTGAGAGCTGAACCCATTTGAGAATTAGCTTTTAACAGCTGACCTGGTGCCTCAGCAAGTGTTTTGCAGAGTCTCCTGGGAAAAAGCACATTCATGAGCAAGCCTGGAATCACAAACCTGCTCCCAGGCAAGGCAAAGCATGTCACTACTTATCACACAGAGGATTCAACTACCCTACTGCTACAATGCTGCTCAGTGGCCAAGTGACAGAACAGCATCAAATATTATTTGCAGAGAGAGCCATCTGCCTGCCATCACACAGGAGGGCGAAATTGCCTACCAGCAAGTGAGAATAGAAAGAGATGACAGAGTTTCATATAAGAAATAGAAAGGGAAAGATGAAAGCCAGCAAAAAGTAAAACAAAAATTAATTATTTAGAGCTTAGCATCTGAGCTTGCTATTGGATCTATTAACATCGTATCACAAATAATTATAGGGTTTCCCACTACCCTCGCACTAACTGCTAGTGCATTTTTATAAATTGCTATGTTACATAAAACACCATGTGTTTTTAATGTCCCTCCAGTATGTGAGCAATTATATGCATTATAGTTCTGTGTTTTCACATCATTGAGGAATGATGGCTTCAATTCACCACCTCTGTGCTGATGGCTCCCACATCTCACTCCCAACCAATCTTCTTCTATCTACACATATATTTCAGCCAGTTTTGCTTCAACTTACAACTGTTAAAATCTTTTTTTCTGTCTGCTACTGAAGACCCAACAGCAGTGACTTCAGACATGCTGATGGGACAGAACTTTTCCTTTTTTTTATATTTGCTTTTAAAAATAAGAAGACTATAAAATATCTAATGGATCTCTACAGTTACAGTCAAAAGCATTAGAAAAGAACAAAGTGCTTCTAGGCTCGGTACGTAAACTACTCAATAAATGATTTCTTTTAAAAATCATCATTATGGGTTTTAACAGATAAAAACAATGAACAACCACTCCTTCAATCTGGCTGGCAAAACCATGTACCAGCAAGTTCAGCTCATTAGAGACCATGACCACATTTACACCTCCTACCTAGCAGTGGCTATCAAAGACTCTGTAACAGCTTTAAGAGACCAACAGTAAAACAAACTGAGAGAAACAGCAATAAATTTAAGTATCTACACAGCTCCTGCTGCCATCCACACTCCATGGCCTCAGTGCTCACTCATGGAAAGAGCCCACCCATGCCAGAGCCAGATTTAAGAGCTCCCTTCAGCTCAGTTGCTGGCCTTTAACTAAACCAGTAATTGGTAGCTGCAGCCCTTGCTGCTCTGGTTTCCCCCAGACTGGAGAGGCAGCCACACAGAGAAGGGTACTGTTCTGGCAAAGCATCCTTGGAAGAGGTGGGGTCAAAAGAGTACAGTCAGCTCTTGAGGCACGTGAAGCTTGAGCAACCTGGAAATCAAAACGGGTGGGTTTCATTTCTCCTACTGTTCTGATCTGCCCCCAGCATGGAAAATTATGGCCCTTGTCACTCAATAAAGAGGAAATGCAACCTTGGTGTAGATGTTCATATTTCATCAATTAATTAATGCCACTGTAGGGTCCCCATCATTCTATCAACGATGTATCACACAGGCCATGGCAGAGACAGGACATGTTCTTGCCTAGCTAGCAATCCTGTAGGTTTTCCACCACAACAGGGTAAGTAACCACTCAAATTTCAGTTCCTACCTAAGGAATGCTTATGTTGTTCCCTCATCAATTCTACCATGCACAGCTTGCTAAGGAGTTCACCCTGTTCCCAACCTGGAACTGTGAGGGAAGAACAGACTCAGTAAAGGCTCAGAGGTTTTGTTCAAATGGGTGTAGAGAGAATTTAAGCTTCACACATCCTGAGTGGTCCAAAAAGAGAGAAAGAAATCTAAAACTCTGGACTTGCACACAATTTTTCCAGCTCTCCCGTCTGTTACACAGACTAGACATTTTGCAGATTTCTTGGAGAACTTCCTGGCAACCACAAGCAATCACCAGGGCAGGATGCATATGTGTTAAACTGAAATCTTAAACAAAATCATCCTTTTGAGCTTCAAACTTTTTTTTTTTTTTTTAACTGTGAGTTCTGGAAAATGGCTTATTATTTCATTTCACTGCAGCTAGTTCAGACATTCAGAAACAAGAATGTCACCACAGAAACAGAAGGATTGCAAAGGCTTAGGGGTCACCAAGAATGTTTTATATGGCCCTTCTGGGAAGAAATAGCACTGGTCATTTTTTCTAGCCATCTTATTTCTATTATGGTGATTTTTCTTTGACCCACGCTGTGGTGGTTCAGATCCAAATGAAGATTACAACGCATTTTTTCAGCACATCCACCTGAACACAGAAAGACTCTTTCTGATTATTAAATCAAACAACCTGGAGTCCACAAGGTCAAAAGCTCAGTTTGTTCCAGAGCTGTTAATCAAGCAAGAATTAACACACTAAGCATAGGGGAAATTGTCAGTTAAGAGTCAATAAAAGGACTTCACCTCCTCGTGGATCCCTAATAAGTTAACAGCTTTCTCTTGGTTGGATAGCAGGTGCCACAAAATAAAGTGTGACCCCACATCACTGGTAATGTGTAGTTTGTTGTTTTTTATGTTCAAGGACATGGTGGAAGTTCACAGCTTTCACCAAGAATTCTCCTCAACAAATGACACGGCACCATCCACTTCCAGGGGGCGACAGGGGCATGAGGAATAGATTGGGAGCAACTTGCACACAATATAAATAAATGCCCTCCCCTGTCACAGGCAGCACCTCACAACTGCTGCCACAAGAAATATGAAATAATTCACAGTGTTGAAAAGTCCAGGGCATTGTCAAAGTGCGTTGTGCAAAGTTACTCAGCATTGTTAATACATTTGTTAGTAATTCATGAAACAAATCACCTTAAAAGCCCTGATCAATTCATGGGGTTTTAACCAATAAATGTATTCTCAGTGTGCTGTTATTCACCCCATTATATAAGCAGGTAAACAGTGAGAGAATTTCCTTTCCTTTAACCGTACATAGGGTTGGTGAATTTTATATACTTACATCCCACTTGCACTAGAGAAAATGAGCAGAGATTAAGCTGCTTGCAGAAAGCAACACAGAGGAAGCTGATGCCTGTGATGGGATAAGACCTCAAGTGAAAAATCTGTGCCGACTCTGGCTCTCTATAGCTCTGCATTTGTCTTGGGAGTTGTGCATTCAAAAAAAATAAAAGGGGCAAAAATATCTGAAAGTGCTAAAACCAAGCGTAATCAGAGTCAGCCTTCACTAGAGAGTGGGGAAGCAGTGAAGCAAAAAGGGAGAAAGTCAGTGTTACCCTGGAATCACTAGGAAAAAAAAAGACCAAAGGAGGAGCACCTTTTGTTCTGCAAATAAAATTTCTACCAATACCTGTGTTACAAAGGACTCATCCTGAAATGAGGAAATTCCCATTGGCAGCCCAGTCTTAAATATTGTCTCTAAAAATCAAGGACACAGCAAAATGCCAGCAGGCCTTTGGTGGACCCCACAAAAGCTACCAAGGTCTCCAACAACAACAAAAAATTCTAAGCTCTCCTAGATTCCTCTTCAAGACCAGTAAGTAAACTTGAATAACTAATGGAAATCAGGAAATCTGTAATGAGCTGCTCAATAATTCTTTGCTAAAGGGAAAGAAGAAATAAAATAATTTATGTGTATTCTCCATGATCCCGCTGTAAAAATTTCAGGCAAAATACACAAATCATTATTTTATTTAAAAGAAAGAAGGAACAAAAAGGTAATAATCATAGTTATTTGATCTAATTATTCCTAAAGGAATCCATAAGAGACTAGGAAATGTTTAAAAACCACCAGCTCTGATTTGCTACCTGGGGAGAATAAAAAACATCCTAGAAGGAAACACAGGTGATTAGCATCTCCAAATTATTTAAAAAAGGATCTTCAGCAGAAAGAGAAATGACAGCATAGCTTTAAGGACAGATAAATGGCTGCCTCAAGGATCTGTCTTACCTCCACTTTTTTTTTTAAATAATACCTTAATTTGCATAGTAATAACCCAATTATTGTAAGATTAAGTGACAGAAATCTCATTATTACTGTTCCTACAAAACAGTCGATATTCCATTCAGTGCCTTTTAATGTTATACACCTTAAAACATAATTATTCCAATATATGCTTATTCATCTTTAATGCAATTTCTTTAATAATAATAAAAAAGACTCTTCTGTAATTGTTAGGGGTTTTTTGGTTGAATATATTATTGTTAAAACATTATTTTCCTCCTCCAGGCTGCTATAGAAACAAGCAAAGCCAACCAGCTGCTTAGGGGCATGCTCCCTCCCCTCTTCCCAAGAGGGAGTCCACCAAGAGGCCTAAAGCACATATGTTAAAATATGTTGCAACAACTCTCTCTCTCTCTCCATCTCCCCACTCCCTGCTTCTTCCCACGCTGAGAGCTGGTCATAAGACAAGCTTGCAAACAAAATCAAATATACAGCAGCACCAGGCTTCTGAGAGCTATTTGTGTTCATGGATTGCTGCTGCGGGGAAAGGGGGAAGGAAGGGTTGTGGGTCTGGGGCTGTGAGAGGAGGAATCAGAGGCATGGGGCTCACCTGCTACAGGCATCCTCAGCTCCAATTACAGAGATAATAAATGGGATAAGTGGTCAGTTACCAGATTAACAGCAGAAAAGAAATGGGGGAAGGAGACAGGGCTGGCTCCATCAGAAAGACACAGCCCCACACATGTTCTGCTTCAAAAACATGTCACGAGCAGTTAGGAGAGGAGAAGCAGCAGCCACCACCTAGACAATCCCATCTAGCTCAAGGTAAGCCTGGGGAGCCTTTCACAGGTAAACCTTCATCACTGCTTCTTCCAGCCTTAGACAGACTGGAAACAACTGAGGCTGGGTAGCACAGGGTGTCTGTCAGGAGCCTGTACAAACTCAGTCCCTGCGCCAAGCCCAGTGCTTAGTGGGTTTCCACAGTCACTTACAGGGGCTGGGAAGGAAAGGATTGTAAACAGCCCCCCTTGAATAGAGAGTCCCCCTCCCAATACACCCAGAGCAGCTCTCCAGGAGAAGCTGGTGGGAGACTTCCTTTGTGGAAACACAAATTCAACTCGCTTGGCACTCGCGCCACCGCTTATCCCACCATCACTAAAAGCAGTAAATACAAGATGCAATTTCACAGGAGTTATTTACTGTTTAATTTTTGTGAAAGCCTTCTGTCAAAATGGCATGAAGGAGAAGTAATTTGGCTAAGCTCTGATTCCCAAAGTCCCTTACAAACACCAAGATGCCGCGGGTCCAATGGAAAAGGGAAAGCGCGCATTATTGGAAGCCATCCCTGGGTGGAAGAACTCCAGGTATTTCCAGTGCTGGAAACACAGCTTGCTGCTCTTGGAGGTGAGGGAGGCAGCTCAGATCCTGTCCCCAGTCCCTGTGGGGCTCCACACAGCTGAGAACCCCCTCTTGGGGCTGACCTGGATCTCACAGAAAGGAGAACACCACGTGCCAAGCCAGCAGGACAGGACCATGCCTGGCACTGCCCACAGCCCTGCACGGAGGATGAGCTCCAGAGGAGAACAGCTGGGCTTCTGCTCTGAAGATTTTGACCACTTCCCTAATGGTTCTGGTTATGAAAAGTTTCCAATTATACCATATTCCGCAGAAAGCAAATTAAAATGACTGTCTTTACATGAAAATAAAATGAAGCAGTGAATATGCTAATGATTTTTTCTTACATTCTTATCTCATTTCATGCCTTTAAACAGAAAACCTTGTGAATCTTACTATGAAAATTATCAACAAAGACTAAACAGCCTTCCATCTTACACCAAAACTTGGAGGGCTGAGTTTATACCATCCTGACCCAATCTGACTGAAATTGAAAACTTTTCCTCTTCCATTAATAGCTTTTCCAAGTCACCAGTTCAAAGCCACAATCCCTCACAGCCTATGCAAGGATTTGGGATCATTTTATAAATCTGTGTGGCAAATGAACATGAAAGAGAAACTCTCCTTATGGCTGGGAACTATCCTTTGGGGGGGAAAATGTTATTAGCTTTTTAGAGAGTATTTGCAAGGGTAATTTGCACTACAGCATTTCTTTTATTGGCCTTGCAAGCAAGTGTTGAAACAATTTGTCTTATCATATGCATTCACTTTGAATAGGGACCTCATGTGAAATGCTCCCCTTGAAACAAGGAACAATGGCTTCGAAAACCAACACTAAAAATGGTTGAGTGTGGCAATAATTTATTTCATCAAAAATATTCATAGGGAAAGAGGAAAGCAAGAAGGAAAGGATAAATCAATGAGGGAAGGAAAAGCTTCTGCTTCCTGATTTAGCCTGTCATAACTTAAGGCAGCTATGCCAAAGCTCCCAGTTTAGTCCAGCAATTTCACAGGTATCATAACAGGAGGGGAAATAGCTACTCCTGGACATAATTTGTGTTTTATTACTTCATAAGAGTCCTCAACCAAAACCAGGGCTTCAGCCTATGAGATTCTGCACAAACAAACAGTACAGAAACACCTTTACTACCCACAGCCAATTCCCAACAGACAGCCAGCTCTAAATCAGGATTTCCATGAGCTCTTATGGACAACAGCTGAGGATGCAGCATTTGATACAGGGAGCACAGAAGTCACTGAAATTCATACCCCTCTTTCAGGGTGCATGGAAGAAGCAAATCAGCAGATTGACTCCTGAGAAAGTGAAACTGAGCTCTGAGTCACCTCACCCTGTTCTGTGGGACAGGTCTTCAGTGCAGAACCCAGAGCAAAGAGAATTTACTTATTTTATGCTCTTCTGGTACAACAAAATGCAGACTGCAGATCTCTGCTTCTGAAAGGGGCATTTCATTCCACCAGGGCAAATAACTTCCATGGAAAGGAAATAAAAAAAACTACTCATGACAAGGAAACAATACCGCATTTGCAATGAAGTTACACATAATTTGAATTGCAAGTACTTTCTTGTGCATCAAATGAGTCCAAAAAAGACCAATGGAAGTACAGTAAGAAATAATAAAATCAAAGGTCGCCAGTTACATATGTTTCTAGTGCTGATTCATCCCTACAGCAAGAATTCAATTTGCAGATGCCAGCCCCAAAAGGCAGTTTGCTGGTACAGCTCCCTTCCCCTTCTTCTGGAGCTCAAAGGATTCCCAAGGGATGGTGAGAGTCTGTTGCTCATAGGCTAAAACAATTCACTCCTTCTGTTGCTGCAGTTCTTCTGTCTCCCATCTCAGTGGTGTACGGGTACAATAACTAAAATTTAGGTAGCAATACTACTTCCTCTGACTCCTTCAATTAAATGCATTTCATTGAAAAGGAATAATTAGTGGAACCTTGCTAGTTTCAATAGCAAAGTTCTCAAGCCCAGAATAACTGAGTTGGTAAACAAAAAAAAAAAAAAAACCAAACAAACAAAAAAAAAAAACCCAAAAAAAAAAAAAAACCACAAACTAGAAAAACCCCCAAAACCCCAAACATGCCACAGGCCAGGATGGATGCTCACCCAAGCTGTGTGTTCAAACCCTGCTTCAGATGGGAGACCACAATTCCAATGTCTTGTGGGAGAATGTTAACCCCTGGGCTATGAACTGCTCCAAAGTGGCGTCTTTCTCTCAAGGTTAGATTTGACTTCTGGGAGGATGACCTTTTGGGGTTTTTTTAAAGTGAAGATTCCTGAAAGCTTTCTTTTCATTCTGATTCAGAAAAAGACAAGAACAGAGGGCATTTTTAGAGGTTATTGAAAAGTACAACAGGCCAACACTTTCAACTTTCACAAATAAACACAGCAGCATTTCAGTCAGTATAAACCCCTTGATTTAACTATTTTTCAGCTTAACCCAACAGAAACAGAAATTATTTAGGCTTTTGCTCAATGAAAACTGAGAAGCGAAGCTGACCAGCAAAAGAGAGCAATTAATTTTTATAAATTCTCCTAAGAAGGCAAAATCCCCCAAAAGCCCCCGTGTTCAAGTCTTTAAAACATTTGTCCATGTAAAGCTATTGACTCAGGTCCCATGCACTTAGCTGAATCCCCACATGCTCCTGAGAGATGTCTGTGATGGCTTTTCCCCACCTTCAAGGATGTTTCAATGCATGCATAGAAAAGGCCAAACTCTGCTTCACTTGCTCATGAGAGAATTACCACTTCTTTACTTGCAGTAGTAAGGAAAGGCTACTTGGCCTCATGTCATCAGCTTGGAAGCAATACATTTTATACACTGACGTCCTCATCAATGTTAACTTCAGAGACAGAAATTGTGTCTCAAACTAAATGAAATACATGAGTATATGGAATGGAATATATGAAATAAAGCAAAATGCGCACAGCTAATAGCATGGGAAAAGACAGACCTGGTAAAAATGAATTAATAAACCCTCAAAACATTGTACACCTTTTTTAATTGATGATTTCATAAGTACCATCAAACTGAAAAAGGGATTTCTGGGGACCTTTGAACAGCTATTTAAGTGCAAGGCTTACTTAAAATTCAGGTAAAAAGTTAAACTCAACTGCACTTTTAAGCAAGCTTGGGATACATTCTTTTGACTGCAGGAACTGTTTCTTGCCACTCATCAGGGCCACAATCAGTATTTAGCTGCTCTGCTCTGTGTGTCCACATCAAAATACATAGATAATACAGATGTAGCTACCATACATGAGCCCATCTGCTCACTGCCAACATCACAAACTTGTTAAATATTACACTAGTATTTAGCTGTGACATGAACAGGCCCCTGCTCAGCAAGTTTTGGGTTTTAAACATTTGAGTCAATGCTTATCGAAGGCCTTAAAGTTAGCCAGGTATTGAAATACTCTGCTGAATCAGGGCCAAAGTGTTGACATGGTATGATGTAAAAGTTTAATATCAAAGGAATAATTATACCAGCACAAAGCACATGCAGCTGAATTTTCCTGACATTAAGCTATACATATACATATAATTTCTGAAGACATCTGATCTAATGGAACCCTAAGGTCAAGCAGACTGCTCCCATCTATTTCCATGTGAAAACAACATTACTGCTTTGTGACTACTGAAGTTCTCTCAAGACTCAAACTGCTTGAGACAGACTTGCCCACATGTACAAGGACTTAAATGTTTATCTAAAGATCTGAACAAAAAAAATTTACCTATGACCCTGACAGATATGTAATAAAAAAATATAGAAGACATGACACTTCATTTAAATCTGCAAATGACTTCATAAAAATCTATCTTTCTGTATCTCCCTTCTCAGATGATTTGATTACAAAAAGACAAAATCCCTCATAATTAAATATCTCAAAGCAAACTTAAGAGATGACAGAGAAAGCCGAGCTCTGACTGTTCTGAATATCCACAGTATTTGTACAGCGTGTTGTAATATTAACGCTCTTAACTACTCACATGTGGCTGAAACATTTAGGTTTGAATCACACAGAGGATGATTTTTGATACAATATAGATATATTCTTACTAGTGTGTGGCTTACGTCATGATCTAGGGAGTTTGGTATTACGCAATGTGTCACTTCCTATGAAATAAAATCTGGGAATTATTGAAGCCATTGTCATTTCATATGACAAAAATATTGATGTTAAAATGTGCTTTTAAAACATTTATCAGACATGTGTGTCAAGAAGCAAGGGATGAGGAATATTTCATGTGAGCAAAATGCAGATAAGTTAACTTGACAAGAACATGTATTCACTTAAGAATGGATTATGTCCCTCTTGGCATGGACATCATACTGTGCAGAGTCTCCAAGAATTAAATTAGAGCTGCAATATAGTAATTAACTACTGTATATTGAAATCTTTTGTATTTTTAAAATATTTTTCTATGGTGGGTGAAGAAAGAGAAATTGTCTTGATGAAAAAAATCAAAACAACAGAACAGGAAAACAGAAGCTACTGTAAATCCACAGGCATTAAAAGTGAGTGGTGAGTTTTGTCATCTCTCTGTTCCATCACTGACTTCACCCTGCACCCAATTACTTATCACACCTTCTCTGAGCTACTGTAAGGATACAACAAATCCTAATTCATATTTGATATCTACCCATAAATAACTTCACTTCTTTAAAGGAATACCCCTGCTTCCCAGAATTGATGGGGTAAATTCTCCCTCCCAGACTCTAAAAAGATGTATTCCACAACTTCTCAACCTAAGTTATAAGTATTGCTGGGTTTATAGATATAATTAAAATCATTCCAAACCTGGGTCCAAACACAAATCCAGAGACTTGAAAGCACTGGAAACTCTTCCTTTTACAAGGTACCTGTCTCATAGGCCTTTGCTTAGCCTCCACAAACACCAGCACAGTCTTGTGGAGATTCTCTAAATAACCCAGAAAAAGTGATGCAGAGGGAGTGAGCCTAACCTGAGCCAAACCTGAACTCCTTTTCTCCTACTCATGCCAAAAGCATGAGAAAGAGACAGAGTGTTCAATCACATTTTGCATATGCTCCAGGAATCTGTAACTTCACCTTGACTTCAGGGGATCTTTGTACTCAGCTCTGATCCCACACACAACCAATACATCCTGGACTTAGTCCTTTCCTCAGAACTCTTCAAAATTTCATATTTATGAAAGCTCTATCAGGATTCAGTGGATAGTACAATGGATCCACAGGAAAGCCAGAGATGTGTTATTCCAACCTGGTCCTTATTTGGGTGAATTACAAATTCTCCTGTAATTACAAATTACAGCCACTCCTGCTGTAATTTCTCCACCCACAAAACAGGAATAACAGTAATTTACCTCTTTGATATAGTTTTTTTGTTGAGTAAAAAGCACCACGAAGGTGCTGAATTCCATTACTAAGTGCTATTATAGTCTAGGTGGCATTTGGCAAGAAGATATTGTAAGAGCCTCCATGATGTGATTAATGGCAACTTAGCTCCTGGGGGTATTCCTTTGGACTGTCTTTGCCTTCTTCACCCAGCAGCACAAAGCACAAACACAACACTGCAGAGAGTGAACGTGAATATGCTCAGATAGATAAATGCACTTGTGAAACTCTTGCAGACATGACAGTGCCACACAGCACAGAGGAATGGGTTACCACATGTCAGCTGAGCTGCGTGGATCTTCTCAGCCTGCTCAAGCTGCCTCTGAAAACCTTTTAAACTGTGATCACTCACTCACTGAAAAAGTAGCTCCTGCATGAAATTTTCAAAGCCAGAACATGCACTGATGGTGGAGCCTTAATTCATAACTTGTCTGCTGTGATGGATGTGCTCCAGCCCTTACTTGGAATGCCAAACAACAGACTTGGTGTTGGTTGGTGAAGCAGGGGCATAGTTAGAAACAAAAAACCCTATCCAACTTCCCCACGGTGATTCCCATCACTCTTTTTGTGTTTCCTTGAGATCAGGTTTCCCAGGACAAGAAAAGTAAGTAGCCATGAACAGAGGGAAGGACATTCAGTGCCACCACACAGGGAATTTGAGGCTTGCTCAAGGGATACCCCAACCAGCAGGAGCCCAAGGGGGATGGATAAAACCCAGAGGAACAGACTGCCTGAAAGATGCTGAAAGAGACATTGCCAGTGTGCAGGGACACCTGAACTGCAGCTGGGCCCTCATGGGGTAAAGGATGTTTGGCTTGAGACCAAACTGTGCCACCATACCTTGCTCCAACAAGGTGAAGGCACAGACAGGAGCCTGGGATCATGGAAAGGGGGTCACCCCTATGACCCATCCTTCCTGAATCCCCACTGCTCCTCCCTTCAGCAGCCCTCTCCATCTTCTGTCTCCCCCTAATCCAGCTGTTTCCCACCTACAAAAAAAAAAACAAATACAAAGAAAAACTCCCACCTCTCATACACAAAACAGGATGTACAGGGAAATAAAGCATTTTTGATTGCCTTCTCAGGGGATCAGGACCAGGGCTGTTCCCTTGACTTTACATCAAAAGCTAATCCTCCCACCTCCTCCTCATATACAGGCAAGTTCTCCAGACTCTTCCTCATTACATAAGGCACATGCATAATCCTTCCCCTCCCACAGAGCATCTCAAGAAACACAATCCTCCGCCTCCCCCTCAATCACACCAAGTCTAATCCCAACACTTCTGACATTCCCAGCTAAATAGCCATCACTACAGGGAGAGCAAATGGAATGAAGCACAAACTCTGCACATGGCTTAAACCACAGCCCCACAAATGTTTCTCTCTGGTTTTCTACTCAGCCTTCACATCCTTCTTCATACTTGCAATTTAAAGCTATTTTTCTATATAAATTCTGTCATGTCTTTTACATTTTCTCTGTAGTTTCTTTTGTGAGGGATGAGAGGGAGAGAGGGTGTTTTCTTATTAGTGAACAGCAGATTTTGTTTTGTTGGTGGCATTTTATGGCCATGTTTTAGAAACAAGTTCACAGCAAGTTCAGAGGAAAGGAATTTTCAAAGAAAATCTAGCGCAAAGAATTGTGGGGAATTATATGGAAACTTGACAAAATTATGACAAACAATGAAAAACAATTAAGTATGGGGAAACACTGCATCAGTATTTATCATATTGTTAACTTTTCTTATGGAAAAATGCTTTATTGTCTGCAGTTTCTGAAAGAGATCTTAACCCAGGCTATGGAAGCAGAATGCTGCATATATAAATGGGTTTGAAACATTTTTTTACATATATGGGAAAAAAAAGAAAATGGCAAATATGTCTGTATGAGATAAGGCTTTCAGAACAAAATATAATACATGGAAATCCTTTCTTGAAGTGCTTTGTGGTCTTAAGGAGGTAGGAAACTTGAAACAGTTACAGTAAACACAAGCCTAAACAAGGTGTGAAAAATTGGGTCAGAGGCAGAAACAAAAGCTGAAGTAAGCAGCTAAAAGAAGTAAAAGAAGTGATGTCTTAACATGGTCATGGCTAATCTATTTACAGTTACTTTAAATTCCATTTAAGAACTCAGCTGCAAATAAGCAGAGAATGTCTATGCCCAGCATTTAGCAAAAGCAGTTAGAAAAGGAAGGATAAGTGGAGAGACAGCTTCTCAGAACTCCTAGCTCTAATTCCAGGCTCCCTGCACTGAACTGGCTAAGCTGTACCACCTTAGAGCAGCTCCTTCCCTGAATAATGGGGTGAGAGCATCTTCCTCTCGAGCATGCCATCAGAATGAATTAACTGAATTATATTAACTAAGGCTCTTCTCACTGTCCTCCTGCAAATCTTCTGTCAGGGCTCCTTACTTGCCTTGATGCCTACAAAGGCTAGTTTGGCTGCTGGGCAGCTGGTGTGTTAAGAGACCAGCCCATAATAGCTGTGTCTCCATTAGAGACCGGTTTGGTGGAACAGAGGCAGAGCACAGGATCCCTGCAGCCATTACCAGGGCACCTCCATCTCTTATCTGGGCTCAGTTGGCTCTTGACCAGATCCAGCCTTGTGTGCTGTAATGAATCCTGTGTGCAGCTCATTTTGGTTTTGAGGGACCAGCCACCAGGGTTCAGATCCTTTTATTTCTCTCAGTGCTCAGAGTGTTTCAACACAGGAAGCTCTGCTTTTTTTTTCCTCCAGAGGATTCTAGTTCAACACAAACCAAAACCATCCTTCAGTCCAAGCTGACATATGCTAAGTAAAAAAGACCAGGGAGATTTTCTTCAAAACCACAGGAGTGGTCCCAAGCAAAATGGTAAAACCAGTATTGGCTACTATATTTTTTCTTCATGGATTCCCTCTATCTCCTTATTCATATCCTGGTTGTTTCCTTTATTAATCTTCAGGATACATTAAGGTTTTACACCACATAGGGTTTTGGTGGTGAAGCCACTCTGTAAACTGCAGCCAGGAGCAATTTTTATAAAAACTTACAAGCAGCTGCAATGGCAAAAGATGAAGTGCAAATAATTGATGTGCAAAGGCAGAAAGAAACCTGTGTTTATAAACTAGTTTCCCCACTGCACTGTGAAGTGGTTTATGACAGTAAACTTTTGGGATGCAGTCAGATACTGTGTTGAAGAATTATTTGGCTAGTTACCCGTACTATAAAATTAAGTCTCTAAATAATAAAGCATTTAAATATTAGTGTTAATAATTTGTCTTCTTTCGTGGGTATGTTTAATCTTCCAAGTTATTTTCTTTCTGAAAGGACATTTTACCTATTTTACAAACCCGGTTTTTCCCATCTGTTGAAGGAACAGATAACAAAACTGTTAAGAGTATTGTTAGCTATGCTCTATTTGGTATATGAAACAATTACTTGGAGAGTGACTCTGTAAAAGACATTTGACAATTAAAGGGTAGAGAGTATTTAGTAAGCACAGAAAAAGGACAACTCCTTGATGCAAGACAACCAACATTTTATGTATCAAAACTTCCTTTTTTTGTTACTGTGCTTTTAATTGCAAGAGGTGTTGACTTCTATTCTTGTGGAGAAATCAGTCAGGAATCAACAATAATGAGGAGCATATTCAAAAAGGTTACTTCAAGCACCAGGAAGCTAATCTTCTTTGGTTATTCATAACTACTAAAGAGATAAAAGCTTACTCACAGAATAATTCAGAGCACCTAAGCTAAACACTGTCTCTGAACCACCTTCCACCCACATCCTTCCCCACAGAGAGGAAGAGATGAAAGCCAGCTTTAAGTTAGTCTTTTGGAATAACCCCTGCTTGTGAACAGCATTTCCATATACTTCATCTCTTTAATCAGAGGGTTTAAAACACATTGTTTTATTTTGAACTGCAAGTGCTTCAATTTTGTCAGTCAAATCCCACCGAAATATTCTCAAATTTTAACACTTCATTTGGCCTTGCCACTAAAAATGCTTCAATAACTCTGTTAAGGAGAACTATTTCAGTTTTGAAGGTATTAATTTGTATCCATTTGCAGAATAATATTATTTGATTTACCTATATTCTTGTAGACTGCTGCTACTGATACTCACCTAAGGTGCTCCTAGATACTGTTTCAGCTAAAGGTAAATCAGAATTGACCCGATTACAACCAGATTTCAGAAATAATTTGCTGTTATTACCTCGCAGTCAGTCCCTGTGGATTCATATAGGATGTTTATGGTGTATTAATACCTTAAAAATGTTCCAAAGCCCTAGACAAGTATTGTTTTAATATGTTGCACCTTAAAGGTAGATACAAGGAACAGTAAAATCTTGGAGATGCTTCTGGTGGGAGCACTGTGCAAACAATAAGTGGCTCTGTGTTAAGAGGGACCACCTAGCAAATTCAGTGATAAGCAGTCAGCAATACTGTACCTCTGAGTCTTGGAAATACTACTTTTTAGTTTGCTTTGGTTTTTGGATCAAGTTATTTTCATAAATAAGAATAAATTATCATATTTAAAGTAGGTATTAAATTAACCATTTTTATAATCCCATAGGGACCTAAGAAGCGTTAAAAAGCAGAATTGTAAAAGGTATTTTACTTTTGTGTTTCTAATCATTATTGTTTTTCTTGCTTCTAAACTCAAACCAGTTTTTCTCACAGTTTCTTGTGAACTCAGAACAAAATGTCTGCAGACCAAAATCCTTGTGTGACCCAGAAACATCAATACTTTCCAAAAATATAATGACATGCTAACCTATTAATGCAAACCTGATGCTTTACCTACTTTTCGCTAAATCACACCAAAATGGTCCATGGCAATCTTATTGAACATGTGATTGTGGCAATCTTATTGAACATGTTGCCAAACTTCTTTTAATAGAGATACTCAAGAGAACAAAACCTCCAATTAATTATTAACTAATCATCTCGCTGTCTAATCAGATTGTCTGCACTACTTAAAATAGTTATTGGATCTACAAGGCACAGCTTTTTCCTATTTATTTTACTTTTTCTTTTCCATAGATAATACAGGGTCTAGTTGACTTCCAAGTCTTCTGAGAGACTCAGTACAATACTGGTTTGGTAAATGTGAGGATTGAAAAATCTGGCCCTAAATGTCCATCCTTATACTTCTCCCACAATGTATCAAGCTTTCCCTCCTTTGAATTAATGTCAGAGCTGAGATTTTAATGCATGGCCTTGGCTTGATTTATGAGTACATTTAAGGAATGTGAGGTCACTTAAGCTAGCAATCCAGCTGGCCTCCATGAGGCAGAGTACAACAAAAACTTTAGGGAAAAAAGTCCCCCAGGACTTGCTTCAAGCAAGATATAAAATAAATCTTTTAAATTTTTACTTTAAAATATGTAAATAAAACCATATTGTCATGTTTGAAAGTGCAACCTATTTTAAATGGTAGCCACAGATGCACCAGAGAAAATGGGATTTTCCCCTGTTTTGTCCTTATACAGCAGTACCCATAGTCATGACTACTTTATTACCTCTAAAAGCAAATGTCTAAGGAAAAGAGACTCCTTTAAAATTAAAAATTATTACAACTCAGTCTGTCCTGTGATACATCACCACCTGGAACAGAGGACAGAAAGCCCTTCCAATACAACATACCAGGTTTTTAAAGCCGCTGCCTGCAAGGCTTCAGTCAGGTGAATATTGTAGGGACACTGAAGGGACATCGATGCCACTAGCTCCAGTGCATCATCTCACTGGCAGCTTGGGAAAAACCAGGGTTAATCTAGATAGACCACAGGGCAGACTAGAGGAAGTCAGTATTTATGGGCTCCTCTGCGCCCAGTGAAGAAAAGGAGACACAGTATAAAGACAACATTCATTTTCTACCTTCTTCAATTTTCAGGTTTACTCAAAGTGTTCCAGTGCAGTGCAGAAACTATACGGTAAATCTGCCTCAGTTTTTGCAACACCCTCCTAAGACAACAGTCAGAGTCTGCCAGTTTCCTGATAAATCAGCCATACATGGTCAGCCACTCTGGAGCTATACATTGCCATTCAGGGAAACAGCAGAGGAGGTCTAGACAACCGTGCTTCTCCAGGGACAAAGCACTGCAAAGAACATACATATTTACACAGACCTAGTGTTGTCAAATATTGTGATTTTGCCATGAGATGCATAGCAAGCACTTCTCTTACAGTTCTGCTCTGCTTATTGGAGAATATCAGCTCCAATTTAACAAAGAAATGGAGCTACAAGCTGTGATGCTTAAAAAAACCCACCCTTGAAAGTGTGAACCCTGACAACTTCAATGCAAGAAAAACATAGAAGGGGATTGGGTATTTTTTATCTTGCAATTTCCAAACGATTTTGTGGCCTGCTTCAACTGGTAATATTCACACAGATGGGTTAAATGTCATTTTGCACTCTGAATTAACTTCCCTAAAATCTGTTCTCCAAGCCTTGTCACTCACCTGAGTAATCCTCTTGGTTTTAAATGGGCCTCCATAAGTGACCAGACTAGTTTACTTCTGCACGCTGATGAGCGTTACGTAGGAGGTGCCGATACTCCCACATCCCTTTAAAAAGAAGATTAGGCACTAAGATAAGTGAAAACTTCTGTTCAAATTGGCTCAAATCCTTCTCCTATTTAAACTGGTGGCAGAACTCCCACTTACTTCAAAGGTCCAGGACAGGCACACTGTATTAATTAGGACAGTGCAAAAACTCTTATTACAAAATCGAGGCATGTGGCGCTCACCTGATTTAAAACAAAACAAAAAAACACAGCCTTGGATTTGCATCTCTGAGAACACTGGGCACTAAGACCTGGGTACAGAAGTCTCAGGCATTTTGGATTTTGAACCAAAATGATGTAAGAATGAGATTATGAGTTTATTCACTACTCATTTGTTATAAGCTTGAAAGTAAGGCCTTTTTACAGCTGGTCTAAATTTGTTGGATTTCATGTAAATGAGAACAAAACTTGACCAAACAGTAGGTCATACTTCCCATGGCTCCCCCTTACACTGAAGAGCGCTGCAGCTTTTTAATTTTAAAGGAACTTAGGCCTCTGCACCACTCTCTGCAAAAGGAAAGAGCCCCCTTAGGCAGGATGTGAGCTGAAATTCCAGTGTCGCCACAAGGCTCTTCTGACAGCAAATCCCCAGTGCAGGGCAAGTGCAATTCACTTAATTTACCCCCCTGGCTCATTCCCACTCTTCGAAGACGGCAACATCAGGCTGGTCCATCCAGCCTTGAAAACATCCTCTCTGTCCCATCAGCTGAAGCTGAGAACTGCACTTGGCAGGGCAGCAGCAGTGCTTGCTCAGCCCTGACAATGCAGGGGCTGAGCCCCAACTGCTGCTCCCTGAACCAAGCAGTGACACATCCAGTTCAGCCTCTTGCTGAAGACATCGGGGAGCAAGCAGGCTAATGTCAGGCTGAATATTTTTAATATTTATAATGAATAAAATTATATGCTTGGAATGCAGCATTCAGCCTAACAGCATTAAAAGCTAAATTTTTATTTGGATTATATTCATGGTAATAATAAGGAATGTAGGGGGTTTTTTGTGACAAAAAGGTTAAAGAGTGTAACCTCTAATTTGACAGGAACTCTATTATCACTCTCTGGAAAATTAGACAAGATAGAATATTAAGACATCCAAAAACTGACACAAATAGAAAACTAGGTCTCTCACTTGCTCCTTTTCCTTTAAACAAGGAAGATGATTATATGCTGTTTGACATTCCATTTTCAGGGCAACTAAAGAGATGCCGGGAGTCACACTTCATTTATTCTTCCAAATGCCACCACTGAAAAAAAAAATGTGTTGGTATTTGAAGGCACCATACTCCCACAAACAGTGGCCAGAATTAACCTTGTCTTCCTGATGGATTCATTTGTGAAGTCCCTCAGTTTAGTTTCTCAAGATGAAATTAAAAATACCCTCATGGCTGAGTGTAAGCACTTAAAGCAACACACACTGTATGGTGGGCCAAAACTCCCCAGGGTGTAGCCTCGCTGAACTCATTGTATTAGACAAGTCAAGGGGAAATATGTTCTTGTAGAGATTTCCAGCCTCAAGATATTTGGATTTGCTTAAGGTTAGCATCTGAACTTTTACATAACTATTCTGGCTGAACCTCACAAAATTTTGAGGTTCACAACCAGCTCTGGAAACTAAGAGCAAAAAAAATTACAACTCTTTCATGATTCCCAGTAAGATGTTTTGCTTTACAGTGTGAATAAAACAATGTTGTTTTATATGTTGTCATCCCAGTGAACAAAGGCATAATGTTGCACATATTTCTGTAAACAAACAAACAACCCCCTCCATGTTTTTGTTGGAATTTTATCAATCCAAAATAGGCAAAAATAAAGTTCAATTTTTGAAAATCTACTCAAAGCTGACACAAAAAATTAGAATAATTAGTGAGTTTTTAGTCTGTTCTTACTCAGGCAAAAGTCCCATTGAAATGAAGCCAATATTACTTCAAAATCTGAATACTGTTTCATTCAGCTTTTCAGCACCAAGATGAAGCTTTAGTTACAACCATCTGTCATGGGTATAATCTCACAGCACTGATACCCATTTCTTTTAAATATAACCTTTCTTCATAAACTCTTTATCTACCTCTGGGGTATATACAAAGCTCAAAAAATACAAACAAAAAATCACTATTTTCACTATTATTCTATATGAACAATAATAATATCTTTGCCGTGTAATAAAAATGCATCCCAGATAGCTTATCTAGTCTGAAACACACTACAAGACAGTATCTTGAAGACAGAGATTAAGACTTGTTTTGGCACATCCTGAAAGAACGCATGAACCAGAGGGATGGTGGAGAAGAAGACAATATTGTATTTTTAGATTTCAACACATTGTGAGGTTTCTCAAATGGCAGTTCCCTCATTGCCATTAAAAAAAACCACTATGTATGCATATTTGACTATCAATAAGATGAAGTTTCCAATGTACTTTCAATGGGAAAAATCACAGAGATGTAGAAAAGCATTGCTAGGATTGTGCCCAGTAATCATCCTTGAGAGCTTGCATTCCTCAATATCCAAGTATTTCACACTGATTGTGCTAATGGGTGACAAAAAGCTCACAACTCTGGACAAAACAGAGAAATAGGTGTTGATGGGGACTGAAATGAGGAAACAGCACAGGCACTGAGCTGGGTGTCATCCCAGTCAGGGCTGCATTTCTAGCTGGGCTACTGAGAAACTTCTTTCTCTCAGACCAAGTAGTGGGTCATGCCAAACTCAACTATCCAAATGCCTGTGCAGTTGAAGGGTGGGCACAGAGACATTTATTTGCCCTCTGACCTGTCTGGCTAGAATCTATCCTGGCCACATTAGCAGGATGCTCTGTCCACCTGCAATTTTGGGACACAGTAATCTAGTTTGTTACTTCCAGGCTAGTCTGAGCACGCCCTTGCCTGCAGACATGCTCCTCACAGAAAAACAACCGGTCAAGGTCAAAAGAGAAATTTCAAGTAGTGTTATACTAAGTGCTATATTGATTAGTTTTTTATTATTTTTATTTTCACACATAAAATCCTAAATAATGTATTATCTTTCAGCATACCAAAATCTAAAAGTCATCACCAACTGCCCAGAACAAAAAGCAGGACAAAAGAGTTGTTCAGGGGAAAGAAGACTCTTGATTTTTGACACATCCAAAATTTTTGACTCAAAACTGGTTTTTTTACATCTGTCATAAGTTTTGGAGATGTGGAATGATTATATTGTCAATGATAACTTTTGGAACCTAAAGGCCTGGTTTTCATCTTCAGTGACAACACAATACCAAGAGGTTGGTTTGGGATTTTTTGCAAGGAACATAATTTAGAAACAGGTACTTCCAAATCCTCAAGATAAGCAGCTGCAAAAACACAGTGTTTTAATTTTAGAAGTCCATATTAGACATCACACACTTCCCAAGGATTCTGGGAAGTGTAGTCTCCTAGCTTAGTTTTTCTCCTAAAATGTAATAAATCTAAGAGGAAACCATCCATTTTTGTTGGTAAACATGAGGCAAATATTGCCCCCTGAAATTATTTTCACAACTGAAGAGAAGGAAGCCAAGTGAGCCTATTCCTCTGGTGTAAACAGATTATCCCCTTTAAAGAGTTTAAAGGGGTGAAGTCATCTCTCCCTTTTTCTCAAATATATAAAACAATATATCTTATCTATTTCCAGGATACTGGGTAACATCTCCAGGGCTGGCTATCAGCTGGTTTAATTGTAAGCCAGTTTTAAGTCAGGCATAGGGAGAGGGGAAATTTGGTCAGCACCAAGAAGAGGGCAGGAGGAGAAAATAGGTCAGATAGCTCACAAACGTGCCAGGCACAGAGACTAATAGTTCTACTTTTTATTCTCTAATAAAATTAATGTTGCCCTAGCAGCATGCTGTTTGGTAATCCATCTAATCTATTAAACAAACAAGAAGACAAAGGATTAGCTGAAGATAGTACTCCTATGTATTTGTGAATTAGTTTCTCATAATTAACAAAATTTATGGTAAATATAATTTTGTTTTTACTTTCTCTTCATTTTCACATACAAACATGCAATACTATATATCAACTAGAATAAAAATCTGCTAAACTGATTATGAAACTACAAATCTGTGATTTCTTTATCTGTTTAGTAACAGCATTTTCCTTTTTGCTGGTTCCTTCACATACAAAAAGGAAAGGGCAAAACAGGAGGAGATATGCACAATTTCACCCACCAGAATTTCACATTAAACCCCACAATGTGCACACAGCAAAGCAAATGGTGTAAAAAACATGAAAGGGGAGAAAATGCTGGACAACTCTGAACAAAAGCAATCTCAAGTACAAAGACTTGAGATCTTTTAAAGATCTTTGCAAGCAGAGAGTAAAATAAGTGCTTCAAAATGGGGGAAAAGTGAGGAGGGTCCTTTATAAACACTGACTCAAAGCCTTCAGACATTAAAGACTCACATTGTAGACCAATGCTATAAACTCCCCCAAACCTCATCTCTCCAAATGCTTGAATTAATTTTTCTCTTGTCACTGAGAATTAAGTTTACTTGATCAAAACTCTCATCCTCTGCAAGAATGTTCAGCCTTCAGTACAGTTTGTAAGCAGCTCTGCAGAACAGGCCCTTCAAAACCACAAAAGAAGACAGGGGTAAATGGCACTACTGCAGCAGGGAAAGTCCTGCAGAGAGGAAATGCAACAAAAGATGCATTATGCTATTAACAATAAAAAAACAGCTCTATGATTTCCTCTTATTTCTAATATTTATATTGGCTTTGTGCCCCAAAAATCCCAGTAAGTCCTCCAGCATCTCAAAATCTGAATGGAGTTTATAGACAAAATTTTAAGACCACAGGTAAAATATTTTTTCTCTAAAAACACTATTGCTGGCATTTGAAAATTCTCTTCCCTGCTTTGCCTCACAGGCATACTGGACAAGTGTGTTCAGTTTAAGATTCCCAAATTTATCATATCTGCTGCAATGACAGCATACTCACATGATGACAGTAGCCAAGATATCAGTGCTGATTCATATCTGCATGAAACTCTCTCTTGAGTTCATAAAATTCTTCTGATCTTTTTGCTAAGTTTGAGGTCTGCTGGAATCTAAAAGTTCAAAGTGAAAAACAGCCTGTGTCTATTCTGGGGCTGAGCTGGAAGAAAAAACTGATTTCCACAGCTTTCCCCCCTAAACAGTAACACATTCAGTTTTATTTATAACTCTCACCTATTTTGGAAATTTTTGTGAACCTGGCCTGACATTCAAACTGGTAATTCAGCTTAAAACTAGGGAAGGCTCCTCTCTTTTTATGCCTCCATACAATTGCTTTGAGAAGGTTAATAAACAACAGAGGCATTAACAGCATACCGTGACATGACCTATGAATGCCACGATGTGATTATTACATTCTAAAAATCAGGGGTAAACAGCCAAAATCTACTACGGACTGCTCGTGTTACGCAGCAAACAGAAGAAGGAAAAGACAGGGTCAATATGCTGGAGATTATAAAAGGTCCTGAAAACTGCAGCGTGACTTTGGCATGGGTGACACCAAGTTGCAAATGTTTACAAGGAGGTCCCATCAGACCTTGGAGCTAATGATCCTCTTTCAGATCTGTCTGCTTCTTCCTTTTCTGTTGTTTTTGCTTGAGAGAAAACAACAAGGCATGATGCTGTGGGAGAGATGCCAATACTCAGCTCCTGCTGAGAAGTGGAAAAAAAAAAAATGTGTTGGAGCTGGAGCTGCTGAATCCTGCTCACTTTGTGCAGAGGAATTAAACAGCATCTCCCTTCCCTGCCTAAATAGGGCAAATGTGGTTACCTGGGTGAGAGAACGTCTTCCACAGAGGGTGTGGAGTAAAATGTTGTGTGTTGAGGCAGAAAGGGATGTGTCAATAGAACTTTGTGGCTGCCCTAAGCAGCCACCGGGGGAGATGGGGATTGCCCTACTCTGGGTGGAGTGTCCCTCCACGCCTGTCCAACAAGGACATGCAGCAGCTCCTCCATGGTAGGACATCTCCCATGCTCAGACCATGAGCCACAGGCACACTGCTGATGAGTGAAGGAGCAACCAGGTATGGACAAAAAAACCAAACAAAAATCAATTTTTGTCTCATTTTTGAGCAAAGATTTGTGATACAGTATCGAATGGATTTCAGAATTCAGCTTTTAACATTCTCCACCTGCTTTAGGCTTTGAATACAGCATTTTTAACTGAGAGGATGACACAGGAGACATCTGAACAAAGCTGTCTGCTGTTCTTCCGTCTCCATCACAGGGTGTGGCTGGGAGTTTGGAAAATGGGATTTCTACTGCATGGCACAACTGCCACGAAGAACAAGCACCACATTCAGTCTTAAAACACTTTTTCTAAAAAGAACCTCCCCATAAATTACAACAAAATTTAGCAACACTGGCATCAATCATGTACTCTGAAGGCCTCTAATTGTTTTTACATGGGAAATCAAGCCCCATTATCCATATAAAAAAATCTAAAGTGCACAGAGAAGTAAAATATTTTCTCCTAATCTGATGTTTTTTAATGGTCCCACAGCTTCTTTATCTCCAAACACTAACTTAGATTGTAAACAATTATGAATTTGGTAGTTTTTAAAACATTACTGCAGAAGAATTCTTCTGTGGAAGTCCACAGCATCTGCATTTATATTCTCAGAATATTACCATTCCTCTGTTCCAAAGGGGAACTGACCACCTCACTCTAAAGCTGAGTCCTTTCCAAGCAGTGAAAAGCAGCAAGTTGTGATGCCTAGTCGGAAACAGACACACACGCACACAGAGATCTCAGAACTAACATTTTCTTTTACAAATCCAGGCTAAGACAGACTACATCCAAAGCCATGAGCAGCATCCTAATTTTTGGGGCACCTCCATGGGCCAGTGTCCAAGCTCAAGCACTGCCAAGCTCCTCCTCCCCCTCCACAGGCATGGTGACAATTTGCATGGATAAGCAAAAACACTTAGCAGCTGCTGGATTTCACATCCAGCTTTTCCACTTCCCCCTGGTCCCAAGGCAAGGCCAGAGCAGAAAAGCTCTGTCAGACAGCACCATTCCACAGGCCACCAGCTGAGCTGCTCAGAGTTACTCCAGCTTTAGGAGGGCCTTTTCATCTTACTGCTTATGTAGGAAGTTACATCCTCCTCTCTCTCTCTCTCCTTTGCTTCTTTCTCCCACCAGTTATTCGTGTAAGTTTTTGGAAGTAAACAGGAAAGGAGGCAATACTTGCAGGAAGGGCACCTAGCATGGAGATTTTGTCCTCTCTCTGACCTTCATCCCAGCAGCAGCTGATAACAGAGCCACAGCTCCCAGCCAGGCTCTCACCTGGGCTGCCAGGGAGCTCCAGTGCTGACAGCTGAAGTCACACACCTCCTGTGTGACACAGGGACAGAGCAGGAAGGATTTTCCCTCTGAAGACCTTTTCCCAGCTCAAGCCCTCTCCACTGAGCCACATACCTTTCCATGCCTGGTCCTAACCATGCACCACAGGATGATGTCTCTGATACCAGAGATGTGTCACAGAGATGGGAGCAGAAATCAGAAAAAAAAGTTCAATACATCCCCTCTTTCTCATTTATGCACGATTTATTTCTCCATCCTGCAGCCAATATACAGGCTCCAGAACTGCAGTTTTCTTCACACCAATTCAGCCCTCCTTTCAAAAAAGAGCCTTAATTTGAAGCTCAGTTCAGTCAGAAAAGAAAAACAGCCCTTCAGCTGCAAAGATTTTCAAGCCATATGTAGTACTTTGGGGTTTGAGTTTCTCCTTGCATCGTTTACCCTGTGCCTGGTCAAACATTTTTTCTCCCTTGACTTTTCCAGGCCTCTTCCTCACCAGCCCACCAGTTTGTACTCACATGCCTGTTTTAATGAGCCTTCCTTACAACCCTCCCTTCAGACCAAGCTGTTTTAATATTTCTGGTTTATGCATTTCTTTTTAAATTCTAAGCAACTAAACAAACTTAAACAATTATTCGCAGGACTAGTAAGAAGAAACAAAGTTTTCAGAACGAGCATTTGATCTCTTTAACAAATAACAAAACAAGTTAACTGTAAGACTTACCTTAAGTTTTGACCAAGCTAGGCAGCAGAAATCTTAACTTCAGTTATCATGCAATATGCAAATTTCAAGATGATATTTTAGCTGATGTTTAGTTGAAGCATGTGGCAGAAAACCTGGCTCACAGCAAAAAGCCAGCTTGCCAGGAAGGCTTCTGTGCCTGCTAATACAGAGATGCAGACAAAAGAGGTAGCCGAGATTCTGCAAAACCTAAATGAGCAGACTTAATTTATCCAAGTCCTTGAGAACTCCCACAGAACAAAGCAGAGGTCTTAGGGCAGCAAGAGGGGCAAGTCTTTACAAAGGCAGCACAATTTTTTGCACTTTTGCATTCTGCAGATGGGCTATATTGCTTACAAAGGTTGAATGCTTTTAACTAGGAATGAAGAATACCCCAGTACAATTTTAATTTGTGTGCCATTAATAAAGCTGCTTAAAGCAATCCTTGCTTCTGCCTGGTTCTCCTTGGAGCCTCCCATCCCAACATGCCACCATTCTCTGTTTTACACCTGTTGCATAAAATCTGCAAATACCAAACTCACTAGAAATAGCCTGGGCAAAATGGCACTCCACACACATCTCCAATGACTTCCTGCCTCATGGAAGCTGGCAGGCACTTACACACCCTAGCAAAAACAGAGATTTTGAAAAGGAGGTGGCTGTCCTCCTTCCAATATGGTGGCTAGTGTTGGATAATTGAATAAATAAAATTTATCTGGGAGGGTGGGGGGAGCATTTGTCAGGAAAAAAAAAGACAGACAAATTCCTATTTTTTAAAGTGCTGTAAAACTGTCTGAGGAAGCTGTAGGTTAGCACCACCTCAAACTGTTGCTGCATTAGTTTTGCTTTTACTGTGGAACACCATGGGGTAAAACCTTAGTCTTCATCTGACAAAAAACAAACCAAAACAAACCTATAGTGGTATCAAAATACAATGGGGGGAGAAAAATGACAGCCACTGGACTGCCCTTTAACCTTCCTAACAGAGCTGGTGGCCACAATGAAGTTTAATCAATGCAATGGAAGTGACATTTCACAGTCAAATCAAATTAAATGGAAATGAAAAGAAAATCTGAGGTCCAACCTAAAGGCTGTTCCCTCTTGCACCGAGGTCATTGCCATGGCAACTAAATGCTACAAAAGTATAGAGTAAATCCTTAACAAATCTGTAGAAAGCATGTCCAATTGAATATGATAGTTTCTGTCACTGTACTTTGTACCTTTCAAAATAAAGGGAGACAATAAAACAAAGCACATCTTCGAGCTCACGTAGCAGAAAAGAAGTTCTGCCAGCAAGTACAGGGCACAGCAGTGCACTTGAAATCATCTTCTTATGCTTGGACATGGAGAAACCCAGCAGCTGTACTGCAAGACAGCAAGTGGGGAGCTCTGGACAGAGACCATATTAAGTGGATTAGGGCATGGTGCGCTACATTTTTCAGTCTTGCTTCCAGTGGGGAGCTGATGACTGAAAACCTCCTTGTGTCATTGCAAACGCATTTCATCGTGGTTGGGAGCAGTTCCTACTGCACAGTGCCCATGGCTTCCCCCATCTCAGCCAGCTCCAGCACACACCTCCCTCCCCCTTCTGCTTTCTCAGAGGCCCTGGGGTGGTGAAGGGTTGGTGAAAAAAGTCAGCATCAGGGATGCTCCCACCTTTCTGCCCTTTCTCAGCCCAGCTCCAAGGCAAGGGGCTGGGGCAGTTGCTCCAGAGCTGCCCACAGCACTCTGTGGGCACAAAGGCTGCTGGAAAAGGGACATCAGCCCATTGCACCCCCTCCACGCTCCAGCATCACGGGCAGCCCTCAGCCCTGCTCTCTGTGCATCAGCTCTGACTGACATATAGGCAAACCCCACACCTCTCTGTGCTCCTGTGGAGAATTAAAGGTAATTACCAATTCCTGCTGCCACTCAAGGAGTACATTTCACTCCTCAGCCTAACAGCTTCTGACAACGAAGGGCAATTTAGGAACCACATCAAAACAACAGTCGCAGCTCGCTCTGCTATTTCATTTCAACATTTCCACCTGTGTAAGCAAAGAGATGAGGAGCAGGAAAGGCACTACGCAGGGTATGGGATTTTTCTTTTCCTTGCAAGGTGTGGAGGACTTTCACACTGAGCTGTGACCTTCCCCAAACTTGTCATTTATGTGAGCTGCAGGAGGAGGCACCCATCATCATCTCCTTGCAGACAGTGAGGCTCTGACTCCGCTGTGCTGCTGCAGTCACTGCGCATCACGGGAGAGCTGCGGAGACGCCGTGCCCCGGGCCAGCAGGGCCGGGAGCACGGGAATGTGATCCGAGGTGACACCTCCTCCTCAAACACAGCCAGCCCCAGGACAGCACACACCTTCCTGCATGAACAGCAATGCACACTAATGAACTCATTTCTGGGGGGAGATTGTTACTTCCTGAGTGGGTGGGGGACGAGACTTCCCCGACACTTGAACCAGAAAAGGATTCTGGTTTTCTTGTCATGCTCTGCTGGCTTTTTCAGCTTTTACAAACAGTGCTATTTCACCTGTGCTACAGGCAGTTCTGTTCACCTGCCTACAAATCCTGTATTGCCTTGCAGCACCTGAGATGACAGCTCTCCAGAGAGGAGCCCCACCCTCCTAACACCACAGCACATGGCCAGACAGCAGCCTTGGTTTTCAGACAGGGGCTTCTTCTGAAATGGGTACGTGGATCCAGCCAGATAAATATCTCTAACAACAAACAGCTCACTTGGACTTCCAGCTCCTTGGAATAAAGCTAAATCATCCATCTTCAGCCCAGGCCATGGACTTAGGATGTCTTTGTGAGGTATCCCATGCCGTGTTCATGAAATCCCATACACTCCTCTGCAAGGGAACAACACAGAGTATCCACATGCCCCACCATGCTCATACATAAGGAAATAAATTTACTCCAAATTCATCCTGGTATTATATTTACTCACTATTGCTGCATATTCTAATTTAGATCAGCCAAGGCCTCCTTTTTATCACACAACAGTGATATTTACAAGTAATTTCAAATTTCTTTTACCCTTTGAGCACTGCTGGATGATTGTGCTCACATGAGTTGTAAATGCACTCAAAAAATTTGGCTGGCAGACCAGGCAAGATGGTTATGCTGGAAGAGTAGAAGTGACAATTTGCTGTAAAATCTACGTAAGCTCTGACTCAGATACAAATTACCAAGGAAAATTGCCTTTATATTACCACTATTGTGTTTTTTCTTGAGCTTCTGTAGAAAAACTGAAAAAATACTTCAGAAGACCAGGTAGATCAGAAAAGGAGTAAATGAATGTATGGAGAGCGGAGATACAAGGGCAAAGCTACAGACACAAGCACTTGGTGCTGAGACCAGTGTTTTACCCACATGAATGGTTTCCCAAACTTATCAGTAGAAATTGTCAACACCAAATTTTAGAGGGTTTTTAATCCAGAAACCTACTTACTCTCCTAGCAGGTGCCTGCAAGATGCAGCTGGGATGGCAGTCAGGTGAACACCATCACTCAGGTCTCATCAAAACATTTTACCAGATTAAAATACTAGAGTTAATGGTCAATATAAATGACACAGTAGTTTACAGTGGAAGTAATTATTTGCAAGATTTTTTTTAGTCAAGATGGATTTTTTTATTAGTGAATGAAAGAATAAGAAAGGGTATATGGAGTTAAAAAATAATTTTGAGAGAATGGGAGTTAAGCATTGTGGTCCATTTCTTCCTTAATTCAAGAACAAGGAATTGTTCAATGGAAAAAAACCAAGGAAGATATTTTGATAAAATAGGACTATTAGGCACTACCTGCAAATAACTCGTGGATCTTCCTAATAAAACTACTGATAAAAAAAGAAAACACAACAAATCAAGCTCTTAGATGAATTACATGATGTTTGAAGGTAAATGAGATCTGTTTTCAGTCCATTTTCTCCTTTTTGCCTCAAAACATGAAGTGCTTACTCAGGAGATGGTTTATCAGGAGAAATCTGACCAGAGTACAATGACCACTGTAAAATCCAGTGCTAGGTCCTTAATCTTTGCTTTGGGTTAAAGCAAATGGATAGGCTCTGACACAGAATAGAACATTACAGAACAGACCCAGGGGGAAAAGAGCAAGGAAGAGTGAAAAACTCTGAATACAGAAAGAGATTAAATGCTGGGAAGAGACCCCTACTCCTGTTTTACCAACACTCCTTGCACCTACTTGTTCTTATTAAGAAAGCAGCAGAGGCCTGTGGGACTAACAGCTCAGGAATGATCTACTCAGAGCTTTAGAATTACATGAAAGATTATTATTTCAAAAAAATCTCACCTTTATTACAGAATTCAGTGTTAATAACAAATACAACTTTCTAAAAATGGTAACTTTAAATTATAACTTTTTAAAAAATTTCTGTATTTCTACACAAATTTCTGTGCTATCTTCCCTAATATGCCTTGGTCTAATACGCCCTCTTAAAAGAAAGGAGGGTCACAAAAAGCAGAATCTTCAGTGTGATAGACAATGACAAGCAAATAGAGATTTTGAAACAGTTATGTATTTTTTCAGTACTGTTTGATACATATTTTCTCATGTTGTTTCTTTTATATTATTTTTGAGATCTAACAACTGCTTTTAATAAGCAACTGTTATTGCAAACATATAATTATACTAGGCCACAATCCAACAAAGCACTTAAAAGCACAGATTAAAGACACTGAAAACAATGGGATTATTTATGTGTTTAAGGTTAAGCATCTGCTGAAGGACTCGGATGGATCAAAGCCCCATTTCTATTACATCTACAGACAAAATATTATATATGTTAATTAAACGTAAAATATATGTAAATTAACCAGCGCATGAAAAATAGCACTTGCATAAATGTTTTTAACCCTATATAATTTGTAATCATTGAATATTTTAGTTAGTCAAGATGAAAAATAACTGCTAATATCAACCATTTTATCACAGTGACAAATTCCTGGAATTGAACAACTACAAAATAACTTGCCATGAGAGACTTCTCCTGATAAACCATCTCCTGGGTAAGTATTTTGTGTTCTGAGGCAAAAAGAAGAAAAAGTCAGAAAATACATCTCATTTATCTTCAAACAACTTCAGTAATTCATCTAAGAGCTTGATTTGTTGTTTTTTTAATCAGAGTAGTTTTATTGGGAAGATCCACGAGTTATTTGCAGGTAGTGCCTAATAATCCTATTTTTGTCAAAATAGCTGCCTTGATTTTTTTTTCCACTGACCAATTCCTTGTTCTTGAATTAAGAATGAAACGGACCACAATGCTTAACTCCCATTCTCTCCAGAATTATTTTGTTTAACTGTAAATATCATTTCTTATTCTTTCATTCACTAATAAAAAATCCATCTTGATTAAAAAAAAACTTGCAAATAATTACTTCCACTGTAAATTACTGTGTTTTTTATATGAACCGTTTTAAACAAATAAAGCCATTTTTATGATATTTCAATTTGAAAAGCCTAGAAAAGGTCTCTTGATAAAGTTGAAAGTTTTCCATTTTAAACATTAGTCTTAAAAAACACTATTTGATATACAAAGACAAATTACCATCTGAAAATTACTTTCACCTGATGTCTGTTTTTAATTTTATGGTATTAAAATCAAAAAGCCCTTTATTTCAGTAAGATGTCGTGACAGATGAAACCAAAAAACTTTCAAAAAAATGGTTCTCCACTGGAAAACCCAATTGTATTTCATTTAACTTTAATTTGGAAATTACAACAGTTAAGAAAATGTGATTCAATCAGAGTAATACTAAAATTTGCAGTACTTTCAATTTGTTTTCATATTCATTTTTTCTGTTTTGTTTTTTTCCCCTGTTGGAGGAAGTATAATATTACTATTACCCTAATCTTCCATAATAGCAAGTAACATTTCCTTCAATATTTTAATGTGAACTTGTGTATGGTTTAACACTGAAATATAACCACAGGAATAAGTATTCATTTTGTTATGTCTTTAAATTAAAGATGTACTTGGAGAATTATAGCCAAGAGTTATGCTCAATGCCAAGTTTTAAATGACAGTAAAACCCATTAAATGGTCTGATCACACCTTTTAATCAAATTTATGCCAGCTCACTGACTTTGCTTATGACTTGACTTTAATTTTGATTTTCTCTATGCAAATAAAGATTTCTCTTGAATCCTTCAATAATGACTAACAGATAAAACAGCAGAGAAATAATGACATACCTGAATAATCAGCTATTCCTGGAAATATTGGGTCAATTAGGCCTTGTATCAGCATACAGAAGAATTTAACATTAAAATGGTTATCTAAGGATGCAGGGAAACTTCAGCGATGGGGATACATGCATTTCTGGGAAAAAATTATGGAAACTATACTGAAGCTCCCCAGTGTTGACAAGAATAGAGGATCTTCTGATTAATTCCAGTTCTACATTTTCTGTATTCTAGTTTCCGTAGCTGTTTCTACAGCCATTAGAAGTTGCCAAACCAAATACAAAAACCAGACCTTTCTGACTTTCTGAAATGAGCACCTTCCCTGCAAAAGTAATAAGTCACTTGAATAAAAAAGAAAGCTCACAGAATGCTAACTTATTAGTTGAAATATCTTTTGGTTTTTCTAATATGTTTTTTCATTTAGAAGCACACACTGCCATTCAGTGAAGATGACAAGTCTACAGATGGGAATCATGCTATCACCTATCACAGCTTTATCACCAATATTCTTAACTTTTTTCTTTCCAAACCAAAGCAGGCTACACTGATGGATTGTTGTAGGCATCTTTTTCCAGATATTACTATAAATATCAGGCAGCGATAGTGACAAGGTAAAAGCTGAGAACCTGCCCTTATTCTGCTTTGAAGGGATGACAGAAAACCCAGTGCTCTCAAAGCACTATGGAGTTAGTTCTGAATCATCTGAATGCAACTAGAGAAGTGCATCTCAATTTGTTTTGTGTACCACAGATGTACTGTTTAATTAAGCCATCAAAAAAAAAAAAAAATGGAAACAACGGGATACAAAAGCGAGGCAAACTTCTCCAGCAAGTTAAAGCACTCTTAATAAGTAACAACATGACATTAGTCATTAAGAAACAAGAACTCTAAATAATGCATTCCAAACCTATAGATCTAAACCAGGAGATAACAAAGCCTCATAAATCTGTTTGTTCATTAAGTTAAAAAAAGGCAGACTTTGTGTTGCTATCATGTCAGCTGGCACCAAACTGTACGCAATTTAGTGCAACTACAAAGTGAAGCCCATAGTCTACAATGGCAGGGTTTTTGATCACGCTAATTAACAGCCATTTTGTTTAAAATAAACAGATACGACTCTAATTGCCTTTTTTACATAAGAAAGGGAAGATCTTAAAAGTGAAAGCACGCAAAAAGAAAGATCAGACAGTCGCCTTTCAGACTGATAAGCAAACTCTGTGTGAAATGAGCACAAATGAAGTTTGAGACGCTCTGGATTGACAGCAGGGAGACAGCAAGAGCAAGAGTAGGAATGGCTTTCAAAGCTGGAAAAGCATGGCCATAGTGCCTTCCACAAGGAAATATTTATTTTCCCATGCTGTTTCTCTTATTCCTTATTTTCTCTAGTGTCACTGTCTCCTGAGCACCTGCCAGCAAGGAATTCCCTTGTTGGCAGGGCTGGGTCTGCATCAGTGGTACCCAATTCCATCAAATAGCCAGATGATCATCCTGCTTAGGATGTCTGTACAGACTCTGACAGGACAGGAAAATATTGTAGGAAAGCAAGGAAAGAAGCATGGAAAAGGCACACCAACCTCTGTTCCTGCACCTATAACCCTGGCAGCAGAAGAGGTGCCAGACAGCACTGGACTGCTGTGTGCCAGCCTCAGGGACACACAGAAAGGCCATCCAGGTCTGGAAAGTCTTCGTAAGGAACACACAGGGGAAGTGCTGGCACACAACTCAGTGTTCTAGCAAACTTCAGTGAGCCTACACTGCAGCCGGGAGTTGCAGTGAAGATTTCGGTTTTTCCTTTTCTCCCTCAATGTTGGTTGTTTCTACTAGATGAATTATAGTCATTGCCTTTCAAACCTGAAATCAAAGGTGCTTTTAAAGTGTTATAACATACACAGAATTCACAGAATGACTAGGTTGGAAGAGATTTTAAAGATCAAGTCCAACCCATGCCCTAACAGCTCAACTAAACCTTGGCATCCAGTGCCACATCCAATTACAGAGTAATGTTTTAAAAAACATTAAAAACTATTTATGTAAAAAAGCCCACTCACCTTTCTCCCCACTAATAAAATTCACACACCCCCTGCCAAAATAACCCCACTCTGGTAGGTTTTAGGATGCAAGCAAAGAAGAACACCGTTCAAAAATGCCTGCCTGCACTTGAAGTGTGTGAAATCTCCACACTCACGTTACTAACAAACCCTCTGTTGCAGCAACCTCCAGCATCCTTCTTGGCAGCACATTCTGACTCTCTTCCTCACTATTTCAGAGATTAGAGTAAGGTCTTTATTTTGAGGACACTACACGGACTGCAAGTTTTCAGCATATTCAAACTATCACTGCAAGTTCCAAAATCACAGTAAATTGCTCTGCTTAGGCAGAGCAGACTTTTGTGCCATTGTGCTAATGGTCCAGCAGGACACTGAGTTTTTGCAGGACCTGGTCAAAGACATGGCAGCAGCTCTTGCTGGAATAAGGGTCTGTGAAAAACCTCAATTTCCCATTGCATCTGATGGATGAACTTCTCCTTGCTTTTCCTAATGCCTCACACCACAATTTGTACATCTAAAACAAACGAAGCCCAGTTTGAGAATTTGCATGTAACAAAGATTAAACAGAGAGAAGACTGCCACACGTTAGCCATGTTATGAACATATTGCTGTAAGAAATTTAGATACAGCAGTGAGAATCTGACAGCATAGATTACATCTCCTCAAGCATTGTTAGCCCCTCTCCTTGCTGGGACTACAGGAATAAGTGACTCTGGGATGCACAGAAGAGCCAAATCACTGGACACACAGATCTGCTTCTACAAAGCACATTCACATACAAAGATTATTCTGGTTTCAGCTGAAACTGTGAAGTAAAAATTACCATACATACATTTCTCAGAACACAGTTTTCCAAATCCAGTTTTAAACCAAACACTTCCAGCCAGCTTTAATGATAACTACATCAGAGAAGAGTTTCATCACAAGAGCAATCTCCCTGGCCTTCAAATATTTTGTTAATATACCTCTGAACATCAGACATATTCCCTATCAAAAACAATCATCCGGATATACTGTAGGGGAATTGCATTACTACGGAAAGAGCACAACATTTTGTACTGCTGGCTGGGGATCTCGTACTAAACGACTTCAGCTTTCAGATCAGCAGCCAGAACTGACTACAGCTGGGCTAATTTGATTTAGACAAGGCCACATCGTTGCTTTTCAAACATTAAAACCCCACAGAGTCATAAAAGACCAATGGTGCTGTTGCCCAAGAAAGGGCACGCAGAAAGATGGAGCAGCTTTCCAAGCACAAACCAAGGCTGCTAAAATACCCCTTCAAGAAATACCCTGTGGGAAATCAGAAAAAAAAACCCTTTAAGAAATTAAAAGGAAAGTAAATTAGAAAACAAGGTGGATTTTGGCATTAACCTACCACCAGCACCAGGTCAGAAATGATACTGGAGAGTGACACACACATGCAGCTGGTTTATCATCTCACTGTGGCCCAAGTGACAATTCCAAACACAGACCACATCTGTGTACCAGCAGGTTATCCACCAAATGTTAAAGGCAGAAATTACTACAGCACCATTATCAGGAGAATCTTTCACCATTTTTTGTACAAAAGGAAAAAATAATTTGGCTAAAATTACAACTGCAGCTCCTCCATGATCCTTGTGGGGCCCTTCCACCTTAGGGTATTCTGTGGTTCTTAATTTCCAAAGTATCTCTTTGCCTTTTGAATCTAGAACCTACCAACTTTTTAATTTGATTTCCTGCCTAAGTCACATGATGAAAAAAAAAAGACTTGCCTAAAAGGGCAATTTTAGCAAACAGAACTGAAGTCCATAAAATAAATACAGAATAAGCTCACAACCTTTCACATTCTCTCTTCTATGTGCATGTCTGTGTTCACACTTCTCTCTTCTAGGAGATATTCTGAGGGACAATTATGCTTTAAAGTCACATGTTAAACCCTAACTAACCACTACTATCAGCTGCACTTGTAAAAAGGCTTTCAGCACCAATTTTACGCAGCACAACAAAAGACAGAAACAATTTGCCTCCAAATACCTGACTGCCTTTCTTAACTATCATACTTCTTGGAAGTAAAACACTAAAATAGTCCATCATAACTAGCAAACCTAAAAATTAAGTTCTGGGGGAAAAAAGCATGGCAAAACTGAACATTAAAAATGTGAAATACAAACTTATTTGAAGAATTAAGAATTGAAGTCTCAAGTAAGTAGTACACCTTACTGTAATTCTGTATTATGATTTTGGTTTAAAATCAATTGCATCATTTACCTTACCAATGAGTATGGCAATAATTGGGAATATAACACAAGGAGGAATAAAACAAACTACAGGCAATCAATAGACAACAATGTATACTGTAAAGCATGATTTTTTTGTAGATAAAACATTTTAAAAGAATTCTTCCCATAGCAGGAGAAACACTCCACAGTTACTTTTAAAAAAAGGCATAACATATGTTTGGAACTTTGCAGAAATTCTGTATACTGGAATTTGAAAGTTCTATAGGGTATCACTGAATTTTTCATATTTAATGTTTTCCATTGGAAAACCTTTGGGTTTGGTGTTTATTCAAACCCCAAAGGCAGTAAATCATGTTTTCATTCCAATATCTAAACAAATAAAGAGGATTTTATTGAATGCAGAACAGTAAATGCGATTTCATTAAGTTATATCCACTACAGTGTCATCTCTGTCAGGTTTTACATCAACACTGGAGAGACTGTGCCTATTTCTGTAAATGGCCATTTTCATACTGTGCTTGAATAAATCCATCTGGGTGACACACCAATCATGGTACAGTTTCAGAAAGTGGAATAAAACCAAGTTAGCACAGTTATTTCTGTCATGAGAAAACCCTATTTACATCTCAATTTCTGTCATGAGAAAACCCTGTTTTCATCTCAGCACTTCAGCTGGGTACTTACTGAGCCACGACCATCAATAATCTGTAAATTGTTGGTGTGGAGAGACAAGTGAAGGAAGGACATGTCCCACCTATGCAGCTCGTATATCCTGTGCTCTGAACTTGGTAAGAACCAGAAAATACCCGTGGCACAAAGCCAAGCCATGCCCTGTCACTAGTTAGGGCTTTACAGAGGAGTTTAACACTGTACAGGTGTTTAAAAAAGGCCAAGCCATCACTGCTGGAATGTGTAATCCACAAAGTTATATCACATCCAGCCAAAGGGGACCTTTCCATAGCTCCTGTTATCTCCCTAATACACATCCTGCAGCACTGCATTGCCACTTGTGTTGGGGGAAGTTTACATTATCCTGCTGGTGATATTTGCTGTCATAAACACGTTTCCTTCAGTTCCACCATTCAGGCTGTATTTTCCACAGAACATGAGTTTTTGGCATAGGACAAAAGGAAAGCAGCAGTGAGCTTCAAGTGCACATACCAAACTCTCTCATGACAACAGTGGCAGGATCAGCAACAGAAGCAGCAGGTTTCATTTGCAAACCAAGACAGCCAGATAAGCAAGCCATGGAAAAAGGAATTTCACTGTAAATCATTTACTGGCATTATATTTCAGCTCAAAACTATTGCTTAGTGAGCAGTTCAGGGGTTTGTTTTGGTTTGGTTTTGGAAGTAATATTTCAAAAGCAAGACTGAAGATGAAGATGCGTTCTTGCACTGTGAAGAAGTGTCCAATCAAAACCTCACAAAAGTTCAAAAAAGAAAAGGGAAAACACAAGCCATTCCTGACAGCTGGATTCAGATAGCATAGAGCTGAATCAAACCCAAACTCCACAGCTTAAAATAAGTTTAATTCCTATCAATTAATCTTTACTTTTAGTGTTCATAATCTCTAGCATGACACCAACCAGATTCCCCTCCAGTAGCTCCCCTCTACTGATACTGTTGTAAAATGCAGCACTGCAGCCACTTTTGTTCACACAATGTCCTTTCCACTTCACAGCTCTCTTCAGCAGTCTGAATTACTCAAACATATACCCTAATTGGCTTCCTGCTCTTCTGCAGATACAGCTCCCAGCAAGTCAAATCCACTATGGAACTTTTTCTCTCATCACTCAGCCAAATGAAAAAAAACAATCTGAAAACAGAATTTCTCCTGTAAGCAATATTTTTCTGAAGGAAAAGAGGCAGGAAAAAAAAAAAAAGAAGAAGAAAACAAGTAATTTAACAAATAGTCATGGAAATGCTTTTTGTCAGGAATACATTTTTGGAGTGCCTTCTAGGTGGCTGGGCATGCATCACAGGTGGCTTCAGCAGATACTTTGGAAGGAAAACTATTTATTGTGAAGTATAACAGATTTAATTCTGGGTTGTTTTTTTCTTCTTTAATCTTTCCTTACATGAAAAAAAATGCTTATCCCTCTTACTCATATCATTTGGATTAGAATGCCTAAACATTTTGGCACTTCAGATATTTTTCATATGGTTTAAAACGACTTAAACATGAACATGTGAGAAGATTCATAGCCTTAGACCACACCTTCAGGCAGCAAAATTAGCTTCAATAGAGTTGCAGAATCTCTGCCTCCTGCTGAATAACACCAGAAATACAGCAAATACCAAAATAATACATGTCTCCATCACTCTGTGTATACACATACACACAAATATTTATATGCTCCCACATGTATATACTATATACACACAGGTTTCTTGCACATTCTTCCACGAGATGTTAAAAAAATTCAGAAGCTGATTTGCATTTTAAAGATTTATTAAAATGGGCTTAATCACAGTGATCCAGAGCTCTTAAATAGGCAAACTGAAAAGTCATTCTTAAAGCACTTCAGCAGCACCTCAAAGGTCTCAGGAAAGATTCTTCTACAGATCTCAAACTCTCTCAAAACAACCTGAGCACATAATAGAGGAGCAGCATTTTGCAGCACGTAAAGTCAAATTCTAGTGAGAATGTTAACTTTGTTTCCATACTTTCAGTGTAAGAAAAAAGTGGAAATATTTTAACGACACACTATGGCATAAGCATTGTCTCTTTAATGCAGTTCTGGTTATATAGAAACATTTCTCTCTCAAAACAGTGAGATTTTAAGTACTACTCTTTCTCCTGATCTATCTAAAAGTTCTTAGGTTTGAAAGATGTGAGATTTAGCCAAATGAAAATATAGATTAAAATTACGTATTCATGTTCCAGGTAGCACAAACCTCACAGTAGCTCATCCCTGAAATGCAGCCACTTCTAGAGGGGAATCCAGGAGCTGATCAACAGCACACAGTGCTGTTGCAGCACAGCTCTTAACAAGAAATTAACACATGAGATGCAATTAAAAAATCTCATCTCTAAAAAAACATATAATCCTTTAAAAGCAATGAGGCTGAGAAAAATAAAACTTGGCCTACTTTACCACACATGGCTCTATGCTAACAACTCTACATGACCTCTGTTTAGCCTCTAAGAGCATTTACATAAACCTAAAAATCCTGGTCCATGTTCTGCCCTTCAAGTCAGCGGCAGCTGTGTCTGTACAGCTGAAGGGCAGAATTCAACCATGGCATCAATACCAGAGATTGAGTCAGCCCTCATGGAAAGGCAACGAGGCCTGATTCTACCCAGGAAAGTGTTCCTCCCTAGAAAGAGGCTCCCCAACAAAAAGTATGGCACTCATTTGTCATTTCAGTGGTGCTTCTGCAGGAGAGAGGAAATCCAAAGGGAAGGTGCTGTGCTTAGATGGCTCACATTCAGAAAGGATCATGGGCAGTGCCATGCCTTATATATGAACACATCTCTGTGCATGCATGGGTGTATTCTTCCGAGTAGGAAAGGCTGGATTTCAGATGCAGCCAAAGCCTCAACTCTGGAATTGCTGACAACAGCTCCGTCAGATCCTGCTTGCTTTCATGCACCAGTCATTGCAGGCAATATTAAAAGCTTTGCAAAATGACAGCCATCTCATTTCCCCACTCAACATACTAAGACCTACAAATCTTCCTGACTTCTGTATTTATTTATTTGGATGGTAACCTCTTTTCACTCACACAGGGACAAACAAGATCTGCAGGGCAAATACATATGCATTCATATGTAAGGCATGGCACTGCCTATGATCCTTTCTGAGTGTGAATCATCTAAGCACAGCACCTTTGAATTTTCTCTCCCTTGCAAGCAGTACTAAATACTGCTGTGGCTTGTAGATGTCAAGTCTAGAATCACCACATCACACCTCTTCAAACAAACCATAGCACATACGATGTGCACTTACTGAATAGCTCTGGAGCTTCTCTCATATCTCTGGAATTAGTATGATTTATGCTGGCTATGACTCTATTTTTTAATTTCAATCTTTAGAAAATGATGTTGGAGTTGTCAGCACGATAACTAATACACCCTGCTTCTTAGAATTAAGTGGTGGCCTGTTGTCTGGATATTAACATGACAACATAGAAATAACACCCTTTTGGAGCATACTGAAGGTTTGGAACACATTTTAAAGGTTTTCCACTTACACCAGAAAGTGGAACCAGCATATTTATTTCTGCCTGCAGTTTCTTAGAAGGGCCCCATGTTAAAGGGAGAACTACTAGAAGTCCTGTTCCTGATCTCCAGCATCAGTAATGCATTTCTCTGAGGTGTAACCTCCACTGAAAACTTCTAGCAGCTCAACAACCAGCTTTAGGGAACTGCAAAAGCTGACATCGGGCCCAGGGCTTTTATTTGGGCTGTATTTGTACCTGGGCCATTCCAGTGCCTTCCCCTCTAGCTCTTGTTTGAGAAGAGGCACTGTCTTTTCTGTTCCTTAATGACATCTATTTCTGCATTTCAGGCAGCAGTCTGCTCCTGCTATGCCCCTCCAGTCATTTCTCAAAACGATGTTTCCAGTAAGAGGAAGCCAGAGGAACATGTGAGACCAGCATTTCAGCCCAGACCCTGCACAGCTATTCTGGGACTGCTGGAGCCACACAGCAGAAAAGTATGAAACATTCAGGGGAATCCCCTTCTGTCACTTTTATTATTATCACCAAAAAAAGCAGTGATGATGTGTCTGCTTAGACACAGACCTGGGCAGAGGGTGTTCTTTATTTTAAGTAAAGGCAGGAAATTAGTAATAGATTTCCTCTGCAGTCAAACTGGGGCTGGGGACTGCTTGGTTGAGTGAGCTTTAAACTCTCAATGTTTCAACTTGGTGCTAAATAGGGAAAATAGTTACAATCCTAACTACTTTTATTACTTTAGGACATTTCAAGTTAAAAAATATTAACTACCTGTGTGCCCCAGCCTGTTACTCTATAAGGAATATTCTGATCTCATCAGCTGGGAAATTGAGGCAAGGCATGGTCTACAGAAACACATGGAGAATTTGGGAAATCACTGTTCCCTCACACAGCTCTAACACATTTCCATTATAATTTCCCACTATTATTAAAAGGATTTCTGTTCCTCCAGTGGTAGAAGTGATGCAATTGCTCATAGATAGATGCAACCCCATATATGATGATTTTATCTGTATAAATTTTGTTCAGAACAGGTCCAGATGCCCTCGCAAGTCCTCACACACAGCCACCTGTGCCTTGTTTACACTTGGCCTCCTCCTACCATCACTCCCACTGATGAAGCTGCACAACTGTTAATAAAGTTTGAGAGGGGGAAGATATTTTTCCATGCAAAGCAGCTGGAAGCTCACAGCACCAGCTGATGTTTGACTCCTTTTTACCTGGGTGAGAGCAGCCCCTTTTCTGTGTGTGTTTAAACATTTAATATTTCCTGCAACATTGGCAGTGATGGGTTTTTGCCTCACAGCACTGAAGAGCCACACCAGACAATTTCTCAGTGTAGATTATCAAGCAAATGGAAAGAATAAAAGCTTAAAGAATCCATCAATGAAAAGAGACTGCACAACTTAATAATTAACATGCTAAAGAGAATCAGATGAACAGGAGAATGAATTTGCAAAGAAATCTGGGGAAAAAAAAAAGTTGTTTCAGTTTCAGAGGAATTTGAAACGTTTTCTCAACTAGCATGTTAATTCTGTTTGGGCAATGACTGCTTACACCCAAAATGTAACAAGATTCCACGGTAGAGCAACAGTTAATTTTGACAGTCTGGATTTTCTACCGTGTCTCTAGTTAAAGTGAGGCACACTCTCTGTGATGACACTCTCCTACACTGACTGAAAGGTCACTTGGAAGGCTGTGCAGCTGCTGCTATACCTTTGTGTCTTGCTGGAGCCCTCACTGCTTACCACGTTAGTGTTGCCTGGTTTGACACCAGGCTTACACTGCAGACAATGACATTTGAGTCACTACCAAGTATTTACTACTGTCATGTTACTTATTTACATTTCTGCCACTTATTAAAAAAAAACAAACAAGTTTTCTCCTGAAGTTATGCAAAATACAGAATTTGGGAAACATTAGGCTGATTAATATTTCAAATGCCTCTCAGAAGAGCAGTCTCACCTTCAAGGTGGCAGCGCCATTTTCTACCCTCATTTGTCAGAACTCAAAATGTCCCTCAGACATTTTTGGATGTTCCGGGTCCAGGTCAGAAGCATTTGAGACCCTGGCAGGCAGCTGGAAACAGCTGTGATTTTGGATTTGAACCATGGAATGATTTACCAACCTTGCAGGAAGAACAAGAAGTCACAAAAGTTTAGATACTATAGTAGAAGTAGTTACAAAGTAAAGGGAAGAATTTTTGAGTCCTGTACAGGGAGGTTTTGGTTTTGTACATGGGGGTCAGAAGTTTTAAGATGGAGGGATTTGGGCCTGTCCTGTCCTCCCTCTTTCTTCTTCCTTACCTCTATGTTCCTGGTGATGCTGGCACTCACAGATTGGTTTAGAGTAGAAAGGCACCATTTATTATAGGTAATAGGCATTGGGGAAAAACTGTAAACAATTATCACATAATGTACCATATAAAAGAGAGCAGCAGCCCTGGGTGGGGGGAGAAGAAGCAGTCGGGAGTCAGAGAGGATGTCAGGGGTGTGTGTGCCTCTGCCTCAGCTGCTGAGCAAACTGCAGCAGCCCAAGAAGACAATCTTTGAGATAGCTTGCAATAAACTGCCTTGGGACCAAACAACAGAAGACTTCTGAGCTTTTTTTTTGAAAGCACGGGTTGGAGGAGAGATTTTTCCACCACATGGGGCCACCCCCGACCTAGGGTGAGCTCCGGCACTCATTCTGTTTCATTCTTCTCTGCTTGTACAGCCCAACTGGGTCTGTGAGGACTGGCTTTGTCCCATTTTCCTCAGAAGGTCACTGCATGTTGGAGAACAAAGCTTCAGCTTCTCCTGAGCATTTGCACTGGATATTTCTTCCTGTCATTGACACCCCTTTTCCATAAGCACACAATTTGAACACATTTCCAGTATTTCTAGTAAAAAAAGTATCACCAGCTTTTAGCTTATTCCCATGACCAAGCAGACGCTTTTTTTCTGAATTGTTTTCTATGAATCAAATTTATAAATATTTCTATTATACTTGCACCAAAGGTTTCTTAATTTCTTACTCCTGAAGGAAAATTATTCTTAATATGTAAAATTAAATGCCACTTAAATCTTTCACAAACTTTTCATAAACCAAAATTAATACTGTTTTTACTTCACTTATCATAACTACCATCTAACACTGCTGTCTAAAAATAAATCAGTAATGACCTATAAGAAAAGAAGGAATTTCAGACTTTGAAGTAAAATACCAGAGATGGAAAGCTGAACTGAAATTAAGACATTCAAATGCATAAATAATATGTGCAGTATAAAAAAATGCTAATTCCTAAGAACAAGAATGACATGGAAAGCACAGAGCACAAACAGGCTTACAACCATTTATGTGCTTTGTGCTGCCCAAGCAAGAGCAGAACTACAGAAGAACCTGTGAAATTTCTGACAGAACACAGAAGTCCTCTAAGTAACGAAATGCCCCCTGACATCACCAAGGTGGGATAAAGATTGTGACACAATATGCCATTTAAAAAACCACACCAACCTACTGTGGGGTTAGTAAGAGCATGGTAATGGTGTTCCCTGCACAGTGTGGCTTACCTCCAAGTGAGGTTAGATGTAGTTGGACTATGGAAATATTGATCAATATCCATGCCCTTTCTCTGCAAACACCATGGTGAGGGAAGAGAGAACGACTTTGGAGGGGATTGAGAGCAAGAATCATTTTGATTTTTCCTCGTAGTTTTTCTTGTTAAAAAAAAAGTCACATAGCCTTGTGTCTACTTCAAAGAGCTCATCTGAAAATCCACATCTAAAACCCCTTTAAAAAGAAAGTTAGAAATCACCAGTGAAGCAGAAATCCTCAGTCTCACCACCATGCTGGTGTCACTTCCCCGTTTGTACTGATGACCCAGGGCTTTTTTTTCACTCCTTCCCCCTTCTCACACCATGAGTGCTTCAGTGAGGCTGTGAGTCAAACATACCCTCAAAGCTCCCAGTGTTGCTCTATAAAAGGATGAACAATGGAAAGAAAGATCAGCAAAACCTGCCTCAGGGGTTCTGGGAGGGGCAGTAGTAGCAGAAGTCATTCTAACTGATTAATAAAAATTTTACTTGAAACTAAAGGTGAGATGGAGGAATTGACAGCAGGAATTTTTCAGTTTTCAGTAATCTTTTCTGCTACAAAAATGCAAACCAGGCTCCCTAAGCTGGGAACCAGGCACACACAGATGCAGTGGCTGAAGAAAAAAAAAAATTACTCCAAAAAACCTTCTAAGGGTGAATTCTCTCCTGGGACTAAAGACCAGCAGGAAAAAGGCAACCCAACCTTTGATTTCTTACCACAAGTCTAGCAAGACTGAGCCTTTCTCGAGTTCTTGGCTTCTGAAGCCACCTGATTGCACAGAAATATCAGTTTCCATTAAAAAAAAAAACACCTGCCAGTGACACCTAAATGTTTGGAGGATTATGCCCATAACATTCACACAAAATTTAAGGAATATGGGTGTTATGCTGTGCTTTTACATGACCTGAAAGTTTAGGTATTATTAAGTTTCTCTTTTTCGAAAGTACTTTAAGTTCCTTTAACTTTTGCATTGTTGTATTTTCCCTTTTTCTCTGGATAACTAAAAAATCATAAGCAGCCAGGAACATCAGTAATTCCTAAAAATAGCCATTCTATCCTCCTTTCCAAATTTAGAAAGATAAGGTATTTCTTATGAAAATGGAGAAATAAAGTATTCACTAAAGGTGGAGTGTCCTATTTTTGGCTTTTTAGTCAGCTTTTTTTTTTCCTTCTCAACTCCCTTTTCCATTTTCCTATCCCTAATCCTTATTTCCTTGCTCCTATTTTTTGCTCAGGGAAGTAAGTATCACCATTAGTCACATTGTCCATCTCTTTCCAGTTTTCCCCTCATTTTCAGTTCATTCTGTCTTGCTTCCTTCCACTCCAAGCTCCTTTCTCCCCAGCTCAGCTTTTCCCTAGTAAGCCGCCTTGGAGCAGCACGCTTCTCCAACTTTATTTAAGTCCCCTTCAATGATCACAAAAGGGCATAAACATATAGCTGAGGGAAAAAAAAAAAATACTATTACAGCTGATTAGAAAGAAATCAGATGACAAACTTATGTATAAAATAAGGTTGGACTCAGTTGTCAGTTTCATGAAAAATAAGAAACAAACACTCCTGGAGATGAAGAAGGGCTATTTAAATGTAAAGTATTTAAATTTTTCATTTCCAGAGGCTTTGCTGAAATATTCTTTATGCTGTCAGTGATTTTCCAAAGTATCTATGATTCTAAACTCAAAAGACAGCTTTCATTTTTGGTTCTGTAAAATAATTTCTGTTTAATTCTGAAACAAAACATTGTCCTCACATCAAAGAATAGAAAACACTTCCAAAATATTTTTATTTAATGTGAAACTGTAATCTTCAAACCAATCAGCAAATTGAAAAATCTACTTTTATGCAAAGTGCTCTGGATCCCTTTGGGATGAAGAGCACAGTGCTAGAAATAATTAACCAACATTTTATGGGATGTCAAATGAGCTTCTGCATTATGCACTAGGTCTTCCTGTTTTCCAAACACTATTGATGTTAAAGAAAGTGTGTCTGTGACTCCAAGGGATGACAAATCACTGTCCTTTTTCTAAATATTTTCTTCTTGTTGTGCCATCCCTTGATCTGCTATCTTTCCACCACCAACACCCTTCTCTGTTCCTCCAGGCATTTATTGCTCATATGACAGTGACATCTTTACTGTCACCCCCTTGACAAAAGTTTACCCAGATCTCTGGAAGCATCTCAATGTCCACCTTCTCTGTTTTTGTTTTTTTTTTTTTTAAGGAAAGACAGCAGTGCATGGAGGATAGCTGGTGCTTCCCTACTCCTTGTTTTCCTCCTCTCCCTCCCCAGATGACCAGCAGCACACTGAAAAAGGTGTGGGTTCCCTTGCTTCCATCACATTGTCTGAGACCAGCAGCTGGCCAAGTTACCCTGTGAGCATGCCCAGCAGAAATGCTGGTGTTTCCACACTCACCCAACCAGGGATGCACTGTCAAGTCCTCCAAAGAGCTCTTGGCAGCAAGCTACACAACAAAGCCTGGAAACTTTCACTGAAATAAAAATGCACAAAGAGGGACAGCCCTTCATTTCCCCAAACAGAAGCCAACATACCAACATCCACACCTCCTGCCTCACTGAAATAATTTCATCTTTAATTCTCAGTCTCATTTCTGTCTTCACATGCTAAAAAAAGCTCTGTCAAACAAAAAATATACTCACCAACACCATCTCTGAACTGTTTGCCCCTTTGCTTCCCTTTCCTCTGCCCTTGCAGCAGACGTGGCTGGTGATGCTTGTTAACTATCCCCTCCTTCCCTCACAGATAGATACCCTCCATCCTGACCATTCAGAGCAGATGAGCACAAAATGCCATCCCTGAACAGAAGGAAATTTACTGCATAGCCAGTAATTATCAGTGAATATTATCAATCCCACAGAGGACGAGAAAATCTACGTTACAAAATCAAAGTATGAAAGTGCAGTCCTTCGTGTAAAAGGGAAAGGAAAAAGTAACATTTCTAATTGAAAATTAAAGCAAGAAGCATGATACTAGCAAAGTACATTTATTGTGTTAACATACCATTTGTCTTCTGGGCAAGTTACTAAAGGTCATTTGTTCTTCATAGCAAGTGTTGAAAATAGTTTATGTTGTGGGTCTAACTTAAAGGAACAATGTCAAAACCCTCAGGCCCAAAATGACCTTTTTATGCCAACACAAAGATCTAAATCTCTTACTGAGGATAGCAGTGATGTTTGCATTTCACTCTCTCCCCCTCCCTTCCCCATCTAACCTCCCCCTGCCTTCACAGGAGCTCCCTCACCCCAGAGGACAGCACAGGCTGTGGAGTTAACATGCCCACTCTGCACCGCCGTGCTGCTCATCCCTTGCTCTGCCCATCCTGCCAGACACACAAGACAAGCTGCTTGCTGGTGTGCCTGGCTCCCAGCCTGCCCTCCAAGCAAGGGCTGGAAGGGAGCACACCTACCCCCTGCCCTCTGGAAGGAAAGGAGAACACACTGCCATGTGCTCAGGAAGGGTGAATATGGCCACACCTGCATAACCCCAGGACAATGCTGCCCTCCTGCCCAAACAGAGCCTGTAGCTGGCTGTCTCAGAAGGGCCTGGCTGTAAAAGAGGGAGCATCAGAGCTGCTGATGGTGAAATAACGAAACACACGCATGTAGGACATACACACAGAGAAGCAGACACACATACAGGGGGATCCAAATAGAAAGACACTGAATGCTGGCAGACTGGCAAAACACCTGGAGTGTTCTGAAATGTGATTCATTAAAAAACAGGCCATCTTTACTACTGCACAGGTGCTCTCCCTCAAGTGTTAGTGCACGATCAACACGGTGGCTTGTCCTCCTGCTCCATGTGGTCACATTATCCTCAACTCTATCCTGAGCACCTGCAGCCATGGGGCACAAAGACCCTAAGCAGCACTTCAGAAGGAGCTACCACAAAACACATCACAGAACTGCAAACACCTCTTCACTTCCAGGGAGAAGGGCACTGGCTGGGCTGTACCCCTGCTGTTCTCCTATGTGGGTGAAGAGTGATTTTCTGTCTCCAGAGCCACCATTCCCACTCTGCTGAGCCACACCTGGGACTCCTGACATGCGATCCATCACATCCACCAGCCACGTGAGAGCACAGGCAGCACACGTTCTCCTACCCCACGCAGGTCCCCCAGGGCTCCATCTAGGAGCTGCTCTTTTCCAGGCTGGATCCCGCAAGGTGAACACCTCCCATGAACCAGCGCTCGGCAGGCTAAGCGTAACCTTTCAGAAGGCACTCAGCACTTTGCAGGATTTAAATGCAAAAGCCTCAAAAAGGCAAAGCTCATTTTCCTGAATTCCCAGCTCTGGCTGCCATTTGTGACAGACTTCACACATTTATGTGCTGCCCTGTCACATTTGGGTGGCAAAAAAATGGCAAAGTATAGATGCCGTGACAAGTAGATGAGACATGTTTTTCCTCTTTAGTGTTCTTAGGCTCAGATTTCCCTTCAACACATAGAGGAAGAGAAAAAACCCTTGGGGCAGACAGAAACAGTTTAAGAGTTTAGTTACTGTTATTGTGAAAAGGATTTTTAAAAAATTAAAAAATCAAACATTATGAAATATAGAGCAGTGTTGGACTTTCTGAAATTCTAAGTGGAGACTTTTGTATGTGCAGACTAATGTAATAAATAAAAATATGCATGAGTACTCCAATACATACTTTTATAGAGAAATCTTATGAGTGAATTTCTATATTCGATGCATGCACTCCATTGAGTTTCCTTTTTTTTTTTTTCAGTTGGCTGGAAATAAATGTAATACAGGAAAATGGTAATAAATGTAATACAGAAAAATACAGGAACAATTCAGACAAGACTGTCCTTCCTTTCCACCAAATCCAATATTTATTTTCATTAACTTAAGGATTCAAGACCATACCACTTGCCTAGCTACCTAACAGGTTCTCTTTAAAGTATATTTACTTCAAAGTATATTTATTATAGTTGTTTAAGGTATATATTTAATACTAGACATACACTTAAACATATATTTAAGGTGAATTTTAAGTGCGGAGATATAAGCAGGATATCTTATCTGCATCTTGGTCCTAAGTAGCCAAGATTCTTGTTTTGATTTTGCACTTGATTGTGACCATTAATGTTACAAGAGAAATGCTCAGCTCACAGATGGAAAATCTCCCCACAAGGGCTCTGCAAGAACAGTCACCGTCAGACTTCTCAGGGTTCATTGGCTGGCTCACAAGAGTATGAAATATTTCCCCATAAAATACATATAAATAAATAAACCTACATTTAGATTTAACCACACTGTTTGCACTGAGTAGATGCACTTTTATTAGTCACAAGCAAGTATTGACACACATCAAGATTCAGAGTTTTCACTTGGATGGGATCCCCTTTACTCCGACATGTCACAGGATTTCCTTTAATGGGCAAATTACAAACCTGAGTAAATTCCCTCTTCTGTAGCCACAGTGTTCACCAGTTATCCAACAGTAACTCTGACCTTAATCAAACTTCAATATGGAAATACTATTTCACCTTAATCTCCCATGTCTGTAGTAAAGCAAAATGTCCCAGTCAAATCCAAGGACTGAAAATAGGTTATTTTTAATTGTGAGATATTAAATATTCTAGCCAAAATCCTCGCTCCTTTGAATACCACAGCAAATATCCCGTTCATTTCAATGCTGCCAAGAGTTTTACCATGGAGAATGTCCTGGAATTCAGTTTGTAAAGGTGAAGAAATAAAGAGTCTGAATCAAGTCTCACTGAAGGCCATGGACAGACTCCTATTCATGGCAGTGGAGTGGATCAGAGTCTGTCTTGGCACAGTTCAGAGCTGTACCCTCAGAGATCGTGAAAGAATTGTTGTAAATGCCAGATAGAATTAGGAAGTACAAGAACACCCAGTACTTTTTATGGCATTTTACAACAAGTTCAAAGCTCTAAACTGGACATAAAGTTAAACAAACTGCAATTAGATTGAGAATCAGTCATTTCAATGTATTAAAAAGCAAAGGTAAGTTTTCCTATAATATTCCAAGTAGGCAGTGCAGAACAACAATTTACTTAACTGTAAAAGTAAACTCATATGAGAAAGAGAGACAAAGACAGAAAACAGAATAATCTCAGGGAGGCATGGAGAATAAAACAATAAATTAAAAGCAATAACTCTTGCCTTCAGTGATGGCTCTACAATTTCAACTATGTTTTTGGCTTCTATGTCCTCTGTAGGGAATTAAAAGGTAAGAAATGCTCGTGTCTGGATTAAGAAAAAAAGATTCCTAATTGACACTGCCATGAAGAATATTTGCAACACAGAACTGAGTTTCCAACCCTGTCTATTTATTTAATCTATAAGATAGAAAGAGCTACCAAGAATATTTCACAATGAGTCTCTTTGCTCGCAAGGGTTTCCCTGTGGGAAAGCAGACTCTGCTGCTGTGCTATTTTGTGTTCCATGATATTGGTAGGACTGCACTGAAACCTGCCCAAGCAAGTGGCCATATGCTTGGAATTTGTTTAATCTCTTCATCCTACTCTCCATAACAAGTTTATTGCTTTGGAACAATGCATTATGGATGGCAATGGCTACAGAATGCAGTTGACACATGACAGCAAGGAAAAGAAAAAAGATACATGGCAAGAGGATTCAAGAAAGGCAGAGGGGCAAAACACTGAGCACCTACGATTTGTATCTTATTAGGAAATAACATGATCCCTGTGAATATCTAACATTTATGTGCAAAGAATACTTCTTCTGGAACATGCTGTAAACAGTGAGTAAATTCTTCCAGCTGGGATCAGCATGCCAGTTAAAGACCACAGAGGGACCATAAACTCACAGCAGCCTGCAGGATGGGAAAAGCAGAGATCCCACTCTGTGTCCGCATGGAACAGCAGCTGATCCACAGAGCAGAGAGACATGATCCTATCTGACCTGAAGGCACAGCAAAGATGATTTTCAAGAGATTTTTCTCAGGGCTGTGGTATAGGTGAGCTGTCATCCCTCACACCAGCTTGGGAACTATTCACAGGATCACAGAACACCTCAAGATGGAAGAGAGCCACAAGGATTGCCGAGTCCAGCTCCCTGCTCATTGCAGGGCCACCTTACACTAAACCATGGACTGAAAGCATCACACAGTCCCTGGACTCTGACACACTCGGTACCATGGCCACTTCTTTGGGGAACCTGTTCCATGGACTGACCACCCTCTAAGTGAAGAGCCTTTTCCTGGTGTCCAACCTGAACCTCCCCTGGCACACTGCACCAGAAGAGGAGGCTGTGAACACAACCACAAAATCACAGAAACATAGAAAGCCCTGGCTTGGAAGGCACCCTAAAGACCATCTTGTTCCAAGCCCTCTTCAACAGGCAGAGACATCTTCCACTCCCCCAGAGCTCCATCCAGCCTTGCCTGGGGCACTTCCAGGGTTGGGGCACCCACTGCGTCTCTAGGCAGCCGGTTTCTGGTGCCTCACACCCTCACAGGGAAGAATTTCTTCCTAATATCCAATCCAAACCCACTCTGTCAGTGTGAAGCCATCCCCTGTCGCTCCAGGCCCTTTGTAAATACTCTCTCTCTCCCTCATTCCTATAGGCTCCTTTCAGGTACTAGAAGGCTGCAAATAACCAAGAGGTTTATTTTATTCTTTCACCCTCTTCCTGGCAGCCTGGTTTCCAGTTTCCCAGTCAGGAGCATTATCCATTGTCCTGTTAGATTAAAGGAGATGTTCTTCCTGTTAAGCTCATTCAGTGTTTAAGGGGTTGAGTTTAGATACCTTCATCCTCCTTAAATGTATGGCATGCATACAGAAGCAGCAGACCATACAACACTTTTGGAAGCCTGACGTGCACAGCAAGTGTAGAATTCTAGACACACAGCTCAACACCTCCTCAGCTGAGAAATTCCAACAAATGCCCAGCACTATCACGTACCACAAGACAAAAAGTCTCCTCTGGCAGCAGAGCCCTTCTTGTGGCAAGGGACAACTTTGTACCTTGATCCCCCATGCTGAATCCCTCAGGAAAGGAGGACACAAGCCCAGTTTCCCATGACAGAGATGGCAGCACACACTGGTACCCAGAGTGAAGCAGATGTCAGCAGCCAAGAATCCCATCTGAATAATCCACTGAAGGATAAAAAACTGAAAAATGTACAGTTCCATAAAAGGAATGCACCACACTAACAAAGTCAACCAGAAAGGGCATAGGGGAAATTGAGACAGCTAAGAAGGAATCTGAAATGTACATGTTTGGAGAGGTTAAAAAAGGAAAGAAAAAGGATAAGCCAGTCTTCAATTAGATATAAACATTGAAAACATTTCCTTTCCCCAGTGGCAAAACAATTTTCAAGAGGCATGTTTATCTAACAATTTCAAATAAAAAAAAAAAAAGGCAAGAGGAAAAAGGTAAACTTAATTCCAAATGTAAGCAAAACTTTCAATTACAAAGATTTAAAATTCCAACCTCAGGACCTGAAAGGGGGTCAAAACGCATTTTTTGGTCCATTTTTCAGAACATTGATATCCAGTGAAGGCAGTAAAGGGTACTCTCTCATATACTAAGTGCACTTGGCAAAAACAAATGAAGACACATAAAAGAAAACAAAACTCCTCCCTGTGCATAATGGACCAGGAAATGGTAAAGGAGTAAATTGTTTATTTGGGGACCTGCATCTTTTGAGCAGCTGTTGTACCTCCTGCTCCTATTTGAGGCTCACCTCTACCGTGGCAGGGGTGGATTGCATGTGGGGCTCATTACTGGACTTCTGGGCTGGGGATTTCCAGGAGCTCAAAGCTCATCTGCCTCTGAGGTAAAGGAGAGCTTTAGCATTTCATACCATAGCAGCAGAGAGAAAGCATGAGTGCTTTTAGATCCCCAGCCCCTACTACAAAACTAGGCCAGAAACAGCCACTGATAACTGCCCTAAAACACATCAGGAAAAAAAAGCCTGGATAAAACCATGCAGGGGACTGGTTCTGGGTTCTGACAATTTGTTTGCTGAAATGGATGCCTAAGCTGTCTTTAACACCTCTGGGAGAACATTCCTGTAGACCTTCCAGACTTTCAGCTCTATCTACAGAGGATTATTGTTATCAGACATGGCTGGGACAAATGAAAATTACCAAAAAACCCAAAATGCAATACAAAGGAAATAAAATTAACCTATGTATGGTCTCCCCACATGCAGCCACTGTGTGTTATTTAGATTTGAAATAGGCCAAATTACTGGCTACATGGACATTGACTGAGCAGCTGCTGAGCAACCAATGATTATCCTGGCAAAAAGATTTACCTGAAGGATGCTGATTTTAAATGGTATTGGCCATCTTTGCTGCTTTTGCATACAGGAAAGGGAAAAGGGAAGAGGAAGACTATGCTTTACATCAGCAACCCATCATACAAGATTGTATTCCTAGGTCAAAACCAAAAGGAAATGAAGATGGATTTCAGCATTGATACCCAGTATGAATCTGTAATTTTTTAAATCATTCCTATTTTCAAAACAGTTTTGCCATAATTGATGAGGGCTGAATATCTTTTACTTAATTAGGGGTAAGAAAACAAATTCTAGGATGATTTACCAAGAGCAGTCACAGCCTAGCTGTGCTGGCACAGAGGTCAGTGAGGATTTCAACACTGCTGCAGACTCAGGGAAGTCAAGTACTAGCAAGGAGTTTGCAATGGTACATGAAATACTTTTAAGAGTACCCACCCTCCACTATAAGCATCAAAGTGTGGCGCTACTCTGTATTTCTGTAGCACAGCCCGGCTCTGAGTAAATAATACTAAACAATAATTCCTGGTTAAAAATTCATTATACAGAAGGTTCCAAAGAAAAAAGGAAAGATAAGTAAGTCTCTCAAACCTAGCCATTTACAGTTGTGCAGCATTAAAATCACACCCAGTAAAGCTGCATGCATTAAGGCAAATAATAATAATAAACTGAATTAAACTAAATCAAACTTGTCAGAATGGAAAGAAAACAAATCCAAAGGCTTGACATCAACATAAAACCAGATTTCTGCCTGTTCCCTTCATAATGGTTTTTCTATTGCACTTTATTCTGACCTTTTATTACTTTCCCAACACTGAAGAACATTGCTTTTCAAAACTCTTCATGTCTTTGCTACCCCTGTCATTATTTCCACTCCTGTTGTGGAGAGCTGTTAGTCACTTTCATTGCAAGGTGCACAGCAGCACTGTACCTTAACAGAGACAAGAATATATATAATTTTTGAGGGGGGGAAAAAAAGAGTAGGAAACACATGAATTTTTCTTCTAAAGACCAAAGCCCAATTTTGTTATAAAATAATAAAGCAACTAAGTGAATAAATAATAGTTTAATAACTATACTGGGAGACTGAAAAGCATGAAATCAATTTCCTGCTGGTAAGGAGGGAAAAAGACACTTTTATATTACTTGACTTAACTAGACATTGTCCTGATCCTGCTCAGAACATCTGTTGAATTCAGTGTGAGCTCCAAAACCAGATCAATTGGAATATCAGGGTTCTTTGAGAAAGGCTTGCCCCAGCCAGACAACACAAAAGAATGTAAGCCCATAACTAGTACAAGCTGAAACAAATGGTTCTGTGCAAATCCCACAGCCCATCGAGCAGCACACACCATCCTAAGGAAGCACTTAAGCCTTGCTTACAGATGAGAAGGGCTTTGTCACTAACTCCAGTGCACCAGCTAAAATGAGTAAGACCAGGCTACAGGAGGAAAAGCTCAAGTGTTCATGCTATATTAGAGGCACTAACTTAATTTGCACTATGTGTTTCAAACCTGCTTGAAGAGCACACAGCCCAGCAGCTTTTTGCACCACCAGAAGTCCTGACAGGACAATTCTGTCCTTAAGCAGCAGCAAAACTCTGGCTCCAGTCCAGAGCAACTGAGACTAACACACAAAAAGTCTGCTTCCAGACCTGCAGGTGGATCCTAGGGGACAAACCCCTGTGCTGCTCTCAGCCCTGCATAACCAGAGACATAACTGCAAAATCTAGACCCTTAATTCCTAAGAAATGCTCCAAGAGCTCATTTAAAATGGAGAGCATAAAGGTAAATTTAAAAAAATATTTTGTTTAGCTTTATTGTCCTGATGTTTAAAAATGACAACTAACTGCAACAATCATTAATCCCTTATCAGTATTTCCCTGCTGCACAGTTTTGTGGATCTGTTTTACCCAGCAGGAGAGTCTTAAAAAAGTCTCACCTTGCTTTTATTAAGGTCCCAGAGGAACAGCACTCATACCTGAGCACACTTGAGTACAACAGCAAGCAGCCTGATGGAGGATATTCAGTCTTTAGCCCATTTTGGACTCTGACTCAAGCAGTCAAGTTCTGTTTGCTTTATGACAGCTGGTTCTGCAAACATAAGTCTAATATAAAAGATAACAATGGCATTTAGTATAGTGGTTTTTTTTTTAAATGGCAGCACACGTCATCAAGTAGTTCAAAGCTATTTCAACTTCAAGTAGGAAATTCTCACCACTAAGAGTCTCAGCAGTTCAGCTACACTCCATTCTCACAACCATATAAAGCAGATTTCAGAAGAACTTAAAGGGGTTGGACAAAAAAAAAAAAAATCATACACAGTCAGAAAAAAATCCCATGCATTCCCTTCTCTGGCAATAATTGGGAACACACACCCAGGGCAAGACAGTGAAAGGGCTCGGAGTGATTCTTCCTTGGGTATATCTTCCTTGCAACCTCCAGTTCACTGATTTCCCGAGTACTCCAAGACATATCATCGAGGCTTTGCCCACATCCTTTGTATTCAGCATCCCTGATGGACTTTCCATCCATCCACCCACTTGTCCATTTGCTTTCTAACATTTATCCTTTAGACCATCCATGACCTCTCGTGATGAAGTTTCACAGTGCATAAAAAATACCAGTCACTTCTTGGTCCCAGAGTGGATCCAGCTATAACTGTACATTTGGGACAGGGAAAGCTCCATAGTGAGGCCCCCCCAAAGTATTTTCTCAGGTATTATTGGAAAGCAGGCATTCACAGCTCCTGCTGGGCAGCTCCAGGCACCACCATGAGCTGTGCACTTGGTACATTCCCTGTATACCACCAGGCTGCAACAAGGGCAGAGATGCAGCACTCTTCAAGTCAGTTCATTATGCAGGATGGCTTTCTTCCCTGAGAAGGAAGTTATACAAGCAGAATCCATGGTTTTTATTTACCTGACCGTTAAATTCCCCCCTCCATCTACTTTAGACATTGCAGTTGGACAAAAAAAAAAAAAAAAAAAAAAACAAAAAAAAAAAAAACCAGAAAACCCAAACTGAGGTATTTAAATAAGATGCTGCAGTTCTGCAATTCTCTGCAGGGTCACAGACAGACAGGTTCTGAGCAAACCTCAGTTGATGCTTATGTGACAGGGTGTACTCACCAAACTTGAGTTTGCAGCCAGAGCAGCCCCTTGCTCTGGCTCCTCACACAACTGCCAGGCCCTAGGAAGGAAGAGTGACTGCTCTGCATTGTGACATCCCATCCTGGAACCTCTTTAAAGTACTTACTCAGGTGCAGTTGGCATCTTTCAGGCCATGGGTTCTAAAACAGGTGGGTACTTAGCAAAATGTTATGACCTTCATTACTCTGTAGAAATCCTAAAGACTTTGCAGGAAAATCTCAGCCCCCTGGGTAAGTTCAAGCCTAGTCAGAACCCCTTGCTTTTCCCAGCTGCTATTCACAGGCTCTTTGAAAGAGTCCACAATCACTTCCATTTGTTAAAAAGCTGGAAAAAGGACTTCTGTACCAGAATTGTACCTTACCGAAATAAAAACTGGCAGGACTTCCCATCAAATCCTGTGTGGACTGAGCCCCCTGTTTTAAAAACAATGTTTGCCAGTGCTGCAAGTTACTCTATTTATTATTATTCTATCTTAAAATGGACAAATTGGAATGAAACTTTCCTCTCATTCCCATCCTTGGTAGCATGGGTAAGTTTACATGACATCCTGAAAAAAATGCAGTACACAGAGGGCATTAATGCAAAATTGCAGAGATCACTTGCTCATATTTACTCCTTCTCTTAACACCAGACACAGAGCTAAATGTCATACAATGCATTTAAAATTAAAACACTTATTGAAGAACTATAAAAAAAAGACCCAGAAAGTGTGTAACATGTAATTAAATCAAAAAAGTAGCTCAAAGAGCTTGGCAGGGCTCAGAGAGATTAATGAGTGTGTGGATGAAAATAACCCATGTCTGCATTCAAAGAGAGTAAGTTAGACCACCCATTTCAGCTGTGGACACCACAAAGACACCACAGAAGAGCCACAGAGCATTGAGAGTGAGAACACGTGCAGGAATCCCCTGGTACTTGAGCCCTTGCATCCCTTACAGGGATGTTAAAGCAGGATAATAGAGGATTGACCAAATATTTGGGATTCACTACTGTATTTCCACCAAAATACTTGTCTCCAGAAGAGAAACAATCTTAGGAAATGTTCACAGGTATTCATAGATATCTTACAGACATAGAACACAGGAGAGATAGTAACAGATCACCTGAGCCAGCTTTGTTACTCTTAAAAGCAAGTGACATCCACTGAAAAGTAAATTCCAATTACTTTCTTAAAATATGCATTCCCAGTACAAAAAGAGAAGAGCAAATTTCCATCACAAAGCACATTTTTGGGTTTCAATCCTGTGAGTTTGTATCCACCTCAATGAGTGGATTACAAACCCAAGCAAACTCAGCCTAAGGTTAATCTAAATGCAGTGGAACCAACCATCACTGGTGTTCCTCTGACTTCTTTCCTTCAGCACCAATGATCAGATTAAATGCAGATGAGAAAATAGGAAAAAAAACCTCTGACTATTTAAAGTCTTAGTTTCCAGCATAGCAACTTCCACAGTATATTTACTTCTGAGGATGGACACCAGCAAGAGGGAGGATGAAAAAGAAGGGGGAAGAAACAAATGGAAGCAGAGTATCAGGTGTAAAAATCTGACATGCAATTGGGTCCTCTCTATTGGAAATCAAGCACTCTAGAATTTGAAATTATTAATATTTATTGTTCACATTTCTGAAGTGGGGGGGGAGAACCACAAAAATAGTAATGATAATTTCTCAAAGTATTAGCTCAGGCCAGTAGTTGCATACTAGTCAGGTAGACTGCAGCTGAAAGAGGAAAACTTAAGGTGTATGAGGCACAACGAGGGGACACAACAAGAGAGGTGTGAACTGGTGATGAAGTTGATAAAACAAAATAGGTGTGATAGAAATTCATACACAATGTCAGCAGTGGTCCAGTGAAGTTCTTCAAGCCCTGACTGAAGTAACACTCAAGTTTCTTTAAAAAGCTGATTCTTCATTCCTGTCTTTGGAGAGATGCTACAAAATTTAAATTATCTGTGCTGAGTTTTTTAGCCAGACTGTACCTCTGCTCTTCCAAAACCACCTCTTGTTTTACAGGGGATACCACTATGTTCAGGTGAGCTCAATATAGGCTCTTGGACCAAGGGCCAAATTTGTGAGGCAAATTAAAGGAAAGCACTCATAGCTGCAAAAACAGCCTGAGATCAGGAGCATTTTCCAAATATCCCGTCTTATTTACTGAGAGGTGATGACAGCTAATTTAAATTATCCAATTTATTATCATACCCACCTCCAACCTACTGGCCTTATTCCACCTCCACAGAGCTCTGCACAAGGCACACAGCTCAAGCCCTCCCAGGACCACAGAGATGAGAGACAAAGAAGCTCTGAGGAGAAGGGTACAGCTTCTGCAGTCTCCTTCCATTTATCCACCAAGAGATGTCCCCCTTCACCTGCTGCTCCCACACTGCTGTCTGTGCCCAGCCTTCTGCTTTTGTGACCACCACAGCCACCACTGGGCATCCCCTGGCACCTCCCAGATACAAGGCTACAAATCATCCTGAGATTTAATTCTGAGGCAGACATTACTTCTCATTCAAGCCAAGTAACAGGTTTTTTTAGTTCAGGCCAGATTTTGCTCCCCTGCAAAGGGATTTGGGGGCAGGTTTCCACCCCTCAAACCTTTTGGCCATTTTGGATCCAGCCCAATCCCACCACAAACACAGCATTTTCCTATATGAACAAAAGGAGTACGAGCCTTTGAAAGGAGTCGTTGGATTATTAGACTTGAAATAAAAAGGAAGGGCATCACTTTTCTCCACTCAGCATTTACTAAAAAAAAATTTTAGTTGTTCACATCCTTCCAAAGCACTGTACCATGAAATATTTTGCATGATGCAAAGAAAGGATGAACAAGGATCAGAAAGATATTTAAGTCCATAACCCCGTGAGCTGCCCTGGGACTCTGTACATACTGAAAGTTGGGTGCCTTGTCTGTATGGAAACCTACCCTGCACTGTACTGAGACAAGAATCATTTGGAACTACTAAATTCCAGTGAAATGTATGCACTCTTAGCATTTCATTCCACTTTCAAAAATAAATTCTTTTTTGCTCTCCCTTGTTTAGTAACAATCAGTGCTTATGCCAGATATGTCAAACCAGAAAAACAGACTATTTGCCAAATTTGACTTTGAATGGTAAACTAACTTGAAAGTTTCAAGAAAGCCTGAGCTGCAGCAATGTGCCTGGTTTTTGCATTGGTTTTTCTGGTACCTTTCAAGTGATACAACTTTTCTCTTCTTTTAATAATGCTCATTAAATCATTATGAACTCAAATTACATAGTACCACAAAGCTCTTTACCAGCCACAAGGTATCCGCAGTGGTGTTAAATTTTTTCATCTTATTGTCAGCTTACTCTAAAGAGACATTAACCTTGAGCTGATTTATGCTCACATTTGATTACTGCCCACTGTGGTACATCACAAGGGGCCAGGCTTTCACTGAGCACTGCTTTCCTTTCCAAGCCATGTGCTCTGACTCCATCTCAGCTCTTCTGCTGTCTCCAGTGACATGGGTGTGTGAAGCTCTTCTAACAATTCCTGAAGTCAACAGCCAGCACAGAAGAACGTTGGGCCCAGCACTTTAAGGCTTTAATGCCAATATGTTTAGTGTCTTTTTTCTGCCCACCCTGCTCTCATTGGGCATTTTGGTTTAAATCCTACTTTCTGACTGATTAATTTTTCGATTAATGCAACTCATTTTCAGCTTGGTATTTTGCCTAGTTCCCTTCAAATTGAAGTAATTATAGAAAAAATTAAGTGCTCCAATAATTTTAAACCTCTCCACACACTGCAATATTATCAGTGTACTTTACTTTTTTTTTAAAGGTGCAAGCTCTTCAGGAGTGCTTACCATTCAAGCACACAGAGTCTATGAACTGATTAAATATTATCAGATAATTTAAAATCTTTACAAGAGCTTTGGCTTTCCAACACTGAAAGCAAGTGCTGTGCTAAAGATGGAAGATGGTAGGACATGGTATGCTCTGAAAACAAGAAATACGAAAATTATTTTTGAACAAAGGCAATCTCAGGCTTTATAAATGCAACAGCAGGAAAAAAAAAAAAAACAAAAAAACAATGGAAGGTGAACTCTTTCTCCTCAGACCACAAGCCAGAGGAGTTGGGTGAAATCCTGGCAGAGGGCTGCATGCAAAGATTCCCCAACTTCCATGCTGCATCCATGAAGGTTTTCCCCTTGCAAAACACCTTGCACAACTGGGCACTAACACACACACCTCACCTGGAAGAAAAACCCCCCACAGGCAGACAAACACTCACCTGAGGGGCTGCTGAGGCTTGGGTGACTGCTGTCCTTGCAGTACAGCAGACACTTTTCTCCTGTCAGGAGTTCATGGGTATAATTTTAATTGAGCACTGGAGCAGGAAGTTCTCATCTTGCACACTTAAATGCTATCTTAAAGAGTCCACTTTTACAAATCTACAGCACTTAATCATCATTTTAGTGCTCTTTTCATGCAAGGTTTTCAGAATAGATCTAAAGGTGATACACCTATACACAGAAACCTTATTATTTCTTTAAACTAAACAACACTGAGGCAATGAGAGTGGGGTTCTTTTCTTGGCTAGTATTGTTAAAACAAAAATATACAAAACAGACACATGAAATCAGTGCTGTCAGTGCAAGACCTGGCTTCTTCCTATATGTTACACAGCATTTATAAATTCAAAAAATACTGTGTTATATATGATAGTACACGACTACTGAAAAATAGGCTTATTGCATCTCTAACTCAGTAACACTAAGACTATCCCTCACACAATTTTTAAACCACTCAATTAAAAACAATAACGTAACTACAGCATGGCACACTCCTGCCAGGGTCAAATACCAATTCTTCATTCCATAAAGAGAGGTAAAAAAAGCAAAAGCAACACAGGTTAACTCTTTTTCATTTTCATTCTCATTAAATACTAAAAGAGCAGTTTGTAGGATCAAGGGTAACTTGGGTTGCTTAACAAGTGCCATTGCATTCCACACAGATTTCTCCTGACTACCCTAACAAGCAATCCCCCTTAAAGATGCAGCCGAGGATGATCAGCCTGATCACTTTTTTGCCCCATGTGCCACCCTTTTTCCCCCCCTCACATACTATGAGAACAGCACAGTCTTGCAGCAAATGAGAATTGGTCTAAGGGGAGAACTTCTGACCTAACCCCCAAACTTGGTGAACACAAATCCTCCAAATTCAAATCCACCACCTAACTGCCTAATGCAAAAAACAGCAATTCAGCTGTTAAATTCTTTTTACCATGTATTTCAAGAAATACTTAATGAATAACCTGTGACAGTAGAAGAAAAAAGGATGGCAAGACAGGGAGAGATTACAAATCAGCATATTTTTTTCTGTTCTGCCTGCATCCATTTTCAAACCTGTCTTCCCTTTCTTTGCTCTTTGGAGTCATTCTTTAGCCCTGACCTTAGCAGAGTGAAGAGATTAGCTCCAGTGCTGTGAGAAGCAAGTCTGGGGCCAGAGCAGCCCCTCTGCACACACACATTGTCCATCTAAATTTGTGGATGTTGGACACAGATCAAGGGAGAGCAGACATCACAACATAAAGGTCTCACCATGGATCAGCCTGTCAGACTGCTGCAGGAGAATATGTATTCCTCCTACATCCCCTGCCCAGGGAATGAACACTGGAGGGCTGTCAGACTTCAGCTGGGCAACACAACCTAGAATCCACAGGGCTGGACTCTTCTCATTTGCAGCAAATCGTGAACTCTCCTCTAGAACTGCTCTGGATTTTCTTGTTTGAGACAGGGTGGGCTCTACTGCTGATGTCCTCTGGGAATGAAAGGTGCTCAGAGGAATAGAGTGACACTGAAAACCACTCAAACATGTAACAGCACTCCTGAGCCCCACAGCTGCCCCCCAGAACCTCTCACAGCTTTAGCTTTTCCCAGTCTCACCTTGTCTTTCTTAATTACTGTGTTCTCCTTCTTGATCTATGTAGCACCCAGAGATATCAGGGAAAACAATGAAAATGACCACTCACTAGGGACAGGGGTATAAAAAGAAGAGTTTAACATCAGCCTCAATCTGTTCCCATTGGCATCTGCTGCAAAATTCCCTTTGCCTTCCAGGAAGCCAAGAGATGCCACTGCAGATCACTTTTGAAAGCAGCAATCCAAGAGCAGTCAAATGCAAAAAGATAGCAGACTGATGGCTTTTTCTTTTCCCTCCTGTTGCTTCTAATTACAGCTTTATTTAACTGTACCCCATCATCTATATTCTGCCTCAGGGAGGGGGTCCCCAGGACCAAATGGAGAGGTCAAGGCCCTTTGCAGGTCTGCTAAAATTGATGCTGGCTCTCCAACCCAGCTTTCTCATGGAAGAGTGAATGCGTGCACACTATTTATTTAGTTCATTTCATATTTTACTCCTGTACTGAGATGCCCCGATTGTCCACACTGAAAAAAAATCTAGTTTTCTTCTCCCTGTTCCCTTCTGGAACAAACTGTGGTGTCACCCCAAGCAGGAGCAGTTTGACAGCAAAGTTACCCCAGCAGTCATACTGCATGAAGAATATGGAATTCTACCTGGAATGCCAAATTTGGCTTGTTCAACCTTTCTGGCAGACCTCTCATCCTCTAACACCCACAAACCAACAAGTCAGGACATGAAACACACAACTCAATGGTATTTTGTAGAAAAAAATCACCCCCCCACACACTCTGTTGTGCTATCTGCCCAGCAGCTCAGGTGTTTTAAATTGCCAAAATTCAAAATGTGTCACAAAACCATCACAGGGATACAAAAGTGCCACAAGAAATACAGAGCCAGGCTTTGCAATGTGGATGCATAATGGACCTAGGCCAAACCAGGAAGGCAGGGAGCTTTATAAATGAAGCTGTTTCATAGTATTTTTACTAGCCATCACAGCCTCTTCAAGAGTCCTCAGCTACACCAAACAAATGGCAGCTCTAGGACAACAGCAGTGTGCAAACAATGACATACACACTCCTAACCTATGGAACAGTATTTCAGAAAAGAAGGAATTGGTGGGTGAGAGGGATACACTTGAGCCCTAACTGTATCTGATTATGAAGAGGAGATATAGGTGACAAAGAAACAAACACAAGAACTTCAAACAGGAATTGGAGTAGAGGAAATTAAGCCTGAAGTCTGATCTCCACAACCCCAGAGCTCTGGTGCACCCGAGTCCAGCCAGGACCATAGCAGTGCTCAATAATGAAAGAGAAAAAAGATTGCATGTGCCAATGCCAAACTTCTTAAAGTCATCAAATCCCAGGGGTCAGGGAATCTATGGGTAATACTCACATTAATTTACTTGCATTTGTTAAGCCACACACCTGCTTTTGCAAGACAAAGAGGCTTCTCTCCCTCCAGGAACACAAGCAGCCAAGGGCATGCCTGATTTTGGAAGCTTTTTGAGTATAATTAACAGCAGACATTAAAAACTAGCATCTAAGTCACCTCTTGATGATAACTTTTTAATTTACTTTCATAAAGCTCACTCAGACAATACAAAGGCTTCTTCCTTAGTTCATGTGTCTGCACCAACAGGAAAGGCACAGACCTAGAGTTCCCCACAGCATGGAGAGGTACTGCTGAGGCTGACAGCAGTGTGAAATGACACAGGCAGGACTGCCACTGCTGCCATGTTCTGTAATTAGCCAACTGATCAGAGCATCCTTCACATTGCCCTGCAGTTTGTCAGGGCTTCTCTCCCATGCCCACCATAAGAATGTAGGCAACAAAATCCAGACTGACATTTACCCATACCAAATGTCTTCCCATACTGACATCTCAAACTTGGTTACTCCTCACTACAACACTGAACTCCAAAACAAAAATCTCATTACTAAGTATTTTTGGAATAGACTTCCCTTCTTCTCTTTCCTACTCTTCCTTTCCCTTAAAAGCGTTTAGAAGAATGCTTAGAGAAATCACACATTATTTACATGCAGTATAATTTTATGGGGTTTTTCAAGGTGTTAATTGAAAGTTTTAATGAATGTTAATCATCTGTCATTTTCATTGGCAATCTCCTCTCTGCCATATGCTTAACTTTTACACCTGTATACAGATTCTGCAATCAGTTCTTTTAAATTGTTTTACTTCTACAGTGTAGTATTAATATATAGGAAACAAGCCAGCTGCAACCAAGATTGTCATTTTCTGAAGTTTATTTACTACATATAGTGCCCAATCGTAAGTGGAACAGAGTAATACATTGTACTGTAGTGGCACTAGTTTTGAAATAGTTGGATTAATTTTAGTTGGATTAATCAGTACTTAGAGGAGATGCTGGACTGACACCTGTGAAGGCCAATCTACTACAAGGCAGGGCAAGTACAGCACTCACAACATCTGCTTAAGCCCCCCTATATATTGTCCTTTTGTCCCTTGCCTTTCCCCCCACATCAACTGGCAATTGATGGGAACTCCAACAGTCATGTCTCAGTCCTGCTCTTTTTCAGCAACATGGAGATTTGTTTCTGAAGAGATTGGGCTGAGGAAGTACAAGCATGCAAGTTATGAGTTCTATTTTTGACTGACCAACTATTCTGTGTGAATCAAGTCACCCTCAGCACACATAGCACACATTTAAAATGGACATACCTACCAGGCTCTTCAGCTTTTACCCTTTTCAACAGGGCTGTTATCCCCTCTCCTCAGTCAAGAAGTCTGATTTTCAAAACAGGACTTTTCCCTTGTACATTTTAACCAGCAGTAAAATAATATTTATCCTTGGGGTTTAGTGTTAAAATAACGAGATGAATGAACGTAGCTTTAAATTCACCTTTGCTTTTTCATCCATCATTACAAAATGGCTGAAACAAATTAGTAAGATCAGAGCAGTGCCACTGCTGTAAAATTGGCAAAAGCGAGGAGATGGTGAACAGCAAGTTTAGGTTCTTAAACTCAGGAACAAGTAATAGGCAGTAAGGCAGGCTACTGTACATCTTGCTAATTGTCTGAGAATGAGATGCAAGAGAGGTGAACAGCCTGGCAAGGACTGCAAGCCCCAACACAACTTACAGCTTCACTAGCAACACCAGAAAAGGGGTGGAGGAATTTTGGTGCAATTCTAGGCGAGATTTGTATGCAAACAAAGTGTTAGAGAAAAACAGCAGATAAAACTGTTTCAGAATACACTCACAGAGACCCAAAGATCTGAAGCAATAAAACCCAGAAAATTGACAATGTCTGGTCCACTGGGAGGTGTAAAGTCCTGCTGGCTGAGCATGGCTGATTTCTGCAGCTCTGGTGAAGAAGGAAACAGGGAAGCAGGAGAGAATGTTCTCTGTCCTGCCCTCTTGATGATACAGGCAAAGACCAGCAGAAGGAGAGATTTAGAGAGGAATACTCCTTTCATAGGCACACCACTTCAGAGTCTGTCAAAGTGTCTGAGCAATTCACAGTACAGAAACATGCAAATTTCTACCTCTTCTTCAATTAAATTTTGGGGAACTCAAAATGTCAAGAAAATTATTCTTCAGATAAAGTTGTCTAAGCAAAATGAACAGAAGTTCATTAGATGCAGCTCATCATGCTCAGTATCCCTCTGTTCCCAAATCTACTGTATGGAGAACAGGGATGTGAGAGACACTGTCAGTTTTTTCCCTTTGGATATCATGAAGCACCACAAGGTGAAAGGTCTTCTTTGTGGGAGAAACACACAGCCTGAGAGTCCTTGTGGCCCCTTCTAATGGTGTGTTCCAGGAAGTTCTAGAGTTGCAAACACCCATGAACTTTTTCTATTGTGTTGGAATACCTTAAAGTCTCAATGCTTGTTATCATATGAAAATCTGCATTTCTTTTTTAAAAGTGCTGAATTTCACTGTTGAGAGTTAAAGAGCCTGAACTATAAAGTCTGAGACTTAGGGGTAATAATGAGGAAATCAGAATCTATTACTTTTAAAACCCCACAATGCATAACAGTTCTGATTTTGACACTAGGGATGGACAGAAACACTACACAGATTATTTTGACAAAGGACAGAAAGAACACCAAAAGAACAAAGTGCACAACAAACTGCAAAGCCTGGATTTCCTGTGATGAACTGAATCAGAAGTAAAATCCTACAACCATTCCAAGTGTAAAATGGAATAACAACACACAGGTAGCTCAGTGACACTCTTTAAAACCTCCCCATTCAAACCACAGCTTCTACAGTATAATTAATAGTAATGGCAACCTGAGAAGCCTTGAATTGAAACCTGCTGCAGAAGTGCTCTTTTAGGGCAGATACAGAACATGGAGGTACAGAAATTAGTTCTCTTTCCATCTCTTGTGAGTCCAGCTATCTCATTTTCTATGTACCCTAGTCCCTATTTATACAGCTGTTCATTGAAGAAAAACTCTTTAAAATCATTTAGAAAGATAAAGATACCTATTCCAGGAATAAAACTGCTAGGAACTTCCTAGAAATTTTGCTAAACAATAGGAAGCAAGTTCTTTATTTTCCACATCACAAGCCTAGTAACACAAACAAACCCCCTGTTCTTTGCACTACTGCAAGTTTTACAGTAAGAATTTAGATTGCTGAAAAGAAAAACAGATGGAGCAGAACTGCTGAATGCTCTGGAAATCCCAGGGTTGTACATGCAGTGCTGAGGCCTGAATTGGAATGGACTAAAGGGCACATTCTACTCACTTTCCAAAAGCAGCTCCCAGAGCATCAAAAGTGGCAATGAATTTGCATTTACTTGACTGTAAATACTATTCATGAGAATAAAAAGAAATCTCAGAGGTTAGGCTTATATATGGCATATTCATTAATTTGAAAAGGGTGTTTGGATGTCTTGATTTTTTGAGCTTTGCTGATATTCCTTTATATTTGATTTATAGTGGCAAAAATATATTCTCACTGGTCCCAAATGTTGATGTCCAACCAGGGAGATGGACCAACAGTGCATCATATCCATACCCTAAGCTAACAATCTCTGATGCATAGATTGGTTTGGAGTTTATTTTGGAGTTTTTAGGGTGGAGCAAGGAGGAAAGGGTACAGCAGAGAAGTGCCAGAGCTGCAACAAGAGCTGGGGAAGAAAGGGAACATGGGAGGGCAAGGAAGGAAAGCTCAAGATTCAAGGAAGATAGTAAGAAAAACTTCCAGAACAAGCCTGGATCTCAGCCTCAGATCATCTGTCTTTTCTGTCCCCTGTATGCATCAGCTGAGAGGGAAAGGTAGCTTTGTTCCACAGGACATAAAATGACCTGGCAATGCACCAAGTAACTTCTGCTCTCAGAGATTATACTCCCTCTACAATGATTACTCTTACTTCACATTATTACACTCAACACACCCAGAGAAGAGTACTACACTCCATCACATCTTACCTAAAAGAAACATATTTTGTTTATATGCATCAGACTTAAAAATCATGAACTGTTACTCTCAATATGCAAGCAAAAGAAACAAGTAACAGCAATGGCAAACTGCAAAATACATGTATCTACAAATTTACAATTCTCAGTTCACTTATTAAAAAATTCTCATGAAACACTGTTCCTCTCTTTTGAGCAGAAAGGCAGCAAAGTGTTTGTATTTTAGCTGTTACTCTGAGAGCTCAAGAGACAGTTCTGGACCAAAGGATAGCATGTTCCCACTTTGCCTGGGCCACAGCAAAATCGTTGTTAACTCTCTACTGTATCCTCAGGGCATGCTGTATGCATGCTGCCTAAAGGTAGCTTTGAAGACCCAGCAGAAATAAAAAGTAAATATTAACAATCCTTAGGATTTTAAATTAATTTTATATCAACTGTTTTCTTCCTGACCGTATTTGCCAAAACATTCTCCTGTGTTAAAGTCTACGATAGGAAAAAAAAACATTTCAATCTTATGCAGTATCAAGACTTTTTGAAGTGTTTTGACAAGCACTGGCTTTTAATCAAGTAGCACAGCAGCAAAGAACTTGATGTAGCAAGTCACTTATACCCCTTGTGTATACAGTGTATATTCAGTCTCAAGGCACCTCTCTGCCCAGTGTGAACCAAGCCCCTGAGACAAGAGCATCACCATCCCAACAGCTCTTCTGTAACCTGCACAGCTTCCCTGAAAAATGAAAAGGGTGAAAGGCTGACATCACCCATGGCCTCCTGAACACACAGTGGGGCAGTACCCCAAGTGAAAAGGAACTGCAAAGGATGCCACAGGATCCTGGATTTTGCCCATCTGGTGTTCTCATGTACAAGCTCCAGCAACTAGAAACATTACCGTGGTCCTCAGAAAGTAAGACAAGTCACAAAAGCAATTCCCTAACCAATTCTGTATGAGGAGGATAATCCTCATGCCTCTGTCTTCCCCCTAGTGCAGCTTGGCCCCAAAAGAAATACCATTGTCTTGCAAGAGCAGCATTCCCAACAGGAATACTCTCTCCTGGCAGTGGCAGGGTGCTGAAGGAGTAAATCCAGATAGACAGCTCCTACAGATGAATTTAAGGAAAACCATTTGCCATGGGGAAACTAAGGCAGAGGTGTATAAGGAACATGTCTGGGCCACTCTGTGGATCAGTGCAAAGCTGAGATCAGACTCATCATCATGATGTACTGGCAGCTGAGAAAAAGAAAATAGAGGAGCTTCAATGCTTTAAATGACAGGAAGAGAATTAATTTTCTGATGTGGTGTTTTGTCAATTCTTTTGTCTTGTCATGTACAGCAGAAATAATGTTCATAGGATTAGAGTAAACATACAGCAAAAGACTCTGATGATTATTAAGTATCTCAGCTTCAATTTGATGTTTTATCACCTGCCAACCTTGCACATCAGAAATGATTTTTGTATGTATTTGAAATACAAAATTTACAAAATATCAGCCCAGAATTTAAAACACTTCTTAAACACATTACAAAAGTAAGTTTAAAATGTCACTGAAGCTACAAAGAGGCAAAAGCTGTCCATTGCTCTTATGCAATAATTAATTTTCATCAAGGTCCTTATTATTCATTAGTTTATATAGAGCAACAAAACAGAACTGCATGTTTAAACATTTGCTGCATATGCCAGAACAGTAAAGGCTGAAAATAAGTGTAAAGGATAATACACAAAACGTAGCTAAATGTATTTTATATTATGGATCCATAATACAGAATGCAAATGATTCTGACTAAGCATTCACAGGAGACAGTCTTTAGGGTGCATGCTGTGAATGTATATTATGAATAATGCATAAAACTTGGCTAAATCTTAATGAGTCCATTGACATCCTATGGGGTCCACAGGAGCCTTAGATCCCAAAGCATGTCAGAGGCACATTACCCTCCTCCCCCACTTCATTTAAAAAATACTTTCTTAAAACAAAGGAAATTAAAACACAAAAGAAAAAGCCCTTAGCTCTGATTTAACTCCCATATGATGACAAATGCAGAGTCACAAACTCTGACTTCCTTCACTTTGTGTCTGCAAGTTCCACATTAGACCAGGGCACTGTATGGCCACATCAGGTGTGGGACAGAAGTTATTCCCAGTTCCAAAATTAATACACTTATGGGCTTCTCCATGCACAAGAAAAAAGAGGACAAAAGGTGATAAGCACCCCTATCATATTTTTTCTCTGTTCTCCTTCCCTAATTCCCAGAGTCTTTAAGCCAAATAATTAACACAGAAGAAGATGGCAGGAAATATGGGGGGAAAGACACCCCATTTACTAGTTAGAGCTACTCCAAAAAAATCAAGTTCACATACTGAAGGACATTGGCAATGGGTGCAGTCATTAGGACAAAGAACTTGACCAAAGAGAAGCTATTTACAGTTTCTAAGTACAAAACCACAGTGAGAAAAAATCTCAACCTCCCAAGTGAAACCATAAGGTTGTACCATTTGATCTGAGTGTATGAGCATACCATATTCTCTAGGGAAAAAAAAGCCTTGGCATCAAGCCCCAGTTCCACTCAGAAGTGTGAAGATAGTTTTTGTGTGTCATGTGCTTGGAAATAAATGAGTGGATTTTTCCTATAGCATAAATACAAAGAAAAATAACTGATGAAGTTCTTGTTAATTGAGGGTTATGAGTCCTCAGACTGGTTGAAATGGTAATTAATTAATTCTTGCAAAACCCATGAGCAATGGTTAAGTCCGTATGTCCTTAAGCATGAGACAGCCGAGGAACAAAAGGTCAGGAGAGTTCCCCAGCATGGCAGAGGCAGAGTGGGACTGTGCTCATGCTCTCTACCCTGCCCCACACTCACCCCTGCACCAGGTGGGCCAATGCTGCTTTCCTTAAGGACCACTTGGATGCTCAGCCAGGCAGCTTGGGGAAGGCCAACACAAAAATGCCTGTGCAGAGCCCAAACCAGTGGAACAGACTCCATCCAGCCTGGCCCTGCTCTCCCTGTCCCCACAGCACTGAAGCCAGCTCACACACAGGCTCAGGCATCCCCCCAGGTGCTCACTGTACACCCAACCTGGACAGCCTGTGGATTGGCCAAGGCAGACCTGCACCCAGAAATGGACAGGATTCTTGTTCACTCCCTCATACACAGTTAGAGCCCAAGTGTCTACACTCACAGGGGCAGCCAGAGCAGGGGAGCACTTTTCACCCCATCCAAATTTCAGCACCTGAACCTGCCAGACTAGAGCAGCAAGAACCCTGGGAATCATACACAGAATCACCAGGTTGGGAGAAACCTCTAAGGTCATCAAGTCCATCCCAGCCTCAACACCTCAGCTACACCCTGGCACCCAGTGCCACATCCAGTCTTTTTTCAACATCCAGGGATGGTGACCGCACCACCTCCCCAGGCAGACCATTGTCACAGAACATGCTACAGTTGAGACAGCCACAAGACACAGACTGTCCCCACACAATTTCAGAAGACTTCACCTCAAACACAGTAACACCCTACCTCTTCAGAAGCTGCCCACACAGAAGAACACCACACCTCTTCAGAAGGCTGCAGCAGCTGCCCTTCTTGTCCTTCAGCCCAGCCTTTTATAGCCCTGATGTTGATGCACTGCACCTGTGTGCCCTCTGCTCCCTCTGGGGTTGGTCAGTGCCCCTGGGCACTCCATGGCTGTTCCCTTCAATGCTGCTCACCTGTCCTGCACAGCTGGAGCCAGTCAGGGATGAGGCTGGGCCACAGCCCCACTCCCAGCCACCACAAACTCTGTGCCTACAGACCATTCCAATATTTTATCACCCTTTCTGTAAAAAACTTTTTCCTAACATCCAACTTATATTTCCCTTGGTGCAGCTTGAGACTGTGTCCTCTCATTTTGTCAGTGCTGCCTGGTGAAAGAGACCAACCCCAGCTGACTACAGCCACTGTAGAGAGTGACAAGGTCACCCCTGAGTCTCCTCTTCTCCAGGCTAAACACCCCCAGTTCCCTCAGCAGTTCCTCACGGGGTTTGTGTTCCCAGCCCCTCTCCAGCCTTTTGCCTCCTCTGGACAGGTTCAAAAATCGCAACGTCCTTCCCAAACTGAGGGCCTGGGACTGGACACAGCACTCGAGGTGTGGCCTCACCAGTGCCAGGTACAGGGGCAGAATGACCTTCCTGCCCCTGCTGGCCACACCATTCCTGATCCAGGCCAAGTGCCATTGGCCTTTTGGGTCACCTGGCCACACCGCTAGCTCATGTCCAGCTGGCTGTCGAATCCCTTCCCTCCAGAGGCTGAGACAGCAGAATGGCTCCTGCCACAGAAATTGCCCTCCTGCCCAAAGCAGGGATCAGGGAGAGGAGAAGGCACGGTTTGGGACAGATTTGGCATAACCAAGTTTTGCAAAAAAGAGAAGGGAAAATACCAACTGCCAGGAAATTCAGAAACGCGAGCGTTTTGTAGGCTTTGTTAAAACCTTCCTTCTCCACCACATGTCCTTCCAATGGAAAATCAATACCAAGGATAGGGTGTTCAGCAAGCATTTTTTACAAAAAAAAAAAAAAAAATCCAGCTTTTGTTTTCCTTGTTCAAACTTCTTACAACAACAAAATATCCAAACATGATTTTTTTACATAAAAGCATTCAACAGAAAGATCCTTGAGGAAAGTAAGTGATGGAAACAGTTCCACTGGATCTACAGCAGAATATGGCATGAAACATGCACGGAGAGAGCAGGGACACATGTGCTGACCTTTGAGTACAGCTGCCTTTGTATTTAAGCATGAGTACAAAACCCCATTTTACACCATAAAAATACCCTTTTCTTTTGATGACAGGTGAATTTTTGTGCAGTTATAAAATATAACCAACTCTCTTCTTGTTGACACATAAATTTGGCCCCAGTATGAAAACACATATATTTACACACACACGTAGATATATTCTAACCAAAAGCGAGGACCAGACTTTGACACCAACAATACTCTCAAAACATTTTAGCTTTGCAACCCATCCTGCTACTATTTATACTTACTGCTACAGATATCAGCAATTGTTTCCTTGCCTCCTCACCCCTCCTGGACACCACGGGAATAACAGAGAACGGAGTCTCCCGGTAGCACTTTCATTCCCAGCAGGAAGCTCAAGCGTTTGTGATATCCATTTTGATACAAAACCTAAATTAGGCCGCTGGAAATAGGTAATGCATAAAAAGAAGCATTTTTGTGCCACAAGATTATTATTATAGGTTACTGTTAACCCTTGGGAGATGGAGGTGAGTCCTGCAGCTCCCCACTGAGCTGAATATTTGCTGAGAAATCACAAGCACTAAGTAAGGAGATATTTCAGGTGTGCTTCATGCTAAACAGAATCATCCTGTTGACCCATCATATTCTGATAGCCAGTTTGAGAGCAAAGCATTGTGAGTTAAACAAAAAGGATCAGCACAGCATGCACATGCTGCAACTCTCCTGTGCTAAGAGAAGATTTAAAAGGGGCTGGATGTAAGGACAACTGTGGAATTACAAATGCAGAGTTCAAACAAACAAAAAAACACCGTATTTGGGAGCTGCCCAAAACATATTTTGCTTCTTGGTTCCCTTATGGCAAAGTTTCCACTGGGTCGCAATCTAGTGAGAAGAACCACATCATTCAAAAAGGAAAATATAAATCCAAACCTTTAAATATTTTGTAGTTTTCAGGTTTCAAATCACTGCAGATTAAAGTTTCAGGGCTGGAAGCGTGTATGATTTATCCCACCTTCACAACTGCAAATCATAAAGCTACACAAATCATAAATTAACTCTTTTTCTTCAGCTCCACCATCATCCCTGAATTTTGAAGAACTGGTCAATAATTTGAATTCAGTGAACCAGGCTATTCTGCACTAAAGCTGCACCACCTCCTGTTGTGATACAAGCTGGCCTAGCATTCCTCATTGCTTGACTTACTCCCTTAGCAAAATGAGCCACACAGGAAATTCAGTCTGTATCTGCCTCCACAATTAATTCAAGTTCAGCTTCTCCTATGCATTCTGCTTTCCTTAAGACATGGAGACTTCAAAGGGCTATAAACTGTGATCTTAAATGCACAACCAACTGCATGTCAGTAAGTTTTCACTAAATATAAATAAATATTTTAGTAAACTATGGTTGCTACTTGTTAAGCCTGGGAAAAATGGAGCCTTGCTGTAGCCTGGAAGACGAATTGGATCTCAGGGCCTCACACATCCTCCCAGTTAAATCCCCGTGCCCTGTATACCTGCAGGAATAACACGGGAGAAGCATTCCAATAACTTCATATAGTAGCAAGGCAGGCTGCTGTTCTCCTAATAAATTTAAGCTTTATAGCTCCTTCACTCCAAAAGCCACATTCTCAGCTATTCCTACACACTGAAAGGGAAGTCCTGTGGAAGCAGTGTTATTTCACAGACCATTCTGACTACTGCACTGGTGACCAGAGCACACAAATCTTTGCACCCCCTACGTGGGTAAACATTAATTAAAATATCCTCCTATCAACAGAATAGTTGGCATGAGCTACAGCTCACTACGAGGAGCAACCCGCTTTTTGTTTGGCCTGGAGATTTTCCTACAGCCATGGAAAGACACAGGGAGGAAGCCAGAAGTCCTAGCTGCTCCTTTTCCACTCCACCATTAGGTTTGGCATAGCTTTTCCTAGACAGCCCTCTTTGCTCTAGCAGCTCTGACATCTGCACATTGCATTTGCCCTGTTGTGCAAGCAGGACTATTTCCTCAGAGATAAACAGAGCTCACCAAGCCCACGATGCCTGACACAAACAGAGCTGGGATCCAAGCTTCCTTGGGTAGCCCAGACCCATCCTTTTCATTTGCAAATGTAAAGCAAACTTGGCAAGACCCAAAGGGGAAAAGAAGGAAATGATCTTAATAAAGAAATGGGAAGGAAAAATCTCCCTCCCTCTCACAAGCCACGCTTTTCTGAACAGCTATTTGAATCATCCCTGCTCACAGACAGTCCCACTCCCTCAGCAATGGAAAAGCAATACAACGTCCTGTCATTCGATCCCCCAAACATTCTGTCATTTCACGGGAGCAGGCTCCTCACTGGGCTCTCAGATAGAAGTTTGCCCACATGCCTTTTCAAGTACATACCTGGTTCTGCCTTTGTCTGGTGCTCTCCTTTTGCAGCTGCATTCCCAGGAAAATGTTTCTGTACCCACTTTCCCCCGCCGCTCCTACAGCCTGCTCAGAGATGGATTCACTGCTGGCTTTCGGCAGTCATGCTTCTTCCTCAGTTGATGCTTCCTTTCATTTATTCTGAAGTTTCCAATGTAAAACAAACAGGAATACCACCTTTCTAAAATTACTACTATCCCATTGTCCTCCAATGCAACATTAACAAGAGGCAATATTCTCCAAAGCTATGAAGCATATACTGCCCTAAATTACATTGCAGTTGCTGCCCTGAGCTTACACATTTTTGAATAGGAAGGCTCCCAGGGATCTCTCTCTCTCTGCTCTGACTGCATTTACTGCTTTAAAATATTTTTAACCCAGACACTGAAGTGCCAGCCTAGCAGCCCTTCATGCTAATCCTAGCCTGGGTGGCTGTTCTTAAGGGAAAGCATTCAAAAATTGTAGCTGTGCATCAACTTTGACCCTTTTCATTTAAAACATGAGACTTCTTTTTTTTAGGGGAAAAAAAAAATTAGATTCCAGAGGGAATCACTGAACTCTGACCTGCTTAAAATTAGTTTTGTTTTAGTGCCTGTGTGGTGACTCAACAGGCCAATTTTCCAGACGCTTAAGACTTCTCTGCTCCTGAAGATTCCAGTTCAAGTCCTGGACTCACTGCCTGGGGTCGGATCAGAACACTTTGTTCCAAGGATTCAAGCAGTGAATTCCCAGATCGCCGTACCCTTGCCAGATGCTGGCATGCTTGGTAATAAGTAGGGCTGCAACCAAGCTAATTATATAATTTTTTTTAATTTGTGAAGAGTTTTGTTTGCAATACATATGCTAGACCAAAACTATTTCCCTGCAAAATTCAGCAGTCAAGAAATGTTTATATGGCTCTGATAAACATTTCATGATAAGCTGGATTCTTTTGGAGGGGGAGGGGAAAGATGTGTACTTTGTTCATAACAGTGCAGCAAAAATTCTGAAATAGGGTCTGGCTGAGTATATCCATCTCATCGTGAATAACTGATTTTTTTTTTTTTTTTAATCTGTCACAGGCATTACAAACACTAAATGAGTCACCATAGACTCCTATGCTGCAAAAAATAGCATCACAACACTTCATTTGCTCTTCAACAGGACTTCAACTGTAGTGCCTGGTATCAAAAAGCCTTGTCACTTAAAAAATTTAAAAATCCCAGGAAATGACACCCCAACACAATCTCTGAAAAAATTACTTCCTGCAGAAGTTTAACACCACCCAGCAAAGCAAAGCTCATCTAGGAGCAGTAATTTTCCTCAATCACAACAGAATCTTTCAATTTAACCTCACCATTAATGCTCTAGTATATACTTCCTATCTTTCATCAAAGGATCCCAAATGATTTACCAAACAGCCTCAGAAATCTCCTGTAAAGCAAGCGAGCAATATTAGCTCCATTTATAAGCACTGAGGAATTAAAGCAAAAAAGATGCTAAGAAACTTTGGCTATGAGGCAAGAAGAGCCAGACCCAGAGGCAGAACCTGGGTGCTGGTCCATATTAAATGGCATCTGTTACATTTCCATCCCTGTTTCACAGCGATTATGGGAAGCAAAGCAATGCCAATGCCTGTAATCACTTATTTGACAGCTGCTAACCCAGAGAACATAAAGGCAATTTATACACCGTGCCCTAATCTGCCTGCATTTGATCATGTATGAACACAGCTCCAGTGTAATTCTGTGTTTTCCCAAGCAAGAATGTAGCTTTCTTCCTTTTTTGGAAAGAAAGCAAGGCACTAAAAGACAGAGTTTAACACGCAGTCATCAATATGCTCCTCTTACAAATACAAATGTAAAACAGTAATAACACAAACAATTATGCACACTGCACTGCATCAACAGCATGACTGTCTTCTGCCCAGAAAGCCCTCCTTCAGCCTCGACAAGACACCTCCCAGGACACACAGGGCTGGCCTTTCACCCCAGGTGACACTGCCAGGACAGCCAAAGGGAAGGGAAGTTCCCTGACAACAGACAGGGACTCTGGTTTGGGAGCATCCTCCACATATCTAACCTCAAGATCTGCCTGGCCCTGATGATCACAGTTGGTGATAACAGGACCTTCAAAACATGCCCAATGAGGGTAAAAGTTCTGAACCTGCTCCAATAGAAGCCAAGTTGCTTCTTGTTTGGCATTTGCATGGCCAACAGCACTGACAAATATAAAGAAGTAACTTGTGCCTGGTGGTCAGATGGCCAAGTCATGAGTTCTCTGCCTGAGAGGACCACCCAAAGAACCTCGCAAAGTTCCTCCCAAAGAGGACCTCCCACCCCAACATCCCCACCAATATACCCAGCCTCACAAATTCCCACCATGCCTCCTCCAAGGAGAACTGTCACCCAGTGGAATCAATGTGAGCTAACTAGGTTATTCATCACCTGCAAAAAATCCATGCTGCTCAGAGCTTTTTGGATACAAAGGTGAAGTGAAGAAGGCTTTCTTCACCACCTACGCAGCCTGGGCTCAACTCTGCAAAACAAATTCAAGCCGCAGTCAGACTCAATGTCAGACTTTTGCCAGCTGAGCTCCCTCTCACTTCCTCAGTTTCAGGTCATCTGAATACCTTGACAACCTGTGAGGATAAATCAAGCACAGAAGGTGTTTAGGAACTAAACACATGTCAGGTGTTTCTACAAAACCTACACAAAGTTATATCGAAGCATCCCAAATTCCAAATCCTTAACAAATATATCACACATTTTAGAAACGGTGGGCAGGGACTTGAAACACAGCCTCACTGGTTATAAAAAATGAAAGGAAAAAGAGTAAAGCTGGGAGGAAAGCAGGAGAGAATGCATATTTTTTGCTCTGGAAGACAGATCAGATGCATGAAGCTTATTTTCACTGGGGTAGACTCTTTGAATCACTCTAATCCTTAAAGTATATTAAACAACACATTGATGCAGGCAATCACCGATCTGTTGATCTCCATGCCAGAAAAGGACTGCTGGGACTCACTGGTCAGGCCTCCTGCCTGATGGAAGGACCTCACCCAGCAGTTCCCTATAACGTCTGCTACAGCAAAAACCAAAGCCCAGGCACAGACCCTGCTGGTCCTAATCCTGCATGGAGAGCATTAGAAACTGAATATTCCCACTTTTTGTCTGTCTGCCCATCTTCCCTCAGCCACACCAGCTTGGGACCAACGTGCCCACAGACCAGTGAAGAGAGCCATGGCCATAAACCATTCCCACAGCCAGCATCTGGTTGTGTCACCAGATCCACCCCACTGTGTGGCACAGAAAACTGGTCATGTGAGGATTAGTTGAGGAAGATCTTTGAGCAAATAATTCCTTAAAAAAACATAGATAGATGGTTTTTAAGGAATTATTTACTCAAAGATCTTCCTCAGCACCAGTAAAATTAAAGCTCCCATTCAGCAAAGGGCTTGAAATATTTGCCAGACTTTAAGCACCAAAGGAGAGCTGCTGGCCACATTAGTGGGACTGAAGTGCTCAGAGCCAGGCACATTCGGAACCACGTCAGGGCCAAAATCCCCGCCCAGCCATTCCAAATGCATCCAAGGCTTGCGCTTTGCTTCTGGAAACTTTATTCTCACTTTACATATAGTCAAAACCTGACAAGAGCTCACTGTCGGATTATGCAGGAAATCTGCAAGTTTCACCAAGGTGTGATCTTATGCTTTTTCACACATTATTGTATCATGCTGCGCCAGAACACTAACGTATGCACAGTTCTAAAATAACTTGCATTATTACAGCCCAGCATGGCAAATGGCACCGAGAAGCCAACACACAGACCTCCAGAGACTTGCTCCTCAGTGACTTAAAAACTGATAAGGGGTCACAATTCCTTTCTTATGGGGAGGATTTTAAAAAAGGAAAAAAAAAAGACAAAAAAAGATAAACAATCCAAACCAATCTCAGCATTTCAAAACCTTTTCCCCCATTTCTCTCTCTTTCAAATGTAACTGTCAATTTTCAGATTTGTCTTTGGTCATGTCAGAGTGGGAAAACGGGATTTAATAACATTTAACTGACTTGCTATCAAGAAGGAAACATATTTTTCTTCTTTCAAATTTGAAACCGACACTTTCTCTTTTTTTTTTTCTGTTGGCCTACTTTCTTTTAAGTTGCTTTTCAATTATTTATGAAAATGCAATAATGCATTACTTTGCTGTGCAAATGTTTAGAAGAAGGAGATAGTGTCTTTCAAGTGAAAAAAACCCATCCATGGCCATACAGAGGTTTATTTAGAAGCACATTGCAGGTGACACTTTATAAAAAACAATACGCTTTCATTTGCCTCCCAACACACATCCCCATTTTCTTTACACTGTGTGTTTGAGTCAATACAAAGTCCACAGCTCCTGCACAGAAACACCCCACTCATTGCTCTCCTGAGCTGGAGCTGTAACAAACAAAAGCTTGACACAGAAAACTGTACAGGGGGCTGAACCAAAGCCTATTAGGACACTAAAAAGACTCCATGCTTTCTGAACAGCCTAAGAGAGGCAAAACCTTGTTCTGATAAATAAAGGAGACCAATAACAAAACACTCAATGGTTCAGTCAGATTATTTTTTTTTAAGTTTTTTGCTACTTTTTTACTTGAAGCAGCTGGATTTCGAAACAGCTGTGCTCTAAGCTCACTGAACACCAAGTGCTGAACTTCTTTCTGCACTTTTCAAAATCCCATGTGGATGCACGCTCAAGTGGCTAACCACAGGCTCACCACCTCAAGGTTTTAGAATCAATAGACTGAAACAAATAGCAAATTCTGCCCTGACAGCAGCAGGTACAAAACCAGGCCCATAATGCTAAGATGTTCTTAACAAGAGCGTAACACAAACTGAAATATAATCAGGGAAATACAACCTACCAAAACAGCCCTAACAAGCCCTAAAACAACCCTAGATAAAAACAACTCCAACAAAAACCAAAACAACTCTAACAAACCCTAAAACAACTCTAAACAAACCTCCATCCTGAAGGTTTTCAAGCCTCAACTATACAAACCATGACTGCTGTAATGTCCAATTTTCTGCTGGCACTGGCCTTGCCCATACAGGTGGCCCCACCTGGCCAACATCCCCAGTGATACAAAAGAAAACAAAACTGCAGAAGGACTTAGAGAATCAAATCTCTGCTACTATTATTAAAAATGTACAATGTCCTCAGTATCACTCCTTAGAACTGGGATCCATGTAAATCCTGCAGTCACTGGAGGTCCTGGAAGACACCTCCCACACTCTCTTGTGGCAGTCCCTGCCTTTTCAGAACAGTGTTTAACAACACAGGTTTCTTAGGAAATGAACTTTTTTCTTTTCCCCTTTATTAGAATGACTCAGGCACCTAAATCACCCTGAAGGTCATTGGGGCACTGTCTGTATGGTCTTAAAAATGCACAGCTGCATTGAAATCTCATTTATCTAACAAACACCATGCTTGTGTAAACTCATATTTTGCTTAATTTACATGAATTTTTAAAGCTAAACCTATACTTAAATATTGTTCTTCAACAGGGACATAGAGCACACCTCTACAACTCACACACAGGTGTTGAGATAAAAACAATTACAAAAAAACTGTCCTGTTATACAAGGACATATTTTCCTTTTTCTTACATGTAAAACTACAGAATTCAAAACGAAGCAAAGCAAGAAGAAAAGTCTCACCTTCTTAAAACCTTCTACTATTGTGCAACAGCATTTTTCTTCCATCTTGCTGCTTACAGCTACTTCTTTATGCTGTGTTTGCATGCATGGCAGAGGTGCTTGGGTATGCAACTACTGCTGCTATTCACACCACGGGACCCACGCCTTTACCTCCAATCTACTTTAAGAATTAGAATCTGTTGGTTTCTCCATTTTCTACTCCATTTCAGCTTGTTACCTCTCACTAGGAGCCCCTTTCTGTGCCAGCACAGTGCATGAGTTATTAAAAGAACAGTGGGACATCTGTAGAAGGTGCAAGAAGGTGCTTCCCTCCCCTCCAGGGCTCCTCATGGAAACACGCACTGCTCTCATTCAGAGAGATTCTCATTCTGTCCTACACAGAGTGAGAAACTGCTCTAATGGCATCTTGTGACTGTGGGGTGGGATGCAAGCACCCACGTGAAGTACCCAAGCAAGGTTTGAAATGTGCTGGGGAGCAGCTGGACACGTGCCTGGAGAATCCCCTGCACACATTTTACTGAGAGGGCCTCAAGTGGCTGCAGAGCTGGCCCCCATCCTCACCCCTACTTCCAGGGGCTGCCACAGAACATATCCCAGGGAATCACTGCACACTTTTACTGGGCTGATCTCCTCCATGGCACTTTGCTGGCAAAGAGAGGCCTTCAGCTTCCAGTACTGCCAGCTGCCTTTCAGAAGCACTAAACTCGCACATACACATCGGTACATATTCATCAGCATTTACTCATTTGTAGCCTCTCATGAGAATTAATATTATTCCTCTACAGTGGCAGAACTTCCAACATCCTGTGCAAACTGCTACTTACCTATGGCAACCCCGTTTATGGGAATGCCTCATTATATATAATTTCAGGTTTCAATTGGAAATTGTTTTGCAGAAGTGACAAGCACTTCACTGTTTCTATCCCAGCCCTGTCTGTTCTGTCTACAGGATCTCAGCAACAAGTACCATCAACAACTCACTGCTCACCCTACCTGTGCACACACACTGACTGAGTAACATGTGTGTGACTCCCAAACCTGAACTAATTAATTGCCCTGTATTTGTAAACCTCAGCCGTAGTATGCTCAATGCACCACAGTGATACTAAACAAACCCACGTTCCAAAAATTGGAACAAATTGCTCCTCTCCTCACAATCCTCCTGTCCTGCTCCTGGCAGCTGCCTGCATACAATTACAGATATAAAATCAATCTGAAGTACAGAAAAGAACATAGTATCTCCTACTGAGCACGCTCTTCTTCCAGATTTGAATTTGTAAAGCAAAATATTGCATTAACAAGTTCCCTTTTCTGTGACTTAATACACTTTTTATATATTTTGCGCAGCTTCCTGGCAGGTGTGTGCAATTTGTTATCAAACAGAAGTGTAATTGACACATACACCGCATTTCTTGATATTATTTATGCACTTGCCTATATATCAATGTGAGAAGCATAATCTTTAATGCCACAGCATTAAAGCAAGCTCATCCCAGTTAAAAGGCATTTGCATATTCCTGGATGCCACGTAGGGACAGCACACAGAGTGCCACAACAGCTGCCTTTCCCTGGGTGCCCCAATGTCCCCAGGCTCCTTCCAGAGTCAGTGGAGAAGACTCCACCAGTGTGTGTGATTTGGTGTAATAATCACTGTTACAGAATAGGTACTTTCTCCGTTTCAGTAAAAAAGTTCTTTAATACAGAAGTGAGTATCTGGCTTTAATTCAATCTGCTCTGAAATCTCTCGAAAACCATTCATTTTCTATCATTTTCTAATTCTCTTCTCTAATGGTTTCTGAATCTTTTTCAGTATAAACCTGGTCTATTAGGACTAATCTCCTGCTAGAAGGTTGGTTGTGACATTAATGGTATTCCCGGCTAAGAAAAGCAACTCTTCTATTCACTGACTAAAGGCACTGACTTAGCCATGTAATAGGTATTTTGCTTTCATAAAATATATATATATATATTGCAAAATTAACTTCTAGATCCTTATTAAGTAAATATTTAATTGGTTAGCTGAGGATCACAAGTATGTCCCCCAGCCTTTTCATTGCACTGAAAGCTTGCTCATACACAAAGATTTTATAGCAGAAGAAAAGGTAGACTCCATAGTCCTAGTTTAGAAATTGAACCAGTTTAATTAAATGTATCTTTAGACTGACTGCTACAAACCACAATATGGTACTCAGTTTAATTTAAATCTGTTTTGTTCACTTACTCCCTGTAGAAATTGAAGATACTGCAAGCCATATTTAAATCTGTTTCAAAGCTTCTGAGCAGAGCAAGCTCAACTGAATTTTGTCCCCTCACCACCAAAACAGGGGCAAAGCAACTTAAAGGAGGAGGAGCTCAGCTATGAGCTGCCAATTTCACCCCATCCCATCACCTCTTTGTTGTCCCAGCCATCCTTCTAACCTGCTTAACCCAAAGCCAGGGCTGACAATCTGGCTTTAAATTAAATTAAACTAAATTAAATTAAATGCAACAACTAAGATCACTGCCATAAAGAGCAGTAGTAAGACCTTAAATACAATTTTAGTAATACTCTAGTTATACCTTGCACGTCTCACTAGGCTTGGACTGCTAAAGTCAAGTTCTGCATACATGGGACAAATCTAAGCCTGCTGAGTTAGACATGACCATTCCTAAAACCTTTCAGACTCATTTCAAGGAAAACCTGGATTAGCTTTCTAGGCACCAGGAGACAAAAATGGAAATCACTCCTCTATGAGTTGAGGTCTTATTTGGCTCCTCTTTTGTAAAACTCTGCTCCTTCCAGAAGCTACAAAATGTCATCAAGTTGCACTGGCCCACTGAGCCCGCTCAGCTTTTCTCAGGACATGCTCACAAACCAAAATAGACTGGTCTCAGTGTTCAGTGTCCTTTCTCAGACCAGTTCAGCATTAATACAGTACTGACTTCCCCATGTATTTTAACTGTAATCATTCAAAGGATCAAATACTAGTACAAAAATATATCATTTAAATGGTGCGAGGATTTTTGCTAGAGATTTTATAGTAGTGAAGAATACTATCCTTATAAAATAACTCTGACCTGCACTTCTCAGGCAATTAATTTCCTTGAAATATAGACAAATACTTTATTCTTCAAACAATAATGACAGAATACACTTTAGCTTTGTCACCAGGATTTCTTTTTATTTAAAAGAACAACAGGAAATGGGAATGGGGGGAGGGGAAGAGTTCTATTAAAGGACAATTCACTGAAAGGTCTTTTAGCTGGCAATTGTCAGCACAGCTCAGGGCCAATGGATCAAATTTAACTCTCAAAAGTGCTGATGGTTGTATGAGTCTTCACAGTAGGGGCTGGCGCTCTGGGCCACTCAAGTTCAATTTTTGGTGTTACCACAGGATGTAGGAACTGGGATCTTGGTGAGCAAAGATTTGCTCAGTATTTGATGCACTGGGTAAAGTGGTATTCTTAAAATCACTAGCCTCCCAAGCAGCCAGTAAGCCAGCAGGAGGTTAGTAGGAAGAGAAAGTAATTGTCCTTTGTGCCTCTGAAAATAGCCAATATTAAAGGATCCTCTTATGTATTACTGCGTTTCAATCTACACTTGCAGCTCAAAGGAAAAGAAAGAGGCTGGAGGAGAGAGAAAATAAAGCTGTCAGAAATATTACAGGAGACCCTCCTCAGGCTGTCATGAAGTGTATGTTCTCCACACCCAGAAACCTGTGCATCCAGAGAAGATGAGTGCTCTCTGTAAGCAATAAAAAACTTGTTCAGACAAGGCACTTTACATACACAGAGTGTGCTGTGCATGTCCCTGTGCATTCACCATGAGTCTGAAGAGGTCAGAGACCTGGGGAAAGCCCTGCAAGAGTGATCCTCAGACACTTATCCAGGATGTCCAGAGTGCAGCCAGCACCTTGTGGACTCCACTGTACCTAAATCATTGCAAATGCTCTTTACATGCAGACCTTGCTCTCCACGCAGTGCCCAAAGCGGGTGGAAGTGCAGCACGACCAGCAGCAGAATGCAAGCCTAATGCTCTGATCTTGACCTGAATGTTGTTATGTGTTAGCAGATTTCCCAAAATGAAGCAGATCTGGCCGCCCATTTCCCTAGTCCTTCTGTTTGGTCACAAAGCTGAAAGGAAATTTACTTTGGGTCTGGTCACAACATAAAAAAGAAAGAAAACTCTCCAAAGCCCCCAGCGCTTCAGTGCTGCTAGAAAGGAGCTCGCTTTTGTTTCAAGCCTCAATTCAAACCAAATTTGTGTCTGAACTTGACTATATAATATATCCTAAGTGATTAACTGGACTGTATCTAATGTCTTGAAAATATGGAGAATTTAAGCAGAACAAATTGCAAAAAAACCCCTGAACTTACAGTACAGCAGACTTAAAGGCTTTACAAGGGCCGTTGCAGTGGGGTCCAGATGCCCACTCCCTAACCAGCCACATTCCCACTGCCTTCTGTATGAGAACAGCTCTGCCTGTTCAGGGAACATGTGAGGATCTTCATGTTGAAAACAGGAAAAAGAAAACTTCCTTGCTAATAGGAGAAAAATCCTTGCAATAATACTAATCTATTTATAATGGTCAAAAAACATGACAGCTTACAACAGCGTCAGAGCAGTGCTCTGGCAATATTTTAGCATACTGCTGTATTTTTAGAAGGACTGTTCATTTACTTTCTCCTAAATGCTGCAGAGTTCTTATTTTTCAACAAACGATATGTGGGGGGTTTTTTTGGTGTATCATATGCCAACATCAGAGTGTTTTATCTCAGGGTAAGTAGGAACTGCAGGCAAAAACAAAGCTCCTGCACACAGGCTGCTGTGCAGCAGTTCTGCTGGGGATGCCAAATCCCAGTCTCCTCCCGTGCTTTATGCAGCGAGAGCTCCGCCACTTACAAACCTCCCTGGAACGCAGCGCTGCCTTTTCACATCACCAACAGAAAACTGCTGGGTTTCTTCACCCTGAGCACTGAGGAACTGTCCCATTGTAAACAGTAGCACTGACAGTTTAATGGTATTGCTCAACCTAACTGGTGCCAGCAGCAGCGTGTACGATAAGGGTGCAGGAAGACGTGTTTAAGCACTTTTATGTTTTCTCAGCACAGGGTACCTTACCATTTCAAAATTCATCTGCAAGCTACCTTCAGTGAAAAACTGTTAAGAGTCACCTGGGCCTACAAGATCATGACAACAGGATGGTCACAGTCCCTAAGAGCCTCTACAGCTGTACCTCCAAGACCTACAAAATCCACAGGCTCCTACTTTCTTTCTAAAAAGCACATATGAGCTTCCATTGCTTACAAAAACTTACACTAGACTAAATTAAATACATGTGCACCCACATGTTAACTGAATTAACTTGAAACCATCGATACATCTCAAATGTCCATCTGTTTACACAAGCCACTTGCAGCTTTCAAGTCTTGTGCTCCTCATAGTGTAACTCTCAACCAAAACAATCTAAGTGCAAGCAGAAAGCTCTGCTGTGAGATTTCCATGCATAATGACCATGTGTTTATTGGGTTTTCATGTTCAAATCATGTCAGAATAGACATGCTATCCATTTGCAAGATGCAACACATCGTGCCAGCCTCTCCTTCTTCAGCCGCAGAAGCCTTGTAAAACAAAGCTGGCTCTAACCTGGACAGATATTATAGCTAAATTTAAAATATCTCTCTCTGCAATTACAGTTTGATAGCTGTAAATGGTGTAGCTTGCAGGACAAAGAATTAATTTCTGAGGCAATAATGTATCTTCCAGGTCTAGTAAGGATTAAGAGCAGCAGATACAAGTAGCTGTTTTCAGTTAAGTTTCAAATGATAAAATACTTTGATGAAAAGCTTTGTACTAGCTCTTCCTAAGAAAAACTTGTCCTAGCTCCTCATAAGTGGCCTTTCAATCTGAGTGGCTCACTTCAGCAAGGCTGTGCACAGCTAGCTGGATTTAAACTGGAAGGATGAAAGCCAGGACACATTATGCTGCAGTTCTACAGCTGGAATCAAACTTCCTTTCCTAATCTGAACTAAACTTTGTTTTTCACTCTTTGACAGAGATGGAGTGAAATGCAGCTCTACTAAAAATAAAAAATCGACCAAAAAACATTTTCCCTCTAATTTTAGGATGTTGCTGGCTTTCCTTTTAGAAGAGGTCAATGTTTTAGCAATGATAGCGACAGCTCCCTGTGCCAGGCTCTCAGAGAAAACGGTTCTCATCAGACACCATCCTCCTGGACGTCCCTACTGCACTGCTGTTGATGATGATGATTGCAATGTTGAACGCCTACAAATCTCCCACGTGCCTATTTCGTTGGCCTGTTTTGTTAAAAAAAAAAAAAAAAAAAAAAAAAGCTCGAGGCCATTATTCATGAGCAGTAAGAAAACAAATCACTCTTAGACCTACTCCTCTTGCAGATTCCCACACTTATTACCCAAAATCCCACAGCTCGCTATTGGTTCTACCCTTGACCAAAGTACAGGGCTGAGGCAGCATGCCATCCCCTGGGAAAAGCCGATCACGTTCCTCCCGGCGAGCGGCTCCGGTTATTCTAGGGTCGCATTCGGGCTGGAATAAAGTCCCCTAACTTTTCAGAGAAGGCAGCGCTCGCTCCCAACGCCAGTGCCTGGGGACCCCCGGGGCCGAGCGTGGCCGCGCTCCGCACCCTGACGGGGAAGTCGCTTTTCCCCCCCGACCCGCTCTCTTTTCGAGGGCAAAAGAGCCAAAACGAGCGAACCGAGAGCCCTCCGCAACCTTCCAAAGAGCCACGCTCCTGCTCGGGCAGAAGCGAGGAAGGCGCCTCGCAGAAATACGTAAAGATGCTCACGCCGGTGCCCCCCACCCCGGTGCCGGTGCGGTGCCCGCCGTGCCCCCCGCTCGCCCCTGCGCGCTCCCCGGCAGCGGCGCGGCGGCCGCCGCCGCTCGGCACTCACGCACGGAGAGGCAATTACAATAATTTAAAGCTTCCTGTCCGCCGGCTCCGCCGGGATCCCGAGGGCTGAGCCATGCCCGGGCAGGGCGCGGAACAGCCGCTGCCCCGCCACACACGCGCGGGCACCGCGGCCGGACCGCCCCCGCCCGCCCCCAGCCCCGGCGGCAGCGGAGCAGGAGCGTGAACGGGAGGAGGAGGAGGAGGAGGAAAGGGGGGGCGTGACAAGTTGTGCCAAACTTCGGGAGGTGTGCGAGCGCCCGGGAGGAAGCCGGCCGAGCTGGGCTGACAGCTGGCCCCGCCGCCTCCCCCGCCCCGCCGCCGGCGCCCACCCCGCCCGCCCCCGGAGCCCCGCGGGGCGCCGAGCGCCGAACGCCCCCGGGGAGCGGCCGCGGCGAGGAACAAAGTTAAAACGGCGGCAGTCGCGCACCTACCCGCTGTCTGGCATGTCTCCTCCGGGCGCGGGGTGCTAAGTGAGACACTGGCGGGGTGGGGAGAGCCAGAGGTGCGGGGAGGGACCGGGAGATGGGTGTTTGGTGAGCTCTTCCTTTCTCTCCCCCCTTCTTCCCACCCCTTCCCCCTTCTCGCTCTCTGTCTCTCAAGGACGAGGTGAAATCCCTTGGCTGGTCATGAGGCGGCTTCAGAGACAAACAACACAATGCGAGTGCAAATAACAAAAGGGAAAAAAAAAAAAAGGAGAGGGAGAGGGAGACCGGGAACAATGGGGGAGGAGAGGCTCGCCGCGCCGCGCCTGGCCGCCGCCGGCACCCCGGCAGGCAGGAGGAGGAGGAGGAGGCGGAGGAGGAAGGCGATATGGTGACAGCGGGGAGGGGGCTGCGCGGGGAGTCCCCCCGGCGCGGCAGGGCCGCCTCAGACCATCGCCGACCTCCCCTCCGCCGCCCGCCCCGCCGCGCACCGGGGCGGCCCTGCGCGGCGGCCGCCGGTAAGTGACGCGCCCGCTGCCCCCGCGAACGGCCATCGCCGCCAGCACCATCCTCATCCTCGCTTCCGCGGAGGGAGCGGGGCCGGGCCTGTCCGCCGGTACAACCGGCGGTTCAAAGCGGCGGGCACCGATCCCTTCCCGCCTGCCCACGCTCCGCCCGGGAACTTCTTCACCGAGCGGGGCTGTCGCGGGTCCCGGGAGCGCCGCTCCCGAGTCCCTTCCCGAGGAGCGGGTCTCCCCTCCCGCCCTTTCGTTGGGAGTAAACACGCCGAGAGTTGCGTGTCCGTGGGCGTGTGCGTGTCCGCTGGCACCTTCCGCACCGGCAGCCCCTGGCACAGCGGTGCGGTGGCGCACGTGCCCAGCCCGCGGCATCCCCTCTGCTCAGCTCCCGCTTCATCCCCGGCACCCCCAGCTGCCCGCGGCATCCCCTCTGCTCAGCTCCCGCTTCATCCCCGGCACCCCCAGCTGCCCGCGGCATCCCCTCTGCTCAGCTCCCGCTTCATCCCCGGCACCCCCAGCCGGGCTCAGCAGCCCGAGAGAGAGGCAGAAGTTTTGGGTCCCGCCGCGCCCTTCCCCTCCGCGCTCTCCCGCAGGGGCCGAAGAGGAGGCGGCGCGCTCGAAGCCCGGCGGTGTCACCCGCAGCCCCTGCGTTACCTCGGCGGCCCGGGGGCCCGGCAGGACCGCGGCTCTCCGCGCTGCCGGAGCCCGTGCCCGCGGCGGAGGGGCCGGGCAGCCCCCGCCGTGTCCCCGCTCCCGCGGGCAGGAGGGGAGCGAGCGCTTGTCCCCGCGGCCCGCCTGTGCCCCGGAGCCCGCGGTTACCTCCTTCCTCCTCTTCGGCTCTGCTCCAGCGGCCCCGCCGCTGCTCGGGGCAGCGCTGCAGTGTCCCGGGCTGGCCCCGCCGGCCCGCGGGGACCCGGCCGGCCGCTGCCGGGGCTCGGAGAGTGGGTGGGGGTACGCGGCAGTGGGTGTGGGGGAGCGGTGCGTCCCTCCCGCTGCTCCTGCCCGTGCCCAGCGCAGCCGCTCGGAGCCCGTCCCGCTGCTGCGGGTGCGACGCGCCCCGGGGCGCGGGGGGACGGCGGGCACAGCCCAGGGCTGCAAGGGTGGCGGTGCCCCGCCGCTAATAAAGTCACGCTCGCCAAGAACCGGGTCTGCCTCTCGCTCGCTGGCTCTCTTGTTTACTTACGGGGTCTTTTATTTTTAATGAAACAGTTTGTACACGTGCTTTTCCGAAGCGCCGAAGCCGGCTGGACGGAGGTCGAGCCTGAGAGTGGGAAACGCAGAAATCTGCACCCTGAGCCAAATTGCTCAAAGAAGAGCAAGTTCGGTTATTATTCATCTCCACCAGGGAAGTCTTATCTTCTACTAATATTTGATACTGGGACAAGTCCAATAATTAACAAGAACAATCAAACAATTTCACTGCCTTCTTGGGGATTTAAAAAGTCATCATCTGGAATTCATGAACATTACAACTTTTTTTTTTTCCTGTGCTTGGATATGTTACTGTATATGATCTTTTCTTTGCGTGTGTGTGTCCCTAAGTGATTTTACCCTTTCATGCAAAAAGATGCAAACCATTAACAGCGCAGATAATATTCAAAACTGCTGATTCAGTGAGACTTCAGACCTCTCCGTAGGAGTGGTGAGAGAGGGTGGTAACTGATGGGAAAAGGAGAAAAAAAAAGAAAGGAGCTGGAGGAATGTTTCTTTCTTGGCTTCCTCCCTACCTCTGTGGCAGGAACTCCCACGAGAGTCCTGTGGGTGGGATGGGAGCAGGGCAGATGTGAGCTTGGCCAGCCCTGTATAGGTGCAAGCATCAGCTCTCCCAGCCAGCCCCATAACTCCTCATACCAGAAAAAAAGCCAGGCTGGCAGAGGAGTGGGGCTTCTGAGCTCTGCAGCAGCATTTCTGCAGAGTTGGTGTGCCAGGGAGGCAGCATGGCTCTCAAGGCCTGCAGTGAGCCAAGCAGGACAGACAGGGAGTGAGCCATGGCCTGACTGTATCCAAAAAACCCAAACACTAAGCCAACCTCAAAGTTGCCTCTTCTGAATTAAATCCAGGCTTTTGAGAGAGGCGTCCACATGCTAGGTGATGATGTTTCACCCTGCACCGTCCCAGTCACCAAGCTGTGCACAACTTCTGGCTCTGGCCGTCCGAGTCACACAGCCCCCTCCTGCTCAATGCAAATCCTGCTTCTGATGGCTGCTGACCCTCCGTGGGCAATGGAATAGCTCAGGCATGAAGCTTGGCTCACTCTTAGGTCGTCTCAGACCTGGGGACCGACAGTCAGACTTCCACGGGTCAGGCTGACAGGCTTTGTGTGTCCTCCCCACATCCTTCAGAACTCTCTTCTATTCATACCCTGCCCACACCTTTTTTTGCTTTGCATAAGCACTGCCCCCCCCACACTACTTGCTTTATGCCAGCTCCTCCTTACAATCACGATAAAGTTCCTTGCAGTTCAGCACAAGAAAGGAATAAGGGTGGCTGGGTCCAAAACTAATCTGGTGTAAAGAGAAAAAGCCAAATGCGGGTGCATTTTATTTAAGATCAAAAGCACAATGGTGTGAGATTGTATTATGCTCTCCACAGGAGCTGTATTTTTCTAGTTCTACAATAGGATTAAGGTGTTCAGTGGAAAAGAGAATTACAAAAAAAAAAAAAAAAAAAAAAGGAAGGAAAAAAGCCCACTGGACTGCTTGCAGCTGCATTTGAGTTTGTCTAGAATAATGAGGGTATTTCATTCCTCAAAGACTCCAGCATCCTATTTCCAAATACTTTTTTAAACAATTGTGAATGCCAATAGTCATTTAATTTTTACTATGTATTGCAAATAATTAATTCGGGGGGGGGGGGATTATTTATTTATTTAAAGGAAGGATGTTGCCATTTCTGCATTGACTCATTTCAACATTTTCAGTCAACCAAATGCTTTTCAGTAGAACCTAAAGACATCTCCTTATTTAGCTCTGCATATTTGAGTGCACAGGATGTTGAATGTTAGCACACATGGGCTGGACACAGCTGGGAGTACAGCTTCAAGCCACTTTTCTACCCTGAATAACTAAAGAAAGCACAAAAGAAAATTTTCAGTGCAACTTACCCAGTGAAAGGTAAGCTACTGTGTAAAAATTGCCAGCTATTTTAAGTTTACAATTTGCAAAGCTCTGGCTAACTCTCAGTTTCCCAGCATCAGGGAAGCATGGCCTGAGCCTGGTACTGTTCTCGTGTTCATGGAACACGGCTGTGTTGAAATGAAAGGTATCACACCTCTTTACAGTGAGCAGTGTGCACCTAAAAATCAATTTGTGAAGGTGTTTTATGCACAGCTTTATGTTGGTTTCCCCCACCCACCCCTGAACATGCAAGTTAAAGTTTTATGTATGATTCTAAGGAAAAAAAAAAATTTACAGAGAGATCTCTCTGCTCACACAGAGCTAATCTGTCTTTAGTTTTCCCTGGCTTTTTCCCTTCACTGCCACTATTCACAAGCTGCTTCCTGCCTCATCCTCCTAGAAAATTCATAGCTCCAGTTTTCTACTCCATTGAGTCTTGGCACACTCATTTTCACAAGAGCTGCAGTAAAATGCCACCTTTCTCACATGGAAATGGTTTGTTGCTACATCTCAGAGGTATAAATGACAGCATTGAACAGCAAAGCCCAAGTCCTATAAAACAACATTATCTTTGTGCCAGAGTAATCCAATTATTGAGGTACTGAGATAACCTTAAAGCCATATCAAAATGAAAAAAACCCTTAGGAACTTATAAACATCTGTTTTCCTATCAAGGAGCATCAGCACAAGAACACCCTTACATGGTCCCAATCAGTCCAAGCACCACTCTCATCTTTTACATTCAGCATGCCTTATCTGCTCCTCCATAATAAAATCAGGGTGATGCTTGCACTGATTTCTGCCAGTAGGAAAAGCCTCTGTTGCTTAAATTAAGCAATGTGGTTCTATGCAGCTCTTGTCTCTGTTCTCCCAGAGGCAATAGAGAATCCCATCTATAATATTTCAAAAAGACATTAAAATAACTTCCTAGGGAACATAAAACATATTGCCGTCACACCCCTGAATAGGGCGCTCTCTCCAGTTTCTTGTTAGCTGATTCCTGAAATTAAATCATAGAATCATGTCTCAGCAGAGCAACTGGCAGTTTGGGTCCCACATTTAGGGCCTATTAACTAAATAAGGAATTTATTTATTTTTAGTAGAAGGTGCATACAAAATCTAAAAGAAACAGGAAATGTTGATGAAATTAAATGTCAGTGTGATGTTCTATAATTTAAACTACTGCAGGCACATGGGATGATAAAGAGAAAAGGAAGCCAGCTGAAAAAGTTAAGATACTTGCTTTAAGTTGTCCATGCTGAGCAAAAATTAAGTATTACAAGAATCTGTAAACAGCTTTCGGCTTCAATAATGGATTAAAGGCATGAGCCACAATCATCCATCACGCTACCAGTGGTAACACATAGATTTCAATGAGATTACTTGTATATATAAAAATAATCATAATCTGTCAGGACATGCAGATGAATAAAGACAGTCACAAGAATGGATTTAAGAAACAGGCTGGAACTTCATTAATACAATATTTTCACATGTCAAGCAGTTAAGTGGGCCCAGCTCAGGGATTACAAAGCTACAATTTAGGGCAGATCTTCCCTGATCTCTCTTTTACAATGAGCTCACATCTGAAGCCCACCCCTCAACCCTTTCCCAGGAAAAAGGAGAAGGACCTAAACCCCACAAGACTTCATTTAGGTTTGCTTCTTTCCTAGGCACAAATCCAGTGGCAAAGTTCCGGATGTATTTTTTAATTTCAGGCTTAGTCCACACTGAACATGATCAAAAGCTTTCCATCATTCCAAGAGATAAATATATATATTCTCATATATTCAGTTTCCAAATCCAGCTTCTTAGCCCACCCCTGACTCTGTGGTGCTACAAACATTTAAGCCTCTCCAACTTTGCCCTAATAGAATAGCATGACACCAGGATTGATACCGGAATTCCCCACCAAGAGGCAGCATCCCAAAATCACAGGTTGTGATACAGGAGAGGATTAAGACACAAAACTTAACTTCATTTTGTGCCTGCCAGAAGTGAGAGAACACACCCAGGATCACAGCTGGAGGTCTCATGCATATATTCTGGCTGTCCCCTTTCCTTCTTGGCTGCTTACCCCACCACTGGGGTAATTAATTAATGTGTTTTCCATGGAGCGTCGTTTGGACCAAGCCCTTGCAGGATGAGAAACCATGTGGTGATGCTTGCCTAGGTGTGGGCACCAGCAGGAACATATCTTGCATGGCTGAGTGAGGGTCATTCAGGACTAATTAATGAGGGCACATGATTAGGATGATGCCTCAGGATTTAGCTTTTATATTTTTCAGATTCTGTGCTGCTTTTGTGTGCACTTCTGGGCTTCACATTAGGCGATGGTGAGCTCTCTTCACAGAGCAGGGAGACAAAATAATTCCTTATCCAGCTGGGGACCAAGGACAAATGATCCAAATCTCAGGCCCAGGAGCATAAACAACCTGGGTTGAAAAGAGGAAAAACAAGCAGGATGGGACTTCATGGGCTGAAGCTGGAATTGGACAATGAACTCCAATGTGCAAATGGAGCAGAACTGATCAAAGTGAGAGACCCCGTGAGCGCTCGTGCATTTTGGGACCATTTTGGTTCATCTTGGGTGTAGCCTTGGCTGGGCTCTTGTGCTGCCCAAGGTGGATCCATGGAGGAGATCCTTTTAATAAATCCCTGCTTTATTCTGTAACTCTGTCCAGCCTCTGTTCTAGGGCAGCCTTCCCAAGGCATCAGGGGCAGTGCAGACGTGGAACTTCCAGACCATCAAGTAATCCAGGCTTTGCACAGTGTGCCCTTCAAACTCAAACCAAGGCTTCAACAAAGTTTTCAGAGTGATTTCCAAGAGTTTCAGGTGCTCTAAAAGGTGACCAAAAAATTGTGGCATAGACCTTTCCCAAAGCAGGTGCCTTTCAGTTTTTACATCTAGCCACATTTTCTAAAATGGGTGATTGACTGAAAAAGGGAGGTAATCAAAATAATCTGTGGCTTCTGAAAATAGCGGCCAGTTCCTGTGAGTAAGTTTTAGCAAGACTGAACACTTAGTGTCTTATCAGTAGCACAGGAACAGGGATTTGTATATACTGTTTTATTAAGATTATTATCTCTACAGTGCTCCTGAAACGAAAACAAAAGAAAAAAAATCACCATAAAAGGACAGAAAAAAATGACTCACTTTCCCGTCATTGCCAAAAGCCTCTGATTTTCAATATAATCAAGCTTTGTGCTTGATAGAGTTTTTTAATAGGTATTTAGATGCAGTAATTAATATTAAAATAAATGTGGAAAAAAAATTGTGTGACCTTGTTTAAAATTTAGCACATTGCTGTAGGATTATTCTCCAGCATGTATGCAATAAATAGTACCCTGAAAAAAAGCAAACAAACATAGCAAAACCAAACAAAATGAAGTAGAAAATGACTAAATTTCCTACCAAAAAATATTCTTTCTTAGTACGAAGTTTGTTCTCTGAATTTCTGCTCATTGTTTGAAAAAAATCAGAGAGCATATACAATTTTTGCTACAGCATTTCTCATATAAAGCTGTTTTCTTGCACTGCCATCTTTTGTGGCATAACACAGCTCCTAATATCCTTAAATTACTATCATAAAAACAAAAAGGAGAGGAGGTTGCACTGCAAAGAGATGTTGTTTGTGTTCGTAACAGGGCAATCATTGATTTAAAATTGGCGTTGGAGCTCTCTTTGTGAATGATTGCTGGGTTAGGAAAACGACCCTTTAAACTGGCAACGTCTGGATTTCTAAGGAAGGACTTGGGTTTAGGACTTCTCCTGGTATGTGCTGACTGTTAAACCTGCACACCTTTCTATGTGTGCATATTCCATTGCTCTGGATGTATCCTATAGGAATGCTCATAAAATCACTGTCTGGAATGGTCAAATATTTTACTTAAAAACAAACAAAAAAACCCAACGGCATATAAATAAAATTTTCATAAGAACTCAAAGCCTGCTTTACCTGACGCACCTGCTCACGTGGCTACAGGTCTGCAGTGAAGGCTAAGCAGTGCAAAATATTTTCTGTTCTGCTTTTTCCAGTGTGTGGGCATTCAGGCTGCTCACTACAAATGACTGCACAAGGTGAGAGGCACAGAGAATCAGGCCCCAAAGATTTGCTATACTGGATCGGATTACTGATGCATTAAGTGTGTCACCTCACAGCTGGATGCTCCAAAATGAACCTAGCTATCTGTGTGGTACTGTGAGAACTGCTCTGGCAGTCAGGTTGCATCCAAGAGAGGAGAGTGGGTTTTGCCTTTTATTTTCTTAGTGCATCTAGTCAGAGCTGCCCTTATTTGGGATCAAACTGCTCAGACTTTCTCAACAGTTAAACAAGAGTATCTGACTCTTGTTGTGAAACAGGATGTAAAACATGGCATTAGAAATTATAAATAATAGCATGAGAGAAAACAACACAACAAACACTACTTTCTCACTGTTTTCATGTGCTTATCTGGTGTAAGAAAATAGTCTGCAATAAAAGAAACATGAAATCAATATTCCAAGATTTACATCAGGGTATTTTAGACTGCACAGCTAATTTGTGGAACTTTGCAGCTTAATGTAATTTATTCATTTAAATCAGAAATGTGACTTAATATTACATGAACAAGAATTATATACAGTATTAGGAATTTCCAGATATCAGCAACATGAAGCAGCACAAATATATCAACACACAAGGCTGTGCAAACCTTTCAGAAGTCTCATATGCTGAACCCAGCAAGAGTCAAATCTCAGCACATCCATTCATAGACACAAATATTCCTAAAACACTTCAGCATGCTGATTTCAGCTTCCAAAAAATCCAAAGCAGACGAGCGAAACTTAGCACACATGCTGGATACATTGATCCTAGTTGTCAACATATTCAAAACTATTCAAAAAGCAATTATATACCTGCTATCTGACTGAAAGTCAATAGCACTTATAGGTGCCCCTAAATTGCTTCACTGGAGCTCAGTTTCAGCCACCAAAAAACCCCAACAAAACCCACAAAGAAAATGTATGTGCCTACACTCACAAAAAAAAAAAAATTAAAAACAACCCAAAACCAAACAAACTACCCAGACAAAACCCAAACACTTATGCTGCAGGCTTACATGCTATTTTTTAAAGGAGTTTCATTTCAATAATATTTTTAAACATATGCCATGTGACTGGTGATCCAGCTTCCCTAGTTCACACAGCAGAACATGAAAGCTTTCAAGAACAGGTGTCCCACGAGCCATTCACTCTTAGTCATTCTGAAACATAAGACTTGGCTGCAAGTCTTTTGCCAAAAAATTAAGGTCATTCAGGAAAATATTTTTTAATCCTTCTTTTTTCTTTTTTTCTATTTTGATAGAACTGCTTATCTTCAGGCAAAATAAAGTAAGAGATGAGTAAACCAATGATGTCTTTCTGCAAATTTTTATGTGAAGAGCTGCTATTGATGAAGTTTCACTAGTAAAAAAGAGCTTTTCAGTGGGATTGGTTTAGGTGGGCTGATTTTCCTTTCTGGCCAGGTAACTGAAACAACTGTTGTGACCTTCTTCTTCTGCTGCAGGTGAGGAGCTCACAGGCTATGGCTGAGCACCAGACAGCCCCAGAATGTGATGGAATACAGGGAGAGCTCCTGGGCAGGGAAACCTGAGGTTCAGCCTCCTGCTGCCACCAGGTTCAAGGCCCTGTGCAGAAGAGCCAAAGCAGGAAAGAGGGCCAGGAGAGAAGATGGCAGGCCATGAGGATGAAATCAAAATAGAAACAAGAAGTCGAGTGGTACTCTGGGACTTGCAGAAAATTATCCATTAGACAAATCAAAAAATCCCCAAAAAACATCACTAAGAACTTGCCAGACCAATTACAAGTCTCTGAATTAGTGTGTGTGGGGGGTGGGGGGTGTTTGCATTTTTGTCTTTTAACTGAATTCAAAACAAACCAAAAAGTTTGGAAAAAAACAAAGGTCTCTAGTATGGACTTTTGTTCTGAATGAAATCTGCACTAAAACCCTATTGTATTCATTCTCCAAACCAGGAGCAGAGCTGGTATTTGTAAATCCAGGGCAGGGATTAGAAGCCAGGCCTGCAGACAAAGAGCAAATCCAGGAGTTCACAGCAAGGACTCTCCAACTATAATATTCTTGAAGTCCTTCTCACCCAGACACCAGCTGTTTCTATCTGGAATTACCTTTTCTCTTTCATAGATTCAAACTGACACTTTCACAGTGAAGGCCTTCATGCCTTCATGAGTTAATAAATGAATAAGTTTCCTTTTTGAGTAAGGAGGTTTTCAGAAAGAAAAGTGACTGTGAAATAACTAATATCCATAGGGAAGCAGACACTGAGGGACAACGGGGAAGGAGGGAGGAAGGTCAACATCAGGCATGGGACAAGAGGAAGAGGCACCAAGGAAGACACAAAGGAGTCCTGAAGAGCATCAGTCATCAGTCATTTTAACACTGCTTACAGTATGTAGCTGCTCCCAGGCTTTTGGGACTTTTCAAGGCTTTCAGAATAATTAAATATTAGTCTTTGTTTTATAGCAGGGAAGAACATTTTTACTCAGGAACATCTAGCACTTCCTGAAACACCTCAGAGCTGGAAAAGCTATCTTTACCAATTTCATCTCTCTTTGTTCATAGTTACAATCTATTTATTGGCTGAATAGTTGGAATGGCACTGAAAACTAATCACCCTCCTACTCTCATGTTACCTTCCCCTACCACCTGTTTACCCTCTTCGTCCACTGTTTTCCTAAAAAGCAGCTTGCTGACAAGTGGCAGGATTCCCATTTCCATGGCGCCACAGCCCATCAGAGAACAATGCACAGAGATGAATCTCATTTTTGAAGGAATTTTTTTTATTTGTAATTTTTGAAATTTTTGTCCTTTTTTTTTTTGATACATTTATTCCACAGAGGTGGTAAATGCAGCCTTGCTTGTCACTGTGATTCACAAGCTCATCTTCACCCCTCTTGGTGTAATCAATCCCCTGATGATCAGTGCTCAGCCAAGTGCTTGTGTGTCAGGCAACAAGTGTGCAATGGAGCTCGAGTTCACCCTGGTCCATGAAGCATGTGAGCATCCTGTGACTGAAAATATGCTCCCTTGCCTAATCCTGAGATTAGCAAAGTTCTAGGAAAGGATGTCAGACAGAAAAGGGAGGAGGAAAAACACTTAAGGTAAGTACAGAGGAAAACCCAGCCTAAGAAATTAACCAACAGGGTTCCTGCTCAGCTCCAGCTGCATCTCTGGCATTGATGCCTGTGCGAACTGCAGTGAGGCACGACAACTCCTCTGGCCTTAAAATCCCTGCTCTTAAAAACAACAACTGAAGTAGGTGAAACTATTTGAAAGATCCTTGGCTGTTTAGATTAGTTGTGCTAGTGCCAGTTGATCATAACCAGTTTCTGAGAGACAGATGAGGGAAGATCATAAAATACGCCCTGCTCGAAGCGTGACATTCATGAAAAATATCACTGACTAGAAGTGATTATCATCTTGGCAGCTGTGTTTGGTGGGATGTGGGACTGCACAAATACCTGATGATGCTAACTGGCCTTCCTCAGGTGTGTTCCTGGCTACTGATGTTTTTAATGCTAAAAGGAGAGGTGTTTCCCAGACATCCCTCTGCAGGAAGGTGCCACGGGCTGGTGTTAGCACTACCTGGCAGGGTGACAGCTGGAGGTCCCATGTGCTTCTCTCTAAGAACTCACCCCACAGGTTTTGTGCAACTGGGAGGCTTCTAGACAGGACAGACAGTGTCTTCCTCTGACAGAGAACACGGGTAAGTTGTTCCAACTATAAACTGAATGATGTGCCAAATCCTTGTGTTGCAGACTTTAGGCCAAAATGAAGTGTTTTGATTTGGGATTTTACAAGGAAACCCATTACCAAAACTGTCATAGCAGCCTCCACTAAATCCAAAAGAGGAAGCAACATCTTACAGAATTTCAGGTGAATATTTGAATTGAATATCAAACCTGAATACAGCTCTATGGGTTGCAGAGTTCTCCTGCTGATTTTATTTCTAAAGACAAGACAGCTCACCCCCAGAGGTTCTTTTGCTTCTATAAAGAGAGAAAATAATCTCTCCTCAGATCATCTCTCTCTGTCTGAAACCCATAGATTTTTCACCAACAGTCCTTTCATTTGTGGCGAACCATATTTTTGGTCGGGAAGAGAGGGGAGGGAGTTAGCCAAGAAAAAACTTTAAGAGAAAACCTTAGCTCATGCCCACAGGAGCCTTTTTCCAGATGGGATGTCCCCGGTGCCCTCCCCAGGCTGTGCCCAGGAGCTGGGGAAGCGGTGGCATCTGTGGGCACAGCTGGGCAGCTGCATCAGCGCCGGGCAGCCTCCCCTGCACACCTGGCAACGCACCAAAAACCCATTTGAGTCTTTAGCAAAGATATTTCCCTCCCTCGTGGTGTTTTGAATCCTTTCTTCGAACCTTTGTTAGTGGGCTTGGAAGGAGCCCAGGCAGCGCGGAAGACAAAATAATGTAGAACTTCAAACCCCAGGTTCACTGGTGTGTCAGGGAGGGCCCAGCACGTACTCCTCCTTCCAGAGATCCCTTCCCTCCCACCTCTGCCTTGTTGCTTTGCAGCAAGGTGGAACGGAGCAGATCATCTCTGAGGTGATGTAAAACCCCGTGACCCTGAGCTCATTGTTCCTTAAGAAAGGAGCAAAGTAGAAAAGTCAAGAAAGGAATTTGTGTGTGTACCTACCAGAGGCTCCAACCCACCCTTTGCGTGTGGATAAAGAACACTACGTATTTACAGACAAAAGTAACAAAATCTAAAAGGGTGTTTAAACTTTGTCTTTTCATTCTGGTTTCTTTATGAGCTGAAGTGTTTGTGGTTTGAAACCCGCATTATCACAACTCTCTTGGTGTCAGTGATCCCCTTCCCGAAGCAAGTTACTTGTTGCAGAAGTAAATTACTCCATATAATTTTCTTAGAAGATTATTAAAAGAATTTCTCATAGCATTCGGGTTGCCAGTTTGAACTGGGTGGCAAACAAGAGGTGGCAAACTAATTAACACCTCAGAAATATAACAGATTAATAGTGAGTATTTCTGTCTCATTTTGAACCCGCTCAAATACAATGGATCTCTAAATTCAGCTCAGAAGCTGTTTGGGCTGAATTCTGCTCAGAAGAAATCATGTTCAGATAAGACAGAGAAAGCATTACAATGAAAAATAAGGCACAAGACAGAACAGAAATCTGATATGATGAAATATCTAAAAGATTACAAGGAAACTAAACAAAAATAGGAATGTTTTTATTAAAAGAAAAGAGAATAAACAACAACAACAACAAAAAGAAAACCCCAACTTTACAGTGGCCTAAACTGATGAAAGCCCTATTTCTATATATACCATAAGGTTTAGTTTCCCTAGAAAATGAGCTACTTCAATTGTCATTGCAGAAAGGAGAGGCTTTATATTCCCCAGTAAAAAGTGGCAATCCATGTGAATTTCTTTCTCCCAGTAAGTAATTCACAAAGGATCTGATTCTGCAAAGCAGTTATCTGGGTAGTATTAGTGCTGCACAAAGTGCCAAGGATATGGTGAGGGCCCATATGTCTGCAGATATCCCCAACACAGGCACATCCACAAGACGTGGGAGGTGGAAAAAGCAAAGCTGAGTGCAGTCCACACCAGCACCCTTAAATCTTAGAGCCACAAGTGTTTATACATCTGCTAGTGAAGATTAGACTGTCCAGATCATTAAAATTCAATACGTAAGTAGAAATAGTTAAAATACAAAAGAAAAAACTTTATATAGCAATTTCCCCCCTCTCTCTGAGTTGGTTTCCCTGTCAGTGTAACTCTGCCAGATTTAATGCCTGTTATTTTTAATTTGCTCTACAAGAGGAAAGGCAATCAGGGAAGTTCATGTGCTCACATACACTCATACACATGCGTGCGTCGATAGATATCATACATAATTTCTCAAAGCAAAAATGTGGTGATTAATTTAATAAAAGAAATAATTGCAAACAGCATACTGGGTCATGGGTGACAAATCTAATCATTTACTGAGAGTAATATATGCAGAAATAAACAAGATATAGCTTATAAGCAATGTGTGGGAAGCTAGCTATGATTCAGGCAAGCGTTTGGATTTCTTATTTGTGGACAGAAGGTTGCAAATTTAACCACTTAACAGACACTTCTCTAATTTCCTGGTAATTAATGATTTTTGTAATGATTATTAAGGCCTCCAGCCCTAGTACTGTCAGCTCATTATTGTATTTGTGAATTAACTGTAGCAGTTAAAAATATAGGTGGACAAGAAGTAGCTCCATCTTATCCTGAGCTGATGCAGTGCTCTGAACTAGAACATGTAACCCCTCTAGTGGAAACTAGGAAAAGTGGAAAAGTGGCTCCAAATAATTGCCTACGGTAAGACACGGGCATCCCCAATTCCTCCAAGATCAATAAATGAAAATTTCCTTGATTGTGCATCCCTTCAAATGGCCTGTGCTCAGAAAAATGTAGCATCACTGATGTTTTACTTCAGGATGCAGGAAAAGTGCTGGGAATAGAACGGGGTGAAATGAAGGAAATCAGGTTTGGGCCAAGCATCCTGTTTCACTCCAGTGAGAACACAATTAAGCTGAGCCACCCTGAGAAGTTTCCTTTCAATAAACAGTCCCATCAGTTTCAAACTTCTTTAGAATATGGGTGCTGAAACAGTGCAATGAACAGACAAAAAAAAGGATGCATAACTTAGGGTGTAAACTTAGGGGACCTTAATTTCCTCTGACACACCTTTGGAAGGGATGCATTCCCACTGCAGAGAAAGGGACTGTTGAGTTATTTGAATGGTCTCATTTTCCTCCACAAATAGGAATGGACTGCAACTTGTTATTGTTGCACAGGGCTGTGGTTTCATGGTCTAAACACAGAACTCTGAGCCTCACAGTCCTGAGCTAGCCAGGACCTCTGGCCTCATTCCAACCATTGGCTTTCTCCCATCTCGGCTTCCCCACTTTCAAACTAGTGAAAATACTTAACCCTGAGTTCCTCAAAGTTGAAATGCATACTCAGCAGCAATGTTTAGTTATTAAAGTCTATATACATAGCATGAGTGTGTAAGCACACAGCACCTGGCTTCCCAAAATCCCCATCCTCACACAGAGACTAAAACCACCCTAGACACAGCAAGCACATCGTGTGCTCCTTGTCCTCATCAGGAATTCTTGTATTGCAGACAACCACTCTTTCATCACTACCTCGTCTCCATATCAAAATGAAAAGAGTCAATAATTCTTTAGGCATACTACTAAAAGGTCACTGACCTAACGTTGTCTGTGTTGGGGTGAGAGCAGAAAATACTTTTAGTTCATTAAGCAGAATGACAAATATGAAAGAAAAGCTTTAATAAGGTCTTTTCTGCAATGTAAGGTTAATCATGTTGTGCCTGTGCACAATCCAAATTAAGTTAGAATTAGGTGGTAGAGAGGCAATGCCACAAATTTGCCACAATGGGACAATAATTTTCCTTCTTAAATAACTGTCCTTCAGGGCAAAACTGAAGCCCCCTCACAGCCAAGCTCAAGTCTCCATACAGTTCTTTCAAGCTCTTCCTACTCCCTTTGCACAGCAGTCTGGACTCGCTGAATTTTAGAGTGGGATGGTGGATCCCTATTGCAAATGCAAATAGCAATGTGCTGTGCTGCTCTAGAGTGGGACAGCTGCTGACAGGAGGAGCAGGGACACCTCTCCTTGTCCCTTTTGCAAAATTGAGGAGAAGCAGAAAATTTTTTCTGTGAATCTGTCTTGGACCCTTTTTTCCCCCCTTTCTTCCCATGAAAACTGAGGATGGCTTTTTCTCATGTTTCTCATTTTAGAGGATTAATATCAACCATTAAGATGGTAGTTGAATGTATATAATTACATATTTTTTCACTGTGTATACCCTCAAAACTCTCTATCTCTATTTTCAAGTGCTGCTTGCACAGGTATCACCATTCTATAATACAGGAGTATTAATAACATACTTTTTTTTCATTTAAATGTTCATGTGTACAGGTAATTTTCCAGTATGCAGAAAATGTGGTAGAAACATAAATGTTGAACACTTGTAAGATGCTAGAAAGTGTCATGCCAGATTCTAGAAAAGCTTCTCGGAACCAACACAGCTGGTCAGGAAATACCCCTGCCTGCAATCCAGGCTTGGTTAGCTTTTTAAAAAGGGGTTTTTAAGGGATTTCATTTTAATATTTTAATGCAAGCAGATTGTGGCACCTTACAGTAATCAATCCTTAAAACTGATTAATTCCGAGGATGCGCTAAAGGGTGTGCTGCTATATAAAAAGAAAAGGGGATTTTACCCGTTTATTATTTGCATAATGATTGAGGACTCCCCTCAGTTGAGTGCTGGCTAATTTGCAAGACAAAAACTGAATGCTTACTTTCATCGTGCACCTAGTTAAGTCCTAGTGGAAACCCAGACCGAGACTTCTCCTCGCATGTTTGCATACAGCTGAACCCGCACCTTCAGAGGATTTTAAACTGCTACTACCGAGATTTTCAAATCAGCCTATGAAATTTAACGGGATTTTCACAAGCGAACCTCTACTCTATTTTGAGAAATCGAGAGTAAGTGCAGGTGCAAACAAAGATACTAATGTAAGTTCTAACTCAACATTTAAGAGCTGATATAAAATAATTCGAAGTCATAAATTAAATACGTGTTATCTAGTGTTTTCGTGTTAGCAAAAAGGAGAACGGTAGGGCTCCCCGAATAACAGCGCGCACGAGTACAATGCTATTCCTCGCCTGCATTAAAAGAAAACTAATCACGGAGGAAATGACCACTTGATCCTAATAGCAGATCCTTGCTCGGTACTCTGTGAAAGATCAAAACAGCAGGGCGGTGCTTAGTCCCCTCTCCAGGAATTCCTCTGGGGCTCAGAGCTGGCCCCTGCCTGCAGAAAATCGCCGGGGTTAAATACCCGGCGCCCTTCAGCCGCCACCCCGCTTATTCACAGCACAAGCCGGGCTTGTACCCAGACGCGTTTGTGGCACGGCCAGACTTCCCACGTTTCCCAGCACTGTTACTTTAACCTGATCCTCCAGTGCTTGGGAGCTCGAACGCCTCGGCAGGCTTTACCAACAGGAGCGCAGCTTCTGACCCGCGGGCATCATCCGAGCGCGCAGTTATCAGCCCGGGTGTAGCGCTGTTTTTATGGACCTTTCCGCTATCAACTCTCGACAGTTTCCAGTCTGCCCGGTTCTCCTTTCCGAGCACACGAGCACCTGTTAATCTCGGGGTGAGCAGCTCGCATTAACCACTCAGACCCTGGTGCAGCCTCCGGGGTGGCTGCTGGCAGCACAGTGCACCAGCACTCTCGTGTCTGCGATTAAAACACACCTGGTCTAAGCAAGGCTCTCTGGAGCTGAAGGTTTTGCAATAGTTCTGTACAATCTGCCTCTCGATCTTTCTGTAAAGCCCCAAAAATCTGTTTGCCTAAGTGTCACACTGCAAGAAGTTACCTGCATGGGCTTGATCAGCACTGCCCTGCTCCATCTGAGAAGAGTTAACCCACTACTTCCCTAGCTGCAAGCATACAGATTTGATTGAAAATACAGAAATGTAAATGTAACACCTTCCCCCCATCATTGCTGCAGTGTTTTGGAATTGCCTCCTTGGACTTGCAGCCTGTGATGCCACCATGGGCCACAGCTCCCCAGGTTTGATCAGCTGGACAGGACACTTTGCTCGAGGACATGTGGAAGTTTGCTGGGTTTGAGTTAACTTAACTTCGTAGGAGTGTTCAGTTTCTTCATAGTGGCTGGTGTGGGACTGCGGTTTGGAATTGTGCTGGAAGCAATGTTGGTAACACAGGGATGTTTTACAGAGCCAAGGCCTTTCCTGCCCCTCACCCACCAGCGAGGAGGCTGGGGGTGCCAGGGTGTTGGGAGGGGACACAGCCAGGACAGCTGACCCCAAATGATCAGAGGGATACCCCAGACCATATGGATCATGCTTAGCACGTAAAGCTGAGGAAGAAGAAGAGGGGGAGGTTTGCAGTGTTGGTGTTTGTCTTCCCAATTCACTGTCATGTGTGATGGAGCCCTGCTGTCCTGGAGATGGCTGAGCACCTGCCTGTCTGTGGAAAGCAGGGAATTAATTCTTTGTTTTGCTTTGCTTGTGTGCACAGCTATTGCTTTACCTATTAAACTGTTTCTATCCAAACTTGGGAGTTTTCTCACTTTGACCCTTCCCATTTTCTTCTTCATCCCACAGAGGACAGTGAGTGAGGGGCTGTGTAGAACTTAGTTGCCATCTGGGGTAAAACCACGACAGCAAGTGAAACATTTCACTTTACTACGTGGGATAATGTCTCTCTCTAGTGGCTAGGTACAGTCACTATAGCCACATGCTTGCATTTCGGATAGCATTTCTAGTTAAACAATCACTGCCATGATCAAATTCTCTGCTAAAGGTCCCAGGTTAAAACAGTTTATTGAGCATATCATCAATATGCAGTCCTGACTTCACTAAATCTAATTAGAGAATGTTTGTTTTGCAAGGATTGTTAGCTGGTTACTTCCACAGAAAGAATATTGCTTACAAAGAGGTGGAAGTTGGTGAAAATATCCAAGGCTTGGGAATTTGTTTCTAACTAAATGTATCTCAGCCAAACTAAAGCTTTTGGCACTGTTCGTCTTGGGACACTTTTGAAATCCCAAGTATATACAATATTTAGAGGGAGGTGAGAATAACTTTTCCCCTCAGCTCCTGATGTATTTCAACTTCTTGTTCTCCTAAAAGCCAACAGAACATTTAAGTGGGGGAAATTCTAATTAAAAAGGGTGATGTTTGAGTGTTAAAAGGCTGCTAACTTGATAAGGTTCTCCTTTCCTCTCCACTTGCTCACAAGCAATAATTCAGTTCAAATGGTCAGTGACTGAAGGCCAGATATTTAGAAGTAATTAGATGCAAAAAAGAGAATAACAAAGCACCTAGAAGGAAATTCTGAAATCTCATTGAATGCCTGCCCTGTTATAGATCCAGTTTTCTCTAAACAATAACTGACCTGCACTCTTACTGATATGCAACAGCTGTTTGGTAAAAATAAAGGAGGAATTTCAGTCCAGCCTTTAGTGTCCAACCAGCACCAGGGTCATTGACGTTGTTGGGGTTACAGCAAGACACCAATGGGAGGCCCATACTGCCACTGTCCAGGTTATGTGCAACTCTGAGAGATTTCCACCTCTGAGCCTGCCTGTTCTCAACAAGAGCTGTTAAACCTCATGACTGAAAAACCTCATTATGGTGTTTTTAGCACACCTGACCAGTTATACCAGCACGAAGTGTGAAACGGAAATCTGTTGCAGATGTCTTGCTGATGCCTTGGGAAGGCTGCCCTAGAACAGAGGCTAGACAGAGTTATAGATTAAGTAGGGATTTATTAAAAGGATCTCCTCCATGGATCCACCTTGGGCAGCACAAGAGCCCAGCCAAGGCTACACCCAAGATGAACCAAAATGGGCACAAAATGCACAAGCGCTCCCGGGGTCTCTCACTTTGATCAGTTCTGCTTCATTTGCATTTTGGGGTTCATTGTCCAGTTCCAACTTCAGCCCATGAAAAGTCCCATCCTGCTTATTTTTATCTCCCCAGCCCACGTTGTTTGTGCTCCTGGGCCTGAGATTTGGATTATTTGTCCTTGGTCCCCAGCTAGAGAAGGAATTATTTTGTCTCCCTGCTCTGTGAAGAGAGCTCACCATCGCCTAATGTGAAGCCCAGAAGTGCACACAAAAGCAGCACAGAATCTGAAAAATATAAAAGCTAAATCCTGAGGCATCATTCTCAACACAGTGGAAATTTGCTGCAGCCAATGGGAGAGATAGGAACTGCAGGAGAGAAAAAAATCCTGGATCAGGAGGGGATGTGTTCTAGTGCTAGCAAATAAACCACTGCTTTTGCATGTGGCTAAGCCAAGAAGGGAAACTTTGGGATGGGGAACAGCAGGGAAAGCACTTCTACCAGATTACAAACAAGACATTAATTGGGGATGGGGAAATAATATCCTCATATTCTCCCAGGGCTGCCAAACAAATCTGTGGCAGACAAACAAGATCTGGGATTTCATTCCAGTTTTTTAGTCCCATTCTGCATTTTCTAAACCATACTATTTTCTGCTTAGGACAAAATAGACCAAACACAAAACCCCGATCAAATGAGATCCTCGTCAGAGATGAGCTGTGGGACTGATATTTTAATATTAGCACATAGATTACCGTATCTTGACAGGCTCTGGCACTGCATTTATCGGGGGCAAAGAAAGGTTTTGCCTATCAACTCAGTGAAATGGCAAAATTTGAACTACTGCATCACACGCAGGACATTTTGCTAGCCCTTCTCCCAGGACCAGGACTAGCAGATAAACCGCCCTGACACAAGAAGAACCAGGCTGTCCTCTCCTGTGGCAGGAGAGTAGATGCACCTAGAGGACAGCTAGGAATTCCTTCCTGGCACTACCCGGGGTCTGTCCCACTCTGGGCTGTGCCCTGCTGCAGCTAATGGCACATTTCAGCAGGGAATAAGGCCTGTGAATTGCAGCTGGGCGTGAATATTGATAATAGCGGCCAAACACTGTGCTTTCTATCTCCCCTCCCAGGAGGGGTAAAGTGCTTTCTTAGCAAGGGTGAGACAGTGCTTCCAGGGAGGAAGGAAAGGGAAAATTGTCTCCCATTTCAGCTGCCTCAGGGCTCACTATTGCTTGTACAAAAACAAATGAAGCTGCCACTTACTTGGGAGAAGGCAGGATGAGACCCTAATTTTCCTGCCAGACAACACACCCTCATAATTATGTATTCAAACCATATTTTGATAATGGTTCCTTACAGACTAATTAATATGAATGCTTAAGAAGTCTAGTTTTAATATGTTGGTACTGAAGGAGAGACTGCAGTCCTGTGGGAGGTTATATGTATTTCCCACTGATGAGTACCTTAAATCTTAATGCCTCTGAAGAGAGGGGAACATATGAATCTACAGAGCCAGATACAAATGCTTCTTTTAAAGGATGGATTTTATACAATTAAAAATCCGTTTTCTTGGGAGCAACGGCGAGGATTATTTTTAGTTTCTAATAGATGTGTCTCTGAGGTCTAATATAACATGCAAACTCCGAAGCTTTTCCTGCCATCTAGAGGTGTGGATTCTCTGGTGACTCACAGAGTGAGTTGCCTTTATGGCACGTCTCTCACCACAGCACTAACAGGGGCTTTTTCCTCTAACCAGATAGAAGTTTTCATTAACATTGCAGGGACTTAGCAACTTTGAATACACTGCCTTTCTTGATGATGAGCACAAAAGTTCCTGGGGAAGGATGGGCAAAGAGAGATCAATTACCAGGTAATACCTGTTCCCTCATGTAAGTGGTTGCAGAGCAAAAACAGATGTAAAATGAAAATATCCCCTTTCTTAAAACAAACAAAAAGCCCAACAACAGCAAGAGCAATGGAAATCAGTGCTAATGATCTGACTCACAGGGCTCTCATCATTAACAGGAACTGACTCATTGCATTTCCTAGAAATCGCCATGATGCTGTTTTATCTGCCCTTGGTGTCTTGGGAGCAGAGTGGACAGAAGCAGCTAGCCCCATGCACAGGCCATGGTGGCAGGTCTGGCTGGGCCCAGGGAAGCAGCTATACTTGGCTTTTTGCATGCCTGATGTACGATTGTCCCTGCACTGAACACAGATTGCCACGAGAGATAAAGCATGTTGTGAGTCCTGAGGGTTACCACCAGTACTTTGATCAGTTCAAGGATAGTTGTGACCATCTAAACAGTTTAGATCAGTGTTTCTGCTTCTGGTCACAGAGGTTTCTGCTTCCTGCCACAGGGGAAACAAACACTGTAGCTCAAGACCACGTGGGTCTGCAGGTACCTGTGAGCTGTTTGATGTAGATAAGTGGTGTACAAGACTAGTACATGGTCCCTGTCACAGGACACTGCAGCTGAGGGTTAAAGCAGAGCAAGACAGCTCTGAGAGTGAGGTGCCAGGGCTCATAAACCCTGGCCATCATGCCCTAGCACTGCTTCCCTCCTTCCAGGAAAGCCACAGCACAAGCACCAGCCTCATCCAGTGCCAAGGCACAACCAGAATAACAGTGCCAAAAGTCTTCAAAAAGCTGGATCCTGGAGTGGAGGGCATCATTAATTCTGATTCCTGTTCCTCCTAGTGCAGCTCAAGTCATGCTTAGTCATTTTTCCTAGCCCATTTTGCCATCTGCTGTTCTGTCCTTTGCAACAGCTGACAACATTGCAAGGACATGAGAGCTTCCATGTGATGGTTGTTTTAAAACACACATTGTGCTCTGTTGCCAAATATTTTTGTTACTGAAGAAGACAGAAGCCTTGGCTGTGGCTGAGAATCTATTGTTTGAGGTGTGATAAGAGCAGAACAAAAGGATGGTATCTAATTAATAATAAAACAAAAGCCTAAATATAACTCCAAAGACAAAAGACAAAGGAGCAGAACAACACAAGGAGGCAACATATTTAGCTTTATAAACAAAGCAGAAGTCACCTAAGCCGAGTTAAATCTTTTTGTAGTCATCCCCACAAAGAATGTTTTTAATCTAGAGCTGGAGAAAGATAACTTGTAAAACTATGTAAAGAATGTTCCCTGGGAGCTCAAGAGACTTCTTGTAGGACCACAGAGAAAAGACAAAGTAAAGGTGGTGTCATTGTAGGTGACCAGAGTAGAAAGCCCACCCCTCTGGTGGTAGCTGTATGGCAGCTACACTGAAGCCAAGAAAAATCCTTGGATCCCTTGTCTGACAGTCTGTGAAGTCAGGCAGCACCCAGAAAATGCCAGTTTTGGTGCTGCATTCAGTTCACCTGGGCAGGCAGTGGGCACTAACTCAGCAGCCCCTAGAGAAAAGGGAAGTGTCAAGTGAAAGTGGAAAATTAACTACTTTGCTCACCTCTCAAGGTAATCCTGGCAGATCAAAGCTGAAGCACAACAGAAGGCGGCTCAAGGAAATTTAAACTCCTTTACTACTTATCCTTTACTTCTGCAGCTGAGATCTAGGTGGCTGGCAGAGAATTCCCATGAACACCACTTCCCTTTGAAATGTGTGCCCTTAGTTAATCTGAGGGAGTCCAGATCTGCAGACATTCTTAAAAGGTCTGTCTTTTGAAGGGATATATTTAGAAGGGCAATGCTGCCTGAAAAAAATGAAAGCTAATACAGAAATAAACCTTCCTTCAGGTTTTGCTGAATAATCTTCTGACTAACACAAGTGGTCCAATTTCCAGCTCTACCACCAATTTCCCATATGCTTTAAGCCAAGCTAAATTTTTGGTTCATATGTTCCCTTATATATACAATTATATACTCCATATTAAAATATTTACCTATGTTGCAACTATAAGATGTGTTTTATCCAGCTCATGTGTTTCATGTATACATTATACTACATTAATCTCGCCCACTGCCTTATCTATGCAGCCCATAAATTTCAAAAGGATGAATTTCATAAAGAAGCCCTTACCATTACAGGTTATTAATTTAGTTTGCTCTGGAACTGCCACTAAAAATGACAGCAGCTGCTCCTGGCTCTGTGCTGTGCCATGCCTCAAATCCCACCCTATCTACAGCTGTGACACAGAACATTTAATCTCTGTGAGCTGTGTGATGAAGAAGAGGTGTCCCTGACTAATTCTCCTTCTCCTTTTCCCCAAAACCGATCCCAACTCCACAAAACTGACCCACTCACCCTTTAACCCCTAGCTATACTGTCAGGATTACTCTGTTCATAAAGAGGCCCAACCAGCAGAATTTGGAGCTACTGTGTGACATAGGAGCACAACTGCCAGGTTATTCATTTTATCTCTCCCAGAAACCTGCCAGCCTCAGACAGGTAACTGTGCAAATGAGCAGCTGACAGAGCCCAAGCCAGTATACATAAAAATGGTAGGCACTCTGCATTTGTTCTTGTAGATTTTATGCATGCCTAGGAGCAATAAGCATGTATGAGGTACTCATTTGGGCTTGATAAGGCAAAGAAAAATCAGTCACAAATAAAGTGATTTTCTTTCCAAAAGGTCCAGGATTTTTGGGTGCATTTTAATGGTCTAGCTAAAGGTTACACAAACCCCACTGTTTTGAAAATTGTCATGAGGGATCAGGAAGGAAGGGACTTCCCAAAGACTTCAAGTAGAGGATGGAGTTCATCCTAATGCAGCACTCAAAGACCTTCAGAGAGTGCATTCACAGGGAATAATGCTGCAACAATATATTAGTTAGAATGTGGAAGTGTTCAAGGCCAGGCTGGATGAGACTCTGAGTAATCTGGTCCAGTGTGTGGCATCCCTGCCCATGGCAGGGGTTGGAAATATAAGATCATTAAGCACCCTTCCAACACAAACCATTGTATGATAAATTGAAATTTATCATAGATAATCTTCATTTCCATTCTACTTCATTCAAAAATGAAAGGGACCCAGTGGAAGAGAACCACACTTTCAGGGAGAAGTTTCAGTGCATGAGGAAAGAGAGAAAGGAAGTTGCTCAAGCCTATGTTTTCCTGCCATGGTCTAGCACCAGGGTCTGGTAAAATACTTCTACAAAGAAAAGAAATCCTCTTTTTCCATTATGGACAGAGAGATATTTTGGTATATAGGTAAGATTTATCTCCACTGACTGAAAAATTTGGTTTCCTTTTTATGGTAAATCTACAACTATATGGATTGCAAAGATGTCACATCACACAGAAATTATAAACACTTGAAAAGTAAGCAAAAAAACAACAACAACAAAAAAAAAAACTTCCCAAACACTGTAACACTCAGAAGACTAATTTTTTTTATGGAATAAGGTGGGGTGAACCTGTTTTTTGCTTCATTCAGCTTGCACCTACTTTATGTGACAAAGAACATTTCTGTCAGAGTTAGATACAACCATCACACTTGTGTGTCCACCATAACCAACAAACCAAATAAGACCAGTGCAGTTGTTGTACACCTAACAAATCAACTTGAGAATCAAACCAACCAAGAATTCTATGGGACACACAATTAATTTTACTTATAGCTGAGTTTAAGGATGGCCTACATTTTAGATAAATGCTGATTGAAATATCTTAAAAGCCTGTTGTATACATTTTTTTTCTGATGTTCTTTTTCTTCTAGCAGACAGCTTTATTTATTTGCTTATAAAAAAGTGTTTTTTTGTTTCAGAGTTCAAATTCAGATTTTCAGCTGCACTTGTACCTTGTGTACTGGTATTTTACTGTCTCTGTGACTTCTCAAACAATCATGTGTCCTCTCAGACCCACAGAATTAATAATTATATCCTCCTGATGTTGAGGACATGGGAAATGAGGCACGTAAAATGGAAGGCCTTTGTTTCTGGAAACACTTGTGTGCATTGGATATGTACTCCTGGTATGTCTTGGAGCCTGCCACTGGGGTGAGGTGAGTCACCCAGAAAACATGTGCTTAAACAGCCTGCAAGATGAAACTTGTGTGAGAACACAAGGAAAATAAGTGTCAGTATGGGGAATGGATTTCATTTTTTCCTGTTTTAATCATCCATGACATTTTCTGAATACTCCTTTGTTCTGAACAATGTAAATAGTGACACAGCCATTTTTCAGATGTGCTGTATAATGTGACCAACTCCTTAAAATACTGGATACGGTGCCTTAGTATCCATTACATCTCCTAGGCAAGGGATTCAAGAGCAGATGCACAACTTTGTTTTGCAGAATCTCTGTTTACCTCTGCATCTTTCCCCCAAACAACTAAAGTAAAATTAAACTGAAAAACAAAAGTTAAATGTTAAACTGTTTTACTGTTAATGAACAGTAAAATCTTAAAGTACAAGTCTGAATTTGGAGAAAAATAAATTAATATAAAAGCAGATTTCAGATTTAAATGTCCAAAATAATGCATTATTAAATATGAATGTAACTAATTTTTGTTTTGTTTTGTTTTCTTTTAGTTTGAATTACTATTTTGTTCTTGGCTGCAAAGACACTGTGACCAATATCTTCCCCTTGAGAGATACACGGTCAAATCTCTGGATACAGAAGTAAGTTTAATCTTTGTAATGTATCTAAGTGCTAAATTCTTCAGGTTCAGTGTAATTGTTAGTCTTCAGACTGTTCTTTGAAGCTCTTGTCATGGTCTGAATTGTTTGGAATAAGCATGAATTGGTTCACTGGCTCAGGCTGAAGGAGACTCTCAGGAATCCTCTGCCAGCTCTTTTTTTCAAGAGCTATTGACAAACACTTTGGTCAGTATTCTGTCCTGCAGTCACCCCATGAATTCCTGTTCTTCTGCTGAACTTGATGTGCTTTGAAAAGAAGCCATTGCATCCTGAAGGACAGAATGACAGTTCTAGCAGGTAGCATGGACTTGGCATCCCATAGTACTTACCGCTGTGGCATTTCAATATAATTCTTTAACGTGGAGCTGTGGAAAATTGTTGCTGATACTGCATTTCATGTTATTCTGCCACTGACCACACCTCTGGAGTTTAAATGTCATGCAACCTTAGTACCAAATCTCATGTTTTACAGCATAAGCTTACCAGCAGTTCACAGATATGCAAGTGGAATTTCTTCATTCATTGTGTCCAAACCGAAGCCCCAGCACTCTTGGACAACAGGCTAAAATTTAGCTGGCTGTTATCCATCTTTTAAACCTTTGTCACTTGAGGCTAACACATCCCTTGCACATCCAGTGGGGATCATACCTGGTAAACACACTCACAGGGAATTTTCATATATCAAAGTGTAGTCTCTTTCACTTACACCATATTCAGCACATATTGCATGTATAAAATACTATGGTATATAAAATACTATGTATCCTCTTGTACTATACACCATCAAAAGGCCTTTCCTGTAATGGTCTCTTCAGAAATTATTTGCCAGCTCTGTCACACTGAACACACACACATGCACACTCCTATAGCAACCAGCCTCTTTGATTTTTGGAACAAATTTCTCTCTCCATGGAGTTAGAGTCCCAGATAAAAAGGTCTGGGAAGATATGTAGGAATATAATGGAACCAAAATCCAGTCCATCAACTTACTCAAGAGAAGATCAATACAGAAGGATTAGGAAGCTGGATTTTTCCAATACTGTCACTACAAAGCAAAGTTGTATCTGTTTGGTTGCTCTAATATGGGAAAAGGAACACGTGCTGGTAGAATGCTGCTAATGTTGAGCAAGAGGGAAGCTGGACAGTGCAACAGTCACTTTTTCATTTGGAAAAAGCATAAAAAACAAATGAGACAAGGAGTGAAGAGCAGAAAGAGTAGGGACCACTACTACGACCAGCTCCTTAGGCACACGGAGATGTGGGAAGAGCAGGTGAACCACATGGCATCAAGGGTTCCCTGAGGAGAGAGACAGCAAATGTTGGAACTGGGACAGCGGCAAGTGCCCCAAGGACATAGAGAACATGAACATTTTCTTCAGGTAAATAGAAGTTGTGAAAAAACACTGAGAAATATCCTTCCCACTTTTCATGTCTTCCCTTACTAATTCAGGCTGTAATCTTAGATGCAAAGAGTTTGTTTCCCATGCAATGATACCCCTGCTTTAAAAAGTTGTGCAGTTGTCTTTTGAAACATGCTGGGCACATCTACATGAGGCCAGTGACCATGGTACACAGATTCCCAAGTTGGCACACAGAGCTAGGGGAAGAGGCTGGTGTTTCACACAATGGCCTGGGTTCAAAGAAACCACAAAAACCACCTCATTCCAACCCCCTGCCACGGGCAGGGACACCTTGCACTGTCCCAGGTTGCTCAGAACCTCATCCAGCCTGACCTTGGACACTTACAGGGATCCAGGGGCAATCACAGCTTTTCTGGGCAACCTCTGCCAGGGCATCATCTTCCTCAGAGCAAGGAATTTCTCCCTAATATCTAATTTAAACTGAATTTTTAAACCACTCTCTAAGTCTGAAGCTATTCCCCCTTGTTCTGTCACCCCAGAGGGACCCCAGTAAAGGGTCTCTCTCCATCTTTCTCGTAGACTCCCTTCAGGAACCTGAAGGCCACAATGATCTCACCCCAAAGCTTTTCTTCTACAGGCAGAGCAATCCCAATTCTCCCACCCTTTCCTAGCAGCAGAGTAGTCCGTCCCTCTGCTCATCCTGGTGCCTCCTCTGGACTGGCTTCAGCAGCTCCAGGTCCTCCTGTGCTGGGGCCTCACCAGAGTGGGGCAGAGGGGCAGAGTCCCCTCCCTATGGGGTGGGGGTGACACCTCGCTCCACTGCACAGCACCAGGGTTTACACCAGCCTGCACTGTGTTAGAGGACAAGTTTTCTTGTTCCACACACCCAATCTGGTTTCCAGTGTCAGGTGCATCTGGGCACAGCTATAAATAAATTCAGAGCTGGTGTGCTGAGCAAAGTGATACCTTCCAATTGCAATTGAACAAATCTTGAGGAGTAAGTATTTATCTCTGGCAAAGGATCTAAGTAACGTCACACTACTAAGTAAGCTACTCCAGGAAGGCTGCCCTTAAAAATAAATACATTGTAATGCAATGCACTTGCACTTTTGATTCTTCAACATTAACAGATGCAAAATTTTTCTGACTTTGTTCCATTAAAAAGACCACATATTTGACTTAATGCTGCTATATATTCTCAATGCCAGTGCTTTCTTTGCTTTCTTCCAAGGGACACAAACCTAATTTCTTAAGAAACACTACTGGTTTCTATATTAATGAACTGAAGCACAAAGTATGTCTAGTAATCTCCTACCTAATTTTTTTTATTTATGTCATTAATTCCACAGCATAAATACTGAAAAACAAACATAGATACTTCTAAATATGAAAAGTAAAAACAACACAGTGATATTCAATTTCATAGTATGATGTCACTGTGAATAAGCTTGCTATTTTGTATAACATTTCTATATATCTCTACTTATGGAATCTTCTCTGAGAACATAAAGCTTTTTGAAGGAGGTAAACACCATCATCTAGAAACATATCTATATATATATGTCATATATATATATATAAATTTTTATGTAAAAATATATACTGATATATATATATATACATAGATATATATAGGAATTTTCTCTTAGCTCGAGGATTAATTTTAATCTATCTTGCTAGTAAAAGCTGCAATCCCTTTTCTCCTGATTTAAGGAGGAAACTACAGCTTTGAGCAGTGATGTACCACTTTTCCAGACTCTCAGCTGCTGGGACTGATGGGTAATAGTTACCCCAGATAATCAGTATGCATGGCCAGTGGTCAAAACAGGATTGACCTACTGTACATTTGATGCATGTTTTGTAAAAATGACATGCTTGTACTCATTGATCAGGAATATAAACCCCTTGTTATGGACAAGACACATGTGGGTGTGAGGCAGGAAATAATAAAATAAATGTTTAAAAACCCAAACCAAATCCAAGCAGAATCCACAGGTATTTTTTGCAAACCCAACATACGCAGCTTTTAAATATGTCCAAAAGCATTCAGATCCCTGCCCGGAGATATTTGGGAAAAAAAAAATCTCTAAGCCCTAAGAGGTCTTGCTGGTTCTCACTCACTTCTTACTCTGTATGCCACTTCTATTTTTATCCTCCAAGTCTTACACAATTGTCAATTCCCTGGATGAGATGTGCTGCTCATAATTTCCCACAAGAACAATCATTTTCACCTGCTTGCCTCCATAAACCTGGTATTTATCCATATCGCCCTCCCAGGCTTCACAGTCAAGCAGGAATGAATCGGCTGCCAGCACAGGGCAACTACGTCATGAGCAGGTCAAAGGAGGTGGTCATTCCCCTCAGCTTGGTATTTGTGAGAGTAGTTTTGGACACCAACAGGCAGGAAAAGCATCAGCAGAGAGCCACTGTGACAGCCAGGGGCTGCAGTAGCTGCCCTGCGAGGAAACACTGAGGTTCAGCCCCAGAAAAATGGCTCTGGGGGGTCCTGCAGGGATCTTAGAAATAAAAGGGAGCCAGACTCCTCCCAGAGATGCACAGGAAAAGGTCTAGAAGCAACGAAATTGCTTGCAAAGAAATTCTAACTGGACCAAATAAGAAAAAAAAAAATCATCTTCTTCTGAGGCTGGTGCAGAACTGGAAAAAGTGCAGAGGAGATGCAGATTTTCTAAACTTAAATACAGACCTGAAATACTGATCAAGATGGCCTTGCATTGAGCAGGAGGTCAGATTAAACAACTTTAACAAGTCTTTATGACCTTAATTGTTCAGATTCTCTGATTAATCTGTTCCAATTTTCCCTCCCCTCAGCATGTAACAACTTCTATATCCTGGGCACTGCTTCTTTCTGTGTTACATGGCATATTAATTGTATCAAATGAACTGTGCCATCTCTAGAAATTACAAGGTACTCATCACAGCATTATTAGTTCTATTTAAGAGCCACTGCACCTGCATGCATTGAAATATAATTCCCAGGTTCCTCTAAGTTGATTTTAATCTTCATTCAGAATAAAATTGCTGTGTATGACGGAAGAGGAATAGGAAACTGGAGATTCTCTTTCCAGGTAGCTGCAGGTGAAGATGTCTCTGCCTTAAATAGCTCTGTGATAGATAAGCACCAGGGGTACTCAAGGATAGATTCAACAACTCATCACTCTAACCTGAATCAAACTAAAAGGGGGTCACAAATGGCCATTGGATTTCTGCAAATTGAGGAAATGCCATTCATCTCTGCATATATGTTAAATTCCTTAATGCATAGAGGGGTGAAAAGCCAGTCTTGATTGAGTCAAGCCAATTTTGCTTTTACAAATACAAGGTCAATTGAAGAGAAAGGATGACCTTTATTTGGTAAAAAAAAATCTTTGATACATGTTATTCAGTAACAGCAGGTGTCTTGATGCTAGCTTTTAAAACAGAAATCTCATTGCCATTTCTGCTTGCTTTAATGATGGTGTTCTGCTTAGTCCTGGGCATTGGAAGTTCAGTAGCTCCCCAGAATTTCACACTTTGCCTTTTTTCCTAGGCCCTCATTGCAAGAAGGCAATATTTTACTGCAAATGGAGGAAAAAAGCCAAAGGCCTAATTTGCTGAATGCACAAATTAGAACAAATACAACATCCTTAAATGTAACAGCCTTGGGTTTGAGTTTGTGTGTAATTTTAATTTTGAGAGCCTGACTGATTATAAATTATGTCCACTTTTATTCAAGTAAGTTCTCTGCTGCTGCTGTGGTATTGGACATACCATAGTGAGCACAGCAGACCTTTTCACTGGAGGAGGGATATCTACTTTGGGTTTTACAGTTCTCTGTTACAAATTAGGCCACAGCAGATGGAGTGCTTTTCGACCTCGACTGAGTTGCAGCATTTGTGCACCCCAGTATCCATGCCTGGCGTGACACAGAACAATCCTGAAGGCTTGCTGATCACCAAATAATGCACAAAAATATCTTCTCTTTTACCCCAGGATGCTTGGCAACCCTGACAGCTGCTCCTGCTTTGGCTGGAACGTGGCAGGGATGTGACACACTCTGGTTCTGCTGGTACTACAAATGGCAGATCCCTGACAGGAAAATTGAGTTACATTATCTGCAATTACAGTCTCTGGAATTCCATGGCAGGCAAAAAACTGATCTTTCAAGGAAGACTTGCTGCTTTAGCATGTGAGGGATCTGCTTCCCAGAAACACAAACAGGAGTCAGACACCACAAGGTTTCTTCAGTGCTTGTAAACAAGCAAATACCTAACTCAACTCAAGGACAGCAAGGCAGTCCATGTATCATGGTTCCTCTTTGCTGTCTGGCTTGGAATTTACTGCAGAAGTTCCCTAGGCTTGTGGCTGTGAACCCTAATGCTCCATTGCTCCTGTATGTCTGCACAGAGAGTTTTGCAAAAACATCCATCACCAGTGTGATTTCTGCATTTGCCTTGGAATACATCAGGATTAATGTCTTCAAGTACTTTGGTGCTTCCTACAAAGCACCATTGTGCTGTCCACTCTTCACTGCCAGATTTTCATGCACCTATTCTAGCCCTTTGTTCATTCCCAGACACCCTATTTCATGTGTTTAAAGCCCAGGGATTTCCCACACTGGTATAAATCTTCCATAAAGAAAATTTGTTTAATCATTTGTTAATCTACTGAGGATCCTGGAAGAACACATCTCAGCATCTATTGACAATTCCCAACAAGGACTGGAAAATTCACTGTCTTACACCCTGCAGGTCCTAAAAACAATGACAGCTTCTTACCTTTGGGGATTTCAGAAACTGCAACAGAAGAACACTGACAATACATAGAGTTTGAAATCTTGACAACCTGCATTTGCTACCATCCAAGCAGTCAAAATCAATGCCTGGAAGTTATATAGGTTTCCTATTCCAGAACAATTTTAGTGTCTTGCAGAAAATATCACAAAATTAACTGTTGTAAATGTAGTGCCCTGCTGTAATTCTGCTGTTAGCATAGTGACAAAAAATTTACCACTCCTTTATGGACATGGCAAAACATTTCATCCTGTGGACTTTGGATGCCAACTACCACTTAGATTTGCTGGGCTGTGAAGGCAACTGGAGACCTGTAAGAAAGAAACTCCACTGCAGCACTGAAGTGATCACATAAAAACTCTGCAAATTCAGGTCATGGCATAGATCATGGACTGAAAATGTTTGTTAGGTCCAAGATGAACGAAGAGTAAATACAGGTTTAAACCTGGCAAATCCAGAATTGTTTGAATACTCTCAAGAACCGGACAAGACATCTGTGAAGCTTTTAAAGTATGAAAAACACCAGTACATAGAAGGGTACAAGGTAGGGTTTGGTGTAGTGATTATTTTAAAGCCACTTAAGCAACTTCAAATAACTTTTATTGCCTGCACTTACTGGGCACGTCTCTTGCCATGAGCTCTCCTCCTTGCTTGTTTCATTTGTGGCATATTTATCCCAGAGATAAAATATCTTTACTACAAGTATGTTAGCTACCATGAGCTTGGGAGATCAGGGAACAAGGTGAGGACCTTTTAAGACCTGTTACAACTTCCTGAACAGGGCCCTGCCTCCTTAGCTGCTGAAGCAGCCTCCTTGGTCAGCCTGTGTGGTACCCTGGGAATCTGATTATATGAGGCTGTTGTGGTGAGCACCACTGTCATTTTCAGGAAACTTTCTGCACAGAGACATTTTTCAGCAAAGTTCGTGCACAACTCCTTCAGCATTTTACATCTGAGAAGTGTTGCTCCTGAAGAATGTAACAGTGTAAATAGAAATGTCTGAGTACAGATGGGAATTTAGAGGATCATGGGGGGGAAAAAAAGTGTTCCCTTCAAATGAGCTTTACCTGCCAGGAATCTTTAGTGAATAAATTAAAGGAAGCCTTTATTCAGTAAATCTTGCTCCCACACACTCTTCCCTGCACCATTTTGAAAGAATTGATTTTGTTTTCAACAAAAAAAAAAAAAAAAAAAAAGAAAAAGAAAAAAAAAAGGAGAAAAGGCCAGTTTGTGAAACAGCTTAAAAATAATTTAAAAATTCATATGTAAAGCTAGTTCATCTCACTTATTTAAACCACAGCCTATCTCTAATCAAGTCTAAGGAGTGGCATTTCTTCTATAAATAGCCCCTTTGCACATCCATTTTCCAGCTCCCTCTTTGAAAGAAAATTTAATTTTGTCCAATGATTGCATTGGTTTCACTTCAGATTTGGCTTCCAATCTGTGTATTCTAGACCAATGTCCAAACCCTTTAAAAAACAACTATCATGCTCTTGTTATTTGTTCCTTCCTAGGGATGACAGGTTGAGACTGGTGCTGCTGGTGGTGTGGGTTACACTGCTCACCATTTGCAAACATTTTGAGTCATATTTTGATGAATATTAAGGAAATGGTGCTGCTCAATTTTACAATATACCTGAACCTTACTGTTTTACTTTTCTTTCAGGCCATAGAGCTTGAGAATGGAAAACAAAATTTCTAGAGTTTTGGGAGAATATGGTTTTTAAATTTATCTTATATTTTTTCAACACTGTTTCCACACACATATTCAAGAGCACAGTACCCTAAGTTATTTTGGAGAGGTATTTTAGGAAATACCCAAGTATGTTCTCAAGGTGACTGACTTTACTCTCCAATTATGATGCACTGAAGTAATTGCATATTAGTTTACCCATGGTCTAACACTTCACATTTATTTCTCTCTGGAACATAGGCTATATTTTCCCTCAGAAGCAGCTAGTTAAATCCTATCTGTATTTTTTTTTTAAATAAAATAAAGTGAAGGAGCGTATCCTGCCAGCACAGTTCAAGACCTTGCTAGTATCCCCTTCCCATTTGTAACTCAATGAATTTGTTAAAATAGGCTGCACTTTATGCTGGATGAAGACTTGGATTCCATAACGATAGGCAGTGGGAATTCATCAGTCATGGGCTCTGATTGGCTGCTAAATAACAAAATGAAAAGCTCTCTTTTGTTGAAACTGTGCAAGAAATAAAGAACAATAAGGTCTTTTATCAGAGTTTCTTCCTGTACACTATCTATTGCCATCACCAATCAAGTATAGTAAAGAACAAAACACAAATCCCTTCCAAGATTACTTTAAATCTGATAATTTCTACCTGTGAAAAACAGTGTATTTAGGGGAATTTGAATACTGCATTTTACTTCTACTTACAAGTAGGACAAGGTTTAGATTAGATAATAGGAAAAAATTATTCTGTGTGAGAGAAGTTGTGGATGCCCCATTCCTGGAAGTGTCCAAGGCCAGGTTGGATGGGGCTTTGGTCTGGTGCAAGGTGTCCCTGCCCATGGCAGGGGGCTGAAACAAGATGGTCTTTGAGGTCCCTTCCAAACCAAAGCTTTCTGTGGTTCTGTGTATTATAACAAGGTACAAAACAGAAGAAGCAACAGATGATCTGTAAATAATCCAGGGTTTATAGAAGACCTGGCCATCACCAATATATTCTCCATGTAACAGTCATATGATCTATTCAGTAGTCTTTATGGAAAATCCAAAGTACTGAAGGAAGAGACCTAGATGAAAAGACATTACAAAGCCCTTTACCTGGTGATGCCTAAAGAGGCTGCCTGGAACAGGGGCTGGGCAAAGTTAAAAGAATACAGTAGGGATTTATCAAAAGCCTTTCAAAGGATGCACCTTGGGCAGTGCAAAGGCCTGGGCAGGGCTACACCCAAGGTGGACTCTGAGCAACAAGTTTTCACACTTTTGTAAGTTTTGGTCCATTTCCATATTGGGCTTAACTGTTCAGTTGCAGCTCCAGGCTGTGCAGTCCCATCCTCCCAGTTTGGTCTCCTCCATTCCCTGTTGTTTGCACTTTTTGGGGCTGAAGCTGCAGTGGTGTCCTTGGTTCTGGGGCTGGAAAAGGATTGTTTTGTGAGACAGAGCTGTGAGGAGAACTTGCCAACACTTTATATGAAGTTCAGAGTTATGTGCTAATGCAGAACAAAATCTGGAAAATATGAAAGCTCAAACTTAAGGCATCAATGGGATTTGAAAGAAAAAGGAAAGCAAGGTGATGACTGGGGAAGGGCAAAGCCATGTGAAGCTGAACACTTCAGAGCTACTGCCACAAGATTCTGCCTGGCATTTGCAACTGCAAGGGATTGTTGTTTGCTGTCATGAATGAATGATGCATCCCCACCTTTGCCAAAGCCAGCACCCTGTGCAGGACACGAAGGTGACACACAGGGCCAGTCACTCATATAAACTCCTCCTATGAGCAATAGTTGAAACACCACCCTCCTCTTTGCTAAAATTTCAACTTACCAAGCAAACGGGCTGCTCAGTGATTTCACACTGAAACATAAGCCACATCATGAGATGGAGAAACCAGCTGTCAGAAAGGTACAAAGTGGCACACCTCATAGCTTGCAGGTATAATCCTGTCCTCATCACTTTTATGGGAGGGGAAGGTGGAAGAGGAATAACTTGCAATGCTGCTAAGGGAGGAGGTGTTCAATCCAAACATATTAAGCATTCAACAAGGTGACCTTCTTAGAGAAACCTAAAAATAATAAATAAATGCTGGACTCCGACTTCTAATTCCTGGAAGAAAGAGTAACAGCAATGAACCATCCTGCAACTCAGGTTGCTGGGAAAGACAGACTAAAAAGAAGAGCTGGATGTGTTCACAGTATGGAGTGATAGAGGAAATAGGAAGAACCAAGGAGGTAAATTCCCTGAAGTTCACAGTGGGGGGAAAAATGAAGCCTTTCACATGTGTGTAGGCCTAAAAATTATATAAATATGTTTTTAAAAGGGGAACATTTTTTTACCTACAAGGGTGAAAGTTTTTGGACAGCTGTACAGTGCCAAATATTTTCCTATGCTGAAAATGTCAGCAAGGTTCTGGCAGGTGCCTTGGAAAACAGAGCCCACTTTTATGCACAGTCAGCATCCCCTTTGGGAGACTCCATTTCCACAGGCTGCACTGAGGTTGTGTTTGGCACCCGAGGTATTTCACAGGAAACAGCAACAACTTTTTGATGGTATAGAGGATACTGCAGTCTGAAGAAGTGTTTTAGCATTATAGGGTTAGAGGGTAGTGGGTGTGGGTGGTAGAGCCTCTATGTATGTTTGGTAAGAGCCACAGATCTGCTAGTTCAACCCTAAAATAAAAAAAATAATAATAAAAAATGAAAACAAACAAAAAACACTACAACAAAAAACATGTAAATAATTGGCAGATGAGAAATAAAAATTAGAAATGCAGAAAATGCAGAAATTAGAAATACAGAAAAGGCAGTAAAACAGTATCAATAATGGTGAGCCACTGCAGAAATTTTTTTGCCTTCTGCAGTTTCACAAATCCTTCAGAGGTCCCAGCCCTGTGTAATACTAACTGCAAAAAGAAAAAGAAGGTAAGATAGTCAACTGCTTAAGTAGAGCAGGCATCCCAGAAAGAAAGGAAAGAAAAACCTTGGCTTCTTATTCCTGCCTAGACAGGAATTCCTCTGTAATCAGTTATGACTCATTTACCCCATCCTAATGCTAAAATATTTCCCTAGCATGCAAATATAGTATATATAAAACTATAAATTCTGCTACTATCAACTCAATAAATTTACTCTTGGGGGAGAAATGGACTGGCAAATTACAGCTTACCATACTGGCATTTTACAAATGAGTAAGTAGAGGTGCTTCCTGGAAAATTTCCAAAGAGGGGCAATGCTGCTACAATGCATAAAAAGTGGACAAATTAGACATGTAAAAAGAAGTCTGTGCAGTGACAAGCACAGGGAAGACTTGGTTAAAGTACGTGTGTGATTCTAAGCAGGAGAGATGGATGTTGAAATGGGTCAGAAACAGTTGGGCCCCAAGAAATGAGGACTGGAGCTAAGAGGGGACAACAGAGATTAAGGCAGGACAGAGGCCTAGGACCTGGATGGAACCAAAAGTTTCATGATGGCTCTGCTCTTCAAAATTATTACAATTATCTTAAAAATAAGCCTTTTGGGTGAGGGAGTTTTCAGGACTACAAGAACAGGCCTGAAAATCTTGACTCAAATATTTCTAAGTATCATCGCAAATGAGCAGTCCTAAATTTAAAAGTTAGAGTTACAATAAAACATGACCAAGAATATTGAACACAGTCAAAGAAAAAGAGAGATTACATGTGGCAAACTAATCAACAGCATATTATCCTGTGTGATTTGTCTTTTCCGTGTTTCAGTCAGACTGAAAATAAATGGTTTTATACTATGTCTACATAGGCAGTGGAATGCAGCTGAGAGTATCATCCCAGATCAAACTGGGGTTAATATTATTTAAAGCAATTCCCTTCTATAGATATTCAGCATCTTCCTGAAGTTGAGAGACTGCCTTCCTCCTCCGCTGGAGAAAGCCCACCTACATACCTACCTACCAATACTGTAATGTGTGCACCTGTGTGGATTCCCTTACAAATCAATTGTTCTGTCAGAAGCATTTGAGAAAATTTACTTGTGATATTTAGGATAGAGGTTCTGAAAGATCTTTATTTTTGCAGTTTGGTAACTTTGACCCTTTGCTATTTCTATTTTGGATTGTGTATGTAAAACTGATGGCACTGTGTGATTTTTTTCCCCCCTATAGCTAGCTCTCAGTCTGCTCCAGCAGAAAGGAAAAGAGTTTTCCCTTGACATCAATTGATGCAGAACCAAATCCTTCAGTGCAAGAAAGGTGATGTTCAGCTGCTCCTGAATTCACACTTTCTCAGCATCAATAAGGAAAGAATCACAACTGCACATGGCCACCACAACCATGCCCTGACAAGCCTTGACCTTTGCCTCTCTGGAAAAACCTGCACTGTTTGAACTTGTAATTTGGCATCACAGCATTGTGGGACTATTTGTGTGCTGAGCAGGTATGCACAGAAGAGTTGGAGGAGTAATGTAGCTTCTTCTTGGTGGGACAACGCTCCCTGGCTACATCTCTGGCAGCAAATTTAGCAGTTCCTGGGAACTTCCCGAAGCCTGGGAATGTGATCATCTCTGCTGTTAATCCAAAAGAGTGGTGATTTTGGGCCATGCCAGCTGGCACCCCCCCAGACAATTCCTGGCCACGCTCTGTGAGTTAGCATGGACATGGACATTCCCAACGGGCATTCTGTGCACAGAAACCTTATTTTTGGAAGCCAAAAGAAGTGCAGACAGAATCCATTATCTGTCAGGGGGTCTCAGTGCCCAGGAACTAACCGACAAATGCAACTTAGAATTACAAACATAGATTTTATGTCCTCAGGGACTACTTCAACGTGAAGAGATAAATATAAATTTGTAACACTGTTCTGAGTTCTAATGATTTAAAATGCATTTCCATACAAATTTGCTGTAAGTCAAAATCATTATAAGCTTCTCATTCTTCTTTTTTATTCATTTATTATTTTAAAAAAGGAACCCAAAACTAAGCACATCATCTACTTTTATTGGCTTAAGTGAGTAATTTTTCAGCTTCGAGTTAAAATCAAGGGGAGAATCAATATGGGCATCGCTGTAATTGAAAACCAGTGGGTGATAATTCTGTACTGAAAACAAGATAATAAGTATAGAGATGAAACACTGGCAGGGGAAAAGAAGAAAAGATTAAAGATACGATCTCAATTAAATATCAACTATTATTAATATTATATTAAAAACTTCCCTGTGTTCTTTTCATATGCTGTCTATTTTTTATCTTTTTTCCTCTAATAGATGTTAAAGGAAAGAATAAATGAAATTATGTGAAATTATTATAAAACAAATTCAGACAGAATCAATCAAGTGTGTCCTTAGCTGGTAATTTATTCCTAATATCATTGAATAACCCCCAAAACATGAATATTTAAATCTAAATCTTCTTTCTCACCACTCTCTTTACACAGCCTTCCCTTCTACCTCCAGCTAGCAAATCTAGCAATAAGGAATTATCTCCCCATTGCTCACAATGAAAGGAGAAAAAAAGGAGAGAATTCACTTTTACTCCTTATTTCTAACAGACCTTCTGGTTCTAGCTGTGGACTTTAATACTAAGGAGAAAGGAGAATTAATTCTCTATCAGGCCAACAAAACTACTTTTTTTCTGGTCTAAACTGTATTTCAAACAACATGGTAATAACAGTTTAAGAGAGAATCCGTTTTGCTTTCAGACCTTTCACATTCAAAGTCAAAGGGGGGACTTCTAAAAGCTTGCTCAGAACAGATGATGAGGAGGCCTGAAAATTAGTTTTATTCAAATAATTTTTTTTAAAAATTAAATTAAAATCAAAAGCCTGTCTCATTCAACTTTTAGTAAGGCAGCTTGCCAAGAGAGAAGCTGTATCTTTCTCATTACTGCTACTACTTGCAACAATAGAAGGGCAGGCAAAGAAAATTCTAGTTCCATTGTTTAATAAATAAACAATAGAATATTGTTTATCTAACAATAAAAAGTGTGTGACAGAAGGAAGACACAGTCCAATGCCTTTTTTTGCTATCATCTTCACACAAAATACTAGTCATGACGTGTCCACAAAATTAACATTAATAATAGAATAGGGTAAATGTCAGACTAGGGGGGAAAGAGTTAAAAGAATAAGTAAATTAAAGGTATTTAAGCCAAGTCCTCAAGTGAAGTTTGTTGTCATACACCTAAAGATCCTACTGTGGCAGTTTCGACCTTAGAGAGAATGTGGAGGATGGGAAGGAAGGAGAGGATTCCAGGTTATGGATAAAGGCCAGCCCCTTCCCTCTTTCCCATTTTCTACACCTCAAAATATTTTAGAACTGAATCCTCTGTTCTTCTGCATACAGAACTCCCAGTGAAATCACCAAAAGCTTACAAACAGCACTGTTAGATTTGCACTGTTGGTTAATAAATCCTTCTGAAGGGCACAGATTTTGGACATAAAGTGCCCTTCAGCCACAGCCCCCTCCAGGTGTGCCAGCCACAGCTCAGTGTGACAGCACCAGCAGAATCTGCTCTTGCAAGAACAGCTTGTCATTCAGACCCAAGCACGAGAACAATTTCCCAAATCCCTGTCTAGCCACACTGCCTACCCAGATATTGTATGGGTTTGCAGTGGAAAATGCAGATATTGTTCTCTCCTTTTGTGCCTTTGCACATGAATGGAGACTAAGAGGAATTTGCTCAGGCCATGCTTGCCAGGGGAGCCATAGACAGGCAGGGGGAAGTAAACTGTACCTTTTTTATGTTTTTTTTCTGGCCTGGGAGAGCAGAATGGGACAGCATTGTGCCCGAGACACATTTCTTTGTTGGCCTTGCTTCTGGGACAGCACAATGGTCTGTGGTCCCACAGGCAGGACTCAGCCAAACACGGGCCTGTCTGCAGCAGGAATGGCCATTAAATAAGACAATAGTGGTATCAATATATCTGAACGTGCTCTTAGCTACTAGATAAGGAAAATAATCTCTCAAATAGAGATCAGGATTTTAAAACGTACGTTACATATTACTGATTTTAATTATAGATTCTTTGAAGCCTTTTTCAGTCACTTCAGGTAATCTCTGCTTTTAGAATATAAGAGACTTACTGCTTTGAATATTACTGACAAGGTTGCTATTAAAAGCACAATCAGCTTTTCAGTTCTACAAGTTGTGTCAAAACGGTTTAAGCATATTTAAATTTATAGGGGTTACCTTTGCTCTCCCTCCTACAACTATAATACAAAGTCAGAGGTCACATTGTTACCACAGGCAAAAATGAGCCAGAATGAAAATAACCAGGAATAGGTACAGAAAACTCTTACGGTTCTGAGTATGCCCAGGGCAAACAAAACACCTGTAATAACTTAGTTGGACACTCCAGTTGCCCCTGTAGAGAATTTAAATGGTATTAACTGCAAACTAGTTGTAGCCATGATAGTCCAAAAGCACTCCAAAAGCACAGTTTGCAGGGTGAGATGCCTTTTCTGAACAACCAGTGCCAGTATTTTGTTTACCTAGGAGCACATCACAGCTGGGACTCAGCACAAGATCTTTTTTTTTTTCTTTCAACTTTTGCACAAGGAAATGGCCACACAGAGCTGAAAAGGTGAATATTGCCTCCCATACAAAGAATCATGGAAGCAAGACCCCATGCAAGGCTCAGAGATACATTTCCAGGTCCATCTCAGCTCTTTGCCAATGGCTAAGGATGCACTGAGCACTGCAAAGATTCTTGGTTTGGATTATCTCACCTCCTCCACTGCTGCCCTCTGCAACTACAGCCATAGGATACGAGAAGTTCGTTCCTTCAGATGAAATACTCCTGGTTTTTCTGGTTACACACATGACCTACCCAAACACATTTCTACCTTTAAAAGCAAGGCTTCCACCTGCTGAAAACTCTCTTTCAACTGTCTGCAGTGAAATATTTATTTATCAATGTGAAACTCTCCTCCAAACAACTTCTGGTGCAATTTACATGGAAAGCATCCTCATAAATAATTTGCTAAAGGGTGTTTTAATAATCAATTGCTGGATAATTACTGGTTCCAGCAGGACAATTGCTGTAAATCACAGGCATAAGGAGCCAATCTCTAACACCTCCCAGTAGTTTCTGCTCTTGCTAATGATGTCTGACTATGTTAGCCCTTTCTTAACCATTTATAAACACACATAAATATTACATTACAGAATACAAATTTTTGCTGACAGAGTAGTTTGGAATTAAGGTATAATCTTTTAGAGCTTTTTCTGGTAGAAAGGTCTCAGGAGGGATACAATTATACCTGCATAAAGACACTTGTTTGGATACAGTTCTCTCACATATTTCCTCCATGAAGACAAGACTAAGCAATCAGGTCTTTGGCTAACATAAATTTTCCTCAATGGCACATGCAATCTGGGCATGGCAGCATCTTTCCCAGTTAAAACTAACCTTCACATGTACAAAAAAAAGGTAAAGTACATTCAGGCCTGAAACATCACCCGTGGCCTACAGAATTGTGGTGCACTGCAGTGTCCCCAGCAATTAATTTCAGTGTACTCAGATGCTTTGGTGTCAGGCAGATCATTACAGACACATACCCTCAGGAAAATAAAGCAAATGGAAACTTATTTCAATCATCTTACGTTGCAAGCACCCTTCACTCTCGCTCTCTCTGTCTTTTTTAATTTATTTATTTTAATTGGGAGGATTTAAAGTGATATTGGTTGTTTTTAAATGCCTAATTATCTTTATATAAATCGCAAAATATCATCCGCCATCCTTGAAGTGCTGTGCTTGGTGCCCTGTGCTGTTTATTATTTTGCATTACAATTATCATGCAAAGCACAGAAGGTGACTTTAAGCAGCTCATTTGAAGTGCTCTTTTCCTCAAGACAATATCTTCTTAAGGCTATTTACATAGATGTTTATCTCCTCATTTTAAGAAAAATAATCTCAATTATAACTACACAAAAGTTTTATTATGAGTTTAATCTTGAAATGTAAATGGGCCATTGTAAAATCCATCCTGAAATGTTTGTTTATGTTTCATTTGTGTCTGTGGATTAACAAACCATCCTGCAGTTAAATTAATTATACAGATATACAAAATATTAACTGATAGGAGAGTATATGTGGCAAAATAACTCAGCAGTTTGAAGAACTGGAAGCTCTTTTGATTTGTACATCATGGCTGCTGAAATGTTTGCCTACTGCCCAAACAGAGACAAAAAACCAAAACAAAAACCCCATCTTGTGCAGTGGATATATATTCCATTTAATGTTGCTATCCGTTGCCATGGCTATGATAGCCTTAATATTGTAGGCTCACAGCAAGGTTGCAATTAGTATTTGGATTTAGAAGAGGGAAGATAATGATTTCATATCAAAACTTCTCACTTAATAGTCTTCTGGACACAAAACTGCTTGTGGTTTTCAAACCAGCAACTCCCATGCTAGAACCAAATGAAAGGAAAGAATCTGTGTCATTTGGCTTTGCACCTGACAATTCATGAAGCAATTTGTCCTGGCCTCTTCAGAACTACAGCTCAGGTCACATGTACATTTATACATATAAATGTATATATAAAAATTTAATATACAATACATATAAATGTATATATAAACACTTAACCTCACATGAGGAAAGCTTATTATTCATTTGCCTTGTCATAATTCTAACATGAACCACTTGACTCTCTGGGAAGTGTCTTTACCTGGTTCTTCCTAATCCCTCCTCTTACCAAATAGTGCATTTATTGCCCTAAAATAGTCGGGGTCAAGGTGCTGGAGTTTGAAAGCTCTTCCACCAAACCACAAGCCCTCATCTCCCACACCAGAGTGGACTCAGCTGACTCAAATGGACAGCTCTGGCCCTGTGTTTCTGGAGAACACACTGATGGAGAAGAAAAGGCCTAATCCTTCTGGATAGAAGGCATAAGTAGATCCTTTGGATAAAGGACAAAATGTGTGCTTCAAACATCTACCACAGTTACCCACTGTTGCTGGGAACTTCTATTTTCCAACACTCACTAAGAAGTGTTGTTTTCAAGCATTAAACCCTTTTTTACAGCAATGCTGCTTCTGCTGTCTTTGACAGGAATCATGCCTTAAAACTTCAGAGGAAAGGGCAAAGAAACCCTTGTGGACAATTATAGAAAGATTCACCCAAAAAAGAAACATCTGCCAGTTCCTGTCAATTTGCACTTAGATTTCATCTTCACGATGCTGAGTGCAACTCTCTGTGGTTCTGCTTTAAGTCTTTTAATCTTCCCATCCCTTTAAATATACCCACTTCTCTTCTTCAATTCCATTAAAATTCAGGGCTCATAGTTATCCCACAGCAGTGACTGCCATCAGTTGACTGTATTATGTTAAAACCAGCCTTTCCTCTTCTCCTTTTTAGCGTTGCAGTAGATTTGCTGAGAATGTTACAGAGGCAAGTCATCTGTTAATCTTCCCATGTCATTTTGAATCTTTGTCATCTTGAAGCTTGCTTATTGTCCTTCCAGACCAAACACAGAGAGATGGGATTTGTGACTTTTGAGTGGACTGGCAGCCCAATTGCCTTATGCCTCTACTATAACTGTAGGAGTTGTGCTTGGCTGTCATTAGAAGTGGGGCTTGAGTCACTTCAAGGTCTCCATAAAGGATGGATTTTTTTCCTTGGCCCTCCTTTTGTTGTTGATGTATTTATGAAACCACCAGAGCTCCCACCAGCCCTTCTCTGTTGATGAACAGCAGGTCCATCAGGGCCCCACCCCTGGAGGGCTCACTGACCACTCATGTTGGGAAGTTCTCTTCCACACATTCCAGGAGCTTCCCAGGCTGCTTCCTCTCTGCTGTGTTGTTTCCAGCAGACATCCACCAAGGTCAAGCCTCAAACAAGAACAAGAGCTGGCAATCCTAAAACAGCAGCCAGGCACTCACAAAATACTTCATCTGCCTCTTCATCCTGGTCGGGTGGTCTACAACAGACTCCCACCAGGATAAGTTTCCTGCTCAGCTCTGCCATAGGTCTTTTTGCTGACTGTAGACACCTCTTGCCACTGCCCCTGCACAGATTTTACACTTCTCAGTAGTCACCTTGGAGTGACACTGAGAAGTCACATGTAGAGGAATTTGAGTAGGAGGGAAAGAGTGGGAGAAAGAACAAATCTTTCTGGGCTTTGGTAAATACTTTCTTTGGAGCACAGGAATATCCTCAGGCTTTACCTGAACTGAGTGACCAGATGTTGCCAGCAGAATGGACCTGATGCTGCCAGCAGCACAGAGTACACGTGTGGCTGAAAAACTCACCTGACAATCAGGGTAGGCACATGGTAGACATCAGGTACCTGTTCCTGAAAAACAAGACATGAAATCTGTCTGCCTGAACAGTTCCTTAATTTCAGCCCAATCTTAAAAAGACCTTGTTCCTGAAAAAAATTGTAAAAGCAACTGCTTGTGTATTGCTGTCAGCTGTCATCAGCAGAAGCTTCTGGCAAGTCCTGCCCAAAGCTGTGGATGTCTTCTTTCCCTTGTGAATGACTTTGAATCTCCTTTCTAGACACCCGATTTTTCCCCCTGACTGCACAGTAATCCTATTTGCTTTTTGGTCCAGCTTGACAGAGTGTGTAGCTGTGCAGCAGCCTTGATCAGATAAATAGCTGGATTGCTCCTGCTGGATGGGAGCAGGGGCTACCTATTTAACTCCTGTGGTAAGAAGTGTGCTGGTCCTCCACGTTGGTCATTTTCCAGGGATCACCAAATTTGGATTCTCTGTCCACTGTCATCTGTTATCTCTTGATGTCTCCAGAAACATAATAGCATCACTTTAGGGCTAGCTGCCCACACTGGGGATGCTAATGGTGACCCTGCTGCATTAGCAAATTTTAATTCTGCTTATGTGGCCTCCTCCTATTCAGACAATCCCATTTCTAATAGCCTTTCCCTCCACATTTTCTCCAAATGTCATCTGGCCTGTGATTCCTGGGAAACAGACTCTCTCATCTGACCCACGGGACACCCATGCTCAGTCGGAACTTGGGTTGCTTCCAATTTACATTTTTTTCCCCTCCTAATCCACATCACTAGCAATTGTTTTTTGAAATACTGCATCTGGTATGAAGGAGTCACCCAGAGGCTGGGAAGGAACAGCTGATGCTTGTCAAAAAGATGCACAGTCTGATCCACAGGTTATCACTATCTTTGATTCCATCAGCTGTGCCTGTCTCCAGAGATGATTCTTCCCATGGATTGCACTAGGCACAGGTCCTTATATGCCTCTTCCAGGGCCAAGTTTAGATTTGGCATAGCAGATTCTCCCTCACTTGAGTTATGTCCAAGGTACATGATGGAATGAAAGCCTTCATAAACAGTCTCCTCAAGGCTGTTCCTCCCCCCCACTACCATCTGATTTGCTATTTTTGCCATTATTCTAAGAGGGCAAATCTTCCCTCTGTCTCCTTAGGAATGGCTATGAAAATAAAACACACATGCAGGCATGCATTGTGTGCAACATTAATAATTTTATATATACTTATTTATAAATTTTTTAAGCTCCTGTAAGACCCAAAAGCTGCAGTAGAAAATTCTCAACAAAGATTCTTTGGTCTCCAGCTGACAGGAACCATGAAATACCAATATTTTCTTATCAGTTTAACCATTTACAGAGAAAGAAGTGCTGAGAGCACATCTACTGCCCCCAGATTCCAGGCCTTTTCTGTACAGCTAGTAAATCTTTCCTCCACCAAATAAGCTCCTGCCATTTTAAATCTACTTCTACCAGCTGAAGTACTTGTCCGTGGATTTTAGAGAGTGACTGAAACACTGCAAATAACAAATGTCATTTCCTTTTCCAGCTTTGTTAGACAGAATGCAAGAGATCTGTGAGAGGACAGACAAGAGGACTCCACCCTTGGGGAGAAGCCAGCCTAGGCAGCTCCATACACATTACAAGGTGCATGCCTAAGAACACAACTTCAGATAAACATCTGGATTTAGGAAGGCAGATATTGAAGATAAGTGCACAACATCCTATTTCTAGTTCTTTTTGCTCCAAAATAGAAATTGAAGTGTAAGTAGTACATGATGAACTGCTTAAATCTGGCTCCCTTCCTACTTCAAGCAGTCATGTCCTCCCACTGGTTCTTCAAGTGAGGTGTGCCCAAAAATTACTGGAGTGGAGCTCAAAGCACCCAAAAAACTCAACCCAAAACATCCTTCCCCTTTGTCTCCACAAGCATTGTAAAGGTATTAGCCACCCATGTCAAATTCTTGCACAAATAACGCTTCACTTTCAGCACAAAGGAATATTTATCACAATTATTTGGCAAAATAACTTTGCAAAAACAAATAGCTGAAAGAAAGCTTTGATATATTTGCAGACATTTTATGAAACAAAAGGAAATGTAAATTCTTTGATTTAATCATACACAATGAATTATTCATCCAGCCCTTTTCTGTGTTAATCAGTTAACACAAGGTGATAACATGACTTCAGAAAAAATGAAAACAAAACCTGAAGATTTGTAAGAAGGTAAGCATTATCTGAAATACGAACAAGGGTACAGCACATATAATGAGATAATGAAGATTCCTTTTAAGGCAGAGGTAAAGAGGCAAAGTCAGCACACATTCTGAACAAGGAACAGCAAAATTCATCTTTCATGACCTTCATTATGTTGATTCCAAAGGAGAAGGTGTTTGCTGAGGACAAGGAGAAATCCTAATTCAGCTGCAGCTACCTGACAGTTCTCTCACCAGCACTGTGCTCACTTTCACCCTGTCCCTTGGAAGGATTCAGTTTGAGACTGAAAATGGGAAAACAGACCTCCAGTTTCATGGTCCTACTAATGGAGTTGGGGCAGAATATCTCACCTGTCTTACTGGGAAGTGGGTGAGGACTGAAAAAGTAAGAATCACAGAGGAACTGATGCTCCAGCACAGAGTCCCACACTCCTGGGGCAAAATCCGTGCCCCAGTTAGATCAAGGCTGCATCTACTCCTGGTCAGGGCAAGAATTGGTTCCCACAGAACTCTGGAGGGGGTCCCTTTGGGAGACACAGACAGTGGGACCCCTCTCCACAGCCACTGGCTCATTTCCAGAACCAAACCTTGCTACTGAGCAGTGACAAGGAGCTCTGCTCCACAGACACAGCTCCCTACTAGGCTTATTTCCCCACAGAGCAACCCCCATCTCATCAGCATTTAATTTCCTTTTCAGAAAAACCCATGGTCATCAACATACCTATTACTACTTGCCTATATTTAGTTGAAATTTTACATACTATAAGTACCAACAAAAATCTCAAGGTAAATGTAAATTTTTCTTATTTTATCATCACGCAAAAAGTTCTCTGTATGGATTTAGCACTCCATGTATACATATTTCTTTTAAAAAACCCAAAAAAACCCTAAAAAAACCAAAACAACAACCCCTACTTTCATGGAATTTACCATATTGGTGAATATTTATCAAGAATGTTTTGTGATTTTTCCAGACTTTTTTTCCCTTGACCCCTAAAAGTCTCAGCTTGAACCTGCACAAAATATATGCATACAAAAATAGAAAGAGACTCCAAAGACAGAAAGGAAGTGGCACTTGGAATTCCAACCTGCTGAGAAATATTTACTCTTACTTCACTTGACTTAAAAGTAGCTGAAGGGAGTTGCTCTGAACAGTAATTTTATGCCTTGTAAAAGCTATCAAAGTTGCACACAGATGCATTTTACAGACTTGAAGGAACACTCACACTTCTTGGCAGGTGAGTTAAGCCTGTGGCACTGTCTGCAGACAAGGTTGCAAGGGTGAATCAAGTAGTCCTGAAGATCCAAATCATTACATGCATCTAAACATTTTCTCAGCATCTGTATTCCCCAAGCCACAAGTGTGCTTTTGTTGGTTAAACCTTTCAAAATGCTAATGCCCTCTGAATGGCTACAGCTCTAAATTCTGTGGTGCCCAAACCAGCTCCAGCGCAGGCCAGCCCGTATCTTAATAGTCCTGCCCATGGACTAAGCAAAGGCAGGTGATTCCTTCAGTCTGGAATCAGCCTATAATATATTTATTTATCTCTGGAGACAGGAAATATGCTGAAGAACTGCACCTACTTAAAAAAACCGAAAACTACCAAACAGCGACAAAACATACAATCCTGTAAATAAGGTGGCAGCAGGTGCTAAGTTAAACGCCTACAGGCTGCAAATACAAATTTCTGTATAGATGCAAACACAGTACAGAGCAGAGAAGATGCAAGCCTTGGAAAGATTGCAGGAGACATGCTCCTTTGTAAGCAGGGTATTTTAATACATTTTCACTTTAAAGTCCTACCTCCTGTTACTGCTAATCCCCCTCATCCATAAGAAGCAACTGTGAGTTGCTAGAAATGTATTTGGATGCACTTACTGTGAGAAGCCATGAATATCACCACCAGAAATTATGTACTGTGCCTTCTTCCCTGGCACCTTTGCCCTGAGAAGTTTTGGCTTCACAGCTTACATTGCAATAGTTTCTTTTATCTGATGCATTATATTGTGCTTTATTTTCTCCAAGTTCCAGAGGTCAAAATTAACCTGTAGCAAGAGAAATGAAATAAATATAGGTCAACCTATTAATTGGATGACCTACTAAGAACTTTACAATAAAATCTGAAGGCCAAGATTTTTCAAAACCAGATGAAAATGAGATTTTTGCTTGCATACTAGTTACGGCAAGAAATCACCACTCTAGTACCTGCAGTCAGTCTAACCTTGAGTTTACTTTAGAAGTAAGTAACTAACAGCAAGCCCAACAATAAAATCTGCATGAATGTCTTTAGTATAAAATACTCCCTTCTAAAAGGTGGATGGACAGCAGTAAATTTACAGGGAGGCAGAACTGACAAATAAAGCTCCTGAAACTTGTCATCCTAAGTATCATTGTCTAAGATAATCCAATGAGTCACTGAAGGCCCTTCATAATTAGATGACTGACTCCCAGTAATATCCACAGGAATTCTAGGACCTACTGGCAGCATGAATTAATAGGAAGTGTTTTTCCAAAATCCCCTTTTCATTTTCTAAGCTGTCAGCCAGGCATTCCTATGCCCAGCTGTATTGCAGATGGTTTGGTTATTTCTTCTTGGTTACCAACCTATCTGAAGGTCATAGGTAGCTCCATAATGGCTTTATATGCAACAGTAACAACATCAGAAACAGCAAGTCTGGGATTCAGGGGTTTTGTAACAAAAACGTTCCACCCAGAACAAACAGAGCAAGCTGCAGACCTTAATGCAAAGGCTGTCATTCATAGTCTGATTAAAAACAGGAGCACGGCTTGGCTCAGCAGCCTTGGAGCTGCTGGCCTCCACCACCTCCTTCCTCGGAATTGGGGTGGGATGGGGCTCTACCACTGCCCAAATATTAAGTGGCAGCAAGCTGTGCAGGCTGGGTCTCCCTGCACAAGGCAGGGGACAGAATCCAGTGGGATTCCTCATCAGTTACGCCTTTGAACTACATCTTCCCAGAGCTTCTCCTTAGAGCCAGCTCCCTAAAGATGACCAAACTGAAATAAAAAGCCAAATTTAATTAGATTACAAACTAATTAGCCGGCTCTAAGTGGAGAAAACTCAAAAGACGGTAGGCAAAGTAGAACAGAAATAAAAAAGGTTTATACCCCAGTCTTCCCCTGTTAGCTATATTTCTGCAAGTAGGTCATCACTTCTAAGCATGTAGCCAAGAAATTAATGGCTCTACTTTGCAGCAAACTGCACAGATAAGAAAAGTCCTCTCTGGTGCTTAGGAGCCACTCATTCCCAATTCTAGAGACCTGACTGTGGGGCTTACACACTGCTCTCTGCCTTTTGAGCATCAGTCTCACATTCCTGCTCCTCACATTCACCTGACTTCCACCTGACCACTGCAGGCTGGAAAAATCTCCCATACTCAGCTGTTCACCTGAGCAGCCCCACCTGAAACATATTTTACTTAAGGATAAAATTACCAGCTAGATGCAAAAAAAAAGCCAAATTATTGCCAATTAGGTCTTTATTCTATATTCTCTTTAAACACTTTTCTGTCTCTGAACAGCTGCCTTTTCCCCACACAGAGCCACTCACAAGGACATGAGCATTCACCCAACTTGAAACCAGTGCTCTGACACACTGCTAGTACAAAGCACTGCAAAGGAAATATTATGGATTAATTTCATAGCTTTATGTCTCTGCTGAAATCCTTTACTTCCATTTGGGGAAGTTGCATTTGGGAAAAGGAGGGCCTTGAGAAACACTAATGAATATATAAAGCCCTGGTCATAGCTTCCTGCTGAGCACACAAAAATAAAGCTAAGCCATGACCCACAGTCATGCAGAGCAGTTGCCCTCCTCCATCTAGGCAAAAATTAGGAGCTATCAAAAAATTAGGGAGCTATCTTCTCAACTCACTAATTTCTCACCCACCCCGTTCTTGTCTAGTCCCTTGTATGGGATGTCTACAATATAAGATGGAAATTGATGCTGGGCATTATCAGCTCACAAAGCAGCCTGAAGCAGGTTCTTTACTAAACCCCACAGGAAAGTCACAAAGAATGCAGCATCCTCCTGTTTATCAACACAAACTTGAAAGTTTTCAACTAATTCCAAATCTCAATTTCCTTCTCAACAGTAGAAATAATCTTGGCTGTACAAAAGAGCCAGAACCTTCTGAATTTGAGTGGTCAAATGGGATTGAGTGTTCGGGATATTAATTCTTCCTCTGTATGATTAAATTCTGGAATTCTAATATGGATTGCTCTGATTCTAAAGGGGTAGTTTAAAAAGCTACCTCCTAATATGCTGTGATCTTGTCTGTGGTGGTATGTGGGTACAGAACTAAAGGTATGGATGCAGAACTACAAGTGGGAGAAAAGCTGAGGAAAGGGACACTTGCTTTTCCTTTTGAAATTCTTGTATTTTTCCCTGTAATTGAAGTCATTCATAGCACTGGAGACTTAGTCTCATATATCTGAGGGACACATAATTGCTGAAATAGAGTCAGTTACTCTCTGAAAAAAAGGGGTTATAATTTAATGGATTGAAGTGCAACACCTCCAAATAGCAGTAGTAGAGACTGATGCAAAGAGTGCAAATACTGGAAATACTGGAGAGCTTCCAAATGCTTGGCATTTACAAAAAACAAAAAAAAAACCAAAAACAACAACAACAAAAAAAAACACCAACAAAAACCACATGGCATAGCAATATAAAGCTATGTCACAAATACAAATTTTTTCCAAGTAGCTTGCAACACTAAAGCTGAAAGCTAAAAGTACTAGAGGAAACAGGATAGGTCAGTCCTAGCGAAATCATGCCTTTTTTTGTGGGATGGATTTGAGAAATGGACCTGATTTCAGTGCCCTCTCAGGAGCTCTGTGGACCCACCTCCCCTTGCTGAATTGTCTGCATCAGCTTTGCAGAGGAATTGCAATGCTTTGATGAAACTGAAGTAATCAAATTACTGTTGTGATAACTCTGAATGTCTGACACTTGAAAGAACCAGAACAAGCCCACCCCCTCTCTACTATCAGTTTTCCATTCATTTATCTATATTTACTGTGGCAGAGAAGTTTTGGATGTTGTCTTATTATCACTATCCAAATACTTTGTGCACTGTCCTGCAATTCCATCCTGACTGTGCCATCCTAATGGTAATGCTCCTGGAAACTACAAACCAGAGATATCTCGTGTTGATGCTTATCTCACTACAGCTCTGTCTTTAGGCTGAAGCTGATAACTGCAGCAACTGGATTATTCTGGAGTACACCAGGTTGACCAAAGGGATTCTTTTGGGTGGGAGCTATTGTGGTTTTTGGAAAAAAGTAAAGACAAAATGTCTGCTCTGAATTTTGCAATATACCACAGGTAAGTGTGCCTTCGGGTAGTCTGAAAAGCTGAATTACGCTTGCATTAAAAAAAATGGCTTGTCCAAGTAGAGATCAAGAGTGTACTAAAATAATTTTGGTAGTCACAAGAATGAAGCCAACAAAGTAGAAAGTAAATTAAAAAGAGTCTGTGCCTTTGTGCATAGAGAGGGATGTTTTAACTACTCTGGTACACTTAAGAATACTTCTCAGAAAGCCCAAATATATTTATCTAACACACATCTAAAAACATGCCTAAAAAGGCAGCTATTTTAACAAAAATCAGAAGCACTCATTCTGGCTTCTTCACATGGCAGCTGTGGTATATGGCCTCTAATCATGCAAGACAGACTAGAACATATGTGGCCATTTTTCTGCAGAAACTCCTATAGATGTCATGGTGAAGGGGACTGGGAACTCTGGACAACCTGTACAAGTATCCTTTTAATATCCCACCACCCATCAACATTGCTTTAATTTCTTTTGGGAGAGTTCATTAAACTGTGTCTTTGGACCAGAACCCAGATGACGAAATGTTACTTAGAAAATAAATATGTAAAAAGTTATCTTTCTTTTTCCTCTGAATTTTACAAAACTCAACCACAGATGAGATTGCAGCATGAAATCACTTTCAGCCTCCTCATTTAAACTTGCAAAAATAGATAAAGGGTGAGTATAAAGGTAAGGAAAATATTTCTTCTTTCCAATGTGCAAGTTGCTGTATCTTGAGGGTAACAATTATTTTAAGGTTTGCAAACACATAATGTGTAAGTACCATTTGTCACCAGCCACGTGCTTGTAACAAAAGTTACTGTGTGATACATGAGAAGAAAGAAAAACTTTCTCATGATGCACTTTATAGTCCTTCCTCCTGATACTGAAGAGACAGCCCCAGATGTCAAGTGTCCCCTATAGAGAATTATACTGACTGCAGTCCTTCTCTTTCAGTCCCAGATACTGATACAGATGCTAGTTTTATTAATAGAAGCGCTTGATCTATTTACTAAAAAAATAGAAACAGGTTCTGTAAACTGTCTCAAAGCCATCCCACAACAGCCAGCTTTGGGTACTTGTAGAGTTACACTCTGTTTTTTTAATAGGAATCTAAGCAGGAGAGGGGGCAGAAGAAGAATGTCTACAAACATTGGTAAAGACCTAGCAACAAGATCAGCAGGAAAAACCTGGCATGAGAGGATTAAGTATTTTCAGTACCTTTGGTGCAGCAACTCCTATTTTTTGTTGTAAAATAATCATAGGAGATACAAACACATCAGAAGGTTTGAGAGGGAGGCTTATCCCATTAGGAAGGAATGTTTTGTCATTCTGATTTGGCAAGTTTGCCCTTGGACATCCAAGAGGCCACTTTTACAGCAGCTTTTGTAGCTGGATTATGCAGTGGAAAGTGCAGAGTATATAACCTTCCAGTCAAAGCTGCAACTTGCTAAACCAACATCTTCATGGTTTCCCAAGGAAAGAAAAATAATCCTACAGAATTTGTTCTAAACCTGCTTCTCTCCTTGCTCAGGTTCATACTACATGAGCTGGCTGTCATGGAATATGAGCATTCGAAGAAGGGTTCTGAAATAAGCAAAGTTTCTGAATTTTTAAAGATTATTTCATTTAATTCTGTCTGTCAAGTGTGATGGGTTTTTCTTTTTTCAAACAAGACAATTTTTCTCACCATCACACATGAAGTACAAACATTGTATTACAAGCAAGAGTGTTGGAGAATTCTATAAGGCTAGAGAGTCTTCATGATTTCAGCACTAAGTGGTGTGATTTTTAACCACCAATAGACAAACCAGTCCTAATTTCCTACCAGAAAACCCCACAGGGAATTGGCTGTTGATGAACCAATAGAAGAAGACTGTGCTTGCTCTATCATTCACTTTAAACCCAAGCTAATTTTAAAAGTGCCTGTCTTTCAGATAGCAGAACACAGCCCAATTTCTGATAGATGGGTTTGACACATCTCTGCTGTGGGAGGTTTGGCAAGGGGCACCATCCCTTTGGCGAGTGGTTTTAACCCTTCATGGGTTCATTTTTACTGGGGGAGCTCTGGCTAGGGCTCATTACAAGTTTGGGTGTGGTTTGTAAGAGTGATTTGTCCTTGCTGCTGACAGGGTGGAGGTCAGTCCTGGGTGTGCTGCAGCCTTTGAACCAGTACACAGCATCTGCTCAGGTGTCCCCGCAAGGTCACAGCCTCAGCACAGCACCCCCGAGCTACGGAGCAGCTCCACAACTTCCCCCTGCAGGGATTTAGGTTTGATTCTCAGCCTTTTCCTGATGTGCCCCTAAAATGAGAAAGTCAAAAAGACCACCAGAACAAGTGTCATCCAAAGTTTATTGCTTTTCACCTGGAAAAGAGCTAGGCCTAAGCATGCCAGCAGCTCCAACCTGTGCAAATCCTGGCCAGTTTGGAGAGATCAACTTGAACAGGACCCCTTTTCCCTTGAGGCCATCTGCTGCACAAACTTCCTAGGCATGTTTGGTAGTAAGTTATTTAAATTTCTCTTTAAAATTTGGAGGAAAAAAAAACCAGAATGCCAAAGTATGTATCTTATCTCATTTGCAACATTGCACTGGGTTTATTTTTAAAGCCCTGCAACCAAGGAACCAAAAGAATGCCATGTTCTCTTTGAGGCACATGCGAAGTGCATGTATTTAAAAAGAAAAATCGGAGTTATCTCTAACCAAAAATTATTTATGAAAAAAGTTAGCAAAATATTTTGATATTCCAAGAGTGTTTCAGTTTAGCAGGGACAAGTGACTAAGAGAAATAAAAAAAATAACCCCTCAAAGTCATTCTCCATTTTTGAGCTCTAGATTGGAGCATGTGACACTGCATTTTTATTTCTGGGACACCTATACAGTGCAGTGCAGTAGCCAATAATACATACTTTTACAGGAAACTGGTGCCTCAGACCATATATATAATTATTTTAAAAATCCTTTTCCTAGACATTGGTGATTAGAATTTATTAGAGTTTTAAATTTACTATTTCATTTAAGAAGTGTCACTGCAAGGGCTTAATAGCTGCCCTTTGAAGACACCTGTACATAAATATTAATACACAGAACAACTGAAATAGCCATTTACTTAGTTAAAAATCAGACTTCAGAGCAGTAGACATTTTTAAAACTAAGAATAATTCTGGATGCCCACTTCCTTTTATCTTTGGAACAAGGAGAGATAACTCAATTTTCATAGGGAGTCTACCTCAGAGGCATTGTCTGGGTGCTCTTGGCAAGACTGGGAGTGCAGAAGGGTGAGTGCCCACCCCAAGTGATCAAGCAGGGAGTGAGGATTTGGATTCAGTGTTACACAGTCCAGACCTCCAGCAAGCCCTGCAAGCCCTCCCTCTGACCCCAACACCCACGGCAGCAAAGCTTTGCAGAGGATAACACTTCAATAAAATGATGTATGTGACAAAGTTTTACATGTCCAAAGTACTCCAGATGGCTCTCCAGGGAAGCATTAAAGGGATGAAAAGAGGTAATACTCCTTGGAAGTGGAGGATACATAGGAGCCTTTTCGCTTTTCCTCTGCAAAGGGACATGACTGGAGCCACAGTATCAGAAATGCTGCAGAGCCCCCTAACTCCCACTGCTGTGTTTTAACTGGCACATTCCATTTAAAGATTAGACTCCCTTCAAGGCCCTTCCTTTTGTAGTGTACAATTTAGCCATGAGTATCCACTAAATCTAGTGTAAGTGTCAGTTTGAGATAGAACAGCAAGAGTTCCATAAATTTCCTTTTCAAACAACTAAGGCTGTGCTCCTAAATGACTGACAGAGTGTAGCAGTAAAGAAGCTCCTTCACCCTAATCAACTTTGTAAAAATCCAGGGAAATGTATTCCTGGATAACTTTAACCAAGAGCTTTGAGCTCTGTGTGGTGTAGAGTTTTCCACCCCCACTGCAGATGAAGGCAAGAAAAAAACAGAAAGAAGAGCTTTATGGACCTGTCCCACTAATCTTATAATTTTCATATTGTACAGTCAAATTCAAAATAGATTTCAGCACAGACTGTTGGGAACCAGACTATAAAATTATTTTCTTCCATAAGAAATTCCTTAATTGAGTTTTTACAAGGAAAAAAAAAAAAAAATCAGAGACTTTGTCCTGCCAAGCAAAGCCCTCTTTCTCCATCTCTCATTGGAAAAACAATAAATACATTCTTTCACACTGGGAGTTAAGAAGTATATTATTCATTGCAGCCAGGAGTTCCTTTCTCACTGTATCCTGGATATGAGCTCATGCCACATCAACAATCAACAATGGCCATTGTTCCTGAAGGCTTAAGGAAGTTTCTGTACCCTGTTTCCTGAAAACAGTATGTAAACTAATACATACAAAAAAGGTGTTTCATATTATTCCAGGTACATTGGGCCCCCTCCTTGTCAGCCAACCATGCTGGCCAACATTTTTGCAGAGAGCTGGAAGAGCAAATATATTCTTGTGTTTATCCACTTGTAAATGGAAACAGGTACTTCCATCACAAACTACATGGAAACAGAATCCAAAGAAACACAACAATGTGTTTAATTTAGAAAGAGCACCTTCTAACTCTTGGCTTCTAAAACTGTCCAGCCCTATGGGTTAGTTCCTCAGACAATTTATCACTTCTACTCTCACTTGATGAAGAAGGTTAGAATCCTCAAGCTCCATGCACATCAGGAAGGTTGATGTTTGTTACCATGTGGCAGCAGAGACAGGGATGACTGAGCTGTGACCTATTTGTCCCCCTAAGCCTCAGGCCAAATATTCATAGAGGTGTAGACACACCTGTGGTAGATGCACACCTTGCTCTACATGATACAGTCAGGACGATGGTGTGGACATCTCCAGGATGCCCAAAGGCACATGAACCTTCTCAGGATATTCCAGTGTCACAGTGTCACCAGACAGGGCAGACCTGCCTTGTATTTTTACCCCTTCGTAGAGTCTGCCTGGCAGTACTACATATTTCTGTCAGAGAAAGCAAGATCCGTAGGATTTTTCTTTACTCTCACACAGTCTTCATCTCCTAAAGGAAGGACAAGGCCAGCCACTAGTATCAGTTTGTCTGGTGGTACCAGGGGTTACTATCACTTATCCTCCACAAATGCTAGCCAGCCCTCAGGCAGGGAAGTTGGAACTAAATTAGCTGCAAAGTCCCTTCCAACCAATAATTTTTGATTTCCCCACAGCCTGTTGGACTCTGAGAGGTTGCAGAGGTTTCCAGTAGGGAACACTCGACCTCCCAAAGATTCTACCACGTTGCTCCTGATTATGGTTCTGCTGGAGCACCACAGTGAGTAGAGCTTGTGAGAAGGAGAACAGAGAAATTTTCTCTCCAGACATCCCTGTCCTGACCTGGAGAACTTCATCCAGACCTCTCCTGCCAGGTACCAGTGACTATGGTGAGGTCCTACCCTCAGCCCTCACAGTTTAAACCACTGCTGCATTTACAAGGCAACCCTCTAGGAAAGGAGACTCTTTCCTGGTGAGGATTGATGACTGTGATCTGAACCTTGAAAGAGGATGGGAAATAAAGACGTGATAAAGGCATTAACAATGTATGGTTTAATATATCAAGGCTGGGCAAGCCAATTAGGTCTGAATAGAAAGTAAGCGAAATTTTTTTCCCACAACTCTAATCCTTTCTGTAGGATTTGAAAGAGAATAAAAAGCTGCTACTGCTTTAAAAGTTACTTTCATGGTCATTTTTATGTTTTTATATTAATACTCATACTCCTGACAGAAGCACAAATGAAAGTGCTGAAATACCCCACAGCCTTTCCTGTGAGATTTCACAGATCCAACAAGTTTGAATTATTGGGATAGCCTTCAAATGAGCTTCTAAACTTGGGAGTATTTCTCTGAATCCAATATGAGATATTTACCATTTGATTTTTCCTCAGCCCCATGGGAGCAACAATGTATTGTTGTGCCTTTAGTACATGTTCTATTTAAGAGGTTAATGCTGGCTCTTAGATCTTTTATTTCCAGGCAATCTGTGCAGTTACTGACAGACTCCAATTGACTCCTCTGACTGCTGCTCTTCCCAGAGCACGACACTGGGAGTGAACTTGGAAGAGCACAGTGAGGGCATGCAGAGGTCTGGGATGGCTTGTCTGTACTTAACTTCCAGCTAAAATTTCAGAGGGCTTTACTAACAGTGCACTGGGGAGGAAAAGCAAGGAGAAGGAATGAACAAAGGGAGGCTCAAAGAGGAGGATAAATCCATGTCTCACTGCCAGAGGCCTCTTCAGTCCTGTAACAGAATGCCCTCACAAATTCCTGCACAGGAGGAATTATGGATGGCACTGTAGTCCCCAGGACAATCCAGGAAAGACATTTTAATATAAAAGATTACCCTACTCAGCGTCAAAATTATGCCAAGGATCTCCCCAATTCTCCCATAAAACTAGAAGAACAAAAGCAAGCCTAAAGCCCCCTCTATCTTTGAACTTGACTTCTTAGTTCTAGCTCATCAGGCTAGTGTTGAATTTTAAAAGAAATATTTAACTGTCCATTTTCTCATTTCACCCAGAAGTGGAACAAAAAAAAAAAAATCTGTATTAATAATCAAAACCTACACAAAGGGAAATTTTAATACATATATAATAATTGTACCCTCGTAGACAAGGTTGCTGCTGTCAATTGCTCCTTGGCAATGAATAACAAATTAACCTTCTGATCATCATCAGCTATGATTTCACTCTGTGGATGTCATGAATTCTGTTTCCAAAGTCTGTGGGGACCCAATTCTGCAAACATTTTGGAACATTTAAGTTTTGACCCTAAATCTGTATTACTTAACCCCATGATTCCATCTCATTTGAGAATAATTTTAATGGAATAGCTTTAGAGTATCTGCAAATGTGGGTGTTTGTGGCATTAGCATGTATGTTTGGAAAACCCCTATGTTAATATAGATATTTTCCAAGTGTAATTGACAAAGTCAAAGAAAAATAGTTTTAAAAAATTCTTAGTCTTCAACTTTCTAATACACCCTTTCACTCTAGGTTTTAAATAACAAACCCCTTAAAACCCCTTAATCTTATTGACTTAAAATCATGGGGGTTTTTTTTAGGGTGGTTTTTTTTTTTTTTGGTCATTTAGCCAAACAAAACCAAAACCTAATTTGGGGACCTAAACTTATAATCCATATTTGAAGGCTTCGAAGATCAAAATTTAAAATAAAAAGGGAAAAGGCTAATGAGTAAGGAGCTTCTCCATTTTTACTCTTCTCCCTCAATCCTCACCAAGACACACACACACACACACACACACACGTGCATGTGCACACACTCATACAGAGTTTAAGGACTGACTGGCACTCAAAAGCAGCTACTCCACATAAGAAACATTACAATAAAACATAGAAAAGCAGACTGCAAGTGAACTAGAGCTTTGGGGCTTAGAAAGGCATTTTAAAATATTTTTCCATTCAGCTATTAATATTGTATTAAAAAAATAGTTGTTTTAGCTCAAATTCCCATGTTTCAAAGCTCACACAGCTCTAACACTAAGGTTATCTTGTTTGGCATGAGAAGAGCTCATGTCTACATTAAAGCTGGGAGCTTAGAAGTGACATAAACAGGCCTTTTTCTATAAAGATAAAAGGCTAAGCTTTAAAGAATTTTATATTTATAGATAAACGTTTCCATAGTAATCATTACAGTGAAACTTGCTGGTGTCAGCAATCCTTTGCATACAAAAATGGCTTATATTCAAATTAGCAGGAATCACAGAATCAAATCCCAGATGCTACCTGAAAGAAGGGCTTGCAGAAAAAGTGTGAATGGGGATCTCTAGGGTGGGAAAATGCCCTTATTTTGGTCACCTCTCTGCTCCTTTCTGCCCTTTGTGCCAATACATAAAACAGGGGATATGATGTAGGAGGCAACACTGCAGCAAAAAAAAAAAAAAAAAAACAAGCTGAAAGACCCAGGCATCCTTTTCCATCTCTAATTTTTAAGTTTCTATTATATAAATCCAGACAAATTAAAGCATAAGGCAGGTAACCACCAGAAAGCAGGGCCTGGTGGCAGCAGTGTGGTTTTCTCCTCACCTACTCCCCATGACTTGGATTCTTTTACAATACGGTACAAATTCTATCCCTGATGTCCATTTCTTGTGACCTGAGGTAAAATCTCCTTTTCACACCCCTCAGTGAAGCTGAACTTTCCCAGAAGAGCTCAGCAAAGGCCATGCAAGTGTTGTGCCAGTGATGAGCCTTCCTGGGTCAGGACTGCCTTCCTATTACAGCTGCAACAGGCAGACAAGCACTCACAGCGATGGAAGTTATTTAAAGCAGAGAGGTAACTGTAATCATGTAAGATAAGACTCAGATCACATGTTTCTGGAGGCTTCTACAATGCCCTGAAGTAAATTAGGTTTTAATTAAAAAGAAAGGGGAAAAAAAGAGTGACATGAAGGCTTTCAGTCTATGAATTTTTAAAGCACTGCCAGTTAATTAAACAAAGGATGGAGAATATCACACTCTCGTTTTTACAGGTGGCAAGATGAAGGAGAACAGAGGTGAGGTGACTTACTCAGGGACAACGTGGCAATTCAGTAGTGCCTGGCAGAGAACCAAGCCTCCTCACTCTGAGATTACATCCTACTCACTCCTTGAAGTCCTGAAGAAGGGAAAGCAAAATAGCTAAGAGAGCTGTTCAGCTTTGAAATGAGAACACTCCGTGTGTGAGCCCACAGGCGTACGAACATATGCCATGGGAGAGATACAAGAAATACTCCCTGATCAGCAATAATGAAAACCTCCCTCCTCCACCTTTTTTCCTCTAAAAAAAAATTTTAAAAGGCAAACCAGGGAGGAGAGCAAATCTGAGTGGTTTGTAATTTATCTACAAACGTTTCCATTGTAATCTCAGCATTAGTAGCTGTTACCATCAGCACCTCTCTGCAGAGAGGGCTTGCCCTCTGTTTCTCTTGGCACTCTGACACAAGGGATTGCTTTCACAAGGTGCCTGGTGTGCACCTTCAATGGCCATTCCACCCAGATTTTTATGATATCTTTGGAGACATACACCCAGTTGTTTAGCTCCTTCAAAGCTCCCAGAGGCTGGGACACAGCTGGCAGAAAAGCAGCCCCCAGTGAATAATGGAAGTCTTTTGGCCAGGGCGATGTTTGTGTTAACACCTAGCAGAGGGGAGGGTGTGGGGCTGAGGAGAGTGGCCACACTTCAAAGAGGACACCCCTGGCTCCAGCCACAGCTGCCTGTGCTTGGCAAGAGCCAGGGCTGCCTCGACTCTCCTGTCTGGAGCAGCTGAGCAGGATGGCTCATGGCTGCTCCCTGTGCTCAGGTGCTGTCACAAAGCGTTAGTGCCTGGGTTAAGCAGAGAACATGATGGGAAACACTAAAAGGAATTGTAGGGCCTGTGCTCCACTGAGCTGTAATTGCTCAGGCTTGATGGTGGTGGAGGGCAGTAGCAGCCTCACACAGATAACAGTTTTTCCCATGAGATGCTCAGCAGTGAACCTGAAGCATTTCTTCTCCCCTCTGCCTGAAGCTCAAACCATCAGAGAGTCAGGGCAGCGTTACAGTGCAACTGTAGGATTCATACATCATAGTTGAGATGGCCACAATATGCAGAATGCCACCACACAACTTCAGAAGGCTTCAGGCATCTACCCACACAGAGGAACACCATACCTCTTCAGAAGGCTGCAGCAGCTGCCCTTCTTGTCCTTCAGCCCAGCCTTTTATAGCCCTGATGTTGATGCACTGCACCTGTGAGCCCTCTGTCCCCTCTGGGGTTGGTCAGTGCCCCTGGGCACTCCATGGCTGTTCCCTTCAATGCTGCTCACCTGTCCTGCACAGCTGGAGCCAGTCAGGGATGAGGCTGAGCCACAGCCCCACTCCCAACCACCACCAACTCTGTGCCTACACTTACAAATCATTTGACCTGAGCCAAGATGGAGAAAAGTCAGTGGACTTTGGATCAAGCTCTACCACTGAATGGCAGTGTTAATTAAATTTTTGCATTTCTGCAGCAGATCCCATCCCAGCACACAGTGTTTTACAGGCATCAGTTAAGACACAGAGGTTCTAGGTAGGGAAGAAAACCAACCCTTTTACAGAGGAGGAGCTCATGCTAAGGCAGACCTTTTACTGTGTTATGATCAGATAATAAAGAGAAATCTGGGGATTCTCTGTCTTTGCTACACTTCCACTCTTGCTGGCCACCTAGCATTCAAGCCCACAGTGGATGTCACAGTGGTTCTCCAGAAGCCATTCCCCACAGCACACACTCTAGGAATGACCTTCCTTCCTGGCTGTCTCTAGAAGTAAACTGTGCACACCCACAGATTCTAAAATCACACTGCAGATGCAATTGCACACCACCTCTGTATGTGCACATACACTCATCATTTTATATAACTGATAGCTGTTCATTATTTATCACACACCAGAGCCTGACAGACCACTGGCTCCTCTCAATTGCTTTGAACAGGAAATAAATGCAATTACTTCTCATGTCTGCTGGTAGATGGTGATTTTTACATTTTTGTAGTAGTTCTCTCTCTCTCTCTCTCTCTCTGTGTGTGTGTGTGTGTGTGTGCACATGTATGTGTCAGAGGAACATAAAACTTTGGATAAGAGCAGAGAGTTTAGTTAAAAACACGGGAATTCCACTCTACTCTCTTGTTATTGTATGTTTTAGGAAGTAAATTCTGCCGTGAAATTTCCCATGTGTGGTCTCAATGGCAGGTAGCATAGAAAGTTTGAGAAAGAAGGTCTTCTCAGACATTTTATGCTATGAGAGTAGAATGGAAAACACTTTTGCTGCAAGTTTCAAGCACTTCTTAAAAAGGGCCAAAGTTAGATGCTTCAATTGCATTTTCCTTCCATTTTTTTAGCCCCTTTTGATTAAACAAAGTCTGAGGCAAATTGGCCAAGGGGTTTCTGAAGGACCACATTTGCAGATACCAATTACAAGAAAACTGTCATCCAATATTCCAAAATATTTCAGACAACATTCCAGGGGTGTTAAATGGGACTTACTTCACCACCATTTTTTGATGGAGAAATACATATTAAGGGAGAGAGTAATGAGAAACTTGACTGCTCTGAAATGTCATCTTTAATTATTTGAATAAAAGGTGAGCTAATATATAACTTCACACAGCACTTCATAGTGGCAGAAATGCCTAAGAATATCCCACTCAAATTAGGAAAAGATGCAATTCCCCTTATGTTCCTTCTATTTCTTGGTTTTTCCAGCTCTTTTCTTTTCCTTCCCATGAATTGCCTGTCACCCCCACCATCCTCCTTCACCTTCCCACACATGTCCATTTTTGTGAGTGACTGTGGAAGGTTCCAGCCATGCTGGGAGCTGATGCAGTGCCACAGAGGGAGAGGCAACATTAGGAGGTCAGAGAATGGAAAAGTGAAGGGGCTGAGCCTCTGGCTTCAGTTCAATCGATAATCGCCCTGCTCCTGGCCCCACGTTTCTCCTGCACCATTAACTCAGCCACTTTGCACATACATCATCTTTTGCATCAGTTTGTGAAAAGTAAATTTACTCTTTGCTGAGCCCAAGTCATGCAGGATGGTGAAAAAGATTTCACTGATGGCAGGACAATGAGAGATTCAGTACAATGGGTGCAAACAAACCCCGGAGTACGGAGGTTTGATTTTCAGTGTGCATTTTGAGTGTTAGATCAGCTAACAGTTACAGTATGAGACTTTTTCCCCACTGGAAAGAAAAATTCCCAGAAACATTGGGGTCATAAGCCAGACAAATAATATCAAAATGAAAAGTGCAGGATGAGTGGGGCTGAGCTGCTTTGTTGTTGTTTTGAGAAGGCAGCTGATTAAGCATTGCCTGATAGCTACCTCAGTAATTTGTGCCACTGGGGAGTACTTGCAGCTGCAAAATAAGTAGTTGTCTTCCAGTCCAGAGGTGACCAAAACCCATACAGAAGGCACAAGTGCTTTGGCATGGAGGTGTTTTGTGCTATGCCCAATCTACACTGAGCAGGCTAAAGCAGCATAGTTGGTATTGGAAGTACAAACCAAAAGCAGGCTGCAGGAGATTTTCCAATTCTAGCTTGAAGGAATTAAAAAAATACATGTGTATACATACATACAACTTCATTCTTGTTTGCTCTCTCCTTTGCCTTTCCCCACATCAATCCTACCAGGAAGGCAAAGGTACAGTTCACCTGATTTTCTAGGACACTGGAGTAGCTATCATCTGGTATCCATCTCAAAAAATATTCTAATGGTCTTCCATCTGAGCTTGTTCTTCATTAAATGTTTCTGTACACCTCATGAAATCATGCAGAAAAGGATGTAGCAAAGGAAAACAGTTCATTACTAAGGTGATCCTTCACTTTGCTAAACAACACAACTCAGTTTTTTCTCCTAATTTTATATTCCATTTTTCCTCAAATCCCATTCTACCTGAATGCACCCTTCATTTTGTTGACATAATTATTTTTTAAATTATAATTGTAAATGAAATTTAAGATAACAAAGCAAAGCACTTCAAATAAAAGAAGTCAAAACATTTCTTTCTGAAATTAAAAATTTCAATTTTTTGACAGATTTGTGAATTTGTTTCTTCTGGAGCTAAATATGCAGAGCTGGTAAGAAGTTTCACTGCAAAAATTCTGCCTAGCTCTGAAGATGAGTGGTTTTGTGTGTGCCTGCATTTTTGCATGAAAAGAGAGGAGCTGTTTAGCAGGCTAGGACAATGACAGAGCTGCCAGTGCTGCCCCTCTTGATTGCCAGTGTTGGCTGCTGTCTGCTGCCTGCCTGGAATAATTTTGCTGTGGATCATATAATCTCCCAGCACCATTGCCAGGGCCCCCAAGGCTCGGGGGTCTAGAGCTCAGTCAAGCATAAAACATTGTTCATACTCAGTTTACACCAGGCTGGAGCAGTTACTGCAGAAAAGGAAAAAATTATTACAGACATGAATAGTAGCTTAGCAAATCCCCATTAGATCCTCTTTCCTCCCTCCCCAAATAAATGAAACTGGACCAAAAGTGATGCTGATGTCTGTGTGTCCAGAGTCAGGGGCCACTTGCCCAGCTGAGCACAGCAGAGCTCCCCTGGCTCACGGTGCAATGACGCCGATTTATGCAAAACAGGCACATGGCCCACAGCTTATGTCACACATCCAAAATCCCATATAGACTTAATTTTGCTTTTCAAAGCCTACAGAAATCCACAAATTAACACCTTTTAGCATTATTCACTTCGAGTTTGTCAGTTTTTCTGCAGTAATCGATTAACAGTTGTTTTCAAGTTAGGGTTTATCTCTTGTTGGCGGGTGTATTTATGACACATGGTTACACCTACAAGAATATATTAAAAGTTTTTTGAGCAACTTGGAACTACAAAGGCAAACTAGTGCCTTGCAGTTGCTATAATCTTTGATGTCACTAGGAGATTGCATTTACCAGAATCAAGCAAGAGAGTTCTGTTTTCTGCAACTGAAACAATCCAGGTTAAACTTTTAAAGAAGCCGAGTCAACACAAGTAACTCACATACACTTTGAAACGTTCAGAGATATTATTAAGAGTGCCATGCATAAAACTTTTACCTGTAGATCTCCTCCCTCTTGATTAACTTCTTTTTCTGGGAGAAGGGATGCTGTTTGTTACACAGCATCCAGCTGAACAAAAGAGAAACAGCCTGAACTCTGCTCTGGGCATCAGAATCTGATGCAACTCACTTTCATCTCAGTGTAGCTTATCTGGTAGGCAGACCCAGTGGAGGCATGAATTCCTAAGGATAAGTTCTATTATACAGCATGTGACTGGATTCAGCCAACTCACCAGTGATGAATTTGCCTTCTCTTCCAGAGTTTCACTTGCTTTTAAACAGAAACCTCTGCAAATGGAATTAGCCTGTCAGTGTAATCTTGACCATAGTTAGACACAATGTAAAATAAGGATACAAAATATGCAATTTACAGACCCACAGTCCAGCCTGATGTGATTGTACTCGTGCATACAGACACATACATAAAACACACACAACCTGAGGGAGTTTATCTTCAATGACAAAGGACTGGGACTCCAGAAGAATTCGGTTCCCAGCCATGCCCCTGAATTCTTCCATGTCTTGGACGTGTGATTCATGTAGTATCTTAGTCTCCATGCAATTAGCAGGACAAAACTCTCCTTTGGGGGCAAAGGCTGATCTTCACTGCACGATTGTCTATTGCCTAATGAAATAGCCTCTGACATGACTTAGAATTTAGTCATATTACAAGTAAGTTATTGATAGGTTTTTGGTTTTTTTTAATGCCAAAAATGGATCACAATGAGGGCAGTGTTGAGCAAATTCTGTAATTAAAGAACAACATGTTTCCAGTTTCATTTTCTCCTGTTGTAATAAGTACTGCAAACACTTGTCTCACAGCACTAGTTCAAAGCATTCCAGGTTGCAGTGAGCTACTTGTCTGTTTGGGGGATATCAGTATAATCTATGCTGCTATTTTATAAGGGTTTTCTTCAGACACGCAGAAATTTGAGACAGAATTCATCAACACCTTTTCTCTGACTGCCAACGCAGAGCTGTGGCTGGGAGATGTGAAATATTCTGTAACAGTGAGGGAACAGAGGGCCTGAGTGGGGAAGGCAGTCAGAGCTGCATGGGCTCCAAAGCCACAGCAGGGTTGCCTTGGAGTCAGGTAGCATCACTTTAATAATTCTTCTGGAAAGGCAGCAGCTCCACTGCCTGTGACACTGCACATCATCCACCATCACCCTCCTCATCCTCCTCTAGGATATACCCACACCCTCACATCACAGAGAGCTGCTGAGCCAAGGACCTTTGTCACCTGCTAACTGCCGAGAAGGGACCAAGCTCTGCTTTCCAATGGCTATTTACCACACAGACCTCTGCTTTTAAATATGTGGTTTCATTTCCTATAATCCCAGGTCCTACCATGATTATGTGGAATTCCATTTATTCTATTTGTTCTATTTTAAAAGGGATGAAGTCATCTGTGCTGGAAACTATGACCTGATTGAAAGTACTGAAATGCTGCGATGTCTCAGACACAGCTCTGGCTCATGAAGAAGTATAAATTAAACTCTTCTGCAGACATTTGATCTCTTGCTATGAAAAGGGACATTGTGCTTCCTCTGTTTAACAGTATTCTCTGCCCACTGTGAAAAGAACTCTGTTTGCACTTTTTTTTTTTTTAAGTGTGGCATTTTTTTCCACACTAAATAGGATTGCAAATTAAGCTTCAGCATGTATACACATAGAGTCTACATATTCCTGACTGCTGTGAGCTCAGGGATGCCAATGCCAGGTCTCCCAGCCTCATTAACTAACTGGTTTGATGGCTACCAGCAAATCCACTGCTTCCAAGCTCCAGGATTGTGCATTGTGCAAGCACTCCACAACTGCAAACCATCTTTGGTCATCACTAACAGATCAGCAGAAGACAAGGCAGGATGTTAATCCATTCAACAGTCATTGCTTAAAGTTGTCTACAAAAATTCCAGTACCCATGCAAAGTCTGCTCCTTTTAGCATAAGGTCACCAGTTACAGATATAATTACTTTCTTCAGGGTAATTCTCTTTGCAAACTCTAATGTAGCTCTGTACAAAGGGTTGAGGTTTTTTTAACTCTAAAATTTTTAAGGAAACAAATGTATAAACCTGGTCTCATGCCACATGAGCTATAATTCAGCATGCTGTGGTGCAAAATAATTCAGTAAAATTAACCATCTCTTGCTATTCATTTGCTACAGAATTAGCTTCATTTGCCTACCCACTTCTACAGCTAGGGAGGCTTAAGTGAGAAAAGCCATGCTGAAAAATAGTACTTGAGTTTCTGCAGGGTTAGCAACAGCTGAGGTGTGTGAACCACAGCAAATTCCCCCTCCTTTCCACAACAAGCCAGACAACTCATATTAATAGTTAAGGAATTTTTTGTGTCAGCAGGATTCATATTAGGGGCAATACACTTGTTCCTACTTCAGTGGAAGCAGACCTCAGTGATTTCTGTATCACGTGCTTTTAGCTTACAACAATACTGGACAAGATCTCAATATGCTCAGTCCTGACCTGCCTTTGATCCCATGAAAACCGAGTGGGGGAAAAAAAATTCTCACTTTAGGCAGTGGAAGCAGAGTGAAAACAATGGAAATACTTATTTTCATAAAAAATTCTCAATAATAAATTTGTTTAAAAAATCTAAGCACAGCCTGTATACTGTTAGCTAAGTCATTTCTGTGCTGTGTGTGGCTACCACAGGCAGCATTTTCAGTGTGGGATGGACCCAGAGCTGGGCAGGGCAGGGCCGTGGGGAGCTGGAGACCAGACCTGCCGTGGAACCACTGGGCCATGGGCAGAGGGGATGGGAGCCTTGAGGCCCTGTCACCAGCACAAATTGCTTTAACTTATGACCTTTTGCAAGGGGCATAACATCCAGTTGTAGGATCTTCTCTTCCAGTTGCCAATGCAACTCACATCTTCAGAGAAAGGTGTCGTCCCTTCCATTTTAGTGCTAGGAACAGCTCAGTCCCCTGGCCCTGCCTCATTGTCACCTTTAGCTATCCAAAAGACCTTTGTTGCTATTTCTGTGTTAGAAGACTGACTTTTTTGCTAGCCAACATGGTATTTCCTTAAAAAGAATCTGAACTTTGTTAAAACAAAAAGTCTTTGAGTATTTTAGCCACAAATATTTTGAGGTTACCTATACTAGATAGACTTCACCTTCCCCTATGTTTTCTACTGCTAATGGAGCCTTGCAGGAAAAAAAAAAAAAAACCTTCAGTGTACATTCCCTACTTCTTTCATTTCACAACAATATGATGTTCAGTCATTGCTCTTTGATGTTGCTTTGTGCTGCAATTTTCAAGGGAAATTATCTTCCAAAATACAATGACTCTCTGCAGAAGCTGAGCACTGAACTTCAGTGGGTCTCACTGAGCACAGGCTCCAGCTCTGATATTGAAGATATGTTTCACCTGTGACCTAGAGACTGACATCTTTTGTGGCATTTAGTCCTGTCAGAGATACCCAATAGAGAGGAAGAAATGAACTGAAAAGCTGCAGTATATAACATGTGTCTTTAGGAGTTTGAAATCTTCACTCCTTGTGTCATCTTTGAATGCTTCCATATACATGATGGGTTGACCCTGGCTGGATCCAGGTGTCCACCAAAGCCACTACTCAGCAGGACTGGGGAGAAAAACTACAACAAAAAGTTCATGGCTTGAGGTAAAGACAGGGCAAGATCACTCACCAATTACTGTCCCTAGAAAAACAGACTTGACTTAAGGAAATCAGCTTAATCTATTGCAAATCAAATCAGAGTAGGGTAACAGGAAATAAACCCAAATTTTATAAACACTTTCTCTCCACCTCTCCCTTTCTCTAGGGCTTAACTCTACTCCCTATTTCTCTGTCTCTTCCCTGACAGTGGTGCAGGGATTCTGGGAATGGGTGTCAGTAGTTTATTGCACATTCTCCCTGCTGCTCCTTCTTCCTCAGGGGTGGAATTTCTCACTCCTTCCCCTGCTCCAGCATGGGGTCGCTCATACAGGAGACAGTCCTCCATGAATATGTCCAACCTGAGTTCTCCCCACAAGCTGCAGTTCTTCAGGAACTTTCCATGGTGAGGAAGTTCCTTCAAGAATGGGCTGCTCCAGCAGGGGCCCCACAGGGTCACAAGTCCACCATCAAATCTGCTCCAGCATGGGGGCCTTCTCTCTCCAAAGGTTCTGCCAGGAGCTGGTCCAGTGCAGACTTCCCACATGGTCACAGCCTCCTTTGGGCATCCCCTGCTCCAGTGTGGAGTCCTCCCTGGGCTGCAGGTGGATCTCTGCTCCCCCAGAGACCTCCCTGGGCCTCATCATGCAGGAGAATCCCAGTTCCAGGGGCTGGAGCATCTCCTGCCTGCCCTTCCTCACGTCCCCGGTGACTGCAGAGCTGCTGCTCTCACACGTTGGCTCTCCTCTGTGTGATCGCTGTTACACAGTTTTTCCCCTTTCTCAAATATGCTATCCCAGAGGTGCTACCACCATTCCTGAGGATCTTGGCCTGCATCAGACAAGGGTGAAGCTTCAGCAGCTTCTCATAGAAGCCACTTGTGTATTCTCCTGCTACCTAAGCCTTGCACGGCAAACCCAATACACCATCCAATGCAAAATAAAAGTCAGGTAATGCAATCAAAATAGTGCAATTCACACTGGCTGTGCAACTTTTGTTTCATGGTTGCAGAGTTGCTCCACCTGCCCCTGAACATCATTTGAGTGCTCTGTTCAGAGCTGGCTGCTCTAGTGGAACAGCCTTCAGAAACTGAGTGTCCTCAGCATGATGGGATTTGTTTTGCTTTGCCAGAGAAAAGCAATTTCAACAGCTGAAGTTTTGCAGCCATGCAGTTCTTTAACAAAGACAAGAGTTAGGATCTGGTCCCCCTCCCAGGACCAAGTTTTACATGTAATAATCAATCCAGGAAAAGGAAGGGGAAACAAAGTTTCTAATCAGCAAACTTCTACATAAAAGAAAGTGGATGAGGATCATCTTTAAAGACAAACTCGGGCAGACTTTGCAAGCTAAAGCAGAGAGTGGATGGGTGCATTGCAAGGATTCAACTCCCAGAGGAGAGAATTTTCATGGAAGTTGATATCCAGCTGCTAAGCTTGGAGCACTTCTAGCAATACAACTGAGATGAAATACTTTTACTTCAAATGTAAGTAGCAGAAGGCAACACCAGAGCAGTTTCCTATGACCCACATTTGCCTCAAACTAAAATCACAGTCCAGCTTCCCAGGCTGCTTTTCTCTATGTGGCTGGTACAAGTATCTGCAGAAAAGGAGGAGAAATAGTTCACCACTTTCTGAAACATACTCATCTCTTTGCTAGGAATATGAGCTGTAAATTCCTAACTGAAGTATAAGAAATGTAATTAACAGATCTCTTGGGTTTTCCCCCTGGCTCTGAAGAAGGCAGCTCCTCCCTTTGCTCACACCTTTGCAATTAGCCATCCAGCACTTTAGATGCTCACAGCAGCACCACATCCAACCCCATCACCAGTTTCAGGGCAAGAGATACTCCTTGAATGTCTCATTTCCTACACTGGCTGTGACATCTCTGAGAGCCCTGTGGATGCTCTCCAAGTGCAGTTTTCCAGCTCCTACAGCTCTGGTTGTCCCATCCTTGTGTCACTCCTGATGGCATGATGCAGCCAGCCTCCCAGCTGTGTCTCCCTGCTGCCAGGGGCTGGGGAGCAGGCTGGGAAGTGGTACACCCGTTTCTTGACAGCCATCCAATAGAATTCACTTGAGATCCTAGAAAGGAGAATGCAGGAGCATCCTCTGAACATCTCCAAGTCTATAACTCAAGATCTGTGGAGAAGGAGCTCGTGTCCTCATAGGCAGGACCTCATCCATTAGATTTTTCCTGTTTTCTGCTGCTTTAATATGGCTTTAGCAATCCAGGGCACAGAGACACAAAAACTTCCTAGAGGCACAAATTTTGTACCTTCTTGCCGATCAGACAGAACATCATGGACCTGTCCATGAGGATGAATAGAATGCAATAGCTGTCTTCTTACCAAGGGTACTTTGCATTCAGTGCTGCTAAACACTTTATAGCTTCCTGAGCTGGAAAAGCATAAAAATCCCTCTGAATCTCACCTGAATTCATTCCATGTGATGTTTAATTCCCTCAAACCAGTAATTGTGAAGGCAGATATTTTCTGGCCTCACTAAATCTCACGTTGCACATGTTACATTGTTCTGGCTATGTCCGTAGGAATGAAGAAGGGACCCCATTTGTCTAGAAAGGAAAACCCCAAAGAAATATGAGCAAAAACCCTGCAGTGGGTCAGATATCTGGGGCCCTACCTGGTCTCAAACAAAAGGAATAAAAGAAATTGCATCAAGAGAAGGTGAAGGATGTTGTGTCCTCTGATTTCCCTCCCTTCTCAGGAATGATGTGGCAATCAGGTTGGCTTTGCCCAGAAAAACCAAGAAGTTATTAATAATATTTATTATTCCTCTGTGTTTTTCCACTGTCCCAGCAAAGCTGGTAGCCAGCTGCTCTTGAAAGGTGCCTAAGCCACTTATCATCAAACTAGGAGAAAAATTCTTAGTATCTAATCTGGACATAGAAAGACACTATGCAATTTTAATCAAAATCTACTGTAAACACTTCATTTGTTTTGATGCTTGAACTGTGATGATCAAAGTTCAAGCCGTGCTTATTATGCACTTGTTGAATGTGAAAAGAGAAAGAACACATGTGACATTATTCCTGAACCCTGACTGTCTTGATGAACGAGTCTCTGGTGCAAAAATCCCAAAGAAGAAGAAATTAAAATTCACTTTGGTTAAAAATTGGAATGTCTAAGCCTAGAATCAATTTCCTATGAATACTTATTAAAATTCAACTCCATGGATGTCCATTAAAAGCATCCAGGGTGGACAAACTCTGGCAGTGTGGATTACAGTTTCAAATGAATATTAGCCATCCCTTTAGAAGCTTTCTTTAAACCAAATTTTACAGTATTAATCATAAAGAACACTGAGAGATGTCTTTAAGCTCATTAATGAAATGAGTCCATTAATCGATGATGGAATATACTTACTTCTAGAAAAAACACAATATTCCAACTATTATTATCATAATGACCATTATTATTTTCTTTTTAAAATCTGTTGCACCTTTTAGAGGCACTTCAGTACCCATGTTGTTTCAGGATACAAAGGGCTATAGAGCATTGCCCACTCTGAAGAGCCCTCTGAATGGGGCCTTTGTTTGGTGTGCTGTTTTGGTAGGAAATGGTTGCTATTTAGGTCTCCAAGAGGGAATATAAAACTATGCTCACCTAATCAAACAGACCAGTAAATATAGCAGTTAATCTGACAACTTCAAATTCCTGAATTGCGTTTGGAGAAACAATTTAACACAAACAATCATTTAAAGCCTGCATTAATCATCCACCTTGGGTTACTAATATGCATAATTTGTTTTCATTATTGCAAGCTCGTGGTTCTAAGTGACATTTCTAGCAGTTGGATGTTTTATTAAAGCCAAAAGAGGAAAAAAGTGCTGTTAATCTTTTCCATCAACAGGGCTGTAAAATAAAAGCAGGGTTATCATAAGTATCAGAAGATAGACCTGTCAGAGCTCCATGTCTGAAAAATGTAACTGTCTTAAGTATTTTACATAAGAAAAACACAATTGCTTGTGAACTAAACCAGCTATTGTTCTCCACGGTGGCAAAATGTTCCTTTCTGAGCAAGCCTGCCTGGTGAATGTGAATCAGGAAGTGTGGCTTGTTTTGATTGAATTATTAACATATCTACAATAGCTTCAGAGTTACCTTGAACAGGTTCAGCGGGCACTTTAGAAACAAAAGGGAGAAAGGGAAAAACATGTGCAACAAAAAATTCCACCTGGCACTTCAGTGCAACAGAATGGCTCTTTAAAACAGCAGCAGAAAAAGGCTTCTTCATGTGGATATAGTCAAATGTAAAGATATAACTGCTGTGGTTATGCCTTGTGCCTCTCAGGACAATAGCAACCTTGAGCAATCTTTTGCTTGTCTGTCCTTGCAATGTTGCAAGGTAGCTTGGCCAAAGCTGGCTGTGTTTGTAAAACATTATGCAAACTCTTTCTGTCCTCTTACCAAAAAAAAAAAAAAAAAAAAAAAAGAAAAAGGAAGAAAGAAAAAAAATAACCTGGCTTTTAAAAGAGCCATTGTCACTTCTAGCTGAATGTTTATTTTACTGTCTCCTGCACAGCAGAGGACATTCCACCTATAAAGAGCAATTATATAGCACTCGTACAATTTGAATACTCTAATCAATGCTAGTTAAAGTGCAGATAAATAAATTTTTATAGTGCCAGGGCTCCTACCCTCCACGGAAATTATTGTTAATTTATTGAATCAATAATCTTGGAACAATAAATTATAATGCCTTTTGTTTTACTAAGCCCATCTCACAGCACGTTTAAAAAGCATAGCTTTATAAATATTGCAACAGGCTAGGGGAAGATTTCCAGCCAAGGCTTTGTGTTTGTCCCATTATGGAGAAGATTAAATTGTAAAAGCAAAAGAAAAAAAAAACTCAAAATAAACAACAAAAACTTGAAGGTGCAGAGACACTGAAAAAATAAATCCTTAAATACAGAAATTGCCTGGGTTGTAGCTCAGGCCTTTAGGGACTGTACTTTTTAACCCCTTCATTACTAGCCATGCTTTTATCAATTTCTTTTCATAAAAATAAAACCCACTTGATTAACAAGAACACACATGTTTTAAAATACAAGACCAGAGCCTGGTCTCCACTGCAGCATAACTTTGAAATAACTGTTGACATCAGCAGCACAGTCCTGGGTCTACATCAACCTAATAGTGATCACAGTCTCACTCAACAACAGAAAAAAAATTATATATATATATATATATATATATATATATATATATATATATATATAATTTTAGAAGCAATATCACCCCAAAAGATACCAGTGGAATTATTTTAATCCTTAGAAAACATCATTCAGGTAGATAGCATTGACTTCTTCATAAGCTTTCTTACTCCGTATTTTAGAGTATATATATTGTTTTCCTTCTATAAGGAAACACATCCTTGGCTGGTAAGGTGCTAGTGAAACACAGTTAATCTTATTATGGTCTGGACCCCATGGAAATGTTCCATGCATGTGTAGCTCACTGATTGCAATGTGTATCAGTTCAGCAAGGTACTCAAACCTCTTCTTGTGAGGAGCTGGCAGCTTCTATTTACCTTTTCCAGATAAAATGAGTTGGAGCAGGAACTGCTGGCTGTTCTGGTGGGAACAGTTTCAGGACAGGAACAGAGATACACAGCAGGGTCTGTCTTTTACTTTGAATAGCTGGTTGTTCTGGGGTAAGGTGAGGGTTTATCTGGTGGTAATGAGAAAATTCCCCGTGGATTTAAGGTGTCAGAATTCCATCCCTGTTCTTTTTGACTCGTTACTGTCAAGATCTCAACACTGGGACACTTATTGATGAGAGCCAGGACTTCAGCAAGGTGTAAATTAGCTTAGTTGAGCAGGAATTAATGATTCTGCACAGCTTTGAAAGAGCTGAGCATTTAGTCCAAAGACGGTTGATTCTGTATCGGCGCTAAAGGAAAAAATGACACGAGTTGTTATTCTGCTTCCAAACTCCTATTTTTGATGAAGGTTTATGGAGCTGGAGCCACAGTCCCTAGCTTATGTAAGTTTCACTTATTACACAATGAGCTAAACATAAGTAAAAGTAGGCTGAATCATATGGGGATGCAAACCTGGCCAAAACCCCCAGAAATCTCTGAGGTGGGTGTGAGGAAAATCAGCTGCTGTAATTATGATGGTGGTTGTGGGGGATAAGGGAGCAGCCACATTTGGCTGAGCTTGAAGCAGTACTTTTTGATTTACAGACAGGGAGTGTATTTTGACTTGTCCTCAGCCTGTTAATTTTTAACTCTTGCTGTTTGCACAAGTGCCAGCACACAGACGGGAAGCATCCCTTCAAATCCTGCCCACAACTCCAGGCAGCATCCATCCAGTGATAATTTTAAAATTACTCTTTAAGTCATTGGCAGGCTGTAGCCATTTTGCCTTGTGTGTCTAACCCAGCTCACCACTGCTCTTTTTCTGCAGTCTGCCACCAGCCTCTGGTGCACTGGAGCTGGAAGCTCCATGGAATCCTGTCTTTCCATCCCCATGCCATGTGCTCCTTGGTCCCTGTTTTCTGACATCCCACCGACACAAAGGGCATCAGCATACATCCCACCCACAAAAATCTTCTGGGGGAGGTTTTTACTGACACACCCACACATCTTTGACAAAGTTTTATGCTTGGTCTTAAGAATCCCTCATGGTACTGGGCTTGGCTCATGTAGTCTGGAATGCTTCAGGAGTCTTTGGATGACAGCAATTACATAATGAAAGCCATTTTCAGCAAGAGCAATATGGATTATTTGGGTCTTGAGACCATGCCACTAAAATCTATGAGAATTCTGTCATTGATGTAATCGAGAAGAGGAAGCCCAGAGTAGAAAAGCTACATCCAAAATATAAATATCTGTCATTTTTTAAATAGAACATGTAGGATAATGCACACTTGCAGTAATTTCTGTGGATGAGAACTCACAAGATAAATAGAGGTCTAAAGCTACTATTCTAAACTTTGCCTATATTTCAGATTAAATTCCTCCACTGTTTTTGCAGTAACTGTACAGAATTATCTTGTCTCTAACAACATCCCCAAAGGAGATGTAATCAGGGACCTTTGGAGCCAACATATGCATATCTTAATTACAGAACCAATATACTATTTGTTCCAACATTAACCATTAAAAAAAACCATGGACATGTAACTTAACAGATAGTTATTTTCATGCTAACTTTGTTGAAAATATACTCAGCTAAACTGGTCCCTCTAAATATGACACTGAATTATTATCAGGGGAGGGGAGGACCATCCAGCATCTATCCTAGCTCAGAAAAGACAGGAAATCAGATTTTTCGTCACACTGCACACTGAACAACCCCTTAAACAAAGTTAGCATCTAAATAATACAGGATCAGAGCTGTTCACATACTCACAGCATTGTAAGTTGCTAACTAAGTTGCAAGGGAAGGAAGAAGACCCTTGACTACATAATTTAAATAACTCTTTGACTTTTTGAGTTGCAAAACTGTTTTCAACAATTTTGTTAGCCTTAATATACTACCTGAGAGGGAAAAAAAATAAAAAAACAAACCTGAGGAGAAAGAGCTCCTAGCTTGTCAAGCACCTGGGTTGTCAAGATCCCACAATTTTATGGTGAATTAAGAAACCAAAAAGAGTCAACATGGTGCATTGAAAAAATTACATGGATTTATGAGATTGGATTGATATATATGGACAAAGCAAAATATGGCAAATACTTGATGTATGATTACTTACTGCTTACAGCATCTGTAGATCTCTTCTTTGAGCTGTCATCAGTGACTTCTCTGGAAGTCTTTTTGCATCCTGTATTTCCTGTGGTGGAAAGGACATCTCCATTCCATGGACTAATGCCTGCAGACAATGGCACAGGAAGCAGAAATGCTTAGTTTTCAGAATCTAGTCTGAGACTAATCTCCTCATTCTCCATTTCTCCCCGTGAAATTGGAAATATTAACACTTAGTTTCCTCAACAGGTGGTGTTTGTAAGCATTATAATTCCACAGTGATCATATGCTTCACAAACGCTTTGTAAATTAAACAAACCATTTTTACAAATCCAGCAGGCTTCTGCACAAGAGTTATTTTTGTTAGGAGTGAGTGAACAATTATAAAAGCCCCAGTTATTTATCTCTTAGAATAAATTAAGACTTTGTAATTGATACTCCTAATCTCCTTTGTTGTTTCCTGGTTCAAGCTCTTTATCCTGTACATCTAAATTTCCCACTTTCCTTAATCTAGATATTTTTATAAAATCTGTTTTTTTCAGATTTTTTTAATGCTAATTGCTACAGAGAACCCATGTATTCCTAGGGACACTGAATGACCTATGTTTATCTTTAGTGGTAGAAAGATCAATCTTTTTGAATATTTAAGTGGGAAGACTGGAGAGTTGCACTAGAATAACATTCACTAGGTGATATGACACAGGTATTGGTGCATTTTTCCTCTTTTAGAATAATTCCTGATTATTTATATGGGTTTGTTTTTGTTTTGGTTTTTTTCTGACTGGATTAAGCAAAGTTTTTCCTCATGGAAATTGCATGAGGTCACTTGGATTATTGCTATCCATATTGTACCAGGGTACTGACTGGGTAAAGGATCCAGGTTTGGGATGTATCACCTCACAATCAGTGGCTGGGCAAAACAAATGCCTGTGACAACTGTAAGACATAATAAACCTAGTGGATGGGATAAGGAGAGTAAAATGAAGTGATGTAGTGAGTTTCAATATATATATTTATTACTAATGGCATTATAGAGCAAGACTAGAAGTTAAAGAACGTGTAGCAGTTTTTAAAATCTGGGAAGTTCTAGATAAAGAACAATATTATTTTCCCCATCTAGCTTCTGCCACCCATACCAGTCAGCACATGCTCAACATTTTGCATCTCCAGAAGCACATAGAAATTGAAAATCAATACCGTGGCTTATGTCTGAGAGGCAATGCATAAATATCTAGTAAGCAGAGGGCAAGCTGACAACATGCCACATGCTGGCTAGGGAAAACAGAGGAGACCTGGAGGAGAAGCTGAAGCAGAGGAGACCTGAAGGATTTCTCCAGTAACAGGGTACCACTGCTGTAAGAGAAAGAGCAGGTTGTTGACTGCACTCCAGTTCATTGCCAGTTCTAATCAAAACCTCAGGGCACTGCTGAAATGGGAGTATTAAATAATACTAAGGAACTGTGAAGGACAACCACAATCCCAAATAATTTCCTTTCAGCTGTGGGGAATAATGCATGCCCTTCAAATGTCAACATCTCCCTCTTGGCTGCCATGGTGGGCTGATCTATGAAAATACAGATCATATCCTGCAGAGGTTTTCATTTGAGTGCTGCCTGGGCACTTTTGATAGGATGACGACTGAAACCCTCTTCCCTTTTAACCACCTTGGATCACATAAGGGCAGACAATGTTCAGTACTTCATCAGCCGTTTACGTGTCAGGACTGAGCAGGAAAGTACAGGAATTCCAGGTGTCCCTCTTTTGCCTTTTTCCTAAGCAGACACCTTGAGATATTCCTTATTTATGAGCCAAAGAAGTTTTTCAGGGTCAAAGAGCAGTCTGGATCCCCAGGCACACTGAGATCCTGCAAGCCAGTGAACATTGCCATGTTTTTCAGCTTCCCACTCACACTGTTTTGGCCTTGAGCAGGCTCCAGCCATTTCTTAGGAAGGGGCAAGGGCTGGGACAGTGAAGGGAAGGAGCCACTTCTCTCAGGGCTCTCCCCCAGGCTCAGGAAGTCTTTCTCCCCACTGAGATGAAGTGATGCTGTGGGAAACGCTGCCATGAGTTCTCTCCAGCCTAGCATGCCAAAAACTGGAGGTGGGAAGGGCTTCTGGCCATGCATGAGCACCCAGCAGAGCAGACCAGACCCTGCTGCCTCCTTCCCAGCTGTGGCCTGGCCAAAGGAAGCCCTGACACAACTTCCAGTCATCCAGTTCCCCATGGCAAATTTTCCTCCCTAAACCTCCAGCCCAGATCTGTTTTTAACACAGCTTTGCATAAAGGAAGAAGGAAAAGAAGTAGGAGCTCACGGTGATATTTCTTCCTTAATATTATTGTGTTAATTCCTTGTTTGTCCAGCAGCTGAATAATCTGTGCCTCCTCTGGGATGTGGCTCCAGCTGCTGTGAAGCATAGTGGCAAAACAGAGCTGATTAACTTCAGGCTCTCCTGCTGCTGAATCCAGCCAGCGAACCATGGATGGGCCATTTCCCCAGCAAGATTTGTCTGCATATTGAAAAATCATAGCTGAATTTCATCCTGGCTTGCCTTCCTCTCTCCCTGCCACAAGAGAAGCTCCCACAGCCAGGATGGGGCAGGGAGGGTAGCAGCAGGAGCTGACTCTTGCCTGTGCCCTTCTGCAGGTGCCAGAAAGACTAAGGGAGGGAGAGCAACGCGGGTCTCACCTTCTGTCTGTGAGGGTTATGACTGAAATCATCATGGGAAGAGCCCCAGAGGAGCCCTGTTAAAATCCAGACAACATAAAAACCTCAGAGTCTCAGTGACTGACCAGCATTGAGGCCACGAGCAGCTGGCACTAGGACTCATCAGGTTTGGTGGCTGACCAGATTGCTCAGCACTGAGCAAAACAAAACCAAACCTTAGGGATTGCAGCTTGATGACTGCTGCATGGCCTGCCCTTCCCTGCACAGGAGACAAAAAAATAAATCCTTGTGTGATGCAATTGTTGTCCTTTGGCTCCTACAGCTGGTGGCATAACAAGCTTCTTCACCAGACAGACAAACGGTGACCTGCGCTGGTCAAGCTGGAGATCAGGGATTGCTCCATTCCTGGGCTGTGCAGGAAGGCTCATTTTTATTGCTACAGGTAGATCAGGAGTTGTTATGAAATCTGACTGATCCAGTGACTCAATTGCCCAGAAGAGGCCTTTGAAATACTCAGCCTGTTTCTGGAATTGACTGTCACAAAGTGCCAGTAACCCCTGTTGGACTGAGGCTGCCCCTTGCCTCCTCAGGCAGGCAGGCAATGTAGAGCCAGGTCAGGGAAAACAGCACCAGTGCAGGTAGCAGTGGAGGAAAGCTGGTTGCAATGCTTCATCCTGAAAGCTATCTTCTTATTTAAAGAAATATAACATTTTTTTTTCTTTAAAAATCAGAGCATTTTGCAAATAACTGTTCAGCTCTTTAAAGAGTCTTCTGTTTAAAGCCATGTTTTTAGCTGTTGGATTTCCAATTTTTCATTTTTTTTTACCGAAGAATGTGATGAGAGGCCAAGGGAGACTTATTTCTCAGTTAAACCTACATTTTTTTGTTTTAAAAAGTGTCAAAAAATAAAAATAAGTAGACATGTGGAGAAAACAACCAAATTCTAACCAGCTGCAAAGCCACCAGCTTACACTGGCTGATGTGCAAACACACATAGTACACTAAATTAACTAGATTGCCAGATATATGTCAGATGTATCACGATGTAATTTGAACATCAAAAATATTTAATAAAGAGAAGTCTCTGTTTAGTATGATAGCAGAGAGAAGCCATAATAGCTGCACTTCAGGTAAGCTGGAAAGGCAAAAATGACCAGCAAAACTGAGGAATTGCAGCAGCATCAGGCCTCAGCATCCCTGCATCACTCAGCTGGTGGGTCCAGGGTGACCTGGCTGCACACCTGAACTGTTGTGTTCAAAGCTGAATTGAGGTTCAGGCTCTGGTTGAAGTGCACTGAAATCACACAGCCAAGCAGCTCAAAGTCCAACCCAACAGCAAAGCTCATGGCACTCATTATGTCCCTACAGGGAGCAATTAGTGAGGCCTAACAGGCAAAAAGAAAGGTGATGTCCTGTGTCTCAAAAAGCTCTAATTTCATGGCAAGACAATAGGAGATCACTAAAAATAAATTAGAACAAAGCCCCATGACTGGAAAAAGGGGAACTGGGAAATAATTTCTATTTACATCCTTGGTATGACTTTTTGATTCTTGGTCATCTCAGTTTCTCTGACATATCTCTGTGTTTTCCAAAGGGGAACAAAAGTCTTGAATCTTGCAGTTATTTGCTAATGATTGCAAAGCAGTTTTAACTAGAGGGAAAACCTCAGCAGACACTCAGTTATCGCAAAGGGACCACAGCAAAGCCCAGCTGTTTGCTCAGGGTTACCCTGGTGGGCACACACAGCTCTTGTTCACACCTTTGGCTCCTCGCTTTGGCTAAATGTCACCTGGAGAGTTTCTGGAGCATTTCTGGAATGTCTTGAATGCCAATTGCATTTGAGCAGTTGGTGCAGAAGCCTCAGTAACACCTGAGACACAGAACAAGCCACCAGCAGCTCCAGACACCTGGCAAGCAGAGCACTGGCACAGCCGTATCCTAGCATTTAATCTCTGGCTGGAGAGATAATCAGGCAGGGCTGGAGTCAAAAGGATTTTTAAATTCTGTATTCACACAGAGGTCTGTATCATGGGGGAAGACAATCATCTCTAGTGGATCTGTGGTAGACACCCTCTGTTTTTTATGTGGAAGGATCACAAATATTTTATGCACAAGACCTTTGACTGGCCACAGGAAATGGAGAAGTTTAAATGAAGGATAACAGGACAACAGGAAAAGCAAAATGTGACATGTTGTGTTGCTTATTCAAAGCCAACAAAGAAAGGGCCCAACAGTTCCATACAAATAACTATTTATATCAACCAACACCTAGTTTTAAAATTCCTTAGTCATTTTTGGGGATCTTTTTGTCCTGTGTCTTTGTCACTCTCCACTGAGCTGAAAAACATTAGCATGATCATGTTAAAAATGCTCTTCTTCTTCCTTTGTGAGGGAACCCTAGTGACACCAGATCTCTATATAGCACCACCACGAGCACGCCAGCCACCAAGAGCTGAAGCTGGAAGGTTGTGCCAAAGGTTTTGTGAGTTATCTGGGGCTGTGAAAAATAAGGGACTTGCTAACTCTGAAGAACAACTTAACTGCATACACTTGCCCCGACCCAAAGGTGCTGCCTTTGGGAATGTTTCACAGTTTGACACAGAACCGCTGAGCATCCAAAGACACCAACTTGGCTCTCACAGTAACAGAACAAGTTCTGCTTCTCTACAAACCAGGCTCTCACTGCATCACTCTGCACCCACGTACACTTGGCTTCTCCCTGAGTGCTGATAGCAAACAAAGCAGCACTCAGTCGACTTCTGTGATGCCTGGAGTACTTCTGACAGACCAGCAACACACAGTGGTCCAGGAAAACCAATCTCTCCTCTTTATCCACAGAGAACAACTCTACGCCAAGGTGCTACATTCACCCCCAAGAACCCCACAGAGAATTCATGTACTTAGGCTAATAGCTTTTAATAAAAAACAATAATAATTTTAAAAATCAGGTTTCTTGCCACACAATACAATAAAAAAATGCATGTTTTTCTTCTTAAACACATTTTAGCCTTTGTGAGCTTGAGTGAAAAGACCCCATTATTAAGCCTGAGTTATTTAAGCAATATTGGAAGTGCCCCTGCCCTTTTGTTAATTTGCTTGGCTTGGTGCACACATGGCATTTGTTTTATATCATGTGTGGAACTTGCTTCTCTAAAAAGTCTGCAGGTTTCAAATTCCTCTGCTTTTGATAGATGTACTGTATGTACTGTTAGGTTTAAAAAAAGTTACAGGTGGCTGCTATTTTTCCCAATTCAGTCCACAAAAGCCTCTTTATTAAAAGAAGTCCTTAATGAAAAAGAAAAGTAGAGCTACTGTATGTGAGGTTGCAAAGAGCTCTGGTGGAAATATTTGGTGTTTACATTTTGCCAAACTATTTATACTGTGGACACACACTACACTAAAGCCTCTCTTTTCCCTGCATAATAGAAATCCTTGTGACTGAATTCTATATACTTAGTCTGGTTTACATTTTTTTATCCAGCCTCACCACATTTTATTCCACCATGCTTTCTACACTACTCTGTGGGTCTGTAGCAGAGCTGTATAACAGCAACACCTTCTGGAAGAAGGGAGGCACTGGAGAATCCTTTCTAATCCTTGCAGCTTGTTGCACTCACAGTGTACATTACTAATAAGGCAGAAGCTCAGAAAAATAATTAAAATACATCACTGTATGTGCATTTATTGCTTCATTTAGCATTAATTGAAAACTTCATGTTGTTTTTGTTTTTTTTTTTAATATCTCTTTCAGAGCCTTTTAGAGTATTTTTAGCAATTAATATTCATTGTTTTAATTGCACCAGATTTATGGGTCTGAGTCTCTGCTCTGTCCACCTTTTGTCTGGTGATATAAAAAAAGCAGAAAAAACAGCAACCACCTCTTCTTCTATCAGAACAGCACGAGCTGCCATCACCAAGAGGAGCATTCCCAAACTCTGCAGCAAAGCTCCCGAAACCACAGCCCAGGAAATTATGTGCAGTGGCCTACACTTAACATCTGACAATCTTAGATAAGCACCACAGCCTTCCTGGTGTCTTTATAAACAAAACTCTGCCCCTGAAGAGCTTTTAGTTGCCTTTGGCATTGGGGCTCTTCAGCTTTTGCCAAAAAAGACAGGCGGTCCTTTTTGAGTGTTGCTAGAAGACAGCTTTGCAAGCACAAGTAGGAAACAGAGGGTGGGTGGCAGGAGGACTCCTTTAACTATCTTCAATCTATGTCAGTGTTTCCTTTTGCAGAGTACTGCAGAGAGATACCATTGCAGCAGCAGCAGTGGTAGTAACAGCAGTAATAATGATAACCATACCAGCTCTCATTAGATCTTTGAACAGAGGTGCTGTCATTTTCACACCACTGCTGTAAAGATGAGTTCTGCTAGAGAAACAGGGAGGGAGAACCAAATTCCTTGGGGAAAGGCACTATCAAAGGACAAGAGATAAGAAGAGGGACAAAAGAGCTTCCACATTTAAACTTGGACAACATTTCAAACACAAAATTTGCTTTAATGGTACCTAACTAACGAACGGTTCTATTCCAAAACACTGGGCGTCATTCAGAAGAAGGATTATTAACTGCTGCAATATTCAGTGGGCTTGGAGGATGCTGACAGTCCAGATGATAAACCCAGATGCCTTTCCTCAGACAAGACAAGTCACAGTCTGGTTCTGGTCTGGTCCTGATGAGCAACCTAGGGTCAGATCTGACAAGTTTTACTGATTCTGCAAAGTCAATACAAGATTTCCATTTTGCTTTTAATTTTCAAATCGTGTGTCTCTGTGCAAAATTTACTGCATTCCTTGCTTTGACACTGTGTTTCTGTATCTCCCGTACCTTATTCACATCCTTGGTCAGGATTTCGTTTTCTGGGCTATTCCTTTTCTTTTTGCACACTTTTCCTTGTGTTGACTCCTGCAGTGCCAGCTCCTGCTCACCTAATAAAGAAGCCAGTGTATACTGCAAAGTGTGCACAGTGCAGCCATCATCCACAAAACACTCTGACTTGGCTCACTCCATTATGCAAAACAGCTCTGAGGAGAAGCCTTCTGAGAAATGCAGAAACAGATTTTTCCATGATGGAAAAAAAAGAGCCCTGCAAGGTATGTTTAGGTGTGTCAGGGGAGGGAAACTGTTTAAGAATACTGGTTTGTCAAAGGTGTTCAAGATATATCTGATTTTTGCAAAGCATTTGAGGGCTAGTGGTACCCACAGCCTATGGTATTCCCCCCAGCTAAGCATGGCAAACACACTCCACATCTTTCTAAGTAACTCCATGCCTGAGCCTCAAAAAGCAGGGATCTGGGGCATGATCCTGGATGAGGGCAGACTGCACAGCATTAAGGAATCCATGAGGGGGCTGCGGGCAGCTGCTCAGAGTGGCCAGGTGAGAATAGCTATCTGAACAGCAGAGGGAAGGCCATATGGCACCAGCTGTGCTCTGGCTCCCAGCAGGACAACCTCTCCTCTCATGAATATCATTTCCACAGCATGCACAAGAGTGATTTGCTATTGCAATAAGCTGTTCCTCTCCTTTTCCTCACCTGTACCCATCACCTTTGGGCTGCTGAGCTATGGCACAAAAGAAGAAGACAGCGCAACAAAAACTGTGAGCTCTGAGCCCTACTCTGTGAAGGTGCTCCCTGCTGCCACCAAAAAGGAGCACAAAATTCTCTAGGGAAGCCTTCTGCTTCATGTAGAAAACGGCTGTGTGTGCCTGCCACACCTGTAAATGCCCAGAGCCAGGGGGTGTGAGCCAGCAGGACTGTCACAGGGCTGTTCTTAGTGACAAAACCCTTTTGTCACAAACCCTTCTCTCTGGCTTTGCCAGCCCAGCCTCACCCAGCTGACATGGCCCCAGCATATCCCCGAGCTGTGAAGTGGGTTCATCCCAGTGATGCCTTAAGCAGCTGCAACAGAGCCTAGACAGAGTGAAGGGGAATAAAGAGGAGATTTATTGAAGAGCCTTCAAAGGCCACAACCTGGCAGGACCAGAGCCACAGCTGTGCCCAGGTGGCTCCAAGATAGAAGCAAAAGAGGGCTTGGTCACAAGACCTCACACTTTGATAAGTTCTGTTCCATTTGCATATTGGAGTTAATTGTCCAGTTCCAGCTCCAGCCCATGAAGTCCCATCCTGCTTGTTTCTATGTCTTCAGTTCTCATTGTTTGTGCTCTTGGGCCTGAGATTTGGATCATTTATCCTTGGTTCCCAGCTGGAGAAGGAATTGTTTTGTCTCCCTACCCTGTGAAGAGAGCTCACCATCCCCTAATGTGATACCCAGAGCCACACACCGAAGCAGCAGAGAATTGGAAAAGAAAAAATAATAAAGCTGAAACCCGAGGTATCACCAGGACGAGGGAGTTTGTGACAAACCAACAACGAGACTGAGAATCCCAAGCGGAATTTTAACATGTCTGGCCTAGGCTCCTCAATCGTTGATAATGACAGGCATTACCTGACCCAGCCAGCTCGGGGATCACGATAGCTGTTCTCAAGAATTTGCAAATCCTTCTCCAGTTCCTGGCTCCTTCCCTCTGACTATCTTGGCAGCCTGTTCTGGCAGCCAGACTATCTCACCTAAGACTTCTCCAGCTGGTGAAGCATGTTGGCGCTCCTGCCTCTCCATGCCCACACACTTTCATCAACTTCAGCAGTAACCCTTTTAAGTGTTATCTCGCAGCCCTAATTACTTCAAATACATTTTCTGCCTGACGGCGTGGGACAGGTGGAAACTGAGCGCCATCTATTGCTGACTGATAAAAGGCTGCTTTGCTACGGGCGCGACAGCAGCGCTTTTCCAAAGGGAGCCTCGGCTGCGGGATTCCTGCAACCCAGCAGCAGCATCCCCACGGCCGCCAGAAAAAAAAAAAATCCCACTTTGAACTGATGCTTAAAGCCTTCCTGTTCTCCAGAAAATACATCCATAAGTTCGGGACGGGTCCCTAGCTAATTTCTTCAACCTGGAAATATTGCGAGAACCAGCTTTCCTCTAATATTTGTATAGATATGTAATTAATTTTGCCCTGAAATATGACGGCGTTCATCTCTCTCTGGTGTTTATCTGACACAGGCCAACTATAAAGCTGGTCTCTACACAGTTTGTAGCCCCAACATTGGCTGTACCCCTTTTGCAGCTGTGAGCAACTGATGTGGAAGAAAGGAGTAATCTCCAAAGCAAGCATCTTCCCCCAAGGAAGCTCCTTCCAGCTTCCTTGGCTCCTTCCAGCCAAGCTGAGAGAGCACTGGTCAGCACTGCCACTGCTGGGAGGAGGACTCGGTCTGTAACGAGGCATCAATGTGAAGCTGAAGGTCATTTCATTGTCAAACATCTTGGGACTTCCCTGCGTGATATAAAATAATTTACAAACCATCCCTAATAAGACAAAAACTCTAGAAATACTATCAAGAGTCTAGGGCGGGTAGATTTCATGACAGAAGTGAAAGCTGTATGTTTTCTGAGTCCCACACACAACTTTTGAATATATCTGAAGGGGTGCTAATTGTCAGCACCAGATGATGATGCTGTTAATTTCTGCTTCTCACTTGAAGCAGTTATTGCAATCTTTTCCACAAAAAATGAAAAGATTTGTAGTGAGGACAAAGTTAGGAGAACTGATGTGTGGAGATCTGAAAACACTAAACCAAAGTGCTGCTGTACACAAGCTGTGAAGACCAGGAGCATATTGTCTAAATCTGTGATGTTTCCAGTAGATCTGGCTGCAAGGATTCCTGAGAAAAGGAGAGGGTAAAGATGACAAAAAAAGAGATGAGCAACACCAAAGTGTCTGCAGCCATAAAGTCGGGACATCTTCAAATTCTTAGAAACAAAAATTTCCCTGACACAGTGCAAACAGCTGTGTTTGCTGCAAGCTCCATAATACCTGCTACACTTTTTTTCTAGAGCTCTACATGCCTTAGAAGGGAAAAAGTTATTTTAAACATTATTTTTTAGCACAGATGATGGAGATGAAAGGTGAAATATTTGTATCGGTCAGTTTAAAACCAGAAAATCCAAGGAAGAGAGATGTTCGGTTTATTTTACAAAATATCCTCCGGATTTTTAAGGTTGTTCTGAAGCGTTCTAAAAGCTGGCTCATAATTTTGGGTTTGGCTTTATTACTGATTCAAAAGTCAATTTAAACTGTATAATCAGCATGCTAATGACCCCTTACTTTTTGTGAATGAATGAAACTGGTTTTCCTCATAAACAACAGAAAGGGGAAAAAGAAATCAAAAAAATAATTAAATAATTCAAATTCAGATGTGTTCTCCTTGAGACTCTGGGATTCCCTCAGTTTAATATCCTGTAGTCTAGATAAAGATTCACTGCTGCCTAGAACGTAGGAGACCACTTTCATCTCCCAATATGTGTTAGGAGAACATGGCCTGGTTCACATTTGCCTCAGGCTGAACCTTAACAGCTTTGACTCTGTTCTATCCCCAACTCCTTCCCTCTTCCCAGAGTCTTGCTGCAGCAGCAGCAGATTGTCCTGTCAGCATTGCCAGGAGGAGAGAAGTCTGAGCACAGCTGCATCAGGGGGCAGATCTCACCCACCCACTGGCCAGGTGGAACTCAGAGCAATCTAAAAGACAAGGCAGGTGTAAACATCCACCTGCATTTGGTGCATTTGTATAAGCACCAAATGCAGCTGCACTGGCAGATCTGCAGGGGGAAATTTGTCCCCATCTGTTTGTGGCTGCTACTTCTACTCCAGAAAATTGTATTAGACAGGACCCCCAGTGGGATGAAGAGACACTGAAGGGCAGGGATGTGTTCCCAGCAGGACACCCACACATTGACTGAGCTCTGACACACAGCAGGTAAAAACCTCAGCGCTTAGTCAATCCATCTCCTCTCTGGCAGACAGCGCGGAGGGCTCAGCACCACCCTGGGTCTGCCAAGGGCTCCCTCCCACCAGGAAAATGTCACTGAACAGACCATCAGAAAGGCTGAATTTGGCTGGAATCCAAACAGCAAAGAATTAAAAATTACTTTGTTATTACTCTGAATACTGCTGGTAATAATCTGGGGAGTAGTAATGAAAAAAGAGAGAACGTGGTATAAGAAAAATTTACAAGGTAGCACTCTGGGGATTAAGATGGTGGTGGTTGTGGTCTGCTCTTAGGTAGACTATCCCAAATGCTTCTCTTTGTACATTATTTCAGTATAAGAGGAATTTTATATTGGTTTTTGTTTTGTTTGGAAGGAACATGGTACTAAAGCTTTTAAATAAGTACAAAATTAATTAATACTGTTGCGTTTCTTGGCAGGGCAAGTATGGAAGGTTTCATGTTGAAATACACTACCTCTGTTCCCTGTCTTTAGTTTTGCTTTTTTTTTTTTTTTTTTTTTTTTTTTAAGAAGACAGGGTGCTGGATAGCAGAGAAAAGAGATTTTTTTGTTTGTTTGGAGGGTTGACCTATTTTTTTTCCAACATCACATTTAAAGCTGGGAAGGTAACCAGAACAATGATTTCCCAACCTATAGCAAACTTCCACTGTCAGATAAGTAAGTGATTACAGGTTAAAGCAAAAATGGTTACAAATTACCTTCTGGAGAGGTACCTCCAGTCTGCTCCAAAGAAGTAATGTGGTGGAAGCAGTTAGGAATGAAGGAAGGATATTCTAGTTTAAAACAAATCACAGTGCATTACAAAAGCTCTGCAAAGCCTGTTCTAGCTCACACAAGCTCCCAGGGCTGTCAAGAAAGCACCAAAGGCCCGAGTCGCCTGGGATCAGTAAGTTTAAAGGCAATCTGTTCTTCCTGAGCTATGAGAGTCCTGTGAGACTAGGACTCCGTTCCAAACTTCTGCTAACAGCAATGCCAGCTAGGAGCATGCTGAATTGTGATTTCCCCAGCATAGCTCTGCCAGCCAAAGCCCCAGATGACTCTGTTGTTATTGCAAAGAAAAACTTAAAAAAAAAAAAAAAAACAACAACAACAACAACAAAAAAAACTTTAAAAAAAAGTGCTTTTCCTTGTACAACTTTTCCTGTGCGGGGCTGTGGCCAGGTATGGTTTTACTGTGTAAACACCAAATGCAGCTCCACTAGCTGATCTGCAGCTGTCTGTGTGCGCTGATGAAATGGCCCTAAGCACAGGCATAATGTCACACTTGGGTTGTAAGCAGGACTGAAGGTTGATTATGTACAGCAGGTCTAAAAATCCATTGCTTCCTCACAGAGGCTTTGCTGTTCTCTTTGCTGTGCTGTGTTTACTCAGAGGAAGCTTCTGTGAACCTAAAATATGCAAGGCATATTTTTCTTTTGTGCACAGAAAACAACTTCTTTCATTCCCTACAATTTCTAGGGGAAGGGAGAACAGCACACACCCCTGCATGGATAGGTAGAAGAGCCAAGCAAGCATCTCAAGTTAAAAGAATAATTTGCTTAGGAAGTTAGAATTGTTATAAAGAACCTAGAGTCATTGTGCCTGTGGAAATCAGAGAGGCCACAACATGATTGCTGGAGACAAGGCAGGTTTCAGGTGCAAGCTAAACGAAGAAAAGTTGGGAGTTCAGTGTTTTATCAAGGAACAAATGCTCCTGCAGTTCAGGCATCCGAAAATCACATTAACCTGGAAAAGCAAAAGCAAGAACAACATACAGACATGAACGTAATAGATACTGACTGCAGTGGCTCCAGGGCAGATGCCAGCTCTTACTTCTACAGCAGTGGAGGTCACAGAAGAATCTTTTTGATCCCTTTTTTCCCCTTTTTCTTTCAAGCCAGCATTACATTGTGCATTTAAGCAACAAAAATAGTTCACTTGTGAGAAGGAAGGAAGAGGCCAAACACGGGTCTCGCTCTGTGTGTCTCAGCCACTTTCCCACATCTTCTACACCCAAAGATTATCTGGCCAGCTGAACACTTGTGGTGACACATAAAGGAGCAAGAAGGCAGCTGTAGAATGGCCACCTTGTGCAGGCTCTTGCAGTTTTGAGCTGCACATGCTGCCAGGCAATTTTGGAGCTGAAAGATTTTGGTTAAGTCACTGAACTGCAGCTCAAGCCCATCCTTTCTGTCTGAATAACTAAAGTGTTGTTTTTTTCCACAAATGGCTGCAGGACTTCCCTGTTGTGTGGGCTTGGGTCAAGATCACAAAGCTGAACATAATAAATGCTTCAAGTCTCACCTATGTGGATTCTTTTATGCTGGTTAGTGACATAAAAGAACTTTGTATTTGCAAAACAGCTGTTCCTCAATTAGGAAAAGTGCATATGCAAAAATTATAGCCAGTAGACATACACAGAAACCTGAATTTCTGGGACAGACTCCAAAGTCCTCTTTGCAACTTGCCTTCCTCCCCTGAGGTTCAAGTTGTGTTTGGTCCCCATGCACAAAGGAGAAGGGTTTGAAATGGACAATCTTCTGCAAAAACACTGTGCCCAGATGCCTGCTGCTGGTATAATTAATTTGCTTCTGAGCACTCAGAATCCCAGAAGGTACCACCTGGGACTCAGAGCAGAACATTCAGGCAATGCAAACTCTCCTAGAGTCAGGTGAGAATGAGCTGGGTGTTTATTTGTTTAAACCAGAATCCATACTGCAGGCTGACAAGGCCTGGAATTATAGAAGGTTTGGCCATGCATAAGCTTGATTTTCCTCGCATTTAAATGTCACTGTCAGCTGTAGGCAGTGTTCCAACTTGCAAAGTTTTACTGAAACTGGAGGCAACACTGAACTTGGCAGAAATGTGATCGTAGGGCTTAATTGAAAAAATAAGCCTGCTATTACAAATTAATGTGGAGAAGGCAGGCATGGTGGAATCTGCCTTCAGGTCCATATGGTCCTCCAGTGCTCATGGATCATACAGCCTGTCATACATTCACCCTCTGTCTCCAGGGAGCTGTTACCCCCATTTTACAGCTGGAAATAGCAGCTAGGAGGGTTACCTGTCCTTCTCCAAGGCACAGAAAGGAACTGGTCAGGGATAACTGCTAATCTCCTCTTCCTTTCCAGATTGCTTGTAATTTTTCCCTAAAGAAAATCACTTATCTGACAAACTTATATTATGGGCTGAAGAGAAGTGTCTTTTAAAAATAAATCATTACAAGCCATCCTGGTTTTTGCAATTTACTGTAATTGCAGTTTGATTTTCAGTTTTCCTGTGAAAGATCTCAAATTTATCATCTGATGACTGATGATTGTTAAAATATTCTTGGTTGATTACTGATTATCTGTGGGTCATAATTTTATTTTTTGCCTGAAAAATTACTTTTATTTTTTAAAATTAAAACCATAACACTTTCTGGCTACCAGCTCTACACAAACACAAAATTATTTTTCCTGATGATATCTATTTTCTCAGAGAAAGAAACAGGTTAAACAACTCTACAGCAGATTAATTTTGCCCTGAACTTCATATCTAATTTGACGAGAGTTTCACTGAGTCAAACACTGGCTCTCTTTCATGCTGCTTAAATTGCAGTAACAGATAATAAAGCCTTGTTCATGCTACTTTCTCTTTCCAGGAATAAGTTGCCATAAAGAGGCTGTGAGGCTTGGCAGGAATATGCACGTGTTCAGAAATTAAGGTTGGGGTTTTAATATGATCTTATCCTGTAAAACTGGGGGAATTTTCCCTTTTTTCAGGCTGAAATTTTCCCTTATTGACATTTCTCTTTAACTTCTGGGTTGTGTTATCTTAGTACTAAAAAGTTGTCAATGTTACACGTATACAAAAATGGTTAAATAACACAGATATTGATATTTTTGTTGCTGTTGATGTGAAGGAAATGTGGAATAAGGAGTCTGACTGCCACTCAGATATAGCAGCATAAGGAAATCTTCCCAAGGGACTCTGAGAGTCAAAGAGATAAAGAGGAACCATCAAGCTCTAAGATTCACCCTAGTAGATGTAAAAAATGGCAAGGTAGGACCTCAACAACATTTATCTCTCAAAACCAGGCAGCCCTCTGACCTAAAAATGTGCTGATTGGTTATGGCCTGTATGCCCAATACCAGTCCCAGTTACAAGCTTTCATGCACATATTGTTAAATAAGCCTCTGCCCAGGCTGGCAGATTGCAATCTGGATTCCCTGAAGTCAAAGAACAAATCTATAAATTGTGCTTTGCCTCTTTAGGAAATCAGACTGCACAAGGGAAAAAAATGCAGCATTTGGGGTCTCATGACATCAAAAATACAGGCAGTCAAGTTATTTTTTTCAAAGAAGCCTTATTTAAGGAATGTGATGGGACCAACAGGTTCCTCAGACAGAATTCTTCCAGCGTGCAACACAAGCAGAGCCTACATCCCTGAAGCTATGCTCCTTTGGTCCTTCAGAAAAACACACACAACCTCTCTTTGCTTCCCTCCTCAGCACACACAGAGGCTACAAGCTCAGCAGTCTGGGAAGAACTGGAGAAATCTGAAGAGCTTTGGCTTAGTGACTCACCTGACAGCAGCTATCAGCACCTCCCAGCCTCAGACAGGCACAGGTGATGGAGACACCAAAAGAGAGCCAAGGGAAATGCCATTTCTCTCATCATGTCCCTCCAACCGACCCTCCCCGGCCAGATAATGACTTTGCAAAGGGAACTGGGTGGTGATTGCTGCCACCTGACAGCAAACGAAACGTTTTGATTACAACAAACTGAGCACAGGTGGGATCTGTCCTCACTGCTGAGTGACTGACCCACCGCGTCCAAGGGAAAGCACTCCATGGAGAAAGGATTGGAGAGGATTTCTAAGCTTGAATTTAAATCAGACTCTACTGGTTTTCTTCCTCAAGAGGAAATATTCTACCTGCAAAAGGAGAGAGTAGCAAAGGGTACCTGTGCTATGAGTTATCCTTACAGGCTGGTATTTGTGGGAGTGCATTCTGAAGACAGGAATATAAGCACCTGACAAAATTTTCAGATTTTCTGTTCTTTGCATGATAAAAGGATAGATTCTGCAGTGGAGGGTGAGAATGATATGAAGTTTTTAAGTATTTAAAAGCAATGTGATTCTTAGCTGGGAGGATCCAGAACAATAGGATGGTCAGAACCCCATCCCTAGAGGTAAAAAATCCTAGGACAGGAGGCTGATCTGTGACATTTTTCTGCAATTTTTAAAGCACTAAGGTTTCCTAAATAGATGGGCATATTTTTCACTGTCTGCTCTAGTCAGTTTTCAGACATGCCCTCATGACACAAAATCTTCAAAAGGTCCTTTCTTATCCAACCTGGGATTTCACAGTAAAGCAAATATTACAGACTTCACTGAGGCACAAGGTTTGTATGAGCTAAAGGCAGGTTTAAAAAAAAAAAAACCAGAATTCAGCAGTGACTTAAGCAAGGTCTGGTGCATTAAATTTTAAGAGCCATCATAAAAGTGTCTAGCACCTGGGATATACTTAAATCCTGATGTCTCAGAGGGGCTGATTTCTGAACTGGCTTCAGATCCTACAGACAAATGCTGCTGTGGCTAAGAGAGCAGCCCTGCCCTTCCTGCCTATGGCATCTGGGCAAGTGTTTCTGCCTTCCCGTGGCCAAGCAGGGAGCTGGGCACCCTGCAGCTGGTACAGTGCCAGCAGGGCCGCAGAGGAGAGCTCAGGGACAGGGCAGCGGGGAAGGAGTGGATCCATCCCCTTCGTCACCTCAGAGCTCAGGAATCAAGTTAGAATCTGAGCTAACATCATCGTAGTCTCTGCTGAAACTGGTGCTCCCGCTGGCTCCGCTCGGTGATGCGCTGTGTAAATGTCACCTAAAGGGCAGCTAAGTCACGGTCTGATTTAAGACTTGTGTGGCACAGGAGGTGAATTTCACCCCTGTCAGAACTGCCCTGACTGTTTCTACAGGGGATGGTGTTTCTGGGAGCGGCAGCCTCCCAGCACGTATTTAATGTGCACATCTATAAAGGGCAGATATAAAATCAACTCCCCATAACAATCCTGCAGAGCACACAATTCCAGATCATGCCACAGATTCACCTGCACACCTAGATCAGGGCTCTGCCTACATCTGCCTGTAGGCAGAGCCTGAAGCTCCCTGAATGAACACTTGCTGTGTACTGAGGATGGCTGGTCTGTTCTGAGCATTCAGAGTGTCACTTCACAGATCCCACACAAAAATCGGTATTTGCCTCATCAGCTTTGTCTTTGAAAGGCCATGTCTTCTAGGCTGTCAGTATGCACCCCTGCCTTACACAACTGTTAACTCGATAAGAAGACAACTTAAAATATTACATTACTTATGTAGTATTTAAATTTAAAGTGTGGGTGCACTTTACAGTCTGTGGTTAGAGCTCATTTGAAATATTTTGTTGTGTGTTTCTCCTTTAGGGTTAGGTAATTATTTATCTCACAAATATTCAAGTTTGGTTAGGATCCTTTCTTTGTGCGTAAGTTTTCTTCACACCATTCTAAAAAAAGGGGGGGTTAACTTACACCACAATCAAAGTTCAGGATAACTATCTAAATAACACTAAGAGCTTGAATAAACCAGTTGAATCTTCTGAAAGAATTATGTCATGTGCAAAATGAGAACTGTTAATAAACAGAAGTTATTCTGAAATAATTTCAGAACAGTTTCCTTGAAAGCTCAGAATTTAAAATCCCTATTTTGTACAGATACAATATAGTACCACCTGCAGGTGAAGCATGGCAAATATTTTCTTACCAAGCACTAAAAACCATTTCCTTGCAAGAGAGATCAGCAGACACTTTCCACATTCCCATGTCTCTTTTTACAAGTTTGTCATTGGAGAAGCATCCAGAACAACAAAGGTACTACTACAGAAAATTCTGCTCTTCTTGGCCAATGGGGTAATTCATTAACAGCTGTTAAAAGTCACCACTGTGATGCCACAATATGAAAACAGTGAGCAAAATTAAAGGGAGAAGGAAAGCTTCAATTTGACACTTTTGTTGATATGCTCTTAAAATCAGCATTTCTAATTCTGACTGCCTATACTGGAATCCCCAAAATTTTTTCTCATGCGTTATATGAACACTGGCTGTTTGCTTTCTGCTTTGCCCTCTCACTGTTACTATTTTAATTAAAACTGAGGGTTTGGAGGTTTTTTTGTCACATGAGCTTTACAAGGGTTTTATATCCTGGATCAAAGCCCTCAGAATTGGTACCTTCCAGCCCCAACACAGTGCTGGTGGTGATTCTGCAAGTGCTTTACTGGACAGAGATACTGCCTGCTACTGAGATATTTCAAATGGGAGGAAAAACAGAAAGTCTTTTAAACTTGCTAAAAGGCACAGGTTAGTCTCTGAAGCCCACTCAGCACCTTTTATGATCAGTCCTCAACTTATTACTACTTGGGATAGGTAAGGTTTGAAAGCTGGGACTCAAGCTGGAGTTAAGAAAGGTTCCCTTAGGATGAAAGCAGGAGAGGCCAAGACACAGGAAAGAAGTCAGATTCTGACATGTTAGGTTCATTCTCCTAGCAGTAATTAATAACCCTGAGTACTTACCTATCTATAACTTCTTTAAAGTGTCCTGTGTCCACGCCAGCTTTCTATGAAGTCACCAAGAACTAAACCAGGTGGAAAATGTACCTTGATGCTTACTTTACCACAGCATGGATGAGTACTACTTTTAATCACAGTATTCTCTTCCCTGGAGAGGGGGAATACGTAAAGTTGTTTGTTTTTTTTTTAAATATAGCCACTACACATGGCAAATGTCAAGATTTTAATGATGCTCACTTCCAGTACCTTCCATCTTCAAAAGGCTTCCCACTGGTTAAACTATTTGGTAGTGATGACTGTTCAAAAAATGTCCTGTGAAGTAAGTGCTCCAAGTATAAAGCTGTTTTCTGGCATTCTCTCCCTTGACTTCATCACCCCAAACCCTTAGAATGGGAGCTGTATTCAATCACTGCCACACAGTCCTGGCATATTAAAAACTGTTTCATGACTACATGGTTAGCAGGTAGGTACTTGTACTGCTTAATTTGTCCAGCATTTTATTGTAAGTGAGATAACTGGCTCAGCCTCCAGGCTTGGCAGCGTAGATGCATGTCTGCCACTTCAGCCTTGCTTTGCTGCTCTTACATGCCACACTTCACCCAATTTTTTTTCTTTCAATCCAGCCTTCAAGAATTTATTTCATAGCAGCTCCCATCTACTGCATAATTACACTTAGTTAGCTCAACACCAATGGTTTCATAACGTGCCACAAACAGGTGCCAATTAAATTCTTTATTGGAGACAGAAACATTGAATAATTACAGATTTGATGAGGAAAACCGCAAATAGTATAGACTGTTTCTACTGCCAGCAAAATACAGTTCTTACAGGTTTTACAGACATACAAATATAGTGCTTCTTTCATGCCAGATGGTTGCTACGTAACAATGCCATTAGGAGCTCTAAATTGTGCTTCTACAAAACCTTTAGAGAATAATGAGGTAGAGTTTCCTTTAGTTTATCCAGTACTTCTTTCACACATCTGTCCTTTACTGCTTTTATATGCTTCAGATTCTCGTAAAACACCCAGTTCACTTTCAACATGTGAGAAAACAGAGACCCTTCTGAGGTGTTTACTTTTCCCTCCCTAAGTTGCTAATTTCCCACTGCTTATGTGCCACAATTTCAGTAACCACTACTGCACCCTTCTAAATGCCTCAAAGATCAAGCAGGTGGGGACTTCTGGCTTTCCAACATAAATTGTTTGTAAATAGCTTCAGATGAAATTCTAACTTGCCTCCATCATGGCAAACAACCTTCTACATTTTGTCACTCAGTGGCCAAGGTGAGTCCAAGCTGTCTCCGCGGGAGACAAAGGGAATAGATGCACTCTTTGTGAACATTCTGGACTATGAAATAGTGTTAGCAATGTGTTTGTCTCCTACCTGCAGCTCTAGACAACCACTGGGCTTATCACAAATCATGGGAAGATAACACATCAGTGACCTGTTAGGTGGTATGGAGCATTAGCTGTTTGACCAAATATTCCAGTTTGAGAACACAAAAAAGTATGTTGCAGCTTTCAGTGAAGATACAGGGGCTCAGGCTGAAAATGCAGGCACAGATGGAGGTGTTTAAGCAACTGAATAAGAGCATTTTTAAATACCAACATCAGTCGCTGATCCTGCTGGATTTCTGACGTGCCAGGGTGGTGCCTCAGCTGGACTGAACGAGAGTGGCTACGATGTGCTGCTGACCTCCTGCCTCACTGACCTGATGGGTATTTTCACTCTTGCTCCTGGCATGCCTCTTCCTAACCCAGCAGACTTTTCACTCCCTGCTCTGGCCTTTGCTGCCAGCACTAAGTGCTTTGTTTAGCACAAGCAGGGTGCAGTTACTGCACCCGAAGTGAGCACAATTCTAGTGGTGACCAAATCACAGCGACCAGGGGATTTGGCATACAGGAAGGAGGTAATTACATAAAGAATGTTTGCTTTCTTCCTATAAGCTACTGCAGTATGATAGTGTAAGACAACAGTTCGGCAACACTGTATCAGAACACTAAAATGAAAAGCAAAATTTTTATAAAAAGGTGCAAAGTTTAAAAGATTCCATGTTCATACCTCAATCACTTCAGTCATAAAAGGATCAAAAATCTTTTTCTGCAGGACAGTGCTGCCTGAGAAAAGCTTCTGAGCTCCTCTACCTCCCCCTGAAATGACTGCTCTAAGCCTGACAGAATCAGGAACTATACAGAGTTAGTGTTAAGAGAACCAGCTCTTAGAAACTTCCCCAACTCTTATTCAGGAAAACAAGCAATAAGCCTATTTTATCAACTGCATACCTCTTTGGTAAAAACCAAAAATGGCCAGTGCTGGTAAACCATTTAGAGCACTATTCAAATGCTTGCACAAAGTTGTCTTCCCTGTTTCTACCATAACTTTACCCAGCAAGTATTTTAAAGGCTTTAAAATTTTAAATCAAGGTCTTAAATCTTCCTTAAGATCTTCTCATTAACATGAAATTTAAGAGACTTTTTTTTTAAAGCATGGCATGAAAATGTAGGATTGTGGTAAAAATCATAGACATGACAAATTAAATTTTAATGTAAGCAAAGAATATAAATTCATGTTCAGAGAGCAGCATGCTGTTACTACTGGTGAATATAATTACCATTACCTTTTTAGTATATTTATGTGTGGTTACCCTTGCTAGTGTAATTAATGAGATTTCTGTTTATCTGAACTACTAATTCCAAAACTTAATTCCAAATCTATTGACTATCTTATTTCAAATCTATTTACTGTTGTTATTTAGGATTGTTCCTTATCTGCTAAGTTCCAATGTCCTAAGGTACCTGACTGTTCTAGCTCAAGGTAATGGCCAGGTAAGTTCCGTTTGGTTTTTATGGAGCTGGGGATATATTTGCCAAGTGTACTATCGATGCCACTCAGATTTTGCAGTCAGAGAAAATATTCTGGAATTCTTACTAAAAAGAATCATGCTCAAAGCAAGGCATGGACAGGAGGACTGATACAACAGTATTTTTCACCAATGCAATGCCAGTATTCTCTTCTGCTCTTAGGGCTAAAAAATACAAATAACTTATTAAGAAATTTTTGAGTTTAAATTGTTTGGAACCTCTGAATTATTTTTCCAAATCTTGAGGTTAGAGACAAAATACAGTAAAACACCAATCTTTCACACCTCCAAATCGGTAAGCACTGCAGTTCAGCAAATTTTTGATCAAGATGGATAAAGAGGTCTGTCTCACTGCTACGAGTGCACCTCTAACGTAGTCCCATGCTCATGACTTTACACTGAGAGGTGTCCTGATTCCTTCAAGTATCACTTTTCCAATAGGATGGCCCAGTCTGAGATTAAGTTATCTTGTCAAGGTCATTCTGTATGCTAATTTTTATATTCTACATTTGTTCTACATTTGTGGGTTTATGCAGCAAACCTTGAATGTACTTCTTATTTAAATAACATTTTTCCCTGCATAACCAAGTTAGTTTATTCTAATGTGATCCTTGAAATACTGGACTTTACAGGGCATATTTCTTGTTGCTTAAAAAGCTTTTTCTGGAAAGCTTAATTTGATCTGTAATGAAATAAGTTTTTAAGCAGAAGTCTGGATTAGAGTTAGAAGTGGTATAAGTGGCAGTACTAATACTCTGCACTCAGAAAGAGTTTAGGTAACTTGTCCAGGGTCACAAAGTCAGTGACAGTCTGTTCAGGGACTACATGCTCTGGTGGTAAATTCTGATCCCTCAACAGCTGGAATACAAAAACTACCTTTTTTGTTGTTGTTTTTTAACCGTCACTACTGCTAAAAGCAAGAATGCCAATTTGCTTAAATAGTCACTTTTAGATATGAGACAGCAATAGAAAGCTGGGGAAGAATGGGTGCAAGCAAGAGAAAGACAGAAAGGAACAGGGCAACAACTATCTCGGGGCATCATTTACAGCTGCCACCTCTCAGGACATCAGCCTGCCACTAGAACATTAAAACTTATCCTCAGCAGGGTGCAACCCATGCAGAGAAAGGCAGCGTACCACAGTCTGCCAGGATGTGCCACTAACTCTGTACACCTCTGTGTTCTACTCCAGAGCAAGGCACAGTGAACACAGTTCACACTCAGCAACCTGCTGGGATTATGCAATTGTTTTGGAGAGGCCATTGAATTCAAGAGGGTTCCTCCTCTAACGAAGCAGCTCTGAGATGAGTCCCAGCTGGTTTTTTGTCTACCTCTTGGAAGACAGACATTTCAAATAACTAGCACTCCAAATCAAGACTTTCAAATATCACATTTTTCCAAATTACCATTCTTCATGCCTGAGGATAAATAATAAAAATAAGTATACAGGAAAGGACCTATGATATCTCTATGTTGAATTAGGCAAACCCAAGCAAGAGGTTATGTACAAAGAGGAGGAATGGCTGATAACTGCTTTTTGGCTTGAGATAGTTAAACAGGTGTAAACAAAGAGAGATCTCACTACCTTGCTTTTGTCTCATCAGTCTTCCCTTCTATACTCCAGAAAAATCATGTTTGTTTTGCCCTGCTATGGACTGAACAAGTTGTCTACCCTAGGAAACTTTATCAGCATCCTCACCTAGGACTGTCCCTGTCAATTCTCAGTGAGTTTGCCCTCACTGCAGTTAACAATCTGGTTAAGTAATGCCAGTTGCTGAAGCTTATCATAATTCTTGGCACCAGAATGGCTTGTAGAAATGCCATGAAATTTCTGTTATTTGAAGGACTTTTTTCCTAGCCATGAATCATGCTAACCAAACTTAAAATTAAGGACATGCTCAATACAGAAAATAATAATCAAAAGAATGGAGAAAAAAGAACATATGACAATTAGATTTCATTATTATCATTTTAAAATACCAGTGTTTGTAAAACATAAGCATGTGAAAGGCTGAATCTCATCCGATCAACCCAATTAAACATTAAATAATCACAGCCAATTATGCAAATATCACATAACAATATTAATTTGTTGATCTTTTTTGAACAGTTTCAAATTTTGCTAATGTTAGACTATCTTATGTCTTAAATTATCAATTACCAGAACCATAACTAAGTGATGAAGAATGGATAATTGCCTAGTTATGATGTACCATACTCCTTCTATCCTTCTATGTAAATCTGTTGCAATTAAACAAATAGGGCACATGGAGAAAAGATGTGCAGATGTTCTTTTACAATCTGTTACCAGCTCAGGGAACACCACAGTTCCCTCCTAAATTTTACAAGTGAAAACAAGGGGACTGCAATATCTAATACTGGTTATTGGGATAAAATGCACTGCCAGAATTCAGATGTTCAGCATGCAACAGAAGAATTTCCTGTAAGCTCTCTTATTTAGGTTTCAAAGTTAAAAATCTAAAACCTATTCCCCTGGATTCCACTTGGAAACAAGCACAGCTTTGAGCTGACACAGACAGCACAAGGCAATTAACCAAGATGTTAAAGACAACAATTAGCATACACACACTCCACGTTTTCATTTTTCCCTGGGAGAAAAGACCACTCATTTCTGTGGGTCATTGCACTATCAACTCTCCTCATTTTGAAGTCTGCATCAGCAGAAAAAAGAGAGGTGTCTCTCTGGACAGTGCAGGAAACAGTGCAAAACACAACACCTGGTTCCTTCATGTTAAATGACTTGCAACCAATTTAAGGAAGGTTTTACACAACTTTCAGGTTTACTGTTCAGTAAAATAACTCTTCTAACTGGTCCTTGTTCCTTCTGCCTAGTGAATAGATTGCTGCTGGTATGCTGAGGCCTTCATGGGGATTTTTTGATATATGGTATCATTTTTCAACTCTGTCAAAGCTGAGATGTTCAGGTATTGCACAACCACTTTACCATGCATCTGAAGTTAGATATTTTCACTTTTCCATTTGCCGTATTTGCAAAGATGGAATTTAAGGGAAGATTGCTCAGTGCCTATAAGCCACAAATGGTTGCTCATTGCATCATCTTTAGAGAGCTCCATGCCAGACTCTGGTTAAAGGCACTCTTTAATTTTGATACTGGCCTCATTGTATAAAACTCTCTACCCCATGTTGCACCTTGATATATGTTTATTTTTCCAGCCATCCAATTAAATAAAAGGAAAGACTACTAATTAAATAAAAGGAAAGACTATCCAGCAGCTTATAACACATAGTAAGATACTGAACAAAGACCAGCACAGGATACATATTCAAATGGTCACAACACTGTGGCTACTGTGAGTGAAACAATATTTTATGCTTACAGTCATAGACTAAAGAAAAAATTATCCATCAATTTTTAACGATAGTTACATTGTCAGAGAGAACCTTCAACTGTTCTTCATTAAAAGATCAGACTGGACTGCAGTCAAAGACAGGAAAAATCAAGATCTGAGGGAGCAGAAGAAAGTGATGGCTAAGGAGGGGTCTTCAAAATGTGACCAAAAATGAACAGGAAGCCGTAAGGCTGCTCTTCATCAGCTGCATAAGGCATGGATGGTCCACTAGAAATTATATTTTGCCTTTTTAAACTATGTTAACAAATGCCAGTAACTACAAAGGACTTATTAAGCATGGGAGAGATACTGTTGGTCTTAAAAAAAGTCCTAAATGTTTCCCTTAATAATGGTGCATCTCTACTGCAAACTAGAACAAGAAATGTTTCACTTTTACTTCTTATAGGACTTCAATAAAGTGTCAATAAAGTTCCACCAGTTTTATACTGAAGTAGCACTTTGGAACATTGATACAGAATATGGTTATCCTTTTTGGCAAGAGGTATCTTAAAGCTGTTCAACAAAGCTGTGTGCAGAAGGAGAAAGCTAATAAATATTGCAGGATGGTTGTTAGTGAACATTTGCAGAAGTTACTACCCCAGCTATGGGCTACATGCTCTGTATTGCTTCCAAAGAATCAAGACTGCATGTGAGAAAGCAGCATTCTATGAATTATCTGCTTAACCAGAATGAAATCAGGGTTTGAATGCAAACCTCTTTCCTTCTAGACATTTTCTGCTGACAACACTGCTTGCTCCTTAACAGGAAGGCCCTTCTACAGTACATGTGTTAAAGGAGGCTGGACACAGCAAGTATATGAAAGGGGTGAGGAAAACATTTTTTCTGATCTAAATTATGTGAGTGGATGATGGAAGAAACTCCTCAATCCAAAGGTTTGTTTGCTGTGAAGAATGGTTCAATTTTCACAGCCAAAACTGTCTAATTTCACTTTCTAGACATTCACCTGGAAGGCAACACTGTATGTTGTCCACTTGGGCTCTGCAGAGCCCAGCTCTGCTAGGCCAAAGGGGAATTTTCATCTCAGCAGGGCCTGACACAGCCTCTTTAAATCACGACTAGAAGGATGTACTCAACTCTTAGAGAGGAATGCTCTGCCCAAGCAGCCACTGCAAATCCCCAGAGAGTAAGGGGCAATAGGCCAGCAGGGACCATCTTGCAGGCTAGACTGACTCAGAAAATTTTGGGCTAAAGGCTAGTTATTGGACAGAGTATGAGGGCATCTACCAAGCTATGCAAACTCAGGAATCTCCTATACAAGCAGAGTATGAAAGGACAGAGTGTATGGCTAAATTTGTTTCCCAAACACAGAGCAAAAGGCAGAATAATGTCAACAGAACCCCATGGGCAGCTAACAGGCAACATCCTCACGTGACACATGTTCTGTTGGTGGTGGCAGTAAACAAACCAAACTGAAGAGCAGTTGAAGAGCATTTTACAAGTTTTCTGACTGTATATAAGGAGGCACTAAGAAAACCATTGGGAAGGTTCTATTGCTAACATTTAGCACCTCTGCTAAGAAGACAGGCTTCTACCAAGAGGATTACAGTAGAAATCAAAATGATTGTGTTCACATTTGCCAGATTGTGGAAACAATCATCCTGGGGAGCAAATTGATACTGGGACTATGCTATGCACTGGCAACTAGAGAATTTGTCATTGCTCAGATGTCAGGTCTGTATGGAGGGTCTGAACTCTGCCACCTTCACGACACCAGCACTGCCCAGTCGCTGTCTTCTCTTCCATACTGAAATAAAGCAAAAAATGAGGTTTAAAAACAAAAGTTAAAAGAATCAGTGTATGTTTATGATAACGTCTTAGGTCTATCCTCAGAAATGTTCATTTTCACTGCTCTGGGTAGTAGTTTATACTATTTTCTATGCCTTTACTTGCCTTTGATTTGGGCACAGACTAAAGATAGCTTGCTTTACCCATATTACAATAACTGGCTTAGGAAGGAGCAGAGCTGATACTCGTTACAGATGACACAGAACAGTCCTGCTTCACTTCCATCAGTTTAATGCAGTTACTCCCTGAGGCCTGCTCACTAATTCACTCATAACTATGCCGCTGCTCAAGCTCCAATAAATGCATTTCATTTTATTTCTTTTTATTGTCAAGGTGGCTTTTTAGTACAACATTCTGACTGAATGTGAAATAAAACCATCACAAATACCACAGAGTACAATTAGGGAGAACTGTAATCCAAAATAAAACAAGTGGTCTTTCCATACACAAACAAATGGGATCACCAAGCAGAAATGAAGGCAACCTATGGCATGCAGCCATATCCACTTCCAGGGGAGGATTCAGCCCCAAGGCAGCACTTTGGATAGCTAGACTGGTTCCATGTTCTAAAGCTCTGTCAGAAGCCCTGTAAACAATGCTCCAGAGAGACCCCAAAACACTCACAGGGCTCAAGTAGGTAAATAATTCAGAGGTGGAGAGACAGCAGCAGATGGGAGTCCCTTCCCTTATGGTGTTATGCTCAGGGAGCTTGAAAACACCTTCAACTAAGAAATGAAAACTGATTTTAGAGGCTTTATGTGGGCTAAAAAGATTACTTAATTTCTCCAGAGTGAAAAAAGTTCCTCCAATACAGGTCTGCATCAGCAGGAAAAGAGGTAACAGGTCATGAAAGCAGGGGAAAGACAGCAGCTCCAAATCAGGACGAGCCAGAAGAAAGACACTTCTGAATCCACAAAGGAATGGTGTTCAGTGGGTTCGTGTTTTACTCCTTACTCCATCAGGCAAGGCATCTAACTGACCTTCGTAATTATCACATCTACTTCTTCTTTTCATTATTACTTCTGCTGCTCCTGTTCTGCAGTTGCAGTTATTTGTAAATTTTGTTACCTTTAGGCAGCAGTATCATCTGATGCTCTGATACATAAATTGTTGCAAGGACCAGTCTGAGCTGCCATTTGACTCAAGTTTGCACCTTCTTCCAGAATTAAAAGGGGAAGGTAGCTGCAATGCCACAATGAAAATCATTTCCTTCTGCAAATAAAAGCAGATTTAGCTTCCATTTTTAATTCTGTCAAGGGCTTTGTGATCTCAGGCTAGTCAATCCGGTCCCTCTTCCCCTGTCCATCACATCCAACTCATTCTTAGTAAAAATTAACACATACATGGTCCTTTCCTGGTTGGTTTTCACTGCCCAGAGTAAGAAAAGGGGTTTGATTAAATGTCTCTTCTCTGCTGTCTTGCTTGCAGTGTTTAAATGCATTTAATAACATGTAGCATAAGCAATATATCTTATTTTCTATCCATCGCTTCCAAGCTGCAGCTTAATCCATGTCTTAAAGGGCACAACAAAAGCTTGTTTATTCTCAAAGCATGGATGCAAACCCACAAAACCATGAGTGGTATTCCTAGAGAAAAGAACCTCATCCCTAAATCTTCCAACTCAAGCAGCTATGGAAGAGTGTACTATCACTGAGTCATTCATAAGCACACGATTAATTTATATATGTTCTTTAATTTGAAGTCTTTATCAGCCTTTAGTAATCATGATATCTAATCAGTGACAGGCAGGGAAATGTGTATTGCAGTGGCACCACTGTCTCTCTCAACTGGCATGAGAAATTGAATCAGTTCTGCCCATGAGTTTCTAATTTGTCACTGCAGCTCTGGTTCCACTGAACAGCTGCTCACATCTAAAGACATCCCACTGAACATGGCAGACTTGCAAGAGAGCAGGATGAAAACAGACTTGGAAACACAACAATGAAGAGAATATGAATATAATAAAAGCAGCACGTACTGTACACGAGGGAACTGGTATCATGACAGTGGATATGGAGCCTGCACCTTCTGGTCACAGGTTCACATGCAGGACATGGTGATGCTGAGAATTTCTACTTTTTTACAAATTCCCGTGGTTCAACATGAAATGGATACACTGCCCCAGTTCAGGCAGCAGAACAGCACAGAGGCCAAAGCTGTGTTTGACTGCTGTTTCTATTGCGCTTTATTCCTCAAAACTGGAAGATTCTTCAGAATTACAGCCTCAGATTGTCCAAATGATATTACAATAATCCAGTGATAATGCAAAGAGATCTGTTTTTTTTTTTTCTCCTGGTAGAGAATATAGAAGACCTTGATCAAAGATTCTCCTTTGACATTTTAAGGTTATTACGTAGTCCACTTTTTGTGTTGCAGCACTGTTTTCTGTGCAACATCATGGGGTCCTTCTGGATATGAGCCCATCTCTCCACAGATAGAAAGGTGCAGAAATACAACCAGCAACCACTGATTGACTCTTAATGGGGAAGTAACTACCAATCTCTTTAAAATAAATGATTTTAGAAATGGTTTTCAATGATTATGTCTTCTAACTCTCCTGATTTTTTAAAGAAGGAAGACAATCCAGAATTAAGATATACATAACAGTCCAGCATTTTCCAGGAGTAACAAAATTACTCCTGGCATGTAACAGATGAACACAGACTACCCACACAGCTGAAAGATGAAAAGGTCCACATCAACAGGCAAGTAAAGTGAAAAGGTCCCAGAAAAGTAATGTTTAGTAACAATCCACACACTTTTTCCTACTCCTGAGCCCTGGCTGGTGGTAGAACACCAGGGTGATAAGGCAAGAGGCAGTGGGCAGGAACTGATGCCCCAGAAGTTCCACCTGAACACGAGAAAGAACTTCTTTATCATGCAGTGACCAAGCACTGGACATTGTCCAGAGAGGGTGTGGAAGCTCCCTCACTGGAGATACTCCAAAACTGTCTGGACACTCTGCTGGGCCATGTGCTCTGGGATGATCCTGCCTGAGCTGGGACCAGATGACCACTGGGGGCCCTTCCAGCCTGACCCATTCTGACACTCTGTGATCAGGGAGGGCATGGAAGGATCCCTCAGGGAAAAGACTGGATGCCTTTGTCTTACACTGATCACCGTCTCAAGGGAGAAAGAAACAGATCACAGGATTACTGACAGGAACATAAAAATTTTAGTGGCAAATCTAAGAACACTTGGAGCCAAAAATGTAGAACGGAAACCATCAGAATCAATTTGAAGAAATCCTGGCAATACTGCCAAACAACTGCTATCAGATCTTAAATAAAGGGGCTGCATAACTTGCCAAGCTCTTCTCCTACCCAAATCCCCCACACCATAAACTACACTAAATAAGGAAAAAAAACCAGGCAACTTTAATAAGAAGGGCCAGCACCTGCTGCTCATTGACTTTACCTGAAATGGTTCTTATGCCCAGACATGGAGATAAAAGCACAGATTCCAAACAGACTTTGATATTAGCACATGACAGAGGAGGGAGGGAACTCCTTTAAGAATGAGAAGTGACCGTGTGATTAGAAAGATAATGAGAAATGGAAATGGTGATGAGCTGGCTGTGCCCAGTGAGTGTTTAACTGCCTTACTGATTAACCTGTACTCATTTGTGATTGTGGTTAAGATGCTTCATAATCCTGTCTTTTTCCCTTAAAAAGCAGACTGTAACAACAGTATTAGATTTCACTGATTACAGTAGTATCTTGCAACTCCTACCCACCTTCCAAGATGAGTAGGGAAAAATTATACTATACTTCATCTGTGCCATATTTTATCAAGGAAAGAAAATTGGCAGAATAATCATACTAGACAAAAGGATCTACATTACTATATAATGCCATCTATAGCATCACTACCAAAAATATTATTTTCCACTCCTTTGAAATGTTTATCTTTTATTATTTTACCTGGTTATAGAAGAGAAAACACCTTACCTGGATATCACTTAGCTTATTCAGGAAACGGGTTGTTAACTCAGGCCCATTCTCCATAGTTGGGATGTGCAAGTGCTGGCATGGAATGAAGGAGAGGGAGAAGGGGAGAGAAAGTGAATAACATGTAATAATAGCTTTACATATATATGAATCCCTTATGGTTGCCATAAATTTTAATAAATATTTATCATGCTGGCTAGCCCTCCTTATGAGAAGGAAAGGGTGGTTAGTTTTGGGGTTTTTGTTGGGTTTTTGGTTGGTTGGTTTTTTTAAAACAGGAGGGTGTTGCTAAGCCAGTGAAAAGTTAAACTGTTATGCTCCTGTTCAATAAAGGTCTTCAAGAGATTTGTCTGAAATGGAGGGAATATTGTGCAAGCAAGAGTAGTAATAACATTATATACAGTATTTCATTTCAAAGTATATTGTGTAGAAATACAACACTTATATTTACAGTACTTCTCACTCAGCACCTCAAAGTCCCGTATTATCATCAGGCAGTATCAATACATTTATTTTATTTTATTCATTCAGGAAATATCACCTAACAGACATTTATGACACTTATCACGTTTAGTGGACAAAGCACAACCCTTTATGCAGCTGCACTACCCCGAGTCCTCTGAACTAACTTTGTGCTGATGAAATAGTATCAAATCAGCATAACAGTCTGAATGCCTGGGGAATTCCACCTGTGCAGGAGAACTCTCCCATATGGTGAGCAGTGGGTGAAAGCAGCTGTGCATTGTCTTGAAATAGCTCTTCTACCAGAGCTGGGATCCCTGCAATGAGGGGTGAACAAGAGAGGAACTTGAAAAGAAAGGACAGCTGTGGTTCAGAAATTTGGTTCCCTGTAAAAGTCTTTTCTCTCCTCACCCTTCCCAGGCACCTTAGCAAAAAATACTAAATAAAAGAAATGTGGAAGAATGTATTCTTCTACACTTGCAAACTGGCTGGGAACTGTTTTTTTCTTTCACTTTCCCAGAACTTGAGATTTTATATGTTCAGCTATTAGGAAAAAACCCAGATAACAAAAGTTCCCTCTGACAACCAGTAACTCACTTGGGAAACAACACACTGACACTGTTCATCTTTCCAGGCAGTGCATCTTTTCTATATCCCTTGGCTTCAGTTGCAATTAACTGTGATAAAATTCAGAAGAAAGAAGGAAAGGAGTAAAAAGAAAGAAACATTTCCTTACCTTGCCCTTATATAAAATTTTAGAGATGGGACATACAATGCAAGCTGTTCCAGCACCAAACATCTCCTTTACTCTGCTCTCTTCCAAGGCAACTGTCAGGTCACTCATGGTGATGTATCGCTCAGACACTTTAAATTCTCCCTGCACAAGAAGCAGCAACCATAAAAATTGAAAAATGTTTAAAAACATTACGGTTCTTGTTTTCTACACTGAAACATTTCCAATACAACTTTTAGCCTAGTGACAATAAGTGTTGACTCTGATCTTGTCATCTTTTTAAACATGCCAGTATCACACAAGATAGATTTTCATCAGAAGAATGCTCTACAAAGATACCAATGGTTTGCCAGATGCAATGCTGATGATTAAGTGGCACTTCCCTCTGATTTGGTGCAGAGTATCAGTATCACATTAGGGAATAACAAAGAAGAATTGTTCAATTGTTATGGGACACTGGATCTCTGTACTAATGGTCTCCAGCATGCTAGAGTTTTTCCAAAGATTACTCAATTATATCAAGAGAGCCTCTGCATCCCACTCTCACACAGTTCCTAAGCAAGATACATTCTGTTGATTAATTTCACCTGCCAGGCCACCTTATGTGATCTATTTTTTTAATCCCTAGTGAAACGTTCCACTGTAGCCTGCACACAGCTGTCACATACAAAAATTAAGTGTACAGCAGGTATGAGTAAAGGCATTTGCACTGCAGTCTTAATACTGGAAGTGTTTTACCTTCTACAAGAGTTGAAGAATGCACAGGAATCAATTGAAGGGATGTGTTTAAAGAAAAAACAAAAAAAAAGTCAGACTTTGACATTTTTATTTCATGCTTGTGGCATTCCTGTTATCCCACTCTAAGAATAATCCCAGCCAAATCCAGGAGACAAGATACTGGGCTTGATGAGCCTTTGGCTGTGTAGCATCCTTACCCAGGCTGCAATCAAATCTTTGAACACAGCAAGGCAGAGTTTGCTGTATCTCAAGATATGATCTAGCTCCAAGTGTGCAAATAAGTTCTTGGATTGCTGCACTACAGAACAGGAACCAGACATGACTTCAAGACTGTGGCTAGGCAGGCTGCATGCTTGTTAGCAGAAACAAGGTTAGAAGCATGAGAACTAAATGCAGAAATAATGAGCTGATGACTGAAGGGTAGCTGTGGTCATGCATGGTAGTTCTTTGTTTCCTTGCTCTAAGTTGCTAGTACCAGTGGATTTAATGAGAATTTTCATGTTAAATACAGCATGGAGCTACTTTAACAAACTTGGTATTGTTCTGTGTGACAGGTGTGTGCATTCTGGTGATGCTCCTGAGAATCCCTGCATTAGCACACCCTGAGCTCCCATTAGCTTAAAGGGACTGAGTGCATGCTCAGCAGGTTTTGTCAGCACCACCAAGCTGTATGGTGGGCTGACAGGCTGAAGGGAAGAGATGCCATCCAGGGGCACCTTGAAAGCAGGGTTTCTGACAGGCTGGACACAGCTCTGGGCAAATCTGATCTCATGCAAGATACCCATACTCACTGCAGGGAGACTGCAATAGATGGCCTTTAAAGGTCCTTTCCAAGGCCAGGCTGGATGGGCTCCAAGCAGCCTGGAACAGTGTAAGGTGGCCTTGCCCATGGCAGAGGGTTGGAATGAGATGAGCTTCAAGGTCCCCTCCAACCCAGGCCTTTGTATGATTCTAGGAAGCCAGACTGATCTATGATCATAGGATTTAACCTAATCAGTTGAACTTCAGGACACTGAGCACCAGAAATGTTTACTTCTGCTGAAGTTATAACATGACAATTGAAACCATTACTGCCAGAACACTCACCCAGTTGCGTGCCAGATCCAAAATGCTTTGCCTTGTCACTCCTGGAAGGATGATGCCATCTAAAGGTGGCGTTGCCAGTTCATTTTCTGCCAAACAAAAAAGCATTGGTTGAAAAACAAATGAAGAAACAAACAAAGAAAAGTTTACTTATGTCACACCAAACACATGGGTCCCTTACAACTCAGGATATTCCATGATTCTGTGGCATCAAAACCAAATCCCCACCCTGTAAGATACAACATTTATTAGAGTTCTCCAAGAACACAAACAGATACTCGGTTCAAGTAAGTTGCTGTTGTTGACTGCTTTTATATTAACCTTTTATTATAACCTTTAAATATTAATGTATTAAATATGTTTCTTCCCCAGCTTTTGGGAAGGGAAGAAACATATTTAATGCATGAACATACATATGCCTAATGCCTTGTAGGTGGTTTTATTCCTCAGTGCATTGTACATATAACTGTGTAACTGCACTCTGTTTCCACTACAAACCATCAAATGGTTCAGTCTCCAGAATCACAACAGAAAGGCAGGGGGAAAGTCATGCCTAAAAATCCCATGGCACATCACAACTCTCCCTGAAATGTTTTACTTTATTCAGGAAAGATTTAGCACATCCACTTCACAGCAGCAATATGAAACATTTACCAAAAATTTTGAACTTCATTTAATGAACCAGAAAAGCAGTGGAAATTTTGTCAACCCTCCTTGGGAGGAGACTTCTTAATGATCCTTTGTTGTAGTCCAGACACCCTTTTGCTGTGCTCCTTTTCTACTTACACAATTAGAGGAATTCTAGGAAAAATCCAACAATAACAACAATAATTCAAATTGTTCAACTGGTTTGGTTTGTTAGCTAATGTTTCTTGTTTGCTTTTGAAAAAGAGCAGTAGATAAATGTTCATCTAACAAAACAAATGAAATGGTTGATAAATGGCAAACAATAAACACTTGGTTAAACAATCCATGCTTGATAAATACGTAAAACACAGGTTTGTATTTAGACTTTGTTCTTCCATCTCATCTCTGCAGCAGAGTTAAACTTTTTAATTTTAAGCCATCACATAGTGTACTCATTAGTTTCTATTATCAGAGAAGAGTGACCTTTTACTCTTTTCAGACAGATGCTTTTAAGACAGTCTCAAATTTGCATGAGAAGTCAAGACATCCAGAGTCTTTCAGTAGTACTCTTCATCTTTTTTCCTAACCATTTTATTTCCCTACTTACAATCCTTTTTCTTTACCTTATAATGATACTATCCCTGCTCAACAAATCCACAAGCCATTAAGAGTTTTGTTTATTTTTTACCTAGGTCACATAAAAAAACCAATAAAAACCTGAAGATATATACTTTATGCCCCCTTTCTTCCTGGCTGCAAAAAGATCACTGAATCCAGGTCTGACTGAACCTTTTTCAAAGGAGAACCTCTCACTAGACTACTTCTACAGATCCTGTGAATACGTGCAGCTAGGTAGAAGAGAAAATGTGGTGTTTGTCCTTGGTGTGTGGGAGCAGGTTGAGCTCAGCTGCTCAGTGCTGTTTCCAGCACTCAACAAGGTATTTCTGTGCACAAACACTGCCTGCCAGCTCTGGACTGAGAATATCCTGGGCTCCCCAACTCTGCAAGAGGGGGCATTGGGAGTTGGGACGGGATAGGGGAGGTGGAGGATAAATTCACTGAATGTGCTACTCACTGTCCACTCTCTCAGGAAATAATCCCTTACCTTCTAAAGCAACCACCCCTCAATTTATTAATTTGGACTCTCCTACCAACGCATCCATGTTCTTCGCATGAGGATCTACACATACATCAGTAATAGGTGTAAACTGCCATAACAAAATGTATAGAAATGTTGCACTAGAACAGGCTGTATGTTCTGCTCTGGTTTGACTAGCCCACAGTGTCATACCTCAACCTATCCCAGACTTCTAATTCCATCAGCCCTCTCTTCTTTCTCATACAGTCAGGAATAACAGCATTCCCTTTCTAGCATCACTCCTATTTGTGATGCATGTCTGGTCCTAATTCTGGCACAACTATCACATGGAGAAGACTTTAAAACTTTCAATGAGGGCTCACCTGATTCTAAACACTGAAAACCTGATATTCTCATTTGTGACCCAGTCACAATCTAATACACTCCTTTCTTTAATAGAAAACTTCAGATACTGTGGACTTTGAAACCAAAGATTGTGATCACACTTCTCTGTCTGGTGATGTTGCCACAGATCCTGCCCAGGACCTGTTTAAGCTCAATAACATTTACTAATTGATTTGAGATAGCTTGAAAAGGTGCCAGGCCAAACCAGCTGCCAAACAGCACTGAGCAGACAGGACATGAAAGTCTCAAAATGTTCCAAGCAGGCTGCTCTGTAGGATTTTGTCAAGTGTACATATGATGCCTACCAGCCTGGGGCCAAACCAGGGAACATCTGCTCCCCTGGTATCCAGCAGAGATGATAACACCATCCATCCAACATGGCATGCCAAAAGCTCATCTTCTCTGTGAACTGATGCCAAACCAGGCTCCATATGACATCAGTGAGTCCATCTCCCAAAAAACAGACTGTGAGCTCACAGACTCCACTTGCCTTCTGAATTATTTTGATGGGCTTAACATGTATAGCTACAAAAAGCAGGAGCAGAGCATTTGAGGGGAAATGCCAGGGCTTATTTTCAGCTGACTCCTGTTATAGTTCTACTAGCAGTACTGACCGCCCAGTGCCTTGTTAAACCTCCTATAGGCTTGCTCTAACAACAGAATTCTATCAGCATGCTTAAAGGGTTTTTTAAAGCAAGGTCTTCCATGTTACACAACTTCAGCTTTTAAACACCTGTGCTTATGAATACAGAGCAGGTAAGATTGTACTCCTGGGATGCCTTCAGGACTAGTCACGCTGTACCAATGCTGAGAAATTCACCCAAATATATATTTTAGCAAAGTGATATATTCCAAATGAATTTCAGGATCAAGGAGAACCCAGAAAACCCCATTTTTACAGGTATTAATAGGTAGCTTCTTCTACCAGCTTGTCCTGGGTCTTTGTCCTTACTTCCCTCAGGCTTTTCTTCGACTCTTCTTTCATGCAATCACTGCCTTTAGGTCTGTCTGGTAATTTGATTTCCTCAATTACTTTTTCATCCTTTGCTTTGTCTGCCACCTCATTAATTTGCTGCTCTCGCCTCCACTCTATTTCTGGGGCTCCCTACTAGAACAAAAGCTACAGTCTTGATTTTGTTAGTACTGAAATTGTGCAAGACACTTCTGTGGCACAACTAATATTCCAACTACAGAATATTTAGCACACTTGCCTTAAATTTTACCTGATTGTTCCAGAAAATCTTTTAACAGATTTACTTTTTAATTTATGAAATTTTGAAATGGGGACTATTAATCACCATTTCAATTGCAGCACACAAATATTAAATAATGTACTAATACTATTCACAATGCCTTAACATTAAAGACAGAAGTAGAGCCCCAGTGGTTGGAAATCATTTTGAAGAAACTGAATTTTTCAAAACTGCACCCAGATTCATAACTAGCAATCTTCAGGTTGGACATATGTTTAAATTTCAAGGTTTTCCATAAAGCCAAGTCTATATTCCAGGCAGAAGTACAGACATTGTGAGAGGAAGTGAGTTTCAATGTCAAGAGCTTTCTGGGATAGTTACATGCTCTGAAGAGGCATGTGGGAGGGACTGTAGGGTGACTAAATTTTTCACTTAGTGAACACATAAATAGGATTTGATGAATGAAGTATTTATGCAATAGCAGGGATCCAGTTTTGGCCATATTATAAGCCTCAGAGCAGCAGTGAGAATACAAGAACAATATGGAGTAAGTCATGCTGTTTTACCAAAAATTTAGCAGTTTATTTTTTCCCTACTCCCTCCTTGATGTTGCAAACAAAATGTTTTTTTCAGGCTCCTCCTGCCATCCAGAACAATATGTCACCTTTAGGCACAAAGGCTGCAGGGAAAGCCTACTCCCACTGGGAGCATGGCTGTTCCCCAGGCCAGGCTTTACTGGGATAAGCCTCTGGTTACAAACTAAGGAGAGCAGTTCAGCTCCCAGCAGCGACCTCAGAACACACAAAGATGGATATTCTCTTTTGATGATGATCCGATATTTCTGCCTCACTTTTTTTGATCCCTCTCAGCTGCAGCTTTTGCATAACAAAACCAAACCCCAGTCTGAATGAGTGTCCTTTGTGAAGTGACAGAACACAATGACAAATTCTAAATCCTCATGCAAAGCCACAGGCAGGTATGTGATGACACACGTTGGCAGCATGGGTGATTCTCAGCCAAAGATCCCACAGATTAAGAGTTCCTCAGCACCCTGGAAGACAGCAAAGTGCTCCACAAGGATAATGCCCATGTCCTGTGAAATGACAGGTTTGCCAGCAGACAGCCCTCTTGGGTGGCAAGAATTACAAGTTGTTTGTTACAAGCACCTCACAATAGCACCATTGAGCACTGCACTGGTGGCACCGTGATTGGCAGGTCTTTGGAACAGCACGGGGCTGCAGCTGCACCGCGTCATTCCAGCATATTCCTGGTTTAAGTACAATGAGAACATTGAATTCTAATTACGTCCCCGCTTCGGTGTCCTTCCCTGGGCAGAACAATCCAAAATCTATTTTCATGTTTTTCCAGCTAAGTTCCACAAGGCATAAATTTGGCCATCTATATACACTGACAAATAAATGTCTAATATTTATCACTTCATTCATAAAGCTTCACAGACTTATTCAGCACTGAGGGAGCATTATCACTCTTCTTACAAGTGTGGTAAAGATTTTACAGAAGAACAAGAACTGGAGATGGGAGTCAGGTAGCTGGATCCCAATCACACTACATTATACAAGGCATGCTGTTATCCCCACAAATGCTGCCTGTTTTCTGCAGAAAGCTGACAGTTTCCAAAGGTACTCATGGCACTAGAATGAAATCATGCTGACCCCCACACCTGCTGCCTTGCAAGAGTTCAGTAACACTTCATTTTCTCGGAGAGAACATCACTTTTATTCAAGAAGAAAGTCTTCTTTCTTCTTGGGAAAAAAAAAAAAAAAAGGGAAGAAAAGTCTTTTATTCCCTTGCCAGTAGTCTTCCAAACCAGTTATCAGGTGCAGCTATCACAAGCATTGAATACTTGCATACCCAATGGGTGGTTTTGAGATGTTGGCTGGTTTTAATGGTTAATAGTTAGTTTTAATAGTTTAATCAGCATGTACCTTGCTCAGAGATGATTGTGGGTAGAAAAAGGTAAAAATAGGTTCAAGAATGATGATACATCTTGAAAGCATCTTTGGAGCATTAGTGATACCTGACACTCACTGAAATGTTTCTCTCACTGCTACCACTGAACAGAGCTTCAAGTTCTTCAAAGAAAACAGTTTTGGATTGGCTGCTGAAATACTTCTGGATATGGTTCAGGAATATTTGACTGGCCAGCAAGTGATGATGGGAGCCACTCTTACTCAAAGCTACAGAGTCTGAAGGGTTGCACAGCCCTAAGCTGCCTTTTAGCACATCTGCACTGCTTCTGAGCCAACACCTCCCTGGAGACCAAACATCCTGCTGACACCAAAGCTGGCAAGTGACCTTGTGCACAGCTGAACTCTGCCCTTCTGAGCGTGTGGACCAGCCCAGCAGTTTAGTCTGTCATCAGCAGGCAGCACTCACAGCTGCTCCAGAATCTCCTGTCTCACAACTAACAGTCACCCAGTGATTTTCAGAACAGGCATTTCCTTTTAAACCATCTTCATTAAAAAGATTATGATCTGCATTCTAACAATCATTTTGTTGGGTTACAGTCCCAATCATCTGTCCTGTTACAGGTTTCACACTTTATGTTACCATACCTCCATCTTCATTTATCCAGTAGAGAAAAAGATTCATTGTTCCAACTTCAGTTATTTGGTGATCTTCTCCATAGAGCCACAGAACCTGCTGGCAGCCAAACTCCAGGGCTTCTTGCTGGGCATAAATAGCAGAACCGTAATTCCTTCAGGAAAAAAAACAAAAACAAAAACAACACCAGAGAGTTATGAGTACCTGGTTGGGCATCTTCTCAATTTAAACAAGATTTTGTGCACATCTACCTTATGAGCAAGTGCTCTGCAATAGTCACTGCTTGGTCCTGGGATATTTTCAGTGGAAGTACCCCACCAGTATTTTACTAGATTGTTTGTACCTGCAATCCAAAAACTTTAAAGGACTGAATAGCACCAAAAACTCAAACATATCCATCCAAACTGTATCAAACATAACTCTTGTTCCATATTCTGGACATTCTAATTATTGCAAGTAAAAACCCTCAAAAAGCATTTACCTTTATTTAGCAGTTGGCATCCTGGAGAGAGAGCAACAATTCCCCTCCAGGTTGAGGGGATTTTTGGTGGTTTTCTTGGGTTTTTTTGGTTGTTTTTTTATTAAATTCATCTATCTCATGTCAGATGGGGGATATATGTTAGATGGAACTCTTGGAGCACAAATAACACCAAAGGTGAGGGTTTTTTTCCTTAATAAAAGATATTAAGAGAACTAGCATATTCAGGAAATGCAATCATGTCTAGATTCATTCCATATCCTCTAGGAGCAATTTTTTCTAAAATGCTGTCTACAGAGTGAACCTGACTGAATAATGCCTACTGCTTTGAGGGGCAAAAAAACCACCTTTTTGCGTCTGATCTTCAACAACCTTCCAGACACAAAGTCAGCAGCTCCAAAATGCTGACCCCACTGAAGCCAAGTTTTTACCTCTGGGCACAAATGAAGTCAGTAATGACTCCAGACTACTCTTTTTCACAGCTGATGTATGTGGAAATGGGAAACAATATCTTTCTAGCAGCAAGCAAATTCTCATAAACAAAGAGCAGAGGTTCAGAAGATCAGCTTGAACTAAGGCAAGCTACTTTCCTGCCCTCTGATTACTCTACCAGCTCAGCTGAGCAGCACTTGACAGCCACTGACTCCTGCCTAGCAAAGAAACTCCTCGGTAGGACAGTCCAAGGAAGGAGGTCAGCAGCCAGAACTGCTCCCTGCTCTGCTGGCAGCAGGCTGCTGCACTGATGATGCAGCACAAAGTGGTGACTTCTGTGTCAACTGCTACAGGGGCAAGAGACCAAGTATCACATGGACACATTCCAGGTGCAGTTTTTCAGCTTGAGATGCTGTAAAAAAATCAACTGGCTGTAATATTCAAACAAAAACATGCAACTGAGTTGCATAAATAATATCAGCAAAGTAAAATTTTGAACTCTTTGTTGTAGTACGTTATTTATTTAACTACTGCATTTAATGTCTCTATTTCTGCTGGATTAGATACTTCACTAAACACCAAATCTGCTTCGTGAGCTGTGTTGAAAATGCAGGATGATGTTTTCTTACCCTCCCACTTTGCAGTCTCCTGTTCCCCCTTTCCACGCTCTTACGTATTTTGGATCTGCCCATAAGGATATTGGATTAAAGCTTCCACTTGCAAAGTAAGGGCCCACAGGGCTCAGAATGACATACAGTAGGGCTTTAGTCGGCTTCTTCACTCCAAGGGAAGGCTGAAAATGAAGAAATGTAAACAAATCAAAAGTTACTGGTGTCCTTTAAACACCAGGGGCTGCACCATCAGGTTTTGAAACACTGCTTTCAGTGAAACTGCAGCATGAGAGTGCTATTACCACGACAGTGGAAAGTGCTGCCATGAATAAAGAATATTTATATAACTTCCCCCCCGATCCAAGCAACACAACAACCCTAATATTATATTCTCACCATTCACTTAAAGCCATTCTGTTTATCTATATGTTATTCTAGTACTCTCAAATAGTTTCAAGTTTGAATTCAAGAATTCAAAGATTAGCTTAACAAACTGCTATACAGTTATATTGAAAGAATACAATAGAATACAATATAATATAATACAATATAATAAAATATAATATATTAATATAATAATATGAATTAATCATACCAGAAGCCCACAAAGCCTTCTGGGGGAAGGAGTGGCAAGACCCTCCTAGCAGTAACAACAGTGGAGAAACAATTGTCAGCTGCATTAAGTGAGAAGAACTGTCCAGTGCCACTTAGAACTGGCATCGTTAGAGCTGAGTGCTGGCTCTCTGAATGCCTGTGTGACAGCTAAACTATTTGCCTGCTAAAAATAGCTCACACAACAGTACAGGAAATAACCAACAATGTAAGAGTTTTTTCTCCCCCTCCTCTCTGAGAGAGGGCTTCTCACACTCCAAATCATCACCATCAATACTTGAAGGTGGAGGTAAGAAGTCTGGTGCTGGCCAGAGTTCTTCAGGTGCTGAAAAGGCTCCTTTGATTTCTGTCTACTTTGCTGCTTCAGAACGACTTCTAACAGGATTAACTGAGATCTTGATATTTTTGCTGATCCGATCATTCAAAAGATTGGGTTTCTGATTGGGGTGATTCACAAAAGACTAGTAGGACATGCAACCTGGAAACAACATGTGAAAGTGGAAAGGCCACAAGTGTTTGCTATCCTGAAACAAAGCTCAGAGCAAAAGAACTTCCAAAAATAAAAACAGAGGTAAACACTCCAATTTTAATATCAGTAGCTTATAGTCACTGAGTGGAGATTCTTTAATCTGAAAATCTGCAACTAGTTTAAAAGTATTAAATTAATGGAGTCCTAGAACCTATGTGAAATGTAAAATGCTCACATATGGTAACTACTTACAGATAGGGATACTGCACGAGCTTAGCTTACCTAGTTTAGAAACTACATTCTTTAGCTTCCTTGTGCTATGCTCTACCTTTGTATGTTTCCTTCTTACTACTGCTGAAAAAAAAGAACCTTGAAGGATTTAATAAAATAAACTCTCTGTTTCTAATTCCCTTTATCACCACTATAGAATTGACTCACACATGAAACTCGGAGAGGACACATTAATACCTATTTGCTAAGGAGCCCCTTAGAAGGTCAGTTTTCAAGAATAATTGACAGAGGGACTAGTCCTTAGGTCTGTATGTGTCTCTTCTGAGACATCTTAATTTACACGGTAAAACCTTCCAAAAACTCCTCACTAACAGGCATGACTTGAAATTACAAAACGTATACAGGAAGTTGTACTCCATTGTTGCCCTGATTTTTAAAAGTGTTTTCTTTTATAGTTATTTTGAAAGTTTTAAAGTTCTTTTAAAAGTTTCCTGTGCCTTCTGATGTTTACATATTTCTACTAGAGTTCTCACACAATGTTCATGTAAATAATGATTATTTTGCATTCTTCTTTGTGGGAGGAGAGAATTGATGGACTGTTGGTTTGACCAGTGTGGACTTTTAAAAATCAGAGCAACACTCCATCATGTTCTCTCCGAATTATTAGGATTTTAATATTACCACGTCAGGTACAACTATCCCTTCAGCACAACCTCAATTAACAAATATTGCTCCGTTCCCACTCTGAGTAGTGGGAGGAAACTGTTTTATTTTCCGTGCTCTGAACCAGTGCGCCCACTGAGTGGCAGTGTGGTCAACCTTAAATTCATGCTGTGGACTCAGAAATAAAACCATAAAACCAATCTGCCCCCAAACTTCATCCTGTCACCTACTGACTGCTTAATAGCTCCCTGTATGGATGGAGGACTTTGCCTGCACCTAAATAAATAAAACAAAACAAGGAAAAAAACTCACCAATTAAAAAAAAAAAAAAAAAAAAAAGAGAGAGAGGGGAAAAAAAATATTGCACACCTCAGTTCCAACAAGGGTAGGACGGATATAAAGGCTGGCAGAGGTTGAGTATGGGACCCATTCTTGCTCCACTTCCACAAGCTTACGGATGCACTCCAACAGCTCGTTCTGGTCAAAAGACTGGCAAGGAACGGAAAGGGAAAAAAGTACATGGATAAATAAAGCTGGAACATTTTGTGGTCTTTACAGATCCACATGCTTCAGGGAACACTTCCTCAGGATCTGCAACAGTGACACACTGTAGAGGTTCACATCTCCCTTGGGTTCATTCCTCATATTTAATATCCCATGGTCTTAGCTACTGTGCCTTTTTGTGCAGTAACCCGAGTGACCTCCTTTGCTCCAAAGTATCCTCCTGAGATGGTAAAAAGGAGCTTCTGACCCCTCTTGCCTCCAAAGCATGTGGAGAACTCCCTGCGCAGCCAAATCTGCAGGCATGCTGCCAGCTACAGCATCACCTCTGCTACAGAAGAGCACTCTGGTTTACAACTCCAAGGGGCCAGCAAGTCTCCCAAAGTTCCCAAGTTCTTACAGCAACCAAGCTAATAAGCCTAGGAAGAAGTTGACCAGCCAAGATACAATTGCTAAAAGTGGTGTTAAGTTACTGGCATGACCAAAACCAAAGGCACTCAGGAGGCTGAACAACTTAACTGAAGTGCAAAGAAGAAAAGGGAGAACATCAGCACAAGAGCAAATCAGACAGCTGTCTGCAGAATAGCATCCATCCCTCAGAAACACTCTGAGGCAGCAGAGAGACAGCAATGAAAGCAAAATACTCACCATTCTGATTTTAAAACAAGCACTTAAATGGTTTCCTTCAATGAATAAGATCTGTTAACAAAAGTTTTACCGTGCTACCAAAGACTTAAGAGTGTCTGAAAAATGCTACTGCTGAAAAGCCATAGAGACCTGCACTCTGACAATGAAGTCCTGCTCTGAGGAGCCTGTTTCAAGGAGCAGGAGCTGCTCTGGGTACGTACTGGCAGAGTCGTTCTGCGTGCTGATCGAGCCATCCTGTCCATGTTGAGGGCCGGGCGGAAGAGGCGGATTTTGCCATCCACTCCTCGGTACGCCTTCATCCCTTCAAACAGCTGCCAAGCCAGAGAAGGAGGGAGAGAGACCGAGGAATAAGTGAGACATGTCACCCCGCGATCATCCGTGCAAATTTTGGAAAGAAAAGCTTCACCTTCCTGCTCGCTGCACTCAAACACGAAAATGCTAACTAGTGAATCCTGGCAATACACTCCAGTGGGAAAGATTTAGCTGAAGTACAGGCAGGTCATCTTTGTAATACCAACTTCAGAATTCCTTATTGTAATCTCTCTTTTTTTTTTTCATAATTTGGTTACAGCAATTAAAATTTGTAGCATGTGTTTGGCTTAATGATTCCCTTAACAATTCCCTCACATCCTGAGTCGAAACAGCATTTTCACTTCCATAAGGGATCTACAGAATTGTATTATATATATGTTAATTATTTTTAGAGCTCTGTCCAAAACACACCTTTGTTAGGAAGTATAGAGTAAGGCAACAGAGAGAATTCTTGTAAACTTCTTATTCTAGTTGTAGCAGGAGCTGGCCAGTTACTTCCCACTTATGCCCCTATGCTGTGGAATGGGATTTAGCCTGCATGAGAGAGATGCAGCCTTACTCTAAAGATAAAATGCATGAAAATATTTTCTCTATATACTTCACAGGAAATTTAAACAGAAGTTATCCCATCAAACTGCAGGATCCAGATAGCTGATGCTGACAATCAGAAACCTTTATCCTATCAATGCCCTCCCATCATCTCTTAACCACTTCAAAAAAACACACCCACCAAATATCCAGTTATTTTCAGTTACAGACTGGTGATTTCTAGTTATACTTATAGACAGAAAACACATGTATTATATAAGCTTACGTTAATATATATTTATACACATATCTAATTTAGATTAAGCATTAATGGCTCACTTATGCTTATAGACAACAGGTCATATTCTTAGAATTTTATTTTCCAAAGCATTTCTTTGTTCATTAAATTTCTAAATTCTATGAATTTAACTGCATCACTGCTGTCAGCCTCCTCAGGCTTCTCCTCCTCTGACTGTTCCACAAAAAGTGGCTGAACTGCATCCTATGTGGTTGGAAGTCTAGATATGCAGCTTTTTTATTTGGAAAAAATAATCCTGTATTTGTGCACAAGTAATTTTAACAGAGTATTTCAGGTTTCACTGTTATCAAATTCTATATTTTTCCATAAGGATCAGTGAAATGCAATCTTTAGAAAACTTGTGTGCAGTTCCATGGCAGAGCTAGGTCCTTCCACATGACAAATTTTAATTGGGTTGTAACTGGGTTGCAGAATCCCAGCAATTTTCCTCAGGCTGTGTGCCAATTATGTGGCAGAACCAGAATTAGAATCCAGAACTTTTTGCCCTCAAGACTTGTCTTAGTCCTATGGCAATGCTAACCTTATTAAAAACTTGGCACAATTTTGAAAAATAAGTTGTTCTTAGGGTAGACACGGTAACCATGAGGGAAAAAAAAAGGTCTTTAATAAAGGATAGCATAGCTGGTCATCTGGCTGATATTTTGATACGATTTTTACTGGGCTAGTCACTAACTGATAGCACATGGCTGGAATGTTGCTTTCTTATCACAGAACACACTTTCCCCCACCCCCACCCTTCTCCCAAACACATTCACAGAACTTTTAATGAGAGGGAAAAGGGAGGAATGTCACTACTAAGAGTTGATCAATGGTTTAACAGAAGTAAGAATCACATCATTACTGAAACACAAAGCCTTCTCAAAATGTTAAATCTTTTTCTCCAAAAAGAAACGCTTTTAATCTTCCAGAGCTCAGTAAAACCTTTCATTCATTAAAAAAGGGAGACCGTGATGTGTTCCAGAAATGTTCAGCTTTAATGAAAGCAACTGCTGTGGTTGCTTGATGGTTGGTTGCTACAGTGGTGTGAGAACAGTATTATCTGACATCTGTACATCACAGGAGCTGGATCTGGGGTTCAGCAGATCCAGATTACCACACTGCATCATGAAGGGCAAGGAGAAAGGGAAGGGAATGCCAAACTCATCACTTTCATTATACCCACTGTGTATTCATTGAGCCACAGCAATGACACCAGATTCTCCTCTGTCTGTCCTCTTGGCTAGAGGAAACGTGATGCAATAAGGGCAAAAGAATAAAAAAAAATGGAAAAAAAATAAGAGCATATTCATATTAGCAATGATTTCAGACCAGGCCAGAGGCCAAGCATTAAAGCAATATGCTAATAAGAGTGAAATACAGATTTGGGACTCCAGCGTGGTTTCTTACTTCCTGGGCAGATCAAGAGCTGCAGCCTAAGCCACAGGGGCCTGCTGTAATTTACACAGGACCTCTGAAGGCTTGGTGACTAGATGAGGAAAGAATCAGACAAAATAAAAACGGTGAAGGCAGGAGCTCAGGGACAACCAGCAGGGAAAGCTTCCCTTATAAGAGTGGTTAAAATACAAAAAAAAAAAAAAAAAAATTAAAAAGGAAAAAAGGAAAAATACAAGAATTAATAAAAGCAGCACAAGCAACTCCACACAGTTCAGTGGAAACACTCCCACCTAGCCAGAAGTGGGCTTCCATTTCAGGTTCTGTGCCCTGCTGGGCTTCCCACACGGGTGTGAGTAGCTGTGAGTAGCAGGTGTGCAGCCCAAGCTGCTCTGCAGGCACCAAAGGCAGCTGTAGGCAGCCATCAGCTAAGCACAGAAACTTTAACCACGCTGGTTTCCGACTTAACATACCACTTCCCAAGGTTCCTCACTGTCTGTTCTCTCCTTAAACACACTAGCTCTGAGCTCAAGGGACTGGTTCTCCAATGCAAGCTACCAACCTTTTAACCAGCTTCAACTAACTTTTACAAAGTACATGTTCAGCCCCAAATTAAAGCTACTCTGAGAAGCCCACGGTCTTACACGCATCAGAAACAGTAACTGGACCAACCCACTGTCAGTGAACAAGAATGGTTTTTAAAATAAATTTATCACCACTCAAGAAAGAGCTCACCTTCCCTAGGCTAGGACTTTAAATGTGCTGGCATCCCCAGGCCACAGCTGCTTCTGTGTTATACACAACCCTGTTGTAAATAATGCAATTATTCTGGAAGAACACCAGTTAACAAAACAAAATGTAACTCAATACTAATGAACTGAAGGCATCAAAACTCCTTGTATTACAAAGCTGTGGCTTCCAGAGCAAATAAAACAAAATGGTGGTTTCCAAATCAATTTACTACTCACTTCAATAGCATAATGCAGGGCCGAGGAGGCTGGATGTAATGAGAGGTTCTCTAGTGGCTTAATATAGGGTTTCTCCCATCCTGAAGCCAAGGACCATTCAATTGTCAGCATATTATCAGTGAACACAGTTCCAAACACCAAACCAGTGGGGTCTGGTTTTTCCTTGAACGTCGTAGCTGGGGTGATAATCAAGTCAGAAGCCTGAAGGAACACAGAGACAAAAATGGAAGTGTATCAAAATAATGAAGTCAGACTGATTTAAGATTATTCTGCATCAGTGAACAAGGACAAGCCTTAATATTTTCTCTGTAGGAATATTTAATGACATGATGGTTAAAGGCAACTAATCACTAAGTAGTTGGCAAAATATTCATAGAGTGCACACAAACATATACACAGTGCTATTATACAAGAATTAGTATGTTTTGAAATTCTGTTTAAGAATTAAGTTAAAGAAACAGTACAAAGTACAAAACCAGAAAATTAGCACATGAAATCTCTTGGACACTTAGGTTAACACTCCTGTACAAGTTCCAGAGACACCCAATTGCTGTTCCTCGGAATATCAGCTGATCATCAGCAATTAATCACCATCACAACTAGACAGATGTTACACTGAATTTCCTTTAATATATAAACCAATGTGAGAGATCAGAGCCAGCAGTCAGCAGGTTACTTATGCCACAATAACTTGCTCATTCAAATACTTATTATCCTAGGAAGATCCTGTTATCAAAGAAGGCTAAATGCTTCCCTACACCAAGGACTGAGGAGACTCTTATAAGCCACAACTAGCTGCAAACACGTGCCACAGGGTTTTGTACTGGTTTTGGCTGGGATAGAGTTAATTTTCTTCATGATAGCTCCTATGGTGTGAATCATCCTAAAGAACAGCAGGGAAATAAGGAATGCAGATCTCTGGCAGTCACTCCCTTTTCATTCACAGGCAGGGGCTGAACAACCAGAGAGGGCTACAAAGCAGGCAGAGCCTTGATTCACCCTCTCCTTTCTCTTCCTAGGCTTCCTTCTGAGCATTTAAACTGTGCTGCTCAGAGGCAAGGGAGAGTTCAAAGAATCATATTCAAAGCTCCATTCTCCTTCCTAACGTAACTCAGAAAGCACTGGCCCTTACTGCAGACCCCCAGCTGAAATCCTGCTCCTCTGCCTTGAGTGCATATGGAATAGACTGGAACAGAGGTAGTCCAGAATACCAATCAAATAATTTGCAAAATTATTGTTTGATCTAAAAAAGTGCTACTGCAGGAGATCTCAGTGTCTTGACTTCTCACCGCTTACATGGGTTTTTCATAATGAGACAACATCAGTCCCAAGGTTTTGAAAAAGTGTACCACCATCTCTGTTAGGAAAGTAACCTAATTTTCAGGATGTCTTTGATGAACAAAGACCTGTTTCTTATTGATTAGTTGTTTTGGTTTAGGTTTGGTTGTGTTTTTTGTTTTGTTTTATTTTTTGCTTAATGGATTAGATGCGAAATTAACTTAGAGCAGGAGCACATGAATAAGCTAAAAGCTTGTTTCAACTATCTCCAATTATAAGGCTTGTCTAGATATTACAGTGCATTAGTCTGATTAAATTAATACATAATCTGATGAAACAACAATTACTCTTCTTAACTCTTCCCTTTATTTTTCTGACAGTGAATGCTCTAACGGGAGAAGCACCACCTAATGATGTTCTTAAACTAATTTTACCTGGCAACCTCTTAGCACTCTTATCAAGCTTTAGGGAAAAAAGGTATCACAGAGAAGTGGATCAGAATAAAAAACACATTATCATATGAAGCCTCTTAGAACTCCTATCAGTGTGCTGATTTCTGCTTTTATGACTCCCTTTGCTGCCTCCCCAGTGATGGTAGCACAACTACTTGAAAGGCATGACTTCAAAACAGTTTGATAAGTTTGCTGGGGTTAACAATAGCTTTTATTTAAAGATTGGGAAGAGTTTTAACCTCTTCTCATAAATCCACAAGCAGTGTAGAGGGGGCAGCAAGCTGAACAAGTGAAGAAACACACCCATTCCACTTCAGTTTGGGTCCCTTGAAGGCAGAAAGCCTGGACAGGTAGGAAACACTGTCCCTTATCCAGAAAAGAAGCAGACAATTCCCAGACCACAGAGCTTCCTGGAACTGCACAATCTGACCAGGGATCCCATTTGCTCTTTCGCACCTCCCTCAGAATTTGGGCAAACCAGCTTTCCTTCAGACACTGTGCCAACACCTGACTCAACAGTGCCAGGTACAGCACTTGACCCATAACAATTCCTTCAAAGAACAGTAGGAACAGCCTGGCTAAGCCCTTAGAGACAGGCTAAACTGCACAGACCAGTAGGGCAACAATCACTCAACAGGGCAAAAAAGACAATTTTTCTCACTCTTATAACCCTGTTAAGCTCTCTTGAGATCCACTTTTTCGGTCATTATTTTCTTAATATCCTTTCTTAGGACTCTATTCCTTTACCCATGATGTCTTTTTCTCCATTTTTTTACCAAGCAGGGCAAATTAGCAGTGTGCAACAGCACCCAAATCTTTCAGAATCTAAATGCTTTTTATGTCAAGACAGCATCAAATGCTGCAATTCATTTGGGTTTTTTTCTTCCTCCATGTTATCCATGGAGGATAACACATTGGGAAGAGGTTTTGGAGGATCATCCCTGGAGTACTCTCTCCCACGGTGTGGGCTCAGCCTCTTCTGGGTCCTTGAGAAGTAGGACACCCCACACAACATCTCACCTAGTTCACAAACCCTTTGGGTTTCACTTGTTCAAGCAGCACCAGTAGGGAAATCAAACACTCAGAAGAACCCACAAAAGGCCAAGTGACAAATGCCAGGGTCCTATTAAGTATCAATGTCTATTATGTTAATATCACTCTTCAAAAAATTATCACAGTGCTACCCTGCTGTCACCTAAGACCTTTACAAACAGCAATTTACTTTCTTCCTTTGCCAACATTCCCCAAGCCCCAAAAGCAGCATGGTAAGGATGCATTAGGGATTGGCATTAGCTCCCTTATCTCCAGTGTTTCTACTGCCAACACAAAGGGGAATTTTCAGCTAGGCTTGTGTTTTGTTTGCTTTGTTTATCCAACATGCTCTCAAGCACCTCCTGATGCTGTTGCCTAATAAAACCATTAAACTGGAAGGAAAACTGGTAAACGCTGAACAAAAAGGATAAGGGAGATTTAAAAAAAGAAGTGGATGTAGCACATGGTCTAACTGAATGCAGTTATTTGGCACCTATTCTCTTAAGTAAAATGACACAGTCCCAAGCCTGCAAAGTCTCCTTGTTACAGCAGAAAGGGATGCAGAAGATGTCCCTCCAACATCCCTGCCCAGGACACTCTGGTAAGGAACAGGAAATATCAGACTGCCCTGCCTATGGCAGGCAAAAGGGAAACCAGTTGCATACTGTTGATTTTCATGGCTTATCTGGCAACATTACACCTACAAAGGGTCGCTGGCCCAAAGAGACCCTTTTTGAGAAGCCCCTCAGCTGAAAAGTGCCTGTTCATTCCAATGCAGTTTCTTCCAGGGCGAAGCTTTACCCAGCCCAAGTGAAGAAGACTTACTGTAATTATATGAAACTCAAATTCATCATTTGATCAAAACAGATCATCTCAGTTATGAGCTGGGTCAAATTAAAGGTGACACGCTGGTCTGTGTCAATTCTAATCAAGGCTGTGACAAGCCATCCTGGTGCCTGGCTGAGCTGTCACCTCAATGCTTGCTCCACCCAACCTGTGCAATAGCTTTAAGTGGATCTGGAGCCGACAGCAACCCCTGGCCAGAGCTGTTACTCTCCTTGCTGCATTCCTACCTTTCTTACCCTAGACAGCTGTCTCAGGTCGGTGCAGATGGCAAATGCAGATTTTGTCCTATGCTTTCTAGCAAGTTTTCTCAAAGCCTTCCCAAATGATCCTTGGCTGCAGTTGTTCACACTGCACTGAAAATCCTAGACCATAAGCTGCACCAGGTCTAACTCATTCGACACCCAAATTTTTCTAAGCACTGTGCTAGGCCAGGCATTTCTATCCCTTAATTAAGTAAAATGAGATCTGACTGCCCCAGCTGTAAAATAACCCACAGGTCACCTAAAAACAGCGGCAAGTTTCAGCAGAGATCCCGAAAACATTAACATGAACCCAAGTGAGACTGACTGTAATCTCCTCTGATGAAACAAGTAACCTCCCTGACCTCCAGTCTAGGTGATTAATTCAACACCACAAGCAACCGCAATAATTTTTTTCTTATGCTGAATTTGTAAGCATATCCTAGGAAAGATCAGGGCCTTCTCATGCAATAACAAACACAGAAGTACAGGCAACATCAAATAACTTGTTTTGCCCTTGCACTTGTGAACAGCAGTGGAACAAATCCTGAGAAGGAGACAGATTACAAAAAGCATAAGGAATTACTATGATGGGGAAAGGTAACAAAGCATAGCTGAGGAGAGCTGGAGAGAATGAGTTTGGGCCTTTACAGAATTGTTTTGATCAGGCTCCAGGGATGAGAATTTCCTGCCTTTCAGTCCTTATGGCTGTGGCACCCTCACCTTTTTCAGCACTCAGCTTTCCAGCCACTCTTCCCCACACATGGGGCACTGCCTGGGGTTGTGAGTTGTGGCTGAGAGCCTGACAGGGCAGAGGTGGGAACCAAGCTTGTGCAGGTGTTCATGTCACTGGGTATCGGGAATGTTCATGGGACATTGAATGGATCTTGGTATTGAACACACTCAGGAGGCGACAGGACCAAACTTCATGGGCTAAGACAGTTTAATATCTGGGTGATATGGTTTAGGGGTTGCAGTGATAGTGCTGGATTGACAGTTGGATTCGATTATCTTCAAGTATCTTCCAACCTTGATGATTCTATGAATAAAGGAAAACAAAACAAAACCAAACAAGTGATGCAAAAGACCACAACGCCTCGCTACCAGCCACCTGATACCTGACCAGTGCAGGAAGAGCAGGAGCTTGTAGCTGTGCTGCTGAACAGACATGGGGAGTGGGCTATCCCCAGCAGGGCCAGCTGTCCCGGCTGTGTCCCCTTCCCAGCATCCTGCTCACTGGTGCCAGGGTGAGGAGCAGAAAAGGCCTTGGCACTATGCACTCAGCTGTGGTTCAAACACTGTTCTGGTCACAAATTCACAGCATGGCACCACACAAAGTTAACTTGATTGCTGGGGTTCAGAGAAACAAAGGTTTTGCTCTAAGGCTGTGGGAGAAATCCCCTTAGTTATGTTGAGCAAAAACTAACCCCCACTGCCCCCTGGGAGTTTGCATGTTAATGATTACTAGAAAGTTCTTTGTTTCTCCCGTTGTAACTGCTGCATTGATTTTAATATTCCTAACCCCAGTTTATGGTTGGTACCCTGTCCTCAGACTCCACCCCTAACCCATCCTACAGACAGAGAGACAGATAGACAGACAGATAGGTATCTCACTGATCCTACCCTGACCCTTGCCCTTTTAGTGCACCCCATACCCTGTTTGCTGTCTCTGCTGTTTGTTGCTTTCACTATTAAAACTATATTTTATTTTCAGGTCACTAAATCATGCCCATCTCCTTATTTACCTGCCACGTGGACTTTCTCTGAATAGTCCTGAGGTGACATTCAGCCACACCATCCGGGGCCTGGGTGCTACACTTGATCCCATTCCAAACCAACCCACATGCTCTGTGTGCTGGTACGCTCAGGAGACACCAGGCACAATCACAGCCTAGGGATGCCCCCGGTCATCTTCTGTTCCATAACCTGTCCTCAGCTTCACGGGAAGCTGGAACAGGGCAGACACAAGAGCAAGGCCTGCCTGATGCTGGAGCAGCTGGGGATCAGCACTTTCCCCTCCCTCCCCAGCAGCCCCCACCATGGGAGTCACCAAGCAGGCAGGCAGCTTGAGGAGATGCAGATCTGCTGCCATGCTGCACTGTGCCTCTGCCCAGGGAGGAGCAAGTGCCAAGGCAGCAATCCAGTGCTCTGCATGGGGGCTCCATCTCCCTGAGGGGGCTTGTGGAGGAAGGACTAACAAATGCCAGGCCATCACTTGCTGTCCTTTGTCACTCTGTTCTCACAAGCAGAAGCTCATCTGCTGCCCCATCTGGGAACGCCTGCTGTGCCTCTTCTTGCAGACTGCACTGACAATTCAGAGCTTGTCAGCCCCAGCACCTCCAGCCAGCAACACCCAGGCTGTCCCACAGTGCCCGAAGGCAGCCACCTTTCCTGTCACCCTGGGACAGAAAGGCAACAGTGTGCACAAAACTCACACCAAGAACACCAGTCCCCCAGCTGCGTGCCAGCTCACACTGCCAAGGGCAGCAGCCCCTGCCCTGCCAGCGCCGGGGCTGTCCCGTGGCTCAGCAGCCTCTCCCCAGCCCAAGCCACGCAGGATCCAGCCCTGAACAGCACTCACAAACACCACGCAGCCCAGCGTGGCTCTCCCACAGCTCCACTGCCAGCCTGGCCCAATGCAGAACAATGGTGGCTGAGGAAGCGCCACGGGCAGCCAAAATGCACCACAGGATGCGCCACACTGCCAGCACCCTCACCCACCACAAAGCCCTTCTGCTCATCACCACTGGGAGATCCCACATTCATTTCCCAGCTTCTTTTTCACCATCTTCTTTGGAAAAGACTGCCAGTTCCTGGGGCACAGACCATCACTTTCTGTACAGAGCCAGGCCCTGTATGGCTCTGGTCACAGTAATAAAGTCTGCAGTAGAAATAATACAAACACAGAATTCTATCAACTCCAAACAAGAGTAAGAGAGTCAAACACATTCTTAGAAGTCTATAAGCAGCTTGTAAGTATAAAGCAACATTTATGTAAGCTATCCTATAATCCCATTACCATCAATAATATTTTAAATTTACAACAGAGCCTGAGGCTTGAGGATGGAAAGTGTGCCAAGATGTTATAATAAGATTTGAGGAGGGAAAAAAGCCTTATTTTTACTACTACTACTATCACAAAAAAATTAAATCTTCTGTAATCCCAGAGTAAATATCAAAAATAACAGATATCTTTCAACATAAAGCTTCCCTGAAACTTCATCTGAGAATATGTTAGCACATGTAATTGGACTGAGTCCTGGAATCATTGCATCAGGCTGGCTGTACATTGGGTAATAAACCACAAAACAAATGACAAAGCAAAAGAGAGTCAAGGCTCTGAAACTGCTGTGAGACAGTCATGGAAACAGTAGAAAATATAGCTGGAAGGACTGTGTCCAGTACATCCTCTGCAAGGCCTCCAACCCAAACTATTCATAACAGATACTTCTCAGATATTTGTCTCACCAAAGAATGAAATTCTGCTATGCTCTGTAAGAAAAGGAGGGCAGCATGACCTACTGCTGGCTCCTTTAACCTTTCCCCTGATCTGACAAAGGTTCCAATTTCTGATGCAGGAATGTTTGATCTGCAGCAGTAAGTAGGGAAGTAAACCTGTTCTAACAAAAAAACAGAGAAGTAATTGGAATTGACATAAATTTCTTCCCTAAAGGAATGAGAAGGGCACCCAGGACAGCAGCACAGCTGAAAATATATCCTAAAGCTCTCAAAATACAACAGAAGGGAAAGAAAGATGTTGGAAAGCTACAGTCAGGCTAGATGACAGAGAAAGCATAAAAAATGTCTTTTGCCCTAAAAACATATCATTCATTTCAACAGCACTAGCTAAATTTTAAGAGTTTTTCAATGTTGCTGAAATGCTGCCTGCATAACTTGCCTCTGATTTGATCCAGAGACCATTTAAGTTAATCGAGACCCTTTCTTCCAGCTTTGTAGGAATCTGGACTGTAAAGCAAGCAAAAATACTTGAATCTTTACAGTCTCATCCCTTTCTTCTGCTTCAGGAAAATTACATGGCTTTATAATTGTTAGGTGTGGGGCTTTTTTCCTCCATTACTCATTAGTCTCTTCTCTACTGACATATTTCAAAAGACATGTTTTTAAGGTTAAGAAAGATGCTGGAATGGGGGTCCTACAGTTCCTAAGGAAACCTTCCACCTGATAATGAGGAAATCTTAAGAAACATATCTACTTTATTTTAGAGGTCTACCTCCTCTACTCCAGCTATTTGATTTTTCAGATCTACAAAACAGTCAGTATCTCTCATAGCAATAGTTCTCTAAAGCATTTCAAGTATAATTCTCTCTATGCAATTCAAACCACAAAGACATTGATGAGACTATTAAACATTGCAATAAACCAGACACACTTGCTGTATTTTGGTCCCAAGAATCACTTCTGTTTGGTAACAGCTGCTCCAATCACCTAAGTGGGGTGATCAGGAAACGTGAGCAGGCTTAAATGCAGCCAATTGCACTGGTGTGAAAAACACACTGCTGTAAGCTCTCTGTTACTTTTGGGCAAGTCAACTCTAAAAACCCTCTTTGGCCATGCAACTGCACGTCTGCAATGTACATACACCTGGGATTCAGATTAGAAAGAAGCAGTTCCATTTAGGGAAACACAGATTGCAATTCCATAATAGCAGAAAAGTCCTCTCATATGTTTGTAAGAAAACATTAAAACAGAAAAAACCAGAAAAACCCAGAACAAACAGAGATAGAACCATTCTTCACTAATGGCTAGTTACCTAATTCATGTGGTTCAGTAATAACACAAACTGCTTCTTCTCAAAGATCTGACAGTTTGGTTAATGCAATTCCTGATGCTGTGCTGCTCCTTGCCTCACAACCACTGTATTTCTGTGTAGAAGCATAAACACAATGTTCCATTTTTAGAAAAAGCTTCTCCCAGGCAAACTCTGAGTCTAACACAAGCTGAGGGCTCACACTGGCCTGTGACACAAGACTGGAATGGAGAGGTCTCTGACATTTCACCAATAACACATCTTTGCACAGAGAATCAACACACTACTGTCTCCTGGTTTGGAAAATATAATTTGTGTTTCACATTAAGCAATTGAAACAAAAATTAGATTTTTTGCACCTAACCTTCTCTGAAAGAAGTAGTCATGCTGAACAAAGAAATGAACTGCAAACCTAAATTCCAGACAAACAAGTTGGAAGTATTTTACCTAAGCAGCCTGGCCAGTCACAAACATGTTGTGTGGAATAGCCAAGAATAGAATGATAATCTCACATGTCCAAGTCCTGAGCAGCTCCAATTAAATCTTCTTACCCTGATTTTAATAAGCTTGCAGACATGCAGGGAAGTGGATTCATGGAATGCAGGCATTCAAAACCTTTTGGATATACTAAATGCTTTCATGGCACAGTCTCTATATTGTACAGAGGTTATGGGAACCATTTAAAACATGCAGTTAACCACATCTGACTCTTTCTCAGATTCCATCTCCCTTTCACACTGGCAGAAAGAAGGCAAACTTAAATATTGCCATGAAATTCAGCGTCTGATCTGCCAATGAAAATGCCATAGTTTGCCATTTCATTCCACTCAGTGCTTTCTTAGAAACAGGGACTAAAAATGGGATTAACAGAAACCTCTTCCAACTCTCTTAGCTGTTAATTCATGGGAAGTTAGGCTATCCTTTCAAAAGCAAGCAGGAAGGCCAAGAGAATCCTATGAAAAAAAACCAAATCAACTTAATTATTTTCCTAAATTTCAGCTTCTATTCAAGTATGTTCAGCAAAGAAAACATTTACTTTCAAAACTGGGGACATGACAACACAATGACATTAAAATTTAAGAAATCTTGGAAATAGGTATGGACACTATGGATTTTTTAAGTTTTGGAGTCAATTCTTAAGTTTACTTTGATCAGTGACTGGTGCTAAGCCTTGCATTTTAAAAGCAATTCTTTACCTTGGGAAAAACAAACCCATAAAATGATACAAGCTAAATGCAATCTCCAAAATTCCAGTAAAATTTCTGTGCTTTTACAGACACATCTTAAGCTCCTAGTGAAAAAAGTGATAAAGCATCACTTTCTTCTGCTATAAATCAACTCGGCCAAACTGCCCCTGGCTGTTTTTTTAGCAGTTTCCTTTTAGCTTGGCTTAAAGCTCCTGTTATTTGCCGAAGACAATTAGCTTTATTTGCAAATCCTTCAGCTCCAGATAAGGGGACAATCGGTTCCTCTACTACAGCTTAGAAAACCTATTTGCTAAAAGCCTGCAACTATTTGAAGAACATTACCAACTTGAAGAGAAACACAGAAATACTTGCCATCAACCTGAAACTGAAAGGAGCTGCCATGGACCCCAGATTCTTTCCTAATAACTGGAATGAGAGCAGCAGATATGTGTCAGTCTGGTGCACCTATTAATAGCAATACTCAGGAGAGTTTGTGACATGCCCAAGTGGATGCAAATATCACAGAAACCACTCAGCACTCTTTATCCTGGAGCTGGTAAAGATGAGGGAATGGATTTGGTTGTAAATCACCTGAAATAATTCTGCAGCTTATACATACCTGCTAGGATGCATAACCAGGAAATATGAAAGTACAGTGATTTAACACTCTTATTACCCATCAATCTTTCTAAATTGAACACATCATAAGAAACAGTTTTGTTACCACTGACAATTACATAAAGCAAACAGATTCCTCTGAAATCAAAATAAAATCAGAATAACCTTTTCTGAGGCAGTGCCCAGCCCACACATGCTAAATATTGTTATGACAGTAACAGAACCGGCCTCTAGCTTGGCATTCCTGATGTAACAGTGGCCACAGCTATGCACTTCCACGGAGGTGATGCAGAGATGAGCTACCAGGTAGCTGACAGGGCTTTAGCTGAAGAGGATCAGACTGGACACCAGGAAAACAGGAATTCTTTAGGAGAGCAGCCCAGCACTGCATTCAGCAGAGCCACATAGGGCCAGCTCCAACAGCTGTAATATGATAAAAAGCCTCAATGAGTGTACATATGTTTTGGCAGGTAAATAATTTACTGATGTCAGTAGACAATGACAAACTGAGGACAAGCTGGGGAGGAAATAACATGTATTTGAAAATATATAAATCATGTAAATTGCTTTCTATTTATTAGCCTTGTAGGTAATATGGTAACTAAAACGGCACGTGTTTCCTCATTCCAAAAATACTTGAGTGTTCCCTTGATCCATATGCTCTGAGCAAGTCAGTAACTTTACCTACTGCTCCTATAAAATGAAAATAGAGGAAAACTGTTGACGACTTCTTAAACTCTTCCAGAAGTGGAATTTTAACCCTGTCACACTAATGTGCTAATGTGATAAAGCCAAGATGATACTTTAAAAATTAGACTGTTCATTATTTTATTTACTTTGATCTTTGCAATTGATGGGAAATGAGAAAGTTAGTTAAGAAAATAATTTTCTTCTTTCATAAAAATAAAACAAGATCAGAGAACCGTTTGTTTTTTATCACTGTCAGCAAACTTTTCACATACCATATAGTTTTCTAAAATAAAGCGTAAAAACATCTATTTTCTCAAAAATTATTGTTTTCTCTCCCAATTCCCAGAGTAAGGAATCCTATATCCCACTGTATTCACCACAAATCACAGGTCCCCTTAGTATGAAAATGGTTATGGCTCACAGTAATATAAAACTTTCACTGGCAATCTCTCAATTTGAACCATGAATGGAAATCTGAGCCTGCACTGGAAAAATAATTTCAGTTTCTTCTTGTGGAAAATACAGTATAGCTTTGGAAAAATTGTCAGGTATTTTGGTTGGGGCTTTTGGGGGGATGGTTTATATATAGAGAGTGGAAATAATCTTTATGTTCAGATTTGTACAGTTCTCAGCACAGTGTCACTTTATTCACAGCCTGGGCTTACAAACATTACAGCAACGCAAGAAACAAATAACAAGCCATACACCACCATAGAAAATTCAGTATATCCAGCACCTCACCTGGCTAGAGGTGAGATAGCCTGAATTGGAAGCCATGCAGGCATATCAGCAGAGCACTGCAAGCCAAAGATCCCCACAGGGATCAGCAGCTGCAGCACAGCCCTGCACCAGCCTGCCCATGCAGCTGCCAGGGGCTCACATCCCACTGGTTCAGAGCCTGGAAGGTCGGGTCTGCCTGCAGAAAACTCCCTGGGAGCACCCACAGATATTCAGAGCAGCACCAGCACAGAAGCCCCAGTTAAACATTTCTCATTCTTCACATGAGCAATTCAATCCAGGTCCACTTGTAAGCTACAGCTACTCCATTCTGCTTCTGTGTAGCAAACCAACCAGCATTCCCTAGAAATTCCCTAGAAAGACTGCACCACTCTGGCTGTTAAAAAGTAGAACAAAAGAACTGAACTTTGCACCATTACTATGCCAATTTTTCCAGAGCTTCAGATCACTGCAACTCAGAGGAATAGGTCATACCTTTTTGAAGTATTCCATGTGTAATCTCAAAGGGAAAACAAATTCCAAGACAAAAGGCTACGTTAAATCATCTTTTGGGATATGAGAGAAATAAAAGGTATCACAGAAGCCTTTAGTTTCTTAACATCAAGTACTAGGAATTCCAAGTCAGAATTCACAGATTAAAAGAAAGCAAATCAGAGTTACATATGGAAACAGACTGCTACATTCTCCAAACAATATTAATTCTGTTTTGTGACAGCACAATAAGCAGAATGAATGCATTAAAGGAACTACCAGATTTTTAGTCATAAAAATTAAGTGCCTTAGACATAATTGTGTGCTGTTTCGTGGTATTACTGGATGCAAGTATAAGAACAAAATCAGACATGTGAATTTCTTGATCCAACTTCCCAAAAAAACATTCAGTGGCACAAAGGATGACTGTATAATCCATTGCTGGTGTAATATCCCCCTCACAGAGATCCAGTGCTGGCTACAGACAAAAACTACAACTTAGGTGTGGTCACAAATCACCATCTGCTATTTAAATAAATATATTCATAAATGCATCCAACAGCTGAGGGAGGGAAGAAGATTTCAGTCACGTGGAAGGAGCTTGGTAGATAAATCCTGGAGATCTGCCACTCTACAATGCAGGAAACTGCAGCATAATCACTATTTCCTTCAATGCTTCTTAGCTGTTCCAAGATCACTGCTCAACAAGGCAACTCTAAATGTCATATATTAAATGCCTTGTAAGCCACAGACCTGCCAGGATGACATTTTTAACTGCAGAATTGAGTCAAATTAAGGTAGCTCAGTGGCAATCGGGACAAAGGAAACGCCAATTCTGACCAGCTGCTTTTAAAGAAGTCTATGAGAATAGATAACAGCCAGCAGTTAGAGGGGCTCACTGCCTACCAGAAATGGAAGTAACATTCATGCCTTCCCTCCCAGTGTACAGGGACTTTCTGACTCCACCTTTCAAACCCAGGCAGAAACTGCAGCAAAACTCAGAGCAGCTCAAGCCACCTAAAAACCACAGCACTGCATTCTAAACAGAAATGCCTTCAGAGGGCTAATCTGGCATTCAGATGTTGGGCAGGACCCACTGTAAACAGTATGTTTTATGTAAGCTTTAACCAAAACCATACCCTGTTTTCTGCACTCCCACAATCTTGGATTGCTTAGGTCACTGGCACAAAATCCAGCTTTCCTCAGCACAGTCAGCCCCATGGGTCAACTTGATTCCTTTGAAATATTATTAGCTATAGTTTCTGAAATTGTAACCCCATAACTGTCTTCCACAAAAATGTTTGAGAAGCTCCCTAGAATGAATCCAGGCTTTTTTATTTTCATTTTCTTTTGCTGGTTTTGTCTTTATGTATGAAGTTTTTCCTTCTTAATTTTACTGTGAATTTAAAGAGGCTGAAAAATCATTATTATAATGCATGATACAAGAAGCAGGACCTATATTCTCATCTTAACTTTCATACACACACTTCCCACAGTATTTTCTAGAAACCTCTAGATTTCTAGAAAATCTCAACTCACCTTCAGACACAGAGCCATAAGGCAGGAATGAAGTCTTACAAATTAGACTTCAGCCTGAGCCAGCTGCTTTCTCCTAGCATTATTCCCTTTATGACCATCTGTCCCACCTGCTAATGTATTTTCCCCCTCACCCAGCCTCTCCACTACAACGATTTGCCATTCCAGCTGACACGCAAATACCAATGGAAAGGAACCTGGACTAAATCCAGCTTTGTGCCACTCGGTATTTGGAGCTTTGGTAAGGCACCTGCTTGACTGCTGGTATAATTACTTCTGCCTTAAGCCTGTTTTAGCTTATGCCAAGTTCACCTGTGACCCAAACACAAGAGTTTGTTGTCACTCTGCCTTCCTTCTGGACTGCCTCAGTGTATCAAACATAATTCAGTTGGTTACACAAGGGTCTCCTCCTGTACAGCAATTCTTGTTTGCAAATGCCCCCAGCACACTCTGCTGAATGAATCTACTGAAATCTGTTGATTGAAGGTGAATCCACAAAACAATCCTTGCACTCCAGACTTGTGGTTTCAAAATTGGCTGCATGCCTGGTTTTGTCAGCATTTTTCAAATCAGATCTTCTGGCAGAAAAGTCATCCTGAATTTTCCTCCTTGGGCAGAACTGCCAGAAGAAATGAGGAAGAGAAGAACTGGGAAGGGCCGAGAATGAGGAAATAGAGATTAAATGGCATGCTACTACATGGTGAAATTCTGTAGTCATGGATTCTCAAGAATTCCTTGCTGTTTTCAATGAGACCAACATCAGAATAAACCTTATCAAAGAGTCAAATATATTTACTGCAGCATTAATTTTTCATATCTGTTTAAAGCTTGAGAACTGAAGGGAAAATAATTACTTAAGCATAGTTCAGAAGACTGCACAGCTGTGGCACTGCCCAAAAATGTCAGGAAGAATACAACACTTACAAAGCATATCAGTCTAATTTCATCTCATGTACTGCTGACAATAGTCAGAAATAACAGGAACAGAACTGCTGAAAAAATATGAGTTTTTCTGAGTGCTACTTTAATATTTCTGCAAAATATAGATAAGGTTCTTTTAAAGACTGTAAATCGTGGAATGAGAGAGAAAAAGAATTACAGATGTGTGACAAAGAATAAAGACAAAAGATGTATAAAAGGCAGGAAAAAAGGAAATTAGGATGGATGTAGAATTCAAAGGAGCACATGCTGACAGGTTCTGCACTTTTAGCAGAAAACTGGAAGCTGACATCTGTATCCATACAGTTTTAAAATGAGCTCTTAGTTACTAGCACTGCATTCAGGAAGGAGACAGAGAAAAAGAATGGTATTTTAGCTGAGCTCATTTCTAAGCATAAGATTAAAATAAAAAGAGAGGGATGCAATTTCATGTCAGCTCCTGGCAGCTGCTCAGCATTCCTGACTATCACAGCCCTGTTTGCTGTGGAGTGCTGATAATGCTCCAGAGCTGCAGTGCTTTGGAGCCCTTCTGTGATCCTCAGCTCTGCAACTTTGGGACCCGATGGAAAAAAAAAAACCTTTTTCTGAAGGCCATTCACACATACCTTGAAAGATTCGGTCATTTGCTTTCCTGTTTCTCCTGAATATCCTCCTCCCGTGCACTCATTCTGGCAGCCCTAGAAAAAAATAAAATCAGAGCAAATCAAATTCGGTGCACATTTCAGGAAAGCTGATACACATTCAGTTCATTCATTTCAGGGGCAGATTGTATTGAATCATCAGACCTTGCCATCAGCAAATACATTAGCAAGAACTTTGAGATGAGTTCTTAGCACAACCTTCCACCTTCTCAGTTCTCAGTTTTATTTCAGTCGCTTTATTTTGTGCAGCTGCATTTCAGGGCTTCATATATGTAACATATATATACACACATAATATCCTAGATTAGATTATCAAACTCTGTAGTGTAGAAGGTTATGGCCAACATCACAAGTTTTTTATTCAGAGCTGAATAAATAAATTTGGTTTTTACTCAATTCCATCAGAGTCAAGCTTCTCTACTAAAGCATCTGCCTAATAGGTTTGGTTTTGCCTTTAAGAGAAGGTTCAGTAGGCAGAATCGAAGAAAAAAGAAAGCATTGGTTTTGTTAAATCCCTCATTAAACAAAGACAGTAATAAGGAATTATTCACCTATATTAATAAATAATGAGAATATTTTGCATTATCTGCAATGTGGAACTTCAGGCTTCTGCAAAGGAACTGGGAGGGCAAAGAAATAAAAAAAAAAGAAAAGGAGTGCTAATTCCAGGCATCCTTCTGTTCAACAACAGAGGGATAAGAGACAGGGGGAAGCCATCTACCTAAAACCAAAATTCCCAGTTCCCACAGCATCACATGAGCATCTCTACAGACCCTCCTGCAGTACCTGTGCCTTCCCTGCCAGCTACACCCAACAGCACAGAACACAGGAATAAAGACATCCCTAACAGGGCTCCTTGCTTCCCAGCAGCCCTCAAGGAGGAGCTGAAAAAGTGAAGTGGGTGCAGAGGCTTGGGAGAGGGAAGAGGGCACCAGCAGCAAGAGCTTGGGGTGATGGGCCATGAAAGAGGACAGCCAGGATGATGGCATTAGGGTGCACAGCTGGAAGGATGGACAGGACTTGGTGGCTGTCTCTCAGCCTCGATGCATCTCAGGTCCAGATGGGAAAGCCCCAGATCAAAGGTACAATCCCCTGATGAAAAGGTGCAGAGAAAACCTTTCGTGGTCAGCCTATGAGATCCCAGGGGGCAGGCTTGTGTTAGAGACACAGCAGCCACCTGTCCTGCAGCAGCCACCAAAATGTCCAAGGCTGGGACCACATGGACCACAGGCTTACACATAAGGCAAATAACATGATTTTTTTCCCCTTTACAGATCTTGGGAATATAGTAAACATTAAAAAAAAAAGAGGCAAAAAAAAAAAAAAAAAACAGTATTTTCAGTGGACCTTCCACAGATCACAGCCTTGCTAGCAACAAAAAAAATAAAAGGCAAACTCCCAGCCACAGCAGATCTCACTTCCTCTCCCCTTCCCCCAGGGAGCCCCCTCCTGCTGCCTCTTCTCAGCTCTAACCCTTCTGTTCCTCTTTTTTTGTAGCTCTCTGCAGCAAGGCAGGCAATCGTGGCTACAGGACCGTCCCTATGCACTTAAAGAGAATTTGCCAAGAGAGATCATAAATCTCTTTACCATATCCTTCATTAAAAACATGTTTTCTTTGCCTTAAAGCTTTATTTGATAGAAAGACAAGACTTTGGCAGTGGCAGACCCAAGCAGGACTAAAGTGTTACTGTATAATAACAGCTCCTTGCTTTACCTGTAATTTTTCAAACACTTCCAAACCCACTGGTAAATTCCTAGAAAGCCTTCATGACACCATCGGTTGCAAGCAGTGAAGCATTCCACAAATGAATGGAGGCAGCTGATTTTTCTCTGTACTGCAATGAATTAGGATGGAGAGCGTGCTGGTCACCAGCTAACAGGATGGGAATTGCCAGCTCTGGAAGAAAAATATCTCAGAGAGCTCCAGCTCCACTGCTGCCTTTTGTCTAATATCCACTATGCCAAGATGGATTTGCTAACAATAATTACTGGTGACAGCAAATACTGACAAGTACTCAACCATTATGCTTCAGTTTCTTCCTGTTGCTGCTTCATGAAGTTGCCCTAAAGCAATAGCTGGCATCAACACAGAGGACTGAAGCTGGATACAGCTTAATATTCTCTTTCATGATCTTTTTTAAAGATACCAAGATTGCAGGTGAATTTGAAGTACAGACCACCTACAGGGTGGCTCCATCGTGTTGCACTTCAGTTCAAGACTACCACTGAACTCAATGAAGTCAACAACCCCATTTCTGGGCACATGCCTTGGGGCCAGTCCTGTTCTCCATGAAGTCATTATTTTTTACAGATTTAACTCGTCTTTAAAGCAAGTAACTAACTGCCCTTGTTAACCACACCAAGATTAAACTGAGTTAATCCCTCAGCACTAGAGAGAAATACCACAATTACTTTCTAATTAATGGAGTCATATTTTAATGGATCCATGATCTACAAATCTGAAACACATTGCTAAGTGCAATATGGAAAATTGCTCCCTGGTTTAGTGCCAATACTGCCAAGGGAGATATTCCAAGCATAAATTTGCCCTTTGTGTTTAATAGTGTGGTAGATTTAAAACTGCCCCCATTAAAACATTGATGTTATCCTGAAGATACACTTGAGCCACTGGGTCAACAACTTCTCAAAAGTCATTCATGACTGTCTCAGGTAGCTGTACAATTGCACAAGCATGACATAATTTCCTATGTTGTGCTGTAGAGATACCATTTTTTTTCTCTATAATATTTGTAACTGCTTTTTCTAAGTAAGAAACAGAAGAGTATTTCAAAGTTTTCCTTCTAAAATACTGAAAACACACACAGATTTTAACATTATGTAAAGCCTGTATGAGAATGAGGTGTAAAATCTTACAACAGATTAAACTTTGTTAAAAAATAGGGTTTATATGTCATTTTATCACTGTGAGCTACTACTGAAAGAAAGACCTGCTGGGAAGTAGCTCTGTTATTACCTTTACTGAAGATCTCAATGCTCTAATGACCATTACAAATCCTTTAGCACTGACAGAAGTAATCACAATACACTCAGCTGGATAACAGTGCTCCCTCACATCAGCCCTTAGTTCTTGCACAAGGCAGAGGTAAAGCCTCAGGTGGGTATTTGTGCATGTAACACTTACTGGCACTTTTGGCAAATCTTAGGCTTAACAGCTGTCACCTGCACTTCTGCTAGAGCCTTCCCAAACCTGCACTTGGTCCTCAGGCTGCCTTACACACACATATCTCCTACACCTCCTAGCATCACGATGCTGCAGACCATGCTCTCCCTGCTGGCTTTGGCACACCTCCTCTACTTCTAATGCAGTCAGATCACTCAGCCTTCTGCTACAAAACCAGGCCCATCTCCTCCCTAAACTCCCCTGGCTTCCTAGACTGCATGAGTGTGCCTCAGCTGTTCCTGTGCCTTCACACTTGGGGGCTTTTGAGACACTCGGCAGAAGCATCAGCATCTTTGCTCTGGTTTGGGGCTGTCTGTTCTATGAACTGCAATTCCACCAGGTGCTTTGTCAAACTGCTGGGGTTTAGCTACTCCACCTCCCTGGCTCATCTTCAGTTATGAAACAGGAACTGAAGAATACCAGAAGCTTCATCACTGTGAACTTAAGCTGTAAACTGCATTTCTTTATAGTGTATGAGATCATTTATTTTAAAAAAAAGTCACCAGTTCTCCAACAAACTTTCCAGTTACCTCTATATGCTATGTATTTGTCACTCTTTCTCATAGAAAACTAATTCTTCATTCAGTTCTGTGTTCCCTTAATTTTCCCTGTTATTTGAGAACTCTTCTGACTACCAGGAAACATAAAATTTTCCCTAGCAGAAGGCAAGACTAAGGAAATAAACTTAAAATGTTGTCTACAGAGCTGACACTTTCAGCTAGGAAATCACACTGGATGCTTTTCAAAACAACTCAAGTTCTGCAGCTTCATTAAACCCTTAGTGATCTTTTTTGGTTTTATCAGTCACCTGTGTGAAGTCCCCCACAGACAGCTCCAATGTTTCCACTCTGAGGGGGATTTTCACAAGTAGCACCAGTGCCCTGATGGAGTACTACCAGTGACAGGGAACACCTGGAAACCTAATACCATGCCCATGAAAGAATTGCAGACAGTGCATTTTTGGGCAAGCGTTGGCTATTCATGGAGGTCAAGAACCTAAAGAAATCAAATAAACCACAGATAAACAGCAATGACTGCACAGAGCTCCTCCTACCAAAGCAAACCCATCTCCTGCTATAAACACCACCCTATCTTGTAGCAGTCATCAGGCCCCAGAAAAGATGGATCAGAAATTTCCTCTCAGTCAGAAGTTGTATGAAAGACAATTTTTAACAAAGAAAGTCCTTTCTGAGTAATTTCTCCAAGCTAAAACAGTTTCTTACTGCTTTTCCCCCATGCCTGCTTCTAGCTACAAAGTGTCTAAGAAATATTTCATGCTCTAATTTGCACTGGAAAGATAATGAAATTAGGGCACTTGCCAGATTGCAGGAATACAGCAGATCAATAAATCCAATATGTGACTCACACTCTGGCACAGGTAAGCCAAACCAGGTGTGTGGTGGCAGGTACCAGAACTGCCCTCCTGCTCCAGGTATAAAACAGAATCCAATGTGCACAAATGCCATAGATTTTGTGTATTGCTACCATGACTTCAAAACAGCTTTTATCTGTCCCTACGAAATGTTAAGACAATTTGGCAGCCACATCACATAAAAGATGAAAAAAATCCCACTAATAATGTTCACAGCTTAACAAAAAAAAAAAAAAAACAAACAAAAAAAACCAAAATATAAAACCCCACACACTGTCAGGCAGAGAAGCTGCTGAAGAGCCAAGTGATATAATATTACTTTTAGTACCAACTAAAATGTTTTTATTTAAAGACATCTGTGAAAGATTTCCATAGTTTGAGAAGCTCATATTTATGGAAGCCAGGAGCCAGGCAGGTTTACCTCAACTCTCATGGGAGTAGGTGAATGACATTAAAGCATTTTAATCCTGTCTCTATACTCCAGGGACGTGAACATGAACATACACAACACATGTCTGTGCCACCATGCAAAGGTCCATTTGTTGGGCAGGGACATTTACACAATTTACAGTGCTAATTTCTGCACTTCCAATACATTTTTTTAGACTGTTCCTCCTTACACAGACCTTCCCTGATGCCTTGTCAGCTTGGCATTATCACCTTACTGTAGCTGCTTGTTTAACCTTGGGCTGGCACTAATGTTAGTTAAACAGAGGCTGTGCAGTGGCAGCATACAACAAAGAAAAACACAAGGCAACTGGTGCAGCAGAAAAAGAGGGCTTCCACACTATTTGATAATAAATTTGCCTCACAGTGAGGGCATTGGGGCTTAGAAAACACAAGAGGTTTTATGTCCAAGAAAGCTGCAATGTAGGAAATAAGGTTGAGAATTGAAACAGATTGTAATTAAATTAGTCCAAAAAACTGTGCAGGCATTTATCCCTGACTTGAGCAGTTCATTGGCTTAAATTTATACCAGTTTAATTGGTTTGACTAAAACTGAAATATGTTCCTCTTAAAACAAGCATCACTGTTTTTATTGTATTTAAATAAAAGACAATTCAGATTATATGAGCACAACTTGCTGGATAGAAAAACAGCAGGAGAACAGAGACCATCAAGAAGCAGAAATATTCAGCTAGTCCACCCAAGACTCATGTTTAATAACATTTATAGCTGAATCACATCTGTAAAAGCAGACAAACTTGGTTCCATGAGAACAAATAAATGCAGAACAATGTTTGCAAAGTAAAGCCATTACCAGCAGTACTCTGGTGAAAAACCTCTTCTAGAACTAATGCCAATTTTTTGACTCAGTGTTTAAATTAGCATTTGAGTAACTTCAGTAGTACCTGAACTGATGCAGAAGAAAGCTTGTCTCAGTTCACTCTAAAGACAGTAAGGCTAGGCAAGGTGAAGGAGATCCACTCCTGAAGTCCAAAAAGAACATGGGCTTGACAAGCTGAATTATCAAGAACTCCAAAGGAACAAAGAGACCAGCAGAAAACAAATTAATTTGCTGAAACTAACCCTAAGGAGAATCTGACCAGGGATCTATTCAGCTTCAGGCCAAATCTATTTTGTCACATATTTCAGAAAAAATTACAGCATGAGCTATGAAGTACAACCATACACAATGGAGTCTGAAGTGTGATCCTTCCCAACTGAAAAATACTGAAAGCCTCCCAGCAGCCCCATCCAACACAGGACATAAAGCAGCTGTAATCTCTGCATGGTGCAGAGATTATTCAATAGCTAGTCTGCTCTTAACACATCTCCTGCACATCCATACAATTCCACTTCCTATTTTCTTAGCAGAAATAGGCAAGTACTCTAAAGAAACCCTCTTCACAAATGACCTCCAGGTGCTGTGTGCTTTAACCTTGATTTCTAAATGCACTGCTCACACTGTTCTTGATTGTTTTCTGTCCCTTCCTATGACCCTTCTGCTGCTGTGTCACTCCCCAGTGCCATTTCCTCTGTCTTCACAGTTTACTGCTCTTCTGATTTGGGAAAACAGCCTGGTACAATGAGGGGAAGAGGCAGATGACCTAATGGAGCTCTTCCATCTCTAACTCCTATGAACAGTTCCTCTAAGTGACTCTTTTGTTGGTTTGTTTGTTCCGTCTAGCATGAATTAGGTTTTTAACAAGTGCATTGTTTGCTCAAATGGAAAGAAGGAAAACATATTAAAGCAACCAGCTGGATCTAGCTGACCTAAAAATTCACCTGCCTGTTTTCTAACTAGACAATGTCTCACAGCTCTATGATACAGTGACTGTGCAGACAAAATAAATTAAATTCTGAAAGACACCACATTTTTAATGCATTTTGGCCCAGTTCTTTGATATGAGATTTTTTGCATCAAGCTGGCAACAAGAAAGGGCATAAATGCTAGTACTTGCTTTCCCTAACACAGTAGCAGGGCTTTGCTCTTTATCACAAGCTTGTGCTCATTATGTTTTCCCTAACATTTCCCTTTCCTCATGTATTCTAAAAGCCAGGTACTAAATCAGCATTTTAAGATTTTATAGTAAAATTAGGCAGGATGCATTTTTAACTGCACTGTTATACCAGAAGAGACAAGCATAAGCACAATAAAAACTAATTTATTTTCCTTGAAGATTCAGTTACACTGACTATATTTTTTATTCCGAGACAGCTGTAGAGAAAAACTACAGATCTGATTTAAAGATGCATAAAACGTAGCTTGCAATTTATTTGTGAAATTGCCTGATAGTGGAAACTCCACACAGATTCTGCAGCTGATGACCAAGGCAATTGGCTTTATGCAATTGCCAAATGAAGATATAAATTACATGAAGGCATAGAGAGCAGAAACAAATCAAATCATTGTCTGAGTTACTGAGGGCTTAGAACTGGAAGAAAACAATTTAGTACTTGAGACCAAAGCTTCTGCAGTTTACAAATAAATCCCTGTAAACTCCTGGGGGGGGGATGGGGGGGGGGGGGAAGGAACCCAACCAAACCACAGCAGAGACAGTGATGGATTCCAAAATGAGAAGTGACATGCCCAAAGAAAGCTAGCTGACAAAATCCTGTGTTTAAGGACACAGTCCTGCATGCAAGCTCCCCCATAAGTCCAGCAGCACCAGGAGAAGCACGAGGCCAGCCCTGAATCACTGGCCTGTATAAGGGGTCATTTGTAGCTATTCTCAGAGTGCTCAGACCGTGTCCCATTTAAGTCCATTTTGCACTGGAATAAAGGTTTACATAAGATACCAAGGAAAGATGAATGACACACTGAAAGCAAAGGCTCTGTGGAGGAAATAACAGAAGAGCTTTTGGAGGAAGGAAGAGTTACTTTTTTCACCATGAGTGCTATGTAGTGCCACTAGAGATCACAGAACTGTGACTTACACAGCTGGCTCAATGCAAGTGTACATGTGTGTCTGCTGGTGTGTAGAGGGCTGACCATCTAGCCCTGGTGACTCTGCATGGCCTATTTAATCACAACCCATTCTCAAATGCCACTGCTGAGAAGCACAAGAAGCACGACTTTGTGCAGTGTGCTGGCTGCTGGGGCTATCATTCCCTGTCCCTGCTTCCCAAGAGGCTGCTGTGTCCCTGAAGTGTCCAGCAGATAAGGCTGTTAAAGGCATGGCAGCAGCGATCTGACCTGGGGATCTGAATGGGCTCAAACCTGCAGGTACACTCTGCTGGACTAGTCAGAAAGGGCTCCTACAAACGTGCTTCTCTGCTGTTTTCCTCTCCAAAGTCTGAGCAAAGCCCATTTCTCTGCTTGCAGGCAGAACCGTGCACACCCAGATGTGAGCTCTGCCCGAACGATGCTGCAGCAGGACCCTGACTCGAGTTTCAGGGCTCACACTGATCTGCTAGGTCTTGTTATGAGAGGCATTAAAGTTATCCTGTGTCTCTTTAAACAGGTCATTGTCCTGGTTTAGAGCAATTTTGGGAGAAATTAGGTTTTTAACAAATGTATTGTTTGCTCAAATGGCATGAAGGAAAACATGTTAAAGCAACCAGCTGGATCTAGCTGACCTAAAAATTCACCTGCCTGTTTTCTAACTAGACAATGTCTCACAGCTCTATGATACAGTGACCGCTCAGACAAAATAAATTAAATTCTGAAAGACACCACATTTTTGATGCATTTCGGCCCAGTTCTTTGATATGAGATTTTTTGCATCAAGCTGGCAACAAGAAAGGGCATAAATGCTAGTACTTGCTTTCCCCAACAGAGTAGCAGGGCTTTGCTCTCTATCACAAGCGTGTGCTCATTATGTTTTCTCTAACATTTCCCTTTCCTCATGTATTCTAAAAGCCAGGTACTAAATCAGCATTTTAAGATTTTATAGTAAAATTAGGCAGGATACATTTTTTAACTGCACTGTTACACCAGAAGGACAGCAAGCTTTCCAGATATATTGCAAATACTGCGTTCTCTTGGATTCTGATGGTGGGCTGGAACAGCTTGTTCCAGATAAACAAAGACCTTCATTATTTATAGGCTTTCAAGGACTCTTCTCACTGTAAGGCCTGGAAGCCTGGCTCTACAGTCACAACACCCAGGTGAAAGGAGGCAGAAATATCCATCTCTTCTACAAACAGGAAACTGAGGCACGGATTGTCCCACTGGCATACTTCACCCTGCTCAGCAGCTGCTTCAGGGAATTAACTGGGGTGCCAGAATAGGGTCTGCACAGCTCCCCAGGAACTAAAACATCAAATGCATTACAGTTCTTCTCAAGGAACAGGAACAGGTGTAAATGACTGATTTACAACGGGTTTGGCTGTTCACTGCTCACAGCTATAACCTATTCAAGCTTCTTGCCTAACAGCACTCAGGTGTGGGTGCAGAACACCTACCCATACCAGCTCCAGTGGGTTTTAAACCAGCCTTAATTGGTTTGAAGCAATGGGAGACCTCTCCAAAGCCTGCCTTATACCCCTGTGATGTGTGTTTTGCTGTGTGCTCAAACACAGCAAAACAAACACTGCCCTGACTTATTTCAAGTAGACACAGTTCAACAAAGCAGAAAGGAAATTGAAGCTTTCCTCTTGATGTGAAGGGCACTAGGAACAGAGCCAAGCCAAAGGGAAAATCCTTGGGACCTGTTTGAGGACAGCATCTACAATAATGTTCTTTCTGTAATAACAACAGAGAGGGAGCATTTTTGCATGATAGATGATCAGCTCAGAATTTTCTAGGAACTGAATTGCTCTTTGAGTTGCAGAGGCTGTCACAGAATGTAAAAAACATTATCCACCACACCAAGCAAATGTAAATAATCCCATGGAAGCTTACTAACAAGCCAGGGAAAGATGGGCAAAACTATAACATCACTGCAGTGTCACACACTGTTCTCTTCAATGTGGTACAGCAACAAGGTAATACCCAGAAGAAGCTGCTTTTCTTCCTATCATCTGCTCAAAAGAGGTAAAATATTTCAAATTGGTGACAGAACCAGATATCCCACCTACTTAATATATATTCAACTGTGTAACAACTCTAGGACAGGGAAAAATAATGGATTATAAGGCTCCAAAATTCTGGAGCTGGATTAACCTTATCCTATGTGTTCCTTTCTAAACAAAGCGAGCAAGTCCATCTGAAATGTCCTATCATTTGTTGACAGTGCCCAGAGCAAACTGGAGGCTGCCCAGGGAATTTGAGAGCAAAATATCACTCAGCACATGAAAAGTGGCCTTGAAAGAAAAGTGTGGTCACAGATGAGGTATTTGCTGAGGTGTCAGCATTAAGCACACACAAAGAGAGGACTTTTGCCCAAATCATAGCATGGTTAAAGCTGTAACAAACATAAATCAAGAGTGATGCTGTCTCTATTAGAAAAACAACAGCTTTGGAATAGTAAGAAACGGCACTGGAAACAAAGATAATAAACTGGCCTATGACAAGTACTGTAGGCTTGTCCTCCTACAATTCAACATCTGTATCAATGATCAAACAACCCTGCACAGCTCCACGAATCTAAACTGACAAATGACTCATAACATAAGCAAAGGGTCTGTGAGGCTTCAATGCATGTGAACATCCATGTTTTTCACATTTCAGAATATATGAAGCTAATCTTTAGCCCCTTAAAAGTTTAGAATTGCATCTGATTTGTCCACTGCCGAAATCCAGCTCACCTGGAAATGGCAGGAAAGAACATTCATTTTCTATGTATGCTCTAAGAAATGTTTTGCCCAATTAACATGATGAAAACATTGCCGGCTACAGCACAACCTCTTAATAGAAAATCCAAAAGAAAACAATTGTAAATGCTAATTTTCAGCTTAGTGAACAATCAGAAAGCAATGCTGTTACTGAACTTGTATCATCAGGAAGAGAATCTTCAAGAAGAGAATCAAACTGTAAATGCCAAAAATGGTCTCTGAAAAACTGTTGAAAGATAAAGGATAATATTAAAAACACAGATGACATACTCAAGATGGGCAATGCCTCAAATACATGAGCATGCAAATAGAATTATGGGGGTTTTTTGCATCCATGAACACATGCAGCTGTACAGCTACAGCAAAACTGTGCCTGTGTAGCACTACATGTAGTAGCACCCTGTGCTAAGACTATTACTTCATGCCGGTTCATTTTTTCTAGCTTTTACCCTCTATATTTCAGGCAATACTTCCTAGCAATTATGAAGGGGTTTGTCAAATTTTAAGCAGGCCTTGCCACAGGGCAGAATTCAGGGCTCTGATGTTGATAATTTGATAATAAATATTCATGTTCTGTTCTCAAAAAATAATTATTGTACTCTGAACTATAAATTTATAAAGACAGTTTATAACAAACAAACTATAAACTATGGAGCCTATTTTAAAAAATACTTATGCTTTTCTTCATCCAGGATCAAAAACCCTCTCTACCAGTTTCTTCAGACTTTAAAATCAGAGAAGTGAAACCTGTATCATGCATCTGGTAATAAATTTACATAGCAACTGACCTGCCAGCTACGTTGACAATAATTTCATAGTAAATGTTAACACTTGAAGTTTCTTTTCCATACTCATTTGATCAAGAATTTCCTTTATTTTAATGGAGGTTGAGAAACTGTACATCAAAAGAAATTATATTATTATTGCTGATTTTAGGTGGACTACCTGTAATTTTTAATTAATTGCATGATGATAAGCAATTGTATAATTTTATAAGAGTAGAATATGCAATTTCATGTGGCAACCTTAGAGACTGTATTTCAGATGCAGTAATTTCAAGTTCACATTCTGGAAAAATCAAAAATATCTTCTTTTATTCAGTGCTTTACAGTTTCCCAGCTTAACTTCTGTTAAGCACATGGACTTCCTCAAGATAATAAAGAAAATAATACTGCTATACTGACACATTAAGAATATTCCTTCTGCAAAGAAATCTGCCTACAGTGGTAACCTTAAACACCACCTTTACACAGACTTCTCTGTGCTGCTAAAAGCTATTCATTCAGGGCTCTGGACAAATATGTGCTAGTCCACGCCACTGGGTATGTAAAAAACTAAGCCTGGATTTAAAAAGAAATTCAGTTTCTAAGCTTTTTCTCAGGACCACAGGAAAACCCAGGCTGGAAGGAACCTCAGGATGTCTTCAATTCAATCTCCTGCTCAAAGCAGGGTAGGCTGTGAGCTCAGACCAGGTTTTTAAGGCTTGATCCAGCTGGGTCTTGAGAGCTCCCAAGGATGGAAACTGCAGTCTCTCTTGGTAACCCACTTCCCAACTGTGCTTGTGGAGACAATTCTTCCTTATACCCCACGTGAACTTTTTTTATTTCAGTTAATGGCATCATCTCTTGCCCTCCTGTCATACAGCACTGCTGAGCCTGGCCCCACCTCCATCATCTTCCTCTAGACTGTGGAAGGCTGCTACTACACCACTCCAGAGACTTCTCCAGACTGAACACACTCTGTTCTTTCAAACTCTCTATGTCAAAGGTTTAAAAAACCTTCTTTCTCAGTAAAAGTAATTCAAATTCTAACATTTATTACAGAGGTGATGACTCTTAACACAACAGTCTAAATGAAATTAAACAAGTGGACATTATTTGTGTGGCAGTGACATCTCTGAATCCTAGTAAAAATTATTCCAGTCAGAACCTCATGGAATTAAACCCTATTTGTATATCAGGAAAAACAATTTTCTGTGCTTACTAGAAATGTTTTTTATCAATATGGTGTGTGATATGCTCTAATAGGTACACTGAATTAGCAGTAGCTGAGTACTGGCTGAGAAGTTATATGCTGCGCTTCATTAATGCTTCAAGTATATTCTAAAATAAAACTCAAAACACACTGCAGACCTCAAAGGAAGAAGTAAATGAGTAACTCTGCTGGAATGGTATTAATGAGATTAGTTTGCAAAACTAGTACTAAACTATGGGCCAAGATGCACAAAAAAACCCAGACGGGTAAAACTTATTGATCATTTTTAAAGATAGTTTCAACTATTCCCACTTAAGTTTTGAGTCCTCTAATGTACACACCAAAGGGTGCTTTCCATAAGTGCAACACTGGATTTTCCTCTGCCACAGCATATGGTAATACTTCCTAAATTGCCCTTCTGCAACAGGTGCTCTATTTTATGATGTAATTTTACCTGGACCTTTAATGTGTAAAGCCATAAAAAAATGAGGTTGTTTCCAAGGCAAATGGGGTCACCCATTGACTTCATCCTGTGTTAAAATGGGAGGCATCAAGGTGCAAACACCGAAGTGACTACAAACATGACATATTAGAGTCACATACTGCTTGGATTTATGCTTAACTACCACTAAAGCCAGGCTTTTAAGATGAAGTTTGGGCATGCAGTCTCTCCACAGCAGCCATCATTTCATGTGGGTAGCCAAAATTGATTATCAAAAGCCACAATCAGTGCCGAGTGCCTTGAGCTGCCTCTCTGAGATGTGCTTACCCAGCAGCACCAAGAACATGATGTGTCATCACTGTGACAAGAAGAACGTGCCAGTCCCCACATCTGTGCCCTGAGAAGGCTGATTGTGCAAATTTTACAGAGAGAATTTACAGTTTGTCTCCTTCATTCTGACACTGAAGGTCCTGCCCTCAAACCTACTAATAATTTTCAGCACTATACATTCAGCTATGATTATTCATCTAAGAAAATGGCATAACACAGGGAAGCAATGAAAATGTCTGTTCCAATTCTTTACCATGCCCACGTCTTATGTTTTTAAATGCCTGAATAAATGCAGAGCACCTGAGTGTTTACACAGTTAATACACTGATTCACCTCCTTTCCTAATATTATCCTCCTAAGGAAAAATTAATGACTAATGAAATTCACCTGAAAAATTTTCATATATCTAATTAAACAAAGGATACGGCCTATGGACTATTTTAACAAGATTTCAGTTGTGTTAAAGCTATCTCATGACTTCACAATCTTCTCTTTTACCTATGGCTTTGCAGTGTATTTCAATGCTCAATTTCCATGGGGAAAAAATCAGCATATCCACTGATCGCACACAAGTGCTAGGCCTGTAAGTAACAATCAGTGCATTAGGTGCACAAGGCAGAGACTGCAGAAACTGGAGGCGTGATTAATTTCTTACATATTACTCTGAGCAGGACGGAGAGGGAGGGCTGTGGTTGAGCTGGAAATAGTTCAAGGAAAAATGGAGGGTTGTGAAACACAGAAAATCATGAAGGTAAAGATGAAGGAACCGGGTTATTTATAAATGTATCAGGTTTTAGGTAAGTATGGTGATAATCAAACTGTAATTTTCTGTTCCTTTGATAAATGCTCTACAAACACACAGTGACAGCCAGAACCCTGGAGAGTTGACAGTCTGAACAGTTGAGGCAAATAAAGGTTAAAGGGCTCAGAGAGCGCTGACTTGCCCAAGGCTACATCACTTCCAATTGGCCAGAATGTCCTTTTACTGCTGTAGTTACTGCTATAGCAAAGAGAAGGAAAAAGACAAAGTGAAGGTTGGGTTTATGCAAGTGAGAAGAACCTAATGAGATGTCAGTGCTGCTTCGAACAGACAGGTTGGTAGGTCCATGGTTTCCCCGTTACCTGTTTTTTTGTAAGGCCCTGCCAGAGCATTCCTGACAGGTGCTGGAGGACACTCTGGAAAGCAGAGGAGAGATTAAATGCCCTCTCTCCTTGACACTCAACAGGTACATCAGAAGTGATACAAAACACGAGTCTGCCCCTTCCTTGAGATGCTCCATTCTGTCTCCGAGCTCTTGGGTATTTTCCCCGAGTAGCTTCAGACCAGTTTCCTGCCATGGCTCCTCTGCCCCCCTCCAGCTGCAGGGAGGGCAAACAGGGCTAAGACAGCATCCCAAAGCTCCTCCACCCTAGCCCTGCCACCAGGAGTGGCAACTGCAGCACTGCCGGAGGCACACAGGGACAGCACCGCTGGCTGTGAGCAGCACTTGTCACCAGCAGCGGAGAGGGGCTGGGGAGACGCCTCCCAGTCCCCTGTTGTACCCACACCCCATCTGCTGAGGTGACCCCAGGAAAGCAAATAACTTCAGCCGCGGGTTTCCTCAGCTGTTCAGCTCCCGGCCAGCCCAGCAGACCTGCCTCCAACCCGAGCACTACGGCAGCGGCTCCACTGGGTGGATCTGGCTGCGATGCTCCCTTGGTCTAGCTGAAAAGCACCAGTGCTAACTCCATGCCCTATGCCTTGACCGGGAAGACTTGTTTTTAATCCTCAGATCAGGTCACTAAGCTGAAGAACATAAACATGACATTTATAAAAGGACAGTGCCCACACATGCTCATCTGCCACGTTAGTGTTTGCTACCGAAAACTCCTCTTCCATGATTCAGAGTTATTTCGGAAATTACTCAGAACCTCTGAGTAACAGGATTTTACCCATAGTCTATTTTAGTACAAGGGCAGATATAAGAGCTTTAACAAACTCAAAGGCACAAAAAGGCTTGATGTCTGTCAGGAGACCGTAACCTTTGCAGGCTTTTGGTTTGGTTGGTTATCGTTAGCTTTGTTTGGGTTTTTTTTTAATCACTGGGAATCACATAAACAAGAAATTCACCCCAAAGGAAATTATACACCTTCCCTTCCCCTTCATTATTTCTTTTCCACAGAATCACTTTTTTTTCCACACATGCTGTCTGCAATGAAAGAGATAAAACCACACACAGTCTGCCTCCGAATCTCAAACAATAAACCCGCCAGGGACAGAAATCCCCTTCACAAAGCACAAACAAATCGGGGCGCTAAAATCCGCCGCCTAGCCGAGGAGAAGCCCCGCTGCTGCTCCGCACCGCCGGAAGGATGGACGGGCGGCTTTGGGCAGGAAACCCGCTCCGCTTACCTTGATCATGCTGGCAGGAGGGGCAGATGTTCCTGCCGGGCTCCGGGCGGGAGGATCGCCGAGCCCCGGGGGCGGATAGAGCGGCGCTGTGCGGGACCGGGGCCGGCCGGGGCTGGGGCTGCCGGTGCCGGGACTGCTGCTCGCCGCTGCCAGGCTCCGATTGCATCAGCGGGTGAGGGCGGCGCGCTCGGCGGGCGCCCGGGGAGCTCGGCGAGCAGCCGGGGCCGCCCCGCCCCGCCGCTCCCGCGGCGCGCACACCACCTCCCGGGCACCCACACCTCCCTCCCCCTGGCACCCAACCACCTCCCGGGCACCCACACCTCCCTCCCCCTGGCACCCAACCACCTCCCGAGCATCCACACCTCCCTCCCCCTGGCACCCAACCACCTCCCGGGCACCCACACCTCCCTCCCCCTGGCACCCAACCACCTCCCGGGCACCCACACCTCCCTCCCCCTGGCACCCAACCACCTCCCGGGCACCCACACCTCCCTCCCCCTGGCACCCAACCACCTCCCGGGCACCCACACCTCCCTCCCCCTGGCACCCAACCACCTCCCGGGCATCCACACCTCCCTCCCCCTGGCACCCAACCACGTCCCCGGGCACCCAACCACCTCCCGAGCATCCACACCTCCCTCCCCCTGGCACCCAACCACGTCCCCGGGCACCCAACCACCTCCCGAGCATCCACACCTCCCTCCCCCTGGCACCCAACCACCCCCCGGCACCCACCGCTCCCTCCCCCGGCCGCCGAAGCAGCGGCCGGGCCGAGCCCCCGCCCGCGGCTCCGAACCGCTGGGTCACCCCCGCCCTAACATGGCCCCGGCCGAGCGGAGACACTGCGCGGCTTGTGCTGTAATTCACAGCGAGACACGTTCTCCTCAGCCGGCACGATGCAACTCATCGTTTTCTGAGTAATTTCCTCTGTCCGACTCGGCTGGCAGTCGTCCCTCCTCGCTGTTTCCCCTCGCCTCGGCTGGTGCCGAGTGCCCCAGCACTGCCACCCAGCTCAGGGGCACAGCACCCATTGTGTCTGGGATTAGCGGGGCTGACAGATGCTTTTGCCCTCCCAGCCGGGCCCCAGGCCGTGCTGAAGGTCTGGATGTACCTGCAGAGCTCTGAGCCACCACCACTGCCTCACCTCCCGGCTCTGGGACCGGGCAGGCAGCTGGCCAGCGCCCGAAGATAAAGAATAAATACAGCAGCCTGGCAGCCTGTCCATTGTTTTGCTTCTACCTGTTCCTGTGAAACTAACAAAAAAACCACATGAATTTTTCAGAAAAAATGCTGCTGTAATGTTCACAAAGTGCTTACTTTCATCATAACTGACTTTACATTTAAGTCCTTTCTTCCTTTACTAATGTTTTCCTAAAGGTTTTCCCCTTCTGATCTTCTTTAGAGATGTTTCATCTCAATGTGACTGTCAGAAGTGCCAAGTTCTGCTTTGCACAATGCACATGAATTATTCTCTGTTGTACAGCACCAGAGATGGGTTATGTAAGTGGATTTTTTGTTCCTGCTGCTCTTCAGCCAGGTAAGAAAAGTGCTGTTTAGTGGATTTACGAGCATTTTGGATTCCAAAAGAAAACAGGTGAGCAGCACTACCCAAAACACAAATTCACATGAACAGTGATATTTCAGCAGCTGTTTAGGAGAGGAGAAAGATGGAGCAAAAAAACAGGAGGCAAGATAAAGCAGCAAAGGAGCTTCAGGCAGGTTCAACTCATCATCAGGGCAGTGCTCATGAGAGCAATTCAATCCATTCACAAGGAGTTATCTTCAGGTTACAACCACCACATGGGAATAGCCAGGCTGGCTCAGGCCCTTCAACTCAATATCCTGTCCCTGCCAGTACACTGTAATAATGCCTGCAGAAGTGTTCCAAGAAGAGAATAAACACATAGGTGCACTTTGCTTTATATACTCTTTCCACTATCCACTCTTATCCTCAAAGAATTTGTACCACATGAACTTCCTGAAAGATGAATTCTCTAGGCTTAACAGCACCTCATGGCTTTTTGTTCTATTAATTTGTTTCCTGAACCTACATAAAATCTGATATCTTTCAGATCCTGGTGCTCATCAGTTCCAAAGTTTAGCTCTGTTCTGTGGAAAAACTCATAATTTTGCTTTATTTTGAATTTGCCACTTGAAAACCTCACATCATTCTCCATTTTTCTGATACTGAGAGACTGCAAGCTCAAATGAAGAGCACTTTACCCTCTATGTAATTTGTGATTTTACAGGCAATTGTCAAATCCTCTGTCAGCCATCTCCTTTCTTCAGAGGAGGAGTTCTAATCTTTTTTGTTTACTATAAAACAGCTCAATAACCCTGATCATCCTTGATTTAGGATGGGGACATGAGCTACAAAACACTCCCAAAAAGCAGGTCATCATATTTACTTTTAATTTGCCTTTTTACTCTCTTCTATTTCTTCTCGTTATAGTTCTGTTCCCTGTTTGGACTGTTCATGAGCACTAAAGTGAACTGATCTATCTCTGAACTACTTAATTCTAAGATTTCTCTGCTGAAAAGCAACGCTTCATTTTTAACCCACCCATTTATATAAATGTAGCTTCTTTTTCTTTTTTTTTTTTTTTTGGTTATGTTTTAATTTTATACTCACAGACATTATTATATGTTGTTTTTACAACTGTATATACAGTTTCAAAAGGTCCTGCTGCAGGTAGCCTTAGTTTGGCTGAATTGTTTTAACACCCTTACCCTGAAGGCTTTAATTCTCATCAGCAAACCTTGCTCAATTTCCTGTTCTCTCAATTACAGACTCTCTTCTGCTTCTTATCTCTTGTCCAATTAAAGATAGCAACCACAAAAGCACCTTTCTTCTCTATGAGCCTTTGCTAAGGCATTTTGTCAAATGCTTTGGAAATCCAGTTAGATTATATCCCTTGGACCTTTCCTTCCTTTGGAGGAGTTTATAGATAGGTCAGGATTTCCCTTCAGAAAGGTCATGCTGAGCCTGCCTCTCAATAGCATATTTATCCATATATCTTTTTCGCATTTCTTGTTGCAAGTTGTACATTTTCTCCAGACTCACTTCAGTAGCCTGAATCCCTCTACAAAAAAAAAACAAAAAAAAAAAACAAAAAAAAAAAAAAACACAAAAAAAAAAAAAAACCACAAAAAAACCCCAAACAAACAGCACAACAACAAACAAAAAACACCACCAAACCAAGAAAGTGTTCGAGTGCAATTTGTTTCCAAAGCTCAGTCTACCAGACTGAACAATCAGTCTTTTGCCCAAGTTCTCTGCAACATGCTCACCATAGAGATGCATTTTAAACGGCTGCCAACCACAGAGGTACAGAGCAGAATCCATGGCCTGGGCAAAACTAAGAAATAGGAGAAGGAAAGGGAAAGAAATATTACCTGAACTACAGAGGATCTATGCAAAGCCAAACCACCACTTACTACATATCTAGGATATATTAAAAAAAAAAAATCTTTGTATTGATCTTTTGCTTTTATTCTGGGCCAAGCTGGCCCTGAGTTTGCAAGTAAAAATCAGAAAAAGAAGACCAAAACTCAGAGAAGCTGCAGAACTTACTTGAAAATTGCATCTTGCTGCAACATCCTCAAATGTGAAGTTGCCATTGATAAATGTGCCATACAGCTGTATTTTTGCAGGGATAGCTTGCATTACCTCAGTCCAGTTACAGTTCTTGATGTAGCACTCCAGAAGTTACAACGCAAAGGACATTAGGTATTTACCTCTAGTGATTCACTCAGTTGCATTGATCCATCAGTAAGAAATTACATTTTCTACACTCTGAGTATTTCATTTTCATAAAACACTATTCATTTCAACACTAGTTTTTCCATTAACACCAAGAATTCTGTGAATGCTTGACAGCACTGTTAAACTTTAGAAGTTTCAATGAGTAAATTTTTCACACATAGGAGAGAATAAGGTAATTGATAAGCTCCAAGTCCAAAGTGTTTCCATAAGTTGTAGGGATTCATGAGGGGAAGAATTTGAGTCACACATATTTTCCAAACCAGACCTAAATAAATTCTGCTTTAAGCCACTGAAGTATAAGGAACTTCTGTTGTGAAAATGAAAAGGCAGTATGATATAAAGCCAAATGGGAAATGTTGAAAGAAGAAACTTGTAGATCTATAATTCTGTAAGAATAAAGAGCACAAACCTTTCCTGATACACTTTGCAAAGCTTCCTCTACAATCCTGGTTGTAGCCTCTGAAGAGGACAGGGAGAAGATGAGTAGAAACTGAAATGAACAGGGTCCATGCCTTTATTAGTGGAGTATCTGTTTTCCTTGTGCCTGCTTCCCACAGCCCAGTCCAGTCTGGTCCTCTGTAGGTTATGGTGACAGGTCAAACACAGACTAGGGATGGGGTTCCCTTTTCCCCAACCAGCACACCCATCCAGCCCCCTCCACTGCACACATCTTTTTCATTTTGGGGTGTCTTTCATCCCCAAAACCCTCTCCCATGATTCCATGATTATTTTGCATCCTGGTCCTAGTGTGGGTGGGGGTGTAGGTGATTCCCAGGAGCAATTGGCTAATTGACATTTCAATGTCAGTACTTAGCTCAAGCCAGTGTCCCAGTCAGGCTGTTTTGTTCATAACAGAAACCAGGTTTTCCATGTAGGAGAAAGCTAGGATTCTGTGATTTTCTTTTTTCCTCTGAAATGGCATGAAAACTTCCTGTAGAAAAACGTGGAGAAACCAAATTTGATTCAATTAAATGGTATCGTTTAGACAAAGTCTGTGCTTCATTTTGATCCTGATCTTTTAAATCTTTCAAAGCCCTTTGTAATATAAGCCCTTTTGAAATGTGTTCCAAAGCTTATTAAAAAAAATTATATCTCTTACAGAAATACCAGAATGCTATGTTTTAATCTTTGTGAAATACTTTACATTAGCTTTTCTTACTAAAATTCAATCTTGCATAGTTTCTATGACTGCATGCAAGTGCATTGGCACAAATATTTAAAATAAGGAAACATCAGCTTTCATCTACATTATTCTCCAGGGGAAACCTGTGACTGATTTCAGCTACAAAATTAAAACTGGAAGGTAATTGGAGTACAAGATTTCCATATAGCTGCCTTGCAGCTATATGTTGTGGAAAGCTTTTTAAGTGAGGGAAAGACAAACCTTTGGTTAAGGATCAAGTTCATGCTGTAGAAGTTTCCTAACAGGAAAGATAAATTATTATGTAATTATTATATGCATATATAAAGTATTATGTGATTATACACATGCACATGTTCAGATATATACAAAATGTTGGGTGGGAATGATTTTTTAAATTGCTTTTATTTTGGGGAAGGAGAGGTCCTTTAAAGACTGGTCATTCGGGACTACAACAATGGTAGGAGAAGCTGATGGTTGCAATTACTGCTCTCCCTTTGGAAAAGGAGGAGGAAGGACTGTGTGCAGAAACAGAAAGATTAAAGCACCGCAGTCTGTCTCCTTGTGGAATGGGATGCAGGGTCTCAGGGGATGCTCTTTTCAAATCAGCAGGATCTTTTTGCGGCAGCACCTTCGCCCGGCGCTCCTTTCCTCACTTCCATCTCCTCGCTGTTTCCCACCTCCTCGGCCGTGCCAGCCCCGCTGTGTGCGGGCTCTGCTGTGAAACCCATTAGCAGAGTGATCTGGGTGCGAAATCCCAGATAAAAAGGCCGGCAGTAGGTAGGAAGCGATCGTCGGGGATGCTGAAGGGCGGAAAGCCTCAGCTGGCGCCCGCACAAAGAGCACGGGCTGCACAATTAACCTCGCAGAAAGAAACATCACAAACCAAGAGAGGCAGGGCAGATAAAAGGGAAAGCAGCCACACAACATCTGACAACCGCGGAAATGCTGGGGAAAAGGCTGAAAGGGAAAGGTCTGCATGCGTAATTGGAACCAAATAAACACATTCGTTCCCACCCTCTAAAACCAGCATTTTTACGCATTCCTCCTAAACAAGCACTTTGTGAATGTGTCCCTTATTCCTGCCCGGAGAGGCAAGAAAAACGCCTCGCTCCGGGAATTAGCCAAGAACAGAGTTTGTTGTCAACATTTCTTCCAGCCTTTTGTTTCCCAGCTACTCACCTCACCTCTGCATCCTCCGCGGCCCTTCCAGAAGGTTCTGGGTGGCTGCACCTGCCTCATCCCAGTGCTGCCAGCCCCCGACCCTGTTAGACCAGGACAGGCTTCCTTCAAGTGACATCTCCATCAGAGCACAGCCTTCCAAAGGCTTTTAAAGGGGTTTAGGTGCTCCAGAGCTGGGAGTGGAGGAGGCACAGGGTGGGCAACAGGACCTAACCCACCCCAGCTGGCTCTGTTAGAGCATTTAGTGCCTGGCTCATGTGAATCCTGACCGCTCACCAAAATTAATGCCTTCATTCACCTTTTAAAAGGGAGCATGATGGTTCCTTGCTAGCCCATTTTTCCCGTCCACTGTTGCTCCCAAAGTCGCTTCTTTGTCCCCTACTCAGCCCTCCTTAAAACTGGTGGAAAAGTGAGAGCAAGGAAACACACAGTGTTTTGAGCAGTTGAGGGGGAAGAAGCAAGTGGAGGATAAATCGCCACTCAAGTTTACAGAAAGACAGAATATTTTAGTGTGGAAAAGACCTTTAAGATCATTGAATCCAACCATTACCCAGCATTTCCAAGCCCACCACTAAACCATGTCCCTGAGTGCCACATCCACGTCTGTTTTAAATAGCTCCAGTGATGGTGACTCCACCACCTTCCTTGGCAGCCTATTCCAATGTCTAATCAACCTTTCTGTGAAGAAATTCTGCCTAATGTTGAACCTAACCCTGCTCTGGTGTGGCTTGAGGCCATTTCCTCTTGTCCTACTGCTGGTTGTCTGGGAGCAGAGCCTGACCCCCATCTGACCCTCCTGTCAGGGACTTGTAGAGAGTGATAAGGTCTCCCCTGAGCCTCCTTTTCTCCAGGCTTAATACCCCCACATCCCTCAGCTGCTCCTCACAGGACTTGTGCTCCAGACCCTTCCTCAACTTTGTTGTTCTTCTTTGGATTGCAGAGTTTGACACGTAATGATAGAAACCATTCAGCTGGAGCATCTGGAAGATTCAATGCAGAACTGCTTGATTTCATTATAAAAAGAAAATCAATATTTAAAGACTGACCTAATGGGTGTGTGGGTTTTGGTGCTGTAAAACATTTGGGTCCAAAAAAGCCTTTTCTTTCCAAGTAGTAGAATTAAATTGTTGGAATCTATTTGAAATCTTGATTTCCCTGATGTTAGTGGAATAACTTTGGAGGGCCTGGAGAAAAGGAGGCAGTGAGGCAGCTGGGCTGTGCCCATGTGGAAAGCCTGCTTTTCCAACTTCCTAAGTAAAACCCGGCTGCTCCAAACCTTGCCAGCCCAGACATTCAGCCTTTCAGTTCCAATGGTGCTCTATAAAAAGCTCAACATTCTCTTCATGCTCTAAAGCTACACTGCAGTTCCCCAGTCCAAATTAAATCAAGCCTAAAAAGAATGAAGTGCACAAAAAAAAAAAAAATCAGGCAGGAAATTTTCCAGCTGTTTTCCAGGTCCCACTTAGCAACAAGACTCAGAGCCATTAGTGTGTGCTGGGGCTGACTGAAGAGAAGACAATAAAAGGTATGTTTGTCCTTGAGCACGAGACATCCCCACCTGACCTCCATGTTTTGCAGGGACGTGGGCTCCATGCTGGTGCTCCCAAGGAGCTGGTGACCCCCAAGCGCCCAGGCCCCTCCTGCCATCCCTGACCCCAGGAATTTTGCTTCCTCGTGGTTCCTTCTGGTGGCCACAGGGGGACCACTGACTGCAGGACCAGCATGGCCTATGGTGCTCAGCTTTGAATTCAGAGCTTCTGTGAGCAATAAGATACCCCAAACTTATATATTTCTATAGGAGATCCACCACATTCCCTGGAAAAGCAGTACTCAGTGGAAAATGGTGTGTGCTAGAAAGCATGCCGCAGCACAGATGTTTTTTGGCAAGCACATTTCTGGGCATGCACTTCCTCAGCAGGTGAACTATTAAAAAACTATCCTTAATGACTGATAACCAACACATAAATGCATTCCTGAAAATAGATATTGCTCCATATCCCAGGTTATCAGTCATAATACTTATTCTGAGATATGAATTCCACACCAAATTACCCCACAGTAGCCATGTCATTTTTCTGTAAATTGTCGTATGTTTGAGGAGGCTGCTTTAGCGTATAATTGTGGTGAATTAGGCTTGGCAAGGCATTACGGCAGCTGCAGAATCTCTTTGTTGGGCTGAGCATGAGATTCAGGTCTTCCAAGAGATGATTTAATGTGCTAAGATCAATACTAGAGGGGCAGAACTTAGAACAAATGGGCCACAAGGACCAAGTTCTGCTAGTAAATCAGTCTGGTAATGACAACCCAGTGATGTCACAGCTGGCACTGGCACTCTGAAAGGTAGAACAGCCAGAGCAGTGGCAGCCACAGGAGCAGAGATGGGAGTCCAAGGGCTAGCAGTGACCTCTGAAGAGCCAGCTGGGAGACAGACGTTTGGTTTAGGGATAAGGACTCTACTCTCCAGCCTGACTGATAATCAGTCATCCAGAAAGGCAAAAAGTAGATGAGTCTGTGCCTTGAAATCTGGCAAGTAAACAATTTAAAGTAATCCCATAAAACCTTCATTTTGACATCTTCCACAGGGACAAGATTTCTTTCTTTGCACTGCTCTGTACCATCTCTAAACTGTATATGGTGCCACATTGTGAGCAGTAACAAAGCCAAAGTATTCCTGGTTAATGAATGGCAACTAGTCACTGATAGTAACTGGCCATGAGCCATTTTAATTCACAGGTTAAAATTATACTTCTCCTAGTTTAACAGATGTAACCAGACATTGCTGTGGGGTTTTTTTCCCTTTCAAATTAGGAAGTGCCAGGTCTTTGGAATCCTTACTATACAGGCAACTTTGGTCAAATTAGGTTTTTAGGGCACTAACTGGTGCATAGTACCAACAAAATACCTCAACAACCAGTTAAAAGCTTTGCTTTGCTGCTCTCCTGTGAAAATCCTCAACGAGCCACAAGCTTGCAGAGCACCACAGAATGGTAAACCTGCCTATCAGGACACTTTCTGGGATACACAGAAATCATGGTCATATCCTTGAACTAGACTAAAAACCTGCTCCAGGATCTAGACAAATGCTCTTTTTCTCCTGAAGTTTCACAGTTATTTCCTCAGGAAAAAAAGGGAGGTAGTTTCACATGTAACTGAAATTTTGTATTTTGTTGTGCTATATCTGAAACTGGAACTTGAAAAATTAGGGGGATGCTTATGTAAAAGGTTTGGTGTAAAAAAGGGAGGAAACCTTCCAAGATTAATCCAAGCCCCTATTTACTGTAAAAAGTCACAACAGTGTAGGACAAACAAGCAGTAACAGCCTGTACTCCTGACCCTCTGGAAAGGTAAACTTGTCATTGACTTTTAAAATGTGCACATGAAGACACAAAGACAAATTATAGAAAAAGTTTACCATTTATTCAAGGTATGACAAGGATATTTACAGTATTCATTTACTCAGAATAAGATCCATCCTTATGAGTTTAAAGCAGCAATTATAAATTACATTTTAAAGGGGAAACATTCCAAGCATGTTTCTGTTAGAGATATTTTTACAAGGACAGAAACACTTTAAGGCTAAGTTGTTTTGACCTTTGCTGCCACCCACATTTATCTGGGCAAAACTGTCTCAAAAACAATGTTACCTTGAGGGATAGACTATGCTAAATTCAACATACAATTCTGTCCCCTCAGATGCTTTCCACAACAGTTCACATGTGACAAAAAATTGACTTTTGATTTAAAACAATTAATTAAATATAAATGAGATGACCTGCCTATACCCCAGCTGCCCAGAGAGGCAAAAGATCATCCACAGCAACACATTAACCACCTCCAAAAGACATAATTCATAATTTCTTGTTGATGAAGGTACTTCAGCTTACCAAGCAAGTTGCTGCAGCTAGAGATCCACAGTCATGTGGCGCAGTCCACCTTTTCCATCACATTATTTTTCAAGACAGAAGAACAAAAACCTTCAGGTAGCTGATTTCTATGGTAAATGATGAACACTGTCTGATGAACACTTTAGACAGCACTTGGTTCCCACAGCACTGCCTAGTGCCCTAGCACAGCAAACAGAACAAGTTGGCTACACTGCTGTATTGTTATTCTCTAGTCATTGTAACACACAACAGAGCTATAGGAGCAGTTAAAATTTGGTTATCTAAAATGGTTTATCTCTTGAGGTAGAGCCAACAAATCATATTTACTCCTGTCTCTAAACTGCAATGCACATGCCATCAAACAAATATAGCCATTTATAAAAGAAACCCACTGATTTTTCAGATGTTACTGACTGCAAAATAAGTTTTGTTGTTTTTCTGAATCATTTTGTACTCGTTTTAGAAGGAAGCAAATTAAATATTGATAATAGTAGATTGTGGCTATTTATACAGTTGCAATGAAAAAAACCCGTTTTATACAAATAAACTTCAGAGCAACTTTCAAAAGGGTTGGTATATGAGGATTTTTTAAACTTAAAACTTATATTAGAAAAGTCCAATTTTAACTGCATAATAAAGAAAAAAAAAAAAAAAAAAAACCAGTCATTAGACCTTTAGGCTACATAGCTACTTTTAATACTACATTGGGTAATTGTTTCAGGATTACATGAAAGGGAAAAGAAAATTAAACACAACAGAACTCCCCCCCACATCTGCACAAACACAATTCACTGAACAAGCACAGTTTGTTAGGTGAGGACACTGTAACTAAGACTATTGAAAAGTGCACAACATTTAACATTCCAACAGAAGCAGAAATGTGACCTGTGCATTAGGAGGGGACATTTATTCCAGGTTAGCCAAGAATCCTCAATAACAACAACACTGCTGCTGTAACCAGGAGTTGTCTGAAGATAACCAGATAACCCAGTAACAAGTTATAAACACATGGAGATTGGCACTTGATCTTTACTCAGCCCCAGGCACTCACCAGTTTTCTCCCCAGAGACTCATGTACACAGAACTTTAAGTTTCCATTTTATTACCGTAAAAAAAGAAAAGTTAATTTATAGTTCCAGAGTAAACAAAGAAAGCTTAGTTTCAAACTGTTTAAAAACAAAGCTCCAAATTCCAAATTAAGTTACATGTCACAGGGTTCACATCAGCACCTCACCCTAATGCAGTTTTTTTGTGAACTGAGCGTATTTCACAGAGTTTTCACATTAGTAACAAGGGGCTACATTCTCATCAGGATGCACATGGAACACAACTTAAGGAGAACAACCTGGAAGGACTGCAAGTCAGCTTCCAGAGTTCCCCACTGAGCTCTGCATGTTCAGAACCAACACTTAAGACCAAAGTTATTAAAGATTGACCTTTTGCATATTCCAAAATGGAAGGCAAATACAATCAACTAACATTTGGCTTTGAAACATTAAGATAACAATGCTGTATTTCAGCCACATATTTACAAAAATGTTTACAACAGAACTGTGTAGGGTTTCCTTTTTATTGTCAAAATACACTTATAGATGAATAGTCATCTTTACCTTCATGCAAAGATGCATCTCTTGTTACACAAGAAGTTCCTGTTTGATTTTTTGCACTCTGAGGATAGCAAGCAGAGGGTTGGGTAAATTTGGGTCACCCTTTAAAATGTAGGCCTGTTTGCTCTACTGCACCTTCAAAATAAGGAGGTAAAGAACAGGCACCATTAATTCCACATGGGTTTGTTGTCTCTAGCATGTTTTCCAAAACTAACAAAAATAGTCTTGAACGGTTGTAACATGGGTTATTCAATGACTTTCCCCTCTTCAGTTTACTTCCCAAACTCTGGAGTTACTTTCCTAGAAGCATACTTGCTGAGCTTCTTTTCTAGTGTATATTGTTGACTATACATTTTAAATTAAAACTGTTATGTAAAGAATGTAACAAGCTTTTTCCTTTGTACACAACTTAATCTTTGTGCTGAGTATTCTTCAAAGGGATTTTATAAATAATACAGTAAAAGTTTAGATCAGTCTTCCACCCTCTCGTCATTATACCATGTTGTTGCTTTCTCCAACTTTATCTACAAGCTGTGGAAAAGGAGACAAAAAGGTTTTAGGTTGATGACATTTATGTAGAGTGAAGCTGCTCTCAAATACTACTTGCTACTTGCACAGTTACTATGTGACTGGAAATGAGAGTCAAGTAGTACTCACCGAGGTCTCAAGGTTTAGGTTTGTGAAAACCAAAATTCTTATAATTGCAATTGTGTTTCTGTATAACATGTTTTTCTCATATAGACATTAACAGTGCAACATGAAGATGTAACAGAATGAAAAAAGAAATAGAAGAATGCAGATAACACTGCCAGCTTAATGGTATAAACAAAACAATACAGTCTCAGCCACACATGCATTAGTAGACCAAGGAAGATATTTAACTGACCATTACTGTGGATTCTCTTCTGAGCCTACGTAGGCTTTGAATAAAACATTAACAATTATCTTTTAAAAATAAGATTTAACCCCTTTATGATCAAATTAAATATGATTAGGATCAATTGATAAATGAAACATTCAATTGATCATGAATTATGAGCCACAGCTTGGCCTAATTGTGAGACAGGAACAGATGATCTGAAACACTCATTTTTAAAAAAACAGCCTATATGCATCTAAGTTATTCCCACTATTAATTTTCAATAGTAGCTATCAAAACTGTTTCTTTCAAAACTAGTACTACAAATGCTTGTGTTAAAATACATACAAAAATTAGTACAGTAAAAGTAATTGACAAACACCCTAGATTAGCATATTTCTGTTAATTGTCTTCAAATCCCTGGCTGTTTGGTTAAAAAATGGAAAACTCCATTTGAAAAAAATACAAATCATAATAATAAAAATATGTAGCCTGGTGCAGTGGACCTTAATAAATGTATCTAATGAATGACTATGCATGCTGAGAGTTACTGGGTTCACCATATGAGCTTCACTGTTTGCTTTTACAGGCCACTTTTCCTAAGTTCACCCAAATACTGCACCAAGAATGGTGTCCTCCTCATTGTACAGACAGGAGAGGCCCAGGGCAGTGGCAGGATTCACCTACGTGGTCACCCAGGGCCAACAGTGAAGCAGGAAGAACCCCAGCATTCCCTACCACCCATGAGCAGGGGCAACGCCTGCCAATATGTGCTTTTAATCCTTTTACCCCTATAAGTCTCTCCCTGGAAATGAATGGGATGTGTATGGTGGAACAACTGTACAAAAATGCATTTAAAGTCATTGCTCCAAAGTTACATTTGCTTTATTTTTGATGCATTTCTACAAGTGTTATATCAGTGGAATGAAAACCAGAACATGCTTCAGTTGTTACATGAAGTACCAAACTTACCGAGCTTATACCAGGTAAATTCAAGAGATATCCAAGAACTGGAACTCTTCTAATAAAGCCAACCACCACAGGAAAGAACCCCCTTTTGGCAAAACATCAGAAGATTGTATTAGTTTTTGTAATTAAGCTTTTCTCATATTGCTGTAACATGAAAAAAAAAATAATTTAAAAAATTTTTAAACCAAGATTATATAAAACTTTGCAGCTTGTTAGCAGCACACTTGTTTACCAAATACACCAATACACATTCATCAGAGTAAAGAGAAAATCAGGAAAGAAATGATGTATTTTTAAATGGATTTAATTTTTTTCATAGCTGGCAACTCTCAGTCAGCTCATCAAAAAATAACTCAAGGGAGACTACCTTAGTCAGGAAAACTGATTTAGCAAAATTAGCATATGTATTTTGAGATAATTCCTCTTTATATTATAGAAAATATATTCAAGACCCAATGTATAAACAAGTGAAGTTAGTTCTGAGTAATTAAAACCACCTTTGATACTCTTTACATTAACTAAAGAAAATGAAGCATGATAGAGTTGTGTATTCATTTATTTCCCAAATTTAAGTCAGTGGTTTGAATCATGACCCTGGGGATGTTGCTTGGCACAGATGCTATGGTGTAGCCCCTGCACTCTCCACCTAACTTCTGCAGCAGAAAACCAAATTTTCTGTAGCAGTATCTCAGCTGTTTGCAGGCAGCTGGTGGCATTCCCAGCAATCTTGTGTTGAGCATTCCCTGTGTGGAATAAGGATTAATGTGCAATGAGGCCTCAGCCACAGTGAAACAGTGAAGTTTGACAAGTCATCATGCTTTTCATCACCCTGCTAAGAACTATTTACTGGGTAATATTCACACCAATAAGGGGAGTTTCTGAGTTTTTTTTTTTTTTCTTTTAAGGCCAGATCATTTCAGCAGCCCAGGAAATTGTGAGGCAGGGCACACAAACCACTTGTAACAGATTAAAACAACTGCTGTGTCCAAGAATAAGGGACAGTCAGTACAGTAGGGATAATACTGTCAGCCATAACTCTGCAAGGCTGTCATCTGAACAAGGCTCCAAAAGCACTTTAGATGACAACAGCTGTCCCATAATAGCCAGGGCAGTTTTCTGCTATGCAACCAAGCAGCAGAATCCTGAGGAACAGTATAAAATGATGCTCGAGGAAAGACTTAATTTGTAACTGCAGAAGGGCACAAGTTGCTGACAAGAGGAGGATGGCTGAACTGAACAAGACTGAAGCAAAAGTAAAAGCTTTATTTGAAGTAGTCACTAGCCAGCTTTGTAGCAAGGGATTTAGATTCTATCAACTAAAGAGCCCTGGAAAAGATGGTCACAGAATCATGGAATCATCAAGGTTGGAAAAGACATTTAAGATCTTTCAGTCCAAACCACTCCAGATGATTTAAATGAAAACAGATCAGCTAAACGTTCACACTCAAGAATTATTCATCCCTTGTTGATTCCCTTCAGACTAAGGGATAGTCCTGGGGATAACTATTGATCTTCTATAAACCTCTCAACATTGTTTTACCTTGCAAGCACCACTAGAAAATCCTTTTAAAAGGAGGATGTTTTGGAAACACATTCTACTTGCTTTGTACTGGCTGATTAAACCAAGCAGTACATGCAAGAAGTGACAATGTATTCAATGAAATACTGTGATTATCACAGCACTTGCAGTGACAGAATTCAGAGTAACACAAAGCAGAACAATAAGAAATAAATTAACCACACTAAATTAATTTTCTGAAATTTCACTGTCTCCAGTAGGAGCCAAGTTCAGATTTGTTTACAAAAATAAACATTTTATCTGAATTAAATACCAGATTAACATACAATTTCACTGAGTACAAAAAGAACTCCATGACAACAATGGTTTCACTTTGATTAACAGGAACAGTGTTATTTAACTATTTGCTGAACACTTCAAGGTCTGAAACTTGATCAATAACCATTAGTGAAACAATCTGCATCTGGACAGAGGTCCAAGAACAACCAGAAGCCTCCCTTTCTAAGTTTTGCATATTTTTTTCTTTGTTCTGTAGGGAAGCATAGAACTTCAACCATGGAAATAAAGATAAAAATATAGATATCTGTGCAAGCTGTAAAAAGTCAAATTTTTTCACTATTACAGTTGCATTTATGAAGAACTTAAATGTCACATTGTGAAAGTTATAACATGTTTCAAGATTGTTGTTTAAAAAAATAGAATTTCCATTTTTCCTTTACTCAGTCAAGACACTGCTAACCCAAACAAGCAGTTCTGACTCCAAGGCACAATTCTAATGAAATATGACAGAAAACATCTTTTCCCTGAGCTGACATAGTGATGAAGTGATGAGGTTACAAACCTAGGATGGTTGTAACTAAATATTTTGCCCCATTTGTTAAAGAAACGACAAACCCCCTACTGAAAAAAGCACCAAGTATCCCTTTTCCATGAGGAGATATTTAAACTTCATACTGCTAACAATTTGGGCTCCCACACATTTTGAAGCTTTACAATTCTTTGATTAGGCATCAACATTATCAAAGTCACTTTGGTAAATGCCTCACAAACATTAGCAGATTTGAGTCTTGGAAAAATACTTACCAAATTTGTCCAAAAGGAACATTTAAGGATGCTGTTTTGTCAACTTTAACACAGAAACGCTACACAAATATATTTATTCCTAGATAAAACTCCTAACACAATAGATAGATTCCTAAGAGAAGACTTACCTGAACAATAGGAAGAACCCATAAATCTCCAGGATCATTCCTATTAAAGGCCAACCAATGAGAACTATGAGCACACCACCCAGGAAGAAGCCCGTTGCTTTCATTTTGTGTTTTTGAAAGAAGAATCTAAATGTTCTTTCTAAACCGATAACAAAAGACAAGCCGGCCACAAATAAAACCTAGAAAAGACAAAAATAAACCAAAAAAGAAAACAAATAATTATGTTCCCAACTACAGGATGTAAACACACACACACACACACACATATATATATATATATTTTTTTGTTATAAAATTACACTGCTTTCCTTGCACAATTTCTTTTAATACCAAAACACAGTCGGTGAGAATGAATTTACTACTGATTTTCTTTTGTAAGTTCCATCCTAAAGCACTTGTAGCTCTCAGCTGCCTGAAAATAAAGAGTCTACCCTTTGTGGTCTCTGCCAAACACACTCAAGACAAAAGATCTGCTGAAAACAGTTGTATCTGCTCTGTCACATCTTTCCCAAAAGTGGTGCTGAAGCTTAGTATTAGTGACAGCAGAGGTTCCTAAAAACTAACACACATCACAGCACCTTTGTTCTGTGCCACTGGCATCTTCAACACTTCTACTGATCTACTCACAGTGCAAAGCCAGAGAAGGAAAAAGCTGAACAGTTGTTTTTTACTGTGCATAGCCTTTTTGTTTATTTATTTGTTCCAGTATAGACTGAACACCATCACACCAGTCCCAACTTGTCAGAACTACTTCTGGTGCAGCAACTGGACTCAGAATTATTTCAGCAACATTTTTGCTCAGAAAACAATAGTATCTCAGGTTTTACTCAAGTTTAAGTTTAAGCTTTGGATGGTATTTAATAAATCACTTTCTTAGAACCTCCTGCCCTTTCTGATATATTTTTTTTTTTTAATAAAAACAACTCTCTGCAAGGATACAGTACATTTTCTTGACATTATCTTTGGTTACCGCATAGCCTGTCATTGTCTCTTCCTACCTACATTTTCATTTTCCCTAAACAGGATCCTGTATTTCCACCTTACATTAGGAAAAGAAAAAATAAACTTTATTTCATTTTTCACTCTTGCACTGCATGCTTGATTTGATGGTTCACAACAATGCTTCAACTAATGCACCCAAATTCAGACACACAATGTTATATTTCCCTTCAGGGAATCTCAGTGTTTGAGAATGAAACTGATCTGTTTGGCTGCAGACTTTTGGGCATCAGCTAAAGAGGGAGTGAACCTCTACCAAGCAGACTGTGCTTTGGCTGGCTGGTAAAACTGAGAGCAGCAGAGGCACAGAGACTATCACATGCAGAAAACACCCTGTCATTTGATATTTGGATTGGAAATTTTGTGTACCAGAACTAGGACTTATTTTCTGTGCTGCTTGAGCGACAACTTTGATTTGGTAAAAGCTGAAGATACTAAATCTCTCTTTCTTGAAAGAGGTCTGGCTCTTCTAAAGCCAGAAGTGTCAGCAATTCATATTTCTTTCTTTCTTTCTTTCCTCCTACAGCACTGCAAAACTACATATGCTAGCATGTACTTAATGATTCTTATCCAAATACTTAAATTGACAGCGACCTAAGAGGATCACAAAAAAATCACATTTGCAGCAGCACAACTGTGGAACAAGCTGCTTCTTGTCTGCCAACATCCCACAGGCCTGACCCGAGGTGATAATCACATCTGTGTGAGCTGTTCTAACCTCAAGCAGGAAAAATGATTCACTCCTGTCACTGAGCACAACTCCTCCTTTATACCAAATCACCACAGTAATCTTTGTCATGCAGCTTCAAACTGATAACATGCTATTCTATTTTTAGCTTATCTTTAAGAGATCACATACTTGATTCTAAACACTGCAGAAAAGACACTTACATTTCCAATAGCCAAAAGAGCTTTGTCAAAGAAGAGTATCATTCCAAAGAAGAGGAAAAACACTCCAAAGCCTGTTAGTCCCATTCCAATCTCTGAAAAAGAAACAAATTTAGGCATGTAACAAAATATAATACCAAGAAAAACTCACAGATAAAAAATGGGGGAAAAATGAGAACATCCAATCTAAAGACATTTTTAATTTAGAAACTTTCCTGAGTGTAAATCTTGTAGACCCCAATTACTTCAAAAGACAGATCTTTGGAAGCTGTTTATAACAAAGTCTGTGTTTGGCACTGAAGGATACTGAAATTGAATGCAACCAAAAGCAATCAAGTATATATACATTCATCAAAGACATGCATCCCTTTTAAATAATTACTAGTATGGAGAAGAGGATTGTTTATAAAGAGATAATGAAACTTTGTTTCATTAGATTAGATCAGCTGGTCGGAACATGGTACAAATAACACCAAAGTCTTGGGTTTGATTCCCATACAGGTCATTCACTGAAGGGTTGGACTCAATGATCCTTGTGATCCTTCTCTTTTAATTCAGAATACTCTGGGATTTGCAGATCTTATCCCATTATCTTTCCCATAATAATGTAAGTACCCTGGTCCTTTCCATCCTCCTTAGACCTCATGTTCCATCTTCCATGACTTGCACAGCAGTTCCACTCCCTGCAGTTTCCAGATGGAACACAACTTGGGTGAATCCTGCAGGATTTTTCCAAGTTACACAGGTGCTGACAGCTATCAAGCACTAGCCTGGGTCTCCAGACAATTGCCAGTTTTCACAAAACTGGCAGATATTAAATATTGAGAGATTAATGTTCAAGTATAATTTTCATACATCATATTTAATTTTTATTAATTAAATGGTAGATCTACATTACACATAAATACAATATCTCTATACTGCTAGTGTTGCACAGCAGTTCCATTATATTAAATTTTTCATTTTATGATCTTAATTTGCGGATTTTTAAAAAATACCTTTTGTACTTAATATATTTGCTTATTATTATGGACTGGTCAGTGCTGGGTTAACAGCTGGACACAATGCTCATAAAGGTTTTTTTCCAGGCTAAACAGTTCTATAAAGTTTGAGTTCTGCAAAGGATGCTCAAGAAATACTGGGAAACCAAGAATAGGATGAAAGGTTTTTATGATAAAATGGGCTAGAAATGTCAAGACAGGGTTAAAACTACCATTTGACTATAGCCTCTAAAGTATCTTGAAGACTGCCATTAGGAATACATCTTGCTTTTAATTTTAAATCTCTAAAGCCTTCCTTTTACTCTCACATAGACTGAAGGGAAGAGGAAAACCCAGGAACAACAGCAACAGGGCTGCAAACACATGCATTTATAACTGTTTTCACTGTGACCAGACATAGAAACCTACAGGTTTCTAAATTACAAAACAAAAATAGCTTAGCAAAATCCACCCTAATACTATATAATATGTGTATTTTGAAGTTTCAAGTAGTTTTGTGTAGCTTGTCCTGAAACAAACAAAAAACCACATCAACAATCACAGCCCACACTGCTACTCTTGGCCAGATCTGCCTCCATGTATTTTAATTGCACATTGTTGATGTAGTTGGTCATTTGCTCTTGCTTGATGAGCTTGGGAGTAAAGGAGGATAATTATGCCTGTTTCAGGACTTCCAAGTAGTTATTGGAAATAAATTTCAACATAGCTCAGAGATTTGTTACAGCAACATTCCACTCCCCAAACTTTCCCAAGGGCTTGGCTTTCAGCAAGGCTGCAGAGCACATGCTGTTAGAGCTGTAGTTCTATAATATACCCTGCCGCTTCAAACTTTAACTGTAAGCATTTTAACACCCCACAATTAAAAGGACTAACTCAATCCAATCAATTTACAACAGGCACTCTCCGTACTTGTTTACAATGAAAAGCAGAATTGCAAATTTTATTTCCAATGGATCTGCTGACTGAAGGCAATGTAACAATTGCAAGTGCCCTTTTCTCCAGTACTCTTTACTTCAGAAGAGCATAAACAATCTGTATTCTGGAAGGAAAACACTTGGAGGCAGGATTTCGGAGGAATTACCAGCTGCCAGCAAGATAAATATGCAGACATGGGAAGTGAGTATTTGCTCCTCCCCGACACAGCCCAAGGTATGGATCCGGCAAGGAGGCACGCTCTGACACCTCTCTAATCACCCCAAATCTGTTCGTCATCACTTCTGCCACAATGGGCTCTGATTCACCGCCGAAGTCACCCATGTTCTCTGCTTAGTGGAGGGAAAAGGGAAAAAGAGAAAGGAACATTATTCTCATTATCCCAAAATAACTGCTGGAAGAAGAGGAATGGTCCAGGACTATTATCCTCCAGTGCTGATATTTCAGCAGAGGGTGTTACTGCCTTGATTTGTATCAGAATTTGTAAATATATTTAATTACACTTCTTAGAGGAAGAAAAATAAAAAGTGCTGGTATTTTGTGTAAAATCTTTTCAACAACAAACTATGAATATTTATAGAGGGAGCAAAGTATTTTAAAATGTTTTTTCCTGTGCCAGAAGAGCTTTCCCACATTAGTCAAATGCAACATATCAAAGCCTAGAAATATACACTAGTGGGGTTGTATTTATTCTGGATTATTATGATTTCCTGAACAAGGGAACAAATCTTCCATCAATGTTTCTCCAGAAATTCCATAAGCTGTGCAAGACTACCGCAGCACTGTGTCAAAACAGCTTAGTAGATTTTAAAATTCCAACTTAAGATAGATTGCTTGTAAAAGATTAGGGCAGACAATGCATATCCCCAGTCTTTTATTGTGCATACTATAGTGCAAAATAAAATGGAATTGTGTGCTATAGGCTTTTAGAAGACAAAAACAAATACAGTTTATATTCAATGCATAACTATTATTTTGTTAGCAGTATGTTTTAGTATTAAAAATTTAATTTGGGAAAAGCTAAGTGAATTCTTTTGCAATTACTGGTGGTTTGTAGCACCATTCAATGCACCACTTAAAATTATGTTCTAAACTACAGCTGCAGAATTAACTTTCCAAACACTAACAGTGGTTCTCTCCAGGTAATTATCACACTACTCTACCGGCAACTCTATGGCTAACTCTGTATTTTTCCAGACAGCAGTGAATTTTAAAATATCTGATGAACTATCTTCAGAATTTCAGAAAAACTGAAAAAAAACCACACTTAAAACCCCTAAATGTCAGAGTATTTTATTTAGTACTCCCGTCTCTGATAGTTAAAACTAACAGTCTTAGCACTGGAAATAGCTGAAGGTCCCACATGAGGCACCAAACAAAATAAAAACAGTGAGTCTCTTTCTGAAGAGAGTTTTATTTTTTTGCCCAACAGATACTCCAAACAGAAAGCTAAGGGCAAAAGCAAAGCCCACAAGGGTTTAATCAATCAGAAACCTAAAAGTTAACCCCAAGGATTAGTAATCATCCCAGTAACAGCACAATATCTGAGTATCTCAAGAAATCATTGACCCTGAATGCTGCTAAACTCTGCTGCTTGTCTTCATCCTTGGCCTTAATTGGCTCTCCAATACCTCAGTTTCCAGTATCCTGCTATCAAAGTTATTTTAATTTTTTTTTTTCCTAGATTTTTCACACCCTCCTTCATAACTGATGCTGTGGTTCTTATCAGGCAGACTCATTTCCTTCTGTGCCAATCATACCAGAAATGCACCACACATGAGATGGTCATTTAAATCAAAGGCCTATCATTGTCCTTTACCCTGCAGTTTAAGCTGTTATGGAATCACAATTGTTAGGGCTGGAAGGATCCTCTGGAGATCATCCAGTTCAACCCCCTGCCAAGGCAGTGCCACCTGCTACAGGTGACAATGGAATGTCTGCAGGTGGGTTTGGGATGGCTCCAGAGAAGGACACTCCGCACCCTCCCTGGGACAATGGTTCCAGGGCTCTGCCACCTTCAGTGTAAGGAAGTCCTTCCTCATGCTGAGGTTAGACTCCTTGTGCTTCACTTCATGGCCACTGCTCCTTGTTCTGTTGCTGGGCGCCACTGAAAAGTCTGGCACTGTCCTCTTGGCACCCATTTGAGATATTTACACGCATTAATGGGATCCCCCCTCAGACTTCTCCGGAATAAACAGGCCCAGCTCCCACAGTCCCTCTTCATTGCAGAGATGCTCCAGAGCCCTCACCACGTCCGTGTCCCTCTCCAGCAGCTCCCTGACCCTGCTGTTCTGGGGAGCCCAGGACTGCACAGAGCCCTCCAGCTGTGCCCTCCGTGGGGCTGGGCAGAGGGGCAGGATGGCCCTGAGCTGCCAGCCACACTTCCTGGAGCACCCAGGACACCACCAGCGCTCCTGGCTAAGGACACCCTTAGGAACTTCTTTACTTTTGTTTATTTGATCTCTATTTCCAAGCACTTTAGTGGAAACAAAACTATGGCCACATACAAATATTTTTACTATTTTTCACTTCTATGTCTTGGCCTTACCTTGAAGCCCGCTCAGCATCAGGTGCAGGCCTTTGGTGCGGCAGCAGCAAGGGCAGCACAGTAAAACTATTTCCTACCAAGATAATTAAATGGTTCCAGACCACTGACGTCCACCGGGAGGTATACGGCAAGAGGGGAGCGAAGTGTTACTTTGTTTATCGCTCAGCTTTCATTCATTCATTCCCAGTGCTCGACGTGCCATGGGTACAAGCCCACACAGGCGCTAGGTTAGGTAACAGGAAGTTTTTTCCTGTTAGGCTAGCTAGGCACTGGAGCAGGTAGTCCAGAGAAGCTGTGGCTGCCCCATGCCTGGAAGTGTTCCGGCCAGCTGGACGGGCTCTGAGCAGCCCGGGACAGTGCAAGGGGTCCCTGCCCATGGGAGGAGCTGCAGCGAGATAATCTTTAGGGTCCCTTCCAACGCAGGCCACGCCGCAGCACAGCACACCGAGCACTCGCAGCCCGGACAAACGCCGGCCGCGCCGGCGGCAGAGCTCTCCTAAGGGCGAGGGTCCCGCCGGGCGCTGACCCGCCGCTCTCCGCCCCATGTCCACTGCCGTGCTCCCCGCCGCTACTGCCGCACCGGGCCGCCGCCGCGCCTTCCCCTGCGGGGATGCGACCGCGAGAGCTCCCCCACCCCTGTCCGCCCCCACCCCGCCGCGGGGCCCGGCCGGTCTCCAGCCGGACCCTGCCCGGCCGCTCCCGGGAGGCCCCGCCGCGGACAAAGGATGAGGGCCGGGCCGCCCTGGGACCCCCCGCAGCCCCCAGCCCCGCAGCGGGCGGCCCCTCCGCGCTTGCCCGGCGGGAGCGGCGGCAGCGCTTACTCTGCGTGTCGGACAGGGAGATCATGGTGGCGGCGGCACTCGGACCGGGACGGGCGGCAGCGGAACCGGCGGCGGCGGCCACGTCTTCCGGAAACACGCACCCCGCCGCATGAGAGCCGCCCGCCCATTGGTCGCGCCGGCCGCCAATCAGCAGCCGCCTTGCATGGCCGCGCTGGCGCCATGCCCCGCCCACGGCCCGCGACCGGCGCTGATTGGCGGGAGGGGCGGCGCTCGCGCCGGGCCCCGAGCGCTATTGGCTGAGGGCGGGCGGCGGAAGGGGCGGGGCTGGCGCGCGCGGCGCAGGTGGGAGCGGGAGCGGGAGCGGGAGCCGGGAGCAGGGAGGGGTGGAGGATGAGGGGTAAGAGGTAAAAGACAGGGGATGCGGCAGCGCGGCCGGCACCAGCCCTTGGGGCAGCTGTGGGAGCTGTTTCCGAGCCACGGCTGAGCCCGCCGCACGGGGAGGACACGGCAGCGAGGTGCTGGCCCTGGCGGCCTCTGTCCTTTCCTCATCCATCCCGCTCCGGACGCCTTCCCTGCCCGGCCGGCCGGCTGTGCCGCCCCGTCCCGCAGCCCTACCCAGCAGGGGCTCCGGCCCGGCGAGCGCCGTGCCCGCGGCTGGCGTGTGGGTGAGGAGTGCTGGGAACATTGCACTGCATATGTTCTCTGTATATAGTTGTATGCTGGTCACACTGTGTGCGGGTGAATGTTCCCACGTTGGACTAGGTTGCCCCGGGAGGCGGTGGAGTCGCCGCCCCTGACGGCGACTTAAAGTGTTTAAGAGGGTCTAGCACTGGGTGATGTGGAGTGTTTTATTCACACATCAGTTTTAATATATATTTCCATCTGCATTTATAGGAGTGGGGAAGATCTTTGCTATGGTGGAATCAGCTGGTAGTCAGGATCTGCTGAATTTGTTCCCTTTCACCTTCCACTGGACTTTGCTTCCATCTATGTAATAAATAGTTCACGATGCAGTAGAGAAAATATAAATTTATTGAGTTTGATATTGTTAAGGTACAATGTGACAAAGACTGTTGTTCAAATAATGAGCCAATATATTAAATTCTGTGCTCATTTCACTGATGATCTGTTCAAAATAGAATCCCCTTCTCTAAACCAAAGCATGTTTTCACTTCCTCCTTAATGATGCTGTAGGTGTTATGGTGGCTGCTTCTCTAAGGGGCACAGTGTAATGTGTTCAGACTTTTTTGTAAAATAATCTTTGATGAGATCAAAAATGGTAATGGGCACTTGGTGAGTGACTCGTCTACCTTGGAGCATTCCTCTTGCAGGAAATGTATGACTTGGTTAAAGGTCACCTGGATTCATTTAGAAGCCTGGTGAGCTGTGGCCTTGGAAATTGGTTGTGAAATTGTGTTTATCCATTTTGCAGAAGGGAAAAAGCAGTTGTCATCTAGTGGGACTTCTTTATGTGAGCAAATTAAATTAATCAGTGCTTAAACTGTTACACTAACAGCTCTGGTAATGAAGAATGTCCTGCAGTAAATTTTTTCTAAATTGAGAAGGTTTACTTATAGAATATGTTTTAAAATATATTTGTTTCATTTTCTTTTTTAGTGACAGTTGCTTGGTTAAATAAGATCTCGTAAAGGTAACATTCTTTAATTTCCAAAGATGACAGCTGTTGCAGGTAATCCATAATTAATATTCTATATGTCAATTTTGCTGTCTCTTAGCTAACAGACAATCACTTGATGCTACTGATTGTTATTTACATTAATTTAATGTATATATAAGAGAGTTTGTGGGGTCTGTGCTATTATACTTAAGATTTGAAGAAAAAAATATTTTACTGGATAGCTTTTCATTTCTTGGGTAAAACAAAACCAAAATTCCACATCCCTGGAAGTGTTCAAGGCATGGTTGGATGGGGCTCCTAGCAACCTGGTCCAGTGGCAGGGGAGTTGGAATGAGATGAGCTTTAATGTCCCTTCCAACCCAAGCTATTGCATGATGAAAATCAAGTTTGTCAAGGAAATTACTTGGTTTTCAATATTTTAAAAATGTGCTTTGTATTTTAAGGCACTCTTAACTTTTCTGCTGAGTAGCAGTGGGCATTTAGGAAGACAGTTATCACCATTTTGTGCTATTTGAGATGAAGATATTTTTTCCATATCACACATTTCTGTTTCCATAACCATATTACCATATCTGCTGTGGATGGGCCAAAATCTCTTGGGGTTTCTGGGTGTGGGGGAGGAAGGAATTCCTTCTGATGCTTTTCTGACCTGGCTCTGGAATATGTGCTTGGCATGCAGGTGTATGTGTTAATTATTCTTTTGAACTCCAGGGATTGGATTCTAGAACAATCTGCAATTCATACACATGCATATTGGGATGGGCAGAGGCAAAATCCTGCCAAAGAGCCACTTGTGTAACCTGAGCTTTTGGGGAGCATTTTCTTCACTTCTTTCACATGTGAAGGATGGCTTGTGTTTGCATTTTCCCTCTATAGCCAAACCCTGTTGTTCAGCAGATCCTCTTGTTCTGTGGAGGAAGGAGATCTTGGTGCATGAAACACAGCTTGTTGCTAATGGTCCTGTTTTGAACTCCAGAGGAGTTTAACTTGCCGATGTTAATGTTGCTTGTTAATGTTGCTTCTCACATGTAAACAAATGCTCTCTATGAACAACTTGATCATTGGCTGGAGTGCAGTTAATACAATTAAAACTTGCATCAGCACATGGCTGTGGTCTCTATTGTGCCTTCTCCTTGCTTCTCCCTGCAGTGCTAGAGGAGGTGCTGGTGTCCATTGAGAATGAGCTGCAAGTAGTGGAGATGCAGATACAGGAGCTTGTGGATAAGCAGCAGGAACTCCTTCAAAAGAAGATGAGAGTAAAGAATCTGATAAAACAGTCCTCAGGAGACTTGGAGGCAGGTGGAAGTAAAGACACTGAAACCTCAGCTGAGGAATGGAACAAAAAAGGTTTGCAGAGTCAAAGTCTAATATTTTAACAGTAAGGTGAACTAATTCAGTAGGGGAAACTGCAGAGTTTTGTTTGGATAATTATATTGTCCTATATAATTTTAGTCAGCTGGTTGACAGGCCAGGGTAATGAGGTAATGTTTATACTTGTCTCACTGGACATTGCTAAACACTAATCTTGAGTTGTTCTGGGCAGACGTATCTGTTCTGTCAGAATGGCCTGCTATAATTACTTTAATTCTTTGCTTGTTGCAAAGTTACTATTTGATCTGATTTGCTTTTAGAATCACAGAGTAAATTTTTGTTGCAATATTTGTATACTAATTGCTTATATTGCAATAGTTTTCCTTGTTTGTGTTCTAAAACAAATTGCTTTGGATTTTCTCAGGATTTAATAATGACAATTTTGTACTTAGATTTGGGTTTTGCTGGTTTTGTGTTTCCTCTTGCTTGAGTGGGTAGGACATTGGTAGTGTTTGTGATGGGTCATGAAGCCTCACTGTCTTGCTAAATTAATGCAAATTAGATAGATGCTGACTGCCAAAAATAACCTAGAATACATTATTATTGTAGAATTAGTGCAAGTGGCAAGTGCCTTGTGGTAGTGGGAGGGCTGCGGTCTTTCAGGTTAGACATTGAGGTCCTGAATAGTTGCTGCTTCTTGGCCATGTTATACCTTGCCAAATTTGACTCAGATATTATGGGGCTTTTTTCTGCTTTTTAATTTAATTTTCAAAATGTAAATGCCTATATCTGTCATAGATATATGCCTTTTTTGGCTTTTTTAAAAATGAAATTAATGTTGTAGTTGAATCCATATTTATCTGTATTTGAGGAGTATTAATGCATATGTAAGAATATTGATACTTTATAATTGCAAATTATTCTATTGAAAAAATAATTTGGTTTGTGTAGTTCTATGCCTAATTCTCACCTCCTGTGCTTTGAAAATTAATGTCTTTGCAGTCTGATACTTTGTACGTATCAAACAAGAGCAGCAGCTAAATTTGTTCCCAGTATAAAGCTCATGGAGGCCAGTGGGAGGCTTTTCTTTTTTTCAGAGAGCCTTGGATTTTAACTGTGTTCTTTGCAATGTCACCTCAAGTCCCAAAATTAATTCTTGCATTGCATGTGGTGTAACTGGAGCTCCCACAGTTTTTCTGCATTTTAATCTTAATAGTACCAAAAAGATGCATCAGGAAGCATAATTTTTTACAGTGTTACATCTTTTAAAAATGCAGTTTTTAGGTCTTTATTGAAGAGAAGAAAAAAACTATTATAAGCATGTTGGGGTGTTGATTTTGGGGAAGATTAAACAGCTTTTCCCCCACTTTATTTTTTTAATAAATGCTTATTATTGATGGAATATATGGAAAAATTGTATCCCTCCTTCTTTATACTACTGCATTTGTATGAAGGAAGCATTGGAGTAACTATTGTAGGGCTCAGTGTCTGGTTTTATTTATTTTCAAGGTGGGATTCTAATTTCTAGTTATTTTGTACCAATTAGTTAACATGATCATTAGCACTCTGAAGTTCATCTGTAGTTCACATCCATTTGCTTTGGTCTGGAGGTGAATTTGGTTTACAATTTGAGTTTTCAAAGGTCCACCCTGGAATTTGGCGTATATAGACTCAGGTTGTGTGGAGCTTTTTCTATGCCATTATGAATCTTTAAACACTTTCCCAGATCTAAAATTGTGTCACTGCTAGATTTAGTTATCGAATATGTAAATTACTCCTCCTTCTTACATTTTAATATGCTTATGAAATGTGTTTGTTGAGTTGGTTTTTTCTCTTAACAGATTTTCCATGGTATGAGAAGATTAAATCTGCTCTGCAGAGCAGATTTAAACTCCAGAAGTTTAGATCCCTGCAACTTGAAACAGTAAATGCTGCAATGGCAGGGAAGGATATATTTCTTGTCATGCCTACAGGTGGTGGGAAGAGCCTTTGTTACCAGTTACCAGCTGTCTGTTCTGATGGTATGTAAGGGGAAAAAAAAGGACATAATAAAAAGAATTAGATTTATTTTCTTCATTTTATAGTTATTTGGAGATGAACATTGGTGTTGTTTTTGTTTGGTTTGTTTATTTTTAATAACTCATCCAGTTGCACTGGAAGTTTACTTATTTACAAAGGCCAAATTTACCACTTCCTGTCACTGCTTAGTTCTGTGGCAAATCATGACACAGGTATCCAGCTTGTTTTGTATATTTTTGTACTTTATCTATTGGAGCTCAGTAGTGTTTGTTGTCTAGACCTTAAAAGGAGGTCTATGTTGTGGACATTTAATAAAAATTATCCCTGTGTGATCTGGCACTCACTTGTCAGCTATCCAGGAGGAGAATCCTCTGCTGTGTATGAAGCTTAAGCTTACATTTGGCAATTTCTTCAGAGCAGGGGTGATGCACCAGTAAAAAAGAATTAGAGGAGATATTTGTGACATCTGAACTGCACAATGATTGATTGTTACAGGTTTCACACTGGTGATATGTCCTTTGATATCTCTCATGGAAGATCAGCTGATGGTTTTGGAGCAGCTTGGTATCTCTGCAGCTTTATTAAATGCCTCAAGCAGCAAGGTGTGTTTAAGTTCACGTGTTTTGTAGTGTATGTGCTGGCATCTCCTTACCTGTGAATGTTGAATGGATGAGACAGATTTATCAGCTAATGCTGTTCTAGCAACAGTATCTGCCCAGGGGGGTGCTGTGATATGGGTAAAATGATTAAGTATCTTGTGTTCATGTTTTAGTGACAACACCACATGGGAATCGGCACCTTCTGTGGAAAAGCTAGATTTCTTGGGGTTGTTTAGAGAATGTGAAGTACCTTTGATGTGTGTTGTAGATTTTTACTCAGTTTCTAGACTTGGAGTAGGTGATTTTTGTCCTCTACAGCCATGTTGAGCAGTGCAGGCTTTTACATATAATTACTAACTCTTCCTATAGGATGGTGAGTTGTTTGATCCAGAGGCCAAGAAGCAGCTCATTTCCCCATAGGCAATTGCTTTTTTACAGTTATTTTCCTGACTAGCAGGAGGCTGTGATCATTAACTTGCACATTACACTGGATTTGATAAATCACTGCTTGATGCAATATGCCAAACTTGAAGCCTGATTTGATGCAGAGTGCTCTGAAAACTCAGTAATAAAAACCACTGTTGTGTGCAAGGCATTATTTTACACTTGTGGTATCACAGGGAGGTTTGCTACATCACAGTTTGTTGGGGAAATACTGATGCCATCTGATGAAGAAGCAAAGTGTTGAATATGTGTCTTTGCTTCGAAGTTCCATCGTGGATTTTCTAAGTATCAAAATGACCATTGTCTATACAGTGATCTTCTACAAAGGCTCATAGTGGCCAATACCGTGGAACACTTTATCAGTCTCTGTTAATTACACCTTATGAATTGCTAATCATCTCTTAAGAGCCTTAGCACTAAGCAGCTCCAGTGTGTTGTCCCAGTTTGTTACCCCCTGATGTCTTGTTTTGATTTGAACAGGAGCACGTGAAGTGGGTCCACACGGAAATGCTGAAGAAGAATTCAGAGCTGAAGCTCATTTATGTGACCCCTGAGAAGATTGCGAAGAGCAAAATGTTCATGTCCAAGCTGGAGAAGGCTTATCAGGCTGGGTGCCTGGCTCGCATTGCTGTGGATGAGGTGCATTGCTGCAGTCAGTGGGGCCATGACTTCAGGCCTGGTATGATCCTCAGATATCCCCTTTGCAGGATTGTTCTGGCCCAGCTCAGTGAATAATGAGCTGGGCCTGAAATAAGGCCAGCTGCTTCCTTCATGTGTTAAATGAATTCTTAATGTGTGACATATACCTGTGTTAGCTCAAGGCCTTTAATTCACAAATCATCCAGGAGCTAAGTTCATGCAAATGATGATTTCAGTGTAGATTTTGCTGTCAGTATTCTGAAAAATGACTTATTCTGCTTACTTTAATTGGAGGTTTATAAAATCAAAGGTTTTGCTTGGCATCTTTAATATGAACAATAGTTACCTTTAATCTACCGCTATGGGAAAGTCTCATTCTGTACACCACTCCCTGATGAAGGAGGTAGAGCATTTTGTAAATTTATTAGATATATTTTAATCTTCTCTAAAGCAAGTGGAAACAAATGCCCTTCACTTACAGGGAAAGAAAGTGTATTTAATTATTTTTCCTGTTTTGGAGGTTGTAGAATATTGTTGGCTGCTGTTTCTTTGTCTTTGAAAGAAAACCTGATTTGAGGCAATATTAACTGTAAAGTCTCTCTTAGCAGTTTTGCTAAGAAGTGGTGCCTGAACCAAGAGCCAGGCTAGTTCAACAGGCAGTGTGGAATTTGGATATGTACCTCTGGCTGCACTTCTGTTTGAAGGCAGCCGTACTGAGCCCTTAAATTTTTTTATTATTACTCTCTGGTCTATGTATATAAATTCCACATTACTTGTTTACTAGAAAAGCTCTGTTTACTCAAAAGCTTTTGGTAAAAACAGACCTGCAAAATAACCTGAATGTTGGTTAATACAATGCCACATGTAATTTTTAACTTTTGAAGAATTTCTATTTCCATACATTTTTGCCTTCTGAATTCTGACTGATAATTGCGGTCTTTCTGTACCTGGAGGGAGCCTAAAAGAAAATGGGGGAGGGACTTTTTACAAGAGCTTGGAGTGACAGGCCAAGAGGGAATGGCTTCAGACTGAGTTTACAGTGGGTATTAGGAAGAACTGTGAGGGTGGTGAGGCACTGGCACAGGCTGCCCAGAGAAGTTATGGATGCCTCATCACTGGAATGTGTTCAAGCCAGGTTGGATGGGGCAATGAGCAGCTTGGGCTAGTTCAAGGTATCCCTGCCTATGGCAGGGGGTTGGAGCAATATGATCTTAAGGTGTCTTCCAACCCAAATGATTCTGTGATTGATTCTTTAAAATTCAACTAGATTACATCTATTTTGCTAAGTGCAACCTGCTTGTTACTTCCTTTGGATATATAAATTAGTACTGTAGTGGATTAGCAGTAATAACATTTATTGCAGTATTACCCCATTAAATACTATCTACATGAATGCCTTTTTTGAGTTTGCATTTGTGGTATGAGAAATATTTTTCTTTTCCCTTTTTGTTTTCTTGCTTAGACTACAAGTCTCTCGGTATCCTGAAAAGACAGTTTCCCAATACTCCCTTGATTGGATTGACAGCAACAGCTACCAATCATGTTTTAAAGGATGCTCAGAACATTTTGCATGTTCAAAAGTGCATTACCTTTACTGCTTCCTTCAATCGGCCCAACCTTTACTATGAGGTAGGTCTTGTTACCTGGTTTGTGCTGTTGTGCTGTCTCCTGCAGGGAGAGGGACAGGCAGCAGGCTTAGACTGCTTCACCCTGTTGGAAAATAAGTCCTCCGATGGCAGAAAGGTTATTATTCTGTGCTATGAATTTTCACTTTGGCTGCACGTTTGTTTATCGTTCTTGGTGGGGAAAACTTGCAGGTTTGTTTTTCAATGGACTGTTCATAAAAATAATACAGTAATTTTTTTTAACAGCAAAATAGTTGTATTTATTATACTGGAAAAAGTAAAATAAGTTGTTTGGCAGACTGCCCACTTGAACTGTGACATGTGCTTAATATATTTTTGAGGTTCGGCATAAGCCTTCAAATAATGAAGATTTCATTGAGGACATAGTTAAGACCATTAATGGAAGATACAAAGGAATGTCAGGTAAAAAGTGTCACAAAAGACACATGTTCTTTCATAAGATTTAGCATTGCAGGGATGTTAGGATGTTTTCAAATGATCGTGAAACATGTGAAGAAATTCTGCCTCCTCCATATGTTAAACATCCAGCATTAGAATAAATGAAATTTAGTAAGATCCATACCATGAATAATTTTTCTTCATTCATTAATGTTTAAATGTCTTTACTGTTCACTTGTATCTTCGGAAGTATTGAACTGGAATGTTGATGTCTACAGAACAATGTTTACATAGGTAATAATAGGAGGGTTTAAGATTGTAAAAGCAAGGCTCAGAAAAGGTGATCTCTTTGTTCTTAAATCACACATTATTTACTACACATGTGTCAGGATATTTGTTATCTTTAACATATTTTTTATATTTGATCAGAAGAGTCATAGGTTACTTAGTGTCCAAAATGGGTGTTATGGGATGAATTGCAGATAAAAGCAGAATTGTAAGAGTTGAACTTGTGTAATCAATAAATTCTGTAGTGGAAGTAACGAGGAGAGACATCTTGCCAAGGCAGCAGAACCCAGGTTCTGGAGCAGCAGTCTGTCCCTGTCTCTGCTTGGAGCACTGTAGAATGAAATTGCCACCTCTCCAACCACACTGGTCAAACCAATAGTCCATCAATTCTTTCCACCCACAAAGAAGAATGCAAAACAATCATTATTTACAAGAACAGTGTGAGAAAATTCAGTATAAATATGTAAACATCAGAAGGCATAAAAACTTTTAGAAGACCTTGAAAACTCTCAAAAGAACAAGATGACATTAGCCCAGCCTGACTAATGATAAAAGGCAGATTTAACTGAAATCTCAGGTGAGATGCTATAGATGTTATAAGGCATAGCACCCCTTTAAAAAGCTTTAATAAGCATTGTCTTCCTTGAACATTAATAGAATGCTTTCATGGTTCTATGGGTTCACACCTGTATTTCCTCTTTAGCCTTCAGGTCCAAGCTGATAACCAAATTTTCCTTCATGAATACCAATACTATGGACTAAACAGTCACAAAGACTGTATAGTGCTTTTTAATTATTTATTTCATAAGTTAATAAAGCTTTCACAATTGTTTTTAAGTATTGGGGATTGTTTGGCCTTTTTAAGGCATTACAATGAGGCCTCTTTCATTTTTGTGCAGGAATTGTTTACTGCTTTTCTCAGAAGGATTCTGAGCAAGTTACTGTGAGTTTGCAGAAACTGGGAATCAAAGCAGGGGCTTATCATGCAAACATGGATGCTAAATATAAAACCAAAGTTCATAAAGGATGGGCAACAAATCAAATCCAGGTTAAGTAAATACTTTACATGGACTTAATGTCTTATTTAAACAAATTGTGGTTTGGTATCTTGATTTCTTAATATTTTTCTTTTTCACAGGTTGTAGTGGCAACTGTTGCTTTTGGCATGGGAATTGATAAACCTGATGTGAGGTTTGTAATTCACCACTCTATGAGCAAGTCCATGGAAAACTACTACCAAGAGAGTGGACGTGCAGGTATTGCAGAAAGGGGCTTTTGCAAAGTTGCCATTTACATCCATTACACCAGTAAAACTGTCCTTCAATTTTCTGGGCATTTGTGCTAGGTCTCTTGCCTTTGAGATAGTTTTCAAAGCGTGTAATGAAACTGCCTCTGTAAAGAGGCTTTAAATATAAACTGCATTCATGACCAGGCCTCTACTGCAATGTAACAAAGAATAACTGGGTATCTAGACCTCCACTCAGCATTTTTTTAAATACTTGATTTTCTATTAAATCTGTGGCTTACCAGAATAAAATGATACAGATTTGATATACAATTTTAATTTTTTTATTTTGTATAGCACCTGGGATGTGTGATCTGCTCAGATTGCCTCTAGATGATGTTTAATCACTGTATGAATTTCAGAAATACAAGTGGGATGGGGAGTCTAGAGCAGGGCATTTTAAGGAGTGATCAATGTTCAGCAGCACTAAATACATGTTATGGCCAAACTCTGCACCCAAAGACATTTTGAAGTGTTTTGAGGTTTTTTTTATCTTGTTTATCTAATTACTTTTTTAAAGGCAGATTTGAATCTATGTGGTGTCAAGGAATTTGGGGGGCAATAGGTTGAGATTGCAATTATCTGTTCATTTTAATGCATTGCAGGTAGAGATGACCAAAAAGCTGACTGCATTTTGTACTATGGGTTTGGAGATATATTCAGAATCAGCTCAATGGTGGTGATGGAAAATGTTGGCCAAGAGAAGCTGTATGATATGGTGTCTTATTGCCAAAATATGAACAAGTAAGTTACTGTTGTGGCTTGATTGCTTAGTTTTTAAATGGGCTAATTTTTTGGGGTTTTTTAGGGGGAATTTGGAAAAAAACACAAAACAAAATGAAAAACCTGAAAAAAACCCAAAATTAATCCATCACCAAAGAAAACCACCCATAAAAATAAGATCAAGCTTGCCAGCTTCAGGATACAATTTTGGAAGTGGTTATGTCGAGTTGAAATATCTGCAACAAACACTGTTTGGACTTGAAATCCCAGTCAGAGGAAATAATGGAGTTCTGTGTTTTTGACTCTAAGCTACAGTGTTTAATGGCCACATAGGAATGCACATGTGTTTGCTGTTTCATCTGCCTCACTGGTATTTGGAATACTTCATGGAAAACATCTGTCTCCATGTTGTAGACAACTGGTGCATTGAGTAAAGCCTTTTGTGGCCTCAGTGTAGCAATGAGTTCATATTCTTACCATTTTTCATTCTCTTGAAACTGCAGATTTATACTCTTGTGCTTCAACCAAACTGTTCCTACACCAATATTGGCATAGCTGATAGGGAATACTGGTGTTGCTGTATTTGTTCTCTGATTTTTCCTCTGGAAATTCTTTGTGCTTGTTTTGAGAGCTGAGCTGTACCTAGGACCTTTTTTGCCATTTTCATGCTGTATAAGGCAGGTGTTACATATCCACCTGGGATCTATAGCCCCCCTCTGCTCTCTGTTCTTCAGGTGTCGCCGGGTGCTCATAGCCCACCACTTCGATGAGGTGTGGGATTCTGCAAACTGCAACAGAATGTGTGATAACTGCTGTAGAGAGAAGGGTAGGTAAAGGACAGAGAACATGGGAAAAGTTGATTTAATGAAATACTGGTGTAGAAAAACTAAGCAAATTTTGTGACCTGTGCTTGTATTACTGACTGTTTTCAGGGTGCAGATTTTATTATGAATATCAGTTTTTGTGGCCTACTGTTGCCAAGTTAGTTTAAAAGCAAAACAAAAAAAGCCTTGCTATTATATAGCACAAATATATGTATTTATAGCTACATATAACTACAAAGAGCTTTCTATTTAAATGTTCCTTGGCTTTTATTTGCAGAATGTGAGATGATGGATGTAACAGGATACTGCAGGGATCTAATAAAGATCCTTGAGCAAGCTGACAGCATGAGTGAGAAGCTCACCCCACTGAAATTAATCGATGCCTGGTCTGGGAAAGGTGTGTCCAAATTCAGGGTCCCTGAAGTTACTCCACCCAAGCACACCCGAGAGGAGCTGGAGAGAATTATTGCCCATTTACTGCTGCAGCAGTATCTGAAGTATGTAAGATTGTTTTCTTTGTTTTGGTTTTTTAACATTTAGTAGTAATTTTTCCTTGCTCTCTTGTTACTTCTGTATAACATTAATGCATACATTCTGTAGTCTTGTTCTCATTTCAGATGCATTTAATGTGTTCTTAAAAACCCTTCAAGTATTGCTATTTTTCCATTTTAAAAGTGGGAGAAACAGCTGAAGTGTTGTGTCTCATGCAATTTTAAAAAGCTGGGGTCTTCTGTATTCGGGTAGGATGTTTAAATCTGCAGCAGGATTAATTTTGGAGAAGTCTGCAGTTCATACAGATCTCATTCACATTCCAGGGATAAGGAAAGCAAATGCGGTTGCCCACACGATGTCTAAATCAGGAAAAACTGGCTAATATGGAAAGTGGTACTCAGAAATTTTAAGGAAGCATAGTGGAACTAACAACAGTGCTGCCTCTGTAACCTGTGTGCTATGTGTTTTGTCTTCTCATATAATTTTATAAGTTTAAGAATATCTGCAAATATCTAATCCCTTTATTTTGACTTAATTTTTCTTTGCATCTCTCCATACAGCTTTTTTTAACATTATTAAGAGGGTTAGCAGATGACTTATTACACCTTTTTCTCATTTTCTCATTTTGACAAGTGTGCACCTGCGTGCTTTTTGTGTGTGTCAAGGTCCACAAACTGAATTAAGTCAAGTGTTAATCAGAGTTGCTCTAAGTCACCTGACTGTCTACTTGAATAGATAAAGCAGAATGAAGCTGTTATTTGGAACATCATCAGAAGGATTAATGTGTCCCTGTCCTTATGGAAAGAGCTGTTGAGATTTAGGCAGGCTGCCTACGGAAGTGGAGGAGTCCATTCCTGGGACATGTTTTTTTTAATCCACATGTTTTGTGAACAGTGGTCAGGTGCCAAGATATGGCACCTGAGGATATGTTTTAGTGGTAGTGCTGGGTTGATGGTTGGACTTGATACTCTTAGAGGTCTTTTCTAACTTTGATTCTAGGATTTTTTCCCCCTGCATATTCTGGCTTGTCTCAGGCCTTCCCTTGTAACAGTGATTTTATTCATGCAGGGAGGATTTCAGCTTCACAGCTTTTGCTACAATATCCTACCTGAAGGTAGGACCGAAAGCCCGGCTGCTGAAAAACGACGGACAACACATCATCACCATAGAAAGGATAACAAACAGCAAAAGCTTTTTCAAGGTATTTAGATCTGGTCTGATTTGCCATACAGGTATCTTCTCCATTAGAGCTTAAGTTAATGATTTGGTATCTGCTCAAAACATGTTTTGTAGTAATGCAGTCAACCTCATAAATATCTTCTGTCTTGTGTGGGAATGTGGAAAAAGGAGGAAAACAATTTTAGAATTTTAATTGAACTCTTAAATCTTACAGGTCAAACCATCTCAGTCTTCAAATTCAAAAGGAAGCAGAGAAAATGCCCAGACTGGATCAAAGACTGTCCAGGGTGCAGTGGTGAAGAAATCACAGGAACATAAACGGCCCAGCTCTGGTCCTAACTTAAAAGCAAAGAAGCCTAAGCTTCAGGCAGGTGCAAATGACCAAGCAGTGCTTATTGACTGAGTGTCACAGACTACATTTAGGACCTAATCATGATTGCTGCTCCATGGACAATGCAGTGTGCAAGTTCAGTTTGTGCTTTTGTAATGGTATTTGTATTTAATAAACACTGAACAGGGAACAAATATCTTTAAAAACTGTCAAGTCTACAAAGCTAGTAGTGAAGGAAAAAGTGTTTCATATCAAAATAATTGGTACATTTTAGGATACAGCAATCATTACAAAATCTATATAATGACCATGTGGGCTTTTTAACTCTTTTAGATGTGTGGTATATACTAACACTGTGGCAGGTTCAGGCAGCCTGAAAGGACTGCCAGAGATCCAGAGGTTTCCAGACTTCCTTCCTATGGGAGTCTCCACCCAGTGCTCCCCTGAGAGTCCTCTTGAGATTTCTCTCCTTTGCAGCACAGGGCTTGGTGGTCCTTAGCTCTGCATGAAGACCCTGTCACCTTCTGTTCCTTTTGCCTGCTGTGCAGGTGACTTTCCTCTTCACCAGTGACTCCACTGCAGCCAGGGCACTGCTTTCCCAGGGCAGCTGCTGTCACCAGCCCCAGGGAGTGACATCAGACAGCTGGAGACTGGGATGCTCCAGCATCCTTCCTCTGGAGCCCTGGCTAGGTCAGAGCTGCTGCTGTGCCAGGGCTGGTTCTTCCAGCCCACATGGGCATTGCCATCTCTGCAGTTCAGAGCAGGACCATGTGTCCCTACACCCACTGTGGTATGTTTGGGTGAAATACTGTATGTATTTTGTATTTATGAGTGATTATGTGTATTTATTCCTTTGAAATATGTCTGTTGGTCTTAAAATTGTACTTCTCTAGGTTGTTATTCAAATAGAAATTTATGACTTCTGTGCTTAGCAGAAGCACCTAAATTTAAGTTTACAAACAAGACAACCTGCCAGCCTAGGAAACACTCAACAGCTACTGCTGCCTGCAGTGCATTCTCAGGGCACATATGCTGACTGCTAGATTCAGTTTTGTTTTCTTACTTTAAACATCTTAGCCAAAGATCAGAAAGGCATGTTTGGTTTCATTAATAAATGCAAGTTCTCAGTGGTTGCATTTTAGTTCTTCTCTCTTACACTTACATGTATAACACCTATAATACTAATATCATTATCTTTATTCTTCTGGTAAAATTGTGATAGTGAGTAAAGCCTATAGTCTTTCACCCATCCTTTTAGACCTTTGCCAAAAATTGAACATTTAGTTAAAAACTTATTCTCCTAAGAAACATTAAGTGATTTGTCTGGGACAAGTCTCAATATGTACTGCCAGCCTTGTATTGAGTACAATAAATTGTTCCAAATTTGACCCAAAATAAATAGCAACTCGCAGGCAGCAACTGCAGAACAAAATCAAAAGCCAGGATGAAACAACTGCTGTCCAGGGCTGGCATTATCCAGTACAGTGCAGCTCTACCCCAACATCTGGACAGCTGAAGGGGCAAGCAGTTAAAAAGCTGCTTTCAACTGACATCTCATCCTGGCTTTCATTGTGCAAAGCTTGTGTTCTGTAGTTAACTGAGCAGCAAATAAATGTATTTCAGATGTAAACTTATGGGGGGGAAGAAAAGGAGAAAAAAAAACTGAGTAAGGTCATATATTTGCAACCCACATTCCAGGCAGCAGGAGCTCTGAGCACCCTGTGCCTTAAAATTGTTCTCTGTTCATCTGAGCCTCGACAAAGGTTGTACCATTAGCTGGTACCTGTGGCAGTAATCAGTCAGTATTTTGGCAAGATCAACCCAAAATCTTAATAGAGGATTGCATTTATCCCTCATTTCTGGTAATCCTGAGAAAACAGTTTTCTAAGATGTATGACTTGATATCAAAACTTCATACAGAATGGGAATGGGGTATTGTTCAATCAAAATAATCTTCTATATCAATATCTGTATTTAGGAGATCTTCACCGTAGGCTGAAAGATCCATTTGATTTAAAATTAGGTTTTCGAAAGTTTCTTCCAAGTCTGTTTCACCAATGAGCACAGCTCCCATCATTCGGCCGTTCTGCATCACCACTTTCACGTACTCGTGGCCTTTGGTACATCTCAGGATCAGCTCATGGTCTGAGCCCAGGCCCTGAGCATTGTACCTTCCCAAAACCACCACCTAGCAGAAGGAAAAAAGAAAAGCTCTCATAAGAACATTGCGGTGCCTTTTAGCATTTTTGCTGGTAACAGTTCTGGGCCTCAAAAGTGATGCAAACAGGAAAATATTTGTCCCTAATGTCCCTCCCCCCATCACTGGCCTGCAAACACACAATAGACTCAAAAATCTTCCCCTTGAAATATCATACACATTAGTATGAATGGAGAAAATCTAAGCTAGGATTAATTACTATATAAAGAAACCTGTTTTCTCAAAGCATCTGCTCAGTGTCAGTGAGTGAATATAAGCAAGCAGTATGTGTTACTCAGTGGTTTACAACTATCAGACTGTACTGACCTTGTAATTGAAAAATTTTGTAATGTGAGCAAATAGTTCAAAGCTGAAATCCATCTCAATAGATTCCCCTAAAGCATCTGCTGCCATGCACTTTGCTGCATACCATCCCATCTGCCGAGCTTGGGTCCACAGCCTCATCTGGAAGAGGAAATTGGGCAGGTTTAACTCACAAGACCATCACTGTGCCATGACCACACTCACTGCAGTGAGTACTCAAAAAATACTTGGTTTTTAATACTCAGAAGGGCTGGCTAGCTTGGTTTCCAGCCACCTCCACAAAACTCAGTTACCAACCCTCCGGGATTATCCACTAGCTTAACCTTTCCCTCCTTGGTGTGTAACTCCCCGTGGGTCACACGGGTGAGGACATACCTGGTGCCACACGGGGCTGGGCTCCCATGCTGCCGTGCAAATATCTCCAGCTGCAAACACATCTGGCAGCGACGTGTGCATGTGCTTGTCTACCTTCAGTCCTCCATCTTCACCCACAGCAAACTGAAGGGGTTCACACATCAACAATGAAACAAGTCAGAAAGGCATCCAACTCCATCCCCCTTCAGCAATCGGCTGTTCCTTTATTATTTACCATGTGACTATGCTGAGTGGCAAGAGCTCCATGGAAGGTGCAAGACATTACTTATGTTATTATTTCTAGAGCACAGCACAGGTTTTTAAAGGACTATGACTGATACCTAGGCAGGGAAGTCACAGGGTTTGCCAAATTCCAAATCACACTGTGTGTTACAGGGATGCCCAGTCTTAAGAGATGACTTTTTTTGCCAAGGCAAGAAAATACCATTGCAAAAACTTAATTCCTGATCTAAGCTTATAGCATGGGCCTAGAAATATCTTATGGCTCAACATCAGATCTATGTTTTCAGCATTTCCTTCTGTAACCAGAGCACAGTCTTTTATTTCCTAATCAGATGGCATCACTTAACGTGAAATACCACAATATGCTGGTTTTGTATGGGATCATTTTTTAGTAGTAGCTTGTATGGGACTATTTGTTGGACTTGTGATGAAAACAGTGTTAATAACCCAGGGATGTTTTAGTTGTTGCTGAGCAGGCACTGAACACAGAAACAAAGTGATCCTGAGGTGTGGAAATTCACATGGCAGTTATGAACTCTGGAATTACCATCCACATTTGGGTGCTGACTTCTCTCAATGAACATGAGCACCTTGACAGCTCAGTGTCCCAGATGAAAAGTACTGGAAATAGTTGCATCCTTTCCAGGAGCAAATGTCAAGATTAGTAAGGTAAGACTATGGTATAGTCTATAACATGGAAATTATTCTATATTTCTGCCATATTAGCCAATTGTACAGATGCTTTTCTCTCTCTGCATAGGCTTAATACTGCATATGTACTGTATATAAATGCCTGGGGAACAATATAATAAACCAAGACCACAAATCAAATACACTTGTATAGTGTTGGATATCTCACTATGAACATAACCTGCCTTATTTTGAGATGGTGCACAGTATTTAAATCTTTAGCAATCCATGTTTCATATCAGAACACAAGCATAAACCAGTTGAAGAGGTTTCTTTAACCTTATTTGAAAAGCTTCAAAAGAAACCAATATACTTACATTATTGCCATCCAGAAATGGTTCAACATTTGGCACAACTCCAGTTGCACTGACAATGAAATTGCATCCATAAATTTTTCCATTAGTTAATTCCACATATACAGGCCACAGCACTGAAAAAGAGGAAAGTTTTGTCCCGAGAATGTAACCAATTGAAGTTATATTATTAATTATGTCTTATGATAAGATATGAAAGGAAAAAAGCCCTACAAAACCTTAGAGGTACCTGAATAGGTAAAGAAAGATTAAAAAGGAAAAAATTATCAGAGATTACCCATAACTATTCTTACCATTGCTCAGAACTAGAGATTTTGGATCTCAGCTTCCACTCCTACTAATAACTTTCTTAGAATTTTCCTAAATTAAAGCCCTCTGTGTCCTGTGGGATGCTCTCTCAAGTATGAAGTTGCCAAATATTCTTTTATGTAGAAATTTACAGATGCACAGAAGTGCCTCAAAAGCAAAAAGAACAGCACAGATTTGACTTGTGCTGAAAGTAACTGATTACTAAAATAGTACTTTAAATATTCATTTTAATTAGGTGAAAATTATAGGCATAATTATTCATTTAAGAAAAGGGAATATTTTCCTCTACTTGGAAGGTTTATTTCAGTTTTGATACAAAACGTTGGTGTGATTTTTTTTTCTCCTGCTTTAACTTCACTATTAAAATATTTAATGGATTGTGTTAGGATGGAATATTCTGCATACAGAATTTTGGTTACTTTGTGGAAAAAAGTGTCTGACCCGTAACATTTTGCAATTTAATTGCAGCCCATAAATTTGATTATTGTAAACTGCTAGACATCAGATTATAGAGATATAATATTTATTTTTCAAAACTGTATTTGCTTTAAAACAGCAAACAAGATCAAACATGCTCCAGCACCGATCCATCTTCAATGTCTTATCAGCACTGGCACTCACCCTCATCTGCTTCTACATTTTTCTCTCCTTTAGGAAAAGTCAAGGAAGTCCACTGCAGTTGGATAAATTCTTGCTGTAAGTGTATTTTCTTTACTTCACACAGTATTTCAATATGTACTTTATGAGAAAACTAAAGAAAAATTGACAGAATTATAAACATAATGATTAGCGATCACAAGACTGAGAATAGCAAGGATATCTTCACCTAAATTGATACCACTAAAGTGGAAAACCCCCCCACAATATATCCCAGCCCACTAACTGGATTCCCACACTTTCCTCATTTTGCCACAGGTCTAACCATAGCCAATGGCAATTTACCTGCTTTTTCAACAGGTATCTGATGTTCCTTGAAAATTCCTAACAATTAGATTTTTCTGGAATGCTAGAAAACATATTCAGGTTCCCCTAAGCTTCAGGAAGAGAGTTCAAACCTTAACAGAATAAACTAAACTCATCTTTTCTGTCTTTCAGGATTGCAAATCCTTTGTTTTTCTATCATTAATTAAATTCTGGTAACAATAATAAGTATATGTTCTAAACACTGTAAAAAGAAAAAATATTCTGTACCATTAACCCACATTTCAACCATATTCTGAGCTCAAGCCAGAAGTTGGAAACTTAACTGTTGCTCTAAATTGTTTTGTGAATTTGGGCCTTGTTTTATTCTCTCACTACGCAAATGCAGTTCCACAGCCTTCAACAGCCAAACCACCACTGATTAAACTGCTAAATATCCTAAATGTCCTTTTAGTTGGCCCTTGACAGGTCATTTTTTAAATGCAAAACAGACGCAAACACCTAACAGCTCAGGAATTCATAAATGAAAAAAAAAATTAAACGTGAGGATTTTATTGCAAACTCTTCCCAATGCTTATGCCCACAACACTCAAATAAATATGCCAGCAAGGTTATACCCATACCTCCTTAGTCCCTTTAAGGTGTAAGCCCTCATGCCAGTCGGGGCCTAAGGCACTGCCCAGCTTGTCAGATGCTCCTGTAGGTCTTCCTTTCTCCTCACTTCCTGAAGCAAAGACATGGAGTATATCAGATTTAGTGTGCATACTGCCTTGTCTTCAGAATTCAGAACAAGAATTCTCAATTAATAGAAAAATACCATCTAGTCTAATATCCTTATTCTTCCTGCCTGATGTCTAGAGCCACGCTCTTCTTTTTGTTATGACTTTGGTCATACATATGTTTGTGTGATGTTTGTTCATGCAGTGCTAGTTAATTGTTCTTTCTGAGACTGCAGTTTCACTGCACCTGTGAGTTGGAGTGTGGTTTCATCTGCACCTCCAATATCTTACTATGTGACAGCTCCTCCCTATATAATGGTGAGTTCACATCAAAACATTACAAAAAATAGAACAAGTTCTTCAGCTGAAGGAATGCAGGGAATTAATATAAATTTGGCACAAAGGTAAGCACTTTTTTACAGCTCACAGGAAACTGTATTACATTCTGTCTACATAAATTTGGGATGGTTTTTTATGTTGCTTTTTTACTCTCAGTTTTTGAAGAAAGAAATGTCATTGATGATAACAGTAAGCCTTATTCCAAGCTGCTTAAATTGACTTATTTTAAGACTAATATGAAATGCTGCTGCTGCAGTGTCAGGAAGCTAAACCCCATACCTTCCACTGTGTACTTGGTTCTTTTACACTCAATTGGAGTCTCTTGGCCTTCAGCAGTGAGCTTTGGAAGGAGGAATTCAGCTGCTCCTGCATCAAAGAAAGTGTTCCCAATGGCTTTGTCTTTGATAGCCCAGATTACTTCACAGCCTTGAATTTCATACCTGTGGGCATTTAAACAAGGGATAAAGTGACAGACTGCCTGAGAAGGATCTGACTGTTAGCAACACAAGCAGCAGTGTGTCCAGAAGCCAGAACCAGGGGATCCAAGACTTTCCAACCTATCAAATCCACTTCTAAATATTTACATAAGGAACCCATTAAAAAAAAAAATCTCTTCAAGTTGACAAGTCATATTTTCTCACCAACACAACCTTCACTGAACTGGGGTAGGGGGTGGGGGGCAGCTCAAATTTATAATACTAGTAATTAGTCTTTCTGCTCCCCATAATGAAAAGTAAGTGCATTTTTGCCAGACTCCTACTGTTAAAAAAACAGCATTTGGATCTTGTTTGCACTATGTGGAACATGAACTGAATATTCTTGATATCTATGTGTCAAAGCTTCTTCTGGAGGTTTCCTAATTTTATGTGTCAGTAAAAAACACTATGTTGCAAAAAAAAAACAAAAAACAAACCAAAACCAACCCTGTAATCAGTTTTGCTACTAAATGCTCTAAGAGATAAAATTGTATAAGTCAACCTTCTCCAACTCATGTACACTAGACTTAGCATTGCATTGTTCAATATTTTCTGTATTTTTTGTTCACTTACACTAATTCAAGGGCAATCCCACCATTTCCTACCACCACTATTCTCTCAGCATGAGCCAAATTCTTCTGAAAAGCCTGCATTAAGAAAGAAAAAAATGTCACTTAGAGCATGTTTCCTCACACTGATCAACCATATCCTTTCCAGTATTTTCTTGCTCTTAATCTTGATTTTTCCCAGACTATTGATGCACATCTAGCTACACTAAGACCTGTACCAGGAGCTGCTGTTGTAACAAACAACAATTTCAGTTTCACTTCAGATTCTTTGAAAGTATAACTGCTTTTTTATCCTTAAGGTCCAGCTTCATTTGATGAATGGCAGCTCCATGTTACAGAACAGCAGTGCTCACCCTGCCTCCTCTAATTCTGAAGACCTGTAGCAGTGAAACTTCACCTTTGCCTCCCAAGCTTAATTTTTAATCTATTAAGTTATTTCTTAGGTGAAAACTTTTCCACATCTTTAACTATTTCTTACTCTTTTCTGTACAAAGAGGAGAAGCTACAGTAGAACAACAAAAGAATAAAAAGTCATTCCTTCAGTAGCTTTCCACTGTATGAAGCAGCCCTTTGTAGCAGGTATCACACATACCTTCCCAGGGAACTTTCTTTATATTTTCAATTGGATTCTGACTGGAGGGTGAAAAAAACATTGTTTATTCCATATTATCATGTTAGGAATAATGAGTATGAGCTATCTATAAACTTAACAAATATAGTGACATTAATTTGGTGGCATTATAAGGCTGTTTTTCTGCTAGTGAAAATGTTCCTATTTAAGAATATATAGTAACAATTATTATTTTCCGTTTCTCCATTTCACTCCACAATAATTCTGGTATTTTGCACCAGATGCAGAAATATATTACACATTTTTAAGTCCTAAACACATTCACCTGTGCACTGTCAGTGTCCCGGATTCCTAATACATACGGGTTCCCTTCAACAATTAATTTTGGTTTGGCTCCAGCACACAGGCAGAGTTTTTCATATATGTATTCTTTCCCATCTTCAGTGTAAATTTTCTGTTAACAGTGAAGAGAGAAGAAAAATCAATTCCCCTAAGAGAATTCATCTAAATGAAGACAACTAAGAGCACATCAGCTTTCTTTCTGTAATGTCACAGTAATTTGCAGATATGAAAATCTGTAAGGGGCTTCTTAAGGAACAAGGCTTCATATTCCTCCTGATTGTGTGTCACTTATTCCCACCACACTCACCACAAATAAGTGAACAATAAAATGGGAACTGTACACAGTGCACTCAAAGCTAGATCAAGTTTACCACTTGGTGGCACTTTGTACTCAGTGGCTGTGCTAAAAGAGTTCTGTATTTTCTATGGGACAAATGTCCCTCAGGCCCCAGAAACAGAACTATGAACTGCTGTACATTAGCAATTGACAATCTCAATCAAACATTTCAACAGCAGTAGCTCTGAGTTAACAAGGCACAGGATAGGACACAGTTTAGAAAGACTGCAAATCTGTTCTTTGCTGAAGAAAAAGTGGAGGCACTAAACAAGCTATGTCATTCTGAGAAACAAGACCTTAAATTTTAATATTTTATGACATTATTTGTTGTTCTGCAATCTAGAAGCTGCATAGTTTAAAGTGGTTTTGGGCAAAAGATCCTCCAAACCCACATAGATTAATTATTTGTGTCCACCAAGACCTATATTAAAATACTATCCTACTAAAATAAGAAAACCATTGGATTCAGAATGTTAGCAGAATCTACCTGGAATTACATCTCCAAACCTTAAAAGTGAGCAAAACCAGTTTGGGATGTGAATGTGAGTTTCTCATACATGCTGAAGTGGAAAATAATGTTTTGACACAGAGCTAACAAGGGTGTGTACATGCTGTCCATTGCTCATATTTGCAACGTATTTCCTGCTAAACAGAAGGAAGAAAAGGTGGAAATGTTGGTTCTTTCACGATTTTTTTTTTGATCTCTGTGTATATTTATGCTAAACAGAGAGAAAAAAAAAGTGGAAATGTTTTTTTCAAGATTTCTTTCATCCTCTGTATATATTTCTACTAGAAAAACAGTGTAAAGCAGTAAGTGAAATTAGAATTAGAAAATATTTTCTTGTAATTTTGGTAACTTATCAATTCAATAACCAAAATATTCTTGAAGAAAATTTCTTACCCAAAACATTCAGCTACTTCTTATTTTTATATACATAACTTGAAAAACGAAATAAAAAAGAAAACCTTGGCTTACGTGTTCATCACTTTTCAGCTGTTTTACTCCAGATTGTATAACTCTAATATTGGGATATCGTTTTTCTAATAGGGAACTTGGTTGCTCTTCGACATCAAATTCCTCAAGTGTTTTGGACACCTGTAGGAGAAAAGAGAAGTATTTAAAAATATGGATCATTACCCATTTCTTCTTCTAAAGCTTTTGACAGAAGGTGCTGTGTTCATTTATAGTAAAAAAGTCACAACATAAAGCCCATATTGTCTGAAAATGTGTTATCATGTAACAGCTAGTTTATTTTTCAATACAGAATCTTTTCATGCCTGTTCCTGGTTGAAGAGTCAAAGTACTACATGTTAATTCTAAAGATAGAGATTAAGCAAAAATGGAGAACCCTGGCAGTTGTTCTAACTGCTACAATGTTTCATTCCATAAAGAAGTGTATTAAAAAAGTTAACACTGCTTTTTCTTTTTGACACTACTGTGATGTAGTGTTAAAATCCTTGTTTTTCTCTTTTTTGTAACTTTGATAAAATAACTCATCCCAAGCCACTACCTAATATTTCAGAGACCTCATGGGAAATGGACATCAAATAGAAAACAAGCATAAACCAAATTAAACCCCCAAAGATGCAAGCCAGAATTTGAAAAACATTCAAATGATGATGACAATTTTGTGTTTTATCCAAAAGAGAGTGGCTGCATGGAAACATCCAGGTCTGTTACTTCATTGAAGATTCAGAGTTTGGAACACAGTTAGGAGCCAGAAGCCATAGGATGCTTGCAATTCAGAGAGAAATTACGATGCTCATGTCCAAAATTTATATGCTGCTGCCTTCCAATAGTGCTTAGCTGTTCCCTTATTTTTCAGATATGTAAATTTCCACTGATGTGAATTACACACTTTACATCTCTGTGCTGTGCAAATGTCTCTACTGGACACTCAGCACTTTCAGAAAGCATTCTGAAAGTTGGGTGTTACTCCAACAATCCCACAGAGGGCTCCCAGACTCAGCTTCATGACCCTACTAGCCACAAATCTGAATCCATGCATGCATTTGATTTTCTTTTTAAAACCAGCAGGAAAGATGTCACTGAATCAGCACCTGCTGGAGCAGACAAAGCTCGAAGCAACTCCCCAGAAGGCTATCCCTTCTTTTGCTGCTTGTCAGCAGGCTGTTTCTGCCCCAAATTCAAACATGAGCAAGACTATGATACCATTTCAGTGCTTCTGAGAGGTCACTCACTAATAAAGCAATGAAATAAAGTTTCAGTAAGCACACTTCAGCCATGTAAGTACCTGGTTTAACCTTTGCCTGAATGGTGTGAATATATTCACCAATTACTAATTTCTGTAAAATAGCTCATCAGTATTACTAACACCACTGCAATCACACTAATATGAAAACAAGCTCAAAGTCGTGAGCATCTTCACCACTGGTTCTAAATTATCTGCACAAGTAAACTTTGAACATGTCTTACTGTAGGAAAAATCAAGTCTCTCTTACCTGCTTGAAATTAGTTACAGCTTTTATAACTGGGGAAGCTGTCACTAAAAAAATGTCTTCTGATGGGAACTCTGCAGCCAGCTTGTAAAGAAACAGAAACCATGATGAGAGTCATCATCAGACTTGAACACAGTAAAACTACTGGTGAAAAGCAGTATGTTAATACATTACTTTGATTTTGTAGAATCTTATTGAAAAAAACACTACTTCAGGATAACAGAAGGATAAGGACTGAAGAGAATTTGGAGACACAACATTTATTTCAATCATGCATAAATATACCTTCAAGAACTGCAGCCACAGTGTAAAGGATTATTGTCACAATATTCCAAAGGCCATCTGATAGATCAGACTGTGATCATGTGATTTCTGGAGACACCCAGTTGGTGGATACACATTTTTTCACTGCATAGCAGTGACTGATTGCTTTCAGGTTTCATTTTCACAAATGAAATGCTGATTTCTCCTGGACATTTTATATCCTATCTAGTAAACTGATCATCTTCAGGGTGCTATTAAGCAATTCAAGACTTATGAGGCCCCAAGGCAAAGGGAAGGACTCCCATTTTAAATGTGCAATGCTCAGCAAGGTGACAGTCAGACCAAGACAAGTATTGCTCTCGGGGGGAAGGGATGCCAACCAGAGGGACCCTGAAATCACCAGAGAACACGTGCCTCCAAAACACAGTCTGTATGCTGCTCTGCAGCCCTAGTAGATAAAACAGTCCTCATCAAACTAATAGCCACATAATTTCATTCTACAGGTGCAAATTTTATTCTACAGGAACTGTTACTTTAAAACCATCAAAAACCTTGAGGCCAAGAAACAGATGAATTTATTTTTAGAGCTTGGGCTCACCGAGAGCTGGAAGAGGTATACAGCTCTAAAACAAGGAGCATATAAAAACTGAGCAGCACTAATAAAAAGGAACACATCACAGCAGCCTTCAGCCCGGCTGCAGCACAGTCCTTTAGAATAATTCCTGCAGGAATCCCGAGTCCCTGACCTCTGGAGCAGGGCACAGAGAGCCGTAACTCTCTTTATGAAACGTTTCACGAACAGCTTCAAAATAACCTTATCAACTTTGAACATCTGGAGACTTCTACACAGAAAAACATCCTTACGTTACACCACTGCTGCGCTTGGCTTGTGTTTTGTCCAGCGAGACAAATTATTATTTTTAAGAAGCGGGGGGTGTAGGGCAGAGTAAGGAAGCATCACATGCGAATATTGATGCGATTAGAGTGTGGATCAGTTTCGATGGCCGTGCACAAGCGCGGGCAGCGGGGCCGCCAAGGGCCCGGCACCCCGAGGCCGCCCCGGGCTGGGGGAGCCTCCCACATCCCTGCGGACACTTCCCGGCCGGCGGGGAGGAACGGAGGGAGAGCCCCGTTACCTTCTCGGCGCAGGTCACCCCCGCGATGCCGCCGCCCACCACGGCGAAGCGGCCCCGCGCCGCGCCGCCGGGCCCCGCCATGGCCCCGCCCCGAGCGGGAGGGCGCGCCGCAGCTTCCGCTCCTCCCGCGGGCACGAGCGGGCCCGTAGGGAGCCGCCTTTCCGCCGGTTTGCTCTTTCGGTGCCGCGGGTGTGCGCTCCGCTCTACGGCTCTGTGCAAGCGACGTCTTGGACACCCGTTCCGGGATCGAGCCGGAATCCAGTCCAGGTTTTCCCCCATTCCGTGTTCTGGTAAGATCCAGTCCCGCGTTTACCCCATTCCCTACTCCAGGAAATCCAGTCCGGGTTTTCGCCCACACCATACCCCAGGCGCCCTCTGTAGCAGCAGTCCCTATAAACTCCGTACAAATCCCTATAAATTACATTTTCCCTCCGATTTTTTCCATATTAGGCAGCTTCATATGTAATGTGAATAGCAGCAAGGCTTGTTCCATTTATTGAGACTCAGAGTGGGATTTAGTGACATTCCTATGAAAATCAGTGTCCAGGGCAGCTCCGGGGTGGTCAGTGAGGATGAGGAGGGGATGAAGCAGCCCCAGGTGTGCTCAGTGAGGATGAGGAGGGGATGAAGCAGCCCCAGGTGTGGTCAGTGAGGATGAGGAGGGGATGAAGCAGCCCCAGGTGTGCTCAGTGAGGATGAGGAGGGGATGAAGCAGTCCCAGGTGTGGTCAGTGAGGATGAGGAGGGGATGAAGCAGCCCCAGGTGTGCTCAGTGAGCATGAGGAGGGGATGAAGCAGTCCCAGGTGTGCTCAGTGAGGATGAGGAGGGGATGAAGCAGCCCCAGGTGTGCTCAGTGAGCATGAGGAGGGGATGAAGCAGCCCCAGGTGTGGTCAGTGAGGATGAGGAGGGTCAGGGCAGTCCCAGGTGTGGTCAGTGAGGATGAGGAGGGTCAGGGCAGTCCCAGGTGTGGTCAGTGAGGATGAGGAGGGTCAGGGCAGTCCCAGGTGTGGTCAGTGAGGATGAGGAGGGGCAGAGTAGTCCCTGTGACCCAGGAGGGCACAGGAGAGGGAGTAGCACACCTGAGTAGGTGAGGCAGCATGTGGGGGTACAGGGGAGATTCTCTCTTCTTTCTCTTTTCAAATTCATCTTTCCAGCTCTATCCCAGTGCCTTCAGTCCCTTCCAAGTGCCCTCGGTGCCATCCTAGTACCTCTCTAGAGCATCCCAGTGACCCCAGAGAAAAGAGGTGCTTGAGAGGAAAACCTCCTTTTCCATTATTGGCTGTGTTTAAATTGCAGGAGATTCCCCTTCATCATGCTTTTAATGGTATCAGTTGAAGGAAAATCTCTCTTTTCCAGAACTTAGCTGCCCATCAGCTGATGGGCAATTGTTATATTCTAGTTTAACGGGAAGGGGAAAACCTTTATTATGCCATTTTATGGGTTTGAGTTGAGGGCAAACTCCCCATTTTCATCACCTTAAGGTTTAAATTGCAAGTGAATCCCTGTTATCCCTTGGTTTTTTAGAGTTTAAATTGAGGAGAAATCCCCCTTTTTCTGACATTTAAAGTGTTTCAATGGGAGGGGGAAAGAGAGAGAGAAAAAGAGAAGGAAATGAGAAGCAGAAAAGGTCAGGAGGGAGATGAAAAAGGGCATTGTTATATGTAGCAGATATAATTTGCACCATTTCTAATATGATATATGTGATACTGAATATTTGTTAAGAGTATACACATTTGTATTAGGATTCCCCCCCACCTTCGCAGGCGAGACCAGGTGTATATTAGAAACTGATTTACAAATAAGAAGGTACAGGCTCCCCAGGAGATGGGCCATGTCTGGGGAGATACGGGAACCCCAGGTACTGATCGTTCGTGTAATGACCCAAGATGGATATCATGGAAATCCTTAGGCAGATACATGTGAATGCAGCGTTCCCGAATTCCGGTAAATTTCATCAAGGGATTCAACAAACTCCGGACACTGAATTGTTCTCCCTCATCACCAAAAAAAGAAAATCTTATTAACATATGGACTCTGAATAGAAGAAAAGACTGACTGCTGAAATCTTGGCCTCAGGCGGAATTTTCCCTATAAAAACCACTTGTGCCAAGATAGAGATGTGTGGGCATAGAGGAAAACCTCTGCTGAGGCCGACTTCTTGTTGCACACCCAGGGCCGACCCCGGGCTCAGCACTGTTCTTTCCTTGTGGCTGGCTAGATAGAATTTGATTGCAAAATAAATATTTTATTTTTTCATTTTAATTTAGCCAGACAAATTTTCATTTATAACAGGCATGAAAGGTGAGGGGGAAAAGGGTGGGAAAACGGAGTGAAGAAAGGGTGGAAAACACGAGGTGGAAAAGGGCAGGAAATGTGAGTGAAAAAAGGATGAGAAACATAAGTGAAAAGCTAAAACTCTTTCCACTGTCTGGCAGTAAGGATAAAGGCAAAGCTTTATATATATATATATGTATATGTAGAGAATAAAAGAAAAAGTAGATAGTAATAAATAGTAATATTTTAATTATATATATATAAATACTATATATTATTATATATAGCATTATATATTATAATACATCTTTTATGATTATAATATAATTTAAATACATATGCCATATATTATTATATATTATACTATATACATATTAAATATATAGTATATATTGTAATATTCTATAAATAACAAAGATATACTATTATATATAAATCTAAACATTATATATTATATATATGTAGATAGTAAAAAAGATACATGCCTGTATTTTTAATTTATACCTAGATACACTTCATATACATATATAAAGATATATGACATATTTTCAATATATATGTCCACAGAAGTGGGCTATATTATATGCTATTATATATATATATATATATATATATAAAATATGCTATAATAATAGTTAATAATTAATAGTTGAAATTTACATGCTGATAGAAAGGAATGAAATAAAGTAAAAAGTGGGCATGGGACCCCCCACCTCCCAAAAGTGCTGAAGGGGCTTTGACATGGCTGGGGAGGGGATGATCTAGAGGGCAGGGGATGTCAAGGGTGGGTTGTTGATGCACGTGTGGTACAGGAAAAACAGAGATTTATTTGGGAAAATAAAGACATCTGTCTTGACACTGAACAAAATGTTTGTCATCTTGAAACTCGTCCTGATTTTTTGTTTTTATAGGCATTGGTAAAGAATAAGAATTTATAGCTAAATTCATTTGGAAAGAAACCCTCTCTCTATCCACTCATTTGCATACAGGAATGTAGGAAACCCTGACTAGAGATGGGTAGTAGTTTTGAAAATAGTGCCATAATGTTTTTATCTAGGAATGAACCAAGCAAGTGCCCTGAAACCAGAACTGCTGCAGGAACTCAAGGGAATATAAAGGATTCTCTGGCACCTTTTGCCTCCATTCTCTGCCAGTCCCCAAAATGTGTCATGGTCCCAGAAGAGGTGTTTGTCATCCAGATTGCCAAAATGAAGACCTATAAAATCCTAGCTCTGCCTTATATTTAACGTGTTTTTACTTCATGTTTATGTAATCACAGAAAGTGAGGAAAGAAGAAATGTGAGTGATTCCCACTATTGCTGTATGAAGGCTTTTTTTAAAGGCTGGTGTACTTATGTTCTCTTTTTCCACTCCAAGTTTGACTTTTCCTCTGCTTTTTTGATATCTGCTGCTTTGGGTGTCCCAAGGAGGGCTGGGTTCCTCAGCAGGGGTCTTAGGAGATGGCGCTGATTCTGCTTTTTCTGAAGGTGTATCAAGGTGTACTACCAAAATGACTATTTTGTCCACTGGAAAGCTTTCCCTCAATGACCGTCAATGCATGTATGTTTTTTAATTGTGTAACCATGATGAGGGGGCGGCTCCTGCCGGGAACTGTTGTAGGGGGTTTTCCTCAGCTCACTTTTACATGGAGCGAGTCCTGGCATGGGGCGCTGGGGGACACTTGTGGCTTGTCAGCTTTGGAGCGTGCTTGCCAAAGTCACTGAAAGGAGAGAGGAAAAACCCAGCCCCGACCACGCAGGCTTTTTGTCTGTGGGCTTTGTTGGTGTTGCTCTGTAAGCGAGCCACAGCTTTGAATAATACCGTGGGCGCCTTCTGGAAACAGGTGTTATGGATAAAAATTGATCCAACTGAGTTAAAAATAAATTTTATTATAGCAATCGAATTCTATCTGAGCCAGCCACAAGGAACAGGACAGTGCTGAGCCCAGGATCGGTGCTGGGTGTTTCACAGAGTAGACAGCCTCAGCAGAGGATCCCCCTATGCCCACACACCACCCTCCTGGTGCAAGCAGTTTTTATAGTGAATATTTTGCTCAAGGCCGGGATTTCGGCCATCAGCCTTTTCTTTCCATTTAAAGTCCCACATATTCATAAAGTCTTTTTTCTCAGCGTTGAGTCGAACAATTCGGTGTCCGGAAATGATGAATCTCCCCGATGTAGTTAACGGAACACGGCATTCAGATGTATCGGCCCGAAGGATTTCAACAATGCCAATCTGGAGTCATTGCTGGGATGATCATCGCCGGGCGTTCCTGTATCACCTCGACACATGGCCCGTCTCCAGGCGAGCCACATGTATTAGCTTGCAAAGGCGGTTTTATCAGAGACCGGTTTCCAAATATATGGGGCAACTCCCAGTGCTGCCTTATGCATCCTCTCAATAATATCAAATATTACATACATCATGTTACACATAACACAGTGTTCAATGCATTTCGCACTCTGTCGAGAGACCTCCGCCTTTTTTCTCTGTTGGGTCCATCCAGCAGGAGGAGGTAATTGCTGATGGGGTGTGGTGATAGTCTTTTTGTCTTTTTGGCATGGGGTTTTTGGTGCTGGTTTGGTTTTTTCATATTGGAGTAAAGTATAATAGTTTTAGAAGAAATTACAGTTTTGGCCAAACTTTTCATTTTAGCTAATTGGGTAAAATAAGTAAAAAAGGATTTTTTCTGTTTGTGTTCAGTATAGTTGAGAATTTGGGTGAGGATGATAGAGGATGTCCTATTATAGTATAATTTTAGGATGTTTTGTTTTCTTATATTGTTGGCTTAATGCTCAAATTAATACATTTTAATTGTATGTATGCATTTATATGTACATACAGGTAAATACACTTATTAGCAATGCTATTTAATAACTAGTGGCATTTATATGTAGTTTTTATTCAATTTTTTTGGTGGTATACAGTGTCTTGTTTTATTTTTTTGTAATTTTTTACTATGTGTAATTTGGTTTTTGTGATTTTTTAAAAATAAGTTTGGTACAGCAGTGTTAAATGGTGGAGTTATTTAAGGTATGATACTTTATTGTTAATCTTTATTTGTTTCAGTTATGTGTGTGGATTAAATGGGGTTGTTGAAGGGAGAGTGGGTTTTGTTGATTTTTTTTTTTTTGGTGTTTTAGTTTATGGAGCATTTTTTTGGAAGGGAATTACAGTATTCTGAGTTGTTTGGTGTTGCTGGTGGTGTGTTGTTGAGGTGGCAATTGGTATTTGTTGGGGTGTTTTTTAAGAAGAGTTATTATAGATGGTTTTAGGTAGTTGAGGTCAGGTGTTTAATTGTTTACTGATTTTTGTTTTATAGTAGTTATTTTAAGTGTTTATTTAAGATTTCTGGGGTTTTGAAATATTTGTTTTGGAGGAAGTTTGTGTTTATAATGTGTGAGTTTTCAGGTTTTTGTTACATTAGTAATAGAAATAGGTTTTGTTTCATATGTTGTGATGAAATTAGTGTGTACTGTGTACTGGTGTTCAGTAAGGTTTTATATTTTTGTAGTTTTGATGTGTTAAGTTAATGATTTTGTATATTTAAAATACATGGGGTTTTTTGTTCTTATTTGGTTAGGGCAATATTTAGCTGTAGGGGTTTTGTTGGCATAGATTTTAGAGGTTTTATTAAGGGGATTGGACATGGGGCCTTTGTTGTTATATTTGGTAATGTGGTTATGGGTAATTGGAGGGGGCTTTTTCTTTATGGAATTTTTTTGGTTTTTTTTAAATTTATATATTTGTGTGCTTCGGGTAGTGGTGTTTCTGCTGCAGCTCTAAGCATCCATCCTTGTTTGTGTGCTTGCTGAGACTCCTTCACCAATGGGCCAATAGACCCAATTCATCACTCTCATGGGAACTTGGGAAGCAGCACATGGCTCTGAGACGAAGCCTTGACCTTTTCCATTTGAAGGTGTCACCCAGGGAGCCTTCAGGAGAAGCAGAGGGGCTGCTGTAAGTTGGGGAACTAGTGAGGAGGAGCCAGGGTCCACTCAAGATTCAGCAATGCCCCATCGCCTTGTCTCCTCTTAACCCAGGCAGTCACCAGGCTGTCGGCGTTGGCGTCCGAGCACGGCCAAAGCGTGCGGCCCAAGGAGCCAAGCGTTCTTAGGAGAATGGTGAGTAGCAGAATTGTTGGGTTTTCAACTGCTGTGCAGCTAAGATCACATGCTAAGGTTTGCTGTTCTTGATTGTAGCTGACCAAGAAACAAGAGCCTGGTGATGGCAGGAAATTCCCAGCGGGCAAGGCAGACTTCCTTCATACCCGAGGTGGATTCTTATCCCCAGGTATCTGAGAGATGAGCCCAAGGCTGGGACCCAAAGAGGGGATGAAAGTGAGCCACCAGGAGGGCTTTTTGAGTCAGCTTTGAAGGTGGGGATGTGCAAGAGTTGGCCCCTGAGGCCACATAAAGGAAAAGTCTCACAGTGCTGAGGTGCTCAGGGCAGAGCAGTGCCCATGCATGTCGTGTCACTTTTCTGTCGTGCCTTCTGTGTCTTTTGGGTGTCTCGTATTACATGCCTTTTGCCTTAGTCCTTTGAGGGGCTTATCAGAAACGGAGGTGCCTATCTTTGCATCTCTGATCTCTGATTTCCTTGGCCCAGTGCTGATTCCTTTGAACCTTTGGCTCAGGAGCCCCGACAGGCATTGGAATAGCATCTCATCTTGTTCTTAGCCATTCTCAACAGCTGTGCACTGCAAGATCCATTCTAGTGGATTAGGACTTGTTGAAATGCAAAGATAGGTGGAGGATTCAGACCACAGGACTCATGGGTGTCCATCTTTGCAGTGTGTGGAAAAAGTCATTCAGTTAGCATCTTGTTTCTCCAGGGTTCTCTGAGCACCGTCGGCTTGCTATTGGTGTCACCTCAGTCACGTCATTCCACATTGTTCTCGCAAAGAGTTTTCTCTTGCTGTTTCATCCCCTCGTTTGTCTTGTCCTACGTCACTGGTGGTGTCTGTATATTTGGCCTGGAGCTGCTCTGCCCTCCTTCATAGCCTGGTGTAGGTATAATAGGACAAGTCCTGAGGCCTGGAAATTTGTGATGTGGGGTGTAGTTGGACTCTAGATGGGATTTGTAGATAGACACAACATGTCTGGAGCTGTTAAGTTATCCTGCAGTGTTCTGACTTCTGTCCTAACATTCTTTCAGATGCAACCAGATGAATTCCATGGCAGAGCGCCCCATCCCAGGTGAGTGGGTTCCCCTGAGAAGGTCAGTCACCATTTGTCTTTGCAGGGGAAGCATAAATGGTGACACTGTGTTACAGCCTTCTTTGTCTTTATTTTTAGGAAGTAAAGTTGGATATTAGCAGTCAAGGTAAGTGGACAAGGTGGGCAGTGACTGGTGGCTGGCAGCAGTTGCTATTGCTCAGGTCTCAATTCCTGGTGCAACTCTTAGCCTCCATTCTTGTTTCTGTGCTTTAGGTGGTCCACTTGTATTATGCCGAGAGCCCTTCAGCAACTGGCCAACAGACCCTGTTCATCGCTCTCGTGGGAATTTGGGAAGCAGTACACATGGCTCTGTGATGAAGCCTTGTTCTTTTCCATTTGAAGGTGTCACCTGGGTAGCCTTCAGGAACAGCCGTGGTTCGTAATTCTGAATCAGGTGAGTGGATCTCTATGGCTTCATAATTCAAGAGTCTAGCATCTGTGAGCAATTTGTCTGCTTTCTGTTGTAATATGCTTCTTACGCTATGAGGAGTATAAGCTACCAACTGAGCCCCAAAAGTTACTTTCTTGGCTTCTTCAACTAACAGTGCTACTGCCAAAATTGCTAGTAAGCAAGTGGACCACCCCCTGCTCATGGGGTCTAGAAGATCTGATTCATAGTCCAATGGTTTTATGCTTCCTGCCCAATCCTGTGTTAATACTCCATGGGCAGTATGACTACTGGCTATGACTATCTATAAATATAGATAGTATGACTATCTATAAATAACTGAAATGGCTTTTTCACATTGGGAAGGATCAATACTGGAGCTGCCATAAGTGTTTCCTTTAACTCTTTGAATCCCTCCTCGTCCTGTTCTGTCCACTTTCACCTGTCAGTAGTTTCTCATACAGGAACTTAACCTTTTCACTATACCACTCAATCCACTGCCTGCAATATCCTAGATACCCCAGCAGCTGTCTAATCTCTCTTTTTGCCCATGGAGAGAGTAGAGTAACAATCTCTGCTACTCTTTCAAGTGCTAATTTCTCCTTCCCTTTTGTTAGCCAATGTCGTAGATATTTAACTTCGGGCTCAGTAAACTGTAGCTTTGACTTTGAAACCTGTAATTCTTTATCCCCTAAGAAATTTAGTAATGCTATGGTACTTGCTCTTACATCTTCCTCTCTTGGATCAGCTACCAATAGGTCATCCACATATTGTAATAATTTAGTACCTTCTCTTGGCACAAATTGACTTAAGTTCAAGAGCCTGTCCAAACAGATTAGGCGAATCTACAAACCCCTGAGGCAAAGATGTCCACCTTAATTGCTGCTTTCTGTTTGTCTCTGGGTCCTCCCATTGGAAAGCAAAATAGTCAGACTCTCTTTAGCTAAGGGACAGGTCCAAAAAGCATATACCAGGTATCTTCCGGAGAGATATTCAACAAGGTGTAAGGTTTGAGACTGTAAGAAATAGCATTTTAGTCCTCCTGTTCACAGCTCTCAGATCCTGTACTAACCTATAACTACCATCAGTCTTCTGTACTGCCGGATAGGAGTGTTATGCCTAGACATGCAAGTTCTTTGATCACAGGTTTCAATCCTCTCCTTCCTTCCATAGGAATGGGATATTGCTTGATCCTAATATAATCTTCTGGTCTCTCAATTTCAATATGGATTGGTTCCATTTCTATCCTTGTGTCTTCCTCTTGGGTATACCAGACCCTAGGATCTATTTTGTCCTCATCCTCTGTGGTTAATCTATATAGGCTTACCTTAAAATGGGATTCCTGCACAATTAGACTTACTTCCAGAGCTTCCATTAATTCTTTCCCAGCAGATTATAATCTGCTTCTTCAACCAGTAGTATATTCCCTAAGCAAAACCTAGTTTCTGATTCTATTTCTACTTTTTTAATGACAGGTACTTTGAAGGATTTCCCCTTTGCCCCAGTGACCACCATAGTATCCTTGCTTTTTGTGCACCCTGGTGGCAACCACTGAACAATACTCTGCTCAGCTCCTGAATCGAGTAAGAATATGAGTTCTTGGTTTTGGGGTCTTATTTTTAGCTTTATCAAAGGCTCTCTGAATGTTCTGGACCCTAAATTAAAAATCCCCTGACACCTCTAATCTTCCTGGAAGATTTTTTCATCTTTCATCCTCTTTTTGCACTCTCTCTTAAAATCCCTTTCTTTTTGCAATAAAAACACTCTGGGATATTTTTATGACTGTTTGAGTACTTCTTTGAGAGGGGTTCTGTCTCCTCTGAGGCTGATGGTTCTGTGTTGATTTTACAGGGTTTTGGGCCAGTTCCTGTTTCTGGGCTTCCCTAACTGCTGCTACCAGCATCTTTGCTTGTGCTTTCTGCTTTTCTTTATCCCATCTTTCTTAAAAATGCAATAAATGACTTTGCTAGCATCTCCTTACCATAACTCTGTGCTGAGTTCCCAAAAGAATCCTTAAAAAAATTTTAACCGGTACCGTACTTGTGCCTGATCGTTGTTCAGTATTACCAGTCTACTAGCCTCAAAGCGAACCGATCTGTGGGGTTTTGGCTGGTAATTATCTAGTCCTCGATCAGAAGGTTTTCCAGTTCCCAAACACCAGAGAACCTCCCTTTTTGATCCTCCCTGTGATTGACCCCCGAGCTCCCTGAGTTTCAGGCTTGATGCATGAAAATGAGTTTTTCCATGTTGTGTCCGCTTCCCCCTTGAACAACCACTTTCCTCACAGGAGAGTAGAACTGCAATCTTGGGGTCTTCTCTCACTCTGTGATAATATCACACCTCACACACGTGTCCTATCACACCTCACTCAACCACACTCAGTTCTTTTTCCCCCCCAATGGGTTCTGTTATGAACAAAACAGCCTGACTGGGACACTTCAGCTTGAGCTAAGTACTGACATTGAAATGTCAATTAGCCAATTGCTCCTGGGAATCACCTACACCCCCACTCACACTAGGACCAGGATGCAAAATAATCATGGAATCATGGGAGGGGGTTTTGGGGATGAAAAGCACCCCAAAATGAAAAATATGGGCACAGTGGAGGGGGCTGGATGGGTGTGCTGGTTGGAGAAAAGGGAACCCCATCCCTAGTCTATGTTTGACCTGTCACCATAACCTGCAGAGGACCAGACTGGACTGGGCTGTGGGAAGCAGGCACAAGGAATCAGACACTCTTCCTGGTGTTACCAGGAGGGCAGGAGAGGGATAGCTGCTGCTGGATCTCGGCAGCAGGCTCTGCACATCCCTCCACCCTGTGGCTACCAGTGTGCCAGGAGGAAAGGAGAGAGCACGGTCTGCTGATCGGGACTGCAGATACAGACTGGACACCTCTGCACCTCTGGCTACCAGTGTTCCACGGAGACTCCAGGGACAGACTCTGCAGCCTTCTCACCCTTCGGCTACCGGAAGAAGCTACAACACCCCCCCTGCCGAGCTAACTTTTTAATAAAGAACTGAACATTAATAAAGGCATAGACCCTGTTCATTTCAGGTTCTTTGTACACGTAGAATTTTATGACTGAAAAAAATGTTTGTGGCTCTGGAAACCCTTCCCCTGGGTCTGTCCGATTTGCCTGAGAGCTATGGGCCTGTTTTTAGCCCTTCTTTGATTGTGACTCTGGCTTTTAGTTCCAGATCCAGTTGGTTCCACAGGGTTTCCCAATCTTGTCAGACCACTGAAATCAGCGGGGTGCCACCTGAACAGAGGAGGAAGTCCCTGGACTACTAAATCGGATCTCGTCATGGTCACCAAGATTGTTATGGGTAATAAATGATCAAGCCTAATTAATAATTAATAAAATAGATTTTTATTTCACGACCGGGGTTTGGTTTCTGATCACCACAATCAAAGGGACAGTGCTGAGCCTGGGATCGGTGCTGGGTGAACACTGATCCAAACTCCATTGCATTGGATCCCCTCTGTTCAGGAATGCTGTCTCTGTCTGGTTAGTTTCCTACAGTTTTTTGGTTTTTTTTTTTTGCCTGGGGCAGAGGTTCTCCTTTTTGTTGCTTCACATATTCATGTGGTCTCCTTTTCTCTGTGCTGGGCTGAACAAAGCTGCTTCTGGGAAGCGATGAATGCTGATCATGATATTGGGATTCATGTTCCTAAGATGTTCCTGACGGCTTTTTCTATCTTGATTGTAGATATTTCTCGAGTATTCATCCCTTGGGTGTGTCCTAGTTTAGGGCAAATTTGGGAGAAAAACCTCTGGAAGGAGCCCCCAGAAAACAAACCCCCATGGCCCCTCCCCATCCACCTGGTTTGGGAAGAATTTTCTCAGAGAGAAGTGGAAAAGAACATGTTTATTTAACAAACAAAACCCTTCACAGCACTAAAAAAAATGAACAACACCAGATTACAACAAAACTCTTTCACCACTCTGAAGAGATGAATAAATCCAGAAAGTCTTTCCTGGGAGTGGTCACCTGGGTCTGGACACTGTGGATTGCTCTCCAGCACTAGAGATAGCTGCTGCAGATCACAAAATGCAGGCTCCCAGTGTTCCTTGGTGTTTCCCAGATCCCATTACGGAGCAGGTTGGATGGTATTCAGGAAGAGGAAAGGAAAAGAAACAGTCCAGGGAAAGAATTGGACTGCTTAGCTAAACTAACTAACAAGCAAAAGCAAAGGCAAAAAGCAGAAGCAAGCAAGCAAAGCAAGCAAGCAAAAACCAGCAAGCAAGCAAAAGCAAGCCAGCCAGCCCTAGCCTCTTCTAGACAACAGACCATGGCAGTAGGTGAGCCAGCTGATAACAGGATAAAACAAACCTTCATTTTCAGAGTCAGTTCTTAAAGCACAGAACACAATATCAAACATAAGCAGAACACACAATTGGGGATACCAGCATCATAAGGTCACACCATGACAGGTGTCTTCTGGATTGTCTCAGGAAAGGGCCCATCTCTGCACAAAGACATGGTTTTTCATTTGTAAATTAGGTCTTTCTCCCTGCTGCCATCTATGGTTTTGCAATCTTTTCCCATCTGGGGCTTGTGGTTTTTGTTTGTTTTTTTTTTTTTTTAACTTTAAAAGTTTTTCATACAAGCACAACTTATTTCATGTATATTTTACATAAGCATGAATTATTCCATAACATATATTACAATTGTTTTGTAAACATGATCAATAGCAAGACCAATAACTACAACAATTACAATATAGTAAGGGTACAATATAATTAGTTTCAAAGGCCTTGTGGATAGCATTGCTGTCAGCAACTTGCCATATTTTGTTAAGTTGTTTTTGGAGATCTTTTATGTTTGGGAGGTGTACACAATGCAGTGTTCTCTATCCAGTTTTAAATATCCACAAAGTCCTTGTTCTTTGGCCAGCAATAAATGTAAGACCAGTCTGTTTTGTAATGTCAGTTCAATGTTTGCTTATTTATAATTTTAAATCCCCTTTCATTAGTTTCAGATTGTTAGATAATCTAAATTGGCAAGTAAAAAATGAAGTTCTGTTTTTAGAGCCGTGGCTCCTGGTAAGAGAAAACACTGTAGGGCCTATTTAAACATTTTGGAAGCTGAAGGTCCTGTCCATTCATGTGTCTTGCTGTACCCTACCCCAATACTGGGCTTTCCTGGGGCTTCTTTTCCAAGATGGGCATAAGGTTAATAATCCTAAGGTAACTTGTCAGGTGCTGGGGCCAAACAGTAGTTGGATAGACCAATATCCATCTAGGGTAACACAAACAGTGTAACTTGGGGAAGGAACTTCCAGGGACTTGACACAATTTAAGGGTTGGCTTCTAAAGTTTAGAAATATTTTGGCTATCCAGCTTGTGGTGCTGGACTGAATTTCATCGTTTTGTTTTTCTCTTTACCTCTATTGACCCTTGCTTGGGTGATTAATAGGTGTGTTCCCCAATCTAGGCACCATCCTGCCTCCCTTAAGTGCTCCCATTGTCCTTTTAAGGGCTTTGTCCAGGTGTGAAGCTTGCTTCAGAGTTTGACACTCTGGCAAGTCTGAGATATTTTGGGATGTTCACAATCTAACATAAATCTATCAATCTGGCTGCTTGGCCTCCAGAGGCTGCTAAAGCAAATTCTAAAAGATGTTGGGTGAGACTATGGGACCCTGTTGGACACTTCTTACCCCTTTGTCCTATTATCCTCCAAGCTATCAGATCTTTAAGAATACCATCTCTTTGTCACCTGCATCTTTGCTTCTCATCCAGATAGTGGGAGACTGTTTGCCTTTGCTATCACCTTAGGCAGAGTATTATATTTAATCACCATTGACAGATCCATAAGGATAATTCCCCAAGGAATGTGTTCCCCTGCTGAATGGGGCATAGGGAGGCAGGCTCTAATGTTGGACAGATTGCACATTTTACCAAACCCTTGGATTAAAATCAGTATTATATTTTCTTCCATGCTCCCACCTAAAGATAAAGGTATTTAGTCTATACATTTCACTGTTCATTTACAGATGTCTTTAAGATTTTCAGCTGCAGGGATGTGGTGTTTTCCACTGCCCACTCTGAGTCAGGAGCCCTCTTAATTCAGGTTCAATATACCCAGGAGTTAATTCCTTTGACTTTGACTGTTTTGTTCCTTAATTCCTTTCCTTTCACTTTCACTGACAAGCTGTTCTTGCAGTCCACAGAACTAGATAAGGTCCTTTCCATGCTCCTGAAGTGGCTCCAGTTTCCAGATCTTGATGTATACGTGATCCCCAGACTGAAAAGAATGAACTGGGGTGTCAAGGAATGATAAGGGAATGATAAACTTTTTTAGCCCATTCAAGGATTCCCTTAATGAAATTAATTATTGTACCATTTCCTGATTAGCATTCTGTTCCTTGGACCCAGGAATGTTGCAACAGAGTATAGTCTCCCAGATTTCAACTCATATGGGCTCACCTTCAGGTTAGTTTGGGGCTGTACTCTAATTTGTTACAAGTCTAGTGTTAACACCTGTGACCATTTCAAGAAAGTTTCCTGACGTATTTTGATAATTTGTCTTTTTAGGATTTGATTTATTTGCTCAACCCTTCCACTAGACTGTGGTCTCCATGGAATGTGTAAATCCCAGTTATACCCAACTGCCTACTAAGTTGCTGTTACACTTCAGATATAAAATGAGGTTCCCTATCAGATGGCATCCCTGTAGGCGCTCCAAACCTGGATATAACCTCTTTGTGGAGTACCTTGGTGACTTCCCTGGCCATGTTGGTGCAGCAGGAGAAACTTTTATTGGGTGGCCAGAAGCTATCTAGGAGATAGCTGTCTCCTTGTTGATGTGGTAGCTCAGAAAAATCAATTTGCCACTAATACTTGGGAGTGTTTCCTCTTTTAGTGATCTCTGGAGGAGGTCCTTTTAAATTTGAACAATTATTTTTAAGACATATTGGGCATTTTTCTGTAATAGATCTGACAACTTTGTCACACAAGCACTCAGTTTTTGAGTCTGTAGACTGCTCGCCATAGCATCGATTCCTTAGTGGGTCTGCTGGTGTTTCTCCTTTACCATTTGTGCCATCAGTTGTGATGGAAATATGACCTGGTTATTGGGAGTTACCAGCCACACACCCTCTTTATTCTGGGCTTTTAGGTAAGTAGCTAATTTTAAATTTGCCTGACTATACCCAGGGCTACCTTCAGGAAGTGAAATCACTTTCTCAGGTATTAATGCTAGGATGCCTTGTTGTGCAACCTCTCAAGCAGCTTTATCAGCAAGTCTATTTCCTACTCAAATTTGGGAATCCCCATGCTGGTGTGCATGTGTAGCATGGCCACTTCTTTGGGCAGTTGAATAGAATCAAGGAGGAACAGTATTTCTTGTTTCTATTTAATTGGAGAGCCTTGTGCTGTTAATAGGCCTTTTTCCCCTCCATATATCCCCATGGGCATGGACAGAGCTAAAAGCATATTTCAAATCAGTCCATATGTTTACTATTTTTCCTGCTGCCACTTCAAGGCTCTTCGTAGTGCTGTGGGTTCTGCCCTCTTTGCTGAGCTGTCCATGGGCAGCAGTGCAGTTTCTATTATTTTTAGTTGACGAGATTACTGCATAGCTGGCTTTTCATCTTCTTGCACAAGGCTACCTCTGTCTGTAAGGAAATCTTCTGGATCTTCAGTGTGTACACCTTGTAGGTCTGATCAACCAGCAGAAACCTTCTCAATTGGCTGTAAGCAGTCATGGGTCAATGGCTCTTCTCCTTCCATTGGGGTGTTCAGGAATTGGACTGGACTTAGCCCTGTGGTTACTTTAATTCCCAAATTTGATGCTTCAGCATTTGACTCGGGGAAAGCCAATGCCTCCCCTTTTTGTCCTGATACAGCGTGCAAACTGTGCACTACTGTCTTTTGTCCCAAAGTAAATTTCCTGGCCTCTTGGATGAGAATAATCTCAGCTGTGGGTAACAGGCATCAGGGCCACCCATGGCTGACTTTTTCAAAAAGTACCCCACAGGCCTCTTGAAGTCTCCTACCTTCTGAGCCAGAACTCCAAGGGTGAGGGGCTGTTGTTTATGCACAGAAAGTTCAAAGGTTTTGTTAAGTCTGGAAGTCCCAAGGCATGTGCAGACATCAGGGCCAACCATAGGTGACAGAATGCATGTTCACCCTTGCGAGTCCAAATCAAAGGTCCTTCCAAGGCCTCCTTTAAAAGCTCATACAATGACTTGACCAAATGTCTGTAATCTGAGACCCACAATCTGCATCATCCAGCCAAACCTGAATATGCTATTAAATCCTGGGCAGTCACAGGCTAGAGTATGTGGTAGATGGCTTCTTCTCTGTGCATTCCCAGCCTCCACTGTTCCGGTTCTGATTCACATCCTAGGTAGGCAACTTGCTGCCTCATGATTGAAGCTTTTTCCTGAGATACTTGGTAACCTCCTTGACCTAGGAAATTTAGAGCTTTCACAGTAAATTCCATACATGTTTCATTAGTTTCAGCTGCTAGTAAGATGTCTTCAGCATACCGCAGGACCAACTCTTCTGGCTTCTCTTTTTCCAGACCTCTAATTCTTTTGCCAATTGGTTCCCCAAAATCGTTGGACTGTTTATATCCTTGCAATAACACAGTCCAGGTAAGCTGAGTCTTCTGACCAGTTTGGGGATTTTCCCATTTAAAGGAAAAAATGCCCTAACTTTGCTTATCAAGAGGTATGCAAAAGAAGGCATCCTTCAAATCTATCACTTTAAACCACTAGTGATTTTCTCTGAAATTTTCTATTAGGCTCTTGATTTCCCTCCTATCTTCTAATTTTAAAGGATGCAATTTCTGCCTTACTGGTCTTGATACAGTTTTTAGGGTAACACTTACAGGCTGAGCTTGTTTGGAATAGCCTGGAGTTCCACTGGCTCAAACCAGGGATGTTACTGCATTTGCTACTGCTTCTTGGTATTCCTCCAGAGTTGTCTTGTTCTGGTGTTCCCTGCAACATAAAAGTCCTTCCCTTGATGGCTTTAGTCTCAGGTACCAATAATGGTATTTCTCTTTAAATACAATCTGAGCCTCCATTTTGCTTAACAGGTCTCTTCCTAAAAGAGGAACCAGACACTCAGGCATATATAACAATTGGTATATTAGCCACTGTTTTATGAATTTAATGGGGTTAAAGAATGTTCATTTTTCCACTTTTCCTGTTTCACCACCAACATTTGCAGTTTCCTGGCTTAATTTTCCCAGGTTTATATTAAATACCAAGTAAGTGGGCAATGTGTTTATTAAAAGGCCAATTTTCCTCTTCCCTAGCCCTATTGTAACCAGGGATTCAGCTGCGGATTCTGCCCCTGGTCCCCTTCATTCCTGAAGTAGGGGTGGGTCTGTTCCCTCTGCTCTCTCTACCCCTGGGGACATTCCTGTTTCCAGTGCCCAAACCATCTACAATATGCATATTGATTCAGTCCTGGGCACTCAAACCCCTTTATTGACAAATGGAGTGCCCACATGGCACAGAAAAAAAGGGGTAAATAAATTCTAGATATTGAACTGTCAGACCTTAGTCACTCCCCCCCCCACCCCGCCTCCCCGCACCAACAGAACAAAACACCCACAATTCTACAGAAAATAAAAACCCACAACAGCTGGCAACATGCCAGGACAAGGTTTTTAGGGTTTTTTTCACTGTTTCAAGGAAAAAAACTTAAAAACCAAGGGGTTCACACAGAAGCTTAAACAAAAGCAGATGGAAACCTGGTGAATCCCTGATGTTGGTCTCCTTTTCACAGCAGATGAAGCAGGTGGATTTGGTGTCCTTTCTCTCACTGGCCTGGATATTCTGAGGTCAGGGGCCAAGATGGAGCAGCCTTCTCTGGCTAGTTCTTCTCATTCTCTCTGATCTCAGATCAAAACCAAACTGTACAGTTCTCTCTGGAGAAAGCTATCAAGTGATCACTGTCACAGCCTCTCCAAGCCCAAGGAAAGGGAAAAAACCCTCTTGCCTAAGCTAACAGAAGCCAATCTAGCTAAGCAAAAAAGAAAAACAGAATGCAGTCTGCACAACAACACAGATGCCCGGAGAGTGATGTTTGAAAAAGCCCATGGAAGAACCCCAAGGCTCACTCTCTCACTCCCCACCTTAAAGGTACAGCAATCACTTTGGGCATAAAACAGATGATCAGGGAATAGACTATAATCATAAAATCACCCAAGACACTGGTTTACTTTTAAACCAGTACAGCACCAAAAAATGAAGTTACTTGAATGTAACCAAGGAATAACAGTATGGGGTTTTTGCAAATGTTGCTCGTATTTGGATGTAAGAGGAGTAGGCATTTTAAACATGCATTGATGGCCTATTCCAGACAATATGGGATACCACTGGCTTTGCAGAAATTAAGCTAGAAATTTTTAACTCCATAAATGGAAAGGAATATGCACCTGTAGTTGGGGAATATTTGGACTGTAGTTCCAGAAAAGTTCTCAAAAGGATATTTGGCTACTCCAACTTGTTGCCTACATGGTGCTGATCAGTATTGTTAGGGTACTAGATAACTTCAGTTTCATCAGTGATTGTTGCATTTTTGATGTCTTATAAGTTTCTTTTTGCAGACTGCTATAAGTTTGTTGCCAGCAGATTTTACTGAAAGATTTTCCCCACTGACTTTTTCCTCTTTCCCTGGGTATAGTTTCTAGGGATCTCCCTGAAACCAGGATAGTGGAAGGAATAAGGGTGGTAATGTGTGATATGTATGCTTATTTGGGTTCTGGTGATACCTGGACCTGTAAGGTTATGGCTCTGAAAGACAAGCCAGCCTTAACCGAACTTATTTTCAAGCCAAGCTTACAAGTCCAACAAGTATGAAAAATAGTTCTGTAAAATCGTCTAACATTCAAAAATGCTGAACCTCACCAAAGAAGACTGTTATATTGAGTGTCTTCAGTATCAATGTAGATGTAACCACAAGTATGTATTATATCACCATCTTCATAAGCTGTTGAAATCCAGGTGGGGCAGTGTTATCTCCTCCATGACTCATCCCTGATAACTCCCTGTGGGGAGTTATCTTCTGCTTAATGGGCCATTGAGTCTCACTGCATGACTGATAAAATTACATCTTCCCATTGTGAGATGCTCTGCTCAGGGGGAGGAGCCAAGAATTCCTACTGGATATAAACTGAGCTGTGGAACACCACAGGCAGCTTTACCTACTAGACTCCCAGAGGACAAGAGCCAAAGTAACCCCCACGGAAGCTGCAGAGGAAGACCAGACCCTTCTACAGGATCACTGCTCTAAGGGAACTACACCTGTCACTCCAGGAGGACTGCTGCCACCATTTAATGGGACTGCTGCCACCACCCTGACCCACAGGCTGTCAGGTTGTGTCCTAAATCTGTCAGTTTAAACCAGTGTTTTCTGCATTTATTTTTTAATCAGCAGCACATGATGACGGAGGAGAGCAGTGTCTGCAGATTTGTGTTCAAGAAGCGGGTGCGAGCCGCAGGCAGCAACCGGCGGAAATGGCCCGGCAGTGAGCAGGAGCAGGACAGCAGTGGGGAAGAGGGCAGCACCGTGGTGCAGAAGAAGTTGCCCAGGGACATCCCCAACCCCATGATCCAGAAGACTAGGTTCTGCATGAGGGAGAGGCTGGAGTATGCACCAAGCAGTAGCGAGGATGAGGATCCTGCCAAGGAAATTTGGGTCACCTACAAATCAACCAGGTCGGCAAAACCTGTTGGCCCAGAAGACATGGGGGCCACAGCAGTGTATGAACTGGACACGGAGAAGGAGAAGGATGCCCAGGCTATCTTTGAACACAGCCAAAAAATCCAGGAGGAGCTGAGAGGAAAGGAAGATGATAAAATTTATCGTGGCATTAATAACTACCAGAAGTATATGAAGCCCAAGGACACATCAATGGGAAATGCCTCCTCAGGAATGATCAGAAAAGGCCCCATGCGTGCTCCGGAGCACCTGCGGGCCACAGTGCGCTGGGACTACCAGCCTGACATCTGCAAGGACTACAAAGAGACTGGGTTCTGTGGCTTCGGGGACAGCTGCAAATTCCTGCACGACTGCTTGGACTACAAGCACGGCTGGAAGATTGAACAGGAGCTGGACGAGGGCCGCTACAGCGTCAATGACAGTGGAAACTATGAGGTGAGCAGTGATGAGGAGGACATGCCTTTCAAATGCTTCATCTGCAGAGGTTCCTTCCAGAACCCCGTGGTCACCAAGTGTCGGCACTACTTCTGTGAGAGCTGTGCCCTCCAGCACTACCGCAAATCCCAGCGCTGCTATGTCTGTGAGAAGCAAACCAACGGGGTCTTCAACCCTGCCAAAGAGCTCATGGCAAAACTGGAAAAACACAAAGGGGAGGAAGAAGAGGGGCAACAGTCATGACATGAAGAGGATCCAAAGCAGCAGAACAAGTTCTGTACATAACTGAATGAAACTTTTGTAAAAGGGGGAAAATTAGTGTGGGGTGTGTGTAAACCTCCCACAAAAGACTAAAGTCTTGGGTGCTCTCATGTTTTTCACTTGCATTCCACATGACCCAGGATGCTGACAGTTTGTCAGATGCAGAATGTTGTCAACAATGGCAAGACAATATCCATCACTCTACTTGAACCCCAAGACTTAAACATTTGAGACACATCAGTAGCAGAAGGATGTGTGTTTTTAATTGAGATGGTTTTGAGTTGGATAGTTTCTTATTTGTAGTGTTGAGTTGCAATTTGTAGATATATTTGGGATATGGGGACTTAAGGATTTTATCTATTTAAGGACATGGGTCACCAACCTAAACTAAGACAAAATATTTCTTCTGTTCCTTTTTTCTGACAGTTCTGAAGTTGAATTGTTTTTTGTTTGTAGTGTTAAGTTTTAATTTGTAATTTCTAAGTAATGAGCCTGCAGCCTGTTAGCATGGAAAATTGTATTACTGGTGATCTTGTTTGACAGCTCCTGGACAATACATGGGATACATCCCTGCCTGGGGGGTTGGGCTTGTCCAGTTGGTTGGACAGCCTTATTTGACCTGGGCTTATCATCTGTGACATCATGCTGTCTGTCATCCTCTCTGTCACACTTCTGCTGATCTGAAGCTGCCCCCCAAGCTCAACCAGCCTAGAAGGAAGCCAGTCCCTGAGTGAACAAAGATAGGCTGGATTCAAATCTACACAGGGACCCTCAGCCATTGTCATTCAGCCCTAAATGCAGATATATTATTCGTCAGAGAGCTGGTCTGTGCTAAGACCTCAATGAATCACATGTGTAAGCTTGGCGAATTTGAAGCTTCTATAAAAGGAGCTGTGAGAATAAACTTGAGGCTGTTTGTAACAAGGACCTTTGAGAGTTGTATGCTTTGTATGTCAGTCACTTTTCCCTTTTTAAACAGAGAATGGGGGAACTGTCACAGCAACACCTGGCCTGTGGGCTGTACACATAAATTTGCCATAACAGACCTTAATTCGACCAGCCTAGCTGTTACAGAGTAGAAGTAAATGAGTCTCCAGGACAAGATAATCACAGGTTGGATTTGAACTCAAACAGGAACCTCAACCAATCCCATTCAAGCCTGAATGCAGACAGCTGTCTGCAGTGAGGCCAGTGAGCTGACCTTGACCAATCAGATGTGTAAGCACAGGAATTTTGAAACCCCTATAAAAGAATTATTGAGAATTTTTTGAGATTATTTTTAAGTGTAGCAAATTAGCATAGTTGACAAGAATCCCCAGTTAGATGTACAGCTACTGAAGTATTTCCCCCTCTTGGTTTGGCCCCCTACTGAAGCCTCCCCTTTGCTTCTAGCTCCACATTGTTTATACATAAATACATGGGAAAGTGGAAAGGCTTTGGTTCACTGAAGCAGCAAAATTAGAATAGGTTTCCAGGAATGTGTTTGTCTAACAAAATACTGGAGTTAGCAGAATAAACTATATAACTATACAATAAAAGTCTATAGAGCTACATATATATGAAAAATTTATAAAAAGCAAAAATATTTTGGCATCAGTGGTATAATTGGATAATGAAAATAAATTACTAGTGATAGTATAATTTGCTATCCTCTATTATACATATGTGAAGTTATATAAGTGAATATCAAAAGTGGGTTTGAGCCTTGGTGCCAGGTTAAAGGTATAAAATGCAATTGCATGATGAATTCTAAAGTCTTCAGTACACACACAAGTTTGGTTTTAGTTGCAAAAGCTAAGACAAGAGTTTTGTTGGGGAAATTAGGGTTCCTTCTGTAGGAATTCACAGAAATTTGATTTGGTATAAGGGATATACTAAATCTTGCAATTGCCTGGGTGAATTGTGAATTTTGCAGCTGTGGTTTTGTGGGGTTGAACTCCCCTCTTGTGCCTTTTTGCATGGTTTGTTATGGAATAGCCAGAATTGGCAGGTCTGAGTCCTAAAGCCAATTCTACAGCTCTTGCCCGGCAGGGTTCAGCCCCTTCTCTGCTGTTTCATGGAAGCATTGAGTCTCAACTGTGGGTAAAAGAGAAATATAGAGGAATTACAGGTTTGAGTGCTGCAGGGTACGCTGTGAGTTTGTTAGGAATATGTGTGTCTGCATGTGTACAGGAATAGGTTGTCTGTGTTTAGTCTCACCAGCACTGAGGCATTGAAACAGGAACGCCTCAGATATAAAATATCTTTTATTGAAGAAGTGTTTGTCTTAGGTTGCAATGCAAGATGTAACCAAAAGCATGCATACTCTTACCATCTGTTAAAATCAGGTGGGGCAGTTTTCTTTATCTCTTCCAGGACCCATCCTCCCTCCAGGGTGATATCTTCTGCCTAATGGGCCATTAAGTCTCACTGCATGGCTGATAAGAACCACATCATCCCATTGTGAGATGCTCCGCCCAGGGGGAGGAGGCAAGAAGTCCTACCTGGATAAAAGTCGAGTTGTGGAAAGCCAGAGTCAGCCTTCTCTGCTGGATTCCCAGAGGAAGACGAGACCTGCACTGGACCTGCAGAGTGAAACTCCACTGTCCTCCAGGATCACAGAACCACAGCTGCCACTGCAGGAGGACTACAGCCACCATTTTTTTGGGACTGCTGCTGCCACCTTGACTCACAGGGTATCAGGTTGTATTTTGACTCTGTTAGTGTTTTTAGTACTACTGCATTTTATTTTAAGTTTCCTAGTAAAGACCTGCTATTCCTATTCTCATATATTTTCCTGACAGCATGGCAGTGCTGCTGGAGACCACAATGGGTGACCTGGTCATTGACCTGTACACAGAGGAGCGGCCCCGTGCTTGTCTGAATTTCCTGAAGCTCTGCAAAGTCAAGTACTACAACTATTGTCTTATTTATAATGTACAGCGGGATTTTATTATACAAACTGGCGACCCCATGGGAACTGGCCATGGAGGGGAATCTATATTTTGTCAACTGTATGGTGATCAAGCCAGATTTTTTGAGGCAGAAAAGGTGCCCAGAATCAAACACAAGAAGAAAGGAACTGTGTCAATGGTGAACAATGGCAGTGATCAGCATGGATCACAGTTTCTCATTACCACAGGGGAAAACCTGGATTACCTTGATAGTGTACATACAGTATTTGGAGAAGTGACAGAAGGCATGGATGTATTAAAGAAAATTAATGAAACCTTTGTAGATAAGGATTTTATCCCATATCAAGATATCAGGATAAATCATACAGTAATTTTAGATGATCCCTTTGATGATCCACCTGGCTTGTGTGTTCCTGATCACTCACCAGAACCTACAAAGGAACAGCTTGACAGTGGCAGAATAGGAGCAGATGAAGAAATTGATGACATGAGAGGATGGTCTGCAGATGAAATAGAAGAAGTTCAGGCCGAAAAAGAAGCAAAAAGTCATGCTATTCTTCTGGAAATGGTGGGAGACTTACCAGATGCAGACATAAAGCCACCAGAAAATGTGTTGTTTGTTTGTAAGCTGAATCCTGTGACCACAGGCGAAGACCTGGAGATAATATTTTCACGATTTGGTCCCATTAAAAGTTGCGAAGTGATCCGAGACTGGAAGACCGGTGAATCTCTTTGTTATGCTTTCATTGAGTTTGAAAAGGAGGAAGACTGTGAGAAAGCCTACTTCAAAATGGACAATGTGCTGATAGATGACAGACGGATACATGTGGATTTTAGCCAGTCTGTTGCAAAGATTAAATGGAAGGGAAAAGGTGGGCGGTATACCAAGGAAGAATTCAAGGACTATGAGAAGGAAGGTGACAAAACTTCGAAATTTGCTCTGAAAGAAAAAGTAAAATCAAAGCAAGATGGCAAGTATGACCTTGTGCTGGATGAGGATGTAGAGAAGTCACACTTGGCCAAAAGACAGAAGAAAAAGCACCACCAGTGTGAAGAAGATGACAAGAGGACCAAAAAATCTAAGGATTCTGACCGAAAGCACAAAGAATGCTGTAGGAAGAGGACAAGGGATGTGAAGAAAGACAGGCATCAAAACCGTAGCCATTCTCAGGAGAGAGATTACACTTACAGTAGACAAAAAAACCAAAAAACAAGTACAGATGAAAGAAAAAGCAGAGGGGAACTAAAATAATTTACCTTTTTTTCTTTTTTTTAAAGAAAAAAAGGAACAGAGCTGCAGCAGCTAAGCTTCAGTCTGTAGGCAGAAACATTTTCTTGTAATTTTGTTTCCTCCTTTCCATTAGGAAACAACTCCTTAACTCCTTCCTAATGGGAAGGAGATGTGTGTTGTTGTTAGTTACTGTGTGTTTTGATCTGTCCCCTTTTCACGGAGAAGATAAGTTCTTGTGAAGTCATCTTCCTAACTGATATTAATAAATGTTTGCTTGTAGGTATTTAGGGAAAGCCTTCCAGTCAAGGTTCAGGCTTTGGCCAAGCCCTGGTCCTGGCTGTCTGCGAATTATGTGTGGATATTCTCAGTTCAGTCAGAGAGAAAATGGAGAGTTTCTAACCAGGCAGAAGCCTGGGAAACAGCTGAGAAGGGATGTAAATAATTCTTTATCTCTCTTGTTGTTCATATTGTTTATAGATAAGTTCTGTCACTGAGCATGATTCACTGCACACCAATGGTGGGAAATGTTTTTACTCTAGGACCAATAGAATTGGTCTGGACGATACTCTGTATTGTATTTATTGCATTTGAAATAAATCAGAGTTCTACTCTCAAGCCTTCTGAATTGGAGTTCTTTCATACTGTCCTGCCTTAACAGAGTCAGATTTGCCATCAGACCCACTGTTTCTATACTAAAAATGCAATCAAGTCACTTTGACTTGCTGATTTAATCTTATAAAAGCTGGACTTCCATTCAAGGTAAACTTGGAAACCTTTCCTGGGAAACATTCTCCAGGTTCTTGCTGTGAAATGGGAAGATTCCTCTCCACAGGAGGAATTTCTGCTGGAAGCTGCCAGACACCTGAACAATCCATGATCACTTCATAAGGACATTAAGAAAGCGTATTGTTGAATGTGTGATAGAGTAAAACACCATATAAAGAAATACTGTGTCTTGAAGTGCATAAAAACATCTTGTTTCTCTCAATAAACTTCTCAGTATCACTGTGGGTCTGAGTCCATTCCTTTGTCATTACATGCATACACACACTAGTAAAGAACTGTTATTACTTTTCTCATATCTTTGCCTGAAAGCCCTTTAATTTCAAAATTAGAATAATTTGGTGGGAAGGGGGTGTAGTGGTTTTGGCTTGCCAATTGGACTTGACAACCCTCTGGAATGATGTGTCTTGGTTTAACACGGAATGGAATTTTCTCAGAAGGAAGAGGGTCAAGCCAGTCAGTGATTGTGGTTGGATATTGACATTGGGCTGACCAGTTGAAGGCTGGACACGCCTCTGAGAACACAGAGGGGTTAAAAGCCAGAACTCCCAGGAGAACTGTCTCTCTTTGGTTCTGGTCAGAGTGCAATGCAGACTCTTCCTCCCCCTCAGCCAGGTGGCTGGGTGGGAGAGGGGAAGCCCATGGCCTGACTGAGGTAAGTCCAAAGGGTGGAAGGACTGGAACCAGGCTGGCCCCCTGCAGATGGAAGGGTGGAGAAAAATCTGGGATGTCTGCATTCCCCCCCCAGAGTATCTCTGGAGAGAGGGGGAGACGGTGGCAGTCTGTCAGCAGTGCACCGCAGGGAAGGAGAAGAGCAAGGAGGCAAAGGAAGGTGCCCAGCATAGGAGCCAGAGGTCTGGGCAGAGAGTCCGACTGTCCGTCTGGGGAATTTAGATTTTTAAACCCTTCTTGGATGATGAAAGCTTTGTGAAATATTACTCGTCCTGGATTTGAAAGAGAAGAAGAGAGACAGTCTGGGACCCGAGATGTTAGAAGGAGAAATTCTAGGTGGGAGGAGATTAATGGAATGGCTTTTGGCTGGACTTTTTCTTCTTAACCATAGACTGAACAAATCCTCGTCTCCAAGAGAGACTACATTTTAGGGGGATGTCTGGTGAGCCAAGAGACGTGTTTCAGTGACTACCATCACAGGAGTGGAGTGAACAGAGAAGAGTTGAGGGTGTGGTGATGTCCAAGTTGTGTCTCACCGCGGTTCGTTGGAATTGGGGGAGGAGGTTCAATGTAAATAATTTTTCCCCCAAAGGCCACAATGAACAAAGGATGAGCAAGAGATTGGTAGGAAACATATCCAGGACAGCTGACCCTAACAGACCAAAGGGATATTCCCAGAGTCACAGAATGGCTGAGGTTGGAAGGGACCTCGAGAGGTCTGTAAGGACTTAAAGAGCACAGTTGCCTGTCCCAAACACTGTCAAGATCACAGTGGAAGGAACTTGCCATAAGATAAACCACAGCAGGAACTTGAGATAAGCACAGAAGAGAGACATTTGTGACAGAAAGGTGCTCATTCCAGGCCTGGCAGAGGTGAGATCTGGTTAGCACAGGCAAACAGGACTGAATACATATTCCAAATGAAATTCATTGCCTCTGATGTTATAATAAAATAAACATAGTATATTAACAAAGCAACTTTGATATCTCTCCCCGGCCTTAAAAAGGCCATCACAATGAGCAAAAGTTCCCTATATGTATGGAAATAGATACAGGGTAAAGTACAACATACATTTGATGATGATCAGGGACTTTCTGTAGCCCAATACAAAAATGTTTTAGAAAAAAATTGTAATTCCAGCTTCTCTCTCTCACCCCACACTTTGTGCCAAAAGATATGCTGGTTTCTAAGTAAGCTGGTGGGTGAATAAGCCCCACTCAATCACATTATGAGAGATTTCAGGCTGGAGTTACCTGTGTCAGAGACTGGGAAAGCTGATCTATTTCAAAACATCTTGGGAGTTGGAATGTGTGGTAGGGGGTGGGTCAGACCTTGCTCTGGCAAGGTGGTGCCCTGTCCCCATACACACCAGCTCCACAGACAGGCTGAGAAAGTTGGGGATGTTCTGGGGAGACCTTGCAGCAGCCTTCCAGTGCATTAAGGGAACCAACAAGAGGGCTGGAGAGGGACTTTTTGTCAGGGCATGTACTGACAGGACAAGGGCAAATGACCTTAAGCAGAAGCTCTACAACAGGGAGCTGCAACTAATCATTCTATGATTCTACAAAAAAATATGCAAACATAAAGTGTATCTAGGTATAAATAAAATACATTTACAAAATATAGTTGTACATTTCTTTATATATAATTCCTCTGCATAGATAAAATGTATCTATATATATCCAATATCTATATAATTGTATTATATATATATATACATATATATATATATATACATACATACATACATACATACATACATACATACACACACACACACAGACACACACACACATATATATATATATATATATATATATATATATACACACACATGTAGGGACAGTGTTTGTGGTGATTGGGGTGGGGCTGTGGCCCAGCCTCATCCCTGACTGGCTCCAGCTGTGCAGGACAGGTGAGCAGCATTGAAGGGAACAGCCATGGAGTGCCCAGGGGCACAAACCAACCCCAGAGGGAGCAGAGGGCACACAGGGGAAGTGCATCAACATCAGGGCTATAAAAGGCTGGCCTAAAGAGCGAAAAGGCTAGATGCTTGAAGACTTCTGAAATGGAATGGTGTTACTCTGCATGGGTTGAAGCTTTCTGATATTGTATGGTGATACTCTGTGTATTGTGGCTGTCTCAACTATGAAATACACACACATATATATATGTTGGAACTCTGATGGCTGAAGCATTTGAGCTTTCTGAATTTAAGGGTGCCAACCCTCAAGTAAATACCTCATTTGACCTGAGACCTTGGAAAAGGCTTCCAGAATTGAGTGACAGCACAGAAACAGTGTGTGTGTAGTTTGGATAGTATTGTGTGATCTCACAGGGTGAAAAAACTTAGATTTGGGATTTTAGTGTATGGTGATGTATGGGATCCAAGATGGAGAAATTTGGATGTGGATTAGATGGGTTTTTTTGCACTTTCTTCTTTATGAATTTGGGTGGTTTTCTCTAACTGGGAGAAAGATGTCTATGTTGCAGGTTTTGGGTGATCACAATTGCATTAAAAGTGTAAATAATACAGGTGTCAACTGTCTGTTGGGTAATTGGGACTTTAAGTAGCCTTGCTTGACTTGTTAGAGAGAGCTCACATCTCGCGAGTTTGTAATAGATAAGGATAATAAACTTCAGAGTGAGGCTTCAAAAACATGGTCTGAGTTTTATTTGCCCTGACCCTGGAGCAAGAAAGAGCCTGGTATTCCAACGTATATACACACATGTACCTATATATATGTATATATATACATAAATGTTTAATTTTTCTCTATGAACAAAATGAAATGGGCAGCCAATCTAGCATGGTGGTGCATTTCCTCCCCTATGTCCCCTCCTGCCCCCATGCTGCACTATGATCAGACCAATGCCTATTAGGCCTTGGCCTGGATGGACAGCACCTGGGCTCAGCTCCTCCTGAGCTTATCACTGCTCTGAGGAACTCATGCTGTCTAACGAGCTCCTGTATTTTATGACTAAAGCCCACTGTCTTGTTGTCCTATAAACAGTGGTCCAAAATGGGACCTTTTGAGCCTTTCTGGACTGCAGAGGCTGTGGCCAGCAACCTTCCTCTGAGTGGGGCTTCTCAGCGAGTGAACTCTCAAGTTTACTGCACTCATGGAATCCCTGAAGGATGATGAATACTTGGCTGAGATCTCCACTCTTCAAGGCTCAACCCTAGGCTTGTTGAGAAGATGCAAAGTGAAGTGACTACTTCACTACCTTTGAGGGGAAATTTTTTGCAGGTACCTTGTACAGACTCTTTATGTCTGTGTGCATGCAAGTGTGCATATGCTATAGCAAGTGTGGGAGAAATGCTTGTCACAACTACAGCTGCTCTGAAGCTGCACAGGTAAATTTGGCCATAACAGAAACCAAATGGCTAGCCTAGTTTGTAAAGAAGTTCCCAGGTGACATTCTCCTATTGGAAAATGTATCTGTTTAAAATTTTGTATAACTTTAGCCAGAGTTGCTCACTTTTGCCCTGGAGAAAGAGAATTGAAGTTTCTTTCCAGGGCATTGTTTATCTATGTGAGGCCTGATGAACTCAGTATATCAATAGACTGGGAATAGCCACAAAGAGATAAAGGCCATCAACAGAATATCAGCAGCCATCTAGCAACATCTGCCCCGGGACTTTGCCTCTGTCACAGTTGGAGACACATCCTGAAAATCCTCATAAGAAAATCAAGGAATGAAAATCTAAATAATATCAGAAGCAAAGAAATTAGTTCCACTAGGACACCAAATATAAGAACTTTGCAACCTAGTGCCAATCAACGCTGACCCAATTCATTTCTATGAGTTTTGACTGTATAAAACATCTGAAAAATCTTGTAAAAACAGTGTGTGATGGAATGATTCTCTCTGCACACCTGGGCTATGTGTGTGGATGAGATGGTTTCTGTGGTACATCCTGGCCAGATAATAAAGTAATGCCTAGATTCTCTAACTTTAAAAATATTGGAGGGTGTCTTAGGTTGTAATGCAAGATGTAACCAAAAGTATGCATACTCTTACCATCTGTTAAAATCAGGTGGGGCAGTTTTCTTTATCTCTTCCAGGACCCATCCTCCCTCCAGGGTGATATCTTCTGCTTAATGGGCCATTAAGTGTCACTGCATGGCTGATAAGAACTACATCATCCCATTCTGAGATGCTCCGCCCAGGGGAAGGAGCCAAGAAGTCCTACCTGGATATAAGTTGAGATGTGGAACACCACATCAGCCTTTTCCCACTGGATTCCCAGTGGAAGACGAGACCCATCTACACCATCACTGGACCTTTAGAGGAAAATTCCACCCTTCTACCGGATCAGAGCTCCAGCAGAACCACAGCTGTCACTGTAGGAGGGCTGCAGCCACCATTTTTTGTTTGTTTGTTTGTTTTTCCCTGCAGCTGTGATTCCAACATCTTTAAGCACTTTAATATTTTGAAGTACGATAGGGCTGTAAGTGAATTGCTGTTTAGTAATACTTCTGAAGGGGGTGGGATCTCGACAGGCACAGGGTTGGAAGTGGGATCAGGAAGGGACTGGTGCCATGGGGAAGTTGGATTTCCTCAGCCCCAAGGCCATTGCCAACCACATCAAGTCCAAGGGGCTGCAGAAGCTGCTCTGGTACTGCCAGATGTGCCAGAAGCAGTGCCGCGATGAAAACAGCTTCAAGTGTCACTGCGCGTCCGAGTCCCACCAGAAGCAGCTGCTGCTGGTTTCTGAAAATCCGCAGCAATTCATGGACTACTTCTCTGAGGAATTCCAAAAGGATTTCCTGGAATTGCTCAGGAGGCAATTTGGAACAAGGAGAGTCCTCAATAATATTGTGTACAATGAGTACATCAGCCATCGGGAACACATCCATATGAATGCCACGCAATGGGAGACACTCACTGATTTTACAAAGTGGCTGGGGAGAGAAGGGCTTTGCAAGGTAGGTGAGACTCCTAAAGGCTGGTACATTCAGTACATCGACAGGGACCCAGAGACCATTTGCAGGCAGCAAGAACAAGAGAGGAAGAAGAAACAGAACCTTGATGATGAAGAAAAAAATGCTAAATTCATTGAACAACAGGTTAGAAGAGGTTTGGAGGGGAAAGATGTGGAAATGCCAGTCTATACTGAATTGAACAGAGAAAACAAAGAAGAAAAAGTTAAATTTAAATTAAACAAAGGAGCAAGTACTTCAGTTGCAGCATCTTCTAAAACAAGTGTCCTTGGACAAAATGCACTGAAGATGGTGGAGGGTGCAGTGAAAAAAAGACAAGCAGCTCATTCTTCTGGTCAGCCCAAAGAGAAAAAGAAGAAATCTGCACTTGATGAGATCATGGAGCTTGAAGAGGAGAAGAAAAGAACATCTCGAAGAGACTACTGGTTACAGCCTGAAATAATTGTAAAAATTGTAACAAAAAAGCTAGCAGAGAAATACCACAAGAAGGCAATTGTTAAGGAAGTGATTGACAGATACACAGCAATTGTGAAGGTGATTGATTCTGGGGACAAACTGAAGCTTGATCAGACACATCTAGAAACTGTAATACCAGCACCAGGTGAGAAAGTGCTGGTATTAAATGGTGAGTACAGGGGAAATGAAGGCATTTTGGAATCCGTCAATGAGGAAAGGCTTTCAGTGACAATAACCATCAACTCAGGACCTCTAGAAGGGCACAGAGTCAAAGATATCCAGTATGAAGATGTTTCCAAACTTGCCTGAGGTACTAAATCATTCATCAGAGAGGATTTGGATTCTCAAAACCTTCTCTCTGACATCTTTCAGACACAAGACTTGGTAGCATACTAAATCTTAAATGAGTCCTTTGCTAAATTGTTATATCTAAGTTATAAGTTAAGTTATAAGTTATAAATTTTGTTAAGTTTAAAGTGCTGTTAAATGTTGTAAAGTGCTATTGAACCTTTAGGTCATAATCCTTTTTATTCTTACCCCTTTATCCCTTTGTCACACCCCCCTCCCACGCCCCTTACCTCCACATAAATAGTTTTCAGTTTATCTTGGTTTGGATTGATTGACTCTGGATTTTTTTTTTCTTGCTTTTCCTCCGTGTGCTTTCACCATCTAATAAGCAGTAGAGTGAACCTTGCAAGTGATTAATGTTATAAATTGAAATATTTGCTTTCATTTTTGTGTTTGTTTTTGCAAGTTATTATTGATCACAATTATTTTAATATAGTATTATTTGTAACCCATTTTAACTGCATTATCATAGTATAATCTGCCAGTTTTTGCAGCCAGTGCTCTGGCCATGTGTAGTTTATAAGTAGTTTTATTATAGCTTAGAGTTTTGCATGATATTAAAATAGAAACTGTCCTGTTAAATACTTTTATTTGTGTAACTAACTCAAAGTTGTGAAATAGGTATGAAATAGCTATGTTGAGTCAATGTATTTGTGGGCTATCTTATCTGAATTATAACAGTGACAAGAATCAGGACACCAAGAGGAAGATTACTACTGCCTCTCCTGTTATTCTTTCAGAACAACAGAATGGAACCTCAGAACCTCGAGAAGAAATAAAATCTGTTCATTTAATCTACAGGATGACCTGCAGACAAGTTAAAGGTTAAATCCAAGCAGAAGAATTCTCAGAACATGTAAAATTCATGTTTGAATATATTTAACTTCATTCATATTTGTGGAAAACGCCAATCGCTTGCTTTTTAAAATTTTAAAGTTTAATAATAATAAAATAGTTATAAAAATAGTAATACTAATAGAGAAATAAAATTTAGAGTTAAGACAATTACAAGACAATAAAAAGCAAAGAATTACTGATGTCTGTGTGCTCTCAGGCACTTAAACCTGGAGAAGCATGCCTTGTGAACAAAGGAATAACCTTAAAAGCAATAGCCTGTTGCATATTCATATATCTCATACATTATGCATAAATTCCTTGCAAATTAAGAGCTCTTCTGTTTTTTGTTAACTTCTTCCCCTTAATCTTGGTGGTTCCATAAAGATGTAGAGGTGAGAGAATGTCTTTTCCAATAAGGAGACAGTAACTCTTTATGTGCCCTTTCACTGTTATCTCTGTGCAAGGAATTTCTTGATTATCTCATCTGTTTCTTGAGCTAGTTAAAAAGTATCTTACATAGCACAGTTTCTGTTTTAACATTGTGCTATAACCTAAAATATATATTTAGCACACTACTTAAGAGAATTAATACAGCATAACTTTCTAACATTACACATAGAATATTCATTGTAATATTTGCAAAAAGCCAGTGATAAAGTATGCATTTTTCGCAATGTATATCTAACCAATGTAATGAAAAGTATATAATAAAATTGTTTTGAGCTAATGGTGTGCTTTTGGCAGATTGCCGAGCAGCACTGGATATTGTCCTTTTTATCCCTTATTAAACTTCTACAAATTTTAAAGAGTGAGTGTTGTTCCCCATAATTAATTAGGAGTTAATTGCACATTGATGAAACAGACATGAAAAAAGACACCTGTTAGAAAGAAACAGCAGTCACACACAGCTCAGAACAGATATATTCCTGCATTAACCAGCACAACGAGGGCTGTACACATCCCCAACACCAGGTGCTGCTCATCTACAGCCTGGGCATGGCCTGGCAGGGTTCCAGATTGTTTTTAAGGGGGTTTTGTTTGTTTGTTTGTTTGTTTGTTTTTATTTTTTTAACTTTTAAAAAGTTTCAGTTCAACTACCAGCCCCTGTACGGCTGCAGGTTCACTCTCAAACTTCACTCTCTTGCATGCCACAGCCCATCCTGTTTCTCACAGGCCCAGCAGGGCTGTGCCAGAGGGAGGGAGCGTGCCCATTGGCATCCAGGGTTATGGTCTCAGCCGTGCAGTCTGAGTCACGGCGTTGGCACAGAGAAATGGATTTGTAAAGGATTCTCAAAACCTGACTGGAAGCTCACACAGCCTTGTACACGTGTATGCAAGCTCTGAGATAAAGTATGCTGATTTAGGAAGGCCATGGAATCGAGATTACGTTGTTGAGAGAGAAATTGAAGTAGAGACAAGTTTCAGAAGATGGCCTTGCAAAATGATCAGATATTTGAAGAATTAGAACTGTGAAAGATGCATTGCAGCAGGACCTCGTGGGGTAAACCAATAGGTGATTAGAAGTGTTAGCAGCATTGTTTGGCAAATCTAATAGGCTGAAAAACATTTTATAAGGTATTATCACCAGGAAATAGGGTGGCTTCTGATAGAATGGCGTTGAGTTTTACATCTCTTATGTCTCACTCTTCTACGAGACTGATAAAGGAGTAAAATCTTTAAAAATACCTCTCAGTTGCCCCTTCTCTGTAGAGCTGGGATTTTCCAACACATCACCCTCATGTCTCCCACAGCCAGCACCTGGGCTTTAGTGCCTGATGCCCTTGAGAGGAAAGTTAGTATCTTTACAAACAATTCCATGGGTGAAGGTATGGTGTTAACGGCTTTGAAATGGGTCTTAATGTCTCTGCTGCAGAAGGTTTGTTGCAGAGCCCAGACAGCTTGGCTCCTGAAGCAGACAAGGGTGTGCACGAACCTGAATTTCCCAACTTCGGGGTAAGATGACAGGTTCAAAGAGGGATACGTGGTAGGTGGTTCGGGTAGGCTTTACCTTCCTTGCACCTCAGCCAATGGGTACAGGAAGAGGGCAAAATGTGGCTGGGACTTTAGGATTAAAGGTGGCTGTACCCTCCAAAACCTTCCCAGTAGTCTCTCCCTTTTTTCAAATAAAGTCACAGGACTCCTCTGTCTCCTTTTTGGACATAAATCTCTGGCGTTTGTGGATTTTCCTGATTTTTCCTGACACCCTGAAGGACTATTTTCCCTAGACCTAGTTAAATACTATTAAGCACTAAATCAGGCATTTCTCACCAGTAGTGATCCTCACCCACGATAGACTGGGCAGCCTTCAGGCTGCGAGAAACTTCTTAATCCGATTTTTCTGCTACCTCCGCCCCATTCCCCCAGTTGGTTAACATTCATCACTTTATTCTTGGTGCAATGGCCACGTATTTCCATCCCTCAGGGACTGGATACCCTCAAGAGATGAGCTGCAGGAGAGGCACAGCCCAGTGCTGATGTCCCAGCACCCAGCCATCCCGGGAAGGGGCCTCCCGCCGCCTTCATCCCTTTCCTACGAGGCGCAGCCGGGAGAGGCTGAGAGGCTAAAGAGGCACCTCCCCACACCCAAACGCACCCCCAATTTCCCCGTCCCTTTCCCGAAGGACCTCCACGTCTTTCCCGATGGCGCGTCCCCGCCGTGCTCGCTGCAGCGCCTCTGCGAGCGGCCCGCGGCGATGGGAGCCCCTGCCCAGGGAGGCACCGCCGGGCCCGCATCCCGAGCCAGGGGAAGCGGCTGCCGGCCGGGCCAGATGGAGCCGGGCTCCGCGGGGCTGCGGTCTCAGCATCCCCGAACCACGGGGACAGCCCGGGGACAGCCCCCGCGCCAGAGCCCCGGCCCGCCCGGGGACCCGTGCCCGCTCCGGAGCGCTGTTTCCAGGGCATCCTTCCCCGTGCCCGCTCCGGAGCGCTGTTTCCAGGGCATCCTTCCCCGTGCCCGCTCCGGAGCTATGTTTCAAGGTGAATCTCTCCCTGTCCCGCTCCGGAGCGGTGTTTCCTGATTAATCTCTCCCTGTCCCGCTCCGGAGCTATGTTTCAAGGTGAATCTCTCCCTGTCCCGCTCCGGAGCGCTGTTTCCAGGGCATCCTTCCCCGTGCCCGCTCCGGAGCGCTGTTTCCAGGGCATCCTTCCCCGTGCCGCTCCGGAGCTATGTTTCAAGGGCATCCTTCCCCGTGCCCGCTCCGGAGCTATGTTTCAAGGTGAATCTCTCCCTGTCCCGCTCCGGAGCGGTGTTTCCTGATGAATCTCTCCCTGTCCCGCTCCGGAGCTATGTTTCAAGGTGAATCTCTCCCTGTCCCGCTCCGGAGCGCTGTTCCCAGGTGAATCTCTCCCTGTCCCGCTCCGGAGCGCTGTTTCCAGGGCATCCTTCCCCGTGCCCGCTCCGGAGCTATGTTTCAAGGTGAATCTCTCCCTGTCCCGCTCCGGAGCGCTGTTCCCAGGTGAATCTCTCCCTGTCCCGCTCCGGAGCGCTGTTTCCAGTGCATCCTTCCCCGTGCCCGCTCCGGAGCGCTGTTTCCAGTGCATCCTTCCCCGTGCCCGCTCCGGAGCGCTGTTTCAAGGTGAATCTCTCCCTGTCCCGCTCCGGAGCGCTGTTCCCAGGTGAATCTCTCCCTGTCCCGCTCCGGAGCGCTGTTCCCAGGTGAATCTCTCCCTGTCCCGCTCCGGAGCTATGTTTCCAGGGGATGCAGCCTGCAGCAGGCTGGGAGATATGCCTGGGGCTATAGCCCCCGCATGAGCTGAACCCTCATGGCTTTACTATCGAGTAAACCCCCATGGCCAGAGCTAGGAGGGGAGAACTGCGAGTAATCTTACGGCTCAGCAGGAGCTGGAACGCCGGGCGGTGCGGGGTCGGTCTGGGCTGCCATCGAGTCGGGACACTGTGATGGTCTGGTTGGCGGAAGGGTTACCCGGCGCCGTGGTCTCTTGGGCTCTTATAGGGTTCTTCTTGCTGAAAACATTTCTGTTAATCATTTCTACTGTCAAACAAAAAGATGTTCTCGTGAGAACTCGCTGCAGTCTTAGATAAAGGCAAGGCCATTCAGTTGGTGCAATCGCCTGTGCTGAGTGGGAGCTGACAAGAGACTTCTCACTACATTTTCTACATATTCGAGCTACAATTCATCCTGAGGCCCAGGGATGTGTGCAGGATGGAGACCGGGCTGTACCTGCACTGTAGCACACACCTGAACCTGCCGAGCCAGGACAGCTGCCCTGTGCAATGCTGACTCCTAAGTCTTCACTAGGCTGCTTGGAAATGCCTGTATAATGTGCTTATGCATTCTATTGTCATTTACGTGCATTCAAAAACAGAGTTTAGCTGCTTTTGGTGTATTCTTCAACAAGATACCCAGAGATTAGTATGTTTTCTTTATTTCTGCAATTATTACTACTAGGATTTTCTCTCTAGAAACATTTGTGTGCCAAGCATTGTAATTTTAACACATTGGACTTGAAAATAAATTAATGCCTAGTTAAATACCAGCTAAATGAATATTTTGTGCTGTCATAATATTTTTATTAGTTGGAACTACAGCAGTTAGCAAAAACATTCATGAGTTTGCCAGTGAAAATATGTTGACTGGGTTCTGCTTTCATTTCTGTGAGGGAGAGTAAACATTATTACCATGGATCTGTGAGAAGTTTATTTTGCTATGGCTCTTACTGGAACATTAATCTTTAAGCTTGCCTTTGTTAGGAGAAAGCAGAAAATATGTGAACTTCTAAAGAGCACTTCATTCATGACCACTTTTCATGAATCTTCATGTGTCTGAGATGACCTGTGATTCTAATGGTCTCTTTAGCTAATTCTCAGTCAGAAAGTGCTTCAATTAAAATAAGAGAAATCACTATTGTCCTGTATACACATGTCATATGAAGCCCTTCTAATTGTTTTTTGTAAGGCACCTTTATGTGAGTAGCTGACTGGGGAAAAATGCAAATTTTGCATTTTTCAATTCTTGTACCATTTTGCAGGACTTTTTTCTTGGAAGCAGACAATGTACTAATTTTTTAACCTCCTGGTGTGAAGGGACTGGAGAATATTTTACTTTATGAATAGAATGGTTTGTTTTGGGATTGGCGTATTTGCCAAATAAAATATTAATGTAACACCCTTTGTGTGGCTTGTGTGCTAGCTTTTCAAAATGAAATCTGGATAGCTCCCCATTTCTTTGGGATTGTCTGGACAAAAGCAAATACCTAAACAAGCTCAGAATTTAGAAACAGGATAAAAGACATATGAAAAGTATAACTGGACCAACCAACTGCTGAGAGAAGCCAATATAGTTTCCCCAGAAATGAGGAATCCTGTGAATAACATTTAAGGATTAACTGAGTCTTGCAGCCACTCTGTAAACCACCCATTGTGACTCAACCATGTGGAGAGCAAAATAGTAGTTGGAATGGATTTGTTCTTAGATATGGAGCAAGGCCTGTTTGCTCAGGGAGAAGAGCACAGAGATTTTCAGTGTGCACATCAAGGTGGTGCATAGCAAGAATGCAAGCCAAATGCATGCAATATAACAGTAACCTATTTTTTTTATTCTTGGGTGTAATACCTTTTCATTCTCTTTCTCTAATTTGTGTGGTTAAAGCTTACTTCTCACCTGGAACACGCTGAAATAGAGATGGCATCATTTATCATTGCCCTGAGAAGCATAGTGACAGTTCTATTCTGTTACCTCATTTTCAGACCACAGTTGTGTCACTTCCCATTTAATTGTCACTGCCTGTGGCAGCCTAGATTAGTTCTGCCAGAGAAATTTACAGTATTAGGGGTCACGACACTGCTCCCTTTGCAGGCACCCTCTTCCCTTGTCACCTGCACTGCCCCAGACAAATGGTCATCAGTGAAGAGAAGCCTGGCTCCAGTTAGGTCAAGCACAGAGCCACCTCAGCATCTGGCTGGTAATTGAGCTTTGGGAAGTGATAAGCTTTCAGGATAGAAAATTTGCTTTTCCCCATATAGGTTTATATTTCTGTATGTGTTTCCCCCTCCCTCCCCTCCTCTCTAGCATCCTTGCGACGGCCAGCGTCACTTCATCTGTGTATTTCCTGCTGTCCTGAGCACTTACAGGTGCTGTTCCCACAGCAATGCTTTCTCTGAACTATTAATAAAGGAGTCCAGACTTTTCTAAGATGATTTCAATACTTTTTTGGCAGAGCAGAGGCATGTGAGGAGAGCAGTGTTGCTTGAGGGGGCTGTGGAAGCAGAGGTGCCCTCAGGGGGGAAGCAAGCCTGGAGCTGGGGTGATCCTCATGCAGTTTGTGCCTCTCCTGTGGGTCCTGGGTAAGGGGCTGAGCAGCAGCCCCAGGCATTGCATGTGGGGAGCCAGGTGCATCCAGGGAATCTCACCAGGAGGCACAGCTCCAGGGAAGGGCTCAGACCCACCAGGGACACAGCCAGAGCTTCCACAGGGCTCCCAGGCAGACCGTGTTGGAGGTCCCAGTGAGGGTCCACCAGGGAATTCCAGCCTGGCAGTGCCTGTCAGAAATGTCTTTATTTTCAGCTTTTTGTATATCTCCAGTGCTTTGCACCTCTTATCCATCTCCTGATGCTCTACTTATGCTCATTGTGTAGAAGATTGCCTCTGGGCTGCCTTCTGGATTTGGGCAACAAGTTTTAGCTGAGACCAATCCATAGTGCAATGCTGGGTGTATTTTGATGCGGGGGCTGCTGCCAAAAGTTGTTAGGAGCCACCCTTCAAATGGGTTTACTGCCCTGCAAAGTTTCAACACACTATCAATGCAGAAGGGAGCTGGTAGTTTAGATGTGGTCAGAGATGTCCCTTGTTCCTCTGCTCAAGGGCCAAGATTTGAATCATCTACACTCTGGAAGAAATAGCATGTAAGTGAATATTGTGGAAATTCTAAAGCAGGTGCTTCAAGCACCTTGTGTCTGCAGATCATTTTTGGGTATCCATTTTAGCCAGCTGGGCTCAGCAATGTCCCTATGTTGATGTGGCCAGGCAGCCCAGGGTAGCCTAAAACAACCATCTTTGTGTCTCTCTTTCCAGGCCTGTATGTTGGCAGTGGTTCTGATACTAATAACTTTTGATAGGTAAAACAAATAATATTTGGGCACATTTAGCTTAATAGTTCTCTTAATGTCATCTTGTCATAGAGCTAAACTTGTTTGTTGATAAATAAAACTGTAAGAACTGAGACAGAGAATTCTACTGTGAACTGCATTGTTTTTCTGTCATTTCTTCAGGGGCTTATGATGCACAAATGTAGTGCTTATTATATATTAGCTTATCTCCTGCTTTTCTATCACATGTGCCTTGCCATTGAGAATTTCATTCAGTACATGATTTCTATGTAGTGTTTTAAAAATCTAAAATTTTGTTATTTTACACGGCTTCTTACTGCAACAGAGAACACCATGCTCTTGGTGGTATCTGTGATGTGTGACACCATGGGTTATATACAGGTCATTCTATGTATGGATACTTACCAAACTCTGGCTGTAGTTTTTCCATAAGAAGTTGCAGTCTAAACCAGGGGTTTTAGTAGCATTGTGACTATAAACTAGATTTACTTTAAATACATTTGATTAAACAATTTATACATTTAATTTTCTATGTGGTTCTTTTTTTTTTTTCTTTTTTCTGTTCTGTGCTATCCATTTTTATGGTGTGCTAAGATCACTTTAATCTCAGGATCTCAAAATGCTTTCCATGTTTCACAGGTAAGCAAGTGGTGGTGAAAAGTCATGCTGTGATTTGTAGTTCTGGAAATCAAGCTTGAGCATTCTGTGTAAGGACTGCAACCAAGACAATATTTTATTTTTCTGTGCGACTTTATTTTGACTGTACAGAAGTGGTAAGCTTATTTAAAGTTGCTCTGAGGACTTAATGAAATGAGTGCAAATGCTATTATCTGCAGAGATCATAAGGATATTCTGTAGTGACTGTAGTTTTCTTGCAGGATCTTTGTAGGCCACATTCTTCTTTCCTTTTGACAAATTAATTTTTGACAAATTTATTCTTTCCTGTGTGGGGTCACCTCTTGTACTCCACAAAACAAAATTTTTCCTGGCATGTTACCAAGTTTTGCATGGTTTGATGGCTCTGCATGTTTTCCCATCAAACATATCTGTTTGCCAACATGTGTCTCTGGATAAATACAATGCTTGCACCTGAAAAAGCAGCACTGGCTGATGTGGAATTCAGACCAAACTGAACAAAAGTTGCTAGCAAGGGGAAAGTGCTGCTACACTGCTAAGTAGATACATAGAAGTATATTTTAAAATCTAAAACTTGAATGATCTGTTCTCCCTACCTGGAAGCTGATCCTTCTCCCCTGACCTTGATTTCTTACAGCAGTGGTAGTTTAAATACTACATAATGGAGAAATAGCTTGGGATATGAGACTTCTGCACATGTCATGTGCAACTCAAATCTCATTCTTGTAGAACAGAATAGCCCCAGAAATAATCCCTTGTGGATAAAAATTGAGTAAGAGGTATAACTAGTGGTGTTTTTTAACACATGTAGATGCAGAGTTTGCTCAGGAGGCATACTGATCAAGAGAGCTTTGCAGCTGGAGACGAATTCAGATATCACTTTACTTCTTCAGAACAATGGGCTTAGAAAATCTCATGGTTTAACTGTCAGTTATTGGAAACACCTGGTGGCTTACTTATATGGATGGGCTGTAAATCACTTGAGGCATCTTTGTCTTTAGCACAGATGTCCCATTAGAAAAATTGTGTACTCCCACACACAGAATGAAAAAAAACAGACCAGAAAACCCTACCACATTTTAAGGCTCTTATTCTAAAAAAAAATATTTTTATGTCTGACAAATCATAATTCCAACAGCACAAGACAGGCTGAAAGGAAAATTGCACTTAGCACCTTCATAAAAATATTCAGAATTACAGAATAATTTGGATAAGATGGCACCTTAAAATTCATCTTGTTCCAACCTCCTGCCATGGTCAGGGTCACCTTTTTGCTAGACCACACATCTCAGAGCCCCATCCCACCTGGCCTTGGACACTTCCAGAGATGACACAGCCACAGCTGCTGTGGGCAGCCTGTGCCAGGGCCTCACCCCCCTCACCGAGAAGAATTTCCTCCTTATATCTAATCTAAACCTAGTGTTGTAGGAGTGCCTTACCAATTCCCATGTGAATAGCAGCAGAGGGACAGGGATTGTAATTCTGACATGGTGAGGGCTGAGTATTGCCTGCCTTAAGCTTCTGACCAGTTTGATTTACAGGAAAAGGCAAATGTTTCTCTGGTGTTTGTAGGAAATGCATTTGGAGGTGTAGCATTTTAAGATGAGTTCTGCTTAGGCTGATCTGTAAATAGTATTGAAGTGAAAGAGAGAATGTTGCAAATTAAATTTATTTATCATAAAGCTTTGCAGTAATCAACAAAGTAAACAATTTTTCCTTTTCTGAGCAAGTGTGGCCAGTATGCATCACCCATCAAAATGCTGCACATAAAGAAAAGCACACTTTGTCTTCTGGCCTCTTGCTTTCTGACTATATAACTTCTCTCTCTGTCTCTCACTCTGGCAGAAGAAGAAACTCTTCTGCAATGTTTTTTTCGTCAGTCTCTTTTGATGATTCATTTCCCTATAATTTAACTCTGCTGGTGCATCAGATGTTGTACTTGATTCAAGTTTTTGGAACATGAATTCTTTTTCTAGTTGCAATGATGGTATCAGGATCAGTTTCTCCTTTGTCATATAATTTCTCTGAAAAGGTCAGCATGACCCTATCTTCGGGGCAGAATTCATAAAATTATAAATATGTTTGTCTAGTTTTAAAATCAAAATCTTGTGTGACAGAAGAAGCATGACCTTAACTATCACCTTGTTGGGATCTGAAAATGGGGGCTTATGTAAGTATGAATAATAAGGGCATTAACTTTGAAAAATCCACATTTAGAAAACCTCTTTCAAGTTACAAACAACTTTTGCATTTGTTTATAATTTTTGGAAAATATTCTCCACTAAATACAGAATGCCTGTGAATTTACTGGTGGCAAAATGAAAGACTGAGTCAGGAATGTAAGTCAGCACGGTTGTTCTGGCTGCAGGCCACCTTAGTTTACAAAGTCAAGAAACAGATTTCTGCTTTTAAATTATCTGTAATTTTCCTTCCTTTTCAATATATGATTTAAAAAAAAAATACAAGTGTGTTAAATAGCACATCTTTTGCAATCTGGTTCTGAGAGTGCTTAACTTATTTAGGTATTACTCTTTAAAATTACCACAAAAAAGCAGGGGAAACTGTCCCTTGGTCTTTTCACATCCACAAACAAGCCTTTCTCCTCAAAAGTACTTTGACAAATAAATATGATATTTCATATCCTCCGGTATTTACTGTTGGACATTTGCTATGTTGACACAGCAAACAGTGTTCTTTTCAGTGTAGAGAATAATAAGAGAATTGTGTGGCTTAAAGCAAAAGCAAAACACTTGTTGACTTTGTTGGGCACCCTAAGGCCCTTGCTTAATAATCACATTTTTTAGAGGAAGAAGAATTTGCATTTTATGAAAGTTTAATCACAGGTTAATTTAGAAATATGATTTACCACAGCATACATTCACAGAAGTATTTTTGAAATAGTTTGTTATAAAATAAGCATATAGCATATTGTATAGCAATAAGCTGTTTAGCCAGACAGTACTGTTGATAAATGAAATATCCTGATACTATTTCTGAACATTTGAAAAGTATTAAAAAAAACTATATAAATCCAATGGTTGTTTATTGTTGACTGTATGGCTTGGAGGCTTACAATTCCAGGTGTATCTCTGGTGAAAAAAGGTTACTCAAAGGTAACTGAAGATCAGAAATAATAATAAATTATATTGTCAGTATAATAATACATTCATTTTCTTACTGTCCTGCAGCCCATTTGGTGCCTGGTTCCTGCTCCAACTCAGGCAGGAAAGAGTATATATTGCAGTGAGGAACTGCAATAATTGATTTACTGCAAAAGTAATTTATTGCAGTGAGGGACTGCAGACTATCAGAGGGATGGGCTGCAGTGATGCTGATGCATCATGTAGATTTTTCATTTTTTCTTGGGATAGAAAGAGGAAGCAGCACCTGCTAAAGTAGGAACAAGTCCAGAGAACAAGGGAATCAGAGGGATGGAGCACTTTTCCTGCGAGGAAAGGCTGAGAGAATTGGGATTGCTCAGCCTGGAGAAGGCTTTGGAGTGACCTAAATGCAGCCTTCCAGTATCTGAAGGGAGCCTACAGGAAGGATGGAGAGAGGATCTTGACAGGGGCCTGGGGTGACAGGACAGGAGGAATGGCTTCACACTGACAGAGAGTGAATTTAGACTGGGTATTAGGAATAAATTCTTTGCTGTGAGGGTGAGCAGGCCCTGGCACAGGGTATCCAGAGGAGCTCTGGCTGCCCCTGGATCCCTGGAAGTATCCAAGGCCAGGTTGGATAGGTTTTGGAGCAGCCTGGGATAGTGGAAGCTCTCCCTGACATTGCAGGGGTGGAACTGGATGATCTTTAAGGTCTCTTCCAATCCAAAGCATTGTATGATTCTATAAAGTAGAATTTGTTATCATCAAGGAAGTGTTGAAGCAAAATGTCCTCAATTTTTTGTTTATCTTAGCTTTTCTTTGTGATCTCTTCCCATGGGCTAAAAAAGCCCTAAGCTCTCATTTTTAAAGAAGCCCTGTAAAGTTCCTACTAACTGCAATCATGTAGAGAGAAATCCATATCGGGGCTAAAATTCAGCTGGACCTGCTGGTGTTTAGGTAGGGTTAGTAAGAAGGCAGATGTGTATTTGTGTGGATGTTATCCATGTTGGTTGCTTAACTTAGAACTAGAGAAAACTGGGGAAATAAACCTGACTGTTGGAAAAATGCATTCCCCAGGAATAACAGAAACATAAAGTCAATTAAGTTTGAAAAGACCTTCAAAGCCATTGAGTCCAGCTGTTAACCCAGCACTAAACTGGGTTACATGACACATCTTTTAAACACTTCAAGGATGCTGGCTCAACCACTTCCCTGGGCAGCCTGGCTCCATGCTTCATAACCCTTTTGGTGAAGAAAACTTTCCCAATGCCCAATCTTAGCCTCCCTTGAGGCAACTTGATGCAATTTCCTTTAGTCCTATCACTTGCTAATGGGGAGAGCTGGTTTGAGGGCTAGATAATGCTGGTTGTATTACTGATAGATTTGTTTGGGGATTGTATTAACTCCCTGTAAGGCTGCTCAGTTCCAGAATCTTGTTGTGAATAGCATTTTCTTGACTTTTCCAGAAAATTCATTCAGTTAACGAGCTATAGAAATAATTTTAGAGGTGTTCTCAATCCTTGCATGTCTATGAGTGTTGAAATGCACATGTGAGTATGGAAGAAACTATTTATATTCAGAGGTGTCAGCAAAAGATATCAAAGATATATTTGTTGCCTGAATGAAAGATATTTTGTGTGCTTAAAAAAAGGAAAGTCGAGTAACTGATATAAAATTAAAATTACACTGCCAGGTGTCACGCATCTCACCTGACATAAAAGGGTGTTTGATGCAAATTTGTGATCTCAGTGGCACTTCAAGAGATTCTGAGGAGGTTTCTGGCAATAAATTAAGAAACTGCCAGTTTGACTTTTACACAGTGAGAGAAAAGCCTGGCTCATGAGAAAGGTGTTTCCTCCTTGCAATGTCCGTGCCCTTAGGCTGGGGCATCCTTTGCATGTGCTGAAAAAGCACAAAAGAAATGTACCTCAGGATTGTGACAATGGCACCTTGCTGCCCAGCTTGTGGAGCTCCTCTAATGCCTAGAGGAGACAGCAGGGTGGATTTATTTCTTTAGAAGTTCTCTGTGCATTTTGCCTTTCCTTGAGCATGACCACCTCCTTTCAAGGGCAAACAAACTTGGCCGTCTTCCTGACTCCCAGCTGCTTTTATTCCTAAGTTTTCTTTGAAAGAGAGATGAGCAGCTGGAGCACTGAGCTTGGACATTGCTGCTCTGCTGGAGAGAGGGGTCAGGGTGTGGGAGGAGGGAAGAACTCTCTGGGGCTGCAGCTCTTCCTCAGTCAGTTCTCAGCCTTCTGTCAGGTGCAGCCTGGAGCAAGGGTGAGTGTGGGTGGCCATCAGTACCCCATGGCTTGCCACTGAGGAGCTGGTGGTGTGGAGGTAGAAGGGGGGAAGGGGTCAGTTTTGGGAATGGGGAGGTGAGAAGGGCTCTGGGTTCCCACCAGAAATTACTTTTCCTGTTCTTCTCATGCCACAGGCTCAGAGCAATCATTCCCTGTCCAGTTCAGGCTAAGGCTTACTTGTGGAAATTGATGCTGTTCTGTGCTTCACTAGAAAACTGGTGTTTTTCCTTTCCTTTGAGTTATATTTCAGCTGTGTAATTGTACTCAAGTGTGCAGCCAGTCTGGCCATGTGTGCTTTCTTTTGATTCCTTGGGCAGTAGCAGCTGCTGGCTGCAGAATGCAAGTGCAGGTGGCCCTGATTTACAGATTTCAGGTGACGTGTTTGTGCTGAGAAGCAGCATTGCAGGACAGTGGCCATGGGTCTCCAGAAGGGTTTGGGGGCAAGAGGCTGCAGGGCCAGTGTAGGAATGTGCTCTCTGTTCATAGAGTAACTGAATTATTCTTTGTCTGCTTAAAAAGACAAAAAAGCCCAAAAGTTTATCTCCCAATTTAGGACAAAAACACCTCATAGCACCTTTTAGACTTCACCTCAGACCTGAGGCTGTCCAATTAGACAGAGGTCAAGAAGTCCCACCTAGGTAATTCACTAGAAAAAGAAAAGAACAAAAAAAAATAATAATAATTTTGTGGTGTATTTTAGCAGGAGCAAAATCCTCTTGCCCCTAACTCAGTTTTTCTCTGTAAGAACTTTATTATTTTATCTTTTATTAAATCTTTTTCTGTTTCCAACACTACTTCAAAAACCATCCTACTAATTGTATGCCATTCAGAGTATCTGGGCTATTTTGGGTGCGGTAAGTTCTCTGAGCTCATAAGACCTAGCTCAAAAAGAAACTTATCAGACAAGGAGAGCAGGGCTCATGCCAGCAGGAGAAGGCTCTCTCATTTATTGCATATTTGGCATAGCATAGACAAGTGCAATGGGAGTGTTCTGCAGCTGCAGCCTTTAATGCATTGAAAAGTAAAGGCATTATATAGAAAGTGGGTGGAAACAGGAGAGGTGTAAAGAGGGTGTTAGTGACTGACACAAGCAGGTGCAGTAAAAGCTTAGAGAATCATGATGGGTGATCTTGAGTGATATATCCTTAGAGAAAACATCCCTGCTTTATCCTATGTTGTGCACTTGGGCTTTGTTGGGACTGGCTTTGTATTCAAACATTGCCTGATACATGATGTGTATGACTTTTTGAAAAGTCTGAAGACTTATGTGGATTTCACTATCAAACTTGCTGTTTTGCAAAGAATTCCACTGTGCTCTGACAACCCAAGCTGGTAGTGATAGCAGAACATGTCACCCAAAGAAAATGCCTTTATAGGCATATTCACACCACCATTGTAACTTTTATTTCTACATTCTTGCCTGGTTACAGCCACAGTGAAATAGTTAACAGTGTTTATTTATGAGCAGTGTTTAATAGCTTTGAGAGTGAAACACCATGGAAAACGATGGGGCAGGTACAGAATTTCTTTAGGTCTTCAGCTTATCTTTTTCAGTTTGAAACACCAGACATTTTTCAAACAGATGTTTCAGAGAGAGATTGTGAGGTACAGAGTGGCACCCAGCATGTAAAGTACCAAGATCACAGTCTGTGGCAACTCATTTGGTGGATATTTTGATTCAAGTGATCAGATATTATGCAAACTTTGAGGGGAAAAAAGAGATTTTATGGGATAGGGAAGACACAAGAAAAGCTGATGCCACAGAGATTTATGCTAGTTCTCTAGTTCTTTCATTCAAACTCGAGTCTTACTTGGTGAGTGAACATGCACTGGATGCAGATGTCTGGATTGAAAAACATTGTTCAGATTAGTTTTGATTAGAACTGCAGTTCATGTTATTAGAATGTGATGGATGTATTTGTATGAGGAGGAAGTTCACAGTTGTGTTCAGTTTTGTCCTCTCAGCAATTTATAACCTGAGCATTACTCACCTACCCAATCTCCAGTCCCTTTCAGGATGTATAAATAAATATAGTGTAATCTACAAGCAGTGAAATTTATGGTCATTGGTTGATGTCGCTCATGTCTCCTTCTTGTCATGATGAATAGAGGGTAAAGAAAGCAATTTCTTAAAATATGCACAGTCTTGATTGTTTCTGTAAATATTTAGCAGCAGTAGGCTAAATCCTGCAGCATTTACTCAAACTTGTTACGCAATATGATGATTAAGTGAAGAAAATGAGATTTTCACCTCTAGAATGAAACTAGTTCCTGTGTAGAAAACCTGTCCAAAGCATATGCTCTTCTTTGAGTCCTGAGAGTCAGACAGAAGTGTTATTTCTGGTCTGGTGAGTCTCTGAGATGCATTTTGGTCTCAAAATTGCAAAAGTTAGCTCTACCACCTATGAACATCCCTTTACCTTCGCTGTTCTGTTTCCTCTCACATTTCTGGCATATTTTCTAGGCTGCTGATTAGGTGCCTCTTGAGTTATGTCATCCTCCGTTTTTTCCTCCTTTACCTGCAAAGCCAGTGATCACAATATTAATAAAAAATTATGTTTCTTACCTCACTCTTCTCCATCTCCCAAAGCAGGTAATAAGATGTGTCCTGATTTAAAACTTTTTTGATTTTTTTTTTGCACTCATCACAGAGAATTTTAACAAAAACAAGTTGTCAGAAAGATAAAAAATAAATTTTAATATTAGTTCTGGCAGGGCTATTATAAATAATAAAATGGTGGGTTAGTCAGCTGAGGCCCAGCAGAAACTGGGAGCTTCAGTGGGTTTTCCCACAAATGAAATGCAAGGAGGGAATTCCTATTTACCTGAAGAATTTTGTGCTGTGCTGTTTACCCATGTGCATGCACACACTTATACACAGAGTGTGAAGGAAATGACCTGAGTGCCAAGGCTCTTTTGCTGCTGCTGTGCTGCAGAACTCTCACAAATGTCAGATTTGCTTTTATTAGTGATGCAAGTGATATGAAATAACTCTCTTTTGGGGTTTTAAATTGATTCAAGTTATTTCCTGTTTTACAAGTATTTCTTATTCTAGCCAGGTTTTGTAGAAAGAAGCGTTTGGAAAATGCTCTGGGGCATGTGGTGGGATTCTTGGAGCTGCCCTGTGCAGGTCCAGAAGTTGGACTTCAGTGATCCTTGTAGGGCCCTTCCAACTCAGGATAGCCCATGATTCTGTGATTTGTACTGCATGGCTTGACAGTGATCTTAACATAATCATTACTTTTCTGAGAAATCACACCAGAAATATGTGCCTTCCAGTTTGTTCAAGGAATTAGGAAATACCTGCCTGAACATGAGGTAGAATGCTTTTGAAGAAGAGTACAAATTCCTTAAGGTTGAAAACTCTGATACATATCTGAAAGTCTCTGTGACTTTTGGCCACGACATTTATTTTTTTTTAGCAACGAAAATGTATTCACCCTCTTCTTCAAAATTGTGGTTTTGGCCTCAGTGTTGGAAAACTCTTTTGTGCCATGTTGCCTTATGTGGTCACTAGATGAATCTGTGTTGTTTGTGCACAGCTGCTTGAGTTGTACATTTAAGTCATGCTGTTTTTGTGACTGAGACTCTGTATGAAGCTGTGTCTGTGTGTGGATTTGGAAAACATTCTGCTATCTTTTCCCCAGCTGCTTTTACTCTCTGTGCTCTGCTGTTTCCAAAGCAATGTTTAGTTCACTGATTCTCTCCTCCCTTCAAACTTTCCCAAAACAAGAAGGGTAGAGGAAAGAACAGAGGAAAAGACAGGCTGGAAATTAATAGTGCCTTAAAAAAGAGGAGATTTGCCTGTTATAGGACCAACAGACCAAGCATCACTTCCTAGAGGCAGCCTGTAACCTCCAGATGTGTGGAGGAAGGCATTTGAAGTTCAAGTTCTACTGTGTTGTGCTCTGCAGGGAGAGGGGAAACCCTCCTGGTGGGAGAGATCCTTCTGGAAAAGCTGTTGGGAAGTTCTGTAGCAGAGCCCCTAGTTAGGGTGATCTGTGGGCTTGTCTTTGCTGAGGATTCCAGGGTAGAAAAGGATGATGATGAAATTAGGGATGTGCCAGAAGATAACAGGGAGGGCCCCTGTGCTTAGGTCAGCATCCCATAAGGGACAGGAAAGTCCAGTAAAATATTGTGTTTGCTGGACTGAGGCCTGAACTCATGCATGCCATTCTGGGGACACAGTGATGTCCTTTTTGTTCTGAAAAAGCCCTTTCTTAGCTGTCTTCCAGAGTACAGCTGCCTTTCACACACAGCGGCTGCTCCAGCTCAAGGTGATCCATGGGAAGATGTGCAAGGAGAGGGTTAGGTTGGATACCAAGAGGTTTTCCATCCAGAGGATGGCTGGGCACTGAACAGGCTCCCCAGGGACATGGTGACAGCCCCAAGCCTGCCAGAGCTCAAGGAGCACTTAGACAATGCTTTCAAGCACAGGGTGGGATTCTTGTTCTCTGCACAGCCAGGAGCAGGACTTTGGTGATTCTCGTGGGACCCTGCCAACTCAGGATGTTCTATGATTCTTTGATGCTTAGGGTGTAGCTGATAGAAATCATCCTGCAGAGTCATTCATTCATCTCCACTGCTAATTGCTTAATGAAAAAAGTGGGGGGAAAGTTGGGGTATAAATGAGTTCTGTTCACAGCTGTGAGTGGTCATTCACAGAACTTATATTTGCTAAGATGTGGAGTGAAGAGGAATAATACTAGGGTGAAACAGAGGGTGTTTGTGTTTACAGAACTGGCACTGAATTGCTCAAAAACCACGTGTGGGTTGTGCCAGCTAGGGACTTGCTGGATTAAGAGTTGATGATAGTCCTTTCCAACCTAAATGTTTCTAATATCACCGTGGTCATCCTGAAATCAGAAGCAGTACTTGGAGTCAGTGAGGTAATCTTTTCTCTGAAGGTCTTCTTGACCATCCGTTGCTGTCTAAGGCTGCTTCAGATTTGTATTTTCTCTGAGACAAAGAATATTCTGTCCCACAATCTTGGTTTTCCCTCTCTCCTTCCTTGTATCATAGCAAACAGACAATTTAGTAATAAAAAATATAGCTGCCAGTGGCTCACTGATCATGGACAAAGTATTCATGTATTTTGCAACCTTAACATGATTTATCCCCTCCTCCTTTTTTATGACCCCTTTCTTCCTTCTTTCTGTAAAATAAACAAATAGACAAATTACAAAAAGTCATTTTCTCTGTTATATGGCTGGTTTGACATGCAGCACAGTATTTAAGATGAATGGTGTTTTAAAATGCCCCATATTCTGAGAGCTAAGCAGCTCAGCTTCATCAGTGCTGGACTGACAATCAAACATAGGCTGCTGAAATTTTAACACAATTCCCCCAGTGGAAACAAGTCCACTTTGACTCCTTCCAAAGGGGCTGCTTAATGAATAAGGGCTGATTCTGTTTGAAAAAACTGATCTGCCTCTGTTGAGAGCATAAATAATAATAAGCACGTTCTGGATTTAAGCTATTTTAATCCTGTTGAGGAGCACTTCATTTAAAATTGATTCTAACTATTTAAATTCACTTGTGTAATCATTTATTGCAAGTCCAATTATTTTGATACATCCCAGTATATTAATCCCTTTTGAAAAGCAAAATAATAAATGTCACTAGCTGTTCTGCAGCACATCTCAGGCTACCTGTGCTATAATGATTTACATTAAGGATATTGTAAAAGAACCTATAAGAAGCAGTTTCACTTTCTCTAATGCAGGATCAAAAAGAGTCTTTTAAAGTGGAGAGGAAAAAAGTATTATAATAGTGGCAGATCTAAGATTCTTAATTTGAATAATTAAACCTATTTTGTATTTTTAAAAGGATTTCTAGGAAATTGTGAGTTTATGGCATGATTGTTACTTAAGTCAGCCCTATTGTTAGGATTAAAATGCATTTGAATTTGTTCTTTTTATTCAGATGTTTTAGCATTCAAGGAGACAATTTTTTGCACAATGAACAGCAATTTTAACTATTGTTTTATAATCACTATCTTGTTCTTTAGTGAGCTTTTGATGACATGACTTTTAGCATTCATGATACCTAGTATGAGACTTTTTTTGTTATAATTTTGATTTTAAGGTAGGTTTTTAGTTAGAGAGAAAATTCTTAACTGAATCTCATAAAGGATAAATAGTTTTCATAGCAATTGTAGCTGGAAACCAATTTGTCTAATTTCAGGGAAACTAGAGAATCCAGATTTGTGTTCCTAAACTAAAGCTTAGTTTAAATGGTGGAGTTCAGGTTCTGGAGCCTTACACAGCTCCACAAAAATACTTTGTTTTTCAGTGTGGGATTTTTTTCTGAGTGTGGGAAAACAGACAACAGGAAAAGAGAGTAGGATGATTGGGACAGAAGCTGTCACATCCCATAAAAGGATTCAGGTTCATGTGACTTCAGCCCTTGTTCTGTGTAGAGCAGGGAGATGTGTCATTCCTAAGCACAGCTTTTTGCTCCTTGTGCTGCAGAAGAAATGCAGAGCTGTCCCTTTTCTGTGTGAGAAGCAGCTCACACAACCAAATTACCCACTGGGAACCAGGAGCCCACCACGCCCGTCAAACTGTGTTTGGAAATGAGCCAGCATAAATCTAGAGGCTTGAAATGGCAGCTGCTGAAGATATTCAGTAGTGCATTACAGGAAAAGGATTTTATTCAGGGTATCAATATATTATCGTTCAAATAGTGAAAGCCATTCAGTAAAATCCAGACTTTCTAATAACTAATCCCATTAAATTAAAGCTTCCCAATAAATGGAAGTTTTGTCAGCCTAGTGTTTAAAACTCTCATCAAGAGACATATTTACTTGAAAAATAGCTAATTTATTTAATAGAAATTGAAACTATTAATTCCAAATTTGCTGTTTGGTAAAATATATTTTATGTTTCATTAATATTGTGTGCTTTCTTAGTTTTAGCCCAAACTTTTACAAGTGAAATCAATTTCTTTGCTCAACTCTATTCATCATGAGAAAATATAAATCCTGTCTTTTATGAAGCTGTCATAGTTCCTAAGAAATATTAGACCCTAGGGCCCACTACTCCATTTAAAACATTCTTCATGTTCCTACAATCTTTTTTTTTAACAATCTTTTTGCTTGTTTGATGACTTTTACTCTTCCCCTTCTCATTCAGTGAAATTCAATATTATGTCTTTATTCTGTTTTTTTTGAAACACAACTTCATATAACATGCTAAAAAGCAGAGGTTTAGTATTTTTAAAAAATTAATATAGCCACATTTATCACATTGTCTGTATTCTTAATTTTCCTCTCTTGTATTTTTTGTTTGCTGGCATGTTCTCTGAAAGATGTATGGAGTCCAGATGAATTGAAAAAGAACCCAAGCTATGTAAGGCTGGATTCTCAAGTAATATTTACATCCCTGAAGCTGAGAAATACATCCTGGAATTTAAAAAATGCAGAAGCATTTTTTTCCTTAAATATTCTGAAAATTCTGGTTATGCTGTTTGTAGAGCTGATGAAGTAGTGCTTAAATGTTTATTATTCATTAATTAATTATTAAATAATTTTATTTTAATTTTTTTTTCAGTCAATTTTTTTCCTGGCTCATTTGCTCAGGATTGTGCCTATATCCAGGCTTACTGTGGCTGGATCCTTCTTCTCTGATAGGCCCAAGTGCAGCAAGAGCAGGAGAAAGAGGAGCAGAGCTATGTTCCCAAGGGTATTTGGGGGAGGGAAAACAAGTCTCAATGAAGGAAGTTTCTCAAGATGCTCTGGCTGATGAATTAACTAAGGTAGCTCAGAGTAAAAGGTGATTTGATGTAGAGTCTGAGGTGTTGGTGGTGTGGGGGTTTTTTACCAAATTTTCCCCTTTGATTTTAGTTTGAACAGTTGATACCAAATGCAGATGAGATTGCTGTCACCTAACTCTAGTTATCTAAAAGTTAAGTGCTCGTTTTCAGCTAATTGTCTAGACACTCTGTATCATCAATGAAGAAACAGAGGCACTTCAGCAGTGATTAATCCCATCCTAAAATAGATGTCTAAGCTGGGGTGAATTGGAAGAAGCTGTCTTCCTCTACCAAACAGCAGGAGAGCACTGACAGCTGGTTAGACACAGAGGAGCAGAAGACAGGTGAGATGGCCCCCCTCTTCTCTCTCTCTGTGGTTTCACTGAATTTAGGATAGCAGTTCCATCTTTCAGTGTTTGTAGAATAGTTTGACCACATGAAACAGATGCTGGTATCAAATCCATCAGATTCAGGAGTGCAGAAGGCAGAAATTAATGTTCCCAGTTGCACTGGTTGTATGCAGGGGCAGCCTGTGCTTTGCTGGGGTTTGCCAAAAGGCAGCTGAAAACACAAAAACTGGTGTATAAAACCTTGCTCATATTCCAAGTTTGGATCAGCTAGGAATCAGCATCCACCCACAGAGAAAGCTCCACTTGGTTGCTCCTCTGCACAGAGAGTAGCACAGTGACACTTCACAGCTCTCCTCTCACTTTATTTGTTTTCTGAAACATAAATATTCTATCTGAAACACAAATTAAGCACACAGTGTGTGTGCAACATAACTCAAAAGTAACTGGGATGGAAAGCATTACAAGCTGGCAGAAATATTACACAAGTTTAATACCATATAAATGGTTTTCTCAATAAAATTCAGAATTTGTATCATTAATTAGAGCATTAATGAAGGTTGAAGCTTTTATCAATAAACAGAATAATTAGTATAACTTTTACAGTAAGAATTTTGTGCAGTAATTTTTATACCCATGTGTTTTTTCTTGTAATGAAGTGAATATGCCATTTAACATGAAATTTAGCAAAAATGTTTCTATTTGGAGGTATATTTTATAACAGAAACAAACCAACTGAAAGCAGTTATTAAACTTTCATTTGCCTCTCCAAAACTAGGGTTATACTGAATGTTTTTCATAATTGGACAATAATGGTTTTTCAGATTACAGTGAGTCCTTCACTGAGAAAGTGTGGGCAAACCAGCCATTTCTGTGATACAGGATGTCACCTCTAGGAAAATTTGCTTAACAATTTAAAGGATTTTAAGGGTTTTTAAGCCTGCACTGATCTTGAGCTGAGATAGGAGAAAATAACACTGTCAGATTCTCATTAAGGTCTGCCCATCTGTGAAATATTTTACCTGCATTTTGGTAGCAATGTAAGTATGCCAGTGGAAGAAATGACTGAGTTTCTATGAAGCATTTTGGTTCTTGAACTACTCATTGTTTTTTTCTTTTCCCTTTGTTACTTTAGTTCAAGGAAAAGAATACCCAAGGACGAGAGTTTCTGCTAGATTGTTATCAGACCTTTGTCTTATTCCTATTTAAAAATGCTTATTATGCTTACATTTTTCCAATGCCATCTTTACATAAGAACTGCAAATTCTTAAAGTAGGCACAGAAGTCTGTGCTGTAGGACCAGGTTTCCTCGCTTGCTGTATGTTATAGTGGAAACAGGCCAGTCAGTAAACTGCATAATTCTATGATCATGGTACACAATGCAGCACCTTTTCTCATCTAGCTGTTCCTGCAGCTGTACAAAACAAAATGCTGTACACGTTTCACAACCAGAAGATTCTTGTTTTACTTTCATTAGAACATAACTTCTGCTAGCATTCTGATACTTGTTGTTCTTTAATTAAGGTGATTTCTTTCTCTTACCAAACTGTGACTATAAAGACATACACATCATGGGTTATTTTTTCATCCTTTTAATAATAATAACAATTATTTAAAAAACCCTTGTTGCAATTACTTTTTCATTTATTATCATGGTGGATTTTTACAAAGGAATTTACCAAGCAGATTTCTGGAGCTCTTGGTGGAGTTGAAAGAGTAGCCTATGCATGTCCTTGTACATGCACAGTGGAATGGTGAACATAAATCACATACCCACCCACACACACACACAGAGAACAAGGCACTGCTAAGACTGTACAAGTAATAAACGACCAGGAGGTTGTTGATACACTAAAAACTGAGCTTCTCAAGAGCCACCTCAATGCCCTAGAGCCGTGCATGGTTTTGGGGCTGTGTGTCCCTCTTGCCATAGGTGTTGGAGCCCACGTTGGTGGGTGGGTAAAGGGCCCCCAGGCTGCTGCTGGAGCGCACCAGGAAGTCGGCCAGGCGCTGTGTCACACACGTGGCCGTGTTGCATTTCCTCTTCTCCAGCTGGTGGCTGCCAAGGTGGAGCAGAGAGAGCCAAGGTTAAGCCAAGCGATGAGCAATCAAGTGTGGCACGTCTCATCGACATTTGAGCTCTGCTGATGTGGGAGTTCTTTTAATGTGTGCACAAATACGGGAACGTTAGAATCCTCCCACCACCTACTTTGTGCCTGAAAAAAATCCTTGTGCTGGGTGCTATTATCAGTTTTAATGATGGGGGTTATTCAAATGCAGAGACCTGAACAGTCATATGTCGTTTTTATTGATATACTGCACAGCAGTTTATGACACCCAGAAAACCTGTAATGATAGTGTAAGTAAGACACTAAGTGAAAGCAATGACTAAATGTTTAACTTTCAGCCAAACTTCTAAATCTATTTAGAGCTCTTGCTGATATCATGAGGATTACTAACATAGTGATGATTGCTAACACTTATTTAGTTCTTGTGTTTCTACAGAATCGTATCCTGCCGTCACTGAAGTGACTGGTAATATTCCAGCCCCAAACTGGGCTAAACCCAAAGGTTTTCTCCCATCTGCACCACATCCCATGAGAGGTAGCAGGCATTGCCAGCTTCTGCCAACCTCAGTACCACTTAGGATGGTCTTTAGCTCTGTCTCTCTACCACTTAGCTCTGGCTGAACTGCCACATCTTTTTTGGAACACCAGCAATTTGGAAGTTCTGTTGTGGTGAGAGAGAATCCCTTGCTGAGTGATACTTTAAAAAGAGTGTCCAAGGAGGAATCCGTATCTAAAAGTAACATTTTATGATCTGAACCAACAGACCATTTGCAGAACTCCATGTAAAGTTTATGTAGCATGAGGGTTTTTTCTTAATCATAATAAAATTGTTCGAGAGAGCTTGGGTTTTCAAATTTGTTCCTTAGACTGCTGTGTTGTCCCTTCAGACAGAAATACCTGCTTGCTGAGATTGCCTACTGAGTTACTGCTTATTTTCTTGGACTTCTTTATGCTGATATGGCATGAGTTAGACACCAGGTTGTGGCTAAAATTTACTGTGAAGAGCAACAATATCCCAGTTTCAAACTCTGAGCAGTTATAAACATGTTCCTTTGCTTATTGATTATTAAATCTATCATCTAAAATATCATATAACCTTTTGAAGTTATTTGTGTTGATCTGAGAATCCAAGTGGAATAGCAGCTGTGAAAGGAATGTATGTATTATATTGGCTCTCCATTAGTAGATATGCAGCAATTTTTAAGCAATTAATATTTTAAATGTGTAATTGCATTAAAAGAAAATTGTTGGACATGGCTTTACATAACCTCTCATTGACTTTCATGGGTATTTCTATTGGGTTTAATGAAGCCTTTAACATACAAGGTTCAAAGAGCAGCTGGTTCTCACAGAGATCCTGCTTTGTTTGTGTGGATAGAATTCTCTTTTCCATTAAAGCTACAAAATCAAGTGTAAAACTCCAGCCCTTACAGGAAGCTGCTGGGTTTCTACCTCACGTCCAGCTTGGCTGAACCCACCACCCCTTTTAGCTTTAAATGAAATTTTGCAGTCAGGAGTCAGTTCACCCAGTGAGATGTGGTTCTAGGCCCCAGAAAAGCAGGTAAGTCATACCACACTCATCAAGGTGATGCCTTGTGTTTGAATATTACAGTTATTTTTGGTGGGGGGTGGGGGGGTGTTTGTATTTTTTTTTAAGTGATAGCTGTAAAAATGCTAGAACTTTGCCTCTTATAAAAATACTTTGGAAGGTACAAAAATTGTTATGTAATAGTATTTGTAAAATATATATTCAAAGAGAGTAACAGGCAACTATATATACATATGTATTTACTGAATTCATCTGTAACAGAATTGTCATTGAAAGAAATTCACTCAAATGCCTGACAAAACTAGATGAACTTGAAGGTCTCTTCCAATCCTGATGATTCTGTGAAAAATAGAATCATTTAGTGCTGCTTATTTTTTTAGTATAAATTGCAAATAAATCTTGAAATGTTTTTTATTTAAAAAGTTGCCTGAAATTGAATTTATAAATTTATAAATGAGAACATGTTTCAGACAAGTGAAATCTCTATCAGAACCAATTTCTTCTTTTACTTCTTCCCATGATTAAACTAATATTTAATTCTGTGACTAAAAAAATTACTTAATTACTGACTGAAAACATTTATACTATAAAATAATTCCATTCTAGCAGAGAATGCTAGTATTATTAAGAAGAGTATGTTTTTGGTTTTTTTTTCTTTTTCAGGCTTCGAAATCTGACAATTTTTTTAAAAAGGTAGGCAGAAAATACACCTTTCTTCTCACGGTAATGTACTATTTACAGCCTCTTTAATTTATTAAAGTGTTATAATTGTATTTGCAACTTTGTCCCTGGATTTTACTTTCTACCCTGAATGCTTTGATCCTTATGTTACAGAAAAGCTGATCTTTATGCTTACTGTATTTAGTAGGAGGATATTTTAATCTCTTTTTTTTGAGAAAAACAGCTGAAGCCTCTCAAGCAGCAGGATATCACTGGAACAAAGTTTGCTTCATTGCTCAATCTGCTATGGCTGGAAGAAACAAGGAAAATCAATACCTTTTTGTCTTTGCTGCTGGGTGTTCTGGCATTTCCTCACTAAGTGCTGAGAGTGAATTCTGTGACATTACAGGCAACATCCATCCTTGTCTCTTGGAAGTACCATCAGATAGATCATCAGCCACAGACAGTAATCTTTGAATAACAATAAAACAGTGAACTTGAATAACTCTATTTTTGTAATATTTGAGACATGAAAAGCAAAAGCAACTCGTGCAATAATCTGAATACCTTTTTCCCTAAAGAGAAATAAACATGATTATTTGTTACTCACCTCTCAATAGGTGTAGCTTCCAAACAGCTCAGAGTGACAGAAAATGCAATGAAGAAAACTGACAGCTTTATGTTGCACATCTTTCCTTCCAAACTTTCTGAAAAGAACAATTATTCAAAACTGAAAGCTAACCCAAGTACTCTTCAGCACATCCTGTTATTGATGCCCATTCTGTCCTAAATCAAGAGCAGCTAGTCTTTTTCACAAGCTGGAATGAGAAAAATGATCCCCTCAAGTTTAGTGACACAACTCAGTTTCAGAAATACAGCTCTCAGGAATAAATGCTCATTTTCCATCCAGTAGTTTCAATCCTATCCCTTACCTCAGGTTTGCATTTCCTGACACATCCCAGTCTCAAATTCCGGTCCCCAGTGCAGTTTACTTTAAAGTTGTCTATGTTTTTCCCTGAAAAATGCTTGTGATTAATAATATTGTGCTTTTTAAAGCACATCTGTTGTACTGCAGGTAAAGTAAGATAAAAGGGAAATTATTTACCTTGTTGTGGCCACGGATCTAACTGGAGAAGCCAGCAAGCCCTCTTGGTTAGCAAGAAGTGTGCATGCAGCAATTCTAGCTCTGGAGTATCCTTTTTGCTCTTCCTTTCTGGCTCTTATATATCCTTGACACCTTTCTCAGCTCTGACATCAGGCAGCACAGAGAGACTGTCGTTAGTTCCAGTCCCTATAGACAGAAAGTGCCCCAGAGAGGAGCAGAGGCAGGTGGGTCATTATTGCACTAGAGCATCAGGAAATATTCACCTGGTGTGTGCAGAATGCCCTGCTGAAGGTGCTGCAATAGCATCCTGCGCATCAGAAATGTAGCCTCAATTTTGCAGCTCTGATGAGCTGCTGAGGTAATATTCCCTGTGGGTGTTTTCGAGGGCAAAATAAGGTAACAAAAGTTACAGAGCAAATGAAACTCCTGGCCACTGGTTATTGAAATACAGGAAGGCATATCTCAGGAAAGATGGAAGATTTAAAATTGTGGAGGTTTGCTGCAGAGTATAGATCAGGAAGAAAAGGTGTCTGAAGGGAGAAAAGCTGTATGATGAATAAAAAAAGAGTGAAAGTTGTTTAAATTGACAGCTAGAGTTCTCATTCAGGGTAACATGGTAGAAATCATGTACATTTTTCAGTCAAGTCTAAATGTGAATGAAAATTCTGTCACTATGAATGTAAAATCTCATGTTTTACTAGCACAGGTGGATTCTTTGTCATGCGTGAAAATTGAGTCAATTAATACTTTTCAGAAGACAAAGACTAGGATTAAAAAGGCAGGAAATGTCAGATTAGTTTTATTCTGACCTGTGCAAATTTATTTGTCTAGTATGCATTGGGCACAGCTCAGGGAAAAATGTACAGCTTTTAATAGACTAAATCCAGTCTTAATGGATTACCTAATTGCAGATTTCCAAGGATACAGATTAGAACCATTTATCTCTGATTTCAGTGGAAATTAGGCAAACCAGGTATTTTCCCCCTCTCTGTCTCCTTAATTTCTGCTAGGTACCCCCGTGCCTTTGGAAAACAGGTATTTTATTTCTTTAGAAAGGTCAAGGTTCTGTCACAAAAGCTGAGCAAAAGTTCTCTGTGATAAGAAGTTACCACGTGCACCTTTTCTACCCCTAAGAACACGAATTCGTTCAGAACTGCTTCAGTGCCAAGTGCATTGCCTGAACTGGAAAGCCCTTCTTTGTTGGTTTAGACTGTAGTAGCAGCTTTTCCTTGCAATGGCTCAAGTTCCAGTGCTGGCTCACTTCAGGCTACTCGAGGTGAATACAGAAGGAATATCTAGCTGGGATAGTAGCTTCCTAACTTGACTACAGCAGTCTGCAAATGAGACTCTAGAAAGTGACAAAATATTTTGTTAATTATTGTAGGTGTTGCCTTGGAGTGGGTTTTTTTGTGTGTATGTGTGTATGTTGTGGTTATTTTTTTGTTTAAAGGGATCTACTGATGGATATTTTTCTCTCTGTTTTTATATGATCATACACTTCTTTTCACCAGCTTCCTGTTATTCCCTCTCTGGATGGACAGTCCCGGTGTAAGAGAAGTAAGTGCAGTATTTTATCTTCACCACGACAGTAAGTTCCGTGCAACATCTGAAGCAAGTTTATCTCTCCAAAGACTCACTGTAGAATTTGACTATGATGAAATAACATTCTGGTATTAATTTCACAGTGGCAATTTCACTCCTCTGAAATGAAGGCATGATTAAACCCATTTTACAGAGATTGTATTATGTTGAAAAATAATTATACAGATACTCTGCCTGGGGATTGACATCAGCCAATCTTCACTGCTTGGATATTGAACTTGAAAATGCCTTATTGTGCTTTTTCCTGGGTGGAAAGAGATCTGTGTGCCACTGACACTCAGCAGTGGTCTTTATGCTTAGCCCATGTGAGAGGTGTTGTTTCAAATCCTGGAAAGCAATGGATAGATAAGTTTGTGTTTAAGACTTTAAAAGACTTCACTCACTACTCAATCTCTTCTGTTTTAAGGCAACTGAGTGGTTTCTGTATCAAACTTGAATCAAGCTATGGCTTGAGAGAAACAAAATGAAATACTGATTTTCAAATAAATATTGATCCCAAATTCTAATTGCAGCTGTCCTGCAAAGTAGATGGGGTGGGGGAAACCCCTAATGCTTTGAGAGAATAAGAGAAAGACTCCTTCTTGAGTGCATTGTAGAAGTGAAAGTAGGATCATGATGTCCCAGGAGCATTGCCAGCCTCCTGGGCTGCACAGCATCTTGGCAGGATCAGCAAGAAGTCTATCCAGCAATAAGTCACATGTAAAGTTAACAAAAGTAAGGTTTTGCAGCTCCTGCTGCAAGTTCTTTTAAGCAGGAGTAGTGTTTTTCTACACTAACAGGAATGGAATATTAAATTGTGGAACCTCTTTGACAGCAGAACACTTCATAACTCAAATTTCAAGATGGTGGCACTAAATACTTTACAGTCAGTGCTATTCAATGAGTGGTTGGAAAGCTATTTCTACCACTGACAACATTCCTCAACCTTAAACTTAGAAAAAAGCCTTTATTCCTTTGCATGACAACATAGAGTTCTCTAACATGTGTTGTTGTCAGCCTAAGGAAAAAGGAAAGCATGTGTTCTCATTAAAGGAATCTCTGATCACTTCTATTCTTAGTAGTAATGATAATTCTAGATATTTATACTGGTGTTTAAGTCTTTATGCAAAGATTTGTCTAAAGAACTGTGCCTGCAAGAGGGTTAGCCGACACCAGAGCTGAGGTTCAAAAACCATCCAGAAGATGTGTTCTGCCAGTTCCCTGATTCCTTCTGGAAGCTGCCTTAATGTCTGGAACTGCAGAATGCTGCCCATGCTCTGCACCTGCGTGCCCTGGCAGCACAGGGACAGGGAGCAGCCTTGGCTCAAGTGTCTGCTGCTTTCGTGTCCTGGGGAGAGGGACTTGGTGTCACTAAATGTCAGCTGAATAAAGACACCATCCTAGTGCCTGTTTCTAATGCAGGAGTCTAAACCAGCTTAGATGAGCTGTGCCTGTTTCTCTTTCTTGTCTGCAAAAGCAGCCTTGGGTGACTTGCTCTGCTGCAGATGTTTACCCTGTAGCTGTCAAAATGCAAATAAAATTAATTCTACCAGGGTGCTTCAACTCTCTTATGTGCTCAGTGCCTGAGATTAAAGGTTGTCTCCCTCTTTATCCCATTTTCCTTTTTCTTAGGCTGTTCTTGGCACCTGCTGAGCAGCTGGTTCCCACTTTTAATGGCTACTTTTCAATGTCTGAGTTCTACATTTGCATAATAACATTCATAAGACACATTAAGTGTCTTGCTACTGGATGTGTCTCCCCCATCTGGGAGTGTCAGGGCCACCTTTCCTGGTGCAGGCACTTCCCCAGCTGCTGTGCAGCTGTGTGAGGCAGATGTCACCAGTAAATTACCCTGTTGCTCAGTTACCAGGAGCTGGAAGTGTGTGAATAACTCGTGGATTACTTGGCCTGTTGTATCAAAATGGGAAAAGGAAAGGTTTAGTCATAAACTTGCAATTTCAATTTCAACTATTTCAATACTTATTTCAATTTTTTGAATAAAGCAGCAATCAGAGCAGCAGCAGCATTGCCATCCATCAGAGTAAACATTCTCATCAATGACACAGAGTGGTGTGTATGTCACAGCTTGTAGCTGTTACGTCAGCTGAGCACAATGTTTAATGAAATTGTTTTTAGCAATTTTAGCAGCCTTTCACTCTTTTTTAATTAAGCTGCAAACCAAAAGTAAAGCATAAATTGGATGTTTCATTGGTAGTGTCAGCACCTCTGAAAAAGTCAAAGTACCCCATATGACCAAATCTGAAATTACAAGAGTAAATTAGGTTTTCTGCTGTCATTTTTTATGTCCTAAAATATCCAGGATTGTCCTGGCTATCAGGACACTATTGAAACTAGTCATTCTGTGAATTCTGTGAGCTAAAAACTATGTGGAACATCAGAGGGAGTGCAAAATCACTCTAGAGAATTACAATTAGGAACCTGGAATGTTCCCTAAATTTTTACATTTGGATGGCAAAGTCTGAAAATTTTGGCTGAAATGCTCTCTTCCTAGTATTTCTTGCTTGGTGCTGTGTTGAATACTACAATGTGTAGTAGTAGTGTTGTGTAGTGTAGTGTTGTTGAACACTATAATGTTTGCACTTTCTGGTGTGTGTGGAGTTGTAATTTTCTACTGTTAGCACTTAAGCTCTGTGTAACTGCTTCATTCAAATAGTGTTTTATTAAATATGCTTTTGGTAGCACAATTTTCTTTGTTACCCCTGTTTCATGTAGGCCATTTCAGTGCTGATAAAAGCACAAAGAGCAGTTCCTGTTGATCCCAAAACTGATGTTAAACCTGAGGAAGAAATGTGTAAGAAGCAGCTGAGAATTAAGAGGTGGAAAGTTACTCATTTCTCCCCCAGTAGAAAAAAAAAAGATGATTCAGAAATAAACAGTGTCCATTCCTGGAACAGATGGGCAAATGAAAAGGAGTAATTTGGCTAGTCAAGAGTGTTTTAAACCAACTTTTATGATGTATTTTGTTACTCAGCTAATGCCATTGACAGAACAATGACGTAGCCGGACAGGGCTATTGCTAAAGATTGCTCTGAGAATGAGCTCAGCAGCTTGTGCTGAATCAGTGCCTATAGCTGGAAATCCCTCAAGCAGGGGAAATAAACTCCATGTTTAGATCAGAAAAGGCAGAACTGACAGCCCAGTGGCTGGCAAGTTGTAGCTCCTAGTGCCATTCTTACAGTTTATAGACTTTTAATTGCATCCAACAATTTACCTTTGAATACAACAGAAGGTTTCACTTTTTGATTTTTCTTTCTCCCGTCTCTCCTGCAACCTGTTTCCAGAAGTTAAAAGCAAAAACAGGACTCCCTTTTGGTTACCAATGTCATTTTCAAGGGCTCTAAACAGTGCTGATGGTAAATAGGAATATGGAATAGAAAGACCGTTCTTCCTTTCTGGTAAAATAAGTCATCCATTGCTTCCTGCTATGCTAATTCTTCTTGGTCACTTTCTGTAGCAATTAATGCAGAAAAAGGTGTTCAGGTTCCAAAGATATTGCTGCCACTTCTGCAATAGCATAGGGAGTTCTCTAACATGTTGTATTTGCATGTACTTCAAAGCAGGACAAAAAGCCTTACTGAAAGGAAGGGCAGGGTGAATATATTGAATTACAGAATCATAGATTGGCCTGGGTTGGAAGAGACATTAAAAATCATTCAGTTCCAACCCCCTGCCATGGGCAGGAACATCTTCCACTATCCTAGGTTGCTCAGAGTCCCATCCAACCTGGCCTTGGACACTTCCAGGGATGGAACATCCACAGGTTCATCACCACCCTCACAGGAAAGAATTTCTTCCTAATATTTCAACTAAATCTACTCTCTGTCAGTGTGAAGCCATTCCCCCATGTCCTGTCATTCCATACTTTTGTAAACAGTCCCTCTCCATCTTTCTTGTGGGCTCCCTTCAGGTCCTGGAAGGCCTCAATTTGGCCACCCCATAGCTACTGAATGAAGTCTCCCTAAATGCTCCTGTTAGGGGAACAAAGAGAGGAATTAGGCATGTGTGGAAATGCTGTTTCTAATTTAGTAACTGTGAGAACTCTCCACCCCTTCTTCCCCACCCCAGCATCTTTGATAAAGAGCACAGACATCTGCAGAAGGTGCAGTGAGACCAGGAACCACCCTCTGTGCTCCCCAGACTTATTCCACTGCAGGTGAATCATTGGGAAATGCAAAGCAAATTAAATCAGTTACCTCTTAGAGAAACTGCTGGTTTCCAAAATAATTCCACACAGATGCATGTCAGCCCTCCATACCTGATGCAATGCAAAAGTTTTAATGAAGTTTTGTTTTAAACTATCCCACTTTTAAAAAATCAGATTTTTTTTCTTTTCTGCAAACTGCTGCAAGAGAATGACAATCTGGCTTTGTCTTGAAACACCCTGAGTCTTTTAGATGATGCTGTCTTGACAGCTCTTGCTATTAATAGTGGCATTTTCCCTGCTGTTTAAAAAGGAGACTTGTGCTGAACTGAGCATCAGTCATGTTCGTAATAATTTTTCACTAAGGGTAGATGCAGTCTATGAGCTTACGTAGGAGAATTTACGTTGACAATACCATGAAATGTTAATTAACTTAATTATGGCATGACATCACACATAGCTGCAAAATAAGATAGCCCTTCTTCAAGAAGAAGTGCAGTTGGGCTGAATTTACAGCATCCCTGAATCATTGTGTATGTGAGTGCAAGACCTGACCTTTTCATTCTACTTGGAGATGAGAAAAGACTTTGATAAACACAAGGAACATGAATAGGTACATGAAACTGTCTTTCTACTGTAAGAAGTCATTAAAAATTCATTAGAAGTTCAACATAGGCATCTGAAAACATTTAGGGGGTTTTTGGTCTGTTTTGGGAGCATTTCTTACACCAAATATTGCTGTTTCCTTCCATTTAGCAGCAAATCCACTTTTTGCTGAGCTCATCCTTGATAACAGAATTCAGGAATGGTGTGAAAAAGTCAGTACTTAAATGTGAGCTCTCACAAATAATTTAGGAGCTACCAGTGCCATAGTCCATAGTGGTGGTTTTTTGTGATAAATTGTTATTGAAGCAAACAGTGGAAAATTGAGAGCATGGCATTATTGGCAGGGGTGGGGGGGTTGGGGTGGAAATGAGGCTCTGGAACATTTCAGTCATTAACATATTGAAATAATTTCATATTAACTCATTGTGCCAATGAATGATAACATTTTTATGGGAATAAGTTGAAAAGTCCCCTTATGAAAGCATTTGATTGAGAAAAGAGCCTAGTGCAGAGCAGAGAGAGGCACAGACTCTGAAGTGTCTTTAAAATCCATAGGTGTTGGATACCTACTGTACATTTAGAGTGGGTATCTTGAATTCTGCTTTTGATATCAGAGTATTTTCTGTTACATATGTTATTGTCTGCATAGATAGTGTTTTTTATTATTTTTCTTGATTTGCAGGATTCCTACACATTTCCACTCTGGCTAGTGACCATGATTCTAGTGACTATAGGCTTGATTTTCTTCATTTTCACAGAGCTCCCATGGGCTGCAAATAGCTCTTTTCATTTTAGCTAGTTTTCACATCCCCACATGCTTATTGGAATCATGATCATGCTTAGTAGTATTGTGTTTAAAAATGGGCAATGTTGACAATGTCATAATTTCATGTCAACAGTATATTTCATACTTCACGTAAATGAGAGGTTAACACATTCTTGAATTATTTTTTAGGATGTTGTCATAACCAGGCATAATCTTCATGGTCTTGTGGATCACTACAGCCCACTGCCTTAAGTCATATATCATCCTGCTGCCTTTTATAATACTCATAACAATTTGTAGAAGTTAAAAAAGCCACTCTTGAAAGAACTGTAGAAATTGCCACCGTAGAGGTGATGTGTTTTTTATCAGAAACTCTTAAAGCTACACTGTTATTTGAAGCCAGCTCTTTAATATTCGCTGCCAAAAGAGGATGTATATTTCATGCAACTTTAACCTTTCTGAGAAAGAGTATCTATTCAGGGGATGCTGTGAAAACTTCCCATGTAGAAAAGCTGTGCTCACAGGTGCATGCCTAACTATGTGCCTGACTCCCAAAAGATCCTGGATCTTCCCCTCGGATGTTTCACACCTTTTAGGAGTGAGCTGAGTACTGAAAAGGCCAGGAGTATCTCCTTTAACCATCTAGCCCGATGGTATCTCTGCGCACAATGCATGTTATCCCACCCCAAAATCCTCGCGGATCCATGGATAATGAAAGTGAAATACTATCAGGTTACATAAACCACTGATCGATGAATCACAGGCAATGTCATTTTTTCAGAGGCAAAGTCTCCAGAGAGACTTTGAAGCTTTGAACTGCCAGTCAACCTTGCAGTTTGTTCCTTAAGCTTTTCTCAGAATATGTTCCTGAGATGACTTGCCTCATTGGTGGAAAGCTGACGACCTGATCACCCAACAAATCCCTGGAAGTACTGCCCAAAAGTATATCATTAGATTTTCAACATTCCGAAAAGCTGTTTTGACAATTGAAACATTTGTTTCCTAACACTTAAAACCAGAGGTTTGCACAACAGAGTGTCTTCCAGACTTGCAGTGAATTTTAGGAAGAATAAAGAAATTTATGTCCTCATAAATTTTGCTGCAAGGCTAGAAGGTGTGAATATGCTTTGGCAAAACAAAAGCAAAGCTCCCAAATCTATACAAGTGCAAATCAATGTGCTAAACTGCTTTCTTAAGGGAGAAACTGTTTTGACAGTATCACTGGTTTAAATAAATAACTAGTCGTGAAACCAGACAGGAATGATGTTTTGAACCTATGCAGTATTATCTCCAAGGAATGGGTCTGAATGGTTTTTAGGGAAAAAAAACCCCATTGTTTATTGTTTTAATTTTAATTTTAATTTTTATTTTTTTGTGTTACATGGGAAAAAATTGAGGCGATCATGAGTTGAAAGGGATGAGTGGAGTCAACGGCAGAGTTGAAGACAGATCTGAATTTTTACTTAGCCTGTAGTTGACATGAGTTCCATTGAGGTGAAAGGGAAGGAAATCTTACTGGATTGTCAAAGTAAATCTGAATTCAGGCTCAAGCTGGGCAGAAAGTTTTGTACCTGTCTGTGTTTCTGCATATACAGGGGTAAACATCACCCTACTTTTTTTCCTAAATGCAGATGGATGATTTTCTACCTGGTTTGAGTAGATCAAGGTCTCACCTCTGAGTCTCTTAACTAGTCACTACAATGAGAGCTTGTGTCTCTCCTTGGATAGTTTGGAATAAACACTGCCTGTATAAATCCACTTTGATTAATGGAGAATCAGTTAAATTATTTATTTATTTTACATCCTTCTTCTATTTCTTTTGAGAAAGTAGGCTCCCAAAATATCTTGAGCAGGAGTTTTTTTTTCATTTATGCAGATGCTGGGACCCCTACGAGCAGGTGAAAGGAGTGAAAATGTTGTGGAAGAGTCTCTGTTATGAGGTTCCTATTCTCAGTTCTGCTGGTCTGTTCAAAGGCTGAACTTTGCAGTGAAGCTTTTGGAGTGTGTGTACCCAGGTCAGGACACAACCCCAAGAAGCAAATTCTGTGTTTTCCTTGTAAGAAAATCTCCCTGTTAACCTCCATTTGACTAGGAGGTGCGTGGCTCTTCAGCTATCACAGCTCTGCACTGCCAGAAAAGCAGATCTCAGCAGGAACTCCTGAGCAATAAAATGGTTTTAAACATTGCCCTGTATCTGAACTGATGGGGGAAATGATGGTGAACCTACTCTGTGTCATATCATCCTCATCTGGTTTGCCATGCCATGTGCTATGGGATGTGCAACCCATGGGTGCTGTGATTCTGTACACATAGAGTTCACATTCCCAGCTTTTCATGGATTAGAAGTGGTTGCTTACAGCTGCAGTGCTGGGAAAGAGTTACTTTGTCCTTAGTGGTTATTATTTCAAATTATTTCAAAATAAGGTGTTGTGTTTAGAGTGAGGGCAGAAGTGTCTTTTTTTGGTAGGTAAATCATTATTAAATCATCACACATAACATTTAGACTAGAACCAATAATTGTAGTCTGCATTTTTTCACTGAGAACTCTTACTGATTTCCATAAAAACACTGTTTATCCATTTGAATTTCCTGTGAGTTTGCACAGCAAAGTGTAAGTGGCTCCTGACCTTAGGCTGGGAGGTGGTGGCTGACAGGATTTTTGTTCCTTGGCCAAGATGAGTAGATCTAGAATGACATAAAGAGAGATAACCAAGACAGGTGGCAGCTGACCTGATCTTTATCTGTCTAAAAATTAGTTATCCAGACCAAGCTAAGCTCCTGAGACTTCCAAATCAAAGGGAAGAGAGAAGCACCCCCAGAGAGGTTCTTCCACTTATTTTAGACAGCTATCTTAAAGTGGGATAAATTACTCTATGGAAATAACTGACTCTAATGCCTGTTGTGAGACTCTGGATGAGGATCTTCAACACAACTCCTTGCTAAGAAAAGGTTATTCCTGATTCTGGACAAATACTTGATGTTCTCAAGGTATATTCCTTGCAATGAAGCGTTGGAATGATTAGAGCTGTCCCTCAAACAAAATCTCTCCAGACAGGATAAAATACTTGTGGTCTCTCAGTTTCTCCAACAGAAGGTTGATAATGCAGGAAATAGTGAACATAGTGAGAACATGGCCTTTAGCAGAGATCCCATGGAGAAGGAGGGAATTCTGTATGAACATCATAGACTCTCTGTAATGCTTTTTTACCAATGAATTAATCACAATCAAGAACAATGCTGAATTCCCTGTGTATTGAATTTTACATAGATTGGCTGAATACAAGACTGTGCATTTATGAACATATGTTAACTTCATATATCTACTCCTCTCTTCTTGGAGAGGATTACCTCTCCAAGGTACATGTACCTGTTGCCAATTGTAAATCACTTAAAATGCCCCTTAAAATAACCCCTGGGTTAGTTTTTCTGCCATGGAGATAAGTATTTAAAGGAAATTTTTAAGTGCCTACTACAAGGGGGTGTTTATTTGACTGGAAATTTTGATCTTAATTTTTTGTAATTATTTTGTCGGATCTGAATCTGCAACATTTCTTGCCCTGAGCTGAAATTATTGTTGAACAAAATAATGTTACAGAGACTGTAGAACTACACAGGCTTGCATGTGATGTTAATATGATTTTTTTTAATGTCAGTAAAGTTTGTTTAATGGTTATTTATATAATAATTTATTAAACTCCAGGACAATGGCTTTTATTTCCCCATTTCACTTATATCAGTGGGCAGTATCCTCACAGCTCAGACCACAGGTTCTTTTCTTACTATCTTGTCAGAGGATTTTTAAATTTCCTAAAAGTGGTATTGGGTAAGTGGAGAAAATATAAAATGCAAGAAAGCTGTTGAAACACCTTAGAGGGGAATAAAAAAATTACCTCAGGTTTTTGTTAGAGGATCTAGGGGGAAACATACTTTCTATTTCTTGTTAAGATGCATAAGCCAAATCCCAGTACAGGCAGACATAGGTGTGATTTGGAGACAATTAGGAAGAGAAAACAGAAAGCAATGCCCTAGCTCTAACAAAATGTGTATTTTCTGAGGAAGTATGAGGCTTTTCACATACCAGAAACATGTAAAGAGCTTTTTGCTTGAGTTTTTCCCATGTGTGAGGACTGAGAAGAAATTCAGGATTTTGTGAATCCCAGTCCCACCCTGGGACATGGCAAGTAGGATTTTGGTGGGCATTAATAGTTCTTTCTGGGAAGGGGACAAACACAAGCTTCAACAAGAGATTTAAGGTTACAAATGAAACCTGTCTCAGCTTGAAGTTGTATCTATTCGTTCTTAGATGAGAATTCCAATGGAGTTAATTGAAGTCAAATTATCTCTTCCTGTTGTGTTAACCAGAAATATTTGTGCTTGGACAAATTACTCTCTGATTTTTCAACATCCAGTAATCAATTACCTAATCCATTCCCCTCTTCCCATCTGACACTGTGTCACTCTTTCCTAAAGTCCACCCAGCCTATAAATTTACACACTTAGGTGCACTCCTAAAGTTCCTTTCTTGCTTGAGGGTGCTCCCTGGATGTCTTCAGTAGACAGGAGTGTCAGCACGTCACGCTCAGAGATCTGACACAGATGCAGCCCTTGCTTTTTTTTTCTTTTTTTCTTTTTTTTTTTTTTTTTGTTTGGTTTTTTTTTTGTTTTGTTTTGGTTTGGTTTTTTTGGTAGGGAAGAAAAAAAAGAGATGGGCTTAATTTTCCTTTTGAGAACTCAGTCCATATCTGTCACATCTGAGCACTTAAAATGCACAGCTGAAACAATTTGGCAAAAACACAAGTTGCCCCATACTTGGTTAATTTTCAACAATGTAAATTTAAAGTCAAAGTTCAAGTGTCCCATATCAGTGATTTCTTCCAGAAACCTTTTCAAAACTGTAAGTACCTAATTGTTTTGCCATGAGAATATTTTCCCTTGTCTCAGTCTAACGTTAGTGTTATTGCATTTCAGTAACAGTTTGAACTGTACCTAGTAAAACAATATTTCAAAAAGCTTTTTGCAACCAGAAAAATAAATTAGTTAAAAATTCTGCCACCATAATTGCTTTTTGAATCATTATGTTTTGTGATTTTTAACCCTGTAAACAAAATAGTTTCAGTTTATCTGTATGACTAAGCTGAGCTAAATGGAAGATGAATTGTACTTTGAAAGTAGCATGTCCTCTTGGGAGTTAGGCATGGCAACTTGCAAAACATTACATAATCAACTTTAAATGCAGATATTTGGGTGCTTTTTTCCTTTTTATTAGTTAGCTAGACTGATGATGCCTTGTGAATGTTGGCCTAGATCAGAGGCTGGATGGAGTTAAAGAATAAAGCAGGGATTTATTAAAAGGATCTCCTCCATGGATCCACCTTGGGCAGCACAAGAGCCCAGCCAGGGCTGCACCCAAGATGAACCAAAATGGTCCCAAAATGGTCCCAAAATGCACAAACGCTCACGGAGGCTCTCACTGTGATCAGTTCTGCTTCATTTGCACATTGGAGTTCATTGTCCAATTCCAGCTTTAGCCCAGGCAGTCCCATCCTGCTTGTTTTTCTCTCTCCAGCCCACATTGTTTGTGCTCCTGGGCCTGAGATTTGGATTATTTGTCCTTGGTCCCCAGCTGGAGAAGGAATTGTTTTGTCTCCCTGCTCTGTGAAGAGAGCTCGCCATCCCCTAATATGAAGCCCAGATCCACACACTAAAGCAGCACAGAGTCTGAAAAATGCAAAAGCTCAAACCTGAGGCATCAGTGAAAGGTGATTTCATGTGATGGGTTTGTGTAGGACAAGTGGGTCCAAAGTGATCTCAGTACTAGTCTACCTGCTGTTGTCAGCTGCACCCAACAAGCCTGTTTTGGTCCACACTGGAAGGATCAGCTTTGGTTTTAAGCCAGCCTTGTTTAGCCCAGGTTACCCCTGGGTGCTGTGTGTCCCTCAGCTGCTCTGAGCTGCCCCCACTGTGAGAAATCTCTGTGCATGTGCAGAGTGGGTTCTTCTGATCACTGGTCTGTCCTTCTGGCCGTCACTGGAGATTTACGCAGACACTGGAGATGACTGGAAGAGGCAGTGGTGGTGCCATTGCCAACTTCCCAGCCTGCCATAAATATGTCACCAGTCCAATGCAGAAGTGGAGGGAGGAATTTTATTGCCCTTTCCCTGAAATTTCAGTGAACATTGCATTCTTATGAGTGGGATTCAGGTGTAGGTGTTCACATGACAGCTGGTAGGTCAGTAAGAACCCAAGGGCAAACTTTTGCATCCATATTTTAATATTACTATATTTTAATAGAGCTATATTTTGGACTGTTAATTAAGCTAAAGAGGTTTACAGATGAGTCTGAAGAGCCCAAGAATGCAAACAAGGTACACAAGAGGAGTGTATAATGGAGAGCAGGTAGATGGAAGAAGGGAACGTGAGCACTCTTGGTTCATCTTGAGGCACAGAAATGGTAATTTAAATTCTAACCTGGACTTAAAGTGTGGTGTGAATGCACCTGAGCTGAGTGAGTTATGCACCTGTGTCTTTCTGATAATTTAGGCTGTTAGTCTGTCTTGGCGTCAGGAATGTTTGATGAAGTATGACCACAAAATATTATAAAACTAGGGAAAGCAATTTCAGAAACAGAGCTGGAAATAATGATTCTGTCTACTTTGTTATTCAATTAATAATCTTAATAATCTTCCCAGTAAAAAAAAATTATTGAAATGCCTTTTTTTTTTTTTTTCTGGATCATAATTTGTGCTCTGAGGAAAGGTGTGAATAATTAAAGGCAAACAATGCTGTTTTGACTGCTGTAATTGCATGAGGAGCAGTGTGATGTGTCTGATTCCCCAGGCCAAATGGAAACAGGTTGCTGTGTGGCATCTTGTAGCACCAGGAGAGAAAACCTGCAATTAGCCAGAAGAAGTTCCCTGTGTGTAACAGTGAAATGCAGAGACTGGTACAGAAAGGGAAATAATCCCTTTGCCAGCTCCTAGAAGAGGACAGATAAAGGGCACTGCTGTTATGTTTTGGTATTGCTGATAGGCTTCAGAGAAAAGCAGTATTTAGTTAAGGCATAAATGATACCCTGGGATATAAATTTTATTTCAAATTTTAAAAAAAAGGCTGTACTAGCACAGTTCAGTCCTGTGATTGAACACAGTTTGTAGAAGTATCTGTGAGCAAAGCAGAAATAAAATTTCTGTATCTCTCATAGCTAATTGTCTAAGTGCTGACCACCTACAGTTAATTGCTAAGTATTTCCAGGAATGCTGGAACAATGAATTATGCTTCTAAAAACTGCAAGTGAAAAGGTAGCTACAGAAAGAGTTAATGCCTGTGGATTTGCTAGGAATCAAGTTAACTAGGAAACACAACTGAGAGGATTAACATTGTTGTAGAAATTAATGTTTGGAGAGATTGGCCAGGAGGGTGCTGAGGTGAAGAATTTGAAATGCAGCTGAGTGCTATTGGTGGGCTGGTCAAGCTGGACCCATGTGGTGGAAAGCACAGAGCAGAGCAGGTGCTGCAGGATCACTTGGAAAGTGTACCCCAGACAAAAAAAAACGAGGAAATTAGCCTGCATCCATCCTGCCTCTCAGGTAGGGCTCTGGCTTGCCCTGGTTTTCTTCAGCTTGCTCCATCAGGCCTCAGGGAGCTGTATTACATAACTTTATTTAATGGAGTCTTTTATTTAATGGAGCCCTTAGAATGAATAGAACAAAAACCTTTTTGATTAACTGTTCAAACCCTCAGATGTGTCAGGGGTTTTACAGGTCAGTATATCCAAGTCCCTGGAATATACTGCTCTTTCTTTGAGAATATTTTTGGAATACATGTAAAATGCTAAGAAAGTAGGCACTGTGAGACACTCTAATCATCAAGTTGAGATAGAGATAAGAAAAAGTAGGTAGATGAATAAAGAGGAATATTTTTTAATATCTTGGGAGGGGAAGGAGAACAGAGTCTGTTTTGTGTCCGTTTAGAGCTTGAATTTGCCTGGTGGTTTTGGTTTTATTTTGTTTTCCTCTAATTTTAATGCCAAGAGATTAATCTCTCTTCTCTAACCAAGTTACTTCATTTAGAACAAAATCCATCAACTTCTAGGATTTGTTGTAATCCAGTTTGCAAATGTTTAAGGAAAATGCTAAAATGTCTTAGAAGGAATATATTTTTGCAAACATGGGACAAAAACTATTGTTCTTTTCTCTCATCATTTTTCAACACTGTAATTGGATGGCTGACAGACTCAGAAAGAGACAGCAATGTCAATTAAAAAAGGCAACATCAGGGAGCCTGAGAAGCCACGTGCAGAGGACAAATTCTGCTGCATTTCCAAGCTGAAGGTACAGCAATATTTTAGTGATTTTGTAGGAACACATAACTGTGATTACTTGCATTTACAGTATTTTGGTAGAATTTACTGCCTAGATTAAATGAATGCATAAGCTGTTCTTTTTTACCCTTAATGACCTTAGACAAGTTTGCAAATAACTGTACTGGTTTTTGCTGTCCCTGAACTTTCCACTCTGTGATGGAGGTATTGATTCATTGATGCTTTGAAGCTCCACTGCTGACTTTGTATAATCCCTCCCAGTCTAACATATTTACCCTTCCCTCTTAAAGCTATGAAACAAGCTTTACTGACTGGGATGTGGCAGTAAAAATTGGCTGTTGATATCAAATAGTAATTCAAGTTGTCAAGAAATTCTAGATAATCATGTAAAATAACTTTTTAAAAATAGTAATTAAAAACCCAGATAAATTTCTTTTGCTTTCTAGTTTTTGCAGCAGATGTATTTAAGAATTATATTGATTTCATTTCCTAAATGTGGTTTAGAAAGAAGCCTGAAGTTAAAAGGATTTGAATATACTACTGCACTCGTTAATTTTAACTTTTTAACTGTCAGTTGCTACTAATTGTCTTGTAAAGATAATATGTTATTTACTCCTTTTGGTTAAATTACTTGTTCTGGCTTCATGACCTCTGCTGAGGTGGGAGAGCAGATCCTGGATTGAGTAATTTGGCCAAAGGAAAGGATCTTAATTCTGCAAGCAATTTGTCATTTGGGTGAACAGAGGGTGGGGAAGGTCCTGCAGATGGCAACCTTGCAGCAGGCACTGCTGCCTTGGCTGGGTAAATGGGACTTGGGGTTTCTGAAGACAGTCTTGGTCAATTAGAGAAAATTAAGAACAAAATGAGTTTATTTTTTTATTGTTTATTTGTTTAGTGAAGCCATAACTCTAGAAAATAATAGATGATGGGATTTACACACACCAGTGGAACAGAACTGCTCACTTTTTTAACTGGAAGCACAACTTCACTGGAGGAAATAACCAAGGGATATTCATAAATATGTAATTTTGACTTGTTTATGAATCCTTCTGTTCCCTTCGTAGGTATTTCTGCTGGCACTGTCACTTGCATTCCTTGGGAAAACCATGTCTGGTGCCTACATGAACAGCATGTACACACAGATAGAGAAACAATTTAATATCCCAGCTTCTCTAGTGGGCATCATCAATGGAAGCTTTGAAATTGGTAATCTTTCATTTTAATATTTTGGATTCTTTGAAAACGTAATGTGTGGTCTGAGCGTGTATTAGTGACTCTCATCTGCTCTCAGTATCTCTGTGTGACAATGGTGGCAAACTCTCATTCTTTTGAGCTGATATGTAACCATTTCATGTCTTATAAATTAATAGGACCACTTAAATGGGCAATTTGGGCAAATGGTTCAGCTAATTTCTGCACTATCATAAGATATGACAGAGCAGCTAACAAAATAAAGCTTGTTTATGAGATGTGTATTGAATCTTTCTGAAGAAAACAAAAAAACCAACTATGTAAACTTTGTTTGAATTGAAGGTCATATTTAGCATTTTGCATTTAATTAAACTTGGTTGGAGTGGATTGTGAATCCTTACCTAAACTCAATAATATTTTAAGGCTTTGCACCTGTACAACTGTCCTTTCAAAGGGAGTTTCCAGCTCTACTTTTAGTGCCCCTTACCTTGCCTGTCAGTAAGTTTTATTGTCCAGTGATAAATTTAAATGTACATCTTCAAGTGTCATTCAAGCCAGTGATTCAACACAGCCAGTTTAGAAATTATACATAAAAAAGGCATTATTTTCTTTCAGAGCATGACGCTCGTCACTCAGAGACATGATTTTGTTCTTCTGACAAAAAGATCATAAAATTAGTAGGTGTAAAAAGATTAAATTGCTATTTTTATAGGGCCTGATTCATAACATGAAGTTTGATTCTTTTCTTAGTTGCATAGCAATAAATGGAGAAAATCAACTGCTTCTTAGTGGAAGTGGAGGAGAGGAAAATGAAAATTTGTAGCACTTTTTTTTAAAAATTGTACCAAGTACAAAAACTTGGGGTTTTTTTATAAAACTTTTATATTCTTAAACAATTACTGCAATTAATATTTTTTTTGTATGATTGTCCTCTTGTGTTTATTATTTTCACTACAAAAACCCTGTTTTATTTCCCTACACATTACCAAATAGACTATCCTAGGGGAATATTCCTAATAATATTCCTACATGATTCTGCAGTCCTTGGGCCTGATCTCTATGTGGAGTAGTGGGAAATTTCTCCTCTACAAAGGTGCACTCAAAAATCTCTCTCACTGTGATCTCTTTTCCATCCTGCCTTTTATTCTCATGTTCTCTTCATGTGATGTAACTCTTTCAAAAACAGATCATACATAGCAGGGAATTACTGCACCATGTAGGCAGTTCCCTATTTAGTGGCACTTTTTACAAGACAAAAAAAGAAATAGAAGCTGAGCTCACAAGACATGCTCAAATTTGTAACGATTATGGGATGCCTTGGTTTGTAGATGGTGACAGAGGTTCTCTTTGCAGGTAACTTGCTGCTGATAGCATTTGTGAGTTACTTTGGAGCAAAGCTTCACAGACCCAGGATAATTGCTTTGGGCTGCACTGTCCTGTCTTTTGGATGCCTTTTGATATCACTTCCTCATTTTCTGTTTGGGAGGTGAGTGTTTTGCTTAACTCACAGCAGCTTCTGTGATCCTTCCTCGCACATTAATCCATACATCCTTCTGCTGAAGGTGTTGCCTATGGGGGGAGGCATTGCAGAGCATGGACTCTGCAGTATGATCACTGCAGTTGCTTTGGGTTTGCTCCTGAGATGGCTTCAAAAGTCAGTCACCATCTCCTGAAGAGAGTCACCCCTCTGCTGGGCACCTGCCTTTGCCTTCATCCTTTTGCTCCCCCTTGCATGAGCTCTCCCAAGTAACAGGGTTGTGATACTGTCACTTTTAACTCTCATCTGCTTGGATAGGCAATAGAAATTGTGATTTTAAAAGATCTCCTGGTCTGGAACCTGGTCACCATGTCAGCAAGAATTAAATTATCTAAATTGGGTATTATCAATCATCACAAACTGTCACAACAAAATGACAGTGTTATGTAAATCTTTTTTAACCTTAACAATGCAGAGTGAAAACTGGGACTCTGTCTTCTTCACACTTCTAGGAATTTATTCAGAGAAAGAGACCTCCCAGAGGACAAGAAATAGATGTTTCTCAGGCTATTTTCACTGCCAAATTAATTTCTTATGTCCAAAGTGCAGAGATGTCTGTTCTGACTAAAAGAATACCTAAAATCAAATTTAGTACTGACCATTTTGTACTGACCATAATGATCCTTCAACTGCTTTTAAATTATTTTTTGCTTGGCTTAAAAGAAATAACAATGTACGCTTGTGCAGGCTTTAATCAGCAAGGTGTTTTTTGGTCCTTCAGTCTTGTGTGCAGTGTGGAATGGCTCTGACAGCCTTGGCAGTGCCCTCTGTTAGCTTTTGACATGGATTCCCTTCTTCCTACAGCTGCACACTTTTATAGGTAGCTCCATTACTCCAGCACAGACAAATGTTCTTTGTTTCCAACAGGTATCATATTGAAAGCAGCATTTCACAACGGGAAAATGTTTCAGTGATGCCTCTGTGCCTTGTTAATCCAAACTTGTCCTCTTTGCCTACAGAGGAACCATCAACAGGTTGACTTTTCCTATGTCTGTTAATGTTTTTTTTTTTCTGTGTCTATAGTGTCTAAATAAATAGATTTTTATTTTTATCAGCAAACAGTTCAGGGTTCTGCTTTTGGCCAGTACTTTATGAACACCTACAAACTACAGCTCAGGAAGTTTCCTGGACTTTGTGTTTATTTGGTCTGTGACTCCAGAGCTAAAATATTTCTTTCATGTAGTTTTCACATTATCCTGGCATTTCAATTAACATCTCTTGCAGTCCACTTTGGGACAGTATAACACCAGGTTGTTCTCACAATTATTCCTCTTTTTAATTTGAAATTCTCCTATACCATGAGGAGATGGAAAGCATATTTCAGCAATGGGTAAAAGGCATAAGGATGTTTTTCGTTGTACCATGTGGGAAATAAAAGAATGAGAAATAGAGCTAGAACTAAAACACAGATCTCACTTCCTTTTAGAGAAAATAGTTTGAACTAGGCTAAAACTTATCTGTGGGACTGAAACATGTATGTGCACTAGCAATGTGCATGTAAAGGAACTACTGGGAAGTCAAAGGGCTCCAAGGAAACCATTGCACGAGCACACACAAAATTCTTGTGCTGAGGGTGGGATTAATGTCCTGGGCCTTTAGTTACCTCAAAGGGAAGCGTTCAGTCTGAACCATCCCCTTAGGCTCCCTTGATAGCTGGGCAGAGGAGACCACAGAGCTCCTGCAGAGCTTGCTGTAAGGGGCAAGAGACCTGACAATGGGGGACAGCATCATGAAGCCACCCCAGGACAGACATTCATGCTCTGTACCTTAGGATGGATCAGATTACCTCCTGGGTGGGCCTCTGACTGCTGGAAGCTTTGCTGGATGGTAAAAGTGAGGTGACCTGAACCCCAGAGCTCATTGTTAAACTTAGTGATGGAGTTCCATCAAGGTGTGCTAAAGCTGAATCCCACTGCTGTAATCAATAGCTGAGTTTGGTGGCATTGAACCACAGCCTTGTGCTGGGGTTTTCTGGGTCTCCATTTAGTGATGGATGCAGCTTCCAAGCTTTCCAAGGCTACACAGTTGTTAATTTTTGCATCTTCACAAAAAGAAGTGAAATCTGCACATCTAACAGCACCTGGCATTAACCTTTCATTTGAAGGTTTCAGACACTTTCTGAAGTTTTTCCCATTTTATAAATGTAAACTAAAGGTATAGAAAGGTAAATAATTTTTATCTAAATTATGTACAACCACTCAATATGCACATAGATCCTCATGCCTGTGAATATACTTGGGTAAGATGACTGTTTCTTTATTAAATCATTTTCATCTAAATTATTTACAACCATTCAATATGCACACAGATCCCATAGATCCTCATGCCTATGAAAATAAGATGACTGTTTCTTTATTGGTTTATGGACAAGGAAGACTATGATATTCATATATATGAGTCCATTTCCTGTGTGAAAACTGGACTGAATGTGACCACATCTGCATGTTGGTTGCTTCACCTGCATTTACTGACAGCAACCTGACATTGAAACAGGAGATCTGGGTTTCATCTGCAGTCTGTCACCCAGAAAGGCAGCAGCTGCTGCTAACAAAGCTGGTTTTTATTGGTTAATGAATTTGCACTGAGAAATTTCAGCATGACAAAGTGGGAGAGAGTAGTGGAATCTGAAGCAGACCATGGGATGAAGAAGTCCCAGTTCAAGCAGAGAAAGGAAGTAAAACTGTATTGTGACCAGTTACTAATTTTTTTTTTTTCTTGTAGGACAGGCCTACCCACCAAAGCTTAAGCTATGGGTCAATCCTTTGTCTCTAGATTTTCATTAATAGTTGTGACTAAAACATTCATTCTGATTTTTTGTTTTATCCACAGAGTGTGAAAAAGAGCCTGGGTCCCTGCTGTGGATATTTGTGATGGTTGGAAACATAGTGCGAGGAATGGGTGAAACTCCCATCATGCCTTTAGGCATTTCCTATTTGGAGGATTTTTCCAAAGCAGAGAATTCACCTTTCTACCTGGGTAAATCCACCCTGTTGTGATAATTTCCCTTCTCCAAACACACACACACACACAAACAAACAAACAAAAAAAGGCAAAAGTAAGGATTATTATGATGCCCTTCAGTCCAATAAAGGAAGTCAGCAAACAGTAATTACTGCCTTATCAAAATAATAATTTTGTAGAACTTGTAATTTAACCAGAGAGAAACTTGTTGGAATTAGGCCATTTTTGGGGGCAAATGCTTTCCCAGTAGAGCTGTTCTAACAATATGTAGTAACACTTCCAAGAGGATCATTATGACTGGGTTCTAATTTAGAATGTTTTCTCTTTTTCCTACTCTAGCATGTCTACATACAGCAACTGTAATTGGCCCCTTCCTTGGTTTATTGTTGGCTTCATTCTGTGCAGAGCTGTTTGTTGACATTGGATCAGTTGTTGCAGGTAAGGGGTGAACATATCAAACCTTATTTTTAAGTCTGTAGATGGTGTATGTTTCAGAGCTAAAAGATGTTTCCTTGCTAATATTGAGTTAATCCCACTTGAGTTTGTTGGTGTTTCCTTTAAAATGGAAGATTTGTGTATGATATTCGATTCATATATACACAAATCAATCTGCTTACACAAATCAAATTATTTGATGAAAAATTTTATCATCTGCCTTAACAGAGGAAAGGACTAGAATTAATTAAATACAAGCCACTGAAATTTGCAAGAAAATCAGCAGCATTAGAAAAGAAGGCTGGAGAATATTCTCCTTCATGAGCCTCATTTTAAGAATCATGAAAATGCTTTTATGTCAGAGATGACTGGGAAAGCACAAAATGACAACAAAGATGTTTCTGAAGTGATCCAAGAGGTCTGGTTTGTGTTTTATCCTAGATGAGATAACCATAACAGCTACTGATGCCCGCTGGGTTGGAGCATGGTGGCTGGGCATTTTGATTTGTGCACTGCTGAATCTCCTTGTGGCACTACCATTTTGGTTTTTGCCCAAGTCACTTGTGAAGGAAGGTGAATCCAATGAACCTGAAGAGACAAGTGAAAAAAGTGCAACACCATTGCAAGAAAATGATAAAAATGAAACCAAACAGACCATGTATGAAATTGCTAAAGGCAAGTTGTATTGCATTTTATTTTCTTCTAACTTTAGTCCTAAGGTGTGAACTCTGTGTATTGTGTAATTAAAGATGAGTCCAAGATGTGCAGTGCCTGCTGTGCTTTGATGTCTCTGTAGTTCAAGAGACTTGTGCAGGAATTTAGAATGGCTCCTTGCAGAGGAAGAAAGCTGATTTCATAGATCTAGGATCTGGATCCTTCCTTTTCCCCTCCTGCAATTCAGGTGAATGTAGAACTTTTCTTCACATGAGAGGGCTGAAGTTCTGGTTAGGAATATTACAACTCAGCCAGCTGTGGGTGAGGTGCAGCTACTGGTTGCTTGTACCCCACATTAACTGTGCAGAAAAGCAAAAACCCAGCATAAATCTTGTGCATTTCTTGAGTCCAGCTAGCTCTAAAAGGGAATTGACAGGTGCTTAAGTGTCTCATAAACATTAAATTATGCTCAACTAAGATGTATTTGAGTCACATTTATTCATGTTATCACTGGCAGCTTTCACATCCATTGTTTTCAATTGTATGGATTTGTAGAAGGGTATTTTTTTCCTTCCTTTTTTGAAGGAAAAATCCTTCCTACATTTCCTCATTGGAAATGTAAGTGAATAAACTATGTCAAAGGCTATGATCTTCAGAGTAGCTTGTCCTGCTCAGGGCCCTCTGACATTTTCAGCAAGCAAGTGCCAAGTGGCAGCTCCACTCTGTGCTGTTTCCTGCTGGGTTCTGCAATAAGTCTTGGCTGATATTGCAGCTGCATTTTGATAAACAGAGCTGTCACCTAGCCTTAAATGAATCCATTAATAAAAAACTGTTCTCCCAGATCAGATGTGGGTCCTTAGTGCTCTAGAGTCCCTTCAGAGCTTGTGTTTTCATGGCCATTCCCTCCCTGTGCTGGTGGGGATGTTCACTGTTCCTGAATATCCTGCATAGAGAATCTTTTCATTCCACAGGATAGTTGTGGTTGCAAGGGACTTCTGGAGGTCACCTGGTCCAACCCCTGTTCAACCACTTGCAGCCTATTGACCAGGACATATTCAGACAACTTTTTAACCATCAGGGATTTCAAGTTGAAACTTGATGTTTTTCTAGTTAAAAATAACCTAAAATAAAATTAATTTAATAACAATATCATTTCCTTAAGAAGCTTTGATTAAAAATGTCACTGCATCTGTAAATAATGCAGTCTATTTATAGTGTTTCTAATACTTGACTGATTTTTGAAAGATTTGCATACAGATCTTCTTCTAATAAGGTACTTGCTTAGCTCTGGAATGTATACACCCCTCCTAATTGGTGCCCACTTTCATTGTTTCATAGATGCTTATGTTTATCTGCAGAGTTTCTTGACAATAGCTCAGCACATTGATTAACAGAGAACACTAGGCAAAGGGACATTGTGGGGCTTTTCTTATGGTTCAAATCCTGACTTAGTGGGCATTACTCAGAGAAAAGACCTGTGTAAATCAGTTTCTCAGGTGCTAACATGGCTGAAAACTGGCTGATACAGATTTTGAGAGGATGGTGGGAATAACTGTGCTCACAGCTCTTTTCAGGCCTCCTCTGCCCCAGCAGCAAACCCCAAAATCAGCGCTCAGGTCTCAGATTTAGCCTGATCCAGTTCAGGACCATTTCTGTTCCTCTCTTTCCCCCACGGACATGCTGAGCAATTGGTCATTCTTTTCGTAAAGCATCACACTAACTCATGGCATTATTTCATTGCAGATTTCATCCCCTTCCTCAAGGCTCTGTTCCACAACCCTGTGTATATGTTATTTATATGCATAACTGTGTTGCAGTTCAGTGCCTTTGATGGCATGATATCCTTCATGCCCAAATATTTGGAACAGCAGTTTGGAAAATCTGCATCAGATGCCATCTTTTTAATTGGTATGTTTGCATTTTGCTTAATTCTATCAATTAGTGATGTCTCTATTCAAATTAGCTCTATTTTTTACATATATATATATACATATGATCATGTCTATTTACATATGCATCCTAAGGTTAAATGCTTTCACAGGTGAGGGAATGTCACATTAAAAAGCATTTCTAAATGTCAATGCATTTTCTGCTAAAGATCTAATTTTTTGTGCACAATTTTATTATCTAATTCCCATCTTTTGAATTGGCTCAGAAAATTCAGCTGATATGAAACTCAGCTATTTCATGCTTGTGTAAAACCACTTCCAACGTGTCTTTCAGTCAGAATTTTCTTCTTTTAAGCATCAATCATCAAAGAAGTGTGAGAGCACATTCAATAATCTCATCTCAAAACTGAAAGCCTGTTCCTCCTTTCTGTCATGCTTAGAATGCATTAAGATGTACCTTAATTAAGATGTGCACTTAATTAAGATGTGCACAGATCTTTCTGTTGAGTTTCTCAGTCAGCTGGAGAGGCTGGATTGAAACCATATAATTTTTTGTCTTTTTTTTTTTTTTTTTTTTTTTTTTTTTTTTTTAGTTGTACCAAGAGTGCAACTCTAGATTGCCATTTTCCAATTAATCATTTTAGTCCTACCCTGTAGCTCACTCCCCAAGCAGTTCTCACCTGCTGTTGACTTTGGCAGAGGTTTTGGGTGTGAAAGGAAATTAGCAGAGACCCATTTCTGATTGGACTTAAATTATTCAGTCCCAGGCCCTCTTTGAGTTGTTGCCAAACACAACCTTCCCTTACAGATGCTCTAGTGGCTCCTTCTCTAGCTGCCCTGTAGTAGAGTAGCTTTGATGGTCTCCTCTGTTTTAACATGGAAGTTTCACTTGTTTAAATAGGTGTTTACAACTTGCCAGTTCTATGCGTTGGGTATTTTTCTGGCGGCTTATTCATGAAGAAATTCAAGATTAATCTCTATCAGGCTGCGAACATAGCATTTTGGGTATCTTTACTGGAATACCTTCTCTACTTTGCTGCCTATTGGACTGTCTGTGATACCTCACCAGTTGCTGGTCTAACAGTTTCCTATCAAGGGTATGTTCTTTGGGACTCAGCAGGACTTCAGTCTTAAGACACCAGGATGATTTTTCTTGTCAAGAATCAGCCAAGAGTTCCATTTCAGTTCCCTATTCTAAATTTTCAAGGCTTTTTGCCTGCATTAAACAGTAGGTCTGTTATGCCTGTTTCAAACAACAAAAGTTTATTAAAAAAGATATCCATGTCAAGACTCATGCAATTGCATGTCCATATTAATTCTTTTACTAATACAATTGGTGAAGCAATGTAACTGCAGGTGAAAATAAAAATTGTTGGTCAAATCAGGTATATGTGAGTGCAATTTCAGAATAAGAGAGGAAAAAATCCCCTTCTTGATCTTACACTGGTTTACTCTAATTTGATTACTCTCAAATTATCAGAGGATATTTTATCTGCAGTTTCTTGATTTGAAGCCTGCCATTGATCATTGGGAATCCTAGAATTGTTTGGGTTGGAAGGGTTCTTAAAGAGCCTCTATTTCCAACCTCCCTGCCATGGGCAGGGACATCTTCCACTAGAGCAGGTTGTGCTGTAAAATGTGTGTCTGTAAAATGTACATGGAGATGTAGATGCAACACTTATGGACAATCAAGAGCATGCATGCCATAGATGAGAAAAAAAAATTCTCATAATTTTCATAGATGAGAAAAAAGCTATTAATTTATAGCATTAATGTAATATAATACAATTTAGTGTCCTATAGAAAGACTGAAAGGGCAGGAGCATGTAGGATTGGGTCCTGATAGAACACTTGAGCCAGAATAGAATCTTAAGCATTGCAGAGGATTACTGTGGGTATCTCATTACTGAAATATTTATTCATCTTCTAAATGTGTTTCAGAATAGAGCAAGTTTCATATGCAGAAAATACTCTGCTGGCTGGCTGCAACATGGATTGTGACTGCCCACTTAAAATATGGGATCCTGTTTGTGGGAACAATGGAATCACTTACGTGTCACCTTGTCTGGCTGGGTGTAAATCCTCAAGAGGAGCTGGAAGAAGTTTGGTAAAGCATACATTTTATTGTACTGTAACTATGAAACATAGCAGGTGGCAAATATTTATACCAATATAGGGTGGAGAATATCCATGCATGTACATTTAATTGAATATATAAGATGAAAGATTTGAACAAATTAATTGAGTAGCACCAGAAGTTTCAAACTGCATATGAAAATCAGTTTAAATTAAAAAGTAGAATGAAGAAGAATTCTCCTCTATTAAGAACTAAAGGAATATTAAATGCTCACATGGAGTGAGAAATTATTCTGAAGGTGTTGCCAATTGGAAACTTGAGTGCCCAAGAACATTTCAGACAAGATGAAAGTCTATAGCATGGACTTAATAATGTCTTTTACCCTGTAGATTTAAACAAGTAACCAGGTATTATAGAAATTTTATCCCCAAATACAGGGGATAGCTGGACCTGTGCCTGGCAGACTGGGAGAGAGGCCACAGTGCAGTGCTGCTCATGAACAACAGACTCAAGAGCAGGAGACAGCAAGATGGGTGCCAACAGTGTGGGTTTACCACTCAGAGTTTGAGTTTGGACAATCTGTGTTATTAAAATACTCTTTTGATAGGTATTTGAGAACTGCACCTGTGTTGCAGCCTCAGGGTTTTCTTCTCCAAACATCTCTGCAACTCTGGGCCAGTGTGATGGACATGAAAGCTGTGACAAGATGCTCCATTATTTTTTAATATTGACATTAGTCTGCAGCTTCATTTTTTCCTTAGCAGCCATGCCTGGATACATGGTCTTAATAAGGTACAGTAAAATTTCCTTGTCCTATGAAATCTACCAGACTGTTTATCAGGTTTTAATTCTCCAGGGAATTAAAAGGTGTTTAGTTTGCATAAAGGAGAAAAAGCAGAAAAAACTGATGTCATTTCTATGCTGTTAAGGTTTAGTGTCATGTCACCTTTGTAACCTGACGTTGCTTCTGGCTGTCAGCTTTATCCTGAATGAATGCAGGACCCCTGTGTCAGGCACTGGGATATTCAGGGGTGTGTGATACCTGTGTGTTTATCAATCACAGGAACATGATGTTGATTAAGGCACAACTTCCCTGCACTTTGTGTTGGCCTCAGTACCATACCTTGACAGTAGCTTTTCCTTTTGTCATTTGGCAGTCCTAGATAAGGAACTTTTCAGCAAACACCACCTAATAAGCATAATGAGCTCATTATTAAAATGGTTCAGGCCTAATGTGATGAAGAACTTGATTTAAGAAAAAGGGTTAAACATCTCTTATTAATGTCACCTCTACAAATAAATGTACAATGCAATTATCATGCAGGTCTCTAAAGCCTGAAGAGAAGTCATTTGGAGTGGGTATCCATGGGCTGGCCTCAAGAGTATTTGGTAAGAAAATATCTTACACACTTCAGAAGAAGAGTTAGGGTTGACCTAGAGCTAGAGAAGGATCACATCAGGGCTATGGGCATGGCACTGGAGTCATTGCTCCTATGGAATGCCTTTGATCAGAAAGCATTAGGATTTTTTTTTTTTTTTTTTTTTTTACAGCTCTCAGAGCATGGCAAAGTAGAACTGCTTGCAGTTTTTAAATACTGGGTAATAGGCTGGTATCTTGGTTTAACCCCAGTCAGGGTCTAAGTACTATGCATCCACTTATTCTCCTCCTACATGGAATAGGGAGGAGAGTTAGGTAGAACACACAGGTTAAGAAAATAATAGTTTAGTAATGAAATAAAGTAAAATATAATCATAGTAGGAAAGATAGAGAGATGAATAAAACAAAAGAAAGAAAAGTGATGCAGAATAAAATTGTTTGTGGCCTGTTGACCAATACCCATCCCACTCCCCAGCAGCAGTCTGTCCCTCCCTGCCACTTCTCTCCACTCTGTGTACGAAGGATGACACTGCAGGTTATGGAATTTCCCTTTGGCCAGTTTGGGCCAGCTGTCCTGGCCATGCTCCCCCCTGGTCTCTGTGCAGCTACTCACAAACACAGAAAACTCCTTGATGTCAGCACTCCTTAGCAGCAACCAAAACATTGGTGTGTTATGGACATTATTCTGATATTAAATCCAAGCCACAGCACTGTACTAGCTGCTAGGAAGAAAATTCACTGTATTCCAGCAGAAACCAGGACACAGGACTACACCTGCTGCTTATTGGAAAGCCATTTGACATTCCTTCACTCTTGCTTATTGTTTATGTTTATTGGAGGCAGCATTGCCTCTCATTGATGAGAGAAAAATATGAGTTCTGAATAGGAGACACAGTCCATGCTGCTGCATGTGGGCATTCTTTAACAGGCAGCAGGGAGGAAAATCTTTGGCTGAGGTAGGTGGGTAAGGAAGGAGAGGGAGCACAAGCTACACAAAGAACGAGGTTCGTGCTGCAAGAGGACAGTACAGATGGAGCAGGTGACAAACAGCATAGACTCTGTGGTGTATCTGATAACCAAAAGAAAATTGCTGCTCAAAGAAATGTTGCTAATGTTCTTTTTAGCTGGAATTCCATCTCCCATTTATTTTGGAGCTTTGATAGATACCACTTGCTTGAAGTGGGGTTCTATGACTTGTGGTGGCGAAGGAGCATGTAGGATGTATGATATTGTCATATACAGGTATGTTGTCTGCTTTATTTTAATTTATCCTTCTTACTCTATTATTGCATGCATAGAGGCATAATTTTATGCACTTTGTGTCTCCCTAGCACACAAATTGCTCCTGTGATAGAGATATGACAATTTTATTTGGCATTGACTTTGTTTGCAAAGTGCAACCTTTGACACAGACATTGTAAAAACCTTTGAACAGAAATGTTCTGGTGCCATAATATTCACTAATAACCTTTCATGAGGACAAGCTCTGAAAACACTGAATTATGATAAAAATACTGAAAAGCAGTTAGCTTATGTGGGAAAAAGGTTCAATGGGTGACTGCAATATCTTTGAACAGGAAATGGTTGAAACAGTATTTTATTTTAAAAAAGAAGACTTTTATGGAGAAGATACAGTTACTCAAGTTGGAAATTGGCCCAGAATACTGAGTGTCATGTTTTTGTAGTCCTTCAAGGATTGATGTGCAATTTTAAAAGAAAAATCTATTTGAACTTGTGGCCTTATACTAATTCCTGGTAATACTGTGTTGAGGTTGGTTTGGAAGGGTATCCTTAGGATACTTAGAAATTTTAACCAGGTGGTCTGAGCACTTTCAGAACTCTCTCTTTCCCCTATGGATAAAGTCATAAGAGTACCAGGTGCCTGACTTGACTGGCTAAATAATTTGCCTGAAATCAGGAGATGTAAAAGGGCATTTTGCTGGCTGACATATTCCCTTTTCTCACATTCTCATCTTCTGTGAGACCCAAAAGCATCAGGGCACAGGCTTTAGAGTAGCTGTGTAACCTTCAAAAAACAATGTTTGCTGAATAGTTTTGCCCTTTTTTCACAAATGCATGTATTTAATGGAACTCGTTATTTATTTCAGGTGGCTCTATCTTGGCCTGCCAGCAGTCTTACGTGGAGTTTCCTACATCCCAAGCACACTAGTTCTCCTCACTTTAAAGAAGAAACTGAAATCTGAAAAGCCAGTCTTATTAAATGAACCAATAGAAATGCAGGATAAAAGACAAGAAGCAGTGAAATAGCATTACACAGAAGGACACGTTGGGAAAACCATTGCAGTGTAAATATTGGATATATCCTTGTGAAAAATTTTTTACTTTAAGTAAGGAACACTTGGACAGAGATGAATAGAATTACACATAGTTGTATCCTACTTACATTATAAAAGTATCAGTTTATAAACACAAGGCATGGGAAAGATGTATTTGGTGCAAAAAACAAGGACTAGAAATAAGAAAATTTATGAAATGCCAGGTTTGAGTTGTCTGAGCAAAGGGCTATGAAGCAGGAACATATGTGTTCAGTCCTGCTTCACTGAAAAATAGAGAGAATTTTGCATTTGAGTCTGAGCGATAGCAGATTTCATCTAGGAATTCTCACATCATTTCTGTCAGAGTGTCATTGACTGTAGATAGAATTTGTGGCTTCTTCATGCCCCAGTTTTCCATAAATTTATTTAATGATATTAGTCCTTTCAGGCAGAGATTATTTGTTATTCTACATAGTATAGATGGTCAATATATTGGAAACCTGGTTTATGACATGGTCTGTGTGTTGTGGTAATAACAATAAATTTTAAAAATTCCAGTTTTAAAAAATGCTGTGTTATGGTGATGTTTTAAGATTTGCATAGAACATTGACAAGGAAAGGTCATCAGGAATCATTACTTCAGTTATCTGCTGCTCTGGGTTGTCTTAAATAGCTAGGGAAATAAAACCCTAAATGTCTCAGGTAAAAAAAAATAAAGAAAACCCTGCTGACAGAAGTCACACAAGGTGTCTCTGTGTTTTAATGCATTCATGTTTAGCATCTAATTTGGCACTGCCTCATGCTGGGCCCCAGTGCAGAGGACCCTTAGGTCTGTCTTCAGTGTTCATGCAATAACTTCTTGAGGCTTTTTATTACAGGTCCTGGTTATTTTATTTCATTTATTTGATTATAGTCCTAGTTGTCCTACTACATAAGGCATGCAGGGATTTTGTGGAACTACCACAGACCAATGCTCCAGCACCTGCAAATATTTCCTATTTATTCTATGTGGCACAGACCTGCTCCCATTCAAACCACCTGGGATCTTCTGCAGCCACCAAAAAGTGGGAAGGATATTCTGCCATGGTAGTTCATTAGTCCAGTTACAATCTGATTACTTCCAGGTGTCTTGTTGACATCAGATGTGTATGTGTGCTTGGAATTGCTTCCTGTCCTTGTGGAGTTAGTGAGAAAAGATCCATTTTCTTCTACAGAGCAGGAAATCATCTCCAAAATTTAAAGTTTCTTCAAATACAAGTGATCCTTAAAACTGATTATTTTGAAAAGTTCTGTCAACTTTCTGTCTCTCTTTTTATTAGATGATAAAGCTGAGCATGAGGAAGGGAAATGGAAGAAATACAAACATGATGAAGCCAGGAGCAGAGCAGAACAGAGACTGCAGCTCCCTGTTCAACCACAGATATCCCAGAAGCTTTGTGGACATTTGAAGCTGATTTTGAGCATTGTTCTTGCTAGCATGGGGCACTCACTGGAAGCCATAGTTCTTCCTTGTGGTCACATTCCTCCACAGATGGAGTTAAAAACCCTTTGCAGATATTTAATCACAGCTTGGTGCCAAGGTAACCTGGGAAACACAAATGTTACAGAGCAGCAGAATTTCACAGCTGTGGGAAACAAAAGGGCTTTGTTAGGTAGGCAAATCTGTGCCACTTACATGGAGCACTGCCAAAGGGTCAGACCTAGTGAAACCCCTGTGTTTTGAAGTGGAAGGAAGCAGATAGGAACATTTCCAAGTTTTAAAATTAGCATTCCTGCAGGAATGTCTCCAAGTCTTAAATTTAGCATTTCAGTGGATATATTAACATTGTGTTTAATTGTTCTGCTTCACCTGCCTGAGAATGTAGCCATGAAAAAGACCCAGGTTGTGTGTTTAGGTAGGCAGTGCTGGGTGGGTGATGCCTCCTTAGAGAAGTTTCTGGGCATAAACCTGTGGTGGGAACATTGCTTCTCCAGATCAGAGCCAGGAAAGAGGGAGTGCTGTTTGTGCCTCAGAAATCCTGGTGCCACAGACATTCATTCCTAGAACTGGGTTTGAAGTTAGAAAATGACTCTTAAAGCTAGTCCTTTAAATGTAAAGCCAAGTTTTGGACTGGATTCCTTCAAGCTTTAGCATGCTGACCCAAATTCAGCATACCATTTAAACACAGGCTTAAAAATTAGTGGCCTTATTGATGTTTTTTGTTTAAATAGATGACACTGGACATTGCAAGAGTGAACCCCAAGCTGACACTCTTGTGACCCCCATTTGAACACAGGTGGGGTGCAGAAGGTACTCAGAAGGCTTTCATTGTGCTTGAATGTTTGCTCTGGTCCTGGTCTGATGTTCCAAGCACCAAGACCTGTGTCAGCACTAGGAGTAGCACAAGCCACAAATGGGAGTAATGGCAATAGAAGTAACAGTGGTGTAAAGTTTATAAAGCAACAGCAGATGCATGTCTGAGCTGATAAAGCCTATATTAAATTATAAAAATGGGTGGTAGGTTTATTTTCTGAGTGCCTGGGAGCTCAGCAGATGGCTTTCACTACCAACCACTCTGCCACTGAAGTTTCAACCCAGTAAAGAGTGCTTAGGAGCTGAATTTTGATCCTTGAGCTACCAAGTGGAAGGCTGGGTGTTGGTGCCTGGATATGGATGTTATCAGGCACCAAGAAACAAACACTTGAAGCTTTTTGGGTGATATGATTATCTTGGAGGTATTTTAAAGGCAATGATACACCAACTGTGCACACAAGTGTTTACCTAGTATTTTTGACATGTATTTATCTAGTATTTTGTACTCAAGGTCTTTTGTAATGTTCTTTGATGTTCCATTGTTTTTTTTTTGATTGTGACCAGCTGTTGAGCCATCATTTTCAAAGAAATAACAAATCTTGTCTCACTGAAAAACGTCAATGCTTTTGTAAAATGGACATCTCTGAGCATGCTATGTGGGGTTTCTTTGTTTATTTTCACTATTTTCTCTGTATTTTATTATCATCAGGTACTTAATTGCCAAGCCTCTCATTAGTTTACAGTCTTATCTATATCCTAAAAAGTCCTGTGTCTGGTATAAACTTCATTGTTGCCCTGCCACTTCCAATTTTTAAGAACTGAAACCTATTCTTGATGCATGTGATAAACATTTCTGATTATGCAATTATTGCCCAAGCTATGATCATGGTTTTTAAATTTTTTTTAATTGAGAGAAAATTACTCATTTGGGAGGCAAATATGTTACCTGACAAGCTGATTTTAATTCGTGGACAGAAAGGAGATGTGATGACCAAAGCTGCATCCTTACACTGTAATTTGTTTGAGGTCATGTCTGACTGTGATATGATGCTGGTTTTGTTTGTGATCCAAACCTATTGTACTAACATGTGCAGTCTCTGAACACATGAGCATCACAATTTTGGGTTTTACTGACAGCTTCAGTTTACTTCCTTGTTCTGTAATTCCATCTGTGGTGAACAGTGGGCTGTTATTGTGACCTTTCCATCTCAAGTGGAGTTTTAGCAGCTAACTCTTCCCTACAGGCTTTTCTCATCCGAGCAAACCATGGTGCCAGAAGCTAATTCAGCCTGTGGCTGTGGGGAGGAGCACCCTGAGAATACCTGGGTTGGGATTTGGCATGCAAAAAGCCAAATCACTTTTTAGTTTATGTAAGTCTACTCATGTGACACAAACTGGATATGTCCTGCAACAACTTCTTGGCTACTGCTGCTTTTTTTTTCTTCCACATAGAATTGTTGTTAGTCTTTTCCTTTCTTAACAAGGCATGAAGTGTTCCCAGTTATGATGCTTGGGATTTTGAACTTTCTTTGTTTAGGACTTTCTCTGAGAATGCAGAAAATTACCTGGTAATTGCCCCTCTCTTGCTTTGACCAGGGAATGAAGGGCATATATTTCTTAAATCACAGCAGGCTGAAATCACAGGATAAAACACACAGGATCCCTTTGGAAGGTGAAATCTTAGTTATTGCAATGCCTGATTTTCCTTCTAGAAGAGACCATTCTGTAGCTCCAAGCCAGAAGTGTAAGTATTCTAAAAGTAGTAAACTAAGTAAAATTTTAAGTTTTGTTCTTTTACATTATTGTTAACAAAATAAAATTTGTAAGAAAAAGAGAAGTATCCTAAAAGTTTTATTCTAATTCTTATTACTCTCTCTTTAGTTACTGTTAATAAATTTTTCTTTATACCCTTTGAAAGTTTTAAACCTTTCCCCTAAATCCTATATCACAACAAAAGAAAGTAGCTGCATTCCAATAAGTGCACTAGGAATTAGCCAACACTAAACCCACCACACTCATTAGTACACGAACCAAAAAAATCTCAAATTAGCAAACCAAAACCACTACATATGTGCCTAGTAATTTCCAGGGGAGGTGCTCAGGGCTTTTGCTCAGGTGTGTGACCTTGGGTGGATCCTTACAGCCTGTGCAGAGCAACAGGAAGGTCTTTACCTGTAGGGCAGAAAGCCCCATTACAGGTGGGAAATGGTGGTTTGAAAGAAGGAGGTTTGGCTTTTTAAAAGGCATTGCCCCCCTGTGTTGGTGGAAAGGCTGCCTGGCTTTGTGAGTCTATCACTTAAATGGTTCCAAAACCAGCTTTGAAAAAACAAACTTCTCATTTGAGGTTAATGAGACACAGAGTGGGCCAGTTCATGCTGTACCTTTGCTGCTCCCATTGTTCCAAGGCAGCTCTCTGGATGGCAGAGTGCAGGCAGCTGCCTGCTGCCTGGTACCCCATGGCTTTTCCTTCTTCTCAAGGAAACTTTCTGATTCAAAGACACAATCATATGGAAAACAAGCCTCAGTTTCTGCAGAAACTTTCAGAATTTCATAAAAATCCAAAGACAACACAAGACTCATTAGGTGGTGGGTTTTGGTTTTTGGTTTTTTTTTGTTTTTTTTTTTTTTGGGGGGGGGGTTTTTTTGTTTGTTTGTTTTGTTACTCTTTTATTTTTGTTTGATTTTTATTTTGTTTTGCTTTTAGTGGTGATGTAGTTTTTTACCTCCCATGGTAAATCTGAATGTTCTTCCTGGTGAGTTTGTATAACTGGACAATAGCATTTGCAATGCTGCTGCTGCTGCTTTGTGAGTTCTAATTCCATGACCAGGATCTTGCAGAAATATTCCTTTCACATATCTATATGTGTATAAATATATACATTATTATATATAAATATATATATTTTTATATATAATATACATAAATATATAATGTGTATATATGTATATAAATATATATATATTATATATCATTTGATATAGAAAAATATATGTATATATATAAATATATGTATATTATATATTTATATATAGATATTTATATTTATATTTATATTTATATTTATATTTATATATGTTTGTGCACACAGATACCTTGTTTCAGACACAGACAACTTTTTTATGCCCTCTGTCAATTTTCCAGCATTCCAGTTTAACAGATGGAGTCAGCTAAAGGACTTCCCTTTCCATTTGGTTTCTTTTTCTCTAGAAGCCTGTCATCTGGAATCCCATCCTGGGAGTTGGAGAAGTAATTTCTAGGATCAAATATAGGAAAGACGAAACTATTAATTGTTTCCAAGTTCCTCTGTTAATTTATCCTGTTATGTATTCAGGTGAGCAGCAGAGGCTGGATTCAGTTATTCACTGTTCTCACAGAGACCTTAAGAGCCAGTATAGGATTTTGTTGTGTTAATTAGACAAGTCTACATAGAGAAGAGCTGGTATTTCTCCAAATCTTATTTCTGTGTGGACATCATGAACTTGATATTATAAACACACAGTGTCAGCCAGTGGTATTGTTAAAAAAAATAATTATGACTTCAGTAAACACCTGGAGACATGAAGAGTGATAGGTGTGGGAAAACTGCTTTCTTTTAGTACTGGAGGCTGATAAATCCCAAGGAAATCCATTTCACACAGAAACCTTTCTGGTTCTGAGGGTGAGCCATTGCAATCATTCAATGTTGGAGGTGTAATTGGTACCTTCCCCCCAATCCCCTTTCCTGATACGTGAATTTTTCACAGGAGCCAACACAGGGCTGCAGTTCAGTCTTCCAGGTGCAGAGATCGCTGATGGAGAATTACTCTGTAAAATTCAGAGGCCTGAGTGCCCTAAATGACAGCTGAGCTGCCCTGTCAGTGCTCATTTGCATGTTTTTTTATCACAAACTCACAATAATAGGTTTAAATAAAGAGACAGGAAGAGAGAGTACCAAGACTGAGGTTAGCCTGAGTATGCCTGTAGTGCAATAGCACAGTAAACAGGTAGGAGAAGAGGTATCGAGAGGCTGGAAGGAAATTCTCTGGGCAAAAGCTGGTGCCTGTGGTCACTGGGAGGGGAGGGCAATAAGCAGAGGGTGCTGTGGCTGACACCCTGGCACTGGCACTACAGCAGGAGAAAAAACATCTGGTGCATCTGACTCAGGTGCAACAATTGCACTGCGAGCTGCAAATGGGAGCTCAGGGACTGTCAAAGGGGATTTTAAAATCCCTTTATAAAGTCCATTTCTAAAGTGCTCCTGCTGGAGAATGCAGGCAGGGATGGTAATGAACAGATGGGAGCAATTCAGTGTCCCATGCCTCTGACTCGAGTCCTGACTGAGTTGGTTTAACACTTTTGACTTTATAAATTGAGTACAGTAAATAAATTACATTCCTTACCATCAGTAAAAGTTTATTTCTTGACACATATTTATTGATGTTTGCCAAGTCAAATATTAAAATATAGGTGGCATGGCTTCCATTACTTCTCTGGAGATTGTTTTCTACTCTTTTTGTTTGTTGTCTTGGAACCTTTCCCAGTGTGTCACAGGCACCATGTTGTGTTAATTTTTTTTTTTATTTTTATACAGCATTTCTCATCTAATTGTTTTTTTCTCTTTGATATTTTTACATTCTCCAGGTATTTACTAGTGTCAATCTTCTGAAAGTAAGGCTGTACCTTCCCTATGTGTACTAGGTGCATCATGATTTTTCTCAAGAATGCATGAACTTGTGTCATGCTCAACATCCTATTGCTCTGAAAACTGCTGCTTCGTTGCATTTTATTTTGCTTCCTTGAAAGATGTCTGTATGTGGTATATTGCTTTAACATTTTGATACTGTGTAATTTTTTTTTTTTACCTTAGACATTTTTCAATAGTTTGGGACATTAACAAAACAAAAAGGAAATAAGTATTTTTAGCAAATTGAGTTGTCACTGCTCCTGTGTAGCTTAGTGTCAGAAACTTGTCTCAGGGACTCCTGTTTTTGCTTTGCAGAGCTTCTGTAACAAAGAAACATGAGTGAAAAAGAGCCATGCTTCTTCCTGGAGTGGAGCACCAAAACAGTGATTAGAGCTCCAGCTGTGCCCATGATACCTCTGACTTTTCTTCCAGATCACAGAGAGCGATCTGTTTACATTCTTTAGTCGTAGAAAAAAAAATTCTCATGGCATGTTTGCCCAAGTTTATGCTGCTCAACAATGTTAATGATAGTTTGTTTCAGGTAGTTCTCATGTAAAAACCCAACTTGCTCAAACCAATTACTGAAACTAATGCTTAAAAAATTCTTAATGCATAGTTTTATTGAAAAACAAAACTCTACGTAAAATGGGTTTTTTTTCAAAAAGTGACTGCAAGAAAAGCAGCCTTCTTTGGAATTGCAAAGGGAAGTATTGATTTGAGAATAATTTAGGAAATGTTTTCCTTGAAGCTTCCCACATCTGTCTCTTTAAGTGAAAGTACAAAGGTATAAGTTTTCTTTAATGACTTTTGGAACACCATTTAGTGGAAAAACAGCTCTAAGTTGCATAACCAATAGTAGTCTTGCATATAAAAGTACTTTAAGATTTCTTAATATTTAAAAAAAAAGCAAAGATAAGTTTATAATATCCAAATACACAAATTGGTATTGAGATGTTCCTTCTATGTTTCCCACCAAGGACACGATTAAGAGTTTTTGAGAATTTTTTAATTAAACAAAATATTATTGTACTTTTGAATACAGGACCTGCCTAGCACTTAAACATCCACCACCTTGATAAACCACATTTGTGCAGGCCCATCATAATGCTCACAAAAGTTCTTCCTATGGCTTTGGTCAAATGTACTGGAGTCCAGGGCATTTGTGCTCCTCTAGCAGCAGGGAATGTCTTCTGTTACCATCCACAGGGAGATGAGATTCAAAGTGTACTCCTTGCACAGAGGGGCACTGGAAGTGCCCAGAGTCAGCGATTTACAGTTCTCCACCGCTGCTCTGCTCATGAAGGCACCACCCCACTTTGTGATCAGCCTGCTGCTCCTTTCACCCTGGTTCAGGCACACTTTGCATTCCCACAGAGCTGGCACAGGCAGCGGGCAGCTCCCACTCTGAGCTGGAGCTTGCAGAGGTCATCAGAGATCTTGTTACTATCAGTAGTAACATACTTGAAGATGATTTCCTTTGGGTTGTACTCCACTGTAGACTTGCTTGTTCATTTTCTTTTGATACAAACTTTCTGTGGCAAAAAGGGAGCTGTGATTTTTGGAAGGTAAATTTCTCCATCAGCTAATTAGGTTAATTTTTAATTCAGCTTGCACATAAGACACTTGAAAAAGGTGATTTCCGAAAGCATGCATTGAAGTTGGGCATCCCTTTTCCAAATGTTGTCAGTGGCAGTTAAACTTCTCCTTTTCAGCTTCGAAAGCATTCCCCTCTTTGGGCTGTTCAACTCCTGTGACGTTTTATTTGTAAGACTAGGGTGTACCTAAACAGTAATTCCTTTATTCAGGTTGAAGCATTGTTCCAGCATGTGCTAGAGATTCAGACTGGAAATCGTACATCAGTTCTGACAAAAACTTTATTTTTTTCAGATATCCTTTTCCTTTTCAGAAGCCTAATTAATTCAAGAACAAATTATATCTTAATGCAAAGCACAACTTGCTAAGAAATGTCATGGGTTGGAATAATTTTTAATGTCTATTTCTCCAATATTAATAGTATTATTTCACATATAAGCATACATGTAATACCTGTCTTAACAGTTTGAAGAGATCATAACACTGCTCACCTACCACTGCTATTGTTGAAGGTTTTTACACAAGACTACTCAGGAGGGTCCCATCCCTGAGCGGGGGAAATTCCCTTACTGCAGAATTAGATGGCATCAATTTTGCAGGATGCCTATGAAAAGTTGCCAAATTAAGTTTTACAGGAGAAAATTCTCATAGAAGAGCACTTTGAAATTATTTTTGCCGCTTGCATCTTTGCCTTTTGTGAGTTTTCTTTGAGACCTAAAGGGGCTGGAATTAGTAAAATAAGATCAAATTATTGCTTGACTTAGCAACCCCAAATCCTCTGTGCACTTTTCCAGAGGTGAAAAATTTGTGTCAGGAAGAAGACAGAGCAACTTTAGTACAAATCATACCTCTAAGAACTCTGTATTGAAGCACAGGATTAACTGTTTTCATCCCCTCTTTTTGCATGTGCTGTCCTTCAACGTTTCAGCAGGAGTAGGGTACAATCTATCAGAATTCATGTTCCTCCTCCCTCTGTGACTGAAGAAACTCCTGATGTGACTTGCAGACGGAGCTCCCTTGTAACCCCATCAGCACACACAGTGTTCTGGCTGCCCACTTGGCACTTGGGATTGTGCTGCTCCAGGCTGGGGCTGTGTTTGGCAGGAAAGCTCCATCAGTGCAGCCAAGCACAGCTAAAGCAATGACAAGTGGGTCCCCCTCATGCAGAGCTTTCTCTGCAGATGAGCAAGAGGCAGCTCCGGAGTGGAAGCTGCCATCTGCTTCACCTCAGCGTGGCAGGAGGCCAGGGCTGAAAATTCTGCAGTTTTGAAGTGACTGCCACACAAAATAACCTATTGGAGGAAGGAGATGGGGCTGGGCACTCTCTCTCTGGGTGTCCTTGCGCGTCCCTGGCCGCAGAGCATCTTGTACCCTTTAAGTGTGGTTCACCACACACGGGTGCAGCCAGGCACATCCCATCGGGGACACCACGTCCTGCTTTGGCAAAGTGGGAGGTGGTGCTGCACAGCCAGGCTGGGGGGAGGCAGCTCCTGGGGCTGCTGGCAGGGGGCTCTTGCAGCCACCCCGGGCACACAGCCTGTCCCAGCCAGCCCTGCTCGCACTTCCTCACTGGTAACCTGCTCTCCTGTTTTTGAGTTTCTGTGCTGCCATGGGCCTTGCAGAACAGGTTCCCACTGCAGCCAGTTGTCAGGCTGGTGGCTGACACAACAGCCCACGCTGTGGCATGTGCAGATATCCTTTTCTTTTTCCTACTGTTTTTTTTATTATTGTTGGCTTTGGTGTGTTCTGCTGGTACTGTGCTCCTCCAGCACATGCCCCTGGGCTGGCCAGGACCTGGCAGATGTGCCTTGCCCCTCCAGGTCTGCCCTTCCATAGCAAGGAAGGAAGTTCCTCACCTGCCAGCAGCTGCTGTATCACAACAGATTTGGACAAGGCATGATGACAAATGCTGCCACAGGCACTGGAGCTCAGGTTGCAAAAGCTACAGAAGACTGTTTTTATGAAGTCTTTTACGGTGGGATTCATCTCTCCTGACTTTCTGTTGCCAAAAGCTGATCTTGAATAGCCTTCCACATCCATATCTGGAGTTCATCCCATCTCCTACCTAAAGTAAGTACCTAGGATAGATCAAAGGGCCCATGCCTTTGGAAATATTTATTTGTCCTCCTCTGACTATAAGGTGAACCTGAGGGGCTCATCTGGACATGTCTGCGCTGAATCCATGTGGTGCTGTCTTGTGAGTGGATATTACCATCTGCATGCAAGCATCACAGAAAGTGTCATGTTCCTAGTAGATAAACTTCTTGTGGGTGTCTCATCTTGGGAACTGTGTTGAAGACCCTGCTCTCCTGACAGACAGTGGGCTTGCGGGGGCCTTTCCAACAAATTTCATTTTCCACACCTGGTTGCAGACTGACAAGAATAAGTAGGGAACCCATTGCTAATGATCATACAGGGTTTTTTTCCTGCAAACTTTGCAATACTGTAATAGTTAAAAGCAGTCCAAAAAATACAGGCTGCAATAAGTGTAAATTTGACATTGTCAGATGATGCAAAATCTGCTTCATGCTAATGATATTCTGGTAAATGAATCTAAGCTTTTTAAGCATTAAAAAAATTAAAATAATTAAGGCATTAAGAGGTAGGCAAAGATAAATGTTCTACGCCTGAGTAAAAGTATGCAAATGAGAATCAATTTATCTGAAGGATAGGTTTGATGGATTTTCCATATTCTGAACTCTTTAAAGAGAAAGTGAGTTTCAACATGTACATTGTTCCCTTGCATTAAAGCTAAATTAATTAAGCAAGAAGTCAGCATTTAAATAGTAATGCAGGAACATTGCATTATTATAGAAAATAACACTTTGTTCTGTTGCAAATATTCTTATGAAATGGTAGAAATAAGATGTGTTTTGATTTGCTCTCTAAGAGCAAATATTGAGAGCATATAGTCCTGCTGGTAAACAGAAAAATTGAAACTTTAAATTAAGACCCATAATAAATTAATCAACATATAACGGTCACAGTAAAATGTGTAAAATTCTATTGAGCAAAATCCAATAACAAGTGCAAATATGGCAGATAAAATGATTGTCTGCAGTTAGCCTGCACGCTTCAGGGGGCAATGAGAGTTTGCATATATATGTACTTAGCAAGTTTATAATTTCTTTTAGCTTTCATAACGTTTTTTTAGTTCTGACTAAATGTTACGATTCCATGTACTTAATTGAGTTCACTAAGTCCTTAGCAAATCCCTTAATGTGTTTTTATACAAAAGAAGATAATCAAGGCTCTCCATGCAAACCTCTGCATTGGGATTGTGACACAGAGGGCTCATACCCAAAACTGGCAGATGTCCATGAGCCATTCATGCCCTTCCAGGAGCTCAGCCATCCTTGGTGTCTCTGTGACCCTCCTCCAAGGCACCAAGGAGTGAAAGCTAGGAGGCTCCAGGTGCTTGGAAAAGCTGAGCTTGCCCTCCCAGGGCTCTTGGTGCCTGAGCTGAACCACTCCATAGTTGTTGGGAGTTCCCTTTGAGAGGTGCTTAATGCAGCTCCAATGTTTAGACATCAGGAAAAAAAAAAAAAAAAAAAAAAAAAAAGAAGAAAGAGTGAAGAAAACAAGTTGTTCCACCCGGGAGAGGCTGGCACAGGAGGCAGGTAGGCTGCCAGAGCAGTGACAGCACCAGACCTGCCTTCTTCTGCACAGCTCCCGTGCCGCCGGCTGACTGTGGGAAAGTTTTGCAATCACCGTAAGAAGGAAATCCAAGGTTTAAAAACCATGTGGTGAGGTGCTCCACTTCTTTGGCTGTGACGCTGCGCTGGCTCCGAGCCTGGAGCCTTGGGCCACGGGGGAGAGACAGCCTGACAGCGCTCTGACAGAAAGTAAGTGCTCTCTCTGTCCCTCCCTGCCATTCGCTACCTACTCCGCTTGCTTGCTCAGTTGTGAGCTGACAGTGCAGCCTTTCTGCACATCTCGCTGTCCCTAAACTTGGAAGAGTTTATGCAAAGTGCAAAGGTACAATTCTGCAAATTCAATTATTTTCTTTTTTAAGGATAAGTGCTGTTGTTCCCTTTGGGACCAGCGTATTTTATCGCTCCATAGAAAAACTGTCCATTACCCGTAATTCATAAATTAAATGTTTTATCCGTTTTGTTGCTTTGTTTAATTTAAATACCACTGGTGTCAATGATTCACTGGTTTGCCAAAGTTCAGATTCTCATAGAGTGGTTATGGAAAATTTAATTACTCTATTAGGTGTAAGAGAATTGTTTCTACAATTTAACATTTTCTATGAGTTTCAGGTAGATTATTAGTCTGGCACCATACATAAAATTTGATATTTAAAATTTGATATATTGAAAAGAAAACCCCATCACTGATTTAGATACTATTTATTTACCAGAGTCAGATGGTTCACAAAGTTAATCATCAGCAAAATACAAATCAATAAAGAATGTATTTGCTTTAGAGAACTGTCTTTCAGCTCTTATCCTATAAAGACTGGGGTAAGTCTGACTTCAGCATACTTTGATTATTTTTAGCTTACTTTTAAAATATTTTTTTGATTTAGAAGCTGCTGAAGATAGTCTAAGGAAGATTAGATACCTTTAGAAATTTCATATGTGGCTTTGTCTGAAATACATGCTTGCTTTTCACAGTCCCCTCCTACTGGAGTAGGATTTGGAACTAAAATTTACAAAAATCAATTTAGAGTCCTTATGAGGCTTTATATCTCTTTATGAGACATTAGTGCCTATTTTTAGTGGTTAGGAGTAGTTTCTGGGGGATTGTTGGGTTTCTAAGCATGTTGTCCTTTCTGGCATGGGTGGACGTTTCCCAGGGAATCCAGGTAGCCCTGGTCATCTTGCCTGGGAGAGCTGAACTCCTCAGAGGAAGCCGGTGATGTTTGTGGGGTATCCTGGGACCCTGCCACATCTCCACAAGCCCGGTGTCCAAAATCTCCCACACTTAGGTGGGCTCCACTCATGGGTCTGTTGGCCTTAGGGACCTGCAGGAGGGAAACCTGGAAAGTTCCCATGTGACTGAAACAGCATGGCATGTTTAAGATTCCAGTGTCTTGGGGGGAAAGTGTATTTTTTTTTCCCTTGAAAAAAAGGCTAATTTCTTGATATATATTTCTCTATATTCCTTTAATATATGTGCAAATGTATATATAGGAGCTAACTGGTGAATTTGATACTATTGCACCAGTTTTCCAACAGACAAACTTGGATTTTTTTTTTTACTTATTATCATTCCAGGTGTCCCAGTATTAACTACTTTCCCCTGATCAGCTTAATCTACACCAGGTAACACAGCTAAGATGATTCCTTGAATCAGACCCAACTTTTAAACTTAAAACTTTATAAGTCTTATTAAAATAGCTACATTTATCATCTGTCATGTAGGAAACAGGGAAGGCTTGTGAGCTTACAGATAGTCATTATTTGTTTCTTTTAATCAGTGCTCTCTTTCCCCTCAATACTTATTTACCCACCATACTGCTCACCCTATTTTCTACCCTGTCATCATTTGTGGTCTGATTCTACAAAGATTTATCCAATAAATAATGTTACTCATCCAAATGCTCACAGAATGGTAGTGTTCACTAAGAAAATCCCCAGAAATATAATAGCAGGAGCCTACTGGATCACACCAAAGGTCCATTTGTTCTGGAGCAGTGATCAAAAATGCATATCTCAGAAAGGATTGGCTCAAGTGTGGTGAAGGTGTTTTTCTGACAAACTGTCCCAGCCTCCAACTGCCTGGGGACTTTCCTTTTCCACAGAGATGTCTAAAAATCTTCAGAGAGTTATCTATAACTTTTCCATCTGTCCAAGAAAGTCCTGGAGCCTTTTAGAAAGCAGATGTGTCAAATCAGGTCCACCAGTCCTTAACTAGTTGCAGTAGTTACTTTGAGCACTCTTTAATGTCCTTCCTGAGAAAAGATATCAATGTGCAGTATCTCAGGAAGTCTCTCACCACTGAATATGTCTGAAAAACGTTGGAATGTGCAATTATTATGCCAATAATAGTTAAACGTAGCAATATTTTTCGAACAGGAAACATTTCAGACCTGCAGAAGGAAAACCATGGACAGACCAATGACTGCTGGCCAGCTTAAAGAGAAATCAATGTTCCAGGACAGTGATGGCAGTTCAGCTCCTGCCAAGACTGTGTGCCATAATTGTTCAAAGCTAAAGGTATGGAATAGCCCTCACCACATATTTTCTCTGAAACTCTTAATTGCCATTTGAAGCCCTATCAAAATTCAGTTAGTACTGTTTGGTACTATATGTGGTAGGAAAAATGATCTGGGATGCATCCATAGGGGGATGGGAGGGATTTGGGCAGCAGGGGAGGGAGGGGATTCTGCCCCTCTGCCCTGCTCTGCTGAAACTCCACCTGCAGGGCTGCCTCCAGCCCTGGGGTCCCAGCACAGGAAGGACTGGGAGCTGCTGGAGCCAGCCCAGAGGAGGGACACAGAGGGATGGAGCAGCTCTGCTGTGAGGAAAGGCTAGAAAATTGGGACTGGAGAAGAGAAGGCTCATACCCAAGGGGTGACCAAGGGGTGACCTTGTGACCTTCAAATACCTGAAGCAGCCAGCAAGAAAGATGAAGAGAGAATATTGACAAGGGCCTGGAGTGGCAGGAAAAGGGGGAATGGCTTCAAACTGACAGAGAGTAGGTTTAGACTGGATATTAGGAAGAAATTCTTCTTTGTGAGGGTGGTGATGCCTTGGCACAGGCTGCCCACAGAATCTGTGGATGTCCCATCCCTGGAAGTGTCCAAGGCCAGGTTGGATGGAGCTCTGAGCAACCTGGGCTAGTGAAAGATGTCTCTGCCCATGGCGGGGGGTGGGACAAGATAATCTTTAAAGTCCCTTCCAACCCAAACTATTCTTATTCTATGGTTGTGATTCCAAGCACACAGAAGTTAAATGTGCTCAGAAGTTAAAAAATGAGGTCATATTTTGCTACCAGTTTATTTAGAGGCATGCTATAGTCACAGTGCCAGTTGAAGATATATCTTTTTATTTTTTTATTTATGTGTTTTAGAACAGGAGAAGGAGAGGTAATAAGATATAAGTACCAGATATTAGTACATTATATAAGTACCAGAAATAAGCAACATTATGCTGCAAGTTTTCCCGAGGAAGGAAACAGCTGAACCAATATGTATTAGACAGTTAGAAGGTGCATAACATTTAAGTCAGTCTTCCTCCTCTTTGAAGTAGCAGAGGTTTTGATGCCACCCTGAAAAAGAATGTAAAATCTGTTTTAATGATAATAGTAGGAAGATTCTCCTCACAGAGAATTAGAAAGCAAAGCATATGATTTTTGTGCTTCTTGAGTGGGTTGCTCAGGCATCCAGCCATAAAGCAAAAATCGTTATTTTGCAAACTCAATTATTTTCTCTCTTCAGATATTTCTTGGAGCTCTAGCTTTTTCCTTTTTTGCCAAAGGATTTTCTGGAAGCTACATGAAGAGCATGTCCAGTCAAATTGAAAGGAGATTTGAAATCTCATCATCGATTGTTGGCATTATTGATGGCAGCTTTGAGATAGGTATGTGTTCTTTGAAAGCAGATAAGTTCTTCTCAGTAACTTTCACTCCAAAAAGAAATCTGTATTTTGTGCTTGCTCTCTCTCCTGTTGATGCAGGTAACTTAATGGTGATGGTGCTGGTCAGCTACCTTGGACCAAGAGTTCATAGGCCAAAAATAATTGCTGTTGGGTGTCTCATCATGGCTGTAGGAGCTTTTTTGTCAGTGATGCCTCAGTTCCTAATGGGACGGTAAATATGGAGACTATTCATGTTATGCACTCATTGAACCTGATCATACAAAGTGGTTTTTAAAGCATGCATCTGAGTTAAAAGCCTGGCAGTAGTAGTTTCTTCCAGCTACTCCAACAGGAAAATGGGCTGCTTTTTAATATTGGCTTTGTGATTTCCACTCAGAAAGCTTACCTCTTGCTGCAGGAGAGAAACCTCAGATTTCTACAGATCTTATAACTAGAGGATAAAGTGGGTTGAATTTTTCATCTGGGATGGATATACATAAAAACAGATACATATAAATATATATATTTAAAATATGTTCCCTTTTTTATGTTTAAGTGAACTGTGTAATTAGATCTTGATGGAAAAGTTTTTTTTCTCCATGGTGGCTACTCATGTCAAGCACTTCAAAATGCTGAAGATTTTAATCTATACTTGGGGAAATTAAATATCTAAATACCCCATTCACATTTAAGCTATAACACATAATTGTCAGACACAGGTCATATCCTTCCAAACCTTTGGCATGTTTGCATCTGCTACAAAGGTAAGAAAGAGGTGCCATTATGGAAAAGCATCAGCCCTGTTGTATGTAGGCAGATGTGGATGAATTCTGTCTCTGTCCTGCAGTCTAAAGACTGATCTCTGGAAGTGGATTTGTTGCTCTTTAGCTCAGGAAAAATATTGGGATTAGAATCACCGGAGCATTTGAAAATGGTATGAAGATGATACCCATTTTTTTTAAGCAAAGCACTGGGAATGGGCCTCCCCTCCACTTTGTGTGTGTGAGACAGGAATGAACACTTGTGAGCACAGGGCTCAGACATTCTTCCTGCAAAGCAAAGTCCTTCATGTGTCAGTTGTATTTCACACAGTTGTTTTCCAGTTACAATTATGAAAGGATAACTGTTAGTGTGGACAACTCCACGAGTGTGTCAGCTTGCTCCCCAGGGGCTGAGGGCCCTCCAGCCACAGACGCTACAGAAACACGCAGCACAGTGATAAATGCTGGTAAGATAAAACTCTGATGCTGGATTCTCTTCTGCTTGTGCCTGTTGGACACCCTTTTTTAGTGGAAAGCAGTAAACCCCTGCTAGAAACCATGATAAATACAAACCTACCCTATAATGATTGTTATTTCCTATATTTAATGTTATTTTACTGCTGCTGTAAAGCATTGTCAGAATTATGCTCACAGAAGGACAAATGTTTACGGTCTGCAGGATGTGAGAAAACAACAAATTCCTATCTGTGGCTTTTTGTGTTGGTGGGGAACCTTCTACGTGGAATTGGGGAAGCACCAATTATGCCTCTGGGAGTTTCATATATTGATGATTTTTCTAAAGAAGAAAACTCGGCATTTTACATAGGTAATGTACAAATGAGCCATTTTTATGCTAGACATTCTGTTCTTTAACATATCAATAGTCAAGCAAGTACTCAACAGAAAAATATATCTGGGTAACTTTGAGCTGTACAGAGACAAAAAAAACCAAAAACAAACACCCAAGCAGTGCCAGAGAGGTCTCGTATTTATTTTCTAGGGATAACTCCAGGATAGTCTTTTTGCTTTCCCTGAGGAGCTTCTGTGATGAAGAGAAGCATAATCAAATATTCATTTCCCCAAAGTGCAAAGTTACATCTGTCTTATCTGGCATATCAACTTCAGTGCCACATCTTCAGAGAATCAAATTCTTCCTAATCACTATGTCACAAATAAGGGAATGTGAGGATCTGTAATGAAGTCTCAATTAATTACAGCAATGTGAATGTGTTTCAGGAGCTCTTACATGACTTTTTCTATTTCACATCCAGCACACTTCCTGTTGAAAGCTTTTTAAAGTCCCTCTTTGCTGAAGGAAAACAACACCTTGCCAGTGTGTTGTAACAAATCCTTTCTAATTGGGGTTTTGAACTTGTTTTGACGGCACATAACCTATTGCCCAAGACAGAGAGACTTACACCCAAGCGAATTAATTTGTTGACAAACTGATTTGGTATCATGGGGTGTTTGTGTGGCCTGAAGTCAGTTTGGTGAAGCTGAGCTGGTCAGACAGACAGTAAGACACAGTTTCAGGAAGAGCTCAGCATGTAGTGCTACAGCATAAGGCCATAGCCAATGTCTTTATTTGGGAATGAGGAAATCTGCAGGTTGAAGAAAATGGTAGTCTTGTGGAGTTAGCTGTCAAAAACAAGCATTCCACTCAACAGTTATCCAAAATATTTGTAATCACTTCTGAGCTTCTGATTAAAGGTATTTTTAAAAGTTTAGCTGAATTTTTTCTTGTCAGAATTTAATCTGGGAGAGATTGAGACAGACTGGGGACTACTAGGCAAATAAGATCAAAAAGATAAAGTAAACATGGATTCAACCAAAATGGAAATTAATTTGCACTAGAGAAATAAAGTATTTAGTTTTCAGTTTATTAAAATATTTCATTTTTGCATTCAGAAAAGCAGTTTTCAGTCACTTATTCCATTTTGGTGGACTGAACCACTTTGTAAAAAAAGTGAAAGTTGAAACAGTCTTTTCCACAGAACAGAACTTTCTTTCCTTGGTTAACTTTAATTATTTTCTATATCTTATTTTTCATTATCTGACTGAATCAATTTGTAATCAGTGTTCCTGTAAAATACAAAGAACAAAAAAAAAATTGTCTATAATAAAAAAGTCAGTCAAGCCTTGCTGTTGAATTTTGAGCATTAATCTTGTTGTTTTACCCTGAGCAAGAAGTCTCAGCTTTGTCTCTCCTTTTTCCCTTGTCCTTTAATGTTTTGTTGAGTAAGAACATAAGTTATTTTGAGGCAGAGACAGCATTTTCTTAATAGAATGAACTAAAATAATTTTGGTACAGTTTTGGTGACAGCAATAATGCCAGACTAGCCATGGGAAGGAACAGAAAATTTAGCATATTTATTAAGTTTTAACAGTTTATTACAGAAGTTCTAGATGATAAACTGAGCAATCACTACATTCAGAAGAGAGTTTGCAAAACCAACTCTCTCAGGTTGAAAGTCCCTGCAGTAGAACAGGATTCAATAGGATTCAATAGGATTCACAGAGCACAGTGCTGGTTGTGGGCATGAACTTAGAGGCATTTGGTAAAGAATTCCTTCTTTTCTAGTGGAATGAATTCTTCTGCAAATTCATGGTGTCAGTTCTGCACTAAAATTCAGGAACCCAAATTACTGAGTTGTAGTTTGGTCCCATTACCTACTCACAACTAAATTTCAACAGAACAGCACAAAGTGGCGAGGGAAGGTGAGAACCTATGCTTGAACTATTTAGAATATATTTTATTTTATGTTGATTGCCATTAGTGGTAACCAAAATCAAATCATGCTTTATTTACACATCAGGTCAGCAAAATGCAGTGTGGGTTTCTGTGTTTGTGGTAGCCTTCACAATTTATTAATTTGCTCTTGGGGCATCCCAGTTTCTGATCACCACAGCTATGGTTGGGGCAGCTTGCACCTCAGGACATTCCCTATCGGCCTGCTCCTTCCTCTGTCATTTTCTTGCCCTCAGAGAGGAAGGCTTGTCTCATCCATGCAGATTTTTTGCTCAGTCTCCCTTCTCCTGCAGGCCTGGTGAGATCCTCGGGCATGTTTGGGCCAACGCTGGGCTTCCTGCTGGGCTCCTTCTGCGCCAGCCTCTGGGTTGACGTCGGCGTTGTGGACATCGGTGAGGCACCAGTGGCCACCACCACGGGGTGGCACATCAAGCCAGAAGGTGTCTAGGTGTAGGAACCTCCACGCCAAGAAGCACCTTCCCAGCTCACTGCCCCAAAAACAGGGGTTCTCTGGAGAGCTTTTCCTGCTCAAAAACTGATGTTTTAAAATCAAGTGTTGTGGCATATAGTAAATAAGGTAACACTGACGAGGAAAAATGATGATGTCTGGTTCTAGATCAGAAGGTTGAAGGATAGCTTTATTAAAATTATACTATATTACATTATATAGTATTTAAAGAGAGATTATCTTATTTTACATATATACTTTTTACTTACTTATCTATTAATTAGCTAACAAACTTGTGACTGCCTGCTGAGAGTCTGAGATACAGTTGGAGCTGATTGATCATTGAACCCAAACATCCTTTACTAGAATTTAATCAAGCAATATTACTTCAGGTAAACAATCTCCATACTAAATTCTACATGGGAAAAACAAAGGAGCAGAGATAAAGATTGTTTTCTTCTCTCTGTGCTTCTCCTGAGAGACAGAATTATGTCTCTCTGTCCAGAGAATGTGAATGCCACAGTAGCATGGTTGGACTAGCCCTTGAAAAAACCTCCACTGTTCTTTTTTATTTTTATGCTTGCACACACACTTGTTACACCCTTGCTGTGCAGCTGAGAATAAATGATTGGTTGAATAAAAGGCATCCAATGTTGAGGGAACAGGGAAAGGCTCATGGACACTTTCAACACTTGGCAAAAGTATGATCTCGTAAAAAGCACCTAGAAAAGATTCATCTCAAAATTCATGTTGTGGTTCAAATCACTTAAAAGTCTCTAATCCCAGGGAAAACTTGAGGAAATCTGGGGAAAAACTGTAGAGTTTTGGGGATGGAGAAGGAGGGAAATTGAGGAAATTGAGAAAGGAAAGGTTTTTGTGGTTTTGTTTGTTTGTTTGTCTTTTTGTTTTTTTGGTTTTTGTGGTAAAGGGTCCTTTTGCTCATTCCCCCAGAGATTATGGGAGGATTGTGGTGAGGAAATGCCACCATGGGCCTAAAAGGACACATTTATTTTTGACTGGATGGGAGTGATTCCCTTCAGGGATGGGTCATTCACAACTTACCCAGAGAAGCTGTGGCTGCCCCATCCCTGGAAGTGTCCAAGGCCAGGCTGGATGGGGCTCTGAGCAACCTGGGGTAGTAGAAGGTGTCCCTGCCCATGGCAGGGGGAGTTGGAGTGAAATGATCTTAAAGGTCTCTTCCAGCATAAACTATTCTATGATTCTATAATTTGAAACAAGCTGCATTTGAATTCTTCATAGGGGACATAGATCACCTCTGTTCGGGCTTTTAAATTATTTATATGAGGATATACAGTAATGTCTAATAATTGCTCTGCATAATATTTACCCTATTTTACTGTCTTTCTGTATTTTATAGACGCCATCAGCATAAATCCTAAAGACATCCGTTGGGTTGGTGCCTGGTGGCTTGGATTGATTATCTGTGGAGCAGTCAACTTCATTGCTTCATTGCCTTTCTGGTTTTTGCCCTATTCCTTACCAAAAGAAGGAGAGAATGAAAACTTGAAGATTGGTCACTTGTCTGTTCAAGGAGATCCCTGTAAAATAGACCCACCAGCTCAGCCACAGCTGAAGTTCTCAGAGGCAGCTAAAGGTGAAATATTATTGCCCAAATGTCTGCCTATGAATTCTGTCTCATGGATTCATTGTGAGCAGAGCATGGACTCACACAACCTTCAGCAAAATGCATGTTTCTGCAGTGCAAACTATTGACAAAAATGTCTTTAATTTGTGTTACTATAATTACATGCTAAGGGCAAGTTTCAGTTCTCTCCAATGTCAGCTGGAAAAAAAAATCTCTGAGCACCAGAGATCCTCAGTTCGAGGTGATGTATTACAGCTACAATCCCATGGTTATGAAGAGAGTGTGGGGAAAACATCCCCATAAATGACCAGTCCATAGTGGGCAAGTGTTCAGCAAGGAAACTGAGACAAATGTTTGGGAAACTCATTATGGAGCTCATTATGACTACCTTAGATGTTGGAGGGACTCCACGGGATTTGTAGCTCCTGTGTATGAGCTCAGGGATGCTGAATTCATCTCGTATAGGAAACACCAGATCCAACCAGCCATTGCTTTTATTTTTATATTTTAATTGTTAGACCCAAGGTTTTGTTTGTATGTACGTGCACACCTATAGCAGATGTGTTTTGAACTCTCACCTTTTAGGCAGCTGTGCCAAGAGCCAGACTACCAGCCCATGTTCACTTTATTTTAAGGAATTTTAATATTCTAACCAAGGGTCCCAGGAATTACTCCAGCCTTTTTTGGGGCCAGGTGCTTCTGTTCTCTAAACATCACCCTCTTGTGGGGTTCTTGTGTGCTTGGTAATGGCTCCTGCTTTAGGAACCACCTTTTACTCTTAGTGGAGGGTCTTGCTGCTGTGTGCAGGCATTGAGGAGATGTGTTGTGAGCCTGAGGAGCCCTGTGCCACACAAGGTAATCCAGGATCCCTGATTCCCAGCTCAGCACCCACTGTGCTCTTTGGCCCTGCTCCTCCTGTGAGGCATGTGCTGGCAATGAGAACTCTTGCCTGAGCAATCATGGGTTGTGATAAGCACAGAATTATCACCTGCAACGCAGCCAGCAATTAAATCAAAGTTAATTTCCCTGTCTAAAGGATGCCAAAACAACTCTTCTCCGTGTTTAGCAGGGTGTACAGTATTTACCTCTCCATTGCAGATTTCTTCCCAGCACTCAAAAAGCTGTTTGGAAATCCAGTTTTTGCGGTGTTCATCTTCCTGACTATTCTGCAGTACAATTCCCTTGTTGGGATAATAACCTATGAGACAAAGTTTATGGAGCAGCAATTTAATGTATCAGTGGCAAAAGCCATCTTTCTAATTGGTAGGTACCTGACTTCTTTTTGAATTCCAGTGTCAAAAAGGAAGGAGTTTTTTTGTTATTTTGCCTTCTGTTTTAGAAGAAGCTTAGGTGAACTTTTTTTTGGTTAAAAAGAAAGCATGTAGTGGTTTCCTAATTTTCTTACTGTACTTTGCAAATGGATGTTAATTTTAGCGTTAATTTTCCTAGTGCTCCTAATTCAGTGAGTTAGAGGATTATTAAAACTGGGTGGAAGTTTTTTTCATAGTGAGATTTGGGCTGTGTCTGTTTTCATGAGTAAAACCCACACATCAGACATCAACTGCAACTAAGTAAAAACTAATAGAAAATAAATTAAAAATGTTTAATGAAATGTGTGAATTTTTTTCCTTTCAGAGTAACATATTGGTATAAATCTTCTTTCCTTTTGATTACAAATCCAAATTTTATAAGCAATAAGAAACCAAAATATAAAAGTTTGAGCCACTCCATTAATTTCAAAGCTGTTTTCCTATTTACCAGTTCCTTCAAAACTAAGTACTTTGTAGTGTTCTACAAAAAAAAAAAGAATACTGAAATTATATTAATCTTACAGTGATTGATATGGTCTCATAATCTGGAAGGAAAACCAGGCTATGTGAGGTCATTGCAGAACTGATATTGCATTACTTTGATCTGAAGACACAATGCCTTAGTCAGTTACAAATGTGGGAAGAACTTTCTTTTTCCTATATTTTTTTTTTCCTGAATGATGGGAAATTTTAGAGAAATGATAAAAAAAAAACAACCAACTGTAGAAACTAGAGAAAGGCAAACCTCTGCCAATAAAACCTTGTCAAAGCTCTCCGTTCAGCAAGTATAAGTAAGGGCTGGTGTTTGTGAAATACTGATCAGATTAAATCTAAATGCAAATCATCTCATTATTCACTCTCAGATCAAAATGGAATCCAGTGTAGAACCAGATGCAACTTCCTTTTATATTCCATTTCGGAGATTTTTTGTAGCTTTCATGAAGTTTTATGTTTTATTGTATATGAAGTGTGTATGAGCTAAGACATTATAATTTATTCCAGTTTCTAACAGGCACCTGTACAGGTTTTATTGTATCAAAATACAAACAACAATATAGTAAAAATGAATATCGAGGACTTGAGCTTTCTGAAGTCATAATATGGTTTGAAAAAGAAAATGGGGCTGTGAAATTACTAGAAGAATTTACTAGATAAATCTTAGAACCCCAAAGAATCAGCCCAAAAATATCAGGTATCTGATATTTTGAAAACATTAGAACTAGAAATTTGTTCTAAAAGAACCATGCAAGTGAGAGCAGTTAACATTTTTCCTTACCATCTATTTTCAGGTGTGATACTTCTACCTGTCACAATCCTGGGCATGTTTCTAGGAGGCTTCCTGATCAAGAAATTCAAGCTTCACATAACTGAAATGGCCAAGTTTGCATGCATCACCTTTATAGTGGCATATTTGCTCAACCTCTTGTACTTCACGTGCAGCTGCGAGGTGCTGCAGGTGGCCGGTCTGACAGCGCCCTACTCTGGGTTTGTACCCCCTCCTTTTGTCACAGCTCCTTCTTTGGAGGTGATGCACAGAAAAAATCCTTGGGTTTGAGACAGAATTGTCAGTCTGATATCATACCTAAAGCTGGGGATGGGGAAAATATTCAGTTTTTATTTTCCAAATTTGTTTAAAATTTCTTTTAATTTTCTGAACATTTCTTTTTCCTAAATTCTCTTTTTCCTAAATTCTCTGTTTCTGACAATATACTTATATATTCCAGCAAACTGCTATAAAAAGATGACATTTATTACAGGCAAATTAAAGTTATTTATTTTCTTTCAAAGCTTTAATTTAAGGTATTATGGGAAATGTAGAACTCATGTATAATTGATTAATAGGATTAAGTAGAAGCTGTTTACTGTTTATATTATATATATTTTTATACATTTTATAAACTTTTAAGTATATAATTTTTAATTGGTGCTTTTGGGGTTTTTTGGGGTTTTTTTGTTTGTTTGGTTTAGTTCATTCTTGTTTTTGTTTTCCTTTTTTCATTTCTAAGCATTTGTGATTGGTTACAGTTTAGGTGTTCCATAGTTTTTTTTTTCTTATTTAGTTCTTGTGATTTTGGTATTTGGTTTCTCAGCTTCTTTGTTCTTATTTTAGCATAGTTCATGTTTTAGTGACTTTGGTGAATTCCACAGTGCTCTGAGGAAATTCGGATGAGAACAGTTACAAGTAGTATGGCTGGTGCACTCTGAAACCTAAGTTGTTCAGATACATTGCTACAGAGTGCTTAAGTCATTTGTCACAGCTGCTTCTTCGGGGGTGATGCACAGAAGAAAATCCTGGGTTTTGGGACAGAATTGTCAGTCTGATATCATACCTAAAGCTGGGGATGGGGAAAATATTCCAATTTTATTGTCTGAATTTATTTAAACTAGACATTTCTTTTCCCTAAATTCTCTGTTTCTGACAATATACCTATATATTCTGGCAAGTTGCTAAAAAAAGATGACATTTATTACAGTGAAATTCAATTTCTATATTCTCTTTCAAAGCTTTAATTTAAAGCTAGCCTTTATTTCTGTTACATGGGGAGTAGGATGCAGAAGAAGTGTTGGAAATATCTTCCCCATAGGCACTTCCTCCATCACTAGATCAGTAGCTATGAGCCCCCATGGGGGATTACCAGCCCCATGGTACCTGGAGTTGCCTCTGAGCCATTTCTCTCACCTGGAAGGTGAAAATGATGCTGGACTGTGTTGCAGAGGTTCCCCTCTCCCCTCCCAGGACCTTCCTTGAGAGCCTTTTCCAGACTCCAGCAGCCTGCCACCATTGTATAAATTTAGCTTTAGCTTGGTCTGGTCCAAATTTCAAAGGATTTTAAAGGATTAAACTGAACCCAGCAGGATTTGCTGCAATTTTAGTTCAGACAGAAACTCAGCCCTGTGTTTTTTGAAACCGAGCCTACGCTCAGGGAAATATCTGAGTTATCTTGGTGAACCTGATGTCCAGTTCAACTTTGAGCTTAGTTTTTGCCATGAAAATATTTCAGAGGTTTGTGCAGTGGAGATAACCCTACATCTGATACCACAGAGGGAATTAAAAATAAGTATAAACAGCAAGAAAGCATATATTGAAAGAGCATTTACAGTTTCTCCAAGAGAATTGAATCTGGAGGATTTTGGCACATGCCAGGGTTGTTTCTGGTTAAGTGACCCATTTAGTGTTTTACCTATTAAACAATTTCTATTTTGAAGACAAGCAACAGCTTAATGAGGGCTAAATCCCTCAGTTATCTTCCCTTCTAAGAGACTTGGGGGAAATGTAGCCCACATAATAAGGCTTTTGGCTGAGGGAAGGAAGAAAAGGCAAGTTTTGAACATTTTTATCTTACATTTGACTTCACAGTAAAGATGATTTGTAGCTGGTGGGCTCCTAACACTTTCTGGAAACTGAGCACTGCTAACATGTGCTCAGAGCGTCCTGATACAGTGAACTGGACTAGTGAAAAAAAAGTCAAGTACTGTTTTAGATTTATGTACTTTTTTTACTTTTACACCCTACCTCTATCACCTGTATATGGTATGATATCTATGATATCCACTGCTGGGAAATTATGGTTTTTACTTGGGCTATGTCTCTGTGATAATTCTAGGTATGATTCTATTCTATTCTATTCTATTCTATTCTATTCTATTCTATTCTATTCTATTCTATTCTTCTAGATTCTAGATATTATTTTCTTTTTCTTGGGGTCAGCTTTCAAAATGCAAAATTAATACCACATATTCCCACCCAGCCTTTTCATTTCCGTGCCTTTTCAATGACAATCCATAGAAATGTTAATGGTTGATGAAAAATCACAAGAGAGCTTTGCTTTAGCTGAAATCCCCTTGGTGTCTGTATGACAACCACAGTGCAGATATCTGTACATTTTGATTGCTTCACTTTCTCCATGTTTTTCCTGCCTACTCCCTAATTTTTATTTTTTTTTACTATAAAGTTCCACTAAATAATTCCCTAATTTCTTCCTCTTGTCCTCCAGAATGAAGCACCTTTCCTCCAGCAAGCACATCTACATGGCCAGCTGCAACGCTGAGTGCAGCTGCAAGGTGGACCAGTGGGACCCTGTCTGTGGGGATAATGGGATCACATACATGACAGCCTGCTTTGCAGGGTGTAAATCATCATCTGGGACAGGAAGGAATATGGTAAGTATCCAGGGGATAGATGACTCTGCAGCAGGACAAGGAACAATGGTTTTAAGTTACAAGAAGGCAGCTTCAGATTAGATATAGGGAAGACATTTTTAGCAGCAGCAAAGCCATTTCCTGGACTTCAAATAATCCTACCTGAGCAAGACTGTTGAAAACATCATGTTTGCAGAAGAGTGTGCAAATGCTTCTGTCCTCTGACAGAAACAGAATTGTCTTCATTGACAATAATGAAAAGGACAAGCAGCATTACCAGGCTTGTATTTAAACATCCCATCAATATTATCTGGCTTCACTTCAGGAAAATTGGTCTTCAAAGCCATGTGTCCTGCTAACTTCAAAGTCCATTATCAATCCAAATGCTTTTTAAGCACATAATGACCTACATGCATGATATTTGTTCCACACCTCTGTTATTTCTTGTTGTTGTTGTTATGCATCTTCTTCATGGGATACCTGAGCAGAATGGCTGGAGAGCACTTAAGGTCTGATTTTCGTAGCTTGGCTCCATTTTAAACACACACAGAGTCTGTTGTAGCAGTGGCATGGCTGAAACTAGAACTCCAGGTGCTTTGTGTCTCTAAAACAACTCAGGCTGGAGCATATCAGTGACCTGGGCATCAGTCTGCAGACACGATTACAGAAGTGTTTTCAGCATCAACGACAGCCTGGCTGGTATGGGGAGTGAAAAATCTAACTGATGAAATGGTTGTTTATTCATGCTGAATTCTATATAAATAAATTCTTCCTCTCATCTTCTCTTTTCAGGTGTTTCACAATTGCAGCTGTGTGGAAGGACAAGGGCTCGGGCTTGGCAATTCCTCTGCAGTTCTGGGACAATGCCAAAGAGAAAGCTGTACCAAAGCCTTTCCCTATTTTTTAGCATTACAGACTGCATGTGCATTTATTTTAGCCTTAGGAGGCACTCCTACATACATGATTATGTTTAGGTGAAATACTTTACCTTACCTTGACCATAAAGCTTGGGAAAAGAGAAACAGAAAATTATATCTACTATTTCATTTCTCCTGTGAGGAATGGCATGTGGATCAAATTGTATCCCTGAGGATTTATTTGCCTGTACTCTGAAATCCAGCTCTTTTCAGAGGCAGAGCAAAATATCTGTCCAGAAATTTAATTCTAATGTGATGTTGAGTAGATACTTTTGTGATGAAAGTGGGGGCATTATGCTGATCCTGAATGCTGGGTTTCAATTCCTGTGATAGGGATGTTTTTACCAGAGTGTTGGACTTGAAATAAGATGCAATGCTAAGCCATAGCCAATGCTGTTCACATTACTCAGAGATAAACAGGTACCTTTGTTAAGCCTTGTGGCTTCACAATATCTTCTGTGTGGGGAGAAGTCTGATACTCCCATTTTTTTGGTCAGCTGATTGAAGCAGAATTATAGCAGGAATATTTTTTTTAATTTCCTTCCTTCACTTGGAAAGCAGCACCACTATTTTATGTTCAGAAGAAAAGACAATTTTTGTGCTTGTCATGTGGAAGTGTCTTTATACTCCTGCTCATGGGTGAATCACAATGGTCAGTGTACATGACTAAATAACTTAGCTAAGCTGCTGATTTCCTGCAGAATTTCTAATGCAGTGCACACCTGGGTATAAAGCTCACCTGGCTGGTCAGTTTTCAGAGCCCTAATTTGTGTGATGAGAAGCCTTTGATGGTGATGCTGAAGAGACAATGTACTGGTGTATAACTCCAGTGCAGGGGGGAGTCTGGGCACAGCAAGGCTCCCTCCTGTCCCTCTGGGCTTTGTCAATTCTCCAGCTCACCTGATAGACACAGGCTGCTTTCCACTGGTAGGAATGAGCTGTTTTTATAGCCAGGTCACTGACATTTGCTGTCTCTCTGTAAAATGCTGGAGGCAGAGGTGGTTTCATCGACAAGGACTGCACACCCTTGTTCCCTCTGGTCATGACTGCAGCCCTCATAAAGCCAGGCTTGAGCTTAACTTACAGACCTGAACTATCTTTTGGTGGGTTCACTTTCATGTCCCTGTGCATCATCTCCCAAAAGTATTCACAACCTGTTTTCCTTTGGCTCAAGATAAGTTTCTGCAGATTCTTCCATTTATTTCAATGGGTGTTGTTCTGTGGAAGGAGTCTACATGTGAACTTTAACTTTGGTGGATGTTTTCAGTCAGGGTTCCAGTGGGCTGTGCTGGGTAGGCTGCAGTACTCCTGCAGTGGGGAATGTGCAGGTGTTCTCAGCATGGCTGTAGATACATTTCTCTGTTCCTCAACACGCTGGTTTTGTTTCCTTTCCAGATCTGTTTCTCCAGACCTGAAATCCTTTGCTGTTGGGATAGAAACTTTGGGTGGTAGAATATTAGGTAAGACTTCATTTCTCTGTGGTTTTCAAGTGGGTAGTCAAAGATGCCAAAGAGGTAGACAAAGGTAGCCCTTGCTCGAGAAAAAAACAAAAGAAATTTTACAAAATTTCTCTTTGCAAGCAGACTATATATTTCAAAATGTTTGGAGGAGCTTACTACATATTTCCTGGTATTTACATATTATTATTACCTGGTATTTACATATTATTATTATTTATTGTATCTAAATACAAACAACAACATAGTAAAAATGAATATTGAGGACTTGAGCTTTCTGAAGTCATAATATGATTTGAAAAAGAAAATGGGGCTGTGAAATTGCTTATATATAATATATAAACACTGTATGTATTTATATATATTATTATTATCTCTTCAGATATTTTCTCTACACTGAAAATAAATTAGGCAAAGGAAGGGAATTTCAATTTACCATTGAGCTTCTTTTATTTGTTTTTATTGTGGACACAGCTACCTGAGCTTCATCAGTCTGCGTATCTCTAACACCCATCCTCCCTTTTGCTGACCATTATCCACTTAAAGCTCCCATGTACTTTACCTATTATTTTGTTTCTTGAGTTTATCTGCAATAAACATTTAATTATTCAGACACATAGTCTGCCCTGCCTCAAATGAACCTTGCCTCATCTTCCCTTGTTTGCTGATTTTGAAATTTTTGCCTTGCAGAAAAGCCCAAGAAGTCATTTGTGTCTCTTTTCCAATCTCCATATTTTAGCTGAAGACTGCAGAGAATAAATTTTCTACTTTCATGAGACAGTTAGCTTCAGAGTATTGCACACTCTCCCTCACACTGATGATATTAAAACAGCATTGTCTGTCTAAAAGAAATTCTTTCAGTACTACATAAATAGTACACTTATTACCCAGATTCTGTGGAGCAAGTTCTTAATTTCATCCCTTTGCACTGCACTAATCACCTTTTAATGGCAAGACCTGAAAATATACATCAATATACATAATTATTAATAAGTCATGGCATGCAATTCCACACCAGGGATTGCAAAAGAAGTGTTGGTTATATTATTTCTTTAAACAAAGGAAGTTAAAATTCTAATAAAAATACCATTAAAGGGAATTGCTAACATTTCCCTTGCTGGATATTATTACGCTATAATCATCCATCTTTTCAACTCCATTTAAGTACTTGCATAAATATTTTCATCAATCTTGTCATCTCAAAGCTGGAACTGGATGTTTAGTCCCATTCTAAGCAGGCATAATTCAAAAACCTTCAGATTCACTTCCTCATTTCTCTACATGCCATTAAGTGATGAGCTCTCCATGTTTGAGAGATCATGCAATGAGAATTTTCGTTGCAGGGGGACTCCCAGCCCCTATTTATTTTGGGGCCTTGATAGACGAGACCTGCTTGAAATGGGGGACAAAAAGCTGTGGGGGATCGGGATCCTGCCGAGTGTACGACACAAAAGAATTCAGGTAATCCTCTAATGAGGTTTGGGAACCTGGGCAGCAAGGACCAAGGTGGACTCCCCTCATGCCAGCTGTCTGATTAGGGTCTAAAAGCACCACTGCTCATTACTCTGACTAGACGTTAATAAGGAAATAAACCAAATAATTTTTATACACTCTGACATCTAAAATTTCAGGGTGCTGGTATCACGAGAATTAGTTCTTTTGTTGTAGTCTATGGCACTTTGGCTTTGTGGGGTGCTGAAAAACTGTGGAGTGCATGTAGCTCTGCAGATTCTCTCCCTCATCCCTCATTTATTTGCTTCCTATTGTATAAGAAATCTCACTAATTCCCCTTGGAAGGAGGACACAAATGGCTGGGGATCTGTGGCCAGGAGCACTGACTGTGCCAGTGAGGAGCTGGGGAAGGACAGGGAATATAGGCAAAAAGGCCCAGCTGGTGCAGCTCCTCTTCTGGCAGCACTAAAATAGAGTCTGCTGAATGGCAGCACACTCCAGACATTTCTGCTGATTAGAGCCTGTCTGGGACTAAATATCATGAGGTCATTTGCTTTCTGCCTGTTATTTCTTATTTTCAAATGTGAAGCAATACCTGGCTGAAAATAGATGGTTTTGTCAAACTGCTCTTTATATCCTACTTGGTTCCATACAGAATTGGGAAGTTTTATTAATATAAATGTATTCTGTCCCTTTTTTCCCCTAGGAATGTCTATCTTGGCCTTATTGCAGGACTACGGGCAGGATGCTGTCTCTTGTACATAGTGCTCTCTGCTTTAATAATGAAACGCTTCAAACCAGATGGCAAAGAGATGACAGATAGTAAAAATGCAGAAAGATCAACCAGCAAAGAACCAGATACTGCCAACAAAAGAGAAATTCTTCCTGGTTCAAGAACCTCAGAGGACAGCGAGGAAACTTATATGTAAAAAAAAACCACAAAAAAACCCAAAAAAAACCCCAAGGTATTTTGTAACTTTGCCTGTGCTCCAGTTTTTCTGAGCACACAAGGGGTCTAATTACAGACTTCAGTGACTAGTTTACATTTTGGGAGTTCAAAATGTATCTTTGAACACTGGCTTTTCATTTGCTTTTCCCTATTTTCTTCCTTTTCTCATATGAAAAAACAATAAGGGCAAAAGGTGTTCAAAATTTTGGGGAACTCTCCCATCTTCTTGCTCTCAGTCCCTTTCTAGGCCAACAGTAGGACAAGCCAAAATTTTGCTTGTCATAAATTTGATTATGATTGAAAATTAAGAAGAAGAAATCCACAATAAGCTGCTTTGACATTTTTCACTGAATTTATTTCAAGTCCTCTTGCTCTCTATTTAGTCCTACAGCTCTACATGGGCAACCAAGTTTCACTTGGGCCTCTCTGATGGCCTTTCATGAGCAGAGTTCATTGTTCCAGGCTTGGTCTCATGTGCCATGGCCAGGTGAGACCCCAGGGCTGTCAGTGAACACCCTCAGAACTCAAACTGCACTGCAGCTCTGGGATTTGGCTTGCAGGTGTTCAACATTCAAAGTGGAAAGCAAATGAAGAAAGTGGTGTATTAATTTTTGCAGCACATCTCAGTAATTGGTTTGAGAAAGATTACTCTGACTGATGTAATAAAGTGATAGGGGTTTTTTTGGGGTTTTTTGGTGTTTGTGTGGAGGGAAAGGAGGGCATTTTTATCCAGAGGACAACTATATTTGTACCACATATATATACATTTCCTTCCTTGTTTAAGAAACATTCAGGAAACTTTGAAATACAGTACTGAATATTTGAAAATTCACAGCTTTCCACTGGCAGCCTTATCCAGATTAAAGTTTTATTAAAGGAAGATCACATCAGTTATTAAAAGGGGAAAGAAATCTCTAAAAACATTATTAATGTGATATTTTGTTGACAGCTTTCAGGAGGTACCTTTGCAATAGGAAGAAACCTGCTTAGTAAGATCACTGTAGATTTTGTCTCCATCACCACAGAGGTTTTGTGGTGATGCTGACAATTTTGCTTTATTTTCTTCTTCCTGCAGTGCTGTAATTTTAAGCTTCCTTAGGATATAGAATGGAGATAATGGACATAAAGAAAATCTACTACACTTTATCTGAGAAAGTAGCAGCTCAGAGGGCTAAAGAGAGGGATTCTCTGTATTAAATGATTTTCTGGCCTTTCTTCTACCATCTGCCCCAGATGGGATGGGAAAAGGATTGGTACGATACTCATTGAGAGGAAGTTCCTCACATCCTGGCCTTTGGAGATGGATTTGATTGCATTTTATTGCTTAAAGACAATGACCAGCATATGTAGACATTGTTTTTTTACATTCACATCTCTGATTATAAACTGCCAGCAGATCTGGGCAAGGTGTGTCTACTATAAAAGACAAAATGAAAGGCATTTTAGTACAGAAGATATCAGTAATGTATCTAGATCTGGAAATTATTAAAGAAAAATCAGAGTTCCAGAAACCTCAGGAACTGTGCACAGAGAAAATAATGGTGTGTCATCCCCCTTCTGTAAGCAGTATTTTAACATTGAATAAATGCCCTGGCAGCTCTAGAAACACTCTTGATCTAAGCCAGACAAAGAGTCAGTCAGGTGACTCACACTAAAATAATTACCTTTTATTTCTGTTGTTCAGGTATTTATATCTGTACACTGTTGTTGGTGTTTTTTTTTAATATTATAGGATGTTTTTTTGATGGGAGCATCTTGATTTTCCCGGGGGGTAATATTTTACCAAAGGTGCTTTGATAATTGATGTCAGACTGGAAATGAGATTCTGGTCAGATCTGGTGATTCATGCCCAGATATTTACCCCAGATGAAACTTAGTAAAGTGAGGTTTTCCAAACAAATAAGAAGTAACATCACTCTTCATAGCAGTCCTATATTGAAAATAGCACAAGCCCTGCCACAGGTAACATTAAATGAGCCTCTCACTTAGTATTCTGACAGCTCCAAGGATGTCTCACTTCCCTGTGTTTCCCTGGTTTTTGAGTGCAAATCTAGCACTCTCCTGTGAACAGGAAATTTCACGTAGAAATTTTTTCAAGGTAACAGCTCGTACTTCAACAGCCAACTAGTACAGAACATGCAAAAAATTAAATAGGTGGTCAACCAAGTGGCATTTTTCCAAAAGTTTATCTCCTTGCTTCTCACAACAGAGAAGTTAAGTCACTCACCCTTCTAATTCCTCCTGCTCCAAAGGCAAGGCTTCACCAGCCTGAGAGGCAGAGGGAGCCTTGATTGCAAAATCACATTACTGACTCTAAGATCAAAACTGGTATCTTTGTCCTGTGTCTGAGCTCCATCACTGGGAAAATCCTCCAGGAAAGAAGAGAAACCTGTTTTCCAAGTTCATAAGAGAAATTGTTATCCAAGAAAGCCATTTTGGAGGCAAATTTGCAACTCTGCTAAGCCAGGCGTGCTTTCAAATACAGACTACAAACCACGTAGTTTAAGGATCATTATATATAAATCATGGTAAGTCCAGTAAAATCAATGGACAAAAAAAAGGGCAGTGAGTTTTCATCAGGCTGTGGGAGATTTAAGGGCATGAGCCTTGTGTCTACCCAACTCTTCCTTGAGGATATCAAAAAGCTCTTTAATGGCATTTTCAAAGTGCTTCTGTCAGAAAAACAACACAAGACAGAAGACAGCTCAGTTATCTGGCATTTCTTTGCTTTTAGATGTACAATCAAGCAGACATAATGACCTATGACTACCTGGTTTTGTGATGGTTTCTAGCTGTTTATAAAAAAAAAAAAAAGAAAAAAAACCCCACCATTGGTTGAAGGAGGAGGAAAAATATGGAAAAGGGAAAAAATATAAAGAGTAATAGAAAGCTATTGAACAGAGCTTCAAAGAGTCTCCTAGCAGAGCCCACAGCCCAGTGAGACCATTCCTGCCTGCTCTGCTTTTCAGCTACATTCCAGCACCAGGCACATTAAAATTCAGGGATGTTAATCCTTGTGGCAATGCTTAAGAATATTCACAATGTTCTTAGTGCAAAGGAAGGAGGCAAAGCTGCTTTTTGTTCACCCCTCTGACTTAAACGACAGGCTCAGATCCTTCTTGTCCCAAAGTGCAGTACCTTTACAAGAGAGAGATCATCAGTCAGCAGGGCTGGAGAAAAACACTACTCAAACCTATTGCACAACTTATCACATACATTGGCTCTTTCCTTCCTCATTCTTCATTTACACTGATTTTATTGTTGTTTTGAGGTTTTTTAGCTGTTAATCTTACCTCACAAGCACTGGAGCATGGACAAAGGGGGAGGAGACAGGCGCAAAGAGAGAATCGTGTCTGTAGTGGTGACTAGAAGCCCCAGCCAAGAGCAGGACCCACTGTGCTCAGCACAGAGGCAGAGTGGATATTACTCTGATAAAAAGCTAGTGAGATAAACAAGCAAGCTGGAAAAGGAGAGGAGGGAGACAGCATCATTCTCAGCTGGGAGCTGAGACCTGGAACAACGAGTGACCTTTCTCTTCCTATCACGCAGGGAGCGGGTGGCATCCCTGGGAAAACAGACTATACCTCCAGAGTCCCAGTTCAATGACCTACCCCCTGAAAAACACCCCAGCTTCTAGGGAATATTCCCAAATATTTACAGGTGTATTTTCATTGCGTCCTCAATCAATATCACATAACCATGAACAGGTTAACCCTTTCTTTTTTGTACTGCAAAAGATGCAGGTGTCAAACTAGTCCTTGCAGCCTCACTATTTACTCTTTTTTGGTGCCAAAAATGTCACTTAAATTCAATGTCCACCACAAGGCACAGAATCTAACTAAATAAAATCAGCAGTGAATGGGAGATTTTATATTCATGCATGAAAGTAACATAAATAAGATTTAATGAGGCTGGTGGTGGTCTGTTCTGGGAACTCAATCAGAAAATCTATTTAGGAGACCTGAGAGATGTTTGTTTATAGACCAAAATGAACACAAGAAACAGGCTGAAGGGACAAGACATGCAGCTCAACTTTTTTTCAGCATTCTACAGCTCGTTTGCCACCATGGCTAAGAAACCAAAAGGGACAGTAGCTAATAAATCAGGCACAGGCTTGCAGCCCCTGTTGTAGTAATAAATCCATGCAATTGCCTTAGGTGTAAATGTAAAAATAATGTCCATTGGCTTCTCTTTCTACAGAGTTTGACAAATATAATCTTGTGAACTGTCTATCAAAAAACTACTATTTCCTAACATTTCTCTCCGAATGAAATTTTTTTTGCCTTGACAGCAAAATTGCTCTTGGCTCAGGTCACAGCACTTCTATCATCTCATTTAGACATTTCCAGTTGTCCTTCCAACAGGGGTAACTTTTCTGGAAAACAGACTGATGGTATGGTGAGTCTAGACCTCTTAATGATATGAGGATGACCTTTTAATTGAGAACTTAGAAGTGTCAAATCCAAACTTTGGCTAAAAATTGGGCTAAACCAAGACCAAGGTTTTCAAGCACCTAAATTCCTGTTGGCTTGAGAGTTCCTTCCTACCAGGATTTATATTCTACACCAAGTTTAAAACTCTTCATTATGACCAGTCTGCCAAAGCAGACATTACAATCGGAGATGTTTTATAACCACAGTGCTGACTGAGTTCCAGGATGCACAGATCAGACAGTGTCATCTCACTTTTCTAGGCATCCGATTGTAACTCTCCACTCAGCTGCCACAAGGAACTTGCACTTCTGTGTATCCAGAACTGAATTTCCCATTAATGTTGCTGTGCAGGAACATTGGCCCTTTCATGAGTATTTCTTCATCACATGTTGCCAGTGAGACGCAAAACACAAATCTGGAGATACGCACACCTGATTACAAAAGACTCCAGTCTTCTTCCACAGCACCAACTGTTAAAGACTGTCAGGAAAGTGCACCACCATCCCTGTAAGATGAACTAACATGATTCCTTTTTCTCACAAGCAGGAGCAGAGAATACCCAAGGCACTTGCCCATCAGATCCAAAGGAGCCAGCCCACCAGGCACTGGAACACACGAATCCTAGGAAAACAAAGAAGCAAACACTTAACAAGAGTCTGTCTCACATAGCTGTGTTTCCTGAGGCCAGCACCTTGGCTCTACATTATCTCTAGTGGAACATAGTGCAAGGAAATGCCCTGAGAGCTTTGTTCTTTTGCGGACAGTCCTCCAAGTAGCAAGCTGTTTTCACTCTCCAGATCAGACCTCCTCCCTGGAACAGGACAATTTGTCTTATTCAAAATTGTTTTCTTAGCTGCGTAAGACAGAACACAAACAAAAATAAATCTCAACATTTCTAGCAGAAGACACCCAACAGAGAAGTCTAATGTTGTAGCAAAGTACAGCCAAACTTTCCCCAAATGAGAATTCTTCTCAAGCACTTCAAATTTAGAAAAAATTCCGTAGAGTGAAACATCCCTCCTCATTCCAATGGTTTGCAGCACTGCATCAGTGCTGTGGTCTTGGCGGGGGTGGGGGGGTCGTTGTCTGCCTTTGATCTGAAGCTAGGCAGTGCCTTTGTTTCACCTCAGGCCTTGGCTGAGGGCTATAAAGGACACTGCTTTCCAGCCACTTCAAAAAAAACAAGTTTGAGAGTCTCAGGCTGCTCCATGGGAGCTGTTCTTCATCCTTGGGGCTGTTGCTCTGCAGGGGTGCCATGGTGGGGTCTTCATCAAGGCCAGTACTCCCATCAGCAATAGGCCAATGGCACCATCATCCAGAATCCAGAACCAGGCAGAGCTTTAGAGCTGCAAACTAATCCCTAAGCCTCTCCATAAACATTCTGCAAGAAGACATTTCCCAAATGGAGGAAAATGCCAAAATGACCTTGCCCATCACTAGCTTTCCTCACAAAGAGGTAATTTCTCACTAATACCAGCTATCTTATCCTGCTACAGAGACAGGTCTCTCCTGGTAAAAGCACTAGAGTCAGAAGAAACCCTCTGCTGCTTTTGCTGCTGTCAGATGGTGGGCCCCATAGATGGGGGGTCCTGATCTACCCTGCTCTATCCATCTGGAATGGAATCCTTTGAGAGCTGACTGAAGCAATAAAATTCCTCTTTCCATATTGCTTCATACATTACATTAGTTTCCCCCTCAATCTCCCTCCAGTGCTGATGAATTATCACCTCAGGTCTCCAGTTCTCCTCAGACTGGACCTCAGCACCTGGATTTGCTCCTTCTCTTCCCACTTTCAAGGAATTAAAAAGAAAATTTAAACATTAAAAAACAACAACCCTTTACACCTGCATTAGTCACTCACTTTGATTGCTACTCATGGTCTAATCCACAGTTAAACCTCAGTGTTTTATGCAAAATCACCCACTCTAGCACCTGACTCACACACAGCCCAACCTCTGCCATGAACATAACTCAGGGTGGGGGGAGTCTCTCCTTTTGGCCTTTCTGCTCAGCTGTTAGTCATTTAATAAAATATAAGCCAAATATACAATTATGCTGGAAGGAACATGTTTCATTGTTAGGGCTTTTTGGCCCTTATCCAGCAATTTGCAGGCGATGGGGATTTATATTATACTACACAAAATTTTGGAATAATTCCTTACCATTTTCCAAGGCTCTGATGGAAGGGAGGGAAACAAGAAGGGTTGTCTCTGACCTCTGCCTCACCCTCCATGAGACAGCACTGGAACACACGTCCTGGTCTGTCCTGGGCAACAGGGAGCAGCAACTTGTAAAGACAGTGTGTGTCTTTTTATATATCACCTATATATCAAAAGCACCATATAATCTCAGGCAGTGCAACCCCTGCCACCTCCCCAGAGCCAGAAGGATGGCACCAGAAACTAACCAAACACCTAACTCATGTTTTACCAGGTAACATACAGGCCATCCCCCATTTTAACTTGTATTTAGTGAGAATTGGATTCTAGCAACAAGCATGTCAGCCAAACCAGATCAACATGTGAAAGACAGCCTTGTCACTAAAAGCCTCATTGTCAGCTGCCACCAGCTGTTTATCTCTGCAAAGCAAGCAGCCAGGGCCATTTTCTTCCTGCTTTGCTGTAGGTTCTTCAGAGCAAGAAGCTGTTGAGCACGAAGGCAGCAGGGACCTTGGCCAAGCTCTGTGCATGCCACAGCAATGCATATGTGTGCATCCTCCTTCCTTATCCTGCTTTGGAACGAGTTATCTTACAATGCCAGCCCCCTCCTGCCCAGGTTTTGGTGTCTGCTGTAAAGCCCAGAGCCCGGCATGCCAGCTCGGGTGTTTAATATGTGACTCACAGGAACGCTGTGGGAAGGGCAGGACCTGGGCAACTCTGTGGCTGTATTTTCATTTGCTGTGTTTCCAGAGCAGCTCCTCGCCTTTGGCAGGGGGTGGGCAGGTAAAGCTGCTTCTGAGGGATGGAAGTGTCTCACCTCTCAAGTCTCTCACTCCAACTGGCAAAGGCAGGGGTGACACAAATGAGAGCAGCAACTCTGGAAAGGGAATCAACAGGGGCAACCACAGGAAGATAGGGGAATTTGAAATTAAAACATCAGATTGAAAAGAAACAATAAATCCCTGTTGGGGAATATAACTGGGGGATAGAGCAGGAACAGAATGCAGCTCAGTAATGAGGCAGATGGCATTTTCTTTGGGATCTGCAAATCCATTTGGGCTTTCTAGCAAACGAAGATGCCACACTAGCAGGAAATCAGCTCGATACATGACCTGCCTCCCCCTCCGCTTCCAGTGGCAATAGCTGCTGGAACGAGCAGCCCTGGCAGAGCAGCACAGGCTGGTCCAGCAGCACAGGCTGAGGCCAGTCTGCCCCGACAGCCGAGTCCCTGCAGCACCCCTGCTCTGTGGGGCCACGAAGACAAGGTGACAGCAAGGCTCAGTGCCACAAGCAGGGCCCAGACACGAGGGGCTCTCTGGAACCATTAAGGGCTGAGGGCATCTGGCAAAACACTGTCCTGCTGCAAGGTCCTTGGAGCACCAAGACAGCGGCTCCTCCGTCAGGCAGGACGCTCCAGCCACGTGGTCTGCATGTGCAGAGCATTCCAGGATACGATACTCTTGGAGCAGGGATCTTTCTACCAGCCATCAGTACTCATGTTCTGGTAGTGCCAAGGCATTCTTGCAAAACATTTCCAGGGAAGGAGAGGGAGGAAAAATAGCAAGCAGCAGATGTTCACATCTAGCCCTCACCCCTCAGTTCCCTGTATTTCACTAGGCAAATAATAGTCAATGGCATCAGCCTCTTTCCTGGAAATGAAATAGCTACAGCCAACTCCCAGGTTGCCAGGCTGGGGACCCAGGGGTGCAACAGACGCCCCTGCTCTGAAGTCAACTTCTTTTGGTGTCTTTAGCACAGCATTGCTTCCATGTCTCTCTGCTGTGGTTTGGGTAACACACATGCATGAAAGATGGGGCAAGAGCTCCCAGCCACACATTTGGTTTCCTCATGGAAGCCTTAGCAGAAGGAATAAATGGGTATCAAGTGGTGTATCAGCCCTTTGAAATGCAGCCTTCCCTGACTAGCAGTCAGCTCACACCATAGGCAGAGGGGCAGGCACAGATCTCACAGCATGTTACAGTGATCCTTCCCATGCAAAGAGTTGAGACCGTGCCACACTTGTAGACTGGCATCGTGTGCTTTCAAATGCACAAATGAACTTACTTCCTCCTTGGCTGCACATCAATGTGTGTTACTACCAGTTTTTCATGGACCATCAGATTTGGCTCTTGCGTTTTCCTATCACATAGAAGTTTTCATTATGCTTTGGGCTTAAGCTCTCTGACTCTTCACAACCTACATCTGGCCCTTTATTTCAGGCTGCTTACTTACAGAGGGTGCTGTGTTTCTGGCTGGAGCTAGCATTGCACACAGTGTTAAGGAAAAGCCCATCTGGTAAGTCTGCAAGGTCAGGGTGTTTTCTGAAAAGTAATAACAAATTGGCAGGCATTGTTTAAAATGCATAAATGCATCTCAGACCTTCAGTCACTAAGGTGCTCTGCTTTGTCAGTCTTGCTTGCAAAGGACTGAGTACCAGCCCCTGTGCTTTGTGCCTTTTGATGTTCCTGCCTTGTATCAAAAGATGCTTCAAAACACCTCTCTGTCCCATCTTAAAACAAACAAACAAACAAACAAAAACTAAAAAAAATTGTGCTCCAGTCATAGAAACACCATGCAAATCCCCATGAGCTGTTTCCAGGGGGTTTCCTTACCTCTAACACTGCTGATAGAAAGTCAATGTTTAACAGAACAAATGCCACAGAGACACAGTTCTGTTCCTGGAAATAAGCCTGAAGGCCATATTGGACATGCCCTCACATCCCCAACATGACAAACTTACCACATGGCCCCAAGGACAGCCATAGCTGAATCTCAGAAAGCTGGCTGGGTTTATCTGCAGACTGGTGAAGAGACATGAGGGAGAATAATGCAGTAAATTGCAGTCCTGAAAAACTGCAGTAATTTCAGGGTCTACATAAACATTCTTCCAAAAGACACTGCAAAATCCAAGAGACGAGTGCAACATCAACTTTTTCCAAGTACTTTCAGTTAGGAAAACAAGTTGCAGAGCAGGGGTTTTCCATAGTTTAAAGTAGCAATAAAGTGCCTTCAATGGTAACAATCCCTCAGCCCAGCTGAACAACACATGGCTTTCTAGAACTGCTGAGGCATGACATATGTAGCTTTCACTGGGAACCATTTCTTTTTCCTTCTCTTCTTTTGAATTCCCTCCAATCTTTTCATTTTAGTGACAGATAGATTGCAAGATGGATCCCAATAATGAGAGACTAACTTTTTCTTTCTTTCCTGTAACACTCAGCACTCACTTTAACCAACAACCACAAACCCGCAGCAAAGATCACATTGGCTTCTCACCCATGCTTCCTCAAGGAGCGAATGCCTAAAAATTGATAAAATCCTTCTGAATGTTTTACAGCATGCACAAACACCTATGGAGCAAAGCAGGCTAGGGGAACTCTGTCAGACAACCTGGAGCAGAGAAGATCAAAGTAAAAAATAAAAGGAAACACACAAGGAAATCCAGCAGGAAGAGGCATTTGCTGTGCCTTCACATGGATATCTTCAACCACTGACAGCAACAGCCAGGACTGCAATGTTGGTTTTCTGAGACAGGACTACTGAAAACTCCAAGCCTACCAGAACAGCACAAACCCCCCACCAGAGACTGTAGCCATAAAAACTAGTTGGTATTTTCAATTCCCTCTTCTCTCAACAGCCTTCTCCCCAAAACAGCTATAGAATAAAAAAAAACCATTTTGGCTTTACTTTAAGGCAGTGGCTATTTTAAGCCCAAGTTATGTTGAAATAAAAATAGAATTGTTTGTTTTTACCCCCCCCCCCCACTCCCCCATCCCCCCACCCACTGAAGGAAAGCAGTATTAAAACCTAATCTCTTTCACACACAACATAGGTGCAAGGAATTTGCTTTTTCCCTGATGAAGAATGATGTGGGAAAGACATCCCATATACATCTCCTGAGTTCATGGGAACTGGAGGTAAACTTGAGGACGAGCTGAGAGGTGCAATAAAAAGATTGTCTTTATTCTATTGCAGAAATATCCCTTTGACTGTGACCCTGCCATTTTAGTCATGATTTCTCTGGGGTACCTCATGCCTAACATCTCCCACTGTACATCCCTGAGAGCAGAGGAAGCGCAGCCTCCGGAGCCGTAACTGTCCTTTGTTTGTACCAGGTATTTGCAGGGTAGCACAGGAAAAGCAAACACATCTGGGACCACCTCAAGGGGCTGCTGGCAAAAATCCAGAGGCTCCATAGAAGAAGCAGTAGATTGCGGATTTTTTGGGCAGGATGTTTGTTTCCACAATGGCTGGGGATGGAAGCAATATAAAGGGAGATGGTCTGATAAGAGCACGGCTAAAAGACTCTGTTCAGTACTAATTTCTCTCAGCAAGAAAAAATTCCCCGCAGTCACTGGGTTACAGACATTAGTCTCTTGCCTCATTGAAAAGAGAATGGGTTAGCCTTGAGGCAATATTGAATACTAGATTTTGAAGCAAGTACAAAAATACACAGAGCAGAACAGATGTGATAGACAGTGGGTTTTTCTCATTAATCCTGCAGTTTTGCAGAAATTTGTAAAAATAATTTCTTCATCAATTTCAATGCTGGTGACTCTGTCCTGCTTTGTCACAGAGGAAAATCAGCAGCTGCAAGGTGAAGCTCTGTGCTTTGTGAAATCAAGCATCATTTCCACAATAAAAACTTCCAGGCTTTAACTTATAAATTTGTTCTGCCACCTTTGGATAACTGGGAACATTCACATTAGTGAAGAGTGGCATTACTGACTGGTCTATAAAGAGCTTTACTGAAACTTTAAAAAGCACTGTACCATGGGAATACTCCCCTCTTCTGGCTGCCAGCTGATCTTTATGCCACCTCGCCTTTTTTTTAATCAAGGGGGGAAAAGGCATATTTTGGGAGTTAAGTTTGAGGCCAGGAGTCTCTGTATTAACAAAGCCATCACAGTATGATGGATAATCACATTCTCTTACTTCCCAGCACCTGCCCATGGCACATTGTCCCACCCGCGCTCGGGTTTGGCTCGTTTTACCTTTTCCAGGTGTAGTTTTATTTTGTGCATTCCTACATCAAATGCCAGCACTGACAGCATCAAGGGGCTGGCTGCTGCAGCACTGCTCGGACTTGAAGTTCAAGTTCCCTCTTTGAGAAGCCCCGACAGGCTCGGAGCAGGAGGAGAACGCTGCAGGCTGTGTCATGAGCTCCTCCTGGCGGTCAGGAATACTAGCTTAACTTCCCTGTGTTAGGAGCTCAAGGATAAAAACACAGCTTTCGAGTAAAACCACAGCTTTTTACTATTCTTCTCTTCTATGCTCGAGAAACACATAAAGTGGAAATGTAAAATGAGCCACATATTCTGGGAGTGACGTAAAGGCTTTCATTCCTCACTGCTTGCACATGTGGCCAAAGGGAATGAACACATCCTTACCCCTCATATTTGGGGAATTGTCATAAAAATCACAAGTTTCACATTTTGTTCTGAGCAGAAGAATTGATTCATTTGCTGTGCTTTCCAATCTTGTATGACCCACAGCCAAGGAAATGCATCCTTCCTAAACATTTATGTCTGTTGAAGCATTCTCCGTGCTGAGTCTGCAGGACAGCAAGAGGGAAAGAGGAAGGAGTTATCCCTACCATCTTCTGAGATTGGAATGGATAGAATGGGAAATTCTATTCTACTCAAACAGCGTATTACAGATAGATGAATTATAGCTAATCCTGGCTCAAGGTAAATATCTTTGTTAGGCACTTCACAAGCATCCAGCATCCAACAGCTGCCATCCCAGAAAGGATACATCACAAAGGACAAGCAGTAACATACAAGTGAAACAAGAGGGAGGAAAGAAAACAATGTAAGAGTTTTTGCAAAGACTGTCACTTAGGGTCTCCACTCCCTTTCCAGCTGGGACACTATAGCACTGCTATAAAGATATAAAGATATTTAAGTATATAAAACTGTAAACACATGTATAAATGAATTTATATTAATTTATTGTACACACTCTACCAGTCAGGTAGTAGAAACATATCCTTGGTACTACATCTTTGCTCAGAGCTTTGCCATCAAAAACCTACTTGACCTACTGGGAAATTTCAGGAGGAGGCATCAGGCAGTTTCTTCAGGGTGTGCTAACAGAAACTGTTGATAATCCTGCCCATTCTCTGTACACATCAGAGATGCTTCACATCAGAGCTATTAAAGCCAGCATCTTGCACTAGAAAGGCTCCTTTTAGAAATGTTGTGTCCAGGGCATCCTTCTGATGACTTGGCAGAGAATTGTTCAACAGCTGACCTAAGTAACATCAGAGGGTTCATTTCCCTCCACAATCTTCAGCATCCCTTCCTTTTTGCCTTTGCTGCTTCTACATGATCACTGTCCCTTATTCCATATCTGAGGTGCAAACCACGGAATTCCAAAACCTAGATTTTGCTCAGGTTCTGTCACAGAGATAGAGAAGTGGATTACACCATGGATCAGAGGCACAGCCTGACCCTGTGTCCAACTGCATTCCTGTGAAGACAGAATTTTCCTCAGAAGTCCCACCCTACCTGTGGGAAAAGCATGGATTAAATGTGCTGCATTCGCATGGACAAATATGCTTCTTCTGCACATCTCTAAGATACCTTGCAAAATAAAAATTATGCATGTTCTATGCTTCAAAGTGGTCTAAAAGTCCCTTGCCATAACATCTCCAAGAGAGAAAAAAAATCCTTTTCTAAATTTTACTGTTACATTTTTTTAAATATCCCAGGTATTGGTGAATATTTGATGGTGTTTATTTGGAAGTTCTTTGGGCTGTTGAGTTTTACTAGCTGTCCACAGGTATGCCAACCTTTGGGCTCACACTGTGTCATTAATTAGCACCTTAAAATATAAACAGCATTTGAGGAGACAAGAAAATCAGCTAGCAAGAGTTGCACTCAGAAACCTCCCCAAAGATTTTGGGAATTTGAAAAACGTAGAAGAGAAGGCCAGAAATGTCTTGGTTTACGTATGAGAATCACATCAGTGAGAAGGAATCAGTATTTCACTGATTGCAGTATTTCACTGCAGAAACACTGCAAAGCATAGGCAAAAAAATTAAGTGGAGAAGAAGTCAAAATCAATATAGATCTCTAAAATGCTCATTACAATTCTGTAGCTTCCAGCTACAAAACCTAAAAATATATAGAAATAATCAATTTTAAATTTACCAGATTTTTCATGTTTTACTTGTATCAAACTTGGTTGCGACTGTATACAAATCAAACCACAAGAAATTAAATAGGAAAAAAACTGTCAGTAAGTATCCTCCTTTGCAAAACCAACCAGAATCTGGACCCATTATAGCCCAATTTTCTTGGCAGCTAATAAAGAAATCCAAGCAGAGGGATGTAGAGTTTTTAAATGTCTCCAAAAGACGCTCAGTTTACATGTATTTATACAAAAGCAAAATGTGTCTGTTCAACCTCCTTCCATCCTGTTACTGCAGTGACAGAAATGCTGATGATTCAGGGCCACTAACACGACTTTCCAGGCAAAGCCCCTCCATTATTATGTGACTGGAACACCAGACAAAGCTACATTCCACTCAATTTCAAAGTAACAAAGGAAGGATGACACAAACCAAAAGGGCAATGGTTTAGAAAGTGCTTTTCCAAAATTGCAATATGCAGAGGTTCGCTTCATATTATGCCAGTAGTATAAGTGAAAATCTGGTTTGGAAAAGACTTCAATAGCACTTCAAAAATGCTCAAAAACCCAAGCTGACCTCAGGGGTTACATTTATAAGAAAGTTCACACCATTGCAGCTTGGATAACTCCAGGTTATTTTTTGTCACGTTTATCACAGGGATGTGTTTAACCTCTGCAGACCTGACATCCATGCAAAGGACAGGAGGAGGCCACTGAAGGGAAGGAACAGCAGAACCCCATCCCCATCTGGCTGGTCAAACTCAGCTGACCCAGGCGAGGCTGGTCTGGCTGGAGATGTTTTTCAGTCCCACCCTTCCCATGCTCTGCACACATGGCTGGCAGCGTTGGAATTGGAATACTCAGCTGACAGAAGATTCCTCTGACCCTTTCTCTCACCAGCACACCCCTGCGGCCCTCATCACATTAGCAAAACAAAAGTTAAATTCAGCAGCACAATCCAAAGCCTACCCCTTCAAAGAATTCCTGCACAGGAGAAAGCAACTCCCAGGCAGCAGAGAAGGTCATCTTGCCTCCTTCCCACGACAGGCTAGGATGCAGCAAGATCACTTTTTTCCAGAAGAGCACTCGGAGTTCTGAATCATCTTAAGTTTTGACCAAGGATCCCAAAAGAGCAAACTGCAGCATCGCCTGAAAACCCTCAGAACAGCTACATATTTAAAGATTTGTCACTGTATCAACCGAGGCATTAATAGTAATCTCATCTGAATTATCATATGTTCATTATTATGAACTGGTTAGAAGTAAAGAGTGGACAAGGTGTGCAAATCTAAGCAGATTCTTCCCTAAAAAGAACCCAGTGGTGCTTCTGGCTAGAAACCAACCCTATTATGGCCCTGTGGCCCTGTTACTTGCAGTGGTTTCTATCAACCTAGTCTTTCAGGTATTAAGTCTATTCAGTTCAACTCCTTCATGCAAGTGATAGTGAAAAATCTTGTAATCATGTATATAATTAATAAAAAGTTATTTTATATATATGGTTTCCTTTCTATTCTCTACCATTATGTACATTTTGATATGATTAGTTTACATGACATCTTTAAGATATCAAGTTATACCATAACCTGTGCTTTAGTGCTTCAGCTAATGACTGGAGGTATTACTCCACAGAATGTTTAAGACATCAGTGATTTCCTTTTTGTGTTATTCCCAATCTTTAAATCCTTTTCAGTGAACCACAATAGTGCAAGCACAGCTTTTTCTGTAACTTAGCTTTTTCTTCAAGCCATGAACTGTAAAATATAGTGAGAGTTCGCATCAGTGTAGAAAAAAAAATACAGAAATGACTGAATGGAATTTAGGTATTTTAAGGGTACTGACAGCACTATTTTGGTGTCTATTAAAATGCATAATAAAAGGATTAGTGAAGACATTCCTTTAATCATAGCTAATATAACTGCAGTTTGGTAGCTGGTATTTTATACCATTCAAAGTTTTTTGAGATTGGTGGCAATAGAAAATTAATGTCAGCATTACTGAAAAGAGTCTACAAGCGATCAGGGCATAGCAGTGGCCCTGTATTGTGAGCACTGTATGGAGGAAATTACCTACACTGGAACCATGAGCGCTGCACAGGAATTCCCACTCTCCAAATACTTCAGTTGTTCCAACACATACCACTTCTGCTTACAAACCTCTTTCATAAGGGAACTGGGATGTATAACATGAAGTATCTTTCATGTTCTGTATAAACTCAACTTAAAGTGAAATCCTCTTAACAGTGAAGAGAATGCATTAACAGAACCAGTGTCTAAAGTAACTTCCTGTAGCACCAGAAGAGGCATGTTATAGAGTGTTTTTGAATTTTCCCAAAGCATCTCACCAATTCCTCTTTTCTGACCTGCTGCAAAAGCCTGGGGAAAAAGGCATCCTTCACATGCCATGTCTCGTTTAATGCTTGGTCTCCCTCCCAAGACTACAGTTCAGCATCACTTGTGGTGCTTAATGACAGGCACAGCTGTCCAGCAGTCTTTGCAATGCGATCAACTCAATTCACAGTAGTGCACTGCACAGCTCACAGATTTTTCTCCTCTCTACTCCCAGCAGACCTGGGCTGAATATGCCAGACTTGGAAGCAAAATGGTTCCACTCAAGGAGGAACCTCATCTGAACAATCAGTTCTGACATTACTTTTAGTTGAGCACAGGAAAATTTCTACTGTGCTAGAACTGTGACAAAGCAATTCAAAGAACTTTTGTAAAAAAGTAAAAAATCCTTTGTAACTAGAAATCAACTTAAGAATGAAGCACAAGATTTAATATCTTCCTCAAATTAACACTTGGCTGAAACTGCCACCAAGTTAAACCAAAATTTCTACAGCCCACATCCTATTTGAGGAGACCAGAGTGGCAGTTTCTAGAGTTTTGTTGGCTTTTAGCTCAACCAGAACAAAAAGCCAACTTGCATCTTTATGACTTACCACCAAGATGTATGATTCATGGGCAAATATTTCTTCCAGATAGATATCACATCCTCCAAGTATGGATGGGAACTTTACTCACACTCATTGCAGCAAAAATTTCTTACAAGGAATAAACTTTGGAGCAAAGCATCACAAACAAGCAGACTCTTTGTATACTGTTTTTTTTTTAGTGACTTAAAAGTTCCAAAGTAGAATATTTTTTCCAAGACCAAAGCAAATACAGCAGAAGCAGTACAGATAAATAGATCTATTAAGCCAAACACAATTCTTCGAAAAATTGCAGTAGTTATTCTAAAGACTGAATGTAATTGGCTTTCAAGAAATCTGACCTTAGCCTAGACAAAGCAAACTGTGCTATTAGCCAGCTGTTAGGTAGAATACTATAAGCTCTGGCAATGGCAGATTTTCTTCTGCAGGTAAAAATTTCAGCCACTGCCATTGTAGAAACCAAGGTGTTCAACAATCTGGTTGTATCAGAAGGAGTAACAGTAACATTCTGGTTTTACAGTTTCAGTCCTCATTAACTTTTGGCTTGAGACAGCTGACATTACTTACCAGCACTAAAGTGTAATTTCAAGGGCTCCCAGGACAAATACTTCTATACAAAGAAAAAACTAAGTTTCTACAGAAACTAACACTCAGCATGATTGACTTCACCATATTCATGCTATTAGCCATGTTTTCATCATGAATGCAAAGTTCCACCTGAACAAAATGAACCAAATGAAAAGGTTTGGTTGAACATGTTAACTCATGAGCCGCCACCACAAAAGCTTCACAGCTTCAGCAGGTCAGAACAAACCCTCTGGAAAGAGCTGAACTTCACTAAATTGTACAGAAATGGAAAGCCAGTCTATAGGCACTTTACCAGTGGGTACCTTACCTCACACACAGCAAAATACTATCGATTAAAAAGCAAAATCAGTACTTTATTCTTCAGATACCAAGAAGGGTATCTTGTTCATTCCCTGACTTTAGAAATTCAATTCTTTTGCTTGATTTGGCAGCCTTGAAATCTTTAAAACCATGTCCCTTAGGAAAGAATAATCCAGGCAATTATTTCTCCATTATCTGCAAACAGAAAAGCAAATGACCAGAAACTCAGACTTTTAATGAAAATATGGCTACAGCTGCTGAAGGCTATCCAGTAGCATTTAAAGCAGCACGTGGGAAATGTCATGTTTTCCAGTGTATTATCTTGTCATCCATTAAATAGCTGAGACAGAAAAAAAAAAAAAAAAAAAACTCTGAAGTGCATCTGGCAAAAAAAAAAAAAAAAAAAAAAGGGCAAATAGTAAAGTTGCTTGTGTAGATTTTTATATGGGTTTGGAAATTTTATTTGTGGCCCACTGAGGAGCTCTCAAGTCTACCATTTTAAGACCAAAACATTACTCTGAGCAGTGAGCTGAGTATGACAAATCCAGATGAGTACTTAATGGAAATGCATAGGTTGTAGCATTGGTATTCAATCACAGTGATTAAGACCTTTTCAAAATATGCAGTTGCTCTGACAGACAAACAGCTCTTTCAGATCTTTGGCAAATCTTGGGCTAACCAAATCTAAAATCAATTTTAACACATTAATTGAAAGATGTAAAGGCATGTCAAAATACAATGGGAACAGATACCTGGATGTAAAAATATTTCATCATCAATCCCTGTACTTGACTCTATTTTTCCCCTCTACTCAAATGAAATTTGTTTTTGAAACAGCATAGAAGTTTCTGCTCCCCAAATCTGCAACACTATCATGTTTTAAACTTTAGGCCATAAAACTTCCCAGTTTGTCACGGGTTTTCAACTGTCCCATTAAGCAGTACATGGTTTGATGAGGTCAGTGTTCTTGTTCTTTTTCTGTAAAGCACCTGGCACAATTAAGTCAATGAACAGATCTCCCAGTCATTACAGTCACCCATAAATTCTCTGTGAACTAGAAGCCAGGGTAGGAAGCAAACCTGAGCAGCTGAACAGGATGCTGATATCAAACCCTTTTGCCATCTGATTTCTTCCAGTGCCATTGGTGCATCACTGATCTCAGGCTCCCCTGAATGACCCTCAGCACAGCACAGCACTGCAGCAGGTCAGCGGGGCAGAGGAAGAGGCGGCACACCAAGCTGCAGGGTGGGGCAGCCATGCTTCCACCACCCTAGGAAAGCACCCACATGCCATCACTGCACTGCCACAGGACTCAAAACAGGGAGCACTGGCAGCTGCAAACCCGATGATGATGTGTGGAAGGAAAAAGCAGCAGGGAAGTCCTGGACAAAAGCAAGTAGGCTAAGCATATGTAGAGTGTGAAAGAGAAAGCTCTTCTTCCAGGAACTGCACAGGTGTCAAGGAAAAAGAAAAAAACAAACCAAGCAATAAATCAAAAGTTGAATCAGCCATCAGTAGCATGAGACAAACCTGAACAAAAGCCAAGAGTAAGAATACAAAAATACCATTTGACACCCTTCTTACAAATCTAGATCTGAACATATGAAACACAAACACTTCCACCTCCTTTTTATATTAGGATTCCAAAAGAATATACACATCTTCACAAAATGCATTTAGTTGCCATATAATATACTTGGATTTAAATGAAATTTGCACTTCGAAAAATTTTTTTAAAAAAAGTTATAAGAATATTCCCTCACATTTCTCCACAGAATTTCTTCTTTAAAATGTAACAAGCAAAGGGCACAGAGATTGGACCTAAAAAAGCATTTTTTCTCCTGATGATACTCTGTACATTTTTCTGTATTTACACTGAAGTAAATGAGCATAAGTCTGAAGAAATTAAACACTTTCCAGTGCTAAAATCAAAACATAAGCATACAATTTTTTAATTTCAGTATTTTAAAGTACAGAAAGTGGAAACTATGAATATCAAGTACAAATTTAAACAAAGCCACTTATCCTCCCCTAGAATAATCAATGTGAACTACTTATAGAAACTTACAAATTTAAAGTAAAATCAAAACAAAATAAATACTGTACATACACTTTCCCTGCCTGCAGGCAAAAGAGGATGGGAAATACTGTTATGAATTGAAAAAAAAAGCTCTTAAAGCTGCAGCATCCCATTTCCCAGCCAAATACTTAACACAGTAGTGCGTTTCTGTAAAAAGGAAGACACACATACACCGACCCCTACTGAGCAGACAAGCTAACATTTTCAGAAACATTAAGAAGGAAAGATAGAAATTAGACTATGAGAGTAGAAAAAGGAGGAAAAGACAAATGGGCCAGCAAAACATTACTACAAAACTAGTAAATATAGCCAAGAACTAGCCCCGTTTTTGCTTTTCTTTTTTTTTTAAAATTCCGTGTTTGTCTTTTTTTTAAAAAAGATTCACCAAAGCATTGGCAGCAACAGACATTTCCCAGCAGAAGTGACAATTACATATCAATATAATCTCTTAAAGTGATCCCTTTCATTCCCTTCCCACAGCATGAAATTCTTATGGCTTAATTTATATTAAAAGTAGAAAAAGTCCTTTCTTTCCAAACAGAAATGCACTCTATGAAGAACATGCATCTCCTTATCAGTGCTACTTTAATTTCCCATCCACTGCATGACTTATCATTCATACTCTCCCACAAAGAGGGTTACCAGGGTTGTTTCTTTTTGGGTTTACTTTTTGGAAAAATGGATGTTGCAGCTTTTCATCTTGTTAACGATAAACAGTAAGGCCCTTGGTTCCATTTATATTTCTTCTGTCAAAGAGTAGTGCTGGGCTCACTCAGCCCCAGGACTACCAACAGCTTTTAATGGTCTGGAAGTATTATGTGAATGACACTCTGGAAAGACAAAAGGCTTGGGGGTTGTGGTGGGAGTGTGAAGGGACAGGTGGGCACGTGGAGCCTAAAGAGGACACTAGTCACTGGGTCATTCTAGTTCTGCTTAGTCTCCACAGCTACCAAAAGGGGTGTAGGCAAGATTCCCACCAGCTCTGGCTTTGAAATCCTGCAAAAATTTTCAACACTCGCAACTTTATGGTCTCATGAATAAAGACAGCTTATGTCTCAGAGCAAAGCCAAAGTGTCCAAAATGTGGTCGTGACACTGTGCTCTTTTACATCTCTACCAAAGGTAACACAAGCACTTCAACCACCAAAAATTAAAAAAAAACAATCAAAGCCCCAACCCCCCCCGTGTGATCAGAAAACAATTTTAACTCTCAACATCTAACCCTTCCAAAATTTTCTTTAAGAATGAATTCATGTAGAGTATTATAGGTTGCATAGGTAATCTACCTCAGAGGTCAACAAAGGCTACCCTGTAGCCAGGGTTTATTAGCAAGTATAATAGGAGAAGAAAAGGGAAAGTTGCTGGAAGAATCTTTGATATAGTTTCTAGGTGGTCTTTCCATTTTCATATTTGTTTCTTGTTTTGCAATTGTAGGAACATGAGAACTTAAGAGAGTGTGAAAACCCCTAGAATATTTCATTTCCTATTGTTCTGCCTACAAAACAAAAATATGAAATTGAGTTTTATGCCAAATGCAAGTTCTTTGACTTTTCAAAAAAGATTATCCTTGAAAACAAGTTACCATAGCAGGCATCATTTGCTGTTGTCCAGCCAGTGTTCCGTACTCCCTCCCTCTTCCACCCCAAGTGAGACAGCAAGGAAAAAAATTGGGCTTTTTCTCTCCACTACAACAACACAAGGTTCAGTCCATCTACAAAAAGACTGGTGCAGAAGCGATTTCAGCTAGAATACAATAAATATATCTCTACATACAAGTACACAAAACAAGCGAGGTCACCACATCCTCTTCGTGAGCTACCAGGAGATTTCTTTTTTTCTCCTTTGTTGTTTTCCTTTTTTTTTTTTTTTAATACTGCTCAACATGGCAATTTCTTTTGAATTACTTGATTTAAGTTGGAACATCAGATTTAACTTCTGCTGGAAGCATGGATATTTGAAGAAAATGGGAATGCCTGTTGACAGCCTGTGAAGAGACTATTACATAAATTCATGACAGTGGAGAGCCACTCAAAAAAAAAAAAGTTGGAAAATTAGAGCAATATAAAGGATAAAACCAAGAAGAAATAATATATATGGGTCCAGCCATATCTATAATTCAACTGTAAGATACAGATAAATAGCATGGATGGTCAGAAAAGAGACTTTGTATAAACCAATCACATGTACAAGAAAGGATACTCTGTATTTTAAAATTCCTTACTCCAGATTCTATTCTGGCTTACTTTTACTTCAGACAAAAATCTGTCTTTAAGGAGAGAGAACTCATTCTTTATTCTGCTCTGAATCTGATTGCTGCCCTAAACTGGATTTTTCTATCATTAGAAATTGCACAGCCAGCAGGAAGGAAACAGTTTGGTTCAATATACTAAAGCTAAAACAGCTTCCAAATCCTGGCAGGCATTAAGCCATTTGCTCAAGTTTAAATGAAGAGAAAATTTATATGGGTATAGAATTTTAACTAATATTGACAACATAGTTTATTTCTTTGACTTACTTTGGTGAGAACATATTAGAAGATAGTTAAAATATTCTCTGTTAACTATTCCCATCTAGAAAACATAGCACCTGAGAACAGCAAGTCCTTATAGTCATTTTCAGCACCTGAAGAATATTTCTTAGCTTATCTTCTGCATTTTAGAAATCTTTGATTACCTCCATTCCCAATATTATAAAGGTTGAGAACTTGTGTTAATTTAAAAAAATTAAAAGACTTTAACTTGGTTTGGTGCAACATTATTTAACGAACAAAAAAAAAGTTTAAAAACTCACCCATACAAGTCACAGAAGAAGTTAACTCGTCATAATATAAAAGTAGGACTGCAAAAAACACTCCTAAACTATCATTTTCAAGCTCCAAAGTAAAGCTATGAAAGCTACCTGACTTTTTTGCAGTGGCACTATATTTTGATGTTTCTCCATTTAGAAACAGGACAACATAGTGCTAACTGGTTCTGACCCTGCAGCAATAAAGAACACCTGACATCAGCACTATTTCCACAAATTATTAAAAGCATTTATAATCTAGCCTAAATAACTCTGCACAAATATTCTAGAAAATAAAACTGACTTTGTTTTTAACCACAAGAAGATAGAAGATTCCAGTATAGGATATGGAGGAAGGAAAAACTGGTGTGGAAAATTAAAATCAATTTGATGACTTGGAGAGCTATGCAGGAGTATTTTTACTCTTACCAATCAAAAAAAGAAAAAAACCCAACCAACCAACAATATTGTTGTCATTAGTATACTGACATTTACATTTTGGCTGGACCCTGCAAAATGCCCTTTTTCCAGAATCATGTAAAAGAATTCCCCTTTCTGTCTTCATCCCCATCCCTCAAAAGTTAAATATTTCATTTTATATTACAGAAAAATACAAATCTTAAATCAAAATTATTTACAATAATTCAGAATTGGCATTTGCTATCAGCTCTGTTTGAAGCCTGACACAAATGTCATTCTGATACCAGTAAGCTACTTAAATGCTTATATATATGGACCAGTTAAGACTTTTAATTTGCTGTCTCACCCAGCTTTGAAAGCAACACATGTTCTTCTGTTTTCATGACTCCTCAGTAAAACATGTTTAGCGTACAATAACAACACTTTAATGCTTCTTCCATGCTACATTAAGTGAAATGCCAAATCTTTTAACTGCAATGTGTATCTTATGAGTTATTTGAGAACAACTGTTCTGAAGAAACATTTATCTTAACTGATGTCCCCATTCCTCCAAAAGATATATTGGGTCTTCCTCCTTTGTACCAACTCTTAAATAACTAGTACAAATACAATTTCAGGGAGTTTTTTTTACAGAAGAAAATCATCACACACAGATCATCAGGAGGAAAATATGTACTCAGATTTGGAGGAAAGAGGTGCACTTTAAATCAAGTTAGCTACTGGACCAACATAAGAAAATTCTTCTGTCTTTAGGAGTCTCTTCTAGTCCATTAAATAAATAAATCTGATATTAAAAAGGACAGGTCAAAAAATAATCAAGCTGGCAGAAAATATGCAACTTGCAAGTCAACAGAAGCCCAGCCAATAGCCTACAAAAAGCAGGAAAAAAATAAGATTCCTTATGCCTTAATTTAAAAAATAATTAATAACGCATCTCACCCCTATTTAAGACTATAACCTGAATATCAAATTTAGGAGTCCAGACTAATCACAATTAATGTGGCTCTCCACTGCACCAAATACACATTATCAAAACAATTTAAAACTTTCACATTATTACATCTAAATTAATAACCCCCCACAGAAAGTCTTCCAAATAAATAGTTTCTTAAATGAATTTTAAAGTTGTGAAAAATCTATCAGAAATAAATTATTGATAAACCACCTTCATCATCTTCCCCTCATTAATTTAGGTCAGAAACTACCAGCAACAAATTATATTCAAGCCCTGATGAGAGACTATTTCTCACAGTCCGTGTCTCTCTGAAGATTTCCCCGTTCCCGTATGGTTATTGCTGAGCAGGTGTGGCACAGTGAAAATGCAGCATTGGGTTGGTTTTTTTTGTGTGTTCTTTTTTTTTTTTTTCCCTTTTTTTTTCTTTTTCTTTCTTTTGTTCATCAGGCAGAGTTTTCTATGGTACATGCAAGTCTGCTTCAAGCAGAGGAATAACAGCAGCTCCAGGCTCTGTTGCCCTCAATACTGGTCTGTGTAGGAAAGACAGCAGTAGTAGAAGTAGCAGCTACATTAAACAAAGAAGCGTGCATGGCCATTCCGGTTCAGCTTCAGGATCTTCCCAAGGCGCTGTTTAGCAGTTGCCATTCCTTTCTTTGGACGTTTGCCTGAAAAACCCAAGCAGGGACTTCAGTCAGGAATTTCAGGATGAAATTAAATCATTGTAGAACAATGGTGAAACCCAGCTTTCAAGCTGAAGCAAGCAAAATTTTCACCAGAATCAGTTTAAAAAACAAACAGGGAACCAGAATAGTTAAAAAGAACACCCCCAGGAACTGTTTTCCCTAAACTCCGACTAGAATTATCATAAAAGAAATTAGTACATTATTTACAAATATTTCCAGTCTATGAAACACAGTGGGTGTAGTAGGGGAGAACTTAAACTGAGCTTACTGAATTTTACTCAAGTTATTCCCTTGAATAAATTACAGAACATATACCAGAAACTAAACCAACATAGTAAGCTCATCAGACTATTTCTAAAGTGTTAAGAGTTTCTAAACCTTCATTTCAATAAGCAAATCTGATTCAAGCCAGTTTGATCTCTCTTAATTCCACCTCCCCATATCCTGTGCCAAAATTGGGAGTGTCCACAGCACGCTCACTTTGTGTTTTTCCTCAAGGTCTAATTCTGTCCTTTACTCAGTTTCTGTATTTAGTATTTTGCTTCCCTCCCCCAGCCCACTTTGGCAAGGGGATGGAGAGAAGCATCACCTTTTGTTGCCTGGTTGCTGATAGGGGGTGGATTTGATGCTGGCCTCTTCATTGGGTGCAGTGGTACAGACAAGGATGTTTCACCATAGGGCCTGTCAGGGCTAAGGCTGCCATCACTCAGCTGACATTCTGCTTGCATCAGGCTGGAGTCGCGTGTGTATCTGCCATGCTGAAAACTCAAGCTGTTGCTGTGGACTATGCTTCTGTTTTCCTGAACCTTAAGACTGGCTTCTGAGGCACCCTCCTTCTTGATATATTTTTGAGTTTTATTTGCATCCTAGTATGGAAATGAGAAGAAAAGATGTGCAAGTTAGTAGCTTCTGGCTACAGGTTAACTCCAGTTTTTCCAATTACACTGTTTTGTCTTTGAAGCAGGTATTTCAGTTCCACCTGTATCTGGCCATTTTATGAGTCCACCATTTCTTTTAGAATAGATAACCTCTTAAAGGTAACAGATTTTGTACAACCTCTTCCATATACACCTAAGGGCAATGCTACAGTTTAAGTACACATACTAATGTACTCAATTCCTCTACTTTTTGCACTTTTTCCTCTACAGCTTGCAGTGACAAAAACAAATGCAATTGTTCTTGATTAAACCAGCCACTATAACAAGCCATACCATAATCACTGACTACTTTAATAGGCAATTTGTTTTCAATATTCAGCTGATGAAAGAATAAATGCTAAATTGGGAATTACAAACTGTAAAGGAGTACCATGTAGTCAAATATTCTTAAAAAGCAAACACCACAAAGCATGCAGTTAAAAATGCTGCTATTTAATGGCTGTAATTTTGCAACTTTACTTGTTCTAGTTAATTAATTATTCCAATACTTCTAGTACATACAAGTTCAGAAATATGAAAAAAGTTCATGGTGTATAAAAGCTCAGAGCATAAGGTACACATTCTTTGCTGGATTCCATTTGGAAATCAGAAAACAAAAATATTCCTACCTGTTAGCTGTTGAAAACTATCAGTTTAGCAAGTATCTTTACTATACATACTATTAACATGTTCCACTTGTTCTGTTGTTCTGGCTGGGAATAACAATACATAAACAACAAAGTGCTGCCCCAGTTATAGTGAATAAATTCACACATTTTCAATGCAGTATTTTTTATTTTTCAAGATATTGCCCTGAGCATCTTAATATTGGGCACTATGACAGAAAAGAATTTGAAAGGAAAAACCCAAAACATCAACAGTGAAAAAACGTATGACAAAAATAACTCAGTTATCAAAACTATAAGTATCTGTCAGATACACAGTGCTTAAAGACCAGTCCACCTTGCCTTCTGTACTTAAAAATGCATTGATTATGTTCTAGGTATTGCTTTACCTGAGGGGTAATCCTCGAAGCTTCATTAAGGTGTCTAGTCCATGCTGAAGTTCCCACATCTCCTTCCTCCTCCTTCACAGACCTACCTAGAGAAGTTCAACAAGTTTAAATTTTAATACTTTCAATTTAGTCACAACTTTCCGATTCTTCTAAGTATGCCACACAACTTTTAGATGGAACTATTCAGAAGGGGTATTCTGATGACAAGTTAAGTTTGCTCCAGTTTTCAGAAGTAATATTTACTTTTTATAGAAAAAAACAAAAAAGCAAAACCACAGAATACACCTTTTTAAATGTCCGCCTGATTTATTTAAAAGCTACTAATCTAATAACTACAAATCTTAAAATGTAGCTTTAAGTGACTATTCTTAGCACTGTGCCAAAAGCAGGGAGCAGCAGTTCCTTAGTTCAGATACCTACCACACTCTATGGTTTTGTGGCTCTGAGATGGCTGTCTGTCTTTATGTCGACTCCTGGAGTAGCTTTTGTGTTCCTGAAGAGAGGTTCTTTTATTTGTGCAGTCTGTGCTTTGAGTATGACCTGGTAAACATGTAGTATAGTGCAATCCTGCCATAGAAAGCATGCCCTGAATAGCTTCTTCTTCTGTACTTGTCGAGGTAGGACATTCCCTAAGAAAATCAAGGGAGTAGTAATCAGCTCAAAACAGAAGCCTTCAAAGGACTGACTTTTACATTGCTAAAAAGTAGAATCATAAATACATGCCAGAAGATCTGACAGTCCATAAGAATGCTCACAATGTGCTTACTTTTTACTGGGAGTTTCGTTTCTGGATGGCTTCTGGGTACTTTGACAAAGGTTTCTTGTGACCTTAGATTCTTCTTTGAAATTTGATGTTACTTCCTGCTTCTCTTCATCACCTGAGCTTTCTGACTCCTCTGTGGAGGAATCCTTCTGCTGAAACAAGAGGAAACAGTATGCAGAATGGTCACCAAATCTCCTAAGTGGAGACTACTGATGCCTTAGATTTTAGCTTTTATATTTTTCAGATTCTGTACTGCTTTAGTGTGCAGTTCTAAGCTTCATATTAAAGGACAGTGAGTTCTCTTCAGAAAATAGGTAGACAAAACAATTCCTTTGCTAGCTTGGGACCAAGGACAAATGATCCAAATTCCAGGTCCAAGAGCATAAACAATATGGAGTGAAGAGAGAAAAACAAGGAGGATGGGACTTCATAACCTAAAGCTGTAATTGGATAATTAACTCCAATATGCAAATGGAGCAGAACTTATAAAAGTGTGAGACCTTGTGACCGCTGACCATTTTTTGTGATCATTTTTGGGTTCACCTTGGGTGTAAGCCCTGACTGGGCTCTTGGACTGCCCAAGGTATATCCATTGAGGCCTTCTAATAAATACCTACTTTATTCCTTTAGCTCTGTCTAGCCGCTGTTCTAGGTCAGCCTTCACAAGGCATCACTACCTTAATTTATGCTAAGTGAAGAATTTAAAAGCTTCAAGGTACAACTTTTTTTATACTTATAGTATCCAGAATGCAGTTAATCTGAATTAGCAGCTGAGATGCTATACATTCAGATTTTGTAATGTGTACTGGTAAGTACACATTCCACAATACAGAAAGCATCTCCAAAATCAATTTTTTACAAAGCACCACACATATTACACCATACACAAATCACTGCATTCTCTTTAATAAGAGTATTAATTATTCTTATCTTCAATATTCAAAGTACAAGGAAAAAATACAGAAGTATGGTTCCAAGCAGCAGACAGCACTGATGCCTATTATATATGGCAGGACACATTCTGCCCCATAAAACTGCTTCTGGTTCCTACTCTCACAAAATATAACCTTCAGAGCACTATCTCTGATGAATGACAGATGCTCTCAGGTAAGTCCAGAAGACAGCAGGAACAGAGACACAACAGCTGTTGCCTCTCTTACAGAGGCACAGCCTCATTTCATGAGTGAAAGAGCTTTTCAGCTCCTGCTGAGATTACAGCTTGTATGGGCAGGAGCTTCTCAAAGGTGGAACAGCCATATGTGACTCAATATGCCTTCACAGGAAGCAAGGGCTACAGTGCATATGTTCCATCTTGGTAATTCAGACTAATCTAATTTCAACAAGTACAGAGAACACCACAATCTTTTTTTCAAGACAAAGAATATATGTAACACACAACAAAGGTTTTGAAAACAGAAGATCAGAACATGAAGGAGTCATAATCCTTAAAGACTGACAACATTATCCCCATCATCAAAAACAGAACTGGAATGAATGAAGTGCATTATATCACCAAGATGTATTTTTATACAACAGTTTCATTCACATGAGCAGCTTCCTAAAATTAAAATGCAAGAGAAGATGGAAAAAAACTAAGAGAGTAAGTACAGCATAAATATAAAACATTCAGTCATTTACAAAGTCATAAAAAACTGGCTATATTCTCCTGTGAAGAAGAAATATATCACTTCTGAATAACCTGAGACTGATTCTGTGTCTTAGAAAAGGAAACCTGAGCCAAAGTTGCTGGCAATGCAGTTTAGGAAACCAGAAGAAACCACACCATGAAGGTTCCTATCACTTACTCCAACATTTAGATTAGGTAATGATGAAAGACAGCAAGTACCAAAAAAAAAATGTTGACCACCATGGAAAAAGTAGGAATTTAAAGACTTCTTGTAAAGTCATATAATAGGTTGACAACTGAAAGAAAGATCAAGGCATTAGCTTTCCAGAAGCATGAAGCAAAAATGTCAGGTAATAACTTCACCTTACTGCTAACCAATAAAAATTTAAATTACTAAATACAAGCTCAATTCACAAATGAAAAAATAATTGAAGTATTTATAGACACACACATATCTCTAAATTCTAGAAGTTGTATTAAAAAATATGTTTGTAAATATCTAGACATACCTATGGATTCATACTTCATTTAACTCTGAAGAAATCACCACAATCTAGACCCGTAAAAGGAGGATTCCCATCTCTTTCCAATAGTCTAAAATCTCTGAATAGTATTTAGCCACTCAGGTTGTTTCTAAAACTGAATACCTGTAAGATTGTTTCCTATTAACCATGCTCTAAAAGGAAACTGTGTGGTAGCTACTCATAATTCAAATGATGAAACTTAGACTTGTTATGAAAGAAATAAATAAAGTAACTAGGATCTGATTTTGCTCGTTCAGAGCAGGGCTTGTCCTCTGCCAACCCCACCTCAATGACAAAGAAGATAAAATTTTGCAAGATAGCATATCTTATATTTTTTCTCGTCACTAGAATAAATGAAGAATGAAGCAACACATTGTTTGAGATATTAATCTAAACAGAAATTATATACTTTTGTTATTGCTGCTTCAACACAGACTTTGACCAGATAAATCTCAAGTACATGAGCAAAATTATATTTAATTGCTTCATTAATTTCTGAGATTTTTTAATAGGTACCTGTGTAGTGCAATCAGGCTCAGATTCTTCTGAATCAGAAATATCAGAGTACTCTGAGGATCCATTCCTGAGTTCTGATTTCACACTTTCAAAGAACACTGCAGAGAAAAGAATTAAAATATAAGACACAACATTAACTATGTTAATATTTAACAATCATTTTCGAAGCAAAACCCAAGAAACACATATTTTGTTTTTAACACACTGCAAACAAAGGCAAATGCACATACTGATCTGGTTCACAAGTTTGCTTAGGACAACAATGAGTTGACCAATAGACTTCCCAAGCAATTGAGTAGATGAAGACAGGAAGAGAAATCAGGTGCAGCAGGAGTTTATATTCTTCCTTCCCAGAGGGCACCCACTTCAGAGATGGCACTTGGGCATTTTCTGGTTTTTTGTACAGGCTGGAGTCAGAGCAGTTCTCACCAGCATGAACCCTTAAAAGACTGCATTTCTCCCAAAGAACCACAAGCAGGAAACACATTGCTAAGTGTTTGGATTCCAAGGCTCAAGGCCAGTGAGGTGTATGTACACCTGTGTCAAGGCTGCTGGCAAAAAATTTTGATTAAGTACAAATTCATTAACGGTGGCAATGTGCAGTTCAGGTAGCATAAGTTTTTTGAAGAAAAGCAAAATAGGGTAAAAGAATTATGACTGTGTATCAAGAAAATGTGGTCTAAAGAAAGAAACATCACTTTAAAAGTATTAATAGTTTCATACAAAACAATGCTGAAAGCAAAGCTGCACAAATCGGAAATTAACTCTAGAATGAAGAGAAGTAAAATTGAAATGTTGGTTTGTTTTCAGCATAGTTTTACATGAAGCCACATAAAAGAACACAGTTTTTCCTAACTATAATTATGCAAGAATAAAGGATATACCTGTAACTATGTATACACTGCAATTCTAGTTGAGGTTTGCTCCTATTGAAGACTGCGGCAAAGATCACAATTAGGCATCAAATATATTTGAAGGGATATTACTGATTACTAAACACTGCAAGTGATAATTACCTTCAGAGTCAGAAGAAAGCTAAGATGAGACTTGTCATCAGAAAGTGAGTAAATTGAACAGAAGGGACCAAAGACTAACTAAAGATAGTATTAGAAAGAACCATGAGGAATACCCAAGCAAATTAAATGAGCAACACTGCTGTACAGGAAATTAAGCTATATAAAGTAATGCTCATCATATAATGATAAATTAATGTTTTTAATTACTGCAGCTCAAAACAACCCAAGGGATTTTTGATGATAACTCATGCTTTTGGCTCATTTCAAAAAGGCAAATAAGATTCTAAGATTAGCAACGGTATGAACAATACAGAAAACAAAATTTTAGAGATCAAAAGAACTTTCCTTTACACTACTATCTTTTCCAAGAAAATATATTGTTCTGCATGCCTCCAGAGACAAGGAGGAATATTCCTGAAATTGGGTGAATGAGAATAGGCATTATCTAAGACACTGTGAATTAAGAAAAATCTCAAACAACCTTCCCTTCCCAAATCACCCACACAAAGTATTTTGCTCAATTAAGGGCTGCACTTGATCTTTGTCCCTCTGCTAACACTGGGTCACCATTTAAAACCAGGATCTTGGCACGACACACAAAGCTAGACAGAGCATGATCTGTTTAAAAGCATCTGTCTGTGGACATTCCTCTTGGCTTCAATCCCAGAAAGAACAATCAAAGTTGGCAGCTGTTCTAGGAACAGGTAGTTCCTCTTCTGGAATTCTCTGCAGACAATGCCCTTCCCCTCTCTCTCTAGAGTCTCAGTTAAGGTAAAATAATCACACATAACACACATTCAGGGAAGTCTGAAGACACTCAATATTAAGTTAAAAATATCAGGAGTGCTCAAGTGTTGGAAGAACAATCTCAATGTTCACTTCTAGTTCTAAATACATTTACTACATTTGGATACTCACTGCCATATTCATTCTGTATCAAGAGCAATACTTTTGAAGAAAAGTTACCATTTCCCTGTATGATTTAATCTTTGATTCAAGTGAAAAATTTAGTTTGATTTACTTAAGATTAATTTTGGAAGAGGAAAACCACTACAATAAGCCTTCACACAACAAGCTGTTTGCCCTGTTTTAAGAATATCCAAGAGATACTTCTCTCATGTGCAGGCTTTTTAATACTGTCCTCTGTGACATATAGAAGCACAGTCAACAGGGATTATAGTTTGCCTTGTTAATGAAAATAATTAAATATTTTATTCAGGCTGACAGCAGAGTCAAATATTACAGTCTGTTGTGCAGGAAACTCAGGGAACTGGGAGTCTCCAGAGAAGCCTTATCATCTTTTAAGTGTTGACTTCAGTTTCATAATAGACACCTTCTAAGCCCTTTTAAGCTCTACTGTGACTGAATGTGACTTATAATTAAGCAGGAAGCTGAACAGCTCTGTCAAGGACTAATTTTATCTGCACACAGGTAAAAAGATATTAAAAGTAGTTATTGGCAACAGGCATTCAATATTGATACCTTACTAATACACTGATCCATTCAGTGATCATCACTGCTGAACACTTGGCAAGAGGGCTTGAGGCTACCAAAAGACCACTAGAGATTAGCTCCCAGTGACGGGTGGTTTAAAGCACTGGAAAGTGTTCTACAGATAGCCCAAGTTCTTTCCTAACTTTGCAGATACAAAGGTTGAATGTGTAAGATTTACTAATGTTAAATTATGTCTTTTCTCTTGTATGGAATAAAGAAATTCATTAGTAAAATAGACAAAATTGCAAGATCAACGATGAACTTGTGAAATTCAACAGGAAAAGTAAAATATAAGGCAGGTTTAAAATTAGCCACATATTATGATCTTTCATTCTCTACAGTGAAATGATGTGATGAGCTTTTCACAATGAGGTATATTTTGCTTTTAAAACCAAAATCCAATCATCATTCTTACATTATGAAGCAGATCTAGAGTAACAAATACTCATCCAGAACAGCAATTAAATTTCCACTGTGAAAAATGCTCTCCATAGTATTCAAGACAGCACTAATATAAAAAGGTGGGTTTTACTTTTCATCTCTATCCTGTTAGCTTCTTCAGTAGACAAGTAATATTTACTAAATGTTTTGTGTAACTCCTAATACTACTGCTCCAATTTATTTCTTTATCCTCTTTATACTTAGTTAGACTGAAATATTACAGATGGTAGTTAGACCCTCACTGAGATCATCAAAATGTTCAACTGATAGGACTTGGAGACAATCTTACTGTTCAGTGGCTTCTGGGCATCTGCATTCCCTTCTGCTTCAAATCCTGAGGGCTGGTCTTCTACCTTTACAGCTGTCTTTTTTGACCTTGTTCTGTCATCTTCATCTTCACTGTCTGCTGTGTAAAGACTTCGATCTGTAAATGGACGTCTCTCATCTCTTCTCACAAGAAAAGAAAAGAAGTCAGTTTTTACTCTTAAAAACAAGAAGCAACTGTTTTCCTTTCTTTATTTACAGCACACTCTTAAGATATAACAGTAATATTCTCTTATGCTCATCTCTTCATTCTGAATTATAGATATTCCCATTTACTTCCTATACAACTGTCATTTCTATGAAGATCCAAAGTTTAACACCAGAGTACTTTAAATGAGAAGCACTCGTACATATGGATACAAAACAACTTTTTCTACTTTGAAGCATTCCCTTCAGTACAGACCCCTGCGCAAGTGAATGAAATGCTGTAACAAAGGACCATGCAAAGCCTCTTCACTCCCTAACTGTGGCTCCACTAGGGGACAGCAGACACAGACATTCCTTCTGTACTCCTAACCAGACTCTTAGTGGCAAGAACTTATGAGCTCTACAAATAGAAATATTAACAATTAGCATACTCCAGACCATAATGACCAGGAAAAAGCATCCACAAGCAATCCTTTATACCTAATTATTCTTCCATTTGACAGCAGAAGGCGAAGATCATTGTCTTTTGTTCTCCATTCAGGTACTGTAGAAGAGGGCTGAAAGGGCTTGTTAAACCTCCCATTCAGTTTTGAGCTTGTGATATCCTAAAGAAGTAAAAGCAATTTTGCTTATTTTTAATTCCTATGAACTCAATTGTTTTTTTCTGCACTCTATAAAAGATTAAATTCACTAATAGGATGGTTACCACCTGGATAACCAACTGAAAAAAGCTCAGACAAAACACATTTGGATGCAAAGCACTTCAGGAGACGACTGCATCTTCTCCTTTGTTGAATCATCTATACTCTCCTGAAGCACTTGAAACAATTACAACTTTCCTATAATACTCCTTTTATGTTTCCTTTGGAGAAATACCAATAGACTTAGGCAAGCCAGAAGCTGGGCTTGGAACTGCTACAGCAACTCCTGGATTGGGTATGTGCTCCCTGATAGTAATATCTCAGAACTGATTTAAAGGACAGCAAGATATCAGTAACAGAAAGAAACCTGCCTTAAGCAGAACTTCCTTAGCTCAAAGCAATTTACATTTGACATATACTCTGAACCAATCTGTATCTCATATGACAAAGAGATCTAGTCTGTATTCTTACACATCTTAAAACCATTTTCTTTTCAACAGAGATTATAAAACTACTCTGATTTTGTTTTTCTTTGCGCATAACTCAATACTTGCCTCTTCCCACGGTGACATCTCCAGCCTTTTCAGTACCTCCCTAGTGTGGAGTTCCAGGATGTCCAGATTAGAAGGAGTTTTGGTAGCATGGTCTCGCAGCTTCCTCACCCTTCGTCTGGAGTGGTGAGGGGAAGCTGTTTCATGTGAAGATCGCGAAGTTGGAGACACACCAAGAATTCCCTGAGTTTTAACTAATTTGCTGTTTTCCTCCTGTAATTAAAAGCACTTTTCAGAATAGTCTCAGAGGAATAAATCCACATATTTAAGTACTGCTTCTTATTCATCTAATTAAAGGTAAATTAGGTAGGAAAATTGTTAGACCTTTTGGAGAAATAACTACACTTTTCATTTGGATTTGATGTACAAAGTTTAATTCTACTGCACCTCTTTCTCATTTAAAGCTTTTATGCTATTCCACAAGCGTAGTGCCACCAGAACATATGGTTTTATTCGGGAAGGCAGCACAGGGTAGACATGTATTGTACACAACAGATCACACCCCCTCAGACCCATCCATCTCTTCACATGGAAATGTGAGAATTTTTCAAGAATCAATAACCACTGAAGAATAAAGGAGCAAAACACTGGTATGGGAAAGCAACAGGGGGGGGAAAAAAAAAAAAAAAAAAAAAAAAAAAAAAAAAAAAAAGGAAAACCCTCCCTCACTCACTATGTAACACACAGCCATGAAACAAAAGAGTGAGCAAGAGATGACAACTGGACCAGAACTAACTAACAAGTAGATAGGAGAATGGAATATGCACAGAATATCAAATTCAAGTCTTTAACAACACATTAATAATAATTATTTTAAGTAGATATAAGTGACTACAATTTAGAAATAATAAACTACAAGTAATTTCACCATTAAAAAATAAAATTCAACAAAAAACACATAAAGCACCCATTATCCATTTTCTTTATCTGAAATACCCATAGCTTAGTATTCCAAACAGATTTCCTCTTGATATTCTATTGTTAAATTAATGGTAAATAAATTAAAAGGTCAATCAGAAGCATAACTATGATGGAGTTCCCTGATTCAAAGATTTATTTTCTGAAGACCTATGTAGGGTTGCCTCTGTTCTTACCTCTACAGAACGAATCACTTTAGAGAGCTCTTTGACGAGATGCCCAGGCCTAATGTTGTCTGGAATTTCGAAGGCATGTTCTGTTACAAGCTATATACAAACAGAGAAGAAAAGATACTTAAGTTTTGGGTTTTTTCCAGATAAAAACAGAAACAATATGAAATAAACAAAACTACAAGGGGAAAAAAAAGAAAAGAAAAACCAGATTCATTTCTGTAATAATAACCACAAATTACCAGGACTGATATACACAGGCAGTAGCTTCCAGTCCAAGCTTTAGTAGTCAGCAGATGTCCCTCAGTCTCTCCAAGATTCCAAAGAAGAGGTAACACAAAGCCATGCTGACAACCACTTGATTTTTTTTTACCCTCAGAACAGTAATCACCCTTTTCCCCTTTACCATGGTCAGTGCAGAGCAATACTTCCAACATTTATTAGAGTCATGACTTTAAAAACACCTTAAGACTAACGGAATTTCACCCTGACAAAATTTAATCTCAAGAATAATAAAGAGCAACCAAGATGCAAATTTTTAGACATCTTCCCGACATCTAATTCTTAAAAATTACGCTTAGCTTATTTAAAATCTAGCAGGTTGGAAAATGCAACTCAGAAAAAAACCCTATTCGTTATAAAAAATGTAGGAAATCATAAGAGTTTATGTTCCCTTTAATCCTCTGAAACCATACCAGAGACAGATTTCATATACATACACACACAGCAAAAGTCCAAACACTCTATAGTTAGATCCAGCAAAAAATATTTTGTATGCAGTTTAAATGTCCATTTAGAACAATTTTAGTTAGAATTAAACAGATAAAACCTCACTTAACACACAGGCTAAAATGACAGACATGAATTCCTGTAATCAACTACTTAAATGAAAAACATCCCAAACACTTTCAGCTACCCACATTTCAAAAAAATAAGATTCAGCAGCAAAACGATTGCTAGAAGCAATTCAATACTGTATGTGCATTTCATTGAACCTGACTTCCTCTCAATCATTAAAACAAATGCTTTCTCCTCCTCCCAAAAAAGCTCAACACCAACATATAATCATGGTATGATTATTCATTTCAGTGCCCCTAATTCTACAGGGGAGATTAAATCAGCTGCTATTATTTACCACTGTTCATTCTTTGAATGTATCACACCTCTACACATTCACCCTGGAGAAAACAGCAGCTCTGTCACTAAACTGTACAATTTTTCCATCGTTACTGGTCATTTTAGGACCATTCAATCCTTCCTACTTCACTGTCTCAAAAAAAGATGAGTTTGAAATTCTCTAGAAAATGGCACAAAAGAATCCGCTAAGAAAATTCACCTATGAATTATGAATTCACCTCTGTTGAAAGACATACTCCATGACACAAATGCAAAAGCTTGTGAGAGGGGTTCTCATTTGAGGAGCATGTATTTGCCATTTTTCAGGAACTGTCTGAAATCCTCAGCATGAGCAGATCAAACTGCAATGCACAAAGCTCCTCCTGTCCTCACCTGCCTTCAACTCCAAACTTATCATAGCAGAACTGGCTCAAGGATGAGGCAGTAGCCAGAAAAGATGGATGCAAGGTATGGAACATGACAGCTGGTGGACAGCAGACAACACTGGCTAAATCTCTGATGCTCTGCACTTCCCTCACAATGGGTGTGTCTGCTCATCCAGTGGTTTAGGAATACTCAAAGGTCTCATTAATAAGCATTCAGAATGCAGCAAGTGCAATTGATTTTTCTTCCACAGAGAAGTAGAGAATGTATCACAATCCACATGAATCACAATACCTAATGACCTACTAGACAGTACACAAATGCTACAATACTACACTACAGCAATCTAGAAAAAAGGAATGCTAATCCAATTTCAAATCAAAATAAGGATTTATATAGGCTATGTTTGATCTCAGTTCAGTAGCCTGATCACTTGGCTTGGTTATTATCCATGCCACAGATGCAGAGATGGCTTGGATTTACATGTGGTTCAACAGTTTAAGTCAAACATCTTGTGAACACTGCAACACTGCTTGCTAACAAGCCTTCATCCAGAACAGCAGAGACCAAGAGACACTGAAGAACCAACTCAGAGGGCCAGCAGAGTTTCATCTGGGATCAGTGATGTTACACAGGCTGGACCTCAGCACATTCCACACATAAAAACCACTTCTACATTTGCACCTCATGTTCTCTTTCATGTTGCTCATACTGTTGGATGCAGCATTGTGCAATTATCAAACATAATATCATACATACATGTTGCATAGTAAGTCCTCCTACAAGTAGAATTTGTGGGCAGAAAGAGCAGAGAGATCTCAAAGAGGCAGCTCAAGTCTGGCATGCAACAAGGCAATATCACAGGCAGCAACAAACTAGAATTAATATCCTCAGTCAGAATCAAACTGCATGTCAGTGAACAACACTTCCCAGGAACACTGGTTCCAAGAGGGCTTATTAGTGTAGGCACATGAAAAAACACAGAGTTAGACGAGACCCAGCTCTGTGCCAAAACAAACAAGCTTTCCTGGAGAAAAGAGCATCAGCAAAACCAGCACTGATGGCATACTTATGATTTTTCAAGGGTCAATCAATGCTGAGCAAGGAGAGTATTCAACTGAAATTAATATTCCTCAATCTGAATCGAAACTGACTCTTCAGCAGGTGTAGCTGAAATGTGCTTTCCACACCACTGACATGAATGAAAAACGAAATATATAATGGCATTCCATCCCTCTACTGCCTCAGACTAGGATTAATTGACTGTATAAACACATTTCTTAAAAAATGCCCCACCTTATTACCTTATCCTCTGGCCTTCTTATCCCATCCTGAGGTAAAGCAAGATTCTACTTCGATCAGCTATAATACTTGAGCTTATTAAATGGCCTAATAGACTTGGAATAATCATGGAATCATGATTATTGGAATGTAAATCTTGATGAGTCATGATGCCAAAATCCAATATAAACTTCACCCTAGCTATGGAAACATCAGTTTTTATTTTTTATTAAGTTTGTAAGTCACAGCATTGTTCAGTGAACACTCATGGAATATAAAATTGTCATTGTGATTCTTCCCCAAATCAGCAGTACATACTTTCAATAGACTTTTTCAGTACCCATTAACAGACAAAAATAATCTTAGACTTTTAAAGGGCATAGACCTTCACTTAGTTCTAAATTAAAAAAGAGCTCACCAAAATAGCAAACAAAATCACTTATACGTACTTCTTTTTTCATCCATAATTTTAAAGCAGTAAGTAAAGCCTTCACTCCTTGCACTAAATAGCTTGGAGGCTGGAAACCATCTTCCCTCAGTTCTAAAAAGGATACAGAAACCAATTTAGAAATACATCAAGAGAGAAAATAAAATGATACCTACTATTCAGCCAATAAAGTTGACATTGTACAACAGCACAGTAAAGGAAAAATTGTGCAAGCAAATGAAACATGGCATCCTATGCATTTATGTGCATACTGTAACAAGAATGACCACGAAGAAAACAAATCCAACCCTAGAGTGCTTCTGCATAAAACCTTCTTTTTTTAACTTATTCTTGTATGAATTAGGGTTAGTTTACAACATACTAAAGGTTATTTAGGGAAAGGAACCCAGATCTAAAATACAGAACAAGAAATAACATATTTGAACAAGGAAAACACTTTCATTTCATTGAGAAATGTTTTAGTCAAAGGCGACCAGCAGGATGTGGGATGTAACTCTAGATTAGAATTTGCATTACTTGTCCCCTTACATATGCAAATGTCTCACACTATCATACTTCCACTTCCCAAACATTTTTTGTCACCCTTCCAATTATCACAGCTCTCCCTCACATGATTTATATCATTTTTACTCCCAAAATCAGAAGGACAGGGGGTGGAAACCACTCTGCTTCAGAAGCTTCTCTTCTTAGGGAAGCTGTTGTTCCCAACTGATTGCAATTCTTTTTCATTTTCTCTTTTGCTTCATAGGGGTAAACAGCCAAAAGTAGATTAAAATCTCTCCTCATGTTCTTGACAAATATTTCCACTTGTCAATAGCAAATGGATCAACACTAGAATCATTTGGCTCATTTTATTCCCTTAAAAGAATATACTAATAAAACACCATTCTTATGGATTATGTATTAGGAAGCTGGCAGAAAAAGTAAGGTTCTATGAGTAAACAGCTGCTCTTCTCTCAAAGGCCTCCTACTTATTAAAGGGTATGAGAGGTACTGGCAGCAGCAACCTTCTTGCCCATTAGCTGACTCCGTTGATAAAATTTTAAGAATACAATGGAGTACCACAGGCTGAATTTTCTAGATGCAATAGAAATAATTGCATGAACTAACAGCAAAAAGTAATTCAAATTAATGAATACAGCATACATGAACAGCAGCATACATATTTTGAAACCCCAAGAATTAAAAAAAATATTCAGGTGAATGCAATAATACTTACCATAAACACTTTCTGCCAAAGAAAAGTCAGATTCAAAATGTTTGTGACCCTGTTACCATTTTACAAAATGAAGCAGAAAGATATGCTTTGTTGATTTTGCTTACTGACCTGAATTTCATAAAAAGTATTGCTAACAGCTGGACATCACCATTACCCCACAAAACTGAACTGGCCTCATCCTTTATTCATAAAATAATGGATATTGACTAGCCAACACCTAATTCATGAGTCTTGATGCCAAAATCCGATTAAACTTCACATTAGCCATGGAAACATCAGTTTTTATTTTTTTATTATGTTTATAGGCCATAGCATTGGTCAGTGACAAAACATCTACTAAACCAAAGATTGAACATAACATGAGAATAAGCTTCAAAGCCCTTCCCTAAGACACAAGCCACAAGAGGCTCCTAGCCTCTGCATTCAGGCAGTCTTGGGATAAAAAGGGGCGAGGGTAGAGTGAGGTGAACCAGACACAACTTATAGTTAGCTAGACCTTACAGAAACAAGTTTCCAGCAGGAACACAGTTCCTATGGCTTCTGATGAATTTTTAAACATTAAATATGCATGAATGAGACAAACCAAAGCAAGCTCTCAATATAAAAAATGCTCTTTTTGGAAGTAAAAGTTTTCTGCAAGTTTGTTCTGTTTGGTAAAATTTCTGAGTTGCTCTGGGGTCACTGTGAGACTTTAAATGCTCTTTTAGGAATCAAGGGCTGTTCAATGCTTTAATTTGCTGAAAGCAGAAGAGATAATCTTCAATAACTCGTACAGTTTCCACATTAGAAAAAGTTATGTGGGATTCTGATCTATTCCAAAACAGAAATTGAATTCAGCAGCCTCTTCTGAAGGTTGACTTTTGTCCTTTGAAATGCATTGTATTATTAAGATTAGACAAGCAGGCAGAGGGCAAGATACTTGAGGAAAAAAGGTGAAATCAGATAGGCACTCAAACACAAAATATACATGGGTATGATTATAGCAATTAAGGAATGGGTGAGGAATCTTAACAGCAACTCTTAAGAACTGGAGACTGTTGAGATACTTCTTGGATAAACACTGATATAAGTGATTTAATACAGCTCATAGGAACTGATGCACCTTTCCTTCAAAAGCCCTCACAGACATCTTTCCTTCCACAACCAGGAGCAGAGGACAGCAAGCACTGTGACTGGAAAGGTCAAAGAAAATTGTAGAAGTTCAAAAAAACTTCTGTGTTCAGCTGTGAGGCCACCAAGAAGGAACCCATAGATATAAGTTAGTGGGATCATTTCATAGAACTATTTGCTTAAAGTAAAGGCTATCAAAAGATATTCAGAGATCTTAAATGATATAAAAGAAGCCTGGGAGAAAAATAGAAGGATGCCATTGTCCATTATCACTTAACAGACAATTATAGAAGCAGATACATGTGCATCTCTTAAAATAAAGCAGGCATTACCTTTTAATGTTTCCAGTAAGTTTTTGGCCACAAACCAACAGATGGCTTCAAAGAAAGGAAATTTGAAGAGATCTGGGGTTTTTAGCCTCTTCTCCATTTCATAACACCTGAATGAATGCAAGTATTACAAAACATGAATGTTTTAATTATCAAATTCATTATTCAACTATGTAATCATTCAAATTGACACAATGTCCAAAATAAAATGAAATAAAATAACCATGGCCATGATAAATAAAAGAAGTCAAGTACCACATAGTTAAACCCCAACAAGACCACAGACAAGATTGAACTCTGGTCTCATTCAGGCTCTGACCTTATCAAGTTTGACTGCGGCACTTCTAAGAATAAAGTTGGACTTCATAAAACTAGGATACAAACCCAATGTGTGATCTTTTAACAGATGGAATTTTATCGGGATTCCACTGTAATAAATAAAAACAATATGTTTAGAAGACAGCTCCACATCTTGGACAAAAACTAAATACAGCTGCCCTTAGAGCAATGCTGACTTGAGGATGCTCATTTCAACTCAGTGTCGCACACCTGGGCTTGCTTAGTTTTGTTTTACTCACTTATACTAATCTCCAAAGTAGAAATTTGTCTTTTTTTTTTCCTCCTTTTAGTCACTTAAATTCTTGCACAGCCTTCATTTTGCTTTTGAAACAAACTTTGCAGAAGTAAAACAAGAAAATGTGCTTGATACACTCTAACTGAAAATGCCACTATTGTCTATGAGAGAGCCTGTACCAATTTGATCCTGGTTAAGCGCAAGAAGAAAAATCTCTATGAAAAGAATATCCTACTTACTGGGGAACAAGTACAGGAAGAGCTGAGACTAACCTGAGCTGCATGCCAATGTTGAGGTTGTGCAAAAAGTTTCCTCCAAAAGCCATACAATCCTGAGATGTGAGCACAGCGTGAATCCAGCCTGAAATGACAGATTGTGAAACTTAATACATACATATAGTCTAAGACTGTTCTTAAATATGCATATAAGTAAAAATTATGTTCCTGGAAGAAAAAAAGCAAACAGATTTGCATTCTGTGCTAGAAACAAGTAATCTACATTTTACTAACAAGTAAACCACAGTTTTTCAGAAATCTAATGGAACTGTAGGTTTCCAAAATAATTCTTTTAAAAATATTTATCACTGGGAGGGGGTGGTAAGGATGCAGAGCCAACTTGTCAAGTAAAAATTCCGAAAGTTTTCACTCCAGTCCACAAATATAAACAACTCAAGAATGGAAAAATATACTGAACAAAAGATCAAGTCATAAAAATAAAATTTTATGTCTTTCAGTATTTACAAGTTGCTTACAGTAACTGGGTTGTTTGCACAACATAAAATCATTTAGCAATACTGAAGTTTCTCAAATAGGAATTCAGAAGCAGTCCCATAAATTATTCTAAATACAGTCATTCTAAGTCAAGTGAAATGATGATCAGTTTAAAACCCAGTCTAGACATGCTATAATGTTTGTCACATAATTGAAATATTGTCCTTATGAAATCCACTATTCAACATGGTAAAGCATGGCCAATGTTTTGCTATTGATCTAGCTAATTACTATAGGATAATTCTAACTAAGCACACAGAAGAATACATTACAAGAGCTGCCTGATTAAAAAGTGTTATTTGTGAAATTTACACTGTGGAGCTTTAATGTAAGCAAACTACAAGGAGACTTTCTCTGTTGAGATCTCTCTTCTGATTTTGCATGCCTACAGGTGTTCTTTGACACAACAAGATGAGTTGGCCAGACATTTGCAGACTACTTCATGGTTTCACTGGGTGTAGACAAGATGAACAAGCACAGGAAGCTTCCCAGTTTGCGGAAAGATTAGACTGAATCACAAACAACTACATATTGCAAGCTAGCATTAAACCTATGCTCTAATTGAGCTAATAATGAGTACTTTTATGGCATACCTGCATCAACTTAAGATTTTAATTTTTTTACATTCCTTCTTGCTATTTTTATGCTGCACTTTTGATCCAGATCTACATAACAAGGAATGAAAACTTTGTGTAGACCACACAGAATATCCTGAATAACATTTAAGTAACTCTAAAGAGCCTCCCATTAGATGTTATTCACCTACATGCAAGATTAATTTTAGATCAGAAAACTACTCTGAACATATTTCCATGATTATAAAATAATTATGACATCCACTAGCACCAGTGCAAGCAGAAACGGCAAGTGATTTTCACCAGAGATCAGGGATTATTTTTCAAAGTCTTTACTCAGTCTTACAGAATTCCCCATTTTTTCAAATGCCTATCCTGAAACCTAGTTTAGTTTACGTGATCTTCTGCTGCACTCCATCATATGGATATGAATAAGTATGTGTGTATACACACACATGCACATGTGTATTTGAAAGTAACTTTTTATATGTAAACACATTGAAACACATGTACACAGGAGAAATTATCATCTGATTATACTTTTCTTCATGGCCATATTACAGTGATAGCTCAGATTCAGCTGATTACTTAGAAAGCAGTAACTATTTTCTGTGAGTCACAAGAAAGTTCTTCATTCTGTAATTCTGCTTTCTCTGTTCACAGATGTATGAACTTATATCCATGGACAATTAATGCTATTTCTTGCTGGAAATACATGGTTTTAAAAGCTCTGGCTGTTCAGAAATGTCAAGAGCACACAGAGGGACTCATCAGGTAGTACTTATTCTGCACAAGCTGTGAACTACAACAGTAAATACTGAACATCACAGGCACAGAGCTATGAGAAAAATGAAGTCGTCTAGAAAGTGCAGGATGGAATAATGTACTGATCATAATCTTCAAGGCTTCTTCAGAACTAGAATTGTACACCATTTCCCTGCTCCATGTATTTAAAGCTTTCTTTCCACCCAAAGAAGAGAGGACAGCATGCAGTACAAACTTTAAATAATAAAATACTAAAAAGCATTTATATGAATAGGTTGGATAAGCAAAAATACCAAAACCTGGCAGTCACTTTATTGGCAAAACATTGTTTCATTTATTAAAGACTTGTAAGGTTATGGTATTTGGGAATTTGTGTAGGGTGAGGTGCTCTGTTTGAAGCATTTTTTCTGTTTTTTATTCTTTTATTAAAGAAGTTTAATTGTTCTGGCATTTCTCACAACAAAAGCAAGGCAAATAGCCCACCCAAACCTGTATTCTTTATACTCTAGCCTACAGCATAAGAAGTTTATGTGATGTTTTTGTAATAATTAGGCTTAGTAGGCTACACAATACTGAAAACTGTATTATAAAATTATGGTAAGAATTCAGTCTGAGTATTTAACAAATAGTGAACAATCTGCCCTTTATTAATTGGAACTACTTCCCTGATAATCAAAATCAACTTTCATTTGTTGCCTTCTCATTGGGTAACAAATACCCTTTCATTCCCTGATAATTGTTATGACTGTCAGACAATCTTAAAAGCTAATTACTTGTTTTGAAAATCTAAATTTCTAATTTTTTTATTATTCTCTCTTATCCATAATTTTAGAGGATCCCAAATGTTGATAATGCAATGAGTTTAAGATTTTCATAATTCCTAGTAATTAAACTTGGTAAGCCCTAATACCAAGAGTAAAATCTTACCTGTTGGAACAAACAAAGTGTGTCCTTGCTTCACAACACACTTGTAACACTTGTCAACCTTGTCCCCAAAATATACTTCACTTTGGGTGACAGATGAACTCCAGGACTCATAGAGAGCCAGATTTTCATCAGTGGGCTTGATCAAATAGAATATCTTCTCACCCTATTAAACAAATATATCAAAAACAAATAAATTAATGTTTTCCTAGAGGTACACTACAACCTCTGAGTCACTCTGACTTAAGTAACAGATTGACCTAAATGTAAAGTATTCCATCTTCCCACTAAAGCATGTTCAGGCAGTGTCTCACAAATGCAATCCACCAAGAGCTTAGATATAGCATATTAAACAGGTGGTGTCTTGTGATTTAAAGGAAGCAAACAAACCAACCAGAACTTTTCACTGGAATACAAAAAATCCAGTTTTTATAAACAATTCATGATATGCACACACCTACCAAAGGAGAAAACAAGTGGCTGAAACAACTTTGCCTTTTCATTCAATTATTTTTTTCCTGCTAAAACCCCACTATATCACCCAAAAGTCTCCTGAAGTGATCAGTCAACCAATTACAGTCTACTAGTCACCAACAGCATGCTAAAATAAAAGCATAAAAAGGCAACACCAGAAATCAGTAATTCACTTTAAAGCTCCTCCCTTAGCATTGCAAGCACAAGATTTCATGCAGGTGATAATGCCACAACAGAAGGCTGCACACTGAATAACTTTTGTTTCACATAGTCATTGACATCCAAGGGGTGGCTGGGCATTGGAACAGGCTCCCCAGAAAAGTGGACACAGCACCAAGCCTGACAGAGCTCAAGAAGTGTTTGGACAATGCTCTCAGGCACATTGGGTGACTCTTAGGATGTCCTGAACAGAGCCAGGAGTTGGACTCGATGATCCTCATGGGTTCCTTCCAACAGAGCATAATTCTGTGATTCTGTAAATCAAGAAGCAATCATACCCAAAGAACGTGGTACCAAACTGATGTTCCTCCAAAATCAATATGAAAATCTGTATAGCTGTCCTGGACACCCATTAAGCAATACTTCTGAACAAAAGGCTTAGGGAAGACAGAATCATCTGGCCAATAATTTTCCACCCAGGAAAGCTTTCTGGCAATGTCTGGTACTTCCACTAATTCAGACATCCTTTTAAAAAAAACAAACAAAAAAGAACTGTTAATATAAGCAGGGCGTAAGCACACCTATTTTTAAATGGCAGCTTCCTACAAAGACATTACTTATGAACTAATAAATATGTTTTATACCCACATTACATGACAGTGGCTGTCTGCATAAAATACACCTCCTCTTGTCTTTCCCACTACAAGCATTATATTCCTACACATATTGTTCAGCTTTGTGAAAACCACTTCCTACATTCAAGGAACAGAAGTCAATACTCACTTTGTGTCCGAGAATTCCAGGCTGATCACATTCAATACTTTGGGTCGGTCAGGATTTGTGAAGTATTTAATGTAATTATGAAGCTTCATTTTACTGTCTGCTTGTCTTGCTACATCTATGACATCTATCACTTTGTCACCACCTGTGAAAAACAGGATGACTTTCTTAAGGCTATCACAGATAAAAGACATTTCAGGAATTTAAGAGAAAATTAGCTTTTTCCAGTCTTTATCAAAGCATTTCTGAAAAAAACCTCTGCTACTATCATTCTCTTGGAAGAGAAACAGATCAGTATAAACCAACTTTTCACTAGGTTTAACTTTAATTACTATAATCAGCTAAGGAGAGAACTGAAAGCACTCTAAAAATAAATCCTCTTTCCTGTGGTTAACCAAAAAGAAAAAGTAGTATAGAATGGCTGCATCTGTTAAAAAAAAAAAAAAAAAATTGGGTGTTTGGCTGCAATTGCCAGGAGCATCATGGATAAAATTTTCAAGGCAGATAGATCTCTTCCTCACTTTTCCTATCAAGCATCAACAAACACCCCCCCCCCCTTTCTTACATACATGTGCAACTTGCAAGCATACAGTAATTTCACTGAATAATCATGGGTGTGTTTCATTTCTGATGACAATAAAGGGGGGTTACACACCATATGCTCTGAAGTGATACATTTGGAGAAGTAGACAAGCCAAGAGAAAGGACCTTATAACAGCACTAACCACCACTGTAACAGCAATTGGTTTACGTCCTTTTAGTTACACAATGGCCAAATTTGACACTTAATTTTGAAATGCTGGAAACATGCCTAGATGTACAATATAAACATATTCACTTAAAAACTGTAGGTTTGCATCATCTTGATAGATTCCAGCTGCAACAGTACTTATTCTGTTTTCTTCTTTTAATTTCAAAAATAGGAAGGTGAATCTGTGGCATTCCAATTTTTTCCCTGAACTGGAAAACTTGGCAGGTCAGGATTAGACAGTTAAGTTCCTATCTGAATCCAACAAGGCAGTAATCCAGAAAAACAAAAAAAAAGATTCAGAAATATCACCATGATATTTAATCTTTAAGGCAGAACCCACATTACTATTTATCATCACAATGGTGACAATACTGCATATTCTGTTGCCTCTGTAAAATACTGATGGACAGAAAACCTACTTTCAGCACACATCATTACATTGGCTGATCATGAGAACACACTCAGACTCTCAGCTGTACCATGTGTTTCAGGAAATGTCCTGCTGCACTTAGCTCAGCCTCTGTACTGCACACACACATGAGGCTGGCACAATTACAGACTGCTAAGCGATCCACTAAGAAATAAGTGGTTTCTTGGGAAGCTTCTCCTGGCAAAGGATGCCCAGGAAGGGAATTTTTCAGGAAGACTTAATTCAGAAAGTCCAATTTACTGAGTCCAAAACATCAAGTTCTGTCATAGCCTTACCAATGATTAAACTTATTAATCATAAGAGTGATTAATTCAATTCCCATTATCCTTGGTTTACATGTAGCAGGAAAAAACTTCAGCATTCCACATATAGCTTGCACTGAAATTAACAGGCTTTAAAGTTGAGACATAAGGCTGTAGTCCTATCACACATCTACTAAACAGACACACAAATTAAAAAAAAAAGAGGAAGAAAAACCACTCCAAACCATAGCATTGATTTTACTCTCTCCTAGTCTTGAATTAAGAATAAATATTTAGCATTCTGGAGGCTCTTACAATCATGCAAATATTTATTTTAATTTACAGACAGGATAATTTTAATAAGTACTCCAGAGTCACTCTTACCTACATAGCGTTCCACATCTAAAACAGAGAAAGTTGGTGGAGGAAGTCTGAGCCCCAGACCATCTAATTTAGGAACCATAATGGGAACATCAAACCCATGTTTCTCCAGATATCTCTGTGTTAACTGGCTTCCATGCATTCTCAAAATTACTTCATCAGCACTGGTGGAAAGAAAGGATGGAGTATTAGCAGAAAAAGCATCCTCCAAGCACTACTGAAATAAAACAAGTGTCAGGGAGACTTGTTTTATCAGTTTTATCAATGTGGGGGAGGACTGATGCAACAGCTACATCTGAATCAAAAAGAAACACACAGCATTGTTTTATAAAGCATTTAACTAAAAGACCAAGAAAACCTCAACAAGCAAAGAAATTTTTACTGGAATGCATTATCTGGAAATTCAGTCCTGCTGTATGACTGAAGAGAGTAACTTTAAAAGATGGGGAAAAAGAATTCTCAGAGAAGGCATTAAAGTACATTTTGCTAATAACAACCACCTCCTGCTCTAAAGAATTGTAACTCATTATGCTTCAGTTCAGGATCAAGTTCAGGATCAAAGTATAATCATGTCTCTCTACTTTCTTCTAAAGCATGCAAGAATAGGTAGACTACCAGTTCATGTGAATGTTCCATGTTACTTGGAATGAAACTGAGAACTACTCCTAACTAAAGGAATAGACAGACAATATTCTGACAGCGAGAGCCAAACAAACAAAAGCAAAACCAAATAAAACCACCCACCCCAAAACTCAAAACCTCTCAGACCACCCTGCAGCAGTCCCAACAAACAATCCACCCCAGTGCAAAACTGAATAGGGGAAGCTACTACATTAAAAGGCAAATGTATCCATCTGAAACAGGGACGCATGGCAAGAATTCTGAAGAGGGAGGAAGCCATCCTCAACCTTCACAATGTGAAGCAGCGACACATCAGATGACATTTCATTGTGTTTTCCCACCAGAATATGTAAGGAAGGTTCTGTACCTTGGGAAAGAGCGAGCCCGCAGCTGTTTAACAAAGATCCGTGTTCCAGCCTGTACTGGTTTGGAGCCATCATCTGGCTCTGTGTAGTCATGTCTGTGCCAGTTTCTCCTCTTCTTCACTACAAGTTTCAGAAGGATTAAACATGGAATTAGTTAAATCAGATGGCACAGTCATCCCATCAGTGAGACAGACATGCCTCAATCACATTACTGTGATTAACAAACCTTGTATTTTTAATCAGGTGACACACTACCCATTTCCAACAAATGAAATCTGCAAGACACAGTTACTCTCTGTACTTTTAGAGCTCCTTCTGTGTGAGAATCCCAGTGCACACTATACACAAGCTAAGACTCCATATCCAGTCTAACACAAGTAAACAGGTGCAGCCTGAAAGCCGTACAAACCCAAAAAGTCAGCTACAAAACAATCAAACTTAAATTTCTAAAAGCTCAGACTTTTTTTTTTTAATAAACAAAAGAATGACACCTCTTGCATAGCCAGAGACATCATTTTACATATTCACGCAAGGTTACAAGACTTAATCCAACTGTGCTACTACACTCCATAAGCACGCCCATACTCAGTCTAATAATTTTACTGCTATTCACTACCATTTCTACTGCTTATGTTAGTTACAGTTTTGTGTGCAAACTGTTTTGGGCAGGTGTGACCTTTACAATACATGTAACAAAAGCACTGCACTCCAAAACATACAACTTCTTAACAGTTTGAAGCTTTAATGCATTGCTATAGCATATTAATAAAAAACAAAGGATAAATTAAAGTTCTATTACAATTTTGTGCATCTGAAACTGATAGTTCAATAGTACCAAAATTACATTTCTAACTGCTCATTATACTTAAAGGACCAAGGAAATTGAAACACTAGACATTTTCATAAAAACTTGTTGCGATGCTCTCCCCTATGACAAATGACAGATACCCAAATGAAAAAAAAAAGTATGTGTAAAAAAAGTGTATGTACTTTCACAGAACCATAGAATAGTTTGGGATGGAAGGGACATAAAAGATCATCTAGTTGCAACATTCTGGCATGAACCTTCCACTACCCCAGATTATTCAAGGCTCCATCCAACCTGGCCTTGAACACTTCCAGGATGCGACATCCGCCACTTCTCTGGGCAACCTGTGCCAGTGTTTCACCAATCTCACAGTAAATAATATCTCCTTTAATCTAAATCTACTCTCTTTAAGCTTAAAGCCATCACTCATTGTCCTATCACTAAAGACCTCAGTAAAAAGTCATCTTATTTCTTACAAACCCCCTTTACACACTGGAAAGTTGTTCTATAAAACATAGTAAGTTGTATGTAGTCTCCCCACTTGAATTTCTGGACCTTGAGTGAAGGAGAAGACACAGTGACTTATGATATTGTGGTTAACTTAACTGCCTGTCTTCAAATTTTCATAATTTCATAACAAATAATTTCATAATGGATATTTCATTGATTTGACTTCCTCAACCACTCATTTTTCATCTCCATTTATAAAGAATACAAGCTTACAGCCTGGAACGGAAGCCCTTGGTTGTATCATCTGTTTGCTAGTAAACTGCTCTTTGGAGCACTTCGCCCCTGTACAAACAAACCTCTATTTCTCATCCTCAAACTCTCAACAGGCTGAGCAGCCCTATTTAATCATCAAGAGGTGCCTCTGCAAAAGGGACCACCATCTCACCATTTGGGAAATAAACTCCAAGAGTGCTGAACATCTTACCTTTATCACTTACTAAACTAAGAAACACACTAAGGGTCTCGTAATTTTAAGGCTGCATTTCAGTTTTTTCCTAAAAAAGCCAAACTGTGCTCCATAGCTAGACAGATGCTGCTGGAAAACTGCCCCAAGAAGATTTACTGACACCAGATCTATAATTTAACTACTAATATTAAACCGAAATTTAGTTGCATATGCTGAGGAAACTCAGAAGAGGAAAAAGCTGATGTTATTTGTCAACACAAATAGTGTTTTACAGCTGTCTGCCAAACAGCCCAAAATACAACATCCAGCAAAACCACTGCATTAATACAAATTTTAACTTAATGGAAGAGCTCATTGTTAAATTCACCTAACCAATGACCCACCCAAAATGTAAAAAAAGCACTAGCAATATTGAAAACACAGCTCACTGTAATAGGAAGCTGAGGATGTATGAGGAACGAGAAAATAGTTTCTAAAAAAGAAAAAAAAATTGCTGCTTCTCCAGATAAAACAGTTGGTTATACAGGAATAATGGACATTTACAGTCATTACACATAAGCGGGAATAATTCCTATTGGTGTGCTGTTTCCCACAGACATGACAACATGGACCCTTTAGACGATTTTTAAGATAATAAACTGACATTTATAGATCTTTGCAAACCTGAAAACCAGTGCTGCTTAATGAGCCAACTATCCAAATACTGTAAAACTTCATAAATAATGAAGACAGGTTTATTAAGTTTTCAAAGCTATTTTCTCAGTCATAAATAATAATGCAAGAAATTAGTGGCTAATACTAATTTTCAACAGAGTAGTTTCCCATAAATTCACTGCTGTTACAACAGCTCATTAAATTTGTAAGGCGATACAACTGCTTAAGAGATTTTATAGCACAGACACACTTTTTAAAGTCTTTCTTTCCAACGCTTACAAATTAGAAAATAAAATCATTCTTTTGCTTGTCCTTGGCAATGTACATCATCCTTTCATAAGAGAACACTAAAGAAGAGGAAACAGTAATGAAAACTTCCTCTGCTTACATATCCCTTCATTTTAGAGTTTTTTAACCCCTTAAGACATTACAAAAACAATTGCAAAAAAACCTCATTTTATCTGAATGGATACTAATACTCAAATTAAGGAAGATGCCAGTGTTCACCCTTGGTGCTTATAAAAATTGAGGCAAAACCTGCTGTGACAACCCTAAGAACTACACAAGACAGTTGCAGGAAGGGTGAGAATAAGAAGAGTGTGCTGGAAGTTTACATGAAAATTAAGTGGAAAGATTACTTTTCCTTTTTATATTACATCCCTCCTACACTCAAAACAACGGGCCAATAACTCTTCCCTGCCTTCTCCCACTACTGGACAGTTTCCCATAGAGATCATCATCTGCTAGACTTCAAATGGAGACCATCAAGAGGTGTACACATGTACAATGAGGCCCCAGGTCCCGGAAGAGGTACTGGAGATTCCCAGTGGCCAAAAAACAAAAAGGCAAGAGAAGTCTTGGCACAGGAAGACTGCAAGATTTTAAGGAGCAGACAGTAAATCACAGACTACCCTGCCAAGGCCTGGTCTAACATCTCATTCTCAGCTCAGACCAAGCATGGGCATTAAAACTACAAACAAAAAGATATTGGTTGGACGGTATTTACAGGATTGAGAAGGCATAATCAGATGCAGAAAGTCATGTCCTGACAACTACAGTCTTATTAGCATTTACTGAACATTGTGCTTTCTCAAAGCTCTGGACACCACAAGATGGTGACACATCTGACTCATAGCATTCATGCAAATAGAGCATTTTTAGACTCAAGGATCACTGAGAAAAGTTTGAAACTAACAAAATTAATATGAACACTCTAAATCAAATAATCTTAAAAAAACACCCTCCACCATATATTACCTTTTTTTTAGATTTTTCTCTTTTTAAATGATTTACGATTCTAGGATTCACTATTTACCATTTTATAGACACAGCTGCTTGCTAAACGTCTTGTAAAATTGTTCTTTCAAATTTTTTTTCTTAAATACATGGAGAAATTGATTTGTTAATTTCATCTTTCCATCTAACTATGCAGTAGCTTTCTTTTCATTACTGGAACTTTTACACAAATAATTTTGTAGGATACTGAAAATAACCATCTATTTGTACTGTACAGTATGTGTTTCTTGTATATTTTAAGTAAATTTTTTGCACTACCTTATTTGATTACATATTCTGTTGAAACCACAGATATACTTGCCTCTTCAACAGCTGAATTTTTGTCTCTTAAAATTCTTTGGCAAAGTCATTTCAGACCATGAAGGTGTAAATTAGAATGCTTTTTCTTACTTACATACATAATCTCATAGGACTAAAGTACTCTGGAATCTTTCTGCATGACATGGAGTCATGAGACATTATCAGTCTCTTTAAAAACTGAAGGAAGTAGGGCCCAAACCACAAACTACCATAATTTGATACTGACAGCTGAGAACAATTAATGAAATTCAATGTGAAGACATATTTAATTATATCACCTCTGTCTGGGTTGGTAACTGACATGTCTGAAGCTTCTACTAAATCTAGATTATCTACACACTTGAGGCAATATGAAATAACAGGGATAATTTTTTACACAGATTCTTGTCTTTTTGAAAAGACTTCCAAAACAAAAATCCCTCTTGTCTCACTGTCTAATTGCTGCAGATGAGACAGCATTTACATTACAGGAAAGGTAATTTACAGGCATCAGGGTGAAGCAGACTAATTCTCACTAATAAAGAAAAGAAGTTTCAAATTTACTAGTTTATTATTTTTAAAAGTCTCATATGATCTCTTGTCTACTCCTCTTCCTAGTCCCTCTATTCCACAGAAAAAAAAAAGAGAAAGAAGTTTAGGGGGAAAATGGCTGTTGTTTGTATTCTGATTTATAAGACAAACATGCAGATTTTGAACCAAAAATGACCACTGGAATACTAAAAACTACAAGCACAAAAGCCAGTATTTATCTTACCTTTTAGCTGACAGACCATGAACTCATATATTAGGGAAGCTACATATCATGCAACATGCATTAATTAAATCACCAATTAATGCTTAATCACTTTGTTCATACTCCACAATACTATCACCGAGGGTGGTTTTAAACTTATTTCTAAATATAAATGAAATTCGGATTTGAAAATATTAATCTTAAGTCAGCATTAACTATAAAACATTATGTGGTGTCTTCAACAGGAAAAAAACAAATAAAACAAATAAACAACAAAAAACCAAATAAACAAAACAAACAATAAAACAAAACAAAAACACAACAGACAACAAAACCCACAAACAAACCTGCATTAGAAAACACAAATGACCATGGCCCAATGCCCACTCAGGAGGGTGAAGACACATTTCTTAGAAATACTTTTCACGTCTGAATGTAGAAATTTAATTCACGGTTGGAAAAGTGAAATTTATTTTTAGATTTTTTATAACCCTGTCTCATTTGAGAAGGGGAGACATGGAGGAAAATCTAGAGAGTTGGATAAACCAGTATCCTTTCAGTGGGTACCAAAAGAAAATCTGTTCCATTTTTCCACTGCAGATCTCTACAGCAAATTTATCTACTGAAAGTAGAACCCAAGAGATGTCTCTTTTTGCTCTGTTTCAGACTCTTCTGGCAACTCATTTTGACCCCGGTGAAACCTTGTTTATAAATTAGAAACCTGAGATTTGGAACCTTGTAACTTTCAAGGACATAAATGAGGGGAAACAAAATCAAAAACAAACAGCAAAAAAGAACAAACACCATTCACAGAACGTTCATATTCTGCTGTCATTGTTGAAAAGTTGTGTTTGACTATTGTGGCATATACCCTACAACCATCAACAAAGGAAAGACACCCAACTTGTACATTTCTTCAAAGTTGCCTTCCTAGGTATTTATTAGAACTTTGATAATTAAAATACAGGAACCTTGAAACCATCTTTTATTTTTCTTTTTTTTTTAATGATGATTCCCTAATTTTCATTCTCTCTGCAAGTCCAGATTGTTTTCTACTACCTCTGTGCACTTTAATTTCTCCAATCTATAGCCATGCCTTATATTTTATTCTATCTGCATCTCCACATCAGGGAACGTTTCAAGATGGTTTGTTTGTTTTGCAGGTTTTTAATCAGCTCAGAGTTAGTCATGTAGAACCAGTACCTTCTAAATAATCAAACTCATTTTGAATATTCCTCTGAACAATCCTTTGCAGTTGTACATGAGGAGAAAACAGTCTGAACATGTAAGATTAAATTTGAATAACCCATACTTACTTAGAGAAGGTCCATGGAGAATTGCACAGTTGGGACAATGGTATAGATCAATGTCAACAGCATGATGCTCCTCTACCCCAACGCAGCTGGAATAATATTTTTTACATGTTAATGAGAATGTACACAGGGTTTACTTTTCAAGCTAAAAAATAATTAAATCTTAGATTTTTATTAAAATGTGCTTACTCTACAAAATTATAATGAGATACCAGGTTATCTCCACTACTGGGCTGCCACATAAATTTTGAGTAATCATTTATCATTGAACACAGAATGCCATTTAAAAAATCATAAACAGGAAACAAGACTCAAATTCCTTTAAAAATTAGCAAATTATAATATATACACCATCACCCCCCAAAATCTTGATCCAATGAAACAGTTCATACAAAATCATTCAAGCAATTTTCCTCACAGAAGCTGAGTTTAAAAAAAAACAAATCTGAGGTTTATGTGCTGTAATTTATAGAAGATATATTGGATATTTTCCTCTTCTTTTTTTTTCTTTACACAAAAAGCAAGTAACTGACTCCTACCCCCCAAGACAAATTAATTAAGAATTCTTTCATGTTATTCTTGAAATCTTTACAATAGAACTGGCTTTATAAACAACACAAGTAACCACACAAATAACTTAGCAGAACTTGGTTTAAAATAGCAGCAAGTATTTTAAAGAGTGCTTGAGAGATGTAATGTTTTCTCAGTGGATATTTTTTTCCAGATAAAACAGTCAAAATGTGATTAAAAGCTACTTCTTTACAACAGTCATACAAGGCTTCTACTCTGCTGACACCTAAACAACAAAATTTTTATGTCAACTGAGTACATTTTCTTAAAAACTGAAATGCTAGAGGTTAATTGGAGAACATGTGCTTTTGCAGGAAGTTCTTAAGGAAAAAGAAACAAGTAATCCCTGCTTACTGGTCTGAATCCTGGCAGAGCTCTTCATTCTCTGAAAAGTTCACTGACACTTACAAAACTGCTGACTTTACAGTTAATACAGAAAAACAGAGTACGACCCTGAACATTTACACCAAAATTAGGTATGTACACTCAATGCACTCTAGTAACACAAGAACTGGAACAGTACCCCAGTCACGTAACCCATTTCATATCAAGTGTAATGAATGCTTATACACTGAAGCTTTGAAATGATCCAGCTACACAAAGTCTTTTCCTCAGCAACCTTGTGCCAAGACTGCTGACACACTCCAGCAAGTGTCAGTACATGCTGCCAAAACAATACAAGAAACAGTCTAGCACTGAAAGCACAATGGGCAAATCCAACCTGAAACTGGAGAGCATCTCCCATGTAACTATCAATGGGAGTGCATTCCAAGTTCCCTCTAAATATTCCCCTAGTTCTACTTCCCCCATTCCCTACATACCAGATTAATTCCAGAAATTATTTATTTTTTTTTATATGCATACTATTTTAATATCTAAATACAAAACTCAACTGCCATAGTTCATTGCAATTCTTGCAATATTTAGCATCCACTTTAAGACCACAGCTATAAGAATCATTGTTACATGAAAATCCAGCTAACATATAAACAAAAAAGAAGACAGAAGCAGTCTTTAAAAATGCATGTCCCATTTCCTTCTGCTTGTGTTCTCTCTCTTTTTATAGAATAGATGAATGACTCATAATCCTATGCATTATAAGAAAATTGTTTTAAAATGCACATTCTAAAAGCCCCAAATCAGAAGGCTGGTTTTATACATCTCTAAGAATCTCATAATTTTAGCTAAATTTCTAATTTCTGAACAGCTAAATATATTTATGTTGAACTGTATCTTGATCAAGTTTGCACTTCATTTATTCCCTTCCCTTTTTCTTGGTTTTTATATGATACATTCATCATCATTCCAATCAGATTATCTTGCTAACAGTAAGAAATTTGCATAAAAATATAGTAAAAATAGCTTTGACAACTATTTGTCCTATTCTGTTTAAGAATCTTAATTCTATTGTATCTTATTGAATGTTACAGATAACAGAATTTCTGCTTTATTTTCGGGCTTAGTACTAACAATTAACTCCATAACCTTTCATGAAGGCACATGGGATTTTGTGTACAGAGACTGGAATGGTATTATAATATCCAGAATAGCCATTCAATAAGGGAAGCAAACATTTTCAGTCTGCTATTTATCCTGTAAACTCAGCACTGGAAACACAGAACACAAACTGGAGATCATGGAAGTGTATCCAGCAGCAGATGCCTGACTGAAGCGAAGGGCAGCACCTGCAAGAACAAGCATTGCCAAGGATGCCACAGAGCCCATCAATCACTCACAGCACCATTACAAGTCACTTCTCTGCATCCCTTTCTCCAACATACACAGATGAATCTGACATTAATCACCCTGGCTACTAGCAAGCAATCAATTACTGTGGTAAATGCAACTTCAGACCTCACACATCAAAACAAGGTCACCAAGAGGTAGCAGAGAGCCTGGAAAATATTAACATACTCAAACACTGCAACACTCCCAATCTACTCATGTTTTCCTGTATGAAATATTATTACCCTTCACCTTGCAATCAACCCAATCCATTTGGGTTGAAGTGTCTTGAGTATATATTACCTAGTTTCTGAATTGCTCATCTCCTACAGGGAGGTCACAGACTAATCCTCAGGAACAGCGGAAAGCTTACAGTATTAAACAATAAAACACAATAATAGTAATTTGAAAAAGGAAAAAATAAACCACAACATACAAGACTATGCAAAAATACACCTTTAATTCTGTTCATGCAAGTGAAAAGGCTAACCAGGCCCAATTTCACTTGCAATGCTCTAGAAGGAGTAGCAAAGTAGAAAAAATTTAGCTACAAATAGATTCCATTACATCAGTCTTGGGGTGGTCAGACACTCCAAGCTTCCCATGGCTGACCATCAAGGGAAGGTCAACAAGATGTAGCAGAAGATTTGGGAAGTGCAAAGTTTTTTCATACAGAAGAACATGCCCATCCCAGCATCTGAAGAAATCCCCTGCTACTGTAAGTCTGAGGAACCCATTCTCCCAACTAAATCTCACTAGAAGGCGTATGTGCATGCTTTTGATTTAGTCTCAGCTTTCCAATTGATCATTACATTTGTAGCTATGTAACAGCAGCAAGTGTAAATGAAAAAACAATCAGAAAGAGGACTCTAACATCTGACAAGTACCAGTAGACCCCTGCTTTTCAGTAAAGGGCAAATAAGGCTTCTTCTAGGGTACAGGTGGAAGCCCAGCAGAGACTGTTCTCTTCTTCAGTATTGTTATTAATTTAAATTTTAAGTGACGGGGACCAATAATTCAGAATGACAGATTAAACAACTATTTCACAATTACACTGGAATGTCTGGTATAAGGAGTTTGCAGAAGTCCAGGACAGTTACAGGAATTTTTATCCCTGGAGACTGCATGGCTATACATTGTAAACCACCCAAGGCACCTGGCACATCTCTCCTACAGCAGCACAGTGTGAATAAATATTGGATCCTGTCAGTCACCACACAGGCTGCTGCACCTTCCCTGCTTGCTCTCAACCCAGCCTGGCTTTTCTCTTCTCTGCTTCTGATATTATCAAGCATAACCAAAACATTTTTAGAGATTAACTGCCTTCACTGGTATGACTGAAAGAATCCTGATTTAAAAAAAAATCCAAAGCACTCTTGATCAAAAGCCTTATTTTCAGTGTTCTTAAGGGTATAGGACTATATAGCTGTGGTCTTTAAAAACTAATTTATTAAAACAAGTAGTATATGTACCCTACCATTAGACAAAATTCCCAATGTAAAAGGGAATACTTACATAAAAAAGCACTACAAATGTCAAGAAATGAGCAAAGTGTGGATGCCCATTTTCCTAGTTTAATTCCTAGATTAAACCAGGAAGATATTCCTGCTAGGAACATTCCAAGATGTCTCAGGCATACTGAGACTAAAATCTTGAAAATTGAGAGACATAAGCAATTCTCAATGATCTAATAAAAGGACAACAGAAAACAGATTAATCACCTTCAACAGAAAAAGAGCTGATTTGTCAAGAAGCTGGGTTGTACATGAGATATCATCCCCTTGGATTCCCTCTTCTGCTCCTTCTCCCTGCTGCTTTGTTTCCATAAGGTCCTTTTCCACCTCTTTCAGCAGCATGTGCAAAATAATCGAATAGGCTCATCTTTCTATATGCACTTGGACTTTTTAGGAAGTCTACCACAATAGCTTCCACTCCTCTCTACACCAGCACTATAAAGCTTCACCTCGCAGATGAAGAAACAGGGCAGGCCATCTACTATTTCTTCAATAGATATTGTTGGATAGATATTATTTTACAATTAGATGTTGATTTACAGCCCAAAACTAAGCCAGTTTTTTAAAGTTTCTTATTTATTATTGGAACACATGAAGATCTGGCCCCAAGATCTCTTGGTTTTCAGTGTCTAACCTGAACAATTTGACTTTTTTGTGGTCACTGTGCAGCAAAAATGCAGGTATGGGGCTCTTGCTAGTATCATTAGTTAAGCATAAACCCTTCGCCTTTTCCAAGCTAGAAAATTACTAAAAATTACATTTTGCCAGATCCCCTTATATTCTCCCTGAATAAACTGTGGACAACCTTCTTCTTTCTGTACCATCCTTTCTCTGTACCCATTCTGATCAAGAACTCACCACATCCCCTTGTCCACCCTTACATCAGCACCTACAACCTTTCCTTGACATGCCTCAGTGAGCACTCCAGGCTTTATCCATAACAGGAGGGGAAAAGCACAGGTCTTAACATCCAGTAGGAAAAAAAAAAGAAATCAACAAAAAAGAAGAGTGGAAAAATACTAGGGGTATTAAAGCACATTCCCTGTTACCAAGAAAACAGGGCTACAGACAATTAGTAGAGGTATAGGCATGTTTCCTATTATCTGCCAGAGCAGATCACCAAAATCCTTTTCCAATTTCCAGTCATCCACAGAGCAGCCAAGATAGATAGAACTGAGTCTCTGGTGGGTCTTAACAGTGATGAGAACAGCAACAAGGCAATGCTGGAGGTAGCAAAGATTCATTAGTACCAGGATAGACTTAATTGTCCCAAAACTGAAGTCACTACCACAGGATACAGTTTCTCATAGCATTAAACTGAACATAGCTGTTGCTACTAAAAAGAGGTCCCACCCTCCTCCCTCCAAACTGCCTGACCGTGGGTTTCCATTGTTTCTCTCACCAGATCTAAACTATCAGGCACGTGATAAGTCAGATCAATAAGCTGATCCAAAAGAAAAAAACTGTCACTCAACTCACTTTTTCAGATAGGTTTTAGAAACTTTGACAGTAGGATTCCATAAATAAAAAATAAAATTATACACATTTCACTTACATGAAGTTATTAACAAATATATAACAATGTTATTTTCAAGAAGACACATGAAAGAAAATATTCTGTTACTTCATCTTTACTTTGTCTTTCTAAAAATGATTGCTAAACAATATGGAGATGACTGCTTAATTGTCTTATGTTGATAATATACTATCAAGCCTTAATTAATAAATTAATTAATAAGTTTTACCATCAAGCCTTAATATTGAATTTCAAATCACCATGATGAGAGCTACTTGTATTAATACACCACGCAAAGCATTTAGCACACTTTTCATTTTACCTGTAACAAGGTCTGCAGTTGCTACTTTCAGTCCTAATCTGTTTGAGCATAACAAACAAAAAAAAACCTACTATAATTATTGCCTAAATTAATTAGTGAGCTTGCAAGTTATGCAAACATTAGCTTCTCCTACTCCATTCCATGAATGCAAATAAAAAGTATAGGGTAGGAAGTCTGTCTGGCAGATTTAAGGAGTTCTGGTTAGTCATTTAATTTAAGCCCATGCTTTCCAAACAGGAATAGGATGCCAAGGCACTATTTGCAGGTTAAAACAATGGAAGTACTAAAGATGTCACTGCCACAACCAGGCACATCTGCCACTTGTTACAGGACAATATTAAAATGCTTAATTAGGAATAGAAAGACAAAGTCAGTGTGACAACACTATGCACAGACTTCATACCATCCTATAGCACAAGAATAGATGCAAAAATGAAGTTTATTCAGAGGAGAGTTTAAAACTTAAAATAAATGTTGTGAGCTTTTAAAACCTGGAGTTTAAGCTAGACAGATTTCTCCTCCAGCCCCACTCCTCAAAATGAATGCAGTTTCACCATGGGAAACAAAACAGACCAAAAGAAACCACAAAGCACCATTAAAAAGCTGGTGTTTCTTTCCACTATCTCTATCTCACCATGATAAGCGTGGTTACAGTTTTGGAATCACAATAAACTTACAAGGATTTACTTCAGAAATGAAATAATTTTTGAAAAGTGACAAACTTCTTTACACTAGATACTGAATTACTGTCTTAAATTAAAAAAAATACTGAGCATAAAAATATTTCAGGTTTTGCTTTTGTCATATTCACTTTGCAAAACAAAATACCTTTTAAAAGGGATCAACTGATATAAACACAATCCAAAGGACATGCATAATTGCACTTTAAAATTATTTTAAAATAGCGGTTTTATTTTTCTAGCTGTAGCAAACTTTCCCTTCTCTCAAAGTTACCAATATTCTAAAAAAAAAAAAAAAACCAACCCAAAAACCAAAGAAAAACAAGGAAAAAAAACAACCAAGCAACAAAAAAACCTACAATGTTTTATGTTTTTAAGATATGTATAGAATATATGCATGTTGACCCAACAGCTTACTTAGTTTTTGAACACATTCACTCACATACATTCCACCAAGTTCTGAAGGACAGAAAAATGACATGTAAGGCCAATTTTCAAATTACCTAAAAATATACTAACTTATTAAATACTGCATCATCCTTCAGAACAGATAAGAATCCCAAGAACAATAATGCTGCATGCCATAATATACAAAAAACTCTGACCTTTGATTGCTCAGACACATTTGTTCTGATACTTCCAAAGTCCTAAGAGGCCTTGGTCTACTTATCATTAACCATCAAACTGCACGTTAAAAATGTTAATGTTCATTACATAGGTTTAGACTTCCCTAATGTAATTCAACCCTACTGCTTTTAAATTATGTAATATTTCTCTGAAATGAGGTATTACAGTAACACAAACATGCAGACAGGTATATGATCTATTTTGATTTCCAAAGGACCTTCCAAAAGTTCAACCTTCTGAAATTGAACTTACAGTTTGATAGTGATGCTAGTGTTGTCCTTTCAGAAAATACTTATAATGGCAATACTCTTGGACTTTTTTTTCCCTTGAGAAAGAAAATCAGTATACATAATTTCTCTCTCAAGTAACAGTGCTTTTTAGTCCCTCAAAGCACAGAGGTTAAAATAAATAAAATCAGTATATGACAGTTTGTCAACAAAAGCACCATTCTAAAGAATAGAGTCTAAAATGTAGAAACCTAATAGGAAAATTATGGTCAATGGAACAAAGCTATCAAGTTACATAATGAAATAGATTCAGTTATAAATACAGCAAACCTTTTACCTGCATTGAGAGAGTAGCCACACAGTCTATATAACCATCATGTTACCTCAAATCTCAGGGACAAAACAATGACATATATTATTTTTAAACTGACTCTTCCATTTCACAATTCCAATCCAGTCTGAAAACAAACTGGTATGGTTTTGAAACTCAAGACATTTTTTTTTTCCCAAGATCTGTTTTTTAAGTACATTAAGTTCAATTTATTGGAATTGCTAGGATGAAGGTAAGAGAGAGTCATTACTTTTAGGAAATACTTTGACAACTGAATATTTGGCATAATCAACATGTTCTCATTTCTAATCATTGGTAAAAAGATTGTGTGGAAAGGTGATTTTCCACACAAGCTTTTGATGTAACAATTAGGAATTTAAGCAAAATGAAGTCAAATGACTATTCAAACTGAAGTCAAAGAATTACATGCTCAGAAAATCCAAACAGTTTTATGTGCAAAAATATACACTGAGGTCAAACAACTTTTCACTACAATGTACAACCCCAAGAGACACAGACACACAGAGACACAGAGTCCAGGTTATCCATAATGGCAGTCACCATCATATATTAAGTGTAGCAGCTTTATGAGAAGTTTCTTTTCCTAATGACAATTTCCTGATAGAGCCAAGTTAACATCACTGAAGTACTTTTGATGAACTCCTTCTGTTTAGTATAATCTACTAAGCATATAGCAAATTCTTCATCCTTCCTATGCCAAATGAGATTTCTACTTACTCTTCCAAACCAGACTGATTGCATCAAGCTGCTTTAAAACAGTATTTACAATTAATTCTGTTCAGGTCCTTTTAAAAACATTGTTTTGCAGAAATGAAGGTCTGAAATAACCTGAATCTTCTAGTTTAGATTTTGCCAAAATAAGCTGCCTCAAGACAATCAAAGAAATAACATTTCAGAAAACTACATCACACCTCAAAACTCAATGACTTGTCAGAGAGCAGAGGAAAAAAAGAGGTATTTTAAAAGCAGCTGTGATAACTGAAGGCCTTATTTCAGTGTGGAACTATAGAGAGAAACAAAGATGATACCAGCAAATCGTCTGAAAATAAGAAAAAATAGACATTGATCTGACATGAAGAAATTCTTTTTAGCACTTTAAAACCAGTAATCTGTGTAACCCTACACACATGAAGCAAAGCACACTTCTCAGGAATTCAGAAAGATTCTCTACAGCAGTCAGACTCCTCTTTCTCCTGTCATTTTCCCAGCATGGCCAGACTGACACACCAAAGAGAAGAAGGAACAATAGTCCAATCTGACTTCAGGCACTGTGTTTTACTGAAGTTGCAGCTGCTTGAAGCCTGTTGAAATAAATGAGAACTATCCTGTCCTTCCCACAACTGATGCAGGAAAAAGTATTAACATTGGATTTTAATTAATTCTAGGAACACTGGAGTCCAAATTTATCTGACCACAGCCAGCATGAATTTCAGTTTTAGTTATAATGCAGTCTGTAACAGCAGTATTAGATACTATGGGCCCTAAACACACAGAAGAAAACGCGTATTAGTTATTTGGTTTAGAGAAAGAGGGCATTGACAGGGAGAAACAAAAAGAAAGAATAACTGCTTCTGTATCCACTAATGACAACAGTTTTCTAGGTGATTAAGGAGGTTCTTCAATGATGTATTTTTATCTCCTCCTTGAGTCTCCATGTCAACAGTTAACCTCCTACAGAATCTAGTAAACTGCCCTGACACATAACTACATCTTATTTAGGTTATTGGCCTTATTTCAATTCCCAGACAAGATTATTCTAACTGTGCTTATTTAAGAAAAAAATCCTGTACTTGCAATAAGCAAAAATTAGGTACTTTAAAATAATACCTTCAAATCAAAGGGTTTAAAGGTAGAACTAACACTCTTGTCTGAATTCAAGACAACAAAAAACCAACCACAGTGCAAATATTCAACCACTTAAAACAGCCTCCATATCCATCTTAAAAGAGACATTTTAACTGAGCACCTCTATGTGGCTGTATTTTACCAAAGAACAAACTACTACCCAAAACTGCTACCATTATTTCCCCAGTAAAAACAAGGAAGAAATATCCTATGCTCTACAGAGATAACAAAAAGGTGGAAAAGGGAAATCAATATACAAGTTAATTAAATGTTCACTTATTCAGAAACAAATTAAAGGTGCTTATTACATGTCCCTAATTATGTATGTGTGTATATATATATACACACACATATTACGGAATCACCATCTCTTAGTGTTCAAAAAACATGTGGCTGTGGCGCTTGAGGACATGGATGAGTGGGACACATGACAGTGGGAATTTAATGGTTAGACTCAAATGATCTTAGGAATTCTTTTCTGACCTTAACAATTCAATGATATACAGTCTACACTTGTTTGCCTGCCTCAACTTTTAGATTCTTAGTTTTTTGTCCTAATCTTCTTCAGCTCCAACTTGCGCACAGACTCCTGTCAATTCTCACTAGCCATCTCAATTAAATACTGCATACTATAAGGTTTTAAGATCTACTAGCCCCCCAACCAAGTCTTTTGACTTAATAAACAGGAATTTTAGTTCCACTTCCAGTGTACTTTCCTATCATTTAGAGCAAGGGCCTTTTATGCACAGAAGAGATATTAGTTACTTATTTCAAAGAGAGAGGGCATTGGAAGGAAAAGAAAAAAAGACAGAAATTAACAGAATTATAGAAACACACCCCATGAAGAGAAACCGAGGCTCAATCCAAAATGACAAACAAATCTTTGGAAGCAATTACATGACACAGTTTGCACTAATTCAATGGCTTGCAGCTGGTGGAACAGGCAGGTTACCCACTCCCTTCCAAGAAAGCACTCCAATTCCCCTTCCCTGCAATGGCCCTGACACTTGCCTGGTTACAAGGCAACCTGGTTTTGTTCACTAATCTGACAGAAATTAACCTAGCCAGTCTTTTGCCTGTTTATCAAGTCACAGGCAATCCATGAGAGAGGGAAGAGGACTATGTAGCCCAGAGAGAAGGATATGGGAAGTAGGACTGCTCCTCCCAGCAGTGGAAGTCGCTAGACCTGGCCAGGCCTACTGTTGGGACTCCATTATTCACTAAGACTCAAAACTACTGTGGCCTAACAGATACATTGCCAATAGCTTACCAATAAGCTTGCAGGGAACATCCCTGCCTACACCTGAAAAACCTCCTCAACTTTAACTCATACACCCTTGCACAACATCAAGAGAGGCATGACTGAGTCCAAGAGACACATGCACTGGCAGTAGATGTCATATGTGAACCAAGGTTTTCTTAGCACAGCATTAAGATGGTCTTAGTCTGGCTTCTTTTAGGCATCCCATTCCTTCTCTGATGAAGTGTCTAATCTGTTCCTTAAGACCAATTATCTGTAGCTCCAGCTACAGGTGTAGCTAAGGCAAGTACCCAGCAGGTATAGGACATTATGCCACTACCAATAAATTATTTGCCTACAAAACACTTTTTCCAGCAATGCACTGAAGTATAACAGGAACTACAGAACAAGTAATCCAAACAGTTTGGAAGCTACATTTCGAAACCACATCAAACACGGTTTTCTGTAAAGCAGGAGAGGATCAAAAGGACAAACCTTCTGCTAAATTCCTACCTTCTAGTTTGAGAGACACAAGGACCACTCTGAAGTGGGAAGATACCTGTGTTTTTTAGAGACTGATCAAAACAAAATCTCACTAATGGTTCTTGCATACTCATTGACTTGCATACTCTCAGCAGTTTCTAAATTCCATAATTACCTACATCAAAGTCTCACAAAAAACCCATTTATTGTATCATTTTTATGTAACAAGTGTCGCTAATATTAGTTCAACCACCTCTTTCAGGCAATCTACACTCTAAGCATTTTTTAATACACTTGGGAATTTTTTGGTATGTCTTGAGCAGCTCCATCTCCTTTTCAACAGCTAGAAAGTGTTGACTGTTCCTCATCTACAAAGTGCACGGACTGCAGACTCCTACAGAAAGAGTACAAGCTGGTTATTCTGGTTGTCTAATAAAGATGAGTTGTTTAGAAAGATCATGTTGCCTAATAAAGATGAGCTGTTTAAAAAGATTGTGAAGCCTGACAAGTACTATCAGCACTGTTATTTTATGCAATACACAGTCTGCAAAGCTTACGACATCTGAGTAACACTGGCAGTAGACACCATCAGATCTGTCTTGTTCTCTAAGTATCTCAAGTGATAAAAAAAGACTTGGAGGTGAACAACAAACCCACAATGATTTCCTGGCCTAAGGGGATTGATTAGGACACTAATGATTGTTTTTAAATTGCGCCACTTCAATTGAAAAATTATGTCAGGAATTATTTGAAAATAGAACATTTTGCTAACAACATCAGGAGGTACATTCTTCTGTCTCCCACATTCTAGCACCAGTAACCAGTATTAGCACGACCTTCCATTGCTGCAAATCCCTTATTCTTGAGTTACCGTGTGTCTGTTTGCCTCCTTTACAGACTGCAGAAACAGCAAACTTGGCTTCAGCCTGCTTTACACATGTTTAAATTGGCTCCTGACACCAAAAACTCTTTACCACCTAAATGGGATAAAATTTTCTTACCCAGATTGGTTTTAGAGACCTCCTGGAGCCCTCTACTAAGTAACTTAACACTCACAGCAGCATTGAGAGACTACAGCTGTACCTGAAATAAAGTTTCTTTTGCCTTCAAAATTCAACTCCTTAAATACTTCTCATTTAAGAAAAATAAAAATGAAAAAAATCAAGGACATTTTTCAACTCATCCTCTCAACTGAGTAATTCTTCCTCCAGCCTGCAGTATTTTTTCAGACATTGCTAGAAACTTTTTAGCAAGCTTTTTATTAAGCTGAATAATTTCTGCATCTTCTAATCACAACACAAAAAATTGCATGATGGTTCCTATGGCTTTGAAATACCTTACTTGTATAAGGCAAACAGATTTGCAATCAATTGCAAGTAGAGACAGATGCTTCATTTCTGAAGAAATCTGAGAGCAAACTGGCTCATCTCAAGCTCACCATGCTCGTTTCAAAAGCAGATGGAGTATCTGATTACATTAACTTCTATTTAAGCTATGATACAAGCAAACTGTTTCAGATACACAGATAATGAGTCTAAATATCAGATGTTACATTGGCTGGCTGGCAGAGCAGTAAGTAGAAAAAACTCCTTCAATCAACTAGATAATGCCTATAATTTAGAGAACTTTATTGGATTCTCAGCTGCTTACAGAGGTCCAGAGGGGCATGCTGGTCAAAACCGCACCCATGCAGTCCATAACATATCAAGAAGTTACTTTTACACATTATTCTAGCTACAGAAATATAACTGTTCAATCCTCTTCAGATGGAATTAATGAAGCACAGTAATTTCCAGACCATGTGGAAACTTCAAATAGTAAAGAACAAAGCTAAAAAGAGTTTGGGGGTTGAGTTACATCAGCACTGAATTCTATCTGCATCCATTATTTTTATTCTGGATATAATTGGACATACTGATTTTAATCTAAAATTCTTATGAGTTAAGATCCAGCTTACAAAAACCATTTTTGCTCTATCATATGCTATTTAGAGTAATCTGAAGTGTTTGCAAAAGCACAAATCCACATGTTTTAATCTAAACTTGACACACGCTTTTAGAGGTAACTTTGACTTCACAGTCTGTGCTACTCAGCTTCAGTGCTTTTATATGGGAAAAAAGATGATGATTTTATCCATATATTAGTGCATGTGTAGCATGCATATATCTATACCTTAAAATACCTTTTCTTTATAGTGGGCAAAATTCCCATGGCTCCAACAAGAATGTTCAAAGAAATGCACGGGGGAAAATATGAAGCAGAAGGCCAACTGCAAAAGGTCCCCTGGAGATGCATACTGATTTACCATTCTGTAAAAATTATGGGAGACATTATGGTTCACTTATTGTGAAAAACACATAATTAATTCTTTAGGAGAAAATTTCTGACCTTACCAATATGTGTAAACATCAATGTGTGAAAATTGCCCTGATGGAAGGGGAAAGGTAACAGACAGGACAAATGCGAATGGCCACAGATGAAAGCATATGAAATCCATCTAAACAGCAGGGAAAAAAAAAATGAAATTGCAAGAACATTCATTGCAAGAATGAAGAAATCATTCATCTATTTATGGACATTAGGTCAATATCCAGTTAAAGATGCTGATCCCTAAAGCCTACTTAAACTCAGAAGAAAGCTAACCTCAGAAGTACCTATACTCGGCTAGCACCTCACCACTTCACCCAAAAATTCCAGAAGCCACCCCTGTTGTGTTCACCCTGTGCTCCCACCCAGCATGTGCCATGCTCCCTGGTGTCTAAGCCAAACTGCCAAAGTGTTATGAAGGGAGAAGTTCCTTTGGTTTTCCAACCAAGATGTGTTTATTCAGGTTATTAGAGTTCAAGCCCACAAATCTCAGGGGAATGTTCACCTCCAGCTCACTTTTTATGTAAAGATACTCTTTATCTCCCCCACTTAGGACCTCTTACTCTACAGAAAAGTATCCAAGAATTATGGGCCCTGAACAGAATGTAACATGACCCAAGCACAAGGGTCTGGTTAAAACCCACAGACACTGACAAGAATATCTTAAGTTCTGGTCCCTGTTCCTGACATTAGTGAATAAAGAGATAAAGAGAGCATGATTTGCAGCACAACATTTTCCAAGTCTTAAGACATACTAATGCTTTTTTTAAGTCTTCAGATTTAATAGCGCTTCCTACAGAAATACAGTAGTCTATCTTTTGGACTACGAATGCACCCGTTTTCCTTTTAAAAAAGGCAGAAATGTCCATTTCTCCAAATATTTCAGAAACTGGAAGGGACTTGAAATTTGCCAAAGACATGCCACATGCCTGCCAGGCTTTTTGGAGTATAAGTAACACTTAACAGGTGTTGCTTTTCTGGCTTCAAAGTGATAATGATGTTTTGCTTTTCTTTACAACCTCCACTAACATAATCTGAAAGTGCCAAAGAGGTTCTTCTCCGATAATTAGCAAAAAGTAGTAAATACTTGACAGAAGTGTTTCCTAGATAAAGATTTAGAGGTCAATGATCTCTTTAATGAGTTTGACATATCCCTGAATGTGAACTATTAAGCTATTTTCTTACAATTACAGAAGAAAAAAGTTTATTTATCAGTTTGTTTATATTACATAGCACTGGCTATGAAACTAACTGAAACTAAAAATAGTAAAAAAAAAAAAAAAAAATTTCCACAACCTTACAATGTAATTTGTAGTACCTCAATTTAAATACACCCAGAGTCAGCTTTTTTTACAAAGACATCTTTTCTTCTTTAGCAATTGAAGACATAGAGTTACATAAGACAACCTCAAACTATGTATTTATCTTCAGAAAATGCAGTAATTAAAACCGGACTTGGTGCAGCCTATTCAGGCTAGATTCCATTCAGAGACAGACACTGAAAGTTACATTTTAAATTTGAATTAATGTTGATCATCACTCCTTATGTTCTGCACACCATAAAGTAGTTTCCATCCAATCAAAAACTCAACCATGCATTTGTATCAGATAGTTTCACCAAACCCACTGGCTGCTTTAGAACACATCACTTCAGAGTGACTGGTCACTGCAGCAAACATTTTAGCACAGAGGCTTTTGTCAGTCATAAATTAATGTTCACATTTAGAACTTCAAACTCTTGCAGTACAAGTCAATATTCTCCAGGTATTCCGTTTTGAAAAGTTTCCTTCACATTGTCTTTACTCTCCTGATCTCTCTCCATCCAGCTTTTCACCTACAAGACTCCTCTCTACAAGGCTGCTTACTCCCTTTGTAGATACTCCATGTGAACCGAAAAATCTTCTGATCTCAGTTCCAATTTTTCAGACACCTGAAAACCATAAGTTCCATTCAATTATTTTGTGTCTGATACAGTTTTGAAACAGAATTATCTACTTTACTTCCATCCTCTTGGCACAGTCAGTATGTTTCTAACAATGATAATTCAGAGATTTACAGTTTTTCTTCTAAACACATGGCAAGCATATTAAGGGATAGAGCACATTTCCTAACAAAAACTTGTTCCAAAATATTGTGGTGCACAAGCTTCATAGAAAGCTGATGGATTTCTCATGGTCTCAGGGCAATGCATATGTTCACACTAGAAAGATGCTTGTCCAGCTTCTTCAGGTTGGCTTAAGAAACAGAATTTTATTTTACTAGGTTAAGCAACACATTTATATAAAACATTTATCTGCTACTTCTATCTCCAAATTCCCTATTAGAGGTATGAGAAGAAAATAAAAAGGAAAAAAATACACCACCCCCAAAAAATAGAATATTCAAAGTATTTAATAACATGCCATGAAAATCATATCAGAGTTTACTACTGTTGCCCTGGAATGGACTGGAAAACTGCAAATAGAGACTTTACTGCTCTGTGGTCCACTAACAACACCCTGGGAATTTTCTGTGTACCATGCATTGAGAACTGCCATCACACACTGCAGGGACGCATTCACTCGCCTTCTCAGCACAGGTGTTTCAAAAGCATTAAGGAATGCACTGCAGCTCACTCTTAATCACACGGTATAAATGTACTCCTGCCTGTTTCATGTGAGTTTAGTCCAGACAAACAAGATGTCTGCTCAGCATCATTTCACTGGTCATAATGAAAGGCCACAGCTTTTTTTTTCCCCCCATGTTTTACCACTTGTTCATGATATTGGCTCATTTCCTTGTCCCAGTCCCCACATAGCATCACTGTTTCAGACATCAAAGAAAAAAAGGAGAATTGGACACAGAGCAACCCTATGAAAAACAAAGATCCAGCCAACTAGACGCAAGCACTGACATCCATATGCTGGAGGGACTAAAAAAGGCACAACAACACTGATGTGCAATAAGCAAACATGATTGTAGAGAAATGTCAGATCTCTTCCCTAATGTAAGGAACTACCTGCAGGAAATGACCACTTATATCCATCCAAGGCATCTTCATAGGAAGCAAGTAACAGCACCTGACACAGAGAGGCTGAACACTGGTACCAGTGATATTTTCCTTTCACTAATGTAAAAGATTTTGTTCCTTCTTACAGGGTTAGATCTATTCAGTATCAGAACCAATCAGGAGTAGAAAGGTTTATTCTTCTCTAAAGTGAGGGTTTGTGTTCTTTTCATTAGACAATAACTTTATTTCCACAGCCAAATAAGGACCAGGAAATAGAATGCTCAGTATATTCTCAGTGGTGATGCTAGTTGAGTCATCAATTCCAAAAACTGAAGGGAAATTAGAATCTGCCGTCACTGGTAAAATATAAAAGTCAGGAGGTAACATTTGCAGCAGGTCTTCAGAGCTGCACCTTTGCTTCAGCAATTTCTGATCTACTCAAATGATCCACTCGTAACCCTAGTTAATACCTAAATCCTTCAGTTTCATGATGCTTCAAGCACAAGGCAGCTGACCATGCTGAAAGTGTAAGGTACAGCCAAGGCATCTGCTTTCACTCAGTTCTAAAATACTAAATAAGCACTTCTCAGCAAGGACATCAGGCCAATCACTCAATACTACAGCTGTCCCACTCGTTCTCAGCAAGAATAAGAACAGCATTCTGAACTACTTCTGTGATACTCATTCCATCAGGGAGGCACATTTTACTGCAGTGTCAGGAGATGCGAAGGGATGCCCCGAGATGTCCTAGCTGTTCACACAGGAGAGCACAGCATCAGAGGCAGCAAGTTGCTGCTCACCTTTGCCTCACGCTGATGTGTCCTCTAGGCAAATACTGTGGTCAGAACGTAGCTTGAAATTTAAGAGACTACATGTGCACGCCAGTTTTCCTGGCATGATTTTGGTCCTCTGTTAGATAAGAAATACAAGCACAGAGCAATACCTAGGACAGAGCAGGCTTGAGGCTGTGATATGCCAACACAGCACACTCCCATGAAATCAGGGTTAACACTAGCTGAGGGGGCAGACTGTAAATACTTCCCTGAGCACAGTGCCCCGCTAGCACAGCTACCTTGCTTTCGGTACTGTCCCTAGGCTGCTCCGTGCAGCTCTCTGCACCTAGAGATGTGCCCAGCAGTACTCCAAAAGCCCTGCCTTGACTTGCAACACCTCATTTCTCTTGTTCTGCTTGCTCTTAACACCAAGTTTGGCAAGTCAACAGCATGATGTAATCCTTTAGTGAAAAGATCCAAATACTCCTGTATTGAAACAAAAATAAAAATCAGTATGTTGAGCAAAACAACCAGAGGTTTTACAAGTACTGCTGGGTAATAAGGCTTAGCAGTTTATTTGACTGGTCTTCATTTATCTGATCTGGACTTCGTTTATTGGCAAACATCAATATTCCAAAAGAAAAATGTCACTCTCTTTAGAAAATACTGCCTGATAAGTGGCAAGATTGACAGAACAGAGCGATCACATATCTTCAATATCAAAGAATCCATTTCTCAGAGAGTCACCTTTCCTTGCACTCATTTTCGTGAAGAGTGCTTCAAGAGCCTTTAAGTGAATAAAGTATTCATGTAAATGGAACAAACACAATTAAATTTACAAAATTAATTTCCCAACCTAGCTACAATGTCAGCTGACAGTTTCAGATGAAAATAAATAGACTTCAGGCCGCAATACATTAAAAATCTAGAACAATCACACTTACTCCAATTGGCTTTTAAAACAGAATAATGTTGGAGGACTTAAAACAAGCTTTCTTGCTTTTGTGGCAAACATCAGCATTTATGCATGCCTGCCTGCAACAATGAACTCAGTATTTTCCAAAAGAAATACCAGTTTTGAAGTCTACTTTAGTTAATGCTGAAGTAATGGAGAAAACAGTATTAAATATTCATTCCATTCAAAAGCAAAATTGACCTGAGGAGGGCTACCAGCCACATAAATCCATATTACCACCACACAGCAGACATCTCAAGACGATTCATACTCCATAGATTGTTAGCTGTGTATTCATGACCTAATGTTATAATACATTAGAAAAGACTGACAAAATGAAAAATAGCTTACCTTTTTAAAAGCTATATATTTCACTAAAATACCTCTCGTATGTTGATAATACAGCAATACTGCTAAATGATTTTTCATACTTGAGCAATGAGACAAAGGTAAAATTTGAGCATGTTCATGGTTTTAAGTATGCGCACTTCACCTATGGAAATCTTTACTGATTACTGACATTGTTTTGAGATAATGGTATTTTATTTTACAGTGACACAGGGAAAGTACAAACAGTTACATGAAGAGTATTAGTTCATCTTCAGCTTGTGCAAGCTGTCACGTGAATGGAATGGAGACACTATTATTGCATGATCTTTCACAAGATGCAGAAACTGCACAGAAACTGCACAGAAACTGCACTGATCATAAAAAAAAATCTGCTAATGAATATGAAAACTATCCACAAAAAAAAATAAAAAATGCTAGAAACCACAAATGAAGAATGAAAACAATTAATGTGATTTTGCCCACTGGCAGTTAACAGAGGGATACTCCACTGTAACGCTTAAGCCATTTTACTGCAAATGTGCTGCTCTAAGAGAACTCATCATTATTAACAGATCAAGATAAGTTTGAAATAAAAAGAATATATTTCATGTTCTGCACTGTAGCACCTAGTAGTTATACAGAGAAATTAGGTGTACGAAGCAGCAGTTTGCCAGCCAGACTCCTGTCACCTCTCTAGTTTTTAGACAGGGAAGTCACAAAACTGAGCCTTCTGAAAACATCTAAATTCCTCAAATCATTTATGTATTAAACATAAAGGGAAAGGAAGATACTGAAGTGCTTCATAAGCATCAATAAATAACATTTTGGAAAATAAAGTCATCATAATTTAACTAGCTAATAAAAAATTCACTGTTAAATTACACATATACTTACAGCGCCTTCATTTGCACAGTCAAGACCAAAACAAAACAATTATACCAAAAACACAGATGAACTATAATATCATAGAAATTTAGAGGTAGTGTTTAAATAACTAAATCTGAACCTCTATCTTTTAACTAACACTGAAAAGGTAATAATTAATTTGTGCTTTAGAAATTAGAACTATTACCGCTAAATAACTGTTTAGAAACTCACCAGAATCTTGTTGTACTCTAACTTAAAAAGCTGAATTGTCTACCATTCAGTTCTCTTACAGATCTTTATTGGACAATATGTTTTTTTCTTATCCTAGTTACTTTATCAGAAGGCATAAGCTAAACCATCTACTATGTTTTATTCCAGAACAAATGAAAAAAAAATTACAAAACTACAGATCTCAAGGAAAGAAGTGTTAACTTTCAAAGTACGTCTACTTTCAATAAAGCCAGTTCTTCAAGAAAGCCCTAAAGAGAAAAACTTGCACACAGTTCTACATGTTATTACACAGTTTCAAAAATTGAAGCAATTTGAATACTTGCAACTCTTCAGTGCTTATTATGGTAGAACACATCTAACTTTAATATATATTAATAAGTCTTCCCACTTCACAGATGGGAACCAAGAGGAAAAAAATGGTTTGTCCAAATGAAGAATATAAAAGGATTGGAAACAGACATCCAGTTTCACAAGTGCTTGTCTAGCATCCTCATTATAACAAGTTTCTTTTCAGTTTAACCAAAACTGTTTCAGCTTTTGTATTGTTAGAAGAGCTTGAAGTCACTTCAAGTTACTTAATTCTTTGGCTGAGGGTACACGGCTCATTGGACTGAAATTGAGACTTCCAACTTAGTTCTGAGGAAAGATGGCTAAGCCAAGGAAAAGTAAGATTAAGCACATTAGCTTTCCCTTGTGGTCTAAAACACTTCTCTAAGATCCACCAAATTGCCACATGAGAGATTTAAAGCTTATACATCACAAGAGCCAGAAAGTCAGCCTGAAAGTTCTCTGGGGCCTGACCAAAGCTCTGTTGACCGGACAAGGACTTGTTGATTCAGTTGAGGTCCCTGAATGTTTCTAACTACAAGGCCTTAATTTCCTCTAAAGAGAAGGTCTGCACCAGAAAACATTTGTAAGCAGTCTCTTTGCAGCCTCTATATTCCCTGACATGACCATCATCATGTCTTGTCCTCAACTCCATGACAGACACGAGAGCTTCGCCTACCCCTGAAAATAGATGATGTTCTGGGGTTGTGCTCCTGCAGCTCCACTGGAAATGTCTTCATTCCCTTGGACCCCACTGGATGAGCAACTGGACCCGGGCACACATGGTGAATCACACATGGTGACTGAGACACAAAAACAAGACTCTGCAAAGCTGGGTGAGCTATCAATCCCAAAGTGGGCAGTGAGGTAAAAAAATAAGCAACTCTTTTCCCACCAGTATCATCTCCAATAACACATTACTTCAAGTGTTTTGCAACACTCTGGGACTCATCATAGCCTTTGATGAGCCCACTCAACTCAGTAACCCAACAAAAAGCTAACCCAGCAAAAGAATGGGTTCTGTCAGTTTTCTGAGCAGAGCTGATTTACCAATCAGGCAAGCACTGAAGCAGCAAAAGAGGAATTATAGTAGCACGCAGCCAGGAGCGGGACAGCTTCTTTCAGCAGCAAAGAGCTGGCAAAGCCCATCGTGCAGAACCTCAAGTATAAAGCTCCCAAACAAAGAACCAATTCAGGAAAAGTAGTCACTATAGCACATGCATTTCCTTCTTTTCTCAAGGAGAAAGCCTGCCTTCAGAGCATAAATCAGTGCGTTCAGACAGACCTGTGCCACAGAACCTAACAGCTGCAAGAGGGAAACCTTGATTTTACATCGAGATCATATTAAGGTGTGGATGAGAAGTTCTGTGTTTCTTCAGAGACCAAACAAAGACACGTTCAAATACATACGATACCAGAAAAAATATGTTCTACATGAACTTCGCTCAGATGTGACTTTAGCACCAAATTCTTCCTCCATGTGAGGAAAAAAGGCCTCAAGGCATCTGTAGTTTAAATTATCATCTTCAAACGGTACACGAATCACCTTTCTTTTCAAATTATGTTATTAAATGTTTTCTAATAATGACAAAGATGTAAAAAACATCAAATACCTAATGGCAAAATACCACCAATGAACTGCTGTAGGAAAGGGCGAAGTTAATTCTTTCAAGACTATACAAAATTAATCCTGAGAGCAAAAGCTATCAATTTAGAAACAATTCCATATAAATGTAATCAATTTGACTTTGCTTTGCAATAGAAGCATGTACATATGTACACTACATACAGATTAGTGCCGTACTTCCCCAATTGCCCTCTAAGCTGCTCAAATTAAATATTTATTTCTGTAAACATAAAAAATTTTCTCCTTGAGGGAAAGACACCAAAGTTGACACCATTATGAAATTTTCAGGTAAACTGCTAATTTTCAACAACAATAAAAAAAGGATGCTTTCCCTTTCTTATACCCCATTGCTCTAACTTTGAAGAGTAAAACATTTCCTTTGTTTAATTAAAAAAAAAAAAAGCAAACACCTTTTTGTTATTTAAAAATACATTAGAAAAGTTGTAGGCATTTCAAAAGACAGAGATCTGTAACTGACATGCACACATTTGACAATTTCTTAACCTATTCATCACTGAGATATGTTAGAAGTTCACTGTATATTTGCTGAGAAACAAAACATCCCCAGAAAAGTGCAACACACAAGACTTCATAGGGGCACCTGCATTTTTAATTCTCATTTTACCTGACTTACTTCTCCACACTCCTTCAAACTAGTACAGTCCCAGTGCAGCTTTACAAAGCTAACCTCCTCAAAAGGCCAATTCTACAGTACTTTACTTCTGAAATATCACAGACAACATTCCACGGTGCAGACAAAAACTGAATTATATGCTTAAACTTCAGTTTTTTCTGACCTGAGATCTAGTCTACAGGAATAAGTCACATCTATGCAACACATATAAATCTAGTTGAGTACATGTATCATGGACAGAAAAAAAGGACAAGAAGTTCAATAGGATTTCTGCAAACTTCACAAACATGTTTCAAGAACAGAGCTGACTGCAAGATCAGTTTTAAAAAGATATGTAACTTAGGCACACATATCACAGCAAAAAAAAAACACAAACAAGATGACAGCATGTTGTTAACCCAATAACTGAGGCAAAGCATCAAAAAACGAAGGAAGGCAGAGACAGCGCAAGAAGTATCCTAGAATGATACATAGAATTTGAAGATAAAACCAAGAAATTAAAGAGGTTTCAAGAGCAACGGAACAGATCCGAGAGAAAGTTGAACACACAGAGCAGCATAAAGGACTCCGCATGCTTCTTTCTGGCTGGAGTATGTTCTAGGCAAGTCAGAAAGAGGGAATCAGCTTAATGTGACATTTTCATTTAAAGCAGATAAAATGATGGGGAAAACACAAAAATTGTCTAAAATATAAATGGATTTGTTCGTCTGAAAGCTTTGAAAGTCTATCACATCTAAAGCTCTGTAGTCTCTGCACACTTGCAAGCCATTCAGGAAGGCGATGAATCCTCAAACAGCGCTCAGGCACCCACGTTATGCTCTTTTGTTCACAAGGGGTAATTACTCCAGACTGTGGCTCGATGTTAGGCCCACTCAGAGAGTAACTGAAACCAACAAAGCAGGTTCACAGCCTTGCCAGGCATGACAAAACATTTGCTTTAACACAAATATTTGCCAAAAGCAATAAAATGCATATTTCATAACAGCAATACATTGATAAGACCAAACCAAAGTACAAATCATTTGAAGACAGAGTGCGAGAAGAGCACACAGAAAAAAAAAAAATCACATAAAAATTTAAAGGGACTAAGTAACAATGTGCCAGAGCAGACTTTGTACATCCTCCACTGTACTGTTCAGGTACTCTCTTGACTATATACAGGAAGGCAGCAAAGAGTCCCTAACCCAATAATATGTGCTAGGTATCATGCTAGCACACCACAGCCTGGGTTTATATGTTTCTTAAGACAGAACACACACCAGTCTCATTCCACAGGCCAGGGGAAAAAAAAAAGGAAAAAAAAAAATCAAGATAACATTAAACTAATAAGTTCACCAGAAATTTAAAGATTTGAGAGTGTGTGTTTTCTTTCACAAGCTATGTAACAGTCTTCAGACACTCTTAAAGCAAGGGGAAAGGCACTCCCAGAGCAGACCACAGCTGGCAGGGGGCAACGCATCTCCCAAAAACCTGCCCCTTAGTCATGAGACCGGGTGAGCACACAACTAAATCCCAAAGCAGCATGGCTGTTGCCAGCTCTTGCTGGCCTGCTTGCTTATTTTCCACTCTTAGGGTTTCAGACTATCAAGGCAGTTCAGTGCTAGCAGGCTTTTTCTGCCCACCACACGACAGAGATCAATCACAGGAACTTGTGTGGAGCTTTTTGCACCTCAAGATCCAAGAAAGTTACCAAGTGGTCTGTCCCACTTTTGGATCAGGCAATGCTTTCCTCCTCATAACAATTTCAGAAATTTAGCTCACCCATACCCCAGCAATACTGACGCATAAGGATGGCATTTAAGTTAAGCCTGCATGGAACCTGCGCATTTGCCAGGACATTCTGAAAGAGCAACCAGACAAATGCAGAAGAAGACTTGGAAGAGAAAGGACCTGTAACCGCACAAATACTTCAGCCAATATCTGCACCTTCATTGCAGGGAGCAACCGAGTTCTGACAAACTTCTATTAAGCTGCTGTAACCCAAAAGAGCTGTTGTGCGTCTCGCTCTAAACAACAGTACTGGCAAGAGTAGTAGCAGTCTAGTCAAAAATATTAATGAGAGGTTGTTTTTAAGGTACAACAAGCCTCGTTTGCCAGTTTTTACGGTTTACAAAGCCCCTTTCACAATTTCTATTACACTGCAGTTCGAGCCGGGAGAAGCCCACGTACAAAGAACAAATCAACCAAGTAAACATCCGAAACGCTGCGAGCCTTCCTTTGGTCCTAAAACGTGGCAACAAAACACCCGTGTGTAACAATTACAGTTAAGTAACACCTAAACACGTAACCTACTTTTGGTGGGCGTTTGTCTCTTGCCGTTTGAGGGCAAGAAACGGGAAAATAAATAAAGGGAAAACAAACCCAAGCAACCGCGACCCTGCGCACGGCCCCCGCTGCCGCGCCGCGGGCGCCGGGCCCAGGGGCAGGGTCGGGGGGCGGCGGTGCGGGCCCTGGCCGGCAGGGGGCGCGGCGCGGGCCGCCGGCGCTGTTGTTGTTGCCGCTCGGGGTATTTAAACGCCGGGCTGTCAATCACGGGCGCCGCGCGCTCCCCGGCGCTCCCCGCACGGCGGGGGCGGCACCGAGCGGCCCCGCAGCCCCGGCCCGGCCGAGCCGCCGCCGCCGCCGCCGCGGGCCCCCAACTTGCTCCTTTGTTTAACTGCCCGTGAATCCCCTCCGCCGCCGCTTCCTCCCGCTCGCAGCGGCGGCCGACGTGCCTTTTATTATTCGCACGCTCGGCTCGCAAAACACACGCGCGGCGGCCGCTCGGGACCGGGCTAGAAACGTCAAAGCGGCGAGGCGCGGGGCGACCCTCTTTCTCCTCCTCGGCCGCCCCCCGAACAAATCGCGGGGGCAGCCCGGAGCTCGCACCCGGCCGGGGACAGCCCCGGTGTCCACACTTCTCCGCCGGGAGACCGCCCTGTCCCGGGAGAGACCCCCCCCCGGGGGTGCGGGAGGACATGCGACGCCTCTGCGGAGTCGGCACAACTTCGGGGTGGCCCCAGCCCCGCCAGCCCCGCATCTGTTGCTCTTTCGTAACCGGCCCCCCGCCGCCTGGCCCGGCCCGTCCGCCCCCTCGCAGCCGCGGACCCATGTGCCCGGGGACGGCCGCCGGCTCCGTCCCCGCCGCGGGGGGAGCCGGACCGGGCGAGCGCCCGCCGTTCCCCCCGTGCCGCCGCCGCGCAGCTATTGTCCCCCCCGGCGGGAGCGGGGAAGGCGACTGCCACCGCCTGTGCCCGGTGCCGCCCGGCGGCTGCCCCGCCACGCCGCCCGGCGCCGGCGCGGCTCGCGGCGCCTTACCTGCCGTGGAACCAGTCCTTGCAGATGTCGCACTCGATCATGAAGCGGCTCACGTCGTAGGGTTCGCGGCACACGCAGTACACGGGGGTCGCAGCGGCGGCCGTCGCTCCGGCCATCTTTAAAGAACTCCCTGACTGAGCCGCCCGCCCGGCTCCGCTCCTCCCCGTCCCGTCCCGTTCCCCCCGCCCCGCTCCCTCCGCCGCGGCCGCGGCGGCGCCGCCAATAACAACAGCGCGCGTGCCGGCCCCGCACGCCGCGCGCGCCCCCCGCCGCCGGCTGGCACGCGCTCGGGCCGGGCGGCACGGGAGCGAGCGGACAACAGCGCGCGGGGGCGCGCGCACGTGCGTCACCCGGCCCCCGTGGAGGCGGGAGGAGGAGGACGGGGACGGCGAGGGGAGGGGGGGCGGGGGGGGAAGCACCGCCCCGCCCGCCCCGCCCGGCGACCGTCCCCGCCGCGCCTGCGCCCCGCGGGACGGCCCGGAGCGGCGCGGACTGAGCGTGCGCGGGCGGGCCGGGATTGGAGGCGGGGAAGGGCGATCTTCCCCCGCGGAGCGCGCGGGGCGGGGCGGGGCGCGCACGTGCCGCCCCTGGCGGGAGGCGGGCCGCGGGGAGGCACGCGCCGGGGCCCGCCCCCGCGGCGTCACGGCGGGCGGGGCGGGGCGGGGCGGGGCGGGGCGGGGCGGGGCGGGGCGGGGCGGGGCGCCGCGAGGACACGGGCGAGGCGGGCCGGGGGCGGCGCCGGCTCCGTGCCCCCGTTATGTAACGAGCGCGGCGGCGGCGGCGCCCGCGGCGCCCGGGCCGGGACCGCCCCCCCGAGCGGCCGGTGCGTCCGCGCTGCCCAGCTGCGCCTTGCGATCGCGTGTTTGTCGCCGAGCGCTCTGCCTACGTGTGTGCCGTGTTCCGGTCCATGTCGTCACCCTTTCTTTCAGGACACAAAAGTAACGCTGATGCTTTCATTATGTGTCATCGAGAACAAAAAAAGTAGAGTTTAAAACAGAGTTGGTTTTTTTCCTTGCAGCCTTTCAAGGACCTATGGCGATTATATTGTGTGAGGGAATGGAGAGCCATGTCCTCCACACTGGATGCACCAATTTAAAAGCAAAACAATAAATATGTCCGTGTGCATGTTACAGTGATCATAACTGTAATAGACACTGCCTACAGCATTATAATTTTACAACCCATGGCCTTAACCACTAGTAGCCACAAAAAAGCAAACGCTGTAGGTTTGGCAGAGGGAAGCTCAGAAGTAAATGTTTCCTTTCCAGACTGTTATTGTGAAGCTTGCTAATGTTAACATTTATATAAGACAAGCAACATGAGATGATGACTTGGCAGCAAAATGGACAGCAAAGAAATGTAAAACAAATCCAGCACACAGGTTCTGTGACTGAATGGAGAATGAGACGGAGAAATAAAGGGGTATCTTCAAAAAATACCAGATTCTCGAACCAAGCCCTGATCTATTTAGAAAGTACACAAGGTTCTGACCTGCAGGACATTGTTTGTGGATGTTTCAATACTCTAGTTTTCCAACACACCTCAGTATTTCAGCAATTCAAAATGGAGCCATAAACGCTCAGTCTTCTAAAAAGCTAATGTAAAATTTATTAGGAGCAAGAAACACCAGTAAGGTGACAAATAACAATTTCAGAGTTTCAGAAAATAATACATACCAAGAGGCTCTGTCATTAAAAATATTGTTTCCCTTTATTAATCTGATTCGAAGACACATGCAGGAAGTTGCTTCTAATGGTAGGGCCTGCAACTCTCACAGAATCAATTACAGATAAGGTAACGACTGCCAAGAGAACTGTTCTAGTTAGAGTTGTTTTTCTGTGTCTGTGCAACAAAATGTTGGTATGTGTAGCCACTCTGGAGTCTGAAAATGTACATTTCCTTACTCCTTAGTTGGATGTTTCTTACATTGTCGGGGGTCAGTCTTATCTGGAAGCTGCAGTTACCAGCTGGAGCAATGTCTTTATCCAAATTGGCCATAAAGATGCAGACGTGCTGTGTATCAGGAAGTGTCTGCAAAGGACAAACCCACTGAACCCCCCTTGGTAAGGCACATGGGAATAGGGTGGCTATTCCTGGGAGCTACGGGGTGAGGCTGCCTGACATGGGGAGGAGACCTGTACGGGCTCAGGGTGAATCCAGCAGTGCCGGGTTGGGTGAGGAAGTTTTCACTGAAAAAGACAACCAACCCATCAGTGAGAGTGCCAAGAATGAGGAAGTGTGGGGACCTGCCCTTCACTGGCTTTGATTATGGAAAAAAAAGTTTGCTTGTTTGTTTGTTTGTTTAAAGAGAGTAGTTGTGATCTTAAGCGCGCAAAGTAATGCTTGCTGTTTAATAAGCACTTTGCCTACTGCCACCAAGCAATGTCGTTTTGCCACTGATTTATTTCAGAACAAGGTGTGTTAGTGATTCAGTCTGCTGCACCTTAATCAGGTGGGGAATACCAACTTCATCTGTTGCAAAAAAAGTGGCATAAACCAGCTCCACCTCCCTCAGTCTGACCTGCTGTCAGCTTTTCTCTTTCCAAGCTTTCTTTCAAACAACACTAGGCTATACTTGAATGTAACACAGCAAAAGTTAGGAAAGCTGAGGATCACACAGCAAAACAATTACAAAACCCCTTTTAATAAGTATTCTTTCCAGAAAGTTGGAGAGATTTTCCACAACTAATCTTACTAAACACAGCTCAGAAACAAAACAAAACAAAAAAAAAAAATGCAATACCTACTTTCAATGTAAATAATTAAATGAAGCAAGGTTAAAGGCCAATCCCAAAAAAATTTCAGAACCAAGCTCAGTATTCACAGCTACATGACAGTATCTGAAGACACTTGAGGCCATAGCACTCTCCATTCTTGTCTCCCAACCAGCAAGACACACCAATGTGAAATATAGTGTGCAGATCACCTTCTAGTAGGCAACATAGAGTTCATATGTTTGGCCTTCATATGCTGAGCTCTGACTGCCAAAAGCAGTCACGGCAGCAATGACAGAGAGCTGGGAAAGGCTGAAGAACCAGCTCTAGAGCAGCTGGTAGCTCTGGAAATCCAAAGGCTGGAGGGAAAAGGCTGGAGACAGTGATGAAGACCAAGTGGAAAGGCAGTGAGAATTAAGAAGATGGGAAGAATGAAGCTTGTTTTAGGAAAGGAGAGTGATCAGTGCCACAGAGCATGACTGCCTACTCGCTCACTGATGTGCGGATACTGTCACACTGCCCCGTGCCCCATCTTGTACCCAGCCTACCATCCCCTCAGCAGCTGAGCAAGCCACTTAGTCCTTCAAGCCATGCCCAAACATAATCCTTCCACCCTAAAATCCACCAAAACTTGCTCTGCCCCATCAAGCCCCAGCTCTGAAAAACACAACTTACAGCTCATACACCAAGCAAGTCCCAGCGGCTGCCTCCATCTCCGTGCCTGGATTACAGGAAAAATATTAGAAACACAGTCATATGGGCTGAGGCTGGCAGGGGTGAGTGGCTCTGGCACTCAGAGGTACGGGTAAGTAACAAGCATTGGATATTCAGACACTAAAGTCAGGGTTAGAGACTGGGACACCAAGGACTTGAAGAGCACCACCTCTGCTTGCTATTCAGGGCAAGCCTGAGTGCTGGTGCTCAGTAGGGCACAATGCTTCTGCTTGTGGTTCAAGGAATGCTGGCTGATAGTTTATCCTTAAGGCTGGAATCAGGCTGTGGGGTAAAAAGGACCTTAAGTGTAGGATTCTTCCTGAATAGTGTGAGGATTGTGCAGAAATTATAAGGTCTGCTACCTGTTTCTTATCATTATAAAATAAACCTGCAAAGGCACTTGAGTCACCACATAAAGTGGCTTCCAATGATCCTGTAAGGATGATGGATGTGCTCAGGCTTAAGTTTGGGGAGAAATACTGCTATGGGTGGACAGTGGAAGGTAGAAATGCCAGGGCTAGGAGGAAAATCTTAGGACAGAGGAACTAGAATGATAGGAAGATGATACAGTTGTCTGGTACTCTAATGCATGCTTGTGAATAAACAGGTCAGGTACAGCTCACTGTTGTATGGGTCAATGTGGAGTCAGGATCATAGTGGAGTTTGGGTCATGATGCTAGGTACTGAGTGTGGGAATTCTTCTGTGGTTGAAACTAGCAATCAAATAAGCAGAGTGTATGGAATTCATTCATTCTGCACACTCTACAGAATGAATCTACAGGCACATTATCTTCACAGACAACCTTTGCTGTGCAACATCCTTCATCCACTAGTGTTTTATTTTCTAGCCATTCACAGACTTTCAGCGAGGTCCACAGGGCTGAGGGCTGCTATCAGCATGGAAAAGTGGTTTATTGGTAGCTCTAGAATGCTGACTTATGACTATAGGTGAGGGTCTTAGCGAGAAACCTGTTTTATCAAAGACATAACCACCAGCACTCTAGTAGAGAAGAGGGTATGGGAGAAGAGGGCATTGATTGTTGCACAGTAGAAGTATCCAAAGCCCATGGCTGGCTTTGTGTATCTCCCAGAGCACATGCCATACACTGTACATGTCATAAAGGAAGGATAAAGTAGGAGATCAGGGCAGGGAGGTTGCCAGAAGGGAAAAAGGGGAGTTTTCTGGTACTTCTGGCTGAACCACATACAGGTACCCACAAATATGCCTACTTGTCTCTTGGCAGGAGGGGAGAACTCACAACCATCAGTCACATGATGGTGGCTGTCACCCAGCAGGACATGGACGGCCAAATAAACACCAGAGATGATATCCAGCAGACAATGAGATGGCCCAGCAGCAACTCAGGCTAGGGAGAATCAGAAAGAAAAATCAGACACTGATAGCCATGAAAAAACTCAGATAAACTGCTGGAAAAACATGGGGGTAGAGGGACTTTCCCCATGTTTGGTCATTTCTTCAGTGTATTTATGTACATTTTGGCAAAACACTTCTTTTTAAAATCACTTATTTTCACATCAATAGGCTTAAGGCTGCTGAAAAACAAAGCTCTGGACTGAAAAACTGTTCCAGTTCTCTGTAGGAAACTCTGAAATATACCCAGAATTGGCAGTATGATCTTTGCATCGGCAGAGAAAATACTGAGTCATGTTGTCAGCCCACACACATTTAACAAAAATAAAAGCAGACCAACGATTCAGAATTCTCCCACTCATCATTTAAAGAAAACAGAAGTCATTCAGTCATGCCTCATGCTTCAGAGACCTTTAGAAAACACCCAGTGCAGGGAACATTCACCCACGTCTGCCCACGCACCGTTTCAAACCCACTATGTCATTTGCAACTTGCTCACTCACAGGTCTGGACACTGTTTGCTTCAGCATCCTCAGAGGAAGTCGCAGAGACTTAAAAGGTTTCTGCTGAAAATGTGACACGATAGCTAGAGCCTCAGCCCTCCTGTGAGCAACGCTGACATGAAGTAACACAGCATGCCTGGCTTGAATCCCTGGAGGAGGCAGGACTTCACAGCTACACAAACTTAAGCTGTAGTTTGAATAAGAGTCTACTGTGCTCTTCCTTTAGGGGTTAATCTTGTACTGAAACATTGGCTCTCCGGTGCTGAGCTCCCCGGTCATTCATTCAAAAGGGAGATATTTGCACAAACATCAAGATTGGGGGAATTACCTAGGAAGTCCTCCCCCTTTTAACCCTTCCCACATAGTCCTCTGGCAAGGAAAAGCTGGTTTCTGCATTTCCCCCAGCTGCTGGCAACATCTCTTCCTCCTCCAGTTCTAAAAGCTGCTTGAAGCAGCTGAACCTGGATGAGTGGCAGCCAGCCCAGCTCATGACGGAGGGGGAGACGTCACCACACAGAGCACACACAGATGGAGTTACACAATCTCTGTGGTGTTGAAAGCCGTGCTGGAAACTTGTCAGGAGCCCAAAGGCCAGAGCTAATTTGTATTTCCTATTGCACAGCATGATTTTAATCAGAGCGAAAAGAGCCCAGTTGTGTTTTATGTACCAAGTGTTATAAGCAGAGACAAGTTAACAGAGCAACTAGGGGCAGGACTTGCTCTGAGGACAGAATAGAGGAACATTAGATGGGGAGTATAGCAATTTATCAGCATTTCCTTCATTCTTCAGGATGGCCATGGGCTATGAAGCAAGAGAATAAGAGGCAATTTTCATCAAAATTCTGTGATTGCCCATTTCTCTTTACAAGAAAAAAAAAAAAAGTAAAGAAAGGCACCTGCAAAATCCTTAAAGACAAGCTTATTTTAAAAAGCTCTTTCCAAAAGTTCTAGATGTGTCACCAAGTAAAATACGGCATTCAGGAAACCCATCTTACTTGCAGCCAGTATTTGACAGCAGTCAAATCTACATGATCTCTAACAGAAGCTGCTTTGGCTTCAGCTGCAGATAAGTGTGTGCGAGTTCCTTGTTACAATTAAATTTCTGCCTCGTTGAGAGCAGACAGCACAAAGGACTGGCACAGCCCCCAAGCACCACTGTTCCCAGAACAGGCTCACCTCCAGCACCCCTTTTCCATGCCGTGATGGCTGGAGAGCAGGAGTTGGGAGCCATTTGGTCACCTTGCCCCAGCTGGGCTCACAGCCATGCTCCCTCCCCAGCATGCAGCACTGGGACACACCTTTGTGTGCCGCCAGCATGTGCCAGAGAGGGAATGGGGCACCAGGTTAATAGGACAGTAAATACGCCTTGACGTTTCTGGATTGGTTTGCTTTGTACTCCCAATAGATTTACTGGAAACTCACAGGTGGGGTTTGCTGCTCAGGGAGTGCTATCATTGGAGAAAATCCTTCATTTCAGCCTTTCTCTCTTTGCCCACTGGGAATAAATGCTCCTTTCCCCCTCAGTTCAGCTTTATTCCTTGACAGCTGAGAAAAAGAAAGAAAGGGGGGGAAAAGGAAATCAGACCTTGGACCTTTATTTTGCTCTGGAGAGCCAATGCCTAGTTCAGAGTGGGATAAACTGCATGTCAGGGATATAAAAGGAAGCCTGTCAGACAAGCATATCTGTAGCTTGCTATATTCATATACCCTATCCCTGGAGCATTTTTCCCACCAGCTAGGCCCTTTCTATTGCAGCCCCTGAAATCAGCATCTTCTCATTCTTCCTCCACATGCTTCTTTATCCCCCTCCCCCATACCCATTTGTCCCCCCCAACTCAAACAGCTCCCCGAGGAGGTGAGGCACCACCTATGTTCAGGGATGGTGAAAAGAGAAAAGCGAGTCAGCTGAATATGCAAACAATCCTATTTGCACCCCAGCATGTACAATTCAAGTCTTTGTCAGCATGATGGAGTGCACTCTGTCCAGTTTGTTTTCCTCTCTGGGATTATCATCCACACCCTTCCCACATGAGCATTATCAAATGCTGTACCTAAATCAGCCTTTTCAAGACAGCCTGACTGCTGCCTGGTTAATACCTGTCCACCAGCTGCCTATTTGCTTTGTTTAAAAATTATAGCCAGTCATGAAACGCAATGTGACATCTACAGCAGCCATTTAAAAAAAAAAAAAAAAGAAAAAAAAAAAGAAAAAAAAGCTTTCAAAAGCATTTTCCCGGTGTCACTAAGGCACTGGATGGAAGTGGCTTTAGTCGCACAAGCCCTCCCTGGACACAGCCACCTTGCACCCCGAGGTGTTTGGGGAGCTGCGGGCTGCCCACCTGCCTTCTCCGCAGCTCAGCCCCACCCGCAGGGACACGCGTGGGGTGCGGTAGCAGCCAGTCCCACCGCGCTCCGGCCGGGACAGACGGACACGCCGGGCGGAAGGACGGCGGTGCGAAGGGGCGAAGGGGCGAAGGGGCTGCGGCAGCCGCCGGAGCAGCAGCGGCGGGGCCGCGGCCGGGCAGACAATAGCTGTCTCCCTGCTCGCTCTCCCCGCCGGCCGCATCCGACGGCGGAGCCTCATGAATCAAGCCGAGCATCCAGCGACAGGCTGGAGAAATGCATTAATATGCGGCCGCCGCCGCACGCCGCCAGCCCCCTGCCTGGCGCGGCGCTCACCTGCCTGTCTCAGCCCTCCCCTGGCAGCAGCGAGGGAACAAAGGAGCGGCGCGGGCGGGTGGCAGCGCCTGCCCCCGCCACGGAGGGAGGCAGCGCCGCAGACAAAGCCCGCTCGCCCGCCGCCGTGGGTGTGAGGAGTGCTCCCCCTCGCCCTATTGTCTGCGCTGCTTTGTGCTCCTCCGGCCGCACAGGCAGGGAGAGCGGGAGCGGGACAGACGCGGCTTTGTTGGAGGGAGCCCTCGAATGCGGAAAGCTCCCTGGGCTGGCCACGCCGTACGCGCTCGCCTGGCACACGGGCCCACGCTGCTCCTGCCCCGCGGGGCAGGTAGGGAGCGGTGCCGATGCACGGGGCACGGGTGTTTCTCCACGCACACGCCGGCCCCTTCTTGAGCACCTTTTTCTCACTCCAGAGAGTGACCCTGCGATGCCTTTGGGAGGTGGGGAATGGTCACCAGGTCCTGCAGAAGTGACGGTGAGGGCTGCCCTAACCCTCCATCACTGTAAGGGTTGGTGCCACCGGGTAGAGGGGCAGTGAGGGAGCAGATCTGAGAGCACGGACCATCCATCACGCCACCTGTATCCCTCCCAGCTTTAGGAGCAGCACAGACTCCTCTGCCACACCTCCACGGCTGTCAAGCAGTAGCTGTGGCACCTCTGTGCGAGCCCCGTCTGTGGCTGCAGCATTGCAACCCCCCAGGTCCTGCAGGGCCGGTGGCAGGATCCAGGCTGCCTTGTCTCAGGGCACAGCTGTAATTGCCAAGCGCTCCCGAGGGGTCAGTCCCCAGCTGCAGCACGCTGTTAGCTCTCCTCCCACTGCAACTGCACACTGGCATTGGAATGGCCAAGACAGAGAGAAGGGGGAAAGCCAGGGATGCTCTACAGCGCAGGGAGCACGGTGTCCCCGTGGTGCCCATGCCACTGCTCTAAGGACAAAGCTGTAGCACATGGATCAGCTGCAGCAAGACAGCCCCAAAGAGGCATGGCTCACCTGAACTCAGCACTCTGGCTTCTGCAGTCCCTGGCCACCCCCAGCTGTCTCACTCCTCTCCACTGGCACTGCTCACAAAACCAATTTTAGCCACACACAGAAATACCTGCAATGATCTGGGTGTCACTAGAACAATATAGACAATGGAGTATAAGGAAAGAAAGAGAGGAAAGGTCCAAACCTGAGGGGTGGTGCCTAGGACCACAAAGGAACCCCAGCACACTCCTGCTCCACGGTTGGGACAGCAGTACTGAGAGCTCTGGCACATAGAACACCAGAGTCCAGGAACAAGAACTAAGACATTTACTGCAGGGGTGCTGCTAGTGGAGCCTGAGAGTGTCCACAAGCAACAGGGATGGGGAGGAGGCAACATACAACTAAAAAGCCCATTTCTCAGTCTTGTTCTGAGTTTCTGACATTTTCTGGTTCTAAGGAGTGCCATTAAAGAGGAAGGCTCTACCCAAAGTGCAGTTTCTCTTCTGTTTTTTTCATTATATTTGGTATATTTTAAATAAATTCTTCCAAAAAGCTTCTATGGCCACAGACAGAGAGGTCTCCAGACAAGCTTTGTTCAGGAATACGTTTTTCCTAAAGAAAACTCTAAAATTCCTACTTCAAAATAAAGGTAGAAACTTTGAATCTAAACAGCATCACTTCCTTCCTTGAGTTTTCCTGCTTCACAGTGAGGCCTCAGCAGATCTTGTAAAGTATATTTGTGCTTTATAAGCAAGAATCATACTGGGTTTGATGGACAAGAGATTCTCAGCAATATCTAAGTTTCAGAAGCAAGACAGTTGTTCCTAAAGCCATCCAATAAGTGAAGACTGTGAGAGCAGATAAAGCAAAAAGCCAGATAGAAGCAAAAGGCCTTCATCTTCAAAAAGTCAGCGAAAGTGGAAAGACTGGGGGAAAGAGGAAATACCTGGGGAAATAAAGGGGAAAGACCTGCTGGGCAGCAGGTTGGTGGCAGAGCTCCCAGCCTCTCTCCATGACCCCTCCCTGTTTCCCCAGGCAAAAAGGGACACAGCAGTTCTCTTCCTCCAATCCAGCACCAAGCTGGAGTGGCATTTCAGCAGCTGGAGAACTGGCTGCATCAGCCCAGAGCTGAACTAATACAAGAGCCATTTTGAAATCCAAGCTTGGAGGGGCTGCCTGAGTTAAAGGAGCTGATTGTGACTGGGATGAGGTGTAACAAGGTGCAGAAAAAATCAGAGAACTTCCCCCAGGCTACCTTCAGCTCCTGCAAAGCATTCAGGTCAGTTTGTAACTTATTAACATCAACACTCACAGGATCAAAGTTCAGCACCTGTTTAGTTGCTCTTCTGGAACAGCAGACTTGGAAAGCATATTGCACAGGTTTCCTAGGAAGAAAAGAGACACGCAGAGAAAGCATCCACTGCCCATCTGCTCGGAGACAGCCACTGCACTTGAGGTCATGAGACAGGCTTCCTTCACCACCTTGTGCCTGAGGAGCTAGCTCTGCTCAACTACTGCACCCCCCTCCATCAAGGTCCTTCCTGCTCTTGTGACAAAACAGTTTTGCAACCAAATGACCCCCAAAAGGGTCCCCAGGTTTAGGAGGAAATTCTCTGTCAAGAAGGCAGCTTATACTGCACGTTTTAAGTGTCTTCCCTGCAGCTGGAATTGTACCTTAATCTAATTACACCTCCAGTGCTCCTACTTAAAGTGTTCAATATATGATGTCACTTGAAAAATTAATCACTCTGCCACTGGACAAGCAGAGATGGGTAGTGGATTCCCTGTGGCAGTGCAGAGTCAGATGAGAGCAACAGGGCTGTATCTCCCAGCACTGGGAATTGTGCGCAGGGATTGCTGTGGTTCCCACAACCAACATCTTGTCAGGCCATTAAGCCCACACAAGCCAGCTCACCTCCAAAAAAATGCAGAGTTCCCAGGGCAGGTTTTCTCTCTGCTGCTCCTGAGAGACCTTTTCTTTGGAGGGAAAAGTGATCCTGGCAGACGTGGAGGATGGTCACCCCACTGCATGCAGTGAGGGTACACACAGAGGACTTGCAAGAAGGACACAATGGAAAGGAAGGTGAGAGCTCATTGCTGATCAAACCTGGGAGAGAAATATTGATGGACGGAGCTGAGTGCAATCTTTCAAAGATGTCACTTGGCAGGATAGTAGCAAAACCAAAATCAAATCAAGAGTTTCTGAGCAGGTGGCATACTTTGAACCCTGTCTGGCATGGGATCACCACTACTTACCCTGGAGTACGTCTGTTGCAGTGATCAAGTTACCCAGGGAGAAGAGGTTACTCAGCAATTACAAGTCCCTCCCCACCAGCAGAGCAACCAAAGATCCCCTGCTACCCTCAGCTTCCCTGCAGGCTCACAAGTGAGAGAGCCAAACAGGTTTCATTGCTGTGCAGCTGCTGCCCAAACCAGTGTGGGTAACAGCATGGGGCCTGATTACCAACAGACAAGGCTACATGAATTTCAGGATGATGCACAGGTGTGCTTGCTTGCTCAGCCAAACTTGCACATGTCCAGAGAGCATATAGTTCTGTTGTTTAAAGGGGGTTTATGTCCATACTTTATAATGAACAGTATCGTTGGATTATTCTTTGTAAATATCTGTGCCCTGTGAAGGTCAGAGTTAAGACCCAAGTAAAGTTCCTGGAAGCATTCTTCATTTTCAAGCATTTTGTCGGAGCAATCAGTGATTTATCAACCACTTGTGGTATCAGCTGAGAACACTCTGCTACTGCTTGTTGTGACCCTGCACAGCTAGGACTATTCCAGCCCTATTAGAAGTGAGAGATGTTCATTGCTGTTTGCATGGTACCAGTGCCTAGTGCCAAACCTGCACAGACACATCACCTGTCATCTCTAATCAAAGGGAGGGTCTGGTGGGAAGGAAATTCAGAGGTGATTCCTTTCTGTGTGCTATTACAAGGCATCACTGAACACTCCCCACACTTACAAATGGAGTTTTTGTCTGGTGGGACAAATCATCCCTTCTCCCTCATGTTTGCTGAAGCAAATACAATTGAAGAAAGGAACGAAGTTTCACTTCTGCAGCCACTTACCAGAAGAAATGATACATTTTGACCATGAGGATCATCTTGCTTCTCAGTGACTAAGGAGGAGAGAAGAGGAACCTTGACCACAAAGAGGAACTCAGTCTCTGGGAAACAGGCAAAGAGGATACTGTTAAACATTTCAGGAAACACTAGGGAAAAGACAGGGGTAGCCAGAAGTTTTGATTTCCCCAAGATAATAACTGCCTTTTCTAACTAGAGGAGAAATTATTTGTGAGCCCTCTCTCCTGGAGAAGTTTCTCCTATGGTACTCAATACTGTAAAGGGCTGCAGAGGAGGGGACGCTCTTGACAGGATTAATCTACAAGGTAAAAGTGACTCTTTTTTCCCCAAGCAGAGTTAAACTGTACTCATGCCCTTGATGAAGAGTGTTTGAAACCCTCCTGCTTGCACGAGGAGGAGCTCCTGCCACTGGAGCCCAGGCATTGCTTAGCCCAAGACCACCCCAGAACTGCCTGACATCTTTGTGGGGGAAGTTAAATACTTCAGATTCCCTTTTCAACCAGGCTACTTATGCTTTGGATCTGTTTTTGTTAAAGCCTTCTTATTTTAATTAAGAAAGTACTTGTTGAAAAGCAATACCCTGCCCCTTTGGTTACCATTAACATGTGTCTGCTGAGACCGCCAGCAAGCCTTTGAGATGCAGCAAGGCTGAATTCAGTAGTTCTCAAGGAGTTATAAAAGCCTTTTAAATGTAGCCTGGGACAATGATCATACTCTCAGCAAACTGAGGATACAAAACAACCCTGAGAAATTCAGCTTTTGGGTCAACAGCAGCCTCATGTTGCACAGGAACAGGAGTGCAAAGCTCTGCCATGGGAGGAGTAACAACAGGCATCCACAGGGGCTGGGAACAGACTGGCCAAGTAATTGCCCAGTGAAAAAGGAGCTGGGAGTCACAGGCTTGCCAAGCAGTGTATGAGATAGCAGTGTGCTCTCGCTGCAAACCCAAACTGCACAGCAGGCAGTGTCAGGGGCAGCATGGCCAGCAGGCCTTGGAGAGAGCATAATTCAGCACTGCTAAGGCTGCATCTGGAATAGCAGGCTTTGTGAATGTTATGAATCCCAGAAAAGAATTCATAGAACTCCTAGAATATATTATAATTTTTATTATTAGAGGAGAAAAAACCTAAGAAAAAACCCATAAGTTACTATTTCCTCCCGGTTCCTGTGTCTATATAAGTGGCCCTACATCACCAAGTTTAGGATGTGTATCTGAGAAAGAAAGGTTTCCTTTCAAATAAGAATTTCTTGTAGGAAGAAGAGTTGAGAAAGGCTACTAAGCTCTGTGTTATGCAGGACACAAGACAGTGTTGCCAGCAACCTTCCTGCCAGCAGAACATAAGGCAAGGACAGAAGGAAAAAAGGAAAAATAAAAACCATAGTTGATATAACCTCCCTGCCCTCCTGCAACCCTACCAGCATCATAGCAAGATTCTTTTGAGACAGCAGTGTACTAATAGGTGGTTTTGACAGGGTAAGGTGGAGAAGATCAGATAGGAGAAGACACATCTGCACGGACATGGCCGTGCACTCCTTGATCTCCTTTGAAGATATGCATTGCTTTTAACCTCCAGGTGCCTGTCTGTCCCCAGTGCAAGCCCACTATGTAACCTGACACAGACTGTTTGTAGCTGGAAGCCAAACCAGAAAGGAATTTTATCCACTCAGAACAGGCCCTGCCTGGGGCAGCTGGGAGACCTCTCTAGCAGTCAAACACTGACACCAGTGAAGGTCCCACCTGCTCACATATGTACAGCTTCTCTGCTCTTACTGGCAGAGGGCTGGTTTTCACCTCTGGAAACCAAGACACCCATCTGCATTGACCAAAAATTGGTGTTCAACAACAATTAATTAAAGGCAACTGCTGCCCAAGCAACACCAACAAGCACTTACCTGGCCATGCTAACAATACTACAGATAATGCAGATGAGCCCCCCTGCTCAGTCCAAGGGGAACAGGCCTCAACTCACCACTTGGGCACTTGCACACAGCCTATAAATCTCAGCTGTTTGACTACTGCTCATGGATTATTATTCTCTCTTCCCTTCTTGCCTCTCATCCTTCCATGAGCCCTCTGTCCTTCCAACACAGGACAGATTTTTTTCTGGAGAACATCAGCACTTCTCCACAAGACCTCCCAGGCAGGGATGGTGGACAGCAAGACAGCAGAGCCTAATCCCCATATGTTATGTGGTTTTTTTCATCCCATTGCCTTCCTTTTACAGCCTAAGTGTGAGAGACTCAGGCCAGACCTCAGCCTCCATCTGCAGCCTGGGATTATGATCTGAAGCATAATATTTCTTTATGAGCAAATTATCACCAATACTTCAATGCGCTGTTGGCCTTTAAAAAAACTAAGTGTTTAGTATTTTTATTTCTTTCTGCTCTGCAGTTTATGGCTCCCATAAATCAGATGACAGGCTGTGGCACAGAGGGCTCTGATCTGTGGGAACAGGGAAGAAGGCAGAAGGGAGGGAGCACTGACAGAGCTGTTAGCCAGGGGGGACCTCTGCACCCTGCTGTAAGCATCCCCCTGGGGAAGACAGGATGCTGCCCACCTGGGGCAATGCTCACAACCATGCCAACTCCTTCCTCTCTGACACCAAGTTTAAAATCCTCATTTCTTCTATGCCACACCACCTCCTTGTAAAAATTGAAAACCCAGTTTCTCTCACACAGGAGCAGTGCTAGATCCACTAGGATTCACAAACTGTTCCATCACTACAGACATTAGAGCTACAGAGTGTTGGGACACACACAAGCAAAGTACTGACGCGCTACACTGGTACACCAACCCACACATCTGAAACAAGCAAATCTGACCCCATGTATTGCTGAAGAAGCCCTGCCTTGTAGCAAATTAGGGATGCTGCTATGGTTAAAAGTCCATTTCAGAGTTGGAATGTTGGTGCTGAAGTCCCAGGTCTCACAAGTAAAAGACCAAAGCCCTAAACACATTTATTGACTCGGAGATGCACCAAAGGTCATGCTATGAAGCATTCCAGCAAGCAACATTCAGGGAATCCTCCTCCCCACATCTCTGTGCTTCCAAATACTGTTAAAATCTGAACTATATGCCTATGCCCTCTCAGGGAAATGACACGCATTCCCACAGCCCTTCCCTTCCCCTGCCTCAATGGCTCAAACTCAACTTCAGGACTGACACTTTACTGCAGGCACATAGGTGCATGCCTAATGCTGCTGAGCAGGCCATCATCCTCACAAGACCTCACAAGACAAATAATATATCATATTACAAGGACTTGGTTGGACTGGGGCTTGCAGTGCTCTTCAGTAAGGCTGGGTTTATTGCTTGCTGTACTGCTTTGCTCACTGATAAGAACTGGCCTTGCTTCCTCTGTGCTCAATGCTGCTTTGCTAGCACAAACTTTGGTACAGGTACTTTATCCTCTTGGCAGTGCTAGGTTTATGGTTGCACTTGATGATCTTAAACGTCTTTTCCAACCCAAACAATTCTGTGATAATAGAGAAAGGGAGCACAGGCAGCTTAATGCTCTTTGAAGTGAAGGTCTGTGGCAGGCAAGAGGACTCCTGCAAGGACAAGCCCTTCCACTGGCTCACATAAGACCAGGTGATGTAACTTAACGTAGCAATACTGCCTTGAACACTCCCAAAATGCCAGTCCTTACTTGGGTATTTTCAAAGCAGTAGAAAACCTCACCAAGAATTTGAAGTCCCAAGGATGTTTTGCCTACTGAAGCAAAAAATGGTGCTCATCATTGCCCTGGCTGCAACCCAGTCTCTACCACCATTGTGCCCTTGACCAGTAAGATTTTACCTGCTATAAAAGGCTGGATAAGAGGCAGGTATTTCTGCCATCCTCAGCAGGGAGCCACCCTCTCAATGAGTGCTGGCAGCTCTGGGCTGTGCATGCATCCATCCATCCATCCATCCACCCATCCCACTGCCTGGATGCCCACAGTCATCCATACAGCACTCAGTGTGACAACTTGAGCCAGGCTGTGATGAAAAGAACTCCCAGTCAGAGGGCACAGGCAAGTCAGGGCCCTGCCAGTGGCTCACCCCCATGGCTGGAAGGATTACCAAAAGAAAAGAAAGCTTCCAGGCTAGGAAGAAACAGACAAAGTGAATAAGGAGTTCAGACCATGCTTTTAAGCAAGTTTTGAGCATTAGAGAGTCTTTTCAATAATAATGAGACTCGAGGGTTTTTTTTGTTTTGTTTTTTAAAGGGGCAAAAAGAGTAGCAAGAACCTGCTGTCTCCCAGAAAACCATGTTGCTGCACAGAGCAATTCCCAAACACAGACACCAGTCTGGTCCTCCCAAAACCCGGTTGTAAAGCTAACAACTGCTGTGCTATTGAAGTGCCAGATAAGCCAGGCAACAGCACCAGCCAGACTCCTGGAGCTTCAGTACATTCTAGGATCACTCTGACACATCAGCTTTTATCCTGAAAGTATCGGAATCTAGGAGTGGTAAAATCAGGGTAAACATTATCAGTTGTTGTTCTGCCCTCCCGCAGTGACTACAGCCGATCTGTTTGGACAAAAGGGCCAGCAGAAAGAAACAGCACCAATTTCAGAAAGAACTTTGGGGAAATGTAAAATTCACTGTGCGCCTCTGAAAGTCAAGGAAATGCTTTCAGTGCTGAAAATGTGCATCTTATTTCCAGTGCAATGTTTTCTCTGTTTCACTCGCCAGTCGTCACCTTGTGTCATGGCTGCTCCTCCATGGTGCTGGACATCTTGGCTCCAGGTGGGTGCTGGCAGCCTGGAGCCCCTCACCACCCCAGACCACCTCCCCTTGACACAGAGTGGAGGGGCACATTAGGACAGGGAAAAAAAAAAAAAAAAACCAAAGAAAAAGTGAACTAAAGCTAATTAAAAGCACAGGAAAAATGCAGGGAGGCAGGTTGTCATTACCAGAGCTGGAATTTGGCCTGGGTGCCATGGAGATGAAACCTGGCAGATGGTTAAGGTGTACACGGGAAGCACGCGTGCAGCACCTGACTATAGATTTATGACCAATTAATACAACAAAAGAGAAATCTTGACAAGGAAGCCAGAGACCTACAAAATGAGTAAGTGAACCATGAAAAGGGGAAGCTCTCCCATCCAAAAAAAAAAAAAAAAAAAAAAAAGGCAAAAAAAAAAGCAGCTGAGTGTACAATACCTACAGAGCCGTGAATAAACTGAAGTTGGAACAGATGGAGAGAAAAACAAACTGCCATGTGTATTAGTTGGCTCCCAAGTAAAAGAGCCAGCATGAGGAAAGAGCTTCTCCACAATTCAAGGAGAGAACAATAGGCTCCGGTTCTGCAGCAGCCCCTTCCCCAGGTGCTCAGTGTCCTTCCTACAGCTTAATTTAAGGTTGACAAGCCGCAGCACTCTCAGATGCAAGATCCTAACAAACAGCTAGCAAAGAATATTCTTTTAAATAATGAACCATGTGTCTCTAATTAAAAGAGCCTAGGCACAAAGCAGCAGAGACAGGAGACTTCTCTGGCAACACATCACACATACACAGACCCCCAACTACATGGCCTTACCTCAGACTGCATCTAAAGCAGGATCAGGGATTACAAACAAGGGCTTTCCCATGTATGGTGACCGCCCTGAAGTGGCCGTGGTTGCAGTCTGATGGGCAAACACTTGGAAAACCCCAGCGCTGTTTGGAGGCAGAGACCTTTGTCTCTGCAGGCGAGAGCGGCTTTGCACTCCAATATTTCCATTGAATTTTGTCTGTCACCTGTAAACTAAAGCCCTGGCCAAGTCAGAGATGAGAAAACAATCAAGGAGGAGATGAGCCAACCCACTCTGGGAATGGGAGCAGGGAGAGGTTAGTGTGGTGCAATTAAGCACAAGGAGAGCAGCCTCTCGCTACAAGGCTATTTAACACCCGAGCCATGAAGAAAAGGAGGGACGTGTCCTGTGGAACACCAGGCACTGCTGCCCCACAGACACCTTTGCCCGGCCCGAGGGCAGCAGCAGACGGGGCTGTCCCGCCACCCTATCTGGGATGTAAATGCCAAAGATAATAAGGCAGCTCTCCAGACAACATTTATCACCCACTTTAAAGACAGACGGCTTGGGACTAAGCCCCTGAGGGGCACTCCCCCGTCCATGGCAAACTCAGCCTGGAAGAAACAAGTTTCAAGTCTTTTCTTGAAGGTAGTGGGCAGAAACTTAACTGACTTCACAGTGAGAGGGGCTTTTGCAGAGCCATGTGCTCCCTAGAAATCCCTGTCCCCAAAAGCCGCTCCTTTTGCCCATGCTGCTCACAAACCCTGGATGCTTATCCATCAGCTGGTTCACTTCTTGTGGTGCTAAGGGGATAACAGCATATTTCCCCCTGACTACAGCTGAGCTTATACAAGAACACTGAGAGGTAGCACCTGTAATGAGCCCAAGCACAGGCACAAGCTATTAAAACCTCCCCCCATCTCTACCCCCCACCTGATTCCCTCTGTGGCTTTAAGCAAATCGCATAACTTTTCCTCTTTAGTTTCTGCACCTGGGAGAGAGTAATATTTACCTATCCCACAAGGGTGTTGAGGGGATTAGTTAATGTTTGCCCAGCATTTTAAAGGATAAAATATTCTGTATTAATTCCTGGCTGCTGAAAAGAACTGACATGTGCGACTCTCATTAGCTCCAATGGAAGATTTTTACTCGAGTTGGGCTTCACCGTTTCAGAAAAGTAGAAGCAAGATGATGTGACATTAACATCTCAGAGAGCACCTGCAGCACAGACTGTAAAACCCCCTTCTCTTTTGACTGCCACCAGCCTCCTGCTGCACTGCCTGTTCTGCACAGGTGCACCCATGCCTGTTAAACATTAAAGCACTCCCAAGCCAACACAGGGCTCTGGGCTTTGCCTTTGCAGGCTCCCACAGCAGGAAGCTGGCCTTACCTGCAAGGTGGCCTCATGGATCAAACACAGCCACTGCACTGGCACTGCCCTTCTGCTCAGATTTGTCAGTGTTGCTCAGCTCTTTTTTGGAAGCCAGGTTTGCTTGCCATGACAGCTGCGAGCTGCAGGTGGGATTGTGCAGCACCACACCTGCTGGTGGGTGTGCCAGGGAACACGCCAGGTGGGCGGGCATCCCCTCTGCCGCTGTGCCACCGTTCTGGTTGTGTCCCCTGCCACCTGGTACTGGGCAGAAAGAAAAAGCATTAGATAAGAACTGGACTCCAGCAGCACCCGGCTGCCTCAGCTGGCTTTACAACCCAGGACACTCTTAGTGCATGGGAAAATACAGCACTGCACATCCCTCAAAGCAGACCACCCACTGCTCAGGCCTTTACATTCCCCATGTGGCACCAGCAGTGCCACAACGTTGTTGTTCCCTCCCTGAGCACTGGACACCACATTTTTCAGGCTGAGGACAATGAGCTGCCACCCTGGGTTCATTTTCTGTTTCTCAGGGTACTTCTCCTCAGTGCTGGTATCCCATATGTGATGGGTTCATATAGGGTCTCCACTCACATGGACAGCATGTGGAAATGCCAGCAGCCTTCATGTGCTCCTGGGGTGGAGCAAGGGGAGGAAAGAGGCTGGCTTTGTCCCTTGGTTTCTGCAGCACTCTGGGGCAAACAGGGCTCTGGGCACAGCAGCCAGCAAGAACCCACCTCCAGCAAGCCCTGAGGCTGTGGTGGATGCACCTCTGTAGGCCTGTCTTCAAAAGCAGCACAGCAGGGCTGAGCGCCAGGCAGTGGGGAGGGGGGACAGGGGGCTCAGGGCACCCTCAGGAAAGGGATTTGGGTTTAATTACTGGTTTACTGCCTGCCAGCAGAAGTATATGGCTGTACAATAAGGAAAGGCTGGAGGAAAGTGTTTGAAAATCAAGCTAACCCACTTCAGACTCATGAAAGAACAACACTACCAAAGCAGCCCCCCACTGGCACAACAGTTTCAGGGAGAAAAAGCTGGAGTGAAACCTGAGAATAATGGCGCAAACTTCCCTTCCTTTCTTCTGGCAAAGGTAAAAGACCTTGTGGAGGTATCCACACTGGGGAAGGTGCTGAACAGGAAGCCTCATGCCAATAAAGGATCCCCTTGTGCCTTCACACACCACATCCATGCACTTCCCAACCTCCATCACTGCTGACTGCTGGCAGCACCAGGAATTCTTAACCCTTGCTGTGCAAACTTCTGACCAGAGGCAATGGCATGGCCATGCTGGCATGGAGGGCCATTGCCAGTGCTGGTCTGTGGACTCCCCACGAGTGGTGGGGCATATCAGAGGGCTTAGTTTTCCTTTCCAGATGCCTGCCTTTGTCCCCATCACTCCCTACCTTTCCTGTTTTGCCCGATGTCGAGGACAGCAGGCAGAGACCAAGGCACTGCAGACAACTGCTGAGCAAAATCAAAAGCACAGACTGAAACATGACTAATTTCTAACACATCACAGCCTACGAGTCATTCTGTTTGTGAGCCTAAACTGCTCTCTGCTGCTTTCATACCAGCTCGTTTCAAGGGTGAGTAAGCAGACAGTGGCAGACATGACTTTTATTATTCCCAGAGCTTTGAAGCTGTACCATTTCCCTGTGGTTAGCTGGCTGCATCAGCTGTCTGTAGTGCCACATTTTGAAGAACTCAGCAATGAGACACAGGTAGCCAGACCGAGTCGAGATCCATTGGCAATATTTAATGGTGATTCAGTAGTTGCCCACCCTCTATTATTCATTGTTTTTATCCTGTCATTTTATTTCAATGTTCTTGACTACTTCCAAGAAAGCCCTTTCACAAGCAGAGGTCAAAGACAACAAAAACAGCTTCAAGTTGTAAGTGAAGCCCATTTCTGTTAAAGTGAATTTTGGGATGAATGTCCTCAGAGAATAAGCAACACCATATGAAGAGAGAAAAATATAGAAAAATTGAGCTACCACAGTGTGAGCATTTCATGTATTTATACATGTGTATATACTCATACATATGCAAAAGAATAAATACAGAAACACAGATCTCTCAGACTAGAAAGTGAAACTTCCTGCATTTTTTAACGCTCCTCTTAAGCCAGCTTATTACACAAGTGTTTTATATATATATATATATATATATATTTAAAAACATAACACTTGCACACACTTTGGAAAAATAGCAAGTTTTCTTTCTATCCCAGGTTAAATTCCTATGGTATTTTCCTGCTGCTCTAGTACTTCCCCAGTTCTTATCTATATTTCTACATTTAGCCACTTCTAATTTGAATGGCTGAACATTAAAAAGTATCTTTGCATAGCACGAAGCAGCACAAACATCAAAGTCCAAGCAAAAGCACCAGATTGTGATTGTGGGTTTTTTTGCACAGACTAGTTCAAATTCTACTTGTAATTCCACTGCCAAAAGTTTAGAGCTTGAGATAAATCACTCCTTCCCCTTGAAAGGGGCTGATTGTATTTATGGCTTGTTTCAGAGTCCAAGGGTCCAGGCTGAGATGAAAGGCTGAGGGCAGAGCAGTGTGATGCCTCACATCCAGTGCCACATAAGAAAAGAGTGAGGGCTCTGGCAACAGTGGGAGGAACTTCCAGATGTAGTTCCCAGCAGTGCTCAGCCCCTTTGGGTAACCTCAGATGTGTCATTTAGCCTTCCTCTGACTCAGTTCCTCAATGCTGGGGAAATAACACCACCACTGTATTACGTAGGAGTTTTGGGCAGATAGATACCTTTTGAATGAGTACTGGAATCCACACTAGAAGTGTAACTAAAATAGAGATCAATTGCAATTCTAAAGAAATTACACAAGTGTGGGCTAGGAGGAAAGGATGAGATGTATGGTACAAACACAAGGAGCTCCCTACCACACTCAAACGGGCTTGATCATGAACTGAAGCACAGGAAAGAGTCAGATCTTGGGTTAGGAACCCGGGTGAGGTCCTGCTTTGTGGCAAACCTTTGGGTCCCCTCAGTGGCTCTGCAACGCCTTCACCTCCTGGTTGTGAAAGAAGCACCAGCTGCATGGCTCTCATGTCCCTGCTGGGGCCACTCAGTCACCCAGGAAGGGAAACAAAACACAGTAGCTTTCCTAAAAATCTGGTACACCTCTGTCCATGCCCTACAACTCCCCCAAAGGCAGGTGGTCCCACCTGAGTTACCATGTTTGAACCTCTGGGCCATGCCAGGCTTTTGAACCAATGTCATGTTTTGGCACATCAGACATGACCCAGATTCTTCTACCTAACCGTGGAGCAGATGCAAGGGCAGGGCCCAACCCTGTTACTCTGGCAAGGTCTGATAGCATCTGACACCCAGGGCTGGTAGAGCAGGGCCACCTGGGCTGGTGTGCCTCACTTTGTGCTCTGCATCACCACCCCACAGCACAGCTGTGTTCACAGCTGAGGGAGGGATCTGCACAGCTGGCTGAGAGTTTAAACAAAGTGACCTCACAGCCTGTCCCCAGCACTGAGGTTTTCTCCTGGTACTCTGTGGCTGACAACAACCCCCCTCTCATCCTCAACACATTTTGGTGGGCAAGCCAGCGGAGGTAACAATGCTCCTCTTTTATTTTCCACAGAAGACAAAGCTGCGGAAGACACTGATTCCCATGGCAACAAAGGCAAAGAAGTGTCCCAAGATGTGATTTGCTGTCACCATACCCACCTCGAAGCAGATAAAGACGAGTCATGGCTCTGAAAGGAACTGTTTCCATTGGACCCTTCCCAGCGAGCCCCCGCAATGCCAACCAACCATCAGCCCCACTTTGGGCATCAGACCGGTCTGACTGGAAGGGAGCAATGCTGCTTCCCGCAGCAAGCGCTGCCTGCATCGTGTCCTCTTGTGAGGGACAGGGCTCTGCTGGCTCCTTCAGGGCCTGTCTAACCCCCAACAAGCCACACTGCTGCTCGCTAATCCACTTACCCAGGCAATTACACTGGGACAGCAGCCTGCAGGGAGCCATGCTCAACTTCTCAGCTAAACATCCTCCTGGGTTTTTTAACCCACTGAGTGGTATCTTAGGCAATGGCAAGAGCTCCTCACAGAGCACACATTTGTTCTTAAACAGCCTATGTAAGTGCATTTCCTTTGCACACTTTCATTTATCATAGTTCTTCCCTCCCAGTCCTGCCCCTTCAGTTCCCTGGGGAAAGTCAGTGAATTTATGAAGGAACAAAGTCACCTTGAGCCTTAATCCACACCCTAGCAGAAGGAATATATCTGTCAGCAATCACATCCACCCACTCTGCAACAGCATTACAACAAAGCTCACTTTGTTAGCACAGAAAATACTATCTCCTTCTCTGGTCCTGGAGACAAGCTACCACAAAGGCTGGAGCAAAGAAAAGACTGGGGACAAAGAAAATGGCCCTCTACATCTGAGGTCAAACAGGTAAACTGAGGTGGAACAGTAGAATTAGGAAGAGAAGAGCAAAGAAAAGACTCAACAAACCTTTGATAAACCCTCCAAAACAATTCCCTGCTCCCTTTCTGCATAAGAAGAGAGGGCAGTTGAGAAAACTGTGCTCAATTAAGTTGGAGAAGACAGGAAGAGATCCTCATTCAGCTGAGAGTGAAGTAGCAATGGAAGCAAGAGACAAAGTACTGTGGAACCAGGTGCATAAGGCTGCTGGGAATTTACTTTCTGGGGGCAAAGGACAGATTCCCTCATAACCAGGCTGGCACCTGGCTTGCTGGAGCCATGGCTCCATGTTCCCTTTCTCCTTCCCTCAGGGTCCTGATGCCACCTGAACACATAGGACCAAAACAGGGTTCTAAACTGAGCCTAGGAGCTTAAAAGATACACAGAGAGACAAAGCTCTCTCCAGCAGAGGCTGTCCCAGCCCTGCACAGGCAGTGCCCGGACGTTTTGGGGGCATGGGCTGATTCCCAAGTCCCTGATGCTGCCACAGGGCTGCTCTCCCAGGCAGGGCTGCCACCTTTGCTCCCCTCCTCACAGAACAGCTCCTTTGCATTCAACAGGAACAAGCACAGCTGCTTGTTGCTGTCTGCCCTACTTGATTATCAGTCCTGGGATGAACCTGCTACTGACTGCAAGAACTGAAACTTTTCCCAGAAGGATGCAGGAGTTACAGCAGAGAGGCAAGGAGGCTGAAGAGGAGGTAAATGGACAGTTGAACCGGTCCCAATGAAACTGCTGCCTCTCCAACACTCCCATCTTGCCAGCTGGATAGTGCAGTGGGCTGAAACCCAATTGCTTTGTCATCTTTGGCACTTGCTGCAGGCAAGCACCAGCTTTTGTCAGCCCAACATCCTTTTCTATGCCATGCACCCCAGAGCAGATGAGCGAGTTTCTAGAAACGGGTCCCACCTAATCAAAAAAAATCTGAAAAAGAGTGAGAACATAGGTGTCTTGGTACAAGAGCCTAGAGAAATCAACCCATCCTAAATCCCCAATACTTGGCTAACTGCATTATAAAGAAAGAAGATTTAATTAGCACATGTAAGTAATCTCTCTTTAGCAGTGTCATTCCACTGTACGCTCTGAATTCTATTGCTACTTATGTGGCCCTCAAGGACAAGAGGTGGTGTTGTTGGTGTTCCTTTGCTTCACAACAGGGGAAGAAGACCAAAACTACAGAGACTTCACCAACTCCTCTAATGGCCATCAGCCACTTCAGAATATATTACCAAACAAAATAGATTGTCTCCAAATAGCTTACCTGTAATCCTCTATTCCCAGCAGCAGTCTTTCTTCTCCTGACAGCACTCTTAAACTTTACAAGAGAGTAACAACACTTGCCCTCTGCTCCAGGAGTAGATTACAGCTTGCCTATTGCACCTGCATGCTGTCACAGCCCTGGTCAAGGGAGAACTTCCAAGAAAACCTCCTGAGATACAAATGTACAGAAATATCATCACCAGTGCAGGAGAACCAAAATAAATGTTCCCAGTAATTGCCTAAAGTCATCTTTGTACTAAATACTCTAAGCAACTCTCATTTAGAGAGATTTTAATAGAATCACAGAATGGTTTGAGTTAGAAAGGACCTTAATGCTCATTTAGTTTCAACTTCCCCTTCTGTAAGCAGAGACACTTTCCACTAGACCAGGTTGCTCAGAGCCCATCCAAGCTGGGCTTAAATACTTCCAGGGATGGGGGATGCTTTCATGGGCGTGTACACAGCACAGGGAGCCCCAGTCCAGCCTCACACAGTGTCCTAAGAGCTTGTATTTACAGGCTCCTGTGAGCAGGAGGCTGTTTACTAAAAGGATTAGATAAGGCTTGACAAAGATGCAGAAAGGCGGGCATGCTGTGCCTTAGAAAACTTCTGCAATACAGAACCCAAAACATCCCTGTGGGCAATTCCAGTTAGAAAAGAACTTAGTAAAGAAGAAGGGGGGAGAAATTTCAATCAGGTTTGGCAGAGCACTGTGTCCAAGCCATCTCCCAGCAGCCACTGCTTGTCCTGGAGAGGTCTGCAAGATGATCTCAAAATACTTTCTCCTTCTATGTCTGAGAGAAAACAACTCCTAAAGCATGCTGCTTCTCCTCCCACTCTGCTGCAGAAGGGAATGCTGCTCTCCTGGGTTTGTAGGACATCTATTGCAAGGCCCTTCCTTGACACAGACAAGTGTCACAGGGCTGAAGTACACCTTTTCTTTCAGTATCAGTTTGGTCAGTCTGCCACATCCTGGCATTCAGTCTGGAACAGAGATCAGTTCCTTATGCATTTTCTTTGCACTTCTGAAGTTAAGCAATCCCTTCTCTTATTCTTGCCCACACATTATGTTCTGGAGATCCCATTCATGGTGGTGGTGATGGGGTTTGCTATTATCAGCATTTTCAGATATTCAAGCAAAGCTCTATTCCTTCCTCAGAGTACTTCCAGAGTAGGCTGGGAAGTTCCTGATGAGTAGGTGGGGAAAAAAATGACAGAAAAGGGGTAAAAACATGAACTGTAAATTTCCTTGAGGAATAGCATGATAGCACCACCAAACTACTTGGGGTTGAGAGACCAGAACATGCAGGCACAGGAGTTTCTCCAGTGGTCTGGTATTGTGCCTGATTCGGAATTTATTATAAACTATAAAACATAAACACAATTACCAAGTTCCCCACTGTGTCCATTTAAACACAGCTAACCAAAGACGTGGATTCATGTTTAATGGAATGAGCCACAGGAGAGAAGGCACAGCAGGGCCTGCAGCCACAGGGCACATTTAATTCCAAGGGAAGAACACCTGACTTCTACACGCAGAAAAACAAAGAAATAAATTAATAAAATCAAGTATGTGGTCTGGTACCTTTAGGACCATTATTACACCATCTCTCTTAGGGAACTCTCGCAAAACTTCCTGGGAGCCTGGTCAGGAAGAATGCCAAACTGCAGCCCTGGGAACACTTTTAGGTCTCCTTTTAGGCTGGGATGAGGGTTTGGTTTAAGCAGTAGTCAAGGCACAGGTCTTCACAGCAGCTGAGTGAAAAGCAGCTGCTAGAGCCAGACCTGTGAGGAGGAGGAAGGGAGGAAGAGGAGGATGCTCAGCAGAACCGCACCAGGGAGAGTGGAATAAAGCACACAGAAGAACAAGCCCAGATCAAGTCAAAGTGTTTATTCACGTGAGGTCGGTTCAGACATGACCACATTGAAAACCATTCTCCCTCAGAGCACCCTGGAGAAATACACAGAACTGAAAACCCAGGACAAGAAGGACAGCAGCAATCCCAGGCCTTAGACATGCCTCACTAATTGGGGGTGGCCTCAAAGCCCTCCATACTCGGATGCAGTGGCTGGGCAGCCTGGGCTTGGCGCTCCATCACTTCTGACACTTCTCAAGAGGGGACAGAACTGTTTTCAGGAAGCCATTTTTTATAAGGACCAGCCTCTCCTCCCTCCCAACCTCAGCAACATCCCTTCCCCAATCTGCCTTTCATCAGAAGCATATCTGCTGCCCAGAGAGGCAGCCAAAAAGTTCATCCAGGTTGGAATTTGAAACCAGAGATTTTCAGATGCTGTGGTTGGGGCAAATGGTGCCACCATCAATTTTACAACTAAATTTCAGAGTGTTTTCATTCTATTTGTACAGGGGCTAATGAGTAGCTTGGGATGTGAACACTAACCCCAGGGCATAATTCTGAGAACAGGATGATAGATTCTCAGTCTCCTGCTGTAATTATACAGGCAAAAATTGGAATGGGAATGACAAGAGTCAAGAACAGGACTCGGGCCCCATATCAGCTTAATGGGGCATCATTTTCCCAAACACTGAAATACTTTGAGGGCTAACAAAAAGATGCAACAATCACCTCCACCATGAGAAAAAGACCCAAAAAAGTATAAAATGGGGCAACTGAGCTCCACATTAAGCAAAGCTGTGCATGGAGACATAACTACAGAAGCAGCAACCACCAAGCAACCATTTAAAACTGTAAAATTGTAAGGCACTAATCATTACAATCAACACAGACTAAAAACTGACATTCATCAATTAAAAAATAAAATAAAATAAATGTACATTTTGAAAAGGCAACCATTCCCATTTACAAAATTTCAAATTCTCAGCTCTAATTTCTGCTGTTCCCCATCTCCATCCAGGCACTGACTAGTTAGAGTGTTTGCTCACAAGTTCTGCAGGTTAGCACAGACCAATTACAATGAAACATCTCAAGGCATAAACACAAAACATTTTTTTGAGAAGTTACTCAGTGATCCCATTAAGATCACCAACAAATGTTACAAGAGTCAGTCAGTCATCCCACTTACCACAGTACTGCAAAGCACTCAAATACCACCACACCAAGCACAGCCACTTGTTTTTAGTGCTTGCAGGCAGACTTGTATCTACCTTTCCCTTCAAGGTACAACTCAAGCTTCCAAACCCTGGAGCTTGAGATCCCCTATGCAGCCATGGCCACAGGAGCATGAGGGGGACAGCAGCAGCTGCTCATTAATGCTACTCCATGAGTACACTTCAGCCCCTGTCTGAGAGCAGCCAGGTCCCTTAAATTCCTTTAATTCCATTCTGATCCTGCTTGCTGAGATGAGCAATTGCCCAAAGAGTATGAAGTCAGTAACACCAGTTTCCTTCAGGTTACCTCACACCCATTTTGGTCAGTATTGGTCAGGTTCAATAAACAAAGTAGTGAAAGTATTTGCGTCCCATTACTGATCCCTGAAGCCATTCGAGGATCCTTTAGACACAAAGGACCTATTAAGGCTTATTTCAGAGATTACATAAAGTATTGCACGCTATTTGTCCACTTCAATAGTAAAAAAAATGAAATCTCATTTCTCAGAGATTAGTAACATCATTAAAAATGTTAAAAACAAATACAGAGGTAACTTCTTCATGTGACTCTGCTGGAATATGTAACAGTCAAGAGACAAGGGAATAGCAGAGGTCCATCTGTGCAGAGATTTAGCAACAGCAGTTTTTAAACAACTGGACAGTGTAAATGCCAAATAATTATTATTGGCCTTTCTAAAAGCTAAGGTGATCTGAAATTTAGGACTATCCATGAACTGCACTGTATGATTTCACCAGCACAAAAGAGCATCAAGATTCATTGCAAGACAGCCTCCCAAAAACTGTCAGTTTTAAAGAGCTGACTTTGGTCAGCACATCCAGAAATAAATAAGAAAAGGTATAGGAATGGGACACCCAAGAGAAGACCCTGGTGTGACTGCTGGAAGGGTCTGGGAGGCTGGGCAATCCATCAGTCCCATGGATTGTCTGGCTTAGGTCAGCAGCTCCGTGACACAGGTGGTCTCAGGACAGGCATTTGGTGCTTCACGACTGAGCTCACCGAAGGCGAGTCAATCAAGTCTTGTGGAGTTGTTTTGCATCAGTCCAAACCCGGAGGATGTAACAAACAAGTCTCCCAGAGTCTTGAGGCGTGTCCCAGCTGTCAGTTCCACACAGCAGTCCTGGCAGAGGGGAGCAGACTTCACTCTGCCAGCGTTCGCAGGTGCCGCTCATGCAGCAGCAACCTGATCTCCCTCACTATCAACGGTGAAATGAACAGGATTGTTGAACTCGTCTGTGGAAAGAAGCAAATCCAGGACAATGAGCACAGAGCAACCAGAGCTGCAGCCAGCCCTGCTCCAATGTGCATCCAAAGCCATCCCAGGAAGCTTAGAAAAGCAATGACAGAGTGGCACAGCAGAGGAATGGCTGAGCTTGCAGGAAAGCTCATACAATTTCAGCTGCCATGATCACTTTTTCAGAAAGATGAGGTCTCCAGCTCTTCAGTGACCTTCCTCCTTGCCACCTCTGCTGGTTACCAAAGTGGCCTTCTCCCTTGTCAGCACAGATGCAAAGACATCTCCTGGCATTTCCAGCAGGGAGGACCAAGTAAATTGTGCAGCGTTCACCACTGTGGTGATGCTGAGGACATCAGGGCCTCAGCAGCTCTCTGTCCCATCACCAAAACAGGGCCAAGGCATTTTTAGTTTCGTTTCAATATCCTCACCACTCTTCCCACTAATCTTCAAGACCTAACAAACAAGCAGCTTAACTTCAGCTCTCTGAAAATATTAGAAATTACATATCACAGAGATGAAGGAGGGAGAAGCCCTGCCTTGGAAGTCAGGTGCTATGAGCTTTAGGAAATGCATACAGGCATTTTTGGCCAAGTACTTTTGTGTCTCTGCTACAATCTCAGTTCCTGTTGGGTAACATGACTTTAAAGGATCCAAAATGAACTCATTTGACTTAGACAACCTGAGGCAAAGCCACACCACAGGCCACTTTGAGAATGGTATCAGAAGTCACAGTTCTCAGGTTCCCACAAAAATTGACAAAGAATTTTTAAAAAAGGTGATTTCTTACCATTAGAATGAAGAAATAGAAAACCCATATCCATTTCAGTTTCTCCTGGATCAAAGACACTAGATACTAAACAGAAAGGAAAAAAATATTGTTCAAACTGGGAAGATAAGCATAACTTTCAGGCATGACACTTTCATTTACTAGACTTTGTGGGCTCTTGGCACTCCACACAGTGCTGATCACAAAATCCTCCAACTGATCTTTTCCTGTCAGAAGGGATGACTCAGGACAGCAGTCTTTTTGCGTATGAAACCCACAGTTTCAGCAAAGCAGAGACACCACCCTGAAGCTTTACAGTAACTCAGAACAGCACAAAGACAGAACTGAACTACAGTTTCAAAGGGTGATAAATTGACTCTGCTGAATACGAGGTTTTTGCATGGAACACTGGCACATAAGTGGATGTAAGTACTCTCAGAAGAACTAAAAGCTCTAAAATGGCTTATAAATTACACAGGACACATTTTCAAGAGCTCTGCTACCAGTAACTACTTAACCCTTCAGCTAGGCAAGACACTTGAGACTACACTTTGTTCTGAGCTGCACCCTGGCTCAATTGGGCAGCCCAGGCCACACAAGAAAATGCATCTCTTATTAGAAGATTTATACACAGATGTTGCACAAGGGCCTCCCTTCTTCATTGCTGGGTATATCAGAACAGGATCTGAATTTCCAACATGCTCATTGTGCGCTTGTTGTCATTCATACACCCCCGGAATGACGTCGTGGTTGTCTCTGCTGGGATAAATGCAGTGTTGGAAGGGGAGGCAGGTGGAATCTCTCGGAACCAAAGACCCACTTTTTATGATGACGTGAGTTTGGATGGTATGTGTGTGGGAAGACAAAAATACTGAGACCATGCCAGAAGAACACTGAGTGTAACAGTGCACTGATATTTGTCCTTAAAGCACTTGTAACTTGCCACATTCAGAGGAGAAAAGCAGCATCTGTCCTACAAAACAGTGACTGAATGATTGCATTTATCAGGCAATCAATGGCAAGCACAAACCCAAAGCTCTTTCTAGAAAAGAAACTCACACGCCTGGCCTGCATCCTTGTTATTTTACCACACTGGAGGATGCCTGGAGTAGAACTGGCTCCAATCTCTCTCCTAAGTCCTCCCAAAAGCACCACTGTGTTCTTTCACGTAGCTAACACTTGTATTTAAGAAGAAAACATCCCCAGTGGGCACAATGTCAGCTTCCTCCTCTTCAACACCCTACTCCTCAGACATGGCAGCATACTGTAAGGACTACTGAAGCAAGTGGGGCTGGATTTACAAAGTGTAAAAGACATCCACAGATAAAAAGAGAAAGCACAAATAAGAGCAAATTTTAAATAATTTCATAAACACGGTAACATTCATACTAGATATTCCAATTTTACTCAGTTTCAGAGATAGTTTTCTGTAAGAGAAGGTTTGCCTATCACCTCAAAACAAAAAAAGTCTCAAACTTCAAAATATTTTTTTTCACTCTTTGCAAAGCTTTTTGAAGTTCAGGATATGAAAGTCTGTAAAATTCACTTAAATTACCAAAGTGCCTTAACATTAGCACTGTGAATATTTAGTTTAGTTCTTAATTACATTGTTTCCACTGGAAACTTTGTTAAAACAGACAGGTTCCCTAGGTTCATTCTTAAGGTTTTTTTTTTATAAAAAACCCAACCCTATCTTTCTCCCCTCACACAACTTTGAATTGAGGAATGCACTAACATCTGTAACCCCAAGAGACATTTTTCCTCCTTCCCCAGACCTCTCTTTCCCTTTGGCAGCCTCACCTGGCCTATGGCAGCACCAATACTGCCTGTTCCATCCACAATTCCTGTGACTGTCGCCAGAGCCTCGCTGCTGCCTTTCACCAGATCCTGACGCCCCAGGTCAGCAGAAATTGCAGAACTGATCATGTTAGAAGGGCCTCCGATGAAAAATCCTGGAAGTGACAAGAAAATAGCCTTGATGTAAAACAAATACTCAGATAGATTCTCAACAAAACATCTTCAAAACACAGATTTTATACCATGAAAGCTCAGGACAAGAATTAAGTCTAGGGGACAGTGCTCAGAGACTAACTGCAGGTAGAGGGGTGCCTGAAACACACACTCATGAAACACCCTGAGTATCTGTAGCAGAAACAGCTAACAAGAACATTTTAATTAGCATGGATGCTCATGCTACAGCCTCAGTCTCCAGAGGTTCATGGAAGAGATAGAAGGCAAAAAAAAAAAAAAAAAAAAAAAAAAAAAAAAAAAAAAAAGACCCACAACAACAGGACAGAGTTCTGAAATAAGAGTGTTTGGAAAGAAAGGCTCTATTCATGCAGGCCTAATTCCATAACACAGCACAGTATGTGTGGTAGCACAAAAAGCTTGTGACCTCTCACAGCACACAGGCTATTCTGGATTCTGACAAACACCCTCAAGTTTGAGCTGCAGCTCATGACTCTGCCATATACCCACTTCCTCAGATACCAGATCATTGCTAGGCATTTTGGCATAAATCCACCTCCATCATACTGAGCCGAGGCAGATCGCCTCAGCTCTATACAGTCTATATTCTATACCTCCCTCTGTAAGGCAGTTTTCCTACAGCTGTTTTTGAAAGGTAACAGAAATTTGGGCCCAGTTTTCACTCCTTCTGCAAAACCAGCAGACATGGCAACACACATAAACACCTTACCACCACTTGGCTGGTGCTACTGATTGTTCTGCAATGAATTTAGATGTCTACCAGCATAAGAGTGGATTTTGAGAAGTTACCTGTAATTGCCATGATCACAGCATTGATAGGTTTGCTGTTTGGGGAACCTGCAAAAGAAAGACCAGGTGAGTGTAAATAAAACTTGAGTAGGAAGAGAATCCTTCATCTATCTCTCTGAGGAAGTCAGACTCGTCTCCAACTCTCTCATCAAAAAGTATTCAGCACTTGTATCAGCCCTTTCACTCTTCCTACATTTTTCAAAACACTAATTCCTCCTTACAAAGCCATGTCTGAACATCTAGAGGTTCCCCTTGCCTTTCCAGCAGCATGTGTACATGCAGCTAGTTTTCCACTACAGCCCCTCAGTGCCTTTCAGACAGTTTTCCCTGGTATCTCATTTACAGGCATCACCTGAATTCCTCACTCCCTTCCACTCAGGGCCCACAAATGGCAAGTTACTGCACAAGGCAAGGTGCACCCTCTTCTATAAATATTCTCAGGCCATTATCACTCTTATGTGCAACACACTATGGGTACAATAAGGTTTCCTGTTTTGGCTGATGGAAGCTGAATTATCACACTGCAGGAACTTTGGATCACTGGAGGCTTCTGTATCTGCCTGGACAGTAGCACATTTTGAGCTAAGCACAAGGCATCTGGGGCTCTGGTTGTTACCTAGACACAAACTTTAAACCTCACCAGCAATAATTTCATGTTTTCTGCCAATTCACTTTTTAAAGCAATGAGTTAGCACAAGAGCCTACAAAAACTCCACTAAACCCAATCCTTGCTATTCAGTGATAGCAACTTACTGACCTTACTTTGAGACCATCTGAGTAAGCCTGCACGCTTCCAAAAGTCACACTGCTCATTTCCAGATCCAGCAGAAATTTCTGCCCACAGATCTCAAAGTGCTCTATAAAAGTTTGTCTGGACCACCACCCCATTTTGGAGGAACACACAGAGAAGTGAAATGGCATCCCAGTGAGATGGGATGGAATGGAATCTCAAATCATTCTGTAGCACGGGACATTGTGTGAAAACACAAACCTGTCATCCCTAGAAGTGCTTCATAGATGTTTCACAGAAATTACATCTTCCTGTCTCCTTACCCTGTGTTTTCCTGAGACTCCTTTCAAAAGCTGGGCACCAAGAACTATATCTATGATAGAAGAGGCAGAAACTCTCCAGTTTCACAATTTTCAGAAGTATAAGTAGTGAAGCCTAAGAGCTTCTCCTGACTCTGAGTAGTGTATATATACTCCAGCACAGATCTGTCCACAGATTCTCTTTCCTCATAGTGTAGGGACACACCTGAGATTTCTTGCTCTGCCAATTATGGTGTTGACATAATGACAATGCCAAAAATCTCACTGACACTGGAGAAGGATCAGTACCATAACTCACCACTCCAGGGAAATCAGAGAATTCATTTCCACCCAATTAACCAGAGAACAGATTTCTTTCTGTGCAGTGTTACACTTGAGCAAAATAGACCAAAAGGCACCATTCTGATCCAGAAGGAGTTTGAAGACCAGAAAACATAATGAGAACAGGCTGTGCTCTGGTTCTCTCTAGGAGGTACTGAATGAGCCTCTTATCCCTGTGCAGCACAGGAGTACTCACGGCTGTATCCAAAGAGAGAGCCCACAGCAAAGAGCAGGCTCACTGCTAGCACGGGGGCTCTCTTCTGCAGCACATCAGAAATCAAGCCCTGGATAGTCCCACCTGTTAAAAAAGAAGTCTCACTGTCAGGCTCAGAATGCTGATACCTTGAACAAAGCTCATTTCCCTGAGTGCAGTGGCTTCCTCATCAATACACACTCCCTTTAAAATCCCAAGAGCTAAGCCTCCTGCCCTTACTACCCCAGACACAGAGACAACAGTAAATTTAAAGAGAAAACTACTCATACTGCTTTACTGGGAATTTATTGCTTCTTTTTTTTCTGGCATGGTACTAGCCAATGCTCCTACTTTCCTTTTTCTTCCCCTACAGGACCACCACAATCCTGGATTAAGCAAGCCGAACACTGTGGCTGGCTCCTTTAACTGAAAGTGCAAGAAAAGGCAGCTCTTTCTCACAGGGAAAACATTAACACATGGGGGCCTCTCATTCCCTGCTGTCTCACCTACTTAGGGCAGATGCAACTGAATGCAACAAATGCCAAAAGCAAATAAAAATCACCTTATGTACTGTTGGTACCTCAGCAGGAACTCCTCTGCTGGTAAAAGCCAGAATGCTGAGAAAGCCTAATGCAGACCCTGAATGGTCCAAAACAAGGACATCTATTATAGGAAAGCTAATTGGACAAGGGAATAAAGCTAGAACCTGAGCACAGGAGAGTGGAAGTCTAAACACATATTCAGAATATATTCTTGATTCTGAAAGAACCGGGTCAGGTTTTGCAGCCACCAGAAATAAAATCAATTACGTTTAATTTCTGAACATAACAAAGTTGGTGCCTGCTCTCCTGAGATCTGCAATGACAGAACAGTACAGAACCCACCAAGTCCAGAGCAAAATCTTCCCCAATGGTACCTTTCAGAAGAAGTAGCAAGCAGGGGCCCCCATTTTGTACACAGAACTTATCAAGAAATCATAGTCAGTGAAGAAAAATGCCAGCTGGTGGTAATTTCCAAGAGTAGGACAGTGGTCATCAGTTATGTTAACTCCTTAGGGGGTCATATACTTTGTGTTTAAGGAAAAAAAGACAAGCCAAGCAGCCACATACAAACCTAGACTTTTCCCACATTAGGTGAACAGCTAGATCCCACTGAACACAATTGCTCTGGCTGCATCCACTGTCTTTCATTCTCAAACACTAGGGAGGCAGTAGCAAGAAGGTGTCACTCCCCTGCTCACTCACCTATGATTCCTCCCACATCATACCAGATTGAAAGCTGGTCAGCTTCTGCTTCTTTCCATCCAAAGTTGCTGCTGAGGTAGAAGGGCAGCCAGAAGAAGAACGAGTAATTCACCAGCTTCAAGCATGCATAGGCCAAGGAGTACTGGAACAAAGAGAGGGCCAGTGAGCAGTTAGCACTTGGGAAATGAAAACAGCATTCTGCTTATTTCCATAAAACTCTGGAGCCAGCTAAAGCTTTCAAGGGAAAGCATCATGAAAGTTTAATGCTGAACTTCAAAGGGAGCCCAGGAATACAAAAATCACTGTCAAAAAGGTTATTTTTTTATGACTGAATGCAATGGGTTAAAACACTTTCAGTGTAATTTTGAGAAGAAATGACACCAGGCTTCAAAAAATGAAGACAATTTAATTCTCCTTCTGAAGAGAAGGGAGCCAGCCACATGACAAAAAACAAGCTTGAGATTTAGTCATCTGTGCATCATGCTGAGAAAAGTTATGTGAAGTGGTTCCTCTGTGCTGCTCAGAAGGCTCATCTGCTCACAGCACCAAAAGAGAAAGCTTCACTCCTAATCCCCAGGCAGGTATTCCAGGACATGGGATGAAAGGTTTGGCCAAAGCTGAGCACAGGCTTCCAAACCCAACAGCTGTGACAACCTTCTTTTGGCTGCTGGGCTCAATTTGTCCTTAGCTGGAAGATCTCCTCTTTCAGAGCTTTCATGTGTGTGGCAAAGATTAGTTCTCAGGGCCTGCTGGCCCAGCATGCAGAGGGACAGATCACCCTACTTCAGTAAAGATAGCAGTTCAAGGAACCCATCAGAAAAGGCAAACAAGGATGAAGATGTTTAAAGCACTACATTTGAGGCTCTGTGCATACAGACACTTGATTTTGAATTTCAGAAAGCAAATCTTTTTATATATTAAATTCCACAAAATCATCTCTTCTGAATTTATACTATTTTAATAGATACAGACTTGTTAGCTCTATTATTAATGTTTTTTCACTCTTATAGGAAACAAACTAATTTCCATCATACATGGAAAACATGGGGATGTTTGGTAGGGTTCTCCTGCCTCTGGGTGTGAAAAGTGCACTGTACAAAGTGATATTTATTACAACACCTAAGAAACTGTCTACCAGATTGTCTGAGTGATTAAACATTGAATTCCTACAGGCTCAGGGGAAAGCTGTATGTATGAGAACTCTTCCACTGTATCACTCAGCAGGAGATGAGAGGAGCTACAGAAAAAATATGTCAAATAAATTCTTTGTAGAATCTTGACAAGGCTTTGGAGATTCTCTCAGTATTTGGTCTCTCACCAGTCTGACATGGTACCCGTGTTTGGCTGGGCACTAAGCCGACATCAGATAAAACTCTGACTCAGAGATGCTCAGGTTGCTGGATTAGGGCATGGAATGTATCCCCAAAACCCAAAGTTCAAAGCAAGCAACCTCAGTTGCTGCTATCTGCTTTTGCTCAGGCCAGTGAAAAAAGTCACATCAAGCTGAGGCAGACACCATCACTAACATTTTGTGTGAGGCATTTAGCCAAAGCAGGAAAGAACTCAAGATATGTTTGCTTTCTTTTGCTATCCCTCAACTACAGCCTTAACAACAGGACTGTGGTTGTCCTGCAATTGACACACTGACAATGCATCCATCCCTTCTAGACTTCCTGTTGCCTCAATCACAACAGCCAACTGTTTGCTCATTAAGGGTACCTGAACACTGCCCATTCAGTAGTTCTGCTCCATGACAAATCCAGGCAGTTCCCACTGCTCTGCTGAGCAGCCACTTTGCCCCCTTTCTTGCACTGGTTCTAGTATTCAGGGGACACACAGAATGTGTGTCCTGACGCAGAAGGTTAACATCGTTTTTTAACGACAGGTTAACTTTTCAGCTGAACGTGAATTGGGCAGTACTGCTGATACAAAAGCACGAGTTTTCAAAGGATAGGACAAGGATATGTGGAAACTGCATCACCAGGCCTTGTTTCCTGTTGCTCATAAAAAGCCCTGCACACTTTACCAGATGTTACATCATGCTGATTCAAGCTTTTCAGGCCAGCTTTCTGCTTTAAGATAACTAAAAATCTCCAAATCTCAGTATCAGTGCCATCGTGCTCTGTATGATGCTCAGTTAGGAGTGAGAACCCCATTCCTCAGGGCAGGCATCTTATCTTACCAAGGAAGCATCATACAGCTACCTTTGGCCATGGCCTGCCTTGCAAATTCACAGCAGGAAGGGCAGGATCTCTGCTGCACTTCATTGGCTCATTACATGTACTCCATGCATGTAATCTTCCCAGGAGGAAAAAGCAACACACACCACCCACTCACACAGCATCATCCATGCACACAAGGATAGCAGGCCCAACCCCAACATTTTAACAGCATGAGATGTCAGATGCCAACCACTACAATGTATGGTCAACACATCAACAATGATGTGTACAAATCCTGACAACACAAAAAGCCAGCTTTATGTTCAACAGATAAGTCAGCTCTTACTTAAGAATCTGTGTCCTCACCAGTACTACACCAGGAAGGCAACAAGCCTGGAAAAAGCCAATGGCCTTGGGCTGGTTGTCATTGTCAGTTGCTTGAATGGAGTAATTCTGGTCATCATCATCTACATCATCATTGCCCATTAGAGGTCTGTTGGCATCTTCTTCCACATTGGCTTCATCTTCATCTGCTCCAAGCTCAGGGAGGCCTACATTTTACAAGGAATAAGCAACAGGAAAAACAGGCCACAGCCTGTTCACCCTCTCCACACTCTAAAGCTATGCTTGCTTCTTTTAAGCAATTCTACCTTCTAGCAGTTCCCTTGCTCTCCCATACCTCCATCCTCGTTTAGCTTAGAAACTCTTCTAGATGGTGTTCTGCAGTGCCGCCACTTTCTACCCTTTGTCTTCTAGGGCTCTTGAAAGTATTGTGTGATCCTGGCGTCGCCTTTGTCTGTTCTGAGTGTCTGGCCATCAGTTGGAAGACACAACATATTAGTGCATTTCCCCCCTAATTCAGGGGTTGGGATCCTCAGCCCTGGCCCTAGGTGCCACCTCCCTTGAGCGTGGAGGCTGAGAGCAGCAGCAGGGACTCAGACATCTGCTGCCTGTTAACGCCTCTGCTGGAATGGAAGGCCTGGGAACTGCATTGTGTTTCCTGGGATGCAGAGCACTCTTATGAGCACACTTTATATCAGCTTTAGAGCTCCCAGCTTTACAGCCTTTGTAGGCACCTGAGAAACCCCCTCCACGGCCCTGTCAGAGCCCCAGAGTTCTTTTCTTTCCCTGTTGCACTCTGACTTGCCTACCACCTTCTCAGAGAAGAAACCTGTCCAACCCCAGAGTTATTTATCTGGCTGTAGGAGACCTGCAGACCAAAATTACTTTTCCTTCCCATTGCACACTTAAGGCTTGCCATAGTTTTCTCCTACAATAGCCAGTTATCAGTTTGCCTGCTGTTTCTTTAATAAATACTGATGTTTCAGGTGAAGAAAAACTGATTATTAGGCATATCCTAGTGGAGATGTTAGAGACACGCTGTTTTATTTCGCTTTAAAAAGACATCCAGACCCTATTCACGTGACACATGGTAGCATTTAGTGTGATCTTGGCAAGTAAAGCATTTGCTCCATTAAATGCACTAAGGTGCAGTACCATTTGATAAGAGCTCTGAGGATAAATGCTGTCAGAATGAGTAGTACTACACAGAAAGCTGCAGATCTGCTCTCCATGAAGGGACTGAAATAGCACAGCTCTTCCACTCACCCACTTCCTTCAGTGACGTCAGGAGCCCAAAGAACACAATGACTCCTCCAGCAAACTGTACTGAGGCCGTCACCAAGAAAGCATACTGAGGAGAAAAAAAAAAACACCATTATTTTTTAAAGCACTTTCAGTCACCTGAAATGGAAGGTTCATACACCTCTAATGAGGGTTTCTTTACATTCCAACCTCATGAGAGAGCAAACACTGCTACAACAACCCAGACTGCATCCATGACACCTGGAAACAAGTGATCTCTGCTTCTCCTGAACAGACTTGGTCCTATCTAGGCTTATCTGTGCTGAGGAGACGCAATGAGGAAGGAGCTGAGCCAACACAACCAGAGATCCAGCTCTATTGGAAGGGACTGCTCACAGAAGAGTCAAGCACCAAATTTAGACAAGGGTGCTCAGAGTTTTGGTCTATCAGATTTTTGAAATCCTCCAAAGACAGATCCTCCAGGTTCTGTCCCCTTGTTCCATTGCTTAACATACATAATAGGAAAATGGTTTTCCAAACATCCAAATGGAACCATCCCTGCTTCACTTTACAGCCATTGCTTTTTTGCTCTCTCAAAGTGGAGTCCTGGAAATAGATTCTGGCTCCGATTTCTCAACAATCTTCTCCCAAGCTTTGGAAGGCTGCTCTTGAGGGCTGCTCTCTTTGGAAGCCCTCTCATGCTCAGAGTGACCAGCTTGGCTCTCCCAGCCTGTCCTCAGAGGCCCCATGCTATGGATGTGCTGGGTCACTCCCATTCCCTATGCTCAGTTGTCCACTGCCACATGACAGCCTGGCCTCTTCCCAGTCACAGCAGCTATGCCTCCATGCCCTTCCAGCTCCAGGGACTCCAGTCAACTCAGAACCTGTGATGAATGACTCTGAAGAGCCACCCAAACCAGAAGAAGGTACAATGAGACACTAGAGCTCCTTAATATCATCAGTCTCTTGGAAGAGTCAGCAAAGGAACAGCCTTTCTATTCTGCCTCCGCAGAATTCAGGAAGATGAAACTGGACACATGAGGCTGTTATCTCTCAAAGAAAGGATAAAAACCAGTGTCTCATAACCCATTCAGACATGCAGGTGTAGCTAGAAGCCAGGCAGCAATACCTACCTCATAGCCATACTTGAGAACGCAGGAGGCAAGGAATGCCCCAAGGATATTTCCCACAGATGCACAGGCACTCCAGAGTCCAAAGACAAAACCCCTCCTGCAGAAGGGGAAAAAGATTTGAAGCAAACAGTGTGAGGACAGATGACATTAAGAACAGGACAAGAACAAAACATTCAAGTGAACTTTAACTGATGAATAGTTACACCATTTTCCCTGACCACTTCAAAGAGGCTCTAAGTTCATTTAAAACAAAATATGTAACTTGGAGCTGCCAAATAGATAAGGCAGGAGCCCTGCAACATCTGTGTTAAATGAGGTAACAAACTATGACTGGAGCTCATCTGCAATATCCCAAAATGAGAACAGAGCCTAGGATGACTCAGTTATCATTAGCTCTCTTTATGGCTAAGTAGAAGAAACAGGTTTTTCAGTGGTACGAAAATTAAAATTCAGTCACTCTACACTATGGGATTTCTGAAGCTTGAACCTATGCTTTTAATACACACAGTTGTGCTGACACCAGGCTGCTCTGTGGCTCCAGAAAAAAAGTGAAAGAGAGAATGTAACAAGTAAGACATATTTCATCCTACCTAATTTTAATTATGATCTAACAGTTGGCCTTTCTGGTTTGAAAATTCCAGCTCAATCTGTTACTCAGCACTTCAGATAAGCGAGTCACTGAAGAAAACAACTTACCCAGCCTTTCCAAACCAATTTCCCATGACAGCAACCACACAGGGCCAGCCAGTGGACTGCAGCAAGCCATTCACAACCCAGAGACAGCAGTAGAACCACTTGTTGTAGAAATGCAACCATTCTGTGAGCGTGCCAAAGGAGAACACCTAGGGGAGAGCAGGGGGAAAACAGAGAAGGCTACTGCTGAAAGACAGGCAGGAGTGAGGACCAAAAAAGGCACAAGCTTTCAGGGAGCTGTGCAGGGGCCAGGGCAGAGGCCAGGCTGGCCTTGTTTGAGACACAGCACAGGGCTCATAGCACCCTCTGCTGAGCCAGCACTTCTCTGCCTCCAGAGACAAACGTGCTGTCATGGCACTTCCTCTCCAAGACTTCTGTCTCCCCAAACAGCACAGTTATAACAGGAGAAGAGAAGAAAAACACAAATAGTTTCAATGAGAACACTAAAAAAAAATACAGTAGCCTCTTGATCTGTTGTTGTATTGACATGCTAATCTGTGAAGCTATCTGTAAACACAGAACGCTCACAGGTCATGTATCTTCACCAAATTTAATACAAATAATACAGCCAGGTCTCAAATTACTAAGTGCTCTAAAATAAACACACATTGTGGAAGAGGGTGCTTGATGCACACTTGTATTCATGTGTCTGCAGAGCACAACAGGCCACAGTCGGGTTTGCAGCCACCAGTAAAATAAACACACTCCACAGATTTTACCACTACTTTAATAACCAGAAAACCACGAGATAAAACTGATTTACACTTATCTGAAGTGGCTTGAACTTGAACACAAAACACCTTTTGTTTTAAAGAGACATTCTTTTTTGACACATACCCTTTTGGCAGTTATATAAAACAAGTAAATGAGTGCCTGGTATTATTAGGATGTCCTTTAAAGAACAGAGCAAAGATTGTGTTTGGAAGAAAAAGCCTCAATAAAAACATGCATGGTCTAAGAGATTAAGTTATACTACAAAACAGTCCCCAAAAGCCCCAAAACACTAATCTTGAACAAAAGCTCTTCATCAAGTCTCTAGACACTGTCTCAAACTTAGGAATTTCCTTATGACACAGTGTCCAGAGCTAGACATTTCAGGAAGGGAAGACTCTTCTATGCTCCATGCTTCACACAGTGCAGTACATGCATCCAGAACCAAGTTAGACCTGCAGGCTTTGAGACCGCTGAGGTACAGCTACAGCTCATGAGCAGATTCACAAAGAAACAGAGCCTCTTCTCCCCTGCAGCAAAACCCTACCCGGAAACCCTTTGGCAAATTTTTACCCACTACTATGTTCCAACTTACCACCAGAGCAGAGGAACACATGCCAAAAGACAAAACCCAGCGTAAATTCACGCGGTCCCCAACTATGCCGCTGACAAAGAGACCCTGGGAACAAAACACAGCATTAAATCGAGCCAGAGGATTCTCGCCTTACAGCTGTAAGACTCAAAGCTACATAGAAAGGCCACACTAATCCAAACACTGCTGTTACACCAGCTTACAGTTCGATTCTAACCACTTCTTCTGCCACTAAAGAAACCTTGCTTGTAGCTAGCTGCTCATTATATTTTTTGTTACAAAGAATTCAGCTGAGAACTCTTAGAGAGACAGAAATAGTCCTCCCCGGTGACAGGGGTGTAAGAAATTCTGAAGTGATAGTATTTCCCTTGTGCTTGTTAACAAACATCTTCACATGGATGACAGGCACGGGCAGAACTAACAGAAACTGGAAGAGAAGGTTTGCCTCTGAACTAAGCTTTATTGTGGGTGTGATCTCCCCAGGAGGAGTCAGCCAAAGCTGAGCAGCTTGGGGTTAGCTTTACTCACCACAGCATAGGAAAACAAAAAGATGGTGTCCAGTGTCCCCAGGAAGAGAGTTGCTTCTTCTGCACTTGCAAATAAATGGCTGCTGTTCCAGAGCTACAGAGGGAAAATTTGGGCAGGTAAACAGGGAGAGGCATAGCTCATTCTACTCTTTTTCAATGAAAACCCCAGCTGCAAAGCAGAACAGCATCTGGCTCAAGCAAGCTCCCATTTCTCCAACACTTTAGTTATCAAATCAGGAACAATTTTGGCATTATCTTCTGGCAGAAAATGTCCACTGACACTTTGCTTCCCTTCTAAAATGCAAGCTAGCAAGCCAGAAGTGAGAAATGCTCCTTTCAAAACTGGATCAAGACAAATGAGTGGCAAAACAAACCCTACTTCTAACAAGCATGCAACTGTTAGACAGCTTCTTACTCTAAAACATTGATGAGCATTTTAATGAATAATACAATAAAGGCATATTCTGTTTTATGTGCAGCATCTCTTCTGTACTTCTCTTGCTGTCTTCATTAAATGAATAATTCCCTTAAAGTATTTGTGGCAGCAGCCAAAATAAAAAATGACAGAATACAAACAGAAAAGAAAGAGCACAAAAGCAACGAGGGGAAGAAATAGACTGGTTTAAAGCTATTTACAACAAACTCCAGTCATCATTAATGTTGTTGGGTTTTGCACTTACCCTGAGTTTCACTTTAGTTTCAATATGATCAAAAAAAAGGGAGAAAGTCTCACTTGTCCCCAAAGAAAGATTAGTGACATCAGATAAAAAAAAATAGCAAGCTTTGAGGATAACTTGAAGAATTAATACAGTTAATCAGAACACAGTTTTCTTCTCTTCCTCCATGCCTCCATTAGAAAACAAACGAACCCAACCCAAGCCTGACCTACAGATGTACCTAACTCAAATATTATCAGTTTCAGCTTTATTCTACCTCTCCAGGAGAACATCCAGAACAACACTAATCATATATCCACTTAGTTTAACAGATGTAACCTAAATTGATACTAGTTTGACCATTTTTATTGATCAGACACATGCATCTTAACATCCAGCAAATACCAAATCATCTATATATTAAAAAAAACAGCTTCCAGAATGTAATAGTTGTTTGAATATTGGTTAAAGAACTAAATATAAAGACCTATTTCATTTTAGCATCCCTGAGATGCTCACTCCTTTCGGCCATACTATAAAATCCTGAACACGTTACAAGCCAAATTTACTGTTTTCACTTATCGCAAGAAGTCAGCATTTATCATCTTTCTATTCCTTCTGGCAAACATTCAAATAACCAATGATTTCTAATGCAGGCAATGCTTCAGCAGCTGACTTGGAACTCCCAGCCCTAATAGATCTCATGGCCTGTGACCAAGCTTTTGATGCAAGATTTCTTCCACTTCTCAAAAGCATCAGGACAAAGCATTACAAAAAAACAAGCCCTAAAACCCCCATGGTAGAAGCCAGGAGATAGTTCTTGCCTTCCCATTTGTGAAAACCAAGCAGTTTAAAACTTCCTTTCCTGCCAGCAAGCACTGCCAAAACTCCCACTGCTTTAACTGAAACCAGGATTTTTACAGACAAGGGGTACTGGATGTTCAGCATGGAAATGAGGCCTTTCAGATGCAAGATAAAATGTCATTCTTCACCATCAATTTAGGATAAACAGCTAGCACAGCCAGACAGCTGTTTACTCTCCTAATTTGGATATCCTTTTAAGAGGCTGGCAGCAGCACTACTGCCACAGAGAAAGCACAGCCAGGATTTTCACAGAACCCTCTGTAAGCCCATTAACTGCTTTGGTTTATTGCCTCCAACACTTCAGAGGAAGAGTCCCTCTCCCCCTCCTCCATGCTACTGCCTATTGCAGACTCTTCTGGAGCCCCCATTTCCATTGGAACACTGTAGCTTCTTGAGAAGTTTCTCTCTGGGCACCACTAGGGAAGCATTCAGCATCGCCTGGTGATCCATAAAACTACAATGCCAACACCTGAAGTTTCCACTCACGTTCTGAGAAGTGAGGAACACCTAAAGGGGCCTCTTCAGCTCCACAGGCTCAGCCCACTGGCAGCTGCCCACCTTTCCTGTCACCTCCTTCTCCCTTGCGTCCTTACCTCATATGGCCGGAGCTCGGGGGCTGTGCTGTTTAGGCAGAAGGGAGTCCATTGGTTGGAAATGCTGACTTTGACATTACTGAATGTCTTTCTGGAGGCATGGAGCAGGGAATAACTGCCAGGAAACACACAGACACACAGGTTGGTCCAATCTCCTCTGGAGGTCAAGGGTGGAAATACAAATATCTGAGCAGAGGTACACTCAACCTACCTGAAGAAGGTCAGCAGGAACACAACAATATGATGGTGGGTGCAGTGGGACACAAGGCCTCTGCTGGCAGGCTGCCTCCGTAAGCTTCCAGGCACAGCCATGTTCCTGGCAGCCCTACCCCTGCTCCTGATTTGGCCACAAGGGCTGGATGGTGATTAAGTCATTCTTCTGCCCCCCCTAAACAGAAGAAGATGGGAAGGGAGAAGAAGAGAAAACCAATTTGAATTAAAACACATGTATGAAGTACAGCTCTGTTCCCCAGACAGCTCGAATCCAGATGGAAGAACTCCATGCCATGCCTTTCCAACTTGTTTCACACCACCACGCATTCATCACTTGTACATTCCTCAGTAACTTCTATGGCTTAAGGTATCTTGTTATTCCTATTCTCCCAGTACCCCCGCGGCACTTCGTTTTTGGTTCTCTCCTAGCAGATGCCTCTTCAGTGCCCAGGACCAAAGGAGTATCCCCTGGATCTACCAATTTCCAGCAATCTCCCATTAAAGACCATTGTGCACCATTTACACACATGGTAACTAGAGCGTGACCACAAATAAGAGCTTTCTGCTGCTACCTGGCTGGACACAGACAGGTGATGAAGCCACAAGAGCAGAATTTGGCTATGGCTGGAGAAGGGTTTGAGATCTGACTGCCTCACTAAGATGTTGTTGAAGGAATATACCCAAGAGTGGACTTGCTTAGATGGAAAAAGGGAAGTAGCTGTGAGGACAGTGCTGAAATCCAACAGCTGGAATCCTTTCCTGTTTATTCTCAAGCCTGACATTACAGTTCCATCAGTCCCCAACTCATTAGTACAGCACACAAGTCACACTTTCCTGTAGGGCATGGGTGACACCTGCCTCAACCTTGAGACAACCAGAAACTATCAATACTGAGGGAAGGCCATCGCAGACATACAGTTTCCTCATGCTGCTCCATGCCACACCATTCCAATGCCCCAGCTGAGCTAGCATGGCCGACGGATGATGTCTGCTAACAGATTTTGGGAAACGGCCCCACTGGGCAGTGTGGGGATGAATCTCTCACCACACATTTCGGAGGACATGCCAACACTGCAAACATTCTGAATGCTGAGCAGAGGTAAAATAAAGCACTACCTCTGTTCCCCCAAAAGATCAGTACTGAAATAAGATAGAATATAATGCCTGTGTGTCCTTTTGTATCCACAGGTGCTGCTTGTAATTATTTGCACATCTGACAGAAGTCTTTTCAAGTTCAGCTTCATAACCTCACCTGAAGAAAGTAAGTCATTGTCCAGTCTCTCACCCAAATTTCTGCTGCTGGAAACTCTTTATTTCACACAGACTTTCTATTCCTCCTTTTAAAGCTTTCATCAAGACACCTTTCACTGCAAGCAGTCTCCCCTGTTCTCTCAGTGATGAGACATGCCTGACCAACAGCAATATCCAGCTACTGCTGGATATGCAAACAATTGTGGAAACTGACAGCACATCTGACCTCCAAAAACAGTGTGGCATGGACATTCTCTGAGTAACACAGACCCAGCTAAGACAGCTTTGAGACACTGGAGTCACATTTATCGTACGTCACACCTGAACACCTCCATTCTCATCCAGGGCAAATGCAGTGAAGCTGTACAAGACCTGACACCATCTGTCTCTACACAGCCCAGGAGCTCTTGAGCCACACTGCCACTGCTCCAGCTGGCACACAGCGCCTCTTTGTAAGGACATGTGTCTAGACTGCTTGGGTTCACACAGAGGAGAAAAAAGTGCCTACAACTGGAGCTGTGAGAAGGCAAGACTAGCCCTGAAAAGGCAACTTTGCAAGCAGTCTTGATACCACCTTCACCTGAGGTCCCAGACCATTTCTCAGCACCAGTGAAGGAAGACTCAGCACCCACACAAGAAGCACACAGTGCAGCAGTAACCATACAGCTCAAGGCTGTCCCCCATGCAAGCTGCACTGAGAAGGGAAGCCAAGGCACTCCAGTTTCCCAGCTCCATGATCCTCACAGGCCTGTGAGCCAGTCTGCTGGTCAAACAAGAGATTCCTTGGCTCTCCCTCCCCTCCCACCAGGCAGATAACAGAGCTGTCCTGAGGAAAGCAAAACACTGCCAGTTGTGCAATGCTGTGGGGAAAAGTTCCTTCCTTGGGTAATCAGTCTGCAGCCCAAAGCACAAGATTTACTACTTGCTTCATGTCAACATATGCAAATACAGATCTTATTTGTCCAAGATACCGAGTCCTTTTAAAGCTAAGACCTGGTTTGACCTTAAAGTCACCTGTTTTTTTTTTTTGGGTTTTTTTTTGTTTTTTTAAAAGCATTTACTATTGAAATAATCTGTTCCCCAGAGCTTCTCAATCTCAGGTCTTCTTTCTAGAATACTTTCTGACACAGAAAAAAAGTTAGTCTTCTAATTATTGTGAGAACACCACAGTAACTTTGTGGTGGAGGAAGAGCAAAAGCTCGTCAGAAGGATGACCCACAGAATTGAAGACAGTGAAGCACAGGTCTTTATGAAAGGAAAAGGAGTGCTTTTAGTATGTTAGACTGCCTCATCTAATTATTGACCACCATTTACCTACAGCCAGCTGGTATTCTGAGTAAGCTTTTGATAGGCTTTCACCCTTATTTGTTAAGTTCTCCTTATCCTTTCACTTAAAGGCAAAATAAGACACCTTAAGTTCAAAACAAACACCCTTAATGCTACCCTACTGCCCTCCAAAGCCGGCAGCCTTAACATTCCAAAGTGCAAAACAAACGAAACTATTATTTCTTCAAAATAACAGCAATTTAAACAAATCAAAGAAAACCCCATCAAACCCCAACCCAAACCCCCAACAACCCCAAACCGACTGGGGCGCAGTCCACCCCCCAGAGACCCCTATGCCATTTTTCCGAACCGAGAGAACAGCGGCACAACGCAAACCCACCGAGGACCCTCGGCAGCCAGCACAAGCAGACCGTGCGCCACCGCGGGTGCGCCGCCGGATGCTTTCCGGGAAGAACGACGAGCGGCTGCCCCGAGCACCCGAACGCTCCGGGAACGCTCCGGGAACGCTCCGGGCTGCCGGGGAGGCCCGGGCCGCGGGCACGGCCGCCCAGCCCGAGCAGGGGGCGAGGAGGAGGACGCGGCTCCCTCCGGGCGCTGGGCCACGTCCTCGGCGGGGCGGGGCGGGAGCGGAGCCGAGCGGGCAGCGCAGGGCAGGGCAGGGCAAAGCAAGGTCCGGCAGCGCAGCGCAGGGCCGGGCAGGGCAAAGCAAGGTCGGGCAGGGCAGCGCAGGGCCCGGCCCGGCTCCGCCGCCGCTCCGCGGCCGTGCCCAGCCCCGCGGCGCCCGGCGCGGCCGGAGGAAGCCGGCGGCAGCAGCGGCCCTTCCGGGCGGCCCCGCGGAACGGCGGGAGCTGTAGTCCGGCCGCCGCCGCCGGGGCCCTGCGCGGGGAGGGGAGGGGAGAGGGTGGACTACAGCTCCCGGCGGCCCTGCGGCAGGGCGGGGCAGCGCGGCGCCACCTGTCCCGGCAGGTGAGCGTCTGGGACGCGGCTCCTTCCCCGGGCCTGCGGCTCCTCCTCCTCATCCTCCTCCCCAGCCCGGCCGCAGGCCCGCCCGGCAGCCGCGATGCCCTTCACCAGCACGGGCGCGGACGATGCCTTCGACTACCTCTTCAAGATTATCCTGATCGGCGACTCCAACGTGGGGAAGACGTGCGTGGTGCACCGCTTCAAGACGGGGCAGTACAGCGAGAAGCAGCAGAACACCATCGGCGTCGACTTCACCGTGCGCTCCATGGACATCGATGGCAAGAGAGTGAAGGTCGGTGAGGGAGCGAGCCCGAGCGTCCTGGCGAGCAGCACCTTCCTGTGCAGGTGCCAGGACGCACAGCACCTCCTGCTCGGCCCTGCCGAGGGCAGCTGGCTGCCCTTCTAACCACGGGTGCTTCCCAGTGGAGCTTTCTCTCAGGAGGATATCCTGGGGGAAGCAGGCACCCTGATTTGGGTACATACTTCTTCTCGTGACTTCTCTGCATCACCTGCGGAGAGGGCTTGTGCTTTGCCTGCAGGGAGTTCTTTGGAAGCCGGCTATAGTTTGGAGGGGATGTCTCTTCCCTCCAGAGATGTGGCAGTTTGAGCTGGGACACCAAGAAGGGAAAACCCCCAAAGTTTGCAAAGGCTCCACTTTGATGTGGGCTTAATTTGAGGGAAGACTTCCAAGACGAACACCAGAAGAAATTATCAGCTAGAACTTCCCTCTGTGTGCAGATGAAAGTTAGGATTGCCTGGCTTTTATGTATAGATTTGCTCTGCCCAGTCCTGTATTAGGGTTCTTTACTCTTATTTTGCTATTAACAGGCTGTAACGTTCTGTATCTTTTACTACAGTTGTTGAAAATGGGTTTCTTGGCCTTTTTGCAAAGCTGGGTTCACCCTTGGAGCTTTCTCTTTGGTCTGTGTAGATTGACTCTTCAGGCTTGTAAATGGCTTTTTGGATCTAGGGAGGGCAAAGCCACACTGGTCTGGTAGAGTGAGCTGGGACAGGTCTGGCTGCCTTCTGGACAAGAGGCTTCAAATGCTGAGGGCAAGCACCTAGGAAAGTGGTGTTCGCTGGTCTTTACAACTTCCATCCTTTCTCTTACAGATCCAAGTGTGGGACACAGCCGGTCAAGAGCGCTTCCGGACAATAACCCAGTCTTATTACAGGAGTGCCCATGGGGCCATCCTTGCCTATGACCTTACTAGGAGGTCCACATTTGAATCCATTCCTCACTGGATTCATGAAATTGAAAAGTATGGTGCTGCAAACTTGGTCATGATGTTAATTGGTAGGATTTTAGTTTTAAATATTGTATTATGTAGATTTTTAATGCGGACATAAAATCTCCCTCGTTTCCTACCACTACTACTTGAAGCATCTATATACTATGCAAGAATTCAGTTCTAATTAAAATAGATCACCAAGTGTGTCAATTCAACCTAAGCTTAAAAAAATGAGGAAAGTCATAGCCTGGTCCTGACAGGACCAAAACCCATTGCAGACAGCAAAACCCTTTTACATTATTCCTTTCCTGTTGGAATAACACAACAAGCTTTGCTGCCAGGCTGGAGGCAGGGACCACCTTGTTGAGTTAGAACTGCAGTAAGCCTGGCTCTGTAGGCTGCTGCAGAGGAATGTAGCAGCTCAATAATTCAAGGTGAAGGGGGATGCACAGACTCCTGTGGTTCTCATCTTTCCTCTCTGCTCTCTTGATTTGCATGCGCACTGCTCTGTAATGGGATTCCGCGCAGGTAAGACAATAGATGGGGAGATGGCTTTTGCAGAGCCTGGAGTAGCCTGCTTGCATTCCAGTAGCGCTCAGGAAACTGCCTCTTTGAGGAAAGCAGTGGCTGGGAATTGCCGGGAATGGAGCTGGTAGGAAGCCGCGGTTCCTTTCTCTTGGGTTTCATGGTTATTATTGCTCTTCCTTCCCCCAAGGAAGAAGCTGCAAACGAGAGCACTGTTGCAGTGAAACGCCAGAGCCTTTCTTGCCTTTATTTCCATTGGCGTGGCTGAACCTGTTGCAGTGTGCTGAGAGCAGCTCAGCAGCCGGGGCAGGGCTGGGTCCCAGGCAGGGCCCCTGAGCTGCTGCCTCTGCTCCCAGCACCCTCCGTGCTTGTGCTGCCGAGAATTCTCCTGGCCTTCCTCTGGAAGAAGCAAACGATAAATCCTGACCTGCTCCTAATGCAGTGCTTGGAACTGGGGCAGGGGAGGTGTAAATCACTGCACTTTGGTTTTTTCTAACTTCTATCATGAATCTAAAGAAAGAGACTTATCTGTGTGTGGTGGGGGATGGTGGTGGTTGTTTTTTTAGAGAGAGAAGTTCTGAAATCAGTAAAAAGTGAAGGTTTTATTAAGGATCCAGCTAGATGTTTTCTTCCGGATCTGGTGCTGTTTGCTTTACTTACATTGGGAGAAGCCGTTGTACATTTAAATATGCTTAGTCATGTTATACGCCTTTCTAGCAGGAGGTTAAGGTTAGGAAACCTAACTTTCCTATCTGGAACTGAAGGAGGAAAAGGTGGGTGTGTTCCTTTTAAGGAGGCAAATAGCCCTCAAACTGATAAATCCACATGTGCTGCAACTGCCTAAATATACAAAGGTATTTTAACTGAGGTGTTTAATTATAGATTTTCACTAAAGTGCTGCAAGTAAAAGTTTAATCTATACATGCAGAAACAAGCATATATTTCAGGCATTAAGATAGCTGACCTGAATTTTTGTCTTTCTTGTTACATCACCCTAAAAGGTTTTTTTTTTTTTTTTAAAATTCAACTTACCTGAAGAAGGTCAGCAGGAACACAACAATATGATGGTGGGTTTAGTGGGACACAAGCCCTCAACTTAAAGGCTACTTAACATTTAAAACCACAAGGGAACAGGACCAACACTTGCTTCCAAATAATCTTTCACCTACACTAAGTAAACAGATGAACACAGGTTGTTAGTTTTTTCTTGGATTTCATCTCTTTTGCTATCATATGATTTGCTGCAGTTTTAAGGCAGTCTGTATCTGTGGCTCTGATGTACTCACATCTTGTTCTATCCAGTAACTCTTACCGCTAACATAAAACTATTGTTTAACAAAATTGAATTCCTGCATTGCATTTAAAAATAAATTTTTGAAAGACTAAGTGGTTGAAGTATCTCTTTGCCTTCTTTTAAGGGAACAAATCGGATTCGCTGGACAAGCGCCAAGTGCTGTTTGAAGATGCCTGCACCCTGGCAGAGAAGCACGGGCTCTTAGCTGTGCTGGAAACATCAGCAAAAGAAGCTCAAAACATAGAAGAGGTGTTCACATTAATGGCTAAGGAGCTGATAGCCCGAAATACCTTACAGCTTCATGGGGAGAGCCCTCCAAACAGCTTCAGTCTTGACTCCAGGCCAGTGATTGCCAGTCCAAGTGTGGAGAAGACCCAGTGTTCCTGTTGAAGAGAGACTTTAAGGAGAACTTGGAAATTACCATTCTTCTGAGGCTGTTTGATTCAGTTTTGTTCAGTTGATGAAAGTGTTTTATGTGGCCTCAAGCCATCTCTCTTGATATTTCTGCCTTGCAGTTTGGCTTGTGAGTATTTTCAGTGATCATTGTTGCTGTTGGTAGCACAGGTTGCTTTGACAAGAGAGGACTCAGGAAGCTGCCAACCCTTGTCCTAACCAAAGAGAACTGCAAAAGTTATTGCCTTTAATTATTTCCTTACATGTCTTTCTGGCTGTGTCAGAAGATAAATTTGCACCAGAGTTCTGCACTGACCCTTCTAAGCTGTGTTGCTGGCTTTAAGCACTTTCTGCCAGCAGCTGTAAAAAGTCTGATATATGCTTGAACAGCACTAACCTGCTCCTGCCTAAACTTTCATTTAGGAGCTCTCCTGAGGTCAGGCAGGTAGCCACCCATCCCAAGGAGCTTAATAACATTTGTGAAAGAGTAGAGGATTTCACATCTACCCTGAGTTCCTCATCAGATAAACATGGAGACATCTTTGGGGTGGTGTAGCAGGCAGAATACACTTCTTCCTGGGGTGAGAAAAGCTGCCTTTCACTTGCTTTGTAATAGACAGGATTGCTTCCAGTACTGATCTCCATCCTGCTACATGGACTTGCTGGGAGCAGAAAAGCTTCCAGTGAAAGAACCTTATTTTCATTCCTCCCTGCTAAACTCATCTTGCTTTTGATGTGCTGATTTTAACCAAAAGCCGTCTGTAGCTTGTGTGATGGGCCAATGGCAGCTTGAGAGTATCCCTGTAGGTTTTCAAGGGAGTTTTAAGGATGGATGCAAGCTCCTGTAAAACTCCACAAGGGGTGGGATGGTTTAAATTAGGTAAAAAATAAATTGTGTTAGATTGGTAAGGGGTATGGGGTGCACCAGAGAGCTGCCCTAGGTGAGTGTATCTGCTACTGCTGTGGAGACTGAACATGGTGGTAGCAATGGAAGGTTTTAGACTGCTCCTCCCAAATGCAAGCTCTGCTACTTGGGGCTCATTTTTCTGTATACCTGAACTGAATGTACGGTTTGGGCTGGGTGTTTTTTTAGTGAGGGTTTTGAGGTTTTTTGTCCTGTTGTTTGCAAGTTTTTTTCCCAGTAGATGGAAACAGGGAAGGAGAAGGAGGAAAGAAATATCAGAGGAAGTTTTTTTGACTGCAGTCCACATAAGTGTATCACCTAGTGTATCACCTAGTTACCGTTAAGCTATGAACTGCAACTCCACCTCTGTAATGATAAAACACAGTCTGCATTACATGCAAAGCAGCCTTGGCTGGCTGCCCCTCTTTCCCAAGTCCTTGAAAAATACGGAAAAACATGTAGCAAGTAACACTGGAAAATCCTGTCTTAGAAGCACAAAAAAATAAAGGAGAATGAATCATTAAGTAATAGTCTTGGAAATACTTCTAATATCCTTAAAGCTTCCTCTGGCCAGGTTCTTTGTTATTACATGCAAAGAGCAGGGGTTAATTCAGCTCTATAAGCTGAGGGAGGAATCTTCCATGCTACCCTCTTGCTATAGCCTGCTGTGGAGAAAGCTTCATCTTCAGGCATCCTCCTTATGTTTACTTTTTAAATCTTTAATCCTTCATTTTTGCTAGCCTAGTAGTTGCATTTTGGTTTGCATATTTAAGCAACATTAAATACCATAGCCTTTCAAAGTGGCAAGCCAGCTTCCAAACAATGAGTTTCTACAGAGCAGTCAAATGTGAGCTTAATATTTATATTCCTGGTAGTAGTTTGTAATCTATTATTTTTACTTTTTTTTTTGGTAGTTCCAAAAGACCGCAATAGAAAATGTATTGCTCTCAGCTCCAGTAGCCAGTCTTTAATTGGTCAAGAATTAGAGGAAGGATGGTACCAGCAGAGTGTTAATTTTGCATGGTTTATTGGGTTTGCCATCTTAATTAACCACTACTGTATGAAGTTATTTTGCTTACCCTCAGTATGGAGACTTCTGCAGGCTAATGTGATGCTGAGTGCCCAGCACTGCCAGGTTTCAGGGCTCTTGCTGTTCTCTCCCACACATGTGGAGCTACTGGCAAAGGAAGACCTTGGCAGAAAGCTGTGCAACACAGGATCAGGAAGAATAGGCTTGTGACTGTTCCCTTTAATAGGTCTAACAGGCTTCCTACTCCTCCAAGAAACTTAGTCAGATACCTACCCATTGTGCAGCTAAAGCAGGAGTGTGACCTCTTTTTTTGGTTGTTTCTGTTTGGTGTTTTCCACGAGGCATTTGGGCAGTTACACTGAGTGGTTTCCACAAAGCTGCTTTTCCTGCTGTCCTTGCTTGAGTGAAGAGCAGCACTCACTAACAAGATTCTTTGGAGTACATTGGTAATGCTATTACTTGTGAGGTAATACAGGAAGCTCTGAACTTTTAAAAAATCCCTGTTATTCTAGACTGTGAGAACCACTAGATTGAAATACAAATTCAGCATAATCTCTGTGGTTCTGCCTTTCCCCATTAGAGAGCAGATGGAAACACCCAGCTGTGACAAGGCAAAGTAGCACTAACTCCTATGGAGCCTTCTGTTAATGGTTTGTTCCCCAGCATCATATGCAAATTCCAAGTCCTTCTTGACAGCATCATTAATGCATTCATACAAAGGGTTATAAGGTTGATTACAACACTATTTCAAAAACTACTGCTGCCCCACAGGTTTCAGTTTCAAGAGTTGCACATTCAGCTTGAAGATGAGCTCATTTGTTACGTTCCTATCTACTGGGAAGAAGTATTTGAATCCTTGCTGTGTGGCACATTACTTGCACTGGTATCACAGCCAGGCCAGATGAGAACCATTACCTATTGGTAGAACAGGGTAATAAAAAAATCAGAAATATTTTTAAATGTACCAAACTGACACCTCCCAGAAACTGACTAGTTAAAAGCCAACACAACCCAGCAGCCCAGTGATGTGGAAGGCACACAGCACTGCCTGTATGGTCCAGCTTTGCTTTATATGCAGGAGACAGGCTCTCAGTTACAAAAGCTGAGGTTCTCATCTAATCATTCCAGTTAATGTTTAAATATAGTTGGAAGGGAGACAATTTTCAGATGCTGAACAGAGGTGGAACACTCTATCCTGGAGCGTTCTTTCAGGAAGAAGGTGCATGTCTGTGTTTTTGAACAAGGAACTAGAAGTGAAGCTTCTCCCAGCCAGGTGAGTGCTCCAACGGCAGCACTGTTACAGGTGTCCCTTTCCCAGCAGGCATTTTCCTGGCTCTCAGCTCCCAGAACCCATGTTTGCCTGCAGGTGTGTGTGAGGGGCCCAAACAGTCATTGCTCAGCAAACTGGCTCCTGAAATAATTTTCAAACACCACTCTTAAGCAACTGTGTTAAGAACTGGAACTACACCAACAGGCATTGCTGGGATATCACATTATTTTGAGAATAGTTCTAGACAGGCCAAGAGCCCCTTTGTTCTAAGAGTACTCCACTTTGAAATAGGAATTGTTTCAGATGGACAGGGCTTTCAAAAATCTTTTAAAGCACTTTTTCTAATGCTGCTGTTGTAAATCAATATTCACATGGCTGCCTACACAGCTCTGTCAGTGCAGTCACATCAAGCTGTTGTCAAGCAGGGGCTGACTGGCTTGACAGTGTGGGACAAACAGCATACCCATGGATAACCAGAGTTCAGCATATTTGCAGTTCTACATTTCTTTGCTGCTGCTGTGTCCAGGAACATTACTGCTTATACAGTTTCCACTCCTAAATCTAGTTTTGCTAACCTGAAAGGAGGCTCACCACAACTACAGTTTAATGCCTTTCTAATGCTAGCAATTAAACTGACTTTGTAGCTACTTGATCCCTGCAGCACAGTCCTGTATTGTAACTCAATCCTAAAGGATTACATGTAGATTCCCTCATTTTAAATTGCTGTAGCATTAATAATTTCATCTACACAAGTTTTGTTCCAAACATGAGATGCCCATAGCTCATGGTACCCTCCAAATACAAATCTCTGTACCTGCAGTAGCAGAAGTTACTTTGTATTTCATTAAACGAACCAGGTATTTCCTCAAAGATTACAATCCACCTTGGCCACAAAGGCTGGCTATGCTACCACCATCTGAACTAAAGCAGCAGAAGTTTTAACAAGTATGATCCTTGTATGATCACGTTCAAAACAGGGAGAACAGGTAGCACAATAACACTGCACTTTCCACAAGAGTAAAGTCAAGGCACCTCAAAGGACAGCATCCATCTTTTTCTAAAGCTTTTTGATTTGAAATTAAGATTCTGCTGGTGGAAGTTTACAGAGACTTCATACCCTTTCCACTCTGACGCTACTCTAATTGGCCTCTTCCCTTTCTGTACCTTAAGTATTTCCTTGAAGAGAATGTAGCACAGCCAAAGTTGTCACCCTCCATCTTCTTATAAGCTTGATTATACTGAATTTATTCCTGTTCTCACAGAGGAAGAACACAGCAGCCTACTAACATACTTATTTCAGAGACCCTACTATTTTCAGCTGTCCCAGTCTGGGGCTTGTGGGGGTGGGAATCACAATGCTCCAGCCAGCTTAGAAACAAGGCTCACGCAGCATGGTTTGGACAGGAAGTGGCACCCAGCAGCGCTGGCTTAGGGACAAATACAGGCAGTTCCTGAGCCTGCACAACAGGAACCACAGCACAGCTCAAATCAACAGGAATTATTTGTCATGCTGTCCCTGAACACATCAGTGGCTGTGCAGCTCCACCCACCAGCCTCCACCAAAGCACATCACTCATCTGGCTATTCTCAGTCTCCTCCGTAATGTGTACAGGAGGAAGCTTCAGAAGCACCAGCAGCCACCGCTGTGCCATACGTACACCCAGGCAGGGAGTAAAGCACACCATTCCTGACCCCTTTTGAAAGCAACCTCACACATGCGCTCTGGCTGGTAAGTGCATTGCCTTTTTCCGTCTTATCAGAACACAGCTTTGTTACAAACTACATTTGAATGAAGCTTTCCAATAGGATGAAAAAACTTATGTTCACCATGTAGGGCAGGGAAGATTTAACTTTTTTCTCTTTTCCCCCTTTTATTAGTTTAAAGTGTAATTTGCTCAAAATTACATTCCTTTCCTCCCTCTGCTACTTGGACCCTGGGAAAAAAGCAAACTGAACAAACCAAAAATGGCTTTACTCTGTTCATTTAAACTTTTTTAAAATCATGTCCCCAGCATCTTAATATGCTTCTAGCAGTTTACTTCCAACTTTGTGTATTTCTGCAGAAAAACGTTTTTATCTGAGCCCACACAGGCTGCAAGCATGTGGAGCCCCAGGAAGTGGCCTGTAGCAGTGCTTGGACTTGCTGCCCAAACAGCATTACGATAGGAAACTATGGACAAGAGTATGTCCTGCAGCTGGCTTTGTCCTGTGCAAATAAAATTAACACAACAGTGGAGGACTGACTTCTGAGAAAGCAAGACACATCAGTTCTTACCAATGATCCCAGATATTCTTTCATTGCATCAGCTGTCTCAGTTGTCCATTTGGAATGTTTCTCTTGCATTACAGGCTCTTTGCTGTAAAGGTCTAACAATGCTGAATTCTGTATTAAACATAACACAGTCAGTTCTGCAGGATTTAAGAGTAAGTGACATAAATGCCTTTGTATTTACAGAAACACACTTAAAAATAATCAAGTCAAAAACCAGAACCTTCGAACTTAAAAGAACAGACTGACTTCTTGTTTAATTTTTTTTACTTTTTTTATTTGGGAAAAGTGCTTCTTACAAAAGGCAGCTGCAAAACAATACGTTATAGACCTCAGAACAATTTCTCATTCCATTTAAAAGTGAAAGGAGAGGCAGTCTAGGGGACAAGAGCAGCAGGAGAACAGATCACGGGGCATCAACAAGTCAATAAAAAACAGCAATAATGTAATGCAAGGTTAAAATTCCTGTGCTGGGGCTTTGGTGGCAAAGTAATTTCTCAATGCGAATTACAGCCAGAAACTGCACGACTGCCTTTGTAAGCAGTAACTTTACATAAACTGAACAGCTTTACCAGGCAACCTGCCCATCTCAGCTGCAGAGAGGCACAAGTACCTCAAAGCAGCTGGGAGGCACAGCGAGTTTCTAGCAAAGCTCACGGCTTAAGTGTTTACATGAAGTTCTAAAACTTACAGAGCAATAAAGCTAAAGGGTCCTCTCTGGTGTTCCTCTGACCCCACCTTGGCTAACCGGATTTCTGCTCCTGGACAACCCTAATCATACACATGAAAGAGAGCTGGTGTATTAGGGAGTGCCATCTATCAAGTTAAGCGATAGTCAGGATCGTTTCCCAGTCTGGGCTGAGACCACTAGATCAGTTTCATGTCCAATTGGAGGCAAGACTTCATGCACCAAGAGGGGGTGAAAGATGGTTTTGTTATTTTTAACTTACACAGAGTCTCCCCATCCTTGAGGTCCAACTCTACATTTATCTGTATATATACATAGAGAGTTCTCCTTTCACAAAGACATTTTCCTTTCATGCTAAACACAGTAAAAATCCAGAACGTTCACACCTGGTTCTGGTTACACAGTAGTAATAGTAATGTGCAAGTAAACAGAGACCAAAAGTCACAAATGAAGACGTGTACATGAGGGGGCTGGAACGGAGCTGATTCCAGAAAGCATATTTTTATCTGGCCTGAAATCAGAAATATTGGTACAAAGACAGAATAAAGGCCATCAGCCAATTTACATCCCCACTGCATGGCCACTGCTCATTTTTGTATCTGGGCTCTTCAAAATGAGTGTGGAAGTCCTGTAAACACTTTAACCCTAGAACTGGGTGAACTCTGTTGGGTACACAGATGAAGCAACAAACCTAAGCTAACTGTTTGACAGTTAAATTCATTTTTACAAAAACTAACATTTTAAAGATTTATTTATTGTTATTTGTTGAAACAGAGGAAAAACAACACTCCTGGGGTGGGAAAGGAGGGGAAGGGAAGAGACAGACCCTGGGTAAAAGTTATTACAACAGCACCTGGAATTGATTGGCCTGCCTAGGAGAAACACAGGCACTGCCACAACACCACAGGTAATAGCTACTGCCTGAAGCCAAGACAACAGTCCACACTCCACTGACAGGTGCTATAGATCCAAATCATAATAATCTTCCAGCTCATCATGAAATAAGTCCCACTCATCCTCGGAATCTGTTAGCTCATCATCACCTCCAGCTGCCAACAGCATAAGCAACATCTCACCAAGCTCAAAGGTCACCACCTCATCCTCGTCAGTTTCAAAGGGATCACCATTCTCTCGCTCCTCAATGAAATCCCAGAACCGATTCCTCCGCTGGGCCTGCAAATGGAACACAAGGGTTTCCCCAGGTGACCCTGTGGTACAAAGTATGAGCCTTTCCAGAGGCTGACATGCCCCTGGTGTACTTTCTGACATGCAAGAAATTACATTTCTCTTTCAGGGAGATACTGACCTCCAGCAGAATTAGCCCTTACACACACCCCTATTACTGCTACCCAACATTTTTACTTCAGTATGTTGTAAGAAAGGTTTTTAAATTTAGTCTTTCCATCTTGGCCTCCAGCATTCACAGACTTTAGAGCACCGACTCCTTCAAATTCACCATTAGAGAGGTCTATCAGAAGTGGAAAAAAGAAAACTCAGTATTTCCCTATCTTCTCAAGGCAGAAGACATAATGCACACCCCTTTTGTGCTCTCTGTCTATTGAAAGGACAATTAATCAGCAGCACTAACCCGGTATCTACTTGAGGTTCCTACTTTGGGTCTTTGTGGCTCCTCTTGGCGGCCATCAGGATATTCATGCTTGTAAAAACAGTTCCCTCCAAATGGACAGCTCCCACGGCCTTCATCAAAATACCTGCATGGCTTGTTGCTGGAAAGGAAAATATCGCAACCCTTACTGACAGCACACCCCAGTCAGACTTCAGAACTGCATTTACCTGCAGACCACAGGGATCTCAGGTACCAGGAGCAGAAGGCATTTTGTGAGTAAAAGACCTACATGTAGAAATTATTTACTACACTATGTGTGGACTGATGCATGCAGAGGGACACCAATGGTGTGCAGTGTGCGAGCTTGGACTGCCTTACGACTACACCACCAGTGTTTTGTGTAGAGAAGGGAAAGACTGGGGTGAAATAACACAGGAACAGCTTTGGGACTGTGTGCATGCACCTGTGGGCAGATAGGCAGAGGTGCTTCAGATGTGGTGGTGGAAACGAAGTGTGAAAAGGGGCTTTACATTAACACCCTTCTCCATGTGTGCCTTTATCTCTGCAGTCTCAATTTGATAAAAGGCTGCATTACTCATACCTCATTGCCTCCTTGTATTTCTGAATGAGTTTCTGCTTCTCTTCCTTCTCCTCCACCCAGTACTCACTTGGAATGACAAAGTTAGACGTGATCCGGCATTCTGGGCAGGACCTGGGAAATGAACAGACTGTGCTGCAAAATTCCACATTACAGGGTGCTCTCTCTCCTATATAACAAGGCATGGCATATATCCATCTTTAAAGAGGTACTGTATTCATATACCTGCTGTACAACCTTTTCAATCTAGACCCTCTTATAAGTGAAGATAACCTACTCTCTTCTTCAAGAACTCAATGGCAATGGCAGCTGGTCAGCTTGTCTCAGAAAAGCTTGAAGAAACAAACACTTCACACAGACTCCTTTTTCTTTAGAATTAAATAAATTTATTTTGGTATTTTTCCTATATTTATTTGATTGGAACTTTGTCTTTTCTAGAACAGCCTTAAATGGAGAAATGTTTTGCCAACTGAGTAATGCTCTAAGGCAGTAATGAATTATGGAGCATACATTCTGAACTGGTTAATCTGTTTCCAGATTTCTGCCTGGGTGTCCAAGACATAAACAGTAACCACTGGACAACATGCTACTAAAGAAACAACAGTTATTTACTAGAGTTTTGCAAACTTAACCCGGTATTAACCAAATCAGAGTGTAAATGTTAGGCCTAACAATTACTTCACTCCTAAACTAAAAGTTAGTATGCATTAAATGCAGTCTCTGTGCAGTCTGCATCTGGAAGTCTGTTGCAAGTTGTCACAAGTTACTAAGTTCTTCCACAGTAACAAAGCACAATCGAAATGGGAAAGTGCCTCACTTTATAATCTTGCTCTCAAATTGTTTAGCACTCCTCCACTTGCGGATGCACTTGAGACAGTAAGTGTGGCTGCAGTTGGAGAGGATCCCAAAGCGGCGCTCGCTAGGATTAGCTTTCTCATACACCACCTCCATGCAGATCCCGCACACCATGTCTTTACTACGCTGGACGGCAAAGGAAAGCTCCATGTCCTTCTCGTGAGCTTCAATGCAAGACTGAAAAGGACACAAAGAAAACAACTACAGACATGACTGGCCACCTGGTGAAGTCCAAGCAGGTTTTTAAACACAGTTTGCTATTTTGCATAATGTCTGAGGTGTGATTAAGCTGAAAAAAATCTTCATCCTCAAAAAAAAAAAATTTGTTCAAGTACCGGGGAACAATCATTTCAGAGTTCAAATTCCTTCCTTCAGACACAGCTTTTAAACATGAAAAGGCAATCTAAAAGACCATCCACTTTGACTAGGCAAAGAACAAAGCTCCAGTGTCTTTAAGCAGACTGTTTTCCCATCACAGATAAGGAAATCCAGCTGCTTTTGAATATGGCCCTGGCAGGAAACAGTCTAGTTTACAACCGGAATTTCATTCACTGCCTGACCTGCACACACCTTCAAATAAAAGGGAATTAGTAACAAGTGATTGAGGGGAACTAGGAAGCAGTAACTCACAGCTGTTAAACAGCAGACAGTTGTTTGCTTACCTTTATGTGCTGAGATCTCTGTGCAGTATCAATGGGATGCAAGACCTGCAGGCCACACATATCACACACGTCCCCATGGATATACACGCAGTTTTCTCCATAACGACATTCTCCTAATGCAGCGTAGGGGCACAGCTCCTTCTTCATCTCCACATCTGCCTGCTGCTTCTCGTATTCTTCTTCAATCACCATTTCCTGCAAGGGTGCTTCAGCACAGAAAGGAGCAGCTGGGAACAGAATTAAGAACAGTAAGCAGCACATTCAGATTTTGAGCACCAGGAGTAAGAACACTCAGGGTTACCCGGTTCATTTCAGTCCAAGTTCACACACCCTCAATCTGAACTAAATTATTTTCCCCACTCAAATAATTTCAAGACCAATTTTTTCATCTTTCAACCCAGACAAGAGTAAAGCTATCAAAGTTTCAGTGGTCAGGGAAGATCCATTTACAGGCTAAGTCCACCTAGAAAAATCACACTAGTCCTCAGCAGCTTAATACAGACTCTGGTTCAGCTACCATTAAATAAGGCTCCAAATCTCTTACTACTTTTAGAATCAATTTCACTTCACCTAAAATTTTCACATCAGCTGAAGTTAACAGGTTTTTTTTCCCCCAGCTGGCATCATGAAGGTGTATCTAGCATAACAAAATGCTAGTATGGCAATACCACATCAGCAATTCTTTACATACAGGCTAATTAATTAGCACATTGTTCAAACTGAACAAACTTTCATTTCTGAAATCCTATACATCTCTAGGATTGATAGAAAAGTGGCGTTCACATCTCTCAAACTAACTCCATTCTACATATTTACCAAAAAACCTGTCCTAAACAGATATCTGGTCAATTAGCCAGACACATAAAACTGAAATTCAGTCTATTATCACTGTATTCTAAGCTGGCTATCAGTTTTGCAAAATCTTAAGTCAATTCCCTCCCTAAACTTCAAGTGAACTGAAATCTGTATCTTTTCTCTTCCCCCTTTAGACAGTTAATGCTGAACACTCCTCCCTATACCTCAAACACATGCTTGCATGCCTCACCACAAGTCAGCCTTCTGAGATTGTTACATAAGTAGGATCATAACAAAAGCAGTCAGTGAGAAACTGAAGGTATAATAAACATAAAGCAATACTATATCCAGAGTAAACACCAGGAAGAAGAGCAGCTGGAGTTCATTTGCATAACAATAAGCTGTTACAAGCCTAGCAAGTCGTCTGTGCTGTAAGCAAGTGGAACTTTTAGAAGCTGTTCAAGCACTAGATTTGGAGAAGCAAGCAAAAACTACCAAAGGCATACTCGGATCAGTTAGAGTGAAGGACGGACTCCTCAAAATTAATCACAGGCTGCACACTCGCACAGTTTTCATCCTCGTGGAACAAAGACATAACAACAGGTATGTATCAGTCTGTTAGTTTTAAGAAAAAAAAAAAATGCAGGTCCCTGGAACTTGAGCAAAATATTGAAGATCAGTGTAGAAAAATATTAGCTCTCAAGATAAGATCAAGTCTCCTTCTTGAACCATCTCAGACTATAGTGGTCACTCAGTGATCCTGGAGAAGTCTGTTTGTTAGAAACATACTTTTCAAAGCAAGTGAGTAACTGAGTAACAAGTCACCTGGCAACCTGTTCAATTTCAGTCTGAGATTCCCAAACAAATGTTCATTAGTTCTTCTTCCCCATGAGTTTTGGTGAACCAGCACCAAGAAAACTGACAAGAAACCATGTACGAGGCTCTCCATTCTCTCCTGAGTAGCTCAGCAAACATGAAAATATGTACTTATTGAAATCCCACTTGCCCTCCCATTTGAAATCCAGGGTCTCCACTTCCATAAGAAATAATAAAAATCACAACTACCACTCAGTTTTTAGTCCCTCAACTGTTGCATTTGCAGATGTTTGCTAAAGTGAATGTTGTCACAGATTTTTTTACCTAGTTGAGGACCATGGAGATGGTTAGAAGGATGGAACACCTCCCCTATGAGGAAAGGCTCAGAGAGCTGGGGTTGTTCCGCCTGGAGAAGAGAAGGCTCCGGGGCGACCTTACTGCAACCTTCCAGGACCTGAAGCGGGCCTGCAAGAAACATGAAGAGGGACTTTTTACAAAGACATGTAGCAATAAGAGAAGGGGTGACAGTTTCAAACGAAAATTCAACCTGAAAAAGGGTGGGTTTAGACTAGATATTAAGAAGAAACTATTTACTGTGAGGCTGGAACAACATGTATTTTTTCTGTATCTACTGCACTTTAGCGGCTACAGTTTTACTTCCTCTTTGAAACCACAATTAGGAAAACTCATAAAACTTGACTGCCTCAGCAGTTAGAAATCCAACATCCCTCAGAGTAACATTTGTTCTCTATGATTGCTTTCTGTTTTCCAAATCTCTGCTCACCAGTAGGTGGACTCAATCCCCACCTTCTCATCACCCATTTCCCAGTAAACTGGGTTAAATTCATACCAGTGGAAAAACCGGTTTGTTAACTTTGATCCACACACCACCTGCTTGCACTTTAGGACACTCTTCCTAGAACTAAACACATGAATCTTTATTTCACTAATAGGAAACAGACACCCAATTTATTATTTTTTGTATTTCTGTCTTTCTACTCCAGCTGCAGAACAAATATCTGTACAACTAACAAGTGAATACCTGAATAATCATCACTATTTTCTATGCTAGGTCCTGAAGTCATCTTCAAGATACAAGGTTTAGTCTCAAATCAGAGAATTGTGGTAAAAGGCAAGCATTATAGTCCCAGCTATGCATGGTTAAACTGCCAGCCTTGGATCTTTAGGTTTAGTTTTGAAGTTTCCAAGTATCTGTACATTTCTCCAGCAATTTGAGAATAATCTGCTTTAAGGCACACACTACAGAACATACTGCATACATTTTTATTTCTGTAGCTTAATAAAGACAGTTGCTTCAGAAAAGTGAAGTTTTTTTAAAATCAACATGGGAATTAGCATCATGTAGCACTGTTCAGAACAGAAACAGAGGAGCATGTGTTTATATCAAGTTTCAAAAGCTATAAAACAGATATGCAACAAGATTCACTGAAGAGAATGCTATTTAACTTAATCTCGCACAAGTTTGCATGAAAAGTACACCTAACCCCTAGGAAAAAAAATTGCTTTAGTAAAACTAAATTAACAGCATAGTGACTTAAGACTTCAGGAGGAAGCACCAGCTCTTCTGTAAGGACTGTGTGTATTTAAACAATCTCTGGCTGCTCAAACTAGCAATTAATTGATTTCAGTGGAGGGCCAGTCAGTCATTAATAGGGCTGACTCCCAAGAAAAGAAACTGACTCTTTTCAGATGTGCAAATGATAAGAGACAGAAAGCAAGCTGAGGCAGGGAAAAATCCAATTACATACTAGGAAAGAGTATTTCTTTGTGAAAGAAGTCAAACACCACAAAGGATACCCAGTAGTTATGGCCCTTTGAACATCTCTGAGGATAGAGACTCAACTAAACAAAGCCCCTGGCAAACTTTAAGCAGGAAATGAACCAGATGACATCCAGAGGTTCCTTCCAATCAAAATATTATATTCTGATTAAAATATTTTAAAAAATCTTTTGTCTCAACAAGCACAGAAGCTCTATCTTTCATGTCAGTAAGGTGGCACATTCACAGGTAGAGGTCAAGTTTTCACTCCTTTGGGATATACTCAAGTTCACAGATCTATTATGCAATTCCATAACCAAACTTCTAAACAGCATTAGCAAACTGTTTGTGTCACTTGATTATCCCTCTTCATCCTCCTCAAATTGGATGGGAGGAGGCTCCAACCAGCACCCTGTAATACTGAGAAGGTAATTCTCTTTCCAAATCAAGTCAGAGATTCTGAGTAGTGCAGTGGGACAAAGCAGTATAATCTGAGAACTCTATGAGATCTTCAAATTTTCCTGGATGCAAGGTGTCCATTTTGAATTCAAACATTTATTTAAGTACTCCTCCTAATGCTTTAGAGAGACAAATATTAGAAGTTATCTTAAAAGTGAACCCCTTCAGCCTACTTTTCACTTTAATGTCAAGACTGTTATATTTTGACAGAAAAAACAGATGAGGAGTATGCCACTCAAATACTATGGTCCTATTTGATGAGCTTCCTCAGTCTCATTCTCATAGTGAGCTGTCACAGTATTAGAAAGTTGAGTTCCAAAATCTAACTAGAATAAATAATTTTCAGCCTCTGGCCATGGGATTCACAAAAGTAAGCATTAGGCTTTAATTCCTTCTACAGGAATCTGCATCTGCACTGAAAAACCTTTCAAAGACTGTAAAACCACCCCAAGCCAAATCAATCAACCCAAAACACAAAGGCAGCAGACTATCTCCCCAGAGTAGCAGTATTATCACCAGTAATTTCCTCTCCCATCCCATATGCAAACTAAAAAGGAGATTCTCAAGCTGTTCAGAAACATAGCAAGAGAAAGCCAGTCATGCAGAGACCAACCTGAAATATATCTGGTTTCTGAATTAAACAATCAATCTGACTACTCAAGCTGTAAAACCCAAGCTCTCTTGAACTCATCAATAAATATGAATAGCTGTACCCAAATGCATTAAAATAAATGCACTACATAGAAACTGTTGAGCCATGATGGAAATTCACTGTTATCCCAGGATCAGCTTACCACGTCCACAGTATGGCTGCCCAGGGACAAACTCCACTGCATTCACCCAGTCTTCAGCCCCTACTCCTGTCACTGCCAGATCTGTATTTTCATCTTCTATCTCAGCAATAAATTCTTCAACTGTTTCAGGGAGCGATGCGAACTCTGAGGACACTGATGGATAGATTTCTGCCTCTGGGTTAACATCAGTCACTTCTTCCTGTATTAGTGGCTTGGTATGTTCATATCTAAAAAGTTAAAACACATAATGTCAACTTTCCACAAAAAATACCTCCAGACAGCAGCCCCATGTATGGAAATAAACTAATGAAGATGTGAACATGCTATGTGGAAGTAGGACCCAGAAATGGCTAGGATGAGAAAGTCACTGATGACCCTTTATAGAGAAATACTTCAACTTGCGTAGTCTGTCAACACTGTTAAAGAAAACACAAGGTACCCTGATAATTTAGAGAAAAAAAGAGCACAATTCTTACACACAGAGTGATCTCCAAATATGTCCCAAACCAGTCAGTTATCTATTACACATGCGCAGTACTGCTGAATGAGAAAAATTACTTCATCCAGCTTTATAAAGAGAAGACTCAGGACAGACACTGCTGTCTCCAATTACCTCATGGGAAGCCACAGGAAAGATAAGCCAGAGTCTTCTAAGAGGTGCAGTGATAGGATGACAGTCAGTAGACACCAATCCAAAATGGGAAATTAGTTATGAATATCAGGAAAAAAATTTGCTCTGAGGGTAGTTAAACGCTATAATGGGTGCGCAATCTTCATGCTTGTAGATATTCAAAGCTGGACAATGCCTTGGGCAACCTGGCCTCAGCTGGCAGATTCAGAAATCCCCACCAACATAAATGATTCTCTTCCTGTTTCCCAGCATCTTGCCTCATGCAAATTTTACACTGAATTTGAGCACTTATTCCTAATGCCCCTTTCAGCTTATTGTGGAAAATGAGAATCAGAACACTTTTAGCCCTACCATCCACAATAAACAGCAAGGCACCATTTCCCTCAAAAATCTGTCTTCCAGCAACTAGGAGATTACATGGGGAAAATAAATGACAAATATACTATTGTAGTCTTAAGACATTTGCTGACTAATTTCAAGGACAACAGGAGGGAATTTTTTGAGATCACACAGAAGTTTGAAGTGACTGTGATTCACTTAGCTTGTGTCAGATTAAAAAAAAAAGAAGTGTCACAATTCTTGCATATTAAAGAGGTGCTCCTTTGTCAGCTTGGAAACCAAATGTCAGCTTGGAAATCCCACTCCTAAAGAGCACAAATTTAAAATCCTAGCCTTCAGGTCTCTACATCTGTGGCCTCTAAAGCATGTGCACCATACAAGGTATTAGGTTGCCCAAGGCAATCTAATGGGGTGCAGGAAGAAAATACTAGAACTTAGTTGTTTTTCCCCTTAAAAACCACAATAAATTATTATTATTATTAAGATACATGTTGATGGCAGTGGTCTCACAGTTCATACATCAGAGAGCCCATGTGTGGTATGTGTGAGGTACCCTGAAGGAGGAGGTGTTCCACCACCCAGTGGGTTTGATAGTTGCACCCCATCTGCTCATTTTCAGCACATTGTGACATACTGCACTTTGCTAGTGCCCACTTAATGGATCAACAGATTATCTGATCTTGTTTCACCTAAACTAGCCCTGATAAAGTGAACAAGTGCTTGAAAAGATTCCTCCAACTGTGGGCTGAGAACAGCACTGATAATGTGAGCAAAAGCCAACAAGAAAATGTCAGAGCTAACAGTTCTGCTCATACTACGAGCTCCTCATCAGCCACACTATGAGGCAAAATAATGCCAACCTAATCAGCTCTTGAACTCGGGGGGAAAGGGAACCACAGAAGAGATCAAGATTACCAAGAAGGCAGTCTGAAATATGAATTTACACTCACTATTATTAATGAAGAGCCATGCCGTCAGTGATGCTGTACCTTGAGATATTAGCTACTGAAAGGATGAAGCCATCTCAATTAGCAAGACATTGAAAACCAAAACATCCAGAACAAAAAGACAAACCTCCACATTTTTTCCCAGATGTTTCAAGCCATGTGCTACTCAATGCAGTACTTTGCAGAACTGCGCAGTAAGGGGTTAGAAACCTCTTTTGAGGTTTGTTACACAACAATGAAAGAAAAAGCCACGTGCCACTGGACCACTTTTTCTTCCTACTGTGGTAAAAATTACTGAAATAACCCATGGAAAACAACATGGTGACAAAGTAAAACACATTCCTTTGTCAGCAAATACTGTTGGGAAACACAAAGAAAACACTGCTAGAATTTGAAGAAACAAGCAGTAGAATAAATTGTGCAGAGTGGGAAGTTTGCTGCATGGAAGAAGAAAAAGTACACGTTTTTCACGTCTCAGCTTATGATACTTGCTAGATTCTGTTTCAATATGAACTGCTTTTTGTGAGTCACCAAAGAAGAGATGTACCAGTAGAGGAACATTCTCAACAAATTACTTCTTTAACAAAGCAAAAAGATTCACTGGAGGAGATATCTTCTCAATAGTATACAATTACTTTAATAAAAACAATGCTTTATGGAAAAACTGCAAGTAAAACCACTGAAGCAGCAGCTGCTCTGACCACAATAAGAGATTGCAGGGTAAGGGTACAGGGATAGCACCCTGCCAGAAATTCATCACTACAATCTCTTATTGTAGTGAAGATGGATCCAGAAGCAGCCAAGTGACACTAGAAAATGTAATGAATATAGACCTTTAAACATTCAAATGTTCACTGAAGTTATGAGGTGAAGAACTACCATGAAAGTCTTCTGTACTACACAAATGTTTGCTGATTATCTCATGGCAAAGCACTTAAAAATTATCATGGATGAGTTATGCATGTTTATTTCAGGAAGACAAGTGCTGCAAATTTGCTGCCCTTTTCTGTGATGACAAATCAGTGTCAGCAGTATGCTGCTGAGCAGATATTAAAAAAAACAACAAACCCAAATCAACCAAACCCAACCACCTTCAAAATGCCTCTCCAAGATAAAGTCATTCCGTGAACAGATAGCTGCTTTTTGAAGGAAATTTGTGGTATGGAGACAACACTTTGAAAATTAAGTACTTCTACCATTATGTGATTTTATAGCCAAAACCTACCCAAGTGTGTCAACTACAAAAAACCTTTCATTATCTTGCACACTAAAAATTTTGCAAAGTGATTTCTCTAACATGTTTAAAAACCTTTGAAATTCAGAATTCCAGTGTATATTGGACCCATTTGCTAAAAATATAAAAATGCAATACCTTCCAGTTAATCTGCACTAAGAGCTGATTGGCATCAGGGAAGGTGGAAACTTACCAGCTAAATTTATCACCCATTAGTACATGCAGCCAACAATACACTTCCTTTTGGATCTGCATATCTTTGTGAAAGATGTTTTTTCTGCTACAACCACCATTAAAACCCAGGACTGAAATAAATTCAACTTCAAATGAGACCCTCAAATAAATGCATCAAGAACTATTACACTGAGATTTTAAATAATAAAAAGCCCATTGAATCAACATTACTGTCAGTAAAAAAAAAAAAAAAATTACTAGTAAGGCTTTTAGTGACAGTAAACATTGCTTTGGACGTTTATAAAATACTTACTAAATATTTTTCATTTCACCTTTAATACACCATTTTTAAAATTCTGGTTTTGGGTTATCTTTTATAATGTACATAACATTAGTACAGCAGTAGATGTAGATATACACATATAAACTATAAATAAGTGTGTATGTTGGTAGGAGTTCAAAAATATTGAACTGATTTGTGCATGATCCAAAGTTGGAAGACCACTAATCTACATGATCTAAAAGCAATACTGGCAGATAGAAGACTACAGAGAGGTTTTCTTTCTCACATATAGTAACCCTTTATGAAACATGAAAGCAAAGCTAACTATGAGCTACCATATAAAATAATGATGCAAATGTTTAATCACTAATTACAGGTGCAGTAAGACAGAATGTTAAAATTTATAGTAAGTTTTAATAAAATTAATGATTAAACATCCATAAACCCTTTGTAAAGCCTTGCTCCACTAGGAAAGTATCTGTTTTTCTTCTTCACAATTTCTTTTTTACTGTAATTTCAGGGGTATAGATAAATTCATAGTATATTTTCATAAAGTAAAGCTATTTTTACAGGAAACATCTTAGAACTTATATTATAGACAAATTCCAGTCATTTTCCCAAAACAGCAGTTCCAGTGTCGGGGTACCAATTCCTCAAGAAGCAACATGAAGAAAACAAATTCTTACCTGTTCAGGCTTTTATGATCACGTAAATAGTGTAACTCAGTTTCATCCATTCAGCTAGTCTGAATGTAATCTCAGATTTCAATTAATCTACTCATGTTATTAATAAAAATTAAGAAAACTCCCCATACTGACAACTATCACTTTCATGAAAACCAGTTATCACCTTGCCTTTGCTCATTTTTTTGCATAGCAAACACTGGTATTTGGCAAGACAAGAGAGTCAGTGAAAAGCTATTTTTGTAAGTATCTGAAGTTACATTGTAAAAGGAAAGCACTAAGATCTAGAGTATTTCCCTGAGCTCTCTGCTCAGGGATTCAGAGTGCCAAGCTTCCTGCAGGATGGCCAGGGGCATTTCTTTACCTGCAATGATCTCCATAAGCACAGCATCCTCGCTGGTAATACCTGCACACCATGGCAGACTGACTGGTGGAGAGGTCATGGGAGTAGCGGCAGTTATCTCCTTCCTTGCAGACTCCATGCATGAAGTATCTGTAAGAGAAGATAATGGTGAGTTAAGGAGAAGCACTGAAGCTGCAAAAGTATTTGGATGATCTTGTTACTATAAATCAAGGTATGCTGCATTAAGAACAATAAAGACTCATGGGACCCCGCCCTAGTATAACCATAAAAATAAGAACATTTGAGGAAAGATGAAGCCTCAGCTACTACAATGAACTGTGCTTCACATTTAGGGACTTGCTCTTACATAAGCCTAGGGAAAAAAAACACATAACTGTAAAAACAAAGTTATCCTGGGCTGTGACACTATGAGGAAAGAGTCTTGGATCGAGCAGATTGACACAAGTTTTATTTGTAGCCCCTGTGTCCTGACACAAGCGAAAACGCAACAGTGGATACAAGAATGAAATCCAGACACACCCTAAATCACCTAAGGTTTTAAATCTATTCTGGATTCATAAATCAGTCAAATGTGATTTCCTTTCCAAGAATGAAAAACACGTTTGTGATGGATAATTACATCTGACATATACACATCTGACAAAACACACACATTAGTTCCTGCAATAGGAGCAAATAAATTAAAGCACCCTGCTTCAATACTGTGCTGCTTGTCTTGAAAAACCTGGACAGTTTCAAAGCTTTTGAGGATAGTTTGATCAATTTCAGCATGTCAAGTAGCACAAGCTTAATTTAGCACCTTCAATTCAGTTATTCAAGAGAACTGCAGAGCGGTTTTCAAGAATTTTTCAATTTTAACCTAGAAGAACAAGCTTCAATAAATTCAAGGCACCATAACTGTACAGATTCAGTATGGTCAAAACTACAACCGAAAAGTTCAAGTACACCTTTCCCAATCCACATAAAAGTATTAGCCAAGAAAAACAAAGAAAACAAATGAAAAAATCCTGTGTAAAAACTGAATCCATAAACGTTTACCAACACTTCAGTTTATAAAGAAATTGCACTGCCTCCAGATAACAAGCTGCAAACTCTGAACTCACTGGAAATAGGAAGAGCTAGTAAAGAAGAAAATCTGTGAGGATTTAGTTCTCATACAAAACACTACTGAAGGGAAGGCTGAGAAGCAGATGACATTGCTGCTGAATGGGGCAGTCCTGCCCTCCTCCTGTTCCACACTTCCAGCACTTTGCAGAGCCAGCAGAACCAAGCCCTCCAAGCAGCTGAGTGCAGCCTCACAGCCAGCACAAGAGACAGGGATCATCTTTCAACGGCAACAACTAAGATCAGGATAACTCTTCACCAAACAGTACCTTCAAGTTGAATATTCCTGACCAGGAAATATGATAAGATGTTGAACTGCATGCACTTCTACACAGCTATTTAGTCCATGGTATTTTGAAGAAATCAGATAAAGCCAGTGAACAATGCACTAAATGACATAAGTAGAGCTACATCTGCAATCCAGTTTTAGAGAAATATTAAAACCTGAGGTTCAGCGTTTAGGCAGCTGATAACCCACCATGTGCAATACCACTGGTGTATTCAACATACCAAGAATAAAAAAATTCTCAACTAGCCTTACCGAACACAACCTGACACTTGCCATCAGGCTGCAATTCACACTCCAAATGTCCTGTCTGTACCCTGCAGACAAATTAACCAGGTAAGAAATGTGATCCTACGTAAAAAACAAGCAGTACAAGACCCAGATGAGGCTCTGCAGGGTCAGGTGGAAGCACAAGCAGCTAAGTCACCGGAACAGGGTGCTGCAAAAACAGAACAAGACTCGTCCCTGCTATACAACCAGCACTCTCCACCATGAACAAAAAACACACAAAACCCCCTAAAAGTCACACCCACCCACCCATCAGCATAAACCACCTATAATGACCCATGTCAAAAGTTAAAAAAAAAACCTAACCAACACCCAACCAAAAATAAACCACCCATACTTAACCTCCTTCTTCCCCAAACAAACCAAAAAAGCCCCCCAAACAAAATCAAAACCAAATCTGGCCACCCATGAAGTCATGGAACTAGAATATAACTAGAATTTCTGGCTTGATTGCTCTTAAGAAATGGGAGTCACACCGATAGGGTAAAAAAAAAAAAGGATTTCAGATTGCTTAACGTTTGTTCTCTAACCAGTGTTATCTTCACCCTTTGCTTATTTCCACACAGCATTGCTTCCCTCAAGTGCTGGGGCAGCAACTTCACAGCCACCAGCTGGCACAGACCAGGAAATGGCTGCAATGGAACCTGATATTCCTTCTGCTGCCCCCAGTTATTTTTAATCTGGATCAGATCACTGCCCAGACACTCTGCACAGCCACACCACTGCAGCTGAAGTAAGTGACTGGCAGAAAGGCTCCTGCCTGAAGTGAGGACATCTGATAGAAACTATTTGGCTGACATGTTTTATGGTAAGTACCTAAGCCCCAAAATTGGATTGTCCCACTGTGTGATAGGGAAAATGAAGCTACAAACACCTTTCCTTCCTTCCCAGTTTACATCAGAAGATCCTCTGCAAATGCAGATTCCATGTAATTGTGAAAGTTGTCACAATTCACATTGAGATGGTAGGCTATGAAGGGCAAAAGATAAACATAAAGCACTCCAGGCTCTAATTCACACATCACTCTTTAAGGCCTTCAATCCTATGCAGCAAACTCAGCATTATTTGAACAAGAAGGCTGGAGTGGGAGGGGAAGAATGTATTTCTCTTAGGATTACACCCCAACTTCTTCCACAACCCTCCCCCTCACCAAGAGATAAGATTTTTACTTTAAAGTCACAAAGAACATAACACTTTACATATCAAATTTCAGTGTTTGGCTAAAACACTTTGGCCAAGTGAAAAAAAAAAAACAAACAAACCCAACAAAACAGAGTGCATTATTTTTGGGTAAGATAATGAAATTTATTTTGGAGAGCATCTTTACTCACACAGAGTTTTCAATTTAACCCTACTCAACAGCAACACCAGCCTCTTCATTCTAATTACAGGAAAAAAAAGCATCCTTAAAACTGAGAAATATATGAGTTATCTGCCTTACACACTGACATATAGAAGGATATCTAAAATTTGCATTTGGTCAAGTAGTCAGAGAAGACATGTAATTTCATCTGAAAAGATAAAACTAGATCAAGACAAGTACATAAGTGGATTTTCTCTGAGCCTCTGTGATGCTGTCATCCAAAAAAGCACTTATTGAAGCAGTGCTCTCTGTCCTTCCAATTATAATATACAAGTGTAATTTTGTTAAGCTGCTTGGGAAGCCAGACTAGAGGAGTCATAAGGGTCCAAGTCCAGATAATTTCCCCAGTTTAGCTCACTGCACGACTGTAAAAAACATGAGTGACACCAACACATGGAACAACCAGACAAAATTAATAATTGCCTGCACTGGCATTTTATCACTGAAAAAGGTTCAACACATATCTAGTTATGAATGTCTTGATCAAAAGAGCATATCCTGATTTTCACAGGTATTTCTCAACAGACACATCTTCCTTCTGTAGCTTTGGAACCTTGCAATGCATTTCCTTATTCAGATGTAGTCTGTTCTTTACTTGAGGTTTCTGCTTTCAGGTAATGTCAGTTTGTTCTATCAAACTACTGGTTCAGCTAAATTAGAATGTTACAGCCAATAGCAAACCTCCTTCAAAACCCAAGACACTGCCATGACGGGCAGATGGGGAAACTCAGGGTAACATCCACCTGCAGCCGTCAGCTTCTTCAGGTGCCTACCGAGACTGAGAATTCCTGGGAAGAAGGCAGAAGGAAAGAGGCTAAGCACACTGCTCTAGCACAGCTCCTGGATGTTCAGCCACATTACTTGCCAATGAAATTCTGCTGGAGTTCATGCAAGTTCATAAAAGGGAAAAAAAAAAGAGTTGATCTTCACAGCATTTAGCTCATTATCCCTTCTCCATAACCTCCTTTAGAAGTTACCAGGGGATGCAGACCAGAGCAGCCATGAAAGGGGAATTCAGGCAGGCTGTCACCTCATCCCTGGTGCTGCATGGAATTAAAAAGGCCTGACTTGACATCACAGATGCACACTCTTCACATGAAAAGAAAAAAAATACCAGACCCAGGTTTTCAGGGAGAACAGCTAAGGTACAAACACGTAGACAGCTCTGAAAATACACCACTTAGTTGCTAGGGGTTTTATTTACATTCAGTTCTAAAACAAACAAGTGAAATGCAATTTGTTTACATCAACTTGATGACTTTTAATGTCGCATGACATCTGGAAAACACAAGCATGGAACAAACAGTGTTAAGCCTTTGGAAAAAAAAGATTGGCTATAGCACTGCTCAATAAAACCACACAGCCATCTGAACTGGAAGGACTGAGGAACCTGGTAAGGACAACCATTCTTTTGATTGCAAACATATCAGTAAGAAGATCATAGTGAACAAGTTCTGAATTAACTTTGTTTCCCTGCCACTTACTCCAGATTAAAATACTGTAAATTTTTACAAAAGACAAGTCTTGAAAACTGCTAAACCACAGAGGTAAAAAAAAAAAAACAAAAACACAACCTTTTTCATCTTCTCTTAGGGAACATAATTTCCCATATTTCACCCTGAGACTTCTGAACTTTAGCTGCAAGAAAAACAGAAGGGTAACATCAACAAAACTGTATGTGTAGGAGAAACCAAAGTCCTTCTTCTTAGTCATTGTGTCTCTCACCCTGAGATATTAATAATCCATCCCAAGGATATCATACCGGTATATTAAAACTCATTAACCAACCTATTTATCATATCAGCTATTCAAAGGAGCAGCAAGAACTTATGGTACCAATTTTAAACCTTCCAGTTTCCATAAACCAGCAGCATTTATGCACCAGCCATCACGTGCTAGCTCCTTATACTGAAGGGACTGTCTCCCAAAAGTTTTTCAGGCAGCATTTACTGTCACCCCTATGATGATTCAACTAAAAAAGCCTGTGAACAAAAAAAAAAAAAAATTGTGCAGTGTTACTCAAACAGAAACTGCTCTACCTCCTACACTAAAAACCTGCATTTTGAAATTTAACTTCTTCATCTCACTGTTGAGTTTTCTAGCTCATTTATAAAGGTAAACCAAAATTTAATAGTAAGAAACATATCTTCCTACATATGAATATATCCTATCAAAATCAAACACAGAAATCCAAAATTTTTATCACAGGTTCTTAGAAGAGCAAGTCAAAATTGCTAATTTCATTTTAAAGTCTGAGTAAAGCTATTCTCCCTCCAACTTGAACGGTCCCATAAAAATTAATAAAGCAAGCAATGGGATAACTATCAGGATTAGGCAAAGAGAACAACGAATGGAGATCCATTAGATCCAAGGCCAAGATCCCATTGTTTAATCTCAAATTAAAGCACATTAACCATTACGAAAGAGTAGCTTTAGCTTCTCACTCAGCCTGTGCATTTGCAAATAAATATATTCCCTCGACTCTCTGCACTGCAGGACACTGATGAACTTGACTGTTTCTGTACTATGGCAGTCGCTGTCTTCAGTAAATCGATCCTGCATCTATACCTATTCCATTGCTGTCTCACAAATCCAATTTGCCTAATTGAGCCTTTCGATCTTCAGAAATTAGGAGGCAAACTTAAATAGAGGGAGCACTGACCTTGTGTCTCACTTAAAGCTGAGCTAAGCACCGTTCCCAGTCATTTCCTCATCACCAGCATCAAACATTAACCTGGGGATTCGCAGGCAAAACGCTCTGCCTGCACCAGCAGCAGCAGCAGCACCCCGAGAGCGCAGCTGAACGCAGCTGCCCGAAGGGGAGCACTTAGCTGGGCATTAGCCAGAATTGATGTGGAGCAACAGCGAGCAGGGATGCGAGACAGACAGAGCCAGCGAGCTCCCTGCGAAAGCCGAGCAGCGGCTCCTCATGCTGCTGCTGCTGCAATCTGCCGCTGAAACAAATGGGGGAAAAAGCAAGCAGAGGAGATATAAAAAAACTCGATCAAGATCTAGAGCCTCTTCCTTCCTAACCAAGGGATGGTCCTTTTTGCTTCCCCATAACTTGGAATTTATTTGCCCACAATCACGTTAAATGCAATTTATTAAATAAATAAATCTAAAAAAAATCAGGAGACGTTAATCGATGTTAATCTTAGATTATCACTTGCTTTTATATTAACTAATATATGCCTATGTTCACAAAATTGTTTTAAATTCCTTTCTGTCTGCCAACCGACCAGCACTGTAGGTTGAAAAATAGTCCATCTGGCAAGCTTTAAAACACGCAGTATGGCTTGCATAACCCCAGAAAGAAGATTTATCAGAAATATAGTTTAAAGGAAAACACGGATAGGAAATGACGCAGCACACAGAACCTCTATGTGACACAGCCAGGGCCACTTCGCACGTTCTGCAACATGTTCTCCGGTTTAATCCATAGTTTTCGCTATACCAACCACGAGTCAATTCCCAATTTCAAATTTCGACTGAGTCGCACAACAACTTAAATTACGTCGCGTTTCCTGCTTTGTCGCGCTTTGCGGAACGCGGCTGCAGGACTTCCTTTCGCACCGCGTCCTTCGCGCCGAGCACTGCGGGCCCGTTCCCGCACGGCACCGAGCGGCCCGCGGGCGCTAGGCCGCAGGGAACACTTTCGCACGAGGCCGCGGCTGGAGAAAGGCCGCGGCCCGCACCGCCCCCACCGGCGGGCCCGGCTGGCGGCGCCGCAGCCCCGCCCGGGGCCGCTCCCGCCCGGGGCCGCTCCCGCCCGGGGCCGCTCCCGCCCGGGGCCGCTCCCGCCCGGGGCCGCTCCCGCCCGGGGCCGCTCCCGTTCGCCGCCCCCGGGGACGCGCGCGGGGCGGGGCCGGCGCGCGCCGCGGGCGGGCGCGCGCAGCGCGTACGTGACCGTGGGGGGAGGGGCGGGGGGGGCGGCGGCAGTGAGGGAAAGGCCCCGGGTCAGAGGGGGGGGGGAGGACACTGCGGGGAGAAGGGACGGGAAAAGAAAAGGACAGGGAAGGGCGGCCGCGCCCGCCCGCCTCCCTCCCGCTCCCCCCCCGCCGCGGACGGCGCGTACCTGCAGGTGACCTGCTTGGTCCAACCGCCTCCGCCAGGCCCCGCGGATGGCGGCGGCACGGCCGCGAAGTCGAAGGCGACGGCCGCCGCTCCCGCGGGCGCCGCGGGCGACCCCAGGGCCGCGGCCGCCGCGCCCGCCGTTGTCTCCAGCGCCGCCACCGCCTCCGCCATTACTGTTTATCCCGCAGAGCGGCGGCAGCGCCGGAACTTCCGGGAGCGGATCCTTCCGGCGGGGCGGGGCGGGGCGCGGCCACGCCCCCCCGGGCCGAGCGGCGGCTCCCGTTGGCCGAGCGGGGCGGGCGCGCGCGAACGCGCCGGGGGCGGGGCCGCGCCGGTGCTGCCCTCGCGCGGCCGCAGGCACGGCGCGCGCCCCCGCGCGGGAGCGCGGCCCCGTGGCGCGGCCCCACGCCTGGGCACCGGGCTGGGCTCGCCCCGCCGGGATCAGGCCAGCGGGAAAGGGTCTTTTCCAGGCGGGAACGACACGGAACGGCGACGTGGCGCCGGCGGGGGGCGGAGGGCGGAACGGGACAGTGGCGCCGCAAAGGCCCAGCCCGAAAGTTGGCACTGAGCCGCCCGGTGCGGCGCTAATGGGGTGGGAAACATCGCGTCCTTCTGCTGTAGGAGCTCCCTCACTGCACATATTCCACAACCCTCTGGACGCAATCCCGTGTCGTGTGCCCTACGACAGTTCCCTGCTTGAGGAGGGAGGTTGGGCCGGGTGATGGTCCCACCGAGCCGACCTGTTCTGTGCTTCTGTGATAAATCCTGGTTGTGAAACTAGTGTTTGCCTGATCCACATGGTGCCCTTGGCTTCCTACTGCCAAGAACCTTAAGACAAGTACTAAACACGCTCCAAAAAGATAGTGACAAGCTGGGGCGCAGGGGCAAGGTGAAGGAGAAGGCTGTCAGTGCAGTGTTACTGATATTTTGCCTCTCTCCTTGAAAATACATTTATAAATCAAATGTATCCAGGCCATCAGTCACTCCAGAAAATACCAAAATTAAGCCTTTACTCTAAACATAGGCACTAAGACAGTGCCCTAAGATGCTGGACTTTAGGAAGAGCACAGGAGAGAAGAGATAAATCCGTTTTCAGATTTCCTTGAAACAATGACTTCAGTGCCCTCAAAGTACCTAAGGAATGAGGCAATGGGAATGCTTGCTGGCATTTTCTGGAATATGCAGAATCCAGACCTGGGCGAACAGAGCTCTGAATTAAAAGGAGGTGAAATAAACATATCAATTTTAACAGGCTTCAAAACAAGGTACAGGTATGCATAAAACACAAAAAAAGTCTAGTTCTTGGAGTGAATTTTGAACTCAAACAATCTTGGAATGGACAACTTCTTTGAATGATTGTATAAGACTAGTCTTCATCCAGGACAAGGAGCACGCAAAGAAAGACCTTGATCCAGGCTCTCTTTGCAGCAGACTCCCTCCTGATATTATCTGCACAGTGATCAATGCCAAATAGCTCATAAATTCAGTTCAACAAATCCCTGTTAGGAGAAATGAGAAACGTTTTTAGTATCTAAAACAAGAAACTTACTTTCTGCACCTGGTTCCCTCACAGAGCATTTTTCATGCAATGTTCAGCACCGAAATAAGTAAGTTCAGTAATCAAGTGCACCAGGTGTGTATGTTCAGTCTTGCATTCTGTTAGAAACAGCTGGAGGAAAAAAATACTTCACATTAGGAAAAAAAATACTTTTAAGCCATTAAGATAATCTGGGAAGTTATTTTGGATCCATTAGAAATCATGAAAATCTGCTGATGAAAGCAGGAGGCTGTCAAGACAGTTAAAGAGGTTAAGTCACTAAAGAGTGACTTAGACCTTCATATTGATTAGATTGTTGCCCTGACAAGACAGTTCCAGGCACCACAGTTCTCACTAAGGTAAAATAAGTTACTGGTTAAATGTCTTCTGTATGATTCTTCATGTCCCTAAGAGGTCTCCTGAATACTGGCAGCCTAGAAACAAGCTTCAAAAACAGAGAAACACCAATGAGCAAATCCCAGCCTAACAACTGTAAACAGACTCTTAGAAATCAGGTGCACAGGGGAAGGGAAATAGTGTCCCATGGTGGACATGACAGAGTGACAAAAGTAATGTGGAGTGTCCCATTTCCTTAATGCCTCTGACAGTGACACCCCTGAGAGAGGAAAGGTTTCAGGGGAGAGAAACCCTAGGAATCACTCAGAAATAAAAATGCCAGGGTGGCCATAGGGCCCAGCTCCCAGGGAGCAGTAGGAATCTGCCATGGCAATTTCTTTGTTCCCAGTCACTCCCATTTTACTCGGGAACCTGTTTAATATTAACTTCTGCTTCTGAGGCCCAGAGGAGGAAATAGCAGCAGCAAGCTCTGGGTCAGGGGCAGACAGGACTGCAAAGGCAGCTAACACTGCAGCAGGCAGGGGAGTGAGTTATACACTGCCCCACACTTAACACACAAACCTGTCTCCAGCTCTTCTCCGGGGCTTTCTCTCCTGCCACTCCCCTATGGCTGCTTCCAAACCCCACCATCGCTATTGTCAGCCATATATCACACTGCAAAAGCCTGCTGGGAGCAATTCCAGAGCTGGGATATGCACAAGACTGAAGTAGTGCCCTCAGAGACCTGTTTGACGTGCCCCATTTTGTCTTAGAGACCTACAGGTTCATGTTGGAAGGCTGAGCTAAAAATCCATCAGGCTGATTTTCTATTGCATTTAAGGAAAAAAATGACAAATTAAGCAAAACATCCTTACCACTGACTTACCTAATACGACAGGCTGGATTTGGGTGCCCACTGCATAAATTCACCTTGAGATGATGTTGAGAACTGGAAACAAAGTGACCAGCTTGGTTACTAAGCCATCTTGCCTGAGAGTATGTCAAAAACATGATGGTCCAGATAGATTACTACAATACTGCAATCTTTCCAAGTAGATTTAATAGAAAATAAAATTACATCATCATAATTTGTGTGTATTCTTAAAAAATGTTATTTTACCTACACATTTTCTTTCCAATACATCTGTCTACCCATCCTCCCAGGAAAAATATATTGTTCACAAAATCTTCAGCATCCATTTATGGTATCTGAGGATACAATCCATCATTCCCACAATTAAATTCTCTCCAGACTGGGTAGTAGAAGTCAGAGGCAGATTGTCTTTGTAACTCAGAAATCTTTGTTTGAAGTTTCCTTGGATGTGTTTAGTTGAAGAGACTGGAAGGATGTAGAAAGTAAGACACAATTTGTTACTGCTGGGTTAAACAGAAGTAGAAAGAAATTTCTTTTGAAAGGGACGAGTGTAAAGTGCAAATACTGCTTTAACAACCTACGTTTTACAATTTCCTGATTAATGGATTGCAGTAAAGTCAGTTCCCTGACACTGATTACTTCAGCCAATACATTAGTAATTACTTCAGCTAGTTTTATGTTGTGCATGGAAGCTGCACAGAATCATGTCTGCCTTTTAACCTGTAAATCAGTTCCTTCATGGCTGTCTAAATCTCAGCTCTGATATTTTCTGCAGATTATAAAACTGAAACATGTACAATAGCAGTGCATTAGATATCAAAGTATTGTGGTTTTTTTAGGAGGGGACAAACATTAATTTCACAGTCCTTGCTCAAAGTTGCCCTTGAACTGCTAGAACTGATTGTCTTTATAGGAGGAGATTATGATATTTTTGCTGTGAGCTCAACTCATGTTCTGGGTGTAGCCAGGTATCTGCATCATAAAAAACGTGGCCACAACTGTCTTTAGACCTACAGACTTCCTTGCTGGAGAGGACAAGAGCTGAGTAGAGCTCTCACCCTGGGAAGAAAGATCTTTAACAGCTGCATTTGGCAAAGTTGTGGGGAAGGCATGAATGTGATTCCTCTGCTTTTTAGGAATAAGCACAAAGGGGCTCAGTCTGCAAAGGCATTGTTTTAGCGAGCAAGGAATTCACCAATTTTTAAAAAAATCTAATAGGAAAGGAATCTGAAATATGAGAAAAGTCTTTTAAAGAGCAAGGGGAAAATCTGGCTCTGTGTAAACAAAAATAATCACAGAAGCTTTCCTGGCCCTGCCATGAAGCGGCCCCCTGCACCCTGGGCAGGGAGCAGTTGTGGAGCTCAGCTGTGCCTGTGGTTAATAATAAATAGATTCTCTTGGCTAGGAGTTCTGGCCAGCACACCCCCTCCTCTGCCTCCTCCCAGGGCTTCCCAGGCACCGCTCCAGTACCACCCAGCCTCCCTCCATGAGACAGACACCCAAGGTAAGAGACACCAGGCCATTGCTCCATGAGCTCGGATATGCAGCGTGGGTCACGGGGAGGCGGGAGGAGAGCAGGTCCGTGCTCCAGCTGCCTGAAACGTGCACTAGGAATGTGCAAAGTTTAGTTACTTCGTGCAAAGGTTGTATGGGTCTTGCAGCAAAACTTGCCAAGCTTCAAAAATCTTTGAGCCAGCTCAAGCTGGATGTTGGCTAAGCTTCCCATGAATATCAGCTCAGCTCTGTTGAGTTTCAGGTGGTCACCAGCTGGTTTTTATCCACTGGCCAGTACAGCTTGGGTGCTCCTTGGTGTTGTGCTTCTGAGTTTGGGGAGTTGTTAAAATTCAGAGCACAACTCGAGCAGCTCAACCGATGCCTGGCATAACCCTGTTGACTTCATGAATTTATTCTGAAGCTGACTTTGTCCCAGGGAGTGAGGGGTGTGTAGGCACACACACAGCCACACCAGAACATTTGCATGAACCCGTGAACAGCTCAAGCTGCTGAGCTTAGCACAAAAAGGATTTGGAAGGTGGAAAATCTTAGTGTTTCAGTCAGGTGTGTATTGTGTCTAGTTGATCCAGTCCCACATTTCTTAAATAGCACAGCCCAAGCTGTCCTGTATAGTTGAAGTCTTTAGATTTTGGCAAATACACTCTCCCTGGGTATAAGAATTTTCTGTATAGCTGAAGTGCTGCACACCGTACTGAGAGCAGAGCCATGTTCTGCCAACTGTAACATGAACACAGTACTGCTTTTTAATTAATTCGCCATCTGCATTAACAATAGGCACAAAGAACTGAGGAAGAGGATCGTTTCCTCCCAAGTGAAGGGGTGAGGAGCAGGGAGACTGGAAGGACGTGGCCAAAAGCCCAAGGAAAGTATGTAAAGCAGCCAGGCATTGAGTGAAACTGCCCTGAGGCCCAGACCAGACCACTCTCTTAACATTTACAGCTCTCTCCCCCTCTTTCTCTGTTTGGGAATGAATTTAATTAGAGTGAAAAGGAGTTGCTAAGAGACAAGAGGAGTTCTGGAGTTTGTTGCTGGGGCTGAATTGCCACTCTGCTTCCAAGGCACAGTGCTAAAAAGGATGATGTAACATGAGCCTGCATAAAGCTCTAGGGAAAGCTGCTCTCTCCTCCTTGCTGTTCCAGTCTAGTTTGTCAGTTCTCAGCTCCTTTTTGAGCTGTTTATTTTCTCCTAGACACCGGCAAAAAAAACAGGTTCCTATCCCTATAGTACTATTCTGCCTTGTAGATTCCTCCTTGTGACCTTTCATGTTGGAGGTGGCAGTGGGTGGGCCTGACATCTATCATGAGCAGGTCACTTTGGAATTTAAGAGGTTTTCTGCTTCAGAATTCTCCCTAGTTTGTTACTCTTTCCTCTGCTCCACCACGATTTCAGCCCAGCATTGACAATGGGTCAGGTGATCCTTCCAACTCCATTTCTGCAGCTTAACATTTTGTTTTGCCACCCTGGCTCATGCCCAAAACACCAGGAGATTCCAGGCAATCTCTTAGGCAAGGGCTGTCTACCTTCCAAAGTTTAGCTTCATAGGGTCACATCGTTGCTAAATTATAGCTTTCCTTTTCACCTGACCTCTGTTATCTCAGGATCATCCATACACACAAGATGATTAGGAAGATAACCTTCAGCATGGGAAGACATGTGTCCTCCATGGCACGCAGGGCCACCCAGGTGAGAAGACTTCTGCATGGTGAGTAGTGCACTGGGTTCCTTGGTGCTCCCACTCTTCTAAAACATATTTCCATCTTTAAGCGTTGTTGCAGGGCTCAGTTTGTTCGCAGTAATGTTCAAGTGGAATAACAGTAACCATACAACCTCAAAAATGGTGGCAGAGGATCATTCAGTGATGGTGATGAAGATTATACTTCATATTAACAGTAGAGATATTTTGCACACATTTCACTTACATAAAACACAGCTCCAGTCTTCTTAAAGTTATTTGTAAATTCCCCCCAAAGAACAGCTGAAGAGGGGGATAAATTTGTTGTGATGACGACAATTTGCTTTTTATAAAACAGCTCAGTAGTTACTGCAAATACCCACACAAATAACTCACTCTTCTGTGTTTATCTCCAGGTGGTTATGTCAGGATTCACCCATCTGTACAGGAAGCTCTGGCGGAGGGGAGACCCGTTGTAGCCTTGGAAAGCACCATCATTACACATGGCATGGCCTATCCTCTCAACTTGAGGTGGTGGATTTTAATGTTCCTCATTCAGTGAAGTTGTAAGAATGAAGCACATAACTTACTGGATTGCTATCAGTATTCTTGGTCAAGTCAGAGCTGTTGCAAGAGCAAATGGAAATGTCAGGTTGTTAGGCATTCAGGCTGTGAGCTCAAGTGTAAAACAATTGACTTTTAAGGACAAATTTGGACTTTTAAGGACAAATACGGAGAGCTTAGTTATCTTCTTATCCAACACCTTACATTTCTAGATGGAGAGCTTAGTTATCTCATTATCCAACACCTTAAATTTCTAGCTTAGTTTAAAATAGAGCAGCAGATAATATCACCACCTGCTCTAAAAGAGAGCTATCAGCCTTTTCAGCTGCATCATTTGTACAGACACTGAACACTCTCTACAGTTTCTTTTCCTGTATCTTTTGTAATGCAAAAAGGATTGAAATACAATAATGAAATCTGTTCCTTAGCCCACTCATAGCAGCTACAGTAAGAACTCATGGTTCCTTCTCACTGTCTTCTGTACCCTGCATGGAACCCCTGACCTCTACTCTTTATTTATCAATTTTCAGTAGACTTGTGTTTCATCGAGTTGCAGTGCCAGAAATCATTGCACTCTCCCCTCCATCCTTGCTACCAGAAAGCAAAAAAAGGTTTTGGTATTGATTTTCCATCTTGCTTTTTACCTGGCCATTATTCTGCCTGACATTCTCTCTTAAAATGAAGCTCTAAAACTTGATTTTGGGGAAGAGGTACTTTCAGTAGTTAAAGATTGCCAAGCATATGTCCAGATAGCTCAGAAAGGAAGAAGAAGCTGGTCCTAAAAAAGATAGTGTGTGAATGATCAAGTACAAAATCTGCTAAACTTTGGCTTAGTCTGCAGCCCTGGATTACCCTAAAACAGCAGATTTTTTGGCGCTGTTGTTACTCTATATCTCACTGACTGTATTTTAAAAAATATATCCTGTTGATTTGAGCAGGACTTGAACTACCTGGGGTTTCTGTGAAGGTCTATTATGTCAGAGAAATAACAGGAAAAAGATACAGAAAAGTCCTATTTTGAGAAGATCCCTATTTTCAGTTGTATATTGCACAACCAGATTTGCTTGTAAACCAAATAATTTTTCTTAAAAATGAAGCACAGAGCTTGGACATTGCCATCCTTGAAAGTGGGATCTCTTCGCTTCTGCAAGTTCAAGGGCAAAGATTTCTGCCATGAGGCAGATACAAGAACAGTATGTAGCTGAAATTACAAGAACTGTAGAACTATGAATGATGCCCATCAAACATGACAGTTTTCTTTCCTGATTGTTTCCATCCATAATTTTGTTATTATTGTTGTGTTTGTCTTACTTCAGCATGGCCAGAGAGGTGGAAGAAATTGTGAGAACAAATGGAGCAGTGCCAGCCACTGTGGGTATTTTAAGGGGCCAAATCCACGTGGGACTCACAGATGAGGAACTTGAGTTCTTGGCAAGCAGTAAAAATACAGTTAAAGTGTCTCGGAGAGATTTTCCTTTCGTCCTCAGCCAGGTATGGTGTGCAAACTTTCTAGTGTGGTCTTTCCTACTAAAGTATAGCTGCCTTTCTAGCAACAGAATAGTGCTCTCCAGCTTCAGGCCACTTGGCTTTTAAACCTCTCAAAAATATAATGGAAAGTGGTATCTTATTGCTAAGTACAAAAGTGGCCCTAACCAGACTCAAAATACATCAGAGTAAGGAAATGACATACATGAAATAGGGCTTCTGAAAAGTCATTCTGGTTGTGCTGGCAAGCGCTTGGCCAAGAATATTCAGATTGGCACGATAGCACATTCTCTCATGTAAACTATGTGACACTTAAGCCATCCCAGGCTTAAAGTGATGGATAAATGTGCCACTAGCTGCCTGCAGAACACCCTGGACAACAAAGGCCTCTGCTATCAGGTCAAGAGCAGCTTATATAGCAGGGATGACAGATGATTCACAGAATCACAGAATATTCTGAGCTGGAAGGGACCCACAGGGATTAGAGGGTCCAGCTCCTAAGTTAATTCCTCTGCCTTTTTGGCTAAAAGAGTATTTGTGTTAGAATATCCCTGCTCAGCTGCTCACACTGCTGTGTGGCAGACCACAGCTGGAGCTGCTTCTCCATGTCACCCTGAGTGCTGACTGTGACTGGCTGTTCCCCAACAGGGCTTGTCCGGTGGCACTACCGTGTCTGGAACAATGATCGTGGCACACAAAGCAGGAATTCCTGTGTTTGTGACAGGTGGCATAGGAGGTGTCCATCGGGATGGGGAGAAGAGTAAGAACATCAATGCATTCTACTTTTCACTCTGTTGCTACAGTTTCATTCAATTCCTGCTTCTTCCTTTTCCCCAGCCTGTCCTACAGTAACTATCTGTTCAGAGGAATAAAGTTAACATTCTTCTTGATCAAGCTTTCTCCCTGATGCCCCCTTTCCAGAAGTTTCCAAATATTCCTCTTGAGCCCTGGACAGTTGTTAAGGCAGCAGAAGTTTCTCTTTATCCTTTGCTTACACGGGATTATATTGATATTGTTTGGTGCAAAAGGGGCTGACTGCACCTCTGCCTTTTTGTAACAGCTGCATAACCTGATACTGGCTGCCAAGCACAGTGTTGTTATCAGCTCTCTCGGCTGAGGAGAAGAGCCTTGCCACAAAAGAGTGTGTTCTGTGTTAGAGGTGTGTACTCCTCTCTGGAAGATGGCCCGGTCTTGGCTATACATTTTATGGCTTTTAAGTGCATTCTCTCTTCTCAGCTGTATATATTTCCAGCACAGCCCAAGTGCAGTGCCCTGTTGTATGCCATCCCTTTCAGATGTGATATAAATTCCAGACCAGGGAGTCTCCTGAGATCAGCTCCTGTGGTACTTTCTTTTTTTTGCAAGCATTGTCAGTGGCAAACTCAAAATCTTCTTCAATGATATTGCATCGCCTTGAACTTCACAACACCTTTTTCTTTCTTTTCTACCAAATTTTTGCATGCTCTTTATCAGTGTGATCAAATAGCCAAAAGATAGAGTACAAGGCTGCACCTCTGCCCTTAGCTATGTGACTTATTTTTGTCAATACCTCTTTCAATCTCAACACCTAAAGGCATGATCTAAACCTTTAATATTTGCTTGTGGATCTAAACAGTTTTAAAGTCAGGCAGTGGCATCCTGGGTATATGTGGCTTTTTAGGAGGTCAGAGCTCATCAGCTTGGATTACAACACAATCACCAACTCAGTGCTGCTTGTCCCTTGGCAGCTCTGGATGTGAGTGCTGACCTGACAGAGCTCGGACAAACGCCGGTGGCTGTTGTATCTGCAGGAGCCAAGTCTATCCTTGATATTGGCAGGACACTGGAATATCTGGTAGGTAGCATGGGCTGTGGTGTCAAAGCAGGTAAGGTTCTTTGTGCACAGAGTACCCAGTGGCACTGGGATGGGTCCTAAGCCATAGATTTTCAGAAATTGCTACTGAGAGGTTGTGAAGCCATACTTACAGTTCTGTAGACCTGGGGCTGTACAAACACTTGGCTGCTCCCTAACATAAACCCATCCATGTACAAGGGGCTGTTCCAGCAGCTGCTCCAACTGAGGTCAAAGATAGTGCCATCCATGTCCTTCTTCTTTGTCATTAGATTTGCTTTTCGGGGATGATGCTCCCAGAAACTGACAGACCAGGAAAGCTAGATCCATCAAGCACTAAAATAAAACCAGAATCAAAAAGGGAATCAGATGATTTGCAGCAATCACCTTTTAATGTTTGGCATGCTGGCAGGGCTAGCACTTTAAATGACAGCCAACATTGATATTTCTCAATCACAAGCAGAACTCGTTTATATCCTATCAGTTAATGACACATCTTCAGATCCCAGGGTGTTATCTTGGACTCAGGATGGTGCCAATGACAGCTGCATGGCTTTGGATCAGCCCCAAGCTAACACAAAGGATGCACAGTGCCTCCTCTGCCTCAGTGAGCCAGATCTGATCTAGCCACTTACCATGTCTGGCTCTTGGTGAGAGGATAGAACAGAATGGGCTGTACAAAAATAACCACGACCTGTGCCGAAGAAAGGCAGCTTCTTTCTGGATAGGAGGAAAAAGTCCCATTCTTCAGTTTCCCTCCACCAATCACCTGCTTGTCTCACCTTCACTGCTTCAGGAGACTCAGGGTGTGTGCGTGGCTGCCTTTGGAGAATCAAGAGAGTTCCCAGCCTTCTTCTCACGTCAGAGTGGCTTCCAAGCACCATACCATGTCCAGGATGAAGAGGAGGCAGCTAAACTCATTGGTGTGTTTCAGATGGCAAAGGCCCATGTAAGGTCCTGGAAAGGAGGGACACAAGAATTACCCTGGATGAGGCACTTTCTTTAAGTCTACAGAAGAATTTGCCCTGGAAAACTGTGCCATCCTGCCTCCCCCATTCCTGCATCAAAAGTGCTTTGAAAATACAGCAGCAGAGAAGTCCAGCCTTTACAGCAAGTAAAACTGGAAGCCAGCTGCAGCCAGCTTGGCATGCTCATTCATGTTTTATTCCACCTGGTGAAGTAGAGGCAGCATGTAATAACATGTAGACAAAAACAGCTTCTGGGCCCTTAGAAGGGGAATCAGTTTAAAAAAGAAAAAAAGAGCCTTTTACTGTGCAGACAGACTCAAAAGAAATAGGCAGATGTGAATTGGTTGGGTAGCTGGAAAATATCCTGATCTTGGGTCAGCTAAGAACTGGAGCTTGAGCTCTGAGGCTTCCTACACCTCATGCCCACTCTCCTCTGTCCTTTTCCTTCAGCACCTGACTTCTCCAAGGAGTGCCACTAACAATATTCCCATCCTCTCCCAGACAGTGCTCTGGGGCTGGGCCTGAGCAGTGGGGTGCTGATAGCAGTGCCCTGTCCCCAGGAGCGAGCTGCCGAGGGCCAGGCCATTGAAGAGGCCATCCAGCAAGCTCTCAGCCAAGCCAGGTGAGAAGCAACCTAAACCTTTGCCTTTGCTCAGCCCATGGTCTTGGGGCAGTAAACAAATGCAGGGACACTGCTGCAGGAGCCGTAGCACAGCTTAACCTTGGGCATGGGTGAGCCCACAACTTATTTTCAACTGTACCTTTATCTAACCCAAAGCTTGTTTACAGGACTTGTTACAATATGTGGTTATGGAGATAAAGTATCTGCTGGCAACAGTGCTTCTCCTCTGCTGCCATTTCAGCTCATCTGTGGGCATTTTCTTTATATTTGCAGGTCCAAAGGAATCAGAGGCAAAGAAGTGACCCCCTTTTTGTTACAGAAGCTCACAGAATTAACTGATGGGAAATCGCTGGACTCTAGTATCCTCTTACTAAATGGGGGGAAAAAAGAAAGTATTCCAGTCTATTTCCTATCTCTTCTGATAATGCCTGGTAGGAAACACCATCACTTTATTGACAGTCTAGCAAGGAGCAAACACTTCCATATCTGCAAACAGATGAGAGTTTAGCACCTGCATCCTGATTTTTCAGGAGCATCCTTACTGCTTTCATCCCCTTTTACATTAAAAACTCGAGGGCAGCACAGATGGCAGCTGGTCCACAGCCCAAAGAAATCCCTCTCACCTGACCCTGGATCTTGCCTGCTCTGTGATGGAATCTCTGGATGCTGTTGTCTGTGCTGGGGTTGCACACTGGAAGGTCCCTGGGTTTCCCAGCTGTGCTGTACATCACACTGCTTTATCCAGCCTTCCCTGTGGGTACAGAGAAGGAGAGACCTGGGGGACAAACACCCCTGGGTGAGCAGGAATCCTACTGCACAGCCAAGAGAAAGCAGAGGTACTGGCTGGGATACCAGTTGGAGAGCCAGATGCACATCCAGGCTCTGCTGCCAGCCCTCTAGGAGACTGACCAATCAGGGCAGAATGGTAAAGGTATTTTCGGATATAAGAGTTATATGCAGCCACAAAGTAGGGCTTTCAAAGACTCTGATACTCTGCTCCCGGTGCAATTTGCTAAAAAAATTGCTTATAGTGACTTGGCAAAATCTCAGTAGGTATCTCCTTCTGGAAAAGCTGACCAAGATCCTCTAAGGTTTTTAGGGTCTCTGCTGTAATTTAAGTACTTCATCTTTTTTTTTCTCTGAGAAATCTTTGCTTCTATTCCGCTCATATCAAACTCAGTCTTCCTCTCTGTGGACACTGGGGGAGGAAGGTGAATTAAAAAAAAAAACCAACAAAAAAACCCAAAAACAAACAAACAAAAAAAAACCCAAAAAAAACCAAGAAAACCAGAAAGAAAAATCTGAGTTTTCATGCAGCATTGTAACTCACTATACTTGTTCCCAAAGGATTATGGTATGGGGGATTGGGGGATCAAACCTATCAAGTCCCAGAATGTATTTACTACTTTCTTCCTCTAAACAGTTCCTACATAAGCTTCTAACAGATAAGACTTGCTGGTATTTTTAATTTTCCTCAAATAAATGCTCAACAGACCTTGCACTGATCCAGAACAATGCCAGAGTGGGCAGCTGCATTGCAGTGGCCCTCAGCAAGCTACAGAAAGCCAGAAGGAATGGGAGCCAGCCTGGGCGAAGGGACATGACCACACCCCAACCAGTGAGTCATCTGCTGGCCTCCATGTGGTGCCTCTCTGCTGACAGCACAAGACAAATTTATATCTGTTCCCAAAAGTAAAAGATTACTCAGCCAGGGACCAATCATTCTCCTTCACGCTCTCAGACATCTCCCTTTAGTTTCCCTTGTTATTCTTGAAAGGTAAGTGCCTTCTCCTCCTCCCCTTATCCACATTTACAAGGAATAGACACTGACAGTGGCCTAATCTCATTAAGTCTTAGACCATAAAGGCTATTAAAACTTTCATCACCTTTTCACCTTTTACCGAGCCCTTATGTACAGCTTCATCTCTATAGCTCTTAGTACCAGGGAACTTGTGACTACAGGAATAGACCTGGAAGAGCGTGGGGAGAGATATTTTGAGCTGCTGAGCCATAAATAGCTCTTTCTGTTGGCCTCCTGGTCATGACTGACAAAATCACAAGAGTTACAGCACATCCCAAACAAGATCTACTATAACCCTAATACTCCTCACTCTCTTGGATTTTGTCTGTGCCACGCGATTTGCAGGAAATCTATTTTAGGTGGTCTTTAGAGACATGAAAAGTTTTCTAAAATGCATTTGCAATAAAATTTGTCAACATAAAAGAGGGCAGTGACTCCAGAGGCAATAATCCAGCATTTGATGAGAAAAAGCATCTGTATGTCCCTAAAGAATCTGGAAACTTCCTGTTTGTGGAGCTAAACTGCTCATTCTGACTTTGTAGGACAATAAAAGAAGTGACCTGTGTCACTGGGTATGGCAGTTTCTCCTGGGAGCTTACAAGAAATTACTGCATTTTCCTGCCCACTTTTTCCCATTTTCTTTGCTTTTTTACACACCAGTGCTTGAATGTTTCTGAGGCCTGGTATATCACACAGAGAAATCATCAGTATCCCTGTGTGTCCACTGCAACATCCCACCTGCCACACTGGGGCTGGCTGTCAGCAAGCATAATTCAGAAAGCAACAAAGAGAAGAGATTTTGATAATTTTTAATTGGGATTGTACAAACCTGCATCTAACTGTTCAAAATAAGCACTGGCCCTTACACTGTAAATAAGAGAGCTTTCAAGAGGGTGAGAAAAGTGACTAGGTAAAGCAAAGAAGATTTGGAAACTTTTTCCTGAAGTACTTCCAACCACTTTTTACCTCTTTCTTCCCTCTTAAAGGTGGTGATTGGCGGCATCAACGTTGACTTTATAGCCAAGGCACAGAACCCTGAGATCCTGGTACTGTATCTGTAGCAGTTTTCTCAGCACCAATGTATTTCCAGCTGCTTTTACAGGAGTACCAAGCCACAGGGATTGGGGGAAAGGTGTTATCCATGTATGATGTCTACATGTGTGCATGCACGCACTTGGGAATGCTGCACGCTTGGTGTGTTGTTTAGATGGATAATGGAATGATATATACCAACCTACTCTGTCCCCATGGTGAAAATCACCATCCCTGACACTCAAGAGAGGGACAAAGCAATGGGACATTCATACAACCTCCCCACAGTGGGGAAACCCCCAGGTACCCATCTCTGGCTGTCTGAGACTGTCTTAACTATGGGAACCAGCACAAATAGGAGCAAGAGTCTTTGTGCAGAGTACTCATGAAGGATTTGAGTCTTATACACACACAAAAAAAACCAGCAAAAAAAAAAAAGGAAAAAAAAACCCCAAAGATGGCTTTAAAAATAGAACTTTAAATGTTACCAGACTCCCTTTGTCTCAATTTGGGTTGAACAAGAAGCAAACAAACTAAAGCGGACCAAAGCTGGGACTCCCCCATGCAAATGACCGCTATTTGCATGGCCTATACAATTTTTATCAAGCTTTACCAAGTACTGCAGATTGAGGTGGGAAAACTTGCTCAAAAATTCTTTGGTGTCTCAAATTACTCTGATGATAGCCAAGGCAGGAAGCTTCTGCCATCAGATGGGACAGCCTATGAAGACCTCTCAGTCAGATAGGGAAAATGTGCTGGGGAAGCTGTCTGTAAGGAATTTGGCTATTTAATATAGTAGGGGCCAAACAATATTATAATGGTCAAGGGTGAAATATACTGTGTCATCAGTTATGAAAGCTTGCAAAAGCAGAAGTTCCGCTGCTTCAGCTGTGATGTAACCAATGCCATACACAGCCCACATTTGGCCATCACTACAAGGAGCTGAGCTGTGTCCAAGGAAGGATAGGCACTTCTTGGCATGTCAGGCTTGAGTGCAGATTTCTGGACTACCTATAGCATGGTGAGGGGGCCAAGGACCAGTGTAGGTCCTGCTGGGAACAGTTGACAAGGGGAAAAGGGGGCTTTTAATGTTGCATAAAAAAGTGAGGTGTTAGCTGCCCTTCTGCCTTCAGCGAGCCCTGGAGCTCATGGTGCATCGAGGCTGGTACCCAAGTGCCAAGTCTTGGATTTTGGAACTGCCAGCCAGAAGGCTCCTGCTGAAAGTTACTGTGGTTAGGCACAGAGGAAAAGCCCCTCTCAATATCGCTGTTTTGGCTTTTTAAAGACAGATTTTTTTCAAAGGGCTCCACACCCAGCAGATCCCATGTTTAGGCCTGCTGGATTTGTTGCAGAGCAGTGGGTACCACTCCCTCTTCGTGCTGTCTCAGCAGGAAAGCAGCTGTATTCTGACCTGGTTGTAATTCCCACATGGCTTTCAAGGCTGCCCAGAAGCTAAATGCTTAATAAGTAACTATCTGACCTACTGAGAAGGATGAACAATTTTGCTCAGAGAGAGTTGCTGGAAAAACTATTATGGTTATCATTCTCTCAGGATACCCAGAAGTTGAGCAGAGTCTCATTTTCACATTAAGAATTCAAATCTTTTAAGACATGGAAGAAGGTTCCAGAGACTATCTAAATTCTCTGATACTTTGCCAGAAAGCATCAACACAGCCTCATTTCAGATCACTTTTAGCAAGCCCATTTTCACCTAAATTCTTTAATCTGGGCCAGCCCCACACAAACCCAAGAAGAGATATTTGAATACCACTCAGAGTTACAACCGAGTTGGCAAGGTATGAAGAGAACCACTCATTTATTTTTCTTTAAAAGCCAGCTGCTGGTTTCTCTCTCACTGTACCCACCTGCTACTCTAAAAAGAGATGTAGCATCTTAATTTTTTTTGGTGGGGTTCTATGACAGGAGAGATCACCCACAGCTGGATCCCTGAGCAGGAGGCTGCTACATCTGCTCTTAGGGCAAGGCTTGGAATAAAAAAGACAACCAGAGGCTCTGCCTTTGTGGTGTATGGGGGACTAAAAGAGAGGATCAGCATGCCAGGCAGCAAAGGGGGCTAATGAATATTTTCACTATTCCTGCAGGCATCCGTTTTAAAACACAGATAATGGAATTACATAAACCACAGTTTGTGCTTATTGCTGATGGCAGCTAGCATCCTCTTTAAAGACTGAAATAGGGGCCAGTGTTCAAAGCCATGTTGTTTGACTTGCTTAAGAAAGCACCCTTGCTTTGCAGTTTTGAGTGCTAAGGTCTGGGTTTTTTAACCCTTGCCTGCCTATATTACAGAGAATGAACTTCAGAATTAAAATAGCCAGACTCACTTTGCTTTTGAAATCTGCAACTCTTGACAAGATACAGTTGCAGATGGAAAATACTCAATCCCAACAGTACCAGTGGCAATTCCCAGGGAGCTCAAGCAAAGGCAAGGGAGGGGTGTTTGACAAGGAGTGACATTTGCATTTGATGAGGAGTAACAAGCAGTGCAAAGATGAACAAAGGCCATCAGTTGGTTGCTTACGTAGAGGCAGTTCTGCTCAGGTGGCCTGAACAGCTTAGGGCTTGGAGAGCTGCCAGACAGAAAAGCCAAGATATCAAAAATTAGCACCAGATCTTACAGACTACAGAAATGGGGAGACGAAGAGCTAAAAAAAGAGCCTGAAGATCAGATGAGAGAAATAAAAGATCATATTTAGATGGGAGAGCAGCCTCTCACACTGCTGGATGCAGGAGAAAGCCCTGTGTGCAAAGAACAGATGTGCAGCTTCACGCAGGGGAAGAAGAATCCTTGGGGAGCTTCAGAATGAATGTTGAGAATACCCAAGCACAGGGATTGTTGGGAGCAGAATATTCCTTACAGTCAGATGGCAAGACATGTTCTTGGTTAGAATAGATAGTGGTATTTACAAGCAAGGAAAATGTTACGTTCAAGGCTGTTCTTGTGTACCTGGGCAGAGGGACTGGGCCAGGAGCTTCTGCATAGAGGCATTAGGACTGCCAGTGGCAAGCTGTCTTCAAAGATGGAAAATAGTTTTCAGGATTTTGTGAAACAAGAGCTCTAAAACCATTTGATAACCAGATGAAGCCCAAATTGATCTGACCACTAACTGAAGCAATTTTTCTGGCAGAATTACAATGAGATGGGTGAGCAACTGCCTGTGTTCTGACAATTTGTCTGTGACAGAAAGGAGATGGGCAGCGAAGTGGAAGGCAGAGGCAAGAGAAAAGAATTTGGTAGCCAAACATGTGGAAAAGAAGGGTATTTTTAATGAGGGAGATGTTTGGGAAGCCTGTGCGCTGGGTGCTCTCTGCTCCGTCTGATTGCTGACCTATGTTTCAGCAGTATCAACTTCAGATGACAATGGAGACGTAGCAACTATGCCAAGCAGCCCTCCCAGTTTTGCCAATTAACTGTTCTTTCTTCCAGGGTGGTGGGCAAACAAATGCTGGAAGAGTGAGACGAACATTTGGCGGTGTTGGAAGGAACCTGGCAGGTGCCTGGTGCTTGGGTTTGCCTGTGGGTGCATGCCAGCTGTGATCTGTCCTTTGGTATTCCTTCAACAGCAGGAGGGAGTCAATGTTGACAAGATTTGGGACACATTAGGCAATATACTAGTGGGCAGACTGCCTGGAAAAGGCAGAGCCATTTCCAAGAAATAAGAGTGGAGGGAGTTGAGATCAGGAAAAGGAAGGTCTGCAAATATGATGTTAACTAGCACATGGTGCAGTAACCCTGAATCAAAGTAAATAAGCGTCAGTATCTCCAATGACTACTGAGCAGCCTCATATTTAATTCATGCCAGGATATAGACACAATAGAAGTATGCTTAGAGCAAGAAGTTGAAAGGAATAATCACAGTTCCAAACTGATAAACCTCATGCCATGGACAAAAGGAACCGGGGTACAAGAGTTACTGTAGAAGAAGAAAGTTTACAGTCCTGTCCATGGGAAAGGAGCACACAGTACCTGTGGCTCCACCACAAGCAGCAGCAGACCAATATTCTTGTACTGAAGTTAACAGTTACAAAAATATATTAGGATTATTCCAGCTTTTAGACATTTCCCAGTCTCCTAACATATATCTACTGTCACTTCAGATCACTAATGAAGAAGCTTGAGTGGAAAAAATCCCCCAAAATACCCACGCCACCCACAAAGGTACAATGTGTGATAACTTGAAAGGAGAGGAGGAAAGGTTTCCCATTAATACATTCAGATTCAGTGGTTCTAGTAAGATATCATGGTGAGTGGGCCAGCACCAGAAAACGCTGTGCTCAGAAACAGCGTGGGAAAACCCACATGCCAGAAAAAAGCAGAATTTGCTTCCCTCTCTTTTCCTCCACTCCCAGATGCTCCAGATAATCCTAAATTTCAGGGTGCTGGTTCAGCTCTCTGTAGGATACCTCGCTCAGCCCTAAGCAGTCATTTGCAGCAGCTACAGCTCAATTTCATCTTGAACATCCTTCTAGGCAAGGACTGATGAGCATTAAGTTTTTCAGAAGAGGGCTTTCCTAGAGACACCCATGCTGCACCGGCTGTCACTGTGCTCACAGGACCCTGGTGGATTTGTTAACAGCTTTTGTTTCCATTTGATTTTTAGACTGCTTAAGCCGTCTTGGACAAGCTCCTCTCCTTTTATCAGCCGTGGGAAAGGATGAGCATTTAGAGTCTGTCCTGCACTACTGCCACCACATGGTATGTATCACAGAAGTAGCACCTCAGAATCTTGGAAGATATGACATCACACAGAGGGAAAATTCTTCCCAACCATGGCAGACATCAGAACCACCTTCCATCAGGCTAAGAGTAGGAATAATTCAATGCTTCTTTAGCTACAGACAATTGGAAGGCAATGAACCACCCCTAAAACACAGGTTAGGTGTGTTTTGGAGTCTGAACCATGGGCTCTGAATTCAGCTCCAGAAAGTGGTGCTTGGATGAGGTAGAGGTAAATCAGGAGGAACCATGTACAATTCTAGTGAAGGCTAAGCATAGCAAGAAATATGCAAACCTTGAACTCAAGGACACACAAAGCATTGCCAAAACCAACCTGGTCTAGTTAAAGCCCAAGACAGAGAAAATGTGGAACAGAAATTGCAGGTTGGACACTTCCCCAGCTCAGAAGACAGGATCCTCTCCAGAGCTGCATACACCACTTACCTGTGCATAGGGGAATACTTGACTTCAGCAGCAGCTTCTCCACAGGTCAGGGAGCTGGAGCAGCAGGAGCTCCCAGGAGAGCAAGGCAGAATATCACCACCCCAGCAGACACACAAAAAAAAACCAAACCAAACCAAACCAAAACAAAAAAAAAAAAGCCAGGAGGGCAGCTCTAACCTAGGCCATCAGGCAACTCCATGGAGAAAAGGCAGGACTGAAGGCAAGGCAGGGTGTGAGTGCAGCCCCCAGGTGAGGCTGGTCAGGGTCACTGACTATTATTAGTGCCCTCATGATCCTGGGATCCAAACAGAGTCCACGGGGCCTTGGTTGTGGCTACCTGAGCAACTTGGCAAATGAAGAAATGAGAACATGAACTCTATTTTGGGTTGTAAAAGCTTCACCATGGCTGGCCTATAATCTCTTCTCTACACAGCAGTTTGTGCCATCCATGTGAGCAGTCTCCCAGGGGAGGTGGACTTGCTGGCCAGGCACCAAGCAATCCTTGCCTGTAACAAAGTACATTCCCACCAGTGCTGGAGAGGAACCTTTCCCTAAAAACTCCAGCTTCCCTGTCAGTTCCTGAGATAGGTACATTTCTCCATCCACATGGTCTTTCCAAGAGATGCCCTGTGTTCCCTAAGCAGATGGTTCCCAGGAGCCACAAAGGAAGGACACCCCACAGCTCTCTGCCCCAGTGCTGTAGAAACAGCTCCAGGGTGTGCTCAGAATCAGGCTGGGCAGTCAGTGAGGTGGCCAACACAAGTCACTGCTGTCTGCAGAGTGCTACCAAGAGATGCCATCCCACACAAGCTGTGAGAACGGGTGACTGGAGCAGGCAGGGCTGCAGACCACTCTTCTGTTACAGGAAACACAAAAACACAACCCATGGAACTGCATGGCAGAGACCTGCCACTCATTTACTAAAGGATTGCTTGAACCTGCAGCATTTGTTGCATTGCAAGTATTAACAAATAGCCATGTGCCAGCATTGTCTAGACTGAGATATCCTTAACAGGCTGCTTATCCCAAGGGAGAGCAGTGAGATCCCAAGGGAGACCAGGTGGGCACAAATGATTGAGCTGAGTGTGGTAGAGAAGAGGAATGTGCTCAGTGTGTTACTGTCCTCTCTGTTTCAGGACATGAGCGGTGTCCTTCAGCTGGAGGGGAGGAGCACAGCCACTTACTGTGCTGTGGTCACCAGTGCTGGGGAGCTCAGCGTTAGCTTGGGAGACATGGACATCCACCACCAGATAACAGAGCAATATGTATGCACTCCCTCAGATATATGAGCTTTTTCTTGTGAGAAAGAGTGTGGGCTGTGACAAAAGGCCACTGGTGACATTTGTACCAGGAGGGAATGGGTGTGCAGAGGGCATGGGAGATGCTGAGGTTAACCCTGGACACTGGCCACTGGCACAGAAGCATAACAAGCCACCAGAGCCCTCTATTACTGCTGACCCAGGTGGAGTTTCTATCTGTTTCTGTTTATAAATATCACCACTACCATCATCCATGATATGTAGGCCAGAATCCTCTTCATTAACTTGTCCAAGTTGACTTATAATTTTGCATCTTAAAGCCAGCAAGAAATCAACCTGATTATAACCCTAACCTATATTTCTTCCTTTAGGGAAAAGCAGAAAAAAAAAGTGGACAGAACACTGGTTAAAGCAAATTTTCCTGTTCCATCCCCTCCCTTCCATCCCTGTTGTTTCTACATGCTGAGTTGTATCAACAGAAACTGTTGCTCAGCACATCCAAACATTCAAAAACATCAGGGAAGCATAATGACAGCAGTGTTTAAAGAGTGATTCAGTGAAAGCCCTATCACTTCACCCTCCTTTTCTGCTCAGCCTTTTATTGACAGAACACAAGCTTCTGCTTTCGTGACTGACAGCAACATGGAAGTTCAGTGCAATTTACTCACCAGTGGCATCTCCATGAGGTGGAGCCTTCCTAGGGAAAAATCTGGTTTTACTCCCACTTCCATCCCCACCCTGCTTCCCCAAAGCCTTGTCACGGAAAAAAAAAAACATTACATGAGGGATTATTTCTTCTGAGCTTTAACAAGCAGCTGTGATCAGTGGAAATTCTGAACCAGTCTTGTGCTGTAAAGTGCATTTTGGCAGCCCTTCTTCCCACCAGGGCTGGCAGAGACATGGGGAGATGCTGCTCGAGTGCCCGTAGCACTGGCCTGGCATCCCAGCAAGTGGTTGTGCAACCTCAGTGAGCCAAAGGAGAGAACAGCAGCTCTCTACTCCACTGCTCAGCTGTAGTCCATCCCTGTGGGATCCAGGAGTCAAACACTGATGAACAGCCTGTCTTAGGAGACACTGTGCAGAGAGGACATCCAAATGGCACGGACTGCAAGCAAAGGTGGAGTCAAGCCAGGCATGGCCCAGGGAATCCTAGAGTTGCATTCAACAGCAGCATTCCATTTCCCTGTAGTGGTCCAGTGAGGACCATCAATTTTCTTTCTCTGCTGGAGGGGCCCTACCCCAGTTGAGTCCAGCTCCTAATGGCAGGAGCAGGGGAAGGAGAAGGGGAGGAGATGAGGTAAATGGAAAAATCCATTTTCTTTAGGGAATCACTCTTTTAGGTTCATGCCTGCACCTAAAGGCTGGAATACAAGTCAAAATCCTACATGAAGTCTGAGTAGCAATTATTTTGTCCTCCTGCAATGACTCAGGCTGTCTTTCCTGTGTGTCCTGGATTTTAACTAGGTTTTCCAGTTCAAGGAGAACCTGTGTCAAGCCCCACTTGTTTGCATTGATGGAAATGTGCCTCTCTCCACTATTCAGTACATCTGCCAACTAGCTAGAGAGCACCAGCTAGCAGGTAAGGAGAACTTGCCCTCACAGCATGTGTGCCAAGAGAGTCCAGGCACATCCCTGCTGCTTCCTGGAGATATCCACTTACTGTCTGACATGCCAGGTTATTCAGCACGTCTTTCTGTACTCTGCCACTCTGCTTCAGATGTGAAAAACATTTTGGATTTCTCTGCAGTTTTCCTCTTTCTGCAGCTGAACCACATTTCCTGAGGCATAGTTGGTAAAGCCCTTGAGCACTGCCAGAAGGCCAGGGAATGCTGCTCTCTGAGCCTTTTAATCTCAATGCGAGTGGCAATTTGAGCACTTCTGCCAGTCTGAACAGCAATATAGTTTGCTTCTCAGAAAAAGCACTAAAGCATCTTTTGAGAGGAATTCTCTTCCATTCCCATAAAATAAGTGCTCCCCTCCACTGGTATGCTGGAGACTTTTCACAAGGCTTCCTAAACCTTTAGAGTTACACCTTCCTTTTTAAAGCAAATCCCACAGAAGGACACAGTGATCTAAAAACCTGGCAGAGGCTCCTAAACCAGCTAACTGGAGGAACAATACTGGTGTCTGGTTATATCATCCAGAGCCAGAAGCAGCTGTCTCATTGCTGGACACTGAGAAGGAAACCTTGGGAGACCTTGTCCCAAATTTGGGGGAAATAATATTTAAGTGCCTCATAATTTAAAGGTGTAACTCTAGTTGTGCAGATTATGCTAAGTGTTCTACATTGCATCCTGCTCTGACACAGGGATAAACCACTAATTAATTAATTAACTAACCAATTGCATTGTTGTTTTGAAGTGTGCTATGAGCCAACAGATGAGAACAAGGCCTCTAAGCCATTTCTCTCAGACAGCTGGAAAGCACTCACATACATTTCCCCCAACCTGCAAGAGCTGAGAGCAATAAATCGGACCCTCGGGAACCCTCTGCCAGCAGGTATTGAATACTTAAAGGGTCAGTCAGACTTTTAGATAACCTAGATCCTGGAGAAGAGCATTTTCTGCTTCAGCCTCTAATACAGGCAAATTGGGTTATAACATAGTGGGGATTCATAAGTGCTCATGGTATCTTGCCCCTTACTGCCATCTCTCTCTGGGCTGTATGGACTGATGACCCATCAGAGATCACAGTAGGCCTGGGCTGGCTCCTTGGCCAAAACCAGAGGTCCCATTTGCCTCACTTCATCACCTAAACAGGAGTAATGTCTGGTTTGTCAACATGTCCCTGAATCATGGTGTTCAGAGGGCACCTGGTCCAGCAGTGCCGCCCTTTGCAGAAATGACACGCCCCAAATGCAGATGGAAATCCAACAGCATTGAAACAAGGAAGACATGTTTCAAGACACCTTTTTGATCTCTATGCTTAGTCCCTTAAGAATTTGGTTCCTCAGCATAGAAGTACAGTGTGGAAGTCTAACTCTGGAGAATTCCATGTTTCCCATAATATAAAGAAAAAAATTTTACCAACTACATTTCAGAAGTGCCCATAAATAGTAGTAGAAGTGCCATAAATAGGCTGTCAGCCCACAGACAGGCTGGTTGAGGACCTTTACAGTTAGAGCACATTTTTCCCTCCCCTCTCTCTGAAGAGCTGCCGTCCAGGTTGGAGGATGTTATCCAGGTTGCAGTGGCCCTGGCCTGCCCTTTGCTGGCCCATCTGCACTGTGTGGTGGTGACCCTCGGCGCTCACGGCGTCCTCTTGTGCGGCAAGAGCCTGGGTGGGAGCATCTCCCTTTATCCAGGAGCTCACCAACAGGTAAGGGCATGGAAAACTAACTCTGAGCTCTCAATTGCTTCCTTCTTGGACCATATGGCACTGTTGCTATTTCTGGTGTCATGGCAGCAGTCCTGGGAAACATGGCATCACTGCTGGAAAATGTATGTGTTTGAGAGGGTGGAATACACAGCTCTGAAAGAAAATCAAGTTGTCTGTCCCTGTACTGCTGGCTCCTAGCAGCAGTATTTAAAGTCAGCTAGAATTAAATGTGCTTATGTGAATATTCATGAGTGTGAGCTTCATTTGCAGGAAGCTTCATTTAAATGATCAAAGTGCAAAAAAAAATTATTGCCTTTTTTTCAGCCTTTTCTTTTTTTGCCATCCCTGCAGAGCTGGCATCAGGTGCATCAGGCCTTACCAGCTTGGGCAATTCCCACTAACTTCCCTTCCCTCCCCCCACAGGCTGCTGCTGCCAGGCTCTGTGCTGCCCACTACCCCGCCATCCCCATCAGCAGGGAGGAGATAGTCAACGTCTCAGGAGCTGGTGACAGGTATATCCTCGCTGCTTTGTCCTCTCCAGCTGCATGTGAAAGGGCCTTAATCGGATTAGTTTGAAATTCCACTGGAAAAGCAATTGCTGCTTGAGGGAGAGACATTAAGGATAAGACCAGGGCTGGTTACAGTGATTCCTTGCAAAGCTTGCTAAAAATGTACCCTGAAGCATCTTGGAAGCCAGGCTTGTCATTATTAGTTTTGCTTTTCTTCAAGATCCAAGCCTTTCCTGGCAATCTAAGAATTCTGAATTACTCCGGGTTGAGTTGCTAAAAGCAAAGTAAACCACCTTACATCAAAGCTGTCTTACTAACTGCCTTACTTCCATACTTCTCCAATGGAAGTGGAACTGCCACTCAAGAGCTAAAATGGCCCTGTAAAAGCATTTCATCAGGTTCTGCATTTGCCTCTGGCAATTTTGAAACTCTTGCTTCAAAAGAGTCTGCTGTATAATTGGCCTAGCTGTTCACACAACGCCATACATAGAAGTGGGAAATGACAGCTATTATTCCTAGCCCCAGTGATCAATTCTCAGTCTGTCAGAGTAATATTTTATTATGCTTCTTGTTAACTTGACAAACCATATGTAGCAGTCAGGTTGTTTTTTTCTTCTTTCTTTATATGTTGCAATAATTGATTCTGTCCTTTCATTGTCTTGGGCTAGACCAAAAGTCCTTATGTGACAGATATTTCCTTTTTCCCTTTCTACTCTTACCTAGCAATAACTCAACATGGCAACACTTTTTTCTCTGATCAGTGTCCAGAATGAGAAGGTTTTTTGTGGTTTTGGATTTTTTTAAACATAGAGACTCCTCAATATTTTACTTAAAATCAATCAATAACTTTTTGCCAAGCTGTTGAGCCCGCTTAACACCAGGACATGCTGTTTGTGTCCCAGATCACCTCTGAAGTGAGCTGACTCAACTGCAAGCTGGTCTTCTCCAACAAAGACCAAATGGTTGTTTGCAGCAATAGGTGTAATAACAGCAGAGGAATGGGGAGTGTCATGGGGTCAGCCTGACCTAAGGAAAGCTCAGCTTTGCTCATTACCTCAGGCAGGTGACCCCAGCCAGCCCCTCCAGGGACACAGCCTCCCCTCTGCACCATCTGCTCGAAACAAAAATACTGCTTACTGCAGGACAAGGTTTTTTCCTAGAGGTTAATTAAATGAAATGTCTTTTTTAGGGGTTCCTTTCCTATTTTAAAATTCAAGGGAAGATCAAAGGTGAGATAAAATGCACCACTGCCAACCACCTCCACTGAGTTACACTAGCGAACCTGGAAGCTTGTTTTTCCTTACAAACTTATCTGAAAGCTTGGGGCCTATTCCTGCTCCCATTCCTGAAGTAACATTGGTCTGGAAATTCCTCTCCCCAGAGTCCCCAAAGCCACATGGGGGAATTTTCATCCAGGGTTTTTCTTAATAACCCCACCTGCTCTCCTGAACTCTGGAAATCCCTGTTCTAGAAAGTAAGAGTGCCAGAACAGACTGGAAATGCTAGGACACTGCAATGCCATACAAGCCAACTCCACAGCATATAAATTGGTTACGTGTCCCAAGCCCAGCTTGGTGGCACTTTCAAAGGACTATTGTAGAAACACAGAATGGTTTGGGTTGGAAGGGACCTTTACTGGTCATCTACTTTGAATCCTTCTGCAATAACCAGGGACATCTGCAGGTTGATCAGGTTGCTCAGAGTCCCATCCAACCAGGAATGGGGCATCCAACACCTCTCTGGGTAAACTGTTCATGTTTCACCATTCTCATTGTAAAGAATTTTTTTCCTAATATCTAAAATGTAACACTTTCCCAGCTTAGCCCCTGTGAACCTTCACACTTTAGAAGTACTGGTCAGGGGACAACGCTATCCAGAAACAGTGACCCAGGGCACTTCATGCCTCCCCTCCACCCTATGGCTCTTCTGCAGCTCCAGAGATCTGCCCATGAGCTGAGCATGTGTGCAGTGCCTGTCTGCTCCTTGCCCCTGGCTGCCATGACAACCTAACACCACATGCCCACCTATGGCATTGCTAGGGGATGCTCCCCCAAATATTTACACTCAACTCCTGGAGCTGTTGAGAGACTGGACACTTTGTAGAAGTCATAATCTTCAGTGCCTTTGTTATGGATAAAAAGATGTTGATGTAATTAGATGGAGTGCAAAATAAGGGCTCCTTTTACCATTCCCATAGATGTGCTTATTAATCCTCCCTGCCATCACATTTTTCTGTCCTTGCTTCTTCCTCTAAAACGTGATTGTCTTCTCCATTCCTTTTCCCTTCTCCTTTGTCTCTCCTAGCTTCTGAACATTTTTTCAGTAGTTGCTGTGAATGGAGTAGTTGCTCCCAATCTGCCCCAAACATTGCACTTACATCACTTTTACTGGGAAATCTCAAATGAGAAACCATAGCAAATATTTCCCAAAAATCTGACTTTAAAGTGTAATTTCAGCTTTGGGTTTCTTTTTCCAGCTGTGCCTGTTGTCCCTCTCACATAGATACAGAAACTTTATCTCCCACCCTATCCAACCCTTTGGGAAGAGAAGGCACCAATATAATGAGAACATAATGAGGCACCAACAAAGAGCAGATAAGTGACAAAATAACTACAGAGCTGGGGAAAATTAGATTCTTCCCTTCTTAGGCTCCTTTGTTTTCCCCTGCCTCACCTGGAAATCTGAGGAGAATAGAAAACATGGTACAAGAGGAAGTACCTCAACTTCTCAGATGAGAAGAATAAAAAATGCAAATAAATTACTCTACTAGGTACTCTAAAATGGATACAGAAAAAGCAAAACCCATTCATTGTAACCTCAGCCTTCCTGTGTGACATATTCTGCTGCTGTAAGTTCTGGTTGGGGTCCAAATGAAAGCTCTTACAAATGAACAGCCACATTCCTGGGTCCAAAGCTCTTCTCCCCTTGTTCAAAGCCACCTTTCTTTTCCCTCCACAGCTTAATGGCAGGAATCCTTGCAGGGATGCTTGCTAAACATGACACAGGCACATGTGTCCGAATGGGTCTGCTGGCTGCCAGCTTGTCTCTTCGTTCCTATGAGCCCATTTCCCCAGAAATCAGCACTTCCAGTGTCAGCCAGGAGCAAGTCAGGAGCAGGAGCTGGCCAGAGGCAAAGGTGTGGAAGATGGACTAGATCACTGTGGCTTTCTCATCTATCCCCTCATCACACTTGCAGCGATCCTATTTTCAGGAACTGGACTGTGTTTTGAACTTTGAGAACATTTATCTGCTTTGCTCCTGAGTAAACCCTCAAGAAAGGAAATCCCTACCCAGGGAACTTCTGTGGAATGAAAAGCTGATTTCTAGCATTTCAGACCTCCTGGTCTTCTGACCTCCAGGCCTTCTAGATTTTCTATTGAGGGAATTTTCTCTTCCTCCACCTTGTGTCACTGTTGTCCATTATCACAGTAGTTCCTCTGTCATTGACTCCTGGATCTTCAGGACCATGTCTCTTCAGCTGGGCCCAGCAGCAACATCTGTTCTTGCCGCTTACTCTTTCCTATCCCACGGATCACAGTCGATGGCAGGGTGCAGCTGGCAGGAACATGGCACTGTAGGATAATCTTATCCATCTTCCCAAGCCAGCCAGCACACACCACACCTTCTTGCTCTGAAGTCCCAATGCCCCTGGAGAAAGTAGGCAAGACAAAGTAAAGAAGAGTGACCAGGGACCAGCTGGTGGCCTTTAAAAGATGATAGCCCCTTGTTCCACATGCCTTCCTCTGAACTTGGGGCTTCCTTCCTCCTTCTTAAGTCCTGAGTGTCAAGTCTGAAGCAAAAGAGATCAGAGGGAGCCAAGGCATCTCCCATGGAAGCCATGAGGAAAAGTCACCTTCTCTCTCTAAGCATGTAATGTGCACAGGATGCAACTGCGGGTGCCAACAGATCAGTGACCACTGAAACTCATTAAAACTGATTTCTAGTAGAGTTGGGTCTCGGTGCTAGCTGGTTCCTAAACTGACTGATAGTAAACCTGGAGTACAGACTCCGTTTCATCTAGAGACCATGGTCAGACCCTTTGGCTGAGGAGCAGCTCCCTGGTGTCTGACACAGCACTGAGATCAACCAAAGCTTGATCAGGACAGCTCTAACATCACTCTCCTGGGTGGGCTCTGCCATTTAACCAGTGAGCTCCCACTGCAATTGATAGAGGCATTAACTGGGTGCCTTTCTCCCACCTGAGGCTGCTTCCACCAGGCTCTTAGCAACTCCTTCTCTCTGAGCCCACACCTTTCCATCAGACACACAACATCTACCATCAGCTTTCCTTTACTGAAACCTTGGTTGCAACTGTGGTTCAGCTGAAAGATTCTGTGCTCAGATGGCACACACCCATGTGAGCAGGGACAGGGTGGCTGTGGCAGAAGGGTGCTGGGATGGTTGGGAACACAAGGGAGGGGGATTGGGGCCCACATGAGCAGCTGGGTTTGCTCACAAACTGTGAGGTGGGACACAGCAGGGCGGGGGAGGAGGGCTGTGCCCCCAAGGTATGTCCCTGCACTATAAAAATCACTTTGGCTGGATCCAGAGTCAGGGGAAAAAAGCAGCTTCCACTTCTGCTACTGACTGCAACAGCCTTGTCCAGGCAGAAGGACCCTGAGCAAAGGCAGGACCTGAGGATGGATGTCCAGGCACTGGCAGTCACCACTCTCCTCCTGGTGCTGCTCTGCTCAGCCCCAGCACCATCTGGGGAGCCAGGCCAGCAACCTGGAGAGGCAGGCAGCGGCTGAGTTCCTTGAAGAAACCCCTTGGCCACTTGGAGATGGAGGGGACAAGCTACCTGGGCAGGGCTCAGAGAGGAGCCACCCTCTGGCCAGTGCATGGAAAGTGATGAGAGAGGCACACCCCAGCTCAGGGTGGCTATGGCCAAAGCTCTCCTGGGCAGTGGGGAGCAAGTTGCCCCTGGCCAGCCCTGGAGGCTCCCACTGCAGCCCTCCCACAGCAGGATGGTGAGGCTAGACTGAAGGACCACGGGAAGTTCAACAGCGACACGGTAGGCACAGAGAGGGAGAGGGTTTGCGCTGGGGGTTGCAGGGTGAGCGGGGTACCAGTTGGGATCAGACAGGACAGCAGGAGCAGGACAAGCTGAACATGCCGTGATCCTGCAAACACCAGGTAGAAAAGGTGTTTTTGAGGCCATTCCTCTTAAGGGTGCCAGTCACAACATGGCCTCTCAACACAGCACAGGTCTGAGAAGGGAGTGGGGCAGTGACATCCCCACATCCCCAGCTGGCACCTGGCAAGGCTTAGAGCAGAGCTGATGGCTGTGAGCAGCTCAGGATGAGGGTGCAGGTCTGGCTGCAATTGTCCCCATGTGCTGCCCTCAGAGCTGCAGGGGCAGCCCTGCTCCAGCCCCAGCCCCTGCAGTGTTCACTCTGTGCAGTGCTAACAAAGCTCTCCAAGCTCTGCCATGGGACACCATGCCCTGATGCCCTGATGGGCACAGCTCCTCTCAGCACCTGAAGGAGGCTCAGCCTTTCTCAGCCCATGGGAAATCTGCTCCACGGGCTCAGCACAGAATCCCACAAATAACCAACTTCTCCTTTATCAAACCCAAACCACACTGGCGGCACACAAGTAGACCTTGCCTTAACCACAAAGTGCTGGGTGACGCCGTGCCAGATGCCACTCAGCTGGGGCGGGTGCCACCAGAGCAAAAGGGCAGAGGCACTGCAGGGGTGTGCTGTGGCTGTGGGGGCCAGCTTAGAGTGTTTCCAGCCAAAACCAGTAATGAACTGCCCATGGAAGCACTGCCTTGGGCCCCAGCTTCTCCAGCTCCCTGCAATGAAGCTGCTGCTCTAGACCCTGGTGAGCTGCTGCAGAGTGACGGCGCAGTTGGGACTGGGCTGGTCCTGGCTGCCATGGGCATTGCAGCCACCACTTCCCTTCTCTCAGCAGCACTCCTGCCACAGCATCCAGTCCCAGAGGCCAGAAGCCCTCTGACTGGTGGCTGCCTGGGGCTCTACACCTGCAAGCTGCCTGCTGGCACCTGCAACCTGAAATCTGTCTCCAGGCAAAGAGGTGAGTTCTAAGTCTCCTGGCAACTGGCAGCAGGGATCTCCACATGCAGCGAAGTGCAAACACACCCCCCTTGGTTGCAACACTCCAAGCCCAAATCTGACTGCCCCATGCAGGGCTGGGTGTAGTCTCTTGACTGCCCAAAGCTGTCTGTCTGTCCTGACAGCAGTAGCTACAGGTAAATCAACAACTGAATGGTGGATAGGATATTCCCAAAACTTTCTGGGAGGCCTAGGATTTCACAGGTTTCCTGAGCTGTCACAGGACACTGACAGCTGGAAAACCAAGGAGGGGTACAGAGCTTGGGATTTAGCCAGTAGCTTGGGAGTCAGCAAGTGCAGTCCTGCACATCATGGGCCCTGCAGAGCTGCTCACACTGATGTGTGAGAGCTGTTTAATTAGGCAGGAACTGTCAGGGAGCAGAGATCACAGCTTTTAATGTTTAACCAGTGTTCTGATTCTCCAGCACCCTTTGGTAAATCTGTACTGTCCCCAGATTGGCCTCTGGCCCCAGCACGTTTGCCCACACCCTTGTACACATGGTCATGGAGCACAAACTCGTCCAAGGCTGCTATACAGAGACCCAGCTCTGGTGCAGGAAACCCCTGACACTAGAGTAGGCAAGTTTAATGTTTGTGTACAGTACAGTGTGTGTGTGTGTACAAAATATAGGGCATCTCCAGTGTTTGTGCTCTGTTCATAGTCTCCTCTGGTCACCTTCTGCTGGCAGCCTCCATGGGAGGACACACAGACCCATGGTCACACCTAGCACAGATGGTCTTATGGCTTTTTCTTACAGGTGGCTGCCTCCAAATATACAGAGCCCTTAGATGGAGAGTCAATCTCATCTTGGAGCAGCACAGCTCAAACTAAAGCTGAAGAGGTTCTTCTGCAGCTGGAGACCAATACTTCCTGTCCAAGTTTCTTTTTAAATCCTTAATGACACAGCTGTAAATGTTTCTTTCATTGTACTTCTCTTGCTGCTGCTTTTTAACACCTTTGGATTTTGTATATTATATAGGCTTGATTCCTACTTTCCTGATAGCAGCCAATAAATGCACTGAGTGGTCATGGAGCCCTGTGCTGGCAGAGCCCCCTTGGAGCTCCCCAGTGAGGCAAACAGGGCTATTTTACAAGCCTTTTTAATTGGAGCCATTAGGACATTGCAGTAAAAGCTGCCAGTATCTCAGCATGCTTGCATACCAATTCAAGCTGAGCTAAGCGTTGGGCAGCCTGGGATCCCTCCCTGCTCCTTACCACAGCTCCTGCCAAGGAAAGCCAAGTCCCACATCACTTAAGAAGAGGAATGTGGAGTCCCCCAGGAGCAGGCTTGGCAGTGTGGGACCATGTAGGAGACCTACTTCTGAAGGCTGGAGCCGAGCCACAGATCAGCTTTATTTAGCATCCCACAGAGCTTTGCAGGCATCCTGGCCACCTTTACACGTGTGGGGGTGACCCCAGCTTTGCAAAGCTTCATGTTTTCATTAAAAACTCCTTCTAAAATGAGAACCAAAGCACAGCATTTGATGCCCCTCGAACCCCACTGCAGTTCCATTCAATGAGCCACCACCACCTCTTGTGACTCTGAAGTGGCACCAATTTTGTGCACACCCACGGGGCAGCCCCACCACCCTCCACCTGGTCACCTCTGAGGGAGCCTGACCCTGGGTGGGGATGGGGAGTAAATCCTGCTGGTTTCTCTGAGCCCCTCTATTGCTGCTTCCTCTGTCTCCACACAGAAGCTGGGGGGCAGAGCTGCAGGTGCTGTCTGCCTGCCTCCTGCCTGGTATGACACTGTGGCTGTCCAGCACCTACTGTGCTCACCACAGAGAGGCTGAGGTGGGAAGGGACCTTTGGGGGTCACCTGGGCCATGCCCCTGCTCAAGCAGGGCCACCCACCTGCCCAACCTACCTGGTTACATGGCTTCAAAAGCTTCACAGAGCAGCACTGGACGCACTGCTCTGCTCTGGTGTGGGGTGCAGGTGAGGTCCTCTGAACGCCACTGCTGGTCGGAAAGGTTCTCTCACCTGGCAAGGCCCATGAACCACAGAAGCACAAGGATCATTTTCAAAGCCTCTGGGAGTCCTGTGCAGTCCAGCATAGCACAGCTGCAGCAAAGGTATCCATATGCAGCTTTCACTCTGCAACCCCACAGCAGCTGGCAAAGAGACTCTCCTCCAAAGAGCAGACTCAAGGATGCTCCAGGTGCTCTTGCCCTCCCAAGCAGTACAAGTGCAACAGCCTTCACACCAGCTGGAAAAAAGCCCTCAACCCTGCCTCAACCTCCACTCAACTCCCCTGACACCTCCTCACTGAAGGAGGACACCGCAGGCAGAGGAGAGGGGAGCAGGAGGCCCCACCTCCTGCCCAGGCAGGAGCACAGAAGGCAGCAGCAGACACTCTGCCCTTGCCTGTTCCCTACTGTGCTTCCCAGCAGCAGCATCCATGACAGCAGAGGAGAGCCCACCTGAGCTTTGGGAAACAGGTCTCCCAGACAAGATCCCGCAGGTGAGCTCCACCTTGGGCTCTCCTGGCAAGCTGCCAGGTGAGGGATCGAGACCACCCGGCCTCTGAGACTCACAGGGAAGCTGAGGGCCTGGCCAGGTCAAGGGTCCAGCTGCTTGATGTCCTCTCTGGCTCATGCTTGGCGCTAGTTGGGATGGTGGGAAGACACAGCTCATCCCTTTCCACGAAAACACCATGGATCCATGTGCTTTTTACACAACTCGCTTTTAATTACACTGCATGAGGAAAGGCCTCTCCTCGTGCCAAGACTCCCTGGTACAGCCACCCAGGGAGCTGGCTGGCTCACCAAGTCCTCAGTAGGTTTAGTGGTTCCCCCTCACCCTTTTCCCTTGCTTGGAAGCTCCTCCTGGTCAGTCCACATTATCCCTGCAGCCCTCAGTGTCCTTGCTTTGCAGAGATCTACTTTCATACATCTCTGTTCTTCCCCTCCATGCCCTGTTTGCCTGCTCAGTCCCACGGGAGCCCCGCTTTGGCCTCCTGCAGCACCAGGCAGAGAGGAGGCAGGGCAAGAGTCATCGGTTAATAACTGTTCTAACCTCAATATAAATAGAAAAATACAACCAAATAAAGAATTGACTAGCTAAGAGATCCAATCCGCTGGGATGCCTGCAACATGCTAGTGCAGAGGTCAGAGGGAGTGCTTGGTCCAGTGCTTGCTACTGTAGACATCCAGAAGCCTGTCCCGGCAGCCCCGCAGCCATCCCATCTCCTGCAGCACCACGCCGCGTGCAGCGCGTCCCGGCCGTGGCCAGCGTGCCCAAGGCTGCTGGCTCCTGGGAGCAGGCTCAGTGGGAATGGTTGATGAGTCTGATTTATTGCTGCTAAGTGGTAAAGCCATTCTCTTCTGTGGCGTGAGGATGTGCTTCACTCTTACTTTTTGTGGAGGAATTTCATTTTGCTGCCTGAAGAGACAGAGAAAAGAAAATTGACTCCCCACAGAAACAGGCAAACAAGTGTCATTTCCCACCACCTCTGTCCTGTGCAGTATGTACTGGCCCTGCTGCCACCCCGGCTCCTTGTCCACAGGCAGCTGCTCTGCAATGCTGGAAGCAGGGGCCTGCAGAGCTCTGCCCATTCCCTGGGAGCAGTGCTGCAGGCTGGGACCCCGAAAGCTCCCAGGCACACCCTCCAGAGCCCATTTGTCCAGGGCAAACCAGCTCCTCAGGCACTGCTGCTCTTAAATGGCCAAGAACAGAGAAGAGGACCAGCAATGTGATCTTAACACCAGATCAAACTCGGCCACCATGTCAAATGACTTCTAACCTCAGTCTGGAGCTCTTGGCTAGCTCCCCTTAGAATGGAAAATAGATTCAATCTTAGAATGCCCCTGGGCAGTTCCCACTGCTGATCCCTAAAGGCAAACCTGAAGGCAATGAAAACTCTGTCAATCCCCCCATAAAGACTGCATCCACCATCCCCAAGTCACTGGCTGCTCCACTGCCTCCTCATATCCACCTGTCTCCTTTAGAAGACACAGATACAGCTCATAGCCCAGTCTTTGGTTCTCCATCAGCCTCTAGACAGTGACTGACCAGAGCCAGAGCCAACAGCGTGCCGGCACATGGATACATGGCCAGGCACTGGATGCCACACATAGTCACTGGCCCTGTCACCCTTGGGCAGGTACTGTGCTGCCCAACTGAAGGCAACAAGAAGCCCAGCCCTTGGAAAGCCAAGGGTTTTGCTGGTTCCTTACCTAGGCCTTTCAGGAACCTATTGACTCCACTCTGCTCCCCACTGGGAAGTGTTTCCAGGTACTCCTGAGCCCGTACCTCAAACAGACCTGCAGAAAGACAGAAATCAACAGCTTTTATGCTGTCTCTCTATAAATCCAAGTAAGAATGCCCACCTGAAAGTGTACTGTCTCAGCTTACTGACATATTACTGCACAGGAGAGAGAACAACTCACCCCACCTCCTCCATCAGCTGAGGCCAGATTTGGCACAGAAGCTTTATTCTATCCCCTCCCTCCCCACTGCAAGGGTGACTAAGCTGCTTTACCTCACTCCGGGTACAGAATGTACCTCCCTTCATTCTGCTAGGAAGGCAGCTAAGCCCAGGGAGTGACATCATCTGGGGAATCATCATGCAGAATTTATCTCTTTTACTCAGCCACCTATTCAAGCATCCCCTGCTTACTAATGCTCATCAGGAAGCTGCTAAGCCAGCACCAGTAGCAGCAAGGATAAGAAATCTCAGCTGCCAATAGAGCCCTTGGGACTGCAGGATAACAGGAGTGAAACTGAAGTCACAGCTCTGGGAAGCAGATGAGCATCAAGCTTCCTACTAGACAAAAGAACCATGACCAATCCAGCCCATTTTTCCTCTAGACATAAGAAGAGGACATGAGGGACTGTGAGAATAAATGTCATTGCAGCAGTGGAATTCAGCGTGGAATGGAAGAGGCACATGTGGAGGATACTGCAAGAGTTAAAGATGCCTGCAATCCCAACCCCATCAAGAAACCAGCAGATTTCCCTTCTGGTGTTCCTGCACAGACACTGCAGCCTCCAGCCAAGGAACTGGGGATGGAGGTGGTGGCTGTGGAGCATCTCCTTGCTCCTGTAGGAGCAACAGCAGCTTCCAGCACAGCAGAGCCCAGTTGGAGCCCCTCACCTCTGACCCCCTGCTTCCGCAGCTCCTGCTCCTGAATGAAGCCCCCAAACATCTGTGTCTCCATGAAGACCTCCAGGAAGCGGCGCAGGCTCTTGGAAGAGACGGATTTGCGGAAAGCCTCACGCTGCAGGGTCCGCTCCTCTCGCTCCGTGGGGGTCAGGAAGAGGGAATAGTGGCCCACAATCTCCACAAAGAAACGGACAAAGGCCTCGGACACCACCTCGTTCAAAGGGCTGGTTTCTAAGGAAAAAATAAAGAGGCAGTAGTCAGGACAGTGCTGTAAGAATGTGCTAGGAATATCTCTGGGTAAAAATTCCCTGGCTTTTTTCAGATCCAGCCTGAGAAGAAAAGGCTGCTTAAGAGAGAGAGAGTCCTAGGAAGTGCTTGTCATGGAAGTAGACCAAATTGGTACTACTTTGAAAGACACCAAGCTTTATTTTGGTGCTCACTTTTCTCTAGTGGGATGGGGGAGAGAATCAGAAGAGTAAAAGTGAGAAAACTTATGGGCTAAGATAAAGAGAGTTTAATGGATGAATCTAAAACTGTGCATGCAAGCAAAGCAAAATAATTGATTTATTCAGTAGCTCCCATAGTCAGGCAGGTGTTCAGCCCTTCCCAGAAAAATCGGGCTCCAGTATGCATGCCTTGGGAAGACAAAATGCCCTATTTTCAAATGTCTCCCCATTTCCTCCTCCTTCCTGCAGCTTTATATGCTGAGCATGACTCCATGTGGAACAACCCTTTGGTTATTTGGGGTCAGCTGGCTCTGTCCCCTCCCCACTCCTTGTGCACCCTCAGCCCACTCACTGGTGGGGTGGGATGAGGGGCAGAAAGGTGTTGGCTCAGTATGAGCTCTGCTCAGCAACAGCTAAAACATCCCTGTATTATCAACACCATTTCCAGCACAAGTCCAAAACACAGCCCCATACCAGCTATGGAGAAAATTAACTCTGTCCTAGCCAAAACCAGCACATTCTCCAGGCTCCTCTGCACCAAGGAGATGTCCATACTGTCCCCCAAGAGAGCTGTCCCAGCCCAGTCACCATAAGCCACATAGCCATCGCCGAGTCTGCAGCTCTGCAGGTGGCTGTCCCCTGGAGTAGCCTGCATCACTCATGGCCAGCAGCAGAGTGGAATGAATGAAACCCCTCTGAAAAGGAGTACAGGGGCTCACTGGAATTGCAAGGGAAGCATGGCCAGAGCTGCGAAGAGATAAGTACTATTGTTCTTCACACAGAGAACTGTCCCCTGTGCACTGGAATACTTCATATAGCTTAAACAAAATCATGATCTACCTCCAATACCTGTGGTGTTAAATTCAGCACAAGCCTAGCTCTCCTCTAAGAAGCGACAGATAAGAAAGGGGCAGGAAAAGACATGGTTTTAAGCTGAAAGGCACTGTGCTTTACCCTGCTTGCCATTGACAGGGCCCTCCTCCTTGTCACTTGCCAGCTCATTCCTCTGCTCCAAAATGTGCTCTAGTGCAGCCTGCAGCTTGCGGGGCAGGATGGAGTCCTCATCTTCCATCTGTAAGAAAGAGCCACCTCCTCAGCGACTGGGGCTAGGACAAAAACCTCTCCCACCCTGTCTCCAGCACAGCAGGGGGAGCGCTAGAAATGAACCATGAGGAGAGGGAGAAGGCGTAATATGTTTGGCACATTCCCAGCACCACCCTGCGCAGTACTATCAAGAAGAACAAGAGGAAGGAGAAAGGGGGTGTCTTTTCCTAAATATTCCCCTATCCTGGAAGAATTTTACATGTCTGACCCGAGAGGCTACTGGGCAGGGCTCACCAGTGGCCTCACCATCTGCCCATGAGCACTGGCCCGGCCACAGAGAGGAGGTGTGTGAACAATGCTGGCACGTGGCCAGGTGAACAGAGCCTCTGCTCAGGCACCAAACCTCTTACACAGGCATAAGGAATTCCCAGGGAGCATCGGAGCCAAGGAACTGCCAGTGACTGTGCAGACCTGCTACCAGCCCTGGCTGATTCAGCTGAAGCCTTCAGAAGAGAGGTGCAAGGTAAAGCATTACCCCAGAGCTAAGGCAGCTGGCAAGCGAGGATGGTGGGAGGGCTTGGCCTTCGCCCACACGCTGCTCCGTGCAGCAGGAGGAGCGATCATCCCATCTGAGTCATGGGGCTGAGCCCCGGCAGAGACCCACGCTGCCAGCCCTGCTCAGCGCCTGCCAAAGAGCTCCGGGGGGAAAAGAGCCTCCTGGGTCAGGACTATGCTTGCTCATTTATCCTCTTCCCTTCCTCCTCCCCTTCCCACTCCTCCTCTCCACAACAAAGGGAAGTGAAAATCAGCAGGCAATCTTGCCTGCAGGGCAACACACAGGCTCCCAGGTACCACCTTCCTGCCTCTGACCCATCCAGTGCAAGGATTGCAGTGAGGAACCACAAGCTCCTGAGGCAGTAAGGATTTCAAAAAACCATCAAGCCTGCCTTCCCACTCAGGGCAGAGTATGTGATGGGAGCTGGACTGACAGACACAGTCTAGAAGGACCCACACTGCTCCCCAACAGACAGTGCTGAGCCAAAGCTTTCCAGCTCTGTCCTCTGCCTTTCAGGGTGACACCTAAGGACCCATAGTGTCTAAGTGCCACCATTTTCCCCTCTAAAAAAAAAGGAGAAAGAGATAATTCCCAATGATATAGTCCTCAACAGCTGTGGTTTGGGATACTGATGTTAAATATATATACAGCAATCCCTATAATCCTGCCGACTGCAAGTCTGCCTTGATTTTTGAGTGGGGAGAAAGTGATCCATCCAGCCAGGCAGGTCAGCAAACACAGATGGAGCTAAGTTATGGAGGAAAAAGGGGAGAAAAGGATGTGAATTAGCTCTGCTCACCTGTCTCAGAAACCGATTATTTACAAGGTCAACGACGAGGACCTAAGAATGAAAGAGCAAGAATCAAAAGGGAAAGTAATTATTTCCACCATCAGAGTTTATCTTAATCTGTAACTGCTCTGGAGGAAACACTTGTCTGCTCCTCCTACCATCCACTGCAGCTGGAGGAGGCACCTAGCATGACCCAGGAGCACAGCCCGTGCTGTGGCTTTCAGGGGATGCCACTGCAAACCACAGCTCAGCTTGGACAGCAGGAGCTGTGCTCCAGGCCTGGCCCACTGCTCCTCACCACCCAGCAGGGTCAGAGCTTCCTCCTTTCTCCCTGTGTGCTGCACTGCTCTCTCAGGGCAGGCAGGGAGGGAAATCCCTCTCTCAGCACGTTCAGCCTTGCTGTGCTCACCCTTGTACCTCAGGAATCCAATTTTTAATTATTTATTGCTATCTGTGTTAACCTGAGGGGCAGCTGTCCTGGCCAGGCTGTAGCAATCACACTTAGGACTGACAGGATTGGCATGACAGCACCATGCAGAAACCAGTACAAACTGAAATAAAACCTCCTCCTACCCACAGCAGCCCCACAGTGGGAGATTCCAGCCCCGTGCCTCCCAAGCTATGGCCAAGGCAGAGCACAGACCTTTGTCTGCCTGGGGGAACATCCACCTCTGCCCTTACCCTACACTCACGGCAGCCAGAGGATGAGAGCTCTGCTCCCTGGCGCTGCCAGCTGCCAGAACACAGCTTAGCCCACGGGGAACAGCCTGGAGGACAGCACGGTGTGGGTGCAGGACTCACCTCCTCCACGGGCAGCTCCTTCAGGCGGGGCAGGGAGCTGGAGAGCAGGCCGATGAGGAAGGGCGTGGGCGAGCACACGATGTCGATCATGGACGGCGGCAGCACGGGGATGTAGGTGTGCTGCCAGGTGAAGGGGTACAGGAGGGCCACCGTGGCGTGGCAGCACTTGGAGAGAGTGCTAGAAGACAAAACACAACCAAGGGTCAAAACACAACTGTCCCTGGTCAGTCAGGGAATGAGGGGTGCCTCCTAGAAATCAAGTTCCTGACAGATCTCGCTAATTACTGGGGGCTTTCCCATATTTCTGACCCCATTTTTCAGCTTCAGAAGCAATGACTTCTGAAAGATGACCCCAGCCCACGCTCCTGTGACAAGAGATGGGTTGCAATGAATCGGAGATCTGCTGCTCCAGTGTCCTGAATGAAAATATCAGACAAACACTGCATCTTCTATGCCACCGCCTCTCCTAAGAGAAATGAGTTCATTCTCCCACAGCTCTCTGGCAGGAGTCAGGCAGGACAGCCAGTTAGCCATGGCAGAGCTCGCCAGAGGGCACCAGTTATTAATCTCTTCTGGGTCTGGAAGCATTTTTACGTGTCAAGAGAGGGGGAAGGCTAGCTGCTATAAATCCTGTATATATAACGTCATTTGGTTTTACCAGCATCCAGGAAAGGAGAGGAGGGAGAGGAAGGAGTCTGGTACAGCATGGAGAAGTCACATGGATAAAGAAGGATGCCCAGCTGGCTCCCATTAGACTCCATGGGAGAATTTACATTCAACAAGCTGGGTTTATTGCTGACTTGAGAGGGAAGGGGTTTGATGAGTGTGGACTTGAGCTTGCTCTGAAAAGTGAAGCCTGCTTTCCCTCTCTACTCCAGTTAAGTTTGGTGGATATGCATCCCTGTGCACTAGGGCATGCTGAGCAGAGCAGTGTGGCTGGGGGACAGCTGGCTGGCTTCCACCACGTAAGCTCAGGTTGGAAGAACAAAATTGTAGTTGCTGGGACATCAGTCTGACAGTATGAAGTAATCAGGCAACAAACATTGTTAAACACATGACACTCTTTGGAGATGAGGAGATCCCAGGGGAGAAGCTGCAATCTGCTTAACCTGAAAATTTTACTGAGACTGAGACAGGTAGGGAACTGTAGGACAGGTAGGGAAGTCTCTTCACAAACTGGGGACAGTTTCCTTTCCCTTCACTCCCAGAGGACTGTCTTTTCTAAAGGCATACTTTGTAAAAAGAGGAAGACCTTTCAAAGGCTCTGTTACAGACTGGTAGCTTTAAATGGAAAAAAATCTTCAGTTCCACATTGTTGTTTGGGAAGGTGTGAATGTATCCCCCTCCCTGCATTGACTCCTCCAGGCTGCCTCTCTGTGCTGCTCTCCAGCTGTGCCTGCCATCATCAGCTAGCCCATACCTTGCTGTGTCTATCACAAATGGAAGGTAGATAATGAATCTGAGAGAAGCAAAATTAAAATAATGAGAAACACTGAGCTAGCAAGAAACAGAAACATAAAAAAAAAAAAGAAACAGAAAAAATGTGGGAATAATATCAAAGTAGATTATTTTTGTTGTATCTTTCTTACAAGCTAATCTTGAAAAGAACTGCAACAAAAGTTAATGTCATCTTAGCAGTGCACTCCAAGCTAATGAAATCCTTTAAAAACTATCCCCTTCAAAGCTGTGCTACTCATACATTCCAGGTCATGTTAACAGATACAAAAGCAAGGGTTTCTCTTCCTCTCCATTACTGCAGAGCATATTTTCTACTCCTCAATTTCTGACTGATAATAGACCTGGTAATAGCAGCAGCAGCATAGTGAAAGCTGAAGAAACTGCACCTTTCATCACTTGTGCACAGCAGTGGGGCATTATCACCACCCACTGTTCCTCTTCTTTGAGCAGAGAGTGAATGTGGAAGTGTTAGAAGTTTAACATTTGTCACCAATCCTCTATTTTGAAGGTGTATCAAAATTTTCTGCCTAAACATGGGACCTGAATTTATAGACAGCATGTGAAAACCTATGGAAAACATCTCTGATTTCAGGTAGCTCCACAGAGGAACAGTGAGCAGCTGAAGCCCGTGGTTATTTATGGCATGGTGAGATATTATGGCAAGCTGTCTCCTACTATATTTATGGTGGCTTGTTCTTCCCTCAGCCCAGCTCTCAAGTCCCAGCGAGTACACATGGTACGTGAGAGATGGAGTGGGAGGAGAGATGGCTGAGCTCCAGCGAGTGGAATTCTAAGACAGAGCTGTGTTAAGTCTGAAATTGTACACACCAGGCAGTGGGAAGTAAAGATAACTTCCCCTTCCACCCTTCCATCTGTGCATGACTCAACGCCTCCAGGGTGAAACCCAGTGATCTCTGCTTCCAAACATTTCTCACTGTGGAAGACTTTTCCAGGGAACACTGCTGGTAGGGTTGAGGTCTGTGAGCCTCCCTTGTAGGCAGAGCAGTTCAGGGATGGACACAGAGGAGGTACCACTGAGGTACCTTTGTCACATGTCAGACTTGCTCTGCAGTAGCCTCAGGGAGCTGCAGGTTGCCAGGAGCCCAGGAGAACCATGGCCATCTGGAGTGACTCAAGCCTAAGATCTCTCTTCTTCTTGCATTTGGCACTGCAACAAGCACTAAGGGACTGCTGATTCACACCAGGCTGATGAGCCTTGCAAAAGAATCCAGCTTGATGAATCACTTTTATGCCATCTGTGTGACTCTTCAGCCAGCAGCCGCCGTGACTGCAGTGTGCTCTGGGAAGTGTCAGAAGCCACCCTCAGGCCACACAGGTTCAGTCCAGCCGTTCAAACAGGACACAGACACCACTTTCTAAGGCTTTTGGTTTCATAAGTAACCTTTAAAATGCTGCAGGTCTTTGGTCTTTGAAGAATGCTTTCAAGATGCTGAGCACATTTTCATGGGTTCATTCAGCCTTCTGCAGGGAACATGGTTGAGCTGCGTGTTGCTTGCAGTTGAGGCTGAGATATCAATAGTACAGAGGCTAAAAAGTACTGAGTACACAAGAACCCTCAGACCCCTCCCTAGAGGGCTGATTTGGATAGGGACTGGCACACAGATCTCTCTGGGTAAGCATACCCTTGGTCAGAACAATGATACTGCAGCAACCTGTGACACTTGTTTGCTTGGACAACAGGCCTTCCCAGCACACAGCACACACCCACCACACAGCACCCTGTGAAGCTGCTGCTTCTTGGCAGCCACCTTGAACACAGGTGGCCAATGCAGACACTGAACACGACAGCTGCAGCTACACAGAAACCCTTCCTCTCCTGGGAAAACTTACTCCAAGATGAGCTTGACTTGCTCTAAAAGACACCTTGACAAGTTGCAACAGCCTCTACAGAGGGACACTGGCTGTTCAGCCTGGTTGCTTTCCACTCCAAAGGCAAGTATATGTGATAAAAAGCCTCCAAATCGGACTCCATCTTTGGGTTTAGGATACTGCATGAATTCTGAAAAACACCATTGAATCAAACATCCTGCTGTAGTTTAATGCCAGGAAGTCCTGTGGTACATGCACTAACTAAACTGCTCAAAATATGCTGGCATTTGGCAATTTAAGACTTTGAATATGTAAGAGTTTGAATATGTATTTTTTAGAAAAAGCTCTGCCACAGTAGGATTTGTTTTACAAACACCTTCAGATTTCTGACACTGTGTCACATCTGGAGTTACTTATGATGGATTACAGTTCTGGTTTACAACATGCAGCAGGCACAGGAGCTTCCAAGCATTGTCCTATGACTTCACACAGCAGTGCTGCAAATCCCACCAGGAGGATGCCAAGTTCCACCAGCACTCTGGGGACCCTCAGTGATTCCCACGAACCTGGTAGGTTTGTGCAGGTGAAGAAATTAGTATTAAGATGATCTGAAGAGACAATACTATTATCTGATATCCAAACTTCATCTTTGGGTTTCTTCTTCTCCCTAATCAAAAAGGCAAAAAGGACAAAAAAGGAGAAACCTGCGAGGCTGATATTCAGTCCCAGATTTGTTTTTGTAGCACATGGTAAAGGGTTCCTCCTGATGATTAATTACCTTTTTCTGGGGATGACCACATTTAAAGTGTCTACTCTAATTCTTTCAGATCTGCCTTTGATAACAATGACCACTTTGTGTTGTTGATACAGCTGTGGTTTCTGGCAGAGACAGAGGCAATTGCTTGAGTTGGTCAGATCCACAGCAAGCTTTTGAGATCTGGAAAAAGGACTCTTTGATTTTACACTCATGCAAGCTTTTCTTTTTAAAAAGCCTTCTGAATCACAAGATCTCCTGCTCAGGCCATTAAAAACTGCCCAGCTTGAGGTACCTTGTGACATGTGATTTTAGCTGAAAGATGCCTTCTAAAAGGTTGTTTGGCAGTGCCAGGAGCTGCATGCCAGGCGATGTCCCTTTGAAACAAAAGCAGCTCTCATGTTGCAGACACTGTCTCCACTGCCCCAGGACTAAAGTTAACATTGCAGCAATGAACAAAAGCTGGGGGAAGACTACACAGACCAACACAGTTTTAACAAAGTCATTTTCCTGGGTTGCAAGGCAATGTATACTCCAGTATCCATAGTGACAGAGAAAAAAAACCCACCCAAAAACTAATAAACCAAATACTTTCCTTTTCCACTGCCAAGCTATGGATTGACAGGTATTTAAACACTCAGTGCTCATTCTAAAGATGGAAAAGACAAAGTATTTCACTTGCTGTACACTTGTTAGATGCATTTTTTGGCTCAGCTTGAAAACATTTCACAGTTCATGCAGTATTTGGCAGGAGACCTTTCAGCTTTCTTTTCCCACAGACTGATTTTATAGCAATTAAACAATGTAAATAAATTGTACACACCATTTCTCTGTCACTCACACCCAGACACACCTTTTCAAACATGGACAGATAATTATTGATAGCATCCACATGAAGAACTGCAAAGATTAATGATAAATGTAATTTACTGTGCATCTTTCACTGTGTCACCTGCACTCTTCCCATTAATCCATCTCAGATGGATTATTTATAGCATTCCTAACCTCTGAGCAGTTTCCAATAGCTGCTTTTATAGTTTTTTTTCCTTCTCTTCAGCCATTTCCAAAAAGTGTTTCTTATCTTTCCTCTCAAATTGGCATTTTCACTCCTAGAGTGAACACTGTTTTATACTCACTGAGTTCAATGTGTTCCTGTCCCAGGAAAAATATAATTTGAATAGAAGATCCTGCATTGACAAGCATCACCTTTCAAAACATGGAAGGTCCACCTATGAGTATAAAAGACTGTTCACCTTAGGAAAGGCCCATTACGCCAGTCTGTTCAAGTCACTGAACTGGATTAAAATACAGCAGTTACTTAATTTTGAGGGACATTTTCTTTGTTTTCTTCATTTCACATGTTTACAGTCCTTTGGGATAATTTCCAAGCTTTTGCTCCACAAAAATAAGCCAAAGAAACTTCATATTTTTTAAGAGGAAAACAAAAAGACTATCCTGAAATTGCTAAGAGCAAGGTCTTCTCAGAAACATTAAATATTAAAAGTCTCATAGAGAGCTGGCAAATCTATGGTAAATATTTGAATCTGAGCCCTGTGGTCTAACAAACTGGATCTTTTCAACATGATAATTCCTTTTCCACAGGAAAAAATAAAGCTGTTTGAGATATTTAAAGATTCTAGAAACTATGATTCTGTAGCTCTCTCCCACTCTCTTTACAGGCTTGTACAGCTGGATTCATTCCTAAGGACCCTAGATATCCTGACAAAAGATGCAGGGGTGGGAAAAGAACACCAAAACCCATCAAGGCGCTTTCAAATTAGAGATACCACACCCCATGCTCAGAATATGCAGTGTTGTACTGTCATGTAAAGATGTGATAGGAAAAGATTTGTTAAACAAATGTTCATTCTAAAGCAATGTCTCAATGCCCCCCCAAAAAGTTCCCTGCCATTTCCTGATACCACCCAGCTCTCATGTAGAGATTACAATGTCAATATGTGTCCTTAAAATTTTTCTTAGAATGTAAAATTTATCCTACAGAAGAAGAGAAAAATATTTGAGAGACTGTGATCATAGATTATGCCATAAATCATACATGTTACATAGAGATCTAGCGTTTGGATGAATTCTCTCACTTTCAATACAAATCTAAATGCTCTGCATGAAATGTGTGGTTTAAGTATCCAGAATACCAAGTCTCTACACAAATAATGTATCAGTGATTATAAAGAGGCAAATTTTCCTCTTTCTGAACCAAGACAGATGCCAAAACCCGCAAGCAGACAGTGCCACAGTTTCCCTCTCCCCAGGCTTTCTATCCCTGTGATGAGACTGCCTGAGCTCTGCCCACAGAGAGCCCCGGATGAATGTAGAATGAATTTTTCCCCTTCATTTTCCTCTAGAAGGGGCCTCTCCATTCTCTGCCCCAGTGCTCAGTCCCAGAGCTGCAGGCTGCTGCCTGGAGTTGTGAAAACAGACAGCTTAGGGGCATTGTACACTCCTGAAACCTGAGCGTGCTCCTCAGTGTCATTACTCATCCAGGCAGCTTTTCTTTCCCCAGCTTTGGCGAACTTTCCTCCCTGAATCCTCAAGTGCTTCAAGGGCTGGAGAGCTGCCAGCCACCAGCTGCAAAAGATCTTAAAGAAACCTGGACCCATTTTCATAATTTAGGAGAGCAAACAAATACATTTTTAAAAGAGCAAATTGAGCAGATTCAAAATAGAATGGGGAAGTCCTCTGTGTCATTTACCCTCCTCATTTCCCCATTTTGCTGCATCCTTTGCTTTCATCCCCATAGGAAAAAAAGAAGTCTTTAGAAACCAATATGAAAATACAAGCAGAAAAATCAAGATGATTTTGTGACATCAGGGGAAAACTCAGAAGGGACAGTGATCTCTGCACAAGGCTTGATCCCTGCAAACCCAAGCACAGCTCAGCAGGGAACAGTGCAGCATGATGGAGCAAAAGGAGGGGTTTCACTTCCTTAGCACCAGGGATCTGCTCTGAAATTATCTGGAGGAAGTGGAATTTGGTTCTCCTTGGGGACGAGAAGCAGCACTTTTTGCAAGCTGCAAAATGAAATTATGGTTTGTGGCCTAAGTTCCCAATTCCTGGGAAGAACATCCCTATTCACATCGTTGCGAGGCTGAAAAAGGCAGAGAAGAAGAAAAAGAACAAAGCAGAGAGGTCTGTCACTGCAGCCTTCCCAGCCTCCCTTCCTTGCCAGCATTTTCTTCAGGGAAATGCAAGAGGGTACCTGAGCTTGTCTGCAATAAAGATCACCCTCCTTTCCAGCAGCAAGGAGGCAAAGACTCGGCTCAGGTGCCGCACGCTGAGGGAGGTGAACAAGGACTCGAAATCAACGTGCTCCAGCCTGGAGTCGAGGGGCCGCCGCAGCTCGATGACCTGTTGGGGACAAAAAGAGCACAGGTGAGCTCTGGCTGCCCACCCAGAGTGTGCCAAGGACTAGCAGGTATTTTCACAGCTAGCAGCCCTCACTGACTGCTGGTGAGCACCCACCACACAGCAGGAAGTCCTCAAACACAGTTCTTCCAAAAGCCTCCCATAAATCCTTCTTCCAGATGAAGACGATCCAGAGTCCACTCCAATAGGCACAGCATGAGATCAACCACAAGATTGTCCCACTGGACTGAGGACTCTTGATAAGAGAGGGATCTCTTCATAAGGAGGAAAACTATTTTGTGTCCAGCTAGGAATGGTTTTCAGTCTTTCTGGTATTCAAGCAGCAGAATGTCATGGAGCCTTTCAAATCTACATTCTGACTTTTACAGTTACAATTTATTTATTTTTTACTGCAAGAATCTGGATGCCTAACCTCCTGACCGTAAATTTTTTATATCAGTTACAGACAAGAACAGTCTGTGGGTATTTTTCTTTGTTCATATCTGCTTAAATAATGCCTGTCATAGCACCTTAGCACTTCATACTCCTTATCTTAGACAGATGCTTATCGAAATTGTTTTTGAAAGCCTCCAACACCACACATTTCATAAATCGCACAAGAAAATTACTCTAGTTCTGAACTACCCTCACCAACACCAAGCCTGCAGCTGAAGCACGTCAGTGGCAAATTACTTCAATTACTTGTTGTCTTACCCTCAGTATACACTGGGAACAACTGGTCACATTCCTCTCTGTAGGAAACTTCTTGTGTATTGAAAGGTTATCATGTGTCTTCCTTTGTCTTTTGTTTTCTATATTAAGTAAACAATTTTCTCAAGCTTTGCCTCTATTTTCTAGACCACGTAGGAAGCAGAACTGCCCTTCTAGGGCCTTCTCCTAGTGGGTGCATGGTTTGGAAAACAATACTCTAAATAAAATTCCATCAACACTGGAAAGCAGAAAATTTGCTTTCCTTTATTATTCATCCATTCACTTGTTTTCACAATGAAAGATTTTGTCTAAATAATACTACACTGTTACTTTTCCTCACTTTATGGACCATAGTACCACCAGATCCTTCTCTGAAGTACTGTTGCTCACTCAGTTACTTTTATGTTGTATTAGACTACTCCTTTCTTCCTCCCAGCATGTTGCTCTTGTCCATATTGATTTTCACACCAGATCTTCCATTTACAGGATCACAGAATCATTTAGACTGGAAAAGATCTCTAAGATCATTGAGTCCAGCTGATCACCACCATGACAACTAGACCACAGTGCCACATGCAGTCATTTCTTGAACACTTCAATGTGTTTCTTGAATTTAGGGGAGTGGGGCACTTTTAATCCCTTACTCTCCAAAGTGTCTGCCCCCATCCCAGTGCTGTACCATGTAAATGTGGAGTTTATGCCATCAATCAGATATTTAATGAACAGAATCCCAGACACAAACCAGCCACAACATTCTCACAGCACACCACTGGGACTTTGCTCCTCCAGCACACATTTTTAACCAGCTTTGCATGTTCTCTGCAATAATGTCATTAGTTGGGACTGTTTCCAGTTGGGTTGAGGAGAATGTCATCATGTAGTGCTCTGCTGAAAGCCCACAGACACAACTTAATCAACTTGCTCGCTTTCCTCCCTCTCACATTCAAGGCATACCATGCCATGGAGCAAGTATGGCCAAAACTACTTTCAATTTGTCTCCCTCCATCCCCCCACAATCCTTCAATGCCATGCCCTAAAGGTCTGCACTCTTAAAACCCTTCTGCTGTCCTTGCACCACATCATGTGAGATGCAACACAAAGCTTCACCTCCACACTGTGAAAATGCCATTCTCAAAGGCTGCAACATTAGCTTGGTGGGGTTTCAAGAATTCTTTGACCTGATCCACACAAACAGAGGTTCTGTATTGTTCAAACCTGTCATTAGGAAGTTAAGTGTGGTGTCCTTGAGCAGATCCAAGGTCATATGATGGGCAGCACAGGACCTGCTGTCTGTGCCTCCTGGCCTCAAGGCCACCGTCCTGTATCCTTTTGCTATATTAGGCTGTGTGCTTACATTCATTTTTATCATAGGATTTCCATTTTGATTCTGAGTCACTGAAGTCTCCATACCATCCCCTCTGGCCCTCTGTTTTACTCCCCAGCTTCCCCCCACAGTTGATAGATGATCTCTTCTTGAAGATCCCCAATCCTATGCCACAGTCCTAACTTTCAGTTGCTAATCCTGCACCATTTGCTGACCTGCTTCCCTGTCTCTAGGAAGTGTCTTTACCTCTGTTCCTGAGCCTGGCAAGAAGTTCTTGACTGTAATTGTCCTGCCCAGAGCTGGGAAAGGTGCTTCCATGACACTCCTCATGAGAGGCTGCACCAGGGCTGGGGAAATGCCCCGTCTCTTCTCAACCTCATCCAAGATCTGAAATAAAGGCATGAAGACACAAAACCATGGAAATCATGAAGAGGGAGATAACACCAGGAATTAAGTGTACCAGTATCTATCTGTGTCCTCTTCTTAATCCAGTATTGACATGGAGCTTTGTATCAAAAGCAAGAAGGCAAAAGGTGCAACTAAAGACCTTTGATTTCTTTTATCAGGAGAAACACAGCTCCAGTGGGGTCACTGTAAAGCTGAAAATTTGCAAACTTCCCACTACACTCAAAGCCAGGACTCCACCTTTTAACCTCTCTTGCATTCTGGGAGTTCTGCTGAAGGAAGAAGACAAGAATTGACAATCTAGTTTTCCTATTAACTATTAACTATTAACTCACAATGCTTTTGCTAGGTTCTGGAATTGGCATGTGGTTGCCTCACCAACACCATTTCAGTTCCCTTCTTCAGCTATTGGCTTCCCTGATCCCCATTCATTTAGGTGCTGGCTTCACTCTCAGGCCCCTCTTCACCTACAGCACAAATTCCCTCTTTCTCCCCCCTCACCTTAGAGAAGAGATTGAAGCATCCAAGGCGACTCACAATACAGTAAACTTCTGGGAGACGCTTCCCTTTTCCACTAGGCTTTCAAGACAAACACAAACACACACACACAAAAAACCAAGGAAATGTCAGAGTTATGACTACTGCAAAGATAGAGTGACTCGTCTCTTAGTTGTGCATCTCACTGGCTGGCTCAGAAACTGGCAGGCATTTGACAGTATGGTGATGATGACAACCTGGCTCAAAGCCTGGTACACCAGAAACAGGGAGGAGAAATGGGCACATCCACATGTGGTCCCAGTTTACCTAAATCAAATGACAAAGGCAGAGCAGACTGATCTACAGAGACAACTCTGAACTTTCAGGACCAGCACAGGTTTAGACAACTGTTTAATAGGTATCCAAACCTAAAGAGGATAAACCCTGTTTTCAGCTTCAGGGGTGAAACAACAGTCCATGGCCATGGTAAAGTGCTGGTGCAAGGAGAATGCAACACAGTTATGTCTGGAGAGGAGGATGGGACACAGAGAGGGACTTTGGCACTGAACAGAAGAGAGCAAAGCTGCTCTGTTGTCACTCTTTTCATTCTACACTGAAAGAGAAGAGCAGCAGCTTTCCATTTTCCAGAATGGGTGCCAGTAACACCAACCCCACAGACGGCTGCGCCACTAGGAAAAGAAAAAAACTCAGGGATAATTACCAGCAGCCTCCTACAATACCCAAATCGTCTGCTTCCATCTTCCCCCGTCAGGACAAATGAGAATGTCTCACTGCAGAAGGAGAAATCAGAATGACAAGATACCATCAGCCACATTACCAGTCCCAGACATGCAAATCCAATAAACCCCCAGTATTTCTGCATTTCCCATACACCCCTCTCAGAGTTCTGCCCAATCTTCTACCATAACAGCTCTTGTATTTAATTAGCTTGATAAAGAAATCTGTTTCTCATGAGTCAGGATACAATGTACAGTATTTACCTGGCAAATTGATCAATGGGGGCCCAGTCCTTTGCATCAGGAAAGCAAAACTGGGGAATAGCTTTCAACTGATCTTCTGCCTCACGCATGAATTTGAAGGAGCGCTCAAGCTAGCAGAATAGAGAGAAGGAATGTTTCCAATTAGTCATGTGGGGATGGAATGACTTCAAATATTTTTCCTGTGACAAATGAAGAGGTGATGACAGAGGCTAAGCTTCTGCCTGGAAGATATTAAAATTTCTGTGATTCTGGCTCACCTAATCTTTAGATATCTCAAGGTAACTCTGTGCCCCCAATTCCACCAAGCCCTGTCTCTGCATCACCTGCCTCTGCTATATTGTGCCTCTAATCTTTAACACACCTTCCAGCAAGGGGCAAGAGAACTGAAGTCTGAGGGGAGCTCTGGTCACATCCCATTTACAAACACTCTGTCACACTGGCTCTGTGTTTCTCCCATTCCTCCTTCCCCATTTTGAGCTAGACTATCACCAAAAGTCATTCCTTCCCTTTCAGAACATGTATCTTCTCCCAGCCATCAGTTCTCTTCAAAGAGGAAAGGGGGAGAAAGGGAATAGCTACATAAAAGTCATAGTCAAGGGCAGCAAAAGATCTAAATCAGCTGCTCTTTCAGGAGTAAGCAATACCATGACAATTCTCAGGCAGTGATTGAAGCCCTCCCACTGTCTTCAGTCTCCCTTAATGCTGACACAGCAGAGGGTCACTGACACAACTCGCGGTCAACTGAGAAGCTGCAGCTCCTCCAGGGATCCAAGTGCCCCACACAGCCCAAGACAGTCAGGCAAACCTTCAGTGGGAACTGCTGGGTGACCTCAGGGATGTAGGCAGCCCCAGCCTGCTTCTTGTGCAGCGACACCACGACGAAGTACTCGAAGAGCTGCCTCTCCTGGTACTCGATCAGGTCCTGCTCCAAGGTCTGGTACCGCGGGGCTTGCTTCAGCCGCGACTTCACGTGCACCAGGCGCTGGCTGTGAGCTGGAAACACACAGAAAGCCTGGCTTAGTCTGGTTCTGCACAGAGCATCAATAGTGCCTTGCAGAGACCCATGGATAAACCTGAAATCTCCTCACTGCAGTGGCTTTCTCAGTGGCTGACTAAGAGGTGGAAACCATTTGGAAACTGCATTATAAGCACTGACAGAGAAGGGCCATAATCTTATGCCATCACCCTGAAGAACTTTGGCAGCAGGATACCATGGATAGCTTTTACAGCCCAAGCTGAGATCCATGTAGGACATGATATAACAGATAAGGTCCAGCCATTCATTCATCCTAGCACTCATTTATGCACTTTTCAAAGCCAGCACAGTGAGGTGGTTGACCACCTTTGTTTAGAGGAGGCTGTGGGCAGCAATCCCCACGGTTTTACAAGACCAGCACCTGGGTCAGACCAGGGCTTTGCAGTCTGAGTAATGCTGGGAACTCCCAGCTCCAGCACACAGGCTGGGCTGTAGGCCAACAACAGAAAACATGTGAAAAGAGGTGCCAGTGAAAAATGCTGGCTCGTGCCAGTTCTTCCTGTGCCTAAAACTAATCTCTCAGTGCCATGCTTCTACAAGTTCACCCAAGACAATGGGAAAACAAGAAAAATTGCCAAGCAATGTGTAACTGCAACACACACATGAGCCATGGGACAATAAACATTCCAGCATGGAAAGTAATGAAAAGTTGCCTGCTGAGAAGAGACCAGATGAGATTCCTTGAGACTACCCCCCTGCTTAGTTTTACAGTTGCATCCAAATTAAATCTCCATGGTGTCTCCCTTATCCCTGATACAAAAGAAAGAAAGAATTTACTACAAGTAGAGACTACAGCACATTCTCACAGCTTTGTTTTTTGGGAAGGTGGGTGGCAATACAACTTTTTGATGGAAACAACCATCCCAGAGACACTATAGGAATTCCAATATATAATATATCTGCTTGGGACACAGGACTTCCTGAGAAATTGTATATACTTGTTGATCTTTTGTCTGTGCCACTCATGGACTATTCCAGACAATGTAATTTAAAGCAATATTGAGGCGCCTCTCAAATCAGAAAGTGTAACAAACCCTGGGCAGTTAAGGCCTGGAAAAGAAGGCTTAGAGTCCTTTTCCTTGTCACCTACTATGTTATTTGCTCTAGGGCTGTAAACCTTTCAGAAGTGGTTTCTGTTTCACCAGGGACTTCAAAAGGAGCAGTGTCACAGAAATCTGAGTGCTTCTGAAAAGCTTGCTCAAGATCTGCACTGCTTATATTCTAAAGATACCAGAATTTTACTGCTGTCATCATGGCAAAGTTTGTCTTCCAAGATTTTTCTTTTTCGAGGGTCAGCACTTCCAGCTCTGACATGCAGCCTTATGATTCACTGGGTCTCAGATGATGTACAGTGACTCGCATGCAGAGGTACCTGGCTGGTGTGGTTGATGTGTTACACAAAATGTACAAAGTCCCAAATACAAGAGACCTGCTAAATCATCTCACTTTCCTATTTAAAAATAGGGAAGTCAACACTTCAACAAGGCATAAAGCAGAATACAGTTGCAGTTAGAGCAAACAGCAAGTTCCAGAGCACCTGTTCATACTTATGCAGACTTGCATAGTCACTCAGACACAGGTCTGGATTTGGATATTGTCCAGAGCCCAGTGCTGTTGGATTTGAGGTGACTTCATATGATCTCCATCATCCTCTCTCTAGGGAGTTCTGATCTGCAGTTACAGAGAAACACAGGATGATGCACGTGATTCACTATGGCAACCAGCAGCAGACAAGAGTTCAAGTCTTCCTGGCCACATCTACACTGCCTTTCTCAGCTAAATCTGAACATGGTCTGTATTTTCACATTTCAGGAGGGTTGTGAATATAATTTCTGCACCATCCTGATTCAAACCCTCTCTCCTGTCTCCAGGCTAGCCTTAGAACCTGTCAGAAGGTAGGCACTGGCAGCAATTTTCAGCTTGCTCTTGCTAACATAGCAATACAGATAAAAGCGTCAATGCAGATGAAAGCAAAAGCATCAGTAGTTCTTGAGTGGGAAGCTGTGCTCACAAGAGGGAACTCAGCCTGAGCTTTCACTTCTAAAAAACCTGGAAGAGGGTGAGAATGAGCACTCCCACTCACAATGCATGGTGGCTGACACACAGCCCAACTGCTGCTCATGCCTGTCTTTTCAGCTTGGAACTGAACTGACCTGCTATCCAGACCTGATGTGCATGTGAGTCAGGAAACTTTGGAATATGAGGGAGTTTCCATCTTCCATTGTAACTCTGCCAGAATTTTAAATATGCCACACAAATTCCCAAAAAACAGCAACATCCCCAGAATGTGCAGGGGCTAATTACCAGTACAAGGTTTCAGGAGAGTATTTTGGAGACCCGTACACCAAATAATCCTACAAGAGTGAAGGAAGAAATGCAATGCTTTATCCCAACCCAGCCAGTACAGGAGAGTTTAACCAACAATAAATCACATAGTGTGACTCTGTTTTCCCAGCTAGCCAGTCTGGCTGCTGGCTTTTCTCCCATAGTAAGCATGTGGTGAGGTGTTTGGACAGCCAGTGCAATGCAACACTGCTTCTGCCAGTCTGGTCACACATTTCTGACTCTGCACTTAGAAAAATCCCACTGTATTTCCTCAGTGTCCAATATTCCTCCTGGGAAAGTCAGTCAACAAAGAGCTTTGATGGGAGCTGGAAGAGATGTTTGTTTTGGGCTCCTGTAGCCCTCTGCCCGTGGATTTTATCCTGCAGCATTGAGATCTTTGCCTTCTCACTGTGTTCCATACAGAAACAAGTTCCTTCTCCAAAGGTAGAACACAGAGGAGAGATCTTGTCTTATGAGCTCAGAGCAGAGTTTAATAGGAGCCATTTGCTCTCTCCACACATTTGCCTTACCTTTCAGCTTCTCTTCAGTGTCACTGTCTGATTCACTGTTTTCATCTGTAACTAGGAAAAAAAAAAAAAAAAGAAAGAAAGGGGAAGATGAATTAAGGAAAGCCTATTTATAGATGTGCATTTTTTATTCCTGGCATGAGAAAGCTGGGCCTGGCAACTTCAGGGGGAAGCAGTTTAGGTCCCAAGGGCCTTGTTCTTTTCAATGATGCACATAACCACAGATATTCAGCTTACCAACACTGGTATCTTCCCATTCATTCAGGAAAAAAAAAAAACACCCAAACCAGCAACAACAGCAAAATCAATTGTGCACAGCCAGAAGAGTTGCATAAAGAATAAAATGCCAGAACAGTATTTTACCCAAGTTTGTATAAGCACAATACCAAAGCAAAATACTCATTAATATGCAGTAGTTTCTGGGACATGTGGTAAAACCAAGAAAAGAAAGAAAGAAACAAACAAAATCATCAGACTAAATCAGATTCAAGGTCTATATGGTCCAATGATCTGTTTCTCTGAATGATGCTATAGGGAGGGGTATAAAAAGTCTGGGATGCTTCCCCTGAAAGTTCTATAAACCCACTCATCCACCCTGTGGCTGTCTATGCTTTATGAAATAGGATAAACAGTAACAAATAATTTGGGAAACAAATAGAGGTAGTCACCTTCTGCTGGAAATTAAAGTGTTTTGGAACAAAAATCCTGGGTTGGTAAGACAGTTTTTACAGAGATTAGATGCTTAAATGTAATTGCTCTGAAGGGTCTGAATGCCTTGGGCAAGTTGTTAATTGACAGTAGGAGGCTGAAAGTCTCAATCCTGCTATGATGGAGATGGTCCTACAGTTAGTTGCAGAAACCCTGATTCACAACTGAGGCTATTTGTTTATGGGGATGGTGAAAGAACCAGGGCTGTTCCAAAATCTCTTGTCTTCCATTGGACAGTTCACTGAAGTGACACATTCCCACAGAATATTTTGATCTCAACAAATCAGAGTTTTTGGACAGAACATTCCTCTCCACAGTTTCCAGCAAGTTCCAGAAATAAACTTCAAAAAGAGGGGACATGTTTGGGGTGACCTATAAGGTTATCATGCAAAGCATGAACTGAAAACGAAGCAAGAAAAACAGAAAACTTCCATTTTAACCAAAGTTGTTTGGGCAGAGGAACAGCCCTTATCTTACAAAAAAAAAAAAGAGTGGAAACCCCAACTCAGCCTTAGTCTGGACTGGAAGAAGTGCTACAAAGTGTCACATAAACAACTAAGGCAGTCTAAAGTCCGTGGCAGATCCTCAGAAAGTGTTAGATATACGATGATTTGAAGCTCACTTACCTTTCCCTGAATTGCTCTCTGTAGACTGTGACAGTCTCTTGACACGTTTCTTTCCCCTCCGAGCCTCGTAAATGGCATTGATTTTCAACACTAGCTGCTCAGCAAACACACAAACAAACAAGGTTAATTTCTTCCCCAGGCAAAAAACTGAGTTAGAATTTAGAGCAAAACATTCTTTATTCCAATCTTGGCCATACTAAAACTTTTCCCTTGATGGTGCAGGAGGCACAATTCCCAGGATCTACGCTGTACTGCCTGTGGCCACACTCACTCTGGTCCAGCAGAGCCCAGGGTAACAAACCCTGATCAAAGGCCCCACCTTAATGCACTTCCACAGATGTATTGGCTACACAGAGTCTATCTCTCCATACCATGATCCATGCTCCAGGGAGCACCAGAGGGTCCCTTGGCAACCTGTCCTGGTCTGCAGGTTTGGAAGCAGAAAACTGGCTGGAGGATAACTGAAGAAATTGAGAAGGGTGGAGGCCAGTGATACTGAAATATTTTACATCAGTGGTTTCCTTTACAAATCCTGTAACCCCTGTGGTCCCAGCTGACCAAGAGAGAGAACATTGCAGTGCTGGGCAGAGCTGGGCTTAGTGGCTCATTCAGTGCCTCTGGTCTCCCTGTCCATTGCTGCAGGGCAGGGGAATTGCAGCAGAGCCATGCCTGAGCAGATCTGCTCCTTCTCAGGGTTCCAGGTAGGATATGGACACAGCATTCTGATTTATTCCATAAATAACTGAAATGTGGAATCTGAATTTATTAATTTCCACACACCTGGTGAGCTCAAGGTAAGACAGGCCCACCACCTACTTGGTCAGGCAATTCTGAACACAAATATTTAAGTGGGAGGCAGGATGCTGTGATGTGGAAGTGCAGCCTTCACCCAGATGCCCAGCTCAAGCCTCAGGTGATGCTGCCCTTGACACAGCAAACCTCAGTTCTGGGCTGGCCCTGCAAGGCTGCTCAGTGGTACTGTGGGGTAAATAAATACTTGGAATCCTCTCTTCAATTGATATAAAAGTATGTGTGAACACACTGACAGAGCTCAAGCCATGTACAGATGTGAAGACATACTGGGAAAGAAACCCTAAACATTTTCAGTCTTTGGCTTACTCCTGAAAGGCTGAGGCACACAGAGAGGGCATTCAAAAATCAGATATGCAAACATGAACACAGATCTGGCAACCTGGAAACAAAGAAGATACACAAATACATCCCTTTTTCCCCAAATGCAAACTGTGAGTTTGGAAAAAAATCACCACAGACTGTCCCTGGTTGCCTCTGCTTGTCCTGCAAAGACCAGGATAAGCAACTGTGTTTTTTATAGCTTTGTTTTTGAAACATTCAATAGATAGACTGCTGCCAAACCTCATTTGGACGAAATAAACATCCTGCCAGATCTGAAAGAAAATAAAATTAATATGGAGTAGTGTTGTATCCAAGTAAGAAATAGGAAATGTTGCTGCAGAAAATGTTCATAACTGCAGACAAGTCCTTTTGTCACCCAATTGTCATTATGTTCATTGCTCATCTACAGTCACACCTTAAATTATAAACAGCCAGTACATCAATCTGAAGGAGCAAAAAAAAACAGATTTCCAGGAGGAAACAAACACACAACACACAGACAATTTCTGACTGTCCCATCCAAGAAGCACAGAAGGAAGTATGATGGGTACATCTTCTGCAAAATGTGACCTGCTTTTTTCCCCTCTGACATACTTCAATTTCTATCCCAAAATTACAATGATTTTTTTTTTTGATTATTATGAAATCTCAGATGGAAAAAAAACTTCTTTGAAAGGACATGTTTGTGTGCCTTCTCCTTCAGGCAGAAAGGGGGTTAAACACAAGTCAAGTCAACAGCCAGGATAGCAGCTAACTTGCAGGGATGCCACACACTGGAAACTAAAGAAAACCTGGTCTCACACTCACATTTCTGCTTGGAAGAAGCCAAACAAAAAAGGCAAAGCCCTAGATTTACCTTGGGAATCTTCCTTCTCCTCTTGCCATTCTGAGCGTCTCCCAAGGAGAAGAAGGTGTCATCTGGACTGCTGGGGGTTGAGGGAGGGCTGACTTTGGATGGTGACCCAATCCCGTCCCGGCTCAGTTTCCGTATGTCTGGCAGCTTGAAACTCCGCCGCTCTGAGTTTTGCCGGAAAAACATGGGTTTGGAAAGCAACTGGAAATGGAGGAGAAGGAATGAATGACCACCAGAACCTTGTGTATCTTTACTCCATTGCTTGCACTGTCATATCAGTAAATCCAGTGGGGCAGCCACAGCACTCAGTAGTCAAAACAGCCTGAGAGTGCCCATGGATTTCTGCACATGCAAGAAACCCATCCAGCTGCCAGGCTACATCTTGGCCAGCAATTTAACCACCCCATTTTCATTCCAGAACAGAACACAAGCTCAGGAGTTGGGCAAGAAGTCCTTGCTCCAGTGTGAAAAAAAAAAAAATCTCCCAGGATTTGGGTAATCCAGAGGCTGGGATTGTAAACAGGACAAGACTAACCAACCAACCACAGGCATTTGGGATAAGGATCAGCTAGCCAGGAGGAACAGAGAAGCAGTGAGAGCAGGCAAAAAGCACTGTCAGTATGGCTGCCTTTGACAGGAGCCAGAATCAGATATTTCAAAGGGTACAATTGATGCTGTTAGACAATTACTGAGACTGCTTTCCTCCTAAACTCATTAGCAAATTTGGTGGGAGTACAACAGAAGATGTTTAAGTAGCAGAGTAAATCTCCTAAAGTCTCTGACCAAAAATAGCATCAGAGAAGTAGAAAGCTAAGCTCCAGATAAAGAGGGGCAAACCACTTCTCACCAGAAAAATGCTCAATAAGAACACTTTTTATCTTCTCCTATAGAACTTCCCAGTAGTTATGACAAGGTAAATTGCACCTTTTGTGGGAAAGTAGCTGCACTGCCAGAAGATGTATATGGCACAAAGAAGTGTGGGGGAGAGTTATCCAGCCTAGTTCTGAGCAATTCACAGCAGCACCACGACTGCAGCTCAGGCAGCACCACCATTTGCCTCCATCTACAGACATACTCAGCAGTTATTAGTCACACCAATTAATCCACTCAGTTAAGCTCAGGTGTCTGTTGATTTGGCAGAAGATGCTCAGGTCACAAAAACGTTTGCCACCTACAGACAAGTCGTGGAAAATGAGGCTGTAAGGAGTCTTTGCACTGAAGAATCTCATTCTGCACTAGGGATATGAGCTGCTACATCTATAGGAGTCCTGAAAGTGTCCAGACCCATTCCTCATCACTGCAGCCTGGCCAGGCTCTCCAGCAGGATGAATACTGCAGCTGCAAACCCATTAGCTGCCAAAAGAGCTGCAGCATTTCTTTTCTGACTGATGCAGATCAGGGCTTTTAGACACCAAAGCACAGTAGAGTAACATGACTCCTGTTCAGCTCTCCTTCTGGGAATAGTATCTCTAATGAAAGGCATCCCCGTGCAGCACTGCAGCCCCTTCCCATAGCACATGTGGGAAATCTGGGTGCATGGGTGACTGCAAATCTCTCTGAGGGAGATCAGCCTCATCCCAACACTCATACACATGGCACCTTGCTGCTCTAGGCCTAACTAGCAACAAGGAAAATGGATTGAGAACCACAGAACAATTTTCACTTTAAAGAGCTGAATTATCCAAAATCACCTCAGCTGCTGATTAAGTGGGTTGGAAAAGAGCAGCATGTCAAGGAATGCTGCACATACAACTTCTGAAAATGTTGAATAACAGCTCTAATAATAGTTGTTACTTGGAAAGCATGAGAAAACCCTTTGGCTAGGAAAGTTGTGTTTAGATCCTGCTATCCACTCTGGACCCATCTATTGCCAAGATGACTTTGGCTGTCATGCTGTCCCTGCTGTCCTAGGCTTGGATTATCTAAACAGGCACCATGAATCAAGCAAAGCAGCTTGGGAGGCTGAGAGAGAAGGACCTTGGTAAACCCTGAGCTCTCTCCAGTCAAAGTTTTACCTCTTCTTTTGGTTCCATGGACAAGGAGGAAAAAGCTGGGCTGTGGTGGGGACACCCTTCTAGCACTGGCTCTCCACCCAGGGGACTGGCACTGCCTTATTACCAGCAAATTGTCTCATGGAGAGAGCAAAAAAGGCTCCTGGGGGGTGGGGGATGTGCTGCAGGGGAACCTGGGCACCAGCATGGGCAGACTGCACAGCCCACAGACACTGAGACAGGACTACTGCAGCCCTTGATTACCCAAATACTTCCATGCCCTCTTTGAGGGGAGAAAGATCTTCCCACACCACCAGGGAAGGCAATCCTGAAGTGAAAAAAAAAGTGAAAGCAAACAAAACATTTATGTAAGGGAATGCTGGTTTGTTTTTTACCTCACTGAAGGACAGTAAATCCCCTCTTATCACAATGTACTCTGTGGCAAAAGACATAAAGGAAAAATCCCTAACATGATGAAGGTATCCACTTTTTCCACACAGGACCTGGATTTCACCCAAAAACTTTCTGGAGCAGAAGAGGTGGCCACTTGACTCACAGTACCTTTGTGGGAGTCCCAGGTACAGAAGAGGTGGGGGATGCTGGGAAGGTCAGGACACATTTCTTCCCCAAACAGCGGCTGTTGGTCTCAATGTCTTCATAAGGGTTTTCCTTTGATGGTGGATCTGCAGCAAAAAGCCAAAAACAAAAGATTCTAAGAGCAGAAAATTTCTGAGGTTTGCCATAAAAATCTGTTTAGGGATCCGCCGGTCTTCTCCCACCTCCCACATCAGACATAAAGACCTGTTCTCAAGCATTCCTGCAATTGCTTCATTCTCTCCATAGTCCTAGAAGTCCAGCTGCTTGCTGGACAGTGTCCAAACCCTGACACAGACAGATGCAGTCCTAGAAACATATCACAGATACTACAGATGAAAAAGACCCTGTGAGCCCTCACGTTCATTTTCCTGCATCCAGAAGAGCTGTGATGTTCTCATGCACATTGTAGTTCATAACTACATTTCCTTCTTTCCAGTCCTCTGCTTGGAGTTGCTCAATGAAACTGTGAGTTGAAGCCTGGCATGAAGGTCCTCTCTCTGTTTAAGTTCCACATTTAGGGGGATGACATCTGGTCATCAGCTACTTGGGGCTGAAGTGATGCCCTGCTCTCAGGCTGACTGCAGAAAGGTTTAATCCACACTCTGGACATGGATATCTATCACACAATCCATTCAAATACCAATCATGGAGACCTCAGTCTCACACTCTGTACTTTAGAAAGAGGGAAGGATTAAGCCACTCAAAGTTAGGATGCTCTTCCCCTGAAGAAAGATGGGGGGAGGGCATGTGGAACACAACACACACCTCTGAAGTAGATGTAGGTTCCTTTCTTCCCAGTAATTCTGGAGATGAGACACACAGCTAATTTGAGTTTCAAACCCCCAAAATCATATGTAATGAATTTCTTGTATCCCACTCTTCAGCAGTACTAGGCATCTTTTGAGAGGAATTCTCTTCCATTCCCATAAAATAAGTGCTCCCCTCCACTGGTATGCTGGAGACTTTTCACAAGGCTTCCTAAACCTTTAGAGTTACACCTTCCTTTTTAAAGCAAATCCCACAGAAGGACACAGTGATCTAAAAACCTGGCAGAGGCTCCTAAACCAGCTAACTGGAGGAACAATACTGGTGTCTGGTTATATCATCCAGAGCCAGAAGCAGCTGTCTCATTGCTGGACACTGAGAAGGAAACCTTGGGAGACCTTGTCCCAAATTTGGGGGAAATAATATTTAAGTGCCTCATAATTTAAAGGTGTAACTCTAGTTGTGCAGATTATGCTAAGTGTTCTACATTGCATCCTGCTCTGACACAGGGATAAACCACTAATTAATTAATTAACTAACCAATTGCATTGTTGTTTTGAAGTGTGCTATGAGCCAACAGATGAGAACAAGGCCTCTAAGCCATTTCTCTCAGACAGCTGGAAAGCACTCACATACATTTCCCCCAACCTGCAAGAGCTGAGAGCAATAAATCGGACCCTCGGGAACCCTCTGCCAGCAGGTATTGAATACTTAAAGGGTCAGTCAGACTTTTAGATAACCTAGATCCTGGAGAAGAGCATTTTCTGCTTCAGCCTCTAATACAGGCAAATTGGGTTATAACATAGTGGGGATTCATAAGTGCTCATGGTATCTTGCCCCTTACTGCCATCTCTCTCTGGGCTGTATGGACTGATGACCCATCAGAGATCACAGTAGGCCTGGGCTGGCTCCTTGGCCAAAACCAGAGGTCCCATTTGCCTCACTTCATCACCTAAACAGGAGTAATGTCTGGTTTGTCAACATGTCCCTGAATCATGGTGTTCAGAGGGCACCTGGTCCAGCAGTGCCGCCCTTTGCAGAAATGACACGCCCCAAATGCAGATGGAAATCCAACAGCATTGAAACAAGGAAGACATGTTTCAAGACACCTTTTTGATCTCTATGCTTAGTCCCTTAAGAATTTGGTTCCTCAGCATAGAAGTACAGTGTGGAAGTCTAACTCTGGAGAATTCCATGTTTCCCATAATATAAAGAAAAAAATTTTACCAACTACATTTCAGAAGTGCCCATAAATAGTAGTAGAAGTGCCATAAATAGGCTGTCAGCCCACAGACAGGCTGGTTGAGGACCTTTACAGTTAGAGCACATTTTTCCCTCCCCTCTCTCTGAAGAGCTGCCGTCCAGGTTGGAGGATGTTATCCAGGTTGCAGTGGCCCTGGCCTGCCCTTTGCTGGCCCATCTGCACTGTGTGGTGGTGACCCTCGGCGCTCACGGCGTCCTCTTGTGCGGCAAGAGCCTGGGTGGGAGCATCTCCCTTTATCCAGGAGCTCACCAACAGGTAAGGGCATGGAAAACTAACTCTGAGCTCTCAATTGCTTCCTTCTTGGACCATATGGCACTGTTGCTATTTCTGGTGTCATGGCAGCAGTCCTGGGAAACATGGCATCACTGCTGGAAAATGTATGTGTTTGAGAGGGTGGAATACACAGCTCTGAAAGAAAATCAAGTTGTCTGTCCCTGTACTGCTGGCTCCTAGCAGCAGTATTTAAAGTCAGCTAGAATTAAATGTGCTTATGTGAATATTCATGAGTGTGAGCTTCATTTGCAGGAAGCTTCATTTAAATGATCAAAGTGCAAAAAAAAATTATTGCCTTTTTTTCAGCCTTTTCTTTTTTTGCCATCCCTGCAGAGCTGGCATCAGGTGCATCAGGCCTTACCAGCTTGGGCAATTCCCACTAACTTCCCTTCCCTCCCCCCACAGGCTGCTGCTGCCAGGCTCTGTGCTGCCCACTACCCCGCCATCCCCATCAGCAGGGAGGAGATAGTCAACGTCTCAGGAGCTGGTGACAGGTATATCCTCGCTGCTTTGTCCTCTCCAGCTGCATGTGAAAGGGCCTTAATCGGATTAGTTTGAAATTCCACTGGAAAAGCAATTGCTGCTTGAGGGAGAGACATTAAGGATAAGACCAGGGCTGGTTACAGTGATTCCTTGCAAAGCTTGCTAAAAATGTACCCTGAAGCATCTTGGAAGCCAGGCTTGTCATTATTAGTTTTGCTTTTCTTCAAGATCCAAGCCTTTCCTGGCAATCTAAGAATTCTGAATTACTCCGGGTTGAGTTGCTAAAAGCAAAGTAAACCACCTTACATCAAAGCTGTCTTACTAACTGCCTTACTTCCATACTTCTCCAATGGAAGTGGAACTGCCACTCAAGAGCTAAAATGGCCCTGTAAAAGCATTTCATCAGGTTCTGCATTTGCCTCTGGCAATTTTGAAACTCTTGCTTCAAAAGAGTCTGCTGTATAATTGGCCTAGCTGTTCACACAACGCCATACATAGAAGTGGGAAATGACAGCTATTATTCCTAGCCCCAGTGATCAATTCTCAGTCTGTCAGAGTAATATTTTATTATGCTTCTTGTTAACTTGACAAACCATATGTAGCAGTCAGGTTGTTTTTTTCTTCTTTCTTTATATGTTGCAATAATTGATTCTGTCCTTTCATTGTCTTGGGCTAGACCAAAAGTCCTTATGTGACAGATATTTCCTTTTTCCCTTTCTACTCTTACCTAGCAATAACTCAACATGGCAACACTTTTTTCTCTGATCAGTGTCCAGAATGAGAAGGTTTTTTGTGGTTTTGGATTTTTTTAAACATAGAGACTCCTCAATATTTTACTTAAAATCAATCAATAACTTTTTGCCAAGCTGTTGAGCCCGCTTAACACCAGGACATGCTGTTTGTGTCCCAGATCACCTCTGAAGTGAGCTGACTCAACTGCAAGCTGGTCTTCTCCAACAAAGACCAAATGGTTGTTTGCAGCAATAGGTGTAATAACAGCAGAGGAATGGGGAGTGTCATGGGGTCAGCCTGACCTAAGGAAAGCTCAGCTTTGCTCATTACCTCAGGCAGGTGACCCCAGCCAGCCCCTCCAGGGACACAGCCTCCCCTCTGCACCATCTGCTCGAAACAAAAATACTGCTTACTGCAGGACAAGGTTTTTTCCTAGAGGTTAATTAAATGAAATGTCTTTTTTAGGGGTTCCTTTCCCATTTTAAAATTCAAGGGAAGATCAAAGGTGAGATAAAATGCACCACTGCCAACCACCTCCACTGAGTTACACTAGCGAACCTGGAAGCTTGTTTTTCCTTACAAACTTATCTGAAAGCTTGGGGCCTATTCCTGCTCCCATTCCTGAAGTAACATTGGTCTGGAAATTCCTCTCCCCAGAGTCCCCAAAGCCACATGGGGGAATTTTCATCCAGGGTTTTTCTTAATAACCCCACCTGCTCTCCTGAACTCTGGAAATCCCTGTTCTAGAAAGTAAGAGTGCCAGAACAGACTGGAAATGCTAGGACACTGCAATGCCATACAAGCCAACTCCACAGCATATAAATTGGTTACGTGTCCCAAGCCCAGCTTGGTGGCACTTTCAAAGGACTATTGTAGAAACACAGAATGGTTTGGGTTGGAAGGGACCTTTACTGGTCATCTACTTTGAATCCTTCTGCAATAACCAGGGACATCTGCAGGTTGATCAGGTTGCTCAGAGTCCCATCCAACCAGGAATGGGGCATCCAACACCTCTCTGGGTAAACTGTTCATGTTTCACCATTCTCATTGTAAAGAATTTTTTTCCTAATATCTAAAATGTAACACTTTCCCAGCTTAGCCCCTGTGAACCTTCACACTTTAGAAGTACTGGTCAGGGGACAACGCTATCCAGAAACAGTGACCCAGGGCACTTCATGCCTCCCCTCCACCCTATGGCTCTTCTGCAGCTCCAGAGATCTGCCCATGAGCTGAGCATGTGTGCAGTGCCTGTCTGCTCCTTGCCCCTGGCTGCCATGACAACCTAACACCACATGCCCACCTATGGCATTGCTAGGGGATGCTCCCCCAAATATTTACACTCAACTCCTGGAGCTGTTGAGAGACTGGACACTTTGTAGAAGTCATAATCTTCAGTGCCTTTGTTATGGATAAAAAGATGTTGATGTAATTAGATGGAGTGCAAAATAAGGGCTCCTTTTACCATTCCCATAGATGTGCTTATTAATCCTCCCTGCCATCACATTTTTCTGTCCTTGCTTCTTCCTCTAAAACGTGATTGTCTTCTCCATTCCTTTTCCCTTCTCCTTTGTCTCTCCTAGCTTCTGAACATTTTTTCAGTAGTTGCTGTGAATGGAGTAGTTGCTCCCAATCTGCCCCAAACATTGCACTTACATCACTTTTACTGGGAAATCTCAAATGAGAAACCATAGCAAATATTTCCCAAAAATCTGACTTTAAAGTGTAATTTCAGCTTTGGGTTTCTTTTTCCAGCTGTGCCTGTTGTCCCTCTCACATAGATACAGAAACTTTATCTCCCACCCTATCCAACCCTTTGGGAAGAGAAGGCACCAATATAATGAGAACATAATGAGGCACCAACAAAGAGCAGATAAGTGACAAAATAACTACAGAGCTGGGGAAAATTAGATTCTTCCCTTCTTAGGCTCCTTTGTTTTCCCCTGCCTCACCTGGAAATCTGAGGAGAATAGAAAACATGGTACAAGAGGAAGTACCTCAACTTCTCAGATGAGAAGAATAAAAAATGCAAATAAATTACTCTACTAGGTACTCTAAAATGGATACAGAAAAAGCAAAACCCATTCATTGTAACCTCAGCCTTCCTGTGTGACATATTCTGCTGCTGTAAGTTCTGGTTGGGGTCCAAATGAAAGCTCTTACAAATGAACAGCCACATTCCTGGGTCCAAAGCTCTTCTCCCCTTGTTCAAAGCCACCTTTCTTTTCCCTCCACAGCTTAATGGCAGGAATCCTTGCAGGGATGCTTGCTAAACATGACACAGGCACATGTGTCCGAATGGGTCTGCTGGCTGCCAGCTTGTCTCTTCGTTCCTATGAGCCCATTTCCCCAGAAATCAGCACTTCCAGTGTCAGCCAGGAGCAAGTCAGGAGCAGGAGCTGGCCAGAGGCAAAGGTGTGGAAGATGGACTAGATCACTGTGGCTTTCTCATCTATCCCCTCATCACACTTGCAGCGATCCTATTTTCAGGAACTGGACTGTGTTTTGAACTTTGAGAACATTTATCTGCTTTGCTCCTGAGTAAACCCTCAAGAAAGGAAATCCCTACCCAGGGAACTTCTGTGGAATGAAAAGCTGATTTCTAGCATTTCAGACCTCCTGGTCTTCTGACCTCCAGGCCTTCTAGATTTTCTATTGAGGGAATTTTCTCTTCCTCCACCTTGTGTCACTGTTGTCCATTATCACAGTAGTTCCTCTGTCATTGACTCCTGGATCTTCAGGACCATGTCTCTTCAGCTGGGCCCAGCAGCAACATCTGTTCTTGCCGCTTACTCTTTCCTATCCCACGGATCACAGTCGATGGCAGGGTGCAGCTGGCAGGAACATGGCACTGTAGGATAATCTTATCCATCTTCCCAAGCCAGCCAGCACACACCACACCTTCTTGCTCTGAAGTCCCAATGCCCCTGGAGAAAGTAGGCAAGACAAAGTAAAGAAGAGTGACCAGGGACCAGCTGGTGGCCTTTAAAAGATGATAGCCCCTTGTTCCACATGCCTTCCTCTGAACTTGGGGCTTCCTTCCTCCTTCTTAAGTCCTGAGTGTCAAGTCTGAAGCAAAAGAGATCAGAGGGAGCCAAGGCATCTCCCATGGAAGCCATGAGGAAAAGTCACCTTCTCTCTCTAAGCATGTAATGTGCACAGGATGCAACTGCGGGTGCCAACAGATCAGTGACCACTGAAACTCATTAAAACTGATTTCTAGTAGAGTTGGGTCTCGGTGCTAGCTGGTTCCTAAACTGACTGATAGTAAACCTGGAGTACAGACTCCGTTTCATCTAGAGACCATGGTCAGACCCTTTGGCTGAGGAGCAGCTCCCTGGTGTCTGACACAGCACTGAGATCAACCAAAGCTTGATCAGGACAGCTCTAACATCACTCTCCTGGGTGGGCTCTGCCATTTAACCAGTGAGCTCCCACTGCAATTGATAGAGGCATTAACTGGGTGCCTTTCTCCCACCTGAGGCTGCTTCCACCAGGCTCTTAGCAACTCCTTCTCTCTGAGCCCACACCTTTCCATCAGACACACAACATCTACCATCAGCTTTCCTTTACTGAAACCTTGGTTGCAACTGTGGTTCAGCTGAAAGATTCTGTGCTCAGATGGCACACACCCATGTGAGCAGGGACAGGGTGGCTGTGGCAGAAGGGTGCTGGGATGGTTGGGAACACAAGGGAGGGGGATTGGGGCCCACATGAGCAGCTGGGTTTGCTCACAAACTGTGAGGTGGGACACAGCAGGGCGGGGGAGGAGGGCTGTGCCCCCAAGGTATGTCCCTGCACTATAAAAATCACTTTGGCTGGATCCAGAGTCAGGGGAAAAAAGCAGCTTCCACTTCTGCTACTGACTGCAACAGCCTTGTCCAGGCAGAAGGACCCTGAGCAAAGGCAGGACCTGAGGATGGATGTCCAGGCACTGGCAGTCACCACTCTCCTCCTGGTGCTGCTCTGCTCAGCCCCAGCACCATCTGGGGAGCCAGGCCAGCAACCTGGAGAGGCAGGCAGCGGCTGAGTTCCTTGAAGAAACCCCTTGGCCACTTGGAGATGGAGGGGACAAGCTACCTGGGCAGGGCTCAGAGAGGAGCCACCCTCTGGCCAGTGCATGGAAAGTGATGAGAGAGGCACACCCCAGCTCAGGGTGGCTATGGCCAAAGCTCTCCTGGGCAGTGGGGAGCAAGTTGCCCCTGGCCAGCCCTGGAGGCTCCCACTGCAGCCCTCCCACAGCAGGATGGTGAGGCTAGACTGAAGGACCACGGGAAGTTCAACAGCGACACGGTAGGCACAGAGAGGGAGAGGGTTTGCGCTGGGGGTTGCAGGGTGAGCGGGGTACCAGTTGGGATCAGACAGGACAGCAGGAGCAGGACAAGCTGAACATGCCGTGATCCTGCAAACACCAGGTAGAAAAGGTGTTTTTGAGGCCATTCCTCTTAAGGGTGCCAGTCACAACATGGCCTCTCAACACAGCACAGGTCTGAGAAGGGAGTGGGGCAGTGACATCCCCACATCCCCAGCTGGCACCTGGCAAGGCTTAGAGCAGAGCTGATGGCTGTGAGCAGCTCAGGATGAGGGTGCAGGTCTGGCTGCAATTGTCCCCATGTGCTGCCCTCAGAGCTGCAGGGGCAGCCCTGCTCCAGCCCCAGCCCCTGCAGTGTTCACTCTGTGCAGTGCTAACAAAGCTCTCCAAGCTCTGCCATGGGACACCATGCCCTGATGCCCTGATGGGCACAGCTCCTCTCAGCACCTGAAGGAGGCTCAGCCTTTCTCAGCCCATGGGAAATCTGCTCCACGGGCTCAGCACAGAATCCCACAAATAACCAACTTCTCCTTTATCAAACCCAAACCACACTGGCGGCACACAAGTAGACCTTGCCTTAACCACAAAGTGCTGGGTGACGCCGTGCCAGATGCCACTCAGCTGGGGCGGGTGCCACCAGAGCAAAAGGGCAGAGGCACTGCAGGGGTGTGCTGTGGCTGTGGGGGCCAGCTTAGAGTGTTTCCAGCCAAAACCAGTAATGAACTGCCCATGGAAGCACTGCCTTGGGCCCCAGCTTCTCCAGCTCCCTGCAATGAAGCTGCTGCTCTAGACCCTGGTGAGCTGCTGCAGAGTGACGGCGCAGTTGGGACTGGGCTGGTCCTGGCTGCCATGGGCATTGCAGCCACCACTTCCCTTCTCTCAGCAGCACTCCTGCCACAGCATCCAGTCCCAGAGGCCAGAAGCCCTCTGACTGGTGGCTGCCTGGGGCTCTACACCTGCAAGCTGCCTGCTGGCACCTGCAACCTGAAATCTGTCTCCAGGCAAAGAGGTGAGTTCTAAGTCTCCTGGCAACTGGCAGCAGGGATCTCCACATGCAGCGAAGTGCAAACACACCCCCCTTGGTTGCAACACTCCAAGCCCAAATCTGACTGCCCCATGCAGGGCTGGGTGTAGTCTCTTGACTGCCCAAAGCTGTCTGTCTGTCCTGACAGCAGTAGCTACAGGTAAATCAACAACTGAATGGTGGATAGGATATTCCCAAAACTTTCTGGGAGGCCTAGGATTTCACAGGTTTCCTGAGCTGTCACAGGACACTGACAGCTGGAAAACCAAGGAGGGGTACAGAGCTTGGGATTTAGCCAGTAGCTTGGGAGTCAGCAAGTGCAGTCCTGCACATCATGGGCCCTGCAGAGCTGCTCACACTGATGTGTGAGAGCTGTTTAATTAGGCAGGAACTGTCAGGGAGCAGAGATCACAGCTTTTAATGTTTAACCAGTGTTCTGATTCTCCAGCACCCTTTGGTAAATCTGTACTGTCCCCAGATTGGCCTCTGGCCCCAGCACGTTTGCCCACACCCTTGTACACATGGTCATGGAGCACAAACTCGTCCAAGGCTGCTATACAGAGACCCAGCTCTGGTGCAGGAAACCCCTGACACTAGAGTAGGCAAGTTTAATGTTTGTGTACAGTACAGTGTGTGTGTGTGTACAAAATATAGGGCATCTCCAGTGTTTGTGCTCTGTTCATAGTCTCCTCTGGTCACCTTCTGCTGGCAGCCTCCATGGGAGGACACACAGACCCATGGTCACACCTAGCACAGATGGTCTTATGGCTTTTTCTTACAGGTGGCTGCCTCCAAATATACAGAGCCCTTAGATGGAGAGTCAATCTCATCTTGGAGCAGCACAGCTCAAACTAAAGCTGAAGAGGTTCTTCTGCAGCTGGAGACCAATACTTCCTGTCCAAGTTTCTTTTTAAATCCTTAATGACACAGCTGTAAATGTTTCTTTCATTGTACTTCTCTTGCTGCTGCTTTTTAACACCTTTGGATTTTGTATATTATATAGGCTTGATTCCTACTTTCCTGATAGCAGCCAATAAATGCACTGAGTGGTCATGGAGCCCTGTGCTGGCAGAGCCCCCTTGGAGCTCCCCAGTGAGGCAAACAGGGCTATTTTACAAGCCTTTTTAATTGGAGCCATTAGGACATTGCAGTAAAAGCTGCCAGTATCTCAGCATGCTTGCATACCAATTCAAGCTGAGCTAAGCGTTGGGCAGCCTGGGATCCCTCCCTGCTCCTTACCACAGCTCCTGCCAAGGAAAGCCAAGTCCCACATCACTTAAGAAGAGGAATGTGGAGTCCCCCAGGAGCAGGCTTGGCAGTGTGGGACCATGTAGGAGACCTACTTCTGAAGGCTGGAGCCGAGCCACAGATCAGCTTTATTTAGCATCCCACAGAGCTTTGCAGGCATCCTGGCCACCTTTACACGTGTGGGGGTGACCCCAGCTTTGCAAAGCTTCATGTTTTCATTAAAAACTCCTTCTAAAATGAGAACCAAAGCACAGCATTTGATGCCCCTCGAACCCCACTGCAGTTCCATTCAATGAGCCACCACCACCTCTTGTGACTCTGAAGTGGCACCAATTTTGTGCACACCCACGGGGCAGCCCCACCACCCTCCACCTGGTCACCTCTGAGGGAGCCTGACCCTGGGTGGGGATGGGGAGTAAATCCTGCTGGTTTCTCTGAGCCCCTCTATTGCTGCTTCCTCTGTCTCCACACAGAAGCTGGGGGGCAGAGCTGCAGGTGCTGTCTGCCTGCCTCCTGCCTGGTATGACACTGTGGCTGTCCAGCACCTACTGTGCTCACCACAGAGAGGCTGAGGTGGGAAGGGACCTTTGGGGGTCACCTGGGCCATGCCCCTGCTCAAGCAGGGCCACCCACCTGCCCAACCTACCTGGTTACATGGCTTCAAAAGCTTCACAGAGCAGCACTGGACGCACTGCTCTGCTCTGGTGTGGGGTGCAGGTGAGGTCCTCTGAACGCCACTGCTGGTCGGAAAGGTTCTCTCACCTGGCAAGGCCCATGAACCACAGAAGCACAAGGATCATTTTCAAAGCCTCTGGGAGTCCTGTGCAGTCCAGCATAGCACAGCTGCAGCAAAGGTATCCATATGCAGCTTTCACTCTGCAACCCCACAGCAGCTGGCAAAGAGACTCTCCTCCAAAGAGCAGACTCAAGGATGCTCCAGGTGCTCTTGCCCTCCCAAGCAGTACAAGTGCAACAGCCTTCACACCAGCTGGAAAAAAGCCCTCAACCCTGCCTCAACCTCCACTCAACTCCCCTGACACCTCCTCACTGAAGGAGGACACCGCAGGCAGAGGAGAGGGGAGCAGGAGGCCCCACCTCCTGCCCAGGCAGGAGCACAGAAGGCAGCAGCAGACACTCTGCCCTTGCCTGTTCCCTACTGTGCTTCCCAGCAGCAGCATCCATGACAGCAGAGGAGAGCCCACCTGAGCTTTGGGAAACAGGTCTCCCAGACAAGATCCCGCAGGTGAGCTCCACCTTGGGCTCTCCTGGCAAGCTGCCAGGTGAGGGATCGAGACCACCCGGCCTCTGAGACTCACAGGGAAGCTGAGGGCCTGGCCAGGTCAAGGGTCCAGCTGCTTGATGTCCTCTCTGGCTCATGCTTGGCGCTAGTTGGGATGGTGGGAAGACACAGCTCATCCCTTTCCACGAAAACACCATGGATCCATGTGCTTTTTACACAACTCGCTTTTAATTACACTGCATGAGGAAAGGCCTCTCCTCGTGCCAAGACTCCCTGGTACAGCCACCCAGGGAGCTGGCTGGCTCACCAAGTCCTCAGTAGGTTTAGTGGTTCCCCCTCACCCTTTTCCCTTGCTTGGAAGCTCCTCCTGGTCAGTCCACATTATCCCTGCAGCCCTCAGTGTCCTTGCTTTGCAGAGATCTACTTTCATACATCTCTGTTCTTCCCCTCCATGCCCTGTTTGCCTGCTCAGTCCCACGGGAGCCCCGCTTTGGCCTCCTGCAGCACCAGGCAGAGAGGAGGCAGGGCAAGAGTCATCGGTTAATAACTGTTCTAACCTCAATATAAATAGAAAAATACAACCAAATAAAGAATTGACTAGCTAAGAGATCCAATCCGCTGGGATGCCTGCAACATGCTAGTGCAGAGGTCAGAGGGAGTGCTTGGTCCAGTGCTTGCTACTGTAGACATCCAGAAGCCTGTCCCGGCAGCCCCGCAGCCATCCCATCTCCTGCAGCACCACGCCGCGTGCAGCGCGTCCCGGCCGTGGCCAGCGTGCCCAAGGCTGCTGGCTCCTGGGAGCAGGCTCAGTGGGAATGGTTGATGAGTCTGATTTATTGCTGCTAAGTGGTAAAGCCATTCTCTTCTGTGGCGTGAGGATGTGCTTCACTCTTACTTTTTGTGGAGGAATTTCATTTTGCTGCCTGAAGAGACAGAGAAAAGAAAATTGACTCCCCACAGAAACAGGCAAACAAGTGTCATTTCCCACCACCTCTGTCCTGTGCAGTATGTACTGGCCCTGCTGCCACCCCGGCTCCTTGTCCACAGGCAGCTGCTCTGCAATGCTGGAAGCAGGGGCCTGCAGAGCTCTGCCCATTCCCTGGGAGCAGTGCTGCAGGCTGGGACCCCGAAAGCTCCCAGGCACACCCTCCAGAGCCCATTTGTCCAGGGCAAACCAGCTCCTCAGGCACTGCTGCTCTTAAATGGCCAAGAACAGAGAAGAGGACCAGCAATGTGATCTTAACACCAGATCAAACTCGGCCACCATGTCAAATGACTTCTAACCTCAGTCTGGAGCTCTTGGCTAGCTCCCCTTAGAATGGAAAATAGATTCAATCTTAGAATGCCCCTGGGCAGTTCCCACTGCTGATCCCTAAAGGCAAACCTGAAGGCAATGAAAACTCTGTCAATCCCCCCATAAAGACTGCATCCACCATCCCCAAGTCACTGGCTGCTCCACTGCCTCCTCATATCCACCTGTCTCCTTTAGAAGACACAGATACAGCTCATAGCCCAGTCTTTGGTTCTCCATCAGCCTCTAGACAGTGACTGACCAGAGCCAGAGCCAACAGCGTGCCGGCACATGGATACATGGCCAGGCACTGGATGCCACACATAGTCACTGGCCCTGTCACCCTTGGGCAGGTACTGTGCTGCCCAACTGAAGGCAACAAGAAGCCCAGCCCTTGGAAAGCCAAGGGTTTTGCTGGTTCCTTACCTAGGCCTTTCAGGAACCTATTGACTCCACTCTGCTCCCCACTGGGAAGTGTTTCCAGGTACTCCTGAGCCCGTACCTCAAACAGACCTGCAGAAAGACAGAAATCAACAGCTTTTATGCTGTCTCTCTATAAATCCAAGTAAGAATGCCCACCTGAAAGTGTACTGTCTCAGCTTACTGACATATTACTGCACAGGAGAGAGAACAACTCACCCCACCTCCTCCATCAGCTGAGGCCAGATTTGGCACAGAAGCTTTATTCTATCCCCTCCCTCCCCACTGCAAGGGTGACTAAGCTGCTTTACCTCACTCCGGGTACAGAATGTACCTCCCTTCATTCTGCTAGGAAGGCAGCTAAGCCCAGGGAGTGACATCATCTGGGGAATCATCATGCAGAATTTATCTCTTTTACTCAGCCACCTATTCAAGCATCCCCTGCTTACTAATGCTCATCAGGAAGCTGCTAAGCCAGCACCAGTAGCAGCAAGGATAAGAAATCTCAGCTGCCAATAGAGCCCTTGGGACTGCAGGATAACAGGAGTGAAACTGAAGTCACAGCTCTGGGAAGCAGATGAGCATCAAGCTTCCTACTAGACAAAAGAACCATGACCAATCCAGCCCATTTTTCCTCTAGACATAAGAAGAGGACATGAGGGACTGTGAGAATAAATGTCATTGCAGCAGTGGAATTCAGCGTGGAATGGAAGAGGCACATGTGGAGGATACTGCAAGAGTTAAAGATGCCTGCAATCCCAACCCCATCAAGAAACCAGCAGATTTCCCTTCTGGTGTTCCTGCACAGACACTGCAGCCTCCAGCCAAGGAACTGGGGATGGAGGTGGTGGCTGTGGAGCATCTCCTTGCTCCTGTAGGAGCAACAGCAGCTTCCAGCACAGCAGAGCCCAGTTGGAGCCCCTCACCTCTGACCCCCTGCTTCCGCAGCTCCTGCTCCTGAATGAAGCCCCCAAACATCTGTGTCTCCATGAAGACCTCCAGGAAGCGGCGCAGGCTCTTGGAAGAGACGGATTTGCGGAAAGCCTCACGCTGCAGGGTCCGCTCCTCTCGCTCCGTGGGGGTCAGGAAGAGGGAATAGTGGCCCACAATCTCCACAAAGAAACGGACAAAGGCCTCGGACACCACCTCGTTCAAAGGGCTGGTTTCTAAGGAAAAAATAAAGAGGCAGTAGTCAGGACAGTGCTGTAAGAATGTGCTAGGAATATCTCTGGGTAAAAATTCCCTGGCTTTTTTCAGATCCAGCCTGAGAAGAAAAGGCTGCTTAAGAGAGAGAGAGTCCTAGGAAGTGCTTGTCATGGAAGTAGACCAAATTGGTACTACTTTGAAAGACACCAAGCTTTATTTTGGTGCTCACTTTTCTCTAGTGGGATGGGGGAGAGAATCAGAAGAGTAAAAGTGAGAAAACTTATGGGCTAAGATAAAGAGAGTTTAATGGATGAATCTAAAACTGTGCATGCAAGCAAAGCAAAATAATTGATTTATTCAGTAGCTCCCATAGTCAGGCAGGTGTTCAGCCCTTCCCAGAAAAATCGGGCTCCAGTATGCATGCCTTGGGAAGACAAAATGCCCTATTTTCAAATGTCTCCCCATTTCCTCCTCCTTCCTGCAGCTTTATATGCTGAGCATGACTCCATGTGGAACAACCCTTTGGTTATTTGGGGTCAGCTGGCTCTGTCCCCTCCCCACTCCTTGTGCACCCTCAGCCCACTCACTGGTGGGGTGGGATGAGGGGCAGAAAGGTGTTGGCTCAGTATGAGCTCTGCTCAGCAACAGCTAAAACATCCCTGTATTATCAACACCATTTCCAGCACAAGTCCAAAACACAGCCCCATACCAGCTATGGAGAAAATTAACTCTGTCCTAGCCAAAACCAGCACATTCTCCAGGCTCCTCTGCACCAAGGAGATGTCCATACTGTCCCCCAAGAGAGCTGTCCCAGCCCAGTCACCATAAGCCACATAGCCATCGCCGAGTCTGCAGCTCTGCAGGTGGCTGTCCCCTGGAGTAGCCTGCATCACTCATGGCCAGCAGCAGAGTGGAATGAATGAAACCCCTCTGAAAAGGAGTACAGGGGCTCACTGGAATTGCAAGGGAAGCATGGCCAGAGCTGCGAAGAGATAAGTACTATTGTTCTTCACACAGAGAACTGTCCCCTGTGCACTGGAATACTTCATATAGCTTAAACAAAATCATGATCTACCTCCAATACCTGTGGTGTTAAATTCAGCACAAGCCTAGCTCTCCTCTAAGAAGCGACAGATAAGAAAGGGGCAGGAAAAGACATGGTTTTAAGCTGAAAGGCACTGTGCTTTACCCTGCTTGCCATTGACAGGGCCCTCCTCCTTGTCACTTGCCAGCTCATTCCTCTGCTCCAAAATGTGCTCTAGTGCAGCCTGCAGCTTGCGGGGCAGGATGGAGTCCTCATCTTCCATCTGTAAGAAAGAGCCACCTCCTCAGCGACTGGGGCTAGGACAAAAACCTCTCCCACCCTGTCTCCAGCACAGCAGGGGGAGCGCTAGAAATGAACCATGAGGAGAGGGAGAAGGCGTAATATGTTTGGCACATTCCCAGCACCACCCTGCGCAGTACTATCAAGAAGAACAAGAGGAAGGAGAAAGGGGGTGTCTTTTCCTAAATATTCCCCTATCCTGGAAGAATTTTACATGTCTGACCCGAGAGGCTACTGGGCAGGGCTCACCAGTGGCCTCACCATCTGCCCATGAGCACTGGCCCGGCCACAGAGAGGAGGTGTGTGAACAATGCTGGCACGTGGCCAGGTGAACAGAGCCTCTGCTCAGGCACCAAACCTCTTACACAGGCATAAGGAATTCCCAGGGAGCATCGGAGCCAAGGAACTGCCAGTGACTGTGCAGACCTGCTACCAGCCCTGGCTGATTCAGCTGAAGCCTTCAGAAGAGAGGTGCAAGGTAAAGCATTACCCCAGAGCTAAGGCAGCTGGCAAGCGAGGATGGTGGGAGGGCTTGGCCTTCGCCCACACGCTGCTCCGTGCAGCAGGAGGAGCGATCATCCCATCTGAGTCATGGGGCTGAGCCCCGGCAGAGACCCACGCTGCCAGCCCTGCTCAGCGCCTGCCAAAGAGCTCCGGGGGGAAAAGAGCCTCCTGGGTCAGGACTATGCTTGCTCATTTATCCTCTTCCCTTCCTCCTCCCCTTCCCACTCCTCCTCTCCACAACAAAGGGAAGTGAAAATCAGCAGGCAATCTTGCCTGCAGGGCAACACACAGGCTCCCAGGTACCACCTTCCTGCCTCTGACCCATCCAGTGCAAGGATTGCAGTGAGGAACCACAAGCTCCTGAGGCAGTAAGGATTTCAAAAAACCATCAAGCCTGCCTTCCCACTCAGGGCAGAGTATGTGATGGGAGCTGGACTGACAGACACAGTCTAGAAGGACCCACACTGCTCCCCAACAGACAGTGCTGAGCCAAAGCTTTCCAGCTCTGTCCTCTGCCTTTCAGGGTGACACCTAAGGACCCATAGTGTCTAAGTGCCACCATTTTCCCCTCTAAAAAAAAAGGAGAAAGAGATAATTCCCAATGATATAGTCCTCAACAGCTGTGGTTTGGGATACTGATGTTAAATATATATACAGCAATCCCTATAATCCTGCCGACTGCAAGTCTGCCTTGATTTTTGAGTGGGGAGAAAGTGATCCATCCAGCCAGGCAGGTCAGCAAACACAGATGGAGCTAAGTTATGGAGGAAAAAGGGGAGAAAAGGATGTGAATTAGCTCTGCTCACCTGTCTCAGAAACCGATTATTTACAAGGTCAACGACGAGGACCTAAGAATGAAAGAGCAAGAATCAAAAGGGAAAGTAATTATTTCCACCATCAGAGTTTATCTTAATCTGTAACTGCTCTGGAGGAAACACTTGTCTGCTCCTCCTACCATCCACTGCAGCTGGAGGAGGCACCTAGCATGACCCAGGAGCACAGCCCGTGCTGTGGCTTTCAGGGGATGCCACTGCAAACCACAGCTCAGCTTGGACAGCAGGAGCTGTGCTCCAGGCCTGGCCCACTGCTCCTCACCACCCAGCAGGGTCAGAGCTTCCTCCTTTCTCCCTGTGTGCTGCACTGCTCTCTCAGGGCAGGCAGGGAGGGAAATCCCTCTCTCAGCACGTTCAGCCTTGCTGTGCTCACCCTTGTACCTCAGGAATCCAATTTTTAATTATTTATTGCTATCTGTGTTAACCTGAGGGGCAGCTGTCCTGGCCAGGCTGTAGCAATCACACTTAGGACTGACAGGATTGGCATGACAGCACCATGCAGAAACCAGTACAAACTGAAATAAAACCTCCTCCTACCCACAGCAGCCCCACAGTGGGAGATTCCAGCCCCGTGCCTCCCAAGCTATGGCCAAGGCAGAGCACAGACCTTTGTCTGCCTGGGGGAACATCCACCTCTGCCCTTACCCTACACTCACGGCAGCCAGAGGATGAGAGCTCTGCTCCCTGGCGCTGCCAGCTGCCAGAACACAGCTTAGCCCACGGGGAACAGCCTGGAGGACAGCACGGTGTGGGTGCAGGACTCACCTCCTCCACGGGCAGCTCCTTCAGGCGGGGCAGGGAGCTGGAGAGCAGGCCGATGAGGAAGGGCGTGGGCGAGCACACGATGTCGATCATGGACGGCGGCAGCACGGGGATGTAGGTGTGCTGCCAGGTGAAGGGGTACAGGAGGGCCACCGTGGCGTGGCAGCACTTGGAGAGAGTGCTAGAAGACAAAACACAACCAAGGGTCAAAACACAACTGTCCCTGGTCAGTCAGGGAATGAGGGGTGCCTCCTAGAAATCAAGTTCCTGACAGATCTCGCTAATTACTGGGGGCTTTCCCATATTTCTGACCCCATTTTTCAGCTTCAGAAGCAATGACTTCTGAAAGATGACCCCAGCCCACGCTCCTGTGACAAGAGATGGGTTGCAATGAATCGGAGATCTGCTGCTCCAGTGTCCTGAATGAAAATATCAGACAAACACTGCATCTTCTATGCCACCGCCTCTCCTAAGAGAAATGAGTTCATTCTCCCACAGCTCTCTGGCAGGAGTCAGGCAGGACAGCCAGTTAGCCATGGCAGAGCTCGCCAGAGGGCACCAGTTATTAATCTCTTCTGGGTCTGGAAGCATTTTTACGTGTCAAGAGAGGGGGAAGGCTAGCTGCTATAAATCCTGTATATATAACGTCATTTGGTTTTACCAGCATCCAGGAAAGGAGAGGAGGGAGAGGAAGGAGTCTGGTACAGCATGGAGAAGTCACATGGATAAAGAAGGATGCCCAGCTGGCTCCCATTAGACTCCATGGGAGAATTTACATTCAACAAGCTGGGTTTATTGCTGACTTGAGAGGGAAGGGGTTTGATGAGTGTGGACTTGAGCTTGCTCTGAAAAGTGAAGCCTGCTTTCCCTCTCTACTCCAGTTAAGTTTGGTGGATATGCATCCCTGTGCACTAGGGCATGCTGAGCAGAGCAGTGTGGCTGGGGGACAGCTGGCTGGCTTCCACCACGTAAGCTCAGGTTGGAAGAACAAAATTGTAGTTGCTGGGACATCAGTCTGACAGTATGAAGTAATCAGGCAACAAACATTGTTAAACACATGACACTCTTTGGAGATGAGGAGATCCCAGGGGAGAAGCTGCAATCTGCTTAACCTGAAAATTTTACTGAGACTGAGACAGGTAGGGAACTGTAGGACAGGTAGGGAAGTCTCTTCACAAACTGGGGACAGTTTCCTTTCCCTTCACTCCCAGAGGACTGTCTTTTCTAAAGGCATACTTTGTAAAAAGAGGAAGACCTTTCAAAGGCTCTGTTACAGACTGGTAGCTTTAAATGGAAAAAAATCTTCAGTTCCACATTGTTGTTTGGGAAGGTGTGAATGTATCCCCCTCCCTGCATTGACTCCTCCAGGCTGCCTCTCTGTGCTGCTCTCCAGCTGTGCCTGCCATCATCAGCTAGCCCATACCTTGCTGTGTCTATCACAAATGGAAGGTAGATAATGAATCTGAGAGAAGCAAAATTAAAATAATGAGAAACACTGAGCTAGCAAGAAACAGAAACATAAAAAAAAAAAAGAAACAGAAAAAATGTGGGAATAATATCAAAGTAGATTATTTTTGTTGTATCTTTCTTACAAGCTAATCTTGAAAAGAACTGCAACAAAAGTTAATGTCATCTTAGCAGTGCACTCCAAGCTAATGAAATCCTTTAAAAACTATCCCCTTCAAAGCTGTGCTACTCATACATTCCAGGTCATGTTAACAGATACAAAAGCAAGGGTTTCTCTTCCTCTCCATTACTGCAGAGCATATTTTCTACTCCTCAATTTCTGACTGATAATAGACCTGGTAATAGCAGCAGCAGCATAGTGAAAGCTGAAGAAACTGCACCTTTCATCACTTGTGCACAGCAGTGGGGCATTATCACCACCCACTGTTCCTCTTCTTTGAGCAGAGAGTGAATGTGGAAGTGTTAGAAGTTTAACATTTGTCACCAATCCTCTATTTTGAAGGTGTATCAAAATTTTCTGCCTAAACATGGGACCTGAATTTATAGACAGCATGTGAAAACCTATGGAAAACATCTCTGATTTCAGGTAGCTCCACAGAGGAACAGTGAGCAGCTGAAGCCCGTGGTTATTTATGGCATGGTGAGATATTATGGCAAGCTGTCTCCTACTATATTTATGGTGGCTTGTTCTTCCCTCAGCCCAGCTCTCAAGTCCCAGCGAGTACACATGGTACGTGAGAGATGGAGTGGGAGGAGAGATGGCTGAGCTCCAGCGAGTGGAATTCTAAGACAGAGCTGTGTTAAGTCTGAAATTGTACACACCAGGCAGTGGGAAGTAAAGATAACTTCCCCTTCCACCCTTCCATCTGTGCATGACTCAACGCCTCCAGGGTGAAACCCAGTGATCTCTGCTTCCAAACATTTCTCACTGTGGAAGACTTTTCCAGGGAACACTGCTGGTAGGGTTGAGGTCTGTGAGCCTCCCTTGTAGGCAGAGCAGTTCAGGGATGGACACAGAGGAGGTACCACTGAGGTACCTTTGTCACATGTCAGACTTGCTCTGCAGTAGCCTCAGGGAGCTGCAGGTTGCCAGGAGCCCAGGAGAACCATGGCCATCTGGAGTGACTCAAGCCTAAGATCTCTCTTCTTCTTGCATTTGGCACTGCAACAAGCACTAAGGGACTGCTGATTCACACCAGGCTGATGAGCCTTGCAAAAGAATCCAGCTTGATGAATCACTTTTATGCCATCTGTGTGACTCTTCAGCCAGCAGCCGCCGTGACTGCAGTGTGCTCTGGGAAGTGTCAGAAGCCACCCTCAGGCCACACAGGTTCAGTCCAGCCGTTCAAACAGGACACAGACACCACTTTCTAAGGCTTTTGGTTTCATAAGTAACCTTTAAAATGCTGCAGGTCTTTGGTCTTTGAAGAATGCTTTCAAGATGCTGAGCACATTTTCATGGGTTCATTCAGCCTTCTGCAGGGAACATGGTTGAGCTGCGTGTTGCTTGCAGTTGAGGCTGAGATATCAATAGTACAGAGGCTAAAAAGTACTGAGTACACAAGAACCCTCAGACCCCTCCCTAGAGGGCTGATTTGGATAGGGACTGGCACACAGATCTCTCTGGGTAAGCATACCCTTGGTCAGAACAATGATACTGCAGCAACCTGTGACACTTGTTTGCTTGGACAACAGGCCTTCCCAGCACACAGCACACACCCACCACACAGCACCCTGTGAAGCTGCTGCTTCTTGGCAGCCACCTTGAACACAGGTGGCCAATGCAGACACTGAACACGACAGCTGCAGCTACACAGAAACCCTTCCTCTCCTGGGAAAACTTACTCCAAGATGAGCTTGACTTGCTCTAAAAGACACCTTGACAAGTTGCAACAGCCTCTACAGAGGGACACTGGCTGTTCAGCCTGGTTGCTTTCCACTCCAAAGGCAAGTATATGTGATAAAAAGCCTCCAAATCGGACTCCATCTTTGGGTTTAGGATACTGCATGAATTCTGAAAAACACCATTGAATCAAACATCCTGCTGTAGTTTAATGCCAGGAAGTCCTGTGGTACATGCACTAACTAAACTGCTCAAAATATGCTGGCATTTGGCAATTTAAGACTTTGAATATGTAAGAGTTTGAATATGTATTTTTTAGAAAAAGCTCTGCCACAGTAGGATTTGTTTTACAAACACCTTCAGATTTCTGACACTGTGTCACATCTGGAGTTACTTATGATGGATTACAGTTCTGGTTTACAACATGCAGCAGGCACAGGAGCTTCCAAGCATTGTCCTATGACTTCACACAGCAGTGCTGCAAATCCCACCAGGAGGATGCCAAGTTCCACCAGCACTCTGGGGACCCTCAGTGATTCCCACGAACCTGGTAGGTTTGTGCAGGTGAAGAAATTAGTATTAAGATGATCTGAAGAGACAATACTATTATCTGATATCCAAACTTCATCTTTGGGTTTCTTCTTCTCCCTAATCAAAAAGGCAAAAAGGACAAAAAAGGAGAAACCTGCGAGGCTGATATTCAGTCCCAGATTTGTTTTTGTAGCACATGGTAAAGGGTTCCTCCTGATGATTAATTACCTTTTTCTGGGGATGACCACATTTAAAGTGTCTACTCTAATTCTTTCAGATCTGCCTTTGATAACAATGACCACTTTGTGTTGTTGATACAGCTGTGGTTTCTGGCAGAGACAGAGGCAATTGCTTGAGTTGGTCAGATCCACAGCAAGCTTTTGAGATCTGGAAAAAGGACTCTTTGATTTTACACTCATGCAAGCTTTTCTTTTTAAAAAGCCTTCTGAATCACAAGATCTCCTGCTCAGGCCATTAAAAACTGCCCAGCTTGAGGTACCTTGTGACATGTGATTTTAGCTGAAAGATGCCTTCTAAAAGGTTGTTTGGCAGTGCCAGGAGCTGCATGCCAGGCGATGTCCCTTTGAAACAAAAGCAGCTCTCATGTTGCAGACACTGTCTCCACTGCCCCAGGACTAAAGTTAACATTGCAGCAATGAACAAAAGCTGGGGGAAGACTACACAGACCAACACAGTTTTAACAAAGTCATTTTCCTGGGTTGCAAGGCAATGTATACTCCAGTATCCATAGTGACAGAGAAAAAAAACCCACCCAAAAACTAATAAACCAAATACTTTCCTTTTCCACTGCCAAGCTATGGATTGACAGGTATTTAAACACTCAGTGCTCATTCTAAAGATGGAAAAGACAAAGTATTTCACTTGCTGTACACTTGTTAGATGCATTTTTTGGCTCAGCTTGAAAACATTTCACAGTTCATGCAGTATTTGGCAGGAGACCTTTCAGCTTTCTTTTCCCACAGACTGATTTTATAGCAATTAAACAATGTAAATAAATTGTACACACCATTTCTCTGTCACTCACACCCAGACACACCTTTTCAAACATGGACAGATAATTATTGATAGCATCCACATGAAGAACTGCAAAGATTAATGATAAATGTAATTTACTGTGCATCTTTCACTGTGTCACCTGCACTCTTCCCATTAATCCATCTCAGATGGATTATTTATAGCATTCCTAACCTCTGAGCAGTTTCCAATAGCTGCTTTTATAGTTTTTTTTCCTTCTCTTCAGCCATTTCCAAAAAGTGTTTCTTATCTTTCCTCTCAAATTGGCATTTTCACTCCTAGAGTGAACACTGTTTTATACTCACTGAGTTCAATGTGTTCCTGTCCCAGGAAAAATATAATTTGAATAGAAGATCCTGCATTGACAAGCATCACCTTTCAAAACATGGAAGGTCCACCTATGAGTATAAAAGACTGTTCACCTTAGGAAAGGCCCATTACGCCAGTCTGTTCAAGTCACTGAACTGGATTAAAATACAGCAGTTACTTAATTTTGAGGGACATTTTCTTTGTTTTCTTCATTTCACATGTTTACAGTCCTTTGGGATAATTTCCAAGCTTTTGCTCCACAAAAATAAGCCAAAGAAACTTCATATTTTTTAAGAGGAAAACAAAAAGACTATCCTGAAATTGCTAAGAGCAAGGTCTTCTCAGAAACATTAAATATTAAAAGTCTCATAGAGAGCTGGCAAATCTATGGTAAATATTTGAATCTGAGCCCTGTGGTCTAACAAACTGGATCTTTTCAACATGATAATTCCTTTTCCACAGGAAAAAATAAAGCTGTTTGAGATATTTAAAGATTCTAGAAACTATGATTCTGTAGCTCTCTCCCACTCTCTTTACAGGCTTGTACAGCTGGATTCATTCCTAAGGACCCTAGATATCCTGACAAAAGATGCAGGGGTGGGAAAAGAACACCAAAACCCATCAAGGCGCTTTCAAATTAGAGATACCACACCCCATGCTCAGAATATGCAGTGTTGTACTGTCATGTAAAGATGTGATAGGAAAAGATTTGTTAAACAAATGTTCATTCTAAAGCAATGTCTCAATGCCCCCCCAAAAAGTTCCCTGCCATTTCCTGATACCACCCAGCTCTCATGTAGAGATTACAATGTCAATATGTGTCCTTAAAATTTTTCTTAGAATGTAAAATTTATCCTACAGAAGAAGAGAAAAATATTTGAGAGACTGTGATCATAGATTATGCCATAAATCATACATGTTACATAGAGATCTAGCGTTTGGATGAATTCTCTCACTTTCAATACAAATCTAAATGCTCTGCATGAAATGTGTGGTTTAAGTATCCAGAATACCAAGTCTCTACACAAATAATGTATCAGTGATTATAAAGAGGCAAATTTTCCTCTTTCTGAACCAAGACAGATGCCAAAACCCGCAAGCAGACAGTGCCACAGTTTCCCTCTCCCCAGGCTTTCTATCCCTGTGATGAGACTGCCTGAGCTCTGCCCACAGAGAGCCCCGGATGAATGTAGAATGAATTTTTCCCCTTCATTTTCCTCTAGAAGGGGCCTCTCCATTCTCTGCCCCAGTGCTCAGTCCCAGAGCTGCAGGCTGCTGCCTGGAGTTGTGAAAACAGACAGCTTAGGGGCATTGTACACTCCTGAAACCTGAGCGTGCTCCTCAGTGTCATTACTCATCCAGGCAGCTTTTCTTTCCCCAGCTTTGGCGAACTTTCCTCCCTGAATCCTCAAGTGCTTCAAGGGCTGGAGAGCTGCCAGCCACCAGCTGCAAAAGATCTTAAAGAAACCTGGACCCATTTTCATAATTTAGGAGAGCAAACAAATACATTTTTAAAAGAGCAAATTGAGCAGATTCAAAATAGAATGGGGAAGTCCTCTGTGTCATTTACCCTCCTCATTTCCCCATTTTGCTGCATCCTTTGCTTTCATCCCCATAGGAAAAAAAGAAGTCTTTAGAAACCAATATGAAAATACAAGCAGAAAAATCAAGATGATTTTGTGACATCAGGGGAAAACTCAGAAGGGACAGTGATCTCTGCACAAGGCTTGATCCCTGCAAACCCAAGCACAGCTCAGCAGGGAACAGTGCAGCATGATGGAGCAAAAGGAGGGGTTTCACTTCCTTAGCACCAGGGATCTGCTCTGAAATTATCTGGAGGAAGTGGAATTTGGTTCTCCTTGGGGACGAGAAGCAGCACTTTTTGCAAGCTGCAAAATGAAATTATGGTTTGTGGCCTAAGTTCCCAATTCCTGGGAAGAACATCCCTATTCACATCGTTGCGAGGCTGAAAAAGGCAGAGAAGAAGAAAAAGAACAAAGCAGAGAGGTCTGTCACTGCAGCCTTCCCAGCCTCCCTTCCTTGCCAGCATTTTCTTCAGGGAAATGCAAGAGGGTACCTGAGCTTGTCTGCAATAAAGATCACCCTCCTTTCCAGCAGCAAGGAGGCAAAGACTCGGCTCAGGTGCCGCACGCTGAGGGAGGTGAACAAGGACTCGAAATCAACGTGCTCCAGCCTGGAGTCGAGGGGCCGCCGCAGCTCGATGACCTGTTGGGGACAAAAAGAGCACAGGTGAGCTCTGGCTGCCCACCCAGAGTGTGCCAAGGACTAGCAGGTATTTTCACAGCTAGCAGCCCTCACTGACTGCTGGTGAGCACCCACCACACAGCAGGAAGTCCTCAAACACAGTTCTTCCAAAAGCCTCCCATAAATCCTTCTTCCAGATGAAGACGATCCAGAGTCCACTCCAATAGGCACAGCATGAGATCAACCACAAGATTGTCCCACTGGACTGAGGACTCTTGATAAGAGAGGGATCTCTTCATAAGGAGGAAAACTATTTTGTGTCCAGCTAGGAATGGTTTTCAGTCTTTCTGGTATTCAAGCAGCAGAATGTCATGGAGCCTTTCAAATCTACATTCTGACTTTTACAGTTACAATTTATTTATTTTTTACTGCAAGAATCTGGATGCCTAACCTCCTGACCGTAAATTTTTTATATCAGTTACAGACAAGAACAGTCTGTGGGTATTTTTCTTTGTTCATATCTGCTTAAATAATGCCTGTCATAGCACCTTAGCACTTCATACTCCTTATCTTAGACAGATGCTTATCGAAATTGTTTTTGAAAGCCTCCAACACCACACATTTCATAAATCGCACAAGAAAATTACTCTAGTTCTGAACTACCCTCACCAACACCAAGCCTGCAGCTGAAGCACGTCAGTGGCAAATTACTTCAATTACTTGTTGTCTTACCCTCAGTATACACTGGGAACAACTGGTCACATTCCTCTCTGTAGGAAACTTCTTGTGTATTGAAAGGTTATCATGTGTCTTCCTTTGTCTTTTGTTTTCTATATTAAGTAAACAATTTTCTCAAGCTTTGCCTCTATTTTCTAGACCACGTAGGAAGCAGAACTGCCCTTCTAGGGCCTTCTCCTAGTGGGTGCATGGTTTGGAAAACAATACTCTAAATAAAATTCCATCAACACTGGAAAGCAGAAAATTTGCTTTCCTTTATTATTCATCCATTCACTTGTTTTCACAATGAAAGATTTTGTCTAAATAATACTACACTGTTACTTTTCCTCACTTTATGGACCATAGTACCACCAGATCCTTCTCTGAAGTACTGTTGCTCACTCAGTTACTTTTATGTTGTATTAGACTACTCCTTTCTTCCTCCCAGCATGTTGCTCTTGTCCATATTGATTTTCACACCAGATCTTCCATTTACAGGATCACAGAATCATTTAGACTGGAAAAGATCTCTAAGATCATTGAGTCCAGCTGATCACCACCATGACAACTAGACCACAGTGCCACATGCAGTCATTTCTTGAACACTTCAATGTGTTTCTTGAATTTAGGGGAGTGGGGCACTTTTAATCCCTTACTCTCCAAAGTGTCTGCCCCCATCCCAGTGCTGTACCATGTAAATGTGGAGTTTATGCCATCAATCAGATATTTAATGAACAGAATCCCAGACACAAACCAGCCACAACATTCTCACAGCACACCACTGGGACTTTGCTCCTCCAGCACACATTTTTAACCAGCTTTGCATGTTCTCTGCAATAATGTCATTAGTTGGGACTGTTTCCAGTTGGGTTGAGGAGAATGTCATCATGTAGTGCTCTGCTGAAAGCCCACAGACACAACTTAATCAACTTGCTCGCTTTCCTCCCTCTCACATTCAAGGCATACCATGCCATGGAGCAAGTATGGCCAAAACTACTTTCAATTTGTCTCCCTCCATCCCCCCACAATCCTTCAATGCCATGCCCTAAAGGTCTGCACTCTTAAAACCCTTCTGCTGTCCTTGCACCACATCATGTGAGATGCAACACAAAGCTTCACCTCCACACTGTGAAAATGCCATTCTCAAAGGCTGCAACATTAGCTTGGTGGGGTTTCAAGAATTCTTTGACCTGATCCACACAAACAGAGGTTCTGTATTGTTCAAACCTGTCATTAGGAAGTTAAGTGTGGTGTCCTTGAGCAGATCCAAGGTCATATGATGGGCAGCACAGGACCTGCTGTCTGTGCCTCCTGGCCTCAAGGCCACCGTCCTGTATCCTTTTGCTATATTAGGCTGTGTGCTTACATTCATTTTTATCATAGGATTTCCATTTTGATTCTGAGTCACTGAAGTCTCCATACCATCCCCTCTGGCCCTCTGTTTTACTCCCCAGCTTCCCCCCACAGTTGATAGATGATCTCTTCTTGAAGATCCCCAATCCTATGCCACAGTCCTAACTTTCAGTTGCTAATCCTGCACCATTTGCTGACCTGCTTCCCTGTCTCTAGGAAGTGTCTTTACCTCTGTTCCTGAGCCTGGCAAGAAGTTCTTGACTGTAATTGTCCTGCCCAGAGCTGGGAAAGGTGCTTCCATGACACTCCTCATGAGAGGCTGCACCAGGGCTGGGGAAATGCCCCGTCTCTTCTCAACCTCATCCAAGATCTGAAATAAAGGCATGAAGACACAAAACCATGGAAATCATGAAGAGGGAGATAACACCAGGAATTAAGTGTACCAGTATCTATCTGTGTCCTCTTCTTAATCCAGTATTGACATGGAGCTTTGTATCAAAAGCAAGAAGGCAAAAGGTGCAACTAAAGACCTTTGATTTCTTTTATCAGGAGAAACACAGCTCCAGTGGGGTCACTGTAAAGCTGAAAATTTGCAAACTTCCCACTACACTCAAAGCCAGGACTCCACCTTTTAACCTCTCTTGCATTCTGGGAGTTCTGCTGAAGGAAGAAGACAAGAATTGACAATCTAGTTTTCCTATTAACTATTAACTATTAACTCACAATGCTTTTGCTAGGTTCTGGAATTGGCATGTGGTTGCCTCACCAACACCATTTCAGTTCCCTTCTTCAGCTATTGGCTTCCCTGATCCCCATTCATTTAGGTGCTGGCTTCACTCTCAGGCCCCTCTTCACCTACAGCACAAATTCCCTCTTTCTCCCCCCTCACCTTAGAGAAGAGATTGAAGCATCCAAGGCGACTCACAATACAGTAAACTTCTGGGAGACGCTTCCCTTTTCCACTAGGCTTTCAAGACAAACACAAACACACACACACAAAAAACCAAGGAAATGTCAGAGTTATGACTACTGCAAAGATAGAGTGACTCGTCTCTTAGTTGTGCATCTCACTGGCTGGCTCAGAAACTGGCAGGCATTTGACAGTATGGTGATGATGACAACCTGGCTCAAAGCCTGGTACACCAGAAACAGGGAGGAGAAATGGGCACATCCACATGTGGTCCCAGTTTACCTAAATCAAATGACAAAGGCAGAGCAGACTGATCTACAGAGACAACTCTGAACTTTCAGGACCAGCACAGGTTTAGACAACTGTTTAATAGGTATCCAAACCTAAAGAGGATAAACCCTGTTTTCAGCTTCAGGGGTGAAACAACAGTCCATGGCCATGGTAAAGTGCTGGTGCAAGGAGAATGCAACACAGTTATGTCTGGAGAGGAGGATGGGACACAGAGAGGGACTTTGGCACTGAACAGAAGAGAGCAAAGCTGCTCTGTTGTCACTCTTTTCATTCTACACTGAAAGAGAAGAGCAGCAGCTTTCCATTTTCCAGAATGGGTGCCAGTAACACCAACCCCACAGACGGCTGCGCCACTAGGAAAAGAAAAAAACTCAGGGATAATTACCAGCAGCCTCCTACAATACCCAAATCGTCTGCTTCCATCTTCCCCCGTCAGGACAAATGAGAATGTCTCACTGCAGAAGGAGAAATCAGAATGACAAGATACCATCAGCCACATTACCAGTCCCAGACATGCAAATCCAATAAACCCCCAGTATTTCTGCATTTCCCATACACCCCTCTCAGAGTTCTGCCCAATCTTCTACCATAACAGCTCTTGTATTTAATTAGCTTGATAAAGAAATCTGTTTCTCATGAGTCAGGATACAATGTACAGTATTTACCTGGCAAATTGATCAATGGGGGCCCAGTCCTTTGCATCAGGAAAGCAAAACTGGGGAATAGCTTTCAACTGATCTTCTGCCTCACGCATGAATTTGAAGGAGCGCTCAAGCTAGCAGAATAGAGAGAAGGAATGTTTCCAATTAGTCATGTGGGGATGGAATGACTTCAAATATTTTTCCTGTGACAAATGAAGAGGTGATGACAGAGGCTAAGCTTCTGCCTGGAAGATATTAAAATTTCTGTGATTCTGGCTCACCTAATCTTTAGATATCTCAAGGTAACTCTGTGCCCCCAATTCCACCAAGCCCTGTCTCTGCATCACCTGCCTCTGCTATATTGTGCCTCTAATCTTTAACACACCTTCCAGCAAGGGGCAAGAGAACTGAAGTCTGAGGGGAGCTCTGGTCACATCCCATTTACAAACACTCTGTCACACTGGCTCTGTGTTTCTCCCATTCCTCCTTCCCCATTTTGAGCTAGACTATCACCAAAAGTCATTCCTTCCCTTTCAGAACATGTATCTTCTCCCAGCCATCAGTTCTCTTCAAAGAGGAAAGGGGGAGAAAGGGAATAGCTACATAAAAGTCATAGTCAAGGGCAGCAAAAGATCTAAATCAGCTGCTCTTTCAGGAGTAAGCAATACCATGACAATTCTCAGGCAGTGATTGAAGCCCTCCCACTGTCTTCAGTCTCCCTTAATGCTGACACAGCAGAGGGTCACTGACACAACTCGCGGTCAACTGAGAAGCTGCAGCTCCTCCAGGGATCCAAGTGCCCCACACAGCCCAAGACAGTCAGGCAAACCTTCAGTGGGAACTGCTGGGTGACCTCAGGGATGTAGGCAGCCCCAGCCTGCTTCTTGTGCAGCGACACCACGACGAAGTACTCGAAGAGCTGCCTCTCCTGGTACTCGATCAGGTCCTGCTCCAAGGTCTGGTACCGCGGGGCTTGCTTCAGCCGCGACTTCACGTGCACCAGGCGCTGGCTGTGAGCTGGAAACACACAGAAAGCCTGGCTTAGTCTGGTTCTGCACAGAGCATCAATAGTGCCTTGCAGAGACCCATGGATAAACCTGAAATCTCCTCACTGCAGTGGCTTTCTCAGTGGCTGACTAAGAGGTGGAAACCATTTGGAAACTGCATTATAAGCACTGACAGAGAAGGGCCATAATCTTATGCCATCACCCTGAAGAACTTTGGCAGCAGGATACCATGGATAGCTTTTACAGCCCAAGCTGAGATCCATGTAGGACATGATATAACAGATAAGGTCCAGCCATTCATTCATCCTAGCACTCATTTATGCACTTTTCAAAGCCAGCACAGTGAGGTGGTTGACCACCTTTGTTTAGAGGAGGCTGTGGGCAGCAATCCCCACGGTTTTACAAGACCAGCACCTGGGTCAGACCAGGGCTTTGCAGTCTGAGTAATGCTGGGAACTCCCAGCTCCAGCACACAGGCTGGGCTGTAGGCCAACAACAGAAAACATGTGAAAAGAGGTGCCAGTGAAAAATGCTGGCTCGTGCCAGTTCTTCCTGTGCCTAAAACTAATCTCTCAGTGCCATGCTTCTACAAGTTCACCCAAGACAATGGGAAAACAAGAAAAATTGCCAAGCAATGTGTAACTGCAACACACACATGAGCCATGGGACAATAAACATTCCAGCATGGAAAGTAATGAAAAGTTGCCTGCTGAGAAGAGACCAGATGAGATTCCTTGAGACTACCCCCCTGCTTAGTTTTACAGTTGCATCCAAATTAAATCTCCATGGTGTCTCCCTTATCCCTGATACAAAAGAAAGAAAGAATTTACTACAAGTAGAGACTACAGCACATTCTCACAGCTTTGTTTTTTGGGAAGGTGGGTGGCAATACAACTTTTTGATGGAAACAACCATCCCAGAGACACTATAGGAATTCCAATATATAATATATCTGCTTGGGACACAGGACTTCCTGAGAAATTGTATATACTTGTTGATCTTTTGTCTGTGCCACTCATGGACTATTCCAGACAATGTAATTTAAAGCAATATTGAGGCGCCTCTCAAATCAGAAAGTGTAACAAACCCTGGGCAGTTAAGGCCTGGAAAAGAAGGCTTAGAGTCCTTTTCCTTGTCACCTACTATGTTATTTGCTCTAGGGCTGTAAACCTTTCAGAAGTGGTTTCTGTTTCACCAGGGACTTCAAAAGGAGCAGTGTCACAGAAATCTGAGTGCTTCTGAAAAGCTTGCTCAAGATCTGCACTGCTTATATTCTAAAGATACCAGAATTTTACTGCTGTCATCATGGCAAAGTTTGTCTTCCAAGATTTTTCTTTTTCGAGGGTCAGCACTTCCAGCTCTGACATGCAGCCTTATGATTCACTGGGTCTCAGATGATGTACAGTGACTCGCATGCAGAGGTACCTGGCTGGTGTGGTTGATGTGTTACACAAAATGTACAAAGTCCCAAATACAAGAGACCTGCTAAATCATCTCACTTTCCTATTTAAAAATAGGGAAGTCAACACTTCAACAAGGCATAAAGCAGAATACAGTTGCAGTTAGAGCAAACAGCAAGTTCCAGAGCACCTGTTCATACTTATGCAGACTTGCATAGTCACTCAGACACAGGTCTGGATTTGGATATTGTCCAGAGCCCAGTGCTGTTGGATTTGAGGTGACTTCATATGATCTCCATCATCCTCTCTCTAGGGAGTTCTGATCTGCAGTTACAGAGAAACACAGGATGATGCACGTGATTCACTATGGCAACCAGCAGCAGACAAGAGTTCAAGTCTTCCTGGCCACATCTACACTGCCTTTCTCAGCTAAATCTGAACATGGTCTGTATTTTCACATTTCAGGAGGGTTGTGAATATAATTTCTGCACCATCCTGATTCAAACCCTCTCTCCTGTCTCCAGGCTAGCCTTAGAACCTGTCAGAAGGTAGGCACTGGCAGCAATTTTCAGCTTGCTCTTGCTAACATAGCAATACAGATAAAAGCGTCAATGCAGATGAAAGCAAAAGCATCAGTAGTTCTTGAGTGGGAAGCTGTGCTCACAAGAGGGAACTCAGCCTGAGCTTTCACTTCTAAAAAACCTGGAAGAGGGTGAGAATGAGCACTCCCACTCACAATGCATGGTGGCTGACACACAGCCCAACTGCTGCTCATGCCTGTCTTTTCAGCTTGGAACTGAACTGACCTGCTATCCAGACCTGATGTGCATGTGAGTCAGGAAACTTTGGAATATGAGGGAGTTTCCATCTTCCATTGTAACTCTGCCAGAATTTTAAATATGCCACACAAATTCCCAAAAAACAGCAACATCCCCAGAATGTGCAGGGGCTAATTACCAGTACAAGGTTTCAGGAGAGTATTTTGGAGACCCGTACACCAAATAATCCTACAAGAGTGAAGGAAGAAATGCAATGCTTTATCCCAACCCAGCCAGTACAGGAGAGTTTAACCAACAATAAATCACATAGTGTGACTCTGTTTTCCCAGCTAGCCAGTCTGGCTGCTGGCTTTTCTCCCATAGTAAGCATGTGGTGAGGTGTTTGGACAGCCAGTGCAATGCAACACTGCTTCTGCCAGTCTGGTCACACATTTCTGACTCTGCACTTAGAAAAATCCCACTGTATTTCCTCAGTGTCCAATATTCCTCCTGGGAAAGTCAGTCAACAAAGAGCTTTGATGGGAGCTGGAAGAGATGTTTGTTTTGGGCTCCTGTAGCCCTCTGCCCGTGGATTTTATCCTGCAGCATTGAGATCTTTGCCTTCTCACTGTGTTCCATACAGAAACAAGTTCCTTCTCCAAAGGTAGAACACAGAGGAGAGATCTTGTCTTATGAGCTCAGAGCAGAGTTTAATAGGAGCCATTTGCTCTCTCCACACATTTGCCTTACCTTTCAGCTTCTCTTCAGTGTCACTGTCTGATTCACTGTTTTCATCTGTAACTAGGAAAAAAAAAAAAAAAAGAAAGAAAGGGGAAGATGAATTAAGGAAAGCCTATTTATAGATGTGCATTTTTTATTCCTGGCATGAGAAAGCTGGGCCTGGCAACTTCAGGGGGAAGCAGTTTAGGTCCCAAGGGCCTTGTTCTTTTCAATGATGCACATAACCACAGATATTCAGCTTACCAACACTGGTATCTTCCCATTCATTCAGGAAAAAAAAAAAACACCCAAACCAGCAACAACAGCAAAATCAATTGTGCACAGCCAGAAGAGTTGCATAAAGAATAAAATGCCAGAACAGTATTTTACCCAAGTTTGTATAAGCACAATACCAAAGCAAAATACTCATTAATATGCAGTAGTTTCTGGGACATGTGGTAAAACCAAGAAAAGAAAGAAAGAAACAAACAAAATCATCAGACTAAATCAGATTCAAGGTCTATATGGTCCAATGATCTGTTTCTCTGAATGATGCTATAGGGAGGGGTATAAAAAGTCTGGGATGCTTCCCCTGAAAGTTCTATAAACCCACTCATCCACCCTGTGGCTGTCTATGCTTTATGAAATAGGATAAACAGTAACAAATAATTTGGGAAACAAATAGAGGTAGTCACCTTCTGCTGGAAATTAAAGTGTTTTGGAACAAAAATCCTGGGTTGGTAAGACAGTTTTTACAGAGATTAGATGCTTAAATGTAATTGCTCTGAAGGGTCTGAATGCCTTGGGCAAGTTGTTAATTGACAGTAGGAGGCTGAAAGTCTCAATCCTGCTATGATGGAGATGGTCCTACAGTTAGTTGCAGAAACCCTGATTCACAACTGAGGCTATTTGTTTATGGGGATGGTGAAAGAACCAGGGCTGTTCCAAAATCTCTTGTCTTCCATTGGACAGTTCACTGAAGTGACACATTCCCACAGAATATTTTGATCTCAACAAATCAGAGTTTTTGGACAGAACATTCCTCTCCACAGTTTCCAGCAAGTTCCAGAAATAAACTTCAAAAAGAGGGGACATGTTTGGGGTGACCTATAAGGTTATCATGCAAAGCATGAACTGAAAACGAAGCAAGAAAAACAGAAAACTTCCATTTTAACCAAAGTTGTTTGGGCAGAGGAACAGCCCTTATCTTACAAAAAAAAAAAAAGAGTGGAAACCCCAACTCAGCCTTAGTCTGGACTGGAAGAAGTGCTACAAAGTGTCACATAAACAACTAAGGCAGTCTAAAGTCCGTGGCAGATCCTCAGAAAGTGTTAGATATACGATGATTTGAAGCTCACTTACCTTTCCCTGAATTGCTCTCTGTAGACTGTGACAGTCTCTTGACACGTTTCTTTCCCCTCCGAGCCTCGTAAATGGCATTGATTTTCAACACTAGCTGCTCAGCAAACACACAAACAAACAAGGTTAATTTCTTCCCCAGGCAAAAAACTGAGTTAGAATTTAGAGCAAAACATTCTTTATTCCAATCTTGGCCATACTAAAACTTTTCCCTTGATGGTGCAGGAGGCACAATTCCCAGGATCTACGCTGTACTGCCTGTGGCCACACTCACTCTGGTCCAGCAGAGCCCAGGGTAACAAACCCTGATCAAAGGCCCCACCTTAATGCACTTCCACAGATGTATTGGCTACACAGAGTCTATCTCTCCATACCATGATCCATGCTCCAGGGAGCACCAGAGGGTCCCTTGGCAACCTGTCCTGGTCTGCAGGTTTGGAAGCAGAAAACTGGCTGGAGGATAACTGAAGAAATTGAGAAGGGTGGAGGCCAGTGATACTGAAATATTTTACATCAGTGGTTTCCTTTACAAATCCTGTAACCCCTGTGGTCCCAGCTGACCAAGAGAGAGAACATTGCAGTGCTGGGCAGAGCTGGGCTTAGTGGCTCATTCAGTGCCTCTGGTCTCCCTGTCCATTGCTGCAGGGCAGGGGAATTGCAGCAGAGCCATGCCTGAGCAGATCTGCTCCTTCTCAGGGTTCCAGGTAGGATATGGACACAGCATTCTGATTTATTCCATAAATAACTGAAATGTGGAATCTGAATTTATTAATTTCCACACACCTGGTGAGCTCAAGGTAAGACAGGCCCACCACCTACTTGGTCAGGCAATTCTGAACACAAATATTTAAGTGGGAGGCAGGATGCTGTGATGTGGAAGTGCAGCCTTCACCCAGATGCCCAGCTCAAGCCTCAGGTGATGCTGCCCTTGACACAGCAAACCTCAGTTCTGGGCTGGCCCTGCAAGGCTGCTCAGTGGTACTGTGGGGTAAATAAATACTTGGAATCCTCTCTTCAATTGATATAAAAGTATGTGTGAACACACTGACAGAGCTCAAGCCATGTACAGATGTGAAGACATACTGGGAAAGAAACCCTAAACATTTTCAGTCTTTGGCTTACTCCTGAAAGGCTGAGGCACACAGAGAGGGCATTCAAAAATCAGATATGCAAACATGAACACAGATCTGGCAACCTGGAAACAAAGAAGATACACAAATACATCCCTTTTTCCCCAAATGCAAACTGTGAGTTTGGAAAAAAATCACCACAGACTGTCCCTGGTTGCCTCTGCTTGTCCTGCAAAGACCAGGATAAGCAACTGTGTTTTTTATAGCTTTGTTTTTGAAACATTCAATAGATAGACTGCTGCCAAACCTCATTTGGACGAAATAAACATCCTGCCAGATCTGAAAGAAAATAAAATTAATATGGAGTAGTGTTGTATCCAAGTAAGAAATAGGAAATGTTGCTGCAGAAAATGTTCATAACTGCAGACAAGTCCTTTTGTCACCCAATTGTCATTATGTTCATTGCTCATCTACAGTCACACCTTAAATTATAAACAGCCAGTACATCAATCTGAAGGAGCAAAAAAAAACAGATTTCCAGGAGGAAACAAACACACAACACACAGACAATTTCTGACTGTCCCATCCAAGAAGCACAGAAGGAAGTATGATGGGTACATCTTCTGCAAAATGTGACCTGCTTTTTTCCCCTCTGACATACTTCAATTTCTATCCCAAAATTACAATGATTTTTTTTTTTGATTATTATGAAATCTCAGATGGAAAAAAAACTTCTTTGAAAGGACATGTTTGTGTGCCTTCTCCTTCAGGCAGAAAGGGGGTTAAACACAAGTCAAGTCAACAGCCAGGATAGCAGCTAACTTGCAGGGATGCCACACACTGGAAACTAAAGAAAACCTGGTCTCACACTCACATTTCTGCTTGGAAGAAGCCAAACAAAAAAGGCAAAGCCCTAGATTTACCTTGGGAATCTTCCTTCTCCTCTTGCCATTCTGAGCGTCTCCCAAGGAGAAGAAGGTGTCATCTGGACTGCTGGGGGTTGAGGGAGGGCTGACTTTGGATGGTGACCCAATCCCGTCCCGGCTCAGTTTCCGTATGTCTGGCAGCTTGAAACTCCGCCGCTCTGAGTTTTGCCGGAAAAACATGGGTTTGGAAAGCAACTGGAAATGGAGGAGAAGGAATGAATGACCACCAGAACCTTGTGTATCTTTACTCCATTGCTTGCACTGTCATATCAGTAAATCCAGTGGGGCAGCCACAGCACTCAGTAGTCAAAACAGCCTGAGAGTGCCCATGGATTTCTGCACATGCAAGAAACCCATCCAGCTGCCAGGCTACATCTTGGCCAGCAATTTAACCACCCCATTTTCATTCCAGAACAGAACACAAGCTCAGGAGTTGGGCAAGAAGTCCTTGCTCCAGTGTGAAAAAAAAAAAAATCTCCCAGGATTTGGGTAATCCAGAGGCTGGGATTGTAAACAGGACAAGACTAACCAACCAACCACAGGCATTTGGGATAAGGATCAGCTAGCCAGGAGGAACAGAGAAGCAGTGAGAGCAGGCAAAAAGCACTGTCAGTATGGCTGCCTTTGACAGGAGCCAGAATCAGATATTTCAAAGGGTACAATTGATGCTGTTAGACAATTACTGAGACTGCTTTCCTCCTAAACTCATTAGCAAATTTGGTGGGAGTACAACAGAAGATGTTTAAGTAGCAGAGTAAATCTCCTAAAGTCTCTGACCAAAAATAGCATCAGAGAAGTAGAAAGCTAAGCTCCAGATAAAGAGGGGCAAACCACTTCTCACCAGAAAAATGCTCAATAAGAACACTTTTTATCTTCTCCTATAGAACTTCCCAGTAGTTATGACAAGGTAAATTGCACCTTTTGTGGGAAAGTAGCTGCACTGCCAGAAGATGTATATGGCACAAAGAAGTGTGGGGGAGAGTTATCCAGCCTAGTTCTGAGCAATTCACAGCAGCACCACGACTGCAGCTCAGGCAGCACCACCATTTGCCTCCATCTACAGACATACTCAGCAGTTATTAGTCACACCAATTAATCCACTCAGTTAAGCTCAGGTGTCTGTTGATTTGGCAGAAGATGCTCAGGTCACAAAAACGTTTGCCACCTACAGACAAGTCGTGGAAAATGAGGCTGTAAGGAGTCTTTGCACTGAAGAATCTCATTCTGCACTAGGGATATGAGCTGCTACATCTATAGGAGTCCTGAAAGTGTCCAGACCCATTCCTCATCACTGCAGCCTGGCCAGGCTCTCCAGCAGGATGAATACTGCAGCTGCAAACCCATTAGCTGCCAAAAGAGCTGCAGCATTTCTTTTCTGACTGATGCAGATCAGGGCTTTTAGACACCAAAGCACAGTAGAGTAACATGACTCCTGTTCAGCTCTCCTTCTGGGAATAGTATCTCTAATGAAAGGCATCCCCGTGCAGCACTGCAGCCCCTTCCCATAGCACATGTGGGAAATCTGGGTGCATGGGTGACTGCAAATCTCTCTGAGGGAGATCAGCCTCATCCCAACACTCATACACATGGCACCTTGCTGCTCTAGGCCTAACTAGCAACAAGGAAAATGGATTGAGAACCACAGAACAATTTTCACTTTAAAGAGCTGAATTATCCAAAATCACCTCAGCTGCTGATTAAGTGGGTTGGAAAAGAGCAGCATGTCAAGGAATGCTGCACATACAACTTCTGAAAATGTTGAATAACAGCTCTAATAATAGTTGTTACTTGGAAAGCATGAGAAAACCCTTTGGCTAGGAAAGTTGTGTTTAGATCCTGCTATCCACTCTGGACCCATCTATTGCCAAGATGACTTTGGCTGTCATGCTGTCCCTGCTGTCCTAGGCTTGGATTATCTAAACAGGCACCATGAATCAAGCAAAGCAGCTTGGGAGGCTGAGAGAGAAGGACCTTGGTAAACCCTGAGCTCTCTCCAGTCAAAGTTTTACCTCTTCTTTTGGTTCCATGGACAAGGAGGAAAAAGCTGGGCTGTGGTGGGGACACCCTTCTAGCACTGGCTCTCCACCCAGGGGACTGGCACTGCCTTATTACCAGCAAATTGTCTCATGGAGAGAGCAAAAAAGGCTCCTGGGGGGTGGGGGATGTGCTGCAGGGGAACCTGGGCACCAGCATGGGCAGACTGCACAGCCCACAGACACTGAGACAGGACTACTGCAGCCCTTGATTACCCAAATACTTCCATGCCCTCTTTGAGGGGAGAAAGATCTTCCCACACCACCAGGGAAGGCAATCCTGAAGTGAAAAAAAAAGTGAAAGCAAACAAAACATTTATGTAAGGGAATGCTGGTTTGTTTTTTACCTCACTGAAGGACAGTAAATCCCCTCTTATCACAATGTACTCTGTGGCAAAAGACATAAAGGAAAAATCCCTAACATGATGAAGGTATCCACTTTTTCCACACAGGACCTGGATTTCACCCAAAAACTTTCTGGAGCAGAAGAGGTGGCCACTTGACTCACAGTACCTTTGTGGGAGTCCCAGGTACAGAAGAGGTGGGGGATGCTGGGAAGGTCAGGACACATTTCTTCCCCAAACAGCGGCTGTTGGTCTCAATGTCTTCATAAGGGTTTTCCTTTGATGGTGGATCTGCAGCAAAAAGCCAAAAACAAAAGATTCTAAGAGCAGAAAATTTCTGAGGTTTGCCATAAAAATCTGTTTAGGGATCCGCCGGTCTTCTCCCACCTCCCACATCAGACATAAAGACCTGTTCTCAAGCATTCCTGCAATTGCTTCATTCTCTCCATAGTCCTAGAAGTCCAGCTGCTTGCTGGACAGTGTCCAAACCCTGACACAGACAGATGCAGTCCTAGAAACATATCACAGATACTACAGATGAAAAAGACCCTGTGAGCCCTCACGTTCATTTTCCTGCATCCAGAAGAGCTGTGATGTTCTCATGCACATTGTAGTTCATAACTACATTTCCTTCTTTCCAGTCCTCTGCTTGGAGTTGCTCAATGAAACTGTGAGTTGAAGCCTGGCATGAAGGTCCTCTCTCTGTTTAAGTTCCACATTTAGGGGGATGACATCTGGTCATCAGCTACTTGGGGCTGAAGTGATGCCCTGCTCTCAGGCTGACTGCAGAAAGGTTTAATCCACACTCTGGACATGGATATCTATCACACAATCCATTCAAATACCAATCATGGAGACCTCAGTCTCACACTCTGTACTTTAGAAAGAGGGAAGGATTAAGCCACTCAAAGTTAGGATGCTCTTCCCCTGAAGAAAGATGGGGGGAGGGCATGTGGAACACAACACACACCTCTGAAGTAGATGTAGGTTCCTTTCTTCCCAGTAATTCTGGAGATGAGACACACAGCTAATTTGAGTTTCAAACCCCCAAAATCATATGTAATGAATTTCTTGTATCCCACTCTTCAGCAGTACTAGGGAATACAAGCCTAAGTGTGTCCACAAAGAGCGCAGCTCTGACAAAGCAGGTTGTGACATCTCCACCCAGGCATCTAAGAAACCACTGACAAAGGCTTAGCCCAAGCATCTGCACAGGCAAATGATATGTTATGAGCCTTGTCTCTTCACTGCCCTCATTTCATGCCATATCCCAGTGGAGAGCTGGGACTCAAAGCAACTGCCTTTCTCTTACTGTCACATAATGCTTGGCTGAGCGTAAGGACTGAAGCCAGGGGTGCTGCAAGCCCCTGCAGCAGGACAAGTAATGGCTGTGGGATCCCACCTGCCTGCCCAGCTGGGGCAGGAGTGCAGCTGAACTCTTCAGACAAGGACAGAAACCCAAGCCTTTCCCAGCACTGTCCTCTCCAGTAGCTGGTGACACCCTGTGCTCCAGCAGGGAATCCAAATTCACCATGGAGAAGGCAAGTGAGTGTGACACCAGCAAAGCAAAGCTGCACTAACACTTGGTCAGCAAACATTCTCCTGTCCCTGAAACTGGCTCCACTTTCTAATTTCAATGGCCTCTTTCAGTATTGAAAATATACTTCAGCTGTTATGCAACTGGGAAGACTGGAGAAAAAAAAAGAATAAACTTGGATTCTGTCACCTGTCCCATCCTCAAACTGCTAAAAAAGTCAAATTAGCTTCAGTCTAGAAGAAAGAACACCATTTCCCTCTTTTTCACAAATAAACCTTGTCATCCATTGCCCAGCTTCCATTATGCCAGGTAAGCAATGGTGAACAGGGGAAAAGAGGGTGCATGAAGGAAATTTGTGTGACTCCCTGGGAATTGGAACCATTATCCCACCAGCAGCTGAACCCCTCCAAGTCACACACGTGAGTGTTTGTATGTGTGTGCTTGCAGGTCCTGATGGGCACATGTGATTGTCTGTGGGCCAGCAGCAGTGTCCTCTGGCTGAAGGCTTGCTTCCCCCTCCACTGCTGAGGTTTTCACATTATGTTTGTCTTGTGGATTAAACTTGTCTGTGGTCTTGTGAAAAACAAAACTGCAGCTCTTTATTTTGAGTTATCCCTGTCCACCCCTTTCCTGAAGCTTCCATGGTAACACCACCAGGAATCCAGAAATCAATTAAAGATCACTGACTCCAGGCAAAGCCTTAACACGCAGCAAGAAAACAAAAAACAAACATGCTCTATTAGCTGACAATTACCTATAACTTTGTTTTCTTCTAATCTTTGCAAGTAAAAGCTGGAGGGGAGAGGAACTTCAGGCTGATATTTGAGTTCCCTGCACACTTGGGACATGGGGGTGTGCTTGTGTTTGAATAGATGGATTTGCCTTCACAGCCACTCTGTAATGCTATCCATGTTATTCCAGCTGACAAGGTGACCCTTACTCAGTGGTTTCTGAGACCTCCCATCATGCCCCAACACAAAAACCCTACAGCAGCTGCTTAGACACTCCCTGTTCCTTTGGCCCCCCAAGTGAAAAGAAAAAAAGCAAACACAAGGCCCTTAGCTCCACAAATGAGGCCGACAGCTTCAAAAATGTCAGAAAGGATGGATTAGAATTCCCTTGTCTGCCATCAGCCCCAAAGGAACATGATTCCTTTAAGAGTCCTTTCTCATTAAGTATGATCAGATTTTATTCATATCAAAAGAATAATGCCTGGCCTGCTCCTGAGAAAGTGCAGCTCCTCCTATGCTGAACAACACAGAGCACCTCTGTAGGATTACAGCAGCATGGCACTGAGGCAGCTATTCCCTTCCTAATCTGCTGACCTCTGCCAAGAGATTTATGCAGAACCAGCCTACAGCTACTAAAACTTATTAAGGCATTTTCAAGGTGGACACTTCTATGTTCCATCAAAGGCCACCTAGCTCAAAAGATTAAAAAACACTATATAAATGGAGAGGGTTGCAGGAAATAGTCTTCAAAATGGTATTGATCTGACACTGAAGCTAGAGGACTAAATAAAACTCAATTTCAAAGAATGTGGGACCCAGTTTCTTAATTGTAATGGTACCTGGAGCCATACACAATCGTGTTCCTGAGCTGTGGAACTGAGTTCAAGGCTATGTTTTCAGACAGTTCACATTATCTCAGCAGTGACAAAATCACCACAATGGGCAGATCAGAGCTGTGAGAAGTAATCCACAGGACAAAAGGAAGGCAGAGAAGATATGCCAGCAAAAAATAAAAGCTGCCTCCCATATGCCTCAGGTTTATCTTTGAAGCTGATGAGCTTTGAAGTACCTCGTCCATTTTTTCTTATTACTTCCCAATAATACGTGCCAAATGTGTCCTGGTTTACATTTGGATAATAAACACACTTTATTCAGCACCTCTGCCTGTTGACCATGAGCCCCTGCTACTCAGGACTAGCAGCCAGCTCCCTCCCCTGCACAGGGTTCCTACCCAGGATGTCTTCATAGACGTTCTCCTCAGATAAAGTGCGTGTGAGGGCCAGCTTTGTCTGCGCGTACCAATCCACGCGGCCGTGCTCGGATGACGACTGCAGCAAGTCTTCAAACTCATACGATTTCCTGCACCACGGAGACGGGGAGGAGGAGCAGAGAGAAGAGTGAGGCAGTTAACCAGCATTTATAACCAAGTTACAGCTAATTCACTTCTCCAATGCGCAACACAGCTGGCAAAATAAATTACCGAGAAGGTTTCGCTGCCTCATCCCATATAAAGCACGAAAATGCAATACTGAGATTGGCTGTTTTTATCAGCAAATAAAGGCATTTGGGGGTGCCATAGATAATCTGGGTTGTTATGGTAATAGCACACTGTGAAGATGCAAGTGTGAAATGGCACATCCTGGAACACTGCACAGAACCTTAGGACATGAGAGCTCCCATTTACAGCACAGATCTCACCCACGAAAAGTGCAAGAGGGCCCCAAAATCAGCTCTCTGATCAGCAGAGAAAACCAAAACTTGCTTGCAGAATGGTAAGAAGGGTAAAACTGTGCCCTTCATGAGAAAATCTAGCAAGTTTTGATTTCCTTTCTGCAACAGAGCCAAAAACCTTTAAGTGACAATTTATCCGTATATTTTATATTCCCCACCCCAAAAAAATGTGACAATCTGACAATCACGTGGGAGGGGATAAAAGGCAAGCAAACACTCCAGAAGAATACATACACATCAGATTCACTGAGGTTTACTATGGACAGTGAAAATGCTCCAGTAGTGACTAGAGATTATCATTCCAAACACTGTTCCAGACCAGCTGTGGTCATTTTGTAATTAAGCAGAGTTTCTCCTAAGAAAACCAAAACAAAACCTCAAATGCCTCAATTTTGGGCTTGAAGGTTAAGCCATGTAATACAGTGACCTTAAATCTGCCATGACTTATCCCTCCAAAGTCACCCTGTGGAGTAGTGCTGGCCACTCCTACATTCTTGGAGACATGACTGAGTGCTGATTATGCTAGAGATTCTGAGCAAAAAGGGAAGATTTGTCTCTCTCAGAGAGAGATGGGAAGGTGGGACTCTACCATGAAGACCCAACAGCTTCATGAAAAACAGCCCCAATACCTGTGGTCAGCGTTGTTCTTGTGCTTCCCGCTCCAGAGCCTCCTGCTGACAGCTGATGGCGGAGGAGAGGAGGGCAGAGGAGGGGGAGGAATGGATGGCAGAGGGGGTAAGTTTCTTTTATTCCTAACTGCGGGCACCCAGTCCTCTTCCCCCTCATGTTTGAAAGTCCGCCGAGGCTTGGGCAGTGGGTTGATGAAGGGCTTCTTCTCTGGCACTCCCGGCTCTGTGTACACATTCTCCACCGTGCAGTGCTTGGATTTCACATGAGACGTTCTAATCTCTTCTAGAGTCCCAAAAATTGGCTCACTGATTTCAGAGTCCACGCCAAGAAGCCTTTTGTTGAGCTCAGCCCCACATACGCCCTCATGGCCCTCGGGAGCAGTGTGCCCTTGTGCAGCCTTCTCCTGCAAGCACTGTGGGGAATAGTAAGTACCAGGCAACTGCGGCTGCAGCTCTGCTGAGCCATCCTTCAAAGCCTGCTCTAGCTTCTTGACCTGACTAAGCACTGAAAGGTTCTCCTTCTGGATGTCCCACTTCCCACCTTTCACTTCCTTGCATTTTCCAGGGCTGAACTCCATTTCATCATCCTTCTGCGCTTCCCCTTTTCGCTCTGCTGCTTGCCCTGTGCCTTTCTGAGTTCCTGCCTTCCGCTCATTCTCTTTGCCTGCCCCTTTGCACTCCAGTTCCCAGCTCTGAAGTCTCTTGGTCTCTGCTTTCCGAGTTACCACTGCTTCCCCACTCATCTTCTCAGTTACACAAGGCATCCTGTGCTGTTCTTTAACTCCTGGCTCCTCCTCTCTGCGAGGAGCAGACTGCGTTTCCTTTTTCCCTTCCCATTCTGAAATTTTGTCCTTGATGCTGAAGGACTTATTTCTCAAGCCAATTTTTCCAGGTGACTGTATACTCTGAGTGCCTCCTATCTGTCTCCTGATGATTTTATTGTTTTCTTTGACATTCAGATCCACAGACGGGTCACTGATGATCATTTTAGGACTAAGCATGTTCTGCTGAAAGCAGTCAAGCCTTGGATCCAGCATCAAGTTCTCCAAGGCTCCCAGCGGGTTCTTCACCACAGAAGAAACTGGTTCAGCTTCAGGTGTTAAACCCAGGGCAACAGAGGAACCTTCAGAACATTTCTCACTCAAAAATCCACACAAAGCTTTTTCTAATTCCTTCACAGCTGCTGTATTGTTTTTATCTGCAACCTTGATCCTGCATACAAAGGCAAAAAGGAAAGAAACATTCACTGCCATTGCTCATCCTTGGTTTAGTTCATCAGCTCCTCAAACTTTACGCATAAAGCTGATGGCAGAGGATGCTCAAACCAAGCACTTGACATAGGCTTAGAGGGGACAATGCTCAGGGAAAGATCCTTCTAGCCAGAATATACTGCTCTTCTCTCGTTAAAACCAAGATAAGGCTGGAAACTGAGTCTTTTTCTGTGGAAGAAGTAGGCTGCAGGTAAGAGAGGTATTTTTTGTACATCAGACATGCTGATACCAATGAGAGCTTCACCAATGTGTGTGTGTGTGTGTGTGTGTGCGTGCAGAAGTGCAGCAGAGTTTTGGACACCATCAGGCATTAAGCAAACAAATGCAAAATGGACCACCTGCAAACAACAGCAAAATGACTGCTGTTACACAGAGGAGAAAGCAGCTGGCATTCCTGTAGTGTCTGCTCAGAGGATCTCTCTCAGTCCATCCTAATATTTCCCAAATGCATACTGATGCCCAAAGACTGCACTTTTACTATTCCATTTCTATGGGCTCTTCCATCCCAGTCTACATGCGCTCTTAGCCCCACCATGCACTCAGGCACTGTCCCACAGCACCCACAAACCAGATTCAACATTCTCAGATGAAACATCTTCACTCTTTGGGTCCAAAGTGCAACAAAAATTCCAAACATACTTAGTCTAGAGATTTCCAAGTGTGTGGTTCCACGGTATCAATACTGTGATATTTTGTCAATATCCTTCTAAACAAGCATATTCCAACACAAAATGTTTCTGAACTGAAGCACTAGGCCATGTCTTTGAGGTTTGCCTGGGCTTGGGAAAGAGTACCAAACAACAAAATGTAATTACTAGGATGCAAATCCATATAATTAGTCCCATTTAACCACAATCCCAACATTAAGATTCAACTTGGGAAATTGCCCCATTCATTTAAATGTGTCAGTTGTGTCTCTTCCAGAACTTTGCAGTCTGTAAGAGCATCTGTGGGGATACCCTGTGTGCTGTCAGGCCTGGAGCTTTGTCCTGGAGCTAAGCAGTGCTGGCAGCCATTGCAGACTCAGTTGTGGTGCACAGTGAGTCTGAGACAGGCTTCTGAGAAATGGGACCTGAGCCACACTTGTTCTTCCTCAGCCTCACAGATATTTAACTCCTGGCTGTGGCAGTGACATTGTGTTTTGGTTGAGAGCTGGTGCTGTGAACACCATGGTCTTTCCCAAGCTGGACATCACAGTGCCATGGTGGTTGGACCTCAGAGCAGAAGCCACCCTGCTATGGGTGGGGATGGTGGGGCTCTGCTGAGGAGTCTCCAGGTTTAAATACTTCAAGTGCAGGCAGGGCAAACATTGACAGAGATATCATCAGCACAAGTGGTCTTGCCTTGGGGCAGACCTTTTCCAGCATTGTGAGTCTGGAATATTAGAAGTTTGACTGGATGATTTAATACACAGAATCGCAAGATGGGACCTGTGGGGTGTGTTTTAATGTGGGAGGAGAGAGGGACAGTTCCTAGCAGAGAGAAGGTTTCATTCCTTTGGTTTTCTTTGTGTTGGGGATAATAAAACAAGCAAAGCACACTGGCAGTGGAACATGGAAAGCTCTCACCTCTCAACAGACTTGCAGACAGCACCCCCAGACTTGCTGCTCACATCGGCCGCCTTGCTTCCTGTCATCATGTCAGCACACAGCAGGGGAGCAGGTCACCTGCAGACAGACACAAGGAAGAAGCATTGCTCTCTGCTCAGCATCCTCCTCTTTTCCTTCTACACACACACACACACTTCTTGAAATCCAGGAGAGGAGCTGAAGCAAAACATGACAGCTGTCTGAAGACAGCCCAGGCTTCCTCCCCGAGAAGAGGGGTGACAGCAACACCTCTCAGAAGCCCAGTGAGGAGCTGACAGTTTTTGAGGGCAAAAATTGTCTTTGACTCAGCATCAATTGCTGCACCTTGAATTAAATATGGAGAACATTTCAACAAGGCTTTCATTGCCTAAATCTCATCAGATTTAGACATTTTTTCCCCTCGCAGAAGACTAAATCAAAAACAATTTTATAACAACCTGTGTTAAGGCCACAAGTCTGAAGTGGCTGCTGGGCATACAACACTGTCACAACATTCAAAGCTTGGGATGAGAAAACATTTTAGCCTGAAGAGACACTTAACTGCAGGTCTTCTCTCTGGTGGGCCATGTTAGCCTGCTACTGATCTCATTTCAGAGGACAACTCCTTGTGGGAATAAGATAAATCATTCACAAAAATGAGTCATTCTGTTTGCCTCGTGATTTCTAGCACTCTTGGAATGACTGTCCCTCTCTTTGAGTGCCACTGCTACCCAGCCAATACAACAGACTCCACCTCCATTTTATTGTGCTGCAATGCTCTTTTTTGTTAAATAGAAAATAGAAGAATTACTCTGCAGCACCATCTCTGCTCACTTATCAGGATGGTCTGACTACTGTAAAGCATTGCAATGACAACAGGCTCACCATCTTGTAGGCAATACTTGGAAAAGTCTCTCAGATATCTCCACCAGCTGGTCTGCCAGAGGCTGCCCTGCCATGCCTGGCATTTGACAAGACCAAGTGCCTCTTGTCATTAAAAAAACATATAGCTCACCACACCAGAAACAGTAAGGAACAAAAGCTGTTCAAGCTTTTGGGCAGAGAAAGGAAAAGGGGGGTGGGGGTGGGAAATCAGTTTTGTTTGTTCACAGTTTTCTCTCCCTCCTTTTATTCCATACTGGCAATGTTCCTGAGGCGAGGAGTGAACTCTGGGTCAACTCAATGTGTACACACTCGGGGCAGCTCATTGCTAACCATTCAGCAGACTCTCTTTTCCCAGACAATAAACTGCCTTGGCTTCTCTCCCTCATTAGTAACTGGAACAAGCACCCACTTCACTTCTAGACACAGAGCAGCTTTGCAACACTGTCAAGAAAATTTACCAGCCCAAGAACCAAAATCTATTCATCCATCCCTTAACTGTTATGGATTGAAAATAATGAAAAACTAACCATACTCGTGGCCAAAGAATGATTCACCCAGGCAGCCAAAGCAGATTCCTGCAAAGCTGCAACAGAGTCTGCTCTGCACTTGGTTTACAACATCCCTAGAGCAGGGACAGTCTCTTCACTCAGCACTCATTCAGTGCCTTGCAGCTCCTCATCTCTGCCTTTAGCAGTGAGAAATACATTTCTTGTGTCCACACACACAGTCCCCATGGCCCTGCTGAAACACTGAACGCTCAATGGGGATGCACTCTTCTGTCTTCATGAGATTACTCAGTTTTCCCATCAGGAAACTCCATCTCTCGGCCTTTTCCAACAGCCTGCCTTGAAAATGAACATCTGGGTACCAGCAGATGTGTGCTGATGCTTGGCACGAGTCTCACGGGAAAGGAGCACCACGGCAAGCAGCAGGTGAGCATGACTTGGAACCAAGAGAGTTGTCTGTCCCTTCTAGGCACAAGTGTGGCTGGAGTAACCAAAGCAACACTCATGCTAGGCAGATTAAAGAGTGGTCCAGGAGTTTCCAAAGCTGTGACAACAGCCAGCTACCTACTGACACCCCCACTGACAACACACACTGCTGAGGGAGTGAAGTCATCCCTAGGAGATACATGGGGAGCTGTGCCTTCCCTCTGAGCAGCAGGGCACACATGGTGCCCTCAACATCACCTAGAGGATCCCTACAGCACGTTAGCTGGTTCTGCTCAAAAGAGTAAATATTTATCCAAACACGTCAAAAGACACATGAGGGAAAAAAGAGTCACCTCTGGAATAAAACAGTAGAAAATAAAAAGGTACCTCTGAATAAGCCCAACAATCAAATAATTTCCAGGGGCCAAGTACAAGCCCAGAAGAGCTTCAGAGGTGATATGATCATTTCTTCCAATAATAAGATCACTAGAAATAACTTGCATGCCTGACCCATAGGCATTGCCAACACCTGACCAAGGAATTGTGATGGCAATAATGGCAAATTGCCTCCAGCAGACAGAGAATATCTACTTTGGTTTTCCAAGTTTTGGCTCCACAAGGCACACAGAGCTAACATGAATTCATTGTTAAGGGCAAAGGGAACTCTTGTCCCTCCTACTGCCCACATCTCTCCTACAATCAACTACACACTACTCTATGTGCTGGCTCAGGCCCTTTGGAGTATCTCTGTGACCTGCTACAGCTCACTGAGAGTTTCTGACAAAGCAGCACATAGAAGGGGCCCAATACAAACCCAGTCTCCGACAAGGGAGGTAATGAGATTCTGTGCACAGGAGGGGAAGGCAGAGGGCAGTGGGGAGAGAGCACAAAAGAGCGTGTGTAAGGCTGGGGAAGGGAGACCTGCCAGAGGATGAGAAGTGTTATCTGAAATGCTTTGCTTTCCTGCTTTATGAGCAATGTGACCAGGGCTCTACAAACTGCCTAAAGGAAAGAAGCAGGGCTGAGTTCCATAAGCAGGAGACCCGAGAAGGACATACACCACTCATCAAGCTGGTACTTCTTGACAGGTTGCTGCTTTCTCTAAAAACCACACAAGAACTTTCTACCAGCAATGGGAGGCACAGCCCCACAGAACCCGAGCCTGAGGCCGCTGCACCTGGCATGTAGATCCTGGAGCAGGACATCAAGGCCATGAAAGGGGAGAGAAGATACTGAGCCCCATTTGGAGAACCTTGTCACTGCAATTTATTCCCTGCCATTGTTTGGGGGAACAAAGCAGTCATCTGATAGTGTTTCAAAATTAAACTGGGAAAGGAAGGACAGGGGAGGAGGTGGGAGGAAAGAGGGAGAGGAGGAAGCTGTCAAACCTGTTGGCTGGACCCTGGGAAGGATGTGAAGTCTCCCAGCAGAAACCTCTCAGCGTATCTCCCACATGCACCCGGCCTCACAATTCCCAGGGCCATGTGATAGGGGCTTCCTGCTACCAAGTGAAGGGAGACCTAGCCCGACCTCTCTCTTCCAAACACAGTTCCTGCCTGCTTTGTGTTCGCAGAGAGGCGTTTGTTTACTGATCTATCATTGGCATGCAGGAAACAGCCTTGACATGAGCTGTAATCATCTGTCTCCAGCAATAGCTGTTTGGCTTTCTTCTAATTTAAGTTTTCCTCCCGCCCCCCTTCCCCAGTGCCCTCTTCCCCACTTCCGATCCAAGTGCTTTTGGAGTACGCACATCTGGTTCAGGGCACGGGATACTATGAGATGTTTCCAGAGCAACCAGTGAATAAAAAAGAGGCACACTCCCACCCTCAAAGGGCAGAAAAGGCTTCCAGGGGAAGACCTCCAGGGAGACGAAGACACCAGCTTTGCCCACTGCACTTGGTGCAGCCACCAAACAACGAGGAAAGCCAGGGGAGCACAAAGGCCCTGCAGTCCCTATGACTGGAAATGCACACAGCCAGCACACAGGTCACACATGGGGGGGTTTGCCTCTGAGAAGGTCAGGCAGCAATGGCAGCAAACCTCCCAGGCCTCCCATCTTTGCAGTTTTGTCTGTGGGGAACAAACCAAGCACACCTCGAAGGTGGTTTGGGGATGAGTATTACACTTGCTGCACGCTGGAGGCCATATCTCAAGGTTTCCTTTGCTCTGTTTACTCTCAATCTCGCAAAAATTTCATCCATGTCCACAAGTAGATGCTAGCTACACTGCTGGTGCATATGAACAGCAAGGCTTCACAGCAACAAGAGCAACCTGCAGCTGGTCCAACTCTTCTCAAGAAGAAAAAAGGCCATGCTATGTTTCTCCTTGGTGCTCAAAACCCAAGTAACTCTGAGCAGCCAAAGCCTACAAGTCACGTATGCCTGCTCCGGTGCTTTACACAACAAAGGGTGCAGCACAAAGACGGCAAAAAGGAGGCAACAATATATAACATACATACACATATAAAGAACAGGAAGGATGCCAAGAAGACAAAACACTAACAGGAAAAACATGAGTAAGGGGAAACCAACAGTTAAAGCCTTCAAGGCTCCCTCCCCCAGCACTTGCTCTGTTTGGAGGCTGTTTTCCTTTGGGGGAAGAAGCAGGCATGAGGATGCGTGCCTGTGCTCACACACACAGCCCCAGCACCGGGCAGTGTCCACGTTCCCAGCACCAACACGCTGCCTTCCTGAGGCCACTGGCAGAGTGTAACCTCAGGGAGAGAGCCCCTGCTCAGCAGGGAGGACACAAGCCAAGCAGGGATGCAGCCAGAGCTGAGAAGGGCACCAGGAGCCAGGAGAGGCTCCCTTGGTGAAATAAGATGCTTACATCTTGTCCCTACTCGAGGTGCCCAACACCAACCCAGCAGTAATGCATGGATTTTCTCAAATTTGAGCCCTACAACCTGTGCCATGAGCCTTCCCCAGCTGACAGCCCAAACAGCTTCTCCTCAGACAACTTACACAAAGTCCACTTCTTCCCTCTCCTGGCCAGACCTGTAGATGGGTCACCTCCACAGCAGCAGGGCTTCTCAGAAAGGATCAGTCAGCTCACTCACAAAGAAAAACCTTTTTACAAGAGGGTGACTAAGACCAGAGGGATGGTGGAGGCTCTGCCCTTAGAGATACCCAGTACCCAACTGGATAACATCCTGAACAGGCTGCTTGCTCTACAAGACCACACTCTGAGCATGGGGCTGTATTTGCCACCTCCAGAGGTGCCTTCCCACCTCAGCTACTCTGCCACCCTGTGCTGGGCACAGTCAGTTTAGGGCAAGGTGACCTCTTTGCAGACACTGATTGTCCTGGATACATGAATCTCGTGTAGACTGAAGACACCAACAGCAGGATTGCTCAGCTCATCACACTCGTAATGGGATCCTAATTGTACATAATTCCAGATAATCAGGGCCAACTCATAAAAAAGCAGGATAAAATTATGCAAAGTGTATTGATAAAGGACCAACAACGGGGAAGTAACATGCTCCTACAGCATCTTTTAGAGCCAGATCCCACACAGCCTCCTACTCCCCTCACCCCACTCTGTCCCAACTTTTCCCTTTGATCTATCCTATCTTACACCACAGGGCTTACCAGGGGGGTCAGGAGGATCCCATGTGTCAAAACAAACTGTATTTTCAAAAACCCTGAGTGGAATCGAAGTACCACAACCTCTGCCTTTGTGCAACATCCCACATCAGGGGAACAAGGCTGCAATGTGAGGAATGCAGGAACTGGCCATATCCAGCAAATCTGGGCTGGGTGTTAGGACATGTCTTTAACTTTACAGTATAATTTGGTCTCCTGACCTCCTCCCTCTCTAAGCACACAGAACAAACTCTGCCTGCTTATGTGTCTTTAACCTGACTGAAAGGATTACCATGGTTCAAGGGCCTGCCCTGCTCCTCACCTGGCTGCCAGCAAGGTGGCCCCATCCCTGCCCTTGGTAAAAGACATGCCTGGTCACATCTGACAGCTGCCATTGGCTAAGGGTCTGCTGACTTTTTTCCTCCCTTCTTGCTTTTGCTTTGTATGAGTTCCAATGCTTGTAAAGCCCTTCCAAGCTAGGACGGGCTCACAAGCTGCCTGGTTCAACTCCCTAAACCTGCAAAGAAATAAAAGGAGGGGAAGCACAAAGTTTTCTGCTCAGATAGCAACATTAGTCACCTGTCTGGGAAAACCTAATGAGCACTTAAACACATGGAAGGAATCATAGAATGATTTGGGCTGGAAGGGGCCTTGAAGATCATTGAATTCCAATCCCCTTTGCCAAGGCTGGCAACAAGACTCTACTTGTAAAGAAGTTAACCCTCAGCAATGAGAAGAGGGAGCCAGCATAACCTGCTGTGGGCAATATCAGGGGGTCACCCCAGGTCCCAACTTCAACCTGAGACTATCCTTATTCTGTAGTAAAGCAGATGGACCCTTGAAAAACTACTCTCACCTCCTGTCCATTACTTCCCTCCTCCAACCATTTGCTGAAGGTTGTAGGTCAAGCTCCACAGGGATAACACCAGCATCACCTGCCTGACACCGAGAGCTGGAAGGACAGCACACCTGGTAGCAAGGTAGCTCTAAACACCTCTGCTGACCATGTGCCAGCTGAAACTTTCTTCCCACACAGCACTGGAAAAGTTGGGGTAGAGATGACTCAGGAATGGGAAAGGACAAATTCCTGATCCAAACAGCACTTCTGTTTCAAAGCAGAAGATAAGTTTTTACAAAAGAAAAGCCTGATTTTCTTTTCAAACACAGCAACAATTTTCTCCCCAGGCTCCACGCTAAAACAGCTGAACCATTTTGGCTGAAGGCTTTCGAAAGTAATTGAGCCAGAGGCAATGCTCAGCATGGAAAAGTACAGACTGAAACAAAAATAAAACCTTGACCTGAAGACAGTAATCAAAAACAGGGTCTCACAATATGAATTGTCTCCTGTTAAAGGCGGGGCTCGTTGCACCCACTATTATTAAGCTTGCCCCACATTTCCCATTGTTTTATTTTCTCTTTGTTCCTCCCTCTAAACCCATAACAAACAGAAAAAAAAAAACAACTCAAAGGGTATTCGACAGTTCTTCAGTTTCCTTCAGGCAGACACACCCTCAGCTGAAAAACACAGCATTTTCAGGGTTAGTGGTGGGATGCTTCACGACCCTGTCAAAAAACCCAGAAACACTTTTTCTAACTCCCTGCCCCTACAGATTTAGTCCTGCATGCATAGAAGGTAAATACTGCTCTTTATCCTGGTGGCAAGTATGATTTGTATGACTGCTTAGAGACATGATGAGTCTTAACTCCTGCAGGTAGCTTAACAAACAGTAAGAAAACATTCACATGGAAAGGAAGAGAATGATTCAGTATTTTCCAATCTGGCTGCTAAAATGATTGCAATGCTTCAAGGAATTATGTGTTTCAGGCTATGCTTTCTACAAGGAAGTAATTAAAAAAAGATTGAAAAAAAACTGTAATTCCAGATGAGGAAACCAAGACCCTGAGAAATGAGGGCACCCCTTCTGGGGCAGCTCCTGGCATTACTAGATCATCTTCCTGTGTTTAAGGTCTTGTGTGAGTGTTTGTGTGCACACAGTGGGTTTGCTCATCCCCTTTGATGGGGTGGTAATATTTGCTTTTGCTTTGCAGCCTAATAAATGAAACTTCAGTTACTTGAAGTCAAGGCTGAAGAAGACACTGGTGGTGTGTCCTTGCCTGCAGACTACACCAGTGGAGATGGTGATCCATATCTGGTTTGTTTGGCTTTGAAACTACCCACAGAGAAGACAACTGTGGTCAATAATGAATAAAACAAAATAAATATGGACCAGATTCACACAAGCACACATCTGCCAGCAGAATCGTCTAACAGCCCACAGAGAGACAGGATTCCACCAGATGCAGTGGAACTGGCTCCAGGTCCCAACAAAATAAAAAAGAAATTGGAAAATACTCATTTCTACCAGTGTAGCTAGCTGATGTAGGTGCTTTTCCCTCCTTTAATTGGAGTGCTGTGTTACAAACATACCAGTCCTACTACACCAGTAAATCACTTCCAGTGTAAAAGAATTGGAAAGAGTTCAGGGTTATTATGCTTATAAGAAACCCAAACATTTGACAGCATAGGAAACAACCTGTCACTAAAAAATAGTGTTCAGCTCATGAACCACACTAGAATTCATTTTTGATGTGGTGAGATAATCTCTGCTATTTTAACATAAATGGGACCCAAAGAGGTCCCTTTGAGGAGCAACTCTGCAGAGTTTCCTGGCAGGAAGACAAATTGTCTCACATTCAGAAAGGAAATGAGAGCATTAAAATGAAGAACCTCAACTTCTCCCAAAATAAGTTATCATCAGGGAGACAAATGGAGTCTCAGCAAATCTCTCCTTCGGTGGCCTTCATCCTGCAGGATGCTGACTCTCGTCCCTCCTGATGAGGATTTAGCACACAGCTTCCTGAAGTGTCCATCACCACAACCTTGGGGCACCATCTGCATGCTCCATGAGCCCTTCCTGTACCCACCCCAAGTCCATGACCTTCCACTACAGTCTGTCTCCATCCAGCATCACCTTCTGAGCTCAAGCAAAGAGTCACCCACAGATTGCTTTTCGGTTCCCTGTGTCTCCTTCAACCTCCTCCTTGCTCCTACCCTCACTCTCCCACGTATCTAGGCCATCACAAAGGCAGAACCTGTTTATGGCAGACCTTATTCTTTATGGAAGCCTTCCAACCACAGCCCAGCACATCATCCCCTCGCTCAGCCTTCCTGAGCAGAGAGCAGGGCCAGGCAGCACGTGAGCTGCCCAAGATTTGGCCATCACAAGGAGGAAGCTCACACAGCTCCAAGGAGGAAGAAACCTCTGCAAGGAGGGCTCGCATTTATTTATTTTTCCAGAAGGAAAGCCGCTCTCGGTGGGCGTGTCATGCGTGTGTGTACGTGTGTTTGTGTCGGGACAATGGGAAAAAGGACAGTGGAGCGGAGCTGCCAGGAAACAGTCAACCATCTGCCCGTGCAGAGAGCAGTTTTCCCCTTCCTTTTGTATGGAGAGGAATGAAGCTGCGAGCCGCCATCCGCCCGTGTTGGGAGGAAATCTGAGCGACTTTTCTTTGCCAGGGAGAGGAAGCGTGGGGGAGGGAGCCGGCCTGCTCCCTGTGGTTAAGCGGTCATTGCACTCACGGCCAATAAAAGCGGGGAAAAAGCCCTACCAAAACCCCCAAATCCTGGGGAAAAATCGCTCTTCCTCCTCCACCCTTTCACAGGCGGTTTGGTGCTCCCTCCCTCGCAGGGCGATCCTGGGCACAGGAGGGGGTTTGGAAGGCGATGGAAACCAGCACAGGGGTTTGCCAGCACTGGCAAAGTGCCATCCCACTGGACAAGGAAGAGACACAGAAAGAAAATCAACTCACATCACTGTGTTGCTTGTCCGCCCACACCCTCTCCGTAACCAGGAATTTGGCAACCTGAACACAAAACAACGTGAGGAACGACCCTTTGCTCTTCCAAGGCTCCCCAGCCAAGGGCAGAGCAGAAGGAGGAGAGTGTTGCAGGTAACCATCCATACACTCTGCCCCAGAGCTCCACTACAGCTTCTCATCATATAACTTTGTAAGAGAGGGGGGAAAAGATCTGATCTCCTGGTACTGTCAGGCAAAAATGCTGGTAAAGTATCATGATGGCTTGGTGGCACATTCTTCTGCCACTTTTTGTGGTAGAAAAGCCCCAGGGAAAGAAATAAGTAAAATAGAGAAGGGTAAAATTTTCAAAAGTGTCTACATGACTTTGAAGTTTAAGACCCATTTTCACAATCGAGGATCAGATTTTTTTTTTATTTTTTAAACAAACATTCCTACTAGGCTTGCACTTACACTTGCAGTTCCATCTCTTTATTTAGCTCCCAAATAAGTCCCAGCTTTGACTGAATTAGCTCCACATTGTACTCATGTGGCGCTTAGGGACAAGGTGTGGTGGCTGACTTGGCAGCTTTAGGTTAATGGTTGGACTCCATTATCTTGGAGGTCTCTGCCAATCTAAATGATTCTGTGACTGTGGAAGCAGCTAACATTTTCAAAGAATTGTAAGCACACATTCCTTTTTCTCTAACTGCAAAGGAGACAGGTCTAGGTATGGCTGGGAAAATCAAGAGCGCATTTCTCTGCACCTTCGTGCACCTACGCAAACTCTGCTGCTCACCAGGCTCCAGATCCAGCTCCACAGGGCTGGCAGAGCTTGCTAATGTGGGAGATGTCTCAGATAACAGATCACAGCCCTGAAAAGGGAACTTCCAGAAGAAATAATTACATGTCTAAAGAGCTTCCTCACATCTGGCGGCTTGGAGGACAGACTGACACAGCGATGCTGTAAACCTAAGCACGTCCAGGTCAGACCTGAACTGACACCTGTGTGCCCCATCCCTTTCAGAGACATGACACAGATTTCCACATTCTGTTGTGACTTTTGAATAATTTTTTTTTTTCTCATAAAAACAAAACCACTGCAGTAGCACAGTGTATGACCTGAAGCAAATTCCTTGGCGGTTTTTCTCTTGGTATGATGAGAGACAAGATGAGAGGGAACATAGAGACTTGATATAAGGAAAAGTCTTTTTTTCACTATGGGGATAAAAGAGCTTTTTTCACCATGAGGAAAACAGAGCTCTGGAACAGCCCTGCTGTCTCCATTACTGGAGGTTTTCAAGACCCAACCAAAGCCCTGAGCAATTTGAGCTCAGACCTGAAACTATTTGAGAAGGAGGCTGGAGTCCAGGCCCCCTGTAATCCCTCCAAATCTGAATTATCCTATGATAACAGAAAATGAATTACTGTAAAAGTGAGTAATCGCTCTCATTTTCTCTGTGGAAAATAACAACAAAAAGTATCTTTCAAAACATTATTACTAGACATTTTCCTCCCCAAGTGATACTCTTTTGCCTTCCTCCAACTGATCAGCAAGGAAGCAGTAAAAAAATAGCTGCCAAAAGAAGATCTATAATTATGCTATCCCTAACACATTTCCACTGTAGTTTGTCCCTAGTCATTCTACAGTGCCTAACAAACTTCAACAGCTCCATGGAAGCTATTAGGGAGGCCATGAATCCACCAATAATGCTGCCTTGGCAAATACTGAAGAGTGCTGTAAATTTTCTCTATTAGAAAAAGAAAATATTTTCTTCCCAAGTTCATTCCACTTTCAGAGAGATCAGGGTGCAATTTTTGAAAAGCTTAAAATTATTTCATAACTAAACAAAAAACCAACCAACCAACCAAAGAAAAATGAAAAATATGTATGAAATGAAAGTACTTATTTTGGAGATTTGGTTTTTTTCCTTTGCTGAAGTGTTCCTCTGGGCTTCTTGCAGCAGAAAACCTATAAACTGGAGAGTATCAAACAAGCACATATTGTTCACTACTCTCTTCCAAGGGATGTGCTGAAGCCAATACATTCATAAAGGACTTTAATTTCCATTGTTTACTTTCTTTCACATACATCACACTGCTGGATAATGGAGCAAAAGCAGAGCACCCATGTACAATTGTCTCCATCAGCCCTTATCTCACAACTGAAGCAGAGCTATTTGTACATAAGCTTCCAACCCAGAGAACGTGCATCCAAGTTTTGTAATCCAGGGTATCCACTAGGGCATACTCCACCCAAGATGTTTGGATGTTGTGCTGGACTGGGCTCTGATACTGTTTATTGTGCACAGGAAAAACTCATTACTACAAAGCACTACTGGGTGTCACAAGGGTGCGTTTTACAGGACGCAGAACAAAATATAAAATGAGGAATCTTCTGGAGTTAAACCCTTTGCAGAAGCCCTATACCCTGAACTATTCAATAAACATCATCTCCTTTCATCTTAAATGCTCATAAAGATGCCATTTCCAGTCCACTGCAAGGGGAAATCCCAGCTGCACTGAAGGTGACCGCAGTGATTATGGTGTGGCGTCCATTTCAACCCTCCACATTCACCTAATTTCTGCTCAGCCCCAAAACAGAGGTACCTACAGAAACACAAGCACAGCCCCTTCTGCTCAAGTCCATAAAACCGCTTTGGACAGTTCTCTTACAGGTTCTCATGTGATGTTAAAAGAATAGAAAGGTTTCCTGCAGGGCAAGAGAAGAGGTCTCCCACAGTAGAGGGCCAGCACTAGAGTGACCCACCTGGTATAACACTGATGATTTGCAAGTTCCTCTGTGAAATTCCCATCCCCAGTGTCCCAAAAGCATCAGCATTACACACTCAGCTTTGAAGATCTGACTCAGGAAAGAGGTCTGTCTGTAAATGTTTTTCTCTCTGTAGAAGATGGCGATTGCAGCAAATGCACATTTTCCACAGGCTATGAACAGGCCACTTAGATTACAGAAGGCTTTGGGTTGGAAGGAACCTTAAGGATCATCTGGTTCTAAATGCCTGGCCATGGACAAGGACAACTTTCACTAGATCAGGCTGCTTAAAGTCCCACCCAGCCTGGCCCTGAACATTTCCAGGGACAGGCCATCCACAACATCCAGGGGCAGGGCATCCTCTTGCAGTGCATCACCAGCCTCACAATAAGGAATTCCCCCCTAACATTTAATCTAAATCTCTCCTCTTCTGGATTATATTTTTTTAGATATTCCTCACCAGAACCATGTTCTTTATACAAAGGTAGAAGCTCCCCAATGTTGCCTCAGTTATCTGCAGTTCAACACAATGGATATTTGATAACAACTGTATTTTCTTTACTGATAAGAGAATGACTACAGTCATAACTGGAAAACGAAACCTAAACTTGATCTTTTAGGGAGAAATTCCCCAAACAGTTTCTTCTATTAGAAGAGGAACAAGAAGAGCTTAAGTAATGCTATACTTAATTTACTTCTTGATTGGTAAGAAAAATGTTTGGCATTCAAGTAGGCATTTTTCTTTCCATCTCTTCAGCATGTAATAACTCAAATGTTCAGACTGCATAGCATTTACTTAATAAAAATCTTCCCTAAATGGGTTAACTGCATTCATATTAAAATAAGTAATCATTTCAGCCCTGAAAATAGGTTAGTAAGAAGTTATCTTTGCTTATACACCTTCCCAAGCAAAAAGAATATTAGAGATGCACAGTGTTTGCAAATATAATTATCATATAAAACTAAGAATACTCCCAAGAGGTGATTTGTGCTTTAAAAGTACTCTCTCCTCCTGAAGTAGCATCTCACAAACTCTGAACCACAGTGTAAAAGTCCTGTTTCTCTTACTTGATTAGAAATGCTCCAGAAAATAACTTATCTGGTCAAGATGCACTCACATACTTGAAATGCAGCTGCATGGTCTCAGCAACTCAATTTGCATGAATCACAAACAGATTTAAATGTTGCTGGATGAGCAAATTACTTATGGTTTCTGAATAACTTAAATAATTTTTGCCAAGTTTGAGCTAAATTCAGTATGCCCCCAAAAAACCCCAAACCAAACAGCAAGAAACTTGCAAGAAAACATCTGAGGTAATCTGAAGGAAGCTTACAAGAGTCAGGTTCTTTACTGTGAAGTGACATTACTTACCAAAATTTAGCTAAATTGAGGGGGTGTGTGTTAAACCCTCCCTTTACAAGGAGCTGAAATACTATTTAGGCTTTCACTCCTTTATTTAATTGAAGGGAGAAAAGGAGAGAAGAACATAGATGGGGCTACCCTGCCACCTTTCTCCAAGTAGTTATAATTTTCTTTTATTCAATCATGAAACTGAAAAAGCAATACCACTAAATTTCTTCCAAAGCATCAAAAAGCTCCTAACCTCACTTTGAGGTCATTGCTCAGCTGAAGTTAATGGAGCAATGACAGTGACATCACCTTGTTCTTCTGGGTGACCACATCCACACCTCTTACTGTGCTTCATCACTGCATCACCAAGTCATGCTGACTCTGTGAAACTGCTGCTTAAGAAAAGGTGCATGATGCATTTTTCTGCTTAATTCTGCATTCAAGGATTTCACAGCAAATCATACTAAAATCTTCTACATTAAAAATACCCCGTAAACAACATGTTAAAAAAAAAAAAAAGGTACATGTGCAACAGAGACAGTGAAACAGCTGATGTGCTGAAGTGTGTCAGGAAAAAAGAATGGGTTGGTGATTACCTGTTTCCAGGGAGAGAGATAGAGAGAGAGAGAGAAAGAGAGAAAGAGACAGAGGGAAAGAGACAGAGAAGGAGAGAAAACAAACTCAGTGGTCAGGCTTGATTTTTCAAAGAGCAGATCTTGATCAGGAGCCTGAAGTAAAAATAAAACACCTCTCATGGCTCTCTACAGCTTCCTGAGCAAGGGAAATGCAGAGGGAGATGCTCAGCCCTTCTCCCTGCTACCCAGTGACAGTAGACATGGGAATGGTTCAAAGCTGCAGCAGGGGAGGTTCAGACTGGACATTTGGAGGCATTTCTTTACCAAGAGGTGCCCAAACATTGGAACAGATTTCCTAGAGGTGGACAGTGTTCCATGCCTGTGAGTGTGTAAAAGGCATTTGGTCAATGCCCTTAATAATATACTTTAACTTTTGCCCTGAAGTGGTCAGGGACCTTGGCAAGATGATCCCTGTGCATCCCTTCCAAACACAGTCTAGCCTACTATTATTTTGTTATTCATAGTTTATTCTACTGATAATAAAATAATAGTAATAATAATAAAATTAATAATAATGATAAAATTCTAATGAAAGGCTGCCTTGATTATGAATGGCAAGAGGGACTGGGTTAGACATCTGGGAACACTGGTTTGAATGACAGAAAAAGATAGAATTTGTATTCCTGCAGTTGTTGCTGGTCAGCTGAATTCTTTCACTGCTCTAAAATGCCAAGTTTCTGTTTCTGACAATGTTTCCAGATTGCTTTGGATGAGAAAAATTATTTTACCCCATGCAAACAAACATTAAGCAAGTAGAACTGAAGCAATATATTACATGTCAGAATAGGTTATTAAAAAACCCCAAGCAACCAGAAAACCACTTCATCAAATTCTGACAACATTTTATGAAATTTGTGCCTTTTAGAGGTGATCCTAATTTTCCTTGAAACATACCCAAAATTGTCTTTGACTAGTGGAGGGATCTATGCAATTAACAGGGGAAAAACCTTAGTTTCCCACTAAATTTGAGTAAGCTAAATCATTCTGTAAGGAAAGTTTCCTCCTGTGCAAACAAGAGGATACTGATGGGGCAAGGTTTAGCACAGACTAAGCAGCAATAGCTGTCAGCATCCTTCACCACCACAAGTACAGGATTGTTATGTGAGAGGTGACACCACGGCAAAACCTCAACGTGGAGTCGCTCACAGTAATCTCAGGGGACAGAGACAGAAATCTGATGCAAAAACAGTTACCATGTGTTGATTTCCCAGTAGGAAACCTCTCAGGCTTCTCTCAGAGTTTGACAAAGCTGAGAAACAAAAGCCAGATAGATCAGGGCTTCTGACATCATCTGGAAAGAGCTCAATAGCTTACACATTTCTTTACAGTAACAAATTGTCTTGTAGAATTTGACTAGGGATTGCTGTACATGCAGCCTAGCATGTCAAGGCAGGGAAACCAGATTCCCAGTTACTTAATCCCAAACTCTCTGCATTCAAGGAAAATATTCTCATGGACCAGTATATCGTGGAGGATGCTCCAGGGTCTAGTTTTGGCCAGATGTTGATTTTTGAAGGGCTACATGTGCTGGTGCAGAGACTTCCTTCTCAGTTTTAGTAAAGAGGCATTTATTTCCCTTTGCTAGTAAGCCACTCTTGAGATCTGGATAATCCAAGACTCAGCTCTTACCTAAAAGCCCTGTGAAGCCTTTGGGATCACAGCATCCTTTGCAGCTGAAACACATTGTATTTTTGCATGCAGAAACACATCTTCTGAAGGGGCTTAATGTTTTTAAAGAGAAATCTCCAATAGTCTGAAAAGTCTCTGGGAGCTCTTTCCTTTTTAATTTAGAAAGGTGGCACTTGGCTGACACTGGCAAGCAAACTCATATTTATGAAGTGCCCCCTCAGTGTCCCGTGAAATTTGCCATTTCCCTCCATGACAGTCAGCACTATCTATCACGAAAACATAATCCCCTGGGACAGGAGACCCGAGCCCCTGTGCTGCTCTGCTCTGCAAACAGATGTGCGCACGTTCCCCAGCTCGGAAAGTCACGGCCGCCTTTTGGCAGAGAACTACAGCAGCTGCACATCTGCAGAGGGGAAGAGCTTTCAGCAAAAACTGGAGGGGGATCTCATCCTCCCCCCGCCTGCAGAGCAAGCTCAGCATTTGTTCCTCTCCAGATGACACCCCGATGGGTTGATTTAATCATTCCCACATGCATGCCTATCCACAATGCTTCCAAAATACCAGGCCTGTGACAGCATCTCACCTGAACTGCTCACAGTGACAGGGCTTATCAGCAAGCACTTGGCAAGATGCCTTGCAGGCATAGAAGAAGAGAAAAATCCACTTTCAAGGGTGCTGCTAATATAAAATGATTCTACACAATACAATGGGTGAGAGACCACTTGTGATGAGAACATCTAAGCACATGCTTGATTTTAAGTCTATGCTCAAAGCATATCACTGTCTTCAATCAGACTGTGTGAAGTCCAGTTCCAAACTTCCCAGAGCAGAAATGCTGTACTGCACTGGGAGCCAGAGCATTCCGATGGGTGGATTGAAGCATACACGTGACCTACATGTCTGCCTAAATGATTTGCCAGACTGGGGGCACAGTACAGAGTATTTAAATGTAGCAGGATCACAGAAACACTTTACCACTTTTATTCTCAAAGGGAAATCTAATTAAAACACAGAGCATCTAGCCATTTAAAGTTATTCTGCTTACAAAGAAACAGCAAGTCTTGCTCCCTGAAACAATCTCTCCAGTGGGTTGCCAGAGTCCCCAGTAAGTTTCTAGAAACAACTTACGTGCTTGAACTTGGCCAGGAGCCATCTGCTCTCTGGGATCTGTAGGATCAGGAGTCTCAAGGTCTGGCAGGGTCTCATCCAGAACTCTTTCAGCCACTTCCAAGTGAGGTGGCACCTTTCCCCACTCAAGGTGCCCCTTAACCATCAGCAGCTCTTGACATTTTAAGTGTCTGGGCCAGATTTACAAATGAGCTCAGAACAAAGCTTTTGTGAGTGCTTCTACAAGACCAGCTTTTCTGCAAGGCACAGATACAGATATCCTACCAAGGCAAAGCCTTTCCAAGCAAGATCAGAACACCACATGCCAAACTGTTCAGCCAATCTGATTACTTACCATGATGCCTGATGAGATGGGCATTGGAAATTACAGCTGCCAACACCTCCTGGCAGAACCTATCTTTACACTAGGCTCCATTCAGATCAACAGCTCTCTGCTGTATATATTCTACAGGGAATGAGGGCAGTGGAACAAACCTCCACCAGCTTTTGCAATGCTGTTTTACAGAGGAGGCAAGACTGGCCACAGTTAAAGGATGGCACACTTGAAAACAAAGCTGTGCTCCTACAATGGCTCACATGGCAGCACCTGCCTTATTAGTGGCACAGCATTAGTGGCACAGCATTAGTGGCACTGCTACATCAGTAGCAGCAAGTCCCAGAGTCCACTTCAGGCGTGACAGAGAGGGCTGAACCACAGCTGGCTTACCTGTCTAGCTTCCTTCCTTTTGCCTTTTACTCTGATCTTCCATCACACATCCCAAAGTGGTCCAGGCCCCTTACTCATGTTTCTAGAGATCTTGTCAGCACTGCACGTGGAGCCAGCTGCATGGAGAGCCCAAGGGATGGCCAGGGCCATCTGTTACAAGCTTTTCTCTCTGTGAGTTGGTGTTTTTATTTTAACTCTCTCTGCTTCTGGGCCCCTCTTCATCTCTCGCCCTCTCTGCTCATGAGGACAGAGTTTCCATCCTGGCCCTGGGCCAGCACATGTATGGGCAAAGGCAGAGCTCAGGAAAAGCCATCTTCTGCTCCCTTTCATCACGCAAACACTGCCAGTTCCCAGCACAGGGCTGAGCCAGAGCTCTGCCTGCAGTGCAAACATCTCCCCTCCCAGCCCTCCTACTCCCAGTGAGCAGTCCAAGACTTACCCCAGGCAAGGAATTGTTTGTTAGAAGGCAGACACAGATACATCTCACGTTAAGCAAAGGTCATGTGTAACAGCACATGCAGGTAACAGTCAAGCCAAATTCTTGTTTGTGCCAGCCATTAAAAACAAGGAAACCAGAAGATCCCAAGCAAAGCTGACTGGCAGTGCCCCAGCACTAGGATGAAAATCTTGCCCTAAGAAGGCCTCAGCGATGTGCTAGCTCCTAACAAGTTTAGTCAGTAAAAACTGACCTTAAATCACCACTAACTCTTGCATCTGCTTTGCTAAATCCTTGAAAGTAACAGCATGCCAGCTGCAGCTGGTTTCCCTAACCTGGGGAGGGGAAAAAGCACTGAAGCAAAGAATGAAGATTATACCAGCACTCACAGCATTCATTCCAGCAGGACATGACTCTTTCAAGCCTCTGCCCTTCCAACTATGCTTGACTTCCTTCAGCTTTACCATGGGACAGTACTGTTTTCCAAAAAGATAGAAATTATGTCCTCAATAGACATTATCTGCATTAAAGAAAGGAGTCACAGTGTTTCAAACTTCTTGCAAGGAAGATTTTCCATGAGCCCCCTTTTGGAGTTTTCGTTGCGCACACACACAGCACCCCACATTTGCCCAGAAAATGCTTGGGCAATGTATTTGCCTCAGAGCAGTATGAATTCAGGGGTTTCAGCACAGGAGCACCCCAGCCAGGATTATCCCAAGAACACAGTCCCTGGGAGCAGCTCCAAGGATGACAGGCTGGAACCACATCACAGGGTTCAGAGGTGCTCAGAGCTGTCTCAGCACAGCAGGGACTGAACCATCATGATGGCAGAGCCCCAAAGGTGTCTTGCTGCCACGAGATCCCACTGAGCTCCCAGCTCACTGAAGATAAACTGGTGAAGACTCATGAGAGTGGCAGACAAGAATCCACTGCTTTCACCAGGAAAGGCCTGGGGACTGATGACTTTCACCTCATCAGTCCCATGTCCACAGAGCACCTTGACCCAGTTGGGTGGTGAACCATGTAAAGACTGGGAGAGATCTTGAACAGGGCCAGCCTACAGGACCTTAAGTATTTATTTATGTAAGACAGTGCTGATGCCTTTTAGTGCTTTATATCAACCTTGAACTGATCCTCAGCCTGCTCTGTGCTAAGCTTCCACCAAAGGACACAGGCCTTGGTTGAAATCCCAGGATGCAGAGACTCAGGGACTCCAGACTGTCTTAGGCACCCACTTCAAGGTCACCCAAGGGCCCTGCAGAAGCCACGGTTTCAATGTAGCACAGCCATTTCAACAACATTTCAAAAGCACAGCCTTCATGAAGCTGGGAGCTCAGTCATATGGGGCTGAAGCCACCCCCACACACCATTCCTCACATTTCAGCCTTTGCTTCAATTTCCAGGAGCTGATAGCGCATCTCCAAGGTGAAGACCAGAAAAAAAAAAATCCCATAAGCAAGATCAAGGTACTATTGGCCTTTCCACTGCACTTCAGAGCTCCAGTCAAGGAAACAGGGTCTCTTTTCCTGCTTTGTGCTGTAAAACAGTGCCCACAGATACCTCACATACAATGTTATTTGAGCTGTATCTAAGCAAAGCCAAGATAACTCATTTACTGCCAGGACTTGAATGAAACGAGAAATTTCTTTCCAGCTCCATCCCACTCCCTCCTTCCCTCGGGAGAGTCTTCTCAGCCTGTAAGGAACTGCTATGCAAGTGCATTAAAAGTCCTATTTCAGCATTTCTTTCATAGTAGAGGCCTCTTCCAGCCAGCTCTTGGGATCCTGCCAACAGACATATCAGCCACTAGTACTTAAATCCTTCTGCTGAAAAATGCTTCCCTAAAGAGCTTGCACCCCAGTTCTGAATCATCACAAGTAACCAGCTTCAACAAGAGTTTAAGACAGGTTCTTCTCCACTCCCGTGGGCTTAAGGGTGAACTACACAGCCTTTTCTCCCCTTGGTGTGGCCTCCACTTAGAAAAGAGCAGCTTCCACACAGTTCCAGTCAGGAAATAAATGTCAGGTGTTACAAAAGGAAGGGAGAACCAGCTGCTTTGAATGATGCATTCAGGGGATCCAAAAGAACATAGCACTTATCAGACACTTCTGAAATGTCCAGCATCTCTCCATCTTTAAGAGACTGGCTCTGTTGTCTGATGATTTCATCAGCAAATTTCTTAAACTTGGGGAAGGATCAAGCTTGCGTCTGTGCTCCCAGAGTGCCCAGCAAAATAAGAGCTTTTAAGTTCTGTCTGTATGAATTAGTTGTCATGGCTGATATTAAGAATAACTCATTGGAAAAGCTACTCCTGGATTAAGATCGTCTCTGAAAAACACAGCTTATGAGGTCTTCATTTATCATCTCCTTGTCAAATGAACATTTCTAACATGTAAATACACCAGGCATGGGAGAAAGACAAGACTATTGTAAGTGTCTGACAAAGGATCTAAATGCTCTTCTTGTTTCTGGAGAACAGAAAGCACACACAGAGGTTTTCTTTGCAGACAAAATGTTCCAAAAGCTTTCCCAAGGCAGCGAGCTGGGGGCAGTACCAAAAGCAGCACTTTGGGACACTCCACACACACTTGTGCTCTACAAGGAATACTGCACTTTGGATCTGAGCTGAGGAACAGGGAGTATCTTCTGCGTGGACTGCTAGGACATGGACGTGCCAAAAACCAACCCAGGCTTCAGCGCACAACCTTCTCACCCACGCAGGCAGAGAGTGGTCCCAGCAGAGCCATAAATCTTTACTCTGCTTTTTGCATCCCCGGCCACTCCAGTGCCCTTTGTTTTCAGTGCTTTCTCTTCCGTTTCTCAAAAAGGCGCCTTACTACCCTGGGAAATCCTGTGGCTTTCCATACTTAGCGTTTTCGGTGGCTTCCAAGCCTGACCCAACATAGTAGTTATCCATTTTCACAGGCTGAAACACTGCCTGGATTATTTTAAAAACCCAAACAACAACCAAACAAAACCCCTCAAAGGCAAGATGCACCAAACCCCACAAACACTACCCCAGTGACAACAATTCAGAACACAACACAAGGGTGGAGGAAACGCAGTCCTTTCCTCTGCCAGGATGCAATAACGATTCCGTTTTTGGTGGTTCAGAAAACAGGGCCAGTACTCATTATTGGACCTCAGTCCTGCACACCAAGAATCAGCGGTCAGTAAGGTGGCAGCCAACACAGAAAGCAGCTTTTTAATCCACCACCAACACCAGCAGCTCCCCTCACAGTAGCAAATAAAAGCCCCATGGAAATCCCTCTGGTCATCTCTTTATCTTCCCAGATGAGTTCCAGGCTGGAGATGCTCTGCTCCAAAAGTAAGAAACTTAAACAACTACTTAAATGGCAAGAGCAAAGGTGGCTGGGAATAACTCAGGGTCAGGAGCAACTTGACCCTGACCTGCCTCAGAAATAAGCTGTGCTCTTGCAAAGAGCAGAATTAAGGGCCCATGTTTAGCACTTAGTCCCTGCACCTGTGAGGAGGCTCCAATGCAGATCCAAGCAGTCGGAAAGCCTCAATCCCCCATGGCCATCACTTTTCCAGCATCAAGCATCAAGACACATGCTTACTGGACATTCAGAAAGCCAAAACCTCTAAAAATGTCCCAAATACACCTGGCATGGTTTTACCTCCCAGTTTGCATTTGACACCTTGGGACCACAGCAGCAGCCAGCTCTAACTTCTTTCTTGTTCCCTTCCCAAACAACATTCCCCTCTGCCAACTCCCTGTCTAACCCATTAGCGCCCATCATTCCTATGTACAAGAGCGGGAAGGCACGAAAGCGTTTTTCTCCCCAGGACAGGTGAATACTCCCACCGATCCCCACCGGGAGTCAGAAATGCCACCCTGATAAGCCACAGGCTGCACACAGCTGCAGGCGCGCTCCTTTCAGCCGAAGGCGAAGTAAGAGGAAAGCAGGCTATCCAGAGCAGAGAGAAGAGCGAATATAACACGGGGATTTTGCCGAAAGGAGAACTCTGGCTGTTTGCTCCAGCAGGGCCGGCGCTTCCCCCAAAGAATGTGCTTAGCGTTTCCTCCTCTGTTTTGTGCTGGAGACCGAGGCAGAGCTGAGTTCACTCGGGGGCCCCGTGCTGGGTGGCGGGGCTGCCGCTGCCCCTCTGCCCCACCGCTCCCGACCCGCCCGGGTCGCTTTTTCAGCGGCTGCCCAGGTCCCCTCTGCCCCTCTGCCCGCGGCCGAGCCCCGCTCCGGCAGCGGGCCCGGCCCCGCGCCCGGCGGGATCGCGGCGCTGCCCGGGAGCGCGGGGGGATTCGGCTCGCGGCCCTGCTTTCCCCTCTGCGGCCGGGATGGAGAAAAGCGCGGAAGGGAAAGAGGGGATGAGGGATTTTTTTGGAGCGGCACCTCTGCCCGCTCTGCCGCGCTAGCATCCCCTCGGCACCTCCCTACCTTCCTCGGCGGCGGCAGCGGAGCGGGGGGGCCGTGTTCCGGCATGACGGCGGCGGCGCCCGGCGCCGGGCTGGCGGCTGCGGACCCGCGGCTGGGGGCTCCCGCCCGCCCCCCGCCGCCACCGGCCCCGGCCCCGGCCGCCCTCCGGCGGGAGCACCGCCCCGCCCCGTCCCGTCCCGCCCCGCCGCCGAGGCAGCCGCGCCCGCCCCTCGCTCCGGGCATGGAGCGCCCTGCGCTGCCCGCCCGCGGGAGGGGAGATGCCCGAGGGAGGCGACGGGCGCTGCCGGTGCCGAGGCCAGCAGAGCACACCGGAGCTGGAGCCGCCGTTCCGGTTGCAGACGGAAAGATTTCCAGGAAAACGTAGAAAGTCCTGACTTGATACCAACCCAGTACCTGGGTTGTCACTGGCACGGCTTCCCGAGGCTGATGGGGTCACGCGCCTGGCCAGGAACGCCTCAAACCTGCAGCGCGATTTGTATCCCCCGATTTGAGACTGGGTGTTAGGGAAAGGTGCTTCACGCAGGGGGCGGTCAGACACTGAAACAGGCTGCCCGGGGCAGCGAGCACAGCACCAAGCCCCTCAGAGCTCAAGAAGTGTTTGGACAAGACTCTCACGGTGGGACTCCCGGGGAGTGCTGGGCAGGGCTGGGAGCGGGGCTGCACGGTCCCGATGGGTCCCGCCCGGCTCGGGATATTCAGCGTTGCTGTGATTCAAAGCTGATGGAGGGGTGAAGGCCCCCGTCCCCGTGAGTACAGCCCGATCCCGGGGGGACAGCTCGGGCCCTCGGCTTCCCGCCAGGCTCTCGCTGCTGGCCCTTTAAGGGGCGGGGCGTGGCCGCGCTCCGGGGCGCTGATTGGCTGGGCGCGCCCCCGCCCGCCCCTGCCCGCGGCGCGGGGGCGCGCGCGATGGTGGCCGGCGGCGCCGCGCGGCTGCTGCCGCTGCCGCCGCTCGCGCGCGCCGCCGCGGCCAGGCTGCGGCCGGCGCCGCCGGGGCGGGCGGGCTGCGGGCGCTCCGGGCTGCGCGCCGCCCGCTGCGGCGCCCTGGCCCTGGCCGTGCCCGCGGCCGCGCCCGCCGGGACCGGCTGGAGCGAGAGGCCGGGGCGGCGCGGCCCGGCGTGGGCGGCGGAGCGCGGCGCGGAGCGGCCGCCCCGGGGGCTGCTGCGGCGCCTGGGGCTGCTGCTGCGGCTGGGCGTCCGCGCCTGCGGGCTCCTGCTGCGCTTCGGGCCGCTGCTGCTGCTCTACCCGCTGGGCCGCCTGTGGCCCGGCATGGGCGCCCGCTGGCTGCGGCTGCTGCGCAGGGCGGCCGAGGCCGCCGGCCCCACGTGTGTCAAGCTGGGCCAGTGGGCCAGCACCCGCAGGGACCTCTTCTCGGAGGCCTTCTGCGATGAGTTCTCCAAGCTGCACGTCGAGGTGAGCCCGCACCCGTGGGGCCACACTGACGAGCTCCTGAGGAAGGCCTTCGGTGAGGAGTGGACGCGCATCCTCGAGTTCCCGAGCCGGGAGCCGGTCGGCTCGGGCTGCGTTGCCCAGGTGTATAAAGCCTATGCTGACCTCGCTGCCATCGGAGGCTCCCGGGCCGAGCGGCTGGAGCCACGCTCGGAGCTCAGGTCCGCCTTCCAAGCGTGGCAAGTGCCAGGCTTTAGAGGCCTCCTCGGCTGGCTGAGAAGGAGGAAGAGCAAGGACATGCGGGATGAGAGGAGCAGGGAGGAACTGAGTGCTGCAGACTGCTCCCAGGGAAGTCCCGGGAGTGGGATGTCCCTTATGGAGCAGAGGGCCAAGCCAATCCTGAGCGCAAATCCATCATCAGCCAGACATCTCGTGCCCGTAGCCATTAAAGTAAGTCGTGCCGAAATGGTAGATGTATGAAAATGGTCCCTCAGATTTTAACTCCCATGGAGAGGAGCAGCTGGCCAGGGCCAGGTGGAACAAGAAGGAATGTTGTCTCTCTTGGTGTCCTTTCTTAGCACTTTTGTTCCAGCCAGCCACAATCCCCAGCTCTTGCCCAAAGGAGAGCTCGAGATTTGACGTGGCACGTGGGTACTAGGAATGCCTCCAAGGGTCAAATTTACATTAAAAGAATTAGTATTAAGGTTGGTTGAACCTTCCAGACAGCAAACCTCTTCTCTGCTCACATGAAGAAATCTGGAACATAAAAGTGAGTTCCAGCAAAGTTTACCTAAAGAAACCTTGTGTTTGAGCAGCTTCAAATACTGCTCAATGTATTTGAAAAAGTAAGGGACAGGGCAAGAGTGAAAGTGGTGCAAAATGTCTTTGGGTGAGACTAGTCTCCAGCACAGATACACTGAACATGACAATGATAAAATGTTTCTCTATAACCAAATCGACGACAAAATGTTAGTTCTTCTGAGGACTAGCCAAGGGAGCTGGTTGCCTCCCATCCTAATAAGCTGGGTTCTGTATATTTGAAATTTACCACTTGAGCTCCTTGAAAGGGAGTGTCTGGGGAGTTGATCTTGCCACTGCTCGTTCTTGTGCAGGTCCTGCACCCTGGGCTGATCCACCAAGTCCAGATGGATCTGTTTCTCATGAAGATGGGCAGCCGCATCATTGGACTTCTCCCTGGGTTCAAGTGGCTCAGTTTGACAGAGATTGTGGAGGAGTTTGAGAAGCTTATGATGCAGCAGGTATGTGCCAGGCCATGATCCCCAGCTAAACAAAACTGCCCTTTGTCTTGCTCTGGCTGGCTCTGTGTTCACACCGCTACATTTTAAATGGTTAGATGAAGGCGGGCTTGCTCTTCGCTTCTGTTCTTTAGTCTAATCAAATCACATAACATTACTGCAGGAAAGCTTATACGCTTACAAAGTAGCAAAGCAGTGAAAAAACAGTCTTTTTTAGATCTAAAATGATTTTTTAGACTTTGAAAATAATGTTTAGACTTTGAATGTGTTTTCTAGTGGACAGCCTGAACAGCTAGCTAGCCATAGTCACAGTCCTTTTTGCAGCATTGTGAAAGGTGAACACTGGTGAGACACCTCTTCTTAGGAAAGAATCTCTCCAAGCAAGTACTCAGGCATGTGGGTTTTTTTCTATAATTCTACATATATGTTTGCAGTTTGTACTCACTAGTCATGTTTGCTAGCACTGATATATATATATATATATAGGCATATATATATATAAGCATAAATAATGTTTTCACAGAAGTTAATAACACATTCTTCTTTGTATTATCATCAGACTCAAAGTGTCAGTGAAATTTTACAAACAGATCTGAAAACATACTGATTTGCTAATGTCTTCTAAAGACACAGTCCTGAAACATTGCTACTAGCAAATTTACAAAGATCTCACTGCAGGCTTAATTAGGCTTATATTTCTATAAAATGAGCCATTATCTTCTAATTTTATTTTTGTGTCTAGATTGCAGAGTCTGAAGTCTGCAACAAGCTTTTGAAAACATTAATTATTTTCTACAATTGCAAAACCTCTGCACAGTAAATCCGTGATGGTAACTGTTGACTGTGGTCAGATGTGACTCAAGGTCATTCATACCAGTTTGGCAGAGTTTGGGTGGATGTCCAGAAGTCTGAGGGTTAGGAGAACATCTGATCACATCATTGAAGCTTTTTCCCTTTGAATGAACAGGAATTGTTCCTGGGATATTCCCCACTGCCAGACAAGGGAGGTGAGGCAAGGTTATCCTGCCTCCTTGAGCAGTAGCAGACAGTAGGAGAGATGCCCTTGTGTCAAGACACTGGATCACTGAAGAACCAAGCCTGGACTTGGCATAGTGGATTATTTTGTATACGTTATATTCAATTTCTTCCTATTATGGTTGCCTCTCTGTCAAGTGAGGCTGGGGCTGCAGTTCTTCTATCCTGTCTGCCTGCCTTGCTGTTTGGACACCAAGCTTCCATTAAGGATAGGATTCAGTTTAGGATCTTGTTGTATTTTTGACTATAATGTGGTCCTGGTCTATTTTGAGACACCATGCCTCTAGTTAAGTACCCATATTTCAAAGGCTGGGACCTGGCTGTGCACCATCCATTACCTAGTCTGCTCCTCTTCCATCAGGGAGGCTATGAGGGTGTAAAAAGCACCACTCTTTCTTTGTTTCCATTCTGGCTTTCTGACTAGTTTTGTTGGTATTGAGTATTGCAACTCACACAGGATCCCAAGAATCTGATCCTAATTGAATCTAATTTCCAACCTGCTTTTCTATTTCTCCCTTGAGATTGACTTGCGCTACGAAGCCAGAAATCTGGACCGCTTCCGACAGAATTTCCTAGATGTCGATTTTGTGAAGTTTCCCACTCCCCTTTGGCCCTTGGTAACAGCAGATGTTCTAGTGGAAACATTTGAGGTAAGAATTGCAGGGTGTGGGTGTGATGGTAGCAGTGAGAAAGCGCCAAGGAAACCATGGCAAAGAGGTGTTTTTGACCTCCTCCTTTCTTTTTGAGACGGAGGGGTTGGAGGCAGAAGGATGCTTTTTTCTTTTTTGCTTAAGGAGATCAATGTCCTTCCTTAGTGTCTCCTCCACTGTTTTTGTTTGCAAGCAGTGCATCCCTGAAGACAGGTAGCAGAAAACTCCACACAGAAGTGAACAGTTGGCCTGAAAGCAAGCAGACAGCAGTGGGTGCAGCCACCCTCTGCTTGCCTGTGCTTTGCAACCAGCACCGTGCTTTACCTCTCCTCTGTGCCGGGTCAAAGTGAGCAACTCAGCAATCTGACACTTTCTGCTCCTTGCCTCACTTCCCTTGTGGATGCTGGAGTCACAGACCAAAGCTACTCTCAGGCTTAGTTTTCCTGCATGTGACCTTGGCAAGGGTGTTTCTGTCCCTGGAATCCCGTCTGTCTTTCCAAGGAACAAACCCTCGGTTCTCTCACGTTCTCCATCGCACTAGGTACAAGCTCTTTCTGCCAAATCCTTTCTAGGGTATTATCATCAGCTTCCCCCAACTTGTGGCACTTAGGTGCAGGTGTGTTTGAAGGTGGGGTGCAGGGGGTGTTTGCAGCTCTTGTCTCTGTTTCAGGAGAGTGAGCCCATTTCACGTTACCTGCACGTGGAGATTGGCACGGAGCTGCGGCAGAGACTGGCCAGGATGGGCATGGACATGCTGCTAAAGATGGTAGGCACTTGGCTGGGGCTGCAGGAGAAGGTTGTTTTACTGCAGAAGCTATTCAGTTTGGATAATAAGGCAATGTGGCTAAAGAGAGAACCCATTTGCTTCCTACCAGTATCTGGTCTGGGTAAAGCCTGGGCTGGGCATGCCCCTGACACAGAATCCTGCCACTTCAGAGGGGACATTTGCCTGAACACAGTAGGACTGGCCTGTGCACCTCAGTCAGTCTTTGCTTAGGACACCCACTAATCCATTCAATGAATATTGACCTACTGCCCAAGTACCTTAAAGTGCAACATTATTAGCAAATGCCATGTGCTCTGCAGAGATTGTGGATGTGACTCAGAGGGAAAACAATGAGCTGGCTTCTTCATTTATTAACTCCTCTAAAACTGTCTTTTTGTTAGGGAGAACTAAATCTCAGGTAAAGACAAAAAACATGGCCAGATTCAGCTTCTGACTGTCTAGTTCATCTGTGGCTGAAATAATCCCAAATGGTCTGGAAAGGAGTGTTGAGAGTGTGGTACAAGTGTCTTGTGAGAGGCTGTGAGAACCAGAAGGGAAGAGTTGCAAAAGCTCCTGACAGTACTGAGTGTGTGGGCAGTGCGTGTCAGATGAAATGCTGCTGCTAACTGCAGCATTATGCTAGAGCAATAGTGAACCTCAGTTCTGGCTCCAGGTAGTATGACAGGCTCTGAAATAGCTTTTACCACTCAGAAAAGCAATGCTGGAACCAGAATAGTTGTATGCTAAGATTGGTTTCAAATTTTAGGAGAAGAAAAGAATTAAAGGGCAAAAAACCAACTTTATGTCTATAAGTAAAACAAATACCTCTTTCTTGAGTACTCTGCAGTTCTAGTCCCTTGCTGTCCAGAACCCTCTGTTTCAAGGGCAGCAGTAGAACTAGAAGAGGTGCAGAGGAAAGCAGATAGGATGATTACTCGTGTGGAATGGCTTCCATACCAGAATGGGGAAATAATTTGGACTCTCTACTCTGGAAAGCAGAAAGATGAGTAGTTTATGACAGAGATTATGCAGTCATGAGTGCATGAGAATGAATATGGATCTATTATGTAGAGTTTCTTCATAAGGAGGACATAAAATTAATGGAAGTAATTTTTTTCAGGCAACACCAAAACCATATTTTTTCACAGAGCTCTAATTGGCAGTTGAACAAATTGATAGGAGAAATCCATGAAATACAAAGATAATCTCCTTGGGGCAGGAAGTCCTGCAGTCCCAGGCTACCAGGAGGGTCAGGGAGGGAGGGAGTAATGTCTGGTTCTTATCCTCTTGCCAGTCCTTTCTGGTGCTAACTGCTAGCAGAGTCAGAGAAGAGCTACACAGATTTATTTCCTCTTCTCTTGTTTTCCTTACTTTTCAATAGAGTTGTAATGTGGGTTGGTGTCCTGCACTAGATAAACTTAACCCTTCACTATAACCTTTGCCACTGAATGGCAAACGGCCTATTCCTACTGCATAACTCTTTGCCAAGGCCCACCAGTATGCCCCAGTTTAGGGCTAATTGCCAAAGGGCACTGCCATTCCCTGCAGGGATTCCTGGCTGTCCTACCTGACCTCTAGCAAATACTGGATCGCTTCACACAGCTCTGCTGACCTCCTGAGTACCCGAGCTGGTCTCCAGCAGAAGCCACTTCCTGTGGTGCTGCCAAGGGTGCTGTCCCATCACTAGTAATGACAAAGAACAGACCACAAACAACCATCTGCCATTTGCCTGGGGGCTTTGGCATCACCAGCTTTGCTTGGAATGAGCTGCTCTCACACTTACCTGTCCTCCAGATCTTCGTTGACAACTTTGTCCACGCCGACCTGCACCCCGGGAACATCCTGGTTCAAGGCACGGCACGGCCAGGCAGTGCCCGTCCGGAGCAGGCGGTGGTGCCAGAGCCGAGTGACACCGTGGTGCCAGAGCTGAGTGACACCGTGGTGCCAGAGCTGAGTGACACCGTGGTGCTGGGGGTGCAGCCACCCCTGCAGCAGCTGCGCCTGGTGCTGCTGGACGCAGGGATCGTGGCGGAGCTGCAGAGCGCCGACCTGCAGAACTTCCGCGCTGTGTTCACAGCTGTGGTCCTGGGACAGGTGAGGCCCCTCTCCGGCATGGGGCTGGCAGGGGAAGGGAGGTGGTGCAGAATCTGATGGCCAAAGTGAGAGTTTTCTATTTTCCCTTAAAATGCTAAGAGGGGCAAGGAGCCTTGCTAGCATCTTATCCCCAAACACAGGGACAAGTTATTCAGCTGCAGCAAGGAGGCTGCCAGAGTGCAGCAATTTCAGGGCCCCAGGAAGTAGGAGGTGCTAAGTGGAAAGCGCTGGCTGCCCATTCCTGGTTAGGAGTACTTCTGCTGCAAATTAGGACTGCCTGGGAGCCACTGTTGCAGAATCTGTAGGGTTTTGTTACAGAAGAGGGGGCAATGGGTTAACATCTTGATCTGCCACACGTGCTCCTCTCTGCAACCTTGCTGTTGGAAGGCCCATATGCCTTCCTCCATTTTGCTGTTTTATCAGCATCTATAGAGGAGAGGAAGGAAAACAGGTGTGTGTGTATGGCGGGGTCTGACCTCTGCTGGGCTCCTCTATGTGAGGGGAACTATATTATCCTCTTCCCCCCTTAAACTCACTGTCAGATGGACTAGAGATCCCAGTGCTTCTGTCTCCTGTTCATTCTGAGAGCAAGCATTGTGCTCCTACTTGCCTGTTGCTGTCTCTCAGCTACAGGGTGAAGGGCTCACTAACATAGCTCAAGAGGGACACATTTTGTCCTGGTCTGCTGAAGCATGCCAAAGAATCCATGCTAAACCTTGTATCCAGGCCCATCCTGTGCTGCCAGGGGCACTTCTCAGCTACTAAAAGCAAGAACTGCAAGCATCTGATTGCAAGTCACCAGTGACCAGGTTCTGGTTGTGCTGTTCAACTTGTTTCTCAGGGGGAGAGGGTGGCAGAGCTGATCCTGCACCACGCCCGTGCCAACCAGTGCCAGGACATCGAGCGCTTCAAGGCTGACATGGCAGAGCTTGTCACCAAGGCCCGGGGGAACACCATTGCTTTGGGCAAGGCAAGTGCACCATGTCACAGTCCCACTTACCTGCAATTCAATGCAACTTGGCACTGAAAACTGAAACAAAAAAGTTTTTTGATCAGCTGTTAAATTCTCCTTGTGTATTCCAGCTTCAGGTGGGAAATCTCCTCTCAAGTGTCTTCAAACTATTGATGACCCACAAGGTGAGGTTCTGTCCCTGACTGCCTTTAATAGCTGGAAGTTCATATGGGGAGGGAGAGCTACTGGGAATATCAGGGGCTAACAAGGAGAGGGAGTGACTTCTGAAGCAAACTGCTAGGAGAGGAACTGCAGGAATGCACCCAAATGTTGCAGGCATGCTGTTTCTCAGGTCTTGCACACACTCTGCCAAGCCCAATTTCTGTTTTGGGTTTTTTTTTTTATATTTTTTGCCTCAATACTTCATTTAATAGTTGATATTGTCTACTAAAAGGAGTATTTTTGTAACACCTAGTTTTTCCTACATTTTTTATAGTCCCTTAGACTATAGATACCTCCTTATAACTGATTATTTGGGGGACAAATTTCCACAGCTGCAAACAACTTTGGAAATCAAAAGACCTGTGGTGGCTTGAACTGGGGTTGTCAGCCACAGTCCAACTGGTGGAGTTGCATTATAGTTTCAAATTATAGTTGCATTATAGTTGCAAATGCTCTCCCCAGCCTCCTCCCTTCCCTCCCAGCTCAGGCAGAGCTGGTACCTTGGTTGAAGGGGTTCAGAAGAAAATAATGTCCACTGAGTCCATTCAGTCTGTTGTGGTTCCAGGTGAAGCTTGAGAGCAATTTTGCTTCCATCATCTTTGCCATCATGGTTCTGGAAGGACTGGGACGATCACTGGACCCTGAACTGGACATCCTGGAGGCAGCCAAGCCACTGCTCATCAAAACTACAGCTTCTGCTCTCAGATAAGACTCCTGTGGTTGCTGTCCTCTCCCTGTGGGGGTTACCTGTGCTGTCTGTCAGCAGACACAGAGGAAGCTGAAGGTGAGAAGGCACAGGTACCCCAGGGATGTGGTGTGCAGTGGTTGCTCTCCACTAATGCTGCCTTCAGTCATTTCAGCCAAGCACCAGGCATGGGATGATCAGAAGGTCTATTCCAGAAAGCAGGAAGAATTTGCACAATTGGACATCTCCCACTAATTGGACAGTTCTAAGAGCTGTTGTGCTCTGGTAGATTTTAAAAACATCTTCAAAAACATTGTTAATTGATCAAGTCTGTTTTAAAATATATCAGGTTAAATATTTAATTTACTGACTTACCTGCACTGTGGTATGAGAAATTATGTTCTAGCATTACCTAAGCAAGACACTCAAGCTGAAAAAAGCCAATAAACCTGTTTGTCTTTTGTACTTTTAACTTCTACTTTTATTGTAGAAGTGTCCTAACATCCTGCATGTAGCGGTCTGCTCTTAGTCATTTTGGATGACAAAACCAGACCATTAAATTTTTTTTTAAAACTTCTGTACTCCAGTACATTATGATAGGAGTTTGGATTATAAACAGAATAATAAAATATTTACCTAGGCAGAAAAACCTACTCCCATAATAAAAAACAACTTCTGGGAATATTTGTCTTGGTCTTAATTTTTCTCTTTCTGAAACTTAAGAGGGTTTTTTTCCTGGTCTATGTGATTTTCTCTACTGGTGCTCCCCTGGTTTCACTCTACTAAAAACCTTAACTGATATGGAAATACTTAGGGTTTTTTTCCCAGCAGGTTTCAAACCAGAGTCCAAGCATTTTCCTGACAGATCAAAACCCCACTATGAATGTTTAAAATCAAATAAAGCCAGAAGAACTGGATTACACGTAGCATTTACAGTCAATTGCTTTAATAGCAGTATTAAAATGATTTTATGGCTTCATTTTAATAGTGAGAAATACAGTCCATGAATGATTGGAAATAGTGTGGTACTGAGTATATTCCCAGACCTACCCTGTGTGAAACAGCAGTAGAGCAGGTTCTCTGCAGTGGTCTGTTCTCAGGTGGTTAAGCAATGAAGAGAAAGTGCATAAGCAGACAATCTGCTGTTTTATGGTGATTATAAAGTAATGATTAATAGCATATAAATGAAGTCTGAAAAATAAGTTTCAATTCAGCTTAGTATATTTCATTAAACTACTTTCCTTTAATCACTGCATATTCCATTTCCAAGTGCATAAGGATAAAAGCAGGATTAGAGTTTAACACCTTGTAAGTTTTAGGCTTGTTTCTTTAAGTCTAATTAGAGTTATAAGCAGGCAGAGCATCATCCTAACCAGCACAAGATTTTATGTAAAAGGGAACTCAAACAAGAACAGGAGCAAGCAACCCCTCCAAACATTATCCTAAAGAAAATCTCCATGTGCCACCAGCACTCACATTCCCTCAGCAGGTGTGTGCCAGGTCTGGGGCACAACCATCCATGTTCTTGTTGAGCAAATTCCAGACAACTTTCCCAGACACTCAGCAGAGTGGAAACTGTTCCAAATGAAGGGATTTTGTGTCTAAAATGCTAAACTGTGCCTCACATGTAGCTTCCATAATCTGAAGCAAGTTACATTTTTTTCAGACCTTAAGTCTGACATTTTGTTTGTTAAAGCCTTCACCTTCTATTTTAGTTCATCTTTTCTTTTCCCTTTTTTTTTTCTTTAAGTAAAAATCTCAGGATGGCTCATGCACATATATTATGGACCTTAAAGTTTTAAAATACCCATATTAGCTATGAAGGTCTCAGAGTAGTTTGCAAACATCTGGATGAGAGTCTTAACTTTGTCTTTTTAGGGAAAAACTGAAGGCATAGCCTCTCCATTATCCCTGGAGGAATGCAGTCTGACCCTGCATTGCGGCCAATGCGGACAGGGGCAGGGAATTTTGTACCTCAGGTGATGAGGAAGAGGGAGCACTTCAGGATCTGACAAGCTTAGCCTCCTCCTCTCCTTTGGCACGTCCACTCACCATATAGCAATGCACTAGAAAACCCCTCCTTTCTGATGCAGAAAAGTGCCTCTAGATTGCCCTGCTGCTCCCTCTCAGGGGAAGGGGAAGCCATGACCCCAGGAAGAGAGGCAGGTGAAGGACAGAGCAGTGGAAGTGCACTCTGGCTGCAGTTAAAGGAGATTAGAGACCTCTCCAGGAATCCTGATGCCACCTGTCACCACTCTGCTCTGCACAGCTGACCCGACAGAGCAGGTCTGTGAACTGCTCCAGGCCCTGCTCACCCACCCTGCAGCTTCCTTATGTGAGCAGGGATGCCTGGAGCAGCAGGAGGCTCTGTTCCCTGAGGTACTGCTGGAGGGCACGGAGCTTCTGGCCTTTGTCCATCTTCAGATGAGAACTCTCTCTCCTCTGGAACACTCTCACTTTGGCAGCCTGGTGCTGGATTTGCTGTTTGTCCTGCTCCTGGGATTCTTGTTCCAGCACTTCCTGCCGTGACTGTCTTCTGCTCCTCAGCAACTCCTACATTGAGACATTCAAAACTGTACAGTCAGCCTTCACACCAAATTTCATCCTCACTTTTCATCTCTGTCCAGCTCCGGGGCCCCCAGTATAAGGACATGGATCTTGAAGAGGATCATGAAGATGCTCAGAGGGCTGGAGCACCTCTGCCATGGAGCCAGGCTAAGAGCTGGGGTTGCTCAGTCTGGAGAAGAGAAGGCTCTGGAGAGATCTTAGAGCACCATAACCTTCCAGTGCCTGAAGGGCTACAAGAGATGGAGAGGGACTTTTTACAGGGGCATGGAGTGATGGGGCAGGGGGAATGGCTTTAAACTGATAAAGAGTAGCTTTAGATTAGATATTAGGAATAAATTCTTTCCTGTGGGGGTGGAGAGGCCCTGGCACAGGTTGCCCAGAGAAGCTGTGGATGCCCCATCCCTGGCAGGTTGGACAGGGGGTTCTGAGCAGTCTGGTCTAGTGGAAGGTGTCCCTGCCCATGGCAGGGGGGTCGGGACTAGAGGAACAGAATACAAATCATCCAACAGCACTATGATTCTCACTAGTAGAAGTAAGAAATGGATATAATCTATGGAAATTAATTCCTTGCATGCAGAAAGACTTATTTTGTGGCAGAGATAGGGAATTTTACTTTCCGCCTTTCATCTTTATACACATGTCAAAAAAATATTACCCTTTTTATCTCTAAATGATACAGTTATATTGAATGTAAAACAGGTGACATATACAAATACTCCAGGTACTGACACTGCTGGAAACCTGGCAGAAGAGGAAAATAACTTCTGTAATTGCCCTTACCAGCCTTTCTTTCTCTTGTTCACAGCTCCGTTTGTTGCTTTCTGCCTGGAACTCCTCTCTCTGCAAACGCCATGTCTGTAAGAACTGATGCCTCTGCCTTGCCTTCCTCTCCTCCTCCTCTCGAAAGGCAGATTCCTTCCTGCTCCTCTCAGCCCCAGCAGCCTGGAGCAGTGTCATGTGCTGCAAAGCTCTCTCTTTGCACTCCAGCTGTTTCTCCAGCCCTTGCAATGTTCTCTGACGCAATCGCTGCCTGTTTCCAAAACAAAATTTCTCAAATTTCTCATAAAGAAAGAGCAATAAAAAAGAAAGACAGTGCATAAGACACAAAGCAGATATTTTGGCAATCTGTGTTCAGTTAATATTGCAAGACAACCTCTTTGTTAGGTTATGAAGATTAAATCTGTGTCCAGAACAGAGGTAGCAAAAGGCCCCAAGGGGCTGGTGCCTGATGTCAGCAGTTTTGGTCTGAGAACAGGACTGAAGGGAATCCACCCTTGGAGATAATGCTCTGTACCCACTCCCTCACACCTCAAGCACTGATTTTATCCCCAGCAGCGAACCACTGTGACTCCTCTGCAGAGCCCAGCAAAAAGCACAACATGGGATGTGCAGGAACTGAAGGAGAGCAGCAGGGAGCAGATGTTACCAACCTCCCAACATTTAGCACAAAAAGCAGACAGTTCCCAGCATCACCTCTGGCTGTCCCTGCGTAGCTGGCACCGGGTGCCATCTGCATATTGCTGCTGCTCCCTCTTCAGCCTCTGTTCCTCTTGCCACCTTTTGTGCTCAACCTTGGCTCTGCTGAAGTTCAGCTCTTTCCACTCTTTCTGAGATGCACCACTAAGGATTGATTTCTATGAGAAAAAAAGCAAACTGCACCCTTAGTCCCAACTGTATATTGTTCTAATGCACACATCAAACACACAAAACCAGAACAGCCCAGCTTTAATGTCACTCCTGGGGCCTAGAAGCTACAAAGGCTCACAAATACTGTAGTGTTGATTTCCATCCATGAAAACAATGAGGATGATGCTAAAACCTGTAGAAAACGTTAGGCTTAATCAACAAAGAGGTGTCTGAAAATCCAGTCTTAAGAGCTCTCCATAGGTCAGTAGGCTGTGCTGTTCTGGTGTTGAGCCAATGATTAAACTCCTCAGTTTTTGGGTCAACTTCTGGATTGGATGGAAAATCCAGGTTCTGACCGTAAAACTTTATATATTCCTCACTAGATTTTATTAGCAAGAGAAATACCTGCCCCCATCTGGCCAAACCCAGAACATTCCCGAGTTCTCTGCAGGTTTTGCAGCTCTTCACCTTTTGTTGTCTGGGATTTCTACACATGCTCAAGCAGCCTTTGTGTTTTCTTCAGCAGTAGCTTCATTTCAATGCTGTAGTGCTGCTGATTTGTGTTTTTAAATGCACTGTGCCATGTACAGAGATGAAGGAGCACCTACAAGGCCTCTTTTCACAGCCACAGTGAAATATTTATTTGTTTTTGTACTACTTACAGTGCCCTTTATGAGGGAAGTGCAAGTAAACACCACCAAACCTTTAGATATACAGTTACATTGGATATTACAGTTTACATTGCTAGAGCTGTTTGGGGCTGGAACAGTTCCCCCAGAATATTTTCCTCTGTCAAATGCATCCTCCTATTCCCAAGCGCAGTTTGTATGTTCCTGCTATCAGCTGCTCCTCTGCAAACAGAATGTCTCCTTCTAGTGCTTTCCTGGGGATAACTTGAATACCACAAGCTGGAAAACACTACAGGACTTTCAAATAATGATCCTGCCAGTCTTACACAGCATATGGACTGGTTTATCTTAACACATTGATCTGTATGGCTTCCCAGGGGCTGTAAACAGCTTTGTCCTCCAGTGTATTGCTATTCTTAGCAAAAAAATGTACCTTGTGGGTGTGTTTAATGACGCACACAAGGAGAGATCAAAGAAAGAATCAAAGGTGTTTTGTAGGTGGGAGGTGAACAAATGATGTTTTCCAGCAGGTAAAGTACCAGCCTAAGGATCAGAAGACTTCTAGTTCCACCCCTGCCCTAACATGCATTCTTTGCTGTGAGCCTCAGATGATTGCCTAAACTTTCTCTTTTTTGCTTTCAGTATCTGTAAAAGAGGAATTTTTTTTTTTTTTTGCTATCTAGTAGAGCTGGCTGAGAAGCTTATTTAGAAGAGATTATACCTAACATACAATAACATCCTGTCAAAAGCACTGAGCAAAAATATCACAAGTACCCTGTCCTGCACAACATGGGCTTCCAAGTGGAGCTCTTAAGTCTCTATTCATGCATAACCATTATTCTACACAGGCATTATTCCTGTTGCAGCAAAATCCTTTGTGAAAGATCACAGGAGAGAACATTCTCACATGACATAAACAAATCTCCTCATCCTAAGAACTAAACCTATATACTCACTGTGATGCTTTTGTCTTTTAGAAGGTTTGGGAGATGTGTGGCTCTCCCAGCCAGCAGGCGTGAACTGTGTGGTCTCTGCACATGAAAGGCTGATCTGATGGTCAGGCTGTCTTTCTCCAGTGACTGATTCACTTGGGCAAAGAAGCTCTGGCACTGGAAAGGAGCCAAAGCACTGCTTCCCAGGGAAGGGCTCCTCTGGGAATGCTGGACTGGAGCTTCTGCCACTCTGGACTCAAAAAGGCCTTTCAAATAAATTAGAGCAAGGACATATGAGAATATAGGAAGCTTATAAAAAGAAAGCAAATTAAAAGAAAAGGTCTGCTTATACGAAATATATTCAAGTGAGGATTTTATACCATTTTCCTGTGAAGAAGTGGGACAGTTTTTAGGCTCTACAAGAGGTTCCAGCTTTTCAGAAACAAGCTTGCCATTGCATTTAGGCAAGAGTTTGGCCTGGGAAACTGAATTTTGCCTGGCACTTCTTACAGCTACTCAGGCTAAAGGATTGTTTACATGGTATCTCGCATGAACTGCTCTGAGATGAGTAAAAATGACAAATCTTTTGATAAGGCAATGCCCGAGCTCCACATCCTGCTGTGAGACAGGAGACATTATCATGGGCACAACCTTTCTAACACAGCTTTTGGGAACTGAGAACAGAAGCAGAGTTTGCTCAACCTTTCTGCTAAGGACAGGGCAGGCCTGAATGGCAGCAGTTGCATGGAATGATGCTGGAACACCAGCTAGGAGGAATGTGCACTCCTGTTTGACTTTTCATTCTCCCTCTTCCAGCAGTGTCACAAAGCAATAACAGAGAAAGCTTTAGGCTTTCAGAATCCTCTCTTAGATGTCTGCAATTGTCACAAAGCTGAGAACAGCAACAAATTGATCAAAATCATGATCCAGCCTCTTTTGGCTGTTCAGGGAAGAAAATTCTACTCAGTGACATGATAAAGCAGTAGTTTTCAGCACAGATAAGAGGATTGTTTTGCAGCAAAGCCCTGGTGAAATCTTGTTGTTATACACAGTCACAGTTAATGTTAAATATTAATTTTTAAAGTAAGGAAATTTTTATTTATACTGAGCTTTACGATATAGGTTTAAAACCCCCAAACGCTGCTACTGCAGTAGCTAAGCTGTAAAAGCCAAAAAATCTCAAGTTCCATCTGAAAATTCTTTCACTTTGAGAGAAGATGAATAACTTCTCAAGCCATAGCACCATTAATACCTATATATAAAGATGGCATTATGGTATTTTCTTGTGAAGCACCAAGAATTATGGTGACAGATCTTATACATGATGCCATCCTACACTGATACTATGTGCTAAGTCTTATGTTTGGGTAAAAGAGTTACAGTTCCAATACCATGCTCATGTTCAAAATCAGCTTCAGTTTCAGCATCCTGCTGTCTGCTCTCTGGTTCTTCCTTGTGATCTGTCTCCATTAACCAGCTGTCTGTGTTGACAGCAGCATCAACCACAGCATGAACCATCTCCGTCTGAGGGCCCTAGAAATAACAAGAAATGCAACCAAAATCCAGACCTGATAAGGAAAAGAATAAACTTGTTATTTAATGAGTTTACAGCATAAGATCTGAAGCTGTAACTGAAGTTTAAGAGAGAACTGAAAAAAACAAATTTGGGGGACTTATTTACTAACGAAACAACTCATAGGTAATTTCTGATCGCTTCCTGAGTTTCCCTATGTCTCCTGAATGACCTGAAGTACTTTTGCCTGAAAGGGTCCAAACTGGTACAAAAGAGATCAGGCTAGAGGCGCTCTGGCTTAAAGACAGCCCTGCTTCTGGCATGTGCCAGAATTTGGATTCCAACCCTTGCAGAGCTATGGAGATAAGTGTGGCAGTAGCTGGTGCACATGAACTTCCTCCTTACTGATCCTCACCCAGTGCCCTGCTCACAAGCACCAAATCCGCTGCTGAGGACTAGATAAATATCTTGTGGTCCTTGACTGGAAGAGGGGAAACCTCTAACAGGGTGGAGATATTAAAAGAATCATGCAAGAGACTTCCTTGGTATGGAACAATCCCTACTGTAATCCTTATCCAGTGTCAAGTCTTCTGACACTTTTTCTTTTTTTTGTCTTTACCTCCTTCACACAGAAGCAGAATGCAGAGGGACTGGGCTATGCAGCACTTCTCATACTCTGAATCCGTGGAAGAGGTTCTAGAAGCCTGCTCCACCCAGGGATAATGACAGATTATAGCTCTTATCCCAGTTAAAGGAAGGCACTGCAAAGTCTCCCCATTCTTTAGAAGGAAGGCATAAGAAGCAGGCTTAAACCTCTAGCTTGGTACCAAGGGTAGTAAACTTGCAGTAATAAAGCAGATATTTTGCAAATAGCAGACCGTTTATTAACAGAAGAGCTAGGGTGAAGCACTTTTTACCTTCTCAGTTTCTATAACCTTGCAGTCCTCTTCCAAACAAGACCTAACATCTTCTGGAACGTTGTCTGTCTCCAATCGCTTCTCTTCCTTTTTCTCTTCCTCTCTGGAAACCCTTTCTGAAGATGCAATCCTCAATTCAGACAGTTGCTGTTCTATTTTCTTGTTGAGCTTTCCTTCAGTCAGGCTTGCTCCTGGGATGAAGGCGTTTTCCTGCTGCACTTGGCACTCTGCAGACCGTGTGGATTCCCAGGCTCCAAGGCAGCACTGGGGAAGTGAGGTACACCCCGAGCTGCACTCTGCACAGGGATGAGTGGAATACAGAGCCTCTGGGAAGAAATCCAGGCCCAGATGACTCTGTCTGTAGTGCCCTGAGGCTCTATAACCTGGTGCCACAAGGTATGGGTAATCCAAGCTTGATTCTACCACCATCTGCCTGGCTGCTAAAGGCATCTGCAGCTCCAGGATGATGCGATCGCTTAGGGGCAGGGGAATCCGCAGAGCTTGGGCAGAAGACACCTCCTTAGTCTGCCCATTCCAGAAATTCACAAGCATTCCTCTTTGACTGTGTGCTATGCATATTGGGGGGAGAAAAAAAAAGGGCAAGTAATGTATTAGCAGCATGTCAATCTGTGTGAATTATCTCATAACGAGCAGGAGCTAAAAGTAATGATTTGTGTTTCAGACAATTCTGTAACAACTTCCATGATTTTATTCTTTAGAGGTTTAAATTTGACTTTCTCCTGAATTTCCTGTGAGGAGACAGGAGATATTCAAAAATCACACTTGCCACAGCAGGTTGGATTTTACCCTGAAATATCTGGAAAGCAAGCTAAGAGATAATGAGGTTACCTTCAGGAGGATCAGGAATGTTTTTTGACTTCTGTTGGGAGGATGCTATCCCCAACTCCTAACCTTTTAGGAAGTTTTCACCCATAGAACAAAGCAAAGGCAAATTCTGTGAGCTGCATTAATTCTGACCCTGAAAAAGTGGCTTAGTGACAACAATAAAAACAGAATGAAGAGAACCCAAGCAGAAGGAGGCGAATTCTCTGTGCTGGAGCCTGCTCTCTTCCCTGCAGTAACCAGCACCTATGGCAAGTCCAGTGCTGATAAGAAAACTAAAACAGTACCTAAAGATGCTTCTGTGTTCTCCACAATCCTTAGCACAGTGCCAGGGCCAAAACGTTTGGCTGAAGCCTCCCATGGTGCCAAGACTCTGTCCCCTGGAGCAAGAGGCTGTCGCCGGGCGTCTTCATAGTGCAGAATGTCATAGAGAGGTGTTTCCTGCCGGCCACGCTGGACCTTGCCCTTCGGGACACAACTTTGGTCAAACTCAACTAAAAAGCCTTCCCTGGAGCCCTGCAAGAGTAAAACATTTGGTTTGCAAGGCAATTTGCAAGGTCCAATTAACAGCAAAGCTTAAGTACTAAGAGGGAAGTGGCAAAAATCCAAGGAAGTAGAACGTGATCTGGGAATGCAGCTTTCCTCACTGTAGTGTGTCCATACAACTTCAAATGTGAATGAAAAGCTGGGGCTTAAGGGGCCACAAATTTATTTTCTTCCTTTCACTTTGGCGTTAGTTTTTAGTAAGAACACAATTAGCAGTCTAAGCAGAAGTCTTACCAGGAAAATCTCCCACCAGAAAAAGAGCAGCCAAAAGAAACTGTGTATGATGCAGTTCAGAGCTGCACATACTCCATAATCAGAAGGATAACAAACAGTCCTTCAGCAATCAGAAGGGTAAAAAAGCAGTAAAAAGTCACAATTGGCATAAATTTAAATACTTTAATTGAAACCTTCAGCAGTGAGTGAGGGCAAGATCTACTGCCAGAATCTCAGCCTTCTCTGCAGATCCTGAGTGCACTTACACAAATAATACTGTCAGCTCCTACGCCAGCTGATGCCACTCGTGCCTATAACTATCCCAATCTGTTCTACCCCACACTGAAGCTCGCAGACATCCTCATCTACACTAGCACCAAAATTTATTAAATTAACCTGCAAAATGAACTAGATTTTAAAAGAAAATCTGCAAGGGGGATTTTCTGTCTGGCATCCAAAATCATCTCACAATTCCCAGAAACAAAGATAGAAATGAATGAGGAAAACTCGGAGTTTAGTAAAGAGAAAGTGGACACTGGAGACAAACATTTTGGATTACTGGCTGCTGTTTAGCTAACCAACTCTGCTGCTAAGTTGGGCAAAAGTATACAACAGGGGTAAGGTGTCTGTGAATAAAAACTCATTATAGCTACAAAAACAGATCGGTCTCCAGGCTGTTCTTACTTGCAGGGCTCCTCACAGCAAATAGATAGACATCACCAGGTAACAGATGAAAACAGGGCTTGGGGAGGCAACAGTGGCTAGGAAGCACACTGTAACACTGGAGGGCCTCCTCACAGCAAGGGCTTGGGAAGAACCACACATACTCTTACAGCCAAGTTCCCAATAAATAGTTACCTTCACCTCCTGGACAATGTGGCCCAGGTAGTAATAGCCATCAGTTTCTCTCCTTGCCAACACACGAGCTCCCCTCAGGACATGGGAAGCCTCCAGGGATGCAACAATGAAATTCCTTTTGCTTGAGGGTATCAGGGGCATGCAAAAGGGACCTGGGTTCCAGGCACAAACACAACAGCTGTGGAAAACAAAAATACAAGATGCAATGAAAAGCTGGGCACCAAATACTCTGCAACTTACTAAAAACAAACTAAATCAACATGGAAAAAAAGACCCCACTCTGCAATAACTGTCTCTATTTCCCAGCTTTTTCTTCTCTGCTTTTCCAGTGACCCACCTACACATCATGAGCTTACTGTGTTATTGGACATCTTGGCAGCAGAGAGCTACAGGAATCTTTATTAGCTGTGTGGCAGCACTGGACACGTGAGATGGACGTGGAGCTTACCTGGAAGGGGGAAGGTGGAGATGGAGCAGAAAATGAGCATGATTTTTGAACACTTAAATCCTTAAACAGGAATATTTTCTACAAAGTTGAAATTTACTTTCAGTTTATTACTTCTCTTCATAATTCTTCCACTGTATCTTGTGGTACTATGCTGCTTATCTGTAAATTCATCACAAATGGTTTTGATTTTGAGAAATAAAAGTTTGGAAGGAAGGAATATTTGAAAATAAAAAACAAAAACCAAAGCCTAAGAACTATGTAATAAACTCCCATTTGCACCTGGTTTCTATTCAGCTGCTAGGTGTGTAGCAGGGGTGGGCAGCCAGTGGCCATGTGTGTGCTGCTGCTTACTTACACAGCTTCCACGCTCCCCTGGCAAGCAAATCTGAAAGGTCAATGAAAGGACCTGAAGTCAAGGAAGAGTGAAGGAAGTGGGGGTTCAATCTAGGGAGACAAAATTGCCTCTGCAGGTCAAAGCCAGCAGTGGAGACATCCAGCCTGAGCAAGATGGGAAACATGGGGTGCTTGAGAGCAAGGACACAGGGAGTAGAATGTCAGGCACTGCAAGGAGGCAGAAAGACAAAATACAAGGCAGTTGGAAGGCAGAGCTCACAACAAAACTATGAACTTTTTATTAAAGCATTCAGCTTTTATGGAAAAACATAAATTCAGTATGGAGCACACTGCAAGGTTGCAATACAACATTGCACATGGTAAATAAAAACTGGTTGAAAAGTTTGCTGCTATTCCCTGGAAGCTGCTGAAAATGGCTCAGATGACCAGGGAAATTAAAGTTCCTTAATTACGAGGATATCCACTGCTGCTTCAGCTAATGAAGGTGATTCAGGTGTTTGGGGTGTTAACAAATGGAGAAGATATTGTTGCTTATTTAAAATACTTTCAGGAGGGTTGCAGAAACTCTTCTCTAGTTCTTTGTCGAGTGTTATCCAATAAAGATTCAGGAGAAACTACAAGTGTGGATTAATCTTACATTGGCATCATACCTTGTCAGGAGGAGGAGAGGAGTGTTGGATTCCTTGAAAGGACCCCGCTGAAAGTCTGGGTAATTTCTCCATTATTTTTTGGTTGTTTCTTTCGTGATCACCTCAATATCCCAGAAGGCACATCATATGCATTAGTGGATGTAACTGGCTCTCCACAAGAATCTGGCAGAATTCCTCTGCCCCCTGCTCTGGCATATACCGGTGAACAGATCCATCCACCGGCAGCACAGGCTTTCCATCCTCCTCAAAGTGTCGGGACTGAAAGCAGGAACACTGCTGAGCGAGCAACAAGCAGGCAGGCGCGCCGCTGTTACAGCTGTGCGAGAGGGAAAACGGGAGAGAAGAACACAACTCTCTCAGATGCTCAGGTGGGAATTCTGTACTGGTGTTTCTTTGCCGAGGCGTCGCCCCCACGTTCCCATTCCGGCTGCCGGCCCAGAGAGGGGGAAGAGGCTCCCCAATCCTGTTACCCAGGGCGAGTCCCGCATCCTGTTACCCAGGGCGAGTCCCGCATCCTGTTACCCAGGGCGAGTCCCGCATCCCGGCCCCCAGGGCGAGTCCCGCATCCTGTTACCCAGGGCGAGTCCCGCATCCCGGCCCCCAGGGCGAGTCCCGCATCCCAACGCCGCAGGGCGAGTCCCGCATCCCGGCCCCCAGGGCGAGTCCCGCATCCTGTTACCCAGGGCGAGTCCCGCATCCCAACACCCCAGGGCGAGTCCCGCATCCCAACGCCCCGGGGCGAGTCCCGCATCCCAGCCCAGCCACGGCAGGAGGCGCCGCCGGGACACCGCCCGTGCCCCGCAGCCGGACCGCCGGGGCTGGGCTGCCCAGGCTTGGACAGACGGACGCGCTGCTCCTTCCGCCCCTTCCTTAAACACCAGAGCCGGAGCCGCCTTCTCCCCCGCCCCTCCGAAAGGGAGCGGCTTGGCCGGGGAGCCCGCCCCGCCCCGCGCCCCCCGCGGGAGACGCCAGGTTTTGGGAGAACTCACGGGGAAGCCGCCCTTGGCGCCGCCCCGGCGCTCCCGAGTGCTGTGGGCAGTGCCGGCTGTGCGTGCCGACCCCGCGCCCCGGGCCGCCACCGAGCCCCGGCTGTCCCCGGGCCGCCACCGCCCTGCCCGGGATCCCTCCGTGCCGCGGCTCCCTCCGTTCCCGGGATCCCTCAGTGCCGCGGTTCCCTCAGTTTCCCGGGATCCCTCAGTGCCGCGGCTGTGTCCGTTCCCGGGATCCCTCCGTGCCGCGGCTGTGTCCGTTCCCGGGATCCCTCGGTGCCGCGGCTGTGTCCGTTCCCGGGATCCCCCGGCACCGCGGCTCCCTCAGTTTCCCGGGATCCCCCGGTACCGCGGCTCCCTCAGTTTCCCGGGATCCCTCGGTGCCGCGGCTGTGTCCGTTCCCGGGATCCCCCGGCACCGCGGCTGTGTCCGTTCCCGGGATCCCCCGGCACCGCGGCTCCCTCAGTTTCCCAGGATCCCCCGGTGCCGCGGCTCCCTCCGTTTCCCGGGATCCCCCGGCGCCGCGGCTGTGTCCGTTCCCGGGATCCCTCAGTGCCGCGGCTGTGTCCGTTCCCGGGATCCCTCAGCGCCGCGGCTCCCTCAGTTTCCCGGGATCCCCCGGCGCCGCGGCTCCCTCAGTTTCCCGGGATCCCCCGGTGCCGCGGCTGTCCCCGCCCCGGAAGGCGGCGCGGCGCCAATGGCCGGGGCTGTTGCTGGGCGGTGCGGGTGACATTGGCCGGCCATGGTGGTGGCGGCGCTGGGCCGAGCGGCGGGGCGGCTGCTGCGGGCCGGGGCCGCGGTGCCCGGGCGGCGGCGGTGAGCGGGCGGGCCGGGCGGGGCGGGCCGGGCGGGCCGGGGCCCGGAGTGAGGCGGGGCCGCATGTGTTGCAGCGCGGGCGGCGGGGTGCACATCCCGCCGCGGTACCGGCAGTTCCCGGAGCTGACGCGGGCGCAGGTGATCCGAGGCGAGATGCTCAGCGGCTTCATGTGGTTCTGGATCCTCTGGCACTTCTGGCACAGCTCGGACATGGTGCTGGTGAGGCCGGCGCGGCGGCCGCGGGCGGGGGCGCGGGCCGGGCCCCGGCCGCGCTCTGACGGGCATCTCTCCCAGGGACACTTCCCGTATCCCGACGCTTCGGCTTGGACGGACGAGGAGCTCGGCATCCCTCCGGACGATGAGGAATAGCAGCACACCGGTACGGCTCCCGTCGCCTCTCCTCGCTCGCTGGTCCCGCTGCAGGGTCCGCGGGGAAACCTGCGGCACAGGGGGCAGCGTCCGCCCTGCGCACTCGTTCACACGGCTGTCTCGGCTGCCTAGCTGCACCGTAACAACCCACTTTGTTAGAATTGTAGCTTACCTGGTACCGGCTCTAAATTATTTTCTTCATGCTGTTCTGTAGAGCCAGCATTATCTAACTTCGAAGATATACCCTGTTTCTAGAGATCTGTCTTTATGCCCCATTGAACGTTTTAGGCTTTTGCTTGTTTCCAGTTCTTTAATTACCCAGACTTTTTTAAACTGTTGTGTCACACATTACAGCTCCAAACCAAAAGCTTCAACTACTGCTGAAGGTAGCATTGAGGAGGTCGTCCTTCTGCTCTGCGTGGTGGGAAAATGATGAGCAAAAAGGTTCTCAGCTCTTCTGTTATTTTCAGGTTCCTGGAACTAACTGAGGCCCCTGGAACCAAATCTTTGGCTCCTGGGTCCTTATGTGAATAAAACTGTAAACAAAGTCTAAGGTGAACTGTATTTTTTTTTCTATTTTAAGTAGAATTCTTGGAAAATGACCAGGACAGCTTTAAAGCTGTACTGATTGAGTACATGTGAGCTTCTGTAATGCCTGCTTGATAGAGAATGTGATTGCCCCAAGAAATAAGGCCCATGAGTGCATGGCAGGTAACAGTCTTATCAATAAAGGCTCTGCCAAATAACCAATGAAGAGGTGAGGGGAAATTGCCATAAAAGCAGGAGAATTCACCCAGAAGAGAACCCAGACCAGTTAGTGCCAGGCTTTTCCCAGGATGAAGGAAAATTCCCCTTGGGTATATAAAAGTTCAGAGTAGTAAAGGTAAAAAGCCTTAGGGCTCAGCACAGCAGTCAAAAAGGCAGTGATGCAGCTTAAGGAAGATGAAGAAAGAAGGGTTACACTGCAGGAGTCCCTTGATACTATTTTTTTCCTTCTCTTTCCCCTTCCAGAGTTATATCCTAAAGTAACATTTTCATTCCCCTTAACCACCCGAGTTGTACCCTTCCAGCTTTGTGGAGAGGAGTCATGCATGACACAATGAACAATCTCCTTCAGACTTTTCCATGCAGTCAATCTTTATTATAGCAGTATTCTCATATTCACATCAAGTACATAGAACTTTTTACCTTTCATATAATACAGAGTTCTTTAAATAACTTTACACTGAAATAGTTTTCTTCAATCTGAATTCAGCTATCAAATTTTAATATGTTTTAAGTCTCCATGCTCTCTAACCAAACTGGACAATATTTCCCATTGTACAAATTTACATGAGAAAAACTCCAAAGTACAAATGAAGGGACAAAAAAAGTAAAGGGAGAAGGAACAAACAAGAAAAATAAGTTGTATTGGCAGTTACAGGGGAAACTTGAGAAGGAATGAAGGGGAGTTGCCATGACCTACCTAACAGGAAACCAAAAATAAACATTTTGTTATGAATTAAAAAATAAATACAAGTTTTGAAACCATTACTCCATTGTAGATTTTAAAAAGCAGCTATGGAAATCTACTAACACAATGGGTTGTTTTTTTTTGTTTTTTTTTTTTTTTTTTTAAATAACCAGACTGGACCTTCTACTTTGCAGTCATAAGCCCCTTGCAAACCTCTGGTGGTCAAAAAAAAAAGAAAAAATACAGCTGAAAGGAGTGTGTTAGCACAGAGTTTAAAGTGGTGGGACATACATTTCATTGCACTAAGGAACAAACAAAAGAAATCAAATCTGTATATAAATTTCCCTTTCCTCTCCTTACTATGTACTTTGCCTCTCATAAACAAGCCTCTCTATTATGAGGTAATGCCATTGTCTTGACTATATATAAAAATAATAAAGTTTAAAGGATATAGATCTGGGTATCTATAAACTTTAAACAAGCCAGTCCTCTCTTACTCTCCCAGAGGGTCCAACCAGCGAGTGCTACTCCTTCCGTCACTGCTCCATGCATGGTGCTCTCCTGGGAAGCCCGGGAGACCTGTGCTCCTTTCCTAATCTAGGAAAAGCAGCCTGTGCTCAAGTAAGAAAGAGAGACAGTGCAAGTAATGCACAACAGGTACACACACACCTACACCTGCTCCTGCAAAACAAGCAGAGTCACAGAAGGCAACAGTGGCCAGCCTGCATGTGTGTGTTGGATGCCATCAGGCAGCTGATGGCCGATTCCTTTTGCAGTTGCTCGAGAATAAAGTCACTGTCCAGCCCAGGTGAGCCTGCACTACACCCACAGGCAGTGGGGATGAAGGTTCCACCCAAAGAATGGAGGGCCAGGAGGAGCTCTGCACCTATAGTCAGGATGGTCACAGAGCAGATGGGCTGGCTCATGCATCCCAGGATGGCAGAGTCTGCTCTAGAGGCACAGGGCAGTACTGGAGCCCAAGAAAATTTAAAGAGTGGAAAACAAGTAGGAGGCAGGACTTTCCTCAATCCCAACACTGAGATCAGACTAGCAATGTTAATTTGGTTGCCAACACATGCAAGTTGGCCACTGTCAGGTTTCGGTCAGTTGAGAAGTGTGGAGAAGGGGAGGAAGGGGAGGCAGGTAGGACACAAGGCTCATGAAAGAATGATGTGCCTTTTTTTTTTTTTTGGTTGACTTTTTTGTGATTTTTTTTTATTCCTAAAGGTTCACAGCTTTGAATGAAAAAGCACATTTATTGCACTTACACTTTATTTTAGACAGAGTTAATTTAAATTATGCCTTCACAACCCCCCACCATCCCCAAATAACCCAACACCCAAGTTTGGTCCATTTTTCCCCCTAGATCCAACATCCATGCCCACATGATGGGCTTCATTTCTTCTCCTAATATACCACTGAACTCCCAAACACACAGATGGATTTTCTCTTCAACAAGGGTGAGTATACAAATGCAACACAGAATGACACTTATCAAAACAAAACCTGACCATCTTCCGAACCCAAATAAACAACAAAAAAAGAAAACAACGTTACTTTTGTAGTTTACTTGCTCAAAAGTAAATGTCACACAAGGCTTATTCTAAACTACAGCTGCTGCAAACATGGCAAACTAGACAAAATGACTGGACAGGCCACCCTTGAGGAGGCTGAACACACTGCTGCTGGATGCTATGAAGCAAATACTAGGTAGTTTAGAAGTTCCTAAACAAAAAAACCAAAACAAAATAAAAACAACAACAAAAAAAAACCAACCCCCCCCCCTCAAAACCTAAAAAGCACCTCCTCCCCTCCAAAAAAAAAAAAAAAAAAACAAACAAAAAAAAGAAAATAAAAAGAAAGACAAAATAACCATCACATGTACTTTTAGTGCAGAATTTGGGGTAGGTAGAAAGATTCCAGATAGTTACTGGAAAATAAGTAGAACATTTTTACACTTTGGAACAAACCCAAATTAAAATTGGTCTGATATCTCATATGAACTTTGCATTTAGACATAACCTCGTAAGTTACAATTATGCCAAAAGTCCTGCCCCAAGGAAGAAAAGGAAAAGATCTGAAAAAGCATTAATATCCAAACCTATTATTTTGTCTTTTATGGACAAGTAGGTTAAATATGACACGGATATGTAGGTACTGCCAGAAGTCTACATAACCAGTTGGAAATTTGAACAAGTCAAATTCACACCTACTGGCTGTCCCTCAGCTGACAAGACACCTACCATCTCTCAGAGTTCATGTGCAATAACAGGATGTGATCACTGAACAGCAAGCAACTGCAAGAGGCCCAGGGAAGCAGTGAGGAAACCTGCTGACATTCCAGAAACAAAACTTAGTTCATTTTTTGGGACAAGGAACTAATTGTATGGTCTGGTATATGTGAACCTTGATTATATGAATGCTAGCCACCAGTTTCTCCTCATCTAGCTCTCATTCTCCATCTACCATCTCCTTCCAAGATGCTGTAGGAGTGTAACCTCAGGCCTCTTTGGAGCTTTCTTTAACAAGATCTGTGTCTTTGGAAGGGAAGGAGGCCTTACTTGTGTTTCTAAGTTAAATGAACCTCATGACCTGTTGATAGAGCAGATTTCAAGCAGCGGGTTTACTGTAACTAAATTCGGTATCCTTCAATCCTTATCTTTGAAATGCTAACAGGTATTTTGGGGAATGCTCTCTGCTCTCCTTGCTCCTTTACAGGAGTTGACCAACTCCAAACTGCCTACCTACAGGGATAGCTATATACAAAACTACTACAGCAGATGTAAACCAAAGACACTGCTCTAGTTACAAAGCACCTGTTTTACATTCTGTTGTACTTTTTAAGATTGCAAAGGCACATGATCATTTGGCAAACTACAAAAACTGTTTTGGGGGATCCCTATGTAAACCATTTGAACAGAGGGTCTTGCTAGCTCTCTTTCTAAACAAAAGAGAGAAGTTAGCTTGAATCTGAATTCCCTCTTGGTGTAATCTGTATTCTGTAGCTTTTAAAGCCTTGTCCTTCCACAGGTTCATAGTTACTGACTTAGCAGCTTCTGTGTTAGCATCCTTGAAACTTAAATGCAAACTTTTTCATTTTAACAATCTGGCTCTGCTCTTCTGATAGTTTATTAGGTAAGAATCACAGCATCATAGAATATGCTGAGTTGGAAGGGACCCACAAGAGTCATCAAAGTCCAGCTCCTGGCCCTGCACAGGACACCCCAAGAATCACCCCATGTGCCTGAGAGCATTGTCCAAATGCTTCTTGAACTGTCAGGCTTGGTGCTATGACCACTGCCCTGGGCAGCCTGTTCCAATGTCTGACCACCCCCCGGATGAAAAACCTTTTTCTGATACCCAGCCTAAGCATCCCCTGATGCAACTTCAGGCCATTCCCTTGAGTCCTATCATTGGTCACCAAAGAAAAGAGATCAGTGCCTGCCCTTCCTCTTCTCCTCACGAGGAAGTTGTAGCTACAGTGAGGCTTCCACTCAGTCTCTCCAGGCTGAGGAGCACACCAAGAGACCTCAGTTGCTCCTCATACAGCTTCCCCTCCACCATCCTCATGGCCCTCCTCTGGACACTCTCTAATAGTTTATTACTAATAGTCTAATAGCAATAATCTTTCTTACACTGTGGCACCCAAAACTGTCCCCAGCACTCCAGGTGAGGCTACCCCAGCCCAGATGCCCCCAGGACAGGGATGTCCCTCCTGGCTGCCAGGGCACTGCTGGCTCACGTTCAACTTGCCATCGACCAGGAGCCCCAGGTCCCTTTGTGCTCTTCAGCCTCTCATCCCCCAGTCTATACACACAACCAGGGTTATTCAACCCAGGTGCAGAAGCCAGTACTTGCCCTGGCCAAACTTCATATGGTGGGTATGAAATCAGTATGAAGTAATAAAGCAGTGAAGACAGGCCTTTCAAATGCATGCCAAAACAAACACCAAGTGCAAATGCACAGTAACAATGCTGCAGTAAACAAAGCTTGTTTTATAAACTTCTACATAAAATGCATCACAGAAAACCAGAACACTCAGCACCTTCAGAGTGATGCCCTAAGAGTCCACTCATGCAGCTGCTTTTTAACTTTTTAAACTTGACTGTACCTAGAAGCTTTGCCTGTCCCACTGTGCTAGTGGCGATACATTTTATCAAGAAAGGACACATTGTCTACAGTACTATGAAGAGTTTGTGCTACACACGCTGCACTCACAGTCAAGAAGGGAATGAAATCTAGAGGCTGCAAAAGTGTGAAATGTCTACATGCTTCTTCCCTCAATTTAGCCCCTCCAGATATCAAAGCTTCAGTTCGTACTTGTTTGTGACATGTCTGTGGATCTGGCTTCTCTCAGCCTTCTGTAAAATGATGGATGCATTTACACCACCAGGCAAACACAGAAGAAAAATTATTTATGTGTGATCTTCAGGGTATCTTTCCCCCAGTTTGGGCATTTATGGAAAGACATGGTATTTATCAACAATAAGAATTTCATTCATTTTGTCACAAAGGCCAAGTTCTGCCTCTAATGTGCACATACTAATCCAAGTGATGCTAAGACACCATGATAAAATGACAGTATTTGTTCTCAAACATTCTCCATCATCATTAGCTGCTACAGCATTCAAGTACAAGGAAAGATGATTTTGGGTAGGCATAAAAAGCAGAAGTGGATTCATTTAATGACCTGCATGAGTTCAGAAAGAAAATAGAAATGACTGGGCTAATTGTATCTGGGGCCATGTAGGACTTAACTAGCTAACACAGAAATTACTTTCAAAGTAACCTGGCCTCTATATTCCTGCCATTTGGTTTGAGCTCCACCACAATATTGCAGTTCTGGCAAATATGCCAGAGGAAACAATCACATACTGAGCAGGAAGGTGTAACAGGTCTCTGTCACCTGTATGGAAAAGGCAGGGGGGAGGTCTGTGCCTGGTTGATAAAGACATAAACAGCTGGGATTGGATACTGGTACTTTTGCAAATGATAACAAAATACAAGATACCAGAGAGCTAAAAGCAGCAGTATGACACTCTAGGCGTTTGTCCCAACACATGCACATGAAGAATGTATTCACATTTCCATACTTCGGTATGTGCCTGTGATTGGGACACCACAAAGGAGCTTAAAGAATTTAGGGTAACAGGCATGAATGTATTAGTCATTTCAGTTTACTTCCTTCATCCCACTGCTACAGAGAGCACTCATTTCTCATCTATTCTTGTTTCTCCATTCACTAAATAGCTACAGGGCATCTTTAAGATTGGCTCTGATGGCATGCAAGACATCCGGAAAAACTCCTGAAGGAAAAGATAAAACCAAAATAATCCCAATTATTTACAAACTACATTTCTTTCAAAGTTTTGCATGAGCATTACCTGGGAACTCTTACAGACAAACACACATTACTACACCTATCTGGAGGGAAACAAACAAGAAAACCAGTAGAAATGCATCCTGAAAGGATTTCTGTAAACAGCAGCCAAACAACTTGCACATTCCTCAGGGAAAAAAACAATATAACAAAACCAGAAACAACAAAAAAAACCCCAAAACAAACAAAAACCCACAAACAAACAAACAAAAAAAAACATTACAAAGAAACAAACCCAAATAAAAAAAAAACCCCAGAGATCATGTATTACTTATAAAGTGCTTTGCATGGACAAGGATAGCAATTTTCCTTGTGCTTTTCCTATGGGCTCAAGAAGCATATTGTAGACTAATGGGTAATGAATCTTCACCAAAGTAAGTTCATTTTAAGCACAGACAGAATGAAGTTCCTAACAGAGAATTTTCTGCCAGCATGACTTTGTGGAAGGAAATGAGAACTTTTAACAAGCTCTGTGACACAAATGTGTTTGTTGAACCACCTGTCCATACTTGCTCTGTTAACAGCTTCTTTTGAGAGAACCTTGACCTCAGTATCCCTGGCATGTAAAAACAGGACCACAGCCCACAAAGGGGCAGGAGACAAGCACGGGGTGAAAAGAGAAGCAGGGACTCCTTTTCCCCTGGGAGACTGTATCTGGTAAATGCTCTCACCTGCCTACTACCACCATGGCCCCAGGCTCCCTCCAGCTCTCAGGTACTGGCCTCAGATGATCACCAGGAAGCATTCCAACTGCACCATCTGCTACCACTGCTCTGCATCAGCTTCTCCACACTGGTAAGTGGCTATTGCTACTTTTTTAAATTCCTGCCAACCTCATTAAGGTAAAAATCTTACAGCATCTGAAGACCCACAGCAGACAAGAAAAAAAATTGTGCTTTTTTTTTTCCCTTCGTTTTTAAAATGCGTCCCGTACACAAAATCAATTCTATTCATGTACCAACATGAATCACTTCATTCTTGTAGTGACTATTAAGTCATTCACTATTGCTATCTTGCTAATGTTTGTGGAATTAATATGAATACACAGTATTTCAGTTTTAATTCCCACTTCAGATCAGTCCGGTCCCTATAGCCCCAGTAAATATTTACTGACAAATGTAACAGACTACCAGCAACACCACAAAATTCCAGGGTATTAAAAATGCCTTCTACTTCCCATGTGCTTTTCTCCCTTCAAATGGGAGCAACCTTCTCCAGACAGGAACAGCCCCACTTTCCCTAGGGAGGGAAGGACAGCACCCTCACTCGGTACATCCATGTTTAGCATGGACACCACATGCACACACATTTAACTCCTTCATTTATGTGTGGTGATTTTGTTAAACACTCCTCACTTCCTCCCAGCAAGAACCTTCCTGCTAGAGGGGGGTCAGTTTTCCTGCCTCACCTGGAGTGGTACAGGGCTGATATGAATCAAATTCTGGAAAATTCTGTCTGAGCTTGAGTTTCTTTCCAATGTGGTTTGCCTTGCCTCTGTACAAATAATTTACGGGTAATACCACATACAGAGAGCTCTGCAAGCAGATCACATCACGAGATATTCTACTAGAGGTAAATGATGTGCAGAACTTTATGTATTGTTGTTTTCCCTGACTGGGTAATTTCAAAAAGCTATTAACCATTTGAAAACCAGGACTGGAGGACAGGAAAACAAAGCACTCTAATGGAGATACCGCCACCCTTGTCCTAGTTTGCAAAGTGTACAGAGGGGAAAGACAAGCAGAAGGGAAGAGATGACAGGGAGGAAAGCAATGAGAGGAGGAGTCAGTGTGGATCCAGCAAGTACCGTTTTGTTTTGATCTAACAACTTGTCATTAGGATAAGGTGCTCCACATTTACACACACACTTATCAGAGGACGTTCAGTTAACAGGATAAAAATCCTTTAAAAAAAGCTCTTGAAAGTACCAAAACATAATTTTTTGGAATGTCTAATTCTAGGGGGGATTGTATTTGTATTCAATTCAACCTGAGAACTTTTTTCCTCATTTATGAAAACATTACATATTGGTAAGGTACCTGGCATTAACCTGCACCCTCGTTTAAAATAGAACTTTTAAAGTAGGTACATACACCATTCACAGTCTGTATCAGGATTTCTACAGACTTTAGATGCTGCAATAGCATCTTTGATAAATACATTGTATCATATGATTAAAAAAAAAAAAAAGAGAGAGAGGACAATCTCGCTACATTTTTTTTAAACTTCAGTTTGTTGCTGGACCAACAAAAGAAGGATTTATCTAATCCTTCAATAAGATATTGTATATGCACACACCAAGAAAATACTGGAAAAGGAAAGAGGTTAAGGATGGTGGTGGTTGTTTGTTCTTTTTAAGAAGTGGTAAAGTAAATCTGAAAAGGTGTGGCAGCATCCCCTTTTCCTTCAGATGAACCTCTCTGCCTTCAGAATAACATCTCCAGCTCCCACTGCCCCACACTTTTAATTTTAAAGGAATGAACACCAGTAATATAGACAGATTGAGGTGTTTGACACTCTAATACATGAAAAGGGGATACTGCGTTGTCCATAAATCAGTAAGTACACCAGGGAAAAAAAAAGGATCAGAATGGAAAATGATTCTTTGAAATTAGCACTCATCAGACGTTCAGCCTCTGATGGTTAGCTCTTAGAGGGAGAAAGGCGGCCGGCAGACCATCCAAAGCAAGTCTCCTAAGTGGCAGCAGCAGCAGCTCCGTCCCCTCACGCCCGAGCACCACAGTCACACCAGAGCGCCCTCTCCTCTCTCCCGGGAATGATGTCAACGGCACAGGCAGCCACTGCAGGTCTCCGAATGCACGTGGTGGTTTGTATTGAAGGAGAAACACTGGCAGCAGAGGACTCTGGTTCCCAAAAAGGTACTTTTTCCCATTGTGTTGGACTGGTGGTTCCATTCTGCTCCACTTTTAAGCTTATGGATATCTTTTCTAAATGACTTTAGGTTCTGCGGAGCAGAATGGAGTTTTGATGTTAAGAAACTGTAGGAACACAAGACTTAAATAACAGAGTGGGTGCTGCCATGGTGCTGTGGCTACTTGAACGCTGCAAATTCTCCTGTAGAGGGAGGACAAGAGCTTGGTTTAAGTCATGGTTTAAAAAGGTGATTTCAGTTACGAGACTAGTTGAACATCAGGCTAAATATAAAAGATGTTAAAAAATGCAAACGGTTAAAATTAAAGCACAACAGTGAGAGAATATTGAATACAGACCCAGCATATTTAACCAACAAAGGATTTCTTGAAAGCAAGCCGTACCCATTCTTCCCAAGAAGGTGAAAGTTCAAGCAAAGTCTAATTCATCATGCATTTGAAAATTAAATGTGTCAGTTTAATTTGACTTTAAATTCCTTATTGCACATATGTCCTCCTGAGAAACACCAGTTTCAATAAATGCATCCAACTGCAAACCAGTTCTGTTCTGTTGTAAAACTGATTTAATAACAAAGAATTATATGAGACATCCATTACCCTTTAAAGACTATATACAGTAAAGTGCCTGAATAGAAAAAAAAGTGTTACAGAGTGCTAGGATTTGGTTTAGAGATCAGCACAGCAACCCACTGACAGAAATATAAGAATGGAGAGATTGTCTACTCAACCCCAGACTAGAAATCAGGTCTCACTTGCAGGGAGCATAACAAATAAAGCAACTCCACACTTCCTTCAGAATTACTGAATAAAGAATAATTATATGCAGTGCTTTCACATGTGATGATGTCCTGAAATCCTATATAATTTATTTAGTGTCACTATGCCGTGAGACAGACTCGTAGTCCCACTTCTGAGGGGATGCAACTATGGCACAGAGTAAAATTGCTGCCTGAAGTCTTTCAGGAGTTTCACAGAAGACTGAATAGAAGCTGAGTCTAAGATATTAATCCTCTTAATCCTATACTTGAGCAAAAAAAAAAAAAAAAAAAAAATTCCCTGCCACCCACAAAGAAATTGTATTCTATAGGATTTTTAGTGAGGGGTCATAATCAAAAGGACTCAGGAGAAAGAGAAAAGAAACCTAACTTGTCTATGTTGGGTTTCATAAGCATTTAGGGTTAATTTATGCCACTTTCTTGACAGCCCTTCTCTGAGCTTCCCTAAAACGGAAGGAGTGATAACCAGGCACAAGAGAGCCTTTGTTCTGTTCAACAGAAGGGTTTTGAATACCATTACATGCAAACAACTGCTCCCTATCTGGTGTCCTTCCATCTTTTCAAGAGTGATTGTATTGTTGTCTTTGTTTTTTCTCAAGATTCTTATTCTAAATACTGGAAACAAAACAGAAACATCCCTGCAAACAAAATTTTAGGCTTAGAGTGTTAATTCTGTGGAATGCCTTGCTCTGCAAAGAGTGGAACCAAGAAGAGTAGTCAGCTGTCTGCACTAGGAGGGGGAAGAAAAGGCATTTAAAAGGCCCATGAGGAACAGCTGACCCAGTTCTAAGGGAACTTGAAGAAAGCAGGGAGAGGGCTATATGTCTCATAGGAAATGAGAAGGGAGTACACATGAAGTCCAAAGTAAGAGTGGCACAGGGAGTTGTGACAGGCCTCAAGCTCTGTGTCTTTACAGATTGTGGTGGCAGGTTTAAGTTATAAAAACAATAGAATAAAGGCTTCATGATGGATCTAATTGCCTATTTTACTAGTTCTAGCACCATATCAAATTCCTGCTCTAAATACTGGATAATTTTTTCTTGCTTTTTTCTGCTACATTTCACTAACTTCTAACTCTCTTCATAGTATCTTCTAGAAACACCTCAAGTTTTGTACATGTTTTCTTTTAAGAGGACAAAAAAATGACCAAGTATTGCCTGTGAGGTCAATTTTTAAGTGACATTTATGCTTAGCTACACTTTCAAAACATGTTCTATTTAATTTATTTTTCAGTCTTCCTTTCTAAACTGGTGATTAAAGATAAATTTATAAGAAAGAGATTGCTCCCTCATTTCTCATCTTGTCCTTCTGCCTATTTCTGGTAATAATTCAGATTTTAATGGTCATATAGGAATTTCAGAAAAAAAAAAAAAGAACCTTAAATTGGGAAAGAGCAATGGAAAAACAGGACCAGAAGTAAAGAATTATTTGAGATAGAATGGTAGCTTGAGAAAGGTAATTTTCACTTTCCTGCAATTTAAACAAATCTTAGCAACCATATTTTCTTTGACAAGCTAATGCTAAATCTCCCCTTTCAAAATTCCACTGTTAATCCGATCTCAAATCAATAGGAGACCAAAAATAGGTAACATGGTCATCTAATAAGGGGATTATGTTGGCTGAATATGTGTAAAATGAAGTTGCCAGTAACAGCTTTCCCTAGGTGAGGTATGGACATGGCTATAGCTATCCACACCAAGCTAGGAAACCACATGCTTAGCAACTTGCTACAAGAGAAAACCCCAGATGTTTATATTCATTGTGAGTAAGACATCTGAGGTGCTTTTTATCAAGCAGAACTGTAGATATTTGCTTTGAGTGGTAGCAAAGCAATTTCTTTCCAAAGAATGGAGAGCATCTGAAAATATCCACTTCTTACAAACCCCTTTCAAGTCAGCTACTACAGCCTCTTCATGCTTGTCTCATGCAGAGCAAGTGGAAACTAGTTTAAATGCACACTTTCAAAAAATCTGTACTAAAAAGATGATCAAGATCTTTCATGTTGCCTCCAAACAATGTATTACAAGGGCATGTTCTGAGTGAACCTGCTACCCCCAGTTCCTGGAAGGATTTAAGATGCAGCTACCATTCCGTACTCTCACAAATTTGTAAGCTACCTGAATTAATGGGGTTGGTTAGTAAGGTATACACACATCATCTTAAGTGCACTCCTTATCCAGGGGTAGATGCCATGTTTCTCAGAAGAATCATAAGGAGAATGGTTCCCTTCCAGGCTGTGCCAGCCTTACCTACTGAACTAGAGACTGACTGATTTATTGTAGGGAAACACCAGATTCCAACACCTTGCCTGGTTTATATTCACAGATACAGAAAAAAAAAGAGGCAGTTTTCTGCTGGATCTTGTGCTGATCTTTTGTATGAATACTATCCACTGGGTAAGTAAAAATTTGTAACATGTTGAAGGTACCAAGACAGATTTTGCTTCTGTACTTTATGTAGGGAAGTAAAATAAAAAGGAATCTCACCTAGTATAAATTATTCCTCCAGAAAAACCTAGGATCCTACAGGCATGTTTTCTGAACCAACAGGTATCTGTATCTAAGCAATACAGCTGAGTTACACCTTTGAGGACTCTGACCAAATCCACAGGTGTAGTAAGGCACCTTCATCCCACAGGTACTCCCAAATCTCATTGAAGCAGCAATTAGAACTTAGAGAAGTGAGACCTCTAAATGCCTCTTTGTCAGATAAAGTTAATGATCCACAAAACAGCCTCCTTTTAGGCTTCATAAAATGTTTAGCGAGAAACTAAAATCACATTATGGCCATGGAACCCAAAATGCTCAGTAAGAACGGGTGACACAGGAAGAAGGCACTGACCATACAGCAGGAAATGGGGCCAAATGTGTCTAAGGATGGCAGCATTTCCCCCCCATAATTGTAGCTCTGATAGCACAGATGAACAACCTTAACAACAAGAAGGATAACACTACGCTAAAGAGTAGTGGCTTGAACTGATCTGTCAGATCTGAACAAGAATAAGCCTGGGCAGGGCAATGGTGATGGTTCTGCACTCTCTGCAACTCGCTGTGTGGGTAAGACTTTCTGTGTGGGATGCCCCATTTCTAGATTCTGCAGGAGACCCAGTAGCATCCTCTTGCTCTGTACTGAATACCACACCCCACAGCTCTGGAAACTTTCCTCATCACTGCTAGAACAGATACATAAAATAAAAAATGAGAGGAAAACAATACTTCAGTCTTGTTTTCATTTTAAGATAAGCCTGCCAAAATGAGGTGAAGCTAGCAGGAAGATGGGAAACAGATTTTCTAAAACCATAATAACTTTTGTCCTCTGTAACTATTTCCATAGAGAGAGATTTCAACAGCTAAATTTTCTTGACTAAAAAAAGGAGAAAAGTTAGTTCCCAAACTATTCCAACAGCAGAAGCCAAGAAGACCATTATAATCCATCCAGAAAATGTAAAAATTGCCTATATCTCTTCAAGCTCTCTAAATGTGCTTCCCATTTTAAAAGGCTTAGTTGCCAGACAGCAGTACACCAAAACATTTCAGAATTCCCGATCTATTTCAAAAATGTGTTCCTAGCAACAGGCAAACTTCTCCATGAGTATGTAAATCAGAAGCTACTAGAACACTCCTGGCCCTTGAAGTCCTAATAAGAGCAGAAATAGCTTGTTTACAATGCAGAATAATCTGTGAAAATTAACAGTTTAACAGTTTAAACCACGTAAAACCACATAACTCATCTCAAAACATGCAATAATACTGTTTCTATATCTTATTTTCATATCTGACATTAAAGATTGATATAACCTGAACCACTACTCTGATGCCCTTGCTCCCGAGCAACGCTCTAGAGAAAAATAGTCTCTAACGTGAGCTGGCAGGATCTTGGTAAGGTGTCTAACTTTCTCAGTTAGATATCTAGTCCAACTGATTCACTTCTACCTAGTCAAACTAGCAGCTTTTCCATGGAAGTGAAATAATCGATTTGTCACTGAAGACAAGCATGTTCAGTGTATTCTTAACAATATTAAAATAATCAACACCTTTCATCTTAACAAAGATTGTAGTATAACACTGATTTCCATGAACAAAGCTGCTTTTTCAAATCTTATTTTCCTATTACGGGTGTTAGCAGCACTTTTCCTCTTAAAGCACTTGGTCATGCTTGAGATTTAAAATGTTTTTATAAATTTTGAAATCCCTACTAATTGAAGGATACAGGCACCATTACCAGTAATAGCCTTGTAGCTTGGCAAAAGTGGATTCAGAATTCCTTCTGTGTTGCATTGTAACAGAACATTTGCAGATGGTGATACGATATCAGGACAGAATATTTAGAAAAAATTGTAACATACAAAACCACATTCATCACTCTTCTGTAGGAGAAATGTTCCCTAAACAGTACTAATTTAAAATTCTACTTTCAAGAGTCACATGTTATTCAGGGCTTTCTCTGGATTCTGTGTTGTATCTGCTCACTTCCTTGTCCAAAATAAAGTTTTGACTATGCTCAACCTTGAAGCTAAGTTTATCTTTCCAAGTGTTTCCCACATGAATAGCCTAACTAAATGAAGAATCTAAAGCTTTTTGTTCAAATATAATGACCTCAAATGAAGTAAAAAAACCCAAAACCCCTAAAACAACAGACCACCACAACTTGAGTAGATTCAAATCAAATACACTCCTGAGAAACTAATTCCAATCAAAAATGACACCTGATGACCTTAAGAAGATTTTTGCTCATTTTGAAGTGACTTTTCCCATGTCTCTTACATGACATTGCAGTTCTTCTTGTGCCAGCTGTTCCCAGGGCACTAATCACCAACACAGACTCTGTGCTGGGAACACTCAATGCCCAGTGTTAGGAAGTGAGTCTTTGTTCCCTCAGTAAACCCTACGATTGGAGCTGGTAGGAACTGAGAACAAACACCCTGCACTCACAGGACACACCAGCACACAGACACACAGGCACATGCTTTCACATTTTGGTTCAGTGCACTGGAAACCCACCGTATCCCCCTGCTTGGATGGGTGTTTTTGGAGAAGCACAAGCATATAGACTAAAATCCTCTGTCTGGAAGCCAGCCCGGTTCAATGAGGGCTCAGATGCACTGCGGTGAATTTTTGGCAATGACCGGGCCAGAAGCTCAATGGAGGCAAGAATCTGAAACATAGAAAATACGTGATCAAACCTGTTGTTCCAAAGTTGTGACTCTCTCTTAAAACCAAAGGCACAATATCAATTAACTACAGAAGAATATTTAAACACCCATTTAAAAAAAAAAAGATTTTTAAAATATAGCTTACTGCACTGTTTATATCCTCAGGAAGCTGAAAAGGACAGCTGGGGAATTTCCCCCTTTTTAAAGGCACACTGCTTGCCTCTAAGCACAGTGAAACACTTGCTTTTTATTGGACTCCTTGTCTATGCCCTAGTACCTGTACCTGCCATTGCTGCAAACAAACCCAGCTGTGCCAGCATTTTGCTTAATAACATTTACCAAAAAGTCAGCAGGGGGAGCTCCTTATCTTTTGAAAACGATTTGATTACATTCAAAACAGGAAAAAAAAAATCAGATTTTTGCCCTCCTTCCCCTCAAGCTTTTTGAACCCAAACCTTCCTCAGCAGGCACGATAAAAATCAAGCTCTGTGCCAAAACTATCTGCTTCCCTTCATGAAGCTTGGGGGAGAGCAAGGAGGGCAGTGTAAACATTTCTGAGCACATATACTAATTTGTGTGTCTAACTGTGACTATTACTTTCATTATCTCCCAGCTGAAACTTTCTCCAACATGTAAATACTTTTCCAAATACACAGGTCATTTTAATACCTGCGTTTTGAAATTAAAGTGAGCCATTTCTAATTAAACAGAACTAACCAGGTACTGAACCAGGTCTCTTATGAAACCCTGCCACAGCACTAATCAAAAAAATTTGGAACTGGCCAATGAGTTCACAACTTTGAATTGTAAAGTCTATTGAGAGCTAAAGAAGAGCATATTTCACCTGTGGAAAAAGGGGTCTCTCATCTCTTTTCTTTTTTAAGCATTCTGCCATTAGTCTCTTCATAGCTTTCGGACAGTTGCTCCGTACTTTGCTGAGGTCTGGAGATAGGTATCCTCGTCCCACCATGAAAATTATCTTTATTTAAGGGGAAAAAAGATGAAAGAGGAAGAAGGTGAATTGATAAAATAAACAGTAACAAAAGGTGAACATTTTGCTAGACTATTTTGGTTGCAGCAACAAGCTTTCTGTTCCCAGGAAACATTATCTGGTATTGAAATTGACAAATTTCTTAGAGTAATGCTTGCTAACCTATTCAGCACAGAGAAAAAATTAGATCTTTCCTCCTCCTCAGAGAGATTTCTGTGGAACTTGAACACTAGTAAATGGTTACCATTTATAGCAATAACCATCTAAGGAACAGTTCTTCAGTGTCAAAAACTGACAAAAACAAGAACAAGCAACTCTGTGGCAGGAACAGAATGTCTAAAAATAAATATTCTGTAAAAAGAAATATTCTGTTTTATATTACAAATCAACAACAACTTCACATTGAAAGGTATTTTAAGAAACACATGGACTTTGGATATTAAAACCCTTTACCTTCTGAGAATTGATTCCATCACATACTTTTCCAACACAAGCTTATTCTTGATATCTGACCATCTCCCCCACTCTCAAAAAGAAAAAAAAAATCTCAAAAGAAAGAGAGAAACTCCCTCTTCTCTGTAGAAGAGGAGACAGACAGGCTTGGTATTTTTACAGTAATTCTTTCAACGTGAGAGGCTTACGTTTCCCCTAAGGATAAAACTTTTGCATAAAACCAAGTAAACTGATAGGAAACAGGAAAACAAAGCATAAACATGGCTAATCATCTCTTGTATATATAAAAAAACATCAAACATCATCATGTCAAGCCAAGGTCATTTGCAATGTGGTTTGAGTACTGCAGTAGCACTAAGACTAAAAAACACTTCCAAACTAGCTAATCAAAGATCCATTCATGCTGCAGCAGTAATCACTGCCTTTTCTGAGAACTCAGACAACCCAGCAGGTCTATCACACCTTTTCTCTAATGAAGTGTGACTATTTCATATCTTGACATTGGGAAAAAAAAAAACACAACAGAAAACCCTCACTTCTCAAGCACACTATACATGTTATTTATACTAACACAATCCTAGTCCTTTTCTATCTCTGCTTTAGTCACATCTGTGTTGGCATCAAGGAGGAACAGAAAACTTCCATATGGTTCCTGTAGAAATCGCCATGTGCTGAGCAGGATTTTATAGTAGAGGTTTGTGTCCTGCATCCCTTACTTCTGCTGCAATCAGACTTACATTATCCAGCTGTTGGTATTTTCTAAATAATGACACAAGTTGAAATTATTCAAAATTCATTACTCTTTATGTTTCTAATAGTTTCTTTACAAATAATATAGGGGCTAATCTTTTATTTTAGGCTAGAAAAAAGAGAGTATCACTACAAGAACAATCTAGAAAAATCTGTTGAAGTGAGAAAAACACTCTGAGGCATAATAAGAATGACACTTTGCTCACTAAAAATCTCGATTGTGTTATAGTAGCTGATATAGATGCACCAGAGAGTGAGGAATATTTACAATTTTTCATGTCATAGACAAGGAGTGACAGAACTCAAGACATTAGAATCCATATGTTGGCTTCACTTGCATTTCAAGATTTGTTTCAGCACTTCATTGTAAGCACCCACATCACTGGGTTCATCTTTCAGATCTCAAAAGGTAAAAGCTAAACAAGGCCAAATACTGCTTTTAGAAGGCTGGATCCATCTGGCCAGGAATCCAGGCTTCTTCCAAAAGTCAAAACCAAAATTATAAAAAAGAAAAAAAAACTAAAAAGGAGTCACTCCAAATTTGATGAACTGGGATGAAGTGTTCTGGCAGATAGGGAAGCAGCCTTATAAAATGGCATTCACAGATGAACGTTGCTATGGTTTCAATTCTCAAGTACTGACAGTGAAAAAACAAGGGATGAGGACACAGAAGCAACAAATACATCACTGCTCAGACACAGAATAGATTGCACCAAAGATCTTGATGCACAGATGCTGTTTACAGGTTACACAGAAATAATGAATCAAGTGTGACTTCCCAAATGTGCCTATCCTATGGAGATGTATTACGGAGTGTGGGATCATTAGGACTTGAGGATTATTCCTTCACAATTAAGTAATCTCCTTACAGGATCCTCATACTCTGGGAAGTTATATTGTCCAACAAGCAGGATTTGAGAAGTGCTGACATCCTGCAATTCAGTTAGATGGTGCATGCTCTCTCAAAGTTGAAACTAATATAAAACACTCAGTGAGGTGACTGCTCTTCTGTTTTGTCAGTCCTGTAGATGCACTATTTATTATTCAAGTGGAGGGGTGAGGGGAATGAGAAGAATAACTGAACACACATATGGGGGATCATTTTGCCTCTGCAGAACTATCCTAAACTAGATTACTATTAAGTAATCTGCTCTCTCCCTAATAAGTATCCTGGCAACCAGTCCAGAAGCTGAAAATCCATACTTAAAATAAAAAGAACACAAAAAATATCTCAAGAGAATTAAGTAAATTGTTGCTATGTGGCTGAGGCAGATCTAGAAAATGCAGAAATGTCCTCTCACAGCATGAGAATCAGTAACATCAAATACACAGAACATCAAAGTTCACCATGCAAAGCTCTATCAATCTCTGTTTCAGACCACACTTGACTGAATTCAGAGCCTTCCCTTACCTGGTCCCTGTTGTTGATGTTGGAGTATGGCAACTGTCCAGTCATCAATTCATAGAGAACAATCCCAAATGCATACACATCCGACTGAAAACTATATGGGTTTTTATCTTGCATCCTAATAACTTCTGGTGCCTGTATCAGAAAAGGCAAGAATTAGTTTTCTCTCCCTTGTGCTGCACCTCACCTACCTACCAGGAACAAAAGATGGACTTGCCCAGGGTACAGGTGCAAAAGGCCCACTCTTGCCTTCAGGTGTTACTGGGTCCTAACATAGAGTGGATCCTGACACGAATATCAAAATTCATTGCTTCAATTAAGCTTGGTGATCCTTTTTACTCCTCTATGACAGAGCAAAATGACCTAGACCAGGCTGAGAACATAGTTGGAAACTAGAATTCTAAGGATAGTGAAAATAATGCCAGCTAACAGAACTTTAAGTTTTTCCAGGGAGGAAAAGAGGAAGTGGAGCTGCACAGGAGATTGTAGTATGAAGCAACTCTTCATGAATCCTTAATACTTAAGAGCATCATACTTTTTGCTGAGCTAGTTCCTCTACTCTTTTGCAGGATCTTTTGCAAGGCTTTTCTCACCACCTCCTCAACCCTAGATTAATGTTACTCATTTTCCTTAGCCACTATTTTCATTTCAGTATAAACCTCAAAATAAAAGATGGAGACACTAAAGAAGTTCTGCTGACTACTGTTTGTCTTTTCCAGCTTTATCCAGCTTTTTATATGTCAGTGTGCCAGAGGGATAGGAGCAGGAAATTTGGCCAGAGGTAAATAAATTTGTTGAAACAAGCTCACAACTTTCCCCTTGCTTACCATCCATAGAATGGAACCAGACAACTGTTCAAACTGTTGGGATCCACTCCATCGTGATTTCACTGTAGCTAGACCAAAATCACCTATTTTTACTGTGAGGTCTTCATGAAGAAAAATATCTAAGGGGGGAATGTTAAGGAAAAACAGACAAGCAGTGCTGGCCCTGTCCTAAAAGAACAATGAACAGCTACAAATTTGCAACATGAACTTGGCAGTTTTAACCATTCAGCATCACTGAAGAAAGTTTCCACATCACGCAGGTTTTAAGCAGCCAGCATGGTGGATTACGGTATGTAAGGGTTATGTAAGCAATGACGGGGCCAGTGCTGAACAGACCATGGCCAGGTGGCTTTCATGAAGTGCCAAGTATGAGAAAAGCTGAAAATGTTCTATGAGCCAACTCATATAATCTTTCATTACATGAAGAAATCAAAGGATGCAAAAAAATCTTTCTGATACCAACTAAAACTCCTTACATTATTGCAATCAAATCAAAAGATACAGTAAGCATCTCCTATTTTTGTTATTAGTGAAAAATAATTCACTTTTTTCACTTTTAATTCACCTTCTTCGTGAAACTTCTATTTGGCAAATATTCACACATGAACAGCTTTTCACACCAGTAAGTAAATTTCTGGCAGGAAAAAAGCTCAAAACAAAAACCAGGAATGCTTTCACTTTCCAAAATTACATCTCCGGGAAAGGATACTATTACTCTTGAGGTCTCTGTGGATGATTGACTTGGCATGCAAATAACTGAAAAGGAATATCATAGATTAGGTGGGTTAGATAATACTTCACCAATCAATGATTCAAAATTCACTGTACTACTGAAACATAAATTCTGTTGACATTCAAACTGCACATTCACGCAGGCAGAGAAACCCATGACAGTTTCTGCAACATTCACAGGAAAAAATAAAATTAAGCTTTGACTTCCAGCTCAAATCTCATGCTACTGATGAATAACAATTATGCTCCAACTTCTGCTTTTCAATTCTAACCCAATATTCACAGTAACAAGAATTTCACGGATTTCTGTCATGCAATTCCATGCTGAAATTTCTGCTTCCCAGCCTTAATGGGGACTGTCAAGACTTTGTGAGCTAGTCACAGCTTTAGATAAGGTTTTTCTGAATTGCAGGAGCTAAATGTGCTGCCCAGTCTCAGTGCGTACTCAGGTACACTGACTGCTTTTTAGTAGAGGAGTGGAAAAAAGATTCTCTGATTGCAGCCTGGATAAACAGATGGCAGGGAACACAGAGGAAAGCACTTGCCCCACACCAGATACAGCCTGAATTAGTCTCCCATGGCTCTTTGTTTAGTCAAAACTGCTGGAAAAGCCCCAATTTGTGTCTCTGCTTTGAATCGTGTTCACAGAACAGTTTCTGCATCTCCCCTACCTACAGATGGAGCCTGGGGAGATGCACAGGCTAACAGAAGGCTAAGGCTGGAAACACCTCCATCCTCTTGACTGAAAATGTGATGGAGTACTGAGTAGAAAAATGGCACAATGAACTGCAATCATCATAGGGTTTTTTCAGCTGAAGTGCGATTTCTCTGGTCTTACAGTAGTGTTCTGATTTTGACACACAATATTTGGCTAGTTTGGTAAATTCTAACTCAATGGCCCTCTATGGGAGTAAGGATTATTTACAATCCTTAGAACAAAATAGGGATGTTCTCTTCAGATGTTGAAACCTGTTATTCAGAGAGCTCTGATACTTCCACCAAATGCTTTGATGATTGAGACAGGACCATGGGCTCAGCAAAGTGAGCAGAGAGCTGGCCTTATTTGCCAATGCCAACCAGAGTGTGAAGGGGATAAGTAAACTTGCCCCAGTGCTCATTTGCAGATAAGTAATTCAATACTTACTCCATGCCTTGTGCAGTCTGTCGTGCAATATCAATTAGCTTGATCATTTCAAATTTAGTCTCAATGATGTGTAGATGATGATACAAACTGGACCCTTCACACCATTGTGTAACAATAGCCAACTGGGGTTTTGTTGAATAACCCATGAAAAGCAGGATATTCACATGTCGTGTTTTCCTGTTTACAAATAAATAAGAATCAAGAGGAAATCAGACCAGAAAATCAGGAAAACCCAGGCAGATCTATCACAGTCTATGTATATATTTCCAAACAGAAAGTGTTGGGTTAATCTCAGCCTCTTGCTAGATTAATTTAATTAATTATTCCTGAAGTTAGCCTTTCTTGTTGTACTTACATGGAATAAGTACTCTGGGGTAACTGAAAAATGCCAGAGCTCTTTTATGTTTTCTTATATTAAAAAATTGCCATGGGATCCCAGTGTGTGATCCCTTTGTCCTTGCAGCAGTGTGGACTAGGACAGTTCTATGCTATGTGACTGGGCCTTTTTCAGGTTCAAGAATTTGTCAAGTGATGCTGAGAGTAACTGCTGAAGAAGTAAGCAGTTGGTTGCAAATTCTACCACAAAGCTAAGTAAAGATGAATCATAATGGAGAAAGTACAACTGTAGGAAAATCTGCCTTGTCTGTGTCAAAGGGTAGAACAAGTGACTATGTATGCTGAGAAACAAACAGGCTTGGCTCCATCCAATGGACTACCAGCAGAAAGCTGGAGTAAGATGTTTGATTTCATTCAGTTCTCTCACCAGTCTGTAAAGACAGAGAAGAGATACCCAAAGCAGCACACCCAAGAAAGTCTCTGCTTCCACAGCTATGAACTTAAAGAGTTTTTGGAAGCAATATTTTCCTAGGGTAAAAGGCTGACCATTCCCTTTTACCATGTAGATTATTTGGGATGTTTCTGCAGCATAGGTGCCCAGCTCAAGCCATCAGGTTTCCAGGGACAAAAACCTTCTTGCTATTTTAGTTTTTTAAAACACAATTAACATGGCTCCAGACTGTACTTTGATGTAATGTTTCTTCACAATATATATTCTATTATATTATGCTGATGGATCTTCTTTTAAGAGCTGAACCCAAACCAAATACCTCCTTGGAGATTGTGGAAACAGTAGACATGAGAAAAGGAAATAATGAAGTGACTTCATAACAACTATACAAAAAAAAAAACCTCAGAGAAATTAATGTTACTGAACAAAAGCTATTAAACTACAGATAATATGGGCAGGACTGTAGCTGAAAAACCAACCACCAACCATGTTCTCCTTCAATTTCAAAATGTGAATGAGAGGAAAGAAAGGCCTGCAGTTCATACTTAGGCTTGACTGTGCCCTGGGGGTAATACATTAGCAAAAACTAGTTCTGAGTGTTTGGACATATATGTATTGACAACATAGGTATGCAGACAAACACAGTGGGTACAACGAAATATTTTTAAAAGGCTATTTTTTCTGCCTGAAGTATCATCATGTAGAAGTGAGACCAATATGTTCCAATGGAGATCTAAAAATTCAGTTTAATTAATGAAGTACAAATCTACACACATTATTTCATGCCATTAAAAATATTCTTACCTGAGCACTCCTACTTCATTTTTGAAAGCCTGTAACTGTTGAGGTGTGGGTGCTGTAACATTCAACATTTTCACTGCCACATCACCTGTAAAACAGCAAGTTTTAGTTAGTGCCATTGATACTTATTCCTCTCTTGAGAAAATGCTATAGAGAGCATCAGAAATTTTGGGATACACTGTTTTTTTATCTTACATGAAATAAATCACTACAATTTTAAAGTAAGCCAATGTTCAGTAAAATGTAGAAATTCTGTTCTTACTTTACTCTGAGAAATCAAAGCCAGGCCAAGACTATTGAAAATACACATCTGAAATGCTCATTCATCAAGATGCATACTTCTGCCTTTCTAATGTTTCATCTTTATTCTAATAATTTCTCAGTTCAGAAGAACATGCAAGAGTTGAGTTTCTAAGCAATATGAAGTTCTTACACTAGTTATTTAGCACACTACTTATTAATTTAAAAATCATATTTACTGCACTTCATTGCGCTCTCCACATTATGTCACATCTCTATTGTTCTGAGGAGCCCAGAACTGGGCCCAGCATTCCAGATTTTGCATCACCAGTGCTGAGGGGAAGGATTGCCTCCCTTAACCTGCTGGCAATGCCTAGTGCAGCCCTGGAGCCCATCCTCCCTCTCTGTGGCACAGACACACTGCTGGCTCAGCCTGGTGCCCACCAGAATCCCAGGCTTGTTTCTGGGAAGCTGCTGTCCAGCTGGGTGTGCCCTGGCAGGCACTCAGACCTCCTCAAGAACAGCTGTTTGCCATCATGGCCACATACCATGCCACTTTCCTTTGTAGACTGTTCCAAATGATCCAGAGCCTATCCTTTGTCCAACTGTGATCTGTCCATCTGGTATCTCCCAATCATCGCTTGAATCCCGTCGACCAAGAGTTTTCTTTATATATGTGCAAAAACAATAAAAAGGAAGAAAACAAGTGCGTTAGTGTGTCTGAAAACAGCTCCTTTATAAAAAATTTCTCATCAGCATTTCCCATCATTAATGTCCTAAAAAGATTATAATTTTCAGATGTCTTTTGACAGGCCAACATTGTGTAGGGCTAAAGTTAGCCCTACACAAAACCTTAGGACACAGGTATGCCAAATTATTATCTGGCATGAAACATTTGCAACAGCTTTCTGGCAGTGTTAAAACCAGAAAATATTAATAAATGCTAACCAAAAAGCAAGTAGTATTTGATTTTAAATTGTTAATTGTAATACTAAACAAAGGTTTGGGGTTTTTTAAGTGTATGGTTTTATGTTTTCATGTATCATTACATGAAAATTTGTTATATAGATTTGTTACTTTCAAAGTTTATGAATCATGGTGGGAGAAGTTAAGCTGTTATATGAAGGGAAAGTGGCATTACAATAGGAGGCACACCAGTAAAAGTGAGTTTAGTCAATTATTTAAATTCTTTATATATCAGTCCCACAATTATTTATGGGTTTAAAGTGGGTTATCCCACTCTATTATTTATTGGTTTCCTTGATCACTGTCATATTAATCTTCAAAATAATTAATAAAACTTGGATGAAAGAGGAATATGGTTGTCTATTATTTCTACAAAAGAAAACAGTTGATCTTTCCCTTACCATTCGATTTCTGTCTTCTGAGGATGAGGATGATTTCCTTTCCCGTTGGGGTCCTGGTGATTTCTGTAATGCTTTCACATTGGTTAGTGACCCGGGCAAAGAAGCAGGAGGTGTTGCAGACAAGCCTGAAGCTGAGCCTAAATTTCAGAAATAGGATAGTTTTATCTTTAAGAATCCACATTACAAGTATGCATTGATATTAGCTGCAAGAATTGTGTTTAAGATGCAGTATCGCTAAACATCAATGTGAATGTTAAGAGAGAACAAACATATACAGGAATATTGTCCTAATATTAGATTAGTGCTCATGTCTCAGATTTCAGGAAGAGACAAATCTATAGAGAACATCCCTGTATAGATAGTTTCCAGTCTCTTGTTCATTAATTAACAAAGGACAATGTCTTTTTAACTAACAAAAAATACTTTAAAATGCATTTTTAAAATTCCATCAATTTCTTCAAGAAGAACAATAGTATTTTATTTCACAGCATCTACCTGTTATATTTCTTGTAGCTAAGCTTTTAGGAATCAAACAAATAGCTGAACTATTGTACTTTGGAATCAAAATATACTAAATGCATATAATTGAAATGCTTTCTGTTGAGTCTCCAAGTGCCACCTGAAAATAATTTGGCTGTTTTAAAGCTGTTAGCAGAGAACTAGTATTTTAAAACTAATATTAGAGTTCAGAAAGGATTAAAAAAGAATAAATACTTAAGTTAGCTATTTGAAGCATATTCTAGGAAACACAAAAAGAACACTATGACTGTAGCCTGTAGGTTATCTAAACAAATCTATGCAGGAAAATGTTACTAAGAGAGCTGTTTCAGAGCCCCAGTGGCCCTTTTCAAATAGAGCACTTCACCTAGACACCGCTTTTTAAAATACATCACAATTATTCCTAACAAGGTTATGCTGACCCTTCCAATGCAAAGGACATAAAATAGGGTCAACTGTTAATTAAATTCATGCTGCTTTGCTAAACAATGTTATGTCATTGAACAAGACCTCTAACATTCTACTGCATTCTCTCACATCAGTGCTCTGGGAAGTGGTGGAAGACAATACTCCTCATGTTCTCTTCGAAACTCCTCTCTTAAGCAAAAAGTATCTCCTAATGGCAACTAGAGTTCAAAAATGGACTTAGTGACTTTAAACTGCTGCTTAAGTTCAGTCATTCAGTGCATGCTAATTTATCAGACTATATGTATACATCACTGGACTCACTATGCTAAAATCTATACACTTAGAAGTGGACACACAAAACTACATACCAACAAATACAAAATGGGACACAGCATCTGTAAACTGTCCCACATAACAAAGCAACAATAATGATGTATATTGGGCATCCTAACTACATTTATAAGCAGCTGGAAGCCAGTGACTTGAAGGATGGGCTTGTGTTCATGTTACAGCCACCACGTAAGATTTATTTATTATATGATTCATCTGAAATCAAACATACATGGAATTAAATGTATGATGTTCCAAGAACATGAGCAATTTTCCAAAGGTTTACTGGGCTACAGATTTCCTCTGCAATGGCAAAGATCTAGGATGCATTTTCTTTGAGGTAACTAAAATCTACTATTTAAATTTTAATACTGCAATATGGGAACACTAGCACAATATTCACCCTTCACCAAAAATGCACATGGCATTTCACTGTAGTTTCATGCTCTAGCACATGGCAGAATACTGTAGTTAATCTGTTCATAATAATACCAGATGGCCTGTTTTCAAGTTATTAGAGTAAAATACTTCAGATAACGCTGGATTTAAGTCAATAGCTTGGCCTCTGAAGCAGTAAGTAACATATTTCATTTTGCAGCCAGTTTGCTTGTTGGGAACACCTGTCTTCTTACAAAGACTTCTGGAAGATCTTGACAAGTTCAAAAGGTGAACTGCTCTTGATATATTCTGAAACAAGAGTCTTTGAAACAGCCAAGATGGTAGCATTTGAAAACCACACTACATGCACTGAACTAACCATTTCTACACATATTATGTAGGGATACAAATATGAATATTTCATGCTATTACTCAATAGTTGGTTTCTCCAGCATACGAAATCCCACAGAGTTTTTTTGGGATTTTGTGCAATACAACAGATCCATTGACAGCTCAAGGCCTGAATTACCCCCATGGCCAATGACATGCAAATCTAAGTGTCTTATTTTATAAAGTATGGGACAGAAATACTGTTTCAGTCAAATTTACTAACTAAATAAAAACTACTAAAACCATCTAGAGCCCCGATGTGGTGTCACTAGCACACTTGTCAAAATTAAGTATTTGTTGAAAGCTGACATGACACATCACTTGACAAGGCTGAGACCTAAGAAGATATCAATGGAAATGTTTGTAATTCACGTTTGATTTCCTACATCTTTTCAAAACAATATTAAATATAGAAGACCATTATAGCACTGAACTGACTTAAACTGAACAGTCAAGGAAATTCTAAGTTAAGGACATAATTTTATATTTAAAATCACTGCAATGCAATCCAATGTCCTTTGTTTAGAAAGTTTGTGTTAAGGTCCATGTTAAGGAAAAACCTCAACTATGAAATTCCTTGCTTTTAAAGATTTAAGTCAGACTTCATTTATAATAATTTTCAAGCAGGTAAAGGTGAAAGTGAGTATGTGTGAAAAGCACATTCAAAGCATTCCAGCCAGGCCAAGCAAAAAACAGAGGTGTTTTGATAAACTCACACACTTACATACACACGGTGTGAGGGTGAGGCACAAACAGCATCTGTGGTTTTACTTATTTTGTTTGGGTGAAAACAAGAAAGAAGAGCCCAACTACCTCTGAACACTGGGCCAGGCTCAAAATCAAACACTATTTCACTGGGGACAGAATGAAGGAGGGGACTGGGAGTCCGGGATTGGTATTTCCGAAGACAGCGCATCAGCTGGTTCAAAGGGGCTGTTAGAGAGAAAGAGACGGGCAGGCAGAGACAGAAAGACAGACACATAGAAGAAATGAAAGAAGTCATGGGAAATAACTAGGATGCTTTGACTCCTAATCATAGATTTCTTCTGTACTTTGAAGGAAAAAAAGTAAATTTCCAAGAACACCATTTCAGGACTGGAAATAGCCAATTGTTTTCAGATGCCAAGCAGACAGTTTATGATCAAAAGTTAAAACCAACATGATCGCACAACATTTAAATGTTGGACAAAATGGGCAAAACTCTGGAGAGCCACACCTATCAACACATACAAAAAATAGCTTAAATGGCAATTTGCAATTAGTAGCTTGCAGGGTTAAAGGATATTTCTTTATTTAAAGTGCCTATTTCTGGCATTATTAAAGACAGCTCCATGAAACATAACACATCCTACCAAATACCAGATTTGCATGGGAGAAACAAAGGGAGTGAAAGTCCAGAGTACAAAACCTTTGAGCCTAAGAAAAGGTGCACTATGGTAATTCAGACCCACACTTATGGCTGAAGCAAGTTATAATCAGTAGGAGATAACTGTGTTACTGATTTGGAGTTGGAAAAACTGTCATATGCCTGCCCTACTTAGTATTCTTCTATTTTCAATATTTCTGCTTTATTCTTATATTCATGGGAATAAATACAGCACATAAGAAGCCCTCTTCAGGACCTTGACAACCAATGGGAGAAGCGACTTAAGAGGCCCGTGCACAACACGTGAAGAAAAATAAACCTTCTGGCACTAGTTCTGACTTAATTGTGAATTAGGGCAGTGAGTTACTGAAGGAAACATAAAAAGACCTGGCTTTAGTGTAAGATCCTAATAATTGCTTCCAAGAGTAGCACAGGCATGCAGTACAGCAAAGCAGCAACTTCAGCAGGGGTAGAGGGGGAGAAGAACCGGAGTATTTCAAGCTGCTTTAGGATGCAGCAGTTCCTATGGAAGGCACATCTATCACGATGGTTTTCATTGAAAACCCCTGTTGTTTCCACGTGTCAAAAGGTAACAACAGGCATGAAAATCTTTGGCAAGTTGTAGTGTACCTGTGTGCAGCCATGTGAGTGAGTAAGTGTGTGTGTATGGGTGAGAGAAGTAAAAAAGTAATTTTAAAACTAAAAAAACTAGATACAACTTCAAAACTTTTTCTCCTTCTGTCTCCCCCACTCCCAGAATGACCAGCAAATGACTCAAATCTTTGTGAAACAAATACTAAGTTCATGGACAAGCAAATGTAAATTCACTTTTTTGTTCTAGTCATATCTTGAATTGTGGCTGTGTTTTGTAGAACGAAGTAGGGTAATTGGAAGGGACAAAATAGTTATGTAATTAAAAGTAACACAGTAGTTAGTTTAAATGCTACTTACCTCCCTCTCCTCGTAAACTCTGGTCTCTAATCAAGTCCTATAAAAAGTTAAAAAGCTGTATTTAATTTAGGTATTAACACTTACATTCTAGCATCAAATGAGACTGATAGGTTTGTGAATTCATAGTGTCATATGTTGCCCATGAAATAAAAGTGGTTTCCTACCCTGACTTACTAATAGCAATGACTCAAAGAACTACTACTCAAAATTAAGTTGCTTTAAAACAGCATCTCTCTGCAGTAAAGTGAAATGTACACCACCCAAAAGAGATGCTGACAAGAAAATATTGACTTAAAAACATATCTGATCAAAGCATAGAAAGAAATATTGAGTAAAATGTTCCTGTTACAGTAGCAGAAATGGTTTGAGTTGTCATATCAGAACCTTGGACACCAATTTTCTGTACTGAAGTACATCAGTTCAATGAATCCTGCTTTGATTTTTCTTGTAACAACACACCTGATTTGCATAGCCAGGCACACTGTTCTTCTCAGAAATGACTAACTTCACTTTCTTCACTTGCAATCCTCTGTGAGCTGAAACTATCTTTTGCAACATGCCCAGACTAAAAGCAAACTACACTAAGGATTCTATAAACAGAAGGAGAAAATTCTAGTAGATTGCTTCTGTATGTCCATTTTTATAAAAAAGCCTTTTTTGGATTACACTATTATGTTTATTCCCTTCTTGTTCCATAATTATATTTGTTCCCTTAACCACCTGTGCTTTGCCAAAAGCCCTGGCTATGCCTCAGCTGCACCACTGCCATATACCACATGCAAATGCCTACATAGCCACACTAAAATTAACATTTCGCCTTTCCCTCAGCTCACATGCAAAACTGATTTTGTGCCTCAGTGTCCAGGCAGATTTCAAGACTTCTCACCCAACAAATGACTGATTTCTAGAGAACAGGTTTAAGGATAAAATACAAACTGCGCATGTTAGCAAAGCTAGCAAAAGGTAACATCTTGAAAGGTCCTGTCTTTATGCTAATACCAACCATTATTATTAGTTACATTTCACCATCAAGAGATTTCAAAACTGTGGAAAAAACCTTAATGCAGCAGTTTCTGAACACTCCAAAGGAATTCTCAGAACAACATAAACTGGGCTCTTAAAACTCTTAGGGAACTATCAGAATATGTGAACTCAGTTTAGTTTAATTATTTAGTTTCCCTTCAATGCCAAAATTATTACATGGAATACAAATACTAAAAAGTCTATCTTGCGTAACAATGTGTTTAACACAGAATGGTTTGCAAGAGTGGCTACTGGCTACAGCTAACAGCATAAGCCTTGGGATTAATGGCAGGGAAAAAAAAACCAGTTGTTTGGGGTAGAATGTTTGAGAATGAAAAGGACAGAACTGTCAAAAAGCAGTTCTGCTTTCAGAGAAGGGATTATTTGTGCTCTTACACCTCTCAACAGTATAAAATAAACTATAAAAAAATGAAAAATTAATGATCTTTGAAGATTCTGGCTGACCACAGAGGATCATCATAGAAACAGTGTACATTGTGTACACAATGAATTCAACACACTGATATTCACAAGGAACACATCACATCTACTGTTCCTGATCTGATGGCTACCAGTACTTACATCAATATTGACTGGCTCGATTGTATTGATGTGGACGTTGGGAGCTGAAGAGGATCGGTCGCGTTGCCCAAATTGATTCCGATGGTCTTCATCTGCTGGTCGGAGGGGCTGTGGGATTGGAATGGATTTTGAAGGAGAAGGACTAGGGAGAATTGGTGGTCTGAGAAACAAAGTCAAGGAAAAAGAGGATTTAGGTCTACAAATGGCTTCAAACACTGCATAGTGGGTGTGGTAAGTCCTTTTCAATTATAATAATACATAACAAAAAAACTGATCTAAAGCCCTGAATTAAAGCAATTTATAATTTACCATCTCTACTTCCCTATGATCAATTGCAACAACTCTCTGTTGCATCAACTACCTGACCACATGGCTGTGAAGTGTTCCAAATTAAAACAAAGAAAACTCTACCATACTATGTCAAACTACTAATAATAAATCCTGACCTGAAAAACTCGTGATGACCAACATGCATTGCTGATAGCAAGATACTCTGCAGTTTCCTCACCTCTGAGTAAATGCAATACACTCATTTTAATGGTTACCAATTGAGAACTAAAAATGCTTAACATCTCATATTAACGTTACAGTCAGAAAATGTCATAAAACAAAATGTATGAATGGGATTATTTTTCAGCAAAGAAAGAGTAAAAATTACTTCTGGTCATTCAACTCAATAATGATGTATTACTGATACTAAAAAATAACATGGCCAATGTATCATTGATACTAAAAATAAACATATCACCCTTTAACCTCAACCTTTAAGAAACAATTTTGAATAGCACAACATTTCAAATGTTATTTACAGTGCTACAATGCAATAGGTTTGACTGAAAAGGTAAGTGTTCAGAACACACAAACAAGCTTCCTGAAGAAATGCAAAAACTGACAGTCATAAATGTAGATAAAGCCTTTAATTATGGTATAATGAATTGAATATTCAAAAGATAAAACAACTGAACACTTGAGTTTTTTGTTCGTAAAAAGGCAGAAAGTCACTTCTTTGGTTATCCATTAATTTTGTTGAAGTGCAATGAACTGGCAATTATCTCTTACCCTAGTCAAGGTCAGTCACTGTTAAGCATAATGATTCAATCTAATGGATGTAAGGCAAAAGGCTAATGAAAACTCCTGCCATCTTTGTCAGAGAAAACTTCATGGCAAAATAGACACGGTATCTGACAACAAGGTTTTTAAGAGTTGTTTTATTTTTCTATGTTCTAAAAGAGGAGGGGAGTCCTCCAGCCATTCCATGACTCATGGATTAATTATCAAGCCAACAAAGGCAATGCCCACAGGGAGAAGCAAAACAGACAGCAGCATATAGCAGCAATATGTCCTGATGCCACCTCCTGTAAGCAGTGCTACTTGGCCTCTTCAAAAACTTTTGGGGAAACTAACATTTTCAACAGGACATCTGTGGTATTCCTTAAAATCAGAGGGTTTTGGGCACATTGCAAAAGGCAGGCCTCAGAGACAGCAGGATGGCGATTAGAGCTAAGCAGTAGCTATAAGATTTGTCAGCAGAAAAATTACACAAGAAGTAGAAAGAAAGGACAAATAGAACAATGGTCTGTGCATTAACGCTTGGGTAGAATAACTGCCTAAGTTGCAGAAAAGTATCTCTGGTGAGATAGTAGGAAGTTCTAAACTTAATAATGGAGCTCTGTGCATTGTATCTTAAGGCTTACAAGCAAGTATTGTATTTGAAATAAGCAAGCACTGTTTTAACCGAAGGTACACGTGCTTATAGTGGTTAGATAGAACTATTGTCAATATGCTTTTGCTTTGTGTGATTGGTCAAAAAGCTTTTAAACTAAGTTGTAACATTAAGTTCTCAGTCTGCTGCCTAGGATGTGAACTGCTGGCGTCTTCCCATTGTCATAACCATGTTAATGAGACTGATGCTAAAATATAAACAGCTCGAGATGCATACCTCAGCAGTCTCATCCTGTTCATGATTTGTACATAGTCCCCCAGCCAGTGATAGACATCTCGGCATTTTTTCAGAAACAGGTCTGGTTTATAACCTACTATCCTACCTTTCATTGAAAAATTTATCCAGTTTGGCATTGATCCCAGAAATCAGTGTTATCTGTATCCTAAGTACCTGTCATCTTTTCCTTCCTGGCCAATAATCTCACAACTGAAAATGGTAAAACGGTGCTTGTGAATTAATTCAAATAACAGTCTAGTAAGTCTTCCAAATAAATACCTGAATATGTTATGGAAGTGGGGCAGGATAGAAGAGGCATGGGGTTTATACCCTGCAAAAAGCAGTTACCTACTGTCACATGACAGTATAGATATTGGGAAGATACTGGCAAGCAATGAACTAAAACTACCAATAGTCAAATCTCTGAGAAAGGACCTTGAAAACCCCAGCATTTCAGAAGTTGTTTATTATTTCAGAATTATTTTTTCTTAATGCAGTTGTTGTACATACATGTAAGCTGAAGTTTTCATTCACTGCTGTGCGAGTACCTTCAGGTAAAATATTGCAGATGAAGTTTTGAACTCCTGAATGTGTTTGTAAGTAAATCATGTGACTAGAATACACAGCAGGAGATGGGACACTGCACACATCCCACTGCAGGATTTGACTGACACTTACAGGCACTCCATTCTCATGTTAAGGCAAGCGTGTCAAATGCTGCACAAAAAAAGTATAAGAAGAAAACTCTAACAAGTGTCTAAACCAGGCCAGTACTGTCATTGTTGGGATAGCTAACTCCTGCTTAAACTTCCTGGGAGTTCTCAGGTAATAAGGAAATTAAGGGATGTATATCACAAAACCCATCAGAACACTGCACCAGGACTGACTGACACACCATCTGAGCTCTGCCACATGACAAAAACAGAAGCAATCAGATATTGTGATCATGAGTAAGCCAAGGAAAAGAAAACCAGATTGAGGCAATATTGTTTCAATTACATCCTCCTTTGAGTCATAAATGGTCATCTGCTACTTCTGTATTTCTGGTCACAGGTCATCATGTCCATCATGTTGCTAACACAGCATGCTACACCATACCATGTTTGAAAAAAACTTGAACAGCTTTTTCTTCTCACTAAATTCTTATTGAGGGAAGTCCAGATCTTTAGAAAATAATTGCAGGCTGATAAAGAATTATCTTTTTTTTTTTTTTTTTTTTTTGTCTCTTAAGCTATTACATGAAGGATCTCTGGGCTTTAGACAACAAAGAATCCAGAGATGGGGATCTCATAAGCAGTTATTAATGGGTGTCCTTGAGACACTTTGAAAAACGTAGGTTATTTCTGATAAATGGAATTTTTCCTCAAAAAAGGTAACTAGTGAAGTAAAAGAGACAAGGGGTTTGCTTGCTAGTCTACTGAGATCACAAGCTCAGAAAAATATTACCACCAGCTTCCGTCTGTGTGTGGCAAAAGCTAGATCTTGATCAGCATCAAGATCTTATTCTATCAAAATCATGTAACCACAAAGAACACGGTGATCCTCTGAGCTACCAAAAGGCTGTTCCTACAGTATTCCTACACTGAAATTACTCAAGAGGAGGTGTTGTGACACTGGAGCTAAAAGGGCCAGATATCATCATTTGGAAAAGGGTGACATGGTCTATTCCAGGCCAGTTCCAAAACTGTTCTTAATTCTTAGGTTATGGAAGCATAGTGATGACAAAACACGCTACAAGACAAAAAAAAGTCCCAAATAGCAACCAAACAAAAAGTCCCCCAAAAACCCCAAATACACCTAAGAAACTTAAAGCAAAAAACCAATCCTCACTCCCCAAAAAATAACAGGCTAAGGCTTAAAGGAACATGCAGTTTGAATATCAGGATCTGAGTTTCTGCTGCTCCTGTGGCCTTTGTGAACAGTTTACAGTCACCTTGATAAAGGAGACCTTCTACAAGGAAGCAGATAAATAACTTTCTCCCAGCCTCTGAGATGTGGGCACTCTTTTAACAAATTATTCTCGGCTTCTGAGGCAACAAGCTGATGTTGTCAAATCTCAATCCAGTATGTTACAACCTTTCCTGGCAGTATGACAGAACATGATTTTACCTTAGACCATATGTTTGGGATTAGTACATTTTTCCCTCCCTTTTTATCAGACAAAACAGAAAGATGTTTTTATCAGGAAACAAGAATAACTGATAAGAATAACTTATACCCTTTACCAAGCATAGCAAGTACCCATGTGTCCATAGATTAACTATCCCACGAAACTGGGTCCACAAGAAAGAGTAAAGTAACTCAGAAACTAGTCTGCCCATGTTATGCTATATACAAACAAACAATTTTATAAAATCATATACAGTATGTCTATTGGATTTTAGAATTTGCAATGATATAACTATGTTGACTTTACAAATGCAAAATAAAATTTTAATATAGATTTTCCTTAATGTCCTTTACTCACCAATGGATGCCTCATAAGTGTTTAAGAGCTGGTCTACGCAGGAAAGATTTTTCTTGAAATTGTTCTTATGATAGGTGTACTTAGGCTTCAAGTTTTTGTTGACTGTATTTCTGTTTTGCTGTACTTGAGCAAACACTTGAACTGAAAATTCACATTCACCTAGCCTCAATTATAAGGTGTGCACCTGTTCCTTTTTAAAATGACAGCGTCTCTCCTGGACTGAGATTCTTTCTCCTCCTTACACCCTGAACAAGTCCATCTCAGTTTAGCCACTGGGCTCAGTGCTGCACACACTATTACCTGTAAGGCTGCACACTCATATCCAAACCTACTGCAAGCTAAAATGTGTATCAAGGCTTTTTTTTTGACTGTTTTTGTTTATATCAGAGTGTTAACACCAGGATTTGGTTGTTGTTACTGTTCTTAATAAAGAACACATTGCTTTTCCAGTTCCAAGCAGTTTCTCAGGACTGCTAAGGATCTGGGACACAACGGTATTTCAGTGATAGTAGCAAGCAGGTAAATTTAAATTGTGGAGGCCAAACAGGTTCTGATTTGACTATTTAATTATTTAATCATTGCCAGAAAATTTAACTTTTTAATTTCTTTCCTCATCCCTGCAGCCTGGAAATACTCAACAATCCCAAATTAAATGCCAATTTGTAGAAAAAGACAGCAATACCAATTTGTAACTACAAGCTAAATATCTTTCTTGCAGCACTCTCTAGGAAGTCAGCCTAGAAGCATCATGGGACAGATCTGTAAGTCATTACCCTACACAAATTAGTGTAGGTGAAAAACAACTGCCAGGAGTACCACAATGATGTGCACTCATTTATAATGGCCTTTTGGCCCAGATCAAAGCTGATGAGCCTAAAATTCCTGACAGCTTCACATACCAGAGGTTATCAAGACAACCACACTGTCACTGTTAGACCTCCAAACCAGGTCCAGTTCACTAGCAGGTTTTTGCAAATAAAGTTTTGGACAGCAAAAGGTTTCCCTCACCTGCTGTATGGACTGAGAGTTTCCTGATTCTGATTTAAAGATTCTGATACCAAACCTTTTCTGCAAAGCAAGAATGCATATCAACTCAACTTGTATATTGTAGGAATACTGGGAATATTTTCATGGAGAAACCTGGAAAAGGCTTAGTACCAGAACTTTTAGGCGAAAAGTTCACTGTTTTATGCACTAAAACACAAAGCTTTTGCTCACTCACACATCACAGGGTCTAAATGGCATTGTAGCATAAAATGTAGTATTTTAAGACTGTATCTTGGCTCCTGTGGCTTTTCAGAAGCTTTTCTAGACATTCAAGTATGTTGGGCTGAAGCAGAATGATTAGTGAACATTTGGAAGACAGAAAGGAAAGCAGAGGTGTTTAATCACAAGCTGGAGCCTGCTCAAAGGCAAGGACTGGCAAGCTTCCAAGGACAGTGCACCAGACATTCCCCTTTTCTTCCTCCAACTTAGAAGACGAAGCATATTGGGCAATGTTGTTTTTCAAAGAGCCAAGATGTTGCCAACTTGCTTATTTCTCTTTTTCATGTATCTGTAACTGAGGGAACTGGGTTCATGGAAATTCTGTGCTTGTATATCTCAGATGGAGGAGAAACTTCATGACAGTGCAATGAACGAAACAAATACAATGTCTTGATATACAGTTTCCTTACTTCAATTTTATTACAAATGGCTCTTAGCAGGGAGACCTATGCTTTTCTTTCCAGTTAACTGCAAATCATAACTAAAATGGTTGTTTTGGCACAATAGGATAGTGCAAATGGAAATAACTAAAATGGGACACAAAAACTAACATGGGAGGCCAGACACATTTTATAAAGGGTTCAGAAATGTGAAACAGAATCATATGTGCTCCCACATCTTGGGGTGGAAAACCTGAAGGGACTGCTTGTGGCTCACAGCTGGAAGAATGAAAAGCTACAGGCCTGGATTGCTTTAGGATGTTACACACAAGCAAAGTGAAACAGTTCTCCAGCATGTTTAGCAGCTTTTGCATCATGTCCAATGGTCTTTTCCTTTATGTCCCTTTCTCTTCCAAATTTTTCCATTTGCTCCCATTGCACACTTTCGCTCTTGAACTTGTCTTGCAACACAAACTTCCTTCTTCTGGGCACTTTGCCTGCCACTGGGATCCCTTCACAAGGCTAGAGATGAAGAAGGATGTTTGCCTTCTCTTTCCTCAGGTTTACCAAACAATCAGTAATATCCCTTCCTCCGTGAGCTGTTCCATGCAAGATGCTAGAACAGAGAATCAAAGGAACAATTATTAATCTAGGGAGTGTTATTAAAGTGCTAGTTCCTCATATTTTCCATCCCACTGTTCAGCTCTCAAATTTCAATCCCATATTCTCCTCCCAGACAATCTAAGCTCAAATGTCAACCTATTTTTTAATTCCAGTTGAGCTGCTGTCCCATATTGTAACAGTCTTCTTTAATAAAAACACAGGTGAGTACATGTTTTTATAGAAAAGGCTAGCTTTTAAAATTCAACTAGATTAATATTTCCACAACTATGTTCTTAAAAAGCAGAGAAGTATGATTAAAGAAAAGCATGAAAGATAATTAAAAAAAGGTATGGACAGTGCTGAATGCTCATCCAGTAAAATTGGAGCTACTTCTGGAAAGGAAGCACTACATACACAGATGCTAGGGGAACACTGTATGATTAACATGGATATTACATATGAACACCAGCTGATAATTATAAACCATTTTCAAAATTAACAGAATTTTGCAGGCATGATGTCTGCTTTTTTTTTAATCAATAAAGTGTACAACAAAGTAAAAAAACAGAATGGAGAAAGCTAGAAACCTTTTATATCCTCTGCAATTGCTTGAGAAAAGTTCCTAAACAGCAATTAGTAAGTGTATTTAAATGTTAGCATTTTTATGTATGTGAAGTTTAAGATCTCAAGGCATTAGCCAGCTTTGGTCTCAAGTTTTTTCTTTCTGTTTTCACTTCACAAAACAAAGACTGCCTGAAGTTGCTGGTGAGAATGGACCAAAGTGAGGCAAAGGCAATTGAAAGGTAGGACAATTTAGAATATTAAGATTAGGTCTATATAGTGCTTTTGACATACACTAGAGTTTAACACAATTGGTATGAGCAAGTTTCTTCATGAATCAATGCTCTAGCCCAGTTACAATTTCGGCTCTAGCATGACAAATACTTGACAAGCAGCCTTGCCCACAAGGTGCTCTACTAATATCCATGGGATCTAAAGGAAACATTCACTATCTTGGAAGAAGTACTTTTGAATTCACTTGAATCTGCACAAAATAGAACAAGTAAGAGCAAAATCGTTGTACTTACCAAGTGAGGTTCCCTCTGCAGGACAGTCTGTTTTCCTGGGAGGCATTTTATTTGGTCTTCCATAAAACAGTCTTGGCTGTCCAGAGAATTTATCTTCTAGTTAAGAGTCCAGATGTGCCTGCATAGCTTCCAGTGTGTTTCTGCTTTAGTTGAGGCACAATTTTCACTAATCCAAGAGAGCCTCTCTGCCACATTCAGCTTAACTCCACACAGCACACATGTCCTGGGAATGGTTTTCTGAAGGTTTCTGTATTTGGTGTTCTTAATAAATATGCACCAGATTTCTTGAGTGTGACATAGATCCCCGAATTACTCTTCCCTGGACATTTGTTCAACTACCTAATGGTGGATGGTGTCATTGATCTCTTTGCTACTGGGAACATAATTTAAATATGGTCTCTTATCTCTTAATGCAGAAAGGGTCCAGAATGTTTGTTGGAAATGGTGAGTTTTAGAGGTCTACTTTTACAAAACCTGGAGCTGCAGCAACAGATGCTACTGGCATACCCCAACAAGAACAGGAAGAAGACAGTTGGTCTGGAGGATACTAAAGCAGTGTATGTGGAAAATCTACTAAAACAGTATTATGAACCTGGAACTGGCACCTGTTCTCATCAGCCTTGTAGTAATGTGGTTTATTCTCAAGCTGACACATCTCACTTGAAAGCATATAAATTATAATTTAATGAAAACTAAAAGAATTTGTGAGGATATAATTTTGGTTTATATCAATTTTAAGTATAAAATCTTTCCAGTTTAGACCAGGTCTAAGCTATTAAGTAGAGGAAATCAGTTTAACAGGTAATACCCCAACTCTACAGACAGTTACACACACATTAAACCTAGGCTCATTACTAATTTAGAGAATTTGTGTGAATGAAAACATTCTCTTCTTTTAATTTAAGCATAGGTCGATATATTTGCCTGAGAAGCCAGATTACAACAATGCAGAGCTGCAAAGCAATACTTTGAGTGTTTCTTAGCACAGTACTGAAAAGTTATGTTATTAAACAGCAGGAATAAGTTCATACCCAACAGAATCTGAGGGGGGCACTGAGGGGTATGATCCAGATGCTGGGGTGGTCTCTCCTAAGGAGGCCTCCTCTGGTGGTATGGGGTGATGTTCAAAGAACTTGGAGACAAACAGCAAACTGTGAGGCAAGAACAAAACAAAAACAGCCTAACTTGTGCAAAACCCAGAAGTTTCACAATGACATACTCAAAAACTACAAAAAAGATCCCAACCCCCAAAATCCCATTAAATTCTAAATTTAAAAACAAAGATCACGCACATTAAATCAGCAAGATATTAAAAGTATTATTTACTTTAATTATTTAAATTAAAAGTATTATTTACTTCACAGAGGATCAAAAGATCATGCCTTAAATATAAACTCTGTGGAAATTCATTTTTTGATCTTTTACATGGAATTGTAAACATCTAGTTCTTCAAGAATGCACAACTTATATCTATCAGCACATAAACTTATACCCTGAGCACAAACACCAGAGATGCCAATGGAAAGTTACAAATACTAAAATAAACTTAAATTAAATTCATTCTTCGTGAGAAAAATAGCATTTTAAATTACTCCTTATACAAAAATCTATTTAAAAGTCTTAATAGCCTCTGCTGAAACTAATCAAATAGAACAGACCCAGTTTACACCAGATCCTAAATCTACATCAAAGACTGACACAAATAGTTCAGTAACTCAATCCAAGAACACTGGACTGTTTGGGTCATTCTCTTTTATGTTTCTTACCTAAGCATTAATCTTGCTACTGGATTTATTTTCAATTATTGTAAAACGAACTGCAATTTCACTATAATCAACTAGTATCTCTTAAATTTTTTTCAGGTTGAAGAGAATAAACCCACAGCTAAATTTTAAACACTGCCCTAGCCACCGCACAATACAGAACTAGTTTTGATTAATAACAATGAGTAGTCTGTCTGATACAGTCAAGTGCTCAGCAACCCTATTCATGCTTCAAAAAAAGCACTTCATAGACCAGCAAAGAAATATGAACTGGTAGTCTGAGCTAGCACAGAAAGAGTATGAATTAAGCAGTCTCACAAGAACAGTTGAACCCCTATTTTTTTTTTTCAGACACCTCCTCTGACTTCCTCAATTACAGATTTAACACAAGGAATCACTGACAGCTGTACACTTGTTAAAAGGCTCAACTTGAAAATCAATTGTGATTACTTACTCAAGCTGGTCATAATTAACGCACATCAATGGCACTTCTGTACTACAGCGCTGGTGAAATTTGTAGCCACAGGTCTGGCAGCGAAATCCCTGGAAAAGCAGCTTCCGACAGAAATCGCAGAACGCTAACGTGAAGAACGTTTTTCGTACCTACATTGTCAAACACAGTCACAATTACCTACAGTCCTTCTGTAAGCCAGATAGGCTATTTGCTTTTACCTCCCTCAAGTGTACTTAAGTCTCTTTTGTGATGGTGGAGCTACAATTTTACATATCAAACAGATTTACACTAAAGAGCAGCTCCTTTTTGAAACAGTTTTCATGCATTACAACATTCTTTCAACTGTTTCTTGGAACTAATGCTTCATTTCCCTAGCAGTAAGAATAAGAGCAAAGAACCTGAAGCAAAACTTCACTATTATCATGTTAGACACAAACATTGAGAATTTATTTGGATACAACCTATAAAACCAAAAGTTACTGAAATATTATTTCATATTCTAACTTTTCCAGAAGCCAAAGAACATTTCTATCTAATACTCACAGGACTAGAAATACACAGGCATGCATATATATGGCTTCAATGTATGGTCACACATATAGTTGCAATTTTGACTACTGAAACTCAGAAACATTCAGAAGGGTGATCATGATTTCTCCCCAGATTATAAAAGGGGAATGATTTAGTTAATTTTCAAATTTAGCAATACCTAGTATAAAAACACATTCTTAGTTCTATTATTACATGTAATAATCAGAATTTCAGTGACATATAAAAAAATGTTAAGCCTACTAGAGTTCACCTAACTAGCCATAACCCAAACAGCCTGCTTGAGCTAAATAGGTTGAAACAGCTTGCAGATAGAATTTGCTATGTTTTAAACTGAAATAGAAGGTCCTTCTTCCCCAGTGTGACAAACACTATTCCCAGGATTTTGTATGTAGCTGGAAACATTTAGACAGATTGTTTAGCAGCTTCCATTTACTTAGTGCTTTATCAGGTCAAAACATATTTGTGCACTGCATCACTGATGATGTCAGCACTGCTCTGGGAATAGTTAGTTCATTAGTTAATTGCTGCTGCAGAGCCAGCAGGGAGGCCCAGAATACATTTTATAGATACAGCAATACAAAAATAGTAGATTATTACAGCTCTGCAATGCAGTACTGATATAAACCCCTTACATTTATAGATTTTAGAGGGTGTATTCCAACAAAACGTGAAAGTTTTAAGGGCGATCAAGTACTCTAGCATCACTTATTTCCAATACAATTCTATCTAATTCACTTAAGCTACTGTGATTAAAAACTTATTTTACAACTCCCACCACATCCCACAGATGCAAAATATTTCAAGTTGGTAATTTGAATTTGAAAGTATGAATATATTGATGCAACCCCACTCAGCATCTCACAAAACCCATTACATACGAAATTGTGTGTCGTGAGTGGCACATTCTCCAAAACTTCCACATGTAACTCCTCTCCCGTGAGCCAGGAAATGTCTGTATCCCAGCCAATTGGCTTCTTCTCTCTGAAGTGCAAATAAGCCTCTCATTAGCATCAGCACACAAGCCCTTGCATATCTCTTGCCAAAGTTGTAAGATCAGCTAAAAAGTTACACTGTGGGGGGGCTGCTACCCAGCCTAATTGCAAGAAACTTTAGAACAAGACCTTAGGCTCAGTACATAGCAAACAAAGTACACCTTCCCTGGCCAAACTGCAGGAAGGAAATACACTTTTTCAACCAGCTCCAGTAGTGGCCAATTCCTTGTTTCCTACGTGGCAGATGGCTTTTTGATGAAATAAAGTGCTTGTGAAGGTAACTGTAGTGTAAGAGTTCCACAGAGATGGCTAACTGTGTACATGAAGATAATATAAAAATTCTCAGGACTGAAAACTCTTTTTTTCCTACCAAGAGAACTCTGTCTCTAGTTAAGAATGCATTATAGCCAAATGAAATATAACCAAGAAGTTAACACAACCTATTTATTACTTGTTTGGTTAGCATGAATTTGATTTATGAGTGTTTTGCCATAATCTCATATTACTCAATATTATGCCTGAGCCTTTTCCTAGGAGTTAGCCATTCTTTTCAACCTGTCTGCAATGTGCAAATCGTTTAGTGCAAAGTATCATAAAATTCTGAACTTGCTAAACAGCTTCTGAATAGAAATGGCCATCCTGGGTAGCTCCAATAATTGATTCTAAGAGCAAAAAAGCATCCCACACAAACCATACCTATCTTGTATTCTGTAAACAGCACAACATTCTGGAATAAGACCTCTCATCATCAGCGCTTTTTTTAGGCTGTCTCGGACTGTCACTCCACATCTTGCTGGAACCTAGAGGTCAAATACAAAATAAATTAGTTAAAACAATTTCCAATTTATCCCCTAAAACTGACACAAACATTTTGACCCTCAAGTGCTAAAACTCACTCTTCAGGATGCTTTACAGAATTGTAGGTCAGAGTTTTCCAAAACCCTTTTTGTACTGAGAAAAATTTTATTGCTGAATAGTATATGAGGAGAAAGGCTCAGCTAGAAGAGTCAACAAGCTCTACACATCTATTAGCATTTGGAACAGAATCTTCACTCAACTCCAAAAGTGAATTTCCAACTTTCTTAACTGGAAGAAATTGGAAACACAGCACACAGATAGCCAATAACTACACACAGCTTTATTTTACAGGCTGGCCTGAACATAAGTGGGGAAACATGCCAAGTGAAATTAAGTGAAGGAACTAACTTGGACAGCACTCAAAAAAACATTGCAATAAAATGTAAATATTTTATTTTCTATTTCTAAAACAGAAGATAAGCATGCAAACAAGTGAAACAAAACAGTCATCTGAGTCAGGCAGACCATCACCTCTCACTTTAACCTATATTTGTAACTCTACAGATACATCTTCTATGAAAATATATTGCTGTCTTCTGTTTCCTGGCTTGAAAAGTTTAGATAACTAACAGGATGGGAAGAATGGAGAAGCACATTAAAACTAGCCAAATCAAGAACTGCATACTATGTAAAGGTATTTTCCTCACTTCTATTCTAATTGTAGGTATATTTTATATAAGTAAGTAGATCATCTCTAGGTATACCTGTGATTTAACAGTATATAGTGTCAAGCCATAAAAAAGAAAAATACATGACCTGGTGATTAAGGGTAGTTCAAGTATTGAATATTATGTACTGTTTTTAGAACTCAGTAGTGAAAACATGTAGGGCTTCAGGCACTGTACACACTGGGATATCTCCTATAATCATGGACAGTATCTCAAACACAAATCAGAAGAAAAACATACAAACTTAACAAACATGCCAAGTCTGTCTGAACACCTGAAACACAAATCTAGCTTGCAAGTGGCTTAAGCCAGTGCACTCAATAGCCAAAAGCAGTCTTTTAATCAGCTTCAACTGGCTTTGGATGGGAGCCTAGTTTTTGTTCCCTGCATTTAAATTTCCATGGGTATTTAGGGGCTCTATGTCCTATTTAAGCATGACAGAATAAAGTAGAGCCTTTTTCAAGTAGCTTTGTGAACACCACTTGAGGTTACACTACATACTGCATTTCTGGAATTCAAACATATACACTTTCAGAAGACACAAATTAAAGGAATATTTTGCTTCACCATCTTCCTCCCACATGAGAGGGCCTCTTTACAGGATATTTGTGCATTTCATCTGGTCAACACAAACATTTTAAAAAAGATTATTTTTCTGAATTCCTTGAAAAAAAATCCTACAGCACACTACTTTACAATCTTGATATTCAGCCTTAGGTGACTTTTGTTTATACATTGTATTCTTTTTTAATGCATCCTTTTATTACTCTAAGTAACCCCTTAGAAAGGAACTCCTCTCCTTTCTCCATGGATGGAGGGTGTGACTCATGTTTTTTCATACAAATGTTGAGTCTAAATTATGATTGTTGTATTGATACAGAAAAACATGTATTAAATATTTGTCTTGACCTGCAAAGGTGATCAGAAATTTTAAGTGAAGTTGTATTATAAGTTTTGTATTATGTTACTTATAAATTGCACAACATTGATTCTGCTTGAAGAACTCATGTGCCATCCTAATAATAAATTCTGTGCTATGCTAATCATAATATCTTATTAAGAAAATAACTCTTTAATTGTCCCTATGATTTTGTGCCATCATCATTCTGCCAAAGATCCCTAAGAGAACCTGTCTGTCCCCTCAGTGTCCTTCTCCTTGCCTCCAACATATATATTTACAAATAGAGAGTAAATACTTTTGAGAATCAGACTAAAGTCTGAGGATTTCAGGTTGCTCCAACCTCCCACACACATTAGATCCAATCATGAGCCATTTTGATGGAGGAAGCAAGAGTTCTTCAACTCAAGGCTATTTTTCCTCTAAGTATAGCTCCTGCAGGATTGAGGTTGTGTCCCCACAGACAATTCAGGTCTGCCTTTCCAGCAACCTCAGTCACTTCACCACTGATATCCACAGTGGCAGAAGAAACTGAAATACTGCAAAGGTGGCAGACAGATGATGGGGGCAAAAAAGGGAATGAAAAGAGTCAGGAAAGAGATTGGGCATGAAAGAGAAATGGGAGGAGAAGGTCAGGACAAACTTCAAGAAATGAACATGCAGGGAAAGCATGGGAGAGTATACACATGAGAACTGTGATCAGCAGGTTGGTGAGAATCAAACAAGCAAGACAGAGGGAGGACAGACTGAAGAGCTGAGGATAAGGGCAGGGAAAAAAGATGTGATGAACCACCTTGCAGAGAACTGTTTGCCAACACCTGGGGAAGTACTGGAAGTAAGTCCTGAACAGGAAGATTTCAAGCTGTGATTGGGAGAAAAGGTGGCTTTGTTTTGGACAAGGACCATCAGGGAGAAGGAAGTGCCTAATAGCAGCAATAGAACCCAGCACAGAGTAGGAAGTTCTAGCTTAGGCAGAAAACTCCAACAAAGTATTAAAAGAAACCAGGTTAGTAGAATTTTGACCTGTGTCAGGGAGTGGAACAGGAAAAGGAGGAAAAATGAAGCAGTAGGAAAATGACTAACATTAAAGAAGAGATAAGCAGTCTTGTGAATACTGGAAAACATTTTCTTCCTCCAGCACTGATCCTCTATAAATGATGACAACATCCTCCAGTAACTCATGAAGCAAAGAAATGCATCAGGAACATCAAAGTTCCAATGCTATTAAGTAATTACACTGGTCTAATTTTTTTTTTTCCCTTTAAATTTTGTCAAAAACAAGACTTATGAAGTTACAGAGCTTCTTTCAAGAGGTTACAATAAAGTTGAAAATACAAACTCTCAAAATTTGGGAAGTATCAGAATTAAGGTTATCTACAGCAGCAAAAGTGCAATGGGACTATGAAAAATGTACATTAAACATCCTGCTCACTAATCATTTGGTATTCCTCAGTATTATTATCCCAAGTCCCCTTCATTAAAATCCAAGTAATATTTATGAAACTTACAATTAGAAAACATGGGTAGAACATTTGTTCTCTTTACTGCCATTTGCTTCAAGACCCAGCTAAAACCCAAAGAACTGTTTTTGTTACTTTCATAAACCATCATGATCCTGAATCAGCATCACATTTAGAACATTCTCTTACAGAACTCCCGAACAGAGAAACATAAGGCCAAATTAAAAGAACTTAGTGCTAGAATAAGTCCTTGTAGTATTGATTAATCATTTTGTCAGACTGGTACAGCACGGTCTATCACCATCTGTGCATGTAGCCCTTCAGCCCCCTCCGTCAGTCCCACCTAGTGCCTGCTGCAAAACAGAAATTTCACCCTGCAAAGCACTCTTTCTGAAACCTCTTCTTGCCCCCATCTTCTTTTCACCCCTGAATTATGGCAAAGTATAAAGAAAAAGCTGGTTCCAACAGAATGATTTGGAGACCAACTCAGTCTTTAGAAAAACAAAAACCAACACCAGTTATTTTTTGCTGACTAACAGACTCCTGCTGATTCCAAAGCAGGAGTTTTGGAACAGCTTCTCTCTAACCCCCAGGCAGGGGGAGGGTGTGTGGCCCCAGGCTGGGAGGGCAGCGGGGGGCAGGAGCCCCACATGGTGCAGCCCCCAAGTGCCTGCCAGGAGCCAGCAGCTCCAGCACAGCACCAAGGCACAAGGAGGGTTTATCAATTCCATCAAGAGTTTTGCCAGGATTCCCACAGAGCATTTCAACTGAATCACATCAGCGTTTTTTAACAAAATCAGTTCCCCAGGAGAAAATTTCTCAGCTACTCCAAAATACACAGTACTCTTATGCCTGCAACCCAATAAACTGAACAAAGTTGGCAGTCTATTGAAACATAGAATGTTTGCTATTATTTAAAATCAGATTTTTTTGCACTGATCCATTATCTTTTAACCCCTCTGTTTTAGAACAAAGAGAATTCAAGTGTTTCACAATGGTTTCCACCTAGAAACTGATATTACTGTACTAGGGGATATACTTCTAAATTGTGATTGTTAAGGGCTTTCTTTTTAGGTTACCTATATACAGAACATTTGTAGATCAGAAAAGTCTTAGGTTTTTATAGCAATTAGAAAATTGATTCAGCAAGCCACTTTCAAAAGTTAAAAGTATGAAAGTGTGGGCTATATAACACTAAAAAACAATACAGAAGCTGTCAACACAAACTGCAAGGTGTGTTCAGTGTGTAGATTAATAATATACCAGAGAAGATAATTTACTTGAGCATCTTAAATTGGGTAAGTAGCAATTCAGGGTGACACCAAAACACATGCTTAAGTTTGCAAATGTTAAGCCCCAAGGAAAAAAATTGAAAATTATTCCAGATTGCAGAATTCTCAAAGCAGTCCTACTACCTACCTAGACAGATTAAACAGAACTATGGCCCTTAAAGTCCTCATTTCCTTTACTCACCTGAACTATTTCTAGGGACAGTAAGTATTTGTAACAATATTATTGATATATACTTAGTACTGCAGCCACAAGTATTTAAGCCATGCATAATAAATCATTTATTTCTGTAAATCAGGTCATTCTCAATTCAGTAAGAAATTCAGGGCTACATCCCTAAATAACTCTTACATCACTTTTCTAACATCAGACTAGAAACTGGTATAGTCTCAGTAAGCTAAAAATGCTTCCTTACACCACTGTAGTTTCCAATGTTTTAAAGCAATAAAGAGACTGAGAAGCATTCCGAAAAAGCAATGCAAAGGTATTCTCTGGAAGTAGAAAGGCTGGTCAGCCCTGAATAACCAGTATTATACTTCTCAAAACTAGTTTGCTGGATTTATTTTCCCCTCAGCCAAACACTGTAATTCAGCTCACTTTGGCCAAGTGTACAGTATGTAAGGTATGTGTAACATAGCTTAGAGCTTCAGAGCAATTCCAAACAATCAAGAAGACTACTGGGTACAATAGTGGAAATATGCCAAGTAGAATGGATTTGAAGTATCACTTCAAAGTATTTATTTGCTTACCACAAAACATACACCCTGAAAGATCACACTTTTTTCCTCCCAATACCTGATACCCAGGACTAAAAATTTCAGTCACATGTTCACAGAACTCAACGTGTTGGGAGAAAACTAGGCCAAACTATACTTTTCCAAATAATTAGTATAGACTTCTAATATGGAAGGTTTTCTGGTAAAATCCAAACACGAGATCCACATTTAATTTCACTTCTTAGGGAGGACAAATATTTCACTAAACCAGTCAGCTACTTCTTGCAGCATTAACAGATAAAATTACTCTCGTTTGTGGCAAAAAGGACATAAGATGGCTCTGAACATCACATCCTCTAGAAAAGAACACAGCTTTCAGAAACAGCTGTTCTGGATATCAGGACATGAAGCTCTGTCCAGCTTCCAGGAGAAAGTGGCAAGAAATACATTCTTAAGAAAATACATTCTTAATGAAACATATTAGTGGGATAAATGAGATGCAGTTTCATTGCATTAAATCTTGTTTCCAAGGGAAACTGAACAGAATTTACCCGTTTTACAAAGCTGTTACCATTCAATAAAATGCATTCCATTTAACTTGCAAAGACATGGGTTACCAGCACTCATTGGTACCTCCAATGCAATTAAATGTAGAACACAACAGACTGATTTATGTCAGTGCTGAAATATTTTCTCAAGAATACAACATCACTCAACCACACTGGATGAAACCTGTTGTGCCTAATGAATGGCCTCCACATATAATTTTTCAAGCTTTTGAGAGACAGTTCCAAACTATGTTCAGAAGAGCACTGGTCATTTTAAAGGTGATAGTAGAGAGCAGATCATCTTCAAATTTTCGTTAGGGTGAATACCAGTGGCAGAAACTGTGAGGGCTAACAGTGACCTACTAATAAAATAAAGTTTGGAAAATATGGCCTTAGACTTCAGACTTGCAAGAAATGCTCATTTAGAAAAATATCTGTGGCAACTATATAGGCATAAAAGCCCAGGACCTTGTGGTTTCTGTTCAAGAGACAAAGTCAGTTGGCTGCTCTCCAAACCAAAATCCACATGCATTAGAAATTTAAAGTACAATACAGTTTAAATAAATCTTTTTAATAGAGTTCACTTTTGTAGAGTCTTGTCTCAGTTGATCACAACTCCAAGTGCTATAGAAGAAGCATGAGGGAAGAAACTGTAGCAGAAGGGCTAAAATTCACTCCTTCTCTAAGCTGTTGTAACTGAGCCTAAAACCAAATGGATACTTCCACCTTCAGGTAGTATACACATTCCCTACAAATATTAAAACTCCCACTGGCTAGTTTGCTTAAACAACACAAGAAGCATGAATTTAAGTATTACTTACTAGACATGGAATTAAAACATTTATTATGATCATTTTCAGATTTGTGACTTGCATTCCATTTCACCGAGTGCCTGCCTAGCACATTACGAGGTAAAGGAAGTATACTCCAAACTGTGTTTTTTTCTAGCATTCATTGCTTTCTACAGCCAGACTTTCCATCTCATAAGGAATCACTAAACACTCCTGACCAACAAGCAATGTTGCACATGGTATTCCAGATGACAAGTCATTAGTTTTCTAATTGCAAGTTCTCAATATTGTTTCACTTTGCAATCTAAGACACACAATCTACAGTGTGTCAATAAACCTGTAGTTGATTAATTATTCTCTTTTCAACACATATGCCTTTGAATTTATACAGCATTTGAGGGTAGTTTGTGTTGAGTTATCCCTGGCAGGCAGCTAAACACCACCCAGCTGGTCGCTCGCTCCCCCCCTCAATGGGAGGGCAGAAGAGAAATGGAAGGACAAAAGAAAAACTCTTGAGGAAAGAGAAAAGACAATTTAATGAGAGACAGAAAAAATTTTCCTAGTGATACAGAAGTATCAAGTTTACTTGAAAATGAACTACCATTTACTTCATATCACCAGACTGTTAAATGAGATTCATAAAATTCCAAAGTATTCAGATACATTCAGCAAGCAACCATTGGCATAGGCTAAAAATAAACTCAATTTCTGCTGCATGTTTGATATAACATGGGAGGTTTTAATTGTATTTTTGATTAGTAAAGCCTAATCATGTCAAACCAGGTGTGCAATTAAAAGCAAGAAACTGGTTTATTCAGCTGCCTGAACATCCTTACTCTGAATTTTCCTTATACTTGACAGGTGAAACTGGTAGGGCAGCTCAAATGCCTACAGAAATCCAGTGCTTACTACTCAGAAGCTTGAGGCACAAACACACAACATAAACTACAGAAAGCAAGATGCAAATATCAATTCAAAAGAAATGAATCAAGTACCAGATTTAAAAACAGAATATTTGAAGGATCCCAGTTGTGCATGCATGATGAATTAATTTATGCTAAGAATTTACATAGACTAAAAATAGCTTATTCTTCTAGTCTTCATGACTGCAGAGAAGATCACATGATTGCCTGCCTAATTAAAAGGCAGATGTACTAATAAACCAAGGTGTGATGAGCGTGAGACACTTAAGAACTGTCCCCATGCACCATTCTCAGTCCTGTTTAGTTCCTTTAAATCTTACACATACAATTGTCACTTTAAAAGCTAAGTCTCACATTCACATTTGGAGAACTTCCATGAACTTTCCATCAATATATCTGTAACTATGAGATGCATATGAAACACACCAACACAAAACCAAGTGGAAAAGCTTTACTGGCCCAGATTCATGCTGAGTTTTTACTCAAAGCACCTCTACTCTTAAACGTCAAAATAAAGCAAAACAAAGAACAATCAAAACCTCCTCAATATTCTATAGTTTAACATAGAAAAAAGGGTAACTTTTTTGTTACCTATAGTATTACTTTTGGTTTAGAAGCTACCGTGGAAATTTTTTGACCTTGTGGTGGTTATTTGGAGGCCACCAAGCTTTCCCAAAACTTGCACAACATCTATTTTTTTTTTTTGTTCCGCCCTGCTTCACTGTCGTGACTCAGACCACTATAGAGAGAAAGAGAATTCAAACTGACCAAACCCACACCTTTCTCATGCTGACAGAAAGAGGGTACTGGAGCTGAGAGAGGATCCTTTATAAATGTTACTGTGGAGAGCAGTGGAGACTTCTTACCACCCTCACTCTACCAAGAAGGCCAGAAGACACAAAGGGAACATTTTTTCTGGAAGCTGGTAATATGGAGTAGGCAGCAACAGACCACAGAGATGGAGCACAAGACCTATCACCACCTGATGCCTTTCAAATGACCATCACTTCTTAAACCGTGTTTTCCTGAAACTTTCCATCCTGAATATTACTATTCAGGAGAACTCACTTGCTTTCAGACTATTTTTTCCCCCCACTCTAAGTACTTGTACAGAAGGGATTTCCTGGGTAATCAGGATCATTCTGGGCTGTGATTCCTCAACTTGTATGATCTTGTTCATAAAGTACTTGAGTTAGAAACCCTCTTACATTCTCTCCTTTCCTAGAATTCTCTCATTCTTTCCTTTTACTAGGACTTCACTATAACATCTAAAACATCCTGATAATGTCCTCTGCAGAGTCATAACCAATTTTAGCTTCTTGTTTTTCTACTAGGCCTCTTGTTAAATGGCTTTTCTCAGAGGCCCTTATTTCACTCAGAATAAAGTAGCCTGTGGCAGATTTAAAGACCAACACAACATGATTACTCACGCTCCACATAACCACGCCCAAGGAATTCTAACCACAAGACACAAATTTCTAGTATCCATAGCATGCATTTAATGGAGGCTGAATGGAGGGCTTCAAAACAGAGAACACTTAAACTCATACAATTCCTGAGTGACAAATAGCTCAAATTTGGAAGACAACCCATGGAAAATATCATACATGCCTGACCTATTCTTGTGCTCATTCACTGTGACAGAGAGATAATCCAGATATGCCCACAAAATGTTTACTCCATTACATGTTTCAGAAAGCTTTCCTCCAAGAGAGGAAATCAGCCTCACCTGATGGGCCACGGGAGAACTGTCTAAAAATTCTTGCTAGTGCCTTAAAGTCTTCAGTGAGCAAGCAGTCTAATTGGAGAAATCTCTAAATAATTTTAACTATTCTGTCAACATTCACAGGGCAAAAATTGGAACTGTTCTTGCAACTGGAAATGGAGGTTTTTTCCTTATCCCAAACCAACCAGTTAAAAATTGATACACAAAAGAGACTTTACCCATGTCCTCAAAAATCATTCCTCAACCCTCAGAGAAAAACTTAGGGGGAAAAAAAATAAAAATCACACAACTCAAAGCAATCTCACAAAATCCTTAAATCTTGCACTACATGCAAATACCGTATTCCTATATTCTTTACACTCACAGAAAGCTTTTTATGCTCATTGCCCAAATTCCTTCAGTTAATTTTAAACTTTTGCAATTTCTTCTTCCTCTTAAATAAACTTAAAGTTATCTTATTTGTCCTGTACTGTTGCCGAAGATAGATAAATATGATTATCCATAAATAATACAGCAAGGATGAGAACAGTTCTTCCAGCTGGCCAGACAACGCCCCTGCCTACGGATGTGTCCTGGGGTCAGGTGGACTGTTCCATCTCACCCCCAAAAGATGCATGGTTCACCTCGCACCTCTGTCCCTTCCCTAAAACATCAAGTGCCTGTAACCCCATTGGCCTGAGACTTGTTCCAGCCCACCTCGAAGCTCCTTGAAAAGGGGGCTTTGAAGGGCCACACGTTCTCTTGGAACTTCCTCCCCTCTCTTGGAACTTCCTCCCCTCTCCTTGAGCATCCTTTTGTCTCTCCCCTCTCCCATCCTCTCAGGCCTCACCACGTGCTGCGTCTGGCAGCACAAGGCAGGACCTTCCTGCATCCCCAATGAACCTCATTCCCCAAGAGCAGCCTTGAGAGATCTCTCGTCTTCATTCACCCAAACCGTCCTGGAGAGGCAGCAATTTTCTACACTGTACCTCTGCATCAGTTGATAATCACCATTCTCCTTGAATTACTGTTCCTTCTCAACAACCAGGTATGTGTCTGCTCCTGTTAATTTGCATGAGGACTATCTTCTGTCTCCTTTCTCTGCATGCACATTCAATCATTCAATTTGGAAAAAAAAATCCTAATCCACACCACAACTAAGAATGCCCAAGACTCTGTTCCCTGTTGGCTCCATGCATTCTCTCAGAAATCTCACCACTAGATATCATCTACTTCTATTTCTACCTCCCTTCCACCAAAACCAAGTTTTAGCATGTAATATAATCTCTCAGACATCTGGAAACCAGTAGATCAGAGTTTTTATACTTTCCTTCCACCTCCAAAAGCTCTCCCTTAATTAGCAGATTTGTTACAATTTATGCCACAGACATTTAGACTCCTAACCCAAACAAGCTTGAAACTAGTATTTCCCTAAATTCTGCCACTGCTTGGGTAAGTCTCATCAACTTGTTCTGTAAAACAATTTTTCATCACAGTTAAACTTGCACCATCTTGTAATTTTATAACTTCAGCATCTTTCTATCTGGCCTAGAACAAAATGAACAAACCCACCCGCACTGACTTATCTGAGTGACATTTGCGTGGAATGCTTCTCCAAAGGGTGTGTGAGTTGCCAGTTGAACAAAGCCACTGAGGAAATAAGTATGCATGTTTCTGTCTCTGCATTATAGGGGATAAAATTACCCCAGCAGAGAGAAGAAAAAACAATCTGTTGTTTCTTCTAGGAGGTTGTTCAGAGAAATAAACTTCTCTTCATCCCTCTCCAGGCTCAGGACAAGGAAAACAGTATTTCTGACACTACTTATTCATTGATTCCCCTCCAGCTAACCAAGCCAACTATTTGGTTTTGCTTTCAAAAAAAAGTTACTTTTGAACCCTGTCCTGCAGCCAGCTGAATCAAAATGCTGACTTCAAATGATCAGCAGCAGTAGGCTCTGCCACAGTCCCATCAAGCTTTCAGGCAAGCACCTTCACACCTTAGGAAAAGGTTTGCCCAACCTCTGCCTTATCATGACACACACAAAGAAACTCCCCTTCAGCTACACTCCTCAGCATCACAATCACTTACACTGAACACCACGATCCCATTTCTTTGTACTCTACCAGTTTCCTTAAATTATATTTTGAATTGGAGTCAGCTCCAACAGATGTATTAGCTTGATCCTACACAAACAATAACACATAGAGAACTCCCAACAAGGCAGTTGCTAGTCAAAAATGTAAGACATGCAAGCAACTCCGCCCCATTTCCTGCATTTTTAGCAGCTCCAAACAAATAGCAGAAGGCTGTTGTAGTACTTGAGGCTGTGTCAGAGTGATCAAAGAAAAATAATGAGGTTGGCTCTCCATTACCAACTCAATTCTAGTCGAAGTCTGTTGAAGAAATGTCATAGCATTCCCAGACAAAAACAGACTCCTTAGGATCTGACAACACTTCTCCCCTCCTGAAACGAATTGGAAATAAAGACTGAAATTATTAGCGATATTAACAAGATTTTCTTTCAGAAGTAGACATTAATTGAAAGCAAGTTAGGTTGAGATGGGGAGGAGATTGCTGCAACACTGCAACTTGAACAGTATCTCTCCCAGCCACCTGCTTGACTGTAGAACACATAAGCCTTGCTTTAAAAGCCATAAGGAATGGCAGCTAGGGCAGTGGGAAGGCTCTAATGGCAGGCACCATAATTTTATCATATTTTTACAAAGAAGCTCCTTCCTGTTACAACCCATCACAAGCCAGCCTGTATACTTGAGTATCCTGAACTACCATCCCAGCTACATAAGCAAATGGCTCAGTTAATGGGTACAAGTGAGACACAACCAGTCTGCTTTAAAAGCCAAAGGTTATGAAGGAAGACAAATGTGCACAACACTTCTCAAGGAAGGAAGAGAGAATGAAGGAAGCAGTCTCAGTGTTCACTGAAAAATGCTGGATGCTTTTTTAGGTTAGTAACCCATCATCTGACTGTTTGCCATTAAAACTGCACTGTGAATCACACAGTCTTATATTGTGGCACCCAAAACTGCACACAGTGCTCAAGGTGAGGCCACATTTGAGTAGGGGACGAGAATCACCTCTCCCAACTAATTACTGATGTTGTGCTTGATGCACCCCAGGATTCAGTAAGCTGCTGCAGTTCCTTCTGGATTGTGGCTGTTCCTGGTATTTCCTTACTTTCCAACAGACAGCAAGATTAATTAATACTGAAAATAAAGTAATTACATTAGCCATATAAGAAATTCCTGATTTTCTCAATAAAATGATCAGTGGTTCAAGTGGTTCAAGTTTCAGAGAAATGAACTTCACATTTCATTTGAACCACACTCAAGAGCTCCTATAAGCATCATTTCTCACCTCTAAACCAGAGATACTTTATTAGTATATAAAAAGAAAGTAAGAAAAAGAAGTTCATCCAAGCTGTTTGTCTAACTGAAATAAAAAGAACCTAAGCAAGCTGGAAACTAGCTGCAAAGTTGGATCTGTAAGGCAAATGGAGTTCAAATAGTGAAAGCTGGGGACAGAACTGAGAGCCTCTCCCTGACTGAACCCAAGTTAAACCATGTTTGTCTTCCATAGCCCAGAAAGAGCATCCAGTGTTGTGAAAAATAAAACAGGATCGAGGAGGAGGTAAAAAGGGAGAGACAAAGAAGCAGAACAAGAGTATAGCAGATGAGGGGGAAAGAATAAGCGTGAATTACACTATGTGGGTTAGAGGACAGGAGAACACATAGGAGAGACAAAATAGGTAATACACAGAACAGTGCAGGAAGTGATATGCTCTGATCCTTTACAGGAAAGAAACAAAACCCAACTTATGAGCCCCATGACAGGGACTGCAAATAGCCAGACAGGATGTGACAAAACAGAAGCCTCCAAAATCCAGGACCTTCTCCCCAGATTTCACTCTACGGGTAGTACTGTGTGCTTAGACTTTCCTCGACAGGCAGACAACAGAATCACCTGGCTTTACACTGTAGATTGTGCACAGTGGTCACAGGCTACATTAAACTCCCACTCTCTGAGTCAAAACCCAAATATTACTTTCCATCTTCAGCAATATCTTGAACAATTAAGCAATAGCAAAAAAAAAAAAAAAATGCAGTTGAAAACAACTACCCTCTAATGTTGTCCCCACTGTAAGTGTTTTGCTCAGTGAGGTGGGGGAAGGATGAAAGGAAAGTGGTAGGGAAGGGGTGAGGACATGGTCCAACACCCAGAACTACTCAGTTGATGTTTTCTTCTTTTTACCAGCAACTCAAATTCAACAGATAATAACAATCCAGAGACATCTGACACCTGACTGACTGTTGCAAAATGTCCTGATTTGACACAGACAATTCCACCTTCTCTGGAAACACTGCTCCCCTGCTAAATTTGGATTATGTACCACCTTGCAAAACAGAACCTAGACTATGGCTTGTCAATAATTTCAGGTATCACAGTTTGGAGTGTTTTGTTCTAGTGGACATATCAAGGCTCTTCAGCTGGCAGCTCTTAATGGATAAAAAAAATCACTTCTCTACCAGCAAAAAGTGAACTACTCTTCCATAACATCAGGAACCACTGTAGCATTGTCAAAACTGATAAACCCCAGGTTTCAAGCAGTTTGTGAGCAACACTTCTTGACCTCTCTAATTACAACTATGTCCCTCCCCATACCAGTTCTCTACACAAGACCTGAAAGCATCATCATGGTCTCCACATAAATGCTCACCATGGTGAGTGGGGAGGAAAAAATAAAATAAAAAATCCCCAACCAATTCTGCATAGCTCTTCTAAGCTGCAAAAGGTTGGTTCTTGCTCTAAAGCATTTAATGCTTCTAGTAACTCTGACAACATAGAAAATACTTCCTCCTTCTTGTCCTGTTAAACTAATCAAGAGTTCTGTATAAAACAAGAAGTAGAGCTTATTGTCCCTTTCTAACTATTGTAAAATGGTAAATTACTATTTATCCAATAAAACTGATTGGAGAAAATATTTTTTGAGGTATATTCATAGTTACAAAACTCCTGAAAGTTCTGTATCCTATATTGTTGCTATAACGGACTTTTTTGAGTTAATCTTGTCAAAAATATTCAACAGATCAAAACAACTGAATGTGGCAGAGCACTGTGATCATGACATTTCTGACCTCCACCCAGGTATATTTCAGCTCTTAAATTAACTTTTGCATACAGAAGGAGAGAGATACAGGAAATATTGAGGTTACAAGTATGTGAATAGAAACTGACTCACCACAGTCCTTTGCTTGTTGGGCAGGAAGACTCTAACAATAGGCTTCTGTGGAGACTTAGGGTTATTCCGTGACATATCAGCAGGGTTTTGATAAACTGAAAGGGATGAAGGTGCTACAGAGAGGCTTGAGGAAGATGATGATGCAACTGTGTCTGTTGAAGCTGAACTGGAGACAGAGAAATCAGTTCCATTCCCCATGGATTCCAGTAACTGCTGTTCTCTCTGCTGTAGAGCATCAAGCTTGCTGGTGTACTCTTCATAGGCCTGTGAAGGAACAGCAGCTGTTTTAATCATGTAGTAGCCTCAGATAAAACCAGAAACAAACGTGAAATGAATACTTCCTAAATTAATACAAATTTCCCAAGAAATGAACAAAATGCTCTGGTGAAATTTTTCAGGATACAATGAAGAATATAATGTTAAATCTTCTGAACCAACAAGTAATGTTTTAATAAATTAAATGAAGAAAAGGATTGAAGAAATCATAAGTTACAGTTTCAAAGCACCTGCACTGAAGTTTCTAATTCACAACCACTTTAAAAAATGACAAATCTTTAACCAATATTGTCAGCTGCAATGCTGAATTACTATGCTCCAGATAAATTTATCATTCTGTTGGAATGACAGTTAAATACTTCTAATGCAATAATTAAGAGAAAGTTCAAACCTGCTTTTTATCACCTGTATCTGACTCCTCTGCTCACTATCCTTCACCTCTGGCACTATCCTACCATATCAAATAGTACAAAATACGTTCTTCAGTTATAATAGAACATAGTTTGCCCATTTCAAAGCCATCCATAACCATGCAAGAGTGATCCTTTGAAAGTTTTTTTAACATATTTTCAGCATGTTAATGCAAAACCCAATTACACAAATCAGTTTCTTAAACAAACAAAACCATCAATATTAAATTTCCCATTTAGTCTTTATTAAATGTAGTCAAGTTAAACATTATTGCCAAGATCTAGAAAACAAATACATAATCAATATATATTTTTCTTTAAAGTTTGTTATGCACAACTTTGTAACAAGAAAATTTTGATCGATATCAAGTATTAGAACCATTTCTTCAGTATATAAATTAGCAGAATATTTTTAAAAACCTGAATCAGTTAAGCAATATGTGTTTCACATTACATAATCATGTCAGTGTTAACTGATGTGTTTAGACCTTTACAGAAAAGAAGAAAAAAACATGTAAGCAGTTTCCAAACCCAACATGTAAGCAGTAGGGAATGGAATTTTCTGTTTTTCTTTATTCAAGAGCAAGATCCATACCAATATGCATATAGTTTTCAGTGATATTCAAGTATATTTATATTATTTTCAAGTATATTTATACAAAAGAAAAATACTTTCTGGTTCTGTTTTTTTAAAAAAATACTTATTTTACTTGCTTTCCTACTTTTCTGTCCATAACTATTGCTAATTAAAGTTACAGGAGAACTGAACTGACCAAATAGACTGCAGGAAAAAGATAAATAAAGAGGAAAAACAACCAACTTTTAGCAGTGCAGCCACAAGTACTACATTTTATTCGGAATTTATTTCTCCAGGTTAAATGTGCAGATTCATCTAATCCAAACTGCTCTTGCTGTGTAAACAGTGGTTCATCCCTCCCTTTTTAAGAAAGCTTAGCATCCTCCCAGGATGGACCTATGTTCAACATATGTCATGATCCCCACACTATTAACAAAGAAAATGATAATTTGACAGTGAGGACTAAGAAAGAAAAAGCATTTTAAAGAATGGTGGTGAACATCACAGTTGCAAATTCTAAATTTTATGGGTTCCACTTCTGATAAATATACATTAGCTGCAAGAAACTGAGAATTATTTAATATTTCTTTTAAAAACTGAAGATATCTAGCATTTCAGAAATAGACCCCAAACTCTGAGATTTAAAACAAACATTTTCACTCTAACCCAACTGTTTTGTCAAAAGGAAATTGAAAGATTACCCAACTATAAATAATGGCATATTTTGGCTGTACAGTAACCATGTGTCTCTCCTACTTCCAGGATCAACTTTGCATGGAAACTTGAGTAAAAGCTCCATGTGTCAAGAATTATTTTCAGTAAACAAAAATTAGGAAATATAAACTGTTACCATTTCACCAATACTGTTCTAAATACTTACTTCCCTTTCTCATGAACATTGCAAAATATTATTCAAACACATGCAACATTACATTGCTTCCGGACACTTGTGGGTTTAGTTCCTTCACAAAATTACACACAACTTTCAAAATACTCAATCCTACAATGTTTACATTGGCAGCTCAATCTGTCACTAATGCAAACACAAAGTCAAATGATTTCTCTCAAGAGAATAAACAATGAGTATGGAAAGCTGGGAGCTGCAGCTGGCTTTGGGTTCTATACCACTGATTTCTGCAAAAGCTCTGTATTTTTTCTGAGAACAAAACCTCTCAAGTACCATACAGTTATTCGGTGTTCTAGCAGAAGTTCGCACAGAAAAACATAAAGGAACTAGAAATGCATTACTAGACTTTAAATATATTTTTCTCTTTTAAAAAAAGAAATTCTTCTTATACAAAAGGAGCTACAGTACATGCAGCAGAAACAGCCTATCTCAAATAAAATTTCATTTTATGAAGGTTAAGTACTTTGGAGAAACAGTTTAATCTGATGATTAGCACCAACAGACCTTACAAAGACAACAGCACCAAGTCAAGACAGACTAATTCTATAGAGCTAAATTCAAAGACAGTTACATCAGCAAAGCTGACCTATGGCAAGTATTTCTAGCTAAAAGGAAGATCATGTTGCAGATTCAGCCTGTCTACTAAACTGACCTGCAGTAACACAGCCACCTTAGCAGACAAGCATCAAGAGCTACACAAACCTTCAAATCCATCAAGGGTCATTGGGTCAACTATGAGGTTCATTCCTGACCATGTTTTTCAAAAACAAACTAACAAGATTAAAATTAAGTCTGTACAGAATCAATCGCATGAAAAATATTAATATGAATATTCAAACAAATCATTAAATCAAGAATTCTAAAGGCATTTCAGATGGAAGAGTTTAGGAAATCTAGATGCAATCCAATCAGTTTACATTTCGCCATTAAGAAGTGAGTAATGTTCTGCATAAAACTTAAATCTTCCTTGATACAGAATGAAAAGAGAGAAAAAAAGGTTTGGAAGATATCTGCAGAAGACATCTAGTCCTAACACACATTTAGCACAGAAATAATTTTTAAGTTTAATGAGGTTGCTCAGGGCCTTATCAAAGCAAGCTTTCCAATCTTGAAAGAAGAGCCCACTTCAGGGCAGCCAGTTGCAGAGCTCAAACCCCACACTCACGATGAAGAATGGTCTCTTATGAAATCAACTGGATGATCACTATGTGCGACATTACCCCTTCCCTGTTTGCTGTGCAGCTCTGGGAAGAGTGACTCTGACTCTCTCTTTAGGTTGAAAGAGCCTGCAGATTCCTTTTGAAGCTTCTCTTCCCCTTGCTGAACACCACCTCAAAGCAGTCACACAAGTAATGAGTGGATGGGTGCCTCTTCATTTGCTGCTGCAGCCCCATGTGCAGTTTGCTGCTGGTATTGTGAGAGTGCGTCACTGACAGCTCAGATTGCTCCCAGCTTGGTGTGAATTTACCAAGTCTCATTTCACAAAGTATATATTTGAAAAGTTGAGCATTAGATTAAAATTGGCACAACTTGTCTATCTACACATAATCCTATGGCTATCAAAAATAGAACAAAAAGTGAATTTTAATTATATTGCGTATCATATAATAGTCCCATACATATGAGAACACCCCTGAGACTTAAGCTAAGTAAAATGCATCAAGGCCTGATAAGCTGCAATGTCCAACTAAAGCATTACAAGATGGCATGTTTATATTTAATGTGCACATATGCCAAAATACCACTGCTCTCTTATTCTGCTGTATATATTCTGTAGTTTTAACGGTTGTATATACTCCGGAGCAGCAGTCTTAAAATTACTTCTTAAATGTTGCAATCTGACAAAATAAAAACTGACCTCAGAAGTCAACAGAATTTGAGATGTTATGCAGATATGCCAGAAGAGTTCAGTTGATGAGGACAAAGAATTTTCTCAAAAATATGCATTTCTTTTCTTACATATAATTTATATTATATTTGAAAATTGTTTTCTTGGGCCATGACTAGGCTATACATTCTAGTAAAATCATCTAAGGAAATAAAAAGAAACAAGTTGTTGTTTTTTTTTTTTTAAATTAATCTGTGAGAAACGCAAGTAGCAAAATATGATTTCTCCTCTCTCTGCCCTCTACTACATCTGGTTGGAACACCAGTCCAAACTGAAGCAGATAACTGCTTTTGCCATGCTCTCTGCTCTCTCTCTTTGTCAATCAGCTTTAGGTAATATCCACATATTGCAATACTCAAAAGCCTAGACTACAGGTTTCTGGTGTTTGAAACTGAGATTGTGTTTCTATTTAAAAGATGTCTGACCTTTTAGGCTGTTGATCAAACGCAAATCCCACTAAGTTAAATGGGAGCTGAAGATAGACAGTAACATACGTCACGATTTCTTCATTTAGTATGACTCCTAAATCTGTACTTAGTCTAACTTTAGACACTCCAGATTTGGTCCAACATATTTGAACAGCATCTGTTAGGAGGCTGGTAAAAACCAATCTGAAATTCTCAGAGGGCCATCAGGTTTCCCAGTGTCTATATGCAGTGTTAGCATTTTCCTGGAATCCCACAGTCTGGAACAAGCGGAGATTCATCACCAAGATCTATTTTAGACTGTATCTGCATGCTCTTGCAATAAGCATACTTCAGATTAGCAAAGAAGTAATCTTTTTTAATTAACTAATTTGAACTCCTGCATGGGTTCTTCAGATATACAGGAATAAGAAATTAGATACTCTCCTGATGTTAAATAGCCAAATTCTCAAAACTGAGAACAGCAATGCCTCTGAATAAAACACATTCTGGCAAAGAGAAAGCTAAGAAAAAATAAAAATCACAGTAGCTAGGGGCAAACATACCTCTACCCCCACAATTCTCATTTTAAATTGCTCCCAAGAGTAGGAGTAAGAAAGAGAATGATTCCTTCAAGACAGTATTAGAAATCTGACCAAGTTCTAAAACTTATTTTGATACCACTGTAATTCTATACATTTGCATACTGTTTCATTTTGTGTGGAGTCCAAATTCAAGAAACCAAACCAAACAAACCCCAAAAGACCTGGCAGCTTAGTCTTGGACTGTTAACTGAAGTAACCAACAGGTCCAGAATGCAACCCCATCCCAGACAACAATTTACACACAAATGGGCCAATACTGTTTCAGTTCTTACAGGTAAGTGCTGGTAGGTAATACTGTACACATGACTATGGAGCAAAAAGGACACATAAGAGTAGGGAAGTTTAAATAGGTAAGGCCTCCCTGAGCAGTCATTAAGAGTCTATAAAGCCTAACAAATCTGATTAAGTAATTTAAACATGATCCCCCCTTCTAAGTTTTAGCTGAGTGCTTTTGGCCAGCCCGGGTCTGTGCAACCCATTCAGTTTTGTACACAGCATTTGTTACCAATATACAGACCTTTACTCTCCTTTCCCTAACTCAGCTTATCCTTTTCAGCAGTATTTTGCTGGTAGAGATAAAAGAAATAAAAATTTTGATGCATGCCCTAAAGAATACACAACTGCATATTTTAACCATTTTTGCTAAGTAAATCCCAGGTTTTCCTAGTATCATAATAGCAGCCTTCTTTGCAGTAAATATTTCCAATATTTACAATGCTTAGACAAACCCTTAGGAAAAGGGTTTTTCCATGGTGAGTCACAAACTATGTATTTTGGGAAACAGCACTTCACGGACTGATATAACGCAGTAAGAAATTATGTGGGAAGACAAAAATCATTGATGTTTTCAGCTACTGAGATACAGAGTGCTTCCAAAAAGTGTGGTAAAACCTACTGAGAAGCTCCTGCAGCCTCTTTTCCAGGAGAAAATAAAAATAAAATTAGTATATCTACTGAGTCAAGCAGTTATTTCAAATATTGGGAGTACCTCTCCTATGAAGACAGGGTGAAAGAGTTGGGGTTCTTAAACTTGGAAGAGAGTCTAGGGAGACCTTACAGCACCTAAAGGAGCTCTACAGGAAAACTGGAGGGGGGCTTTTTACATGGACAATGTAGTAACAGAACAAGGGGGAATGGCTTTATAATGAAAGAGGGCATGTTTAGATCAGATATTAGGAAGAAATTGTGAGGAATTGTTCCATTGGATGGAACAGGTTGCCCAGAGAAACTGAGGACACCCCATCCCTGCTCTAGGTCAGGCTGGATGGGGCTTTGAGCAGGTTGGTCTATAGAAAGGGTCCCAGCCCATGGCAGGGAGGGTTGGGACGTGATGATCTTTAGGGTCACTTCCAACCCAAACCATTCTGTGGTCTGACAGTGATTTTCAGGGGTCTTTTTGAGCTGAGGTCACAAACAGCAAATGGGAAAAGTTAAATGCCAAGATTATAGAAGAAGGAAATTTGGCTACAAGCCATTTTTGGATTTTAATACAGTCATTGCTTACTAGGTTTATTCTTTCTTCCAGACAGAACAAACAGAAAAGCTTTTCTTACCATCACATTAGAGAACATTGACAAGATTCCCAAAGCTATTATTAATTATAATGATTAGAAGAAAATTGTGTGGTTAATGACAAATGTTCTTTTCTTTCTTCTGTACATTTTGTTTCCTCCCCCTGTACCTTAGACACATACAAGTCTCTCTGCAGCTCTGGTCTCCCTCCTGAGCCCTAATTTTCCTGCCCAGGGAGGACCAGGGGAAGCAACTTGCTGCCCTCCCACTTTAAACTATATTTTCCACCCAGGCTTGCACTCTGCGCTCTTCTCCTCCTGCTGCACACTCACCTTCAAGAGACCATCACTGAGGAGTGATGGATCAAGGCAGGGAGACACCCCTAAATCCAAGTATCCCCTCTTGCAGGCATAATTAAATATATGCTGAATTCAACACAGCACAAGTTAACCACTTTCAATATTTCAAGAAAAGCATTCCTCTTTCGTAGTCAGTTGATGAAACCTGAAATGATGGCTGCAACAATTGTCAGTTTTCAAGTTCTTTTGATGCAAAATGCATTGACACCCTCTCCTGAAATTGGGAAAAAATTAAATCTGAGGGCAGTGAAAATTTTGTCTTCACTTTCAGATGAACACAGAAACAAAAGCTTGTATTTCTTGAGCAATGATAATTTCCTTTTTATTTTTAAATGAGATGTATGTTTTATATTCCTTTGAATGCTCAATTTTCAGAATTATTTTCTTGTTGAATTCTGCACTTTTCTCATGAGCTTCTGCTCCCTCCAATCCTTCCTTTCACTTTTAACTGAAAGGCAATGGTGTCACCAGGTTCAACCACAACTTCACTTGACAGGTCTTCAGAAGCAGCTGCAACACAGGCCAGGAGCCAGTGTACAGGGTGCTGCAAGTTCTGTGAACACGAGCAGACAGTGAGAAGTGTAGTAAATTAAAAATGTAAAGCCAGGCAGGAGTACAAAAGAACCAAATAATCTGTGATACTGAAAATCTACACACTGGAAGATGGATGGATAGCTGTCAGACTTGTCAAAAGAATAAAAATAGCCATGGTTTTGCAGGAAGCATTACAATAAAACTAGATGTTTACATCTAGTGAAAAGCAATATGGGTGTAAACAAAGGTGTTCATTTGCAGATGCATAGCTAGAATTTAGCTTTGGCTAATTTAGACTTTTGCTAAAATAAGCTAACATGCTTGTTGATAGCAACTTCGAGAGATAATCAAGAGACACAATCCACTCTCTGAAGGAGTCCTTAAGAGTCATTCACATTTTATGGAAAATGCCAAGAGGTCAGAGCAGAAGAAGGATTTTAATCAATAGAGGCTGAGGGATGAAGGGATTGAGAGCAACCCTGCTGAACAGGTACTAGTGAATGGAAAGTTGGACATGAGCTGGCACTCACAGTCCAGAAAGCCAAGTACGTCTTGGGCTGCATCAAAAGCAGCATGGCCTGCAGGTCAAGGGAGGTGATTCTGCCCCTCTTGTGACACCCCACTGGAGAGCTGCATCCAGCTCTGGGCTCCCAATGTAAGAGGACATTGGCCTGTTGGAAGGGGTACAAAGGAAGGTGACAAGATGAGAGGGCTGGAGCACCTCTTCTATGAAGACAGGCTGGGAGAGCTGGAGTTGGTCCAGCCTGTAATAGTTAAAGGGCCTTTTGATATTTGAAGTGATCTGTCAGAAAGATGGGGACAGACTTTTTAGTAGAGCCTGCTGTTACAGGAATGGGGCTGATGGTTTTAAACTAAAAGAGGGTAGATCCAGACTAGACACAAGAAAGAAAACTTGTATGATGAGGGTGGTAAAACACTGGGACAGGTTGCCCAGAGAGGTGGTGGGTGCCCCATCCCTGGAAACATTCAAGGCCAGGTTGGAGGGGGTGTTAAATTGGATTACCCCTGATTGTAGAGGGGGTTAAACTGGATGACCTTTAAAGATACTTTCCAATCCAACCCATTCTATGAATCTAAGGCAACAAAGGGAAGGGTGATGCAGTTCAAGTAACACACTAGCAAAATCATTCATACAGATTCTGGGTAAAACCAGGACTGAATTACAGCCAGAAATTAGTCTTTGGCAAAGCAATAAAAAGAGAAAGATCAAAAGATGATGGATGGAATCTAAGTTCCATTACTTCCCACCTGAGAGTTTTGGTGAGACTACACAGACCACATCAAGACCTAGACATAGACTACAGGTAAAAGCTTAAGGGGAAAGAGGAGCCCTCCACAGAAGTCAGTGATGACACCCAGGTACAGGACTTGAGCCCCAGACCCAATATCACACAATAACTCTGTACGTGGCAAGTTTGCTCTAACATGTCAGACAGACATTTTTTTTTTATTTGTATCAAAACTATTGTGTTTTCTTAGTAGTTTTTCCTAGAGGCAAACATGTTTTTTCACACTTTATCACACTACATTCAAAACTTTTTACATATAGCTTTTTTCTTCTGTACTGCAACCAGAGTTTTTCTGGTCCTTTTTCTGACAAATGATGGAATACAGAAAGTCAAAACATAAGCTCTAGCAGTGACAGGTTAGATTCAGATAAATTGCTGCCAAGCAAATGCTGAGAACAGAAAGCAAGCCCTGTCTTGACCAAGCCAAAAGGTGGGAAAGGCACAGAAAGGACACACTAGACAACTGCTGCAAGACTGAAATTAACAGTCAAAGGTAGAGAGTAATCTTGCTTCTAACTGTATCTGGCATTCAGCAAAATATTTCTTTTTTTTTTTTTCTTTCCTTTCACACTTTAGTTCTACCACAGGAAGTCTACACACTAAACAAATTACAGGTCTGTAGCATTTAATCCTGTTCACCTTGATAAATGCAACTGAGGATGATCTAATCTATGCTAGTGACCATCCAAATAAAAAGTTCTTTCCCCTCTCACCCCATCTTCCAGTTCTTGGCTCACAGCTGCAAACTCTTCCCCTTCCCTAATTTTAACCACAGCTTTACAGCTCACCAACTTCATCATGATCAGGCTTAAACTACTACCTGGATAGTAAAGTAATCCAACAAAACCAGGGTATTTTCCTTACAGGTTAGTGACTGGTCGTGGCTTAGTCACTGCCAGTACTGCAAGTACTTGAGCAAAGGAAGCAGAGGAACTGCATAGCAATGAGCTGGGAAGATCAAGTTTTTAATTTCAACCATGGTAAGCTCTTTCCACAGGACTGTCTTATGAGATAACAACTGCAAAAGCACAACGTCAGCCCCTTTCACCTTCCACCCAATGGCTTGTGGCTCCCTAGCCAGGACCAGCACTACTTGTCCCAAGATGTGCTCAAGATCCTGTGGAACTCACTGCCGCAGAGGAACACCCTGCTCTGCCTCATGGGGCTGCCCTGCCCCACTGATGAGCCAGAACTGGAGCTTCATCTCAGAGGCACATGGATCCACTGATCTGGCAAATCTGCTTTCAGATTGATGGTTTGTGGTCACCAACTATTTCACACTTACTCTTCAGGCTGTCATAATAATTTCCCAGTACCTATTTATAACTGTAAATGCTCTTTTCCCTATCAATGACCTACAGAACAAACACAGAGCTTCCAGTAATGTATCTTGGTTTTGGTTTCAATAAAAGCAAGTGAGAAACAGCTGAACTAACAGCTTTCCTACCTTCAATCCAGACTTACAGATTTATATGTATAGCCTAAGTTCATTTTTATTGCAGTTTGATACACAATCTAACAAAACCCACTTGCGTCTAGCAATAATAAATCCACATGGAATGAACCAATCCTTGTGAAAACAGGTGTGCTTAAATGTAGCAGAGTGGATAAAACAGTGATAGTAGTGATTCGATACTCCCATTTCACATTAGCAATAAGTAAAGCAACTACCAAGGGCCTCATTTGACCTTAACTGTTCAGGACGTAATGTCAACATTTGTATAATCAACCTAGTGCCCTGCTCTGACATATTAAGATAAAAGCTAGAAGTACCTCAAATAATGAGATCTTTATTTTTAATTATCCAGTACCTTTAGGCAGCAATTGCAAATAAAAGGACTAGAAAAGAAATCTGGTTGACCTCCAGTTATTTAAATACTTGAGGAAAGCACAAAAAGGGCAGGTTTGAAGCACATGATGACCCTTCAATTCCTAATAGAGGTAACTTCTGCATTCAGCTCTTTAAGCTCTTAATGGTCCTATGTCAACGCAACTCTGTGAATCTGGAGTGATGAAAAATAAAGACTATGAATTTGTATTTAGTTTACAAATTCAAAATAGCTTAAAAATTCTACTCCACCCCACAATTTTATTTATTTCTGTAAGAAGTCACCTTCTACTAATGCAATTTTTTGGATTATACATGACCAGTTTTCAAAGACAAAGAAAGGGAAGTCATCTGCTTTAAAGGCAAAGTTAGTCTTACAAAATGTTTTCGTGTGTATATATTGGCTTTTAACACAGCATGATTTTCTCCATTATAAACACAATCTTCTCTCCCCTGGCCCCTACAAAGAGGCTTGACATTTCTATTGCACCAACATTATTATTACCCCATGCCACTGATCTTCCTCTACTGAATCCCAGGAATCCCATACAGTTCCTTTCTAGCTCTTAGAAGAGAGCTCAGTTTGTAATGCACAAGGAGAATATACGCTTTTAATACAGGTATTCTCAGTTTTAACCTCAGATACTTTACATAATATTAAGATAACACAACATTAATCCAACCACATTTGTTTGAATGTAAACTTACCTCTAAATATATTGAAGGTGGGTTATGCTCTCCTCCAAATTTGTCTAGCAGTGCTTCTATATGTTCTTGTGTCAATTTAATCATCTGTTTGATGTTCCACACCTAGAACAGAAAATTAAAATTTTTAATCATCAAAGGAAGCCTACAGAATCTGTCCTAGAACAAGAGTCTCTCAAAATTAAGAGAAGTCCATAATAAAAATTGTAATTATCAATAAACGAGTGCAGAAGGCTATCTTGTTCATCCAGTGTCAGTAATAGTTTGCTTGTGAAATAGACAGAACTTACATTTGGTCCTAAAATTCAGGACCTACTAAATAAACAACTTCTAGGAATGATTTGTTTTTCTTGTTAATCAATCATATTAAGTATTTTCCTTGCAAGACTTTGCAAACCAATTTCTAGAGCATTACAAAACTTAGTTAAAGAGTTTTTCTATTAAACCTCAGCAATGTGTGTTAACAATACTCACAAACCCATACCTAGAGTTCCATTTACATGGCAATAGGATCTCTTGATTTTAGCATCTTCTATGTCTCAACTTCCATATTCAGTCTACCCTGCAAGCTACAGACCTTGGACATGACCTGAAAAAGACATTTACCTCCTGTGCACAGAGATGACCTACAGCATTGTACTCTGAAACCACTCATGTTGCTACTTATTTTTCACAACTGGAAAGAGTTCACTTTAGGACTTGGACACTAATGTAGGTTAACAGTACCATGAATCTCAATTTATACCTAAAAAAGGCAGCAAAGCACAAAAACAAACCTTTAAGGCAATAATGCTACACTGATGTAAGAAGCAAATAGAAGCAAAATCAGAAATTCAGAGGAGAGGATGGGTGAGAAAGAGGGGAATTGCTCCTTCATACATACTGTTATTCTAACTACTTATCAGAAAAAATTATTCAATCAAGTTTTTAGAGCCAGGATGCTCTAAAAAGCATCCCCAGGGTGTTTCTTCCAAAGACAATTCAAAGATTCCTGTTACCTTTCCCAGTCTCTTTTCTACTTCATGGATTATAATATATAATAGATAGTCTCAAGATCAGGTCTCAATATACAAATTGTGACAACCTACCTCTGCAAAAAAAACCATGCAAATAATTTCATATTTTAAAGTAGGCACCAATAATAGGATGCAATCCAAGAGGGATCAAAACAAGTTTTAATACGTAAATTGAGAAGCTCACAAACTCTAAAATACTGAATGTGCACTTTCACATCACCTTATTTACCATTCTATTTCTATATAACAGTTATCTTCCAGCAGTTTCCTGAAGTAAACTAATGACTGATTCCCTTCTAGCCCAATTTTTTTAACAGATACCAGAACAAAGACTTCATCAAGAAGCTGCAGTTGAGCAAAAATAGTTTCCTCAGGAACAAGCAAACCAAACTTCAAAGAGTGAGAGTGGGGGGATACCAAAGAATGTGCTACTGAAGTATTCTATATGTAAATTCCCTTGAGGCAATGGTGGGAGTCAACTTGCTTCTCAACTTGCAATCATTTATCAGTGAACCTAGGACTGCCAACCATAAGCAAAGAGAAGGGTTTCTGTATTTGGTTAGCTTTTCCCAAGATGGCAAGTACTAGTTGTATGCTTGGTGAAAGAGCAAGCATGAATCAACACTGTGTCAATTAACCTGTTCAATATAAGGCTTAGGATGTTTGCTTACCATGTAATTGGTAACATGCTGTTAACCTGGGCTGCACGTACTTAGAATTCCTGGCAATCTTAGGAATTATCTCAGGATCACCTCCAGAAATAGGTTTATAGTACTTAAGGAAATGGCTATTAATTGGTTATTCTGGCAATCTTACCCAGCAAAGGTTTTCCTCATCAAAATGAACAATTTACTATACTTAATTGCCTGGCAATGAGGAAGGTGAAGAGGGAAGATTCTTCACTGACAAAGCAAGACAGAATTGCAGGAGGATTTGAGGTTGGAAGGGAACTCTTTAGGTCATCTGCTCCAAGTTCCTCCTCAAACAGGATGCCCAGGACCATGTCCAGATGCTTTTTGAGTATCTCCAAGGATGTAGAGTCCAAAGCCTCCCTAAGGCTGTGCCATCACTCAGCCACCCTCACAGTAAAAATGTTTCCTGATGTTCAGAAGAAACCTCCTGTGTTTCATTTAGTGTCCACTGCCTCTGGTCCTGTCACTAGGCACTGCTGAAGATAGCCTGGCTCCATTTTCCACTTGCCCATCATCTTTGTGTCCCTTCATTGGAGTCTAGCCAGCACAGCCACGTTTATCTTGTACTGGGGAGCCCTGAACTGGACACAGCACTTCAGGTGAGGCCTCACCAGCGCCAAGAAGGAGCCCCGGCCACATGTGTTTCCAAATACTTTTTTTCAATATCAATAACGAGTAACTTCCCTGCTCATATTATTTTCTATTTTGTGTCCATAACCAGAACCTTGCTTCCTCTTCTCTTACAGTAAAGATACCAAATAACAAATGTAACACCACCAGCAAAATGCACAATAGAAGCATGTTATTTTGGAAATGTTGGCAAGAGAATCAAATAGCCTCCAAAACGGGCAGAGTTAAAGAGCAGACATCTTCCTCCAAAGTTAGTATCACGACAAGTGGAATTTGACTAATAATTTAGGCTGCCTAGCAAAATTGTGGGTGTCTCATACCTGACATTCTTCAGGGCCAGGTTGGACACAGCTTTGAGCAACTTGGTCTAGTGGAAGGTTCCCTGTCCATTACAGGGCAGTTGAAGCAAGATCATACTTAAGGTCCCTTCCAACCCAAACCATTCTGTGATTCTAAGATTAATGAAAAAAAAATAAATTTGCTGCCAGCCTATAAGAAAATATCTTCACCTGAAAACATTGCCCTGAATTACATAGTATATATCTGTGCAAGAGAGCCTTTCCACAAGTGAACCCTACAGGCAAACTTCATATGGATTCTATAATCTTAGAAAGGCTCCTCATACAGTTGAAAGAACACTGAAGGAGAGAAGAACACTGAAGGCAGAAGGAAATTTATCAAAGTCAGCCATAGCAACAAATAATCACTTGTTTCTCATAGAAAAGGAAAAGCTATTTTGTGTGCCATATTCATCAAGTCTTCTGACAAGATGAGAACTTTCACAAATCTAGTATTGACTAGCATATTCTAGCCCAAGAACACATATGCCATAACAAATTTCCAAGCTTCACAATTTCCTTTTAAGTGGCAATTTGTACTGCTATTTACTTAGAGCAAATTTACCTTCTGGCTTCCTGCATTTGTGAATATACTAAGACACAGTTTTTTTGTGGTCCAGAGCAATCCTTAAGTATCTGGCTTGAGAATGAACCCTTCTGCAGGTATCCTTCATCCTATGCAGGATTGCTGCTTCAATTCAATCGAAGGAACAAGAACAAGTGACCTCACATGACTCAGAAAAGCCTGCTGCTGCCCAGCACAGCACCCACAGCTTTTGCCTCACAAAAACTCTACCATCCCTGTTGTATTTTCACAGCCAGCAGAGCCAGCAACTTCAGCCCATCTTTTCTCCTTGCAGACTTGCTCATTCAGACAACTCAGCTTAGTTTGTGCCATGAGCACAGCCCAACCTTGAAGATCTTGAGCCAAGATAGAGCCCCATCTTTGCTGTGCAAAACACCCTGGAACACAAAGTTCTTAAGAGCTCCATCACTGGAGTGCAGCAGCACTCACAGATATACAGTTTTCTTTAAACTGTCCAAATAAAACCCCAATGTGCAAGTATGGCCTAGCAAGGGTCTCACTGCCCATAAGCACATACATTCCAGGACAACAGCAAAGAACTGCCTCACAACAAAGGCACCAAAAACATGACATTTTATCAATCAGTTCTGGGCCAAAGAGCTTGTTACTACACCACAAAATAAACCCAAGTTTTTAAAGATTACAGTAAACCCTTTATCCACTCTTTATTCACGCTTTTTTAGAAGTAAAAGAAAACTGCCTCAAAGTTATTAAGAAAGAACAGACATATTTTTTTCTTATTCTTATGTGCACTCCACTATATTTATGAAACCTACACCTGTAAGAAAACATCAAACCACAACTGTCAAGTATCTTACAGAAATACAAAAACTATTCCAGTCTCAGAGACAGTTGCTGGAAATCTAAATGCATTTTGAAGTAAACCTGCAGTGCATCCAGTACTGACCACATGTAAGTCTGGTCCCTTTCCATAGGAAACAGAATGGGGATTTGAGACACTGTTTAAGCTGTAGTTGCATGAAAAAGTAATGAATCCTTTACAGCTTGGATAACCATATCATTTTTCCAAAAAAAAGCATCAAATAAATGTTTCTGGCCTATCTTGTAGCATTAGGTTAAGGTTATTCTCTATCACAAGAGATTAGATTTGATTCTCCTTTTAGTGCTGCTGACACAAGGAAGCTGACGCAGGCTAACATAGACACAGGCAGCCAGACAACTGGAAATATTCCAGATATACTGGAATATATCAACTTAAATCTGCCTATTGTGGATAATTGTACATTAATTTTGCAAACAAGCACTCCCTTACAATGCAATAAAGACAATGACCTATTTCAAGCCAGAGGCAAGTCAGATACAGTAGAAGCCTAAATCCATTCTATTCAGAGAAGATTATGGCTGCACAGACCACAGAATTTGTTGAGTTGGAAGGTACCCACAAGGATCATCAAGTCCAACTCCCAGCCCTGCATAGGACCATCCCAAGGAGTCACACCAGGAGCCTGATCCAGTAGCCCCCAGAGAAGTAATTACAGCACCAAGCCTGAGAGAGCCCAAGAAGCCTTTGGACAATAATTTCAGGTACACACAAGGTTAAGCCATAAAGTTATTTTCCCATCCTTTGCTGCTTGTCAAAATGTGCGGTGCCTGAGACATCACAAAACAAACTTATCTCGTACTTTCTGCACCTGGCATCACTACTCAAATCTTGCAGAGCATCCCAACTCTAAGCAGTATGATTCATGCTTGGTAGAAGACACTGAAAGCTCAAATCTATTCTCTAAGAAAAAAACTGCATTATTTGTCCAGGAATAGTATATCCTGCACTTGGATTATCACACATGGTGATGACAGAAAACATTCTGATAGTACTAACAATGTAATTAAAGAATAAACCAATTAAAAATTTAAGCATTTCATTTGGAAACTGCTTTATAAAGAGGACAAAAATCATCAATACCTATCCAGTGCTATTCCAATCAGTCCTTCCAGGCTTCTTTCTTACACCACAAATTCAATTGTTTGGTCCCCTGAGCAAGGGTCCACTTTGTCAGAAAACACTATAGAAAGCTGTCATGTATGAGATTGTCTTTAGCTGGATAACATACCCAAGTGAGATGCTTGGGTAAAAGACAGGCAAGAGGACATAGGAATGGGGTTAATACCAAGGCAGCCCACCAAACTGTTTGCATGGCAAGATGCAGAATATGTGGATTTGGGTTTCTGTGCTGACAATCACTGTTGCCTCTTTCTTGCACTTTGGTACCTCCTTCAGATACTTTCCCCCCTCAGTCATCTCAGTCCCAGTCCTCTTCTTAACTCTTACTAAGCTTGCTTCTCATTTCCTGCAGGCCAATTCTGCAGAACAAACAGACAGTGGGGCGTACAGTCCTTGCCTTCTTCCAATACTCCAGGATATAGCTTCTCTCCATTTCTCTGTGGAAGCTTCTCACAAGTTGTGCATTAACTGTGTTAATTTTTCCACTTTTCCTATTCTCCTGGCTCTTCATGCATACCACATTTTCAACAGTGCAGTTAAAGTTTTTACTGAGCAAGTGTGACAACAGCGGAAAAACTTCACTGACTTGAAAACCAGCCTGCAATGGCTTTCACATAAGAGTCAACATCAAGGTCAACATCAAGCTTGCCTTTCCTAGTTAATATTTCCCAGCTTTTTTTAATCTCTGTGAATCATCTTTATAATTTTTATTTATAGGTCCTTTAAAATGTCTGGGGTAGCCAACAATGGAACACTGTCAAAGTCTGAATGTCGGCAGTTCAAAATAAGTCAGTAAAATTTACAACCACAGACTAGCAAGTAAGTTACAAGAAAACAATATCTAGAGAAGTACCTGTAGCCAAGAGAAAAAGGACCCATTATCTCTTTTCCCACAAAAGCCTATGAATGTATCTTTCTAGATTCATGACAAATGGCCTTAGGGAAGATGTACAAGACTACATCTAGGAAGGAAAATCCTCTGAAGAGGTACATTTTCAGTACCACCCTGTCTGACAGCTAGGGTCATAACTAGGTCAATTAATACAGTAATGTGATCAGTGAGCATCTGCTGTAAGCACAGTAGTTAATTAAATATTAAAAAGGCTTCAAGATGAAAAGTTATTTTCCATTTAACAGGTAGAAATTTTTATGAAGGAAAGACTAACTTGTAGCTAGGAGTGGAGGTTTCAGCTGCATCTGACACTGCTCCTGTTGAACAAAACCATTTCACCAAGAACCAACACCCAACAACTTCCACTGTTCTCCAAAAACCTAGGCAACATCTGACTAAGTTAACATTCAAGTAGCAAAGTACCATCATCCTTGGAGAGTTCACATGAGAAACTATGTCTCTACATCTCTCATCTCTTTGCAAACCATCAGTTGCAACCGAGAGTAATCTGTATCTTTTGCTTTCATTAGTTCTAAACACAAACTCAACTGCTCATCATTCAGCTCTACTCTTAAAGCCAAATAAACAGCCTTTCAGTCTGACAGGCCTTTGCCTCTTAAGTTGCCTCCTCTTGAACAAAGAAATTCAGACTTCAAATGCTCATTACAAATGTTTAAAAATATTTTTGAAAATGAATTCAAAAATTGTAAAGGATAAAGCTCAGTGAAGTCTATCCTTGTAACATAACCAAGCATCTTCTCTCTAAGAATGAAGCAACCAAGAGCCTTAGGCACTGATTGCTTCGCAGCTCACACCAGCCAAGATGGTGGGTGCAATTATCACATTGTCCTTGGCTATTTACCCCTGCTCTCTTCCTTACTCTTTCTCCATAACGTAAACCTTTGGCTGGACCCTTTCCATACTCTAAACAAGTGAAAAATTGTTCTATTTGTCAAGGTTAGCTTTCTGCCAGTCTACTGCGCTTAAAACAGCTTGGCAAAGGACACAGTGATCATCTCAGCTGGTGAAAAAGTCACCTTTCCTCTCTATAGCTCACACTTAGATGGATTCAGGCTACCATGCAGCAGCAGCCTTTCTGTTTAAGTTTCAATTCTCTTTCATTCTCCCACTTTTTCCATCACCTGCCATCTTTACTGCTTGCTGCTAAGTAGAATTTGTCTCCAAGCACTATAAAAAGGAAAGTTAACAAATGTTCTCTACCACAGTAGAACAGCAGTGTGTGGAAAAATAAGAGCTGCCTGTATCCCTCATTTACATCATTAACCACCAGTTGCACAGCTAAATCTTTAATTCCATATTTTTCATGGCTTTTGTGTTGCAGTATTACTAGTCCCTCTTATTCACTTTGATACTAATTCAGTAGTCACGAGGATCACGCACAGACCGAGTTTGGGAACAATTCACTGTATTTACATTCATGAATTCAACAACTTCTCCCTAGACAGTAACAGCTTTAAAAAAAAATAAAAGAGGAAATAAACTATCTAGATTTTCTAACCCACCTAAGAGTGCAATTTTGATTTAGCCAGGTAACTACCACAGAATCTCAGTAACACTAAATCCATACATCAGTGACATTTAAGAAAGATTATTGTGAAGACACCAGACTATTTCTCTGCACACCTAAAGCTGAAAAGTCAAATTTGTGATGGAAAGCAAGCAGCCAGCTAGCTAATTACAATAATTGCCTATAAGAAGCAAATGCTTGTCCAGCAAAGCTCTTAGACAGCTTTGGTCACATTAATTAAAATGACAAAACAAATAAACTGAGTTTCAGCTGAACTACAGAACTTAATTCTTCTCTCTCCTTGCCAGAGTACACAATTAATTTCACTAGGCAGAAAAGATAATCAACACCTATTTAAAAGTTTGCATTATCAATCCATAGAATAATTTGTTAGAAACTTTGCAATATTCCACCAATAAACTGTTTCTACATAGTGACTACTGTGAATAGTTTCCTATTAGAAAATGTAAAAGACAGTTGAAATTGTTGGACGAGTCCAACTATACTCTGCTTGTTTAGAAATATTTGTGATCCAATAAAGAAGGTATCCTATTTTTATCATGAGCAGATCTCAAAAGCTAAACCAGAGCAAAGGTACTCATTCTTTCCTTTTTATTTTTAAAACACAAATAATGTGTTCCTAGTCAAAGGAAATAGTCAAATAGGAACTGCCACAGAAACCATGTTCTCCTAAACAGCATTCTATATTCTACTCAGCAGACCACCCTGCCTTAGCAACCCCTGTACCACCTTGCAAAATTAAATGATTTAAAAGGCAGAATTGGCTCCTTGCCACCCATTGTAGATGAAAAAAAATACACTAACTACTTAACCTAGTATCTGGAAAAAGTTACATCAATATGATTAACATAGGCTTAAAAATGTCACAAGAGACAGTACAAACTGTATTCGAGCTTAATTATAGAACACTTAAATACATATTTTCGCAAAGCTACCTCAGGTGATACTAAAGTCTCACATTTAAATCTACATTACTGAAACCTATTATAGAGAAAATTTGACCTATTAAGTTTAATGAATAAATTTTCAAAACCAGATCAAAGACTGAGGCACCAGTATACAACCATCCAGTTCCAAATATTGAGATACTACCAACTTCTTAGTCATAATGATGCATTTTATTTCAGGTTGATTTTATAGTGCTTTTCAAACATCATTAGTGAATAACTTGTACTAGAGAAAGAAAAACTAGACACACTAGTCTGACTTCAAAAATGTCTACCTTCAAAACAAACCCTTTAACTGAGATAAAGGGATGGAAAAAAATTAAGGTACCATGTCTGTGCTCCAAGTGTCAGAAAATGTTGCCTGAATACAATGTAACTGCATTTGGAGATTATTTATTACTAACCAGTGCATTTAACAGTAGCTTTATTAACAATTATACCGTTTAAGAGGCCTCACTATATAACAAAGCAAGACATTAGAGCTGGTATCCCCCTTTTTAGGGTAAAAAAAATATTCCTAGCCACTCAGTTATGTAACACATTTTTAAACTTAGTTCAATCTTCATTATCAGCTTTTTCTGTTTGTCTTCCAGAAGAAAGATTTTAAACAAAGTTGGTATGTTTCATGCAGAAATTGGATTGCCCCTTCATGCTAAGCTTTGTGCAGGTATACTGCGAGAACCCACAAAAATCACATTCACTCAATCACAACCTTAGAAAAACAAAAGTGCCCTTCAGTGCTCAAACATACTCATATGTGCTTCTGCATTTAATACCAATAGTGTGGAAAATTCATTTGATACTGAGCACTGTATCTGACGCTGCACAACAAGCTCCATTTTGAAAAGAAGTTCTGTTTTCTGATTTTAAATGCTCATGTTGGTTGGGGAGTGTCATAGTGGGATGGTAACTGGCAGCACTGCTCCCTCAAAACTCCTGCCTGAACTGGCAGCACCTTCAGTCAAAGAGAAAAGTTACAAATTAGATTTTTGCCTGTTTAACTCTTTTTTTGCTAGGGTCCACATTCCTAAAACGTAACCAGAAACAGAATAAAGACACTGTTGCTGCTCCTCCAAAACTCACAAATGCTAAAAAGGCGCAACAAACCAAAAAATTGCAGCAAGGGGCTTAAGCAGGAGAAAAAAAAGAAAAGGCATGTAATTCTGCATCAACCAGCCCTCTTTAGAACTGGCCACAGAAGGGAGAATCAGTTGAATGAATACATATTTCTTTTGGAAAGAAGCTATGCACAGGAGGGAGGATTGGGAGGAATCCATTGTACACCCCAAAAGCTCAAGAGCAACTGGAATAAAAAAGCTGAAGCAAGAGAACACATCTATTGCATGCTGACTTCTGTATCCTCCACTAGCTGTGAGAAAGTAGCTCTGTTCACACACAGATGTGTGAACGGCTGAAAATGATGAAAACCATCTCACACCTCACAAAACGAAATACTGTACCCAAAACGTGGTCAAGGCAGTTGGAAATCTACACTTGCTACACAAGAAGCTCACAGACACCTTCACATCCCTGGCACACTGGCAGAGCTATGGCATGCAATCCTACTTCTGTAAAAGGCATGCTCAGAAGGGCTCCACAGAGACCAAGCAAGATTGTTACAGCCTGGCAGGAGAAGCTCAAGACCACAAAGTCTGAGGTGTCAGGATCTAAACCTGACAAGTCCAGCTAAGGAAGTCTCATTGACCACAACTTCTCATTCAAATATTAAAAATTCAGGCTCCAATGGAGTTTTATGGGACAAAGATTATTTATAATACCTAAACAGAAAAGGGGACACACACACACCACCCCCCCATACTACCACTACTCCCCCTAACCACATTCCTTTAGTGTCTGACTTCACAGGCTTTTGGAACTCACTGGGTGCTCCTCATGTTGAGGAGATTCCATGGAGTAAGTTTGCAGGAAACTACTGCAGCAAAAGCAACGCTGATTTTCTTCAGTACCAGTGAGTGGAGTCAAATCAGGACAAGGACCTGCGTGGCACCAAGTGGGCACAAGGGAGTAGATCTGGCTGAGAGGTGTGACGTGGGCACAGCAAAGGGCAAAACCTGCAGCTCTGAGTGACAAAGCACCACTTGAATGACTTAGCTCAAACTGCAGAGACAGGGAGCAGTAGACACCACAGGGACTACAATTATGACAGGACATTTCTGATATATTGTACATCTCATCACCCTTCAGAAGCCAGTGGTTCAAACTGAAAATAAAACTTGCACTTGGGCCAAAACTGTATTTCAGAAAACCCCCTTCATTAAACTTGAAACACCCTCCTTGGAAGGCTGGACTGGAAGAGAATTAGTAATTCCATGATCCATCAAAACCTTCTTTTGTTTCTCTTGTAAGTACAAATAAAATTAGATTTGTTTCTAAATCAAATTCCCTCCAAGATATTTCATGCATTCAAAATTTTGGACAATAATTAATAACAATTAATTAAATTGAACTACAGATTTGTTACAAAGTGGATCACTGAAGCCTTAAGGAAACTTGGGGTTATCAGTTGATGTTAAAAGATAGCTGCAATCAAAAAATATCTGCACTAAAAAAAACCCCAACCAAACAAAAAACAGAGCCAAAACCCAAAATGCATTTGGTCTACAGTATTTTTAACTTGATGCAACAAAAGAGCTGCCATTCCTGGCTAAACAAGTGTCAAGAAGGGTATTATTAGAACAGCTTTAAAAATAAGAGGTCTTTGAGTTTAACAACTACAATAAAATATAAATGGGAATTAAGAAGCAAGACTGTAAGTCAGGACAAAAAAAAAAATCAGTACTAAACATTTTGTTCCCAACCAGTTTGTGGATATCCACAGAGATAAGAAACAAGCTTCCCAAGACATAACTTTCCAGAAGGAGCCACCACAGTATTAAGCAAGTTTTGTGTAATCAAACAAGCTACCACAGGAAAGAGCTGTTAATCATATTCCCTTTTGGGAAAAACACCTTAAGCAGAAATCTCTACTATCCCCACTAAACCTAAGTATTTCAAGGTTGTGTTCTAATGTTTGATCGACCTTGCCAGAAATAAATCATAAAAACTCTAATGAGAGGTTACCAAAGTAATTGTCTTTTTTTACATCTGAATCAGTTTTCCCCCATCACTCCTGACATATGTTTGCCTGTTGAGGTGACAGTCTATTAATGACCAGCTTATAAATAAGTTCAGAAAGTTTATTTTCATGCTTCACTATTCCTAGCCATAAAGAACAACTTCTCATAGTGACATGGAACCATCTTCTCTGCTACCACTTGAACTCAATACTTCTGGCAGTAATTACCACAAGCCTGGCAAACAAGTTATTTGCATTCTTCTTTGCATCAGATTTGACAATTTCCATTTCTTTTTTCAACAACTTCAGATTTCACTGAGTCTTTCTTCAAAGCTCTGACCTTCCAGACTTTATATCACTGCTAGTATTCTGCTGTAGACTCCCCTCAGCCAGACCATGCATTTCTCAAAGCTGTGACCCGAAGTCAGACAGTATTAACCATGGCCTTTTCCATGCTACGTAACAGAGACAACTATTTCACTTATCTTCTGAGATATACTACTGCAGAATATTAGCTACAAGATGCTTCACATCCAGCTCCACTTTAACTTGTCCTCACAATTAAACAGGATGTCATCCACAGACTGTGAAGTTACTTCAGTCACAGAATACTAATGCATGGAAACATAACTGAGATTGAACAAAAAATGCATTCCCAAAACTACAAAAACAATGAAGAAAAAAAACATTCATATGGTTTCAAGTTTCCAAATAATTAGCATGTTTATGGTAAACTCTTTAGAGAAACAGACACTCTAATACCCAGCACTATAGGTTCCCTAAGTGTTACTACAACAAAATCAAGTGCACTTTTACTTCATGCACCTACATTACATTAGCAGAATCCATTACTTATTTCATATTGTGATGTTAGAGGTGCCTTTTCATTCTATCTTCATTTTATATATCTTTTTATCCATTCTCCATTTTACTCTTAAGTCTGTTTCATACGATTAAGGTTTCTAAATTTATAACTAATATTCATGCAGGATAAACTCCAGCATTGCTGCCTAGAAGACAACCATACAGCAGCTCAGGCCCTCACTTCACAGCCTTCAAAGTAGTTTCTGTCTTACAAAGAGCAGTTAAGGGTACAAAGCTCCAAGTACAGAAAATCCCATTTGAATTATTTAATATTGCTGTAAATAATCTATAGCAACAAGAGCAGAACCATTCCTCTCAGCTGTCACACACTCCTTACTATATCAACAACCCTGTAATGCTCTGAAAACCTTCCATCCAAACAATCTCTTGTCCTGAGAATTCATGCTGGGGAAGAAGCCAACCTCTGTGCCTGTGGTCGCCAGCTCGCATCCGAAGCCTCCCAGCATCAGCAACCAAACAGGGAGTGCGAGAGGAACAAATTCCTTCTAAATGCACTTGCCCCTACTCTTCCCAAATCCTTCTGTCTCTGAGAAGTAGCCATTTCCTGTATATTTTCTATGACTGCATGGACAACTACCCTTACCAACTCTGAATTTCAATATAGGGGGAAAAGATTTAGCAATTATTATACTATTTATTAGAAGAGTTATAATACTCATTATTAGAAAATTTTTAGCAACAGCACTTAGGCTACAAAAGCAACTTTTAAAGGCATAAATTCACTATTTGATTAAGAAGTGGTCATGAGTTGAACAATATGGCTTAGATTTGTTTTTCAAAGCCCCAGCCCTTGGGAATTCATGAGAGAGAGTGATGTAGCTGTAACCAACACAGGGCACTCAACTACAATCTCAGAACAGAACATCTCATTTACCATAGCATTTTAACATACAAGTAAGGTGTGCAAGATGACTTCAACATCTGCCAGAAATTCTTGTCTGCTCCCGTTTCAAAAGCAGAAACTGAGAGCAGGACTGAAGGCCTGCCTTCTGAAAATCAGGATTGCATTTCCCTAAAGACTAAAGGAACTGAAACCTTTTCAGGTATTGCCTTAAATAAGTAAGGTCATGCTCCTTGAGAGGCTTCCACAGCAAGGTTACTTTAAAAGATTGGGTTTACCTTGTCTTGAAACAATGAAACAAAACACTAGAACATGTACTTATATAACAGCCGTGAGTCAGTTACCAGCACTTGAGTATTTCTCTGACTTCTGTCACTTTGAACTTGCATTACACTTTAGGTTGGCTTGTTCTAGTATTAAGGATAGTTTCCATTTTAACTGTATCAGCAACTTTTTGGGCTTGAACTTCATTAAGGTAGAGCTTTAGGTGAAGTAATAGGTGTACTTATACAGTAAACAAATCTAATTACCTACAACTTGAGGAAGAACTAGTTAAGTATGCAACAAAACCACATCAGAAAACAAAACCTCTACAACCAGCTCTGCCTTGAGACCCATGTGCTTCAGTATTTCCAATGGAGAAGAGGTTTGCTTTTAAATAATCCACGACTATCCCCCACACACTTCCTAAATACTTGCACCTGTACTGACAGCCCATCAACCCTGCTGCTCTTCAGGTGTTCCACATGCTGGACCACTTATCTCTGTCTCATCCAGGATGGAAGCAGGAGCAGCCACGCTATATAATTTAGCATTCGGAATCAAATGTCATGACTGACAGTCTCAAACATTTCTGAAGTTCAAGTGACTTAGAGCAGTTTCACAAACATCCCCTTCAGTATGAAAACTGTTTTTTTAAAAAAATTCTTGGCCCTGCCACTGCTTTTCCCTCTATTCTCTCCTATACTTCAGTTTAAGCAGTTCAGCTGTATTGATGTTATTGTTTCAAGAGTCACAATAAAAATCAGTTACTGGATTAATCCCATATATTTTTTTTTTTTTAATGACAGAAATAACTGGGAAATTCAGAAGCTTTTTAGCCTCACTTTGCTGCTAAAAGTGTATGTCCACTCTTCAGGTGTTTGGGTTCCTCAACCAGCTGAGAGTTTCTCCTTACTCAGGAAAGTTCAGACTGGACTGGCATTACTCAAGGTGTTTAATCACCGTGCTGGGTAGGTGTAAAATATATGTGTACTGCTGAATTTTGCCTACCTTCAGCAAGCAAGTCAGTCAGGAACTTCTTAGGATGAGGGAATCAACCTCACATCTTGCAGACATCCACAGGGACCGACTCTTTCCCTACTTCTCCTTTCTGGACATGTACCCAGCATGAGCTCTAGCACTTCCCAAACTTCTCAACCCACTAATTCCACTATAATCCAGTATGCTATTAATCAATAAAATGGATAAAAAAATCCTCCCCAGTCTTTGGGAATTTGGGAATCAAACTGGACCCCTCTGAGAGGAGCTGGTCCGAGCCAGCTCATTTTCCCTACTGGAGGCTGGAAAGGAGAGGTTCCCCGGTGGGCAGGGCTCCTTGAAGGGTCGCAAGGCTGCTCAGAGTCGAGAGGTTTCGTACCAACTGCACAGACACTCCAGGGAAAGCTGAGCTGAAACACTCTCCAGCCGGTAACGCTGAGAACAAAACAGCAGAGCTTCTGGCATCTGTATTTACCTCCAGAACAGACTCGAGGCATGGCATCTGGCAGGCTGGTCTGCCTTGGATGCCTACAGTGCTTGAATCTGCAAAGCACCTTGTGTTGTTACCGCACAGTTTATTCCCCCTTCCGAAAACATTGCAGAAGCGTCTGCAACTCACACTTCAGCCCCAGCAAAACAGGTAGTACCACTCGCTCCCCGTGGGATTGGGAAGTTAAGTAATAAGCCCCAAAAACACAGGAAGTATTTAAGAAAGACACCAACCAGAGGCCTGACATCCACGGTGCCCTGTCCGTTAACATTTCCTAAGACGCTTTGTGCAAAACACGTCCACAAAAGGCACGTCCGCAAAGCGAACCGAGCCCAACCTCAGGTTTAAAACGCATTTCGAATGTTTCAAAACCACCGGGGGCAGCCGACGGCAAAACCCCCGCATTATCGGGACGCGGCACCCGCGGCGGCTCCGAGCCGCGCTCCTCCGCAGCCCGGCCGGGACCCGCGCCCTCCCTCCGCGCCCGGCCCCGCTCCCTGCCCCCGCCGGCACGGCCGGGCCCGCGCCGGGGGCGGGCGGCCGCCGCGCGGCCTCACCTCCTCCGGGATGGCCGGGTCCCCGCTGCCGCCCCCCGCGTAGCCGGCGCCGAGCGCGGGCGGTTCAGGCTCCATGTCCCCGTTGAAGAGCGAGGCCCCCTCGGCGCTGCCGCCGCTGCTCAGCGCCGCCATCTTGGGCCGGAGCGCCGGGGCGAGGGCGGGGCCGGGGGCGGCCGCGTCCGCGCCGCCGGGGCGGCCCCAGCCGGGACCCGTAGTGCGAGGAGCGAGCGGCGAGCGCGCTCCCGGCCCGCTCCCAGCGCCGCCGCCGCGTCACGGCCGGCCTCGTGACGTCACGCCGAATCGCCGCAGCCACGGCGCATGGGCCCGCCGACGTCACCGGGAAGCACCGTGACGTCACGGCGCGACCGCCCCGTCGCCCTGGGAACTCGGACGTGGGCTCGGGCCCCGCCCCCTCCCCGCGGCCCCGCCCGCCGCCGCCGCAGCGCCCCCCGGCGGCGCGGGAGCGCAATGGCGGCGCCGCCCCCGCCGGGCCGGGCCCGGGAGCCGGGAGCGGGAATGGGAACCGGGAGCGGGAGCGCCGGGGCAGGAGGAGCCCCGCGCAGAGGGGAATACAGAGGCGGAATTCCCGGGAGGAGCGAACGGGGCGCCGGGCATCCCTCGGCCGGCGGCAGCGCCGCGGCTTTGCGGTGAATGCTCCGAGCGCGACCCGTGCAGCAGCGACAGGCAGGCTGCAGCGCTGCCCGGATCACCTGCTGGCCGTAACTGCGGTGATCACCGCTTTAAAGAATCCATCGCCGGCATCCGTACAACCTCCCTGCTTTTCCCACTGACAGACTTCAGGCCCTGGCTGCCCGAGCTGCTGCTGTGTTCACACAGGGTGCTCCAAGCTAGGGAAGGGTCGGGTCTGGCTGAGCAGACATCGGGATATCCCCCTAATCCTCGGGAAAACACTGCTGTCCCTCAAAGCTGCTCCCCACCTTCTGCCTAGTGCCATCTTTCCCCAAATTGGCCGTGTGTTCCCGTCTGAACTACAGCCATGACCCTTATGCCACACCCATTGAAATGCTGCTTACACGCATAAAACACCTGCTACATCAGGTAATTTAAGATGCTTTCTTGCTGAGAAGGCCTTTATTATAAATAAAAAAAAAAGGCAACGGTATTTGAGTGCATTGCAAAGAAAAGCTGCTGGATCAGAACAGCAGCAGGACTTCAGAGAAAGGCTGTTCTAACACAGCCTGATCTATTTAATGGTGGCCAGCTAAAATACACTAGGTTGAAACCTGCCAGTGCAAGATCCTTATCTGTGTTTCACTTCAGCTGTGAACATGGGACTGCACAACCTCTGAATGTACTGGTGCTGGTGGGAGAACTGAGGTTTATATTTCACCTTTCACACTGCGGGCCATGTACTAGTGCTGGTGAGAGAACTGAGGTTTATATTTCACCTTTCACACTGCGGGCCATCGCTGTGGAAAAGCACTTCAAATGCAGTGCAATACTGCTGTGTTGCAACTGGTAAATAAATGCAACTTCAATTTAATATTTCAATGGATTTTAATTGATTTTTTTACAGGCTACGCTTGCATAGAGGGGAGCCTGGGGTTTCCTGTGACTTGAGCCCTGCAGTGCAGTCAACAGAAAGGCTACACAAGTATGTAAGAATAAAATGTACAGACTAAGCAGTTGGCCAAGTTTAGAAGTTTCTCTCTAATAGCCACATTAATGAAGAGGGTAATTATCAGTAATTCCTGCTATGTGGCGGGAATGTGTAATGGTAGTGAAAAATTGCTCACAAACTCTGGAAAATAATACCAATGCTGAGGACTGAACACTGGGACAATCTCTCTGATCTCTGAAGGAAAAGGTAGCAGAGGTAATAGGAGATGGCTCTCCCAGCACATAGCCTGTTGTGGAAAAGCCAACAGAGTAATAGAGGTTAACTAACACAGTAAGTCCATTCATTTCCATGAAATTTATACCAAGGGATAATTAATCTCAATGTAGTCATAGCCTTTTTTTATTCCCCAAGCAATTTATGTCCAGGGCAAAACCCTAGCAGTGGAATTAATAGACTACTATGAATCTGTAACTTTTAATACATTTCCCATTGCTTTTAGCAGTGTAGGGTCTCTTTCTTCTGAGGTTCTGATTATTTCCAGAAAATATTCATTCACTTTGAATTCTGCTAGACTTTCATATCACATTTGATGTTCCATCAAAGAGCTGCAGTTCTAATACTGAGAAGTCATGTCCAGTGCTGTAAACACAGCAGAGTTACCTGCAGAAATACATGAGATTAAAAAAAAAAACACCTCAGAACTACTTTAAAAGATTGTTGTGTAGGAAGGAGACAAAAATTATACTCATATTATGCTTTCCTTTTGATTGAGGGAACCCACACCTAGTGACAAATGGAATTTTCTACTCCTTCACATGGTGGCTACTTGGTCTCTCTGCTTGATCCATCATGATGAAAGATAAATAGTTAATAACTGTAGCTATTTCTTGGTGATATGAAATCCTATCTACTAATAATTGATATCATCAACACCTTTTACAGAGACTAGCTTTCATGATCAACATAAGTCAAAATCAAATTGCAACCAAGATGTTAAAGGCAGGTTTCTGCTATCAAATCTGTGGGCCACTGGCTGGTTGACTCCTGCAATGCAGCACAGCCAGTTTATCTAGTATTGCAGCAGGTAATGCAAACTTGTAAATGTAAAACCTGCTACCTCCCACCAAACTCCTGGTTATGCACTGGTGTTTGATTCTCCTCAGAATTGTTTGACTTAATTTAAATTTGGATGAGAAAACAAATCCAGCTGCTAAAAGACCAAGACTCTCCACCTAGGTTGCCCCCCACCCCAGAACATTTGTCTAATCTAATCAACACCTGCACTTTCAGAGAACAATGTTTTAGGCAGTCAGTAAGAAAATATATATGATTACCTGGGAGCAGCTGTCTCACTGGGACCATTTGAACACTCCATCTTTTCTCAAAAAAAACCAAAAAAAAAAACAAAACAAAAAACACAAAGAAACAAACCAAAGACAAACAAACAAAAACAAAACCAAAAACCAACAAAAAACCAAACCGACCAACCAAAAAAACACCAAAGAACAAACAACAAAAATCCCAAACAAACAATCTAAAAAACCCACAAAAGATCACCAAAACTTTATGAGATCTTTCTGAGATGCTCCAAAATGTGAATATCCAAAGGAGATATTAGATGATAGTTAATCTTGGTCTCCTTTATTATATACTTTCAAAAGAAGACGGTATCTCTAAAAAAACCTCCAGCCTTCCACTTTCTTAATCAAAACAATTACAAGATTTCCATATTGGTGTGATAATTGATATGATTTTTTTTAAGTGGTGTGAAAATTTGATACACATTCAACTCAGAATGTCTGAAATGCCCTTAAAATTTATCCAAATTTCAAAAACTGTTTAGCCTTTTCATGCACTGAAAAGACAGTATTTGTCCTGTAAATTGTAGCATTTGTGCTTGGTCCATGAACATTTGAAAGTGCTGGTTTAAGTTCTCAGTCATAACAGCAGAAATACAGGTCTGGATGATTTGTAAAAACACAGATTCTAATGATACCAGTTGTGTTCCCTGTTACCTTGGACAGAGAATGTAAAGCAGAACAAAACTAGGCTGTTGTCCAGTGTTCAGTCATTTTCTGATTACTAGTTAGAGTAACACACACCTAAGAAAATTACTTTGCTCTCCAGGAAAATAATGTAGGAGATATTTTTATGAATATAACCCTGACATTTTTTTTCTTTTGCAGCTCTTTAGAACCTATAGCAGTTTATTATCTCTCCCACTCTCAGATATACTATACATATTTTCATTTTTCTAGGAATTGCTGTCTGATTGATCCACTGTGAGGCAATAGAAAAAACAAGGCTGCTTTTTCCTTTTTCCTTTAGTTTTTTTTTTTTTTTCCCCTTGTCCTTTGCTTTAAACTATTCCAGTACAAAGCATATATATTGGTACCTCTGGAACTTTCTGAGAACTAGTTCAGGGTATTTATCATTCTGTGACATTGCTAAACCTGAAATATTCCTACCTTCAGTGTGAAATTAGATAATATTCAGCTGGTGATTGGAACTTTGCTGCTGGACACTCTTATCTGTGGGTTTTTCAGCAGATGGAGATTTCATAGTTCTTTGCCTCTGAGTTAAATACATGAGTAGAAGCAATGAGCATGGGTGGAGACTGCCAGTAAAACAGGAGTAGGGAAAACAAGGAAAAAAATGTGAATCCACCAGATTCTTAACTCAGTTTTCATTCTACTACTAAAAGCAATGTTGACCTAAGTTTATTTTATATAAAATAAAACCTAACCTTTATTTTATATAAAACTAGTAGCCTCTTCTAGATTTTCTCGTAATAATCTTTGGAATATTTACATAGCTTTCATTTGATTCAAGCATAATTTATTTTAGTCATTATTTATAAAACTGCTGCTTTTCTCTCCCTAAACTCCAGCCCAAACCTTCAGAAAGTAAAAAGTAAAACGTTTTCCTTTGGAGACTTATGGGAGGCAGGAAAAGTGACAGGACTGGGACATGGGAGTGACTTTGCCTATAGGCCCCTTCCATACCCTGCACAGTGTTTGGTCACCAGCAACAAGTACTGACCTGTTCCCTTGCACATGTGAGTGCTCTGCTGCTCTCCCTGCTGCTTCCTGCCTTCACTCGTGTCCCTGTGGGGGAAGCTGAAAAGAATAACATTTATTCAAAAGCGGTGTAAATACCCACCTATGTGGCATTTGAGGGACTCAAGTGACAGCATGAACCCTGAAATCACTACTAAGGGAACAGAAGTGGCAGCCAGCAGAAAAGGAAGGGGAGAGATGGGATAAAAATTCAGATGGAGGGAAAATACAGTCCAAGTAGTCACTGGAGAAGAAGATGCAGCTCTCCTAGGAAACGAGAAGCAGATGAAAACAGGGAAACAAAGGAGCAAGGAACACTGGTTTTCCTGCCTGATGTACTTAACTAAAACCAGAACCACATCTCATGTTTGCAAAGATTAGTCCAGACCCTCCTGTTCCCATAGCATCCCTGGTCACTGCTTTAACACATTCAGCTTGTTCAGATATCTGATTTTGGAGTCCTTTGTGTTGGACAGTGATAAGCTGATCAGCTTTAAGGACTAAACAGTGTTATATGCCTCACATTATTATTCCAGTGTGAATAATCACATTTTACAACTCAAAACCATACCTTTTAGGTACAAAAATCCCCACTAATGGGATTGAATGTGTTCCAAGAAAGGGCAGGAAAGGATACCACCTCAATCAAATAATTTTATTGTTCAGAAAATGACTGCTCCATTATGTTCCAGTACTAGGATTTTCCGTCATAATATCCAGGGTAGCTGAGCTTCTCCTGGCCTGAATACCTGCTGTTTTTTGATTCTCTAGCATTTCACAGACATGTTTGTGACTATCTACATTTCTGATCTAATAAAAGTTTAGATACTAACTGGCACCTTTCAGTTTCTAGCCTCTTCTCTGAGCACAAAAAGTCCATTAGGATTGGTGTTGGCCTGAAGAAATGATATTTTAAGAGTTTAAAAAATCTAAATCAATACCAGGAATCAAATACAGAAACTGCAGCTTTGATGTGGGAGAGTGAGAATATGGTGACATATCATGTTCCTCAGGGCAATATTTCACATTGCTGGAGTCTTAAGAGTTTTTCTTCTTCAGGGATAGGTCAGATAGGATGGATAACCTTTGTAAATGAATGTTTTTATTGTAATACACATATGCATGTCTTACATGTTAAAGCATCAGGGTCTTTTGCTGATAGAGTCAGTGTCACTCTTCACAATCTGCTCTTGTCTTTTAAACCCCACTACCACCAAGACAGCACAAGCTTCACAGACATTTAGTCTCTCCTGTAAAAGAAAGCTGCTCACAAAAAAAGTGGGAATTAGGACAGTCTCCTAACCATGTTGCTCTATCCTCATTCCATGAGTATGCCCTTGGCCAAAGGCAAACTTTCTGGTGCAGTGGCCAATGGCCTCTCAGGGTTTTTGATGCTGTGGATTTCTTGAAGTTTGCAGTTATGCTGAAGGCTCTTGGATGTGATTATTCCTTTTTGACATAAGGGACCTCTTTCTCTGGAAGACACATTTGTTTTGGTAAATGAACACAAATTCTTTTACCCTCTCTGGGGTGTTCTATGTGACTGTGCTGGATTTGGCTACAGGGCAATTAATTTTCTTCACAGTGGCTGGTATGGGATAGTGTTTTGGATTTGTGCTGAACACAGGGTTGTATAGAGATGTTTTTGTTATTGCTGAACAGGGCTTACACACAGCCAAGGCCTTTTCTGCTTTTTGTGAGGCTGGTGAGGAAGCTGGGTGTTACTGGGAGGCTGGGAGGAGACACAGCCAGGACAGGTGACCCCAACCAAACAAAGATGTTCCAGACCTTATGACATCATGCTCAGTATATAAAGGTGGGGAAAACAAGGAAGAGAGGGGAAGGAGGAAGGAGAAGGAGAAAAGATAATGTTTGGAGTGATGGCATTTCTCTTATAAAGTCACTATTACATGTGATGGAGTCCTGCTGTCCTGAAGATGGCTGAACTCCTGCCTGCCCATGGGAAGCAGTAAATTAATTCCTTGTTTTCCTTTTCTTGTGTATGCAGCTTTTTGCTTTCTCTATTAAACTGTCTTTATCCCAACCCACGAGTTTTCTGCCTTTTATCCTTCCAGTTCTCTGCCTGATCTTGCTGGTGGGGGCATGAGTGAGAGGCTGTATGGGACTTGGCTGCCAGCTAGGGTGAAACCATGACAATGACTTCAGCTTAGATCTTCATTTCATCTGAGTTTTAAGTGGTTTGCATGTCTAATTAATACCTTACTATCTGTCCTCAGAGGGCAATATTTATTAATTAACTTGAAGATGCTATCAAACATTTTGAGTTTGAAAATACAGAGACAAATCACACCATTGGCTTTATTGGTGTCAGGTAACAGCAGTATTTTGGCAAACATTGCAGCATACAAGCAGAAATAAGTGCACAAGAAATAAAATAAGGAGGCTACAAGGTTATTTTCTAGTTGCCAGTAACAACCCTGACATTCTGTAGCCTAATTTTCACTTTTCAGTTTATGCTGTTGACTCAGAAAGCATTTGTGAGGTGCAGAGCTCAAGAACAACACTTACCTGCACATAATTAAAAAAAAAAATACAATAAATGTCCTGTTAACCAGCCAGTTCAATACTGAATGCAATGCCCTCATTGCTTGATGCTTGTGGATGTGACAGCCTGGTCAGAGAGCAAGAAAACTAGGTAAGTTTTCCCAAAATCGACTTGTGAGACTTTAGGGAGTTGAAGATAAACAATGATAGCTTATTATTATAAACAACCTGCAAGTGTTGTTTTCCTACTCTGTTTTTCTGTTTTTCTCAAAGATTGTTTATAAGAAAGGCATTTTGTTAATTAGCCAATCAGGTGAAATGTATTGCTTAATTGACCAATCTGATCTGTCTGTATCAGAAGAGTGTATAAGAGAGAATTTTGAAGTAAAGCGAGATGCTGTGCAAACCAGCCTTCTGTGAGTCTGTGTCGTTTCTTACTCAACAGCCAACAGTTGCTCTTCCAGAAACACTCAGAGCAGCACTGGATGCTGCCTGTTGCACAGAGGCTCCTTTGCATGCAAGTACAGAAATGAGAAATGTCTCACCTTGTCCATAGCGGTGGCTGGCTGTAAATAAGTCACCATTGCCAGGTGCCAGCACAATCTCTCACAGATGAGGCTCTCCTAGAGCCTCTGAAGCTCTCTTCTCTGCAGAAACCAACGCATGGCACCCAGAGAGCCTTACACAGCTCTGATCCACACCGAATCACAGTATGCTGAGCTGGAAGGAACCCACAAGGATCATCTATTCCAGCTGGGGAGTATCACTGGGGAAGCGCCTTTGACATGCATAGACATGACAGTGTCCCTTCTGTCTTGAAGAGACCACTATCAGCCAGAGGCTGGCATTGGATTTACCTGTCACACAGAGGTAAATCCCATTGATTCCAGTTGAGATACTCAGTATTTATGCAGCTTCTAAAGTGAGGTCACTTCTGGAGATGTTTTAACCTGGAATCACATTTTAGAGATCTGGTTTTGAAAGGTGGGAGGTGAACAACCCAACTCACTTTTATCCAGGCAAGACTGTAGTGGAAACAGAGGAATGTGATGCATTCACAGTTACATATTTGCAGCAACACCACTGTGTGTGGCAGTAGAATGGCTTTTAGAATTTCTGGACCTCGGGTGCTTTTTGCTTCTAAAACCATTAAAAGCCTATTTACTGAAGCAGCCCATGAGGCAAACATCAGACACACAGAAACAACAACTGAAGTGAGAGAGACCCTCTGAACTCTATGAAATATTTACAAACAGCTGTAGGAGCCCTGGGATGAAGTGAAGTACTTTCAAGCAGAGACAGAAAACCTAATGGATATAAAAATCCTTTTTTAGCTCTTGGGTGAGATTTATTTTCAAATACCTAGCTGTGATATGAGGAAAATGTATTAGAACATCCAGTCTGCCTCCTCCTGTTCCAGGAGAGAAGTGATCCCAGTGCTATATTTTCTAACACTTGGCTCAGCCCAGCTCTGCCTGACTCAGATAACATAAACCAAACCCACTTCTTGGGAATCTTCTCAGTTTTTCTAAATATTTCACTTTGTGGAATTTTCCCCAGTATTCCACCCAGAACAATTCAGCACAGTATGTATAAACACACTTTGATGTAAAGATCGTTATGCTGTTGACTTCATATTTATCCCCTTAGACAACCCTAAATAACTTCCCAGCCAGTGTGGTGGTGGTGTCCCTCTAGCATCTGTCTAGAGTTATGCTCCTCCCCATTTGAACACTTTATTGCTGTGTTCTGCTGTGACTGAGCCTTCACAAGAAATTCTTTCAGATGTTTTCCATTTCCTTCCACTTTGTATTCAAGACAGTATTATTATTGTTAGTAGTATTATTACACTTGAGGAAAAGGACACGGAAAAGAAAGAAGAAAGAAGTGAAAAGACAAAACCACCTTTTTTCATGCCACCTCAGCTGTGCAGGCACAGAAGGATCCATTCTAAATAGCTGGCCTACACACATAATTTAAGTTTTACCTCTAGGATTTATAATAAGGGTATTGTTTTCATTTCTGCTTTCTCTTACGTCCCTCGTACAATCTTTTTTCCTCTTAAATTTTTATTAGAACCTTTGAGTTTTCCATTGCTGTTTGGACAGTTGAGAGAAATTATGCTGCCCCTGTAGGACATTAACCAGGAAGAATTTCTGCTCTTACACATCTCAGTATCAAGATGATGAACAGAGAAGGATTGTCCCCTTGAAGGATTTGCTTTTCAGAATCTACTGCCAAGGGATTGTACAAGAAGGTCCACAATCAGTTACAGAGGAGAACTGAGTTTAAGGAAATGGATCTGAGATCCGCATAGTGTTTGCCTTGCATATTATCCTTTCTGCTTTAAAAGAAAGAAAGAACACAAAACACAGTCATTCCCTCAATCAAAGCAGCCCTTCAAATTTGTGAATCTTTTCAAAAACAAAAAATCACAAAACATTAAATTTGTGAATCTTTTCAGTCTTTGTTGATTGTTTTTCTAAATTATCCTAAAATAGGCTTCAAACTCAAATTGGTAGAGGAAGATGTACATAGATACTTCAAATTTTCAAAAAATATTTATAGTTTAAGACATAATTGTGATTTTCTTTTATTCTTACTTTCTGACCAAATCAAGATTTTTTCAGCACTTGACATTTTAAACATTTAATACAGAACAGCAACCCAAGTAACATACCACAGCTTCTCTAATGTGTTAAAAATGTCCTCAGCTGTTGTATACAACCATCGCTCTGAAACAACAGAGCTACAAGTCCTACCAGAGAAGCCAGACTAAGCTGCCCATTACAGGGTTCTCCTGGGGTAAACTCCCATCCTCGAAGCAGCTTAACCTCATGATGCTGTTCACTAAGTGATCATTATTCTAATTTTACTCTTGGGGAAGAAAAGGCAAGCAAGACAAAGCATTTATCTAAAACCTTAGAGAAATTCGGGTGCATTTCACTCAGAGCTGTGTAAACTCAGCATGCTGTTTTAATTAGTAGAATAGACTCTTTCCACATTAGGAGAAACGTTGTTCAAGTTACTACTTTTCTGAGCAGAGCACAGATATTTTAACACACTGGTAGCTCTGCCAAAAAGCAAGACTGAGTGGTTTTTCTTCTTTCCACCATTACAAAGTACAGTCACATGCAAGTGAACTTCTGCCTGTCTGCAGGGCTTGCAATAGTAAGAGGTTCTGGCACTAGCTGCACTCCCTATAGGATATATACAGCAACTGGGTCAGCCTGTTTACAAAATAGCTTGTGATTATCACAGCAGTGCTCAGCAGCTATGAATACATCACACGAGTCTAATTAAAGACAGGCATAGCTAGAGCACTGCAAAATAAAGGAACAGTGGCACTTAGTAAAGCTGCTCAGGATTGGGAAGAGGTTAGTTTTTACTCTCAGCCCCTTGGAGGTCAGCTAACCAGGTTTATTTTGATCAAGAGTTAAAACATACATCTTCTGAGGGCAGTCAGTTCATATCCTCAGGAAAAGAGTGAATTTTGTAACAAAACAGCAGTTTTAATGGTGAAAAAAATCATTTTAAGGGGAAAACTGAAAATAAAGATCAAGTTAAACTTGGTAATCCATACATGAAATGGATGTACATAAAACACCATTATACCAATAGCTGTATAAAGCATAATGTTCCTATCCTTACCCTTCAGAACATGGCTGGAACTCTCCTTCCTCTCCTAAATATACCTAATGCATTATACCTTGTGTGATGCTTCAGGATTGACTCCCAATCTGTCTAGTCCATGTGATTCATGAAATGCAGTCTTCTTCAGGCTATGCCTATTCCTATTAAATGACAGAGCACAGGTTATAAGGGAGGTAGGAAAGTGCCTATTCCTATCCCAGCTATGGAAAGGAGAAGGCTGTATTTTCTCTAACAAAATAGTAAAGCTAATGGTCCCAGCAAGCAATGGGTTATGCTAACACTAGGATATGCTCCAATACTGGCTGAGTCATCATTATTTTAGGGTGAAGACTTAGGGGAAGGAAAACAACCATTTTTGAAAAGACGAAGTTCTAGCAAATGAGTATTACTGAAGAAAAATAATGAAAAATTAGGCAGGGCAACCTCTCTTATGCTTTTTCAGAAGGTTTGGTTTTCTTTCCTCCATCCATTTGCTTTTGTAAATGCTGCACAAAAAAGGTGAAAATTAACAATTCAGTCCATTTGCCTCACATTTCCTACTTCACAGGCACTTCTGTCAGTTTCATCATGTTGTACAAGTATTTTATATATTGCTATAAGTTACGCATTACCAAGTGTGCCCGCACACACAAAGTTTAAGACCATTCATACTTCCTTTACAGAACTACAATTCCCTTTTTGATGCATGCATACTTCTGATCCCTTGTGTGTTTATACTGTGAAAGCCTTAAGTTTTGCAGCACCAGAAGAGATGGTCTTGATTTTTCATCTTAAATAGCAGGGAAAACGTTGTTTATCTTAGATTTAATTTTAGAAGCCATCAAGAGCTGTGCAGATCTGCTGCAGTAGCTCTGCTGAAGAGGTTCAGAATGGGTCTTTCTCTTCACCAAAGCAAGCAATATAACAACTTCACCCCTCACACTCCTAGGCAGAAAGTGTCAGGCAGCAGCAACCTTTCTACTTGGATAATTCTCTTTGCTGCCCAGTATGTGAGTCCATGCTGCCCTTCTTCCCAAAGGTGAATTCAAGGGAACCAGACCCTTCTCCTCAGCTGCAAACACATGTCCCAGGAACCACGAACTTCTTGGAGGGCCCATCACAAGCTCCAGGTACTTCAGCACCAGACAGGTCACAACCCACAGACAACACACAGAACACAAAATGTCTTAAACACATTACAGTTGAGCAAAAGTTCTAAGTTACTAAAAGGATTTTAAATTAGAATAAGAGAGAAACTTACTCTGCCATAGAGAGCAGTACATATAAAATAGTAACTTCAACAGCATTTGTTTGACTAGGGTAAGAACTCAGGCGCTTCTCCTACAACACTGTAGATTTCCTAAAATCAGCTTCTCTTAGAGCTTTGAAAAGCAGGTAACATAAAGTAAGGACACAGAACAAGAACTATGCAGCTCATCAGAAACACCTTTTAACACAATCAGCACCTCTTCAATTAATAACCTTGGTGAGCTAGAGCTGTTACAAATTTATGTCGCTCCACCAATGATTAATAGTAGCAACCAAAGAAGCCTAGTGATAAAACCCCTATTGAATGAATAAAAATGTTCATCATCTTAGGTGGTGTTTCATACATGTCTTGCAGGCAATCAGAATAAGTTTACTATAAAAAAATATTTAAAATTTAATTATTGCATATAATAGTTCCATTATTATATGGATTTAGTTACTTAGTATTTCAGACTCTTCTATTTTAGTATCTGAAAGTTTAGGGTACAATGAGAGTGCTGTGGGCAGGCAGTGGTCTGGGAAGTATTGTCCAGTGAAAAGCACAGAACAACAGAGTGTAACAGCAACTTAAAAAACCTAAAACCTTAAAAAAACCATTAAAAAATAGCACTAGAGCTACCTGAAATGAAGCTAATTATAACAGGTAAGATTGACAAGCAGCTGCAGAAGCAGAAATCCTTGTTTTTTTGTGGACGCATACAAAAGTGTTGATATCAAGAAAGTAAAACAGACAATGAAAAGTAAACAATTTCCAGATCAAGAAAAACTGAAACAGCTACAGCTGGTTTCAAGAAAAACACTGAGCACTTCTTTTTTTATTACTGTGCTGCAATATAGAGTATATTTGAAGTATAGAAATTCAAAACCAGTAAAACTTCAAAGACCCAAATGCATTCCCAAGGTGGAGTCCGCAATTTCACAGCGTGTTTCTTGTGCCCCACATGCAGCTCACATGCCAAGCCTTCTCCAGCCACTCCCCAGCATTTCTAGAGAAGTCAGTTACACTGTTCAAGCAGCACTATTTCTTCTTGAGAGCTCTCTTTCCTTCCCCCTTCTTTGGTTTTTCCTTCCCACGGAGCTTTTTCAGTCGCCTCATCTCCTCCCTGAAGTCCTGATGCTCATCCCTAGGTGGGGAAGAAGGAATACAGTTTATTCTTTTTCTTGGGATGCAGAGATACCAATGGTTCTTTGAACTATATGCTAAAGATAAAAAACAAAAATCAGATTTTTTTAACCATGAAGTCTGTACTGAAGCTTCATGCAATGTATTCCATGTTATTGCAGGCAGTATCACTGAATAACAACATGAGAGATTTCCTCTGATACTTTCAGAACTAACAGGGTTGTCCTTTTCAGCAATAAAGGGTGTGTGCACATATGTATTATTTCAGTTGCATTTTTTGATCCCCTTTGTTTAAATGAGCAGTAAAATGCAAAAATCAGCAAGAGACAAGAATAAGATTTTCCCCCTTGTTAGCCAGCTCAGTAGTGCAGCCAGAGCACATTGTGCTCTTGTGTTTGGGTCATTAGCTCCTAGGGAAACAGGGCTATGCTGTGCAGTAATTACAGCACATGGCACTGCTCTCAGGTGACTTCAGGAATGAGTTATGAAGATGGCATCAGTACTGGGAGAATCCTAATAAGAGAGTAAAATAGGAGGAGGATGAAGGGGCTGGCAGGGATAATTAATCCTCAATCACTTTCTAATTAGTTGTATTAATCTGTCCATGTGTTTTTTAGTGCAAAGTGATTTTCACAAATCATGACTGCATCCTATGTGGCCTAAGATTGCTGCACTGCTATTTTTAAACACAACTTCTCTAAATAGAAACAAAAAGCTTGTGATTTATTACTGGCCCCATTAGTCTATGATTCTTCATTACACATTTTTTTTTCTTCTACCAACTCTCTGTATACAGCTAGAGAAGGAACTTAATAGGGAAAGGAGAAGAGTAAAGAACATTAGCATCACATGGAGGCTTTCTGTGTAAACAAACAGCCAGTCTAGAAAATGTTGGCACACCTACCTGGATGCAATCCTTGATGGTTACTATTGTCATACTAGTGACAAGTAATCTGTTTTGACTATACAGGGTTTGCAGCCTCACTTTTAAAGATTTTTTTAGTGTGACCTGATTGAAGTGAAAGAACTGCATTTGACTCCTGCTGATGCTCTTCAGCAGTACAATTCTCCCTGATACAGACTGTGGGAGTTAATTTAGAAATTAGACAACTGGTTTGGATGAAGCTGGAATTAACAAGACTAAATCACATTCAAATTTAATTTAATTTATTTTGAAGAATAAAAAGGCCCTCTGGCCTAACAGAGACTTTCTGTCTCTTCTAAATTTCACTTATTAGCTGATGAATGACACAGATATATGGTAAGTCTGGTGTTAACATCACCTCTTTGTAGCACATTAATTTGCCACATTTAGAACTACAGACCCATCTCCTGTCTATCAGAAAGCTTTATTCTCTTCCCCACAAAGCAAAAGCAGGAACTATTTCTTAGGTAACTGCCTGCCCACAACTAAACCTCAAGTCTTTCTCACAAAAGGTTCCAATTATGATAAAAGTTAGACAGCAATCACTTTTTTGCTCTCCTTGCCCTCACTGCCAACAATTAAGTGCCTATTTCAGTATCCACCATATTCAGAACTAAACACTGTCCTTGAGGAAAACAACTGCAACGAGACTCCAGTCTTGCTCCCACTCCCCCATCTCCAATCCTGCTCCCACCCTCCAAGCACAGGAAGCACCTGTAGAGCCCGAAGTAGCGGAGTTTCTTCATGAGGGCGTAGTAGGTGTTGTGAGGGGGGTACCAGTTGTACACCTCCTCCCGCTTGCCCAGGGGCTGCTCGCTGAACAGCTTCACCACCTTCATGGATTTGGAGTCTGTGGGCCTGACAACGTCGCCGAATATCTGGGCACTCAGCCGGGCCATGCGAAGGGCGTAGCTGGAAACACTGGACATCTCCCCAGGAGCACTGGGCACACACAGACACGTGGACCTTCCTGCAAAAGCAAACAGAAGAGCCACAGCTCTTCACCCAACTCGGAGCAGAACAAGCTATCCCACAATTAGGCCAACAAAGGAATGTATCATACACTGATCACTCATTCGACATCACACGTTCCTTGCATAAAATCAGTCTAATACTTGAGCATGTAATCCTGCATATAAAGAACATCTACATGAATTCAGGGACAATTCCCAGCCTCCAGACAGCAATACCAACTATAGAAGTCCACTGCATCACAATTTACCATGGCTAGCATGGTTTATTAGCAGAATCTACTCAGCTTGTTCAAGACACCCTTAAACTCAATCCACAGCAACAATTACAGTGTGAGTTCTGCCAAAAATTGCACCCGTGTGGTACCACCGACTGCTACACAAGCACAAGGTAAGGCACCACTTGAACATACAGAGAAAAGGACCTGGAAGTTTTTCCTCAGGGAAGTTTCTCACCCTATTTAAAACATTGTTATAATCCATGTAACAATGGGCTATAAACAAATCATGTTTCTCTATATGGATCACACAGATCTTTTCCATCTCAATTCCTTCCCCTTGATCATCTTCATCAGCTTTTTCTCCATTTTCTTTTCAGTCTCTCACGATGCCTATTCTTTTTGAGAGGAAAACAGTAGTTTTCCTATGCCAGATTCCAAGAAAATTAATCAGCAGCTTCCCATTTCATCTCTCACCGAAAAACATCTGCAACAAAAATGCCCCAAAGACAAAACCATTGATATTTGGCCACCACACAACATCCAATCTGCTAAAGTAGCATGAGAAGAGTGTTATCTCAGCTTTCCTAACCCTCCCCATTTTAAGTCTTCTTTACTCTCTCTTTGCAGAATGGGTTGTAGTAGACAAGAATAGGAATCCCATAATCCTGTATTTGAAGCAGTATCTTGTCTGTACTTTCCCTTTTTGTATGAATGATAAGTCTTCAGAAAATTAAGCAGGTTCCTTCAAGAGCATGACACTGAGGTAAAAATTTAAAATTCTTGTTTTAAAAAATATTGCACAGCTGATTCCAGAATATAAGCATAACAAATTAAAGATCATGGATAAGAGTAATCATCAGGACAGTGCTAAGTCCCCTTCAGTATGATTACACAGAGCCTGCTGTTTAATAATACAAATTTGAAGTATTCATAACCTCATGTACATATACATTGGAGGACATGCTTTGATTTACTGTGTTAGCAAAGCACTCTAAATGAAGCAGAAAAAAAATCAAGCATGAAATAATATAAGTAATTTGAGAAGAGAGAATAATGGTGAAAGTAACAAAAAGGAAGGCAAAGCATGAGACATCGGACTAAGGCAGTAGGCCTAGTGTGAGAATACAGAAGCTTTTAAATGATTGCAGGGCAACAGTTCAACGTGAGCATCTATTACAAGGGGGATAATCACTAATTCCTAATCATCTCTTTCAGAACAGCCAGTTCTAATTCCTACATTCAGAGACAAAGCAACAAGTTGTCCCCCAAACTCTTCATCACAGGACTCCAAAAGTGTGTCTTTATCACCAGACTCAAACGTGCAACTTGCTTAATCTCTACTTACTGCAACCTTAAAATGAAAATACCTTTAGCAAACCTGTGGTCTGAGGAACCTGATTTTCATTTCTGAGGAACCCGATTTTCACTTCTGTCTCGCTGAAGGAATTGTAACAGCCCAAGCTGAGGCTGGGGACTCCATTAACCCTTGCCCGACTAAGAACGCTTGGGAGAGAAGCAAAGCAAAGGCTGCAGACTCCCAGAGCTATCAAAAGCCAGTTCTAGGGTGACTCTGTGAGATGCAACATCTGTGAGACTAAAGACTGCTTTCGTACTGTCACCTCCAGCAGTGACATCCCCAGCATGGCCCGCCAGGAGTTAGCACACCTAACCCAGAACCCGCGTCCAGCGCTGCCGCGGCCCCGCTCCCGGCTCCCCACGCCCACCCACAGCCCAGCGCCCCCGCCCTGCGCTGCTTATTCTTCATTCCCGATCCACCCGCTTCTTTCGGATCGCTCCCTTCCCACTCGGAACGCCAGCAGAACGCCCTTTCCCCCGCGTTACTTCTGGATTTCCCAGGAGCAAGGGGGGAAGACCAGGCCGCCGCGGAGCTCAGCCCGCGGCGTGCGCCGCTCGCCTCAGGCCGGGCCGGCCCCGCTTCCCGCCGGGACGGGACCGAGGGCTGCGGATCCCGAGGGCTGCGGCTCCCGAGGGCTGCGGCTCCCGGGGACACGGCCCCGCCCGGCACCCCGGAGCCCGCCCGGCACCCCGGAGCCCACCCGGCACCCCGGAGCCCGCCCGGCACCCCGGAGCCCGCCCGGCCCCGCTCACCGCGCCGGGCCGCGGCGGAGCAGCGGCGCCGCCCGAGGGGAGCCGGCGCGCACGGCTGACGCGGGGGGCGGGACGGGCGGGCAAGGGCGGATCGTCCTCCTCCTCCTCCTCCTCCTCCTCCTCCTCCTCCTCCTCCTCCTCCTCCTCCTCCTCCTCCTCCCGCTGCTGTTCCCGCTCCATCCCCGCGCTCCGTGGCGGCTCGCCGGGAGCTGTCCCCACGGTGCTGGAGCCACGGAATCACAGAGTATCCTGAGCTGGGAGAGACCCACAAGGATCACACCAGGAGAGGGTCGCACCCTCCTGCGTCAAGAGCAAAACGTTTTCGTTGTGACTCCCTTTCTTTCATTTAAGCAGCTTTGGAATTATATGCTTAAATCTAATAACGAAATGAGAAAAGCGGATATCCTCATTAAAAGCTGATGACAAGTCCACATAGAGCCTATTCTTTGGTTTTGCCAGGGAAGGAAGGGTGGTGTGAGGTGTCCACACTGGCACGTCCAGTCAGCAGCCTCGCTCCGTAAGAACCTGTGTTCAGGTTAATAAAACCAAGCTGGTTTTACTCTTGGGAAAGAGCATGAGTTTACACAAAGAGCTGAAAGCCAGGTCTCCACTCATGGCCTTGTCCAGGCTGCAAACTGGGACAAATGTCAAAATCTGGTTTTACTGAAAAGAGATGAAAGGGAGAGTTTAGTAGCCACAAATGTTTGTCATTCACTGTGTTTCCAAACCACTTTGAGAGATTGTTTCTCTACTCCAAATTCAGGGTGTATGTCTCCTGTGCTCTTTGCCACTCCTTACTCTCATAACTTTTGCTTCCCTCCTGCTGCTTGTTTTCGAAGATGGTTATTCAGCTGCATAAATATATCTCCCTTGGCAAATTTACCTGCGCAATCTCAGTCTTTCAGCACAAGTGTCCTCTTGGTCTCTTGCTGCTGGTGAAGGTGGCAAGCTGGTCACTCACTCCATGCCCCGAACCTGGAGTGTGGTGTGTTCCCAGGGGAGCCCCTGAGGTGTGGGGATGGGCACCTGACCCTGCTACACTTCCCCTGGTGCACCTCTGGCCTCTGACAATCCCACTAGAGATGAGCTTTCCCAGTGCTTGATTTATGCTAATTTTTAATCAGTGCCAGGAGGTGCTAAATCAGACTCTGTGCAAACATCTGAGTAAATGACAATTATGTGATTGCATTTATATGCCAAATGTGTAATGCCATCAAAGAAGCAAATTGGGTTTGTCTGGCTTGCCCTATTTTCTAGAAGAGCAAATTCTGCCAAGCATTGAACAAATTGTTATTCTGTTATCCTTCCTTAATTAATTTTCTGTCACCTTTTCCATGCTTGTCACAGGCAGAGCAGCCTCATGGCCTGTGCAACCCATTCTCCTTTCTTGTCCTTTTTGAATATTGGCATGATCCTCTAATTCCCTTTCTATTCCTGATCTAGTGGAAGGTGTTCCTGCCCATGGCAGGGAGGGGCTGGAACTAGATGATATTTAAGTTCCTCTGTGGCCCAAGCCTTTATATGATTCTGTGATTATTAAGAATGAACATTAATGGAATTTCTTCAACCAGTTAATCAAACACTGTCATATAAAAGTTCTGTAGACATCCTAGTTTTAAAATGTTTGCTCTAGTAGATCTTGCCTACCATTTTCATAACTGACTAATGGATGGAAAAGTGCTTATTTTTTCTTTTTTTTTTTCCTGCAAGATAAGAAAAGTGCCTCTTCCTTAATATTTCTAAGGAGGAAATAGAGGTTTTTAGCATTTCTGCCACTTCTATGCTATTTTACCATCTCTAGACACACAAATCAGCACTATTGTGCCCCTCATTTTGCTGTCTGTAGTCACACCATTTATGTTATTCCTGTAGTCTTCATTTTTTGTATTAACAGAACATTTTTTCCTTTATTTTGCCTTTCTGTGTTGTTCTATACCATGCTTTTAACTTCTGGGTGCTTCCTTCACTCTGCTGCTGAGACAAAGTTGTCCTTCAGCCAAAATTGGCCATTTTGTTAATTAAGCAATCATGACTATGTGGAGTAAGATCATAAGTATTCTCATTTACATATCTGTCTCTATTTTTGAATAGCAATTTTCTCATCATTTCTCCCATCTTTATGGAGAAGGTCACTCTGAAGCATCCCTGTGTGTGTGACAGAGAGTGTGGCGGGGGGGAAAAAGAGAGACAATTTCCCTGACTGGGACTTTGTCCTTTGTCCTTTTTATAACAACTGTCCTTGTTATAATCAAATTATGATTACTGGTTCCTAAACAGATACCCCCTTTTTGTTCTGTGATTAAGTTGTTTAAACATTATGAGTTCAAAAGTACTTCTTCCATGCAGACTGGATTAACAGAAGTGCAGTCTGTCACAGAAAATAAGTTTTTGGAAAGTGTAATGAGATGTGGCTTCTGGCTGTTGGGGCTTTTTCCTCACACAGCTTCAAACTGAGCACACTTCTGGTACAGTGCAGGGATAAGCAGCCTGATTCTCTGCAGTCAGCTCCACTTCATTCCAGCCCTCCTTAACAGGGTTAGTTGGAACAAATTACTGTCTCTGCATCTCTAGAATAATGATGGTGTTTTCATATGCACTCTTACCTTCTCAATCTTCAAATTTCTTCATTTATGTTAAAGGATTGGAGCAAAGTATTTTAATCAATTTTGTTAAATCATCCTGCCTGATTCAGTAGTTACATCAGTTCAATCTCATTCCTCCTCATCAATGAAAATATTTTACTTACATGTTACACACTCTGAAAACTGGCATATAGACCACTGGAAAGCATCTTCCTCTTTCCTTCAAAGTGTTGCTGCTGCCTATACTTGCAGGCTCCAGCATGGTCTTTTTGGTGTGGTGGAAGCACAAATATAAAAAGGTCTGCATTATTTAAATTTTTCTGCCTTTTTCCTCAGCTGTTTCTCCTGTCAGCCATTACCACTATTATTATGAAATCAAAGGAAAAATGTACACTTACAAGGGTCTATTTATGTCACTGTTGTTGCTGTGGTTATGAGGAAAATTGCTTGCAGAGCACCCAGCCAGGGTTAGTGTGCCAGTAAGGCAGTGTGCAGACACTCAGAATGGAAAATCGGGGTCACATCAGTCAACAAAACAACAACTCAACACATCTGCAAATTTGCACAGACGGAGAATGATCTGGTTTGCAATCCATGGACCCAAAAAGTCTTGCTCACCTTATCTGGGACACTGTGTCTCCCTATATTCTGTCGGAGAGTGCAAACTCAACATCCCCACCTCGAGGTCTTCAGAGTCCAAATGAGACTTGGCATGCTAAGGGAATGGAAGAATGCAGCAGAGACTGACTGCAGGAATGGGTGGGTTTGTGATGAGCTGAATTTGATGGACATGTTGTTAGATCCTCTTGAGCTTTTTGTTGCAAGCAGAGCAAAGTGTTTGGACTTGTTAACAATTATTAACAAGAAAGTCAGTGGGAGATGGGTGAGTGAAAAAGCTGAAAACCCTAGAAAGGAGTTAAAGGAGAATGACATGGAGTAGAAGACAACATGGGGATTCTCTGTACAGGGACTGTTGTGGAGAAAGGAAATGAAGAGAGGGGAGAGACATTAATGGAACACCTGCAAAGCAGCCAAAGAGAAAAAAAAGAGAAGAGACCTCACGATAAAGTATAATGAAGAACCTTTTCACAAATAGTTGGCAGTAGTTTTGATCAATAGTGATCTGGAATTGTTTGTCTATTTAATTCATCTTCTGTATGTATTTAATTTATAACTGAATGACAGCTCTAAGGCAAAATCTTGACAAAATGCAGCATTTGTTCCACTGTTTGTCCTGATAAGGCAAAGGTATACCCAGAAAGAAAAAAAGATCACGGTGACAGTCTGCTCATTGGTGCTTGTTTATTGACATTTGGAGGAAAGCAGAGTCTGAACTTGTATCCTTTGATCTTGGAAATGAGGCATTTGAGCAGTACCTGTATGACAAAGTGATCAACTTCACTCTTAAGTCTTATGCTTAAAACTGTTGTGCTGCAACATGATCTCTAACATTTTCTTGTAATAAATACTGACATAAATAATGGAACAAAATCATCTGAGTAAGTAGAAGGACCCTCTGAGCATTTGGTAGAACTGCATTGGCTACATGCATGTTTAAAAATAATTTGTTATTCATTATGTGTTCATGATTAATTGGCAAATTTCAACTGTATTTTGTTGCACAGCAATTCGTGCTGAGCCGTGAAGACATCTGAATTGCAAATCCCTCCGGAGAGAATGCGCAGTGTTAAGAGACTGACAGACTCTGGGTGGGCATTTAAAGGATATTTTGACTTTAAAGTAACTCATCAAACTAATGCCAGAGTGGAATCCACAAAGATGTCACTATTAAGTACTGCCACTCCAGCTGTCTAACACAGGGAACACTTGGAAGGGAGATGCAGTTTAAGAGGAAAACAGAAATTATTTTTCAAAGCTACTTGGTATTTTGAGTTGATTGCTTTCCCCAGCAGCCAGGCTGTTGAGGCAGCCTTCCCTCCTCCTGGGGAAAGTGAGCCGGTGCCGTGTGTCTCTTGTGCAGCGCCCTCGGAGCAGTGCCTGCAATGATATTGGCAGTTCTGCAGGAGATCTGTAACACATCCATTTTTAATGGGAGAGGAGCTGTCCGGCGTAGTGGCTCTGCACAAGGCTGAACAGGCAAAGGATGCTGTGGAGCTCCCCACGCTTCCATCTTTGTCACTTAGACTGACTAATTTGGAATTCAACAATATGTCAGAATAAGTGGTCAGTGATAGATTTCAACAAAATACTTAAGCCCGAAGAGAAGGGATATTTCTTAGTGGTTAGGTGAAGGGTTTGGGAATGGGAATTGTTGAATCTTGGGGTTTTTTTGCAGCTCGATTGCTAACTCACTGGATGACCTTGAGCAAGTTAATTAACCTGTCTGCCATTTCATCTCTCTGTAAACTGGGGAAAATAATGTCTGCTTCAGAAATGGGTTGTGAAGATTAATTGATTCTTAGAAAATGTTTTGGCTTCCCCTTGTGAAAAACATACTACAGAACTGTTATTGTTACTTTCCTAGCAACATGCACATAAAATTTTTAAAGGCAACAGTAACAAAGACACATATTTTTTGGCTGGAACGAGGATTGCAGAGGGGAGGAAAAAAAAGGACAAATATTAAAATGACAGAATCAGCAAAAGAGAATAAATAATGGAGACATCTGGCTCACTGCTGATAAAAGCTCTTGTAGTTTCTCTTCCATAATTCCTTGCAACACTCATCTGAAAGGACATCCACCAAGGCTTTCAAACAGGATCACAAAACTGTTAATCTCTAATTCTGTTTGACCAAGTGTGAAAACAGAGTGAATAAAAATGTTCCAGCAATAGAATTTTCAGGAATAAATCAATCTCTTAAACATAAAATCCAAGGAGATTAGTTGGGTCTGTTTGAGTTCACATTTCTGTTTCTTCAAGCTGAACTCTTTTCAAGATACTGTCTTGGATCTAGACCTCTTGGGTTTGTGAGCTGGTGGTTGCCCTGAGTTACAGCAGACTTTGATTTTGTTGACCTCTGTTGACCCCTGTGGTGCATTTTAATGCAGATTTCTCTTAATATTTTCCTGGTTTAGGTCACTTCTTGTCTTAGAATATCTCGACCAGTGCTGATCACCGGATAGATTGTTAGGTCTTTGGGAGCACTCTGGATAGCCACTCTGGCTGCCTTGATTTCTAAGTCAGCAGATTTTTCCAAGATCTGTCTGGACTCCCAGGTACCCAGTCATTTCAGTAGTGCTCTTTGTAGACCTAAACATCATTGATCAACCTTCCTCCCCCACAGAGCCTTTTGAAGGCAGAGTTATTGAAACAGATAATAGTTTTGGTTTTAGTTTGGAGTTCCTTGCTGTAGTCCTGGTGGGTGACATGAGGCTGCTGTTAGTTATGGAACCAGAGGTGCTCTCTGGTTTAGAATTTGCCTGTCTGGAGAATCATAATCAATACATGCACTTCTCAGCCTCAGTTGCTTCAGCCTGTTAGAAGCATTCTGTAGAGGCCTTTTTTTGGTTCAGTTCTTTCTCTCTGACCTTGCTGGTACCCAGGCTGAGTAAGCCATGCTCCTACACATGCTTTCTGGACATTTGTTCCCTTTTTCCTGAGAAAAATTCCTTCTTCAGATTTTATTTCTGTGAGTCATAAATTTTCAGGTTTTTTTGTTGTTGTGGTTTTTGTTTGTTTGTTTGTTTGTTTGTTTTTGTTTTTGTTTTTTGTCATTGGGAAATTTTGTTTCTTAGTCTTGGAAACATTATTTCTCTGGAAACAAGTAACTTCTTGCAGGCCTGTTTCTTTATCATGGACAATCAGAGTATGGTCACTGAAGCTTGGTACTCCCCATGATTTCTTGTTTGGTGGGTACTTACTGGAGGCCATTGCAGCAAAGGGGAATAAATGCCTGTCTGTCATGGCCCAGCAGTTCTCCCTGGAACAACTTCAGAGTGCAAGGTGTAATTGTGATATCACAGTCCTGAAGCATGAGTCGGGGAAATGAACTGCACAAACAGATGAACTCTGAAGAACCAGCTACTTTATTTTGATGCAAATATAATAGGTGATAATAAATGAAGAGAAGTAAATGCAAAACTGTTGAAGATGGCAGCATGCTTATGTCTAAATAGAGAGTTTATCATCCTAGATGTCAGCTGCTTTTACAGCAGCACACAATATATTTTTATACACCTTTTAAAAAAATTATTTAAATGAATCTACTCTGTTGGGACTTCGCAGTCAAATAGAATAGGTGAAGACTGAGTCTTGTTCCAAAATGAAGGAGTGCTTTTAGAGAATATAATTTTCCAAGCAGTTGCTGGTTTTTGTTTTGATTACTGGTTTTCTCTCCAGTTGCTTCTGTGATGCCTTCTTATGATCTGTGAATTCTGATTTTTAATTAATCATTGTTCTTCTTTTGTGACTAAAAGAAGCAATGAATTTAATTAATAGCTGAGAGTCAATCACAAATGTGATACATTCACTATGAAACACCACGTTATCCATCTACAAAGGCTGTGGCAATGACTTTCACTGCATTAGCTCAGAAAATACTGCTGGTAGAAACCATGTCCAAAACTCTCTGTGGGAATGAACAATGTATTCTGAAATCTGTCAGAAGTTTAGGGGAAGTTTAGTGCAGTTTGACTTGCCATGTCAAGCAACCCAACAGTACTGCAGATATACCTTTGCATTAGGTTGCCTATATGAATACATATTGATGCAGTAAAGAAAAAACAGAATTAATCAGGCTTTAATATATTGAAGATCAATGTGTTAGATGTAACTTTAAGAATTAAAGCCACCTCTTACCAAATATGCTTATTTTTGGCAGACAGAGGTCTGAGCTTTTGCTCTCAGTCAGTACTCTTTGGCCCTAATATCTCATCTCTGCCATCCTGGATTCTTCTTGCTATTTCTATAAGAGTCACAAGATCTATGAATTTTAATGAAGTGAAATCTCCTGTTTTCAGCTGAGCCCAATGATGGTGATGTTGAGAGCCATTTTGCTTTTGTAGCTGGCTTTAGGCAGCAAGTGACCTTGCTATAAAACTCCTGCATTCAGAGCAATGTCACCTTCCTCTCTGCAGCAAGCAATGGGTTTTTCCTGTAGCAGGATTTTGGGTAGGAGGCTGGGCTTGATGTATCCAAAAGGCAAACAGGGGGAAGCAGAGATGGGCTTGAATCAAGCAGCAGTCCTCATAGCAAGGCTTTTGAGGAAACAGGTCTGTTCATGCAGAAGCCTGTCCAGCTCAGAGAAGAAGCTGTAGAACGTGAAGTTGTTGGCAAGACAGTAAGCAGAACTCAGAGTGACTGCTGTGATCTCAGAGAGCAGTAAATTGGAGCTGAATCTCTGCTTGTGAGAGCTGGGGCTAAGATCTGTTTTCTGTATTTAGGGAGATGAATTTGAAAGAGCCTTGCTTTATCTGAGTTGTCTCGAGCAGAACTTTCTCTTTCAATAGAGGCTTAAACCTCTGCAGCTTAGGCCTTTTCCTTTTCTTTAAACATTCTTGTTTCTCCTCTGTTACTGGAAGCACTTGAGTGTTTACCCAGGACTCAAGAGACCTGAATGGCTTTCCCAAGTATTTGACTTTAGAACTCAATATGTTAAACATGGCATGATCTACATTTAGATCCTACCACCTGGTTGAAACCACTAAAGCTGTTGGCAATGCCTTCAGAGGTGCAGTAGTATCTCCCAAGTCTTTCTGCAGTTTAGCACAGTGCCCATGGACACTCGGGCTGTGTAGAGGTGGTGCAGGGGTTCAGGGATAATGTTTTCAGTCATCTGAGTTCGCCTACCTGGCCTTGTTTTCAGCACCTTATAGCTCTGCTAAACTTCAACTGCTTGGGCTGGCATTTTCCAAGCTGTCCACACTGGGCAGTGCAGGGAAAAGTTTTGTTTAAAATAGTTCATCTTTGTTTTGCCTGAGCTTAAAAGCATTCCTGGAGATGTTCTCATGAAGAGCAGTGATTATCATACATAGCCATGTCCACAGTGCAGCCTTAGGTTGTTAACAGTGATGTGGTTTAGCTGACAGATAAATAATGAAAAGTTTTAACAGGAGGAAGCAATTTTAGTGAAAAGCCAACAGCCTTTTGTTTTGTTTTGTTTTGTCTTTGGAAAAACAACATTATACTGATGTTCTTTTTATGTGTGCACAATCTTTTACTGGTCTCTCTGTGAGGCCCTTTAGTGTTGGCCATTCCCTCTGCTTTATTGAAAAATATGGTCTAAGACATCTCACCTACCTGTCCTCCTGCCTTTGGCCCAGCAATTCATTTTGCTTTCTCCAAAACCAAATCTATTCTTTTGATGATACCTTCCATTCAGCTCCTGACCTCAGCTCTTGTGTGCTTCCCTTGTCCATCACAACCTCAGGTCAGTAAATGAAGACTCTAAGAAAACACCAAAATAAATATTGCCCATGGACTGCCATTCACTTGTGACTTGTGGTCATGAGGTAAAATACATTATCACATCCTGATTTCTGCCCAGATTCTGTTTTCATTTACTGTAGATGTCAGATGAACCAGGACTCTGCAGTCCTGAGGTGGTGGCTGTTTGGTGGACAGTTTGGAGGCTGAGCAGTAAGCCTAGCAGATGAGGACAGGTAGGAAAAGTCATGGTCACAGGCATTTGAATTTAAATTGAAAACCGGATTTTGTTTCACCCTTTGTGAAATTTACTGTTATGAAGCTTGGTGATTCAAAAAAATTACATTCTTCCCAACTTCTGTACATGTGGTCCCCATTTTCTGTGTGTCCAGTTTCAGTCACCCATGACTAATTTGTGGAAATTCTGCCCACTGTACCTAGAGCAAAAGGGGCTGTGAGCTGTTTGTTCTCTGAGGAAAGAAGGTGCTAAGTACTCTGGAAGCTTAGGTTCTAAGTTCTTTTAATAGAGTACCCAAAATATACTGACATGTTTGAAAATACTGCCTTTTATCTCTGTCCCTCAGCAGGGAGCTGTGAAGATAAGTTCCTTGATGTTTGTAAAAAATCCCCCAGCCCTCCAACACTACAATTAGAGCACCACAATAGAAAAGCCCATGAGGAAATTAATCATTCTGTATGCAATGTGAGATCTGGATGCTCTGCAATAAATAGTACATGCACCACACATTGGATGATAAGGATAGGAGAAAATTTGAATAGTGTTCATTAAGTGAGCAACATTCATCCCTTGCACTGTAAAAAATGGGAGACCCATGGAAACAAAAATCATATTATTAAAGATTGTATCATAGTGTTTGTATGCTGGGCAAATTAATGAATGATCTTAAATCTGGCATTCACTAACTTGCTTAACTTTTTTTTTTTTATTTTTAGAGAGAGCAAAACTAATCTCTTTGGGGAGTTGTCAGTGGGGAGGGTAGAGGACATCCAACTAGGTGCTGTTGTGTGCAGCTAGATATCAGTGTGTGCACAGCTACACGAGTATGTAGACAGCTGTGTGCCTATTCTCTGTGTCTCTGAGAGTGTATGTGTGTGTATGTGTGTGTGGCTAGCCCGTGTTTATGCAGCTGGCTGATGCTTCCCTTTGAAAACTCTTTCCCAGTTAAAAAAAAAATAGAAGGGACATTGACAACTGGTTAATGCCTGGGGTTTAGATTACAAAGTTTTATATAGTGTTTTGTGGTTCAGATCTTCCTTTATAGAGCCTCTGTTTGGTTCTGAGTCACCTGAACACCCCAAATCTGTTTGAATGATGGGTCAAGTGTTTGTGGGAGTTATCATAAGGCGCTATTATGGTAGCATCTTTTATGACTGTGTTATTAGAAGGGCTGACATGCTGAGGATTCACAGAGACCAGTATTCAAGGTGCACTGGAATGATAAAAAATATTAGTAGACGTAATTTGTTATATCTATGTTTGGTTTGATTACTGTCTTGTGTTTGAAATCCTGTAATTAGGGCAGTGAACTGCCTCCAGAGCCAGCACTGCTTCAGGTAATACAACACTAGGACGAGTTCCTTTGACTTCAGTAGGTGATTCTTTACAAAGAATGAAGGCTGGAGCCCATGTAAATTAAACATCACCTCTGGGGAGCTGCAGATCACAGAGAGAGCAGGGAAATACTGAGGGTCGTCTCTCCCTGTTGAATAACTGAATTGGAAGTATAGATCCGTGGGAACCGGCAGCACCTTGACTTGCTCGATCCCCTCCCCCACTAGATGGCACTGAATTCTTTTTCTTTAAAAAGAAAAAAAAAAAAAAAAAAAAAAAGAAAGACGAAGGAAGAAAAATATGGTGGAGGTCATTTTGATGTAGAAAAGACCCCCCCCCCCCAAAAACAAACAAACAAAAAAAGGCCCCAGAAAAAAAAAAAAAACCGACGAAGAAATGCAAATTGCAATTGGTTGTGCATTTACTCTGTCCATTTACTCTGCCCTTCCCCCTCCTAGCCCCAGACCCCACCTCTGTGTACCTTTGTAGAGGCGCTCTCTTTGCTTTTGTGTCTGCAGCTCTGGAGGGGCGGTGGGCGATGGTCGCTGGAGGATGCTCAGGGAGCGGGAGCGATGCTGGAACGGAGGAGACCGGTCCCAGCTCTGGGACATCGTCCCTGGGGAGGTCTGGCAGGCAGCACGGCTGGGCACAAGGAACTGCCTCTGAACAGACTCACCGGGCTCCGCTCCTCTGCCCCGTGTCTTCAGACATGTTTTCCTGTGCATTCTGGCTTTCTCCGTGGATCACTGAAATTGTAACCCGCAGAAAAGAAAACCTCAGCTTTCATTCCGTCGCTGAAACTGCATTTTCACCCCCTGATTCATTTAAGAGCCATGAATTAGCTCCCTGCACTGAGATGTCCTTAATTCACTGTCGGGAGCGGTTTCCATGTCGTGTGTACGTGGAGGGGTTGTGGGTTTTTAATTTTTTTTTTTTTTAATGTCTTTCTCCCAGCTTACATTCATCAGAAGATCGACAAGGGTTGTTTTTTTCTCCCTGTAGTGAGGCAGGGTGGGGTGGGAGGAAGAAAATGTAATAATGATCTGTTTATGCTGAGAAGGGGCTGTCTGTAATAATCCCGGTTAGAGACATAGGGCAGGTTCCTAATGCCTGCAGCAAGCAATATTCTCCCCTCACGAAAAAAAGTGGTGATGATGTGGAAAAATGTTTAATTATAAGAGTTAAAGAGGGGCTAAAATCCAACAATTTCTCTTGCAGTTATATGTTTAAGGTGACTTACAGAAAGATATAGACTGCATCTGATAAAGCTACAAATGCAAGCAAAGGGGGGGGGGGGAAGCATAGAAACTGCCAGTAAAATGACTTTTCAGAGAAAAAGATAAAACCTGGAACTGAATGTCAATTTGGGCTTTCAAAACCATGCTTAAGAATGGGAAGACAGAACAAGTCTGGCTTCTCCAGGTACAAAAGTCCTCGTGCCACAAACTGTCTTGTTGTCTTGGAATGTGATGGGAAAGCCTGGCACCTGAACCTCCCTGGGTCTAACCAAAATTTGGCTCTTTGGACTGAAATCCTAATGTTTAACGAGAAGGAAATGTAGGTGTGATTCCATTATATGATTTTCCCATCCTCTCACATATCTTTGGCCAGCAAAATGAGAAAAACCAGTTCTATTAGCTGGTTCTTCCATTCTGCTCTTAGTCCCAGTCTTCCAGCTCTGTTAGAACTGGATGTTTAGGCAAAACCCAGTTTTGTTTTCAAATTCAATCTAAATAGAGAATAAGCATAGCAGGCTCTTGTGCTTGAACAGAAAATCCAACAATCAGCCAAAAAATATGGCTGGTAAAATTAGGCCTGTTCCCTGTTCTCATACTTCAGCTTGGGACTTGCTGCTAAAAATTGACAAAGAAATCCAGGTGCATTTTCATCTCTGTGTGGGTGTGATACAAGAAACCTCCATGTTCTTATAGGAGCCAACAGCTTTTCACCACAAAACTCTAAATTTTATCTCTGAACAGACAACAAGTATTTGCTCCAGGTCTACTGTAACATCTACTGACATGTAGTTGCTTGAAAAATCCAGTTATAGAAGTGGATCCATCTGTGCTGAACTATTTTTAAAAAAACCTGAGATTTTTAAATATTGGCTGTTATTATTAACAACAAAGGGAAGTTACTATTTAAAAAATTAAACTAGTCCCTTTTTCCAGTAAAACTCTTAAATTTACCTAGACCTTTCCAGATACAGTGAATATTCATAACACAACAGTGAAATTTTGCAATAGACCTGGTTCAGTAGATGGAGATGATTATAACCTTTATGGTTTGGATGACTGACTTTTCTTTGTCAGTTTCATAATTCTGCAAGGTGTTTAGAGAATACAGTACATTTCACACCAAAAATGGTTTAATGACACAGATACTCCATAGCTGCAATCCCACTTGATCTGGACCCTGGTTTTGCCAGGTAAAATGGGAGATATTTTGGGGTTTTTTTTCAAAAATACAATTTGGTTTGGTGCCAAAACTTGTTATGGTCCAGCCATACAGGTTAGTATTTTCCTGGTGCAGCTGTATTCTACAAGAAAATGCAGGTATGTATTTCCGATCCACAAAGAGCTACCACGTCTGCTCTCCCCACTGGAGCAAGTATAATTTGGGTGACTAGGGTTAAAAGCTAGCAAAATCTCAGGGCTCTCCTCTTGGGGGCAAGAGCTGTCACCAGCCCCACAGAGGCTGTGCTTATTTTCAATTCAGATGACACAGCTTGGGATTCAGGGGCCAAAAGCTGGTAGGATCCAGTATGGATATAGATTTTTGTAGCATACATCTGTGGGGAGGCATTGGACTGTGGACTTTTTGGTGCAGTAGGAGCAACTGCATTGTTTGCCTTTCATGCTGTGGAGTCAGGCGGAGCCAAATATTGGTTGGAGCTAATTTGGTTCCTCTGTCAACTGCAGGATGCTGTGGTCAGAATGTGCCAGCATCCAGGCCTTTCTGGTGCAAGGGAAATGACCATGTGTATTTCTTTTTTAAACAGTACATTTCACAGTCTGGAGGCCTCAGCTTTCTGGATCTAGAATCCAGGATTTCTTTCAAGCTCTCTACTATGTAGCAGGCTGGGATTTTTTTGGTGCAGTGAGAAACAGCTCCACTTGTTTTGGATTTGGTTGACATAATGTAAGGGCTTGTGATCAAGAATGATGAAGATCCAGTTAAATCCAGGTTTTACATTTTCCCCTCTTAAGAAAGGAAGGCTTCGACATTTCCTGCCTGGGAAGTGGTGCAGTTTATCTTTAAGGAGGATAGAGAAATAAGAAATGAGTCTCACGTTGCATGGGTGACATCACTGGCTTTTGGCTCAGCGCTCTGTATGCTCGGTCTGTAGGCTTCGGCCAAGGCTGCAGGGCTCGGTGTTTGAACAAGGAAAGAATCCCAGGTGTACAGAAGATTGGATTTGCTATTATTTGGGTTAAAAACGGTGAAATGAGATTTCTAAAGTTTGGGGACTGCAGCTCGCCTTCTGTTGCATTTGATCTCTACAAGATGGGTGAGTTATTCCCATTAAAGAGAAAGGGAGTGAAAATTTAAGGAAGAAAAAAAAAATGTCTGAATATATAACTACTGATGCCGGGGATACAATTCGTACCAAGCTTCTGAGCTAAAACATCTCCGCTCCGACGAGGAGATCGGGCCATATGGCATAGAAATGGTGCAGCCCGAAAGCTGTTGACAACAGTTAGGGGCTGCTTTCCTCTCCCCGTGTAAGGTGTGTAGCTCCCCCCACCTCCGCCCCTCCGCCTCTCCACCCCGGTTTGTTTTGGTTCGGTTTCCCCCGACCTCCCTCCCCTCCCCGTTCCTCAGCATCCTCTCCGCCAGCCGTAGCCCTGCCCGCCTTCATCTTGCAGATGGCTAACGTGCCGCCGTGTTAGGAAAACTGTGCACAACACATCCCAGCGCCGGGGACGGAGGAAGCTTTTCAGCTGCCGGAGGAAGTGGGGGCAGCAGCGTGTGTGTGTGTGCGTGGAAGCAGGATGCCGGGGCCGAGGGCAGCCCCCCGCGCTGCGTAGCGGGCGCTGCGCGGCCGGCGGCGGCTCCTGCCGGGCTGCGGCTGCTCCGCCGCCCCTGCCCGGCCCAGAGCCGGAGGCTGCCGGAGCGCTGCCGGGAGGAAGGCAGCGCGGCGTTCGGCTGCCTGGATGACAGCGCCTGCGACAAAAGCAGGAGAGTGAAAGGGAAGGCTGGCAGAGAGAAGCCGAGGTGTCTCCGAAGCCAAGATGCCAGTGGCTGTCAGCGAAGTCTGCTGAGGGAGAGACGCGTGAGTGCCCGCGTTCCCAGAGCCAACCGGGGAGGGGATGCTTTAACCACGATTTCAAACAGCAGCAGCAGCGGTAGCAGCGGCAGCAGCAACAACAACAACAGATTGCTCCCCCTCCTCACTCCCTCCCTTTCGACCCCGCTTTAAACCCAAGCAAGTGACCGACCGTCCAGACGATGATGCTCTTGCTGAGCCACTGACAAAGAAAAAGCAAGTCACCCATTCCTGACATCGGGACAACTGGCTGCTTGCAAGTGGGAGATGTCAGGCTGTTGAACTTTTCTGTCCTGTGATGATGCTATAGTGAGCTTGCTGATCTGAAAGCCATCTCTTCTGGATTTTTGAGCGGGCCAGATTGAAAGAGATTAATGGACTGATCAGCCATCAGGAGTCTTCAGGGGGATTCATCCCTTCAGCCCCTGTAACTTGGGTGCTTGTGGTGAGGGAGTCACTGGTGAAAGTCTGTGTTTCTCCTCACCAGGTCTCCTCTGCAGAGAAGAAGAGGCAGATGAGACTCCAAGACTGCCTCCAGAGCAGAACTTTGTAGTGCTCTCAGCATCCCTCTGCAGCGTGGATGTGAGCCACGGGAGTTGGGGATGTTTGAGGCAGTCTGTGCCAAGTGACACCTAGCAGCTGCTCCGGTGGCTTTTGCATGGTCTCACCCCCAACGGCTTTGCCTGTTGTGAAGATGTCCATGGTGTTTCTGTGAAGCTGAGGCATGGCTGCTGGAAGGTTACTGCTCTATGCTGGCCTCTCTTTAGCTCTGTGTGCCCTTGGCATGCTGGCTGTGGCAATCTGCTCTGACCATTGGTATGAAACTGATGCCAGGAAGCACAGGGAGAGGTGCAAGAGCATCACCACTAAGAGAAATGATCCTGGCTTCATTTATAACTCCAACAACAACCTGCCTCTCAGGGCCAGCAGGTCTAGGTTGGACCGCTGGGAAGGGAAACTCCTCTTGGCAAGAAACAGGAGGCAGATCTTTGCTATGAGCGCAGTTGACGAGTGCAACAGACAGTACAACTCCACCAATATGGGGCTCTGGAGGAAATGCCACCGACAAGGATTCGACCAGGAGCTGGAGGAGCTGATTGCCAAAGGTAAGGGTTGTTTTTTTAACCAGATGAACATGCCAAGCTCTTCTGAGATGAGCAGGGGCTGAGCAGAGCCATTTGGGCTCATAGATGGGAGCTGGTGTCTCTAGCCAAGTACCTCTCCTTGCAATGGGTGAACTGGCCTGACTGGGTATTGCTTCCAGAAGCACTGCCAGGGCAATCTCCCACAGGATCTCTGCTCCTGAGACATGGGGTTTGGCAGCAAGAAGGCAATGAGGGTGAGAATACACACAGCCCAGAATATATTTTTCATGCCTCTCTCTCTAATCTGGATATCATCTTCCCATCACCATGGTATCAGATTATTTCCACACACAAATGAGAAGCATTCATAAAGCAGACACTGGATTTTTCCTTTTTATTTTATTTTTTATTTTTTTATTTTTTTAGTTTGTTTGACCCTGGTGGCTTGGGCAGAGTACATCATGTTTTATTGGAGGCTACGTGTGTCTGTCTTTCTGAATATCCCATCCATCCTGAAATACACCATTTGCAGTGCTCACTTGTAGGCTTTTTCTATCCTCAAATGGAGAGTAAACAAAGAGAAATGCTAAAGAGCAGGAGGAGACCCAGCTTGCTATTTACACGGAGCTATACTTTGGAATATTTTCAATATCTACAAAACATTACAGGAATTTATTAAAAAGGAATATTTTTCTCTTGGGGTGGAGATGCATCTCTTTGCCTGCAGCATTTTTGTGCTATTTTTTTCTAGTCTTTTGATCCTTTGTCTTAATTTTTCCCCCAGGATAGTGGTTCAAGGTGATGGTCATTTTGCCCCAAATGTTTCTTTGATCTGAAGTATAGGAAGGAGCCACATGCATAACCCCTACCTAAATAGAAGATGCATGTTTTTGCAGGATGATGAGGGTTCCAGTAAAGGATGATGGCATCTTTACTACCCACAGCATGGTTACTCTGTACAACAAAATAACATTTCCCTCCCATGGTTCTTTTGTTGCAATCAGAAGATTCCCCATTGGTTTATTTCCATTGTAGTGAAATCATTGCTTCTCACATAGTGCCATCTTCCAAAATACTTTTCTTCCAGGAGTGTTCTCTATCTCAGACTCTCTTGATAGCCTTCATTAATTCCCTCCTCAGACACTGCAAGTGGAATTATTACTTAAAGCTATTTATTCAGGAGGGGTGTTCTCACATGTTTGCCCATGAGCATGTTTTGTTCCATATGTTTTGTGAGTGAGCTCTGGATGTGAGTAGTATGGAAGAAACTTGTACCAAACCAGACCAAGCAGGGAGCATACCTGGATCACTGCTTGGGATCTTGCCTGTGTTCCTAGGGACCCTTCATATCCAGCTGCTATTTAACAACTCCTAGGAAACAGATTGGGCTCTTCAGCCCCATTTATAAAGGGCAGGTGGACATGGTCAAAGCCTGTCAGCACCCAGACACCCTGCTTCTGGTTTCAGTGCCAAGGGAGTGATTCCTCTTCTCCTTCTAGGCAAGGAAGGTATGTGCTGGGCTGGCCATGGTGAGCTGGATTGCTCTGCCACGTGTGCTTGCTGTGCTCGGGGCATAAACAAATTCAACCTTGACAGCGGGCAAACATGTCAACAGAGCTCACCTTTGCAAATGGAGTTGCGGTTATTAGAGAGGATTTTCAGCCTGAAATAAGTGAGACTCTTTCCTCTTTCTCCACCTGCTTTGTCCTGGGAGCAGGAATGTCCTGCTTTAAACAGCTACAATTATGTAGCACAGGGTTATGTATAATGGCAGCTCTGCTAAGTGTTAACCATAGGGAGAATGTGACAAAGAAAGATGAGGTGGTTACATGTAGGAGAATGTGGTCTTTGAAAAATCTTGCTGTAGTCTGCTTGTGTTCATGTATGTGCCAATGAGTGTGTGCAGGAAACTAACTCTAAACATACAGCACCCAGCTGGTAGCCAGGGATTCCCTGGGCTCAGGTGCATCGGTGTGTCTGCAGATGGCCAGAGAGCCACTTGGCAAAGTCACTGCCCCAGGTCAGATGTGCCACTTGTGCACGTAAAGGAGCTGTGTACAAATATCTGGGTGTGTCACTCCTTGCCTGCTCTAAGTGTTGTCTGATACACTTCTAATGAACTTCATTGTAGAATGAGAGAAGTGTTCAAGTGTAACATTAAACAGCAGCTAATTTAGTTCATTTGATGGCCTTTCTGGGGTGAGGATCTGTCTATGCTATGGCTCTCAGCCATGATGATATAGAGGTATAGCGTATATATACATGCTTTGTCACGTCTAGACTGAAACACAGAAAAAGCAAGCATAATGGCAATTCAATAAAATGAAGTGTTTGATTTGCTCAGAAATAAAAATGGAGATGTTTCCTTTTTGATCTTCACTTATATGATGAAAGTGAAGTAAGTGTTACTGCTGTCCAATGTTGAGAAGTGCTGTGAGTTCAAAACAAGGCAGGTATTCCAGGTTCATACCAACATGAAAGTAAAAACTAAAGTAGTTTTCTCTTCCATGACAAATATTTTTTTGGGAGCTAGGAGTTGTAGGGATGGGTGTGTGGACAGGGTATGTCATGTGAAGGTGTGAGAGGCTGCAGATGCTCTCTGTGTGTAGTGTTCAAATAACCTGACTGGGACACATATCCTTGCGCAGATGAAATCACTCTCTATGAGATACAGGGCAAATACCTTATAAAAGTGGATATTATTGCTACATACAGCTTTAACTCTTGTTCCTCTGTTAATTTAATGTAATACACCTCTTCCAGAAGTGGATAAAGTAATGCAGGTTCTAGCCCCAGATATTGTGTGCAACGTTATATATAATTGAATGTAAATGTTAAGCGTTTTAGTTTTTTAGTTGTTTGTTTGTAAAGCTGGACAGGATCTGTGATCCATTTAGTTTAAAACAGATCCTACATTTTTCCCTAGGCAAAATTTCCAGTGTTGAGAATGGTCTATTGAGATTTGTCTATCAAAGTATAACGAAAAATGGTCATTAAGAGCCTAACTAGCTTTTCAAATACCCTGCAGTTATTCTGCTTATGAACTCTGCTGAAATTAATACAGGCTATAGGCAATGGCTCGTGGCAGTATCAGGGACTGTGGTACTTGGCAATATTCTGATACCAGTGATTTAAAAAGCCTGTTCTGCTCCTGAATAGGTTGGGTCACTTCCGTAATTCTATTCTATATTTATTAATTTTTACTTTATTGGAAATAAATCAAGACCTTTATGTTGGATTTTGCTAGAAAAACTAGACATCTTTTACTTCAGATTTCTTATATATAGGTGTAATAGACAGTAATACATATAAATAATAGTTGGCCCTATTTTTATTTCTCCTATACTTTCTGTTTCTGTATTTTCATAGAACCCATGTTCATATTTCAAAATAATACAATTAGATAAATTGGCAGTGAATTAAAAGAGATTGTCACAAGTAAGAATACTCAGAGAGAGGCAAATAGCATGAGACCAAAGACTTGAGTGTTCTAAAGCTGCAACAAAATTAGGCAGTTCATTTCTTCTCTTTGTCATCATGAAAAAAAAAATAAAATCAGAAACAACAGAAATTACAATCAGTAAAGAAATTATTGGAGTTGAACATGCAAACTGAGGTCTCAGTCTTGCTAATTTTTCTCCTGCTGAATAATCTGTATTTCTGGGAACGGACTGCTTGGACTGAGGGAAAGCGCTCTCATACAGAGGGACCAGTGAAAATCAAAGAGCTAACAGAGCTGTTCCTCTGATTTTCCTTTCACATCTGGTTGAACCTTTTAGCATCTTGGGACCAGAGTTTCACTCCTGATCTCTAAAGCCTTCCAGAGTCAGGGAATGCTGGCTCTGGGATTGTTCAGCACAGTATTCTAAAATCCTTCCAAATCTCAGGAAGAAAAATTCTCCAGTCTCCTCCACAAAAAGAATAGCCTTGCAGCTGGAGGCCCCTTTGAACACAGAGCTCACCCTGTTCTATCAGATCCACTGTGTGCCTGTTTACCATGGAGTTTCTAACAAAAGCAGAAATTCCTCACACAAGCAACAACTCTGAGTGAGCCAGGCAACCCCAGCACTAAACAAGGACTGTCGGGGAGACGGTGGAGTTTATGTCCTGCTTTGGCAACCAGCAGCTCACAACTCCTTGTATACAACTTGTAGTGAGCCAGGAAAAAAATGGGGAGCCACAGAGTCTGACTGCATCTTATGGCAATGTTGCTAAGATGCTTTTCTGCAGTAGTTGAGAGGAAAACAAGAAAGGAAAAAAGGGAATTACATCATTTAATTATAAAGGTACAATAAAGTAGATGAAGAAGTTGCACAGTAACTAGAGTCTGTTCCATTTAGACAATTACTACTCAGAGGACCTTTCATCTTCCCTTTGGAAGGCTGCCAGTTAAACCTGACTGGATGGGGCTCTGCTGCCTGCCATTGGAATCCAGTTTTTATTTAAAAACTCCCAGAATTTACAATGACCTTAATATTTCAACCCTCCTTTTACCTTCTTTCTTCCCCTAAGATCTTTGGAAGTCATAGTAAATCCTATTTTTAAAACATTTTATTGTGAGTATACTTAGCCCATGCCACCACTGAAAAAAATAAACCCAAACCCTAAGTAATTCTTGTGCAGCCCACCTTCACCTGAAATAATATGCAAGATTTCTGGGATGAAAGCATTCTCTGGTTTGGTTTGTCAGATGCAGGGCATAACTGAAGAAGAAAGGCTTAACAGGCCTACTCCAGCCGTCACTAGGGATTATTTATACACAAATGGAAAGAGGCTACTGAGAGAGGCTACTTGCAGCTATATCTAGCTGCAAAGAGCAAAAAGATTTATTTTTGTAAAAATTGTTGCAATACCTTGCAATGCTCTAGATTTGACTTTTAAAGTGCAATGGTTTTGGACAGGTAAATTAAGACAGCAAATTTTTTCATGTATCCCTTAGACACTGAAGACTCAAATGCTTTGTTAAAAATCTGTGCGTGAAATCCCAAATGTTTTTCAAATGGACTCATTAAAAAAGGGACTTTATTGAAGACTGAATTCTGATCCTAGAGAAGTAAATAGTAAATGTTTTATTGAACAGGGTGATACAGCAAGCTCAGGCTGCACTAAAGGTGTTTCCTTTGAGGTTAAAATTGTAGAAAGACCAGTGCAAGGTCTATGCTCCCTCCTGTCAGAGCTGGAGTTTTGCTGGAGGCATCCACTGAAATTCAGGCAATAGACAGGACTGGAGTTGAATCTTAGGCTATCCAGGTACTCAGTTTGCAGTTTTTGATGCTGAAATTGTTCTTAGTCTGTTGATGTAAGACTGGAAGTCAAACAATTGAGATACAGCAAAGCCATCCTCTTGTTCAGGCACTTTCTAAAATCCTTTAGTGGGAGAAATCACTGGTTCACGTGCATGAGAGGATTTGGCCCATCATATTTTGAATAGGCAATTTAATATTTTAATTGCATCAAATTTAAATAGCAATTCATTAAAAAGTTTTTGCCACAAGTAATAAGAACCAGACACATTCCTCTGACACATCTGAGATAATTAGTTTGATAATATATATCTGCTAAAAATACTAAGAACATATATGTAATTTAACAGAACAGCAACTAGTTTTGATCATGACTTTTTAAAGGGCAAATTTCAATCAAGCTGTTGGCTTTCAAACAAATTTGCCAGTGAAGACAAATGGAAATTTTGCCTGAGTAAAAATGATGGGATCATGCCCTTCTCAAGAGAAACTGATATTTGCAGAGCTGCCTGCAGGACTGCGTGTTTAATTCCTGTTCATTTAATTGAACATCCAAATCCTTTTGAGAAATCTCAGAATTTTTATCCTTTCTGCCTACTGCTAAAAATTTGTAAAAGCTGTGGAGGAAAGATTTAATATGAGTGCAGTTGTGTTCTATTCACTGTAAAAATAAAATTTGAAAGATAATTCTACTTTAATAGAGATGAAATGGTCTGAACTATTTTGTCATCTCTCACAATAAAAATCCATATTAATATTGCTTTTTCTTATTGAAAAAGTATTTCTGTGCATGTAGAAAAGCTTCAAGAGGAGGATGAGTTTATTAACTATTGCAAAGCCAGTAGGGAGAATGAGTTCATTAACTATTGCAGAACCTTTATAGATATGAAGCCTTTATTTTTTGTAAGCTTAGCAGAAAAAATGACAGTAATTTATAACGCGAGTTACTTAATGGCTCATTTCTCACAAACTGCTGCTGGAACTCTTAACTACACATCTACCTCTTTAGGACCAAAAGAAAAAATGAGATGGTATTTCTTAGTTTTTAAGGAATAAATAAATAAATAATGTGGATTCTGGAACCCAGCTTCCCTTAACAGATCATTTGGAATAGAATCCATTAAAAAAAAAAAAAACAAAATACAAATATAAACGAAGACATTTTCCCTGCAGGAGAGAAATCAGAATTTAAAAAAAGGAAATTTATCCATTTTCTTCCTCATTAGGCCTAATTCTTTTATAAATAAATATTCAGAACTGGCCGGCTGAGCCTGCTGAAATCATAATCCTTTGTAGATAAGTACCAAAATAGATGAAAGAAAGGTAGTACTGCAGTTAGGGCAGGGGCTTACAAAGCCAGAATTCAGTCCAACTCTGCCATAGTCTTTCTTCATGACCTGAGGCAAGGGACTAAATCTCTCATACCTCAGCTCAGCAGCAGTATAATAGGGATTTCGTTCACTGTTATTAATGCCAGTTTGCATTCTACCCTCAGATTTACGAGCCTTAATCATGGATCAGAAATCACGGATCAGAAAAATGCCCCTGTCCTTTTGACATGTGGCTGCACTTCAAATATTGGCAGTGAATGCAGCCTTATGAGAGAGTATGAGACTACAAAGTAATTATGTTCAGCCTGAGCGGTAGTGCTTTAGAACACCAGGAGGCAAACCACATTCCTGTGAGCACCACAAAATGTGGCATTCCTACACAAGTACAGTTGTAAAGAGGGATAATGAGTTAGAAGTGTGGATGTTTACAGGATGGACTTCCAAAGACTGAGGGATGGCACCAGAAAAGTCATGGGTCATGTCTGCTTGAAATATTAATAGGTAGGTGATGGGGATTGACCTCTTTGGTTTGCTGTAGGAAGAAGTTGACATTTCCTTAATGAAGACAAGTAGATTACACTAATGAGATAGATATGGGGACAGCAGTCTACAGCTGCTAAGAGAAATGACGTGGTCAGAGTGATGTGTTAGGAAAATTATATTTCTAGCAGCATCCTAAATGGATACATGGAGGGCAAGTTCACATTTGTAAAGGTCAGAAAAAGAAATATTGTAGCAATAAAGGCACGAGGTAGTGAGAGCCTGGATGGTGAAAGAATATGCAAACCTTAGACATCCCCTGGATCTATATACATGGTAAGAGATATGTGATGAAAATGTTGCTTCGGTTCTGGACCAGAACAATGAGAAAAGTAATAGTGTTGTCTGTGATGATCTAGAGGGGAATTACTGAAGAGAGCATATAGTAGAGCAGGAAGAAGACCATTAGCAACTCTGTTTTAATTACAAGAAGCTGAATTTGTTTTATATGTATCCATGAAGAAATATTAGAGATACTGTGGGTATGGACCTAGGGAGACAAGTCTGTGTTAGAGGAGTGAGCCTGGAAATTGCTACATGGAGATCAGAGCAGAATCTATGTTTGCGCTTGAAATTATCAAGGAGTGAAATACAGAAAGAAAAAAGCCCCATGAACTCCAGGAGATCTGGGAGAAGAAAAGTGTCTTCTGGAGGGCATGCAAAAGGAGCAGATTCAAAGGTGGTGCAGTAGAAGTCAGTAACACCATGGTAGCTGAAGAGAGACACTGCTTCAAGTTTAAACAGCACAAGAGACTACTGCAGGTAGCCAGTGTGCTGCAGCAGGTGAGAACAGAGTATTCAGACTGTGCTGAAAATTGCCCAGTACATTAAGTAAAGATTTTAGCAGTGGTTGCAAAGGACAGGAAGCTGCAGTGAACTAGTGGGGAGGACTCCAGGCAATGTTTGTAGCTGGCATATTCAGAGAGGTTGGTGAGGAAGGGAGGAGAGGAAATGACATGGTATTTATAGAGGAAAATAAATGTTTTAAGATAAAAGAGTGTTTTAAGATGAGAATATTTTAAGAGGAAAGTGATTGAATGGTATTTGTGTTATGAGAGTAAAGAGGCAGAGGAGCGTGAGAGGTCAAGGCAAAGAGAGAGCAAGAGGACAAGAGCAGCTGTAAGGAAAGGCAGGAGGTAGGGTAAGACTGGTTCAGTGGCAAATAAAAGAAAGGAAGAGAGCCATACAGGAGCTTTTTCATCTGTAGGAGAGAAGAATGGGGAAAGAGTCATAGGAGGGGAAGAGGAAACAAGGCAAAGCTGCTGGAAGAGGAAGATCATGGTTTGTCATTTTTTCATGGAAGAACTGGGTGAAATCCTGCATGACAGCTGAAGTGGAGGCTGAAGGAGGCAGGAGGGTCTGAGGAATGAGCCAAATGTGGCAAAGAGGTGATTGTGACTGTGAGTCTGAGATTTAACTATGCTGAGCTGGAGTAGTAAGTCTAGGAAATGAGCAGAACTGAATGGGGGAGCAATGCAGTTATTGAGGAGAAAGTTAGTAAGGCAGGAGGGTCCCCATTAGAGATGCCCTGCTGTATGAGACATAGCAGAGACCAGCTGGTATGGATCAGCTGGGATTTGAGGTACAGTGAAGGAATAGCTAGGGGGATGCAAGACAGAAGTTCTGTGAATGAAAGAATGCAGCATGGATAACATCTACAGGGGAGAAAGGCAAGGAAAGATAAAGAGGGTGATAAAAGAATAAGGACAGGCAAGAAGTCCTTGATGCTGATGATCTGAGGTGACAGAAAGGCTGAGGAAGCTTAGTGTGAAGAGGTACCTGGTACTTGTTGAAAGGTCCATGAGATTGTCCAGGTGGTGGAGGAGAAGGATGGGGGGAAAACACAGGGTTCAGGATGAAGCCCTGCCTTTTTGGTGACTGAGTGGATCAGGGTTGTAGACTGAACAGAGGATACACTAAAACATATGGCTTTAAAGGGCAGAGAAGTCACTACCACCGACTCTTCTATAACTTGCTCTGCCTTCCTGCTGTGAGTTTATCCTGTGTAACCTTACAGAGGTGTAAGCACGGCTCTCCCCAACAGAGTTCAGCCAGTTTGTCCAGTGCTTGTAACAGCCATGTTCCAGTCTCAGCTTGAGCCTCAAAGAAGATAAATAAATATCAAGTATTAATTCAGGATATTTTCCACAAAGTGCGGTGTGTGTGGAGAACGGTATTTGCATAGCTGGGGGTTTTTAAGGAAAAGGAGTTCCAGGATATTCTGTGTATACAACAGTGTGGATCCTGTTAAGATATCCCACCAGATCAAGTGAAAGACATGGGGTGTCACATTGTAGCCCTTACTTAATTCTGAGAACTTCTGTTGGTTTTGAGTTTTAACAGCAGACATTTGAAAAAAGCTTCCTAAATATATTTCTAGACTTTCTAATAGGATGAAACTGTCATGTTAATTTTATTGGATAAAAAAGCTATTTGAAAAGATCGTTCTGCCTCAATATGAATGTATGATTCTTGTCTCTGTCTGTGTCTCTTTTAATCACTGCATATTTTTGAATATGCAAAAGAGCCTTTATAGTGTAGATACTTTCTGCCTAATGGTCATTGAAAGGCAGAAATATTATAACAGAAACAAACACAAACAAAAGGAACAAAAACTTTTTCAGATGTTACAGGTATAGATTAGGGTCACTAGACTGGTTTTGAAGAGGTGATGATTTATGGTAGCTGATGATCCAATTATATTGCTTTGTCTTAGGTACTTGAGTGTCCCTGATTAAGAGAGTATCCAAATACTGTTCTTGACTTTTAAACATAAAGGAATTTGAAGAGTGGAATGATCCCTGTTTTACACAGAGGACTGTTGCTCAACAATGCAAAAGTTCTGCAGGACAACAATTGCATTGGAAAGAAATTTGTCATTGCTGATCCCTAATTACATATTTTATATTAAATTTAATCTCCTTTTGATTTACCAGTTCCCAAGACTGTCCAGTTTTGTACATGTGATATTCTGTAATGGTTAAAGAGAAAGGGAGGGGTGTTATTGTGATCAGAGAGACAAAGGAGACAGCCAACAGGAACAGGGGAAATGGAAAAACTCAAATAACTTAATGGGCTCAAATTGGGAAGTTGGACAATTTCCATTTGAGTCTTTTGAAAGATGTGACATTGCAAGTCCAGTAAAAAGGATTTTCAATAAATCTTTCTAATTAGGGTGGTACATTAGGAATGAAAAGTAGCAAATCTATATTTAAAGAAAGGAGCAAAACTTGTCTGGGCCACAGCAGACCTTTTAGTCTGATCATAATAATACCAAGCAGTGTTTAAAGTAAGTTCTAAAGAAGAGATTAATGAAATGCACAGGGGAAAATGAAATAAACATGCAACATATGTTTTCCTATTTGAAGTGTGCCAAACTATCCTGATATATTTTGCTAGGAAGATAACTGGGGTTTACGATAAGGAAATGCCTTAGACATAAATTATCAGGTTTTTGGTAAAGGATTTTACGTTCTGCCTGAAATGGTTTGTTGCAATATTTAGGTAATTAGTACAAAATTTACCGAGGGTTTAAGGAACTGACTGAGGGAAGGCAAAAAGTACTGAGAGAGGAAGTGCCAAGATGAAGTCAACAGTAGAATTCCTGAAGTAGGGAACCAGTAGCACCTTCGCACAAAAGTTAGCAGGGCTCATTGAAAGGACTTTGAGCTAGATTTGAAGGGCGAAAGAGATAATATCTTGTTAGTGATAAGCCTGAGGGTGGCACACTGATGTTTTAGGGACAGTGTGCTAAGCAAAGCCCTTCAGTTTGCTGTTGCAGTGGAGGTAGAGGATGGAGATTCATATGCCAGTAATGACTCAAGAGTTAGTGGTGTGTCACCGACTGTGACATTTGGAGAAAGAGGCAGACAGCTCAGGAGGACTACAAGGATGTCATGAGGTTATGCAGAAAGAGAATTAGAGGGGCCAAACCCCAACTAGAATGCTTTGATGATTTTAAAAGACTTTTCTAACCCAAATGTTTATATGATTCTGTGATATATTGCCTACTATGCAAGAAAAATGCAGAGTCCTTTCCAGTACTGTGTGCTTGTGAAACAACCATAGGACTCTGAAGGATTCTTTTACTATTATTGTTAATTCCTCTTTTATTTTTTTTTTCCCCTCTTTTTTTTTTCCCTGTGAAAAAGCATATTTATCTCTTATTGAGCAGGACCTGATGGAAGGAGTGTTTGTCTCTGGGCTGCCTGACACCAGCCAAGTTGTCTGGTGAGAGGGAAGGGACCTAAGGCAAATCCAAGCTGCACTATCCCAGCTGCTATCTTTCTTACTTAGACCTGAGCCACACTTTCATACCTGTAACACCCAACACATCCAGGAGGGACCAGAGAGGAGTTCTTTGAGCATTTTAATGCCTACTTCACCTTTCATTGAAATAATGTTGTTAGTAGAGCCTTTGTTTCCTGGCTCCCTCATCTGCTTTCATTTCAGATTGCCTTAGCTCAACAACAACAAAGGCCTGTTAGATTCTCAGCTATTTATATTCATAAGCCAAAAGAATGTAGAGCCTTCAGCTTCTTCATTAAAACAGTTTATATAAAATAAAAAGTACTTCTGTACTGTATTTAAGTGTTCAGAATGGCTGGCAGCAGCAGAATTAAACTCTTCTTTGCACATATTTAAATTATCATGAGATGGGTATTTCAGTTCACAAAATGTTCAACCCTTTGGCTGGTGATGTTGGGTGAGTTTCCTTATATAAGGATGGATTTTGGCACAGGATCCACCCCCTTATGAGGAATAAACGACCCACTATGGACCTTGTTCACTTGTGTGTGAAGCAGCAGACCACGTTCCTCAAAGAAGTTTTTGGGAAAGGTCTTACAGAGAACACTAAAGGTAGGAAAACATCTAGGATAGTGTTTGGGGCTATAGTTCAGCTCCCAGGAAAGGTGGAAGCACAATGACATCAGTATGGGGCAGGACAAGTGTGGATGCTCTTCCTGTCTGGAAATTCAGAGAATGTTGTCTGACACTCCCAGCAGCAAAGCTGCCTTCTGCATTACTGGAAAGAATGGTTACCCAGCCCTCTGCCTGAGCACCTGAAGCAGGGCTGTGTCCTGTGTCCAAGGTGGATTAGAGAAGGGATTTCTGTTTTCTGTTTCCACTGAAGAATGACTACAGTCTGATGAACAGGCCCCATTCTGCTTCGAGTGACCTGGAAAGGGTTGTGGCAGAGACCAAGAGAGGGGGGCTGGAGGTTGATGGTGTTGCCTCTACAGGCATGTCGCATATGTGGGAACAGCTGGATGTGAGATACTGTGCCTGTGTGCTGAGCTGTGCTATCAGCTATACATATGTGCCTGTGAGTTATGCTAAGCCACTGTACACCACTGAGGGTATGGAACAAGGGCAGAGATAAGTGGTTTTCTTGGCTCATTTGTGTAGACTTAAGCCATCCTTTTTCCATGAAGTAATATTTCATGTCCAAGAGTGTCACCCTGTTCATTTCAAAGTTTTAAAGTTATTTTAAAAGTTTTATATGCCTTCTGATGTTTACATATTTCTACTGGCGTTCTCATGTACTGTTCAGGTAAATAATGGTTGTTTTGCATTCTTCTTAGTCGGAGGAGAGAATTGATGGACTGTTAGTTTGACTAGTGTGGTTGCAGAGGTGGCAATTTCATCCTTCAATCCACTGTCACTTTTGGAATTCTATATATTACGAGGTCAGAAATAAAAGTTACCTCCTTTTTCTTCTTTTGAATCTTAGAGTGAGTATGTGAATTATTTCGTGTCACAGTGGGGTAGCAGGACCAAATCTCATTGACCACTCCATAGGGTCCATGTTTATCAGTGATGAAGTGGCTGCAGAATGTGCCTACACAATGTCTTGGCTTCTGGACCTGGAAAATTCCATTTGTAGAAAGCATGGAGACTTGTTTCAAACATTTTTTTAAACAGAAGGTGTCATTGGGTGCTGGAGCTCACCCTAGGTCGGGGGTGGCTCCGTGTGGTGGAAAAATCTCTCCTCCAACCTGTGCTTTCAAAAAAGAGCTCAGAAGTCTTCTGTTGTTTGGTCCCAAGGCAGTTTATTGCAAGCTATCTAAAAGATTGTCTTCTCGGGCTGCTGCAGTTTGCTCAGCAACTCAGGCAGAGGCACACACACCCCTGACATCCTCTCTGACTCCCGACTGCTTCTTCTCTCCCCGCCCAGGGCTGCTGCTATCTTTTATATGGTACATTATGTGATAAATGTTTGCAGTTTTTCCCCAATGCCTACTACCTATAATAACTGGTGCCTTTCTACTCTAAACCAACCTGAGTGCCAACATCACCAAGAACATGGAGGTAAGGAAGAAGAAAGAGGGAGGACAGGACAGGCCCAAATCCCTCCATCTTAAAACTTCTGACCCCCATGTACAAAACCAAAACCCCCCTGTACAAGACCTAAAATCCTCCTGTACAGCACTCAAAAATTCTTACCTTTACTTTGTAACTACTTCTACTATAATATCTAAACTTTTGTGACTTCTTGTTCTTCCTGCAAGGTTGGTAAATCATGGTTCAAATCCAAAATCACAGCTGTTTCCAGCTGCCTGCCAGGGTCTCAAATGCTTCTGACTTGGACCCAGAACATCCAAAAATGTCTGAGGGACATTTTGAGTTCCAACAATTAGGAAGAGTGTGGCAATTTGTTTAAGTGTCATCCAGGGAAGGAGGGAGAGGCTACTTGGTTGGTTGGAAGGAGGAAAGATGTATGTCAGTGTAAGGTCTCCCTTACACTGACAGTGATGGCATTACGGTTTCTCCCTCAGTTTTTCCTTCTTGTCCACTGTGCTGTTCTTACTGGTGTCCCCTGCATTCTGTGCCACACCAGAACTTGTGGCACGTATGCCCCATTTGTTCATCAGTTATTATCAGCATTCAGCCTGTGACACAGCAACTAACTGCATTGTCAATGCTTTCAAATGAAGAAGCAGTAGGAGCAGGAGCAGATGAACTATTCATCACCAAAGTCCTCTCCCTTTACAAAGGGAGCGAAAGGGGATAGAAGCAGGACTTCCTTTAGCGGAAAGCTGCCCACAATGCTGAGGTATGGGCAAATCTTCAAACTCAAGTTCTGCTACACGTGTTGCCAGCCTTGCTTCCATCTGAGTGGTCTTGGTGTCCATTTGGTTGTGCTACCAGGGTGTAGTTTTTGGTTGGTGGCATTAGGATGACTGGAATGGCACAGCTTCTTTAAGGATTCTCCTTCCTTTGAATGCAATTCATGGCATTCTGGGAGTTCCTAGACCTGAAATTTGAGGTGACCTGCACTTGATTGCTATAGTTGGACGGTACATTGTAACTGTCATGCAGAAAATTAAGTTTGAATGTTCGTCTTGGGCACATGAGTTAGGCACTGAAATACCTGCGCTGAGGACTAAGGCTCTTCGGGCTGCTTGTGATAATGTTTCATTGAATATCTTCAGGAACTGTGTTTTGAAATGAGATCCAACTGTTTAGCTCTCAGAAGGCACAAATTGTCCCAATTATATCTATCCTGGTGGCAATTTACACCAGGGTACGACTTGGTTCTAGTACTTGGGGATCAAATATTAGCATTTCTCCATTCATTTAAATGTTTTCTTTCCAGGTTTTGGGCTGTGCTAAAATGCAGGTCAGTGCTCCTTCCTGAGTTTAAGCTTCAATTTGAGTTAGTTTCACTTTCCATCAGAGCTATGGCAACAATCTTCAAAGCTGATATCATGGTTTAGGCATCTGGTGCACACCTACTTGAACCAAAAGATGGAGGCAACACGTAAAAAACTGGATGTGAGTGGAAGAAATAGATCAGGAGTTCTCTCTATGGTCTTTAACAGTTTCTTTTACCATCAGGCTGTTCCTTTCCAAAGATAGTCTATCAATTATTTTTCCTTTGTTTCTAAGGGCCTGGGAGCTGAGAAGCTACTCCTCTGACATTTTAGTATAACACTGTAATAATATGGAGCAAGTTTTCACATGGAAGAGCCAAAGTTTACCCATCACAGATGCCAATCTGGTTTCAAAGCATTTAAGAAGGCCTATTGTCTGCCACGCTGTTTTTTTTTTTTCTGTTTGATATTTTTCTGTTGATGTATTGTCTTTGTAGCTTTTTCATCTGCTAATTGATGTATGGCTGTATATCCTGGTCTTTCAGCTGTGCATAAGCTTTATATTAGAACTACTACTTTGTTTTCTCATTATTCTTATGGTTCTATTTAAATGTTTAGGAAGATAAGTCTGAAATAAATTTGTAGCTCTCATGCATTAAAGTAACTTCATTGAAGTGAACCAAGGGAAAGCAGAGATCAGTGTGTGCCTGAGCCCTCAGGCAGCCTGGAAAAATTACTTAGCAAGGTGATCATAGTAATTTCACTGGAGCATCATGTTTCAAACCAGAAGGTGAAAATTCAAATTCACTGATAAAGGGGAGATGAGAGTAAGAATGAAACCACTGGGACAGAAAGTTTGGGGTTATGGACAAAAGAAAATGGTGGCAAAGTTAGGGGAAACATATGCAAAGAGAGAAGGGGAAGAATGTAAGAGAATGGAAGCACTGCTGAGGAGAGACAGCACTGGCTGCAAGGGGAGCAGACCTTTTATTGAATGTGAAGGCCAGGATCTGTCCTTGAACAAATATTGAAGTGACAAAAGGTACATAAACACCATGTTTCCCTTTTGGCCATTAGCAAACAGTTGGCACATTTGTGAAATATGTGGGAAGAGCCTGAACTCTAATGCTGCCTGTGAACCAGACTCATGGTGAGATTTTTCTGACAAAGATGCATTTGGACCTTTACTGTAGTAGGGGCAGGACAAGGGCAAACCCGTGACCAACTTTTTCATCTTGAAAGGATAATTTCACCTGCCACTTCTGTCCTTGCAGAGCCTCCTTGCGGGCAATTCTTCCATTGGAGCACTTCTGATCAAGTCTTCCTCCAGAAACTGAAGCAGAAGCCAGAGTCCCTTGGAAAGCCCTGCATATAAATATCTTGTTTAGTTAGTCTAATAAAAGTATTACTAACAGTGCTGCTTGGAGGATTTATTGGGGGATTTCACTAAGGCAGTGTTAGCAGTGGAATTATAGTCATTCTCTTGTAAGACCTTGTCAATGCGAGAGAAAATAACATTGATCCAATCAGAGATATTTTACAGGATCAATGTAATATTCTTTTGCATAATCACAACCAAAGGATTATGGGCCTGTGCTGGGAGTGAGGAAGGATCGCTTGACAGATCACAGCCTCATTTGTTCTCATCCTTTTAACTGGTGAAGTACGGGCAGTTTTTAAAAGTCTGCCTCTATATCCCTGTATCTTAAATACATCAGGGCTCCTTCGGGCCACAGGCATTATATATTCAGTCTATTGCTTTTAAACAATATTTTTGGCTACATACATTTTTCATAGCTGAGCCATACTGAAGCATCTTGGTATGACCTTGAGACAATTCCCTCTGCAATCCAAGAAACCAATGTACACAAAATGGGAAATGAGGTGAGCAGGGAGGAGGAGAAGACAAATCAATATACAGCATGAGCCTTATAACCCAAACATCATAAGGGATTCTGAATAAGTTTGTGTAATTGAGTTTTTGGATAGTGCAGCAATTCCTCCAAGGGGATACAAGCATTGCAGATGGCAGTGAATTCAGAAGGCTCAAGAGCATCCTGTGGTATGCTGGGAATAACTTATTATCAAACAAGTCTCCCTGATTGTTTACACTATTGTCTTTGCATTTTTTCAAGATCCCAGATCTGCTCTATTGCTTTAATGACAGCTTTGTCATGCCTTGTGAAAGCCCTAAATCCCTCCACTGGCTGCAGTTACCTAGATATTCCCTTGGCTTTAGGCAGGCTTCTTCTGCTGTGGAAGAGAAGCCGTGTGTTTGATAGCTTCACCACATTTGATGGAATGGTTCCTTTGGATTTGCATGTATATCTCAGTGAAGGATGGGAAGGGAATATGGTGGCTGAGGTGCAGAGCAGCGGCTCGGCTCAGTGATAATATCAGGCACCATTCAAACTCCAGTCCTGTGGTTTCAGATGACTACAACTGCAGGGCTGCAAAAGTTATTTGGGGAAGAAAAACCAGTTATTACAAGTGACATTTAAAATTAGATGGGACATAGCTCTCATGAAATACAGCAAGCATCAGCTTGTTTCCATCAGGACTAGGACAGATGACCGAACATGTCCCTTTTTCAGTCATGAGCAGAGTCTAGACTGAATCAGAGCACACAGCTTTGCTAGGAAGCTGTGACTAACATGAAGTATATGTACAGAGGAGTATGTGAGAGGATGCAGGAACCTTTTGGAATTAACCCTTAAAACAAGTTCAGTCTGGAGACAAAATCTCCAGGAGTCTGTGGCCTCTGCAGTTTTACCTTGCACCAAGAAGTATGGGAAGGGGAAGGGGAGACAGGGCTACAGATCACAGATGGGTCATAGCCTCTAGGCAGCACCACCCCTGGCAAAGTCTCCTTGCTGACCTTATTCTTGCAGGCTCATGTTTGGCAATGCAGGTCTTCCACGGCATCACCGTGAGGGGATTTGTGAAGGAAGTCTGGTTTGACAGCTCCCCTTTGCATGGCCCATTACCTCCCGTGCCATGTGGCACATGGCACACACCCCATCCTTGTGCAGACTGTGATCCCCTGCATTGCTACACTTCTGTGGGCTCCTGCTGCCCACGGGAACTGCTCCGGCTTTGCTGATGGCCATTTTCATGGGACCTGGATAACCCTGTCCTGCCTGTAAACCTTGGAACATTGCCATGGGTCTGTTGCTGTGGGTAGCACCAACATGGCAAAGCAAACTCAGATTGCCAGAATCATTAAGTGAGAATAATTGTGGTGCCATTTTATTTTTTTTTTCATTGCTACCTCAAATAATCAGTGATCAGATTGTTTCTGCAAAATGCAGTGCCAAGAAGTGATTGGTGATAGCAATCATTCACTGTATCAGCTCTGGACACAGAGCTTCAGCCTTTGGACAGTTTTATATTCTTGCAATTCATGGGTGCCTGTCATTTGTTCTGTCAGTGAGTCTGCAGGAAATCCGTACTAAAATGAGGTTAGGGGTTCACACTTAAACCCAGAAAAGCATGAAAAGTCAGAGCAAATCCATGCTGATAGACTGTTGTATAAGTTCAGGATGGACCCTTATATAGGATTTTCTCTCTTAACTCACAGCATCCTCTTGCTGAGAGTTGAGTTAGATCATGGATATTTCTGGATTGTGCGTATTTTCATGTTAGTGGATCCATAGGCATATGATGAGCACGCCAGTGTAATTTGCATTTTAAAGTAGCCTTAAATAAGTTCTCATGTCTGCAGCTGGGCTTTGAGAAGATTGTGTTCCCTGGAGTTAGCCCAGGGCAACGTGCTGAAGATCACACATAGCTTTTACTCTGTTCTTGCTCAAGCAAAACTGCTTTTAAGTTCAGGAGAGCTAAGTCAGTCTTGCTGAAGTTGGAAGCAAACATGCCTTTGACTTCAGTGGGACATAGATTTTGCACAGTATTAATTTTTGCTTGTGAAAAGTCTTAAAGAAAAAAATGGAGAAAGGCCTTCTAAACCAAACCTCCCAGGGACTTACTAATCACTTCTTCTTGCATAGGTTCACTGCCATGGGAGTCCCTTGAAATATTACCTTGAATGGAGCAGGAGCTTTGCCTAGAGAAAATTACCTATATACAAGGCAAGTGCCATGTAACACTTGCAGTTAACGTTTTATTTGTTGATATAATAAAAGCATGTCAACAATTCAGTGTTGCCAAATTCCATTTGCCTGTTTGGCTGGGATATGTAGTTTTTTTTTTTTTCCTGAGGAGAGAGTAAAATTATGTTCATTTGTTTCTTTACTATGCTGCTCCTGGCAAAGAAGATTTTGTGCCAGGGCTTATAAATATTTGAGTGAATTTTTTGATGTTGTTACTCTGAACCACTGCCCAAAAAAAGTTCAAGGAAAAAATAATCCAAGGCTTTGTATCAATTCATATAACTACCCTTACAAATAAAAATGTTCGGTCTTTACTTGAATAATCCTCTACACCTCTGACATAGTGGTCTTTTGTAGAAGTAATTTCTTCTGTGAAAGTTGCAAATGTAAATATTCCCTTTCAACCAGTTCACTCACAAATAAATAACTCAGATCTTCCTTGATGCACATTGTGTTGACCAAACAATTTACATCATCTTAGGCTTGTTACTTTTTCATTTTTCCCAGAGGGATTTGCAATCATTATGAGTCACTTTCCATTTTGACTTATACCCAAGCAATTGAACACAAGTGTGAGGCTTCGATAGAAGCTACTCACTGCAGATAAGAGTGACCCCCATTTATGAGCAGGTAAGGTCAGGCCTTTCCATTGTAACCTTTTAGGGGGGAACCTGATCTTTCAGTCTACTACACAGGCTAGAAAAGCATACCATGATGTCCGTGTCACTGAGATTTTATACCATCCCATCACAGGAGCATCTAAATACTGACATGCACGACTCTGCAAGGAAGTACAGCTCAGAAACTGTCTGGAGTAGATATGCCATGTATTATTAATGACCCAGCTGAAGCATCTGTAGTAATATTTGTACTATTGGCTCTGTAGCTCTATTCCCCCCATCCTTTTGAGCACTTATTTGAATATTGTTATTTATTTTAGGCTGCCTGGTGATGCTAAGCTTGAGGAGCTTAACTGTGCTGTGGGCAGGGGAAGCTGGGCACTTGTGCGTGTGCGGTCCCTGCTGTCACGCGGGCTTATTCAGCAAAATGGCCGATGCGGGCACAAGATGTGTAAATCAGCGAGTGCTGCAAGAAGAGCACTTAATTGAAGCTTTATCAAGTGCCTGCAGAGCTGACCTCTGAGCAGCAGCTGAACCACCGTTGGGATGGGAGCGAGCCAGAAGCTTTCACTGATGACTAAGCGTGTGTGCTGGGAAAGGATTTGCTTAGGAAACTTGCCTGCTTTACCCATGGGTAGCAGAGCACTGCATAGCTGGGGGTGACTTAAATCATTCTGCCTAACTCACTTAAATTGTTCCTTTCAGCACAGATTCAGAGCTTTCAGGACACTTTGATGACTCTGTAGTAGTGTACAGGGGATTTAAGCTAAAGCTAGGCTGCTGATGGTCGGGGTCAGTATGGTGCTAATGGCACGGGGGGTGTCAGGCTGTATGGTGACATGATGGCAAATTTGGGCCTGTGAAGTCTTTCTGTGCTGATCTGGCACTGGAAGAGTGGATCCAGCATGTTTTCTATTCCTTCTGCATGAGCATTTCCCTGCAGTGCATGTCTGCAGCTGTGTATGCAGAGACAGGTAAATATCCAAGAGTTGTAGATATTTGCCTGTTGAGAAATGGATCCCACTGAACTACACAAGCATACTAAACAAAATAAAGCACTGAAGGCTAAAAGCAAAAGGAGAAAGAACTGTGTAAAATTTCTCAATGCTGAAAATAATGGAGGACCAAATTAATTTGGAGATAAAATCTAAACCATCTTGACAGGTAATTGGAAACTTATTGACAACATTCTACTACATGTCTGCAAAAAACCGTAGTGCTATATCTGAAAAAGAAGACAGTATTGTTAAAAATTACAATAGCTTTGCTATGAAAGGGAGCAAAAATAGCAGGAAATAAAAATTGTGAATGGGCATTTTCTCACATCCAGGAGGAAGAAAGCGCAACATACTGAAATATCTGGAAATTAGAACCTTGGAATGATAACAGCTAGGTAGGAGAAGTACAAGAAGGAAAGCTATGGGTAGCTGTGTCGATACAGGAAGCAAAGCTCCAAAAGCTATTAAAACCCAGACACTTCAAGTAAATTATTATTATATGCTCTGTAATAGCAAAGCATATTAATGATAGAAATGCTAACAATAGTATTTGCCTTTTGCTAAATGGAAATGATTAAGAAAACCTGTGGAAGTCAAGGATATTTTTAATAATGTTTAATTAATAATAATTTTTATTTCTCATTTGGGAAAATCCTAGATAAGATATTCTTGCCATGTGATGACAACAAAATACTTCTTTCTCCAGCAGTAATTTAGACTGACAGAACAGTTAATAAATTCAGTCATTTTAATTTAATTGATCTGAATAATTTGATTCCAAGCATTTTAAAAGACCTGGGTAAGGAAATGTGCAGATTTAATTCATATAAATGCAGATTTTTAGAATTCGCCAGGATACTGGTGAAATAACAAAGACCTAGAAGAAAGCTGATATTATACAAACTCTTGTAAAGTGTAAATATAAAAATGCTAGGAAAAATAATGAATAAATTAATAAAGAATTAAATACAGATATGCTAACTAATGCTAATCAAAATGGATTTATAACAATAGATCTCATTAAAGTAATTTTTGTTGATAAAGGCGCTAGTGATGATTGAATATTCCTTCTCTTTTTTTAGGCACTTGACAGGGTACCAGATGACATTTTTATTAATAAACCACAGAAATCAACATGATGCACATTATATGGATTAAAAAGCTGGGTAAATTATGAGGTTTAAAATGATATTTTCTATGACATAAAACAGATTTCACAGGATGTTACAGGTAACAGCTTTTTGCATTAGGCTAGCTATAATTTCTATTAAAGAACTAGGGAAAAACATGAGAAATTGATCAATAAAGTATACTTATAATAGTTTGGGGAGTGCTAAATAATAATGCAAACCAGGTAGCTCTGTGGAAATCATTGAGGAGAGCATGCTTGGTAATGCAAAGCTTATAGGCCTCAACCAGCCAAGCTTAACAAAGAGAGGACTGAGGGATGGCTTCACCATAGGCTATAAAGCTGCATATGGAAAGAGAACCTGCTCAGACAGGACTCTGTATCTAGCAGGCAGATCCATCACAAGTGGAAAGCTGAGGTTAAAGCAGCTGAATTAAAATGAGATATAAGGCTAGTTAGTGGGGAAGGTATTAACCCAAGGAACAGCTTCCTCTTGGACGTGGCAGATTCTCCACTGAAAACACCTTGAAAAGTCAGATTGTATTTTTCAAACAGAAAATTGAAAAACTGAATTCCAGACAGTCCCATGGCCTCTACTGGGCATCTGAGTGAGTGATCCTAGAGCTGCCTTCTGCACTCATAAATTATGACTGAACATTACACAGAAGTTGTGGCTCTGGAAAATGAGTGCCTGACACCAAGAGTTCAGATTTTACTTGTCAGTCAAAGGGCTCCCTGGCTTTCCTGAATGTAGAGCAAGACTTGGAGTATTTTATGTGTGTAAGTACACAAAAGCCATAGATGCACCCACTTTAAAGCTTTAGGTAACTGTGTGGATCTGGTCCCACAGCAATGCAGGCTAAGAGTGCTCTTAATGCAGTGCCACGTTCTGCTGCTGCTTCAAGATCAAGCTGAGAGGATTTTATCAACATCATCAGCATTTGACTGTAGCATAACTCAGAGCTGAGTTCACCCTGGCAAGCCAGCATGGCCAGCTTTTCCACAAGAGTGGATGTGGAGGGTGATGTAAGAAACAGGCAGTAAAAGAGGGAAAGAATACAAGGGAAAGTTAGAGAGGAAGGACAGATGCACTAAAACCATCAGCAGCACAAGGGAGGCTAGAAAACAGAGAAATGTGAAAACTGCATTTTAAACCATAATTTTGTGTACATAAGGAAAAGAAAGAAGTATTGCACAAAAGCAGGGAAATTTGGGAGGGAAGAGAAAGAGCATGTACATAAAAGATGGGGAGAGAGAAAAGGAGAAGAAACAGAAATGTTTGTTAGTCTTTGTGAACTTCTATTACACTTACTGAATTATTTATTCTGATATTTGCTGGTATCTTCCTGCCAGCCGTTTTTTTGTCATGATATAAATAAGAGCAGAACTCTGTTACTGCTATTCCTGGAAGGATTTTGATGTTGAATGGCAGCGGGCATCTTCCCCCTCCCCCTGGCATCAGGCGATTATGAATTATGCCGAGTGCCTCTAATAACTAAAGGGAAAGGGCTGCTCAGCACATTTAGAATGTAAATCTCATTTTTTTCACTTTTGTAGGTCATGAAATGCAGCCCTTTTCTAAACCCCTGTGCTCAGATCACAAGCTACTGCTGCACATGAATTCCTCAGCCTATCCTCTGCAAGGGTGACATTTCACCCAACGCTGAACCCCTCAGCATCCTGAGGGCTTGAGATAAGATTGTTATTATTGTTGTTTTAAACACAAGCATGCTGCATCATGTTACTTAAAAAGTGCTGCATAGATGTTATACCACATGGGAAAACAGATTATTTAAAACCCAGAGATTTTGTATTCCAATTAAAAAGCAAGAACCTATTTTATATTTTTTCCATAGCCTGCAGGTAGTCATGGGGTACAGTTTGCAGGGAATCTGCACTTACTGACCAAAACTTCAGAAGTGTTCATTGTCCAACCCATCTCAAGCAACCCATATAAGAGAAGAAGCACTTTTGGGACCCATATTTAGTTCCTGAGCTCTTATATTTCCTTCCCTTGGCACCTTCTTTGCAGGAGCAGGTTCTGTGCTGCTGCTTGAGGAGCTTGTGGTCTCTGGAGAAGATGCATGGTTCTGCTTTGCAAGAAATAAAAGGGAGGGAGAACCCCTTAAACATTGATGAGCTGAACTTTCTGCTCTATGATTAGAGTAATTTAATTATGTTCCTATTGTACAGGCACTGTGCAACCTGGAGTTCAGACCTTGTTTCATTTTCAAAGAGTAAGCAAGTTCTGTAAATAGTTAAAAGGAGGGGATGCAGGTAAAAGGGAAAAAGAAATTAAAATTACTTGGTGCTTGTTTTGTTTTGGGATAGACAGTTTCTGTCTGTGGGGAGAAATTAACTTTTCTACACAACTTAAATCTCTCTTAAATCCTTAAAATAGAGCTCTGGGAGTGACATGGCACCGAGGCCTTGCTGCTGGCCAGTTTCACCTTATCATATTTGCTCAGAATATTTCCAGCCCAGCAGAGTAACTTTGCTGACAGCCCTGTATGAGCTCCAAGATATTTTCTTGCTTGCAAATTAAGTTTTCCCAGCAATCCACCCTGCTACTTCAGTTATCATCACTGGAGAATGGATGTCCTCAGGGACTCAAAGAGGACTATGCAGTCTCTCACCCATGGGTTTTAACTTGACCTTGCTCACATCACTAGTGACCAAAAGTCATTACCTGAAGTGGCTTATGTGAAATGTATTGGTCTCAGTCAATTATAAGCAGACAGCTGTCTGCATGACTAAACCACCATCCCAAATGGTGCTTTTTTTGGGAAGTCCTAAGCATAGGCAGGGTCAGTACAGCTGGACTGAAACCTCAGCAAAAGCACAAGGACAACAGACTTTAAGTTTTGTGCTTATTCACTTTCAATAGGATGAAAATAACACAAAGTGTAAAATATCTGTAAAAGGTATTTGAGGTCTGCATAAATTAGAGCAGTCTCTGGGGTTGCTCTGGCTTACACATGGGGCAGTCATACTTCCCAGCCAGCCCCATCTTCAGAAGGTACCAAGGTGGCAGAAAGCCTTTGTGGCAGTCTTTGCTCCCAACTCTGCTGAGGCAGAGCAGAGACCGGCAGCCCAGACTGTGTCCAGCACATCAGTTTTTACCCAGTGTGCCCATACAACAAGCTCAGCCTTGCTCTGCACAGAATATCACACTGTGGACAAACAGGGATGCTGTCTGCCAGGCCTTTTTGAGCCACAGAGAACCATCAGACTTGCTGTGACTAGCCAGAGGTACTCAGCTTTGTTGGGGTCCAGATGGGGTGAGATGCAGAGCCAGAGCCATGGGCCAGGAGGAGAGAGAACAGCTGGTCCATTTTGCTTTAAGCTACAGGCAGCAGATTTTCAATATGGGAAAGGCTTGCAAGAACTGATCCGGAAATTCAAAATAGCGGATTTTTCTCAGAACTGAAACACCAAAGCAGACATTTATTTTGAGTCAGCTGAAAGCCTCTGATTTAGTAACTGAGATATTTAATTTTGATTTTGCTTTTTTTTATTAATTTATTTTGCTAAACACATGCTGACTACTGCCTGCTGCTAAACCCTCAGTGCTTCCTCTGTTCCACCGCTCTCCTCTTCCCAAGCTGGGGCAGCTGAGCAGTGCAATGTCTCTCTGCACAGCTACAGGGAAACAGCCCTGGGAAGTGCCTTCTTGGAGGCCCACTCTTTGCTGTGATTTAATAATGTCTTTTTTTTTTTTTTTCTGGCTTTCCCTACAGCGGGGGAAAGCTTTACTCCATGACTGCACTCGGGCTCCTTCTGCAGCTCTGTGTAGTCCTGCAGTGGTGGGTACCTTAAAATTCACCTCAAAACATTAAAACCGAGCTTCAGGATGAGATTCCTACCAAGAGGCACAGCAGAAGGCCTAGTCTTTGATTAAGGACTGTGTATCTGAGTTGACTACTGTCCTGAGGAAAAAGACTGCCTCAAAGCATAAAATCTAAACAGTGAAAGAATTATTGAGATATTCTGTTTTCCTTTTTTTTTTTTTTTTTTTTGCCAAGAAGTTCAGGTGCCTTGTCTGCAATCTCACAAAAAACTGAGCTAGAGCTGGAATTGTGTCCAAAATTCTTGACCCCTAGTCATATGCCATAGCTGTAAAAGCATCCTTTCTTCCTGAACAGCTGTAGTAATGGTCTGCCAAGGGAATGAAGAGAAATGAAGACTCTTGTCTCCAGTATTATGATTCTGAATAAAACCTCAGGTCAATTTAATCAGACATACAGAAAAGAGAAGAATGATGTCTCTATGACATGGTTGAATTACTGGCATTGCAGGGCTGGTCCAATTTTTTTCATAAATGATATACTTATCAATCTGGGGGAGAATCAAAGGGTTTTGTGAATTTTTGTCAAGCACAGTGACAAAATAATCACTATAATGTCAGAAGGCAAGGAAGGATAGAGGGAAATAAGGCAATGCGAAAGTAATTTTTTTTTCATCTCAACAGGTATAATTATGGAAATTATAACAATTTCTAATATTCTAAAAATAGACTTCCAATTTTTTTAGGGAATATTTCTCAAGGAAAAATGGATCCAGTTAAAAATCAAAGCATTTCATTATTGTTTCGCCAAAACATTCTGGGTTGACCTAAAATTATTTTTTGTCTTAACATTTCACTGAAAAGCTTTAAAAATTCTATTCTGCTTGAGTCAAATGAAATTTTTTCCCAATTTTTCTCATTTTCCCATCTGTTTCTGATGGACCTTTCTTTACTAAAAGAGCATTTTCATTTTTGCTAGCTTGATCTTGCACATTGAATGTGAAAAAAGGCAAAAATAAGTTGAAAATTAAATGCATTAAATTTTCATAATGTGTAACTTTACTATGGATATGTAAATATTTCATCCCTCTTTGGTTCCTTTAAAACATCCTCCAGCCCATTGACTCTAGTAATGGCCCAGGTAAACATCTTGACCTTTATCTACTCAACCTAAAATCTCTATAAATAACTTTTATTGGTTTCCTCTGCAGCTATATGTAGTGTCACAGCTAAGAATGTCATTGCCCCAAACTGACAATTATGTTTTCCATTTTTTGGTCTTTTTGCTTTCTTTTTCTTCTTACATAGTTTATAGAGCACAAAGACACGAAAAGTCAAAAGAAAGGTCTTTGTTAAAATAAAGGTAAAATTCTGCTGCAGACAGAAAAGTGACTTTGGAGAAAAAAAATTATATAATCAGACTCCACATTTATTCTCTTCAGTGGCATCTAGATCAAATCTACTTGGTTTTCAAGGTGATGTTTCTAACCAGCCAGTCCTTAAACTCAAATTGGAATCTGAAAGTCAAGCTGTGTCCTTTCTGACTCATTCATAATCATCCTTAATAAAGTTTCTATAGACAGGATTTAGCTGACGAGTTGGTGTTTATCATACACAAGACAAAAGACATTAATCCAAGCCATTCATCCATAGCTAGGCTGACTCTTCATCATTAGCTGGTTAATGTGTGCTATCTATAAAGCAAGCCAGAACAGGATGATCCAAAGAGCAGATGTCCTAATATGGACTTGGTTTTATGCAATGCTTTTCTTCACCACAAATGCATTTCATTTTAACAAAGTATTTCCCAGACAAATCCACTGGTGAGCTTCCTATCACAGATAGTAGACCTGGGAGAAATCCCTTTTGCCTTCCTTTCCCTCACCTTTGTGCCCATCTTCCAAAGCAAAATGTGTGTATGGGATTAAAAAGGGGAAAGAATGGGGGCGATGAGACAAGGTAGGAATGTCTGGGACTCTGCTCTGCAAAGGGATCAGCTGGTCAATGGAAGATGAAGGCAGATTTGGGGTTTGCAGCCCCACAGCTCTCCTTGTTGAGCATGGTACCTCATGGAGTATGGCACATGATACTGAACACCCTCTCAAGCTCGCTGACATGTGCATTTGTGTATTTAATGTACGTGTATGGCAGCCTGACACCCGCTGAGACAGGAACCATCAGCAGTCCGTGCAGCAAGCTACCATCTCCCATCTCTTTAGATTGAGGTGATGATGCAGTTTGAGCTTGCTTTGAGATCACCTCTCTTTTTAATAAGTGTTAGATCTTGTCTTAAATATTATTATAATCCACTTGTCATGTACGTAGCATACTGAGTAGTCAGGCAAGGAGAAGGGAGCTGACTGGGTGCAGGGTAAATGAGGTATCCCTATGCTTGGGAGAGCTCTGGTCCTTCCCCTTAAGCACACCTACCTCATGTCTGATGATGAATGTTAAAGGGAAGACTGTCCCCTGGCTCTTTTCCTGTCACCAGGGTGCCTGTAAGAAACCAGAGGAAGCAGTTTAAAGAAGTGGTGCCCTTTAAGCAGAGAGAGAAAGAGATAATGCTTATAGGAGGCATTGCTTTGCAAGTAGCCCAGTGAAGCAGAAGAGAAGTGGCCAGTCTCTATTTCCTGATCTGTGTTAGACCAGCTTAGGAAGCAACTTCACCCCCTGCACCTCAGCCATCTTACCTGTTAGTGACAATGGAGATCCCTTCTTTATAAGGCATTTGAAATCTGTTAGTAAAGAGTGTGCTGTTAGAGGAAGGAATATTACTGTCACAATGCTAATAGAATTACTCAGTTTTTGTCTGGACAAAGATGAGATCTTTGTTTGCTTCTCAAACAGATGTGTGGCCAGGTTTTGTCTCATCAGAAATGGCTGTTGGCTATTGCCTTCAAACACTAGCTTACCTATTAGTGGCTCAGTCTGGGGCCCTGTTGTGTGTTTGAAATGCAGAGGTTGTCCCTTTGGAAGCTGCCAGGACTTCTTTTGGATCATATTTGTGTCTGACATGAAACCGTGCTCTTAATGGCCTGATGCAGTCTGCCGCCTTGGGTTGTGACAGTCTGGGGCTGTCACAATGTTTCTTCTCAGCCTCCATACTCCTGCTCCTTTGATCCCTGCTCTTCTCTTCTCCCTTTCTTTCTGTCCCTTTCCTTAGTCCCATTTTGTTATTATGTGTCTTCTCTTTTCAAATTGCCCTGTTATTTCTAATGTTCATCTCCTGCCTCTTGTGCATAGACCCTGTGTCTTTCCATGCAAATTGTGTAACTCATAATGTTCCTGATCTTGGGAGACCCAGGGGTGGCCAGCATGCAGCAATCATGGCCTGTACACACAGAGACTAAACAAGAATTCAGCCAAACCAGTATTTTCTTTAGGGCAAAATGTCATGGAGACTTTGAAAAATACATTGAAGCCTTCTTTTCTGATTATTATACAGTATTCTGATGCTCCTTCTATTGAGATTTTTCAGAACCTGTGTCTCTTCTAATGGAAAAAAACAAGATACAAGAATAATCTGGAACACATGACTCTCAAAAAGAATCAAAAACCTGGAGATCAGCTGAGAAACTCAGGATAGGACATTCCATATTAATCTGCAAAGCAGTGTTTGCATTGCATATACAGGAGCATTACATTGCAGTTCAAGGTGGTAATAGATTATTTCTATACAGTTCTGATGCATCTACATCTATGTATATACACATAAAACTATCACATCAAGCCTTGAACAAAACTTTGATAGCAGTGCCTCAACAAACTGAGAGGAGTTCAAAGAAAAGCAACAAAAATTATCAGGATGGCTTCAGGATTGATTTAGGTTGAAAGATTAGGTATGCTTAATGTGGGTGAGAGATGATGAAGGCGGGCATGCACTAAAAGACTATAAATATTTGGTGGGTGTTAATGCTAAGAGGGGAAGAATTACTTTGTGTGATTTAAAGGGGTATATCATAAGAAATGACAGAGAAGAAGTGACAAAATAGTCTGAAAACTACAAAGAACCTTCTGCTGTCAAAACATAGTACTGTGTTGTCAGTGAAGTATCTACAGAGGTAGGTAGCAGTCCCTGGAGGCAAAACTTGGGAGGCTATGATGCATGAAGTCAGCTTGCTCTAGAAGAGAGGTGAACTGGAGATTACCTGTTCACCTGCCGGACACAGCTTTCCTCTACCACACCTTTTGTTTCTTCCAAAACAATCCTTGTGAATGCACCGATCAATCAAATTACCTTTTCTAACTCAACACATTGAATCTGTGTATTATTTTTTTGATATATGGTTATGCTTCCTTATTATGTTCCCAGTGAGTGTACAAGTTTCAGGATCCTTGTTAATTTGGCTCAGTCTTTCAAATATGTTTTCTTAATATCTAGTCTAAACCCATGAAAATCTAGTAAGCTTACCCATCAGGTACCTTGCCACGCAGGTAAGAAGAGCAAAGGCTGTTTTTTTTGTTCTTACATTGTGCTGATTCACAAATTTCTTCCCTGCCAGAGGCACAGCTTCTCTTCTGAGCGTAGCCCATAGCAGGAGCCCCCACACACTCAGGAATGAGATTTGTGTTACTGCTAATGTTGGTTTCTTCACCAAGTAAGCTTCAGACTGCTTTAATATTGTTCCTCTGCAGCACAGAGGACTGTTTACATCCAAAGATGGAGTCTCTGCATCAGACCTTTGGTGCTTGCTTGCTAAATATTTTCAGAGGTCATTTTGGGCAGGCATGACACCTGCTTGGGCACTGCCTCAGGACTGTGGGTGGGGTGCAGAAAAAAATCCAAGACCATGAGCAGAAGGATGCTCATGCCAGGGGTTTCTGGAGGAGTGAGGCAAGTAAAAGACAGAAGCACAGCTGTCATCCAAGCACTGGTGTAGGGGTGAAAATTTTGTGCACTTTTCTCTTGTTCTTTTCTTGACACCTCATTTATTTCAGTGGCTGTTTACTGCTGGAAGGGGAGACACATTAGGCCCCTAGCTGTTAATCTCTTCTTCTGAAAGAACATTGTAAATAATCCTAGGAAAATTTATGATGGAATTTGTTTGCCTTTTATCAGCTAGAAGTTTTCTTGAGGGAAAAGGAAACCCCACACTCGCTCCAGCCCGGCCATCGCAGGGCCTGATCCTGACTGAACGCCTTTTGCAGTGGCTGCGATCCCTCAGCTGGTGACCCGCACTGTCCCAAGGCCACCAAGGCCACCAAGGGAGCTCTGGGCACGGCTCCTCCGTGTCTCTGTGGGAACAACAAGCCCCTGGTGCCACATGGCTCTGGTGGCAGGTGCAGCCACTCCTCAGCAGAGCTGGTGCCACTGGTGGTGCCCTCACAGCCCCAGCTGGCTCCACCTGGGCTCCCGCTCCCATCCTGGGGCTGTTTCAGCTCAGCCTGCGGGTGCTGGCTCTTCCCTGAGCTCTGCTGAGAGGTGGTGCCATGGTCCTGGCTTGCTCATTGCTGGATGGATGGACCCTCATTGTGATGAAGGACCCTATTACCAGCCCCTGTGATCAGTCTTGTGGGTTTGTGCCCCTTGTGAGGCTCTTTCTGCCATTTGAACGAGGTATGTGCATGGCTGGGTACAGGTTTTGTGCACCTGGACTCTCCTGAGGCTGCATGGAGCTGGTGCTGGGGTGTCTCTGTGGCTTAGTGTGGGAACTCAAAATGTCTCTCAGACATTTTTGGAGGTTCCAGGCCTTGGTCAGAAGCATTTTAGACCCCGGCAGGCAGCTGGAAACAGCTGTGATTTTGAGTTTGAGCCATGGAATGAGTTACCAACTTTGGAGGTGGAACAAGCAGTCACAAAGTGTTAGATAGTATAGTAAAAGTAGTTACAAAACAGAGGGGAATTTTTTTTAGTATTGTACAGGGGGGTTTTAATACTTGTACAGGGGGGTTTTTACTTTGTACATGGGGGTCAGAAGTTCTAAGATGGAGGAAAGTGGGCTGATCCTGTTCTTCCTCCTTCCTTTTCCTTGCCTCCATGTTCTTGGTGATGTTGGCACTCACAGATTGGTTTAGAGTAGAAAAGCACTTGGTAATATAGGTAGTAGGTATTGGGGAATAACTGTAAACATGTAATACGTAATATATCATATAAAAGATAGCAGCAGCCCTGGATGGGGGGAGAGAAGAAGAAGACAGCAGACAGGGAGGATGTCAGGGTGTGTGTGTGCCTCTGCCTGGGCTGCTGACCAAGCAGCCGCAGCCCAAGAAGACAATCTTTTAGATAACTCACAATAAACTGCCTTGAGACCAAACAGCAAGAGCCTGCGGAGTTTTCTTTGGAAGCACGGGCTGGAGGAGGAATTTCACCACCACATGGGACCCCAGAATAAGGCCGGGGTTCTCACAGCTTGGGGACCAGGTGCTCTGGCCTCTGTGCCCAAACCAGCAGGGTAGGCTTTGGTGATCTCCTGGACTGGATACAGCTCCTCTTGCAGGCAGATTGTGTGAGCAAAAGCAGCAGCTGGCTGTGGCCCCTTGTATGCCCTGGGGTGCAGCTCCATGGTGCAGAAGTGGCATCTCCCTCAGCTGGGGACCTTCCCTGGTCTGGGAGGTGGCAGAGGACTTGCTGCTGCTGCTGCAGGTACCTCCCCCATGTCCTCATGGCTTGTGCAGCATGAGGAAACATGCTGTTGTGGGATGACATGGCATCTTTTTCATTCCTGGCTCTTCCCTTGGCCCTGGCGAATCCCCCTGGTTTGGGGGAATCGTCAACTCTTAGGAAGAGCTGTGGGGGCTTCTTCCCTAAGCCACCTAAGGTATGACATCCACCTGGGGAGTGCCAGTGCTAGGGCTGGGTGTTGCAGGCTTGGCTTGTAGAGCAGCTGTGTGTGACCCTGGTAACAAAACTGGTGGCCTGTGAGGTTGTTCCTATGCAGGCTGGATGTCCAGCTTCTTTGTTTGCAATCCATGGAGGCTGTAGCTTGGGGTCTGCATGGGTCTGAGAGCTTCCCCTGAAGCTGTTGACACCCTGGCAGGACACAGTGGCTCCATTCTCATGGGTCTGAAGGGGATCAGGGCTTGGTGTGACTGGGCCAGTGGAGTTGGTGAATGAGCAGTAAGGAGCAAGGGAAAAATGCTTCATGTCTGTTTGGTCTATATTTACTTAAGAGTAAGTGAAAATAGATTTAAACAACAGAGATTTTATCAACACTTTCCCACAAAAGGTTCAGGGGCCAAAAAGATCAGGGGAAATGGGTTCAGTTGGGTTAATAGGACTCTTCCTGTTCTTTAGTGCTGTGTTTTCAGTTTGGGGCTTTTGAATGTGTGGGTTTGGTGACTTGCAAGAGAGGATGGCAATTAAAAGCTCTCAAGCTGCAGCCTTAGGTCACTACCCAGTGAACAGTGCTGTGTGCAGCTGAACACCAGTGTGTAGTTTCCTGTCTTGCACTGACTCTGCTTGCTGGAGCAGCTCCTCACACAGGTCCTTGTGTGCTGGCACAGAGCCTTGGTCTGGCCAGCCCCAGGAGTTTGTGCTTTGCTGCAGAGTGTGTAATTATTCACCTTATGACTCAGTCAGCAGTACTGTGAGTGTCAGCATGTAATTCTTCTCTGCCCTAAAGTAATGGTCTTCGACCAATGGTCCAGGAACTATTTCTATGGGTTTGTGAAAGATAATGAGAAAAGTGAGGCTATTGTCATTAGGCTTAAATTCATTATTCAGGGATCCATACCTCCATTTGAGATGCTTTATAGGTCCATGAGTTTCAATAGGCTGAAACCAGTGGCTCTGACAGCTTTCTTACCTTCTGATGGTCCCCTACATAGTGCAATATCACCACTTTTTCCCCTCCTAGAGTAACAAATAGGAACAGTACTGGGTCACACTTTTGTAGAGCAAGCTATTACCAGGAAGCTATAATGGTAGCAGTCTAATTGAATTGACATTTTATGTATTATAAGTGATTCTATTAAATTAATTTTATTGTGATATGTATCACATTGTGTGAGATTTTAGGAGAAAACTGCTACTTAGTGCCAGATGTTGCTGAGAGGAATATTATAAATGGCAAAAGTATTATAAAGGCTGTCTCTTTCATGCAGGATTTATGTCTAAGGTCTAAATTTTAATACTCTTATTGATATTTGAATTTTATTCTGTGCGTTTTTTGACAATATACAATCCAAATGTACAAAAAAAAATCAATCTACCTCTAAAAAAATTTGAGATTCATGACCCATATGTGATTGACAAATATTCACCTAATTTTAATTTTCTTCTGGTTATTGATCAATACCCAGATATTCAGGGTAGGTTTTCAGCTGTCCTCCATGAGTTTAATTGCTACATTATTGGAGGGAGTCTTAACAGACAAAATACTGTGGGAAGTGTTGGTAAAATGGAAAAGGTTACTGCTCTGCAGTTGGCTCATAATGCAGAATTTGATGCTACTTTTTGTAAGTGCTGTAGTCTTGTCTAAAAAGATCATTTGCCTGGGATATACTGCCAGAGTTGGGGTTGGTGGGAACATCATCTGTACTGTGGGGGTTTTCCTCAGAAAACAGTCTCATAAATCCTCCTCGGAAGAACTGCAATAACTGCTTTTGGATTTCATATCTGTGTGACTCTTGTATATCCAAAAGATATGAGGCCCATGTGCCTTTTCAGCTTTATTTTGTGTTTACATTTATCTTAAATGGTACAGGCACAGTGATGGCAGATTGCACAGGGGTATTTTTATTAGGAGAGCCCAGTAATACCAATAGTTGTAAAATTTGTCTAGACAGGAGAATAGACTAAAATAGCAGTGGAACATGGGCAGGAAAGAAAGAAATACAAGCGTGTGTGTGTGTGTGTGTGTGTGTGTTTTGGATGGGGGAGTCCACAGGGCTGTTTCTACCTCCAGGGCAAATCATCAGGAACATGTTACCACTGGTAAAGGAAAATCTTGAGGACAGACGGAGTCCCAGGGGTGAGAGCTGTCTGAAAAATGAGAACATAGTTGTGGAAAGGTAGTACCAGGCTTTTTTGGTAGTTCAAGATAGGCTCTTTTTTGGTCTTTCTTCCCTTAAATTTCAGTGACATCTTTAAAATCTTTAAAGATGTTATAATGAAATTCTTTTCTAATTGTTATATTGAAATTTTCAGTAAAGTTTCTGTAAAAGTACAGTAATGGAAGTTGGCAGAAATAAAACCCAAACAACATGGAGGACTTTGATTATTTGGTTATGAAAAGTGATTTTTAATTTAAGGCTGCTGTCCTGGGATCCAATTCACCACTGCCTTATACTCATTGTCAAGAAATGTTTCACAGATGTTATGCCAATGCCCTCATGGAAGGGGGCCTTGATGTTTCGTGCCTGGGCTCTTGTAAAGCTCTAGTTGCTGTTGGGCAGAGACCTGTCTAGGAATAGTTCTTTCTAGTGAAAATTAGGAGTTGTAACCTGTGTGAGAAGAGATATTAAACTGGCATGATTTTAAAGTGTGTTATAAGTGGGGCAAAGCATCAGAGTACTCCAGAACTGTTCTTAGCTATTGCCTGGCAGCACAGAAATATTTCATTTTTCTATCAGAGTAATACTGGGGGAAATCAAAGAATACTGAAAACTGGGACACTAGGATGATTGGCTTAGGAGGTTTTTTTTTTTAAGCTAAAACAGTAGGGCCAGATTTCAGAGCTTTATTCATATTCAGTAGTAGCCCCACTAAAGTCACCTTCCTTCTCCTGACTTAACACACAATTAAAGGATTCTGAGAGCCCTATTAATGATATTGAAATCTGGCTTGTACTTTGGCACAAAAAAATGGAGGAAAAGACAGGAGATCATCACACTCTCTGTGGCTCTAGTGAGAGCAAAGTTTGGAGAAATGTGCAGAAAAAAATTATTAATAATGAACTGAAATGTAAAATTTTAATTCAGTACAAAACAATTGAGTGTGGTGGTAAACTGTGGAACTGCATTCTGAGACAAATGGTAAACTCAGTTTGCCTGCAGCTTTTAATTTGAGGAACTGCTTTCTTCTGCAGTGTAGTTTCATATATTTAGATTTTAACTCCTGAAATGGAGTGCAACATTGGGAAGAGCAGAGAAGCACATGACCTGTGCTAGTGTGACCCCAACCCCTGATGCAGAGCATGTGGGCACACTTTATGGTATTAGGAAGAATGCAGTAGCTTCCTAGAAAATGTCCATTTTCCAAATCTTGTAGTATGGTAGAGAGGATGGAATAAACTGTCATTTTCTGAATTTTAAAAAATCATGCTTAAATTGGAAGCTTTTTAGTACTACTACTATAACAGCATAAGGATAAGTGGAAAAGCATTTATAGCTTGAACTTGCCTACTTCATTTGGTGTGGGAGAGAAAGTGAGTTTTAAAGCATGTTCTCAAGCAAAAGATTTGATATTTGCAACCTAAATCACATGGCACTGTATGTTTTCTGGGAGGGTGATTCCTCTAACAACCCAACTGTTAACTGAGAGTGTGCAATTAAAAATGTATACTGTGTTTGTCAGCTCTTTAAACTGTTCAAGCTGGTTACATAAGGTGAAGAAATTCATTACATAAGTTACACCATGAATTGCAAATTGTTTACTTAGTTGTGACAGCCATAGCTTAAGATATTTGTAGGCCGAGGGTTAGTCAGGGAAGACATTTATGAATCATTCTGAATAATGAATAAATTTTGGATTTTATTTGCAGCCTGTTAGCAGACAATTAACAAAGAAAAAAGGATAGAACTTGTTAGAGTTGTATTTAAATTACTGTCTGCTCCAGATTAGTGACTTAAGCTGGGTAGCTGGGTTTGTACTGTTGACTAAATTTGGCAGTTCATATCTTGCTGTCAAACTCCTGAGTCATCTAGGCTTTTGAATGTTTTTCTGCATAACTGTATAATTATAGAGCAAAAATAGACTAAGTACATTAATAAGGCTTAATTAAAACATGCATATGTACAAATACTCATGTATACAAATGAAAGTATCCAAACTTCTATGTTGTGATTGAGCATCAGACACAGCAGTATCTGCAGTACAAATGCTCTGTAAACTGTGTTTCAAGTCTTTTCTTCTACATGGGTATAAAATTTAAACAGCCTAGTGATGTGTTAGAAATTTGTCTAATTCTAAAAAATGTTTGTGTCTGAGTTTTTTTATTTCAACTGCAGCTTTCCCAATAGAATTCCTTGTTCCTGTTCTGGAACAAAAATAGGCTATATTAGTATAAAGTGGTTTGCTTGTAACACAGTGCACTGGTTTCTCTGCTAGGATGATTTTTCAGGAAAAATCTTACTTTTATTGCAAAAGTCATGTCAAAAACCTTATTTCAGTACAGGTTACCTCCTGAGTGTGTGTTCTGGTGTTAACTGCAGCCAAGTCTTATGCTCTGGGCTGTTCACCGAGAACCTTTCGTGTCAGGTGTGGGCAGTGAGAGCCACCTGCTGCCCTTGAAAAGGTTTCTGTCATCTTTTCCTGAGGTGTTGGTGACTCAGCTAGCTGAGCTGTAAATCTGTGATCCCATGGCCTGTGGGAAAATGTGGGATCTGGCTGTGCCCTTCCTTCCTTCTCCCGGCCTGTGAGCTTTCCTTGGAGGTGCCTGAAGGTCACTTGTCCTGACAATCTGTGGTCTGGTTCAGCTGCTAAGTTAGTTGAGGATTATCAGTTCATGTATGCCTGGATTGGCCCTTCCTTCTCTTGGCCAAAGGCTTTGGGATGATTGACAAATGCAGGGGTGCTGTTGGCCAAAGTGTTTTCCAGCAGAAAAGGTAATTCTGGGGCTGGAATGGCTCACAGCAAGTTGGCTGTGTGTCAGCAGAGCAGCATGAAGTTGACCTAATATAAAATGGCCTCTAATTCTGACTGTGATCACCTATTTGATGTAGTTTTCAAGTAGTTTTGTGGTGATTAATGAATATTTATCATTCTGGAGATCTTCCAGTGGAAAACATTTTAATAAGTACACAAGAATGTTATTGAAATGCACTTCATTGCACGGCAGGAAAACATGTATTTAATTGTTTGTATAATTGCTGGTGACTGGATGCCCAGGATGGCGGGGGAATGGCTCCAGAACCTGACCCATGTAAAGACTTCTGGTGCAGATGTGTTTGTGTGATCCATACCTGCTTTGAGAGGTAGAAGTGACCTCTGCTTCACTCTGAGTTCAGAGCCAATGAACCAAGTCACCCTGTTAAGGAGGCAAAGGAAATTTGGAGAAATAAAGTAGTTTGTAGGTTTTCTTTTTCCACTGGGGTTGTTCCCACCCATCTTGGCCAACTTATTTTAGCAGGGTAAGTAAAAAATTAATTTCCCTTAATATTGACATTCCCTTCTCCATTGCTTTTGCAATGTTTTTGTAGCTTTCACTGTGATAGAAGCAAATCTGTAAAAAAAAAAAACCAAAAAAACACACACACACAAAAAAAAAAAAACCCACAAAAAATTAAACTAAGGAAAGTACATGAAGCAGGAATCAGTTTCAGTTCTCCAATAGTGTGAAAGATGCAGTTTGTTACCAGGCAAAGTAATTTCAGAATATTTTTTTATGCTTCAGAAGAAAACACTAATTAAAGTATTCCCTGCTGCTCTGCTGCACGAGGCAGCCTAGCTCTGATGCTGCTCAGAGGACTTTCAATGGCTGTGCTGAGCAAGTCTTATGGGTGGGTAATGGTGGTTAAAGTGGAATGGAGGCTAGAGGTGGTTTATTCTTAATAAAAATGTTAGCTGAGTAGAGAGTACTTCAAATAATGTAGTGAGGTCATAGTGGCAGAACTTAGAGAGGAGAATTAAAATATTTAATTACTCTTGTGTTTTTTTCCCTGTTCACATCCAAGAAATGACAGATAATTTTTACTGTCTTCTCCTGACACATCTGTGCAGGACTAGGAAGAGCTGCTGAATCAGTGCAGTCTTCTGCTATTGTGAGCAACTGCTATGTATAATCCCAGCCACAAACATCTTAAGAGACTTATGAAGAAGTAAAGTTCAGACCCTTTTTTCTTGGATAACTCCAAAATGTGGGACTGCACCTTTGAGGTTTTTTTAGATTTGGCTTCAGTCTTAATCTCTGCCTTCTTACTGCTGATAATCTTGTTCTATTGATGTGAGTCTTTGTTGCAGCTCTTGCCATCAACATGAGTTTTTTTTCGCTGACTTTCCACCTCATCTCAAAACTGAGAAGAGAATGTGGCCTTTGTCAGTTCCTTAATTCCTTTCCATACCTGCTGCTATTTATTTGTCTCTACAGGGTATTTTGAGATTTAGCAGGGACAGCATGCTAGAGCCAAGTGAAGTCATGTTTGGCTACTGCTGCTGGAGTAGATCATTCTTTACCCCTAAAGAGCAAAGAGAAGCAGTGGATGTACTTTAGGTATTAAATTGTCCATTCCTTTCAGGCATAACTCTTGTGCTAGCACAGATGTTAATATTAACAAATCTCATTAATCAGTTTCCTGTGGCTTTCACAGGTGTGTTTGCTAGCATCCCACATTTAGAGTGTGTTGTAGTGAATTTGCCTGCTTTGAAATCCAGGTAGACTACTTAGTCAAATTTGGTTATCACAGTAGGACTTTCAGTCAGTACAGAGAAACTCTGGTGAGGCCAAGCCTTGAGACAGAGCCTGTGTACCTCTCCTACTCTGCCTGGGTCCAAGGCAAATCACTCAGATGATGACTGGGCACAAATCTCAATAGCCAAAATAGTTTGTTCTCCAAACTGTTCCCCAGACATTTGCTCCAGTCTAGACTGCTGACTGGGAGTGTTTTGAGTGTCCTGACAGAATGTGTGAGTTTCTGGGGCAGTCAAATTTCAATATGTAATTATCCCCTTCTTGATGCTCCTTCACTATTTTCACAACTTGCTTACTGCTTAGATGCCTCCAGCTGCAGCTCACTGGCATGGATCAACAAAATTGGGTGGTTTATAAGCTGAGAAAAATATAAGCATCACACTCTCAAATTGATATTTGACAAGGAAGAGGGCTGAACGACTCAGTAGTGTTGCTTGGAAATGTATGAAAAAACAGGCAGCCACCTTGAACAGAGATTTGTCATCTTGCCAAGAAGCCACTGGGAGAGAAACTAGCCCAAGCTGTGTCCATCACCTGAACATCACTTAGCCATACTTAGTTGTGTGACATTTAAGTTTCCTGTGGTCTGTGAACCATTCTATTTAGAGCTTTAATTCCCAGAAGATGGAATTTTTGTTTTGACTTTATGGTTGCTGGTTACTTAAATACAGAGAGTTATGCTTGGAAAAGAATGCTAGCTGTGCCAGAAACTAGGTATTGGAAACAGAGAATAATGCAGAAGGGGAAACCTTAGTTGTGCTGCATTTTTCTTTTCTTCTTAAACAAAATGCTGTGATCTCCAGATGAAGCAACTAGCACAACAGTTCATGTTAATTGATACCACTCAATCATCAATCTACTCGGCTTCTGAAAAGAACATTAGTTCAGCAGCACTGGCAGAGCATCAATAGAAGTTAATTTTAATGGTAATTTGGATCCTGGCTTATTTCTCTTTTAAAGGTTTTTATACATGAAATAATTTTTTATTGCTAATTCATTTCATTATCTGGTCTGGGTTCATGCTAAATCATGCAGTTCACTCTTCCTTTTATGGAATTGGGTGAAGCTACTGTCCTCCCCAGATACTCACTAGTTGTGATTGTTGTTTGTAGGTGATAGAGATGAACTGCAGGTTAAGGGACCAAAGATTAAACAAATGAAAGGGATTTTTTTTTTTTTTATATTGAAACAAGCTCCAGTTCTTTCAACCAGGTAATTCATGATACAGGAGTCAGCCTGCTTGTCAAGAAACTATGGACTCTGGCAGGACAGTGCTTCTACTTGGCTTCTGTCTGATGTGGGAGCAGCATAGCCCTAACCCTAATGAAAGATGCTGTCAGAACCTTCCATCATGCTTTTAGTGCTATGGCAGAGCAATGCAGTTCATAATGCTTGACTGCATCCCTGATGCAGCACAGCTGCAAGTGTGCACATTGCTGCAAGTATGATGGTACCCATTTTAGACAAGGCACTTAAGTGATTATCCCTGTCCTTTCTAACTCTGGGCCGAGGACCCAGCAGGCACCAACATCCTCCAGGCAGAGATAAGTAACTGACTATTTCTAGCATACTTTAAAAATGATTTTAAAATCTCCTCATAAATATTCTCCTAGTAGGAATATCTGTGGTGGTGTGAGTCTGCTTTACTCCTATTAGAAGTGAGACCAGCATCCTTCAACTGCTGTGCACATTGTATTTCTCAGATTCACTTTATAGGATTAGGAGTAATAGCTGAGGGGAAGTCACGCTCAGCTTCATGTCCAGGTCAGCATATTTGGAGAAATTGCAGAGCTGTCCAGTGCTGAAGTGATTCAAATGTTGTATTATTGCCACGGGTGATGCGCAACTGTTTGAAGTAAACCTCTTTACTGTTTTTGTACTTCATGGCATGGAATCAGGCTCCAGAATGATCAAAGCCTCAGGCTTAAATTATCCTAATTGGGCAAAATCAGGAGTGTGAGTTGAGGCTTAAAGGTTGCCACAAAGGCAATGTGCAGCTTACATGACTATGTCCTACTTCCTTGTGGGACCTCAGGAGTCTACATATTCTTACTTCCTTTTGGAGTACAAGATTCTGAGTCTTTTAAACAACCAGGACTATTTCATACCCTGTTTTTTTGCCCTGGTATAATATGAATTATAAAATTGCAGGCTTGGCCTTAAGTAACAACTCTTGTGGGTGAGGCGTACAGTTTGAGCGTCATCAGATCATTCCACTTGCTTATGTCTCTTCTTGGATTTTGAATATTAGTAGTATATCTAGCTATGATTTTTTTATTGTTTAAATACATCTCTCTAGCCCAGTACAAAATCAGCTTATGGCCTGATATTGCAGAAGCACTAGAAATTTTCATCAAATGGTGAATAAATTTGATCTGGAACACTATTAGTTTCACAATCACACAGTGCCTGGACTCATGAGAACCTGGTGCAAGACTGAAGTTCTTAGTCATTGTCACAGCACTGCTGGATTACAATAAATGTCACCAAGTCTGTAGGAAATCTAAACAGAGAAACAAGGTATTTTCTTTTGCTCCCTCCTTTTAAAGACAACCTAAGTATTCTTAAATATTACAGTCTATACATACTTAATATTCTTCTTTAAAGCAAGTTATTGTCAAGAAATTTCATAGTAAAATATTTATTCCATAGTTGAATGTCTATAGAGTAAGAGATGAATACTGTTATTTTTAATTTCTTAGGATAACTTGATTATTTTCCAGTAGGAAAGACTTTTGCTGGAATGTGGGAAATAATAGCTGGAAAATTCTGTGTTCTGCCATTCTTTACAATTCTAGGCCACTTGCTCTCATTTTGGAAAGATGCTTATTAAAGCTCAGAAAAATATTAAAACTCTGAACTGGATTAGTTTGAAGACAGATTGGATGTGGCTGTGAGCAGTTTGATCCTAGTGAAAAGTGTCCCTGCCTGTGGCAAGGGGCTTAGAACTGGGTGGTCTTTGGGGTCCTTTCCACCCAACCTATTCTATGATTCTGTGTTTTCCAAATAGCTTTTCTTTAGTCCATTATGAAGTGTCAAGATCCAGTTTTGCCTTTGTGTGTGCTCCTGGGAAAGGCTTTTTTTTTGAGTGGATAAAGCCACATTCCTGCACATTTGAGAGCTATTCACTTACTGATATTTCAGGATTGGAGTATTTTACTTGACCTATGTCCCTGTACTGGGAACTGTTCTCCATATATCCTGCATCTGCTGTGGCTACTTTCAGAAAAGCTGTTTATTCCTTAAAGTGTAAAATCTACCACATTTGCAAATGTGTTATATAAACATATATGATAATGCTATCAATTCCAGAAATTGGGCTATTTTTTGGGACTATTTCATTTCTCACTTTTAGAGCTCTGTGCTGCTAGCTCCTCTTGTCTTTGTTTTATGCTGTTGCCCACTTGCATAGCTACAAGCATAAGCTCTCCTTCAGCTAACAATCTAAACCTGCTATTCTTTTCTCTAGGCATGATCAGGCTGGTCAGTTGCCTGAGGAGGACACAAGTGTCATCTTTAGCTGATTCCAGTAATGTCCAGTGACAGACTTGGGTGTTCAGTTTGAGGTATTGACTGTGCTGCCAGTGAGTCTGGCACTTGTGCACCCTTACTGTATTTCTAGTGCTGTATGAGATGGGCATTTTGCTTCTCCTTCCTAAGTCTCCTGGTCCTGTGAGTGCCTCCTGAATCTTAGCCTTGTGCCTGCCACCTTAATAACTTGTTCCCTTTAAGGTAGGCTATACTTAGAAATATTTTTGATGAAACTGATTTGCATGTGCAACTCCCTGAGCTTGTACTGCAGTGTCTTCCTGGTGCTGCATTTGCCTCTTACCCTGGTGGGGGAATCTCTGGGCAAGATCAGCTTGCAGCTATATCTCTTTACTATGATTTTTGTCACAATTGCTGTAATTAAACCTCATATAGCAGAACCCTAGGAGAAAAGAATATTAAGCTAATGGCATATTTTCTTAAAGATTTGGATGTTTTTCAATTAATATGTTTTCTGTTAGGTTGGCATGTTGTCACCATCCTTTTCACCAGTGTGGCTGATGATCCAGTGGAGGCATGTTTAGAATCACCCTTGATCTCCATCTCATCCTGTACTCAATGAACTGAAGCCTCATGCTCTTTTGGGAAGAGACTGGTACATAAATTAATGCTGGGACCAATACTGTCTTTTATTTAATAGTTTCAGATATTGTAGAGAAATAGACTGTGCAAGGTAGTTTTATAGTAGTAACTAAAATAGAAAGTAAAGCATTCATAGAATACAACACATATAATAACATTTGGGTTTAGAATTAATTGTACAGATAAAAAATCCAGAAGCACATGGGATGCTGAATCATGGAGTTTTAAATATCTAAAATCAAGCTTTGCAGTTCAGTACTTACTTTGACATATTATACAAAATTATGTATATGAGCAGAGGAGGTACTAAATAGAATCAGCAAAAGTCTTTCAGGGCACAGATTCTGTTCACTGTAATTGTACAGCATTTGTCCCATTGGGTGTTAGCAGAGGCCACTGAGACACAAGCCTTTAATAAACTTCAGACTAGGAGTATAGAGTAAAAAAGTAAAACCTGAGCTGAGTATCTGAATAAATGCCTGTTTCCATAGCCCCTTCTCTCTAAATCTGAATTTCACCAGTGTGGTGTTTAAGGCCTGTTCTGCATGCTGCTTGGAAGAGAGCTCTTCTTTGGTCCCATCTATAGTGATGGATCTTCTGGGATATTGTTGCCTCCTCCTCTGTCAGGATGAGGATCATAAAGCAGGTTCTTGAGTTCTAAAGGGCTGAATAACACTTCATGCTATAAACCCCAGTGGGATTCTGCCGCCCTTTCAGGCACAGGGATGGTGGGATGACAAAGGTGTTCAGATGTGCAGTGCTCACCTTTCAGACAGTGCTTATTGCTGCCATCCATGGGGTTCTATTATCTAATGCTGCTCAGTGCACTTTGAATTGTGTCTTTCCTTCTATACAGCTTTCTTGACAGGCAGCAGAAACACCTAGTCCAGCTTGTCCTGGTCAGAACATCTTAGATTGCAGTGAGTGGGAGATCATCATTCTGTAAGCCTCTGATTTGATTTGACATTTCAGATGGGAAGGTGCAAGAAGTGATAGATGACATTTACTGATAGACAAGAGGATGTTATAGGCAAAGGATCATCATGTCACAATCCCCTCCCAAAGCAAATTCCAATCTGCCTTCCAATATGTGCTGACCCAGCAGTAGATGGGATGAAAAATTCTCATCCCACACCTTAATACATTTAAATATATACCAGCTCTGGGCCTAAGCCAGAGTCACATGATTTTGTAACAATCTAACTTTATTTGGTGTGGGAAAAAATTAATAGAATCTTTTAGACCTATAGGGATTTCTCTACTTTATTCTACTGCCCTGTTCCATGAGCTGGTCTGCCTTCTGCTATTTTTTATTTCTGTATTAAAATAGATCATATACATGTCGTAAGAGAAATACAAGAAATCTTAGCTAAAGTGCTTGGATACTAAATAACTTTGAAACTTGACTAGAGTAACTTAATTCCTTGTTCAAGATCACGCTGCCTACAGGTCATCTCACTGCTAACTTTCCCATAGCTGGAGCTACTCTATGGCATACTCTGATCCTTCCAGATGTGTACTGGGAATAAGCAAAGAGAAGGTTGGGACTGGAGAGAAGTTGGTCCCTTCTCAGTTTCTGGTTCCCTCTATCCTCATGCAAGGGCATTTATCCTTCCAGTACTGTTATCTGCTGTGAAACATGTTGTTGTTTGGTACGGAGTGTCTACAGCCATGTTGAGAGTCTAGCCCAAAGTTGACTGAAGTACATTTGAGTGCAGTAAGACCTTGATGCACCAGAAATGAATTACTGTAGTGTTTGTGGAGAGATGCTCAATGCCCAAGCTTTCTGTACACAAGGGCATATGATGGTATTGCAAAACTCATCACTAGGTAAGTAAGGGCACAGTCCAGTCAATTGGGAAAATATTTTTTGATCGTATCCACCAACTTTTCCTATTTCAAGTACTTCTTCAAGAATAATTTTCTTCTGGCAGGAGAAACCACTTATGATTTCGGACAGCTGTGGGTAGATTAACAATATCTGTTGTTCATACGTTTTAGAATGACCAAATTGTGCTTTTGCTCATCTTGGATTTCACAATACAGTTGTCTGATCTTCTTATCGCTATCTTTATCTTCCTTTTCATTTCCTTCTAGTTGTCTTTCAGTTTGTTAGACTATTCAAGGACACCTTTTAAAATATCTACATAACACTGAATTTCTCAAGGCCTTTATTTGATTCAAGCCCTCATGTACAATAGTAAGTCCAGTTAGAATAGTGAAGCAAACAGCCTTGCAAGGGAAGGGCAGTGAGCTGTGCAGTCTTTTGTCCCTCTCAATGTGTATTCCTTTACAAAGGAAGATGGAGTATCTTTGCAATTTAGTGATGGTGGCTCACCAGTTAATGATTTGAACAAGGACAATCCAGGGAATGACTTCACGGGGAAAGAGCATGGCCAAACATGAAGCTGTTCCTCACTTCAGAGAGACATTATACATACTGCCTGTATAATTTAATGGTCTCTACTCACTAGGAAAAAAAAAGCCTCAATGTTTATTTCAAGGTAGTTTTTTGTAGCTTTTGCCCATCAGACTATATGATCCAAGTAGTTCTTCAGTTGGTAAAGTCTGAGGCAAGAGATACTATGGACTTACTGAGAGAAACTGCTCATTTAGGGATGATCTCATCTGTTAGCTTTACTCTGCACTTATATTTAATAACTGCAGGAGATCTTTGTCTCAGAAATACTTTATGGAGTGAAGAAAATATCTTTATTCCAATCACAGTACCCTAATTTTTTTTCTTGAAATAACTAGAATAGAGACAGCATAAAAAAATATTAATCTTAGAGAATATAGAATATAAAGATGTATTTAAAAATGGAGTCTTTTTACCAAAGAGAGAATATGAATATGTTCAAAGTCTTCTGTTTGCCCAGTTTTAAATTCTCAATAGAGCCCTTGATGGATGGAGGCAGTCTGTCTCATCAGCACAGGATGTAGAGGGAACGGTTTATGGGAACAGCAGGGTGTCTTCTTTCTGGTCTAGCCATGCTGTAGCCTGCTCACGGGGGAAAAAGCCCAGCCTGGTTGCAAAGCTGATGTTGGATTTCTTCCTTACTTATTTCTTTGATAGGCTAGTTGTGTGTTGGTATTTCTGTTTTTGGAACGGAGATAATTTCAGATACTGTGTTTTCTCTTAGTTACCTTTAATTTAAAATGTGCAAAATGGGATTTACGCTAGCAAGGGTATACTTCCCAAATTTAGGGTGAGCCAGATCACCTTTTATATATAACATATGAGTTAGAAAAACATATCTTAATTTCAACATATAAGCAAAATGCTTTTTGACTATAAGGGAAAAAACTGTCACTTTAGTTTAATTCTATAAATCCCTACCATATGACTCCTGCCACAAACTTCATTCTTCCTTCTCATTTCTCCTCATCACAACTTATTATGTTCTAATTAAAGTTGTGAAACTCTGCCTGTCACCCCCACACTTAGTTGCAGGACAAAACCTACATGAAAATGATATCCTAAAGATGTTGCATAGCTCATGTAAGTCCTTTTGTTTAGGGAATTTTTTTTTTAAAGACTACTGTATGCAAGCGTAACATCCCCTATAAGTGGGTTCTTCTGGGAGATTTGTCTGGGTTAGCTCTCAGCCTTATTTCCTCAATGTTGCATGCAAGCAGCTGAATGATTCTGTCATGTTGTGATTTCTGCTGTTTAAACATGAGGTTGAAGTGCTACAAGAAAGCTAAATGCTTTCTCCAGCTCAGCTATTTGTGGTGTTTGCTGTAAACTAACAGGGGATACAGAGAAAAGCTTCTATTCCTCTCACTTTAAGGGGTCTGAATGTGTCTAGAAAGCCACATTTACATTGCAAAGCAGCATGTAAAAGAGCTTTCCAAGGCAGAGAGATAGGCACCTCAGACTTCACTGCATGTGATCACAGATACTCACCACAATGAGTAATATCAGTGGATCCAAACTTATTTTTTTCTTGGCAATCTGGGACCCTGCTTCTTTGACTTCCATTTGAAATAGATTTTGAAGCTGGTTCATGAAACACTAAGCTTCATGGGAGCATCTCACTATGGGAATCATAGGGTGTACATTGATATAGAAGAAACCTGTCCATGGAATAGCTGTTACTGTGCCTTTTCTTTGTCTTGACAGCAGTGCTGAGATATTGCTTTGCTTCATGAGCTATTGGGTCATCAGTGAATTTTTACTGGTAATTGCTGTCTCAGTGACTTTTTATTGATCATTTAATTTCTGCCTTCAAACATGTGGGAGCAAATATTTTTCAGTCCTTTTAACCTTCTTAACTTTTCATTTGTGCTCTGCTTCCCTCTCCCCTGTGGCCAGCCCAAAGCAAATAGGTGGACAAAAAGATTAATAGAAGCAAGGAGATGCCTTCCTCCTCTCAAGTGCCCTGTGGCTTGGAGACTGTTATTAATAGCTGAAGTAAAAAAGTGTTTCATAACCCTCTTCTTGCTCCTGCTTCCTTGCCAGCCCCCTTTCCTACGTCCCTGGAGAGAAAGTGTGAGCTCATCACTTTCCAATGCAAATTCAGCTTTTGGTCTCATACTTGGATTCTTTTCTTACCATGGGCGGAATATTTATCTTCTGCCAGCTGGTGGCTTTAAGCAAGCTGCTATGTGCTGGCTATCCAGAAAGCATGTGAGAAACAGGCCTGGCAAAAGCTGCTCAAGAATTTTTCTCTACTCTGAAAATGCTGCTGTCCACTCAGTACATGTGCACACATCTGCTGTACCTCTGTCTTTGCTCACACAGTGGTTGAAAAGAAAATTTAGACAATTTGGTGTGGAAACAGAAATTGAAATGTAGGTGTAACTGTTTGAAATCTGGGGCGGTTTCTCTCTGGAGTCTGGTCATGAAGCCCACACACAACACAGCTGTTTTGCATCTGGAGAGCCATCTTCTTCAGGGACGTCTTCCTTTTCATGTGTGCACTGTATCTGATTTTTTTCTATATCTCTAGAGATCTAGTGGGCCAGTACTGAAAGGGAGCTGGCAGGTTTCCATCCCAGATGACCTGGTAAGAATGGAAATGGCACACTGTTGTCTAATACCCCAGTTTTGTATGGATAGTACAGCATGGTGGAGCCTTTCAAGCATCCCCCCCATGCTAAGTTTTTACAAGACTGCTTTACCAGCTAAGCATTGCCTAACAAGTTTTGACTAAGCTAGAGGCTCTGAAAGATTTTTTATTTGGAAGTTAAGTAAGATGAGCTGTAAAAGAAAAATTGAAGGAAAAAAGAGCATAATGGTTCTGCTTTTCACGCTGAAAAAATGTTTGGTCTCTTTCCTAGTGAGAATCTTTAAGCTGTTCTTTCTGTAAATGTATTTTCTGGGTATGTGCCATTTTGAGGACAAAATATTTATTTTATGTCTCATCCTTTCAGTTGCTTTCTACTCAATGAATACAGGCAAGCTTTTCCTTCAGATAAAACAGAGGATGCTGCAATCTTTGGAGTATGTTTTCCTGAAGTTCTCTGTTCATTGCATTTTTTTTGGTGGCCAGTAAAGGCATCTATATGTAAAAAGCAAGTTTAAATAAGATTGTATTTTAAAATATCCATTTGCCACTGGCAGCCTAACAGGATGCACTGCAGACTTTCTGCGTTTTACCCCACAGGGAATCTATAGGCGTGTAATGTGCTTGTAAGTACATTTATAGTTACTTTTAAGTACAATTAGAAAATTGTTTATTTTCATGTGGAAATTTTTTTCTGAAAAATAAAGCATACAAGGGGACAGAACCACTTGTGAAACTTAATCTAATACTGCTGGTTGTTTTGGCTGAAAAAAAACTTATGAAATTTAGAAAAATGCTGTAGAATTTTCAGAGGATATTTTTCAGACTTTCAATTGACTTTCAGTTTTTAAATTATTCTTTAAAGGCATCAAAATAAGTTAGAGATGAATAAAGTTTTGTGGCTGTACAAAACTTTTCTGGTGACCTGAAATTTTGGTTGGTTTTTTTTTTCCTTGTGTGATATGGCAGGGTTGAATTTAAAATAAACAATTTGTGCTTAGGACCTAATGTTCACTTTGTGTTTTCAAGAAGGGGATGTTACTTCAAATTGGCTCTACTCTTGTACCATTAGTTGAATTTCCATTAGCACATCTTCTGATTTAACTTTATTTGTGAAGAATCTAATGAGCATCATCTCACAGCACATTGTGTTCTGAACCAAAGCATGATAACTAGAGATGATCAGATGGTCATATCCAAAAGTGTTCTCCTGATCCATGTCATGTGTTCTCATAGACATATTCATTGTCTCTCCCAATATGTGACCCTTGGGTCTGTCTGCGAATGGGAAAGGGCATTGGAGCAGATCCTTCTTTGATTTTACTCAGATATCCAGAAGGTGAGTAGAACCTGACTGTCCACCTCTATGCACATGCAGGGGAGACAGCTAGGGGCTGGCAATGAGTCTTAAACTCAATGGACAGAAACTCCAGCTCATCAGCTGAAGGGAGGCACCAGCCCAATTCCTTGACAGCTCAAAGCAAGCAGCAATGAGCACCAGGAGTTGTTTCACTTTATCTAGGACAAGTAGCAACAGGTCCTACTGGCAAATCAAGCTGCACCTCAGTGCAGGATGATGCCAGAGCCAGTTAGGAAGAAATGTCTCTTGTTCTAATAGTTTGGCCCATGCTGCATCTGAAAATCTATGTTGAGCTTCATTAATTTTAAACATTGACTTCTATTTATGCATATGTTAATGAATATTCACCAAACATGTTGATTAAGGCAGTGATTCTTGCATATTCTTCCTATATTTTTAGCCCTTTACTGTAAGGTATTCTATTATTCAAAATATTAATGTGACACCAAGGGAATTTCTGAGTAGGTAATAGGGATGTTCAGATGCTGGAATAGGTGCTCAAGGATGTGCACCTCCATTGGTGGATGTATTTAAAACTTGATTGGACAAGGCCCTGAGCAACGTGAACTGTCTTTGGATCTGATTTTAACTTTGAAGTTGTGCCTCTTTTGAGCAGGGCATTGGGCTGGTTGACATCTAGAGAACCCTTTTAACAGAAATAATTCAGCAGTTAATGCAGAAGAATAGTGTTCCTACATTTTTGGTATTAATCTATTTATAGATCTGGAAAAATATGTAACCAGTACTTTAATGGTTAGTATTACTCCAGAAGTAACAAAATAATCCTGTTAAAGGTGTTGCAATATTTTCTAATAAGTATCTGATTTCATTAAAAAAGTCATTCTGAGTTCATTAACTAGTCAGCATCTCTGATTGCATGATTGCAATCTCTGATTGCAGTTATGTCATAGCAGCTGGTCAAAGTAGAACTTAATTTCTCCTTCTGTCCTCCTCCAAGCTATAATTTGACCAGTTAATTTATGCTCGAACTGCAAGTCTTGCCTATATTAAGGTGCCTCCAGATGAGTTTTGATGACTCATAAGAAATGATTAAATTAACTGAGGGCAGCACATACATCTGAGGGTGACAATTCTGAAATTGCACCAGCCTGAATTGCCAGTGCTAGTTTGAAGTATGCAAAAATGCTCACACAAACAATGAACTTTTCTAGGTGAGAGAAGACTTTTAAGACAATAGTAGATACCTATGCGACATGGAATTGCTTTTTGTAACCAAGTCTTTGTCCTAACTATGCTTGTAGCCTCTGGAAGCGTAACTGAAATGTTATGCTAAGCAAAACAACCCACTATGAACTTCCTCTGCTCTACAGATTTTCTGAAGATAATATGAAACAATTAGAGGCTAAATGGGCCAATCTACATCTCTTTGTTTGCTATGGAGATAGTCACCCAATGAGGGAACAGTAACCAAACCAAGGAATTAAGGTAATCATTCATACTGAAGGCAGTTTCTTATAATGAAGAGCAAATATATGTAGCGAGTGCAGTTTTCAAGCCAGAGGGTTAGATTTCTTTTACTAGGAAATGTTTGTGTAGTAATTCTCAAACAGATTTGTGAAAATTAGAACATGCACAAAGGGTGGATTTTGTGGAATTGCTTGCTACAAAACAGTTCATCCAGGGGTATCTGCAATACAGAAGAAGGAAAAGATGCCTGGGGGTACAAAGGCTCAAATATCCACACCAGTCTTTTCAGGGAAGCTCATAATATCAAAAGCTTTGACAGGAAATGTAGTAAAACAAATACTAGTTTTACACTGGATCTTTCTCAGTAATCAATATGCATACTATAAGAGAATGGATACCCCCTGGTTCAGATCTCTGCATGTTACAGAATGCAAGGTGACTCTCAGTCCTAGCTGGTGGAGTCTGGAATGGCTACACCATAGTTCATCCAGAGTGAGCTGCTGGCTCCCTGCATCTGAGTTTCCTGGTTGTTCTAACCTAGGGACTGCTTCAAAGAACCTCAGTGTGGGAGAAATTTTTATGTGATCTGCAAGTCCTCTAGCTACTGAAGGGAACTTATTCACAGGCATTGGGTTAATCTGTAGCTGAACCTTGAAGGATGGCTCCACAATCTGCAGCCCTGAGAGCTGAGGCAGGGGGCAAGTGTGGAATATTCTAGTCCTCAAGACAGGAGAGAAGTACTCAAATAACACATGCAAGTAACTCTGCCATCTTGGGCTGGATATGAAGTGATATTACTGTCACCCAACTGCTCTCACAGATTACCGGTTTGATGAAAGACCATGTCAAGGATTACTTTTTGTTACCACCTCTCAGATGGGTTGGTCTCTATTATGCAGAATACTAAACCATACAATCACACTGACACTGTAAATTCATGAAACTTGGCAACCACCTTTGCAGAAGTTAAACTGAGCGGGGCAAATGCCTCTGGGTGCTTCTGAAATCCAGAATTTACAACAGAAATAACCAATATCTTGGTGGCATTTTGAATTTCCATTCTATTTTTAAAAGTAGCCATGGTAAAAACTGTTGCTTGGAGCAGTTTGAAAGAGTTTAAATATTATATTTAAGGGAGTGATGGGGGCACAAATACTATATTTAAAGGAGTGATGGTGATCAAGAAATACTGGTCCAAAAGTTCTGAAAAAGTTGTGTGTTTACTTTCCAGACAAATACAGTCAGACACCAGCACTATGACCTTAATTGATCTCAACCCTCTTCTGTTTAGAATGGGATTGTGGCTCAGTTATTCCCTGCATTACCAAACAGTCTGAGGCCTCTACTAGGATGGTGTTTACAGCTCCAGTAAAGCAGTGGCAGCTGAACTAACATCTGGATGTTAGTTGGTAAAGTTCTGAAAATTGAATAGAAAAACATCAGTGTTTTCAGGTGGTATTTCTCTTGTGGCCTAGGTTAAAGGCTTTTCTTGTAATGGAGAAAGGAGGAAGTATTATGTGATAAGGTGATAGTATGGAGCAATGATCAGCAGATATGGGAAGATAACTGAGCAGCTAAGTGAGTCAGTAAGAGGAGATGCATGTTTGCTGTGTATACTTAGCTCCTTAGGATGAAGCTATCTCTAGTTTCCTTATCTCCAATTTGTTTGTCATCTGACCTTTGCAGGAACAGGGGGTGGCCAGCCACAGTTAACAGCTGTTGAATCCCTTGAGCATCTGTGCTTGTGATGATGGTATGGCAGAGGTTTGCTCTGCATGGTTCTAGTTGCATCCTTCTGCTGATCATTTTCTTAGCACTCTACTGGAAGATGTCAGCTACTTTTCTTTAGGATTTTCAGCAAGCATTTCCCTCTGGCCAGAGAAATATAGGATATACTGCATCTGTCCCTGGAGCAGCTTTGTGGTGGTTTTTGTGATTCTTGTGACCAGCTATAACTCTTGCTATGGCAGCTCATAGTTAAAAAACCCCACTCACTGCTTTGGTCTATAAAGACTGTTCCCAGTTATTAGAGCAGACTGCAGAGCAAAGCTGCAGTTGCATTTGGTCTAAGTTTGTGCTGAAGGCTGGAGATGCTCCATAAAGTGCAGTTACCCTATTGAGGGTATTGAAGGGAAAGCTTCCTTTGCTTCCTATCCCAAAGACTGGATTTAGCATAGCTAGTAATTCTTGTGAAGGCAAGGATTTTGTAGCATTTTTCTGAGAAGGCTTTCCAGCAGAGCAGTAGTTCTGATTCTTGATGCTTTTGCTCTCATAGGGACCTCCAGGACTTGGATCTTTGGGCATCTTGAACATTGTTCTCTTCTGTATGGAACAACTAGGGAAACATCAGAAGTATGAAATCATCACTGCCTATAAGCTCACCTTCTCCTAATTTTTATTGCCAGGTCCAGGCAATTGAAGGCCTTTTTCTTAAGTTCAAGAGCTGATTGTCCTGTCCTGCTTAAGTCTCATTAGAGCCATGGGGAAGTAAGCATGAGCCCAGAATTATGGATATGGTCAAGTGATAATCTGTATTCAGCCCATAATCTCTTTCTGCTTTAGGCTTTGGTGATAAAAGTGATATTGAACAACTTGCTGCCTTACCACCAAAAGTCTTTGCAGAATTAGAAATCTCATGGACCTTACTAGAAATTGGTCTTTTTGGTTCCAGAAAAGCTGCAAATACAACAGGAGTTTTTCTCCCTTCCTTCTGTAAGCTTTTATTTTGTATCTTGGCTCTGTGTCACTTTCTACTATTCTACATAAATCTCATTTTTGGTTAGGTATCTGATAAATTAAAGATTAATTTTTGACAAATAAGCATTTGTTGTTTTCTTGTTGATGCTTCTAATTTAGAAAAGCAACCTAGCAAAAAGGGATAGGAAAGCCTATAAGAAGGCAAGGTTTTTTATTTTTTGGGATTTTTTAAAGCTCTTTGCACACTAGCTGTCTTTTTATTTAAATACTATTCTTAGTTTGAAACTTTAATTCTGGGCGTACATTTGGTGCCCAGATGGTGCAGACTCACACAGAAGCCCATCACGCTGTCAGGGCAGGCGGATACATATGTAAATATTTTGCCTTTTCCCCCTATAATATTTGGCTTTGTCTAATCTAATTGCTGTCAAAGGCAGAATGTGAAGAATACTTGCAAGAAGCAAACAATGAGGACCTCAAATATTTATACTGCACTAACTCTGGTAGGCTGTGATGTAATTAATAACTTGTTTTGTGGGTTTTCTTCATGCTGTGAATCCATGGTCTATAATCTAAGTTCATGCCAAGTAGAATCTTAGAACCCTTAGTAGAAATCTGTATTTGTAGTGGTTTAAAAGCATATTTTACTCTGTGGAACTGTCAATACAAGGCTAATGGGTCTGCCTTTTCAGTTCAGGCTGGCAGTAAGTGTCCTCTACCTGCCTCCTTGTGTGTAGCGCTCTTTATTATTTATATAATTAATTGCTTCATTTAATTTATTCTATTGAGTGCTCATCTTAATGTATTTTTAATACATAAAAGCATTTCCAGCATAGCTGCTTCTCTGACTAGTGGTAGATACTAGCAAACAGCATGGCCAACCACATTAAGGATACCTATTTAGTTATCAAAGGTCTGAGCCAAAATAACAAAATAAAATTACTTCCATGGGCTTTGACTCTGCCAGCTTATTGAGAAGGCCTAATAAAGCCAGTGTTAGCTGAGAATGCTGACAAAAGCAGTGTAGGAAACCTGACTGGCTTTCATCAATACAAGAACAGTTACACAGTTACAGGTGTCCAATCAGATGTGAAATTTGGCTAGGCTATAATTCATGGAAAGCATCACCACCACCTTTCTTTCTAAACATCACACCAGCCTTTCTTCTAAGGACACTAAATATGCAGAGAGATGCCAGGAGATCAGATCCTGGAGGGGCAAATATTGTACAGCAAGGAAAGTATTTGTAAAAGGAGATGTAATGATGTGACCAGAAGACATCAGAAGCAGCACCTAGTGCTTTTTCCCATGGAAATAAGCGACATCCTGAGGAAAATACAGAGCGGGGGGGGGGTGGTGGGGGGGTGGTGGGGAGGTGGGGAATTTCCCATTTTACCCACTGATATTGCCATCTGAGCCTCATTGTTCAGGGATGCCAATAAATTCTGTCCCTGAACCTGCTGTAAAAAGTGTCTAGGTAACTTCAGGAGACAGTGTCACCAGTCATGTGTCCCCCTGCTGTGGGGTGGAAAGGGTTAGGAAATTGTTCACTACCTATGTGTATAATTTTTCTGTATGCTTTTTGTTTAAGGGAAGATCAAAGGTTCTTGGTTTGTGTATTTCCTGAAGTACGGGCATTGGGTCATGCCCATGACTGCACAGAAAGCTAAGACATGAATTTATAGCTTCTATACATTAACTGCATGGCAGCTGCTAGCTCGCAGTTCAGGGAAGACCTGAAAGGAGGAGTAATTTGCTACAAAGATATCTCATAGTGAAAGCAGGCACTGGCAAATACTCCAGGGCCAGTCTGGAAGGTCCCTGGAATGTGTGAAAGATAAACTTCTCCTATCAGAAGTTTGGATCTGCGCTTACATGTAATGGACCAGAGAACGTGCTGGTTGTCACAGTGGGCAGGGATGGTAGGGATTGCTTTGTTCCTAGGCTTTGCTTTTGGTTGTCAAACCCATGTGGCCTATAGCTGGCAGGACATGTTACATTCATTTAACCACACTTTTGTGCATTTTGCCTTTCCCAGGAGCAATTGAGCGGTGCTCATACATCAAGTACCACTACTCCTCAGCCACCATCCCCAAGAACCTTACGTACAACATCACCAAGACAATCCGCCAGGATGAGTGGCATGCCTTGCGTAAGTGTTGCTGCTTTTCTTCACCTTCTCCTCGTGTACAGACAGGAGGTGCTCCCTGATAAATGAGAGCAGAGGCTTTGAGTGACAGCCCGCTCAGAGCCCTCATCTCACATACGGTTTGGCTTTGCAGCAGACAGATCGATTTGTTCTTAGGACCTACATCTCTGTTTCTGCTGCTGACTGGAAATTCTGCTGAGGCATGAGAATGTGGCAGTGGGGAAAAGGCATTTGTATGCAGAGATTAATACTGAGTTAAATACAAAAATGAATAACAAAATCAATGCCCTATTTTTTAATTCAGTAGAATGCTCTGTACGTGAGCACATTCTCATGCCGTTGCTGCTGAGTTTCCTGCTTCCAGGAGAATTCATTGCTGGCATTTATTGTAGAATATGTCCCACTGCCAGCAGCTCCTGTGTGAGTGTGCCATCACTCTCCTTTGAAGATCTTGAAAGAGAATTGCTGAACCCTTCAAGGCACAAGGAAGGAGCTTAGACCTCAGTGATAATTATAGCCAATGGTCACCAACTTGTAATGCTTGCTGAAGTGACAAGATCTGACAGGGATAGGATTGCCCCGCAGTGTATTGGCTGACCTTAAATCTTGTCTCTTTCTCATCTTGGAGATGGAAAAGGGTTTTCACTGATAAAATACGAGAGGTAGAATTTCACAAGGAAGGATACCACTGAGACTGTTCTTGTTACTACATAGTTGTGGGGACTGATGAATGTCCTGAGAGGCTGTTTTGGTGGAAGAAGTTAAACCTCCTTGAAGGTGGCAGTGGTTGAAGCAATAATGGTTCTGATTGAGGACCTTGAAAGGTGATGGTGAGTTTCTACTCTGTCAGTTTGAGAACTGTGCCAGACCTTTGGTGTTCCCATGGCTTTCAGTATGTTTCACTCCTCCCTTGTGTGGCTCTTGCTTTGAGTGGGTCCTTCTAAGCTCAGAGGAGAAGGTGCAATGCTATAATTTATTTCCTGCATGGGTGAAATTCATTGATGCTTGTAGGACTTCCTGGTACACTCTGGTAAAGAGTTAAGAACATTCTAGAGGGTCTTGCTAAATGCTGTTGGGTTTTTTTTTAATGTGTCCATGTGGATAAATATCTATTTTTATTGCGATATGACAAAAAAAAGGAATAATTGAGCTTATGCCTCTTCGCAGTTGGTAAGAGGCTGGTCTTGCAAAATACTGTGTTATGCTATTTTGTCCCTGAAATCAGAAGATCAGAAGGTTCAGTTTGCTTCAGGTTTTCTCCTACCACCTGTCTTCTCTGCTGGTGTTAGTTTCATGTGGATGTAAAATGTAACAATGCTCATATATTGGCAAAAAAGTGCACCCACCACCCAAGAGCTCTTAGGGCAGTAGGAAGGGGCTTTGGTTTATGTTTTGTGTATGTGTGTTTTTGCCACTGTTGGGAGTATCAATAAGCAACCATCTGCTGGGAGTCTCACTGTTCAAAAATTATTTTCTAAAATTAATCTTTATCTCAGCAATGGCTCATATAAAGGGTTATACTACCTGGTCATCTAAGCATCAGCAAGTTCCTGAGCTTTGAGTGCTGGTAGGGCATTTGTCAGTCTCCAAAGGTGCAGTCTAGACACTGCTTACATATTTATGTATCTGGTATTGTCTGAGGTGCTCTCTGGGTAAGGCTGCTTGTCTCTTCTCTGTAGATGGTACATTGAGTATACCTCATATTTCTGACCCAAATTTTCTTGCCAGTTTCAGGAGTCAGATGTAGAGAGCACTGATGTCTGCATCTACTTATCTGAAGACAGGAGTAGAGAAATACTTTGCTGGAGCTCCCTTCTCCTGAGCAGTTAGTGCAACAGAGTGCTTTGATATATGGCATAATCCCACTGATGGTTCTGGAGGTCACTGCATTTAAGAATGAATGGAATTTATATGACTATTTCCAGTGCAGAAACAGTAACCTGTTTTAAAAGACAAGCCAAATACCAATCTCTCAAATTGTGGTTTTGTTGAGGAGATTTTTCTCCCTTTGCATTATAGTAGATCAAGCAGGATAAGTCTCTTCAGGAGGTCCCCATGATTTTAGCCCTGTGCCTTAGCAGCTGACCCTTCTCTATGCCTCTGGACTAGTTTCATCTAGGACACAGCTACTTTATCTCAACACTGGTCAGTCTGATATTTCCAGGTCAACCTGGCCATTATTTTCCTCTGAATATTTTCCTGTTCATATCAGTGAGTGTTGTGGCAAACAGCAAAAGAAGCAGGATCCAGCCCTGGCTATCTTCCTTCTCCTGCCATGGGTTATTTTCCATATCTGTACCATGAGATAGAGGGAAAAAAGTATCTTCTGAAGAAACACAGGAGCAAAATGGCATCTTGGAGAACTTCAGATGAACTGGAAAGGTGAAAGCAGAATATTTGGTCACCCTAGTAAACAAAAATGTCTCTTCCAGGCTGAAGCCACTGTTACCATTTGCTGGTTTTGTATTTGAGTCATGTATTTTCTTTTTATTGTGTATGGACAGTCTGTTGTGGTGCCTGTGAAAGAAATCCATTGTTTTGGATGTTCAGTGGATTGGGGATCAGAAGAGAGAGGGCTCCCACCATGGTCTGCACACTGCTTTTTTGGACTGGCAGGCAGGACTGATGCTCCAGCAGTTTCTCTTGAATTGCAGGAATGGGTGAGGGGACAGTTAATTTGAGGCTGAGGACCCCATGGCACCATTCAGTACACAAAGCAGATACTACTCTAGCTGTGCTGTTAGCTATGCTGGAAGAACTTGAGAGAGCAGTTGGTCCTAGAGGAATGGCTGGAGCTGACTTTACCATTTTTGATTTTATCTTTTTTTTTTTCATTTTGTTTGACATTTTCAAGATTGAACCTTTGCTCCAAATTGATTGCCTATGGCAGTATGAGCTGGGGAAATAGGACTTGTCTTCACTGCAATCACTTCCTCTCAACTGTCGCTGGCTAAACAGGGATAGAGGGAAAGATGATTGTAGTATTGTCAGCTCTTGCCTGTCAGGAGATAAATGTTGATCTAATTAGACAAAACAAAACTCTGTGTGTGCTGAGAGGGGAAGAGAGAAGCAGAGGAAAGCAGTGTCCGACAACTTTGAGCATGAGTGACTGTTTTTATGGAAGATGCTGACGTAGTGATATGACTGAGTCACTATTAGGTGTTTATTTTGTCACACTTTGACCCTGGCCTTGAGTGCAAAACCTGATCCGTAGCTGTGTTTTCTGAAAAAGGAGACCAGCATCATTGACACTCTTAGAAATTGAGGTGTATTATTGCAGTAAAAAGCCAAGAAAATGTGAGCAGGTCTATATTTATTCACACGTTGTTCCATGTGTTTTATGCTGTTCCTGTAGGTTTACTTTTATTATGCTACATATGTGTTCACAAAACATGAGATTGTACTCATGGCAGGAGTTTGAGCTATAGAATGTGGTGCAGGCATTTGGAAGGGTGAAAAGTGTTTCCAGGTGATAGAATAAGTATTTCAACTCGATGCTTGTGCTTTAAGGAAGATGACAATAAAAGGGAGGCTATGTTGATGTTAACTCTTCTTTTTCTTGTCCCAGAGTCTTCAGGAAACCATTATCTGGTATATTATGGCAAAGCAGTTGAAAGGCTGTGTTTGTAATGAAAATGGCAGTACCTCCAAGTCAATGAGGAGACAAGCTATATTCAGTTTAGCATCTTCCAGGAGCTGACAAAGCTGTTCTTTAAAGCCATTGAGGGATAAGGCACTCAAAGCCCAGGGAGTGTTCAGTCTTTGTTGCTTTTTGAGGAACAACAAACACATGTTGGGTTAATGCTGTGTGGTGTTTTGTTTTTTTTTTTTACCACCAGGACTATAGTAAGGTCACTTTGCTTTCATCCCTGTTTGGCTTTGAGTGGGTGTGTTTGTTTTGTTCTATTTTTTTAGTAGGCTATAGGCAACCCAGGTGCTGTATTCATCTTACACTGCACTCTGAGAATTAACTTCCATGGAAAAGCCATCTTCTCTCCAAAGCAGACATAGAGACTACTGTGGCTTTAAAGGGCTGCAAACAAACTAGTAGCTGATGTGTGTTCTTGAAGAGTGAGATTTGTTTTTCTCTTAGAGAACAAGTGCAATGACTCCCTCTTCCCTTTTCCTTGCCTTGGTAGCTGAAAATGGGACAATTGCTGTGTGGCACTTATAGCCTTTGGCAGAACTCCCAGTAGTTTGTGTTATAGTGCATGAAAGTCTCTACATCAGAAGAGAAATAAAAAAAAATTCTTCATTGTCTCCAAAAAGCTCTTGTTTTGCTGATTCACACAGCCTGTTATGTGAGGTAGATAGTAGGGTCTAGAAGCCTTTTATTTTTCCTTTCTCCCTATATGTCACAAACCTGGTTTTCTACTTTGGATGTAACACTGCCACAAAAGAGGGAATTTGTTTGTCTCTTCTTCTCCAGCTTGCCATTGCCTCCTCAGCCTGTCTTCCATAGCAGCTGTGTTTTGTGTCCAGGAATGTGAAGAGTACTGCATCTGGGCAGGAAGTGGCTGGAATTGCTATGGAAACTGATTTTTTCCTGCACAGCTTAGAAACTGTGTCACCAGACTGCTTTGAAGTGAATCAATTCATAAACAGGTAGCTACAGGTAGCTGATGCTTCCTAAGTGTTCAGAATTTCCTGGGCTTTTTGAAAATACTCCTTGCCTGGCACTGTGGGATCTCCTTTACCTGTATTCTACCCCCATGTTTCTACTGCAGGACCACAGGACATGGACTCTGAATTTAAAGTATCAGTGAGGAGAGCTGCACTGTCAGAACAACAATCATAATGCTTTGTATTGCAATGATAACATTGATCTGCACTGTGGAACTGCAGCACTCCTGTGCTTGTGGTGGTCTAAAAGCCATTTGCATAAAAAATGAATTCTAAAGTCAAAAGTAATAGCCTGGCACATTGTGAGAAGAGCAAGTATTGGAGGAAATGAATAATTTCTACAGGGTGTACAGAGTGGTAATATTTTAATTCATACAGCATCTATGCTGGAAGTTGAGTGGATCTTATTGGCCTTAATGTTCTGAATTTTGCAGGAGCCTGCAAGCACTCAAGTACTTCCTTTAAAAACAGTAGAACTACTGGAAAAATATCCAGCAACAATTAACATTAAGGAAAAGGTCTGTAGTTCAAATTCTTGCAGTGTCCAGACTCCCCAAGCCTTCTCATTCCATGGAACATGAAGTTGAGATTTGCACAGAAGCTCAACTGATAACTTGACAATGCCTTGGTAACATCAGCAAGCTTATGGGCTTGGCCCCATCTGCTGTTATAAGCAACAATAAATATTGAATAATTGCATTTTTAATAAGGGCTGACCCCAGAAAATTTTTGCTTTTGTTTTTTTCATGGGTACTACTGAAAACAGTGTTTGAAATAAATAGGCAACATTCTACTTTTCTTGCTCCTTTCTTTCATTCTCTCCTCTACATGCATCTACCAGGAAATCCTGTTTCACTTTTAATTAGCTGCTTGGGCTCCCAGATGGACGTACACCCTGAAGTATGGCCCCGTCCTGCTGGTCAGTGCCATTTGGTATGATGTCATTCCTTAGTGCATTGGTTATGACAACAGACAGGGCAGCCATCCCAGAGGTTACTCAGGCAGCAGGTGCTCACATGCCTGGAGGTCTCCTGTTGTTGGATCTTCATTGCATTCGTTGTTCCCACAGCTAATGACCAGGTGGTAGTGACAGACCTTCTCATTTCCCTGCCTCTCTCTGCTGTAGGGTTTTCTTCATATCCTGCTATTTCAAGCTAAGATAAATTTTTTTTTGGCATTGAAATCTAAGACCTATTTTGAAATCTGTAAGGGATTTTATTGCCTTCTGCTAGGTTTCATCTTAGAATCTGCTAATATGCCTGTGACCTTAATACCTACACTGACTAATAACTTTGCCAACTGCATACTACTTTTTATTTTCTTCTTAGAGGCAGAAGAGCAGGGATGGGGTAAGGGAGGAGGTCAGTAGAACCTTCAGTCCTGAGCTGACAGAGGTGCCTGAATAGCAAATATAAACAAGATTTGGGAAGGGAGAAAATGAGGACAAGGAAAGGGGTAGAACAATGCTGGAGAGCTGGAAGAGGTAAAATGAGGGATTACTAAGCATTGCGATTGGGAAAATGGTTGGAGTGGTGGATTGGAACAATTTTGGAGAGAAGGTGCAAAAATGGTCAAACTGCTTTGTTGGAGTGAAGTGGGGAACAAACAGGAAAGTGTAGGATCCTCTTCCAAAGCCCTGTTCAAAGGGCACAAGTCAGAGGTCTTACTGTACATCTACTGCTAATGCAGCTGTGAAGCACTGGCAGAGGGGAGGTCTCATCCTGCTCCCTCAGCCAGCAGGTTCTTCCCCAGGTCACATAATGGGGCTCACAGGTAAATCAGGATAGTCTTATTCTGCTTATGACCTTCTTGCCACTCTTCTGAATCAGTAAGAAACCCCACACTAGAAATTCCTGGGTTTGCAGTTTGTTGTTTACTTAAAGTTCACTTGAAATAAAATGAATGTTTTTAAGGTTGCAAATACAAGCATGTAAGGTTAGGAGATGACCCAGTTGGGGCTGCATACTTGGCCTTGATTTATCTCCTCTAAGCATATTAATTATTGTCTTAAATAACTGTAATCACATACTCTTGCTTTGTTCCATACATTTGGGATGTTCTGTTTCCATTCAATGATGACTTTGTTTGGTTTCTTTTTCATTGCTGAATGTATGGTTGTTGGCCTTTTTAATTGCACAACTCCTGATCCTACGATGAAGTTAACCACTTCACGGATTTTGTCACGTTTCTAGTCATTGAATTGAAGAAGGACATATAAATATAGATATATTAATATCAAATAATAATTTGTGGTTGATTATAATTTTCATTTTAGACCCGATAATCAAAAATAACTTGTTTGGGTTTTTTGGTTGTCCAGTTGGATAGAAAGAAGTTTTGAGTTTTATGTATTTCCAGTGCACAGCTCCCATTGATTTTCAGAGTAACTGTAAGAGCTCCACACTACGTATCAAACTTGAAATGGCCACCCAACTCACACTGGGTCAGAGTAAAAGAGGAAAACACAGCTAGGGACCATGTCTTAAGAAATTTCTTGGACTGACTTATCACCAAGGAGTTTTAGGCTAAGTGAAGAGCAAAATGCTTGTGTGAGAGGGAGGAGGAGGTGTGGCCACCTGACTGATCTCTGTTCTGATTGTTCTTTGCTGAAGAATTTTTTTTCTTCTCCCCTTTTACACTGACCCTTTCAAAGGACCCTTTCAATTCCTGTATTTCCTAGCTTTGGCATGCTTGGCTTGGTAACCTTCATGTTGATAGGTTTTGGGTTTTTTTGTTTTGTTTGTTATATTTGTAAGTGGAGACACTTAGATTCACTGTGGCTTAGGTGATGTTTTGCATTGTAGTACACTGTTATACAAGAAAAGACATTTTTATCTTCACTGTTGAAGAGAATCTTAAGGTATTTACAAAAGCTGTTCTGAGTGCAGGAAAATTGAGAGCAAACCCCCTCCAGTCTCATTAGTGATTTTTTTGTGAAGAAGTAATAGACACTTTTGGCCTGTTGCAGTGTGGAGATGTTGGCAGGTAAAACCTACCATTGCTAATAATTTCTAGTCATTCAGCCAGTCAAAATATAGCTTTATTAATATGCATACAGAGCTTTCTGTTTCCCTTCTCTCCCTCTTGAGAGACACAGAGAGGGAGACATGGGCGTTCTTCTGTCTCTTGGCTAATCAAGAATGATGCCTTGTGCATTTTTAGGGTGAGAGAAGAGGAAAGAACAAACAGGAGACTTTAATGGGTCTCATCCATCTGACTTCTATAATTTTTGATTTATATACCAATTTAATGCCTGGTTTATGATGATTTATGTCCTAGTTTGTTTATACCCTGGTCCAATGCCCCACCCCACAATGTTAGTGAGATGAAATCCTGGCAGTTAAATATTTCAAGGTGATTACATGCCACATACAGAGTTACTAATGAGGAGTTAAGTGCTTCCTTACTTCAGTGCAAGAAGATAGACATAAGTGGAACATTTTGGAAATGGTTTTAGTGTGGTTTGTTCACAAAGCCATGCACCATCCACAAGGAAACATCATAGCAGCCAGCCTGAGAGAGAGAGCAAGAAACTTTGAATCAAACAACCTGGCCTTGACCTGACAGGAGTTGCAGGCTGAAACATGAAGGTGAGATTTATGTCAATAGCTACCAGGAAGTGGTTGCCATTTTAATTACTGTTTTGCAGAGATACTCTTTGGACATTGTATTACAGAATAAACCCAAACCTCATGTACAATCAGGACATCATCCTGCTTTGAAAAAATATAAAATGTGTCAATATTAATGTGCAGAAACCATAATGCATCTTACTTCCTCATATTTTCAGTGTTAACTGGGTCATTGTGATTTTGGCCCTGCTGTCAGAGCCAAATGTAGTTCTGGTCCATGAAGACTGGATGAAGCTGAAGGATTTGTCTAGGGGCCCATCCCAAGACTCCTTAATTGGCTGGGTGAATCACAGTTTAGCTGTTCAATTATTCCCTACCCACCTCCAGGAACTGATTGCACAGTTGGTGGGGGAATAAGAAATCAGGAATATAAATCAACGGCAGGTATTTCCTGTGGGAATTCAGAGTTCAGTCTGGCAAGTCTCATCTGGCTGCTCTGGATGTAGGTTATACTTAATGGAGCTTGAGCCTGCGTGTCCCTCTGCATCATTGGAATTACGACAGCTAATTTGAGTCTGTCTGCCACTGGTGTGTGCAATTGATCAATATGTCTTTCATAAATACAAACTCTCCCTCATCTCTGCCTCCATCAACTTTGTCTTTTCTGGCTTGCCCTTTGCATCTCTGTGTATTTTGTGGGTTTTTTTCCCCCCCAAACTTGATTCTCACCTAGATATTCTCAGAGACGAAAATCAATGGAAGAATATCAGTTGCTCACCTAAGAGGGGCTTCTTTGCCATACATAACTAAGGTTATAAATAATTCAGTAGGGTCCCTGTCTTTTCTTTCCTCCCATAAGACTGGGTTTATTAAAATTTTATGGGAGAGGACATGGAGGTAGCTGAATTACTAGCTTAATCTGATACAATCTTTAGCAATGCATTTGTTCAGTACCAGCTGCTCTTTACTCATCATCACAGACACACACTAAATCAGTCCTCCTTGTAGAATCCATTTTGCAGCATGTTATAATCATTTATTTGAGCATGACGTAATGCCATTCCTTATAACTTGCTCTCATGCCTGATGATGTTGCCAAGGGAAGAAAAGTGTTAAATTGCCAAGGCAAGGCTTAATCATTTTTCTTCCACTGAGGAATTCAGTAGAGGCATGAATCCACATAGAGAAAGATCCTAATCAGAAAGGAGCTATAGGATGGGGACTATGAGCTTGGGTTGGCTTATATTCCTACCAAAATACTAATTCTACTGAAACAAGAACAGATATTCTAAGATGAAAATGGTGTGAAATCAGCATCTGAGTACTAAATACTCAAGAGGTATCAGGAAAAGAAAATTACTTTTTGGTATTTCAATGAAAATGGACAGATCCCACAGTTAAACTTTTCTGTTAATGATGCTACTGATGGTGTATAGTGCACCTTCCATCCTAGCATCTTGAAACAGTCAAGAAATGGTTTTCACTCAGTATCCTTTGGATTTAAACAGGGTGCCAAAGGAGGAAGACAATCTAAGCACACCCATTTCACAGAAGGAGTTAGAGAAGTGAATTAATTTGCTAAATGTCATGTGGAGAGTGAGTGGGAGAGCCAGAAACAGAACTCAAGTCTTGGGACTCCCACTGCTGTAATTGCTAGACAATGCTGTGTCCTGCAGTGCCAGGGATTATGCATCCTGTCTCCTAGAAAAGCCTTGCAAAAAGTAAATATCAATAATGTTTTTCCTAAAGGTAGTAAAAAAAAAAAAATTCAAATGAAAGCTCACTGGCCAAAACCAGAATCCAAATGGATGTATCCATTTTTGCCTAGAAAAATGGCAAAACCACCTTCAAAAGTTGCTATCAGATTAGGTTTAACAAAGTGGGGGCTCCTCAGAACCTATTAAAACCCAGGCACTTGGAGACACGAGGGTGAGGGATGAAGATCAAAAGTTGTCCCTTACAGTATGTGTAGATGCTGTGAATTTTCTGCCATGTATATGTTGCACTCTACAGCTGTGTCCTTGCTGATTTTATGACAACTGATACAGCATAAATAACTTATTGGTACTTGGTTTTACCTGCATGTAAACTTAACCATAATTTAACTTGAGAAATAATCAAATTAGTGCATTTTGAGAAATAATAATTATCAGTCCTATTACAGAGTTTTAAAATCTGAAAGCAATGCACACTGACAGGATAACTCTAGGCATATGATGCAAAAATGGCCTTTCTGATATGGCCTGGGCAGAACCTGTTATGGGTGACAAATCCTCTTTGGCTGGTAGATTGGCCACAGCCAGCTCTGCTCCTCTTCCCAAAATGGCATGGGTCAGGATATGATTAATTGACAAGGATAGTACTGGCCATGATTTCTGGCTGTGAACCATCTGCTGCCAGAGGGTGCATGAGAGCTACCTGTGATTTTTATTCCGCATAAACCTAGGCTGAACTGGTCTTTGGCTTGTTTCAGGAATATCTTCATCCTTCATGAAACCCAGTGTACCAGGACCTATGTGTTGATTAGTTCTGCTGTTTTTTCACTGATGTTTGGGTCCTTACATTAAAAAAGGATTTTTTTATTCCATAGATAAGCCTTGGCTCTGACAATCATTTACTAAGGCACCATTCCTCTGTACTGACTTTAGCTGATGAAGTAGTAAAGTCCATGGTGTCATTCCTTCCACAGAGGACCAGATATTTCATGTGGAAGTAATTGAGAATGAAAGGCTTTTGTGACAAGAAACCAGGCAGAGAAATGCAAGAAAAACCCTCTTGATATAGCAGTAGGATTAGTATTTCAGACTGTCTGCCCAGTTTTCCAGGAGGAATCAGTGGTTCTCTGAAAAGCTGAATTGACAGCTCTGCTAGGTGAAGCTTTTTGACAAGACAAAGGGTTGCTCAGGCAGGAGCACTTTGAAAATCTGTGTGATGCATGGATGGATTAGATCATTTGATGTATCTCTTTGGCTGCTAGTTCATAGGATTTCCTGGTTAACAGTTCTGGCACTGGCTTTCAATGGGAACCAATCCTCTATGCAAGTGAGGGCAGAGTTCCAGAGGTAAATGAATCCCTGCTTTTTGCCAGTCAGATAACAAGTGCAGGATAAGGATATTTGTGGGTTTTTTATCACAACTGGGGGAGCTTCAGTATTTTACAAGCCAGAGAAGAGAGGCCATTTGTCACTGGCTTGTTGGATTCATGATAAGTGTTTTGCTGTCCTTTCCTCATAGACCAGGTGAGTTGATCTGTTACTGTATCAAAGCAGTGCTAGTAAATATTTTTGTAGGGCTAAGACCTGGTAGGAAAGTCTAGGAGTCTCCTAAAACTGCTGGTGCAGTTGTCAGTAAATGCTTTAACTGAGAGAGGGACCATGGAGAGCCAATCCCTAGGCAGTGATGGCCTTTAGGAATTGCACACCTATCTATGAAGTTGGCAGAAGGATCATCAGTCAGGGAGGACATGGATAGAATGCTCATGTGGCCCCAAGTTATCTGCAGAGGGCTGTGCTCCACACAGCAATCTTTTTTTGGTGGGATTGAGGAGAGCTAGTTTGGGACAGAAAGCCATCTGCTTTGACAGCTGCCTTCATTTTGATGTTGATAGAAAGGGAAAAACATCTGGTGGTGGCTGTTTAGTGGTACGGTTGGCAGTTGGAAGGATACCGCTGCTTTCCAAGTCTTTTATTCCTGTGCTGTAGGCATGAGTAGAGAAAACATTCTCTGGTGGAGGAGCAGGAATCTTACAGCCTTGGGGAGTGGTGAGTGCAGAGAGGAACTCTTTGTATGCCTGTGAGGCTCTGTGTGTTTTTTGGTTTGTTTTTTCTGAGAGCTGAGGATGCAATTGGATGAGCTTTTAGTGGTGCCTTTAAGAATATGAATAAGGGAGCTAAGGTGATGTGTGTAAACACCTAGGGAGAAGCTAAAAGAGAAAACAGAGCAAAATGGAAAGGCTGCTGGGGGAAATAAAAATGTGATGCCTAGATGCTCTTCTGTGTATAGAGAGAACTTTTCTCCTCTGTTTATTATTCAGTGATGTGGATGCATTAGATTTATGTGAAAAATCAAACAAATTCCTGGCAGTGCTGAGACAATAACCAGGAGCTGTTGCCTCTGTCTCTTTCCTTTTGTAGCAAAGCCTGATGGTGAATGAGACTGGCATGAGTTTGCCATTGCTCACTCATTACTTTTTGAAATTTACTTCTCTTTGTGTGTATCAAGCTCTTGGCACAACTCTGATAAGCAACAAAAAGATGGACCCTTTCCACAGATCAATAGAGATCAAACTCTTTATTTCAACTGAATGACAAAACAAAACCAGCTATTAAAATTGTGTTTTTACTTTTTTTTTTCTTAACACCTGCTAGCTGATAGCTAACAGGCAGCTCCCAAAACCAAAGTACCACGGGACACAGAAGAGAGCTCTTGCCTGTACATTTTTTATACTGACCTCCTCAGAGGTATGGGGTCTGTGTGTACAGACCTGAGGATTACACAACAGGTAAATATGCCTTGAGTCATGAGTGTGGAAAATTCAAACTGTTTGGCTTGGGCTAGGTTTGTTATTTTGTTATTGACTGGTACATGACATTGACTGCAATGCCACAGAGCTTTGGGCATTTATATGTCTGAGGCCACAGCATCCAGGGCAGAGCTGCAGGTGATGTGAAGATGGGGCTATACTTGGTGTTAGTCAACATCCATGGGGTTCATTGGTACCAGATTACATGTAGCTGTCCAGTAATACATCACATCTGGTTCCCTGACTTACAGAGAAGGCTGGGAAATGGGATGATGAGTTCATTTGGGTGTCATTAGAACATTCAATCAACCATGTGATGTGATCACATCAGTGGATGGGATGTAGTCACACCAGTGCATTTATCCCAAAAAGTCTTATGGGTATGGTTTGAGGGCAGTGTGAGTGGGCAGTGTGTGAGATTCACTGCACTTGTTTCCTGAGTGCTGTGTAATGAAAATCTTGCCCGCTGTTACATTCAAGTATCAAAACAGAGGTCTTGGTGAAGTATTTTTAAAATATCTGACAGTACCTAGAATGGTGAAGAAATTGGTTGTTTTGGTAGTTGTTCTGACTACTTAGAGCACCAAAGTATAAAACATTTATTGTAGGCACTACTGTATATACCCATCTGAATGTGGATGTCAGGGCTGGATATGCAACAAATGGCACAGGACAGTAAGGAGTGTGAAGTATTGCTGCTAGTAAGTATCAATAGCTGACAGGTGAATCCTTGTGGGGTTTTTTAATGAAGGAGCAGAAATCAGATATTTCAGTTGCCCTGAATTCACTGTGTTTTGCTTCTCTTCCTACAGTGCTGCCTCATCAGTAAAAGTAAGTGAGACATTTTTGGGCATGGCTGCTCTGTTGGGCCTCTGGAGTGAATGAACAGACAGAAGGAACAGAACATTGCCTCCTGCAATGAGTTTTCTCTTTATTTGGAGGTGTGTGTGGGGGGAAAGGCTGAAATGATGTATTGCTCATGAAAGCAAGGGACTTAAGAGCCCCAGCTAAACCCAGGCGTACTGCAGGCAACTACTGGGCATGTTTCCCAGTTACTGCCATGCCACTGGCCTTCAATCGCCACGTACGAACTGTTGCTCTAGCAAGAGCTGATCTCTTGTTGGTGCAGAGCTCTCTTGACTTTAGACAGCTTTGCTGCTGTGTCTCAAGCCTTCTTCTGCAGTATTGCCCTGCCATTCCCAAAATGCAGCACTATGCCAGCTGCAGCCCTGCAGTTTGGCTCCCTGGGCTGTCCTCAGTGTCTTGCTTCGGTGCCATGCTCTGCTGGAGGAGTTCAGCATTGCTAAACAAGGCTCGAGTTCTACTCATGGCCCTGTTCTTCAAGCTCTCAGCTTTGGCCAGCTCTTGGTTTGGTGGCAGAGAGTCTGTGTGATGCATTTTTATGCTTTTCTTCTTAGAGCTGTCTAGAAGCACTTCGGCCCCTAATGCAAACGTGTTGCAATTGGGCCTGACAGAGATGATCCAGAGAACTTATTATACCAGTAGATTTTACTGGAGAGCAAGAGCTTTGCAGAGGAGGTTGTCTTCAGTTTTGAAGAGGGAGAAATGGAGTTAGCATAGAGTCAGTGATTTTGGCTTTCTGTGAGCTGAAGCCCGAGCAGTGGGCTGAAAGTGCAGCTGCAGTGGTGCAGAGGAGCCTTGGGCCTTTCTCCAGCCCCTGGGATGAGAAGGTTGAAGTTTGAGGGCTGGCTGCATCCCTGTACTCATTTTCCTTGGTGATGCCTCTGTGTGGGTCATTTTGGGGGTTTTTGCCAAACCAAAAGCCTGTGCAAGGGAGATGTACTGCTGCTGAGAGGAGAACAGAAGAGCTGCAGAAAAGGGAGGTCTGAAAGATCTGGAGCAACATCTCGTAGAAACTGAAAGAGGTGGATATTTGTCACTGTAGCATGAAGTGAGACAAAATCCCAGCACCTCAGGCAAACAATAACAAGACCTGAGCTGATGGAGCTGCTCTCCTGTGAAGCCTTATCCATCGTGGCTGTCCTGCTCTGCTAAAGCCACTCTGAGGCTGCTCAGAGATGATTGCCTCTCCTCCCTCTTTAGGGAAATTACAAGGGGTGGGCTGTGGAAAAGGTTGCAAGTATAGAAGGGAAGAGAAAAGAGAGAAAATTTGATGTTGAATGTATTCATCACCATCTATTTTAGGGTCAGTTACTGTCTTTTTTCTGTTTTAAATGAGGTGCTATTTTTAGATTGCCAAATCCATACATGGAAATTATTCTCAACTGTTCCAGCTTTCATCCTGTATTAAAAAACCCCAGTCTTATATTGATGGTGCATTTACTGCATTAATTTTATGTGATTTCTTTTATCCTTTTTTTTTTTTCCTTTCTGCTAAAAAAAAAAAATTATCCCTGCTTGCTCCTGTACCTTGGCTAACATTACTGGAAATGCAGCAAGAGAGCTATTTAATGCTTTCACTTGTTGCTTTAGTGTTTTGTTGGAGTTATGAGGGAAGCACTGGTGGGTTAAGAAGTGGTTTAGCTGGCAGCTCACCCACTTCCTTGTGATTTTTCTTCAAAGAAGAGTCTGACAGAGGAAAGTTCTGTTGCAGATTTGCTGAGTTCAAAGTGAGTGCCCTACAGATACAACTTTGTGATTAATCCTCAGAACTGGCACATAAAGCTTATGCTATGCCACTGCTACTAATGTTAATGGGAGTCAGGCAGCTTACTCACAGTGCACTGCTTTAAAGAGTAATAATTTCCCCAGAAAAGTCCTGAGGCAAGAGAAGTGATAGTCATTTATTAATTCTTTTGTAAATCCTTTTGTCTGTGTCAGTGGCATTGCTTTCCATCCATTTCTAAGTCATTACATTTTGGTGAGCCATGGGCCCTGAAGTGGGAAGAGAGCAGGATGCTATTTTTCCCATGTCCTTGAGCTCTTCAGTGCCAAGAGCTAGTGCATGTACTAGAATTCCAGGCTATATTTACAAAGAAGAGACCAAAACCTCATAAACATATTTTATACACTCTGTTGCACATGTAGAATTAGTAGCTGAAGAGAAGAATATGACCTTTAGGCAGCCATTGAAAAACAAAGAGAGAAAGCTGTGCCTCTCAGCTTTGATAAAAAGCAGTTCTGTCTGAGCATAGCTGTGACATCAATAAGAGAGTTACTTTAAAAAGCACGGGCTTTTTCAGAGGGAAGTGAATTGGGTACCTGATTTTGAGGTATCTGACATTAAGTATGCTTGAAAGAGCCTGATGGCCAGTGGGAAGTGCTCAGCATTCCTCAGAAGACTGAGGAAGGTTGCCAGTATCTGGGTGTGGTGATGTGCAGCATTACCTCCTGGTATAGGCAGTTATCCAGCAAAGGTGTCTCTGGCAGATTTGGCTATATTTGTTATTTCTGTGCTAGTTAGGGATTTCTAGATGCTACTTTCTCAGTGCAAGAAAGAATTTTGTCTGGGAACCAACTCATAGAGAAAAGGCTGTCTGCAAAATTGCACCATAGTACTGGATATATACTGGGTATTTTTTGCTACGTGTGGAAAGCTTCCTCCACATATACAGTGAATGCTGGTGTTCCAAAAGCAAGAAAACTATAAGGCTGAAATAAATTACCATACTGTGTTGTTTTCTGAAAGCAATTGAGCTACTTGGGATTCCAAATGATCCTGAAAGCTACAAGTGAATCTTGAAAATTCCATGTTTGGATCCCAGAGCAGATGAACCAGCACAAAACATGATGGATGCAAACTTTCTGGGCAATTCCTATAGTGGAACTGGCTTTGGGAGGCTTGTGGCAAATAGCAGCATAAGTTAAAGGACGTCCTGAATGCTAAGTTTGCCTTGAGACGAGTAGTCATTATTACAGCTACATCTGTATATTGCATTGCAAAACCTTGAGTCCTTTAGGAATGCTATTTGAAATAATGATGTTGCAGCATGAGCTTGAGTATCAACCTGGGAGATACTCCTAGGTTATTCATTAGTTAGAATTCCCTTTTCCTCCCACCTTTCAAAAAATATTTTGAATTTTTTCTTCACCTTTCCTGCTTTTATCCCCTCCCACCATCCTTCCCAAATGCTTGAATATTTTATTCTTTCTAACTTTAAATTGAGATTATGCATATCCCTGTTCTTCCTCTATGTGCCTGTGGGATCACTTCCCAGCTGATTTTTTTGGACTGATTTTTGTTTTTGTTGTTGTTGTTGTTGTTGTTGTTGTTTTGTTTTTTTTTGTAGCAATGACGTTGGTGTCAGGTACCTCTACATGAGAGAATTTTTAGTTATTTGTACAATGGTATGTCAGATTGGGGGTTCATTTCCTTGCCTTTGCCTGTGATGACTGTAAACAGAGAAGCAAGCAATTGAGATTCCTTTGATCTGAGGGAGATGAGAGGCGGCAAAGGTGACTTCTCAGTGAGCTGAATGGGCCAAGAGCTAAACATAATTCTTGGTACAAACCATTTAAACTACCAGCTGGAGCTGGGCAGATCATGTTCAACCAGAAGCACATAGACTCTTCTGTATTTGCTTGCTAGAATGTCTCACAGAGGGATCTGGGAGACAGCCTGAAATAATGCATCCAGCTCCAGATTCCTCAGCACAGGAAGGACCTGTTGGAGTCCAGAGGGCCACAAAGATGATTAAAGGAATGGAACACCTTATCTGTGAAAACAGGCTGAGATACCTGGGGTTGTTGAGCCTGGAGAGGAAAAGGCTTTGGAGAGACCTTATTGCAGTTTTTCAGTACTTAAAGGGGGCTTATAAGGAAGGAAGGGGACAACCTTTTAGCAGGTCCTGTTGTGGTGGCACAAGGGATAACAGTTTTAAACAAGAGTGTCAATTTAGACTAGATACAAGGAAAATTTTTACAGTGAGGGTGGTAAACACTGGCACAGCTTTGCCCAGAGATGTGATTATACCTCATCCCTGGAAACTTTCAAGGCTGGATTGGACAAGACTCTGAGCAACCTGAAGTAGTGGAAGGGGGATTGGATTTGGTGGCCTTCAAAGGTGGTTTCATCCCTCCAGCCCAAACTGTTCCATGATCGTAAGAATCTGCAGTATTGTGGTCTGTAGTGGTGCTTCTGGGGAGACTGGGACCAGCACTTGGTGGCACCAGCTGGTGCTGGAGTGTGTGATTGCTACTCCAGGTAGCAGCCAGTCATGTGTCAGCTCTTAGCCAGGACTCAGTACTTCCTATTGGGCCATACAACATAATGTTGTTCCCTTTTTCCATTATCAGTCCTGAAACATCTTCTTTCAGAGCACCACAATTACCAGCAGAAGCCTGTTTCAAACTGAGTAAGAAAAGTCCAGTTTAGCTACAAACAGAATATGATTGTACTGCAGGCAAAATCTTGTTTATTCAAGCAACATAGACTTTACTGGCTTGAGTTTGCATGGATGTTTTATGTGCCCAGCAAAATGTTTGGCAGTGTCATCATCGAGTCACACCATTGTACAAAAATGTTATTCTTGAGTTTCGTTTCTTTAAGAGCATGTTAGAGAAATCTGGGATAATCTGGAATTTTTAGAAAAAGATAACTGCTAATTTTCAGAACTCCCTGTAGAGCAAACATAGAAAAAACAGCTTGTGTTTCACAAGAAGATTGAGGATAGTAATTACACAAAATAGCATATACTTCCAATGAGTTGAATTTTCAAATTTATACATTTACAAAGAAATCATATTCATCTGTTGTCTTTTCTCCAAGCTCTAGCATGAAATAGTACTCAGTTTGGTCTTTTCCTATTATTGACTTCTAATCCATAGCAATTAAAGAAACAAACAAAGTCCTTTATAATGCCTTAATAGGATTTAAAAGTTACCATGCAAAAGTCACAGCAGCCAGACTCTGAAATACTTCCCTTAAAAAGTCATTGTGGATGCTTCCTACAAGAGACAATATGGTATTAAATTCTCATGCTGCTTCCTGACAGCCCTGATCCTGTGCTTTCACTGGCTTTATCATCCCACTGTTAGCTGAGTATTGGGTATTTATCCATCAGATAAGGGTATTTTTCAAATGAAGGAAGTCTGTCCTAAGGGAGAAAGGGCCAGCAATTTGCTACTAGATATAGTAATAAGGCAGTTCTTTTGAACTACTATTATGTGTATAAAACATGTCTGTACACCTCATCTTTGCTCTGTTTCCCTCCTGTCCTCTCTCCATGTCCATTTCGGCTGTAGGAGGGCAGACTTGCTAATAAAACCTGCAGCATGTGGACTGGGGCATTTTTCAGGAGATTGTGTCAATGCATTTGCCCCACATGAGCCCTTGATTTCTCTGGGAGAAAAAAAGGGCCCATTTGGTCACTTGGGGTCAGTTGTCCTATTTGTGTGCCCTCCCAGCTTCTTGTGCACCCTCAGTCCAATCACTGGTGAGGGACAGCAAGGAATATAAAAGGAGCTGTGCAAGCACTACAGTAACTAAAACATCCTTGTGTTATCAATGCTGTTTCCAACACAAATCCAAAACAAAGCACCATAATAGCTATTATGGAGAAAATTAACTCAATCCCAGCCAAAATCAGCAGAATTTGATTTGTATTTTTTTTTTTTTGTTAACAGCTGAGCTCCCGTGGCAGGTTTGTTCTTCTTTGGTTAGATCTCATTCAAAACCATCTCTTGTAAAGTTGCACACAATGGAATGTCAGCCCCATCCCTTGCTGTCAGGCTCAAGATCCCATGGGCAGCAGTTGCTCTGTCCTCACTCCTGCCTGGGGCTGCTCAGGTGCTTCCTGTGCTGCTTTGGCAGCTCTCACACTCTGCCTGCACAACTCCATCTTTAGAGCTGCAGAAATTCCACTACCACAGTGTCACAACAGAGCAGGTGGTACAGCAAGCCAGGCTTTGAATTTTAATTTCGTTCAAATTATTTCTTAGTTTGGAAAATTTGTCTGAGTTCATAAACCTCAGTTTTAGAGGTGTGTTAAACTGTAGAGAGCTTTTGAAATGTGCTTGCTGCAAAACCTGGCAATGAGGGGGCTGTCTGCTTTATGGAATTATTTTGTGATCTTTTGATGTCATTTCCTTAACCTTGTGCTAGTTTTATCACAGGGATATATTTTGTTACATTCTTCTTACAAAAGAGAAGAAAATAACTAGTTAGTTATTATTCTAGCTGAATCACAGAATAAAATTCAGACACAGCTGTCACACAGTTCTACTATCTGAGGAATATCAGCATTATGAGTGGAATGCTATTAGCATATTTATTAACAGTGCATAGAATTTATTTATTAATAGTAATGCACAGATAATTTACTCATTATGTACTTGCAATACTGTTTTGATGCAGTTAATATTGAAAAAACTTGTATTTTTCAGTTTACATTAAAAATATTGATGACAAAGATTGAGTTAGTTTGGTCTTACTGTGTCATGTGTCACCTCACACTCCCTCAGGGACAAATTTAAGGCTTCACTTTCTCAACATGCTTTAAGTATATGGCAAGGTGGTTGTTGTCAGCTAGTATTGATTATTGATGTTGATTCTTACAAATTTCAAAATCCCTGTAGCATAAACATTTAATGTAAAATTTAAATTGACTTGCAAATGTGGAATTCAACTAAGACTTTTTCACCTTCATATTTTCAGTAACAAACGTACACTCACTAGTGCAAAACAAATAGCATGCACTGTGCTTTATAAATGTGCATCATGAGCCCAAATTATTTTCATAATCACCATGGATGATTTTACTGCCAGCATTATGATATAATGGCACAAGCTTTGCAAATGCCCCTGGTTCCAGCTGTGCCTGCTCACAAATAAACCAGACTATCTTGGGCCGTAGCAAAACCAAACTGATGGGTGAATGTGCTGATGCAGTATGTCTTTGGGAAGCCCTCAGCAGCAGTGAGCCATGAATCTCTGGTTGGAAAAAAACCATGTGTTTCCTTCTCTGGGGACAGAAGCAGCTGCCCTCCTCTGGGACTTCATCCTGCTCTGCCCTAAATAGGCTGATGTATTTGACTGGCAATGTCATTGCTTAGGAGGAGCATGATTCCCTTAAATGTTGACCAAGAACATCTTGGTGATGTTATTCACTAAGTGCTGTGCTCTGTTCTTGTCACGGATGTCTCTCCAGCACGGATATGACTCTCTTGGAAGTTCTGTTTCCCAGTTTAGGATATGGCTTTAACAAGAATCAGAACAAGACAGATTATCCATCATCTGAAGAGTGTAGGAGAAGCTTCTATGGTTGCTCTAACCCTGTGGTTATTGCCACCTCAAAAGTCTTAACTGGCATTTTAACTTATGGAGAGGGGAGGGATGCTCTTCTTGGGTAGAAAGAACAGTGACCATTGGAGAGAGCCCATCCCAGCAGCTTCACCTTTTTGGAATTCTGGAAAGAAATTGTTTTTCAGAGAGGTTGGGAGGATTTTGAAAGCTGTTCTCGGTGCTCTCCTGACCTCACATGTAACTTCTAATTTTCTGGGACAAATATGCATTTAGATCTTTTAAAACACCTAAAGTCTCACTTTCTAACCTCTTGTTGCTGTTGTCCTATTAGGCCAGATTCAGCCCTGGAGAAAGCAGGAAAATCAGGTGGGAGTTGGCCCCTTTTATGTAATGTCATAGTCTCCACATGGAGCTGGAGTCAAGCTGTGGATGGAAGGAGAGAGATGGGACAGTACACATATACATTTGTGCCTGCCACAGCCCTGCAGGGGGAAATTGAAGTTTTCTTGCCTGATCCATTATCCTGGAGGAGAAAAGGAATTGATGTGTACTAAACTTGGCACTGGGGAGTTCCTTAGCTGATTGCTGCTAATTTAATTATTGGGATTTTTGTTAACCCTTTGGTAAATGAAGACAGATCTTGTTTTACATTAATGTTCCATGAAGAATGCATAAGCATAAAAACCAACAACTTGTAGCCAGGGAACACCCAAGGGATTAATTTTGTAGTCAGGAGTTTCTTCAGGACACTTGATTTAAACAGATTGCTTGCACAAAATATCAAAGGTGTTTTATTTGGAATTAGTTAAGTGGCTGGAGATAAATTTAGACATATAGCTCCTTATCCACACATATCAGTTCAATTTTGGAAGTGTGTGTGGGGGTTGAGTGTTCTTAAAAAACAGTCTGGCTGAGGCATTTCTGGTCTATTCAGGCAGAAATTTTTAGCTACAATCTCAGGGCTTCTGGGCACAGACTGATGTTGCCTCTCTCACAGTGACAAGAGCCTTAAAATGCCTGGATTAAACCCTTCTCCAGGTCCCGGTGATCTCCTTATGTTGCAGTTGTCTACCTTTTCCTATGCCATAAATATTCTGCAGGAGAACTTCTCTTTTTTTATTCTTCAGTACTCCCTTTTTAGCCTACAAGTATTTTCATATGGTTTCTCACAGGGCAGTGAGAGCAGAACCATGCTGATATCTAAGAATATTAACTTGGCTTGTTCTTACAATTCATGTCCCATCTTCCAGATGAGGAGATTGCTTTTCCCAGTGAGCTTGCTTTAACTATTCCATGCAGAATGAGGCTGTCTCTCTTGCATTTCTCCTGTCACAGATCCTCTTGAGTCCTAAATCCCCTCTAGGGATGAGAGTCATACCAAGAGCATTCTTGATGCTTGGTCCTCAGTGCTCTGTTAATTACAGGGCTGTGTTGCTGTTATTCTGTTGCTTCAAGCAAGAACTCAAAGACACCAACTTTTTCCTTCCATGTGATGTGATGGCCCAAGTTGAAGTGTAGGTAACAAGTGCTCCCCCTGCTCCAAGGACTACAGCCTTGTGTTTTCATTCCTGATAGAACTTGTCTATTTGCAGTGACCTTTGTGTATATAAATGGGACCAAGGGCAAACCTGTGTTGCCTGTAAATCCCATGTCTGCAAGAGGTGAATATAAATATTTGGTTGTTATATTTGTTAACTATAAACACTGTTTTCTGCATAAACTGGGGAGCTCAATGCAACTGGATATTCTGAGAGTTGGGTGGTATCTGTAACTTTCATCACATGTTTTGGCACATTGCACAATTTCTCCATGCCTACTCAAGTTGTAGTGCCCTTAATGGATGTCTTAAGATTGACATAGAAATGCTGTTGGTGAGAACACATCTGGGTTTTACCCTGTACTTAGACAGGAAGAGAAATGCCTCAGTGTGGAGAGACAGGTGCTCTCCCTGCTCTTTCCATGAGCTTCACAACTGTTTCACACAGCTACCTATGCAGTTGGCACCGTGTAGCAGTCTGAGAAGAGAGGCCAAGAGCTGAATCAATCAGGAGAGTGTGCTGGTCTTAGTCTGGCAGGTAAGTTCCCTCCTGGCCACAGCTGAGATGAGTTCTTGTTCATTTTAACTGTGCTTGCAAGCTGCTGCCCCAGGAGCTCTTTCTGCTGTGTAAATTAACTGGGGACTTCAGTACAGCAAAATTTCACCCACGCTAAACTACACAACAACAGTTACTTGGCAATGTTTTTCATCATCATCCTGTACTTTTTGCAAGTATTTACACTGGTGGGAGAGGTTATCTGGATTCTACTGGCTTGTGAAACAGGAAAAATTTTAGTAGAGAGAGAGAGAGGGGGAGTAGGCTTGGGATAACTTTGCTTGAGATAAACCCCAGGAACTGGGTTCTGAAGAGGGTTCCTGTGCCTTTTCTTGAAATGTAAAGAGCAGGCTTGAGCTGACTTTTTATGTAACATTGCAGCTTTAGCCCTCTCATCAGCAGATTTCAGGAGGGTAGAGTGACTTTATGTAGTGTTTTTTAGCAAGCTGGGAAAGAGAACTGGCAATAAGACTGCACTACCTGAGTGGCAGGTATGAGGCACCTACCATGTGTGGGTATATTAAAACTGTTTTATGAAAAGCAGATTTATTTTCCTATCCTGTTGTTTTTGAAATTTCACAAAATGCAATTTGGCTGGTGGAAACAGGCAAGACATTCCTATGCCATACATATTGGATTTGGCTCATGAGTGCTTGGGTGCAGGATCCTGGAATGGCTGCACTTTTTCAGGCATTTAAATTATGAGTCAGCAGTACTGGAGGAACTACTTAAGGAATAAAAGTGTCATGTCATGATGGCCACCATCCATCTTTTTACTTGTTTGAAACTAGCAAGAATCTAATCTGTCTGAAAGTTTTGGACAGGTGCTCTGGTTAGTGCTGTTGAAAAAGACACATTCACTGAATTACTTTAAAAGATGAAATTATGTGCCTCATTCAAGCCTATTCATTGTGAACTGTTTCTGGGCCTTTATAATGACACGAGAGATCTTTCTGGCTTTTCACCACTCTTCAAAAACTGACAGCTCAGGAGGGGAGGAGAGCAGCACAATGTGGTCTCGTGCTGCTCTGTAATCCCAGCCTCACTCCCTGCCAGCTTGCTGAGGCCAAGGTTGTCTCACAGAAGGCAGAAATTCCTGGCATTTCTGTCATGGTACAGATGAGGATGTTTGTTACTGACAGGATCTTTGTAGAGAAGGTGCCTCCAGTTTTGACACACATGCTCTTTGAAGGAGGGTACTGGTTTCTGGTGTGTTTTTACTACCCTATTATTTTTTTTATTGTAAGTATTTATTTTCAGATAGGCTTTTTTAAATACAGAACTGTATTCTTTCCTTCTCCATTTCAATGTTTCTTGCTGTGGTTTCACAACCAAGCCAAGTTTGTAGTTATTGAATATCAGTATAAGTATATAAAAGAGAGCAGGGAAGTGTAGGGATGAGCAGGGTGGTGGTTTTTTTTTGAGGACTGATGGAAATGAATATCTTCTAATGAAGGTTGTCTTTGCTATCAGCTGCGGAGGATGCTGCTAATGCTTAAGAATTCTTACAGAGAGACCCGGGTTCCTAGATGACCATACTGTTTCTTCTGCTTTTTAAAGGTGTGTGCACCAGAAATAGCAGTAGGGTATCTTCTTGTTCTCTATGTACGCCTTTTTTGTACAAAAAACCCCAGCAACTCAGAAACTGCTGAGAGCTTTGAAATTTGTGAAGGGTGGAAGGCTGCTACTTTTATGTTCATGAGGGAAGTTGAGTCTCAAGGTAAATCAGGTCAAAAATTAATGAAAAGCCTTCTCAATATGATGGCTCTTTAAAGATTTGACATGCAAATATAGCTCACAGGAGGGAGTTGTCTATAGCACAATTAAGCAGAGCAAATCTTTGCTAGCAGCTGAGCACAGAAAACTGGCACCACTGAATCTGCACAAACTCCAGTGCATTCTTGGCTGAGATATGTGTGTGGGAAAGTGTTTGCTTCAATGACTATTTTTGACCTATTTCATGAATAAATAGGACTTGTGCCTCTAGAGCTTGCAATCTGGCAATTTCCAGAAGCACTACATTAGCAAGAAGAAGAAAACAATTATTAATAAATACACTTCAGTGGAAAAATTCTCCTGCCTTGGCTTTCTAAATTCTATATTTAAGCTGATTTTGTGTGAAATGCACCTCTAAGATTACCTTTTTTTAAACAAACCCTTATTAATAGAAAATCTGATACCAGGGTTTTGTTCCTCAGCGCCACACAGGTTATTAGCAGTGAGATAGAGGATGAAAGAGCTGTAAAGAGAGAATCTGTAGACAGAAAAGTATCTGTGGAAAGAGCAGCAGTGTTCTCTACCTGCTTAGGTTCTCCTATTGAATTTATTTAAAATACAATCGAATTGCAAAATTCTTTAAATCAAACCTTTGTTCTGAAATGCAAGATGGGTGCTTTTTGCAGAAAGATATGAAGGAAAGTTATCAGAAATATATTAGCTCATAGTTGCTTTGATGTGCAGGGCAGAATCCAGTTTATTCATTTTTTGTTAGTGTAGTAGAACAGAACTTGTTTGCATGAATAAAACAAGTGGGTAGTGTAACGTCATGTACGAGAGAAACCATGAACTGGAGCTGCTTGTTTAAATGAATCAAGTTATGACTGCTCTAGCTATGAATAATAAGAGTGATTGAAAAACATTTTTTCATTTAGTCCTGATCAAAAAAGAAGAAAAAAAAAAGAGCTGCTTGTAATTTCCCAGCAATACTTTTATAGTGTTAAGGCAAAACTCTTTTTGTGTCTTGCTGTTTTATAATTACAGATTCCCAAAACCTCCCAAAGTTCAGATAGATACTGAAAAGTTTTCAACATTTTTTTCTCTAACAAAACATTTTTTTTTCTCCTCAAGGAAATAGAATGTCTTCCTCATCTTTTGGTCAAAAATCTAATTATCTATTTTAAAAGATGTTTCAACCGATTTTTTTTTTAATAATTTCTGAGTAATGTTAAGTTAAAAGGCTCCCCACTGTAAAACATTTTTTTTTTACATACTTTTCAGCAAACTGTAATAGCATGTATAAACAAACAGATGCTCAGAAGACCTGACAGGGGCTGCACAAATTTTATTTCAGATTAATTTTTTAACCTTTTTTCTGAGGTTTTGTTATGAGGTAATGAAGATAACGCAGCACTATCCTGAATCCAGAATGATGTGCTTATTGTATGGTGGGTTACAGTGAGGGATCGCCTGAGCAACACAGGTGCTGCTCATGCCACCTGTACAGCGCAGTGGGAGCCTCACCTTGCACCTGGGGCAGCAGAAGTGTCTTGGAGGGGCTGTGCCAGCCCTGAGGAGCTCCCAAACCCGGAGCTGAGCAGGTCTGGCCCCTGCTGCCTCCACCACCTCTGTGTGATGCTCCGGTGCTTCTATTTCTGAGTTTAATAGAGAGTTTCAGCTTCTCCCTATCCCTGGCATGGATTTACCCTTAAGCCTTCTTCTCCAATTAGGCTGTTTCTAGATTGCCATATATCAGGGCCTGTCAGAGCCTTTAAATCCCTCTTCTAGGTCACCTTCTTGCCTTTCCCCAGGGGAGTATAGCAAACCATACCTCCCACTGAGCTTTCCTACACATATGCTAATAAGATGCTATTAGTGCCACCTTCTTCCCCGGAGAGTAGGATGCAATAATGATTTTGGGAAATGGGTGTTTCTGGCTTCTTCCCTGGCTCTGACTTTCCTTTTCCAGTGGTTTTTACCAGCTCAGTTGCTATTTCTGGGTGTCTGTAATGCTAAAATTGAAATGATAACACTTCCCTACCTGACAGGCTGGAGGCGAGAAGAGGTTGTAAGGATTAGTTACCCAAGGGCTGTAGCATGCCAAATGTTATTAATAATGCAAAGCAAGAAATGTTCTGAAAGAAAAATGAAATTCTTGCTTTTTGCTCCAAAGGAGAGGTTTACCAGAACACTGTATAGACCCTGATTTCTAGTCAGATGGATTAGCTGATGTCTTACAGTATTACAGATGTACATGAAAGAGTGGGAGAGTATTTCCCACATCTGGGTCACTCTGCAGTGTTCACCACATTAATGAATGAGGGGAGGTGACTCCTGCCCAAGAGGTGCACCTGCTGAAAGGGTCCTAGGTTGTTTTCTTCATTTGCTCAGATAGTTACATACATACTTATTTTTAAAAATTATACTTAAAATTATATTTAAAAATTATAAAAGGGCCAGTAGAAGTTTGAGAGAGGAAAATACTTGAACTTCTGTGCAGCATAGGGGTAAAACAGAGATAAGAGGAGGGAAGGATGGCAAAGGACAGAAAAGGAGACAGTGACTATGTAGAGTGAGATAGAGGGGAAAGGACAGTGCAAAAAAGAGAAGGAAGGACAGATTCAGTAGCATAAGCTAAAAATAATCAGTGAAGGGAGTGAAAATTGGTTGCAAAGGATGGAGTGTCAAAGTGCAGGAGACAGCAAGGAAGAGTGAGTCAGGGAATAAAGAGGAGAGGAAGAAAATGCATTTATTATATCTTTTTATTTGGCAGTACTGAAAGTGGTGTAAAACAGCAATTACCCTGCTTCATGCAAGTCTCTGCTTAAAAAGTGGTAAGGAAATGAATATGATTTCTGAAGAGAGATAGTCCTCTGTCCTGCCATGGCTTATGTGCTGGAGCAGTTCCTGCTTCTCTGCTGGTTCTTGTCTCTCAAAGCTGAGCTGCTAGTATGCCCATCACCTCCCTGCTAGTATCATACAATGTTTAGAGGGGGTCTTATCCATGCCAAAAAAAGGACAGCAAAGCAAGAACTGGAAGTGCTCATAGGAAGCATGTAATAATTGTTTCTATTAATTAAAAAAACCCCAAAACCTATACGTTGCATATTATTACATCTCTGTTTAGGGAACATCTGGCAGCAGAGGGGATTGGGTTTATGCCTCTGAGCTACTTCCTTCAGCACTGACACCTGTGGACCTTGGGGGATTTCTTTGGACAAAATCTCATTTTGCTGTGCTGCAGCCCCATTCCATGTCACGCTCATTAACACTCTGCAAGAGGTACCATGCACTGCCACATCCCTGTTGGAGCTGTCACAGCCATCTGTAGTCCTTGTGTTTGCCACTGCTGAAAGTAGGCAGTGCAGTGCCAGCAACCAGCTTCACTCCTACCAAAGTCACTGGTGAATTGGAAAAGTGCAGCACACAAGCTCCAACCAATAAATAGCAGGGAAAAATGATTTGTTAGCCTGGCAGGAGTTAGAATAGTCCTAGGATCTGCTCTGGGGGTTATTTTATCTCTTTTACCCCAGAAGCCACTTCTAGTGCAATTCCTTGTGTACTTGGCCCATTCTTTATGATGGGATTAGAAAGGGTTGATTCCTCTGCCAACCCACTGGTTTAGCACTGGGAGGTCAGTCTCTGACTCCTTCATTTCTTTGCCATCATTCCAGCAAAGCAGTGCAGCAATCTGATTCTGAAAGTGGGTCCCTATTCCTTCTTTTACACTTGGATAGGCTTTGACCTTTATTGAATGGGAATAGTGGTGTAGTAGAAATTTGGTGTTGGCTATAGGGTCCAGCTGCTGATTCCATAACTTTATTTCATTTTCAAGGATAAGAAACTTTAGTTTATGTTCAGCCCTGAGGTAATGGGTGTCAATCACTACCACTTGATAAGCTGGACAGATATTGTTGCTATCAGATCCACTCCATGGTTTTAAACCATGCTGATAACATACCTTGCTGACAATCAGGATACTAGGGAACCAGGATCATAAAAAAGAATTACCTGCCTAGAGATGAGCTGGAGGGAGAGGCAGTGTGCAGGCTTGATTTTAGTCTCGAGTTCCAGGGTTCATCACTGATGCCTGCTGATGTGGCAGGTTGCAATCCATGTAACTGCAGCACCTCAGCTGTTTTCTGTAGAATTGGGATAAATGCTGCTTCCCTGATTGATGTTATTACAAAGTACTTCAATACCATGTAAATGAAGGTCCTGTAAATAATGCAGAAGTGTAGATGATCATAACTGGGAAAGGATGAGTAGAATGAAAAGTTCAACCTGAAACAGAGTTCCAGTCTGCTGAGTGAATATATATGGGAAAGTCCATAAACTGTAGCTATTTTTTGAGTAGAGCTAGTTGATTAGACATAAATCTCTAGCACTAAATAATATTAAAGATTTATGAAGTTTGTTCAGTTTAATTTTCTGACATTTGAGTTAGTACCAAAGAAATCTGTCTCTGTGCATGCTTCAGGTTCAAACCCTGTATCTTAACCCTGTGTTTTGATGTAGGCCTGCTTCTGGATAGTAGGGGCTGAATTCTGCTGTCAGGTACAGCAGAACTGTAAGCACAGATTTCTGTGATGTTGGAGCTAAATTTGCTCTGAATAATGAAATACCCAAGTATCTAAACAATTTTCTCTAAATTTGCTTAATATCTTTTCATAGTGGCAGACTTGTAAAAATATAATTTTAAAAGTCTGTTCCTATTTTGTTAAATAGAAACAGTATTTGGTGACAATGCACTGTTTTCTACTGAGGGAACTCAAAGACTGATGAACTTCAATACTCTGTAGTTTCCAGGACTGCACTAACTTCAAGCTGAAGTTGTGGCTGTGCTTATGAAGTGGGTGGGTGGTGTGATGAGCCTTGTCCTGTGTGCAGGGGGAGCTCTGTGGTCTCTGAGCCTGCCAGGACTTGGCAGAAAGCTGCAGTTCAGTGTATTGCAGCAGAGAGAGCCCAGGTATGACCCTGTGGGAGACAAACACAGTTTGTCATGTAGAGGCAGCACCTGAAGTGTGACAGTGGGAGGCATCCTCTGTGAAAACTTCCAGTGGTACACCAAGAAGAGATCCAAGTTTTGCTGCTTTCATGTTTCACTGCAGAATCTGCCATTTCATTGAAAACTTCCCTAAAGGGGAAGGGAAGCTGGAAAAAACCTAGCTGTGAATATAAATGCAGAAGCAAGTGCTTAACAATAGGCAGTCCTATGTGAGTGTGATCTGAGTATAATCTATGAACAGCACTCAAATACTCTTGATACTGTTATTTTAGGCATGATGGTTTCAGGATAGAATGCCATCAACTCTTGCAAGAACAGATGATGTTTTTAGGAAGAGGTCATGTGTCTTCCTTGGAGCAGGGATTGTGTGCCTGACTGCATCTTGGTGTTTTTATCAGTTGCTCTAACAAAAACCTGTATTTTTCCATCCAAGTTCTGATTGCTCTTCTACTGTTGCAGGTATTTCAGAAAGTCTGAGGAATAGACAGATAGGTAGTAATACTTATGTCTGGACATAGCAGAAACCAAACTGGAATTACACTGGCATTTAAAGCTTTGGAAGAACAGGGAAATAGCGCCGTGTTTACCAACTGTTCAAAGGAGAAAAAAACAAGAGGCAGCAGCACTGGTTTGTTTATTTTTCCCCACAAATAAGACTGTCTTGAAAAAACAAAAATAAAAGTCAGTTTAATCCCAGTGGTAAATTGCTACCATATTCTTCAGTCTGATTTCTTACCTAGATGAATGTAATACAGAGTGGTGGTAAAAATGCAACACTTGAGGCTGAATTTTGGTTTATGGCTGGACAGCTGGAGAAAAAATCTCTAAAGAGCAGCTTCGTGGCCCTAGTGAAATTCTGACTTTTGGATGTAAAGGGAACTTTGAAACACCTGTATAAATAACTCTGAAAGAGCTAATAAGTGGGGCCAGATTTTTGGCATGAAAGGTGAGATTTCACTTTGCTTTTTGTTTTTAAATATTTTCTGACATTTGTCAACTTTCTGTGGGATATAAATAACATTCTCATCCTTTGCCATTATGCCATGAAGTATATATGGGACAGAGACACATTATATGACTGTCATTTAAAATGTTTTTCCATAATTTTGTTTTCAAGAGGTAAAAAATTAACCTGGCTTTAATACCTTATTTGAAACACCTGCAGAATGTTGGATGATGTCTCCTCTGCCCTGGGAATTGTTGTTTTTTGTTTTTTTTTTTTTTTCCCCAGTTAGCAGATGCTCCCTCTGCTTGTTTTGGAGCTGGAAAAGATAACACAACATAGGACCTACATAAACAGAGAAAATTACTCTTTCAATGTTTCTTGGCAGCAGTTGTAGATTAGATGTACATGAATGTCCCCTCACAGATGTAGAGGTGATATTAAACTGAGAAGTCATGTGATACCAATTAAATACGTGTGTCAGCTGGCTTCTGTTCAGCAGTTTATTTTTTCTGAGGGTATTCTAGTATCTTTAAAAAATTAAATACTGACACTAAATAAAAAATAATCAGCTTGGCAGAGTAATCCTTCCTCTCCTTCCTCACAGTGATCTTTTTTTCCTGCCAGGTAGTTGACATGGCCTAGAATGGTCATCATTTTGTGCTTGATCCTTTTGACAAAATGATAGCATATGGTGAAAGTCAGGTCACTTGCAGCCATGAAAAACTTGAGATGGGAGTTTTCTGTGGGAAGTCACTCTCTTTTTCCTGTGGGAAACAACTCTCTCCTACAGCTTTCAGGAGGTCTGAGATAAGACTTAAGATATTTTTAGATATGAGGGAGCTATTTTTATGTCCCCTTTTTTATTTTTCCTCCAGTTTTAACAGTTGCCTCCGAGCCCTCTGTGGTTGGGGTGGTTGTAACTAAGGCACCTGGTGCTTGTGCTGAAAAAATGAGTAACACAGTCCTAACAGCACTTTTGAAAGCTCTTTGTATTGTTCTAAAAAGACCTTTTATAACGTGGAGCACATAGAGACTATATGATAGTATAAAGTGTTGGAAGTAGGCTATGAAGTCTACTTCATATGGAACAGAGACACTGTGCAGTTTGTGATGTTGTCCCTTGAAATCCTGTGATGTGCATCTTTCTGTCTGTAGAGTGCTGTTTCCTGCCACTTCTCCTTCCTTCTCTGCCATCTCCTCACTGCTGCCAGACCAAACCCTGGGTGCCCATACAGTCACCTGGACCAGGGAGCTGATTGCCCTTCATAAGGACCCATAGAGGGGAAAAAAAAAATCCTTAATTTTCTCCTGAATCAATTTCCCAGCCCAGATTATTAGAGAGGCCCATAGCCCATGTGATGTGCAATGGGGCAGGGGCTTTGCTGGGTCAAGGCAGGAATGCTCATACACGTGGGTCTCTGAATTGGTGTTGTTTTGCCATCCCTGCACATAGTTTTTCACTGGGATATCTAATCAGATGAACAAGGCAAAAGGCATACCTGAATGTGACAGTTTTAAATTAAATGAAATGTTGAGCCCACATAATGGAACCACTTTCAGTAAAGGATTACAGCCACTTACTCCCCCTAAACCAAGACATTTACTTTCATGCCTACAAGCCAGTAGGACACAAAAAAATCAGTTTAGCCTTCTGTGTAACCTCTGCCAGGCAGACAAATTAATTTAATCTTCTCCTTGAAGCTATGTCTGTACCACACTTTCCTTTCTGACTATTAAATATGAAGGGACATATTTACTTGAGGTATTTTCCAGTCCATATCCTCCAACCTTCACAAGGGGTGCAAAGCCACAGAGACTTTTAGGGCAAGGCACTGCCCTCACTCCAGCATCATGTCCTTACTCAGTGCCTCGAGAAAAAGGCTGTTGAAGACTGCAGAACAGGAACTCCACCCTGCAATTCTTGCACATGTCTGGGTTGTTAGTGGCTCATCTGTGTATTATAGGTCACCTGGAGACTTGGTCTATAAATCTGAGTTGTGCTTAGGATAAACTCCTGGAAAAAATGTGTAAATATTCCATACTGCCTGTTTTCTGTTGGGAGCAATCTGGACTATTTTTGTCTGGTGAGAGATATTGAAACAAGCTCTACCTGATTTAACTTCATAGTATTCTTGCTGTCTACAGTGTTTGTCACTAAAGCTTTGAAATAATGTCAGCATTATTTATATGTGTGTCTATTAAACCTTTGTGTGTATATGTATGTGTTTGTTAGTATGGCACACGTGTATGCAAATGTACCTGGAGGGACAATGTGTAATAAAAGATCAGATTGTGCATCCAGAAGAGGATTTCCTCTATATTCTGTACTTTATTGCACTCTTACATTTTTAAGCTATTGCTGAGAGGCACTGGAGTTTTGAGCCTGATTTAGGCACCTTCTAAAACTGCTGTAAGCTTTGGCAAACTTTGCCACCATCCTCATCCTCCCTTTGGCTTTCTTTTTATGGCGTTGAGTAAGGAGGAGAATAACCATAATAAAATTACAGCTTCCTCTTCTCCCTCCTCTGGCTGCAAACCTGTTGATGCTCAGAGGCTGTATGGATTTTTTTTCTATCCTGCTGCTGCTTGTCTGCACCCTTGAGGTACATGAGACTTTGCATGCTTCCCAGCAGAATTCCCCAAAACTGTAGGGAATCCTTACTCTAGAAGTCTATTGTATGTGAGAGCTGGTGCAGGATTTTCCATCTGGTAAGCTCAAGATCATGTGGAGATCCCTCACACAGTGTGTTTGGAGGTGCAGGAGAGTTCCTGAATGCACTGAGGGAATTTGATCAGTTGCATTCCTCCATCCATTTTAAGATTCTTGCTCTCTTTCTCTTGTCTCCGCCTCTTTTATAAGAGGGACAAAAAAATTATGGGTTCTTTAGAAGGTCTTTTAAAGTGTTAGTTTATGATTTTCCTTTTTAGGCATACACCTGTGCTGCCTGTTATTTCGTGTTTATTTTCTTTTTGAGATTTTTCAAACCTAAGTTACATGGATTTTTGACTGATGACTGTTTTACTGGCCCATGGATATTGGACATTGAAATAATAACTATACCCATGCATTAATGAGAAAGATAAGAATGAAGAATGTGTATGAAGGGGTGAGGAGACAAACAATGCATCTCTACAGTGTTTTGTAGAGTAAAGTGGGCTCACTCTTCCTATCCCTAAAGCTTGCTTGGAGCCGTGTTTGGGCTGAGCATGGGGCAGGGGTGAAAAGTAGCATCTACCTAGGAAAGATGGTTGAGGTATATGCAGGAAAAGGAGGAAATGTAGGTACAGTTAATTTTTTTTTTTTTTTTGGGTTTGTGGAGACAATTGCCAAGTCACAGCTAACCAAAGAAAACTTTTCCTGCTTTTGAGACTTGGCTTTTTACCTTCACTGACCACAGAACTGGAGTTAATGTTACCTTTGCTCTCTGATAAGGAGGTCTGCTGGCCCACAGGAGGGCAGAGGCTGGTGCTGAGCAGGCAGATGTGTTTTCACAGCACCTTAGGGACAGCAATGAGCTGTCCCCATTTGCTAATTGTGAGTCAGAATGCAGGTTTCTGTATGGAGGTGAAATGGAGTCTCTAAGCCATGTTAATTTGGGATTTAGTACCATTCCAGTAAGCTTAAAATAACAGAGCATAGCCAAAGTGTATGTGCATGCATTCACCAGTGTTGATCTTGAGGAGGAAAAGTAGTTCTGTGAAATCTTCGGAACCACCACTGTATCCTAAAAATATTTTTGCTGGATGAAATTTAATAATATATACAAGTCTGTTTCCTTTTGCTTAGCTGTCTTTCCGTGTACTGATGAGCTATTTATACACAAGGTCTTTGTTCCCTATTTGCTGCTGGTTTATATTAGCTCCCTGGATCTTCACAATCTCTGATGAGGAAAGTGCTGGCCTTAAAAACAAAAGTCCTTCTCCACAGTATGTGTGCAGTTCTAGGGCTTTGGATTGTGCATGTGATCCTGGGCTTTAATCAGAACTGAATAAAGGTGCCTTTAATGGTGTGCCACACTGCAGCACAAGGTTTTATGGTAGGTGGGCAGTGAGAAGAGCAGCACTGGCTACCTGGGGTAAACACACCCTGCCCTGTGTTGTGGGGTATTTTCACCTCATGTTGCTGCCCAAATTCGTATCATTTGTCCTGGTCTCTGTGTGAAATGGAAGCTGTGTTGGCTTGGGTGCATCTCTGGTGATAGTCTGAAGGAGAGAAATAAGATCTTTTTGAAACCAGTTGTTTCTGGAGCCTCGAGGCATTGCTTATGGGAAAGGCAGGGGCTGTTTTACTCTTCACAGACATGGGTATTTTGCTCATGGGTGTGACCGCTCGGGCCCCGGCACAAATACAGAGTGATGAGCCCCATTTGTTGATTATCCTGGCTTTTACCTGCGTCATTCCAAAGCACCACGAGATGGCAGCGCACTTGCTCCGCTGCAGGCAACGCGCAGAACCTCTTGGAAGGGAAAATCGGTGCACTTCACTCACAGGGACTGTCTGTGCACCCCACAGCCGCAGCACTGCTGCTTCAGAGTCGAGTAAAAGCCTGGCATCGTGCTTGCCCTGAAAGCTGGTGATGAATCTGCCCCTGGCAGGGCTGCCTGTGCTCTGTTATTCTGCTGGGGTACGGGTAGAGAGGAAGGGAGGGTTTGCAGAGGGAAATTGAGAAGTGGCAAAGCTTGCTTTGAATATTTGTTTCTTATACTGCCGGGCCACAAGGCCATCGTGGCTAGTGAGGAGATGCTCCCTTCCGTCAGCACTGTTAGTTCCAGGGTGCCCTAGCAACACACAGACCACATCTTCTCAACTGATGTTTTGGAAAATTGCCTGCAGCCCCTTTTGAAGGGGATTTGTGCTCCTTTCTTTGTGTTCTTGCACCCTTTAATGATGGCTTACGTTGTTCTTTCCTTCTCTGCCCCTTTCTGACAGGCATTTTTAATTGCTCCTTGTCTCTTTCCGTTTCTTTGCTGTTTCTGGTATTAATTGATTTCACTTTATAGGCCCTTTAGCAGGAGCCATAACAAGGAGTCCCAGGGTGGCTTTTGAGATGTATTATTTTGCATGACAAGTACAAGGCTTCAGTGTTTCTCCTATTCCCAGGCAAAGATGACTTTGCCAGTGGAGCAAACTGGGGCAAATGCCCATTGCTGAATACAACTTTGGAGCACCACAAGTTTAACAGCAGAGCAGGGAGATGACCAAGTGGTGCCTTGCTGCTCTGCCATGTGTGTGCTCTGCCATGCCATCTGTTAGCACTACCTAGGGCTAATCTGTTTAATTTTCAGTCCATCTAATGCTACGACTGTATTAAGTCTGGGTATAGTAGGTCCCTTGATTTTTAGTACAGGTCAACTAATTTTTGCTGTTCTGAAAGAAGTTTGAAGCTAAGAATTGGCATCCAGGTTCCTGGGAAACAAAAAGTTAAATTTGGCTCAGTAATCCCTTGTGAAGATAATGAGATTTTCTCCATTTCTTGCAAGGGATGCAAAGGTTGAGGTACAAAAGCTGTGATTAGCTCAGGGGCATCCAGAGAGATAGTACTGAAACTGTGAATCCTTTTTGTCTTGTGCTCAGTCCTTTAAGAGAGGTATCCCTTTAAGGGGAATACCATCCATATTAAAAATGACCTGCACACACTTCACAGATGCTCATGGTAAATGCAATGGCATGAAGTAGCATGGCCATGCTCTTAACTTCAATTCAGGAGATAAGGAAATAACTTTCCCTTCTCTGCTCTTTTCTTTGTTTTGTTTTGTTTTTTTTTTCTTTTTCCTTATCCTATGTTCCATCTCCTCATCTCTTTATGATTCTTTTGTCTTTCAATTCCTGTCTTAAGTCTTCTCTTCATCCTTGGTTTCCTTCTCCTCTTCCACTACTTATGTTCTCCCTTCATGAAGATGGGTTACCCAGGAGCCATAAGAAGTGGGAGCATCTCCCAGACTTTGAGAGCATCTGCTTTCTCTCTTTTTCCCACCCTCTCCTCCTGTTTTGGCAATAGCAGCATGAACAGAAGCCTGAACCCTCAGCAGAGGGTAGCAGCTAGGGCTTAGGCTGCCACATGCATTCATGGGGTAAAGGTGGGGCAGCAGGCTACAGAGTGACAGAAATTCCAACTCCTAGTGAAGAAAAACAACTGCTGTATTTTGGAGCGAAAGAAATTGAGTCCAATATAGTTTAGATGTTTCACACAATCTCATAAAACAAACCAATTGTAGAGCTGGAAGGAGCAGTTAAAAGCTAATATGACAGCATGGCTGAAGCCAACTACTCTGTGATAAGATGGCAGTTGATCCCTAGCCCCCAGTTTTGGAATATAGCACTTGATTTTCTCTCTACACACACAAAGAACTTGGATACCTATCTTCTTCTACCTTTCTTGCCTTTTGATTCCTCACAGCAATTATCTCTTTCTCAGGCAGGGTTTGCTTCACAGCACTGTTTGGCCAGGCTCAATCAGAGCAGTAAATAGCTGTTTTCCAATAGGTTCCTTGTAGTCCAGCTGCTGTTTGTTGGATTTATTCTGTTTCAGTATGTTGTCCATTTATCTCCTGTGCTGTGTAGTCCCCATTGTGGAGATGCCTCTGGTTTGGCATTCTTTCATGATATGTTACTTCTTGAGTCCAGTAGTTGGAATTTACCTGACAACCTCTGCTTGGCATTAGCCCACCCAGCACCACAGGGTGCTTTGCAGAAACAGCATTTCCTTCAAATCCAGAGTGTTATGAATCCATAGTGAACCAGGCTGTCCAGAGGTGACCCAGGGAGAGAACAGCCTGGTTGAGATTGCAGCTGGCCTGATTTTCTTGAGAAGTGGTGAGCTGCTCTTCCATCCTGCCTCTGCTTTGCAATGCCTTTTAGGAGCTCCTCCTGGCTCTGCACCTCCACCCCCTTTATTCCAGTGACATCTTCCAGCCCTCTGTCACCAAACTGGTTCCCTTCCTGGCAGTCTGCTCCAGCAGACTCTTTGCTCTAAGAGGCCACCACATAAGCAGAGCTGTGCTGGTTCAGTCAGGCTGTTTGGGAAGCCAGGCATGAGTGGAGCAGAATCCCTCTGCCTCTTCTGATCCTGCCCTTTCTCTGCCCTACAGGCAAGAGTGGACTGATTGCCAGCCCTGCCCTTTCCTTCTCTCTAGCCCTTTCTAGCAGGAGAGAGTGAAAAGAGATTAGTCAGGGGGAAGAAGGCTGGAGGAGGAGATGTGGTAGAAGTGAGTTGGAAGCAGAAGGTTAGGGGTTTCAGGTTAAATTTTAAAAAGTGCTGTGTACCAGAGGATGGGAATAGGGGGAAGAGGGCCAAGGGGAAGAACAGAATGTATACAAATAAAGGGATTTCTTAAAACTCTTTTCTCCTCTCTTGGACCTTTGTTTCACCATGTCCAAAGAGCCTTCACCTCATTCCCATTCTTCTTCACCCCTCTGGTATCCACTGCTTCTCACTCCCTAAACCCAAACTTTCTGGGTTGCTGCTCAAAAGGTACATTTTACCTACAAAGCCAAAAAGCTTTGAAGAAGCTCTGTCCTGCTGTATATCCCAACATCATTCTTTCTATTCTGTGCTGCCTGTCTGTGGTTCATCACAGAGATGTGATTTTTAGAGCCTTGTACTCATGGACTTGCTTCCTCTATTAAATGCTGAGCTGTGTGTAAAGTCTCTGGTAAGCAAGGTCATTAGAAAACTGCAGTTCAGGAAATATATAGTTTATTTCAACTTGTACCTTGCAAATGCCCAAGGTTATAATGCTAGGTAAGCAAGACAGATCCAAACCAAAAAGCTTCCTTCAATTGGTTTAAGGCTTGAGAAAGTGATTCCTGCATTGCATTCATGTAGACATTAATGAAGAAACAATTATGAAGATTTTGGGAAGTAGTGATAGCCTAAATCCTATGTTGCAGCATAGATACTACTTTTTTTTACCCCCTGATTAAGAAAACGTATCTCTTATCTTGAGTGATATTAGTGTTTGGGCATGTCATAATGTTGGCAATACTGTGTCCTTCCTGTGCAGTGCTGCTTTTTGACTGTCCTACAAACCTTTTGGGTCTACTGTTCAAATTCACCTGTGATAGTTCAAAGCAGTTCTGAAAAGATGAGAAATATAACTTCTGATCCTCTTGAAGGATGCTGGTGCATGTCCAGAGTTCAGCCTGTGATCCTGAGATCTGGTGGGCCAGCAGCAGGTTATAGCTGATTTATACAACTGAAGATGCAGGATCTTTAAAAATGGGCTACTCTCCTTCAAATGCTGATATTAAAAAGGAGGAAAATAAGTAATCAGCCTTGTTCATACGGCTGAGCCCATACATCCTAGCCATATCTGCCTAATTCCCCAAACTTTTTAAAAGCCTGATTGAAATCCCATTTGCTAATGACTGTTAGAGTTTCCCTGGCTTTAGACTTATGATACATAACCTTTCACACTTTCTCAAGTCATCATAACATCTTCCAGAAAATAACCAGACTTCACATGTAAGAAATCAGCAGGCACACGCCTTGTAAAATGTAAATGCATTAAAAAAAAAAAATCACACTTATAAAACAATAAAAAAGAGAACTCAAAACTGAGATTCTTATCCCTTTACACGTCACCTTCAGAGTTCTGAGCTGTGATGAAAGGTACTTCTTCCCTTTTAATAAGAATGTGTTTATTCCATGGGCAGAATGCAGTTTATGAACTCCTTAGCTATGTATTTCCTGAGGCTTGAATTGAACCAGATTGTATTTGTTCTCCAGTTTCACACCCTTGATTATTTCAAAGGAAGTCACTTTTCTTCCTATCTGGAATGAAAATTATGAAAATGAGTCATCAGTTTCCACCTAAGTCTGAAGGCAGCCATAGCTTGTGGACATGTTAGGAGGTGTCCTGGTGGCATGCAGATCTGAGGGCTGGTTACTGAGATTTCATTGGTAACATCATGATCTCTACACTGCTGGCCAGCAGGTGCTGTGCTAAAGGGGTGAACATATAAATGCCTTCTTGTCGTTGTTATTGTTTTCTTCTGCAATGAGGAGTGGAAGTTGTTTGTTTCGACTGGCATAGGCATATCAGAATCACTTGGCACCGCAGGGAGGAATTTTCCTACACACAGGCTTGCTTTAAATATTCCTTAATTTTTGTCCTGTTTCTGAAACTGTGCCGTGTGATGCCTGACAGAAAGATGAAAGCAATTATAAGAGCTGCAAAATTAGTGGGTGTGCTTTGCTTTCTTGCATTGAGTACATCAGTACTTAGCTCCAAGTTAGATTAGTATTGTACTTTGTGACTGATGCCTGAGAAGATATCACTGCTTGTTTTTCCCAAGACGTTGTCCATGTTTTACAGATGAATAAATACTTTGTTGTCACTTAGCAATGTTAACCACTGCTTAAGTCAAAATGTCTTCACTGTATGATTCTTCAAGCCTTTGAATATTTTATAAAGCATTTAATTTCAGTTTTGTTGGTACACAAATAGAGAGTGATGCTTAAAAAATTTAAATAATGATTCAGTTTAAGAATTGAGTCTTTCAGTCTAGTAATTTATGTAAGGGACTTTGCACCTGTAATGGCTTTGAAATTGTCACAAGAAAACCTTTTAGTGAAAGTGTATTTTATAAAAAAGATCCATTAGCTCAGTTTCTTTGCCTTGGTCAAAAGAAGGGATTTGCGTGTGATAGTAGCTCTCAAAAGTATATGCCTTTTTTACATCAGGTTCTCTTTTAGGGAATTAGGTTTTCAGACACTGGCAATTTGCTGAACATTTTGATGTTCCTCATCTTTGAAAAGTGCCTGTTACACTAGCAGGTGTCAAAATCTGTAGATTCGATTTATTGCCGTTTACAAAGAACTTATTGCTATGGTATTTGGAGACCGTATGTGGAGTAAAAAACATCAGAGATGCTTTCTTGAAGGGTTTGTGTCACTTGTTATGCTGGCATTTTACAATGTAAAGAACTGTATAACTGGGAAATGGACAGAGGTAATAAAAAATAGTCTTTTCAGGAAAATGTAAAATATAGCCACTTAAATCTGAGCAACCCAGGGCTGTAACTGCACCAGATGTTGCTGGGGCAATACCCATGCTGTGACTTGGAGCTGCACCCTATGGCTTAATTTCTTCTGGCCCCAATTAATGTGTCCCTGGCAGGTAGCCCCACCAGTTTTGCAGAGATGAGCATGCTAATTCTGGATCCACTTCCCCCTATGATACTTCTCCTTGGAGTTAAAGATGTACTGGTATTGTCTCCAGCATGGAGGGAAAGGGTTTGTTTTGTTTCCTGGGGGAATAACCGCCTGCTTGGCCCAGGCTGAGCCATGGTCCTCCTCCTGTTGGGTGGCTGGCTGGATGCTCTGAGTGAGCACCCAGCTGGATAAACACACCATGCAGTGGGTGAGCAATGGCTCATGAGGCAGGCACCAAGGGTTGCTGTGAATGGGGTGACATCAGGCTGGGGACCTGTCACCAGTGGGGCTCTGCAGGGCTCTGTCCTCGGCCCTTTGTTGTTCAGTACCTACATTAACGACAGGACTGGAAGGGATACTGAGGAAGTTGGCAAGCAATACAAAACTGGGAGGAGATGTTGATTCCCTGGAGAGCAGGGAGACCCTGCAGAGAGATGTTGACAATTTAGGAGACTGGGCAATCACCAATCAGATGAAGTTCAACACGGCAAAGTGCCAGATTCTGCACATTCCTGAAGCAATGTACTTCCCTCTGATGGTTGGCTCATGCAAAGGCTTCATGGATAGGCAGCAACTTTCCAGTAACTAAAGGTGCTGCTTCTGCCCACACCACAGCATCCTGCACCTTATTTAGGGAAAAAACTCCAAAAAACCAAATACCAAAAAAAAAACCCGGACGCACAAACCTTCCTCCCCCTCAATCCCACAAGCCACCTCCATAAACAGATGCCTTGGTGATCAAATTAAGCAAGTTTAATAGCATCATATGTTAGTGGAAACTCCTGTAAGCATAACTTTATAAATTAAAGGGAGTTGTTTTCCTTTTCCCTCCCACAAAAATATTGAAGAAAACTTAATTTCTAAATAAAATTTCCTTTTAAAACTTTATATCTATTTTTGGAATTATTTTAAGGATTGTTGTTAAGAGTTATCAGTAAAATTGAAAGTTAGCTTTCTCTAGTTCTAACAACACTGATTTCTGTGTACATTTTAAAGTTTTTAACACAGGGAGTGTCACATGTTGACCTTTCATAAACCTGAATCTAGTGCTTGAAGCTCCTTCCAATTTAGCCTTTCTGAGATTAAAATCTTAACATTGATGTTATCTGGATGGGTAGTTAAGATACTAAATATTAGATTATCTTTTAGCTTGCCAAACTTCCTATTTTATTCCCACATTAGAACTGTAGTCCAGTCTGCTGAAAAAATACCAGCAGTGGTACAATCCTAGTATAGAGGAAGGGTCCCCTGAAATAATGTCTACTTGACTTAGTTCCCCACTTCCCCCCTTCCCCCCTTCCCCCATTCCCATTGAGGGCAGGTGGATGTTTAGACCCCGTTTTCCTGGGTGGAATTGTCTGTGATGGTGAAGTGGACCTTCATTCTGTATTGAAGGCTGATGCTAATTCCTCTTCCCCATTAAAAAAGTGCCACCAAAGAGCAAATTTATTTCCTTGTGTTTTGACAGAAGATGAACAATTGCATTTGCAGAAGCAATCTAGGAGAGTGTCAGAGCTGTCAGCACAACCAGAGGTGTCTTTCACTGTGTGTTCATATACAGAAGCTTTGCATTTTGAAGGTATTGGCTTTTTCCTTCCCAAGTATGTCCACATGATCATGTAGTTGTGAAAGGATGGACATGTACAGGACTGCAAATCACTGTCATGACTTTTGTTTGTTTGTTTGTTTGTTTTGTAGCTTTAGAGTTGAAAGTGAAAGCAGCTGAAAGCAGATTTATTTTCAGGGAAAATGGCTGGGGGATAGATCCTGATCCCTGATGCCTTGTTCCATCTGGGGTCCTGTACATCTCTGCGAAAGGGACTTCACAGTGACACCATTTTGATCTGGTGGCATGACCCAGTGAATGGTTCCACAAGGTGCCAGTCTGGATTTCTTTTTAAATAAACTGCTTTAGTATGGTGCTGTCTAAGAAAGAGTTTCACCAGGATTGCTGAGGCTATCAGTTCAGCTTGGTCTCCCTTTTGATGTGTTGAGAGACCAAAGGTGATCCTGTCCCTCTCTTTGCTGCAGGTGATGTTGGAGCTGTTTGGCTCATTCACTTGTCCTAGGGAAGTTCTCAGCAAGTGGCTGTGCACAGGGGAGGGTGGATGTGTTGTGCTTGTTTTGAGATGTGTGTCCAAGATGAGCTGTGCTTGCTCTGGAGCTGGCATGTCTGTAGCAGCAGACAGGGCTGGGGGATGATTGACTTAGGCTAAACAAATGGAGGATGAGGGATGATGTCCTATTTTTTCATTTCTCTGTGAGTCAGGCTTCTTGGATTCCACTCTTAATCCTGCAACTGTCCTCTGTGACCACAACGTGCTCACACAATATCTTGGTGCTGATAAAAAGGGACTGCACCTTTTTTGCTGTATTGTAATGATGATAATAAAAGTCAAAATTATTTTGAGATCACAAGCTGAAAGCACTTATGTAAAAGTAAAATGTATTATTATGTTTTGTTGAAAAACAAAAAGATTGGTTTTAATTGTGCGTTATTTGAGTAATCAGTTTCTTGCAGAATACAGATAAAGATCACAGCTTTTCACATCATTTGAAAGAGGCAGTTGGTAGCAGTGTAACAGCACATACCTTAGAAAATTCAAGCACAGTCATCTCCACAGAAAATACTTCAGATTTTGCCCTTTTATCTTTCCTTTTCAATTCTGAGTTTCTTCCTGGCATGCCTTACAGATAATATTCTTGCCTGAAGACATGCCCCCCTTCCCAATACCCAAATTTTCATTTTCTCACATCAGTGGCTGTATATTAAGGAGTGGGTGGTAGAGGGAAGGATATTATTTGTCAGCTAATATTGTAAATTCTGTCTAATATGGTTTGTTTATGGAAACAGTAATAGCTACTGCTGCTGCGGTTTTGTTGCTGCAGGGAAAATGCAATAAACAGGACTTTCAGAGGAAGATCTGGCAATGAAGGAAAGCTTTGGGATTTCATTTGTTCCTCCTGTGCTGCCACTAAATCTCCCTTCCCATGCTACTGAAATAAACTATAGATCTAAACAGATCCTGGCATGCCATGGATGTACCACATGAAGACAATGTACATTGATACGTCTTCCCATTCAAATTCACCTGTACGATATTTTGTGGAAAACAATGACATGGTGTTTTATAATACCTTCCATTTCTACTTCTCAAAACACTCTCCAAAGTGTGAGATTGCTTATCTTTATTCTTCCCTGTGGAAAGTTAGCATTATTGTTCACCTTTAACAGGTGAAGGAGATGGGATGCTCCATAACCATAACTGGAAGCCAATAGCAAAATGGAGAAGAACATTACATTTCTGCCCTTGTTTGCTTTATGTATTGGGCTGTACTTCTGCCTTGCAGCCTTAGTGTCTGCCACTGCACATCATTAATTGGTTCTATTGCTCACAGCTCCATGTTTTCCTTCTTTGCTCTTTGCTTTTACCAAGGTACTCAAGCATGTCAAAGACTGCAGAACATATATTAAGGAACAAGAGTGTAAAGGAATAAGATGCAGTTTCATGGCTTATTGAAATAAAGGAATGCATTTTTTGCGTGCCCTGGCAGTAAAAGAAGGAAACAAGGTGGTGCTCTTGCTCTCCTTCCTTTGCATATGTAGGCTGTGTTTCCTTGAGATCCTTGGAGGAAGCTGCTCCCTGGCTTCCAAAGTTGATGAATACATGATGTGGTACCAGAACATAAATCCTGTATTTTATTACAACACCTTTTCCAGACTCACTGAGGAATATTTGATTAGTCAAAAAGTCCTATGACATAGCCTGGAGATGTCACGGGTGTGTTTATGAACAGGTTGGTTTGCTTTTCTCTGCCTGTCTGTTGCTGCATGTCTGAAGGCAGGCAGAGAGAGAGCAGTGGGCTTTCTCAGCCAGTTCAGAGCTCTTTGTGCTTAATATGTGTCTCATTTTCCACAGGGATGCCTGTGTTTTTGTGCAGTGCCAAGGTGCTTTTCAGTGAAGCATTTTTGAAGGTGCAGCAAAGAGTTGTTCCTTAAGCCTTAAAACTGTTCTGGTTCAGGCAGGATTTAACAGGTGTTTTTCTTAACTGAGTTGGCCTGTTACTGCTAGAATGAACTGCAGTATCTGCACATTTAAGGTCAGTTAACATCACAGATTGGGATCTCTAAAGTTTTATGCCAGAACTTAATTTTTCTCTCCTCAGTTCTGAATGTTACCTGTCTGTTTAGTTTTTCCATACTCTCTTAACATAACCAATGTCCTATTCCTAGCTGTGAATCTCTGCATAATCTCTGAAACATTCAATATTTCTATATGACTGTCTTCTCCACTTTCTTTAATCCAATCATTGGGAAAATCTCACAGTGACCAAATGTATTTCTTTTTGGTAAACAAATCTTTTAGCTCCTCTGATCTCTCTAGCTGACGTTTTCCTGATGACTGCCTCTATTAGCTGGGTGATGATATGCTGCTCCTTTTGTGGTAACCTGAAGTTGGATCTTTTGGACTTTGGATTATTGGAAGTCAGAAGAATAAAGTAAATTGAGAGATTATGTGCAGTAACCTAATTTCTGCAGTGTCTTCAGAATCCCCAAGGGTTTTTTTTTTCTTCTGATGATCTCTGATTCTGATTTTCTTCTGATGGCCCAAGGAGGTCCATTTGCTGCCTTCACTCAGGTTTGTTTTTGTAAGGACTTTGCTGCTTTCTATCTGCAGTGCACCATCTGGACACTGGCTTCTCTCCTGATTTGCAACATTTGAACCTGGTAAATCCTTCAGTAAAGGCAGCTGTGATCTGGCTGGTCCCCAGCTCTTGCTGATGGGGTCACTTTTGTTGGTTTTTGAAATTTCACTGCTTGGAAAGGGTTGGCTGAATTCACTGACAATTCTGAAAGATCACAACCACTGTTTTTAGTGTTATGGCTGATCATTTTCACATGGTACCCTGTCCATCCTTGGATCATTTGCTCCTTCCCATGGCTGGATTGAAGAGTATCTAATTCAGCCTGGTGGTGCTGAGTGCACCTGTGTAAGGGTTCTACAGCTGCACCTCTTGTGCCTACTCCAAATTTTTGTCCATCCTAGTGTGTAACTTCTTTGTGTGCTGCAGAAGGGTTAACTAGATGCAGGCTTAGTCTATTCATACATGAGATCCAGAGGCCCGGATAGTGAGTGTGCTTAATTACTCTGGCCAGCTCTGGCACCAGCCCACTCCTGAGGGAATTAAATGAGGAATGGTGTGTCAGAGACTGTTCCTTTCCTTTCTCCCCAGAGAACTTTGGTGTTACAAGCCCCACAACACAGGCCTAGCTCAAACATCCCCAAGACAAAGTGGCTTTGGGGTGCTGGCTAGCCCTTTTGTTCCCAGCTGGGATTTCGCACACTCTGTGTGCCATCAGGGCTGCTCTGGGAGTGCCTCATTACAAGTGACTCCAGGACACCATTTTCTTTGCAGGAGCAGTCAAATTCTAGTCCATGAGCATGGCTGTAATGCTCACAGTTCAAATACATGCCTCAGATACATGATCGGAGCTTGCTCTACAAGGTTATTTTTAATCCTGTCTCCCTGTCCCTTAGTATCACATGCACGGAAATAGCCTATCTTGGTGACTTGCCTGGCAACATACCTGCCTTTGGCCAGAATTTAGAGAGCTGATCCCCATTTGCTGTCAGGAGGGAAAACTCAAACCACATCCACAGGATGTGCAGTCTCTATTTTTGCCTCTTGCATGTGTGTCTCTGCAGAGTGAAGCTGAACTTCAGAGGAATGCAGATGCCCCCATGGCAAGGTATGAGCCAAGTGCAGATGGTGCAGCTCAGCCTTTCCCAAGGAGTTATGGCCTGGCTGAAGTGGCTGAGTCCCAGGCTGGGCTCTGGCTTGCAGTGCCAGGTTTGGTAACCAGCTGTTAGGAGGAAGCTGGCTGTTCTTTAGCAGAGCAATGACCAACACACATCTGCCTCCTTGTACTTCCCACATTCACTCTTCCCATATCCACTGGGAGTTTTAAGTGACAAAAATTCTAGAGAATTAATATTTTTAGCTGGGAGTGGTGCAGTTAGTATTGCATTAAAGATTATCAAGGTACTTGAAATTTTGAAATCCTGTTTTCAGACTGAGCCTGGGAGGCATTCTGCATTTGGCAAAGGTCTGTCATACTTGCTTTCTGGTCTGAAATAAAGCTTTTTCATTCTTTCTTTTCTTTCTTATCCTGTCTTTTCAAATAAGAGCAAAGTTAGCTATTTATTCCTGTGAAAAAGAAAAGAGGAGGGTATGTCTTTTAGGTGGTGATGGTTTTCTTAAGCTGCTTTTCAGTGGTAATGGCAGATGTTTGAAAGTTGTGATTTAAAGCAGTAATGCTCCTCACTGGAGAATGATGTGTGGCCTTTTTCCAAAGGAAATTGGGTTTGATTTTACCACACTATTAGCGCTGAAAATCACATACTGAGCCTGTACTGTGGAGTGTTTTTCCTGGGCTTAACTGTGCATCTCAGAAACGAGGCACTGTATGTGAGTGAATTAACTTGACTCTGCAGTCAACTGGGTGGGCCTCAAAAGAGCTTTAAAAGTATGGGCTGTTTTTCATGTGGTTTGGAAAACTTAAGGTAAGAAAAGTATGTCCCATAGTGCCTGCTATTCCACCAGTCAAAATGCCCTTGCTGCCTGGGGAAATGCACTCAGCTCTAGAAGTCAAGAGGGCATGAATCCTATTTCCAGGTCTGTACTTCACAACTCCTATTTAGTGTGTCTGACTGGTGCTGATCAAGCTGGGGTTTGGGAGATGCAGTTTGTTGTGGAAATAGTCTGCACTGGGGAACAGCACAGGGCCTTGATCCAAGGGCGACTCATTTTTATTTGACCACTTTAAGGGGTTTTGAAAATCCCATGCTGAATGTGTAGAGCAGAGGTTTTAGTAGGAGAATTAATCCCTGAGGATGGCTGCTCTCCACAATAGTGCCTCAGCTGAGGTCAGATGTAACTCTAGCCCCCAGTCTTCTCAGAAACTGCCACTGAGGAGTCTGCACACTTCTCAAACAAAATTTGGTGAGAGCACCATTCTGGTGTTTAGCCAGCTAGTTTTTCTATTTTTGGATGCTTTATGTTCCTGTGGTTTTGATATTCTGCTTCTTTCTCATAAAGCAACCAGATACAGTCGCTGTAAAAAAGTAAATGGAGAAACCCATATTGCATTTGGGTGTGAATGCCAGTGTTGTCTTGAGCCATGCATGCACTCATATCTTTGGTCCACACCTGCCCTGGAGGTCTCCTGGTTTTCTGCAAGGACATGAGAGAGGAATGCTTTTCAATGGGATTGCCTGAACTATGGGGCACAATTGCAGGGCCTTGGCTGTCAGTGGAGAATGGGGACACGTGTCACTTCAGGCAAAGGTTTCTGGCTTTGTCCTCTGCAGGCTGGTAAGCTGGGTATGCAGCTGGCCCCTGAGTGGGACAGGATGGGTGTGAGGGGTGTGTAAAAGCCAGCAGCTTCCTTCCCTGTCACACAGAGCCCAGGAGCCTTTTGCAGCCAGCCCTGGAAGGCGATAATCATGAGAGGGATAATGGCTTGTTTTGGGTTAATAGATCTTGACAACCTAATTTCCCCTGGTGAAAATAAAAGGGAATAAATCTTACAAATACTGTAAAATCAATAGCTATCAGTGAAGGGGATGACAACAGGACCCTATATCCACAGCACAATTTTATGGTGAATTGTTCATTTCACTTTCATGTGGATGGGTTCCCTGTGGCTTTCCTAGAGCCATGTAATCCTCCATTCTCCTTTCTGTCATGCCTATCTCTTCAGTGCTTTTGTTTTACTTGACTCTAAGTAAGGAATCTTAAGCCTTGAGCTTGTTGGATGGAAATGCTGCCTTGCTGGGGAAAGATCTACAGTGCTTTCACATTTTGGTGGCTGCTCCTCCTTCTTCTCATTGGCATGCACAGCTAACCTCGTTACAGGTCTTTATCTGTAAATAGTTAATCTTATCCTGAACCTTCAAAATAACACAGCTGTGGGAGCCTTTGCTCACTGCTGTCCAGAAGACCACAACCTCTGTAATGTTATTGACTTGAAATATTGACAGAGCCACCACTGGATTTTTTTGCATTCCCAAGGTCAGGATTTAGGATTCGTGCACTGAACAGTCAGAAGCTTCTCCAGATAAGTCTGCAAATCCACTGAGGATAGTCTGCAAGGAGTTGGGATTGGCAGCATTGCAAAAATAGAAGATCATTAAATAGGAAGCAGTAAAACAGAGCTGTGGGATCCTTGCTGGTACACACTTCACAGGCCAAGGCACAAATGTCTCTCTGCACAGAGTAAGCTTGAGGAGGACATCAAGCTCCAACCTCGAGGAACTCCTGGCTCCATGGGCTGGCAGGAGCATGAACTGAGCAGTCCTCCCATAGCAATCTTGAGGAGTAAGGCTTGGGGATAGAGTGTTTTCTTGCTATTTGATTCCTTGTGGATGAAGATTAGTGAGATGAATGGTCTCTATACTGTACTCTTGTGAGCCCTACTTTAAAGCCAAGGTGAAGTAACTACCTGTTTCCCAGTTTTCAAATACTAAAGATTATTTAGATTGCTAAAAACTGTGGAAAGAAGAGAAACCTGAGTGAGTGGTTAATCCAGCCTCTCAGTTATAGTGCTTTGGCTATTTTCTGTCAAGGTATTTACTCTTGAGTTTTGCTTAAAGTTATGTCCTTCCTTGAAAGGAAATAAAATTCCCACTTTCTTGGCCTTCTAGATGCAGACATTTTTGGGTAAAGCCAGGTGAACTCTTTTCCTCAGCCTGTTCCAGTTTTCCACTTCCTCACTGCTGAAGGGCACTGAGAGGCAATCAGCTTCTCTTATGTCAGGGCACTGTCCTAGCAAGGGCACTGCCTTGATCTGAACTCCTGCCTCTGAAACAGGCTTCCTCTGTTATGTTGAACTTGTTCTCTCTTAACTCCAGTAATTCTTCTGTCAGATGGCTCTTTCCTTCTGTTTCCCTTTAGACTGCTCAGGCTCACTGTCATCACTATGTATGGTTCCTATTCAGTAATATCTTCTACTTTGGTGGCATTTCTGTTATTACATGTAGAACAAAAGCACTGGTGGGAGAAGCCTTGTGAGGGTTTTTCCACTGACAGTTGATGTTCCCTTTGAGACTTGCTTCCTCTGCCACTTATTCTATGTTCTGTTATCCCCTCTCTTCCCCAGTGTATTTGCCATTTATAGTGCTGATGACTCGGTGCTATGTGTTTTCCTCTCTTGTTACCATCCAGGGGCTGTGGGGACACTTTGCATAAAGTAACTTAAACTGAAGTGTATTTTTAAAAAGCACAGGTATCACTCCTGGTGTTGTACCACTCATACAGAGAATAAAATTTCTTTCAGAAAGGGCTGGTCATTTGCTGCTTGCTGTGTGGGCTCTTCCTCCCCTCAGAACAAGAGAGAATCTCCATTGCCCTTCTACCACTAGGAATTCTGCTGATTTCAAGTGGTACTGAATGAAGAGCAACATTAATGAATTTATGTTCAGAAGTCTAATTTAAAGTATACAGGTAGTTATATTTCCTCACAGCACTTTTCTTGGCGCAAAAAAAATCAAGAAATGGATTCATTACAGTTCTACCTCTCAGTTGTGAAAGGTAAACAAAAATCAATACACTGTAGGCAGTCTTTGTTTTCAGAAAAGTTAGATATCAGGCTGGACAGAGAATCCCCTAGTGATTCCTAGTCATAGTATATATTTTATATCAGTTACTGTTGGAGTAACTGATAAAATAATCATAATATTTAACAATAATGATAATAGGTGGTTCACAAGAAGCTTTTTTTAGTCAAAGATTACAGCACTCCCTTCTTACTGATACATATATTAGAAGATACATAAACCCATGACAGTAAAATATTTTGCAAATGTCCTCCAGCAAATAATCAGTGCCAGCCCTTGGAAATGGGATCACTAGTGATGTACTTCAGTGGTTACAGAGAGGGTTTGGTGCAGAAAGAGTCTACTGGGTAGAAAAATGAATTTGTAGTTATGAAGGTATGGAAGCATTTGACGTCCTTGGCAGAGCTGGAGCCTCTTTCTTCTGTGCAGACCATGGAAAATGAAAATGTTACCCTTGTGCCAGAGGATTGTTCCTGTCAGTGGAAGTGGCAGAAGGAAAAATAGAGGTAGATAATTGGTAGTGGACCTCTTGACTTTCCACATATCTGTGAGATGTATGCAGGTGAACACTGAGTGTGCACTGCTGATGATAGTCTATGGGTTGTGTTCCAGGAATAAAGCCTCTTTGGATATATCTGGATGTATCTGGTTTTAATTCATGGGGAGAGAAGGAGGTGCTTTTGATAAAACTGAATTTTAGGACTGAACCTTCCCTTCTGCTTTGGGGTTCTGCGCCCCAGGCACAGCAGGCTGGCATGTCAGGGGTGGTTGCTAAGCTGTAACTTGTATAAGGTATCATGAGGCATACCAGAGGTCATGACTGTGCTGCAAATGTGTGGGAAGCTGGGGCTGTGAAGGGGCAGCTTGGGGGAAAATGGGATAGTGTGAGTCTCACACTTGTTCTCTGAAACTTGGCAGATGTATGGAAATCATTTGTCTTGAGTCATTCATCAGATCAGTGACAGAGCCAGAAATAGAATCCAGGTCTTCTGATTGCTACAGCCACCATCATATCTCGAAAACCATATTGCCTCTCAAAAATTACTTCAAAAGTAAGCAAAGCACCAAGGGATCTTTCACTTTCTTACCCATACAGCTCTTTGATGTGGTCAGGCAGGTGCTCTTCAATCATGGTTGTATATTCAAAATCTGTGGCAGGTTAATTTTGAATAAGAGTTAAAAATGAGTTTTTCATGTGGTGATGATCTTTTACTGTGGCAGGCAGAGGCAGGACCATGATGCTAGAGATAAAATGAGTTATCTCTTTGCACTGCAGCTTTCAAGGTGACCTTCACATTAAAAAAACCCACCTTGAATGTAAATCAGGAAGCCTTAAGTACTTGTTTATGATTTAGGAAATGCAGTTTAAATATGTGCTTTGCAGACATCTAAGAGAGAACCTCTAGGAACCTTCTGCAGGTATTATGACTCATACACTATTCAGCATAACGATGTAAAATCACGCAGACCTCACTGGTGTGGAAATCAGGCCTTGGAAAGATTTGTTAATCAAGGACCTGAGCCTAAATCCTCTGAATTAAATCCTCTGGGGTTTCAGTCAGACCTTGTGTGGCTTTTTCCTGCGCCTCACCCTGATGTTGTGTTCCAGCTGCAGCTGTGACCTGTGACTTGGTGTGGGTCTCCAGCAATTTGTTCCGGTTGTGTGCTAAGAAAATATTCCTCTTCAGAGAATGTTTTTTCTCTGGCATAATACTTCTCTATACAACATCGTTCCCTTTCAGGCCTCCCATACATTCTCAAGGAAACCTGGTTGCAGGTGAGTGCTAGGTAAGACATGAATAATCATGGCTGCAATTTAAAGGGTCTTGTAGCTTTGCCATATTGATGAGTGCAGCAGTGGAAAGCAGGCACCATGAGCATGCTACTACAGGCAAAGCAATACAGAAAGTGTTGATTTTTTTTTTTTTTCAGCAATGAATATTGTGCTCAACAACATTTTCACATCAGCTGTGGAGTGTTCAGTGCTGCCTGGTATTGACTGTATCCATTGCAAAGTAGCAGAGACTGAGCACAGCCTGCAGGTGCCCTCCTGCCATGCTACACCATATCTGGGACTGGTAGGGGTGGGACAAAACCTGTTCAGTTCAGTGCCCTTCTGATGCATCTTGTGCATCCATGAAGCACTGGACATTTAAAGATTTTGGCTTGGGATGACTTCTATGATATTTCTAAATCCCCTCAGGACTTGGAGGGAGGGGGCATTGAATGCATTTCGTATGTGTGCTAGTCTATTACTATTTTATTTCCTAGAAGAAGGCAAATTTGGAATTGGGGTTACAATCAAGACAAAAACCATAAAGAGGTCCTAAAGTGCCAACAGAAGTTGAAACAATGCTTCTGCAATGGGACATCTGTTCTGGTGCTGTCAGGCCTGTGCCCTCCCCTGAGTGGGGTTTCATGTCTCATTGGCTTTTGCTGACTTGAAACCTTTCTTTCTATTTACATCTTAAATGAGTATTTGTCTTGATTTGGCATTTATTGACTCTTTAATATTTAAACACACTTAATAATTCCTGAAATGAAACCATTTTCATGTAAATATGGGACTTCTAGTCTCAGCAAGGGCAGGCATCAGCAGTAAAAAGATAAAAAGCTCAAAGCAGGGACAACATTAATATAAAAACCACAGTTCCTTGTCTCAGTAAACATGTTGTGCATTTGTCTCTGCACTGGCAGCAGCAGGGCAAAGGCTCCTCTGGGAATGCAGTGCTTCACTCAGCTCTGCTGTCAGAGGGCTGGTTACAGTCCTGACACCACCCCCTTGACTATGGCAGTGAGGAGGACAGGCAGGGATGGCTCCCTCTCACTCTGTTCCTGCCCCTGGGGATGCTGAATGCCATCTCTGCCTGGGCACCAGCAGAGCCCCCTCTGCAGGGGTGTGGTAGAAGGTGATGAAGGCATGGCCTCTGGCATGGCATCACAGTCTCCTCACAGATTTCACTTTCTGACCCGACACTGTTTCCTTCAACTCTCTCCAAGCTGTAATTTATCCCTCAGGAGCCAGCTCTCTGCTCTGGCTCCATTTGGTAGAGCTTTTCCTGAAGGCAAATTCCTTGAGCCTCCCATGTCCCTGCCACTGCAGGTGCTTCCAGCATGAAATTTCTAGCCCCTCACCCTCCAAACGTGGGCTGTCCAGAGAATTATTTTATGCAGAAGTTCCTCCTCAATCTAGTTTGAGTAATCCTGAGAAGGTTTAAAACAAAACAACAACAAGCACACAAAAAATATTCTGTAGAGCAATTCTACCTGTGCTAAGTTAGTTCTGCGTCATGCAAATTTACTTAGTGGGGCATGAGATATTCTCAAATTCAGTGTAAGTACCAGAGAACTCCTCTACAAAAATAAAGACATGGAAATAGCTTTCCATCAGGAAGCAGCTCTGAGCTGTTCTGCTACAGTGTACCCTAATGCCTGGTCATCACCCTTGTTTTCCTCTTAGGCTTTCTAATGCACTCAGTGAATTCAAGTGGTTGTGAATCTTATGAATCAAGATGTGCAGTTTAGCCACTTTCAGGCCTTTGGGGTGCAGCAAAGAGCTCAATATAAAAAAAATAATAGTATATGGTCCCAATTATCTAAACAGTGGGATTGGGAACTCTTCATAGCTGTTTGCAGTGAATTTGTTGGTGTTGCAACTGTCTGTCAGGGTAGAGCTTGAGCAGATGTCATTTCCAAACTTGTTGCTGTTTCCTTGGAGAGTAAACCCAGGCAGATGGGAATGAAAGGGCCGCAGTGGTTTCCCCACTTAAGTGGACCCCAGGACTTGGAGGTGTGCTGCAGAATGCACCTTCCCTTCAGTGAAGATGAAGCCAGAGAGAGCTAATTCAAATCTGGTTTTCTACCTTTCTTTATAGCTACTAGGAAGTATTTTAAGAGCAACATGTGTTCTTGCCCAAATTCAATGACAAGTATTTTCCACCTGCTGAATGCTTTCACTGCACGAATCTATTGCTCCTCTTGGCTATTCGGTGGAGCCTAATAAGCCCTATCCTGAGAGCTATTTATCTATGTCCTGATGCTGGGAACACTGACAGTCAGACTGGAGAGCGTGTGCTCTGCATGCTGAGCCATGTGCTAAAACAGCACGCTGCAAAATATACATCCTATCATCTGTGCACACCGTGAGCCTACAGAAAAGAAAGGATGGGGGAAAGCCCACAGGATAATAATCAATTGTTTAGCAGCCAACACTCAAGAAACTCTCTGGCTTTTCTAAGAGCAAAGACCGAGGAACCCTCCCTGCTCTGAGAGAAACTGTGGTTGTGATAATGGGAACATTATTGGTGGTTAATGTTTCAGACTATTCAGAGCAACAAGGAAACTTTTGTCTGTGCTGAAGTTCATATGACTAAATACAAACATTTAAAAAATACCTTTGGAGGTTTTGGAGACATTTAGATTATGAATTTGAAGCTAAGTTTTAGATATTCAAATCCCTATGCATTTGGAAGGGTCTGAAACTTGAACTGATCCTTGTAGCTTTGAAGCACCTTACACATTTGTTATTCTTTTCCTGTTCCTCCCTCCATTTTTCACTCTCTGTGATCCATCAGTGATCTCCAAAAGTCTAATCCAGTATACATTAGAGTCAATATAAATTTCCAGTGACGTCAAATATCACTGGTTAATCTTGTTAATGATTGCTGTGGATTTTTTGTGTTTTTTCATTGTTTGGGCATTATGAAAACCTGTCCCATTTTGCATTAAATAGGGAATAGACCAGTTGTGATGGTCTCTGTTGCATACATGGACTTTGTAAGCCTTAATATTGTTACAAGGAATTGAATTTTTATATTTATAGTTTGTTCTATTTAAAATTCTTGAACTTAAAAAAAAATGCTGATCTCTCTATCAGTCTGATAGGTTATAACTGAGATTTCCGGATAGCTGGACACTGAACTTGTAGTGTCACAGCAGTTGCAGTTGCCACACATGTTTTTCACTCAAACTTACTGGGACTGAGGTATCTGTGGCATGCATACTAATGAGTGATTTGCATGCCAAATCTTTTTTGGGCATGGAAGGGCTGGACATGCAGGGAAGGGAGAAAAAAACGGAGCAAGGCTGGATTTTAGTATTCTTTGTCACTTGTGCCACTAGGGCTTTGTGGCTGCTTCTTCCATCGTTGAACATGCCATAACAACAGCAATGAGTGGCACCTCTTGGTCCCAGTCTCCTTTCTGGCAGACATGAGAGCCTGTGTGGAGCTCCCTTCCCAAGCAGGGGATTCAGCCCTGGACTAGAGGCTCCCCGCATGTGCCTTGTTCCTGCTGGGGACTGGCACTGAGGAAGGAAACAAAGGGACTGGTAGCAACAGCTTCAGCAGGACTAGCAAACCTAGTGGGCTGGGAGAGCTGTGCAAATCTTGACAGCTTAATGAATGTGAGTTGGCTCTCTCACAGGCCTGGATCTTGTGAACTGTCCCACTTGCCTTTGTTCCCATAGGCTGAGCTGACGTGATTTCAAAACCGTTCCTCGTCATAGACTTCGGTACTGTCCCTTCCTTTGACTCCTCTGGCACATAATTCCTTCCAAGAGTCTTCAGGGACAGTTCTGGTGCTCACAAAATACACCATGTAAACCCATCCTTTCCCAAGTCTTCAGCTTTATGATTGCTCCAGTTGATGGCTTATTGCCCCGGGACATTTGAAATACTTAATGCATTGTCTGAGGGATTCCAAGTCAGGTATCCTTCAGCTCACACATCACCAGACATGTGACAAAATCAATAAAATACTAAAAATATTTCTTTGCTTCAGCTTTTTCATTCTGATTGCATGCTCCTTGTGTTTGGGGTTCTCTTGTAAGACCAGGATCTTTCCTGTTTTTCTGTACATGACCTCTCCTCTGTAGTGGAATATCTGTGGCATCTTTTAAGTGGGTGATGAGTAAAATTTGCCTTTAAAATTTGCTGTCCTACTTGACAGTCACACCTTGGCCAGCATGGTTGACTGATCACACTGCCTCACCAGTTTCTGTTTAATTACCAGCTTATCAAAGTGGATGTTTTTTCCTGATATGACTGTCATTTTGGCTTAAATAGTCTCTTCTAGCAGAAAATTATCAAGGCTTAATGGTTCTTATTTTTCAGTCCTGTCCTGCCAGCCTTACAAATTCATTTAAAGACAGACATCTAAGAAGAAAGAGGTAAGCAAGCTTCTTGCACAAAAGCTACTTGGAGTTTGAAAGCAAATCTCCAATATCAAGCAGAGTTCTGAGACAGAGGAAGCAGATGTCACTGCTGCTGTTAATAAGATAAAAAAAACAATTCAGAATGGCCACAGCAGTCAGAATTAGTCTGGAGGCCTAGGGGGAGTCGCTGTGTGAGATATTTTTGCTTTTTTACGGTCAACTACAATGTGGGTTATGTTAGGATTGTGACAGATCAGTATGCCTTCCAGCATTATTCTCCTATCCTATTTTATTGGAGTTTTAGTCCATGATGGCTAATGAAATTAAGCTCTGGCCCTCTTCTTTGCAGCAGTCTAACTGAGCATGCAGTGGTTAACGTGATGGGATGTAACAGGAGAGATAAATCCCCTAAATTTTGCTGATGGCTGCCAGAGTGCCCCAAGCATCTTGAACCCAGTGTGTGGCTGGGTGCTCTCATTTCTTCAGGGAGAGCTGTCTTCATTCATTGGCTACGTTGTATCTGATGAAAGAAAGAGGTTCTCAAAGAATGCACCTCAAATAGGCCAGAGATATGAGGCAAATTTTTTGCTTCAGGGTCTTCTTAGGTCACAGGGAGTCAAAAAATAACAGCGAGCAGGGTTAGTAGAACAGCTAACCTTTGTTCTACATTTTTAGGGGCAAAAAGGTCATTGCCCTTAACCTTATCTCCCATTCTGAGCCAGGTTTTTTTAACTCTTAGCATTTTCACTATGCATTTGCCACAGCATTATCTTTCTCACGCTGCTTTTTCCTCAGAGCCAGTGAAATAAAAGAGAAAAAAGATGTTTTAATTCCTAGCCAGAGGGGAAAGTGTTATCTCTAAGATGAGTGTAATATATATGTGAGAATAAAAAAATGTGAAATGAGCTAGAATTTTAGGGTGCTGACTGCTTACAAATTACTCTTTTTGGTTCTGGCGCTCTCTGATACATAAAAAAGCTTTACCCTAGAACTGTTTACGTCCATCTTAATGCTAAGTCAGCAGAACCTGATGTTCTGATGTTACAGAGAAGCATTTTCTGCACCTCCTTGGACTGCAACTGGGAAGGAATAAGCAGATAATCTCTCTTGCTGGTAGCCTACATTTCCATAATTTCTTCTGCTGTTGTGTGGTGGCTTTAGTATGGGCTTTCAATTCCCAGACACTGAGTCCTGTGCTTTACTTCTGAATGAGGACAGCAGAGGCAACAGAAATGCATGCTTCTGCCTCCCACCAGAGCACCTGCATCCCTACCTAGAAGATAAAAGGTAAGAAGTTAGTAGTTTGATTTTCAGACCAGTTTTTTTTTATTGTGTAATAGTGCTGGCATCACATGAGTGCAGTGTTTTCTGTTTATGTATTGTATTATTTATTTTCTGTGGCATTTCAGTCTGTTGTGGAACTGCTAACTCCTTTTTCACAGTTGACCAAAAAGTCATAAAAGGGAACAACTTTCTTTTTTTTTTTTTTTTTTTTTTTTTTTTTTTTTTTTGTGTTGAGATGCTTTGGATTGTTACTGGTGACCCCAAATGAAAGGCTTACTGTTCCATTGCCACTGACCTGACCCATGCAGCTGCTCATTCTTTTGTCACCTTCATAGCTACACAAAGGGTGAAAGGTGATGCTGTGGATGCAGAACAGTTAGAGGGAAAACATTGAAGAGGTGCCCATCTTCTGTGGTGCATAACATAGAGAAGAGGCAAGTCAAAAAATGCTGTAGAGACTATAAACTGAAAAAATGTGAATGAAGGAAAGCCTGAAAATGGGCTTCAGGTAGTCCAGATCTTTCTGGGACTTAGAACAGATTTTGTTATGGACTTTTCTCTAGTGAATTGTAAGGAATAAGCATTAATATTAGGATAAGGACTTGATAACCACAAAGGATGTGTGTTTAGAGTTCTGAGGACTGATTTTTTTCCTCTTTACCTTGTAGTATGCTTTCACACCGATTAAGTTCAGGGCAGTGTGTGTATAAAATGCCTTTAATCAGCATCCCCGATTTCTCCACTGCAGGCATTTTACACCTGCTTTTGATACTCACAGTGTGTGAGTGCAAATCACTATACAAGGCAATCAAACCTGTACAGCTTGAGAATTACTTCGGTAATTCACAGTTTATTTCAGTCGCATTCATGGAAGTGTACTGGTTTTTGCTTAACACCTTAAGATCCTCTAATCAGAATGTGCAACTTCCTGGATGAATTGCCTGACTAACCTCCAGATGCTGTGAGTTCACAGCCTTCTTTGGGGCTGTCTTTCAATGAGAAAATGCCACAAAATCTGTCTTCCCCTATGAGCAATGAAGGACTAAATTCCCCACACACTGTTATTCTTATCAGCCCCAAACATGCTGCATAGGACTACTGCGGTTCAGTGGCACTTTGTACTGAGGAATAAAAACATCTGAAGTCAAGTCTGATTTTCCAGAAATGGTGCATGCATGAAGAGAGCTTTGCTCCACATGAAGGAAAGGGATGCACTTTAAACTCTCTATCCCTTTGCTTGTGGAACACTCATCCCCTCATACTGCTGCTCCTCTGTGCTTCTGTGCAGACCTTTTAAGCAGCTGTTGTGCTGAGCTCCATGGAATGAGGGGATTTGCTGGTGTGTCTGCAGCAGCTCAGAAGGTACTGAGTACATGTACACAGTGTGCAACTCACAGAAAGGAGGCAGTTAATTAGCCTTTTTTTTGTCAATATGTTTCTGTTATAGTCAAAGGTCCTCAGATGGCTAATTTACATGGAATTTCTAGTGTGCATTGAGCTTTAAACAACATCCCAGGTAGTGCAGTGAAAAAGGTTGTTGATGGCTTTTATACAAAAGATTGGAAATTCAGCTCCTGTTGGGACTGTGCTTTCAGCCACAGCACAGAAATATTAATACCTGTCTTTCTTTCCCTGTTCATAAACAAATTCTTATTGCTGTTTTTACCGCATAAATAAAAGAAATGGTCCAAAGCATTTAAGACATACAAAGCCAAGATATGATATTTATACAAAGAGACAAGACAGATAAAAAAATGATTTATGATACTCATAGAGCACCTTTCAGCCACATGGGTCACATGACACAAACTGATTGTATACACTCTGAGTGTCTATGTGTGTTATGAGATAAATGAAAGAAGTGTAACTTTTTCCAGAAGTAAGTAAAATTAATGTACATTACTACAACAGTAGCTTAATAAATCTGCACATTAATTTCAAGGAGACAGAGAACCACTGAACAGCAGGAAAGATAAATGTACTGTAGCTGGGTGGGTCTTGGAGCAGCACTAAAACCTTGCTTTCATGAGCAGTGATGTGTTATGTCAGTAATGATGAATGTCTGGCACTTTGGGTGTACCTTGTTCTGAGTTTTGGCACCTAGAAATCAGAGGAGCTGCACCAATTTATGCTGACCTAAGCATCTGGCCAATTCTGCATTAAATTTATTCAGACTAAATTAATTCCTGAAAAACTCAACATATCACTGTTTTGGCAGGAGTAGGAGAGTTTCATTGGAGAGGATTCCTTTGTTGTCCTTTCTGTTCTCTGTTCATAGGACAGCTTTCCTAGAAATGACCCACATTAAGTTAACTCTTTTCTGTGGTGTCTTGTCTCCTGATCTTAGTGTCAAGATGAGATCCCTACTTAAAGGATCAGCAGTTTCTGTTGTAAGGATCCTTGTCATTGAATGTTTTCACTTGAAACATGCTAAGCCTCTTTTACCAGGGACCCTCCACTCTGAATGGGGTGGTTAGAAATCCAGATATGATGGATGGACCTGTCATCTCTTCTTCATGTTTCAATTTTCTTCTGGCACTGGAGAAGCGCCAGCCTCGGCTCCAAGCACTCTTCTTTCATTGTGAATCAAGGAAATATTTGTGATAATAGCTCCTGCTACTTTGACCCCTTGCCCTCTGCAGATCCTCCAGTTTCCTGACTCTGTGAGCTTCCCCAGAACATGACTTGCCTTTGCAGAGGGGTCTTCAGATTGTCCTTTTTGCTTTGTCATCCCTATGCTGCTGTTTTTCAGAGCCAGGACTGTTTATAGGTACTGACAACTGTAGGAGCTTTGAGTTTTCTGTGCCATGGGCATCATGTATGGGCTGCACTCTGTGCCTCCTTCTTTGGGTGAGATGGCCATAGAGGTAACCTCTTGTCTGCCTGAAGCTGGAAGGATCAATGCCTTCAGCACTTGCAAGACCCTTGTTCTGTTTCTCCTGTAAGCCAGGCATGAGGCTTTCACGGGCAGCTTCAGTGATGCTGGTGAGCAGTGCCTGCCATGCCTAGTGTGCTACAGAACATCTGTTCCATAAGCTGAGTGACTGGCACAGAGCAAGGCTGGGTAGTTTTTCCAAGTTCAAGGGCAAGCACATGCATAAAAAAGAGGAGAACCTGAGAATCTAGACTCTGTTCCTGTAACTGCCGGACTGACTTGTATTTTGAGTGATATGAGGTAGTTTAGGAAGCACCAGTGTTTTATGATTGCTTTCTGATCAAATAATCTAGCTAAAGAGCTCAGCCTACCAGAGACCTCAATAAAAAAGCAATGAAACCTGGGTCGAACATCATTCACAGACTTAACTGTGGATTTGGATTTTTCCTTGGTGTTACTAGCAAACAATGCAAATGCATCTATTTCTTTGCAGCAACTGAATGCTGCTAGAAATTAAAAGATGCCAAAGACAAGAAGAAGCTTACAAGGATCCTGTGATTATTAATATTGATATAGTGCAGAGAAACAACATCTGGGGTTTTTTAAGGAGTTTGAAAGAACTGTCTGTCTTTTGTCTTAAGAGATATAATCCTGAAAGAATTAAAGGTGACAGATGATCAGTTGAACCATTGATCTGTTGATGGATCAAGCTATCACATGAATGTTTATATGTTCTCATACATCAAGTGTGTGTTTTACTAAGGCATTAAGAGTGAAAGAATATTATTTTTCCAATTCCACAGGCTGTACATATGAATGCATCTGGTGTATAGCAGCAGGTGAAAGCACGCAGTTCTGTAGAGAGGCAGGCAGTAACAGGGATGTAGTTTGTGTTCAGCTCTAAATGTGGGCAGACCTGCACTTTTAAGATATATGTGAGTGATGGCTCTGGTGTGCAGAAGTTGCATCCTGTGAACCTCCTGCTGCTACTCAGTGGTGTAATTGTGTAGGTGTGGTGCTGTTATCTTGGAGATTACAGTGAGGTCTCTTGAGTAGCTTCTGTCAGTACTGTGAAAAAAAACTTTAGCGGAGGATAGAGAAATTGAAATGGTCTCAAACATAATGAGGAGTCTCCACTGTATACAATGACCTGATACAGCTACTAATAAGTAAGCAGGTTCATTTTACATGCACTGAAGCTTATTCTAATTATGTAGCTGAATAACTAAACACCACTAATTGTCACAGCCTGTGCAGATTTTGGCTGGGATAGAGTTAATTTTCTTCCCAGTGGTTGGTGTGGGGGTTGCGTTTTGGATTTGTGCTGCAGGGTTGATGATATAGAGATGTTTTGGGTATTGCTGAGTAGTGCTTACCCAGAGCCAAGGCCTTTTATGCTTTTTTAGGGTCACACAGGTGAAGAAGCTGGAGGCTGGGAGGAACAGGTGACCCCAACTGACCAAAGGGATAATCCATACTGTATGGCATTGTGTTAAATGTAAAGTACAAGGAGGAAGGTGGGGGATGTTTGGGGTGATGGTGTTTGTCTTCCCAAGTCACCATTACATGTGATGGAGCCCTGCTGTCCTGGAGATGGCTGAACTCCTCCCTGCCCATGGGAGGCAAAGCAAGGAACTAATTCCTTGTTTTGCTTTGCTTGAGTGTACAGTTTTTGCTTTTCCTATTAAAATGTTTTCGTCTCAACCCATGTGTTTTCCAGATCTTATCCTGCCAATTCTCTTCCCAGTCCCACTGGTAGAGGGAGGGAATGAATGTCTGTGTGGGGCTTGGCAGCTGGCTGGGATTTTACCATGACAGGCAAATTTTGACATCATGGATAATGGCACCACATAGTCAGATTTGTCTGATTAATTGGGATGTAGTCCATACAGCACCAAATAGACATAGGTACCATTCTTTCTGACTTCATTATTCTGGTATTTGGTGACTCTAAGATATATTAAATGCATGTGGGTTTGGCTCTCAGTCTCCTGCTATCAGCAAGAGGACAATGAAGGGGATGATGGCTGGGGAAGGCAAGGATGCCTGTTATGCCAGTGGGTTGTGTGATCATGTGGGATTAACATGTTGGTAGAAGACTTGTTGTGTTAGTAGGAGGTCTCTGATATGTTTGCTTCCTTCTGCAAGCCTTTGTTTAAAAATCTGGGAACAATACTATTAATTCTGGTTATAAGGAAGATAATGCACACTGGAGTGATTTGCATGCTATATGGTTTTATCACTAACACCAGCAGCCTGCATAGGAGAGGAATGGACCCACACAGTCTGTGGAGGTTGAAGAAAAAATTTACCTCTCAGGCCAAAGAGGAAGGACCCTGGGCCATTTCAGAGTGGTTAAAGTAAAGAGTGGTAGGATTTCTGTAGTCGTGATTGTCTAAAATACATAAGTAAGGTCTAGTTTTATAGAAGGAGAATATCTTACATTAGCTCAACTGGCACAGGTGGGAAGCAAAACAAAAAGGTTTTTCAAGCTCAAAACTGGTCTCTCTGTTTCTTCCAGCTATATCAGTTAATCTAAATAAAAGATACTATCTCTCTGTATGAACCCTGCTTCAAGGATGCCCTGTACACACCTCTACAACTTTCCAGGACAGTGAAAACCAGAAGAACAGAGATACACTATGGCAGTCCCTCCTCCCAGCAAGCAGCAGGTCCTGTCTTCATGCTGTGTGTGGGTCCAAAGGGCACCAAAGAGCATCCAGCACCCTGCCATGAGTCTGGGTTTGTGCCAGATTCTCAGCTGACTTGCTTCAAAAAGAGAAGCTGGTGGCTTGAGAGGTCACTGGGGCGGGCTGTGATTTCTGTGTTACCCCGCTGTCTAATGGTTAATGTGAGATTCTTCACTTCCTAAATCATGTATCCATTATCTCAGCTGGGAGCAATCTCTGCTACAGTCCCCATGCCTGTCCAGTTAGGAGAAGTCACGGATGGTGGCTGTGGTTAGCCACTCTCCTCTGCACTGCTCTGTGAAGCCTTTCCAGTGCTGTGACCCTCTTCATGAAGTACAACAGCTACTGGCAATGGCTCTTTCCAGCTTCTGGAGCCAAAGGGTGTCAGGTTTATAAAAGGGTTTGCAAATAAGGAGCTACATAGAGAAATGCTTCTCCTGCACTTTTGTCTGGATGTCTCAGAGTTCTGAAGGAGCTAATGGGAACAGTCTCTGATAAAGTTAGGAAGTTCTCAAAGGAAATTCAGACATCTGTTTGGGGAGTACCTTTGATACATCATCTAGAAAGCTGTTAATAGAAACATTTGACCTTAGATTTCCCACAGACAGTTTCTGGATCTCCAAATAGTTTTCCTTGAATTATGTCCTGGGGTCAATCCTTCAAATGTACATAGAATTTCAGGATAAAGATAGGAATGAGTTCTGTCAAAACAAGGGTGGAATTTCCTTATAAACAGAGCTGTTAGAAGGGTCTGTTCAGGGAAAAATCATGGGACAGCTATTATACCACAGAGCTGCTCCAGCAAATAATTGGACTCTGTATTTAAAAGTAATAATGAAACATATGTACTTACTTTTGTACTTAAAATAACCATAGTATATTAAAACTGAAGATTAAAATGATAGTTTTAATTTGTCAGTATTCATATTTTTTGACCATTATGCTACTTTCCTCTGTTAATGAAGTGTTAGAGGTTTTAATTTTTGCCTATATAGTAATTTTCTGCACAGTTTCAATTTAAGATTTTATGCCCCAACACAGAGATGCAATCATGAGAGCAGGCTGTTAGTTTATAATTCCACTCCTGTTCTGTTTCTTTTTTAAATTAACATATAGCCCAATGGAAACAATTCTGTTAGGCTTGAGCATTGTAAAAATTCTTCAGAAATTAAATTGTAGCAGTGTGACATCCAGTATTCTATTTATCTGGGAAATAATTTCTTTCCTAATGAGCTCAAGTGCTACCAGTACACAAAACCCAAAAGTTGTGCCACTGCAAATCTAAATGTAAACTTAAGTTTCTCTTTGTATTTTGAAAATTTACAAAGTATCCATTTGAATACATTTAGCAAAACTTTTACTTTTATTAAAGGCATTAAAATGTTCTGGCCAGTTTTGAGATCCATACAGAAAATTGCACAAGTCCTTGAGAAGCCACCGCTGCTTGCAGTTAAGTGTTGACTGGAATTGAGAGCTTAGAAGTGACTAATAGCCTTCAACTTTACTTGACTCCAAATATTTCCAGGCATTGGGAACAATACTTTATGGATGAACTCAAGTTTAGACCATGTGTATATATTTCAGAATCCATTAATGACTTAAGTACATTTTGCAGTATTGCAGTATTGAGTGTAGTGTAACAGATGTGAGCCATGAATGCCAAATCTCTCCCAATTCATACTGAAGCAAAGGTTGTTGCTTCTTCCTCTCGTCTTGGCAAAAAGTTGTGTTTTAGACAAATAAGAGATATAATCTGATTAGCAGGATAGCACTGGCTTTCAGGACTGATGAGTATGTAGAAAAAATATCTCTTGTGTATGAGAGTAAGTGCAGAATGAAAATCTAGTTGCCTTTCTGTTGCAATAAATTAAAAATAGCTGCACAGATATCACAGGAGTCTAATGGTTATTATGTTAATGCAAGACAAAGATAAAATTCATTGTTTCAAACACACAAAAAAATACATTTAGCAAATACTATGTACTAAAGGGTCTCAAACATAAACAAAGTTTTAAAGAAAGAGAACATTTCCTACTGCAAAAGGACAATTCTGGTTCTCCCATATAAGCTTCTATGACATTTTTCAGTGTGTATATCTTGCTGAGGCATTGCACATTTAACAGCAGAAGGCTAAAATGGGTTGATTCATATTTAATTCTAGAATATCCATTAACTGTCTAATCTTTGCAAAATATCTCCAGAATTAATGTGGTTTACATGTACAGTGGTTTACATGTACAAGGATAAGAGGTCAGGAGCTGCTAAAAGGACTGGGTACATTTGTGACAAGGCATAGACATTGATAATTCGGGAGCAATCAAGACTGAAAGATTTACAAACAAGGTATGAACAGTAGGGTACATGGTTGGAGATGTTGAAAACTGCTTGAGAAGATGTTAAATGTTAAAAAGATATACTATTTTATCCCTATGTGGAAAAGATGCCAAAATGGCATTTCTGATGCATACAATTTTGAGTAGAGATGGGTAGAAATATTACTTATCAAGAGGTTCTTTGATGTGAAATTTAATTTTGGCCTAAACTATGCTTTTGTGCTTGTTCTCAGCATTTTCTTACAAGAATGTATCTCTGTTTACAAATCATTGGCCAAAACTTCGAACATGTAGTAGGCAAGCATTTGATCCAAACTTAATTTTTAAAGTTTTATTTTCTCTTAAAAGTTTGCATTACTTGTAGAATTTTTCGATGAGAAGAATGTAAATGCTTTGTAGTTAGAAGTGTCCATAGGAAGGAAACCCAAGCAAAGAGTGTTTCAGCCTTCTGAAAGGTTGAAGAGCTTGGAGACTAAAGAAGTCAGTGAGGAGTTTTGCCTTGACCTGAGCAATGTGTCTGTGGGCACTATGGTTTTGGGAGCTTCTGAAGGCTTGGTGTATGGAAGAGCTGCTCAGGCTGTTTCGGTAGACTGTGCATGTGCTGCTGAGCTCTGAAAAAAATCAGTGTCTTCTCAAGCTGCCATTTCAAACCTTCTGCATCACTGACATGCCAATCTAGGAAGCAGTCTCTGCAGAAATGAGCATGAACATTCCCACTTGGACTTCATCAGGGTAAGACATCAAGAGAAGATGCCATGTTCTTTGTACCCTTTTCTGTCTTCCTTTTTGCTTTTTTCCATATAGTAGAGTTAGTAGGACTAACCAACAACCAACAGTGTCAGGCCAGGATATGGGGATTTTATATGGTTGCTATCAAGGGGCTTCATTGAGAGCCTCCCAACTCAGCACATTCTCAAATTTAAAAGTCTGGAATCAGACCCAACTAAGACTTACTTTCAAAGCTCAAGATACAGAGGCTTTTAATACTGTTAAATGTTCTCTCTTTGATCTTTAGAGCTTTCAAGGACGTAGCTGGGCATACAGAGCTCCTGTTACCCTCATCCTTCCACAGGATGTCAGGATCAAGACTACTTGGGAAACAGAGAAGGGCTGGTTGGAGCCTTCTAATCCCAAGGGAATGTTCTCTGTATCAATTAGGTTGTCTTGATTAATGTGTTTGAGTATTATTCTTTCAGGTTTTGTAAAACTTTATTTATGCGGTATCAATTGTCTATTGAGTGTGCAGCAGAGAGCAGCAGAGAGGACAAGATGCACTGCAGTTACAATCATAACCCACCTCTCTGTGCTGTGGTTTGAATTTAGGTACATTTCTGTATCTTGTGGTGGGTACATGTGCTTTCTTCATGCACACTTCTGTGACAGTGTGTGTTCAGAGGACCTGGGCAGGAACCTGGTTTGATGTGTTTGCAATCTGTGGTGAACTGACAATGCTGTGAATAAATCCAGCACACAGAAGGCCTGTCCACTCCTACATCCATTGCCTTCTGCCTTCCAATATGCTGATGGCTGCCTGGAATCATGCCTAGGTGAAGGAGTCCTCTTGTAACTTGTGGCATTCAGGAACTGTACCAGATTAAGAAAGTCCAGCTGTGGAACTGCTTGCTGGTGTTAGCCTGCTGCTTCAGACAGGCAGGCTGGTGTGGTTCCAGGGAACTCCAGCCTGCTCAGAGTGTAAATCATTGCTAATGATAGGCAAATGTAATAAGGGTTGGTAGGCTTTGATCCCCCTAAGTCTTTACATGCCTACAGACATCTAGGCCCATTCCCATCAGTTTTCTCACCAGAACTGTCATGGAGTAAACAAGACTGACAAGGAATTAGCCTTCTGTTAGAAGTCAGCCACTCTGCACAAGGGCACAGGCACAAGCCATTTTTGTGAAACCTCCCCAGACTGCCTTTGGTTTGAGGATGAAGAAAGTAATCCTGCCAACTGCTGAACATCTTTCAGGAAAGCTCAGCTCTCATGTTCTGTTTATGACTATGAGAGGGCTCAAGTGTTTTCAGGAGACACTCAGCAGCTTCTAGAATGAGGCACAGAAGAAAGCTGTCTGTCAATCTGGTCTTGTCCTCAAGCAACAAAATAGTTTAAAAACAATAGACTGTGTCTGGTTTTTCTTGTTTCCATTTGTAGATATAAATATATGTATGTTCAAATGATTTTATGAGATTGATTGCGAGTGGCAGATGAGAAACTCTCAAATGCCTGGATTTTAATACTGTTACTTCATCAGGACAGTGAAAGAAGTAATGAAGCCTGTTAAAAGGGAATATCTTGGCTGCTTATTTTGCTTCATAAATATTCATGAACACCCCCTCTCCTTTCTTTGCCCTTTGACTGCTTCTATTAACTGGGAGCCATTAGCTGTGGATGAGGCTTGAACCTCATAAAACATTTTGTGGTCATCAGATGCATTATTGGAAGAATTTGCAGACACAGATACTCTTGACATTCACATCTGTTCCATCTAATTATTCCTAAATTGAAACTGTAAGCCTATCTTGGTGACAATGCAATATATTTATGTGGAGTTGATTGCATTATTAGAAGCAGTGGTTTACAACTTCAGCTGAGGAACAAGAGACACAGAGATGAAATTTGCTTTTCTTTGCAGTATTCCTAGCAATATTAAAAAACCTTGAGAGAGAGCATGTATGATGTACATGCAAGCCTATGTATCATGTAAAAACACACTGTTTTTTATATAAACATTTTATTTAGAAGGTTAGAAGGCAGTCGTAGAGAGCTTACTCTTTGAATAAGGAATGAAGACTCCAGTAGGAAGTACTTACTGGTAGTAGAAAGTATTCTTCTGTCAGGATTGAGGATGTGCTATTGGGAAGGTCCAGGTTTTGAAGTAGCTCCATGCTTGGAGATTCCCAAGGAGGTCTGCCAGACAGTACTGTCTTCACTCCCTTGGTGCAGCCTTCTCAGAGGAGACTGCACCAGTGTCCAGGACTCCGTGATCTGGGTGGCCAAGTGGTCATGAGAAGGGCAGGAACACAGCCATAACAATTTAAGCTGTATGTATCTTTGGTGGGAAAAGCAGTCATTTGAATAACTAGATCTGTTTTTCCCTTTTCTCCTCTCTCCCACTACCCCTGCCTCCACCCCTTTCAATGTGGGTTTTTTAATAGCTCCTTTTTTATTTTGGCATGTCTCTATGGCCTGATAAGTAATACTCACTGTAAAGATTACTTTTGTGAGGTAAATGCCTGTCCAAAGGTGAAATCAGCAGCACATTTCACAAAGGAAAAGTCAGCTAGATGACTGGTAAATGCTAACAAATTTTGATCAGCTCTTGACTAGAGAAGAAACTCCAAATTGGAGGTGAATGTTTTCTTAAATGTCACATTATTTTATTGTGGTCTCACTTTCTTTGCATCCATTCTTTGCTTCACCCCCAGACTGTGGGATGGACCTCCAGAATGGGACGTGTCATCCCATAACGTTGAGAACAGGTGGAAACTGGTGTTGTGTTTTGTTACGGTTTGGGGATTGGTTGGGGATTTAAGGATGAAGGAATAAATTTGGGGATTTAAGGATGAAGGAATAAAATGACCAGCTGCTTGCTTGAGAGGAAGATGTAGTCCCTGTCTCGTTAACAAAAAAAATTAAAAATTTGTTTATTTATTGTAATTATTTACAGACTGCCTATTCACTGCCATGTTTTAATTTTTATTCTCTACACACACAGCCGCCCACCCCACTGCAAATATGTTATAGAAAAGCTGCAAATTACAGGATGTCTAATTAGACAGCTTTGAGGAAAAGATGACAAAGAATCATTCACCATGGAGACAGAACTTGCTTGCTGGTTTATAGCCAGCTAAACAATGCCGGAGACTCTGATAAGCTATTCCTGGGGAGAGCAGGAGTAAGCCTGTGTGAAAAGCAGGGAGCTGGTATGCAGCATTTTATGGGAGTGCAAAGCCCTCTTCTCTTCTAGAGGGACCAGAGACAAGGATACATGAATACAGTGGTAAATACACTGGCTGCATCTTAAATCTGTTTCATAAGCCGATGTAGTGCCTGATTCAGACCTCTTAATACAGAAAAAAACCCCTACTCTGCTTTCAGTGACTGTTGTTAGGTCACAAGCAAAAGAAATCTGTGACTTCTCTCTAGAACTGGTCATTAGAGGTGATCTGGAGACTACAGGTCTGAATGTAGCTTATAAGAGTACCAGATTTATACAGTGCACAGATGAGGAGGATTTTTAACTTCAGCTGCGAAATCCAAATGTTTGTTCTTAATTTGTATTCTCTCAGCCCTGTGGAACTGGCCAGAAAAAAAGATATTTGGTTCAGGGTTATTTTTACATGTGAGATGTTTGTCACTAGCAGCAAATTTGGCATGATAGGCAGCCTCTGCATAAGGCTGTCTGGGGACAAGAATAGCAGAAAGCACAGCAGATGAAGACTGAGGTGCACTGTCAAGAGTGATCTGTTATTACATGTAGAGAAATTGCATGGCGCATGACTGGGTCGAGCATGTAACGTAAGCTTTTCTATCCATTCCACAGATACACTATTCTGAAGGTCTCAGACTGTTTTTAGCAGAAGAGTTTCCAAGTTCTTTCCTATTCTTTGCATTTCAAGAACTATGGAGTGACTCCTGTTCACAGCTCTGTGAGCTGTGGGCATGCCTGTTGTTGTCACCATGGGGTGTCACGTGTGACAGCGTCACACCCAACTCAGCATCGCATCAGCTCTGCACACGAGCTGTCAGACCCACCACAGCACTGTGCCAGACCACTCTGCTTTCCTCACAGGCAAGGGAGGCAGGGACACTTCTACTTCCAGTTTGGTTTAGGCCATGTTCAAGATAATGACCATCCCGACAACCCAAGACCAGCCTTGGTGCCAAAACCCCTTAATCAACCAACCAGAAAAACAAAAAATAAACTTTGTTGAGAATATACCTGTAGTATTGAGAGAGGGAGCAAATTTGTCAGCAAATCTGACAGAGCTCCTACTGTGAAAATTTATACCTTTCTGCTCAAAGTACATGTCTGCTGCTTTGGAAATATGTTTTGATTTACATTTGGAAGTGATCACCAAGCTTTAACTGAGATCAGAAGTCACTGTGGGTTAGTTCAAAGGATTCCTCTGAGAACAAGATGAAATTTTGGTTCTGTTTCAAATAAGGGATTGTGGTGGATTACACTAGCCAGAAATTAAGCTCCAAATAGGCCACTCCTCTACCCCCCCCACCCTCTTTGGCAAGAGAGGGACAAGGGCACAGACTATGAGGTGAGATAATCACTAACTGAAAGGCAGCAACCATAATAAGAAATAAGGAATAAGAAATGCACAGTAGCAACAGCAATATTAATAACAAAAGTATACATAAAGAGAAGCTGGTTCACCCACACCTTGATCACTTGGACCCCCTCATGAAAATGTGAGAGAAGTGGGATATACTTATTTCCCAAGAAAATTTTGCTGACATGTATCATGCAGGAAGAAAAGGACATAGTTTCTTAATGTACTAAGACAAAGTTGACTTTGCTTCTGGCTTTTGATGCAGAGCTGCAATTTCATCTGGTCATCAAAGGGAAGCAGTTGGCAGAGATCACTAGGAACTTCTCAGCAACATAAGTAAAATGGGATATTTTTGTTCACACAAAAGTGAATGTGAGTTAATTTATATCTGTGCACATTGCTGAGTTTTCTTAAGTTTTGGAGCTTTTGGATTTTCAGAAGTCAAAGTCTGCAAAAGTATGTGTGAGCTGTATTTGTTGAGGCTTCTACAAGTGTTCTCACATGCAACCTTCTCTTCCTGCATCTGTATTCAGCAGATACCTGGTTCCCACCACACCTTCAGAGTGTGATTCACTGAGATTATGCAATTTAGAGCAGGCAGCAGGGGATAAGTGATCAAAGAACCTGATCTTGAAATTAAAGCTCCCCACCTGATTTTCTTGTTCAAAAGGATACTGAAGAAGGGTTAAACCCAAGCCATGGTTGCTGGTGGTAGTCTCTACATTTGAATCTTGCATTTGACAAGGTTGCCACATTTGACAAATGGCAGTATGTACATGCTGAAATGGAAGATAAAAACAAAGAGAAAATGAGGGTTTAAATATCAAAACATTGTTTTCAAGCAGAACTACAGTCTAAAATTTGTGAGGGAAAAAATGGTGGATAACTTCTGTGTGATTAGGCTGGCCCATCAGCAGGGGTCCTGGATATTTAAACTACAAAACAGTAGTGGGTGATACACTGCCAGTGCTTTTTGGTCAAGAAACCCCTCCAGGATAAGTGGTCAAATCAATGGCAACAGTGATCTGCTGCGCTGATTAAGAGATGAGCTTTCTTTTCAGTACCTCTTCCCTTCCTGAAAATGCTTCAAGTGTTGGCAAGGCAGAGCCTGTTCCAGTTGTGTGGGCATGATGCTGCTCCCTCTTTGGGCCACACCCAAACTCACCTAGGAGGGGTGGACACCATCAGGGAAGAGTCTCTAGGCTGAAATTTCTCCCTCCCTAAGCTCACAACAGATTAAAAATTTGCTGTGTTTGTCCATGTTCCTGGCTGAGTGTACAGTATTCTCTAGAAGAAAAACACTTGAGCCAGTAATTAAACATGTCAGCTCTTTATCCAGGAGAGTATTATATTAAATTATGTACAGTAAATATTTTTGGAAGATAGAATTCTAAAGAGAACTTATTGATTTATGGCAAAAGGCCAAGTTGCTGATGGGTTTGGCAGACGTGTTCAGCATCCAGGGCCAGCCTGGGGATGGTGTGTGCTCGGGAGACGCAGGGAGCCAGGCATATCAGCACAGAGGGAGGCTCTGCAGCTCTCCCTCCTTCTCACAAGTACACAGACAAACTGTGAGCACTCCCTGGCTTTCTGTATGCCTGTTGAATCGATAATGGTGATTTAGGAATGCTTCATCAGCACTACTGTCTCAGCTGTTCTTGTAAATGGCAACATTAGCAGGACTACCCAGCCATAGCAGCGAGGGTGGCAGTGAGGTGAGGGCGGAGGAAAGTGTCAGCAATATGGATGGCCTTGGCAGTACTGTCAAGGACTGGAGGTGATAAACAGGCAGCTAGAGATGTCATTTCAGCTCCCCAGGGAGACCAGGGTCAGACATTCATCATATCTCTTTATTCTGGGGGGAAATGCTTTATGTGAGACAATATATGGTGGACTTCTGTATGCTGCCTTCTTCAAAGACTGATAAGTGCACTTAGCTTTTTGATGTTTTTGGACCCTCAGTGCTCCTCAGGAATGCTTTGCATCTCTGTGGACAGTCAGATGTGCCTTTGTCATCTACAATGTAAATAGAAAGCAATCTCGAGGGAGTTATGCTATACTAGCAGAGAACAGGCTAGGTAACCTGAAGAGATTTCTTATTTCTAATGCCTTTCTTTGATTTCCTGGGGAATATTTGCACATTCATATTTTAGCAAATGGTGCAGGACCCTTGCATGGCATTATAGGAATGTAATGTTCCATCTGCACATGGCTGTGGCTCACACAGTATGATGTCAACTCACAGCTATGGAATCACAACAGTGTACTACAGGTGTGTCGAGGGGAATAGGCAAGAGTGAATGTATTGCTGCATAAGCATGGTGAACATTTACCATCATTATTTACTGTTTGTTAAAGTAAGGTGTATGCTTCAGAAGTGGAGATGCATGTTAGATATGTCCAGATCTTTGCTTGTAGATGCCTGAGTTATAGGTAAAAAATTTGTGTGTAAAATTTGCATATCTACACTATGCTTTGTGTGTCTTTGTGTATTCTTGTTTTTCAAATATAAGAATATTATGGATTTATTGAAGAAATTATACATACAGGTGTATTTTTATTGTAAAATATAGAGAAATATGTGTCGTTTCCTGAGGTCATTTTCTTTTCTGCTGGGAAGTTGATAATGTTTGTGATAGTCCCTCAAAGGAAGAGAAAGATCCGGTGTAGTGCAGGGTATGGCATTATGTTTTCTGCAGGGAGCCATCAGTTCATTAGTTAAAGATGGCTCTTCATTTTGCAGTATAAAGTCATTCCACATCTACGTGATGGAAGTCCATTTCAGTAATAAAAATTTTAATTTAAAGTGCCCAATGTCTCTCCTCAGCTGGAAAAGAGCTATCACTGGATCTTTCTGCAGGTATCATAAGGAAAAAAATTAACCAGGGCAAGCAAAGCATTTTATATACTGCCCCTTTTGTGGTTATCATGAGTCTCCAAGGGTGTTCTTCACTTGAAATATTCAGAGATCTGGTGCAACATCCTGCTGTTTTTAGCAATATTTTTTAATTTTGCCATAACTAAGGTGTAGTTTCACAAAGACAATGCTTTTGAAGAGTTTGCTAGTATTGCTTGCTTGTGGTTGAAAAGAAAAAAAAAAACCAGCAAACAAAGCTTAAAAGGTAGTGAATGCAAATTTGTAGCATGTTTCACTTACACAAGCTATGGCTGAACATGCAATCAGTCCAAGGTTTGGATGCCCAAGTACCAGTGTGCAGCAGTAAAGACACATGCATGAAAATTCCACAGTTTGAAGCATAGCATGAAATTTTCATCTCATTACATTTGAGCTGTTGCCTTGCAGAGCCTGTCCTGCTCTCCCATCTTATAGCATAATTGTGTATGAATTACCAAGCATCTTTTTCCAAAATAATTGCTGAAATCCTTTCTGTGGTTTGATTGAACATTCTTGGATGCTGCCAAACAACCCAGATAAGATTTCCATTTCCACTCTTCCACAGCACAGTAGGTGAACGAGTCTTGAATTTAATCTGCTGACTTCATTGGAGTCATGCCAGGTTAGGTCAGCTGTGAAAGTTTGGCCCCAGGTCACTAATGAGAGCTCTATCTCTGGAGCTCCAACATTGCAGTGGTCTTCTGGACACTGCTGGCACTTCTCTAATGCAAAAAAACACAAGAAAAAATTTGGTTATGATGCAGTTAAACCCTGTTTAATTTGAAAGTTATTATAATCAGTGGAGAAAATCCTGTTAATTAGGCAATTATGTACTCCTCTTCCAGTCTCTCTCTCTTCACTCTCCACCTTGTTTTCTACTTTGAAAATCAGAAGAACAGACATATTATTCTTGGCATTTAATTCTAAATTCATCTCCTGGGTCAACCTCATTCCAGTCAGTGCACCTCTCCCTTCAGCAGCAGGATGATTTAAAACCTCCACCATACTACTGTGATTTTTAAAAGTAAGAGGAGATGGTGTATGTGTTTATGTGCATTCCTGTCTTTCAATATACCCTCTCAGGACATCTCAAGTGTCTCTTACAATAAACCCTCCCAAGATAAATTGACATCTGTTTCCTTTAAAGCTTGAGGATGCCTATGAGTGAAAGCTTTACTGACCAAACATCCAAGGCTTTGCTGTTCTGGAGGTCATTAACTGGATGTCATGTGCTGGATGTCAGTCAAAATCCACAGATGTGAAAAAGTGTACCTCAGTGTAGCTGTATTGGGAAGGAATAAGGTCCTGTCAGCTCATCACAATCCTTATCCTTTTGTGTTCCCTTTCATTCCACCTTGGCTTTGTTTGATATTGGTTATCTTGAGAAAAGAAAGTTATGTTTTACTTTCTCTGGCAGCACCACAGTGCTCCCCCAAACCTTCTAGCTCTAGGGTTGTCTGTCTGATGCTTTAAAGGTAACACTAGAGCTCCATGTAGTGGTGACCTCTGGGCTGAGGAAATGCTGGCTATTTTAAAGCTTTTCCAAAATATTCACAGTCTCTGCCATGAAGGTTGTTTGTGAAACAGAGACCAGATGGTTAATCAAAATTAGTAATTATGCTTTCTAGGCCATCAGGGGAATAGTGAAGGGGAGATAGAAGTTTATCATCAATATAAATAGGTGCAAGGTTGGGAAGAGAGAAGGGAAGGGAGTGGGGGGAGTCTGCAATAGCTCAGCATTAAGGCTGTCAGCCCTTCCCCATGCCAGAAGTGGAATGACGCACGGAAGTGGAACAGGAGTGGGTCGAGTGAGTGGAGATGGAAAGGAAGCAAGGAGGAGGCAGTTGGAAGCTGAGGAAGACTACATGGGACCTGCGGAAGTAGAGTAGGAGTGGTTGTGACATGTGAAAAGAAGTTTGGGAGCGAGTGGAATGAGTGGGAATGGAGCAAGGGTGGGAAAGGCCCACAGCCACCTGAAGAACACTTTTGTACTTCAGACAGTTTTCTTCTCTTTCTGGTGTTGGAGAGCAGTGTCCTCTCTGAGGCACATCTGAAGGCAATGAGAGGATGGAGAGAGGCGGCTGGTGGCACCTCCCAGCCTGGAGAGAGGCAGAAGACATTTCAGAAGCGTTTAAATGTTCTGCTCTCCAGCAAGGAACCTAACCTCAGGATATGGTCAGATACCAGACCTCTTAGCAGCAGAGCCTCACACGGCATCAGGTGTGGTGAAAGTGTTAAAAATGTTTGTCTCACAGTTTTTAGTCTCCCGCTGCCCAGGGGTGGTTTCCCATCATGCAGATGGGTGACACTTTGTTGGCCCGAAGTGCTCCTGACTCCCAGCAGCAGCACCAGCTCCTCCTGCCCATCCCTGTAACAGAAACAAGGACTGAGGGTGGGACAGCAAACAGCTTGGCCTTGGAGCCAAGGTGGACCTAGATATATCTCCTGGTGCTAGCCTCATCTAAAATTTGTGAGAGGCGGGGATTGAGAGGGCTTGTGAGTTTATAAAAGACAAAGTGAGAAGGAAGGAGTAGAGAAGCAAGGGTTCAGTTTAGCCATTCTTCTCTCTTCCAGAACTCTTTCAGTTTAAGCAAGATGCTGAACATCACTCAGCACAGGGTGATATGTTTGCATGTAAGACTAATGTTGTTCCCTTGTATTTATAGTCATGAGTGTCCTGTGGTAACAGATGTGTTCAGAAAATATCGAGCCATTTAACAATTGATGTCTCTATAGCCTTACACAAAGCTTATTGTCAAACCCAAAGAAACCAGAAAGATAATTGGGAGAACTTTTAGCTCCAGATAAAATATTCAATGAAAATGGTTCATTTCTGTCTGCAGACAGATTCTGATTTTGGCTAATGCTTTCTTTCTGAGTATTGTCCAAGTAGTGTAGAACTTTTTGCTCAATGAAGGTTTCTGCTCACAACTTCCTTGTCCGTGGAGTAGATTTTCCAGTGGTGCTTTTGCTGTTTAACCAGATATCTGAAACATTTTAAATAGAAGAAATGCAGAAGGAGAGTAGAGAGTACCAAATTTCTCTTGTCAATTTCGATGATGTCAGTTGAGCTCCCTGGGTTTTCAAACAAGATATTTAAGGAACATGGCAACAAACAACAATGCAGCAATTATTAAAATGGCTCAGCAGTGCAGCCTCTGCTTTTATTCATCAATCCAGTGTGGGGACTGCTAGAGCAGCCCTCCCAGAGTGTGTCTCATGACATGTGTGTCCAACCATCTAGGCTGGAGGCCTCTATCCCAGCCTGGCTTACTGCTGGCATGTCTGTGTCCCGAGCATCCCAACCCACATGCAATATGGCTGATCAGACTGCCTGGAGAGATGACTGAAAAGAAAACACATTCCTTTCCGTTCTTTTCTGAGGAAAAACAAGTGTGACTGGTTGTCCCCCACCCCAGTGCACAAAAAAGAAAACAACAATCTCAAAAGAGGCTGCCAGTGGAAGGAAGGAAGACGGCACATTTTCTTGCTTCCCTGAAAGCTGGGCTGCTTTTGACCCCTGGTTGAATTCATCTGTGTTGGAGCTGGCAGGAGAAGGATGCTTCTGCTGGGCTGCTGTTGCCATGGAGACCAGCAGAGACAAGAGGGGCAAAAGACTGCCAGAGACAACTTCTGAATTAAAAACATGGTATTCCTGCTCTTCATGCTCCCATATCCCAATTCCTGCTGGTTTCTGCTCTTTATGGGCTGTGGGTGTAGTAGCTTTGATGGAAGGAGGAAGCAGCTCTTTACTTATCTCACAGAATGTTTTTTTTCACACCTTTCACAATTCAACAAAGCAAATACAGCACTTTTTTTTTTTTGTGTGTCTCACACTTGGTCAAAAAAAAAAAGAAAAAGAAAGAAATAGAAAAAAAGTAAAAATCATGAAAAGACTGTAAAATTGCTCTTCCCACCCCCAAAACTCTCCGCTCCCCTGGAGACTAAAAGGGAAATATCATCATAATTTTATTTTGAACTATCATTTTCAGCTTCAGTGGGTGGGTGGAGGTGGGTGAGAACTGAATTTCTAATTTCTCTCCATCAAAAATGAGTGTGTGGATCAGGAACTGACAGTGTCTGTTACCTGTGTCTTCTTGTCGGATGTGTTTGGGGAAAGAGGAGGGAGGGAGGTGGAACAGGTTCATCCTTTTCTCTAGATTTCCAACTAGAAATTTTCTAGAAGCATTCAGTTTGTTTTGTGTTGTTTGGGTTTTTTAGATTTTTTTAACTGCATGTATTTTTTGTGCATTTTGTGCTGTCAGGGTTAGGAGGAACTAGGAATTACAAAAACAACACAAAAAGGGGCAAAGTGACTTTCCAGTATTCTGTAAAAAGGTGGTTTTTTTATTTTTCCATTTTGGCTTCTCTACTGTTAGACCTTTCTATGTTTACACTTTTACCACAGAATCCTCCAGGTTTGCTCTTGATGCTTGAATGACAGATGGGTGTAGAGACCCAGTTACTGATTTGTGACCAGGGTCCCTCCAAATACCACACTCTGCCATCATTTCTTCAGCATGCAGCATCCCAGAGAAAAGGTTTTCTAGTCTCAGCCTTCAGCCCCCCTGAAGCTGCACTTCAGCCTCCCTTTGCTGACAGCCAGGTCAGGTTCCATACCCACTGCTTCAGCCAAATTCTCCCCCAAAATCTGCTTCTCCTGTTTTGCTCTTCACAGTTGCACATCTGTGAGAGAGTATTTCAATCGTTCATTCATAGCACACAGCATGAATGCTGCATTAATACAGATTGTTTAAATAGTTCTGTACATCCTAGCTCTAAAAGACTAAGGAGAGAAGAAAATTGCTGTACAAGAAGGTGAAATAGAGGTCAGAAAAAAAAGTCTTCAAAGTTTTGCTTTTTACCATTCCCTCAAATGACTCTAATTTTCCTCTTTCACTAGTTTTGATGGGACTAGCTCCAGCCCTAACAAAATATGGGTTGAGGAAAGATTTCCTTGATCTGGTTGAGATCTTCATTTTTGCATTCCCATTCTGCCTTTTCCTACCCACCCCCAGAGATCCTAGTCCCAACCTTCTCTCAGAAGCTCTCTGTGTAAATTGGTGGTGGGGAGATAATCAGGACTAGTGACATTTGGTGTCTTATTCTCCCCAAGGCCTTCCTCTGAGCTTCACTGTCCAGTAGCAGTGGAGAACATTTGTTATCTCCCAGGCTTGGGGTCCAAGCAGGAAATAAGTAATTTCTAAGAGACAGATGTGAATTTGTTGTTGTTGACATCTGTTCTTGTTTTAATGAGAATTAAAAAGAAGGAAGACTAGTTTGAGATGGAATTAAATTTACCTTTTCTCCAGCTGGAGATCCCATTAAAAGTCCTTCCAAAGACACTGATGAGCCTGTAGTAAAGTAAAAGGAAATTACTGGGACATCAATAAAAATCCAAAGAGCAGTTAAACACCAGTCCCCTTGCCACCCCAATTTCCTGCCTCTCCTTCTGCCTAGGTTAGTCAGTATTTCTTCCTGACTCAAATGAGCAGTTTTCTTCTCTGGTGAATCACAGATATAATTTTTCCACCTTGACTCACTCACTACTTTGAAATGCAGGTCTTTCTCTAGCTTCTTCACAGAGGTCCTTCTATAACTGTTTCTATGTAATAAAGACTGACCGAGGAGCGAGATTGATGTCTGATGAGAAAATTCAATCACTGGCTTCGATGATCTATTAAATCAGCCTGTGATGTCTTCTGATCTGCCTCTTGCTGAAAAGAGCCCTTGCAGCAGTGGAATTGCTTGCTGCCTCCATTAGTTTGTAAATAACCTGTACATTTGGAGGTCAGTTTGGCATGATGATCTCTGGCTCAGCAGGTGTCCTGCACTGTTAAGCCCATTTGATTTTTGATTTTTGAAGGCTCTAAGTCAGAAAGAATAATTGATAGAAGACTTTAAAAGAAAGTTTCTCTCCACTTTTTTGTCCTTCCAAATGGGAAGTGTGGCAGTGAAACAGAGTCCCTGCTCTATCCTTGCACCTTCACTTGCCTTTTTTGCTGTTTCTCTTCCTCATTTTCTTTCTCTAGAATGAGGCTTATTTTTTTTTAATGTAAAAAGCTGTCTTCCAGAGATAGGTTGCTGTGTTTAACTCATAACTGTGAGATAAATGCCTTTGGGTAGCAACCATGGAACAGATACCTTTCTGATGCTGATGAGCTTGACAGCAAGAAATGTGTTGTTAGGTGCTGTGTTTTTCCCCTTTCCAGAAGATAAATTCCTCCTTTACTTCAGTGTCACATTAACTCCGGTCTTCCACTTCTAAGAGGAGTTTGGCCTTCGCTTTGCAGTTGTTTGGTGTCATTTGGGGTGTGTCAGCGTGGATAGAGCAGTTTGGGAAGGCTCCCATTTTACCTTGTGTGTTCAGTGGCTGAGAGAGCCTTGCCTTGCTTCTGTTGTCACATGATGCAGAGTGAACACATAGGAAGGTGTTTCTTGGTTATCCTTGCTGGTTATCCATGGTTTGGATGTAGGGGCAGCCTGAAACCAGAAGAGTTATTCAGTGGGGCATGATGCTCTGTGTGTGGACCGCATCACCTCCACCAGGAGCGTAGCCACTTGGGTCTGTGGGATATTCTTGAGCTTAGGGAGAGAGCAGTGTTATTAGAGTTATTCTGCATGAAGAAGTTGTGGATCCAGCTGATTTTAGAAGCTTCAGACCCAGTGGGGCTCCACACACAGCCAACACGTGGAGGCATGAAGAGTGTCTGGCATAACCCAACCTGTCTCCCATGACTTCTAATAGTAGAACATGGACTGTAGTTCAATTTCCATGAGGGTTCATAGACATTGAGTACCCTCATCACCAGTTAGGGAAAAAAGGCTTTTCTTCCATGGCAAGTACATCATGACTGTATTTAGGTCTCATTAAATCAGCATGGCAACAGAGGGGATACAACTGATATGCTGCCATGTGGTAGACAGATGAAAGGCCCTATTGCAAATACATTAAATATCCCAAGCAATTTTACTTGCAGTAACTACTTCTGTGGTCCACTCCTAGATCTTGAGGAGAAGTTGCCATTCACACTGGATAAGGATGTGTGTTTGTGAAATGTATTGATGGGGTTTTTTTGGCTGAGAATTAAATTATTAAACTCATTGTGTGCATTTAAAGTGTGAATTCAGGTTCCCAAAGGCCAATGTCCTGACTCACAGGGCCGTCTCTTTTCTGTAAATAGCTGTTGATGAAAATTGCACAATAAAATCTGTCTTCCCAGAAATAGAGTTCTCAACTTGTATTGATACATTTAGCCTGTCAAGTGAATAGGTTGTATTGAATGACAAATAGTTAGAGGTTGTTTTTTGTGGCTGTGTTGTACCATAAGAAATAACTTCCTTTCTGCTTGTGATGTCTCCTGAAAAACTACTAGAAATATGGATACCACCATGATATTAATCCTGAAGATCTGAAAATGGCTGTACTGCAAAATGAAAATAGTAAACATTTAGGATTCTCCATGTGGTTCAAAAAGCACTTTGCCTATACAGAATTGGGTTTATTTAGTTTTTCTGAAAAAAACACTGATAAGATGAATTTTTAAACTATGCGTTATAGATTTGCATCAGTGCATATAGCACAGAATTTGCTCTGCTATTTCTCCCACCCTCCTGCTTTCACTAGGTTGCCAATTAGGGCTAATTATAAGGGGATGACTCATCACTCATTATGGCTCAGGTTTGTGGCACTGTAGCTGCCATTGGAATGAATCAGCCTGTGTGGCTGTATCAGCCTTGCCCTTTTCCTCCTGCCTCCTACCCAGCTCTTTTTTCTTCATTTTTAGATGCCACATGCCTTCCTTCACTCCTTCTACCTGAGTCACCTGCCACAGGTGGTGTGGCTCACCACAGCTCTCTACCTGTGGTCTTTTCTGTCTTTTTGCAAGTCCCTTTTCCCTGTCAGTGTTACCCAGCCCACTTTGCAGGAATTCAGCATTTCACTGCTTCATCTGAGTTGCACTTGTTTGTCATTATTTTTGCAAGGCTATCATAAAGATCATTTTTCAGGCTCTAGGAGAGAGCTGTGCAGGTGATAGGATGGAAATTACCCAGCTTGGGCCTGTCCCTACTGAGCCCCCATCACAGGGTAAAACAGAGAAGTCTCACAGTGGGAAGCTGAAAACTTATTTCACCTTCAGTCTTTCAGCATATTTTCAAAGAACCTTGCCTTGCATAGCATTCTCTCATGTTTCCTTTTGATATTCTCACTTCTACATTTGTATCAAGGCTGTCTGTGGTGTCAGCTCATTCTGAGCTGTCATCACAGTAGCTGGTGAGCTGACACCACAGGCCAGTATTTGCTGTTTTGATTATGGATTTTAGGTCACAGAGGTATGTTAACAGTATTGGATAGTAGGCCTGCTGCTATTCTGAGGTGTAGAACATTATGGAAGCTTCTCAGGTGGGATCAGGGTGTCTTCAGGATGGCAGAAGAAAGGGGCAGCACATGCTGCCTCTCTGCCTTGGCTCTTTTGGGGGCTGATTCTTAGGGTTGCAAGGTGAGCATGCAAAGTGGAGCTGCTCATGGTTTCTTTGGCACAGTCAAAACAGGAAAACATTTTATTTCAGTTATAGAAACACAGGGCAAGAGGACAGCACAGAGAACAGCATAAAATTGACTCTGTTCACCTACCTACCACCATAGAAAGCACACAGTTTTATATTCTCGTCCAGACACTCAAATTAGAGTGGAAATGGCATTCAGCCTCTTGTAATACACATCCTATTGGGGCCTACTTCAGCTGGACTACTGCAGAACTTTATTTATCTTGGACAAGATGTAATTCATAATATCAGCCCCTTCTCAGCTACTGCACAACAGGTCTTTTCAGTCTCCTTCACAACTGCAAACCATATTTTAACATAAAAAGAGTTGCTGGTGCTCTTCTCCTTCCAATTTGCCATCTTGAACAAACTCCCCCAGATGTTGAAAAACACGTTATTTCCCTGTGACAGCAGTGGTAACTGTCTACTGAGGAAAAAAGTAATTTTAAGAGGGCATGTAATGTATTTTTAGGTGGGGAATTATGATCAGGCATCTCTTTGCAAACAAACAGCTGATGCTCAGCAAGATACACATGGTTTGTGGCACATCTCTGGAGAACCTGTGTGCTGGAGTTTGCCACTCTATACAGCAGCATCACAGCTGGAATTCAGAGGTTTTGGGAGACTCACTGAAAAGCCAGAAATAGAAGCAATATTCACTCCAGCACTGAGAAGTGGAGCACTGCAGTGCAAAGGGAGTCCCCAGGCCAGAGTCAGAAATGCAATGACTGCTATTCTTAACCACATAAACTCAGCAAGATCCAAGGACCAGATTTCAAGAGAAATCCCTGCACTGATGTGTCTGATTCTCTTTTGTATTGGTCTGGCCTGAAAAAGAACCAGCTGTTTTTAGATGGATGCAGCTAAAATAGTTATGAGAAGAGTACTGAAACCTTGCTCTTCTAATTGCACTGGTATATCAACACTGACTGTATACTGAAAACTCCCTGATACTTCATTTAACAATAATTCCAGGTATAGAAACCCACAGACAGTATTAGTTTCCACACTCAAAAGCAAACCTGCTACAGAACTAGCTTGGGTGCTTTGACCAAGCTTGTTGGTCTGTACTGCCCAGTACCTGTTACTCAGGGATGAGCCAGTACTTGGAGCTGCACAGACCAAAAGAAACAGGAAGGTACTTGGTGGATCTCCTGCCCCTGGGCAGATCTTCCAAGAACAGCTGCATTGGAAGAGTGGCCTGGAAAGGCATAGTGAGTATTGGGAAGGAGTTAAGACTGGTCTCATCCAGCAGGGTGAACTTCTGTGCTTAAACATTTCTTGGCTGCTCCATCAACAGACACATGTTCTGCATGGAAAAGGAGTTGTCCTCCACACAACTGACAGAGCAGCATGTAGCAGCTTGTCAGCTTTGAGCTGTGTAGGGAACAAATGGATGCTGAGCACACACAGAGATTCTTGGTCTGGTAGCAGGACTGTGTGTTTGACTCATGGCTACCCCTCCTGCCTGGATCTATACACAGCTAGACAGAGCTAACTCACATCTCTGCACTGCTGTATGCTTTATTCACAAACCACGTAATCTACTCGCAGGTGATTAAAGGAGACCAGAAGGAGGAGGGGCTGGAACTCCTGCCCCAGTTATATGGCATGGTTAGGGCATTTCCATAATGTTGGTTCCTTCTGTAAGAAGAGAACACTGGGTACCAGGGATCCTGACGTTCATGCATGAAGGTGAGGGAATTCCTATTCTTTGCAAAAAATTAATGACAGCATGTGTGGGCATAATATATGGCTATTCAGCAACTGAAAAATTGCTGATTTATAACTTGCTTTCTTGCAGTTGTGTACAAGAATGATTTCAATTTGCATTTTAGGCAGTTTACAAAATGCAGGACCAACCACTTATGCACTGTCTTTTTCCCTGAGCAAATCACCGTAACTAACCAGATTATCATTTAGTGATAAAATGTATTTACATAACAGGAAAACCAAGGTAGATGTAAATGTGTTAATGTTTTTTGAGAGCTAGGACATGCTGGATCTTTTCAGAATTATCTAAAGAAAATCACAGATGTGGTCTTTGGAGTTGGGTTCATCCTAATAAGATACAAGAGGATGACTTTTGAGACTTTTGAGAGGAATTTCATAATGAGAGACTTCAATCTCTGAAGACCTAAACTGAAATGATAAAAGCAATTGTTTTAATAGCCCCACAGGTTGTGATGCTGTTATGCTAATTTGCACCACAATGCCAAGGACCCTGCTTTAATAACAATAATGTCTTCGTTAGACCACTGGCTTAGTGGCTGCCTTTTAAGGTATAGTGGATGAATGAGGGATTTGGGAGCAAGTAAAGCAAATTAGCTTGGTCAGCATATCCTTGAATGGTTACCACTTCTCTTTGCACTCACAGCTGCAGAGGTGGGGGAACTTGGAAGAGGAGAAATAGTCAAAATGGAAAATTGCATGCTACTTAGATCCTTTACAAGCTCCTTTTGTCATCCTGTCAGTGACAAAATACTGATTTATTCCCTCATCTGTTAAACTCCAGGCAATACAATCATCACCGTAGTCATGAGGTGTCAATGCCATTTTTATTTTTCATCATTCACAGCACAGAGACCATTGTTACTGACACCAACATCTTTCTGGTCTTCTCCTGCTTCTCCTAACACATTGTGTTCAGAAGGGAGCATATGGTGTCAGGGTGCCAGAGGAATTTGGTCTAGAGATCCCAGAGATTATTCCACTCTGCTTCTAGGAGCATTGAGTACCAATGGCAGAGATTATGATGACACTGGTGAAAACAGAGGCATTTTTTATTTTGTTGAGACTGCTGTAGCTCTTTTGGAATCAAATGGGAACTCTAAAAAATTGTGGTTTTTTGCTGTCCTCCTAATTTTCTTCCATTGCACACCCACAATGCACGGGTAGGTGTACCCAATTTTTCCACTGCCCAATCTCTCTACTCCTGTAGAGGGTAGGCTGGCAAGTTTTTGCAACCAAATTACTAGGATAAAGATAAGTTGCTGGCTTGTGGGTACTTCCAGCTCATATTTTTGGCACAAGGGACGTAATCAAAAGGGAAGAACTATGACCCACAGCCACCAAGCGCAATTAAGAGCTATGTGGAGTAGCCAGGCTTGTGATAAAGCTATAGACATATTTAGGGAAGTTCATGGTAAATTTATCACTGTGCATGTGCTTTGCATGCCTCTGGAGCCTGGGTGTCCTTTAATACTCCCTTACTACATTATGAACTAGTTTTTGGTCTCTTTGATGGACATATGTGGACCAGGTCTTTAAAACACAGAAAGGCATGGAGCACTGTGGTATGGATGTTGTTTCTTTAGATTTTTGGAAGTGATTTCTTTTGTTTCTGGTTTGTTTCAGTCTTTTTTTGATGATCACTTGAAATACCCTGCACTAGTTGATCTTAGTTCCTTTGCAAATAGACTGATGCTGGCAACACTAAAGTGCAAATTGCACTGTGTAGCATTTCTGCTGGCACTTTGAGCAGTACAACCATCCACTGAATGGCCTGGGCAGGGAAAGAGCCCATAAACCTTGGTGTTGGCATTGCCAGTTGAGAGTACAAACACATTGGCAATGCAAAAGTTATAATGCTGACATCTGAGAGTCACTGGAAAAAGGCCTGAATCCCATCTCTGCTGGCCAGGCAGGATTGCCTTGTGTGGAGGCAGAACTGGCCACCCTCACACCTGTTCTGCCAGATGTTTGCATGTCTTGTTCTGCCCTGGAAGTTCTGCAGTCAGCCTAGCCTGTCTGCTCCCATGGTGAGCTCCCACTGGAGACAGTTTCCTAAGGTCTAACCTGTGTCTTACTCAGTACAATCTATTTAAACTTGTTTCTGTTCCCTGTGAGCAAGGAGAACTGCTTATTGCTTGCCTTTCCACAGTTTCCTTTCATACATCTCAAGACTGCTGTGCCTCTTTTCAGCTTCCTGGGGACTAAACACCCTGAATTCTCCTCAAACTCTGACCACCTTGGTCAGGTTTTTCAGATGTTTGGTCACCGCTGCTGCTTGCCTGTGTTACCTGTCTATGCACATGATGGACTTCTATCTAAGGCTGTTAGCACTGTACTTTTTAGGAGCATTATCTCATTTGAAATAAAAGGTGTGAGGAAAGCAACAGCCTGACCCACAGCATCTGTCTGCTTCTGTTGAAGGCCTGAGGGTTGTTACTGTCACTTAATGAATATTGGTTTTAACCCAGATTGCATCAGTCCCTCCTTGCTCACAGTGTTAATCATCAGAACAGGAGATAAACAAGGTCGCAAGTGAATGAGCTTTTTGGCTCTTTTCATATGGATTCCTGGGAGATGATGATTTACATTCTACATTATATTGAGAACTGGGATCTGTGAAAGATGAAATAACATGAACAACAAAAGGATGCATTTGTAACTGGATAGTTGCCTCAGAAGTAAAGAAAGGAAATCTTAGTAGTAGAGCCACTAGGTATATAAAGCTAATTGGCTTATAAAGAGGAGTGAAGGCTTCAAAACCAGAAACCGGAATAAAACAGTGGGATTTGGACCTTAACTAGGCTGTTGGTTTTTTTCCTTTGTCTCCTTGGCAAATATTTCCTATTATTTGAGGTTGTGACTCCATAGTTTAATGCAAACAGCAGTGTTAATAGAAGGTGCTCGAATGTTTCTTTGCAGAGAATAAGCCTTTGCTAGAATTTGTCTGAGTGTGACCTATGGCTGGCTATCCCTTGTCAGCCATATGGCACAGTTAGGAAGTGTTATTTTGGAACTACCTAGGGAAAAGCTACATGAAAGCTACATGATTTAGGACAAGAGAATAGTGTTAGGGTAAAAGCTGGAGTAGGAATTCTCTTAGAACTCAGGCTGCTTTTACAAAATGTTGCTTTCACATAGAAGGGTGCTGCTCTGTGCATGTGTGGAAGCAGGGAGCAAGAGCTTGGCTCGTGGAGAGAAAGAAATAGAGGAGGAAATTAGGGAATTGGCACTCCGTGCCAGCTGTATTTCTGCTGCAACCTTCTGTTTAGCACTCAGAGGATTTTACAGTAGACAGAATGTAGCCCACACAACACACAATAGCCACTGATGGGAAGAGAAAGAGAAGTTGAAAGGAAGAGGGAAAAGAAGAAACACTTGTTTTCCATTGTGAAAAGTGGGAATGATGAACTTACCTTTTCAGAAGGGGATTCGGTCTGTGAAATGGTTCATTTGCAGGACAGATTTTATTCCTTACATGCATGGCTGATTTCTGTCCCCTCATTAACCTGCTTCACATGTTCCAATTGGGCATATATGTAGTGTTGGTGATAATGATTACATCCCAGGAAGCTATAGGTTGTTTGGGAGAGGTACTCTGTGCTCACCCATGAGGTTTTTTATAGACCAGGAAGGTTCTCCTCATCTGGTGTAAGCTCATTGCTTTTTCTCATGGGTTCAGCAGTGGTTTGTGAGGAGGTGGGAGCTGTCAACATCCAGTTCAAAAGGCACTATGGCAGGGAGCTCTGCCATAGCACCCACATCATTGCTCTGACAAGTTTACTCACATTATCTACTGGTCTGGGAGCAAACAGAAGTGTCTTAGAGGCAGAATCCCTTGGGTGAGCATGGATAGATTCAATCTGATCAATTTTTATGTGTGGAAGTGCTAGTAGGTCAATGCAGGGTACATGAGGCCAAGCTCCTCCATTGTGGGAAGTCTGAAGGACCTCTGGTTTCCTGGATGCTCACCTGTTTGTTGTGGCTGTCTCCCCTGACCTTCACCTTCCAAGAAGGGCTTTCACTCTCAGCCTGACAGATGCAAGGAAAGGCAAAGCATTATTCTGATTTTGTTTCTATTTTTTTAATCTCTTTCACCCCTTATCTTTCCCAGGGTTAAAAAGAGAACAGAAGACATCTAAGAGACAGCTACTAATTTATGTAGGGTATTCGGTTCCTAAAATCCCTCCCTATTTCCTGGCTTGATTACTTATTACTTAAGGGGGTCTTTTCCATTACTTAATAGCTGTGCCTTGGAGAGAGCTCACAGAAGCTTTAGTCAGTTTGTTTAACCTGGAAATAAATTGAAGCAAACCACCAAATTATTTTTGAAATAAAACAATATTTTAAAATAAAATGTTTACTAGCTCCTTTTTTTTCTGATGCTTTCTTTCTCCTCTGCAGTTTATAAATTCTTGGTACCATCTCTTCTTTCCTGACTTTTCATAGGCATGAGAGAGAGCTCCAACTGCCCAGGGTTTTTATTTTCATTTGAAGGTCTCTATAAAATTGCATGTTAAAATATATGGTGTTGCCCTTGTGGAACTGTTTATAACATACTTTATGGACCTTAACACCATCCAGTCTTCTTGTTCCCTTTAGATAGGTGTTGAAATTAAACTGCCTGCAAATGTTTCTTTATTTTTGAAGCTTTTTAGGGGAGAGCTTATTTATTTTTTGCATTTGCCATATTTTTATTTTGCTGTTTCTTTTCCTTCACGTTTGGGTGGTATAGAGCAATTGCTCTATTCCTCCAGGTGTTCAGCTTTCAGTGGCATCCTGGGGGAAGTGGGACAGAGGGGGACAGCAGGATAAGTCAGAGGAGTATGTATGATTATTGTTTTGTTTGTACAGCAAGGTATTGTCCGTGGAAAGTCAATAGTCCTGCAGTCACTGGGAATGATGTGCAAGCTCCCCAGTGCATGAGACAGCTCCTATCACCCTGTTCAGTGGGCACTGAACTGCCTGTGGGCTCCAGCTCCTGTCACACACTGCAAGCCAAACAAAAGCTCTCTGAGTCCCAGCTATGCTAGAGATGGCTCTGTAATGAGGTCCTGAGGATGTGTAATGAATGGAAGTGAAATCTGCTGAACTCCTTAGCTCCTGGAAATGTCCCTAATCCTGTTGTTGTCTGCTGTCTTTTGAGCTGGTTTGCATCATGTGGGTCTAGAAGTGCTGCTGCTGTTCTTGCTGCTGCTTGGGCTGGGAAATCATCCCTAGTTTACTGCAATCTAAACAGGAGGCACTACCTTCAAAGTCCTTTAAAAATGTACTCCTTTTTCTCTTCAGGTCCCTAATACAGTATGAGAGGCTCCAGTGGTTTTTACTAGGTTTTTCTTTCTTCAAATATATCTGCAGGGAGGCTTGCAGATTTTTATTTTAAAATAGGAGGGTTTTTTCCTGAACTCCGAGTTTAGACAAGAGCATGATTGGATGTTGAAACACTGGGCTAAGAGTAAGACAGTTGGATTTTGCTCCAGACTTTGCCTGTGTTTTTTTCTTAAATGCATCATTTGCCCTTTTTGCAGGTACAGCTCAGTGCTGCAGCATGTAAAAGGAATTTACCTCTGTTGAATACTCACTTATACTGTAGCCAGGTTTAGTGCTGCCTTGTAATTTTCTGATCTTCCAGCTAGGGATAAGAGTGCTTGCCCATTAGCGGAGAAATGCTCCAGTTTACCAGCCCAAGAATTAGAAATCAGAAGCTAGTCATGCAATAAGAGAATTTACATAAGAAGCAAGACTTTTTTTCCTCTCAAGTGGGAACTTTTTCAATTAGTTTCAGATTTCTGAATCATAAGCTTGATTTTTGCCAGCTGCTGCCCAATTATATAGCCATGGATCTTGCACATCATTTGACTTCTGAGAGTTTGGGCTTCACATAAAATAAAGTAGGACAAGTAAAGTTGAGAGACTTAGGGTAAAATCAAGAGAGGTGATAACCCTGGTGTTATAGAGACAGAGATTAATTTATTAGTGTTTTTAAAGTGCTTCTTGAGCCTTGTATGGCATGAGCTATAGAAAGCAGCATTTCTGTGCCATGTGCATCACCAAATGATGCACCACGTGTCTTCAAACTGTGTGTGAGGTGAAAGCATGGGACAGGGAAGATTTCCCTATCCATTCTCCACTAATGATCCCTGAGCAGGTGCTTGTCTTCTAGACTGCAGATACACTGCTTTGTTGACAGAATAACTCTGTGTTCTGCTGTGTGTTTTATTTGGTAAGTGCAAGAAGACAGAAGATTTCTTTAAAAAGGGAGAAATATGTCAGAAATAAATACTCTTTTTTATTGTTTCAGGTATTATATGTGTATTTGAATCCAAGATGTGTAATGTGATTTTCAGCATTGTAGCACTCCAAAGGTGCAGAATTTAACCTGGGATATATCTCCCCAGCTTCCACTACTACCAGTGAGATTTACAGAATTAAATCTGAGTGGTCCCTGACCCGTAAGATCTGAATCTTCTTTTCACTCACAGTGAGGCTATTTCCTGTAATGTTTAATGTGGAAAAACTTCCTAAGATATCTTACTAATTTCATGACTGAAGAATATGAGCTCCCACCTCCTGTATATGAATTTCAGGGGTATCAGGGGGAGACCTGTCTGTTATTTGCTAAGCAAAAGGATATGTAGAAGAGGAATGAGAATCAGGCTTCAAAAGACTTTAGATTGGTCTTTCTTCTAGGCTGACATTGCTGCAGTTCAGACAGTTGTATCCCTGCTAGTTTAAAATAGCCAGTTGGGTTCTTATCACAGCATTTGCCTGGACATCACTGTGAGCTGCAGAGCCCAGCCAAGAGGCTGAGTCAACAATTTTTAGTTAACCTGCATTGAACTCCTGAAGGTAGCTGCTAGCATTACCTATTAAATATACCCAGACAAATATAGATATACCAGACTGTTAAGGAAGGAAATTGGCCTGTGTTGAAGTGCACAGGTGGCTTCTGGTAATTCCTTAGATGACTGTACATTGGAATGTGGTATCAGAAGAGAAGATAAATCTCTTTTCCTCCATTATTTTAAATGAGGAACTCCAGGCAGTTCCCCCTCCCCTCTAGTACTCTTTTTCTATGTTCATTTTTGTGCCAGGTCATTTATTGCCAAAAATCCCATCTGCTCATCAGTGGCATTCCAGAGCAGGAGGTGCTCTGGGGACTTGATGCTGATTAATAGCATCATTCATGAGCCTGTGTATGACAGCAGAAGGAGAGGGACATAATGCCAACCAGAGCTGAACTAGCAAGAGCTTGGAGGTTCCTCCCTAAGGTGCAGTGATCACTGCATGCCCCTTCCCTAGATAATATATTTCACTATTGTTTCCTCAAATACAGTCTTCAGTCAAGTTTAAAGGTTCATGTGGAAGCAAGGGAACTTTTGCCTGTGTCAGTCAGAATTAGAGCAGATTCTATGGAAATCATTCTGTTATTTACTATACTAATTTTCATCCCATTGTTCCTAAATATTTGCTTAAGTATACATGGTAGAAAAATATCACACAGATAGATGTGCACTCACTTGTATCCCATCTGGAGAATTTCTCTTGTTCTCCACCACTGCTTGCCTTTTGCAGTCCCTATGTATTTTTTAGGTGGTCAAAATGTATGTAGAACATGTTGAGGTCTGTGTCTCATTATCACAGAGTCATAGAATAGTTTGGGCTGGAGGGGATCTTAAAAATCAACTAGTTCCAACACCTCTGCTGTGGGCAGGGACACCTTTCACTAGACCAAGGTTGCTGAGGCCCCCAGCCAGCCTGGCCTTGAGCACTTCCAGAGATGCAACATCCACAAGTTTTTTGGACCACACATTTCAGTGCTTCATCACTCTCACAGTAAAAAAAATTCTTCCATAATCTAATTAAATATCTCCTCTTGAAGTTTAACCATAATCATGATACTATATAGTGGGCTCCAGGACTAGTGTCCCCTGTGATCCGGCTGTACAAAGGACAGTGTGTGCACATATCTTTTTGATTTTTCTATTTAGCTGTCCTATTCAGCTTTTTCAGTTTTCCCTATAAAACAAATAATATTAGGTAATAATTCTTGCCTTTCCTTAATAATTCTGTTGAAAAGCCCCAAATTACCTAATTTCCTGAAGGTGAGGTTCTCTATAACTGAGAATAGTAGCTTTGTCACTCTACTAGCCTGTTTTCTATCTATACCTTTTCCCCATCTTTTCTTCACTTTCTCTGTCATCCCTTCCTTCCCTGTCTGTTCACATTCCTCCCCCTGATCTGAGTGAGCGGGGAGGAGGGAGGAGAGGTCTTGTTCAGCCATGTCAGTACATGTGTGAAAGAGGCTTGAGAAGTTGGCCCACCACCAGTAGTTTTTATTGGAAGGAAAAGTACAATGGGAAGTAGAGTCAAAGGGGTTTTGTTCTACTCAACATCTCCACTGACAACAGCTTTGAGGAGCATCACCCTTCACCTTAAAATGGAGAGAGAAAAGGTAAAATGGGGAGGAAATTTGCCACAAACCACATACACGAAAATTGATTTTTCTCCTTTCACCCAGCAATAATCCAGCCCAAACACTATCTCTTTTTTCCTCTTCCCACTCATACTTGCTCATAGGTGGTGCCTGGTTTGGGTTTTTTTCCAGGAATACAAATTTAATAGTGAAATCACTGCTATTGTTTGTATTCACCACTTCCTTTGAAATACATATTAAGTTAAATACAACATAAATTGAAATAGATGTATTTTACATGGTATTAGGAGCAGCTGAGGGAACTTGGGATTTTTAGCCTGGAGGAAAGGAGGCTCAGGGAAGACCTTATTGGTCTCTACAGTTGCCTGAAAGGAGGCTGTAGTGAGGTGAGGATCGGGCTCTTCTCCCAAGTAACAAGTGACAGGACAAGAGGAAATGGCCTCAAGTTGTACCATGGGAGGTTTAGATTGGATATTAGGAAAAAGTTATTCACTCAAATATTTGTCAAGCACTTGACAAATCTAAATTTCCATGTAGATGTGGCACTTAGGGACATGATCAGGTGGTCGACTTGTCAGTGCTGGGTTAATGGTTGGATTTGATGATTTCAGAGGTCTTTCTGACTCAAACTATTTTGTGATTCTATGTGTCTCTTGGCTTCTGTGCATGCCCCGTATTTGTGAGGAAAATCTTTAATGTCCCATCTTTAACATCTTTCCTTTGGGGCATTTTCCAGACACTACATTTCCTTCAAACCCAGGTGCTTCCTAACCAAGACTAACATTTTCTATTTAAACTTATTAACACTGAAGTAATAGAAAGAAATGTCAGAAGAATCTTCCAAATGTTAACAGTAACATGTAAGGTTACATGTTAACCTAATAGGTTTTATGTGGCCCTCCAGCAGAGGCATCCATTACAATCAAGTAGTGCAATTTTTTTGTTGTTTTCTAAAGCTTCTCCAGTGCAATTTCTTTAATATCAGGAAAAATGTGAGAAGATAATAGTCACAGGATGAGCCTAATATACAGTTAAAGAAAAGTCATATGTCTTTGATCATGACGGCTAAGGTAGGAACAGTTTTACACCCTAATTTCTATTAGAAAATGGAAACTACCTTCTCATTAGGGTAAAATCAGATTTCCAGAATTTCTTATAAATCATATAAATGATTGTTCTTCAATCTGGGTTGACCAGGATCAATGAAGAAAATGAACTCCAGGACTGAGGGTCTGTTGGGATCTTATCTCGGCTCAAAATTCACAATGCTCTCACTTGTCAGAGACCAGTGAAAAGGCAGCATAGGTTACAGACTAAGCATGGGAACCAAATCAAAAGCATTCCTGGACAAAGGACTCTACTGATTTACTAGCTCACAGGCTATTTTGAAGCTGCTTTACACAAGTAAAGTAAAAAAAACCAAACATAAGAAACCAAAAAACAAACAAAAAACCAAAACCCATTAAAAATCCAGAAAAGTAAAAAAATATACTATTCCATTTAAGATCCTGTTTTGTGTATGAAAGCATTCTGGAAATTGCGTGCTTTTCTTTCTGTAGATACATTTTTTACTTCACAAGAGATTTGATTCTTAACACTCCAGGTACTGTACAGCAAATACTCTGTAGAGCAAAACAGCTGAAGGAGTTTTCCCAATTGAGCTCTCCTCCCAGCCATCCTCAAGCCAGGATCTGGAGTTTTCAGGTGGTAAGCTGCAAACATTTTATGCATATCCAGAAGTCTTGGTACAGTCAGCATGCAGTTATGCTGTTTCTAAGTCAGAGTCAGAAATTTTTACACATTACTTTTGTAGTATATTGGGTCCCTTAATTCCAAAAAGCAAGTGAAGATCCTGGGTGCTGTCTAGGGACTAAGCTATCTATAAAACCCACCAATTTTGCAGTGGTTCGAGACATCCTGCACATAGAAAGTTTTGATTATTCACAAAATTATTAGCCTATGCTGCATGTTCATGTTTGCCTCCTCTTTTCTTAATTTCATTGAAATTTCCATCTCCTACCTTTCACCCTTTCTCGTACATGGTCCTTGTGTACCCTGCCTTGCAGAGAAGCTTCGAACAAGAACGTGAGCAGATAGTACAACTGGCTAAGCAGCACTGCACTCCATGTTTGATGATTTAAATCCCCTATCTTCATACAGAGTGGATAAACACATGACATGGCCAATTCCCACTAGCTGCAGAAGGCAGCGCTGATTTTACGCCCCCAAAAAGGTCCATGTGCTTCCCAGTGTTGGCAAGCGGCGGTTTGCTGTGTACATCTCCATAGAGCCGAGCTGCTGCTGCCTCAGCAGCCAGACGCAGCAGCCTGTGTGTCCACATGCACTCCCTTCCGGGGCTTGACAGGCCGTGCTGTCAGGAGATTAAATTATACTGTGCAGAAGGGTGTGAGGGAAATAGCCTGAGACAGATTTCTCAGCTATTGACTGCTTTTCTGCGAGACGCGTTAGCGTTAATTCTCTTTTCCTTCACTCCGCTGTTCTTCGCAGTAGCAGCTTCGTGCAAAATGCAATGAAGTCAGCATTTTGGGTGTGATGTGGCCAGAGCAGTAGCTGTGAAAGGCAAGTCTCTTAGATTAGTCCCCAGCTCAGGGGAGCTGTTAGGGTTCTGCCTTCTAGAAACGCTGAGCAGTTGAAATGTGGGAGAAATCAATGGGAGCTCTTCAGCTTGTCTGCAGCTCTGGTCCTCTATGTACTGCTGATTTAGCAAATACTTTTTTTTTTTTTCAGTCTGTCCACTAGTAAACAAGGTATCTTTCTCATCTCTCTTGATTTTCATCTACTTTCTACCACTTTTCTACTCTGTCCCCTGTCTCAGGTGTTTCATGTTACATACCTTTTACTGTCTGGAAGCTATGCTATTAATTTAGCTAGTTTTGAGGCTTTCTTGACAGCCACCCCGAGACGCCTATTTATTATGGAATAATTAATTCTTTGGAACTGTCTTCCCCCACTATCTTCCTACTGATTATAGTGCCATACAGCAGGGTTGGACAAGACAACTATTGAAGTTTAAGGGCAGTCTCTGCACATCCATCTCAAAGCCTGTAGCACTGTGTAGGCCCAATCAGATTCTTGAATTAGGTTCCCAAAGATGCTGAACCCCTGCTTCCAGAGGGTCCTGTTTTTTTCCTTGTTCCCTTATTTCTGTGGGAGCTGAAATTACCAGATTACAGAATAGCATGAGATGCTGATGGCTCTATGGGGCTGACTGGCTGTGTTTCTGAATAGGTTGGCTGACTCTTCTTATGGCTCTGTGGCTGAAGAACTACCTAAAACATATTTTCAGAGTGCAAGGGGATTGGACAGGAGAGGGAGTAAGCAAAACTGACAAAATAGAAAAATAAGTAAAAATGAAATGATGGAAAGTATAGACTAGGAAAGTCAGAGAAAAGAGGCAGGATGGAAGAAGTAATCAAAATAAGGAAGGTAGGAATAACAAAGATGAAAGTGGAATACAACAATCAGGGAAAAGGATGAGGATGGCAGATGGAGGGAGTATATGAAGGAGACTGGAAGAGAGTGAGAACAGGAACTTAGCAGAGTACAAGAGAAATGCATATTAAGAGTTAATTTTCCTCCCAGTGGAATAGTCCTGTTAGGAAAAAACAGTCATCTAACAGACAGCATGTCAGCTTGAAGTAACATGCCAAAATTAATATTACACTGCATATATTTGTAAAGCTCCATCCCCTGGGGAACATATTCTGATGGAAACAAAGTTTGGGTGTGTCAGAACGAGACTTTCTGTTTGATGGTAAATGGTCTTTGCATCATGAACCTGGCAGTGGTTCATAAGCTGACAAAAGCTCACACTGGGGAGAAGTAAAGGTGAGAGGTCTTCTCTCTTATCATTCTTGCTGGGGAGGGAGGGAAGTGTAGGGGCAGAGGTGCAATGAGGGAATTTGTGCAGATTAATGCTTCTAACAGAAATATCTATAAGGGACTGATAAGAATAGAAGAAAGTGTGTGAGAAAGAACAAAAGACATGACATGGACAAGTATAACCAGTGAACATGGAGGGAGACATGTCCTCTTCCCTTCCTATATATTAATCTGTAAATTCCCTTCTGATATTTGTTATTTCACTTCTCTGGCATTTCATTATATTTGGCTCCTTCTGTACTTATCTTTTGCCTCTGTTTCCCCATGTTCTTCTTCAGCCAAAAGCCCTTTCCAAACCCTTTTTCCACACATCCTTCCTGCCTTTTCCGAGACTCTCTGATACATAACTAGTGTCTCCCTTTTTCCCTTAATCCCTTTTTCTCTTTCACACTTCTCTTTCTTACTCATTTGTGTTTTTTTCATGGACTCATCTTCCTTGTCCAGAAATTAGAGGTTCTCACTCTGGTGTTCTGCATCACCAGTGTCCTACTCTTACATGTATATGTCTATTTATTTACACGTACACACTGTATGTGTAAATAATAGAAATGTGCACATGCATATCCATATATGTGTGTGTATATATATGTACACACAATATTCTAAACCTGAACTAGTTAATTTAGTCAAAAGGCAAAGACTGGGTGTTAGTCTTACTGTAGTTGACAAACTGCCTGCTTTGATGCAAGGATCCAGACTCAAAGACATGATTACATTTCTCCAGTGTCTTCTCACAAAACTCTTTGTATATAGAAACAGCCTGTAATGTGGCAGGGTGGAGTAATGGGAATTGCTTGATTTACTTCACCACTAACACCATGAGATAGGACTCCTCAATTCCAGCTGTCTCATGCTGATAGGTGCAGTACCAGTGGATCTAATGCAACAGGATATGGCACTGCAAGTTGTCATGATAAACCATACCAGCCTCAGACACTCGCTGCAGCCCCACCCTCCCTCTTGCCCATTCTTCTTCATACTGCCCTCTCTTTGCCCTCCCAGCTGACAATAGATAAGTCTGTTAACTCTGTTGTCAGGTGTGAGGGCAAACAAGACATCCTTTTAGCATGTGTGCCAAAGGTCTGCATGTCTCAGTGTCTTATACTTTGAATTCTATGTGTCAGAACTGCATATAAATAGCTTAATTTGGTTTTGAGTGATTGTATTTACTGTATGTTGACAGAGCTTGTTTCTAGGCATTTGCAGTTCTCTGCTCCCTCTTGGGCCACTATATTTTTGAGGGGCTTAGTACAGGTATGAAGCAAAACTTAAATACTGAATTTTTTTACTCCAGTTTTCTAAGGAAACTGTTTGCATACTAACACTCTGGAGAGAGAATGAGAGTTAGAGTTACTTCTTCCTCTTAATTCAGTCTGAACCTCTTTGGCCAAATTGGTTAGACAACCCCCTGCAGGAATCACTCCTTGGACATCAGCAGATCTGTTTGGGAAAGTTGCTCTGAGATGTACATCCACAGCTGGCCAAGGTACATTAGTTGCTCTAGATATGCCTGGCATCCTCCTGAACTCTCTTCTGTGGGACAGATGTGCTTTCCCCATGCCCTCAAGTCCCATGGCTCCTGTTTCCCACTTAACTGCATTAGGTGGCCCATAGTCTCTGCACCTTTCCGAAGGTCAGAGAGCTGTGAGGCTCAGTCATGAGAGTACCAGTCCTTCTGTGCCTTCGCACTGTGATCCTTTCTTGCCCAAAACAAAACAATCAAACCCAAGTTCTGTTATGATGTGGCAAGAAAGCTCACTTTACCTTAGCCTTGATTCATGGCAGGTTGCAGAGAACCAGCAGATATTTTGGAAGCCCAGAAAGAAATCAGCAGTGATTTACAGGTAGCATCCTTGCTGAGACCAAGAATGCAGCAGCTTATAGCATAGTCAGTCAACAAAGTGTACGGAAAAAAATTTCCATGTTCTGGGTTTGAAAATCTCTGCTATTTGAATTTTTATGTTGCTATCTTTTTGGTTCATTGAAAAGCAGCTTTTTGCAAAGCCAAAGACCTTAAGGCCAGAAGATACAAGACATTGTAATGGTGGGACCTTTGATAGAACACAGACTATTTATTTCACTGACCTCCATTTGTACAAAGACTCCCAATTTGTATTTGGTGAAAGCACATTTCCAAAAAGGCATCAACTCTTGATGTGAGGAGTCTGAGAGATGGAGAAGTTACTGCTTCTCTTGGTAGTTTGTTCCAGTAGTTAAACACCTGCAGTGTAAGTTGTGTCTCCTTTCCCATTTGAAGGTGTTTCACTTTCCCAGCTTGCATTCACCTATTTTTCTATAGCTATGCTCATCCACAGTGAACCTTAATCTTCCTCAAGGTCCCTGCTTTCCCAGTTGCAGTGTCTTGCTTTGTAGATATCATCTGCATTTCTTGGTCCTTAACATATTACTCTCTATTTGGCTGAATTAAAATGTATTCAGTTTGAATAGGTATAATTTAGAAGGGATCCACTTTATTTAATATTTCTGCTTCTCTACCAGTCTTTGCAAAGTTCACCTCAAGTATTTTGCATCTATTTCTACATCAGTGATGAGATGTAAAATCACGTTCTGTTTACTCATGATATATGCAGAACCTCACACCAAATCCTCCTACTGAATGATGATTCTGTTCTTTGTTCCTTTTTGAGATTCCTCAGACAGTCCTCAATTCGTTGAATAGGTACTTTATTGTCAAGGTATAATGCAATTTAAATCACAGTGCTATGAGATAATAAGTCACAAACTCTACAAAAGCCACAATTTCTGTAGGATATTCACTTACCTTTGTCAATGGAGTTTGTAATTTAATTAGAGTATGAAACTATTGCTTTAAAAATACTTTGTCCCCATAATCCTATGTTTCTTGGCATGAATTTTATTGATACTGTTTTATATATTTAACAGTGATTCAGCATTTCTGTGATAATTCCTGGGAGTATTGTCAGGCTGAGAACCCTCCCTTCTTCCCTTGCCCTTTTTGACTGTTGACTCAACATTAAGATTTCCCCAGTCCTATCAAATTCCTCAATGTTCTACAGTGTATGAAAAATTAACATCACGGTGCTGAGGGATGTTTGTAAGCCAGGTTTTCAAGAGTTGTGGGTATTGGCTGGTTGACCTACAGAACTTGTCCCTGGTTACCAATAGGTTTGGAATTAATTATTGCCAACTCAGTAAATATTAAATATATACATAATGTGTTAAACAACCATAGTAATGCTTATAAGACATTTTGCTACCTCAGTATTAACAATTTTGCCACTTTCATCTAGTATCATACTTCTATTTACCTGCAGATTTATTTTGTTCCCAGAGTGTTTTCAGATACCCTCAGCATTCTCCTGGAGAAACAGGCAGTCCGTGGCTTGGTCAGGTGCACCCTGTGGGGGTGAAAAGCTGGCTGGATGACTGGACCCAGAGAATGAGACTATGGAGAATGGAGTGCCATCCTGCTGGTGGCCCGTCACTGGGCTCAGTGCTGGGGCCAGTCCTGTTCAATAACTTTATCAATGACCTGGATGAGGGGATCAAGTGCTCCCTCGGTGACTTGGCAGATGACATCAAGCTGGGTGTGAGTGTTGATCTGCTGGAGGGTAGGAAGGCTCTGCAGAGGGATCAGGATAGCCTGGATCAATGGGCCAAGGCCAGCTGTGTGAGATTCAACAAGGCCAAGGGCCAGGTCCTGCCCTTGGGTCACAAAAACACCCTGCAGTGCTACAGGCTGGGGGAAAAGTGGCTGGAAGTCTGCCCAAAGGAAAAGGATCTGGGAGTGCAGGTGACAGTGGCTATACAAGAGCTAGTTTGTACCAGGTAGCCAAGAAGACCTGTGACATCCTGGCCTGTTTTAGCAACAGGATGGCCAGCAGGACCAAGGAATACTGGGGCCAACCTCTTCTCCTTTACAACTACTGACAAAATAAGAGGACATAGCTTCAAATTACACCAAGGAATTTTTAGATTGGACATCAGGAAAAAGCTTTCACTGATATGTAAAAGGTGGTGGCACTGAAAAGTGGTTAGACATTGGAACAGGCTGCCCAGGGAGGTGGTGGAGTCACCAACCCTGGGAGTGTTCAAGAAACAACTGGACTTAATGCTATGGTGTAGTTGGTATGGGTCAGTCAAGGGCTGGAGTCAATGACTTTGGAGGTAGTTTCTAACCTTAATGATTCTATGATTTTGTTATTCTTAACTCTCAGCCACACATTTTTCCCTAATTTCTTCAGCTTCCCTCATCAATTACTTAAACAAACCATACAATTTTCATTTGTATTGACTGCCATGTGTAACTGCTGCCTTACATTTTACCATATGTTGCTTTAATTCCTAAATACTGCTTTATTTGTCATCAAACCAAGTATTGCTTTCTTATCCAATGTTGTAAGCTTTTCACTTTGATACCAGCATTTTGACTAGTCACTTAACTCTTATATAAAGTACTTCCACTTTTCAGTCATGTTACCTCTGTAATCTTTGGTCCCTTCTCAGTTTCACTCAGATTTTCTGCAAATACCTTCTCTTGAAGCCTTAAGACCATTTGTTGGTACCTGTGTACTTTGTATGCATGTGGGTATAGGTATGTAAGTATTGCTTGTGGATGCTGAACTTTTGTCACCCTTATTGATTGTAATCTGGTCATGATAGTTGGTTTCCAGGCAACAGTCATTTTTTTTAATCCAATGATTAATTTATCTTCTCATAGGAAGAAGAGAGAAGTAGAATATATGAATTTAACTTTTCTTCACCATTTCTTGTTTTCATGCAATTCTTCCCTATGGAATGGTGTTTGCTCTTCTGAACAGTCATTATAGTCTTTTTCCCCTCAGTGTTTCCAGACTTGTAATAGTTGCTCTTTCTGTTACTGACTCCCCTGTTTGTTTTTTTTTTCCTTCCAGTCATATCCTTCCAATTTTTTAACTAAATTCTTTCTCAACATGGATATCATGGATTACTATATCATATTTCAATGTTCTTCTTTCCTCTTTTCTTCATACAGATTGATATTTAATTTGCCCTGAAGATTGCCTTTGTCACACACTGTCCATGGAGTTCACAGATAATTTAGAAGTCAGTAATGTGTGCAGTGAGTTCAAGTCATTCCTCCTGGTACCTTACATTTTTCAGCACCAAGTTTCATTTCTTGTCTTTATGCTCATTCACAGATTCACCAGGTTCAGCTGAAAGTCTCTATCAAATTCTTCCCTCTTGATCAAAATAAATAAATGGCATTGTTTGGAGGTTTAATCATCTCCTCTTCACTCATTTTCATAGATCCCTTCTAAACATGTTTATGTGAAGTATTAAACAAATACCAGAAATCTCATATCTTTTATTATGCAATTTTCCTACTACTTTGAAGACAGAGGAGAATTTTTTAAAAATCCAAAATGTATTTTGGAGTAGTGTAAAATCTTTTATAAAATCCAGAATTAAGAACAATTCTGGTGACCTGCTGTTGCCTGTCTGGGTAGTGCTGAAATCCCTTTCTCAGCCAACAAAATCTTCTTTCTTCTACTTAAGTTCCTCTTTGCAGAGATGTCCTCATTTCTCCCAACAGTTAATTTTGGAGGAGTTTTGATAACAATGGGATAAACAGTGTCAGGGCAATTATGAGCACTTTCCTGTTAATAAACTGAACGGACATTGTCACAGGATGTCAGCAAAGATTGATTTGTCATTATGGACAATACTCACCAAATTCAGGTCTCAGTTACCTGACTTCAGTAAAATTGTACTAAGATAAGGGACTAGTATTTAGATAAAGGTGTTTTATTTTTTCTTTTGGCTACTGTCAGCTAAGTGGTAAGTAAGAACCCTACATGAAAAAATCCTGATTATTCATGGTTTTGAGTACTCTGCCCTGCTTTTCCCATCTTACTGTGTCTGTGGTGATCAGCTAAGTGGTGCTAAAGTGAGGGATGTCATCTTCTGCTGAGAGTGGAAATTATCTTTCAGACAGGAAAGCACTTGGTTTTCATTCTTTCCTTGCTTGAATTCATGTGGGCAATCATCAGCAGGACACTTTTTGGATCTGAAATTGGGTCTGTGGAGGACTTTCTCTGCTGAAATCTGTGATGTATATTCAATCACTGCTACAAATAAAGGACATCTATATAAGCTCGATATTAGCTACATTAGCTCAGTATAATGGACAATAAAAGGAGCTTCCAGAATGTTTAATTGGAGAGGAGTGGGCTGCTTATTGGAATGAAACCCAAATGCAAATTAATACTTCCTGGAATATGACTATTGTTTGCTCTCCACATTGGATGGAGAAAGATAAGGAGAGGAAAGTGAGAAAAATACCCCCTAGCACTTCTCTGCCAGCTTTTAGTTTCAGTCAGGCAGTAAGACCATGCACGCATCAGTTCTGATGAGCTGATAAACAAATCTATCAAATTTGCCAAGTCTGTGGGAATCCCAGGCTGCCTAATGGTAGATGGAGGTAGGGGTTGCAGCAGGATGGCATTTACTATAGCTGCGAGCTGAAATACAATAATAATATAATAATAAATATATTGCTGCTCCAGCAGAGAGAGCAGAACTTCTGGGGCTGCATGAAATTTGGGTATAAAAGTGGCAGCAGTGGGAGACCTGGAGGATATTTAGCATAAGGCAGCAGGAGATATCCAGGGGCTTAGAAGATGTGGCAAATGGAGGAGGAGGTTGCAGTCTGTGAAGCACAGTAGTCCAAACCTCAGATAATTCATTGTGTTTAAAATGAAAATGATACACATTTGGGATAATGTTATAATTTTATCATGGTGTTTAGTAACTGGATGAAATAATTAGTTTCTCTGTGGACTAATACTCTCTTTAATTTACTATATGCTGAACACACAAGCATAAACACACACGTTTTACCAACCATTCTCTTGTTGGTTCCAAAAGGAATTAATTTTGAGACAGAGACATTTTAGGTGATATTGTATTGCCTTAAAATTTTGGCAATATTTTCTTTAAGTTATGAATTATCAGTGAACCCAGTCTATGTGGCAAAACCTGAACTGGCAATCTTATCTGTGTGCGAACTTAAATCACGTTGTATGTGGGCCAGGGTGAGGATCTTAAGTTATTGGATGAGGAAAAGGCTGTGGAAGTTGACTACTAGACTTCAGTTGAAGCCTTTGATACCACTTCCCACAGCATTCTCCTGGAGAAATTGGCTGCTCATGGTCAGGTGCAATTTTTGGGGGGGTGAAAACTGTCTGGATGATCAGGCCTAGGGAGTGGTGGTGAATGGTGCTACATCCGCCTGGTGGCCAGCGAGCAGCGGCGTTCTGCAGGGCTCAGCTGGGGCCAGCCCCGCATAACTCCATGACCAGTTACCTGGATGAGTGCTCTCTCAGGTGACAGAAAGATGGATGGGTGGGTTGATCTGCTGCAGGGCAGGAAGGCTTTGCAGAAAGATCTGGACAGCTGAGGCCAAAGGTAGGAGGGTCATGGGGGTCCTTATTGCTCTCTACCACTGCCCAAAAGGAGCACAGAGCCCAGGCTCTTCTCCCAAGGAGCAAGTGAGGAAATGGCCTCAAGTTGTTCCAGGGGAGGTTTTAGATTTGATAGAGGGAAAATGTCTTTACAAAAATAGATGTTAAACATTGGAATGGGCTGCCTAGGGGTGGTGGAGTCACCTTCCTGGAGCTATGTAAAGGTAGCATTTAAGGATATGGTTTAATCATGGGCTTGATGGTGCTAGCCTAAGAGTTGGGCTCAATGATTTTAGAGATCTTTTTCAACCTTAACTATCCCATGATTCTAAGAGTATTTTCCACCAAAGTGTTTTTGACCTTCTCAATAAATACATATTAACTTAAACACAGGCACAAACAGCTGAGGAGAGATGTAGCGTGAGCTTTCAATGCTCAGTAAGTCTGCCAGGAGGGATCAGCAGCAGCTCCCGTATGTGCAGAATTGCAGAGACAATTTCACTGATATGAGCAAACTCTTTTTGATTACTTGGGTGAGAAGACAGAGAAAGAGAGAAAAGGACAAAGTGACATTTCAATTAAATCAGCGTTTAAGAAAAATATTTAAGGAAGTAGATGGAAAAAGATAGGGAAAACATAAACAAAACAAACAAAAGTCCCCAGGAGCTCTGTGGCATTAATCTAACCTTCAGCATGACTGAAAACTGCACAGGCAGGTGAGCAGCATTATTGATGTTTGAAGTAATTACTTCAGCAGGCACTGCTATCAAAATTCATAGTGATTGATTTCCCACTAGTCAGCTTATCTGTCTGAGAACAAGTTCACTGGAAAGCAGCTTATAACCCCTTCCTAATAAGCCATGGCACAACACTGGAGAAAATGGCGTCAGGCTTGTTTTGTTTTGCATTCACTGCTATTAAAGGTTGAATCATTCAAAATTTTAAGATGCCAGGCAGTTTTCTTCTCCAGACAGCCTAGGAATACAGAGATCTGTACTTCCCAAGCAACCTGTTCTTGTCCTCCTAGGTACTGTGTCAATTGAAGGAGCCTTTCAAGCTAGATTTCTTTCAGTAACAACAGGGGAAAGTCATATCTGAACACACACGCTACACACATTTTTAAAGGTGGTTTTCAAATGTGGAATATTTTCCATAGATTGACGGAGAGCTAGTTAAACTACAACAGTGGAGGATATAATTGAGGTTCCCTAGGCCACAACAGTAATGTTGCTGTATATGCATTAGTCAGCATGAGGTTAAATCCATGTTCCCTCAAGGTGCAGATTCAGGTCTGAATCTGAGGTGAAGTCTTTAAGGTGAGGTTGGATAAAGATTCAGGTGGCTCTGGTGTTGTTTTCCCTGGAAGACTTAGAAGACATGATCCATACCATCACAGCTTCAGTAAAAAACCACAGTGTTGTGACAAAAACATGATTAAACATCTCTCATGTCCCAGCTATCCTGATTGAAGTTAGCGAACAAGGAATTACTGTCCATGACATTGCAACAATATCCATCAAACGCAACCTCTGTCCCATCTCTGGACAGGGGTGCATGACTTCTAGAGAAAGCCCATCAAGCTGGAGTGAGAAAGGCTTTCTCTTTCCCCATCCAATTTTTTCTAAACAGCCATGGGCTGCAAAGCAGCAGTCAAGACACGGGGTTCTAACACTAGGTCAGTATCAGTAAGAGCTTGGACCTTTACTTCCCTCCAGCCTCTGTTGGTTGGCAGTCATCTATTCCCACAGATCAAAGCACAGGAAAAATGAAATGAAGGACAAGTGCAAGAGGCTTAACTGTCAGTCTCCTGGATTTGTATCAGTCTGTGTCAGGAGGCACATCATCTGCAAGTGTTTTTCCATTTCCTTTTGGCTGTTTCCTGTGTGCAGCGAGCCAGAAAGCTTCCTTGTGCAGATAGTTGTTTCCCCCTGCCATCTGGCAGGGTGTACAACACAAGAGGCAATGGTGCTATTTGTCAGGAAAGAGAAGAACTATTTGCTGGATCAGTTTTATGGAGGAAAAGAGAGGGAAGAAGAGAGTGCAGGAAAACCATTTTATACAATTTACAGGAGAAAGAGAGGAGATGAGTGGGATAATTTCTCAGGGCAGAGATAGGCTGCTCCTTCCAGGACCCAACAGCTGCCTGCTTAAAATCTGTGCATGAGAGAGAGAGGCAAAGGCAGGAGGGGAGTTTGGACCTAAACTTTCACAGAGGATTCAAATTACAACTTTTTTAGAGTTGTGGGAAGATGTGTACAGCAGTGTCCAGGGCTCCTTCTGCTGCCCATCTGTGCTGTTCAGTCAACCAGGTGGGGTGGAAAAGTTCTGTAAGCTCATTTACTAGAAAAGTTCTCAGCACGTGGCAGAGTAGAGGAGCTCTGAGTTGTAAAAACAACACATCCCAGCAGACCCAGATGGCCTGTGACTCTTCAGATGGTGTGAGAGAGTGGCAGGCATGGCAACCCTTTCTTCTCTCGGCTGTACCCAGCAGGCTCTGGAGACATCAGAGGCTCCATGGATTCTCACCAATATGCCCATCCTGGGTTTTGGCCCACATTACCAGTAGGTTCCTGTGCTTTTTCTATCCTTCTGTGTTTCCAGTGCACTGAGCTACAGCATGACCCAAATTTCTGCATCACCCTTCTGGCTTGTAACACTGTGCTTCTATTTCAATGCCTGGCTCCCTGGTCAGTACAGTGATCCTCTTGGTCCATGGGAGTCTGGCAAGGAGTGAGGAGCAGATGGTCACAATAACACAGTGAGGTTATAGGAAAACTGTCTCTGCTGGGGGCACATTTTTCTCAGATGCACAGGGATGACTGCATCTTGTCACAGCTGAAGAGAAAGGTAGATAAGAATCCAACTGGCTTCCCTTGCATGACACACATCCCTTTATCCTCCCAAACATTTAACATCCTCCCTGCGTGTTTGTATCTCTTCCCACTTGTCTCTCTGGATGGGTGTTGGAGAAGCTCAGCACTCTGACTCCCACAGAGTGAGGAGGTGAAGCGCAGAATGCAGACAGGATGGCTCCCCTGGGGGCTGGAAAGTCTCTCTCCACTGCTAATTGTTCCTGACGTTTCACCTGACACATCCTGAGTGAGCACATCACCCCTACTGCTGGGGGGTGATAAAATGTTTGGATCTCTGAACATGTAGCTGTATTCTTTGTCGACAAGAGATCAAAGATGTCAGAACTCTGAAAAAAAAAATCCCACAAAAAAGAGAGACTGAAAAGCAAAATAAATGACAGAGATGGAGAAGAAAGTCAAGTAGAAATAGGAACAATTGCCTGGAGACAGGTGGACAGATGCCTAGCAAACCAGATAGACAGACGGCTGTGGCAGAAAGACAGCATGCTCCTTGCTGTTCTTGGGCTGTAATTATCAGCTATTTAGGCACTAAGCCCAGGCAAACCAGTTATTATCAGTATTCAACAGCTCTGAGGTGAGGCCCAAAGCAATTAATGCCCTTTGAGATCTCAGGATCAACTACAATGAGCACTGATTTTAAGCAGCAGGTTTGTAGGGAGGGAGGGATTAGGACTTTTTCATTATATAAGAGTGAATCTCTTAATGAGCAAAACAAGTATGAATGGCAAGAGAGGTAGAACCTGCATGCAGGGAGTGACTGTTGGTCACATCTTTTCTACAGGCAGCTCTTATTCTTAAGAGGAGAAATTGCTGTCCAAAAGCAGAAGTGTTCAGAACTACTTCATGAGGAGACCATAAAAAAACATGGTCTGTCAAGGGCAGGAGCACCTCAGTCCTGCCTGTTGTTTTCATTTGGTCTGATGTAGCTGTAGCATCTGAAAAGGTGACAAGACTCATACTATGGGATGGAGGGATGTGCACTTTCCTGGGTGGAGGGCTGAAATCCACGAGCAGGGCTGGCCTCTCCTTGGTATTCATATTTTGCCATGACTAAAAACCATCCTCCTCCTGATCTGGTCCTGTAGTGATAAAAGGCACTTGGTGTGGCATTACAAGGCTCTGGCCTTTTAGGTTTTTCAAGGAAATACAGAAGACTATCCTAAAGGAAGCCTTTCAAAGAAACTGTCAAAGACTTTGTAGTGAGCCTATTTTAGCATTAACAGTGATATCTGTGCAGTCCCATATACACACACAGATGGTGGTGGTGGCTCAACAGCTGGTGCTGGGCACTCCTGAGTCAGAAACCTTGAGAAAATGTGAAGTCCCAGGCACAAGAAATTCTGTTTGTCAAGGCAACAAGAAGTTTAGATTTTCCCCTGATCCTGAGTGGCTGCTCACTGTTCTTTGGTCAGAAAATGAAGCGTGAGTAACTGAGAACTTGGTGGAGTTATGTTGGGATATTTTCCTCTAGATCGTAAGCATGCTTGAGGGTGAACAGAAGAGCCAGCAATTTATTACTAAGGATGCACAAATTAATAGTGTATTTTGGTGCTTCTAATTAGCCCCTCAAGCACAGCACAGAACCTGCTTGGAAAACCCAAGCTTGTAAACTGCTGCTTTGCTGTGAAGCCTGTTCTAATAGTGAGAAGAAAGTGTTTTGAAGAAGGCATATATGTGAAATAGCTGTTAATCCTCCTTAAAACCAATTTTTTTTTTTTTTTTTGTTATATGCTCCTGGAAAACACCTTCCTTTATACTTTGAGCTGTGTTTCTTACATAAACTTGCTCTTCAAAAATGTCAAATATAGGAACAGCTGTCACACAGAGTGGCAGAGGAAAGGGAAAAGAGGCAAGAGAGAAAATCCATTTACCTGGACCCTGAAAAGATTGAGAAGTGAGAAAATCTGGTTGAGTGAAAGGGAGCTGGTAGCCACAGCTGTGGTGAAGGAGCCTCTTTCATCCCACAGTGATGAAGCTGTGCAGAGAAGGGCCTTGTGATAACAGATGTTGTGGAGCAAAATGCAGCAAGGAAAATACTTCTTTCATCAATGCAAATTTCAAAAGTTCTTCTGCCACTGCAAGAAAAGCTCCCATGACCAGGAGGTCCACTTCTTGTTTGTCCCATTTGGCTCAAGAAGCAGTAATTAAGGTAAATGTTTGAGTTCTCTGACCCACTTATTTATTTGTTCAACCTGCAGCTTTTCTTGAGGGCTCACAGTCCTGAAGCAGAGCTTTAGAGCTGACTCAGGGAAAGGTGCTGAGATATGTTTTCCTTGTAGATCTAACAGCATCACTAAGGACCAAGTGAGTAGAGGGGAGCAGTGGAGGCACCATGTTCCTTCCACCAGGCTGGATCAGAGCTGCTCTCTGTGCTGTGCAGCCACTTGCTAGAAACCTGCAGGCTCTTTGCTACACAAATGGTTGGAGATGCTTGAAAATTGAGTGTTTTCTCTCACTGCTTTAATCTTTATTTTATAATTTTTATTTCACCAAGTCCATTGCTTTCTTCCAGGTATTTTGAATGCAGCTAGAAATTCATAGGTCTGAATCGCTTATTTTCTCTTTTACTTTAGATCCTGGCACGGCATCACTATAGTGATTGAGATTTATTGGGTTCATGCTGTTGCCTGACCAGTAATACAGCCCAGTGTGTTTGCTTGAGACTATTCTTCCATTAAATGGAGCCCTGCCCTTCACAGCAGGTGCATATGGGTGCTTTATTTCTTCCTCTGCTTCAGTCATTTTTGAGCAAGATGGCATAACAAGGTGACAGTTGGCTTTTTCTCATATAATAATTTCTACAATCACTACATTGGGTTTTAGTCTGGTGATTAGAGTTTTTTTTTTTTTTTAAATACATATTTAAATGTCAGAAAAGACCTGTGTAAGATGTTCAGAAATGTCATGTCCCCTCAATGCCTTGGTAGAATTTTATAAACAGAGGTGAGGTTTTTCTGGGTTAATTCCATGTAGCTTTGTACTGAGTCTGCTACGTGAGTAGATGGGATTTGGAAAGTTTATTGAGTGCTGTGGGAATGCTTATGTGGTACAGAAATGATAAATGAAGCTGGTAGATTGTGTCTCTTCTGTCAACTTTGTGTCTTGATTTATGGAACTTTCAGTGTTGTAGGGCTCCATAGCACTATAATTCCAGATCATGCAGGATTTGCTACTTTGGGATTTGATCCAAAACTCTTCCCATGTATACTGAAAAGCCTTTTGGAGTAGAAATTCTTATTGTTTCAGTCTTTTGCAAAGAAATGAAAGGAAATGTGTTGTGTTGCTGAAAAAAAATCCCAAAAAACCAACAAAACCAACAAAACACAAAAGAAAGAAAAGCAAGTTAGGAATGTGTCTTTATTCAGTGGGCTGGGTAATGATTTTAGGTGCTGACTCTGCTGGCAGTTTCACATAATTTTTTTCCCCATCCTGCCCCTCCCAGCTTTGTTTTGAGGGAGGGAATGGAGGCTCCCAGTAGCATCCCTTGGAGCTCCAGTCTGCTCCTCATCCCTCCCTAACTTCCTCCCTTCTCCCCTCTACCTCCTCCCCTCTAGCTCTGCCTCTTTGTGCGGCATGTTCCCTTTTCAAAAAGTAATTTCATGGCTCATGCGCTTAAGATTCCATCAGAAAGTTGAGTCTTTGATCAGGCAGACAGATGCCCTGCTGGGATTTCATTGGCAAATCACAATTCCCTTAATTAAGACTATGTGTCTTTATATCACTAAACTGATTCCAGCTGGGTCCCTGCTCATTTTACATCCACATTTACCTAGACCATGGATTCTCACCCCCTGTGACTCTGGAGGAACAAAAACCATTTAAAGACTTTATGTTACCAGTCTTTTTCCCCAGCTGCTTCTCTCCACTGGTACAGCAGTTGGTATGGGCTGGGAACTAAACCTCTCCCTCAGTCTTGTTTGCACTCTCTTCCCAGTCAGGAAATATGGTTTTGTGAGGGATTTGCTGTTTCTTTTCAGTGCTTGGAAACTGGGAATCAGTAGTAAAAAGGGAATTGAACTTGCCTGATGCTTCTAATTCTTTTTTTTTTTTTTTTTTTTTTTCCAGAAGCCATGTTTTTATTGAGAGTCAGGAAGATGCTAAAATTCAGCATAATTTTCTCCTCCTTCCCATCTTTCTTTAGCTATGCATTGAAGGTGCAGCAGGTTAAGAATATCCACTTATGGTAATCACAGCCCCTGTGTGGGAGAGACTTTGGTGACATTTCTGCTGTGCTGGGTTTGCTTGTTGTATTAGTCATGCCAAGATGAGCATTTCTCTGGAGACAAAATGCACAGTCCTGCCTACAAGGTGTGTGGTCTACTCTGGCCAAGGAAATAATGCTCTGGGGGCAACTTCAACAGACAGTGTTTTTCCCACCAGTCATCTGCATTTTCCCTTCCTCCTTTAATTTCCTGTCTCCCCTGAGTAGTGCCCTGACACCTTCTCCAGGGAGAGGAAAATTCCATAGCAACCTGCTAATGGTCCTGATTAGAGGGATGGCAGCTGGCATGGCTGCACCCGGGCTCTGGCCCCAGAGCCTGTCTGGGGAGGATTGAAGGAGATTCGGGGCTGGGGCTTCTCAGTGCACCCAGCCCAGTGGTACAGCTGTGCTTGCCGTGTGCCAGGGAGAGAAGTCTGGCTCTGGAGCAAATCCCTAAGGTTTATTCAAAATCATCTGTGGGGGCAGGAGATGGACTAAAAAACATGCCTACAGCTTGAGAAATGTCCCCATAAATGTATTTGCAGGTGGATGCAGTCAGACTCTGCCCTAAATGTGGGGAATGGCTGTCCCTGGGTGGGGCCCTGGAAATGCCACCCCAGGGTCTGAGCATCTCTACAAATGACAGCTCTGTGACCAGGAAACCTGGCTGCTGGCTCAACAAAGGCACATGGGAGGCTGTTTGCTGCTTATGCAGTCATCTTTAAAATTAACAGCCAGCAAGCAGGGCAGCTTTAATGGCCAGCAAACCCTGACCTGGCAATTCTGAAGCTGAGCTGCCCTCTTAATAAATTAATCCAGAGTCTAGATTCAGGACACATCCTCTTCCACAGACTGATGCATCTTCTGATTTGTCATGTGGAATTCTTTGCTTGAAAATGCCTGCTTAATGATGTGCCTGCAGAGTTTCAAACCCTATCCTGGGAATAGAGTGACTTAGTTTGGGCCAGAGCAGAGTTTGACTTTAAAGGAGCTTCATTTTAAGGGCATGGCGTATTTCCTGCTGTTACTCCCAGCAAGACGAGTTTCTGGTTCAGTCAAAAAGACTCCTGCCTGAGCTAAACTTTATTTTGCTCTTCACATGATAATAAAAATGTTCACTGAAAATATTAAAAGGATTTTGCACTTAGACGAGTTTTTGATTTGAGTGTTCCAAAGCTCTTTTTAATAAGAATTGCTGATGATGCTCCATGGTAAAACCAGATTAGATGCAAAGGGGCTGAGAATCTCTGTTTTGTTTGAGAGACAGAACAAACCTATCCCAAATGTACAGATAGTACATTCTGTGAGTAGAAAATTACTTTTATGAGCTTTATAAATAACTTGATAATTAATTTTTTGTTAAAATTAATTAAAAATCTCATACATTATAGAATGTTAATATCTATGTTTATCTTTGTCTTGTCCCAGATCATCTTAATGGAACGATAGAGACACATTAAACTTATAGTTTATATATAGTTAAAATTAATTGAAATCTTGCTCGTAGGCTCTTTGTAAAGAAATTAGGAAGTAATTAAGCAAAGTTGTTAATGACGTCTAGATGCTGTGGTGATGAGGGTCTGTGCCAGGCTTGGGTCACTTGGATTTGCAGACAAAGGAGCCCCAGCTGTTGTCTTCTGTGTTTCCTTTGTGGCTCATTGAGCACAGCAGGACAGTGGTCTGCAGGCAGTTGCTGGCACCAGGGATGTCCCTTCCCTAAAGGAGGAGATCCCGTTGGCAGGGATATGCCAGGACCCAGGAAACCACCATGCCTTGGGGATGGCTCCCTGTGGCTGGAGCACTGCCTCTGGGAGAATGGAGCCTGCACAGAGACACTGAGACTCATCTGAGCACCCTCTGCACCCCTTGTTGAGTGAGAGGCTCATATGTAGGGCCCTAGTTAAAAGCACTGCTCAAAGGTGACAAGCCAAAATCACAAGTGTGGTTTGGGTGTGTGACACCACAGGAACACAGTGAAGGTGTCCTGAAAAGGTTAAATTAGGAGGAGCAATATAAAGTTTGTACTTCAGGACATCAAGCCCTTAGAAATATCATAAGGTAGGATTCTCTTGGGCTTTCTTATGCCTCACTAGGTGTGATTTTTAAAAAATAATATAAGAAAGCACAGTAAAAAAATTGCTAAGCAAAGCATCAAGTGCTGTTACAGTTAAGAGTATCAGTAATTTAGCAATAAAAAATAGTAGAGGACAATATCTAAGTGCACAAATGCTGGATATTTGTAGCTGACTTCATATATAAGAGAAAGCAACTGCATTGAGATAAGAAATGCAGAGATAAGGTACCCAAACTGTCTTACCTTAGCCCTGGAGAGATACCACAAAGGGAGGAAGTGGAAAATCAATGATGATGCATTTTACCAACAAATTAAATCCCATCTGGGACTATAGAGACTGATGTCATTCTTGTCCACACTGAACCATAATCATTGCCTCTGTCCACTGACTTCCCTAATATTTTCTTTTGACCTGATAAGGAATCTAATACCTGACTACAGCTTTTCACATGTCTTGGAAGTCACGGGGAGGGTGTTAAGATATGTCAGACTTGTGTGAGAGAGAAAGGAGATGGGAGGAAATTATAGGGGAATGTTAGGAAGAAAGGGGGAGGTGTGTGTGTGTTAAGAAAGGAGAAGTGAAAGACAATGCAAAATGAAGACAAGCAGAGAAGGGCAGGCTGAGAAAAGGAGGGATTTGCACCAGAGATGGGGATAAGGGACAGATAGAAGGGAAGGTGGGGACATGGCTGGAGGGGCAGGTCACCAGCTTTAGAGGGAAGGCTGTTATATTTTCTTAAAACACAGATATTGGCACGTGTATCTTGGCTTTCTAGACAGACAGGTCTCAGTTAAAGGAAAAGGGAATGGGGTTCTGGACTCTGATAAAATGCATCTCCTCTTTTGGTGCATGAACATTTAAGGTGCAGGTCATTGTTGTCTGAGGCACAACTGTCTGCCTTGTGCTGTACTGCTAATTGTCAAAGGAAAAAGGGAGATAAATCCTGCCTGTAGCCTGGAGGAGTGTAGTGGAAGTGAATCCTGGCCCCAGTGTGCACAGCTTCCTGAAAAAGTTTGACTTATCTCTTTTTTTTTTTTTTTTTTTTTTTTTTTTTTTTTTTTTTTCTCATTATACATACATGACCACTACACAACCAGGAAGGAAGCTCTTATTTCCCAATCAAAAGCTGTTTTTTCCACCTCTCATGAGTGTGTTTACTATGTCTGCTCTCTGTGCCGGGTTGAGGCATGTGTTTTGATGTGCAAACATAGCAGAGCTGCCTGCAATCTTTTCTTTCCCTTTCAGCAGCTCACACTGCATGATGAGATCAAAGAGGTTAAGTGAATCAGGGATCTCCTAACCACAGCTTTTTGGAAATGTGTGACTGTTAGCAATTCACAGTGGGCCCTTCCCTCCATTTGTTCCCCCTCCTTCACATATGTACCGACCAAAACTTCAAATGCTGTATCAGATCTAGGGAGACCCATTAGGAAATGAGCAAATCAGCCAATACAGATGAACCAAGACGCTTCTTAAAAGTGAGAAAATGTGCTACAAGGATTTCAGATCCCAAATCAATTGAGTCACTCATGTGGAGGCACAAAAATGGAACCATATACCATCTCAAAACCAAAATATTTTAGAATCAATTCTGATTTTACCACTGCTGTCAAAGCTTGGCTTCCCAGTTTAGCTTTCTCATTCCTGCCAGGGATATTATTAGCCCTCTGCCACTGCTCAGGTGCTGCACTGATGGACAGGGCTATTGAAATAAAAGGGCTTTCTGGCTGGAAAGGCAAAGTGAATAAAACAGCATGGTATCAGGGCTGCAGGTGGCTTTTAAAAGTTTTTCAGCAAAATGAACAACAGTTTATTTTGGAGCAGCCAATAGAGTTTTGGCTGAATTTAACTGCTTTGATTGTCTTAACACTTTAGAATCTTTTTTTCTTTTAAATGTAAGTGCAATTTTAAAAAAGGCTGTTTGAAATGAAAAGTCAGAAGCTTTATTATAAGAAAATGTCCATATGAGACCTTTTGGATTTTTTTTTTATATGAAGTATATCAACATTTTTAAGTGATACTTAACTTTCCCTCTTTTGTAACATCTCAAAAACAATAGAAAGGCAGAATCAAGCCAATAGCTGCATGGACACTTGTCACTGCTTTTGGGGTGCTCTGCTGACAAGCAGATGTGAGGCTGTCCCAGCCAGGCCCACATGTGTTCACATGCAGCACCACAGCCCCTGGCAGTGTGAGGAAATTGCCAGGGTAGATTTCTAGTCAGCTTCCCATTTGTATTAAAAACATCTCTGATCTACATCAGTATAACAGACTTGGACTTTAAGGAGAGCTTGTGAGTCAAGTCATGTAGACTTTGGAGTGCAGCCACCAGATCACCATCCAGTGAAAGAAACAGGACAACTGTGCCTTCCCCCAAGAAGGGGGATGAGATGGAGATGTTGCAATGCCATGCATCCTACATTGGTCTTTCTAACTCAGAAGCTTACTAAGGCTGTCCTCTGGGGAATAGAAATGAAATGTGTTTTATGGAACAGGCTTTTATCACTTATCTATCTGGTCATTTCAATATGGTTTTGAGTAATTAACTTTATATGGAGCTCATTGGCATTGCTCTAGATTTCCACTAAGTCAAGGATCTGACTAATACAGTGATATTTCTTTTTTTCACAGTAAAACTAAAAACTCTATCTCATGGCATGTTCTGCTAGCTCATTGAGTGGTTTTGGGAAACTGCTGTCAAACATGGTATTTATTAGGGTTGTGCAGAAATATCTAACGATGTGAACACACCACATACATACATTAATGTCACATTCAGGTGGCAAAACATTTATAACTGTCACTGCTTTCCCTCTCTTTTTGCCTGTCTCCAAACACATAATCAGCCCTGCTCCTGGCTGATTGATGAGGCAAGTGGGGGATGGTCACATTTGTCCTCACATTGCTGTGCTTTCTGCAGACTCCAGAGACAGAGGTGCACAGGGACTTTTGGTTTTGGGAGTGCTGAGTATATGACAACAACAATAATCCACCTTTTAGGATGATAGTTGATAAATACATGGTATGAAGGAACACCACCAAGGTCTGTTGGTGGTGTTGTGAGGGAATTGTTTGGCTTAGGTAATTTTCTAGAGTATATACTGATATCCTCAGGAATTTGGGCCCTTCCATCCTGTTTGCCATGCAAATATCAGTCCCTTCAGAGTCCTCAAGCCACATTTCATGGCCTCACACTACTCTGTCAGACTGAGTCAGAGTGCTGCCCACAGGACTCTGCAGCATTAGCAGCACTCACTGTTCTCCTTAGCAAAAATCAAGGAGTGCTTTCCATGAAAAGGTAACAGGTTCTGTGAAACCACATACAGCTCCAAGGTTGTTCAGTCTCCTACCCTGTCAGTCAGCACATGGAGGCTGTTTAGACTGGACAATTTCCATTAGAGTGAGGTCATTTCTCAGAAAATCTCCCACGGTTGCCCCAGTTTGCTGTGGGCTTGTGAAATTTTATCAGCAGCAGGACTGCTGATATGAGCTGAAGAAAAATGTGCTGCTAACCAGTACTTCCACTGCTGCTTCCACAGGGAAGCCTGTGCAAGGACAGGTCTTCCTGAAAAAATGTGAATAGCACCATGGGAAGTCAGGGAAGGAAATGAGTCCCCAGGGGGCTCTCTGGGGAGTGGGAACTAGGTGCTGAGACAGGGAGAGCCTCTGCAAAATTGGAAACAAGCTGACTTTAGGAGAAGGCTTTGGCTAAGCACCTACAGGCTGTTCTTTGTCAGTGGCATTGCTAGAACAAGGTAAAGGCTCACTCTGTCCCATGCCATGTGTGGAAGGAAACCCTACTTGCTTGCAGTGCTGTGGCCAAATAATGACTTAGTTCCCACTTTTTTTATTTGCTGAGGCCAGATAGTCTCACATGCCAAGCTGGATCCTGCTATCTATTTTAGGTGAAGGAATGTGTTGCCAGAATCCATCAGAGCTATATATACTGGCTTTGGAAGCAGCTCCATGCTGTTTCCCAAAGTCTGACAGGTAAGTGGCTTCAAATCAAACTCACCATAGTGAAATTGAGTGTGCTTTCTGTCACAACTGCTGGCCACTCTGCACTTCTGACCTCCATCATCCTCCCAATTCCATCAGGTGTAACCCCATACAAATGTCACACTGGGAGCAGTCACCTGTGTCCTGCAGCTGTGTCAAACACACACGTGTGCTCCAGCCTTGGCCACAGTCCCCTGCCTATCGAGTGACATTACTTTGAAAAGGTCTTAGAGTTCACATTCTCCCTGAGCATGGCTAATACAGTGGTCCAGCAGCTGCCCTGCAGATATTTCTTGAACACAAAAATGCTTCAGGGACAATGTTTTGGAAAGAGTGTACCTGACATTTTCATCAGACTTACTGTCCTCAGCCTGTGCAAAGATTCAGCTTTCTGAACTTGTGTTTTAGTGTCAGCCCACCTCTACCAGCTGGCCAGTGGATCCCACTGCCCTTGCTTTGGGAGTATTTTAGGGTTTGTTAGAGCTCCTCTGGGCTCCACATTTGGCTCTGTGTTTCTGAAAATGGAAAGAGCATGCTCTATTTCCTCTCAGTTTCCTCTGATGTTCCAAGAAGACCCACATTGTCCTAGAGAAAATTCAATAAACTATTATCTTCTAGTGGTAATTTTGTATCTCTGGTTACCTATGTACATCAGCTATACCATTACAATGCATGACTATTTACATACACAAATACAGCAAACACACCTTCACATTTTCCACCAAGGCATCAGTGCACCATCATAAAAGCCATAGTCCTCTAATTTCAGGAGAAAAGTTATTTCAGTGTTGCTGGAATGGGAATCAGAAAGAAGTGGACTGATTACTCTTACCTTGCCTCCTATCAGTAGCTGCCTGGCAGCAGAAACTGGACCAATTCAGCTGAAATACTGGCTCTCCTAACTAGAGGTTAATTAACCACCTGAATGAACTGCTAAGTGCAGCATTCTTCTTTTCTTCATCTTGTCACATTTTGATTGGATCTCTTTCTGGAAGGTTTTTTAGACAAACATTATGAGATTCAATATATGTAATTTGAAGAAGATGGGGTGTGATACAGGCACCAAGTAGCTGAGTCAATCTGTGAATTGTCAGATTTTGAAGAGTAAATTCAAAGACACCCCACAAAATAGTGTTAGAAAATTGTTGTCTCCCTACAGCTGATCACATCAGTGGAAATATTGAAGATTCCTTGTTAGAGCAGCTGCTGAGTCCTGTGATATCTGATAGTCTGTACAGATTGAAGACCATGTCCCATTTCTCTTCTGCTAGGAAAGACTTCTAAATTTGCCACATGAGAAGAATTTATTGGAAGGCATCTCAAGCTAGACTGGGCTTAATAGGTGCCTAAGGCTTTCTTCCCAAGCATATATTTGCTGGGGTACTCCAGCTGTGGATGTGCTTTTCCTTTTTGCTGTGTGTAACATCTGTGCAGTATGCTTTTGTTTGGTTCTTTGGCAGTTTTCTTCTCCTTCCCCCAAGCTGCTTTGGCTGCTTACCCAGCTTTTTACCAAATTGCAAATTTATTTTCCTTTTGCTTTTGGCAGACTCATATGTGGAACTGTCAAAATGTCACTGGCATCAGTTGTGAAAGGTTAGTGCCACATTATAGTCAGTGAGCTTATTAACACAGAAATGATTGGATTTTGGAGAGGGGCAGGGGAGGACAAATGGGAATCCATTTTCCAGGCACCTGCTTTTTCTACTAAACATTTCTTCTTGTCACATATATATTTTCAGAAAGTTGTTGCCATCTGCATAGGAGAAAAATCAACTGGAGACCCCATGAAGAATGAGGCTGTTCATTGTGAGATTCCAGCAAGCTGGGAGAGGGAGATGGAGATGAAATGGGGGCAAGTTGGCCAAATTCATTTGAGTGTTGAGTGACAACAGATGTTTATTTTCACCAACCCAGTGACTAGAGATGAGATTATGCTGCAAAAATTGGGTCTGATGAAACTCCAGTATCAAAGTAGGAGATTGTATGTTCTTTGTTCCATGATACCAGCCTGGCCCCATAGGAGTCATGATTTCCAGTTGCTCACCCCAAGTTTATAGATGCCTATATTTAGGTGAGAGCTACTGCTTTGCTTATTTATATCTCTGTGCTTTTTTTTTAAAGTATTTAATCAGAATGAGTTCCAAAGTACCATTGAAAAAATTCCCATACTGCAGTTTTTATCAGTCCCAGGCCTTTTTAGAGCTTCTGGGGCTGTCACTGGAGAGGACCTAGTTGGGAGTCTTTAATGTGTTAATCTTCAAAATGACCGACTGAGGTGATATTTTTCCAGTTTATAAGAACTGAGACACAGAAAACCTGACTTTCCGTGGTTTTTGAGGAGGTGTATGTCCCTGTTTTCTATGTGGTGTCCTGAAGCCAGAGAGGTGTCTAACAAAACTGCAGAGATTTCGATTCTCCAGCTGGGAATGGGGACCTGGTGACATCCCCAGTGAGACGGGCATTGTGGTGGGAGTTGGAGCCCTGTGGTTATGGGTGCCATGTCTCCAGGAGCAGGCAGGACAGACTCCTCTTGGTCCTGACCATGGCAGCAGTCTGGACTGCCTCCTGCAGTCTGGACAAACTCCAGCAGCTCTCCTGGAGAAAGTCTGAGCTCAGAATCAGGAGTTTGGTCAATCAAGCAACCATCCCCCACCTCTTCCTTGTGCCAAACAGAATTTTAATGTACTTCCAATTTCTCTTTTTAGCACACACAAAGAAAAAAGAAAAAAATTAATAATCATCTATAAGAGAAGTTATTTTCAGACAAATGGGAAAGCATTCAATGCTGATGTATATTTTTTTCTCTGCATTTAAATGGTATCTATTTAAATGCAGATTTTTCTGGTTTCATATGTGGAGCTTGGAAGAAACGCCTTTCAATTTAAATGTTAATAGAAGAGTAAACTTCAAAATCAAAATTTCTCCATAAGGGACAGTGTTTTTTCACATCTCTGTCTTTTTCTACTTCTTCCCTCTTTCTCTTCCATCGTCCTTCCTTTCTTCCTACACCTCAGCCCAGCCTCACTTGCATTAAATAGTCTTTTTAAAAACAAGAATACATCTTTCAGAGTTCCTGAATGAAAATGTTTAACGCTGGGATCTGTGGAATGAGTGTGATTGAGCAGAGGGCTGAGGCACTGATAAAGCAGAGATACCATCCCTCCACCTCCAGCCTGTTTCATGCTGGCCATTTATCAAACGTGCTGCTCTGAATGCTTTGTGCTGGGATTATTCTCAGCCTTGTGCAGTGGTTGGGGCAGGACATGAAAAGAAAGGAAAACCTTTAGCATAATATTTTAGTTGCTCCTGATTGTGAGCAAGGCTTTGGTGCTGAGACAGGCAGCAGAGGAGCGAAGTCAAAAGCAGAGGGAAGAAGATAAAACAAAGGTGCTGTTACCAAGTCTCTTTCTTTCTTATTACCCCTCCTGCTTCTCCTCTGCTCCATTGTTGCACGTCTCCCACTTAATTTATCTTTGGCAGAAGCTTAGAGTAAATCTGCTTTTTACAAAAGGCACTTAACACTGTGTGATACTGGAGTTCTACGTATAACTGTAGGTTTTGCTTCTTGTCACACTGCATTTCTCATCTTCAAGGTTTTCTTTAATTTTTCTCATTACTCTTCAATTATCCATCTGTTTTTGTCCACTCTTCTTTCCTCACTAAAAGAAAAAAAGTGGTTCTGGTTTTTCTTTTGCTTCCTTCTGGCCCTGATGAGTCTTATCCAACTTTGCAAGAAGTGGTTAAAGAGATACCCTTGCAGCAGAAGGGCAATTCTGTAAACTAAGTTATAAAGTAACTAATATATAGAATAGGTTATCAGGCTTTCTTTGTCCAGATTATTTTCATCCAAATGTTACTTTATGTCATTTTTATCTGAATGCCTATGAAGAAAACGTGCTAAACCGTCTTCCATGGCCCCCTGGGAGACAGGAGAAATCTGATTTTCAGAGGAAAGCCTTTGAGCGCCCAACCCTCCCACTGATTTCAGGGAAAGCAGAGCTCACTGGGCTCTCCACTGATGCTCAGTTCCTTGCCCCGAGGTGTCTCTAGGTGCCTGTGACAGGCTGGCAGCAGGGCTGTGTGGTGAAGCTTCCCTGGTACCCTGCTCGGTATTGCCTCCTGTGCACTGTACCTTGTGGAGGCATACATGGAGTATCCAATCTGAGTGGTGTCAGAGCAGCACTTCTCACCAGTACTGAGAGCACTTTACAATGAAGGGAGGCACCTTTGCCTTGAACCCAGAGCCCATCAAAGATTTCTTCAAGACCATTGGAGAATGCAGAGAAACTTCCATTTAGAAATGGGCATTCCACCTGGCCTCTCCCACTGCCCCCAGGGGTGGAGGTGCTGGGAGCAGGGAGATAGCACCTCACATACTCCAGGAAGGATCCCTCTGGTCAGGCTAATGTGATGCTGAGGGACTGTGTTGTCCTTCCTCCCCATCAAGATCATATTGTGCTGTAGTGGATCCAGGTAGAAGCCACTTCCAATAAGAGATGACCAGCATATAGAAGTGTGTATTACCTGAGTTTTTCAAAAGTACAGGAAGGAAGAAAAATTAGAAAGGCACAGCTTTGATGTCATAAAGTCCCAAAGTCCTCACTGAAATTGAGCAAAAGCCATTTTATTTCAAATGCCTCAGGTTTTTCAACACCTGCATAATCCATGGAAGCTGTGTAACGAAAAGCTTCTTAGCTTGGTCACAACTGAGAAATATTTGCTTTGTGTGGCCTCACCCAGCAGCCAAGTCCCCACCCACAGAGCAGGAAGGATTAAAGTTATGAATATGAAGAAGAGTGGCCAAAATTGCAGGTGCCTCAGACTTCCCTGTTTCTGGTGAGAGAGGGGAAAGAGGGATGAAAGGGTTGACTGGGCAAATTGCAAGTGTACTCTCCTGAGACCAAAGTTTGGAAATATTCCTAGATGATCATATATTGCAATGCTGAAATCACAGATAATAAATCTGGAGAAAGACTCTCTAAAATCATCTCTTGAACATCACTGAAGAAATGTAAATAATCAGCTTCAGGTACTTTCCAATAAAATCTCCTCACCAGAACCAGGGGAGGAGAGGGAATGGTGTGGAGTAGGGAAGGTAGAATAGGGCATGAAAGAGTAGAGTACAGCTTAGTTGAATGATGCTTTGGCATAGTCTCAGCTACACTGGCCCACTAGATCAGGGGTTGTAAGGGCAAAGCTTTTCTTTTCTTCCTATCCTGCTGTCACTCAGAGCTGAGTAGAAAGAAAACAAAAAAATACCCAACCAAATACCCAATACAATCAAAAATATAATTTTTCTTCTCTGGTCAAAGTTTCTTTTTGAGTGTAATGGAAAGTAGGATTTGAGCAAAAGGCTGAACCCTTCTATGGGATGGTATTCACAGTCATCTTTCTTCCACAACAACGTAAGTCTTGCACCTTCAACAGTGGAACTGCTTCAGATGTGTTCAATTCCTGCTGTACAAATGTCCTCTTTATGCATTAAACTCTCTAATATCCATATCATAAAGTTTTTTGAAGACAAATCCGTCTTTTCACCCTCATGAGACACTTCTTCTCACCCTTTTCTGCACTATAGTTAAGCCTTGTTTCCTTCCTTCCTTCTCTAGTGCCTCCTTAAATCCCTCCCTTACTGTCTAGGGGTTTTCTTTTACCTCTTCTCTGCTCTACATGAGGAAAAAGGCAAGATGAAAATCTGAATTTGTTATTTGAGCTCCAGATAGTGCTTTTGTCCACTGCAGAATTTCTTAGGCCCCTGTAATTTTACCCAAATAATGGAGGAATTGCTTTCAGACAGTAACACCAGTATGTGACCTGGTCTGGGAGTTCCCCTTTCCTCTGGTGCTTTATGACAGCTCACCAGAAATAAGAAATTACAATGTCATGTGTGGTTTGCTATTTGCCAGCATAAACCTCTGAAGGTGTCAGCATTTGTAGAAGACATGGCTTCATTCCTTCCTTGACGAACTATTCACCTGGCTCTGAAATTGTGGGATTTCTTATGAAGGAAGGCAGACTGAAGTGCCAGCAGTGCATAGCTGGCACCTTCCTTTTGTGATTGTATCTGTTTTAAATAATTGTAAGAACACTTAAAAACTCTGATGGAGGAAATCCATGTAGGTGGCCTGTCCTGACAGGAATAAATCAATCTCATGATGTCCACTTTCCATATTCCTCATCCTGAGGGACACATTAACGATCACAGACCACAGCCAGCTTGCAAAGATTCCTGTCAGCTTTTCCATATAGGTGGGTTCAGGCATTGCTGGCAATCAAACACTTCATTTATCATAAAAATAACAGTCTCTAGTCAACAGAAGTTGATGGGATTTTGTTGTTTAGGAGAATTTATACATGTGTGTTATAAAGGCCATTGTACCTCTTGAGATATGAAGGCTGACTTTATCCTTGACAGAGCTGCTTCCCTTTTTTTGAGGCTCTTCTGCTGTTCTTTCTCTCAGCTTTGAGAGAGCTGTGTTTTAGTGTATGTTTGTGATGTGCATATTTCTGAGTCTCTCTGGTGCAGATACTTACATGTAAATGTAATCTACTGTTACTTTGGTTGAAGTGGGTTGTACTCACTGAGATTGCATTAGAGTAATCTTTAAACTGAGGACTGGGTTATCACATGATTCACTGAAAGGCACTCAGAGATTTTAACAGTCTCAGGTAGACTAATACATATTTCTTTTCTTATCTCTTCATACCTGAAATGCAAAGAACAGATTAAAAGCCTCACCCTCTATTTGCCAACCTCATCCGAAATGCAATTTTAAGCCCTGCAGAGGGAATAGTGAGAGCCAGAAGACACCACTCAAAATCACCTGCATTAACAGTCACTTGTTCATTGTACCTGGGAGCTGCAGGGCTCAATAATTCAATAAAAGACATGTCTGTCCAATTCTATCTTGCCCCTGCTGAAGTTTCAGGGTGAGATAAGAGAAGGGATTATGTCAGAGCAAGATACCTCTATGATGCTGATTCTTTGCAGCAGCCAGAGGCCCTGCAAGGCCTCCCTGGAGGTCACTTGCCTAAGATAAGAAATGCAGTCATGATGGCTGGACCAAAGTAGCCCGTCTTCCACATTCGGACCATCATTATCTCTCTGTAAGACCACAGGTCATATTCACCTCGACCCTTACTTTTGGACCATTTCCAAAACCCCTGCACCTTTTATAAACCCCCATTTCTGCCCAGTTCAGCAGAAGAGCTGTCACTGAAACCCTTCACAGGAGCTGCCAATAAAGGCACATGGAACCTCCTACAGCCTTCTCCTCTCTCTCCCTGTGTCTGCCCGGGGCACTAAGCGAGCAAAGAGCTGAAATCACTGAAGCGCTGAATTCACCAAAGAGCTGAAATCACTGAAAGGCTGAATTCACCAAAGAGCTGAAATCACTGAAGGGCTGAATTCATCAAAGAGCTGATCTCACTTAGAGCTGAGCTGCTTGCTAAGAGTGCCCGTGGCTGGGAGCCTGCCTGAGGGACCTGCACAGATTGTGCTTATCTGCCCAGCACTGTCCGGGACACCCGAGGCAGCCAGGGTCCGACAGTCCTGGAACCCTTTATAAGAGAAGCAATTTAAACAAAGCTCAGTGAAATCTGGTAAATTGTTGTCCAGGGCTGTGTGCAGTTCTTGAACAATTTCCAGTACATATACTTTTCTGGAAAAAGAAGAAAAAGGAGTGATTTTGACTCTTTTTGAGTACAAATGTTCTTGATCTCTGGTAAAGACAAATCCCAGGGAATTTGGTACAGAAGGGTATAGATCAGAGTGACCTGCAATGAAGGATTATGCTAAAGAATTACACCATCCCAGTCTATTTCTACTTGTGACTAATATAGTGTTCTACTACTATGCTACTACATTAGTATTCTGCTTCTATAGTATTTCTACTACATCTTGGCATCTGTTCCTAGATGGGCACAGAAATGCATTTGTGATTTCCTTTTTGATTTTCCCATTTGTTGGGACACCTCAGGAAAGAGCTGTGATATACCCGGAATGTCTTCTAAGCTGTTCTAGATATTCTTGATATGTAGACTTCAGGGTGCTTAGACCCTGCAGATCTTCTTCTACTGGGAGAAGGAAGGAGGACATGTAGGGTCGGCTATCTGAAATACTATTTGCAGCAACATTACACTTTCTGAGGGCCTGATAACAAGCACTGTAATTTGATTTGCTAGCAAACACTTAAGAACAAGCAGTTCTGAAAGCAAAAGCAGGGCTATGTGGTTCAAGGGCTGTCCAGAAATCCTGTTAATACAGATTTAATTATACACTCTCCACAAACTTTTCTCGTAGCTGGAGGCACGTTGACTATTCTTGACTTGGTTTCCCCATCTTTCAGAAGAGTTTTCATACAGTTCTTCCTGTATGTGTTGTGAGGAAAGCAGTCTCTAGTCTTTTTGGGGGTATTATTAAATTCTGTGGAAAGGAAGATGGATATCAACAGGAAGACTGAGCCCTTGCTTTAGAAAGATGACTTGCAATTTCAAGGAAAAGAACAGAACATCAGAAGTCAAAAAGGAATATTGAAATTTTTATAAAGCAAAGCTGAATCAGAACATGTTATATTTACGGCTGCTGGGGTGTGAAACTTCTTCCACGATGTGATAACCAGCATGAATTACCTTATTGCTCATAACAAATACAGATGGACAGATATTAGGGTGAAAGGAAGGGCAGGGGCATTTGCAAACTGATAGAGAGAACTTTCCACCACAAGTGGCTTGGAAATAAATTACTCTTAATCAGCTTTTCTGCCTTTCTTTATCTTTAGGAAACCTACAGAGTTAATAGTCCCAGCAGAAAACAAAAATGCTTTAAAGAAATGCATGTTGGCTTGTGAGAATCTGTCTATATTTTAAGGATGTTGTCTAAAATGCTAATGTGTCTCTTTTCATCATGATTCACTAAGCTTGTGGCTTTCAAATTTGTCATTTCAGCTTCCACCATGGGACTAGGATTATTCCATTCTTTGTCCCTTTTCCAATTGTATCAGTCAAGAAGTTTGTTGTTCCCAACCTACGTGAAAATGTATTCCTTGCTTGATGATCCATGTTGCTTTTGAGTCAGTATTGAGTTCCCTGCCTTTTGCATGCAGCAGCACCTGTAGCAGTACTAGATATGAAAAGTCTCCCAAAGAGAAGATCATTCACTCATAACTTTTAGTCAACATTAAAAAGAAAAAGGGATGAAGAAGGTTTTTCTAAAATATGTGTGGAAAGTTAATATTGTGTTTTCATTCACAAATGATGTTGGTATCTATGTCCACATAGTAAATCATTGAAGCTAGAAGTCATATAGGCCAAGCATTAAAAATTAACTTCCATATTTTAGGTTATGGAATAAATAATGTAACATTCCTTACTTTCACCCTGTAGCTACATTTCTAAAGATTTGGTTTGCTAGATGGTGGAGAAGGGGAATTCAGTGTCCCTGCAATCTGCACACTTTGCTACAGCGTGAGGACTTGGGATGGGTACCCAGGAGAGGATCAGCTGCAGGACCAGCTAAGCAATGCTCATGAATGCACTGAGATAAGTTTGTTTGCTGTTGCAGCTCCCATTTGGCTGTATAAGATTCAACAATGTCTTTTGCTGGCATAGTCACTCCTTCAGGTGATTGGTGTTGTCATGCCATGACCCTGAGATCCTATTACTCAGAGAGGTTTTCAAAAAGAGAAAGAATGTAGAGAACTATTAATTTCATAGTCTAAAAATAAATAAAAGCAATTTCAGAAAAATAAACCAAACCCAGAATATGCTCAAACGTCATAAGTGGTGTTACATGACAGCATGACCCTTTTTACCTTTGCAGGATGCATTCAGGAAGGGTCTTATCAGTGCCAATCAAACTCAGACAAAACCCCATCAATTTGTACTGATGAGTTATTGTTTATTTATATGTCATCCCTCCATCCTAAATTAGCAGAATGAATTCGGATATTGCCTCGAGTACACAATGCAAATCTTTGCTTTTCTTCTGTCCTTTCCATGTCAGGCACCACACCAACAAACAGTAATCATAAACAACCCCATTAATAGGGATTGTGTCTGGGGAATATAGGCTCCTATTCCTCTAAACAGCCTGAGGTTGATGATTCATTTACATCCATTAAGTACTTTTCCACAAAAGAATCACTTGGATTGGACTTGATCCCAGCACTGACCTCAGCTTCGTCTGGGCACTGACAGGTGAGGAGTGCCAGGAGGCTGCTGATGGACAAGTGCAGGCTGTTATTGACGCCAGCTTTACAACCCCCTTTCCCAGCACTGCCATTTCCAAGGGTTCCCCTCAAAGGATGTTATGGCAGGAAAAAGGCCAAATAGTTTTAAATAGAAAAGAAAGTTTGTATTTTATTTGTTTCAGATAATCCCTAGTGGATGGACTTGTGAGGAGCAGATTGCAACTGGACTAACAGTGGTAATCTTAAACTAAACCCACTGGACTTGTGAGAACTAAGAGTCCATAAAGAAGTTCTATGTGAATTTCACTGTGTTAACAGGGGAACTTCAGGCTCATCAACAAAAGAGGCTGAGGGAAAACAATTTTAAAATTTGGCCTAGAAATCTTGGTCCTGCTCCTTTATGTCTTGTGTTTAATGGCAAAATTCACTCAGATTTTAGCAGGATAAACACTACTCCTGAGTCTGGCATACATGATGTAGGGATGATTGTGATCTACTCTGGGGCCTATGAAAACTGGGTCCATCGGTCAGTTTTACCCATTGGGGTAGATCTGAGGGCTTCTGGACATCTTGCAGCTGAATAAAGCTATTTAATCTGAGCTCATTGGAGGCAGGTTGTTAGGGCATGTTTCCATTTGTATAAGTAAATGGTGTTACTTGGAGTCAGCACTCACAAGTTAAATTGCAAGGGGTTTGTAAGGCTGACACAAAGAGCTGTGCAGCACCTTGGAGAGGTTATGGAAGAGGATACAGGAAACAGTAGGGATTTTATGGTTTTATTTTCAAATTGAGACCATGGCCTTATGGACTTAAAAAGTAGGAAGACACTTGGCCATATGCTTACTAACACTTACTGCTTGTTTTAGAAAGCACTTTGAGAAATTCCCAAGGAACAGAGACATTGCCTAGGGAAGTAGTAGTTTCTGCAGGAAAGGCTTTTTTTTTTTTTCCTGTACTAGAGCTCCTTGAACATACTCAAACATGGTGGGACAGTCACAAAACCTAAGACAAAAGTACTTTTACGATGTGCATCTTGTTAAAAGATCCTGGTTACTGGTGGGCTGAAGATCTGGTTATTTTTATGTTGTCAGAGAGGCTCGTTGGAAAATCAGTGATAACCTACAAGAAGGAGTTACAGCTTCAAGGGAGGGGTTGTGTTCTGCAACTTGAGCTTACATACAAAGTGCTATAATGAACATGGACCTGAGTAAACTGCCTTCAAGTCATTCTGTCCTAGCATACTGATAGACTTTGTGGACACTTAGCATTTTGGATATTAAGTTTTATAAACCTCTGATGATAGTAATTTATCTCTTCACAGAATTCATTGAATCTGTGTTGTAGATATTGCTGGTCTTTTTATCTGCTTTGGGAAAAGCATAAAAAATAATAGAAACTGAGACATAGTCAAAGGCCAGCCAAGGAGAAAAGCTGCCACAGAGACTGGTGGATGATTCACAGTTTCCAAATCTTTCTTCTCTGTCATAAACATTCTGTTTCTTGGGGGAAAAAAATAAAAAGTAAAATAATTGCTGTGCAAAAAAAAAAAAAAAGTCTCAAGACTCAAGAAGGAAACAAATGTTTAGAGAGTTGACTTGGCTGGAATTTTCTCTGTACATATACTCCTGATATATCAGTGCTTCAACTTTTTATGTGTGCATGAAGAGGGGACAGGGAATAATCAAATGTTAGTGAAGCTGCCCCCATCTGTTTCATTATATGAGGGTGTGAAGATGCTCTTTAGCTCACATAGTCCTTGCTCTTTCAGTTGCCACATGGTCTTACTGCCCAGATTTCACATTCAAACCAACTGTGAAGAATTTTATTTTCCCAGCACATGCAGGAAGAGGGTTTCCAGCAGTCCCATAGTACCATCCTTTTTGCAGAAGGCAAATGTGCAACATAGCCAGGTCTTTATTTAAGTATTCCTTTCATTAAGACTTGGGGACCCTTTTCCTTTATTTATGAAATAAATGCAGGTCAGCCTCTGTCACCCACATCAGATGTACTCAGTCCTCACTTGAAGAGCAAAAATGCTTTTCTCCAGTGCTCTGCCCTCCTCCTACTCTTAGTGCTCACTGGAGCAGCCAAAAACGTCCTCACCAAAAATCATCTGGCAAGGTCACCATCTGTGTACAGGAGAGGACAATGATGTTTACTCTGTCCCAGCCATGTATCTGGAGTGTATTTGATAATGACTGACACCAGGGTATCGGTGTGCCTTGCTGTTCTGGAGGAACCACATTTCACTCCTAGCACTGGATCCCATGGCCCAACTTACACCTGGGGTGACAATTGAGGTGCATACTCTGTCATGTCTGTGCTGGTGCAAAGCGTAGAAAATGCTTTGCTGATCACTTTGAGCAGGGACATCCTTTGGATGCTAGGGAGTAATGGACAGAGATGAAAAGGCAGGATGTAAACCGATGTTGTGCTAGTGCCCAGAGACTGGATTATTAGGAACTGCATTGCACTGAGGCCATTTTACAACTTCAAGCTCCTGAGCAAGCTGTTACAAGTCACTTGAGTGCATCTGCACTGAGCTTCATTGTGTGGCAAAACAGTCAGCTGCTCTCTCTCTCCCCAGCCCAAGCTAGTGACTTAATTTACGGTTTGTCCTCTCTCTGAATCATCCTTATTTCAATCATCCCATACCAACACACATTGAAGTCCTTGCAGATCAGTAGCATTTTGGATTAAGACTGTTATGAACCCCAGATGATGCTGATTTGTCACTGTTCCCACTCATGTTGTTTTTCTGTCTTCCCCACTGCAGATCTGCGCAGGATGACAGCTGGCTTCATGGGCATGGCTGTGGCCATCATCCTCTTTGGATGGATTATCGGTGTTCTGGGGTGCTGTTGGGATCGAGGCCTTATGCAGTATGTGGCAGGGCTTCTCTTCCTCATGGGAGGTAAGGATGGTGGTGTTGGAAGAAATGCATATTTCTTATTGTTTTCATATTCCCTCTTTTCACATGTCCCTCCTTTTCTAAGTCACTGAAAATATATTTTCAGAGTTGTTTTACCTGATCTGGACTTGGTTTCATTCTGAGCTCCTTCTGGTGCATATCAAGGATCACCCAGCCATAGTTACATTTAACTTTTATCACAAAATTTGTCTGGAGCGTCTATAACTCATGGTAGTAGAAAGGGTAATCTGAGATTTTTAGTGCAGTACTCCTTGTTGGATATAACACTGTCACTTAGTAAGCTCAATAATAAAAATCCAAGGATTATGCAGATGTTATTCCCACCACTATCCTATTCCACAGTGGGACACTTTGATACCTAGAAACTGTGCTGAGAGTTCTAATCTATATTTATTACTCATCAGCTGTTCTTGTAAACTTTTGTTTATATCTCTCTTTCTTTGCTATACCTATGAAGAACATTCTCTGTTTTCCTTTTCCCACTCTGCAGATACTTTCTTGTAAACTTCTCTCTGTAAGAACAATTATCAATCCAGCAGCCTTTTCTGCCACCTGTTCTTGTTTGTACTCACCTTTTTTGAATATGGATGAGAAGGGCCATTCCCTAACAAGGTCTAATCAATGCCCTGTATAAGTGGTGTGATGGTTTCCTTCCCCTGCTGGTAATTCCTTGCCTGAAGTATTTTGTGGTTGTATTTGCTTTTTTCATGCTCCATCACACTGGAGACCCACAGTCATCCTGCAATTGGATCAGACATGCAGACCTTTCTCCACCTTTGTACTTTCCTACTGGTGCTCTCCCAATTTATAGCAGAGGTTTTGTTTATTAATCCCCAGGTACATGCCCTGACACTCTGTGCTTTTGAACTTCTTCCCATTCCAACTACACCAGCCCTCAAGATCATCCAACAGTTCCCATGTAATGTATCAGCCTTCCTTACTACAGATTCCATCCAAATTCCTGTTAACAGCAAATTTCAAGGCACACTTGACATGAAGGGTGTGAGAGTCAAGTCCCAAACAGAGCCATGGGTGAATGTCTCAAAGTGAACACCACTACTTCTGTTCTCTCTTCTTTTCTCTGCTTGTGATTTTTGTTTAGCTGGGGTTTTGCCCTCCAGGCAGATCATCACTTCAGTGCATTTTATCATATTTATCTGTACTGTGATATGACACAGATCAGTGTGTGACACAGAGGAAAGATTCTATAGTCCCAGAAGAGGAGTTAAGTGCTGGAGTAACAAGTATTTATGTTCTAGTGGTGTGCTGGCGACATTAGAAATCAGTTCTCTGTGTGCCCACATACATATTTGAAATCTGCTAGGACCTTGTGCAAGCACACACTGGTGTTCATGGGGATGTCTGTAAATGGTTTGTTGTGGGTGTCAAGACATTATAGGTGATGGCTTGCCAGATGAGCTTGGTGTTTCTTATTTATTTAAAAGCTTACTTTGAACAGGGGCCATTTTGCTCCAATCTGCTCAGATATCTGTGTGGTATTTAATTTACTACAGCACAACATTCAGATTAAAACATTAAATAAATACAGAAAACTTACATTTATTAGAAACTAGCTATGTCTTGTTTACTGTTTGTAAATTATCATTATATATGGGCTGGTTTCCAATGCAGCTGCAGAGATTACCTTTTAGCTCAAGGTTATTTTTGAGTGATTTGAAAGATGGCTGATAAAGTTTCCAGGTTAAAAAGGGATTCAGTTTTAACCGTGTGTAGTGGAATGGATCACTCACAGCTTACAGAGCCATCTTCTGGGATGCTCAAACAACACATGTTGCAGTGGAGACAGAGCCAAGGTCATGCAGCTGGGAACAGCCTCAGTCATCCCCATGGAACAAGCTGCTCAGAGAACAGTGGCTCTGCAAAGGTTTCTGGAATCGTGGGTGCTGGGATCATCCAGCTGCACAGGAGCTCTCAGTGCAATGCAGGTGCTAAATGTGTTATTTTTTATGGAATATGCAATGAGATCATGAGGTGGGGTTATCCCTGGGCAAGCAAAACTATTTCTGGACATCCTAATCAGATGTAAATGCTAAAGGAGGGTGTGGAAAGAATGGAAGAGGTTTGCAGAAGAGCTACAAAAGTGACTTGTGGTTTGAAAAACAAGAAAAAGACAGCATGCCACAAAAAGCCAATTGCTTGAAACTGTTTACCCGAAGTTTTATAATTGACTTGAACGTGGAGTGGAAGCACCTATGCAGTGGGAAGCCATCTGATAGAAGCATGCTCTTTGCATAGACAAAATAATAACCAGATCCAGCAGTTGGAACATGAAACTAATTGAAATGAGAGGCACCAGATTATTTTATCTGCCAAATTCTGTCAAGATGTGTAATATTATAAAGAAAGATGTGCTGGGAGGAGATCAAACTTATTTTCTGCTTCAGTGCAGACACGTGGATCAGTATTACCCAAAGGTTAACCTCGTTCTTGTTTTGTACAAGTCAATAGCAATTGCTAAACTGATTTCTTTTAACAGTAAATGGGCATAAAGTAACATCTACAAACTGAAGCAGTCAGTTAATAAAATACACAGCTAGAGCCATCTAATCTAAAAGTCAGTAGCTATCAATGTTTTCAGGCTGTGTCATGTGTGTTACACAGTCATTCCTTTTACAGCCAATGAGTTTTTAATTTAAACTTTTTTATTGCTGGACAGTGTGTGCGTACAAAACTGTTGCTTCTGTCACACCATAAGTGCTGTCAACATATTACTGTGCTGTTTCTTAAAATGCATGGAGACAGAGTGCCTCTTAGTTTTGCCTTTCTCTCAGGTCTAATAATGGGAAAACTGCTTTGGAAGGTTTCTGCCATCTGACCTCATTGCAGCTGAGAGGAGACTGTGTTCAATTGGTGGCCATAGAATCAGACTGAAATCTAACCTTCCCTTCCATTTTCAACACCACTTGTCTTGGCTATGTTTATAGCATTTGCTCTGTTTTTATTTCTAGACAAATAGCTCTTTTGCAATGCTTAAACACTGCCAGCTTAACATATCTATGGGGTTTGTCCCTTATTGCCCATAATTCTTTGAACAGGAAATCTCAACAGAGCACTGAGAAGCGTGCTATAATAATCTAATAAGACCAGACGTGGTTTGCTTGGACCTCTGGTTCTTTATTGTATTTACAAAACAGTCCTCTTGCTAACCCATGTGGCAGTGCCTCATAAGGACTTGCTTTACTTTGCTTGATCTAATTTCTCAAGCAAATTGCTGAAACAAGTAATTTATGAAATGCAGGCCATTATTTGGTTTTTAGCTCATCTGGAATTCAGGACATGTAAACTGTGATTTAGAGTCTGTTTTACACTGCTATTCTGCGTATTTTGTAACAAGCTAAAAATTATTAATAATTCATCTTTTCTGTTTATTCCAAATGTATCTGTATCAACAGCAATCACAGATTCCTTATGGCTTCCACAGCTCTTTTCCATAATTTTTGGTATTTATTGTACAATTTATACTTGGATTCCTTATCTTTAACTACAGTGTTTGCCTGAACACAGTAGGATTTTTTCAGTCCCTCATCATCTACAGAGCCAGATGGATACTGTAAATTATGTTTAGCTCTTTTTATCTCACTTTGCATGATGGTACTGTTGCACAGCCTCCTGTACCCAGAATTACACTAATGTTACATTCCTGTGTTGTCAATATCATTTTACCCTGCAAGGTGAGAGAGTTTCCCTTTTTGGTAGTTTCTTTATTTGGAATTGTGCTCTTAAATTTCACTGTGATTAGTTCATTTTATTCATCTTACTTGAGACTGTTTAATTCTATTACAGAAGTAGGTCACACTCAAATTATACATGACTCCAAGCACATTCTCTTGCAGGTTCTTGTGTTTTCTCTTCATTCAAATTATCAAAAATCTGTGGACTACTAAAAGCTCCAGCCAGTAATTTTGTAATTTTATAATCATTTCTGGAACCTTAGGAGCATCTGTAACACTCCTTCCAAATGTCAGAATCTTGTGGCAAATGTGATGCTTTCATGCTCATAAAGTACCTAGTCTAACAGGAATTCAGTTAAACATCTACCCAAGGAAATGCATGTGGGATATTTTATACGTTGTGTTTTGACCAAAGCAAATTTATTTGCATCAAAACTATGCCTTTGCATTTTCAAGGCTAGAGGTGGCCACCTCATCAGTTCCCAGGAAGATCACATTTTCTGGCTTTGAGCAGTTCTTTTGAATGTATTCAAGTCCTTGACTTGTTTGGGTTTATTATGGCAAACCTGCCAATTCTTTTGGTTGGTGTCTTCACTCCCTCGACATCTAATTTAGCCAATATTGTCAAGGTCAAATGTCAGTTTTAGTTCCATCTCCAAAGAGCTGAGATGCTACAAATTGGCACGCTGATAACTCTACCAAGGCAAATTCCATTATCTCAGGAATTCCTTCTTTCAGTTCTCCATTAAGTTGTTTGTGAATATTTCCTGTATCATGATCAGTGAACAAGCTGATCCATCTAACCCTAGGTTTTTCTACCTGCTCTCCATCACATTCATCCACAGGATTTTCTTGTTTCAGCATCTCAGATTCTGTTAGGTTTGCAGTCATGCAAACCCAACCACACCACATCTTGTGTTACTGTACTTGCTTTATAAAATCATCTTTTAAAGACAATCTCCGACAGTCTGATGTTTTCCCAGGTCAGCTGATTTTAGTCAACTGTTTTGAAATATCATATGGCTTGCATTATTTCTAATTTGAGGGCAGGACTGACTTCTTACCAAAATACTTTAAAGCCCTTTTCCTCCTCATCAGGGCCTGCTGTGGGGAAAGTGGGGTGGCTGCCTCCTGGCGACATGATCCAGTGTTTTGGCAATAATTTCATCCTCCCCCTCCCTAACTTGTGCACCTCCCTGCTGAACTGCTGGAACTACAAAATGGCACTTCCAATATCATGTTTTGGTACTTGTTTCAGCACACAATTATCCCTGGCCAAAGCTACATCACTTGCCTTTGTAAATGTATTAAAAGACTCACAAAGAATGACGTTTTATCACCCTTATCAGAGCTCTGTCTGTCAGCTGCACATCCATGTATTTTCCTTTGTAAGTCTGTAATTTGTATTGAGAACACATTTCAGTGAAGTAGTTGGGGTTTTACTGCATACCTAACAAGGCAGCCCTTCAGGGAGACTTCTGCATTGTCTTATTTTGTTCCAAATTTACTGCAAATGAATGTAATAAATCATCTCTACACTTGTTTACTTTTACCTGTTCTCTTATCAGGTCTCTGCCAGTTTTGTCTTGTGACATGCACTTTTAGTGTGGCTTTATGGTTTTTTCCTCATTTGCTGCCAATTTCCTTAGAGAAGCATGTAATTTTACTTGCCTTGCAAATATTCATCATTCTTTGCAAAGTCAAGTGAGTTTTTTGCTGTAACCTTGCTTTGAGACAATTAGAAATTTTACCATTAACAATTCAGTCTCTAATTAGTCTATTTAGAAATTATTCCAGGTGTTAAATGCCCCCATATGTGATTTGGCTTCACCATGCAGATCTGTAATAAAATAATCTGGAGTCTCATATAACAGCTCATTTCTTGTCTTTGCCTAGTGATATTTTTGCCTGAGGTACTGGGCTTGGAGCTTTGCTTGGGAGTCTAAAACTTCCTTTTCTAGTGGCACTGAAAGGCCTGGAAGTCATGCTGTACACTTATAGCAGTAGCGTGGAGTTCTTCTGGCCTGAGCTTTTGTTCTAGCATTTGCTTTCAAAAAATCAGGAATTTCTTTCATCCTCTCCTCCTCCCTCATCACCAGTGATGATTTGCCAGTCTGAGGGTTTCAAGTACCATTTGCCAGTTCCACTTTTGCCACTGATTTGGGTTTCTTCTGACCTCCTCTAAGAGTGCTGCAGAGACATTATTCTCTGTAGCCCATCCATACTCAGAGGACCTAGGTCAGGGTTGGAAAAGCTTCAAATCCTTCCCACAGCAGAGGTGGTCACCTATTCATTCCAATGCTGGCTGCTGCAGTAAAGATAAGCAGGCAGGAAAGATGTGTGAGAGGGAATAAAAACTTAAGTTATGCAGGTGTGTTGGTGTAATGCAATGTTTTATTTTGGATATGCAAGAGAGAATGTTTTTTAAAGAAATCAAGAAAAACCCACTTTTGTATGTTACAAGTGTGTTCTTTTTTTAATTTTAAACTAGGGAGAAATAGCTTTTAATAAGTAATTTCCAGCCTTCTCAGAAATACTTGCAAAATATTCCTTTCCTCAGTGCAGGGGTAAGGCAACAACATGCTTTATTGTCCTCACAGCCAGAGGATGGACCAACCACTTAGACGGGGTCACCTTCTTGTGCCCCGGCTGTGCACACTTCACGCGGGGCTGTCTCAAGGTGCCAACAGGGATGAGGACACACCCGGGGCTCTGTGCCAGTGCCATCAGCTGTCACAGCACGACTCGCTGTGCCCAGGAGCTGGTGGCCAGGCTGGGATGCCAATCCCATCAGAGAGCGGGGCTTCAAGACAGGGCTTGGGAGCCCGTGCAGTGCCACTGTCGGTGTAGCTGTGCTGCACACCTCTGTATCCTCTTTGGTGCCCACCTCCACAGGGAGCCTTGTCTCCAAACCCCGAGCCTCTGCACCGTGCTTCCTCCGCCCATGCTGTGCATATGTGAGGAGATGACAACAGAGGCATCTGTGTGTTTGCAGCCACGGATTGTTACCAGCTGTTGAGTCATTTGGGTCTCAAATTTAACTCGCTGTACTTTGAAAATAGCACATAACGGTAGAAAAGATGAGTGTTTATTCTACACAACTGTGGTCCTGCCGTCTCAAAAGAATTGCTCCACTGCTGAATAATTTAACAAAATGGAACAATTTAATGTAGCAGGTGTAAGGCAAAGCTCTGTGACTGACATCTTCTAGGCAGTTATGAAGCACCTTCATAGTAGCTGCCAAGAAGAAGCAAAGAGAAAGATAAACAAAGGGACAAAGTAAGAGCTATTCTTTGGAATTCATTAGGAAATATGATATGTCCCACAGGGCACCTGGGATTTATATCCTGTATTAATAATCAAGGTCTCTACCCATTCTTCAAAATGTTTACTTGTAGTGACGTGATGAACCACAACACTGAATATGGAAAGTATTCCTGTGATCATATTTTTTTTTTAATTTATACAACATTATTCTTTGAAAGCTCAGTTTCTTGTGCCTCTTCCAAAAAAGGAATAGTTTTAGAAAGTTTACAGCAATTATTTTTTCCTGTGTAAAGGCAAGTATAAATTCACATGTGTGTGCACAAGTGTATGTAGACAGATTTTAAACAGCAGCATGTGATCTTTAGAAAAACCAAGATTTGCAGTAAGTTACTGGAATGTGAATGGTGAAGCTTGGGATAAATGCAGTTTTCACAAAGGCATAATATCTTTGGCCACTTTGAAGAGTATTTATAATTCAAAATAAGTTGGAAGACTGGAAAAAAATGAGATACCCATCATGTTTTATTCCTGTGGGAGGTACTAAATTAATGATGACTGCAGAGGAGCTTAAAAATTTGGCAAAACTCCCTACAGATCACTGTGAGAACTTATTTATGTGGATTGACCTCCAGATGGAGACACAGGCTGGTTTGTATCAAGAGATGCCATAAATGGGTTATGAAAGTCTTTGAGACCAGCCTCAGCACAACAAAATTATTCCCCCTCTGCCATGCATCCACCACCACACATGTGAACACTCTGGCTCCTACCTGTGCTTTTAGTTAAATTTTGCATTATCTTCTAAAGTGATTTAAGGATTTGAGTTGGAACAAGCTTGAGTTAATGTACAGCATTAATAGGCTCTAAATGTTTAAACCTCTCAAAGGCTCCTGATTGTTTAAAACACTCAAACATATGACAAGGGTGTTATGGAAGGCAGAAAAGGAGCTGATGAGGGTCTCTTTGGACCTGTGAGGAGAAGCAGAGCTCAGAGCAGTCACACAGGCTTTATGTCCATCAGGAAGTAATGTAGCAAGCCCAAGAGCATTCATATTCAGGAAATAAGATTCAAACTCTTTCTAAAAATGTTCTTTTTTGCTTTTAAGAATTTGTCCCTCTTTATGGGGAGTGTCCAAGGAGAGTTCTTAATGTGGAGAAGACAGGCTCAGGGGAGACTTTATTCCTCTTTGCAACTACCTGACGGGAAATTGTAGCTATGAAGGGATTGATCTTTTCTCCAAATAACAAGTCATAGAACATGAGGAAATGGCCTCAAATTGTACCAGGGAAGCGTTAGATTGGATAGTAGGAAAAACCTCTGCACCAAAAGGATGTTCAAACATTGGAACAGGCTGCCCAGAGAAAGGGTCACCATCCCTGGAGGCATCCCAGAGTTGTGCAGGTGTGGCACTTGTGAACATGGCTTAGTGGTGGATTTGGCAGTGGTGAATTCCAATGGGTTAATGGTTGGACTTGATGATCTTAGAGATATTTCCAACATAAGCAATCCTATGATTCCTTTAAAACATCTCTCTCTGCACAGTTTGTGGTGTCTCTCACAGACCTGCTTCAAGGTCATGTTCCTTGGTCCCATTTTAGACTGCCATTTCTGGAGTCTGAAGTGTGACTTTTATTTTCTTATGTCTTTCAAAACCAGGACACTGATAGATTAATGTCCAGACATGTATGTGTGGATATGGGTTCACTGTACATACACATGTCCTGATATGGGGGTAGAACTGGAACTGCTTCTTCATCCAGACCAGTGAGCCAGTAATCAGCCTTTAGCAGCTCTTACTACATGCCTTTTGAATGCTATCTAATTTCCTATTTTCACTCAAAAATAAATATTTAGGAAATCACCCAGGCAGATATACATCCCCTTTGCCATCTTTTGAGGATAATATATTGCCAGGGTGGCCTGTTGAGCATTTCCCAGCTAGAAAGAAGTTGCTCAGCAGATGGCAGGACAAGGCCTAAAAGGCAGAGCTGGGACTCCATGTTACATCTTAACTGCTGGTACTTCTCTCTGGTGCACCAACAACACATTTTGCATTTATTTATTTATGCTGGCACTCATTTTGAAAAGGAAATAGGAGACTCTGGATATAGGAAAGATCACTCACTTTCGCAATACAGACATCTGTGTCACTGCCTATCAGCAACTGAAATACTCTTTTATAATTTCATGTTATAATACTCCTCGAGGGGAATCATAACTCTCATTTACAGCATAAGTTAAAATGCAGAGTTATATCTTTTGTCTCATAGAATATTATTTTCACTAGGTGGTATTTTTTTCCCAGTACCTCAGGAATATATGTGATTCTCTAGGTGAATACTGGCACACATGGCATTGAAATGTTGAGACCTGAAGTAACATCTCCATAAGAAAACAAGGGTGGGATATAGATGTGGTTTTTGCAAGTCAATAGCACAACTGTACTGCAGAGTGTAGTCATTTAGAAGTATTGTTCTGTGGGGCTTTTTTTGCCCTGGAAGGAAAGCCTCAAGAAGGGAATTCATTGTCAATTCCATAGCATTTCATCTCCATGGAAACATTATCAGCTGACTTCAAAGTCAACCTTCAAATATGTTGTGGGTTGTTTTTTTTCCCTGTGGCTCATTTCTGATGCTCCTAGATGTGCACTTGCAGGCTGTGGGGGAAGAAATACCAACACAATTTCATCAGCCTTGTACTTGATCATGGGAAAGCACTGGCCCTTAGGAGGAGAGAAAAAGCTTCTTCAATGAGGTGCAGAGATCTTATAGTCTGGAGCAAAAAACAGGGCAAGTAGTGTATGTGCACCTCTAAACTCATTGTTTTTCTGTCCTAGCTCAAAACTGTCCCCCTGAACTTGGTGTGCAGTGAATTAAGGAGTCACCTCTGTCTGTCTTTTCAGCAGGAAGAACTGTTCATATTCCTTTGTGTGTTCATTTTAAGTCAGCTATACTGACTTGTAATTTCTCCCTCATCAGGATGGGAGGAACTGGCAGAAGCATCAGTACCTTCTAAAGTTACGAGAACAGACAACTTAGTGTAGTCCGTGAAGGGCATGCAATCAAGTTCCTTCTCAGGGATGTCAGTAGTTCTTTGAGGGGCTGACAGAAGGTAAAATAAAGCAGAAATAAAGCAGAGGAGACAGATTTTGTAGAAATACAAAAGACTTTCTCACCCACAGCCCTGGAAAACAAGTTCTGTGTGTTTTAAAATTCAGTGGTTGTCCCATATCCTTTAATGATGTCACTAGGTCTTTGATCTGTTGCTGGCTTCTGAATTCCAATGGCAAGATGAACCAAGCCAAAGGAAGACAATGAAAACAAAACTGGCATTTATTATTTGATTGGTCTTTTTAAAAGGAAATTGTGCTGAGTTGTTTGCATGCCTGGCCTAAAAGAGGAGAGACTGCACATGCAACAGAAGGAAGATTAATGCTAGCATAATTTGCTAGACAAAAATGAAAACCTTACAAAGGGAATGGAGAGGAAATTTCTGTGTGTGGCAGATCTTTTTGTTAAAAGCAGAAGCTGAAGCAAGATTTAAATCACTTTCTTGTCTCCTCAGGTTGTCATCTCAGAAAACAACATTCCCCTTGGGTAAATTACTGCCACACTCACTTGGTCTAATCTGCCTGGACAGAGTCCAACTGGACACTGGAAACTGCATTTTAAAAGCAACTGGAAAAACTATAAATGAGTAAGGCCTTCCTCATTTCTGCCCAACCTGGCTCTTCCAGGGCATAGAGAGATCAGTCTTGTGTGGGCTACAGAGGATGAGCAGGCATTTCCTTTGCAACAGGAAAGGAGATTTCAGCATGACCCTTTAGGACTGTACAGTGTCAGTCTAGTTTGTTGCTTGCAAGCATTTATGTGGATGATGTAAACTTCATAGGAGTGCCCTGCACTAGGTGGTTCCTGTTGACCAAACAAAACTTCATCTTATTTTGATTTCTGACTATTCTCTTTCAGTAAGTGTATCAGCACATACAGAAAGGATTTTCTGTTCCTAACAAGTTAACTCAGGGAAACAGCAATAGAGCCCAGAGACTTTTGCAGTAAAGATCCTGAAAGTTGTACAAGCAGAGTCCTTTGGTCACTTGACAAAAATGAATGGATAGTCTTTTCTCCAGCACCTAAAGGGGAAATTATCCAAATCAGATAACCACCACCATCATCCCAAGTTGCCAATGACTTCTTTAGTACTGCCTTCAGCAAACAGAAGGATTAAAATGGCAAGTGACTAGCTATCCTCTAGAAGTATTTGTAGTGGCACACAGTAGGCAATATGGAAGAAAGCTATATTGAATTTACTTGAATTTACTTGTTGTACATGTTGTTCACTTTCACTTGTCTTGAAGAACATCTATCAGTAGACTTTTCAGCAATTTAGGATTTCCTGCACAAGAAAGATTACATGAATCCTCTTAGGCTCCTTCTGAGAGATGTCCAGTCTTTGGACTGAAAGAAAATGGTCTTACATACTTAGAGGTGTAATGAGCTCATTACTAAAAGACCAGATGCAATGTGATGCACAGATTCCTCATGCTACAGGACATATCCTCTGACAAGGCAAACCCAACCTGACTCTACAAGTTTCCCTTTAGTTCTGACAAATGCTTAGGGTGGAAAGCACCTGCCTAAGCTACAGCTTGATACTAAATTTGTGTCGTCTTCTGAGGCAAACCTGAGGTATGATGGAGTCACTTGAGTTTGTTCAGACCTCCAGTGCCTATTTAATCTTTTGGCCTCTGTCTGGATCATGCTGTGAGCTCCACACTACAGAGGATGAAAGAACCTGCCAGAAGCCTCTGTATGTTGCCAAGCACGGTGCTTGCTAGTGCATGGATGGGATAATTTTTCTTACTTTGGATTAGAATTTTTCTTCATTTTGACACTGTGGTCCTTTTCTTGCTTTCTGCTCCAGTAAAATTGGAATATCACAGTACTGCAACTGGCACAATTTTTGCTGTCTTCTGTGTTGTGGTTGCAAGTTCATGAGCAGTTATGTTTGCTTAATGGCTGTAGTCAACCCACTATTATTGCTAGGTTATTTTGGTTGGGTCATAGGAATCATCACTGCTAAAGAACTCAGAAGTTTATTCACTCAGGCTTTGATCTGAAAGCTTTCTTCTCTGCCTAGTCCATCAAACATGTGTGCCTTTAACTAAGTAGTGTTGCTTTTGCCTTATACGCCAGCTCACAGCTTCAGAGAGTGCTTGCTCATCACTGTATCTCACTGGCTGTGGCTGTGCACAGCATAGGCATCCACTCCCTGTGCAGCCCCATGCCCCGAGCGATACGGTCACTGAAATGTCACCATGTGCAAATCTGCAGTAAAAAATATGGACTGACACTTGGATCAGCAGGGCAAACTGGAGTTCAGCTCTCAGCTGCTGCAGCATTGCTCCTATATATGAGATCCTGATTTACACAAGCCTAAGCATGGTCCCCATTAAGCATTTGGGGTTGTGGCTGAGCACACATAATCCTCTGGTACCATAAGACATTGCAGCTTGTGCAGCAGCAGTCCCAGACAGGCACACAGGGGAGGTGACACACAGCAGAAGCACAGCACTGGCGTTCACTGGGCACCTCTGGCACCTTGTGAGGCAGCAGACCAAAGGCCAAATGCAAACCACATTCTGAGAGTGGCTATAATGCAATATCATGGCAGACCCTGCAGTTTATCTGGTCTACGGTATAATATAAAAATGCATTAAGTCCCAACCCAGGTGAAGATGTTATCTCACAAGGACACGGCACTAAATCTCCATCACCCAGTCAGATTTATCCTTCCATCTCCACTTTTTCATAAGGGCAATTTTCCAGTAAACCCCTTGCTATTCTGCAGCCTATTGGTGATGCTGCAAGCTGCTTCTGCTGGAACAGTACATAATTAAGGAATAATTTATATTCTATGCGTGTATGCACAGAGCAATAAAGTGTTCTCAAGAGCTGAGTGCTGCTGAGGCATTTAATCCGTGCACAGAAGGAGTTTACTGCAAAGCTGCTCCCACCCTCCAAAAGGCTTTTGTCATCACTGTATTGGGAGGGAATTCAGTGTATTCTTTAATAATTTCATTTGATTGGGATATAATTTAAATAGTTAATGCTTCACACTCCTCTTTAGGATCAGACATAATTTTGTTTGTTTGTTTGATGTACCTTGAAAATAGTAAAAGCTAGTAGGGCAGAGAGAAAGTAAAGATAATGTTTCACTTGTGAGATTTTTTTTTCTCCCATAGCCCTATAATAAAAGAAAGTGATGATAATTAAGTAAACAACACTCCTTCCAAAGACATTAGTGGCCACAAGAAGCTACTAGAAATACTTTAAAAGGCAGAGATTTACATTTATTTGAAAACTGCATGGTTTCAAAGGACATCTTAAAATCCATACCTTTGCAGTTCTCTTTTTATCTACCAATTTATAAGTAATACTTGACATTTCTATATGCTTTCAAAAATAACAGAAGGTGAGAAGAATCAGTTTTTGGGGTTGTTTACTCTGTACATCTGACAGCACAGTTTGTGAGTCATTTCTATCTGTTGTGGGGGGAAGGGAGAGAATGAACATCATTCTGTCAGATGCGAAAGAAATTATTTCCAAATCATGAGACAAATGATCTCTAGGAGGAGGGTCTCAGAGATGGGCTTGGTGCCCAGATCATTTTAATTACTGGCTTTTTGGATTTCCCATGCCTTTAAATTGGTGATGTCTCCTTCAGGCTCCAGTCAGACACCTCCTCTCTAATAATAAGGATGAGAGTGTTTAGATGAAGCTCCTGCCAACAGGGTCTGTTTATGCCCTAGCACCACAAAGGTCCCCCTTCATCTGCAGTGCATCTAAGAAAGGCACCAGTTCTTGTTTCAAAACACCAGGGACCTTGGGAAGCTCCTCAAGCTCTATCACTCTGGAAGTTGAGCCAGGTCTATGGGTGAAGGATGTGGCTTCTGACATGGTTCAAGGGGATACTAGCATCAGGGAAAATTCAAACAGATTTGCTATGGATGATTTGAGCCTGTTTGTGTTTAAATCATAAGCAATTTTGGTCTCCCCTGGGGAGAAGTTTAAAAACTGTGGTGGGATTGCAGACCCTCACACAGCTAGGCTGATTGGAAAGAAAGGGACATTTACAAAAAAAGAAAAAATTAATTCCTTGCAACAGAGGCCCATAGCATTGTTTGATATAATCATGCTTGAAAACAGCTACAGCAAAAGGCTCTGACTCATAATCCACACGGAATTAGGCTTTGACCAGCATTGACATTACCTTTCCCTGCAATCCCTCTTCAGACCACATCTGCCCCTGCAGCAAGGATGGCAGGACCCCAATCTTATATATATATATATATATATATATATATATATATATATATAATAAATTAATCTCTGTCCTAAAAAAACTTCAAATCTAAATGAAAGTGATGTTCAGTGTAATTTTTAATATTTTTCTGTAATATATAAGAAAAACAGGCACAAGATAACCAAGAGTTATTTAATAGCTCAGGTTCTCAAACCACTGATGATCATCAGCCTATTAGCAGGACAGGCACTGTCAGAACCAGGCCAAGATAAAGTGAGGCTACTTACAAGGAGTCAGGATGGAGCTTTGACTACATGTCAAAGAGTAGTTTCTGTGGCACAGACACAGCTTTACGTGAAATTTTGTCTCTCACTTGATTGAAACATTTTACAGTGACATGTGAATTACCTGTCAAAAATCCCACTGTTGCCATGTGTCGTTCATTAGGTTTCACTTAGGAGGATAATGTGTAAATCCCAGCACAAAGAACTTTGCGAGTTCTGCTCCCCCAGCTGCTGAAGGACACGGCCTTTATCTCCCTGGGCAGCTCATGTACCAGCGAGCTCTTATTGACACCTGTCATTCACATTTTGTGCCAGGGCCATGGCTGAACTACCAGCCTTCAGGTCTGGTCATCTGCTTGCAGTGAGTGATTTTCACAAAAAAATTAAAGTTTGTATCAGTGCAGTTTCCAGGAGATCTGGGGCATTAGTGCACTTGTAGGAGGATACCGCACTGACAGCAAAAACCTGGGAGGAAACTGCAGAAGGGTTCAGTTTGACTTCTGGGGAGAAAAAGGAGCATAGGGTTGGGAATGGTCATGACTTCCTTCAGTCCTGCTGCCTCTGAAGCACTGTGTCTGTAGTGCAGAGTGCCATGGGCAGGAGCAACAGCTTCCTTCCTCCTGCCACCTCAGCTCCATGTCTTACCTGGACTAGCAGAGGCTTCATTTCCACTGATAAATTCAGGTTTTGCATCTCTTTTACTCATGACTCTTTCACTACAATGGCCAACAACTGTGCAATTTACAAGGATGATCTTTTGTGTTGTGATTGCCAGTTCATGAGGAAAAGCTACCGAACAGTCATGAGGTAGGAACCTTACTTGTTTTTTATCAGTAGCCTTCCTGGTGAGAGGCCAGATTAACTACAAGAAGGAACTTCCTTGCTTGGCTGAACACAAGCAACACATAGGAGTCATAAAATGGCCATGAAGATTTTTCTAGGTGGCATAAAATGGTATTTTTTTGTGTCTGCAATGAACAGCACTAGAGAGACAGATAAGTCTGTGTTGTACAAGACATCCTGCAGAAGCACTGGGGGGTGACAGGCTGAGGACTGTGCTCTGCACTCTGTGACACTGGATTGCAGTCTTTATTTGCATCATGGGTTAGCACATACTCCAGAAAGGGGCCAGGCTTTTTTTAGAGAAGTCTCATGCTTGTGATTTGCTTAGTTCTCTAGTGTTGTTACTTGCTCCTCTTTGTTGTTCCTTTGTTAAGGGGCAGAATACCCTCAGCAAGGTGGAGAGCAAATATATTGGGCCCTGCTCAAATACAAAGAAGAAGCAACACTCATTGCACTGAAGAGCTTGTGAACAAAACAGCCAAGACAAAGCGTGAAAGCACAGGGAGCATTTGAAATCCAAAGTTATTTCCTTCCCTTTTATACTTAGCAAATGCAGCTTTAGTCTGGCCACACAGATTTTCCCACCCACCTCTCTTAACAATCTTGTATTTTGAGAGAACAGAAATTACCATGTTCTTACTAGCAAAGAAAGGCCTTCCCTGTCATTTTCTAAACCACAACCATTTGAAATGAGCCACAGAGCTCAGTTCAGAGTACAATGCCTCTGAGGTATTATTGTGTGTATATCCCACAATGTTCTAGCCGTTCTGACATAGAACACAGGGAGCAACCACATTCTTGTCACACATCTTCATATTATTGAATAACCTAAATAACACAGTAAAACATGGAAAGGACATGTGGTTCCTAATCAAACAACCTAATTTTTGACTAATGGATTGTGGGATGGAGATCTCCCCTTTCATCCTACTTTGTGCATTGAAGTAGTATAGGACAATTCCAGAGCCTGGGATCTCACAAGGCTTTTGCAAGAATCCAGATCACTGATTGCAGACTGCTGGGGTGTTGATAGGAGGCAAGAAGGCTGTTTTGAATGAGATAGGCATAGTACCTACTTCAGCAGATCACTGTTCCTCACTGGTAGACAGTGGCACTCCCATAATTTGAGTATTTATGAATATCCTGGGCCATCTGGCAGCTGTACATGGCATTAGGGGAAGCACCTGACCTTTATTTATAGATAGCAGAGACTATCTATAAGTTACATTCCAAAATACAGTGGAGAAAAGGCCATACAAACAGGCACAGCAGTGATCAGAAGAGGGAACAGAGACAGAACAATAACAGTGGCCCCACTGTAGGTCCATGATAGAGATTTGCCTGTAGATTTAATACCTATGTGATGTTCCTGTTAAATAAAGGAGGTGGGTATAGCGCAAAGTCCACACATTTTGGTGATGCGTTTATGTTTCTGCAAATGCTCCCAGTTTCTGAACTAAATTCCATGGCATTTCACCAAATAATCTTAGCTCTGTGTTCCCAGTGGGAAGTGTCAAATTCATTTATTCAATGCAACTGCAACTAAAAAGAGCAAAGCAGCAGAGGAACAACAGCAGAAGTGTTGCAGAAGAGGAGCAGAGCCAGTGGCAGGAAGGAGTAGAAGGAAGCAAGGGCACCTATTAAGCAAAAGACAGGAGCTTGTCACTGAAACTAGGCAGATTGTGACTATTGTGAAAGATTATGCTGGTTTAGGGGTGGGACCAGGAAAAAGAGGACATTCCTCACCAGCAGCTGTAAGTGAAGAGATGCAGGACATGCTGCACAGGTAGCACATGTCACATGTCACTGATCCATGCAGGAACGGAGGAGGACACACAGGACTGACCGTGTGTGTCCTATAGCACGAATCCTGTAGGCTGCATTCTGTGCCCAGGGCTCTCCAGGCAATTTAGAGTCCCACAAAGGAAGGAATTAGAGAAGAAAAATAAAGTACCAACTTCATGCTGATGTGAGTTGTTATCTCTTGTGGCAGGTGTGTAGCATCTGTATCTATCAATTATTTGGCATGTGGGTGGCAATTGTGACATTTCAGGAGCTCAGAGTTTAGCTTCTATGAAGCTGGAGGCCAAAGATCAAAATTAGACTCATCTGAGTGGGATAAAGTTCAGCCCTCATCTGATATGAATGTCTTTCTGTAACACCACCTGACAGAGTTAGGAAGTTTGTCCTCGCCATGTTTTCGGGAAGAAATAAGAAATGAAATATTGCTGCAGAGATGGAAAACAAGAACAGGATATTTTGAAGATTTCAGCAATGTGGCAGAGGGCATCTAGATTGAAACTGGAGTCATGCAAAGGGCAGAATCTGAGTTTTGTAAAGGATTTTAAGATTTTTTTTCTTTTAGTGATTTTAAAAGGAAACTGTATAATGAAAATTCTGTATTTTGATATAAGGAAAGTGTGAAGAAAATCTCCCACGTAAGTTCAAATGTACATTTCAACAGAGCCAGAATATGACAAGTATATTGTAATATTCTATAAAGTCTATCACTGAAAAACTGGAATGAAACAAAAAAAATCAAGGTTATTTTCCCCTCCAAAAATGTCAAAACAAGATTATTCACTCTGTATTTATTCTGTAAAGCAAAGTTTCAGAAAAAATCAATGGTTCCATGGAGCATCTGGTTCCCAAGGGAGTGCTCATAATGAAAAAGTGCTCCTGTTGAAGTTTCTCCATACAGCTCTGTCAGCAGCAGATCAATATTCAAGGCTCTGGTGGCACTCAGTGCTTTCTCCATGGAGCCTCCAGACTAAGCCACTCTCTATACAAACGTCTTCCCTTAGGCACTTCCTTACTGCTTGAACCAGCTCTTCTCAGGCAGCTTGGAAAAGGGTTTGTCTATCACTCTTCTAACTTCTCTTTCTTTTTTCCTCCCTCCTTCTCCCCTTCCCGCTCTCCTCCAGGAACCTTCTGCATCATTTCACTGTGCACGTGCGTGGCTGGAATCAACTTTGAGCTCTCCCGCTACCCCCGCTACCTGTACGGACTTCCCGACGACATCAGCCATGGCTATGGCTGGTCCATGTTCTGTGCGTGGGGGGGCCTGGGCCTCACTCTCATCTCTGGCTTCTTCTGCACTCTGGCCCCTTCCGTCCAACCTGTCCCCAGGACCAACTGCCCCAAATCTAGACCTGAGAACGGGACAGTGTGCTAAAACAAATAGCAAACAAATACACACACACACAAAGACATATATATGTATATATATATATATATATATCTATGTGTATGTATGCCAAGGTATGCCTATACATGCATATATATGTATATATAATTATATATATATAAAATCTCAAATTAATGCCAGTGCCAAGGTAGAGCTGAGTCCAACATGGCACTCACATCTCCACTGGACTCTGTTGCTTCATTCTTTCTCACAGTGATGGGAAAGCTTTTCTCTCACATGGCTCTTCCATCCAACTCTTAACTTCAGCATCATACCTTAGAGGTCAAATGAACCTACAGTTGCACCTACCTACTGCCATTTGGGAGGGGGAACAGGAGATCCATGTGGGGAATCTGGAACCAGAATCTGTACAGGACATGGTGGGGGCAGAGGCGGTGGGGGGATGATGAAAAAAGTGTGTTCATTGCAGCCAGAAGGGAAAATGTAAACAGCAAGCAAATGAAGCATTTGAGCCAGTTCAACAACATACCTCCTAAAGGCCATTATCAGAAACCGACCCATGTTCTTTTTCTTTCTCAAAACAAAATGACAGAAGTCGTGTCATTGGTTTTGTTGGGTTTTTTCTTCTTAAAACACAGAAAACAAAATGGACAGAATGTGTGAGGAAAAATAGAAAAGCATTTTCTCTTTGCCTGCCAAACTTTAGAGAGAAGCAAACAAGTGAAAATAATAATAATTAATAATAATAAAAATCATCCAAGAAAATAAAACCAGAAAACAATAAAAATCTCCAAGAGAACACCTCAGCGGACTTTCCAACAATGCGGTTTTAATCTTCCAGCTGCCTTACATCCAGGCTTACAACTGAGGCTGAACTGCTAATGTGAATGCAGCAGAAGGCCTTTTGAAAATGCTGTGATACATGTGTGTATAACTTTTTCTTCCCTCTTTATTGATTTTTTTTAACAAAAAGAAAAATTTAAAACATTGAAATGTGATTGTCCACCAAACCATCCATGCTGTGTTTGTGGCCCAAGACTGAGGCACCGCAACGCAGAAGTGTGAGAAAAGCCATCAGGTCTGAGACAGCTCATCTTCTCTGATGGATTTCAGCAGGTTTTATTTTTCATGGAGCTTCTGAAAGTTCAGGATGGTGGATCCAGGGGAAGACTGACCAAGGAGAAGGGAGGTGGGGGGAGACCTGGTAGCTGTTCTTCCCAGGGATTTGATGGAATGGGATTTCATCAAGTCTCTGGTTTGGATGTTTGAGACAACTGAGCAAAAGCCATTATGAAGGAGGAAAAGGGAGCTAATTTCTGTAGAAGATAAGTAAAAGATGCCTCTCATTGTGTTCATGTATGCCAAATAAGACCTTCCCACATCTTGTCTTTGGAAACTGCCCTGATTCAATGGACATCTCCTCTCTCCATCTGGGAGAACTGTGTACAGATGGATGTGAAAGGGTCAGATGCAGAGAACAGAGATTCATTTCCCATGAGTTTAAACATTGTATGGTATAATGTGAATCTGCAAATGGAACTCTCTTTTTTTGGTCTTTCTCTTTTTCCTGCTACTCTTCTTCCTATTGTCTCCTTTTTCCTTCCCTCTGCTCTTCCCATTGTTCAGGTCATAGGTCCCAGAAGAGCTAAACAAATAGCTAAGTCTGGAGAGGGGGGTGAAGACCATTAGAGGAAGAAAAGAATTTTGGCTGTGAGGACAGTGGATCCTTGCAGGATACCAGTGGCTGAGGGGAAGGTAGGGAAGAAGGGCCAAGGGTGTAGCCAAAGGGACTCTGAAGAAGGATGACTGAATTGCCACGTGCAAAAGTGAGGACACCACTAACAAATATGCAGGCAAAGGGAGGGTAAATATGCAGGGCAAAGAAAAAAGATGTCCCTAAAACCAGTCCAACCCAACATGCTCTTTATTCAGGGATAGTACCAGCAATCCTTTCTCACATGATAGCTGCATGATATCAGTCCTCATTAGTCAATAAAAAGTCATCCTCTCCATCTGAAATATCTCATATGGAGAAGGAGCCTGTGCCTGCTGCACAGCAATGCAGACATTAATTTCCAGGTCATGCCATTTACACAGATGGCAAGAAACAGTATTACTTGGTTTAAAAATATCCAGCTAACAAATTCTTACACACGTAGTTGTATTACAGTGCTCAAAGAAATGAGGTTGCTGGAGGGCATGTTGGAATAGAGTAGATTTCTTTCATTCTTGCTCAGCTACCTAGCTTTTGTTTTCTGTTGTCTACAGATTCCCCAAACATGCCAATCCAAGATGCTAAGTCAGTGTGCTTCCACTGAAGTGCCATCCCTGTCAACTGAAGTTTCACAGTTTCACAATTTCATTTTACATTAGATGTGACCAGAGAAATTACTTATTTATTTGAGTTGAAAATACAAGCCTTTTGAAGAAACTTCCTTTTAAAGCAGATTGTTTTTGTTTTTTTTTTTTTTGGAAAAGTTTTCAAATAGAGTGGTTTTGAAAAGTTTTGAAATCATTTGACTGTGCAAGTGCCTACGTGGTAAGGAGGTTGATGAATTACCATTGAACAGAAGAAGGAAATTTAAAACAAAAACAGCCTTGGAGAGCTAAATGATGGCTGAATGCAGAAAACCAATAACTGGAAGCCAAAAAACTATAAAAATTTGTTCATTTCTTCAAAGCATGAAAAATTCTGGAAAAAAAACCTTTATTGGTAAGAAATTATTAGGAAAATTACAGCTGTTTAATTAAAACAGCTTTGAATGCAAACTTTCTTTCTCCTCTGCAGTGCTGAATGCGATAGGAAAGGTGTTTCATGTAAATACAGTTATCTGGAATGATACAGGTAAGCCATAGTCACAGAGATACCTATCTGGAGTCCACTGTCAGGCCCTGTGGCAGGCAGAGCAGCTCCTGTGATGATGTACCCTTGGGTGGTCCTTGAATGTTCACAGGGTGTATTCTACAGATACAGTTTTGAAAGAGGTATAGCAGTAAAATTTAAAGAAATTGAAGTAATTTTGCTGCTTGATGATTTTCAAAGGTTTCCTTTTCTTCTGCAGCTGACATAAAACCAGTTTTGCCTTGAAGTATTCTCTGATGGTATTGGTTTACAAGCTGTATATAAGTCTCTGTGTCTGTCTGTGTGTGGCAGTGCTGGAAGAGGGTTATGGTTATTTTTATTAACAACAGAAAAGTGTTGACCCTGAATCTTTGGGCCAGTTCTGTGATTTTCCACTTGCTCTAGCATAGTGTCTGTAAGTCCTGTGTGGCTATGAAGCATCTTAAAATCTATGGTAATGCCTGAAGCAGCAGATGATCATGTCACCTTAATCTCCAGCTGGATTGCCAAAAGAACCATTTGTCCAAACACCAGTTATCTCATCATGGCTTTAAGTAAGGGCAGAACCCCTTTGGGGGATTGTGAATTTCTGCTCCGTGCTTCTCGAAGAACTGGCAAGAGTCCCATGTGCTTCCATAGCCCTGAATAGGGGTCACAGCCCCACCACCCCTTCTGAGTGCTTGGCTTGTCTTTAGAGAGGCTTGATCCAGAACACATCCAGATGCAAATTTGTGATGGTTAGTGTCTCCATCTCTTCTGAGCTGAGGCACTCTCATAGCTCCTCTGAGTTTCTGCCTTTCAGGGGAGGCTTTGAAGTATCTTTTTGAACAGAGATTGATTCTTTTTTACTAGTGTGTGGTTTCTTAGTTGGAGGAGCAGCTAATTAGAAATCTCTTATCAGTGATGTCAGCATTAAGGGGCTTGACCCTGTCCCTCAGATCTGCTCTGGCCAAGTGCCTAAGCATGTGCTTTACTTGGAGCATGTGACTAATCCCCTTAAATTTGGTTGATTACTCATATGCTTAAAGTCAAGAATGTGCTTTCTTGGATAACATTCAGCTTCCTGCAGAGTCCAGCCCACACTCTTCTTTTCCCATCCTTCCCCTGTAGATAAGGTGACACTCTGTCCTAGCCTGAGCAACCAGTATGTTCTTGGTCTCCCTTTCTGTGAGGTGGAAATGCAGCATCCATATCTGGCAGGCTCTTTGCCACACATAACCATTCATGTTGCACTTCTGGGACAGCACATCTCTGTGTTCCAGTGCCCACAGAGCCACTGGAGTGCAGTCAGCACAGATACCCTAAAATGCCCATCCTAAGGATGCAGGATGAATTGGCTCAACCCACAGTGATTTGCAGGCTGAGGTTTTCTATGTAGTGACTCACTTGTGTTGTTGCCCTGTGACTGCAAGGAGTCAGCTGCAGGGGTTCTGCTGTCTGTCCCTGCTGGGACACTGTACATCTGAAGGGGATGTGTGGCAGGAGCACACATGCCCTGTATCCTATGTCCTACAGGATAGGTGTCCTATAGGACACCTCCTTCTTCAAGCTAAAGCTGTTTGTGTGTTAAATTTCCTAACCCATATTAGCTGCTTGTATATATCATCAATCCCTTCTTCCTCTCTGCAAACACACAACTGATCTTTCCTCATCTAAATAGTACAGTCCCTCCAGTTCTTTTTCTAGTTGGGCAATTTTTTCTTCTACCCCAGGGACAGTCACAAGTGGATCACAAACCACTAGTGACCAGATCAATTTCTTTGAAATACTGCTTTTGAAAAATCATCATTACTTTTTAAAATATTATTCCAGCTGCAATAACAAATGAAAGGGAAAAAAAACCATCCTGAGTCGTCTAAAGAGAGGATCCTCATCCTCCCAGGAGTGAATTGTGAGAGTGCAGGTATTCTGCTTTCCTGTGGATGCAAGTAATTTGGGACCATTTTTAGCTATGGCATGTTAGCTGTGCAGTTCAATGAATGGTGAAGAAAGCAAAGTTGGTGAAGGAGGGAATTGATGTGCAAGGGTTATTTTAGATTTCCAAGCATTCCTGGAAGACTGTGTCTTCATGGCTGTCCATTTACTCACTGTGCAGCGCCTCTGAATCAGGCTCATCCCTGGAGCCCCACGGATAAGCAGAGCTCAGAAGAAAATCACTGTAATCTGTCCTTAATTCTTGAGCACCACGCTAACTGCCAGCAGCGAAATGGAGGGAAAATAATATGTTGCCAAGTATAGCTTAAATAAAGACATTCATTATTCGGGCTCTTTCTTCTCTGTATCTCTACTTAGGCCTAGAAGGGCTACAGGAGTGCTCAGGCACATTCACACGCTCCACCACTGCATTTCTTGCCCCCAGGTTTCCCACACCTTCATGGTCCAAACCGCTGTGCTCATCCAGCCAGCAAGGGAAGACTCATGGTGAAAAACTGAGACAGCTCTGAATGATTGCCAGGTACCAATGACAGACAAAGAGTAAAAAGTGGGCATGAAACACAAACAGCATGTAAAGATTAGTGACAGATGAATTTCTAAGGTAGGAAATGAAGTTCAAAAAAGCCTAAAGTTTGATTACTAACTCCAGGCCAGATCCATAAAATCTTGATTCTGCCAGTCTAAGGTGAAAAATCAAAAACCAGGACTTAGCTCAAAATGTACAGTTCACTTTTTCCATTCATAGCCAGGAATATAATGCAACTATTCCATAGTCTGTTGAGGTTCACAGAAAGCTCAGATGCCTTAGAAAATATTTTAGTTCTGTCTTGGTTAACACCAAAAATGAAATGTGTGCTTATACACCCACAATATCTATTCTTTGGCTTTAGAAAGAAAGTCATCAGATGCTACCTCCCCTCCCTCCCTGACATCACCCCAGTTCAACTTAGGGTTTCCATCCTGTATGCCCCACTAACACCCCAATCATAGAGCCTTCTTCAGAGCCATAATTATTAATTGTAACATTTTGACAACAAGTACTGCTGGTGCCAGGGGGCTCTATCAAGCTTCATGTTGACATCAGTTGGAGATCAGGAGCCTCATACAGTGATGTCAATTTAATTGCATTAGGCCTTGCACAAGTTTAGGATTTAACTTGAGAAAGAATCTGGATGATTGCCTCAATATAGGCCACAAGAGGGAAATGAAATTCTGGTCACCTCTAGTAAAGCACTCTAGAATCACAGATCAATTGTCCTTCCCTTGTTCAGGGAAGATTTTCAATGAAAATATCATTCTCAGATAGGCTATCTCCAGGGAAGAGTGGGAGAGTGAAAAAAAGGAGACCCAACAGCAGTTGCTTCAAAATTGGTAGAACTCTCTGAGGATAATCCAGTATCACCCTCAGTATCAGCAGCAGGAAATGTCATTTCTAGTCCTTCTAGGACTGCACTTTTATGATCTTCCTTCACTGATTAACACTCCTGCACAGTGGCAAAAAGTCAAAAAGTTACTTCCAAAATTTTCTTGCATAGGGTGTGTACACATGGGCACCCTCACTCCCTTCTTTCCTTAAACACACACATGTGCACATCCCACATGATGTGGATGCCAGGAACCTGTAAAAGTGTCCTATATAGAGAGATACATAGCAAAATGCAGCATAATTGTTCTCTGTTCTTTTACACTGAACTCAGGAGTTGCAATGCAATTCAGATGCCATCTGTGTCTCTTTTAGGTTGTGTATGCTGATCACATGCAAAATCTCTGCTGGAGATGCATGAGGAAGCACAATACAAATAAATTTGATATTTTCCATCAAAAAGTATTTGGATATTTAAAGAAGAGATGCCAATGTATCTCCCCCAAATCAGAAATGTTTGTGATCCCCTAGTGTAACAATCCCACTGTGCCAAGAGTCAGAGCCACGGTAGGACACCCCTGTGCCTGCAGAGGGCTTGTGTAGGCTGCTGTGGGTAAAGATGCTGGGCACAGCAGGGAGCTTCATATCCCGTGGGACTGAGCCCTACCTGTGGCAGCAGGACACAGGAATATCTCTGTAAAGGCAATTCCTTCAAGTGGCCTTGTAACTCGCCAGTGGGTCAGAAATACTCAGGCAGCAACAGTGATTCTGCAGTAGGTGAGATAAAGAGTAAAGCCTTCAAAAACCTGTGGGTTTTGCTCCAGTTTCAAAATTATGTAGACTCCAAGGAGTATGAATCAGTCATGGATTAGTCTCCTGGGGCCAGATACACGAAACAGCTTCAGCATCCAGTTCCTCTTTAGACAGTGAATAAAGCACTAAATGCTTTTGGTGCCTAATATTTTTTTTAAAAAACGCATACGGTTCTAATTTGCTTAAGCTCTCATGATGTTTTATCTCAAAAATAGTTTTCTTCTGGCTGTAAAGCATAAGACTGTATTTTTTCTACAAAGAGTTATTCATTAACAATATAGATCATAAGAAAAAGGTTCAAGTAATCAGAACAACAAAAAGTGCAGCCTTAGACTATTCAGCTAGAGTGTACTGAATTATTTATAACTCCTGGGCACCTACAGCAATCACAAATATCTAATTTAAACTGTTACTATTTTTACTTGGCAATTTCCATCACTTAGAGTGTTTATATCTATGTATTTGCAGTTTGATCTTTTGCAGGACAAATTTCCCCTACTTACACAGAAAAGCATATTTGGGAACTTTGGAGGTATTTTTTCTGCAGTAACTTTAATTATTTTAAAGCATTTTGGGGCTAAGTGTGATAGACTACAACTTTCAAAACTCTAAACTGTATCTAAAATGAGCTTGAACTTTCAGTTCTTTCTCAAATTAAATTCTCTTTGATTACAGGTCATTGAGATCAAGGAGAAATTTGTTCAATTAGTAGATGTAACACTGGGTCCTATTTATATGTATATGTGATGAGGGGACTTAGGTAAGGGGGTTGCACTTCTATGTCAGCCTACTTAAGGATCTTTTGCATAGATATAGGAAATGTCACTGCTAAGTCACTCCAACTTTCTATCAATCTCTTTTTGTAAAAAACAACCATTCTACTTGTGTGTGGCTGGAATAAAGCATTATTAAATCAAGCCCATAGGCTGACACGCATACACTTGTATATATGTGTATATTTGTATATATATTTGTAAATTTATGAAAAATGTATCTTCATGATTGCCTGAAATAACCTGAGGTTGATGTACAGAATTTCAGGCAAAGGACTGTTTCTTTTTCACAATCCTCACGTATCTCAGATTTAAACCAAAACAAACTAAAAGTACTATTTCCCAGGAAAATCCTCATTTTGCCATTACACCAGTTGAGGAGGGGTACCACACTTAAAGTCAGCAGCACACACATCTACACACGTACATCCAGTCAAAGGACTGGGTCTCAAGGGCTTTTTTAAGGAAATGGAATGGACTGAAAAAGCAATGGTAGAATTTCTGTTCAGCACTAGCTCTCTCAATTGATTCTCTTGTCCTTTATTAGGAGGCCCTTTCTAGAGATGCTGTTCTTCTCTTTAGATGTATGTTTGGGAGGAGCACCTTTGTGTGTGACACTGAGCCACCAAAAGGCCAGGATTCCCTGACCCACTCTTGTCCCCATTAACCTTAGACACTGCACTGAGTTCATGATGTTAATGGGCCCATCTCCCTTGGCTTCTTGTACAGGTAGTGAAGAGAGACAGCTGCTTACAGGTATTGACCTAGCAAAACTGACATCTAAGCTTTAGTAGCTCCTCCTTGCTTCATGCAATGACCACTCACCTATCTTGAGTCTTGAGTGATCTCAAGATCTTAAAAGATCTTAAATCCTGGTGAGATGAATCAGGTACCTAGTGCAGGAGAGCATCCATATGGAGATAGCTGTGCCTGTGTGCTTCAGGTGCATGACCTGGGCTCATCTGTCAAACACAGGTTTTAATTTGGAAAGCCTGTTGGAACAAAACAAGATGTTCACAAGAGCCTTCCCCTCTCAAACTGCAATGTGAGTGCAAAGGATAGAGCTTGTCTGAACCCCTGGAAATAGCATTTGGGGTGAGTGCCTTGTGGTGGCCTCCAGGCACAGATGACTGGGTGGCCCCAGTGCTGGAGGTCAGAGATCTTTGGTCTGAACTCTTCACCTTTCTCTGCCAGTCCTGGGCATTGCTGAAGCAGTTCAAAGAGTGAATTTACATCTTAAACCTTTTGAACAGCTGAGCTGAGCTGTTCAAAGGTTACTTTTCTTGCTTTATTTCCAAACTGGCCTGAAAAAGTCATCTAGCTGGTAGTGATAATTAAAAACTTCTCTTCCAAGATACAGTCTGGGTAGCTTCATGTTCTTTTTTTTTCAGTGTTAATAACTGCTTTACAAACAGCTTACATGGATATTAAAGAGATTGCAATTTCATCCCCTATTTTTGGGATTATAGTTGTCCTCAGAAAAAACTGAGGACTCAACAAAAAGATGAACTGTGGCTGTATAATTCAGAAAGCTGCTCTGACAAGGCTGAACGTACATCTTCATCTCATGGTGAGAGTCTCTCAGAGCCAAACTTGGAATTGCATATTGATAGTGAGTCTATCTAGAATGACCAGAAATTTAATTTAGCATTAGAACGTTGGAAGTCTTGCATAGTCTCATATATTACCTGAATAAAACAAACACAGTGAGAGGAGTGGGAAAATTAAACTGATTTCTGAAAACTCTAAGGTTAAGTGAACTTTGGATCTTGTGCCAATATATGGTCACTACTATTTGTTTGTACAGCTAAATTTAAGTCAGTGACTTGACAATCTTCACCTATTTCTAAGAACAACTTTATTTTTAAAAATACTGTTAAGGTTTTGACAAGAGGGACTTCAGAGAACTGTAAAATTAAGATTTAATACTGTGTACTAGTACTGAAGGAAAGACTTTAGTTAGAAAATGGAAGATAAAGCTGAGTTCCAGGGATGAAATGTTATTTTTCAGCATGGTACTACCTTGCCCAAGCTGTAGTGTATCATCCTGACGTTCTTCTCCTGTTCTCCATTTCCCTGTTTTGAGAAGTAAGATATATATCTCTGTCTCCCTCTCTTCCTTTTCCTCCCTGTGTGTGAGAATACAGACATGCTTCCTGTAAAGACATTTTTCTCTAAATTTCATTCCATACCAGCTCTTGCATATGTGACTGTTTTGTTGTTTGAGATGTCTGTGAAAAAGAAATAAAGGCTTTAAGAGTGAACTTTGGAAATGAGGAGAAGCTTGAGAATATATCAAATTTAAGGATTCAGCACCATTTTCTGCAAGATTTTTCAGAATTTTCCTAAATTCTCATCATCACTCTCCTGCCCTCCCTCTCTGTGAGAGGGATGAGGAAGATACTGGGATGTGGGACTCTCAAAGGTTCCTTTTTAAACTGTTGACTCACTATGTCCCACAAGGATTTTGCAGGTTTTTCAGAGTTTTAGTGTCAAAGAAAACCTCCTTTTAAAAGGTGATAAAGTCAATGCACAAGATCACATGGGAGGAGGTTCTAAGGGGTGACTCCATACCAGTTTATCTTTGTTTCCCATTCTTTATGACAGTCCTGCTTGCCCAGCCATGCACATTCACCTCTCTTCTGGGTTTGTTTTGCCAAGGTTTGCCAAGAGGGGCCTGCCTGACCTCTCACCCCCATGATGCACTTGGATAACTTTCCACTTTCTCTCAAAAAACCCTGTCTCACCTCCTAATGAAAGCTATAACCACTCCTGTGACTCTGCCACATGGAGTGAATGCCCAGGCTCCATGGGACAGAGCAATGCCTGGCACTGAGGCGATCCCGGGGGAAAGGAAGAAGAATGGGTGGAGCACTCAGGCCATCAGAGCTTCAGTGTCACCTTCCCCTGCAAGCTCTCCTGCTGCCCACGAACCTCTCAGCCAGTTCAGCACGAGGGTCTGACTCTCACTTTCCCCCTTGTGCCCATGGGAATTGTGTGTGGATGTGCAAAACACTCCTGTGTGAGGGCACAAGCGTTGGCTACACGGGGCAGGGAGAAACCAGACCCACTGGACTCCCCACCATCCACTGCAGGTGCATCTCATGAAGGTACTTGCTCTTCAGGATTTCTTCTGCCCCAAGTAATATTCAGCTAACCACATGATGCCACACTGGCCAAAAGTTTTTGAAGGATTTCCCTTTCTTGACTTTCTCATTGGTCCTTTTTTCCTTATGATTTTTTTTCTTCCTCAGAAGAAATGAAGCAATTCCCATAATCATCTTTTGATGATGATAAAAGTTGCATCATCACTGTTTCTAATTGACAGTTTGGGAGGCTTAAGATAATAATTCACTTAAATGCCTGCAAATTGAAGCATGTCAGCACTTTCCTAGGACATTCCCAAGTGAAATAATATGACTGGTACAAGACATTTGTCATCTTGGCCAGCTGTTTATGTTTTATCTAAGTGCAGTACACACACATCCAAGCTGGATTTAGAAAGACCTAGAATGCCACAATACTCAGGCATATTTAGATAAATGCAGCAATATATCACATTTATCTGGCATATTTTCTCTATAGAAAATTTTACAAGTATGAGTCCCATCAGACCTGTCTGAGTCAGGTAGGTATTATAGACATATTGGAGATGGAAAGTCAAAAGCCTGGGAAAAGACCTTCTATTTAGTGGTTTGATGCCCCCTCACAAGTTCTACCAGCTTTTCAGCACTTTTGAAAATCCAGACTGTAGCTGGGTTTACTCAAATCTGCAGTGGCTGTAAATGTGAAAGCCAGGATTAGGACACTCAGGATCCTGATTTCTTCAGAGCACTGCTACAGAGCTTTGATCCCACAAAGCACTTGCCTAATTTCAAGCATACATTTCGCATTAACGATGCTATTGTCATGCTTAAAGCTAGGCACATGCCTAAGTGTGCTTTGCTAGACCGGGGATTACATTGAAATATATAAAACTTCAACATATTATGAAAAGTCCAAAACCATGTCCATTTCTGATTATAGTTTGGGCATTGTAAAGGATATTTGAACTGTGTATGCAGCTGCTCAACCAAGTGGAGCACTTTTTACCCAATACACAGAGAGTTTTATGACTTTTGGGTAGTAACATCCAGTTGTCAGAAGTAATAGAGAACAACATGTCCTGGGAGGTTGGGACCTCTGTGCTGCTGTAAGAGGCAAAGTGGCTCCTGTGGCCATCGGTGCTAACAATACATCAACAACCAGTGACTATTTTGTTAGGTTGTTCTGGTGAGATGTGAGTATGGTGGCTAATTTCATAAGTAATGTGACATCAAGTGTATTGTACTTTTCCATTTCTTCCTGTAATCTGTGGCAGAAGAGGTGAACAGAATTTGTTTAAACATGAAACACCCCCAATTTTCTTGTTCTGTTAATCCAAGGTGCTAATCTGCAGACACATGGGTGTTGGTGTACGTGCATCAGTGTTTGCAGGATTGTGGTCCCGAAGGAACATTTCAGTGGCAGGGCTGAGATAAGGGAACTAATAGGGAAAAGGAACAAACCCCTATAAATTTGAAAGACAGGAGTTGCAGAAAGTGTCACATGACTTTGCTGAAAAACTGGTTAAAATCTTACAATTTCCATTTTCTTTTGATTTGTTTTGGTTTTATTCAGATTGGCACAGAATACTGTATTTCCATCGATTAAAATCTTGTCTGGTAACTAACTAAACAACTTGTTCATGGAAAATTAAAAAAATAAATAAGTAAACTGTCAGTTGTGGAATGTAAACTGATTAAACAAATAAAAAAAAAATCATGTTGTGTGTTTTAAGAGGTTGAGTCTACTTGTGTCAGGAGCGGGACTGGACATCTCTCACCATCCTCATCCTCAGAGAAGAATGAGGGACAAAGAGCAAAACTGGGAGGTGGGTGGTCTCTGAGTTATGGGGTACTGGAAATGCTCTTTGAAAGCTAATGATAATAAAGATTAGATGGCTTCTGATCAGAATCACTGTACAAAACATTACAAACACAAGCAGGATCTCAATGTCACTGTTTATGAGTAGGTTTTCTGTCTGTCATAGAAGGGATTGATTCCTGTTGGAACCTTGATGTTAGAGTACTGCATGTACTCAAACACCATTAATCTCATTTTGGAACCACTTAATGCGTTGAAGTCTTTGATTTAATTGAAATGCATAGAGGCATCAGAGTAGTTTAGCTCCCACCTTCCCCCAGCAAATAAACAACTAAAACTGAATATGGATTGGAGCCTGTCAAGTTTCCAGTGCTCAGCTGCATGGGCTTCAGGAAACGCTGCTCTGATATTAGTGCTTCCTCACTGCACTTGTATCCTCAGGCTGACAACAATGCAGCAGGCAACAATGCAGCAGACAATCATGCAGCAGACACACATTTTCTGTAGGGCTTGGAGTGTGCAGCCAGAGTCGGGCTGCAGGCATCCCAGGCTGAACACCCAATGTTCAGGGTATTCATAAAAGGTATCAAAACTACCTAAGATGTATAAAAAAGAAATTAAAAGAAGTAGACAAAAGTGCTTGCAACTGTCCTAGCAGAAGAAGAGCAAAAGAGAGAATCAAAGAGAAAAACACAAATAGTATTTTTTTAAATTAACTGGAACAAAACTATGAAACAAAATAATGGCAAGGTGTTTTTAGACATGATAATTTTGTTGGTTATGGTGTTAAATTTAAAATGTAAAATTTTCTGTATTGACTCTTTTTACCTGATTGAGGCATTGTACCTATAAAGACCTTACAGTCAAAAATAAGAAGGCACCTGATGGTTTTTCCCAAGCTGACTGTTTTTCTCATGACAGACTATGGGTTGTAGCAAAACAAAGAATCTCTTGCAGTTTTCAGGACGGAGTCCCTCCTGCCCCCAAAGAGGTCCTGTCTAAAACACCAGTGGTAGTAAGGAACCGTATGAAGAATCAGAATGGAGAAGTGTACAAGACAATTCTCTGTCAAAAACCCCATCAGCACTGGTGTAAATTCCTTGACCTCTTCCCTGGCACTAATGGCTGAGGAAGGGAGAAATCTTGGTGATATACTATACACAAAACTCCAAGAATGTGCCTATTTTTGTCATGTTTCAAGACAACCCACTTGTGTTACCAGTGCTTATGACCTGCCTGCTGCTGCAAATAAAAACTGTGGGGCGAAGCAAAGAGCAGGAGCAGGGAAGAGCTGGCTGGGGATGCAGAAGCTGGCAACCCCCCCGCAAAGCTAATGAAGGGAACAGAGTGGCATATTCAGCACCACAAGGTTTCAAAACCTTTTTGGATGAAGCTTCTCCTCTCCTTGTCTACCCCTGCCCCCAGGCACAGCCGCCCGCCCAGCCATCCTCACCTGCTCAGTGCCACTGCTCACGTTTAGCAGCGATGCCATGGCAGGGCTGCTCAGCTCTTTGCTCCCTGCCATCAGCAGGGGAAATGTGATTCATCCGTGCTAAAAAAAGAAGGCTGCAGAGCCTGCTTTGTGGCGAGGGAGAAAGCAGGTGCCCTCTCCTGTGTCAGGGACGGCATGGAAAGCCTCAGGAGTGTGGATGCAGGGACAGAGGGCTCAGCTGCTCAGCGCTCCTGCAGGGAAGGGGGAAGAAGAACATGAACTTCAAAAACCAGCTGGTCCTTGAAGGTTGAGCCGGACATGCTGTCATGGAAGGGCTTGCATTTAGGAAAGAAAATGGCCTGACTTCAAGAAAGATTTATGCATGAGTCCAGGTTTATATTAGCCACATGAGGGCTGAATTTTAAGCCCACCTTGCGTTGTTGTTCCATGCAGTGCCCAAGCTGCCCAGCCCTGCTGCTGCCAGATGCTCTCCAGGCTGCTGCTCATGTCTTGGGCTCTGGCTCTTGGGAATGAGAGGATACATGAGAGCCATGGGGTCACACAGAATCCTGCAATGCAGCTAGATAAAGCAGACACAAGAGAAGGGAAAACTCATTAACTGCTGTTCACCCCGGAGGAAATGAACAGAGTGATTTCAATAACCCAGTATCACACAAGCCACCCATGGAAGAGCATGCGTTTGCTGTGCCCTTGTCTCAGTCAGGAGTATGACTGAGGCTGTCATACACAGACACTGCCCCCCCACAATTCTGGGCACCTGGACTTGGCAGCTCAGTTTGGGAAGGATAGCAGGAGCACTCATCTCTTGTGGTCCAGCTCCTGTTTTGAATTAGCATCATCTAATTCAACATTCCAGCCAGTCATGAAGGGAAAAAAACCTACAGAATTAGGAAGGAAAATAATGCAAATTTTGAGAATTAGGTTTAGAAGAAAGTAATCTTTTCAGCTTCATCTGTGACACAGTGGGGCCTCAGCAGATTGAACAGAGGAACAGGCAGCAACAGCTCCAGTTCTTCATAGCAGAGAAATCACCCGCTGTGTTCCTGAGGAGCACCCCAAAGTTCAACTTCCCCTTTGCTTTAAGTATCTGCTGATGTTTTGTGCCCACCCAGGAGTGAGGACTCCCTCACCAGAATGCAAGCACTGTGTTTCAGAGGCAGGATAATCTCACGGTGACCATTCTTGTCAGACACACATGATAACTGCAGCACACTGGGGCTGCATGGGGTGAGGATGCTGGTAATGAAATGCTTTCATAGCTCGACACTCATTATTCTGTTACATTATCGGGCTCTTCCCCAGGGGCCCTCTAAACAGTCACGGCTGAGCTCCTTTCCTGCAGAGACCAAAATCAGACCACCTAACAAGCTACATTTACTAAAATTTTTGCTCCCTCCCTGGTCAGAGGGAGCACGGTCTTGTACATTTGCATGAGACAGAAGTGGAAGAACTACAAGAGCTCAGCTCTGATCTTATCAGCTAATTCACATCAAACAAAGCAGTGAGCCTGTGGCCAGCCAGAAGTGACAGAGGCTGCTGCCATCCCAGAGCTCACCATGCAGGTCCCTGACTTGCCCCAGTGTCCCCAGCATGCCTCAAACACAGCATCCCTCAAACACAGCATCCCTGCTACCCTGCATCTGCTACTCACTTGCAAATACTGACCACAGACCGCTTCTTTGTAAGAAACTGCACTTTTCCTTTGACTGTTTAACTCCCTGCTATTTCTTCCCATCCTGAGATAAACCCTTGGCCTCCTCAGCTCTGAAATTCAAAGCAGACCTCACCAGGAGCAGGCTGCTCAGCATGAAACTGGCATTGCCTGTGATAGCAAAGCCCTCTCACAGAGCTCAGTTCTGCACCAGGAAATGAGCTGGTGGCCTAAGGGCATGCCCAGCAGCAGGAGAGCTCTACTGCCAGCAGATATGGCTGGAGAGAGGTCACAGAGTCCAAGCTTTGGGCCGTCGTGTCCCCCTGCTCAGTTCCCCTTTCAGAGACATCCCTTTCAGTCAGAGGTGGTGGTGGGTATTTTAGAAGGTATTATACAGGAGAACTGAAGGAATTAGGTATCCTGCTTTGGCTTTTGCTAGCTGTTCACAGCGATACTCAAAATGCATGCCAGAAACATAAAGGGAGAAATAATAAACTCTGCCATAAGTAGCATGTGATTTGGAAAAGCAGAGGCAGGCAGAAGGTGAGAGAGGGAATAAAATACAAAGGCAAAGTCTTCGTAGCAGCAGTTGGCACTTGGAACTGGCCATATATATTTGAAACCACTATGCACAGCAAGCTGTTTGGTACCTCAATGCCTTCTAATGACTAAATAAAGTGAGCACACACATGCAGGTACACAAGGCCCTCAGCGAGTAAAATATGAAACATGAAACAACCCCAAATATCCACCTTCACAGCGATGCAGATTTCCTTCTTTTCTGTTATGCTTTCTTACAAGCTTCCTTCAAACCTGTCAGAGCAAAGGAGACTGAGTGAAACGTGTTTCCCTGTGCATTGAACAAAGCTTCAAGTTCTCAGTTTCACATTTGGGGTGTTTCTGACAGGATGCAGTTTCTGCTTCATTTAACCTAGCTCATTCCCTTTGGGACTTCTCTACCCACCTTATTTGCAGCAAGAAATGCCATGTGCTGAAGTTTGTAAAGAGCTTTCAGATAGAAGAGGTGACTGCTGAGTCCTCCCTTCCTTCCCCTCTGTCAGATACAGGTTCATGCATTACCTTGCACTTCTGGTCTCTTCCCAGTTACCGATTTTCACAAATAGAAATCGAAACATTTTTGAAACTTCTAATGCTCCATCAAACTTGTTTGCAAATAACCAGTGGATCCAGAGTTTGATGGGGACAGATGGGCAGACATGAAGCGACAGAACCATCATTTCCTTAGGAAACCAGTCTAAAAACATTATGTTCAGAGCTCAGCTTTTTCCATAAAGATGCGCAGCTTCCCGGGAGGCCCAGCCAAGTCAGGGGACGCAGGTGGCAGCAGCAGCTCTGTGTCCTGGGTGACATCTTTGCCCGTCGCAGCTGTCATTGCTGTTACTGCCACAGGGGCGTCACATCAGCTCTTCCTTTCATCTGGGAGGCTCTGTCGTGGTGGAGATCTCTGCTCTGGGACTGAGTCCCGAAGAGGAACCCCCCAGGGAGGATGATACGGGGAACACTCACGGTTGGAATGGAGATCCACTTTGTGTGAGTCAGGGTCTCGATGCTCTCAGGGTACGCCTGACAAGTTGAAACACATCTGCAGAGGTGGGAAGATGCCCTGAGGGAAGCTGTATCTCAGGACAGGCAGTCAGCCAGGCTTTTGTCCCTCCTCCAGCTGTGGCATCATCCAGAACAGCCTTGCAGAAAACCTTACAACCCGCCTGCCAGCCTTCCTTTGCCCACGAGTAAACACGGATGGAGTCTGACATCTGCAAGAGCTTATTGTGAAATCTACTGAGGTAGCGCTGCTCAAATGTTGCCAGGTGGCATAGTCCCAGTCTGTATAAAACAGTCCCTTTTTGCCTTTTTGCCAGCAACAAATTAATTTTCACCAGCCCCACAACTTTTCTGCAGAGCGAGATTCAAGCTGCACATTTATTAGGAGCATGTTCATTTATTCCTGAACACAGAATGTGCTCCTGCAGCCCAGGGGCTCGCAGGACTTGCTAATGGGAATGCAGGAGGCTGTGCACCAGGTTCAATGCCTGGTGGGGAGGGGACAGGGGAGAAGGAAGAGAGAAGCTGTGCTCTCCCTTCAGGCAGTGCCAAGGTACCTGCCAGCACCTGGCCCCTGGAAGTGTTCTCAGCTGGCACAGTGGATGGCTCTTGATTGTCCTGTCAGACCTTTGCTGACAAGTACTTAAATTGAGCGAGTTCATCCCATAAAATTTAAGGAAGAAGTGAAAGGACAGAACAATGAAAAGCAATGTATTTTTCTTTTAGCACCTCTCTTTTTCTCATTTTCTCCTGAGGTGTCAGCACCTTAAATAAAAGACCTTTACTGCCTCACTGCTGTCCGCATCCAGCCACAAATAGCAATGCTGGTGCAAATAGACCAAGGTCTCAGCTTGCCAGCTCTGCCCTCAAGGTTGTCACCTCTGTACAGAACCCTTCGTTCTCCTTCCTCTCTCATTTCTCCTTTGCTGTCACATTTGCTCCTGCCAGCTCAGAAAACACACGCCCTCTGATTGCAGAGATCCAGGGAGGTTAAGGACAAACTCAATCCCCAAGGTCAGCTCAGCTTCCATCCACCAAGAGAATGTCCAGGCGGAGCCATGTTACTGACTTCCTTCCAAATTTGCAAACCACAGTGAGAGCTGACAAAGTATTGCTCTATCCTGGCTCCCTCATTCAGCCCCACGAGGACTGGCTGGAAAGGGATCTCCTACAAACTCTGCATCCTGGGGAGCCCACATCAACCTGTGTGAGGGCATTGGAGATCAGAAGCCCCTTCCTCAGCAGTTCCAGACAGAAGAGACAAGAGAAGGATGAAACAAGGTCCTGAGGGGAGCCTCCAGGCAGGCAGAGCACTGGGCTGGCAGATGGCTCCCAACACGTAACAAACACTAAACCACTAAAGCACACGTCACTTTTTTCCTTAAAGTTGACTGCATTTTTGCATTTCCTGACTGAGCCCAGATAGGATTGCAGCAGAATGAACACTGGCAGTATGTGATGCAGGAAGTGAGTTCCAGGGCAGCTGGCCAGAGAGTTCATTCCCTTTGACCTCTTGTTCTTCTTTACACACCACAAAACTTGTGTCTCTTTGAACATCGTAGTGGGAGCCCCTGGGACCCACCTCATTCCTCCCAAAACTGGCTGCATACATTATCTGGGATGTATTTCTCTACAGTCATAGGCAAGTGCAGCCCAGACAGGAGGGTCACACAACAGGAATGGGAAAAGGACGAGATATTTACAGGCTGTCATACCATCAGGGGTGGGATATTGTGCTCCAACTTCCCATTTTATTCTTTCTTTATGGATCGAGGAAAGTTTTATGTTTTTAATAACTCATATTTATTATGTCTTTGCCCATTTTGCTAAAAAATGTACTTGGGCATAGCTGGGTTTCTATTACATTTGTAGTAGTGGTACTGAATTATTGAGGTAAATGCAAACTTGCATATTAAAACAAAAAAGGATTTTAATTATTTGGAGGAATACAAACTAGGAAGGCACTGGGCCAGCACAAAAAGGCTGTGACCAGTAGCCTCTCCTGAGTCCCAACCAAAATCAGGCAGCTCTCAGTACCTTGGCCCTATCCCACAAAGCAATTTGCACATGCACACAAGCATGCATCACACCATCCCCTCACTGACTTAATGGCACATACTGTACTTCAGAGGCTGGATTTCTTCCACAGACTCATCTGTGATGCTAAAAAAAAAAAAAAAAAAATCCAGGCCAGAATGAACATAAAATAAAAGAGTAGAGTTGATAAAAACAGTGAGGTTGGCTGAGGATATTTTTGATGCACCCAGAGAAGAAGCAGTCATGTTTCCATCAGGTGTGCAATGTACCCATAAAATGTTCCAACTATATTTTCGTACATTTGCAGATGGAAAAAATCACTTATATTCCTCAGCAGTTATTTTACCAGTGAGACAAATCTGTTGTTGGACTAGAGAGTACAGATCACAGCTAGGAATGGGAATTGTTTTGATACATGTTCAGGTGGCTCCATGCAAGTGTAACAGACCTAAATATAAACTGGCACAGCTGATAGGCAAGAACAGCTTGAAAATCTACCCATCTGCACTTCATGAATGCATTTCCATTTACTCCCCTGAGCTGAGGATCAAGCCCCAGATCTTTTAAATATGGATGGCTCAGAACAAATCTGTGGTTTGGCTTTGCTCAGTGCAACATCAGGAGCCACTACATGTTGAGAAGAAAGTGATGGCTTCCCAGTCCTATGCAAGCCCATTCAGGATGTCACCTGGAAGCATCTGACATACCCAAGAGGTGTTGGATCACTGTCACAGAGTTTGCCTGGCTTGTGCAGGGACTGGTGTTTGTCATGGGAACCCAAAAATGTTGTCTCTGCTGAGAGATCTCCCTGCCCACAAGGGGAAGTTTCTGCGACCAATTCTGGTCCTGACTGTGCCATTTTGTGGTAACCAGGTTACATAAAATGGCCAGACTCTAGAAGAGAACCTTGTAATTGAAATTTTTTGAGCTATTTAAACCTTTTTAGAAAATAATGGAGAAAAATCTATGAGAACAATCTGATCCAGAATTATCCATCACTCACTTTGAGATTCAAACCTAATTTGATTGCTATTACTATATGTATTTTTATTGTTCTCTAATTGCTTAATGAATGTTGCAGTTGTTGTAATAAGATTATTGGTAATATGAAACAGATTTGCAGAATGTTGAGAAGATAATTAGATGATACCTTGAGGGTGATTTCTGTTTAAGACACAGTAACTATATCATGGAGTAAATAAACTTGGTGAGGGAAGATACCAATGGCTATTATCCTAAGATACAATTATTCCCAAATTACCAGGATTCACATTTCGTTCCAGTGAGATGACCAGTGACTGATGCATGGTCCAGGCTCTCCCATCCACTCATGAGGTTGTAGGACAAAGCCTTGCCCAGAGTGTGAATGGAGAAGCAGCTCTGTTTCCCCACAGGCTAGGATGTGGTGGGTGAGGTGGAACCCAGCAGACCCTTCATGAACACAATGGGCTGGGAATGGTGAGGTCCAAGTGATCAAACTGTGCCTGGCTTTCCAGAGCTGGGCCTTACCCCTTGCCTAGCTCCCATTACTCCTGTGTGATTGCCACAAAAGCCTGACAGCACAGCGGTGACAGGGATGCTTGGCCATCAAAGTTGTAACCTTAAAGCCACACGTTCCTTTCTAAATCGATGCTTAGTGACATTTCAGGATCAGTATTAGTGCAAGGAATCTGCTGCTTCTTGGACCTGCAAGGCTGACTGGGGACAAAGCATTCACATATCCATGAACCTGCAGATCCTGAGGCTGCCCAGCTGTCCTGGCTGAGACAACAGGCTCGCCATCCCCTTCCTGCCTCTCTCCCTCCCTTCTTGGATCTAGGTGTGTTCACACACCTAACTGTGTGCTCCAGGTGGCAAACTCCACTGAGTACACAGGTGCTGTGTCCCTCTGTTTTAGTAAAGTGATGGGAACAACAGTGCACACACAAGCAGATGCACAGCTCTGCAGCTTGTCCTCCACCATCAAGATGAACCATCAAAATCTCTTGCTTGTTTTGGTACATTTAGTGAATTTTTCCAGCTTCTTTAGTGCCTTTAATGGTCTGTGGAATATTTTCCTGGCTCTTCATTTAAATTTTTTAGTCTCTAAGGACTATCCCAGCTCCATTTTGGTCCTAGCTAATGAGAATTTCTACAGAATTTTGATAGCAATTCTGCTAATAATATTTATTTCCACTGTAGTTTGTCTCTGTCTCTGGCAATCTCATTCTGTCTTCTGTTCAAGGTTGGGCAAAACTTTGGATAGTAGGTTTGTTGTTTTTCAAAGTGAGATAATTACACACAACATGTAATTCTAAGCTGTACTTACTGAATTTTCATACAGGTAGCTGGAAGTAGCTCTAGGCTCCCCAGATGCCTGCCAGCTGTGTATTTAACAACAAGCAGAATTTCCCAGGATGAACTGGCATGGCAATCTCAGTAGTGTGACATGGCCAATTTCAGCAGACACAGTTTTGTATGAAAAAAGCCCCAAATCTCTTTATTTATGAGAACACACCAATATCACATTTCATTGGCATTTGTGGAACATAAGTCACTGTTTTGCAGCTTTGAGCAAAGCTTTGCAGGACCACTAATAGTGTCCTTGGAGAAATGAATGCGTAGCTTAACTCTTGTTCTGTGAACCATTGGAATAGAGTGCCCTAATAAACTCCCTCAGTTTCTCAGACTCTGTATTAATATTGACACTGCACATCCATTAAACATCAGCAAGCAGCAGTGCTCCAGGTGGTTGCTGCAAGCAGCCAGATTAGGGGCAAATGTTAGCAGCCTTCCCAATGAATCTTCACATATTTTCCTCATCTATGTAGACAGGCTCTCCCTTGTCATCTCACCTGTGAAATACTCATTGCAGTTTTTTATGTTATATTATTTATTCCAGCATTATTTGCATTATCTAGAATTTTCTGGTTTGTTTGCTTAGCTTTGTCCCAGTACTAGAAGAAACTGTGCTTTGTTCCTACAAAAATTAATGTAACGGTTCTAACATCATCCATTCAGTGATCCTACCAATATCCCCTCTTTGCCTTTGATTTAAGAGTATCTTTCCTAAAGATAAGAACTGCAGGGAGCTCACAGTACGATGCTAAGGGAATTGAGATTTTTTTCTGGGTCAATATTACAAATTATGCCTTTTCCAGCATATCACTCATTTATTTTCCAGTTTTGTTCACATACTTCTTTGTGCTTAATAAGCTTATCACTGTCCATTCTGTTTCTATATTTATTTTCTGCTATGTGTGACTCTCCTACAAGTGTTTTCCAGAAGTATTTCTGGCAACACATATGCTTCTGTATAACAGTTAAAAAAGAAATGTCTTATTTATTTCCAGTTAGATAATTTCATCTTTGGCTGCTATGTTGTACATTTTCACTATGTATAATTTTCATCTGTATAATTTTCATCTAAGCATGTGGCGCTGTCCTTGTTTTCATTACCCATCCTATATATTCCTTCTGTCAGTATTCACTTGTTTTTGTGAAGCAAAGTCAAGTCTGGTATTCCTTGCCTCTTTCGTCATAGAATGGACATTATCCCAGCTTATGTTGCTTGCTACAGTGTGCATAAATCCATACACTGTTTTACATGTTTGACATCTTGAGTCTTCTCTTTTCCATGACCTGTGATCCTCCAAGTATTTGTAATGGCAGAGCCCTGCCCATCCTCTGCAAGATTCACTCTCTGAAGTGATTGCTGTTTCTTGGAAAAGCTTATCGTCTCTGTTAATTCTTAATTGTAAATCTCCTGTTAGAGGTTTAACACTTCATTCTCTCACTGACGGTATTTCCTTAATTTACTTTAGTCCAGGTGCCTTATGGTATTCGGTATTTAAATTACTCTTCCCATCTGTTCTTAGCAAGGGAAAGCAAGAAAACAAAGCATGCAAAGATGTCATATAAATGGAGTAGATAATGCCTGTGCATTTGGAGAGCGTGGATCATAAGTATTGGCTTGTTACTGTGGCTCAAACCACTTTCATTTAATGTAAAATACATGGCTGTTCTAATCGAGCCTAGTCAAGTTCCACAGTCTCACACTGCCCTCAGCAACATCTTATCAGAGATCCTTAAAGCAGCATATTAAGTGAAAAGAATGTCTAAACAGCTTGAGAAGCAAAGCCAGTCTTTGAACTGATACTAGATCACAATGTGATAGGAATACAAAGAATATGCACTGTGTGCAGGGAAACAGACAACATGGGATTTAAAAACAATGCCTGTGTCAGTCATAATTAGCATGTCAATTGACAACATGAAAGCAACAAAACCAATTCATAAAACCATATCACTTAGTAACTTTCTGGAAGATAAATGCAATGTGAAATTGTTCAAAACCAAGTTAGTCACAGAGCTTGTTGAAGTACATTTGCTGAAAATGCTGCAGAGTTTGTAAAGAAAATGTTTGGAAGAACTCTCTAATGTCTTCCTGAACTTAAAGAAACGGTATATACAACAGGATCTGTAATTCCAACAACTTTTTTATCACACAAAAAGTGATTACCTTTAAATAGTTGAAAGCTATGAGAAGGCAGAATATCAGATTTTATTCTGATTTAACTGATTTACTGAGAGAAAAGAAGAAGACAAAATACAATTATGTGTTCATCAACACCTGGACATTAAGACCTGTACTTCACAGGCTGATGAAGTGCAATTACAATGTGTAAGCAAAGGTCCTTGTCAGTATAAGATGCAGAATGTATCTTTTGTCAGGGACTGAACTAGACCAATTTATAGTAACTCAGTGGTCATATTTTGCACTCCAGCATCCAAGGCAAATTAATTCTTCTACCTTCTACAGCAGCAAAGGTATTTGGTTGGTGAAAAGGAATGGGAATGGTTCATCATTATAGTGATGGATTTTCTCAGCCTGCCTGTCACTGTCGAGGCAGGATGGGAATGAGAAGACTCTGACTCAGAAGGCTGTGAGAGTAAAAACTCCGGTTTATTCAAAATACACTGCTCTTTTATACAGAGAGGTTTGTGAGGACCAATTCCATTGGTCCTGAAGTGAAAACAACCCACACTATTCGTGCAGAGTGCTTGACGCACAGTGATAGAACTTAACTATAAACCATGTGAACAACAAGAGAGATAAAGAATTATTTACATTCTTTTCCAACTCTATCCCAGGCTTCTGCCAGGATAGAAACTCTCATTTCTCTCTTTGACTGAATCTGAGACCCACACCTGCCTTTGCCTGCAACTGCTTCTGTTGATCCCCAAACTCCACCTAAGGACACCTAAGGATAAAACAAGTCACTGTCACAGAGCACTACCACTGACTTTGGAAGGAGTGAAACTTTGAGTAAACACAGTAATGTGCTGGGTATGTGATCTAAGATGTCAGCCAGATGTGTTCAGTGAGCCATGGTGATGCACACAATTGAGTCAAAAGAAAATGAAAATAGAAGCATTTAATAGAAAACCAACAGGGAATCTCTTTCCTTCAAACTGGGACTGTTGCTCTTTGATTACAATTGCCCAAGGCCCCAGTCCATCTGGTCCATAGATTAGGATGTCACAGCCTCAGTGAAAAATGAGCCATTGCTGCAGATATATTAGTAGCTTTCAGAAGCTGTTCCAAATACGAGATCATCTGGCCATGGGATATAACCAGGATGGTATATAGCAGCAGCTGGATTTTTGGGTAGGCAGTATCTCAGTGTGAATATAGGTAAGTATATGTAATATTTTCGGATGCACTGAAATCAAGGAACAGTGTAAAAGCCTTAATTTCCTACTCTCTCTCATCCAGCTGCACAACAGGGATAAAAGGAGAGACTATGACATTTCTTTTGTTAAACAATGAGCATTAATCTCTGCCAAAAGCAAAATGCCTGAGTGAGGAGTCTCATGGGTTACATCCCTCACTCAGACTCAGTGCAGAAGTGACAATACCTGCCTGCAGATGTAAGGCAGGAGAGGTTTGGTGCTGTCAGCCTGATGGGTGGAAGGTATATCCCTTCCAAATTGGTGCTGCTTAGAGGAGAATGCACATCCTGCAGGCAGGTCAGGCTCTCTCCTTCTGTCTCCCTCCTGCTATCCTACTGTTTTCTATGTTGAGTCCTCTAATATGTATCAGTACCATAGTAATAGCATGAGCTCAGAGAGGACTGACCTTAGCCTCAGTCAGCAGGACTTTCTTGAGGGTAGGAACCTGTAGCAGCAACAAAATGGATGTCTTTGATATAGCTCTCACTGAGAAGTGAGAGTGTAGAATTAGCACAGGAGCTGCCAGATGTTTCTGTGCAGGGGCTTATGCTGCTAGAGGAATGGATAGATCCCAGTCCCAGGGCACTGGCCTTGTTCCTCCATTTGGAGCAGACCCAGAGGAGATCTAACTACACTCAAGGCTTAGGGTCCAGGCCTGCTCACGCTGATGCCTCAGTGGCACCTGAATTTACTGAATCTAAATGGTTTGAGAGTGAGTGTAGAGCCTTCTGAAACATGTCTCTGCTAAAGGAACAAGTTCCTGTAAAGATTGCCACAGAGCAACTTAATGGGTTTCTGCTGCTGTTCAAAAGCTGTGAATATCTCTATTCATTCCCTTGGAAAAAAGGTTAATAAACTCAGAGAATTAGGGAATATTTCTGTGTAATAGCTTGGATGTGGGAAGAGGGGGCAGGGTGTAAAGGTCATGGGTTTGCCATATAAATATGCTAGGCATGCTCCTGAATTTCCTTCTAGGGAGAGTGAAGCTCAGGTCATGTTCTGCTTACAGAAGAGCCAAGGAAGAGCAAGGAGGGGGAAGAAGGGAGGGATTATTCTTGTGCAGAGTTTCTCTGAATTGCCCAATGAAAAACCCTGCCAATGTGATTCAGTTCTTTCTCCAAACCAGTGGAGCAGGCACTGACTGCAGACATGACTGCCCCAGGGAATCACACCTCCAGGCAGAGCTGGAAATAAGGGCAAGAGAATCCATCATGAACTTTCTCTGCTCTCACAGGCAGGAACTTTCTCTGATTAGCTTCAGTGGCTGCAGTGCTCCTCTCTCTTACATAAATCATTGGCCAGGGTAGAATGGAGTGGGACCTGGGACATACTGTGGAGGAGGAGCTTTAGGCCCTGGACACAAAACCAGAAGAACAGAAGCAGAGAGACACAGACTGGGAAGCCCACCAGAGATTTCAGCTAGCCCAGGGACCCTCCTGGACAGGAAGGGAAAGAACTCTGTCTGCAGCCAAGCCTGTGCTTGTGGTTAAGAAAAGTCAGAGGTGGATGTGCCTGAAAGGCAGGAGTTCCCATGAAGAGCTCCCATAGCCTGATCAGAAGACATATCCAGTGAGTGCTGCTCACATCCACCAAGGAAAAGGTCTCTTCTTCAGTTTAAACCATTCTTGGTGTTGGGGTGTAGAATTAAAACAAAGCAAATTATAATCTCTCTTGCTGAGTCAGAGACATGGAAATATTTAGATTCCATTTTTCTCCACATCAGCTGCACAAAAGCCTGAAGGTTTTATGAGGATTCTCTTCCCTGTCACTCTGGCCACAGGGATATTAATCATGTGAAAAACGGGGGGATGTGGGCAGACCCTAACAGCCAACGCTGCCTCGGTCTGGCAGGAACACGGACCTGCACCGCTGCGGTAAACACAGCTCCTGCAGAGCACTACACTTGGTCTCTTTGCAACACAAATAGCTATTTGCATTTTACTTGTAAGAAAGCACCTGAAGAGACAGAATTACCACAATGGCAAGGGATGTGCTGACAGCACTGCTGTTCCATACCCCCAGACCATTGATAAACGAGTCTCAAATGCCAGAATAACCAGCGGGCTGAGGGGTCCCAGTTCTCCATTGCTGTAAGAATGACAGAAGAACTACACTGGACTGGGGAGATCCTTTTTTTATGCAAACATAGGCACAGATTGTGCTGGAAAGAAATGGAGACTAAATTATTTTCTATCCTTATCAATTGTAGGGCATTACCAAGCAGTAGACAAAAACCTCTCTACTGTCTCTTGCATTCTGTACCTGCACACTGAGATGACTGAAGATGTGACTTTGCTAAAGGAACAAATAAGTATGTGCCTGAAGCATGATCATGTATCTGAAGCTTCTCTTGATAATAGGCTTGGAACTGATGGTAGAGACAGAATTATAAAAAATTACTCATCATACAAGGGTCAGACATGAGTAATTAGGATGAGGTGTTTACCTGTCTTCATATACAACTTGTGAGATAATTTTAGGTGACACATCCCCAGTCAAGTTTTAAGAGTTACAGAGCCGCTTTTTTAATTAGTCTGTTAAAAAAAAAAACAAACAAAAAAACCACTTAGCAATCATAAGAAAACAAAATCACGCATTCCAGCCTCCTCTGAACAGTGTTATGAAAAAGAAACAGGAATTTTACTTGGCCTAAAAAATTACTACAGCACATAATCTAGAGGATGCTCAAGATCAGTCCTTTATCCTCTCATTTTCCATTGCACACATTCTAATACCTGCTTCTATTGATCTGACATGCAGAAAACTAGGACAGCTAAAAAAGAATTACCTGGTACATGCAGCAGCATGGCAGGTGTGATCTACCTTGAGGGTGATCAGACAGCTACAGCCAAAAACTAGGACATACGTGTTTGCCAGGAGGAATTTCGGAATGGACGCTGCATTCTAAGTAAAGACAAGTAAAAAGACAAGTGCACAATCTGTCATTGCTGTCTGCACTGTCTCTTTCTTCTAAGGGCAGCTCTCTTCAAAAAGCCCCACATCAAAAATCAGCAACCCAAAATCTCAGATAGTGTCACACAGTCCCAGTAGGGGAGATGGGATGGGACCTCTGGACCTCGCCCTGTACAACCACTCTGCCCAAAGCAGGGTCCAGTTTCTCTGCTAGGGATGCTGAAGACAACTAGCAACTGAAGTAACATTTCTCCCTTTTACTAACTCTCGTGTATTTTCATGGTTACGAGCACAGGAAAATTGCCATTGATCCATCTCAGGGATACTCAGGCCTTTCATCCATTTAAGCATTTTTTCTGACTGCTCTGATCATGTCTTAGAATACTAAAGAGGGTTTATTTTAAAAATTCCAGCTTGTTTTGGAAACATTGTTAATGAACATAACTGTTCTTGGTAGACTTGGTTGCACAATAGGAAGTAATAGAGGTTTGTAAATTATTTGTGGCACCACATGAGAATTATGAATTTGAAAAGCATTTATCTGCACATAGTCTTTTCATAAGTGAAGGCTAAGAGTACTAATAACTGAGGCTATCAGTGCTGTTAGCAGTTGACCATACCACCTGAATCCTCTAAAAAAGTAGGACAAACACCAAAAGAAAAGTAGGACATTTAATCACCTCACACCACCTGGAACATTCAGCACTGCATCAAGTGCACATACTCAGCACACAGAGATGCACTGGACAGATGAACCTGGAATATTTAAGTGGGAAGAAATGGCTACTGTATGAGGTTATGCCTGAAATATTCATCAGGAGAAGATAATTTAATGTTTTCTTACTTAAAGAAAAAAAAATCCCGTATCTTCTACTCTTCAAAATAAAGGGAAAAGAAAACCCAAAATATAATAGGGGTACTAATCCCCAGGGTTTAATCCGCTTTTCTTATCACTAACAGCAGAGTGTTTTCTGGACCATCTTCTGCATCGACCTGATTTTGGCAGAACATACTTGCACACCCAGAATCCCAAATTTGGCCTCAAGCAGCCACCTTATGTTACAATTCATATCCCATCCTGACATTCTTAAGCAGAAGGATTTGGATAAGCTTTTTGCAAAAAAGAAAAAGAAAAAGAAAAAGAAAAAGAAAAAGAAAAAGAAAAAGAAAAAGAAAAAGAAAAAGAAAAAGCCATTTTATTGACTTTGATTTTTTTGAATTGCTAAAATGGCATTTTTTAAGAGGGAAAATCATTCAGAAAAAAAATTCTGTCCAGTGTTACATTCATTACCCTGACTCACTGGTCCCTGTCAGAGTGCGTCCTTGCTCTCCTGAGTCTGCAAACTGGGGTCCCTGTCAAGAGTGGTCAACAAAAGCAGCACTGCTCCCTCACATCCCTTATTTAGCCAAAAGATTGTTAGGAATGGCCAACATCCCTCTTCCTCTCTTACAGGATAGGGTGTCTCTGAATAACTCTGCACTTTTATGAAATCTCTGTGGCTGTTCACCCTCTCATGTGTCATGAGAAACTTTGGGAAAAGGTGCAGGGAGACCCCAGACAAGTGGGAACGGGACAGTCATCAGCACAGTGATTGGGAAGGAATCAAGGTGCCATTTGTAAAAAGAACATTAGAAATGGATTGTTAAGGGTTTCAGGATCTGCTATTGCACCAGGGGCTCACCACACTGGAGCTTTTGCTGAACCACAAAGTGTGTTTCCTAGTAGACATGGGAACTTCTCTAATTTGCATTTTATGCCAAAGGAGGAACAATTGTCCAAATGTTCTTTTGGTAAGTGGGAAAGGTGAGCAGGTGCATTTTATTGAACCATGATTAGTGAATGTGGGTGTGGGTATGTGAATTCTCACAGTGTGTGTTATCTTCATAGCTGCCTTTGCCCATTCCCCTCAAACACCTTGTACAGAGCTGGGAGAGGCCAGCAAGAATGAGACATGAACAGGAAGTTGGCTTGTGTCCACTGAGTAGTTTTCTACATTTTCTCTGTGTAAGAATATTCATTGTTTTTGGGTTTTTTTAACCCAGTTTAAGACTCTGTACTGACTGGGTGCAGCAAAATGGAAGGGCTACCATGAGCCAGGTGAGTTCTCTGGATTGCTCAGATCCTGCTGCTGAGGAGCCAGCTCCTCAAGAAGATGATGAATGGAGGGACCAGGCTGGGAGAAAAGCTGTGGAAGAGTCTGCTTCATATCCCTGCCCCTGTCAGCTTGGTAATGATGGGCTGCTGTGGGGTGCTGCAGGCTGCTCCTCCCTGAGAGTTGAGGGTGCAGAACCTCAGGGGTTACTTGAGGTCATGAGGGTCATTTGGGCTGACCTGAGGTCACTGGAGTGCCTGGTGGGGATTACTTGAGGCCATTTTGGGGTTACCTGAACAGGAAGCACAGTTAGCACAGACACTGCCTTGGGATTTTGCTGTTCAGAACATCCAAACAGAGCTGCAGGAACAGCATCTGGGACAGCTGGACATGGGTAGACCCATCACACACAGGTCAAGGTCTCCAAAGCCCCAGAAATCTGCACTTCTCAACTGGAGGAAAAGGATAGGTGTGACATTCACATTCTCTGGATAGAGAGACATAATTCTGTTTCTCAAGAGAAGCACAGAGAGAAGAAGAGAAAACAATCTTTATCTCTGCTCCTTTGTTTTCCCCATGTGGAATGTGGTATGGAGATTGTTTACCTGAAGTGATTGCTGGATTGGATTCTGGTGAAGGTTGTTTGGGTTCAGTGACAAATCGGATCCAGCTGTGCCTCGGACTCTCAGCAGAGAGCCACGAGTTTGTTAATTGTTAGATAGGTAAGTAAGAAGTAAGTATGTAGAGTAGTATAGTATCTCTTTAAATAGTATAATAATGTAATATAGCATATTTTTAATAAAGCAGATCCTTCAGGCTTCTGATCTGGAGCCAGACATCATCATTTCTTCCCGTCGGGGGTCACAGGCAAGGACTTCTAGTGATTAATTGGTGAATATGAACTGTCATTGTCTACTTTATTCTCTGTATTTATTTGCTGCATTTGGTGCTGGGACCAGAAGTGGAAAAGTCAGGAGGAGAAGCTTCAAATTTTCCAGATGTTAAAAAGGCTTAAGTTAACAATAACTAGGGTTTGTAAAGACTAATTGAAAAATAGGAAGAGGAGGGATTGAGAGGAAAGCTCATGTCTTTACAAACAATTCCATGGGTGAAGGTGTGGGTGTTAACATCTTTAAAATAGGTCTTAATGTCCCTCCTGGTTTGGGCAGCAGGTTTGTTGCAGAGCCCAGACAGTTTGGCTCCTCAAACAGACAAGGGTCTGCACAAGCTTGAGACTTCGGAACTTCGGGGTAGCATGACAGGTTCAAGGGGGGATAAGTTGCAAGTAGTTTGGGAAGGCTGGACCTTCCCTGTACCTCAGCCAGAGGGGAAAGGAAGAGGGTGAGATGCAGCGGGAGTATAGGATAAATGAGGCTGCACCCTCCAAAACCTCGAGAGAGAAAACCCCGTGGATGTGCCCCGGTGGACTCTCTCCCTTTACTTGAATAAAGTTGCAGGACTCCTCTGTCTTCTTTTGGGCATAAACTTCTGGCATTTGTGACATTTCCTGACAAAAGTTTTACTGAAATCTAAAAAGATTACATGTGCTGGCTTCCCTTGAACAACCGGGGGGGGGGGGGGGGGGGAGGAAATGTTTGCATTACCTTGTAAAAAATAGTTACAGGGAATAATAGTTACAAACTAATGCTAGTTTGTCCCAAAGCTTTTTTACATGATGAGGTCAGATATTGCCCTTTGTTTGTTTCCACCTTCCCCTGGCAGGATATTCATGCTGTCCAGACATCCTTGTGATATTGGTGTTTTCCATGTGTGATTTGAGACATTTCTCCAGGTTCTTATGGCTTAAACAGCAATCCCCCCCCCCTCCCCCCCCCCCCCACCTACCTCCTGGACAGCGTTTCTTCTAACTAAGTATTCTGGAATATTTTCGATTTGTTGTTTGTTTGTGATTTTGTTTTACTTGTGAGTTTTGTTTTGAGTTTCTTTGGGGTTGTTGTTGTGATTTCTTTGCATTTGGTGTTTTTGGTAGGTTTGGGGTTTTCTCGGGGTATTTTATGGGTTTTTTTTTTGTGCGGGCGGGGGCAACACCGTGGATATTTTTATTGACGTGGAAAAAATACCTGTTCGCTTCTGTCCCCTGCTCCATCCCCACCTGCCCGTGCTCCCGGCAGCCCACGGCAGCGGCTCCTCTCGGGGGCTGCAGCGAGGCAGCGAGCGCCGGGGCTCTGGGAAGAGTGAAAGCTCTTTTCCTTGGCATTGGCGGTGTTTGTTTGTTGTTTGTTTGTTATTTGTTTGTTTGTTTCCGTGCCGCGCGGCCGGCTGCGTGCGGAACGCCGGGGCCCGGGAGCCGTTTCCAGCCGGGCCGGGCCGCGCACGGCAGCGGCGCCCGGCGCGGCGGGGCGCGATGGCGAAAGTGCTGGCGGCCCTCAGGCACCACTGGAAGAAATCCACCTTCGGAGCCTGCTTGCTGGGCTGGGGCGGACACTGGCTCTATGGGAAGCACTGGTAATGCCGGCTGGGGCCGGGGTGGGAGGGAGGGGGAGATGGAGGAAGGGGGAGCGGCTAAAACGGGGTTCGCTCTGGGAGCGGCCCGGTGGCCAGCGGGATGGATCTCCCTCCCGCTCCGGCAGGCAGGGGATGGATCTCCCTCCCGCTCCGGCAGCCAGCGGGGATGGATCTCCCTCCCGCTCCGGCAGCCAGCGGGATGGATCTCCTTCCCGTTTCGGCAGCCAGCGGGGATGGATCTCCCTCCCGCTCCGGCAGGCAGCGGGATGGATCTCCTTCCCGTTTCGGCAGGCAGGGGATGGATCTCCTTCCCGCTCCGGCAGGCAGGGGATGGATCTCCTTCCCATTTCGGCAGGCAGCGGGATGGATCTCCTTCCCATTTCGGCAGGCAGGGGACGGATCTCCCTCCCGCTCCGGCAGCCAGCGGGGATGGATCTCCCTCCCGCTCCGGCAGCTGCGGCAGCCTCAGTGCCTCCTGCTGCATGCCCGCCTGCCTCGGCCGCGTTGTAAGGTGGGGCGGGTTCAGGCGGGAGGTTTAAACAGAGAGGATGTGTGGCTGGCATGGGCAGTGCTGGAGCCTCTCGGAGAGGAGAAGGGCTTTTGTCTTCGAGCCTAAACAAGAATGGCATGAGCCACACGCGGGCCTTCAGCTTGCCTGCTTTGAGCCTGTGCAAGGATGAGTGGAGCCAGGCCTGCAGGGTGTGCTCAGCGTGGTGGTCCTGTGCCTGTTCCCACCCCTGTTTGCTGTAGCAGAAGTCCCTGTTTCTTTCCTGGGGCCTGGCACGGCAGCCTTGTGCTGTTGTTTTTGCTGTTGTCGCCCACCCAGCCTGGAAGAAGCCTTAGAGCTGCTCCTCCCGTAAGTTATACCCGGTGGTGTCATTCCCACCGCTTACCTGTGGAGTAAGTGTGCCTTACAGTAAGTAAAATCATCATTCTTGTTTTATAAAAGCTGAGTTTATATTTTAATCCTTGTCCTTCAAGGACATGCATTTGACTTAAAAGCAGATGTAGCCAAATTACTTCTAAAAACTGTTACTTTTGGTTCTGCTGCTTATTGTCACTGTCTTAATGATTTTTCATGGTTTAGTCAGGTTTTTAACAGTGCTCTTTTCTGCTTACATTGCAATGCTGCCAAAGCCTCGGTGGAAAAGTTAGGAAAATAAATCTGTTTATGTTGTTTTTATACTCTCTTCATATCCTTTTACCTAGGGACTTTGGCATTAAATCAAGCTTTGTTTTGTGTGGTACATCTGCTTCAGCTGCTTGCTTCCTACCTGAAGCACTGAGGCTCAGTGTCCCCTTTGTACCTGTTGTGTCTGGGAGTTCTTGTGCCCATGTGCTGTTGGTTTCAGATGTACACTGATTTCTTGTGTGGTGGCAGTGAAATTATTTTTGGATCACAGAGAATGTGGAGTGTGCAACAGGTGATGTGGTGGGTAATAAAGAGGACAATGTGAAAGGCAAACAACCAGAAAGGGAATCTTTGGTACCTAAATTTTGGTGCATGGGGGTTGTTTGCCCCAAGTGTAGGCACGGTGCTTTAACCCACATGATGTACTGGGGGCAGAAAAATTTTACATGTCCCATTCTCCAATCTACCTATTATCTGTACAGGCAAATACAGCACTTCCTTAGGAGGCACTGGAAATGCAAGGCAGGAAATCCTGTGATGACAGACAGCTCAGTGAGACTTTAATGCAGGCCATAGCTACTGCTTTCAGAGTTCTGAACACTGTTTGGAAACACTGACAACCATTTACCAATTTCTGGGCCATTCCCTGAAGAGAGTTGTTTAATCCAGGTTAGAGAAGAACAAGGAACAATGAGAGCCTGATGGCAGGAGTGTAAAGAAGAGTTCAAAGGAGATCTCAACAGCCTTTTGTGATACTCTGTGAATGGTGAGGACCTTACCTTGTGGCAGGTGGACAGCAGGGAGTAGGCCAGGATGCCTCTCTGCAGGTTGCGGGGATGGCTTTTGGTGTGGGTGTTTTTGTACATTCCTTGTTCCCAGTTTCTGTCTGTGTCCCAGTTGTGCTGGGCAGCGGAGAGGTGCCTTTTGGCCCATGCACAGATGGCCACAGGCAATGCTGGGAGAGGTTAATGAAGGATCTGTAAGGGGCTGTGTTTGCCCTGAGGCTTGTTGTTATCCTCATCAGAGGCTCAATTGCTGCGCATAGCTTTACCTGACTAGACTGATATTTGCCCTTCAAGAACATGCTAAAAGTGTATGAGGTCTTGTGCTTTGGTTTCTGGCATCACAAATTCCTGATGAAGGGCTTTGCTTCAGCACAGCATTGGCTCAGGTTAGCCTCTGACTTCCTGGAAGGAGCTGAGATGTTGGTCATTTATTTGCAGCTGAAGAAAATTGTTCAGCGTCCTGCATCCCTCTTTCCATCCTTGTGGGTTTTCTGAAATACTTCTCTTGCAAGGAGAAGGTGATTTGCTTTTTTGACTTTTCAAGGATCCTTCTTTATTTGGATGCAGCAGCCATGATGCCTACATTAAGTGGAGCTATTGTAAATAACAATCTGTCCTGCAGGTAAATGGCAGCTCTTCTGTAGTCAGTCTCTCCAAGCTCACAGGGACACCAGAGCTCTCAAGTACTTCCTTAAGACTTTGGAGGATGCTGTATGGACAAGAAGAATGTTACCTTTTCCAGGTGTGTTCCCAGGGCCTCTTCCCTGCCTGGAAATGGATGTGGGAGTCCCCCTTGCACACCTGTGCTGTGGAGCCTGGTGTGGATGCCCTTGTGCTCCCTAAGGTGTAAAGGGAAAAGGGGCACTGGAGTGTGATGGATCATCATTGACTTGGTCTGAAGGTTGAGGAGCTGCTTAGTCCTGGTACTTTCTTCCTGCAGCATCTCATTTCTGGATCAGTGTATTTTTTCAGTTTGAGGGGGTTTGTTCAAATACTGACTAATTTAAAAGTAAGGAGTTTTGGATGAGCAGGAAGAATTAAAGGAGAAAACTTTGTGCTTTTTTCCCCCCTCTGCCATGAGGTATTCAGCCCTTCTGAGCATGTGATAGTGCAGAAGTTGCCTCTTCACAGGGGTGTCAGTCAGGAGGTGGTGAAGGTTTTTCATGTGTCAAATGATAGGAATTGTGTCTGGTTGAACTTCTGTTAACTAGAACCCCATTGCCAGTCTTGCAAAGCCACAATGCATCTTAAAATTCCTTTTGCTCTCATAAAATAATATGCTTTAAAAATCCATTGTCTTGCATTTAGGATAGCAAATAGTCTTGTGCTAATCTGAGAAGTAGGAGGATAACTCAGTGTTGCTACATGTGAGGTTGTCTGGATTGCATGAATTTATATATAAGGCTCATTTTAATCTATAGCATATCATGTTGCAGGTACTAGGGACACTTAATTTAATATCCTAGATCAAAGCTTGCAGGGTATGAAGCTTGCTGTGTGCTCACACACAGAAACATGCTTCTGCTTAACACAGACAAGTGGGGTTGATTACAAAGAAAGATTGTTCTAAAATTTTCACCAAGTTTGGAATCCCTTCTCAACTTTGTCCTGCGTCACCTTTCCTGAACTGAGCTGCAGCTGTTCTTTGTATCCCCAGGGGGTGCAGTGAGTTACCAGCTCTGCCAAATCAGCAGAAATGAAATCTCCAGCATCATGGACATCAGCTCAACTGATTGTCAGATTTGACCAGACTGTTACCATGATGTCACTGCATAAGTGATCATGACCATGTCAGGATGGAGACCCTGGATATTCTACTGAGGCAGTGGACTAATCACATACTTAGTTTTGCTCTGTATATATTAAAGTATTGACATTCTCAGTAGAAAATGCTGGCAAAGCACCTGAGCCTTTGACTGCCTGCCAGTAATCCTGAGTGGTGCTGTTATCTACAATTTGAATGTTAATCTCTGTGTGTTTGCCAGCTGATAACTCACTTTGTCACCTTTCTGCATATACTTCCTGAGTAGCTGACTTTATTTCATCAAAACTTTGTCAAAAAAATGGAGTATAAATTCTGAGTCTTAGGTAAAGCTGATGAAACCTAAGGTTTGTCTTTCATGCCCTTCCAAGGCCAAGTGGAAGTAAATTCTAATACCTAGTAAAGAGGATTTTGTGCTCTTGCTGTATTAGAAGCAGCCAAAAAAGCTTTCTGCTAAGATAAAATCTTTTTCAGGAGTTCTGATACAGCTCCTGAGGACTGATCCTGTGTGCACAGCTTTGGTCAAGTTTCTCCTCACAAAACTGTTTGGTGCAGACACTGAACTTTAAAGTTTTTAGACTTCTTCATATTTGAGTATATTTAATAGTCTTAGATTTAATGCTGATAACCCATTTTGGAATGAGATCCTGAGCTTCTTTTTACATTTGTAGCATGATCACTTTTAGGGGAGTTCTTTGGTTGGATCTAAGACCCTTGCTGCAGCTGAGAGCCTCAAACTGCTTCAGTTCTTCTGCTTGTTGCATCCATTGCTGCCCTGGGTGACCTTTCATCATGGGAACTGTCCTTCCACTCTGGCTTCTGCTGGCACTTGGGCACAGAACTCAGTCTCATCTTGAGGAGCATCCATACTAAATTGTGTGGATCTTGTGCCTATATGTAAGATTGTTAATGCCCTATTCCAGCTGGAAACGTTCAGGACAGGAGCACTGGCCAGCTGTCCTGCCCTAGAGGAGAGAAATCGGAACAGAGAAATCAGAGAAAATCAGAACAGAGAAATCAGAAGAGCCCTATCCAGGCGAGTTGTACGGATGTTGTGTTCTCAGAGCAGCTGGCAGCCTGGCACGGCTGGGAAGCTCTGCACAGTCACTCTTGTGTCCTCTCTGTGTTGGTTCCATCCTTTGGTGTGAGCCTGCTCTGTTCTCCACAGAGTCTGTGCTGCAGTGGCTGCTGGCCTTGAGGCTGTGCTGGGAATCTTCTGACTGTGGGTTCAGCCTATGACAGCCTCTTTCTTCCATACCCTGCTGCCACTGTTTGTTCCTCTCCATTTCCCAATTTTTTACTGCTTAAGCAAGTTGGCCCAGCTGTAAACTGTGTGATGCTTAATTCTCACAGCAGGAAGACAGCCCTGAGTTTGCCAGCAGATGCAACACTGCTTGTCTGTTTGGCTTTAAGGCTGAATTGTGTAGATAAGGCCTTAGGGGAAACGTGAAGTAAAAATTGATTTTTAGTTTGCTGTGGATATGGTGCAAGTCAGAAGAAATCTCTGTGTATTCTTTAAGGCAGTGGAGGAATTTCCCTCTGCCTCCACCTGCTTATGTTTGAGCATTGTTGAAAAAGGCTTATTGCTACCTAGTAGTAGACAAAAAAGTACAAAAATAGCAACAAAATTGTTATTAAATTGTTATTATTTGTTTTTAAAGTTTCATCTTTTCTGGGAGCTGGTGAGCAGTCATATTTTGAGCATGAATATGTATTGAGGCAGAAGGCTTTAAGAAGTTACCTCTTAGACGGTTTTCATGTTTTTCTAGCTCTGTTTGTGATTGTTATGACTTGCAGGCCCACTTGGGGTACTCTAGGTGAGCCATGTGAGGTGAATAAATGCAAAAGCTGTGATGCAGGAGGAGAACTGCTGTTCTTACAGATGCATCCCTGTGAGTGCACTTGTACCTCTTTTCTGTTTTTTTCTGGAGTTTGTATCTAGTTAAATGTTGACAAAATATTTTAAGGAAATGAAAAAAATCCTGTTACCGGGCATCTTTAAACCAAACTTGGGGCATCCTTGACAACCTCAGATGACTTTGAAATGTCCCAGTTGAATTAAATGGAAATCCTATGAGTATGGCTGGGATGGTATGGGATTCTGGGTGCTCTGCTGCTGGAGAGATGAGACAAATCACCTGGAAATTGCTGGATGATAAACGATTTTTCTAGTCTTAGGATCTAAACTTTTCCTTTCACACCAGAATGGTAAGTGTCAAAGTCGGCTTCTTCTGTCTCTTTAAGTGCTTCAATGCAGAAGAAAATCAGCATAAATGTTGACATCTAAACTGTCAAGCTTGATTTTTATGGGTAAAACTCACTGAGGTGAATCCTTGACAGTTGTTTTGAGGATCTTTGAGGTTGAGATAGAGAACACAGTATTTTCTACGTGTATGTGGGAAGTATTGCTGGACTTCATTTTAAAGACAATTAAACACTGCAGCATAAAGCTGGGGGCACCAGGAAAACAGCCTGGCCAACAGTGTGACAGAGGTTGACTTCTGAACAAAATAGCATCAATGTGAAGTAAACAGATAACATGGGTTTGACTGGGATTTGTTCAGAAGGTTAGGACAGCAATTCTCTAAGACATCAACTGCGCAGCCATCATTTGGTAGTGGGGGCTCCTTGATATCCCATAATATTTCAATTTTCTGTATTGAAATCACAATTATTTTCTATTTGCTTTGGCCACACATAGTCACAGAGGGAGGCAAACATGTCCCTGTGTGAGGGCTCGTGCCCTCAGTGGCACAGTGTGGTGTCAGCCTGTCACGCTGTCTTGATTGAGCTGGAATTGGCTGTGACACTGCTGTTGCACAGCCTGGAACGCCAGCCTTTGTGGAGTTGTTTTAACTGGTGCATTTCCATCATATTACTGCCATCAAACCCAGGGCTGTTGCTCCTCTAAGTGATATTGCAGGTGCTTAATACAAATTATCTATTCCTTTGGTTTTAAGGAGCAAATATGGCAGCATGTCTCTGAGGAATTCTTTTGCAGACATTCCAGTTACTTGTTATCCTGATGAGGTATTATTCACATATTTTCTTTTTCCATGCTTGAACTGTCTTTTCATTATTACCAGGAATAAATCTGTGGGTTTTATAGTGCAGTTATTTTCTCAGAACCCAATTTTATATCTCACCTGAAGTCACCCTACTTCTCATTTCATGGCATCTTGGAGATGCCAAAAAGAGCAGCTTATATAGTTCCAGTGACAGATAAAAATTCCGTGAATCAAGGGAATCAAATAGATGGCACATATGTTTGGCCTTGCCTTGCCTTCTCTTCTGCCCTTTCCATGGCAGGGTTTGGCCTGATGAGCCACACTTTGGGGCAGAAGTGTGCTGTTCTCCCAGTCACCTGTTTTTGTCTGGTTGCCTTTAGTCCTTTTGGTTGGTACTGTGTTTGTTTTGGTATGCTGACTGTAAGTGGGGTTTTTTGTACGTTATATTTTGAGACAGAAATACATGGTCTTGCCATATTAGGCAAGGACAAGCTGGAGGATGGAGCGTGTTGGTACCTAGAGAACACGCAAGACTCTGGGCACAGCAGAACAGTAATTGCCATTTTGTCTGCAGGGGGAAATAGGACATTTTTGGGGCTGGGGGAGGAATGGACTTTCATTCCTCACTCAGAAGCTGTGTCTCCATTGCTTGCTGTCTATATACCCTTGCCAGTGACAAGTCAGGAATGTATTTCTGAGCAGACCATCTGTGACATATCTAACCCTGAGCATCTTGCTTTTGTTTTTACACTTCACTTAATGAGATAGGTGTTTTTCACCTCTCTGAATTACTGCTTTGGGCTGTGCTCAGACCTAGGTGAGTGGGAGGTGCTGCATTAATGTGTGTTTAGCTTGCAAACTGATGGAAAGGGGAGTTCACAGCTATAATGCACAGACTTAAGTCCTCTCTGGAACCTTTTTACACTGCCAGAATGGTAAGTACCTTTAGTGTAAACATCAGGCAACAAGAACATTGGAAGAACCCACACCTGAGCTCTGGAGTACAGTTATGTAGCAGTTTAACAAATAAATCACAGTTAGAGAGTGTGCGAGAGCTTACATAATCTCAGCACACTTGGCATCCTGGTCTTTGTTTTCTGCTTTTCTTTTCTGTAGAAAGAATGCTTATGAGCAGATGCAGGAAAAAAAAATGCATGTGTACATAAACAGGGGTGTTTTATCCTTAAAATGTTTTTGGAGCTTTTCTGTTTCAGTGTTGTCAAACTGTGTGTAAAAAGGGTATGTACCTACATTTTAAAAATGAGCAAATTGTTTTAAACTTGCACAACATAATGTCCCCTCTCTTTTCTTTCTTACCTGATAGTGATAACCTGCTACGAAGAGCTGCATGCCAAGAAGCCCAGGTAATACTGTTTAAAGTAATAAAATTAGATTAAAATTTGCCTCTTATCTTGGTTGTGCAGGCCTCCTGAGATTTTCCCAGAGGGCCTTTCCTACGTGACAAGCCTTCTAATGATGCCATCCATCATCTGTGTTCTTTCCCTTGATGCCCAGAGGTGGACAGGGATACTGCCCCTTGTGTGTCCTGGCTGCTGCGGAGGTGTGCAGCCTTATCCTTGGGGTGATCTTAGTCACTGCTGGAGCTACGCAATTGCATGTGCAATTGCTCTGTGCCTGTAAACTTCTGGGAGGGAGATGATTTGTTGCTAAGAGCGAAATCCCAGCCCCACCAGGAGGGGTATAGCCTGGGCAGAATCAGCACAAACCGCTTCGTGTCAGTGCTCAGCTGCAGAGACCCTTCCCTTGTCTGTTTGACCCTGAGTGACCTTATCAGGGATGCCAGCTGTGATGACTGACTGACCCAGCTCTTTTGGGACCCATCTCCTGGGAGCTTAATGGGGACAGCCTGGTTGCTGATCAGTGACAAGAAGGCCACTGTTCAGGGGAGTGAGTTACTCTCTCAGGGTACTGACTGTTGCATTTCTTAGTTTGTGGCCTGCATGGGCAAACAGCAGTCAACAAACTCCCATACTGCAATATTCCCACAAAGAAATCTTGTCCTTAATAAGCAATCTTTTGGAGGTGTAAGTGCTGCTGCCCATGGATGACATCACTTCTCTATGATTTTAAGAGTTTTTACCTCCCACAAATAAAGTTTATTCTAAACCTGCTTCTTCATGGCAGATTTTTGATATTTGCAGGGTGTAACACTGCTCCCATCATTGCTGCATACTGGGGCCTGAGTAGAATGGTGAAAATTATTTTTCTCAGTAGAAAAGTGTTGTGCACCTGAATTATCCCAATTTTAGCTTGTCTGCTGTTGAAAGATTTTCACAGCAACTTGTCTTGTGCAATGGATCTTCATGCCGAAATGGATGTAAGGGAGCTCACTGCTCATGAAAACACAAGGGAAATCTTTCCCTGAAAATACTTTCATAAACCATACTTGTAATTTCAGAGTCTTTATGTTTTCAATATTAATTTTTACTACAAAATAACAAAGTGATAGAAGTTTTTTATATCACAAAAAATAGCTGTTAATACCTCAGTATTTGAAGCATGCTGATCAAATTAAACCAATTTTTTTAAAAGGAGCTGATGAAGTGGTTTGTGTGTATTGTCAAAAAGGTGCAAGTGCTAAGGAAAAGACTGGTACCAGCAGATAGTTCAGTTGTGGAAATCCTGAATTTCCCATTTCTTAAATCCAGTTATTAAGTGACAGGTTCTATTCCATTATGGCTTATTCTTACAAGTGAAAATGCAAAAGCACTGTCAGTAGAGCTTCCTGCAATTTTAGTGGCTAAAGCCTGAGAAAATGTCCTGTAGAGGACTCCTGCATTAGAAAGGAATGATCCAGAAAGCTTAGTAATCAATTCTTGCTGTAATTTCCATTCTCACCGATGTGTCATTGCCAAATAATGCTTGAAAACACACAACAGTACTGCATTAAAGCATTAAGTGTCTGGTATGTTCTTCAGAATAATAACAGTCTAAAATAGTTTGAAAAATGCTACTTGCTTTTGCAGTGCTGTATGTAAGTGTTGGAAGCAAAATAGAGGCAAACTCGCCAAAGTTTAGTTTAAATGAAGTGTTTGTGACGTTTTTACCATTTTACATTGGATTTTTAGGTTTTTAAGTCTGTTACATTATCACTTTGATGAGGGAGCTGCCTTCCTGAGAGAATCCATGACAGCAATATTTCATGCAAAAGTTCTGCCATGTATGTCTGAATTTAAATACTAGTTTATGATGGCAGCCTTGGGTGTGGCAAATGATTATGGAAAGATTCTATGATAAAGAACCCATTTATCATATTTTTAACATTTTATACCTCTGTCTCTAGGATAAGTCAGTGTCAGCTGACTTCCTTGGCAGGTCAGTCTTGCTGATTGACCGTGTTATTGCTGAACTATGGGCATGTATAAAGAGGGGCTGTTTAGCTGGCAAACAATTCACTCAAGGATAGTTTTCTGTAAAAGAATGTAGTTTTTGCTGGTATTCATAAAGCACTGTAAAAGCTTTGTATAAAGAAATTTTCAAAGTTGTAGAATAGTGGTTGTCATTTTAGAAGTCCAGAAATATAATACCTGGAAGTGTGCATGTGACAAGAAAGTGAAAAGGGCATTGACTTAACTAAATTATACCTTCATATATATATATTTTTAATAACCATTTTTATGGTATGACTGTAAGTTGCCTTTACTTATGTTCTGCTTTGAAAGACTTCTAGAATATTTCATTATTATTTTTTATTTCCTGTCTTACAAATCAGTATTTGCTTTAGAAATGCCCCTGTATATAACATAAATGTCTACGTATGTTACATAAAGAAGCAATTATATCATTACTAATAAAACTTTATGAGCCTTGTTGGGTTGTTTAGAGCCTTGCTAAATTGTTTGGAGCATGCAGATACATCATGCCATGCCCCCTAAGCAAATAATTAGATGTTTCTAACAGCTGTAATATGCTGGAGGGCCCTCATTCCCCAGTTCCCACCCAAAAATTGCAATATAATAAGTTGGTCTGTTTTCCAGCTGATCTTTGTGTAAAGCTTAAGACCTATAGATTTGTTTCACTTATTTTGAAGATTTCTTTACTCTCAGCAAACTCTCACCCTTTTTCTGTCCTAAAGAAGAAGTTTGGATGTTTTAAGCAGCACAGCCAGCTTTACCCTTCTTTAAATTGAGGCTTCCTGAGCAAAGTTTGCAAGTGGAATTAATAATAAGTTTGAACTGCTAACAACAACTAAAATATACTGTTCTTTGTGTACAGTATCACCTCCTTTAATATAAAAATTCCTGCTAGAGCATTAACTGTCAAGGTAAAGGGGGGAAAAAGCCAGGGACAGTTGACTGGGCCATGTTCAGCACAGTAGTCTTTGCTTCCTGCTCTTTCTAGGGCTTCTGGATGTTATTGCTGAATACCTTGTATTCTTTGTGTTCAAATCCAGTTTGATTTGGTGTGTTAGTGAGGATGCCTTTAAGAAGAAGCTTGTAGCAGGATGTAATGTGTGTGGAAGTTTTGCATTTCCTTGCCTATGCTGAACAGCTTTGAAAATGGGTACAAAGTGCAAGAGGCTTTGTAGACAAACTCTCAAAGAATTTAAAATTGAGACACCTCTTCAGAATTGGGTTAAAAGTTGAAGAGGGATTGAATGATTTTTATAGAGAGAGATTAGTTTAAAAAAGTGTAAGAAACAGTGGACTTGCTTATAGGTCAAGGCAGATTCTCTTGTAATTATCTTTTCTGTCTTCAAAAACTGAAGCATAGAAAATACCAAAATGAGTAGAAAAGATAGAGGAATTAAAATTCAGAAGTTGGAAAGAATGCAGAAAGGAGGTGGCAGGTAGGTGTATGAGATTACATAAGGAAAGAAAATCCAGTAACCTTGGAGTCAAGGAGAGCTCCCTGGATTTCTGCCCATTGCAGAAAACCAGAGATTGACAAAAACAAAATGGTGGTGGAATTGTAAAAATGAGCTCAAGAGTATTTATGCCAGTGATGTGAGCTGCTGCTAAGAGTGCAGGTCTTTGAATAAGAGACCTGTACAATGGCTGAAGATGGAACTCATTTGAATGTCATGAGGCTTGAAAGCCCATTGACATTTGTAGAGGTATATTATTTTGAACTGTTTTAGCAGTGTGCTTAAAAGAAAAACTGAGCCCTGCTCTTTGTCTTTTACTTAGGCTTTTGGCAACCAGCTGATGCCTGCCACTATGCCACTGAAGAAAGCAACAGTCTTCCTCAACCCAGCAGCTTGCAAAGGGTAAAATTCCCCCTTCCCAGCACTCCCATTTGAGCACTCTTTCTGTATTTTTGCTCTGCTATCCACTATAAAAGCCAGCCAGATTTTTGAGCTCATTTTTGCCTCCCTCTGATGCCAAGCTGGTGCTATGTAACCATGCCAAACTTTATTCCACCAAAAATATTGGGATGAGAAATAGAATTAGTTGCTTGTGGTGGAAGAAGGATTTCTAAACATGTATATATATTTTTCATTTTTTTTCTTTAATCCTGTGTTTTTGCCCTTGTCGTTCCTTCGTATGTAGAATTCCTTTGTATTCCTTCCAAACTTTTGCATGTGATATATTTCCATCCTCAAAAACTATAGAAATAAGAGTTGACCTTGATTGCTTCAAGACTTGAAGTTGGCAAGAAGTGATCTTACTTCTGTGGGAACCTGCCCTTGAAAGGGATTTGCCCACAAACTGAGAGGCTAAATATGGGCTTGGAGCAAGACTCCTGGAAGAGGTTGGCTGCTATTTTTACGTGCTCATTAGCAGAAAAACCATAATCTTGGATGTGATGTGTGTCTGTTTCTGCTGATCAGCTAAGCTTTGGAATAGTTGCATTTTGTGGAGGGGCAGAGAGTTGTTACAACCAATATGAGGGGAATATTATAGCTGACAAGGAAGTGCTCGGACTCACATGCTTTTGTGAGTCTGGAAAATGCATAGTATTAACCAAGTCTCATGTTTCTACTTGTAAACAATTTATAGTTAATGATAGAATGATTTTATTATGCAATGACATGCATAAAATTATCAGTCCTATAATAAAAGAGGTCAGATAGAGTTTTGCTTCTAACTTTACTTAACAATATGTAGTAATAAATAATTGGAATTTTAAAAATACTTCTTAAAGCCTACATGGGCCTTCTTTGTGGTCCTAAAGGCTGGTGCTTTGTAAGTCATTAATTTTCTAATAAATTTATTTCTGGAGATCTTAATTTGTTTTAATGGGTTTTTTAAATGATTTTTGGCAAAAGCTAGATAGCATCTTGTGCAGTTAATAAACTGCAACAAAACCCTGACATCTGAGATATGAGACTAGAAATATAATACATTTGAACCACATGGAATCTCATATTTCCTGTCAGGTTAAGTGACTGATTGTGGAGATTGAATGCTTGGTTTTAAGTAGATTTCTTCTTGCTATTCATTTGTTTCTTTCCTTTTTAATTTTTTTCAGCCACAGACATCATTAAACAGTTTTTATTTTGTTATTTTTAGCAAAGCTGGGAACCTTTTTGAAAAGAATGCTGCACCAATCTTGCACTTATCTGGCTTGGATGTAACTGTGGTTAAGGTAAGAACTGATAGGTCCTGCTATTGTAAAAATAGTGACTCTCTTCTTTCTCCTCTTGAAGAATTAAAATTCAAATCTGTATGCATTGGAAATTCTCAGTTGTCCTGTCGACATCTTATAGGAAGAAATAAATACTGAGATATTAGGCCAATACCTAATCTTTTTAATTCACAGTTAGTTTTCAAACAGTGTAGTGAAATTTTAATTTTCAGCTAAAGCAGTACATATGCTTGTTTGTCTGTCTAAAGCAGTCTTTATATAATTCATGTTTGAGAAAAAACTCTCTAAATATTTGAGTGCTGGCTAGTGGTGCGTACCCATTGCTGTTCATTTTGTCATTTCTGCCTGAACTTGAAGAATTGAAAAGTGAGGAATTTTGGCATGCAGCTGAACTGTTCAGATTAATTAAAAATAACCTTTTACCTTTACACTGAAATTATTTCTGTGTCTCTGCAAATAATTCAACATTACCACCATGAAAGCAGAACACTGAGCTCTAAATGGTGTGAATTAACAAACATGTTGGAAAGAGAAGAAAACATTGAAGGGGTTCTGATCTTTTTGCAGTTTTTTTGAGGCTGTGATATGTGGATTGCTTAATATTCAGTGTGTCCTAACAGCAAAGTACTCTAATATGCATCTTTCTGTCTTAGAATCTTGCAAGGTTTAGTATTAAAATGCTGTTTTTATTAATCCCTTTCTCTGATTGTTAAATATACCTAGTCCTGGCCTAAGGGAATAAATCATTTTGCAAGACTTAAAACTCATGCTTGGTAGTGTTAGACCCAACACACAAGCTGGCAAAACAGAGATGGACAAGGAAGTGAGGCTGAGATGGCTCTGTAAAAGACATGAATTTTGTAGAAAACAGTTTTGATGGTTTAAAAAGTCAGTACTCTTTCCTGCTAAATCCATTGTCAGTGGCTGTCAGGCCTTTTGTGCAGTTGTATTTCAGGAGATACAGTTGAGCAGTTTGGCTGTTAAAGATAGTGGGAATTTTTCTGCAAGTGATTGGCCTCTGGATTTGTTTCAATGTAATATTACCTTGAAATAAGATGGTTGCTGTAGTATTCTGATCTATTGAGTAAGATTTGCTCTGGTGTTTCATTTAACCTCTGTGTGTGTGTTTACTTGCACATATTATATTATGCATCAAACTGGTTTTCTAAGTTGAAAAAACCTCTGATTGTAAGTAATACACAGTACTGTGTGCCTATGTAAAAATAACTGTTAACGAGATGGATAGATGATTCTTTTTTCTATAAAAGAAATATACTAAAAATAGTCATTTGAGTCCTCATGTTTGGATCTCTGTTTCTTCAGACTGATTATGAGGGACAAGCAAAAAAGCTTCTGGAATTAATGGAAAACACGGATCTGATCATTATTGCAGGAGGAGATGGCACAGTCCAAGAGGTACTGCAGGAGCCTGGTTTGTTGAGAATCATAGTTGGGCTGAGGGCAAGAAGATTGAATCTGTGCAATGTAGCAGCATCATAACAGCTGTTCCTAGAGATCTGTCCAGTTTAGAATCTGTGCTTTTAGTAAATGTTCTAATATTCTGGGGACATAACACCCTGCTTGTTGGTGTTAGTCTTAAGAGTTTATGGGAGTGGGGGTAAAAATGTGTGTGACATAAATGTCTTCCAGAACTTTATTCTAGAATGAGCAAACTCTTTGGAGGGACATGTTTCTAACTTTCTGTGTGATATAGTTGTAGTGGTTTGATTTTCAAAGTTCCTTCCTTTCTATAAACTCCCCAAGAGGAATGCATATTTTACTAAGTGTGAATCAGATAATTTAAAAATTATGTGGGAATGATAACAAAGCGTGGAATGTATTTAATAAATGCCTATTGTCAAGATGATTAATGGCAGGAGCAGAACTGGGGGATACTCTCTTTTTCAAGACTGTATTATATTCAAACAGTTCCTGTTTTTTAACTACTGATTTCATAAGACAATGGCTAAATGAATGCAATGACCTTAAGAGAAAGAGATCAGAATACATCTGTAGGTTCATTCTGGCATTTTGTTAATTGTACTGACCAGTGCTGGTTTTGCATTATGCAAAGATTCATTCAGTCTTAAAACATTTATGCTGCCATTGGTTGTGGTACCAGCATGTGCTCAGGCACAGTCATAAACCTGCTGTTTCCAGCATGTTTGCAGGCTGAACATTCCTCCTTTCCCATGTAAACAACTGTAGCGCCTTTCATAAAAGAGTAACTGCTCCTTAAATCTTCTCAAAGAGTAAACATGGTTAAGAATTTCATAGCTTCTTACTGTAACTGAAAAATAAAATTCTTAGAGCATTTCCCATGTTTTTCAGGTCATAACTGGACTTCTGCGTAGAGCAGATGAGGTGAGAAGGTGTCATTTTAAAAATTGTGTTTATTTCTTGGAGTGTCTTGTGCATCCACTGTGATCTCTTGGCCTCAGCTGCCTCCAGCAAATACTTTGCTTACTGCTCTGGAGCTAGCTTGCTGTGCAACAGTCCAGCTGGGCTGCTGTCCTGCAATGCTGCCTGCTGTTCTTTGTTCCCTTTCTGAGGGAGTGCAGTGACTCCCAAGCTACGGCTTTGGGAAGTTTCCAGCGTCAGAGCAGGGATTGTAGAGAAGCCAAATGCTCAATTTTCAAAGACCCATAGACCAGCTGTGCATGCCACTTTGTTTGGCACAAGCATTGGGCAAAAGTACATGTTTTTCTTGTATTTGTACAGACTTGAAACCAAATTCAGTTATGGTCACACTCCTACTGCTTTGGGATTGCTTTGATGTTTCTTCAAGCAGTGCATACCTACCTATGCAGATGGCTGTACTAAGCAAATTTTGACCTCTCAAGGTGCATCACTCTGAATGGAAATGAGAGAGATTTTTCTTTTTAAAGTGGGAGGACAGTGTTATTGAAGAAAGGAGGGAATCATTGTTCCCAAAACCTTCTGGCAGGAGCTGGCAAAAACTCAATTAAATGATCCAGACAAGATGATGATGATACCCTTGGCAGCTGGAATTGTATCTGTTTAGGCATTTGCTTTGTCTGAATGTGACAAGGGGGACTCTGCAACCAAGTCAATATTTTTAAAGGAAGGCTAGTTATATAAATTCTGATACATCATTGTTTTAAATCTAATATTACTGTAGTTGGATCCTGAGACTCTTTTAATCCGACAATAGTGGAAGCAAAGTTTAGAGGCTCTACTGGCTATTTTCTCTTTATTTTTTTGGCTTCTTATCCTGATGTAGCTTGGTTTCGTTTTGCAGTAGTGTAGGAAATCCTGCATCCAGCACAATTATGGGTGCAATACTGCATTGTAGTATTTGTCACTGTGTCACTTCATGTCTTTGGCCAAGGAATTCTTGTCCTTCGTGTCACTCTGTCCTAGGATTAGAGATCTGCACTCGAGCTCCCTCTCTCTGTGCCCTGCTTCCTTTTTCCCTTGGAGGTGTCCCACCACTGTTGCCTGCCTAAGAGCCTGTGCAAGGTATTGCAGAAGCCCTGTTCCTATCAGCCAAGGGAGCAGAGCTTGACTGCAGGAGCTGCAAACAGCCTCGCATCTGCACACTGCAAAGCAGTGCTGAAGAAAATGAGAGCAGGGTGTTTGAGAGTGTTAGCACTCTCAGATGACACAGACACAGCAGGGGAGAGGGGTTGGGTGTGCTGTGAGAGAGAAATTCCCAAGTGGCTGCAGACTGGCTGTGTCCTGGTGCTGCTGGCAGCATCCCCCAGGAGGGGTATGCTGCACTGGGGTATGGGGTAGTTTGCTCTGGTTTGCTGACGCGCTTCAAAAATCAAGGTTTGAGATGAAGTACAGGGTAATAACTTGCTCCTTCAACAAGCCCTTTTGCTGAACAGCTGTACAGAAAAATAATATGGTCAGTGACTTCCAAAAATTAGACCTTCTGTTGCTGCATTATTTGGATGGCAGAGGAATCAATTAATTTCCTTTCCTTAAGTGAGAAAATCTCTTTGCTGTGCAAGGTTACTCTGTCAGAGCAGGATTTCTGCAGGGGTAAAAGGGATTCGGAGCCTGTGATGACACCATCAGTATTAAGAAAGATGGCAGACTGCTGACAGAATCCATGCACTAGTTGGGATGTGGCTGCCAAAATGCATGTAACAATGCTCTTAATGATTACAGAGAACTCCTTTGTACCCAGTTGGCAGTGGTGGCTTCACAGATTTGGGTGCCATGTTCTGAGTCATTGTGTGAGGAAGTGCCTGGTGCTCAGTGCCAAAGGGGTGATGCCAGACACAGCTGTGATCTCCACACAGGAAGCTTCATGCAAGTGTTAATTTACTCTCCTTATCTGTCCAGGCTGCCTTCAGTAAGATTCCTATAGGATTCATACCCCTTGGAAAAACTTGCACTTTGAGCCACACACTGTACCCTGAGAGCACAAATCAAGTCCAGTAAGTATGACATGTTTCTGAAACATGGTTATTTGTTTTCAAGAAGCAGTGCTTCTTGGTAGCTTGATGCTTTTCTTTTTCTTCCGTGTTACATAGAAGTTGGCAGTCTCTGGGCAGAGCCTGATAATTCTCTGGATTTACCTGAGTTAATGACTTCCAAATACTGACTAAAAATTAAAAGAAGGAAGTGTATGTATTATTAGAAATTATTTGCTGTGGCTAATTTCTCTGTGATCATGTGATGCTCAGAGTTTAAAAAGAAAAAGGGATTAAAAGAATCGGCCTCTTAGGAATAGCTGAAAGGATATGACAAGAATATAGCAAGGATATAACAAAATAAGCTAAAAATAAGTCCTCTTTCTGACCCTTCTCCAGTCTAAGAATTCTAGAAATTGGTCCACATATTGCCTGGTTAGGACCTGCAAAGTAAGGCATACAACAATATGGGAAAGGCTGGGTCCCATTACTGACTTTTGCAGGGCAGAACTGACTTGGTGGGACTGATGCTGGCAGTAATCCAACAACCCAGGTCTTATCTCCAGCATCCTCAATATGGTCCAATCTGGTGGTATCTGTTGCTTGCAGTTCAGTTTGTTGCAGGATTGTTTTGTCCACTTAGAAAGAGAAAAGGGAGTCAATCTTTCTTTTCCCCACACTTCATTTCTTTTCAATTTTTCCCTTCTTTTCCTCTCATAATAATAAATATATTTCTTCTTGATCCTGGAATCTTTTCACTCTCACTCTCCCAGTAACTCATTAACATTGTCTTTTGTGGAACCCTTGCTGGTATCCATCATACGTAAAACCCACGAGTCGACTGGCATAACATCCTTCATTAAACTACCAGAGTGCTTTGAAGCTCAGAAAGGTGGACAAGGCTGTAATCAGCAGCTAAGATTAAAATAATCATTTATGTTTGGGTTCTAAAGAAGCTGTTTGAAATGGATGATCTTGTGCCAAGGTAATGAACTGTGCAGCTGGGACTGCAGCACACCAGTGAAGTTGAAGGTAATTTGGTCAATGGGCTGCTTAACAACCTGCACTGGTAACAGAGCCTGAGTTGAGAAGTGCAGAAGTGATATTTTTTTAAGAAATATTTGGGCTTTGGTTCCTTCAGCACTCTTTTACTTTGGAGTGTAGGAAGTGTAAAGGTCTTAGAGAAAGATAAGAGCTGGGAGTGAAGATGGGCTGTGGGAAGAACAGCTTCCTTATCTGTCTCAGTATTGTAATCCTGATGAAACCCAGGGCAGTTTCTCCCACTGATTCAAATGAATATTGGGCTGGATATGAAAACTGCATTTTTACTTGTCCAGCTGAGACACTGGAAATGTATGCAGTGTGGAGACTAAATATTACCCAACTTTGAAAATAAGGAAGGGGTTTCAATCAAGTATATGCTTCAAGGTTTGAACACAGACTATTTAGTGGACTTTGGTTACAAAATCTTTACAACTTGAAATGACAAAGTGCCTTGGCTACTGTCCACAACTTAATAGAGACCTAAACAATACAAGTGCTGCTAATAGGTAGATTTATGTTGATTAAAAACCTCAAAATAAATTATCACATACTAGTGCAGTTCAACCTGAGACACATGAGTTGAGACCAGTCATGCTGTCCCATTCTCTCCCAGGCTGTAATACTTGTTACCACTAAAATAAAACTATGATTTGGGTCCTTTGTGTGTTTTAAGTATCTGAAACAGGAGGTAACATGGTTGGCCTCTGACCTGCCAGGTTAGCACAAAAAGAAGGAACATCTCAAAAGCTTAGGCTGATAATTTCCTTTTGCTGTTTTGTGTATTTTGCTGTTTGTTAGGTTTTGTCATGTGTTGCAACCACTCATTTTGCTTTCTGATTTCAGTTAAGTGTGGCGCATTTCCCTGGGGTTTTTACTTTTACTGGAAAAAAGCCCTACCTGGACTTATAGTGGAATTTGCTGAAAAAACAAAAGTGGTTTTAAGGCTTACTCATTTCCTTTCTTCCTGTTTGTTTTCCTTTGTTTTTTTCCTGTTTGTTTTGCAGACATATTACTAATGCTACATTGGCCATTTTGAAAGGAGAGACAGTTCCACTTGATGTCTTGCAGATCAAGGTGAAAACATCTCTTATTTGGAAACCAATGTTCCTAAAACTTTCATATTCTGATGTTTTTATGTTTACATGGACAGGTTTTCCTCTGTGTATTGCTGTTATGAATTTTAGTTTATGATATCAGCAGTTCTGCTGGCAGTCATTTCTCCACCATGTGCTGTGGCATCAGACAATCTATGCAGAAGAAAACACTAGAATGCCTCGACATTGCCTTTGTTTGAGACTCAGAGAATATTGATGAATACAAAACTTACTACACTGGTATTTCTGTAGCAATGATGAGAGTTAGCAGTAGCTGTCTGCTGATTTGATGCATTCATGTGAATTGTGAAGTTAATAGCTTTCTTTGACAAATGGAAAAATGCAAAATGGGAAAATCTTTGACTATGCATTGTATGGTTACTGAATATGATTTTTCTGTTCAGTTGTAGAATGGACAGTCACTGTGCAGAGCTCCTTGCTTTTGGCTAACAGTCAAATCCACAACATGAAATGGCCATTGCTGGGTGTGCAGTCAAACTCAGGCTACCTGTTCAAAACTTCACCTCTTTTATTCCTTCCTGGAGCAGATGGAATCTACAGTGCTTAAATTCTGTGAAGCTTTATTGCTGTTAGCTCTTTGTCATACCACTTCTGTTAAATTTGTGTAGAAATTTAACAGAAGTTTTTATGTAGCAGTGCTATTTTTCCAACTTCAGAAAATAAAGTTGGAAAAAACGTAAGAGAAAACAGTTTTGCAATGTTTATTTTTCTTTATAGGGAGAAAAGGAACAGCCTGTGTTTGCAGTCTCTGGTTTAAGATGGGGATCTTACAGAGATGCAGGAGTTAAAGTTAGCAAGTAAGAAAATACTATTTTTTGAAACTGTACGCTTTTTAGTATCTGTTGCCTCAAAAGACACACTCTCCTCTCTCAAATAAGTCTTTTTTTGAATGTAGGCATCTGACAGGGCAGAGGCACCCACTCTTGCTAGGTCTTGCATTGCACACAGGGGAGTGTAAGATGTATCAGAATTCTTGTAATTTGAAATAAACGCTTACTTGGTGCTGACCTGTTCTTTTAAGTATTTACTTTCTTCTTGCATTGTGGTATCTGCTTTTGGAACTTTATTCAGATTGTAAGAGGGAGAAAATCTCTCCCTTGAGTAAAATCTAAGTAAAGTAATTGGCCATTGTTTTTCATCATCTGCCAATGAAAAGCTGTGTGTGTACTCTGAAACTCAATTCCAACCAGGGACATCAGATGCAGTAGAAATGCCTTCAGGTTCCTGCCAGAGATGGCATGGACTGTGCTATCTGATTACTGCTCTCTGAATGCTAAACTCATAATTATTGGGCTTTCTCCAAATGGGCATTTAACATGTCACTGTCTGTGTATCAAATGACAGGCATTATCTGCTGAAGGAGCAGCAGAGCCAAAGCAGCTCACTCCCCAAACTCTTATGGAGGAAATGCAGCTTTGTGAATGAGCTGTCTTTGTCAGGAAGGAAGAAGTGGCAAACCTCTGGAGTTTGCCTGGCAAATATTTGAGTAGTTTTAAAAGGGAATGAGGGAGATGCAGTAAATGGTCAGATTTGTCCCTGGGAAGCAAGGGACATTCTTAATGGGCTGTGTAGGTGCTGACTTGGCTGTGCTGCAGGCTCTTCTGCTAATTGCAGCCCCTAGTTCAAGGAAGTGCACTTCTCTCTGCTCCACACTCCTGCTGGGCTCCCTGCCCATGTCCCAGTTCTCTCCTGGTGTCAGCCTTCACATCTTTCCCTGCTGCACTTCCATTTTGTAAGAGTCCTTTGGGCTCAGTGCTGGAGGCATGACAGCGCCTTTGGTGCATGAGGCACATGAACATCCTCAAGCCTTGCTTCCTTCCATAAATGTTTTTGAATGCAGAGAAACATGTCCAGCTTGGAAAGCACTTCAGCAACAAATGAACAGATGCTCAGAGTCTGCTTGAAACAAAATCCTCGTGTGCTTGTCCTGTTTCTATACTTTCCCACTTCATCCATCTTTGCTCCCTGTGAGAGATGGGTTATTGGACTAAAAACATTGGGTGTGTTCCAGTGCAGCTGATCTTAAACTGAAAACAACTCAAAGGGAGTTAAGCCATAAGACACAGTTCCAGAATTGTGTCTGACTATCCCTCTGCTATGGACTGTGCTGCTGGAGACCTGGTGCTGTTACTATTTTACAGACCATTTCAAGGCTTGAGAAGAGTGGTGGCACAATTGCATGCCTCAATGGTTCATGAGATCGTTAAATCTGCAGTACTCTTGAGCTGGTGGTGGTGCTCAATGTGCTTTATTGACCCTATTTGGTGAAAGACAGTGATCAAAATGTGTGCCAAGCCTGCCTAAATACAGTCACATCTTTAGATTCTATACTGTGCTGTGTGGCTGGCAGGTGTTTTATTTTGTAAAACCCTATTTTCCATGTGAGAATCCTTTGGGGCTAATGAATGTTTGCTGGTTCTTTTGTCACTGAAGCTTTTGGGGTTTTTGTTTGTTTCCTCTGACCTTTGTAAATATACTGTGTTGCATATTGTGGAGATGTACACCACCAGCTGTTAGAGCACAGACATTCAAATCATCCCCAGTTGTCTCACATAACAAAGTAAAATTCTGATAGTGAGATGTCCTGCTGCCCATAGTGAAGATGATAGACTGCATTTTGGTGATGTGTAACTCAGGATTGGGATGTCACTGCTAGGCTGCTGGTGATGTGTAGAAACTATCTTACAGTAGCAAAGAGCTTAAGGTTGTCAGGGAGTACTGACTCAGTGGCAAACAAGTCTGTACTCTGACTTCATGAAGTTTCTCCCTTTCCCAGTATTGACCCCTGAATATCTTAGAAGTTCTATTTCTGTTCTTTTTTCAGGTACTGGTATCTTGGGCCTCTGAAAACCAAAGCAGCTCATTTTTTCAGTACATTTAAGGTAAACATTAATTGTGAGGAAAGTGTTTTTGTTTGGGAAATGAACAGGCGACTTTGCTTTGTATAATCTATCTGCAAGCTTTCCTGGAGGATTCTGGTAACAATATAGAATGGGACTAAAACTCAACTTGCTAAAAAGCCTACCAATTGATAGACTTATTTCTGAAGAGAGAAAGGGGAAGAGAAATACTTTTAAAAATATTTTAAAATTTTTGCTGCAAGATCACCAGGGGAAGCCAATAACCCCCTGTGAAACTGGTGGGCAGCAGTGAAGTGCTAAAGTGCTCAGCCACATTTTCTCAACAGTCTTTGTAATAACATTTCAGTCTGATTTATTCATCTGGCAGAAGGGTCTATAATTAGACTGCTCATGCACATTGATAATCAGGCTTCCTTGTGTAGTAAATGAACATGAAGATGAATAGCTTTTATCTCGCCTTAAACTTTTCTGTTGCTTAAAATTGATCCTGGAAAGATTAAAATTTGACCTGCATTAAAGGTAAGGCATTTTCATTCACATGGGTTTCCTATTCTCTGAACATATAAGGAACCTCCTGAAAGGCAGTGAAAATGCCCAGGAGCTGGTACAGTAGTTCAAGTAGTGCAGCCTAGCCATGCTGTCTTTGACAATGCCAACGCTTCCTTTTATAGGCAGCTCCTGTAAAGGGAGACTTAATAGTAATGTATCCAGAAAAGTTTTGGGGTGGGTTTTCCCCCTCCTCTCATCCACAGAAAATTTAAGGTTATGCTTCTGTGTTCTGCCATTCTAGGTAGAAACCTATTCTTCTTTTCTGTCTACCTCCTTTCTCACTACCTTTGAGTCCTTAGGCTCAGCTGGGGCTGGTGATAGTGGATTTCTCTGGTGAGCTATTAATTGTACATTAAAAAGATCTGTTTAACCTGCTAAAGGCTAAAGAGAAGTGCCCACTTCTTCAGCCATTTAGATAGAAAACTTTCTACCTGATCTCACCTAATTGTGATATTCACATTGCTTTATGTGCCTCTTAAGTTATCATTCTGTTAATTTCTACAGCCTGTTGAATTTAACCTCTTCCTGGCTTATGTTTGCTGCTCCACACTTCATACTTTTTGGTTTTGCTGGGGGTGTTTCTTGAAACAGGATGACCCTATAGCTGAAAAAAAGTGTAATTGAAAATATCACCTCTGATACTGGTAGGGGCATTGTTATGAGTGTTATAATCTCTTCTAAAATACACAGGCTTAAATTCTCACAGCATTGCTGCTTTTCCATTTAATCATTAATATTTATTTTTTGTGTACTGCCCTACTGATACAACCTCTGTTTGTCCTGCTTATTATGTAAGCATGAGAGTGGAGTCCTTCCTTGCTCTCAGAGATGTGAAGTGAAATAGTTGTAACAACCTGTGCTATATGATCCAAAACTACTTCTGAAGTTTTGCACATAGAAAAATAATTATACTGAGCTCATGTGAGCTCTTGGCTGTGTTGTTTTAGTATATAAATTTAAAAAACAATTAAATTATTTCCTCCCTAAGTCATATGTTTGGAGCATTTCAGAAATTATTTTCAAAACAATGACAGGAAATAAACTTTGTCGGTGTCTGGAGATATTTCAAAAACTAAGGTTGTTCTGTAACCCTGGTACTGGAATCTGAAGTATCACCAAGAATAATGTGTTAGTACTTTTTTTTAATTTTTTTCCCTTTTTTAAAGATAATTTATAAAGCTCATGTGACTTGCCTTAAGAGCTGTTCTGTTGCTGTTTAGAAGCACCTGACTATCAGGTCAGGTCTGAATTGTTTGAGTTACTGGAGAACAAAGGCCTGTCAGGTTTTAGTGTCCCTTGGCTGCACACAGCACTGTAGGCTCTGTCTGTTTGCATTGGATCCTGCTGAGCAGTTGCTCTTTGAGGTTGCCTTTTTGCCATGCAGAAACCAGCTGTGCTTTCAGACATTCCTGTTGACCTGGCTGGTTTGGGTTGTTCCCTTTGGCCAGAAGCAGCTGTGTCGCTCTGCCACATCAGCAGCAAAGGAAACATCCCTTCACCCTCTGTTCATAGAGGGGAAAGTGCCCTTGCTTCTGTGCAGGGAAGGGTTAGATTAGTGGATTTGGGAACTGTGGGTAATATTTTTGAAGCTGCAGAAATGTCATCTCACCAATGAACCTGGAGACTGGAGAGAGCCATAAAATAGGCTGAGGCAGTGGTGGGGTTCTGAGTACCTCTGCAGGACTACGTGTGAGTACACAATAAGTAGGCTACAGGACTAAACAAAATAAACAGCTAATGCCCTAAACAAAATGCCCTTTTATCTTCTGTCTTTTCTTCCCATTGTAAATCCAAGGAGTGGCCTCAGAAACATCAAGCTGCTCTCATGTACCTGGGTCCAACTGAGAGACCTCCAGAAGAGCCAGAGGAGAAATCGTCCAGACCTCCTTTGTATGTGAGGCTTTACAGACGACTTAGATCGTACTGGTCATCTCCAAAAGGTGGGCTGGGTGTGTTCTGGCATAAACTCACATGCAGGCTCTACTCCTCTAACAGATCCAGGGCTGTGTTGTGTGGATAGCGTGTCTACTTTACTGCTCTCTTTTTAGTTACTGTTATTTATTTGTTTGTTTCCTTTTTTTTATTTTTTAAAACTGTGGTTTTTGTCAAGACAGTTGTAGTGGCATCTGTCAGAAATGGAACAGAGTAGCCCTGCCAGAGTTTGTGGTATCATAAGCAAATACTTGTAAAGAACCCAGGGCATTCCCTGGACTCAGAGTTGCCATTTGCAGTGGAGGCATCCATTGAGGATACTTGACATTTCTGGGTGAGCTTCATGAAATTTTCCAGCAGAATGGCTTCTTAGTGAGCTGGGCAGAGAGGGGCAGCCCTTGTTCTTCCAGGGTGGGGAGAGTTGACACAGAGCAAAAATGTTACTTTAATTAGAACAGTAAAATGTGGGCCATGCAGAAGGCCTGAATTTATCTATGTTACATTCTTTCTGTACCATAAACTTTGGGTTCTCTGAGCCTCTCTTGGGTTGGGCTGTTGTCTGGGCAGTGCACGTGTCAGGCCACAGGAGGAAGAAGTGGGTATTTTGCACAGTCTAGTGCAAAGACCTTGTTCCTCCTTGGCTAGCAGGGGTGATGCATGTGGGAGGATGAACCAAGTGACCTGGATGTGAGAATTGAACTGTGGAGCTGCCTCCAGTAGAAAATGTGTTACCACAGACTCCTGAACACTGGATTCCTGGTTTTTTGGTACTAGCATTTAGTGGGTTTTCTAAATGTTCCTGTCACCAGTCCAGATCTGTTATTCCCTGGACATAAGGATTCACAAGGCTGTGATGTACTGTACTTGATAGTCTTTTCTGATACTGTGTAAAATGCTGATGTTATTTTTCTTTTCTTCAGTACTCCTAAGTTCCCTTTTAATTTTTTAAGATTTTGACATTTTAGAGAAATAAAACTAGTGGTCAGAATGACTCAGACTGATTTTTGTGTCTGACATTTGCTTCATAGTGACCTGTCTAATTAAATTACAGTTAATGACTGATACCTTCTCTTCCTGATACACAGAATTCCCCCAGGAGGTAGCCCCAGAGAACTGGGAAGAACTGAAGCTGTCCACCATTGAGCTTTCCATTGCAACTCGGAACAGGCAGCTTGATCTAACAGTAAGGCCATAACATAATTGGATTCCAAATGCTGCCTGCCCACAGAGTTTTCCTGTCTTGCTCCCATTCTTGGGTCTATATAAATGGCATTTACTACTTCATGCAAGAAGAAGTTCGTGATTGAATCCAGGAATGGGCAAATTTCAGATCCAGTGTGAAAGCAAAAGAGACTAGTGTAAAACTGGGATGCAGTGGGATCAGAAAGAATTTGTACAAGGTTTCAGTAGCCAAGTAGAAGTTTTAGGATTTCCCATGAGTAAACAAAGACCAAGAAGCATTCCTTTCTTCTTCATCTATGTGAGAGAGATTCTCTTTTATCAACTGCTGCTAGAAGGAAGCTGAGCCTGAGTGTTTGGCTGGAATTTTTTATTTCTCTTTTTTAGACTCGCAGAGTGGAGTTAAAAATAATTGGTGCTAGGGAAAGGACACTGATTTGAAGGAAAAGAAGTGCAGCTGGTTGAAAGAATAGAAGCAAGGCATCAAAGGAAATGTTCCTGTCATAACCTCCTCAGCATGTTCATGCTGTTCATTCAGTGTTTTAGAACCTGTCTTTGGCTTATGCCTGTGTTTTGGTGCAATTTTACTGCTGTGAAAGCTATTTGGATAATGTTAGTCTGTGTAAGCATTTTCCTGTAAAATTAAAGTGATCCTATACTCATGAGCTTCCCTGCATTTTCTCCTCAAAGGTGCAGGAAACCCTTGCCACGATACCCAGGTTAACATGAGGTTAACTTACCACAACATATTTCTTCCTTAGAAGTCAGGGTCTTTAATAACATGACAACGTGAGTTATATTGATAGGTTATCTTGTAGGATCAGACCAAAAGAGCCCAAACAAGAGGCCAATATAGTTTTTTTAATGTTCGTCTGGTTTCTCCTTAGAATATAGCACATGAACTTAAGTTTCTTCTTCATCATGGTTTATGATTTGGACTGTCAGTGTCCTAGTAATGGTAGAAGCTAGACAGAGACTAGTATTTGGGTATTTTTTAGTGGTTTCTAGGTGAACTCTTGAACACAAGAGTTTTGGTTGTTGAACTGGATTGGAGCCAGTGATGTGAAGTAAAAGACCTACCAAGAACAGATATATGATTGGCACAAACTAGCCCTAGCCCTTACACTCTTTCTGTTGTTTTGTTTGTTTTGCCTTCCTTAGGCCTTCAAGATGCACTTCAATATTGGTTTTTAACAGAAGGGATGTAGGGTTCTCAGGTCTCTTGAATAGCCTAGAAAAATGGACAAGTTCATGTTAGACCAGTTGTCCTTTCCCATTTCTAGAGTTGGAAGTATCTTGATACAGCATTTCTTTTTCTACAAGGGTGGATCCCTTATTATTGCACTGAAGTCCCTCTTGAAACCCTTGTCCCTGTAGCCCTCAAAGCAGCTCTCTGGAATCAATACCAGGCCATATCTGCTGAATGCTGTCAGCCACTCCTGTCTCTGTGTCTCTCCTCAGATTCTTGCAGAGGCTGCCCCATTGAAGGGAAACTGATAAAGCCATAGAGGTGCAGCTCAGGCAGTGCCTCTGCAGAACAGCAAAGGAATAAACCAAGTTACACTAATAGATGCATTTATTTTTACTTTTGTCATTTTGATTGCATCTGCACACTGATTTTGCCAGGACAAAAATATTAAAATACATAAAAAAAGTTGCAACTTAATCAAAATTGTTTTCCTGGAAAAAGCTCTACTGTATACTCAGTTTAAGGGCAGGCTGTAAATAGGAAAGAAGATAAGTAAGGAGTTTAAAGGATTGTTACCAAGGACACTTTGATTTCAAATTTGTATTGTTTAAAATTCTCTTACTGTGATATTTGGTGGCCAAATATTGTATCATTGTACTATTCCTTAAATTCATGGAAGACCCATTCAATAGAAATTAAATAAGTAAGCCTAAGAGATCTGCTATTGTCTTTAAATGTAACAAGAAGCCAAGCATGTGACTCACTATTTTGCTTCTTGGGATATTTATTGAATATTCATTAATGGGAAAATACTGTCAGTAATTTCTAATTCAAACCTCAGGTTGAGATTTGAATAAAGCATGAAATGCAGAAATACATTTTCTGCCTCCTTTTGTGGGACAAAGGACTGGCCATTGTGTGAACATATTGCAGTATCATGGGTGTGGCATTTTCAAATGTTAACTGTTTGATCTCTGAATTCTTTTTTGCACAGCGCACTGAGGACTTCATGGACATTTGCATCGAAGCAGAGAGTGTCAGCAAAGGGGAGTTTGTTCACAGAGGGTGAGTAGGGGAAGGCTGCAAAAAGGAGACAGAGTCTCTGAAAAGTGTGCTGTTTTTCTCTCATAATGTCCTGCCAAATTCAGAAGTAGAGGACGGCAAAGCACACCAGTCAGTACTAGTTCACGGGGACTAGTACTTTTGTTCTTTAAAATTCTTACTCATCTTCTGTTTCTGTAAACAAGGCAGAGCTCCAGAACCAGGAGTTCTTCCTAGCTTCTGAGTTTGCTATACCTTTCATCTTTTCCCCTGTTGCTGTAAGTCAGTACTGCTTGGATATTACTGTCCCTACTGAGTTTTATAGGCAGCTGTGCAGACTTAGCCTAGAATCTTTTAGCCCTAGCTGCTCAGTGGATTGAGAGCTGGGTCACAGAGCTGGTTGTTTGTACTGGTGATACCTGGGAATTTTTGAACTGTTTAGACAGGCCCTCTTCTAAGAAGAGAGCTTCCTTGCCTCAATAGCTCTTGTGAGAAATCAGGTCTGAGCTGGAAGAACTTTGGAAGATGTGAATTTAAACAGGGACTTCAAGCAAATGTATTGGTCCTGCTTGTATGTGGAATAAGAAAGGCTGCAGGTATGAAGCAGTAGAGTGTGGAGAAAGTGAATGTTACTGCTTCCTTTGTGCTTGTGATGTTGTCTTGTAGTGTGCTTGTTCCTTCTGCTCTCACGAGAAGCAAATCAGAGCTGCCTTTTTCAGCTCCTTCTTTACATCCCACTCACAAATACATTGCGTCTTCAGTGCAGGTTTTACCAGCAACAGATTTTCCTGCTAAATCCAGGGGAGCTCCTCTCTGCATTACCTTTTAATTTGCCGTTTTCTCAGTCTTTGAGCTCCCTCTAGTGAAATCAATGGGAGGATTTCAGTGCAGTTTTACCTGTTTGTCATCACCCTAATAATTCCTGCAAGATACTTGTTTATGATGCTAATGGCAACTCAGGCCCCTTATTTGAGCCTCCCAGGAGCCTCGGTGGGAATAAAATCTTCTGACCTATGCATACACTATAAGTCAGGTTACCACCTGCAGCCGCTTTCAAATTGCATGAGCATGTGGACCGTGGTTGCTTGCCACTGATTTGTTGCTTTGAAGGCTACACAGGGAAAGGAGGAGGTAGTTTTCATGTCAGAAGCAAGAGGAGTCTGGTCTCATAAAGGAGAGAGATAAAGGAGATGCTATTCTGTATTCTCAAACACTTTGCAAGCAGAAGAATGTAAATGAGCTCGTGTGACTTGAGGGAGGCATATTCAAGTGTATTCCCAGTGTAAATAATACCTCCTGTGTTGACTGGACATGCTTCCTGCAGTAGTATGGCACATTTTGTGACTGCAGTTACAGTGTCATGTAGAAAAAGCCTCTGGGGAGCATGGGGAGCATTACCATTGCCCTGCTGTTGAGAGCTAATTAGAGGCAGTACTGAAAGCTTTGAGCTGTTCAAGCGAAGTTCAGAGAAACAAGCTCTTTTGATTAAATAGTGCCAAAAAGCCTGTAGGTAACAAAGAAAAACAAAGAGAGGTGTGGGGGGTGGGGGAGTAGTGGGAGGGGATGGTTAGTTGTACAGAGAGGAGTCAGAGCAGAGAAAAGGTGCCCTGTTTTTTCAAGGCAGAATCAGGGTGTTCAGAGGTCCCACTGTGCATTTGCCAGCTGGATTTAAGTTAAGCCCATTATCAGAGGCCCTCTATTGCCTAGCACCAACAGGGTTTGTCTTTGGAAATGTGTGAAATAGCTCTTTCTTTTTTCTTCTTTTTTAGTGCATAGTTTAAATACCAGAATTTGGGGGGTTGAAAAAGGTTTTTAGGGGAAATACCTTATCAGTGCAGATATCAAGGGGTTTTTATACTGGAGAGGGCACTGACATGAGTTGATGAGAACTGATGGGTCACACGGAGAAAAACCACACATCCAGCAGGAAACTACCATGGAGGCTCAGGCAGCGTGTGTTTGTCTGGGGAGGTGTGGGGGTGCATCAGTGTGCTAGAGGGCAGCTGCTGTTGGATTTCCAATAAAAGAGGGGGTCATCCCAGGTGTATAAAAATGCCCTCTGGCTGTGGATCAGATCTGTGTGAAGAGCAACCACATCAGTCATAGAGCTGATGTTTAAATGAGGTGGGGGAAGAAGAGTTGCGTACAATGGAGTGCTTACTAAGAAGTCCTGCAGAGAAGGAGAGCAGGCATGGAAAGTGTGGCAGCAGTAATCCCTGTTGTGGTAGCCAGTTTAGTTTCTGTATGTGAAAGTGTGGAGAGCTGTCACTCCAGGGCACAATTACAGTTACCATTTACAGTGCAGAAAACTGGGTTTTTTGTTAGAGGTCTTACTCTAAATCACTTAACTTCCGCATGTGAAAATGAGGTTCCAGTTGTGTGTTACATGCAGTAGTAGATATTGTTCTCTCTCTGCCTGTATTTTTGTGGCTCAGCATAGATTGGGATGGAACAATCAATGGAAACTTGCTGTTAGACTTCTGGTCTTGTTCCTGTTTCACATTGCTGTTTGGTCTTGAATGAAGAGCAGAGTCAAAGGGAAATGAATTATGATGTGGCAATCACTGTTGGTGGAGTGTCTTTCTTGCTTCTACCAGTGTTCTCCTTTGATTAATCTTTAGTTCTATGTCTTGTCTCTTTTGAGTTTACCTTGACCCCACAATTACATCTCTGTAGAGCTTCATATGCCTTCATTGGCCAAAAAAATCTGCTCACTCACCAGAGTATGCCTTGTTTGTATCTAGGATCTTGTATGATAAACTCCAAGCAGGTTAAGTGAGGAATCTTGCTGCTTGTTTGAACAGCACTGTACAAACTGACAATATTGCATGCCATCAATGATTTATAATTTATATTGGTAGAGGATGTTTAATTCCCTCACAGTCACTCATCAATCTTTTAGTGTATACATATTTGATTAAAACCAAACTTTCCACAGTTAATATTGCTTCTGTCCTTCCCTGCCCTTTCCTTTGCTTTTCTTCCTTTGTCTTTGATTTTCATCTCCTGTTTCAACCCTCTCTTCTCATGTTCCTTCTCTGGGATTTTCTGTGACTTTAGAAGCAATGCCTTCCTCAGGGCATAGAAGACTTGATGTACAGGGAGATTCTAACATGCTTCTGTGAGTTCTTTTCCTAGGCAATACTTAAATACACCTTTTTTTCATATCAGTGTAGAGATGGAAATCTGGGGACAGCAAGCATTGTCTGTCAGAGAAATATCTGTGATTATTCTGCCATGCTTGAGAGTTGTGCTGTATTAAGACTGTAATTCTGTGCTGCTCTCTTTGCTGTTTGTGTGTTGCTGTCTTCTGGAGAGGGGTGCAGACTGAGAGGCTGCTGCCTGGGGTGCAGTGTACCCTTTGTCAAGGGTCAGTCAAAAGCTTATGTGTGTGGCCAGTCAGGAGCCCAGAGGGAGGTCAGCACAGCCCAGAGCTTGTGCTCACTCTGCAGCAGCACTTGTGGGCAAAAGGAATCACAACTCACTGTTCTGTAACAGCTGAACCAGTGACAGGACAGCAGCCTAAGCCTTGAAAAAGACCACGTGGCACTTGCAACACCAGCTTTCCAAGATAGGAAACTGCATTCTATCTGCTGCCTTTTGACATTAGCAGAAGTAGGAAAGGAACAGCATTTAAATAAGTACAGTACATAGACAAGAATCTCACAGGCACCAGAAGAGAGAAACTGTCAAACTGGATATGTTATTCGGAATGGATAAAATGATGGGGATTTCTTAATGAGTGATAACAGAAGCAGCTGATAAGAAATGTCATTGGTTTTGATATAAAAAATGTGGGGGTTTTGTTTGTTTTTAGATAATAATGCTTCAATGTAACTATAAATCTATCTTTTTTTGGCTTAGGTTGCTGGTAAGTTTAGGTGCATGAGATATGAGGAGATGGTAATCATTGCAGGAAGTACACAGTTCAGCATGGAAGTGAAGAGCACAAAACTGTGCTCAGTGTTCAAATATAATTAGTGAGCCTCAGAGCAGAAGCTGGTTGGAGTCTGTCAGTCCATTATGATATGCACTGACTGCAGCAGAAGAGGGAAGGACTCTTCTACTTTTTTCACAGTTAAACACACAAATATTTGTATAACTAACCTCTAAGTTTACCAAATGCATAGTGATTTACCACAACAAAATGTCATCCCTGAAGAAGGCTGTTTCTGAGAGAAGCAAGTCCTTACCTTACCTGTCTTTTGGTTTGAACAGAAGTCAAAAGATGCGTGATCCACTCATGTGCCCTGAAGGGAGTCAGCGCATCCAAGCCAGCAGATGTATCTTGCAACTTCCAGAGGTGAGAAGCTGAGAGAGCTGAAAAACTCTTTCACTTCATTTCTCGTACCTGTTGATGCTGTGCTTTGAGAAATTCCTATTCTAAATCAGGGAGATTGATTACACTGCAAGTGGGACACTCAGTTCCATAGTGCAGCCAGTGAGTCCCTTGCCAGGACAGACATACTGAAGTTCCCTGAATTGTCTGTAAACCCAAAGGGGGAGCTTTGTTCTGCCAGGAAATAGTGGCAGATATTTTATGAAGACAGTCATAGTGGTTAAAGGGTCTCTTACTTGAGTTTATTGCATACAAATGGGAAGTCCCACCTGAACACGAAGAAGAACTTATTTACTGTGCAGATAACCAGGCACTGGAATAGACTGCATGGAGATGTTGTGGAGTCTCCCTCACTGGAGATGCTTAAGAATCATCTGGATACAATCCGTACATTGTGCTCTGGGATGACCCTGCTTGAACAGGGAGGTTGGACCAGATGATCCACTGTTGATTCATACATTCTGTAGTGCTGTAATATGTGGATTTTCTTCTCCTTAGCACTGAGGATGTGTACATTTTGCCCTAGAAGGCATTGTGCTGTAGAGAAGGTAAATATTGGAGACAAAGGAGGGTAAGATAGGACAGGGGAGCTGAGATCAGTATGAGGAAGTGTCTCAAAACTTTGAAATAATGAAGCTGACAAAGAAGACAAAGCTGTGCCTGCCTGTGTAATTTAGATTCATCTTTTCCTGTCTCTGAGCTGTTATTGCGGCCCTGCGAGGACAGTTTCTTGTTTTTACAAGGACATGAAATCAATCTCATAGATAACTTCTGTTTTCAAATTATCTATGATTTGGCAAAATAATTCCATATTAAGGGATAAAAAATGTGTTGAAAGGCAAAAAAAATCTGTTGCTACTGAGTAAAAATCATGAATTATGATGTCATGATTAACCAGCATCCTAATACTTCCACTGAATTCAGATCATGGCAAATTTGTGATTCTGAAAGAATTCTCTGCAGTGCTGGGCTAAGTACAGCTGGGCCATAAGTAAGGGTTGTGTTATAAAATGAGCTGTTCATACTGCAGCTGCTACTAAGATCTTCAGAACACGGGTGCATGGTACAGAGCAGTGTTGTTCGACTCCATGGCCCAGCTCCAGTGAAGGAACTGGAGGCAGCCCAGATGAGTCTCACCAGCTTATGTTGATGGAGTGGACTGCTTTGTACCAGAACTTGTACCAGTTGCTCCAGTCTGTGCTGCTCTGGTGTCCCAGTTCCCTCGGAGTTGGTTTTAGTAGCCACACAGCACAGCCCTCCCGTGAGTCAAGGGCACACAAAGCACTCACTGAAGCTGTTTTTAGGTAAAGTCAGCCTGCCATTTTGATGAATGGTTTTAATCACATGGTGACTTTATCAGCATTAAACACTTGATAAAATTCTACTGCTGAGTAATTCCTGGCCAGTAAATTACTTTGCATCTCATGTTTCAGATCAATATAGTAAAAGAATGCTGAAAGGGGTTTTTAACATGGATTTAATAGACGTTACTTAACAGGCATTTCTGCAGATTAGTTTATGTCACCACTGGCAGACCCAAGATCTAAGTGCACATAATTGTAGTTCCAATAGAAAAGAATCCTTCAGTATAAACAATGTGGGTCATTAGAGCTTCCTAGCGTTTAATTATCACTAATTAGTAACTAAGTGAGGTAACATCTCATGCACCAGACTCTTAATACATTCTGTGCAGTGAAGGATGGGTCTCCCTGTGTTGTGGAGAGAAAACAGGCTGGAAGGCAGAGGCAGGGGGGTCATCTTGGTTGAGACTGAGCTAAGTATTCAACTGTTTTATTAGTAAAATCAGCATTACAGCTTGCTGAAATGATGTTTGATGTTTACCTGTCACTGCACACAGGGCACTGAGGGATCTTTTGGCATTGATAATGAGGAGTATGAAGCTATGCCTGTGGAGGTGAAGCTCTTACCCCGCAAACTCCGGTTCTTCTGCGATCCCAGAATGAGAGAGCAGCTGCTGCAGGCAGTGGTACAATGAGAATTCAGGGCACACGGGCCAGTGCTCACCAGTCTTACCAGGGTCTCTTCAAGGCTCATGAGACCTAACTAACTTGATTAACCCCACTTGACTAAAAAGCCTTTTGGCTATTTTTATGTTTGAGGTACTTCCATTGGAAGTGTATGATTTGACTGGTCTCAAAGGGGTTAAAAATGCAAATGAAAATTCTGAAAAATGCATGTTAACTTGATGGCATCTTTTTTTCCACCTCCCCTAAGAAGTCATCATTGTCCCATTTACAGCACTGCAGGCTGAACGCTGTGTGCCAGATGCTACTGCTGTAATGAAATTGTATATTAAAGTAAAATTTAAGTATACTTGTCTTTGTGTTCTAAGATTTTAGGTTTACCCATGTAAAAATCTTGCAAAACTTGGGATACTGGGAAAAAAAGTACTTGGTGGGGAGTAATGCTAAGGAATTCTATGAAACATTGGAATTGCCGCATTAAAACAGATGTCACAAAATAAACTGGAGGTTGGTGATACAAAGCTCCGGAGCAAGTTTAAAAATTACCTATATGTATCTGGATAAGATATTGATGTAATTTTTTTCATCTTACCAGATTCAGCAGCACAGAGTTCCAGTAATTATATAGTAGAAATGTATTCCTTAGATCAATTTAGGTATATTGCACAGAAGCAAACTGGAAAACATCATTGACCCAAAGCTGTATGAAAAGCTTTGGAAAGCTATTTGGAAAGACTCTTTAACAAGCTGAGTGAGTCTTTTTTTTGCTTGTTTGTTTTTTTCTTGTTTGTTTTGGTAAGTATTCCTTTTATTCCTGTAGTAGTATTATGCCAGTAAGGATATCCAAATAAAGTCTATTATTTATTTATTGTGTCTGATTGCTCTTGTCTAATGTAAACAGTGCTCACCACTCCATATGCAACCTCCATCCCCTTGAGCCTCAGTACCATAATTAGTTTTGTTGCTTTTTGTTTTGAGCTTTTGTTTATAGCTTTGCTTTAATTGCTGAAAGGAAGTATTACTGACTTAGGCAAGCTTACCTGTTGCCCTTATTCTAACTTAGAAATTCAAATGATTCTGTCTTGCTTACTGGAAGAAAGAAAATTATCCTTATTTTTCTGATGTGATTGTCTGTAGTCCATGTGTTATGCTGTGGTCTAGTCTAAGTCCAGTTGTTGACTCTGATGTTATCAAAATACAGACCTAAGTGAGTTGGCTTCCAGCAGCTCTGTCAAGGACTGAATCCCGGCAGCTTGTGCTCCAACAGCATCCTCTGCTGGAGACATCTTAAAGGAAAAATGCCTCGAAAGGGGAAGCGGGGTTGGGTTTCTGCATGATGCTGAAACCAAGCTGAATGATCTTCCCTAGACTACACTGTGGAGAGACAAATTACCTGAACTGGGTGATCTTTAAAGTCCCTTCCAGCCCTAGCTGTCCTGTAACTCTTGACTGAGACTGAAGGGGATAGAAGCCTCTGAGTTTCTTTTGATAATTATGCTGCTGATAGGACCTGGTTTGTAGTAATGAAGAGTGCCCAGTGGAGCCCTGGGTCACTCTCCAAGGAACATGGTGGTTGTGCTTTGCTCTTTTTGCTTGCCACAGAGACACCTGGGACATTGTTTTGCAGCCTCTGGCTGCAAGGGCAGTTCTCACTACTGGAATTTTTCCTCAAGGTGACGTTTCTGTAATAAAATCAGCAATGTGTTTTTTCTCCAGTGGCAGGAAAGACAAGGCAACAGCCATTTCAAAAAGGTAAGCTTTAATTGTATTGAAAAATACCCATGTTTTTAGTAAGCAGTTTCTCTACAGAGCCACAGGCCTATGGGAGCAACCACACATCTGCAAGATGCAAACAACATCAGAGCTGTTACAATTACACTCAGCCTGCTGCAAGGGATGAGATGGTGAGAACTGGCTCCTTGTTCATCTGTACCATTTTACAGGGAAAATCACTAGTTCTCTTCCATAGCTCCCAATGCAATGTGATTCCTTGCTTGAGGGTAACCAAGAGATCCCTTTAGAATTGGTATTGCTGATGTTGAAGTACCAAGGATCATTCGAGACACAGGCTGGTATTTAAATATTCATATCAGCATAAGTTGAGTAGCTTGTACAAATACCATTCAAGTAGTTTTTCTCCTTCCTCTGCAGCTCAGAGTTCTTCCAGTATAGGGTAATTCTAGACCTCTGAATTGCAACATTCTCAAGGGAGGTGTGAGACACTACATAAAATAGGCAGGGGCTGAACCTGCTATGTAAAATGTTGAGGAAAGAACTTGGTTCTCATGTTTCTGTCTGACAGCAACACAAAAATCTTCCTTTGTACAAACTCCCAGACAGGAAGGAGGAGTAAAATTCTAGGTCCCACTCATGAAAACACTTAACCTGGCTTCAACTCTAGAAGGGCTTAAAATACTGTAACATAGATAAAAAGGAAGGATAACAATCTAATCATGGACCAGCTCAAGGCACCTGTTTATTTTGACCACATTTAAGCATTCCCATTTGAATGACATGTTGCATTAACCAAGGTCTAAAATCCTGGTTCACAGGCATTTAGTACCCTCAGCTTTAGACAGACCACACTGTTAAATCAATACATTCCAGTCCCTTGTAAAAGACATTTATGCTGTCTTTTCTCATAATCACTACACCACTGGTTTTGGGAAAGTGGGAAGAAGACAGCAACTAACATAGAAGTAATGGCTAGGATGAGAGTTTGGGTTCGTGTGCATGCTTTGTACCTAGAATTTTGCTTTTGGATAGAGTGCTCTTGCCCTACTATTCCAGGAGCCACTCTTTCCACCTCCCTGAAAGAAGCTTGCCTGTCCCTTGCACAGTCTGTGGCCAGGAGGGCCACAGCTACTGCCAATTTTTTGCTCATTAACTTTGACAGCTGTTAAAATGGGCTATCACCATAACCCTGGTTTACTGAATAACCTGTACAGGGAGCTACTTCCTCTTGAAAAGGTGATGGAACTTCTGCCCAGAAGGATGGGGACAGGCAAGCTCAGCTCCTGTGACAGTCACAACCATTGGCTGTAAGACACACTGCAGTAAGTACCTCATGTATCCTAGAAAATAAGGTAGTAGCATGTCTGTAAGACAAATCTGAATTCTGATTCCATCAAGTGCCTTTCTCCTAGTATCCATTATAGTTCTTTATTGGCTCTAAGCAGCTTGGCCTAACCTTGCTGTGAGAAGACTTCTGGATGATTAAGATGTCTGGCATGGTATTGCTTGTTCAAACTGAACTGAGCTTATATGTCTCTCATAAGCTTTACCCTTCAATGCAGATAGTACAAGCAGTAAAAATTCATTGCTTGATTATACATTTCTAGTGCATCTCAAGTTAAGATGCAGTTAAAAAGCTCTTGTTCTCCTGGTTAAAGTCAAGCAAGTACAAGCTGAGAACCTGCCTGGCTATCCAATAATTTGAGTTTTGGAGAATACACAGGTCCGCAGCATAGAGCTGGTTACTGTAACCACCATTCAAACCTTGGCTCTGATCACAGCAACTGACCAGAGGCATTACACCCAAGAAACTGAAGGCACCACTGTAAAGTCAAAGGGAGAAGACAAATCAGCAATATCCTACCTTATGCCACATTTTCCTCCCTCTTTTGATTCAAAACATACCCAGTAGATGTCTCCCAACTGCTAGTAGGCAACAAAGCACCAATTGAATGCCCAGGAGGGGATTTTGAATATCTGTACATAACTGTTCTACATTGAATTATAGTATCTTCTGGAAAGATATGACTCAGTTAAACTGGTTCCACAGAACAGTCCTTCATGCCCCAAGCTATAACAATTTTTTTTCTATTATGTACCCGTTTCTCGAGAACTTTTCACATGTGACAAAAATAAAAGCAGTATCTTTTAGAAAAGGAGTGCAGGTGGAAGCACTTCTGCAGCTAATCGAATATGGAAGGCTTAGGAGAGAAAAGTCATCTTGCTCTGTTTTCTGTCAGACAGCTTCTGACTTTTGTAGCAGTTGCCTGCCAAGAGAGCATTGACAGAGAAGCAAAATTACAAGGAAGAACAAGATAGGCTGCAACCATCCAACTGGATGTAGCACATGGGTGCTGCTACAGTAATCTGCTTGCTTTGATGCTTCTGCACCCATACTACTGCTAACAACTGAGGACCTGATTTCTGGAAAGCAGAGGTTTAATAAATGTCAAATAGAAATTTCAGGAGCTTCTGCTTAGGGAAGGGGCTATGTCAGTGCTGTCCTACTAGACCTCATGTTCCAACAGCTTTAAACAACAGTGCTCTAATGCAGAGTGTTAGCCTCTGACTGCACTGACTGTAAAATTTCAGCAAACCAAAGGTTTGTTTTTGTTTAGTTTAGCAAAAGAAATAAAGAAAATAGAAATTCATTAACAACTGACCACAGCTAAACTATGTAGCAAACCTTCAAGAAAGAGAGGATAAATTGCTAGAGACTAGTTTTGGTTCTGTTTTTCTCTTTTGATGTCTGAAGAAGTGACAGCAATACAAGGGCAGCTCAGCTGCCCTGATTCCTCAGGGATCGTCACTGCAAGGCAGCATGTTAAAACTGTAGTGGAAGTTAGAGGAAAAAAGTGTGGAAGTTGTGGGCCACTTTTATACTGAAGGTGTGAATTTAAAAGCAAAGCCATTTCTTAAGGAAGAGATTGGTCTTTCCATTAAATTATACTCAGCTGTTTTTACCTCTTCCTACATTTTTTCCCCCTACATTCTAAGGATGATGATGTTACAGTTGTTGTGAGCAATTGACAGTATGAACAACAGCATATTTTCTTCTTTACGAAAACATCCCAAAGCCTTGAAAAAGCAATCAGGGGAGTGACTGCTTGGAGACAGGAAAATGGCAGGAAAATTGCCTCCTCCTTTCCAGAGGGTGACAATCCACAGAGGATATTTTTGGAGAACATTTGCTTCACCTGTTTCAAAAAGGTGCTTGCCTGCTTTAGAGTGGGTGAGATCTTGGTGGTTCAGGCTCTGTCTCATTCTATAAAAGATTAGGACAAATGGATACATCAGCTACAGTTTGGATTCCTACAATGCAAAAAAGCCTCCAAGGGTGCTGAAATATGTAATGATAGAAACAGCAACTAATCAGCTATAGCCACAGTTCAGGAAGAACAGTCAGTTAAAAGCTGATATTGCTGCTGGTTGAAGGATTTGGGGCAGAGCTTTAAGTCACACCTCCAGGTACGATTCTTGGCTTTTGTGTGGCAAAGGGATTACTCTTTACTGGGATAGCCTTCCTGGAGGTAATGACTAGTCCTTCAGGAATTGAATCCTATTCTTTCCACAGCATAAGAAAACATCTGTTTCATCTGGTTCTATAGCTCTACTCAGGAAAAAAGACAGATTTGCTTTTAAACACTGCTTCTAGCAACTGTGCCAGTTTAGAATACCAAACTCCAAGGGAATGTCCTGCAAACTTCAGTTGTTCCAGCTGAAAGGTCTGTTCTTTGTCTCACACAGAAAGCCAGGGATAGCAGCAGGCAGTGCTGAAGGCTCAACAAAAGGAGGATTAGCAGACAGTGTTAAAGCAAAGGAGCAACAAGTCCCATCAGCTACAAAGGAAGGGCTAGTGACATTAGTTAAAGCATACTTGTTCTACCCCATCCAGCCCAGCATGGTCCAAGCTGAGGCTGGACAACAAAGTGACTGCAAAGTGGCTCAGTGGTGTTGGTCCCTGTTAAATGGGTGACCATCTTGCTGGTTTGAAAATTTTAAACCAAAGCAGCAGGTCTGATGCAACTAAAAGCCAAAGGGGGTGGTGGGGTGGATTGAGGAGAGAGGGTGCTCTTCTCCAGCTGAGATAGGTAGGTGCAATCTCTGCTATTTTAGACCACCTCAGATGCCAGAAGTGAAGCCGTGCTGCTCCAGTAAGCAAAGTCGTAAGATCCTGTAGCATCCCCAATCCCAAACTTGCTTCTGCCATTTACAAGGAAGGGTGGCTTGACTCCAATTCACCTTAAAGTTGGGTGAGGAGTGTTTAAACGAGTCCTGGTTCTTACCATTGGTTTAACTGTCCCCACCAATAAACTTGGTAGGAGCTATTTATGAGATTGGGCCATTAACAGCTTGTGCTGAAGCCCTCTTCAGTCCCCAGGTGGAAGGGGGAGTTGATAGGAGGATTTTCCAGCCAAGTCTGAAAGCTTGGCTATAGCATTTCACATTGGTTGTCATCAAACAAAGTGCTTTCCTGAAGTCTTCAGGGCTCAGGTATCCAGGCTAGGCCAAAACCTAGCTATCACTGGCAACAGTGAGGTTTGGTGCAAAGGTGCACTGGTCCTGGCTAAACAAAACAAAAAACACAAATGAAAGGGAAAGGGAGACAAAACCAAAAGGAACCTTAGAGCAGGTACTCACTGAGAAGCTGAGTGTGAGAAAATAAAATCACATTTTGTTTTAAAATTATAAATACTCTCCATATAAAGTTATTAAATAACTGTGGCTGTGGTGAGTTCCAGTGATCCTCCTAAGCAATGTCCGGTAGTCCTTAAAAAGTGATCTTTGCTCCCCATCTCTCTTGCCCTTGGTTTAAGTGCAGCAGGGGTTGTCAATGACTAGCATAACATCAATGCCATACACTTCCAGGAGGTCCATGAGGAAACTTCGATCCCCCTGGGGATCCAGGCCCATGCCTCGTGCGTGGTCAGCTGTCAGTGTCTTGTCCTGGCTAGCTGACACTTCCATCAGCGTCTGGAATATGCGGTTGTTCTGCTCCATGAAAAACCTATAGGGTAAAGTCAGTGAAAGCGATTGCATTGGACCTCCAGAAAGACAGTATATTTAGCAAACAAGCAGCAGAGCCCCAGAACTGCATCTAACCCCTTCAGCCAGAGATCCCACCTTGTTAGGTGGCACTGTAGTACTTCTCCACTCTCTCATCGGGTGACCCAGAATAAACAAAGAGCAGTAACTTTTAATTGACAGTGGTGCTCCCATCTGTGGGCGGTGTTTCCCTCAGAAGAAGCCACGTTGTCAGCTAAAGTGTGTTCTGTGGTCACCAAGCAGGTACATTACACCTACAGCTCCCGTAATGTAAAGGAGGAAACAGTGTTGTCACCCATCTGATAAGCCAGTGGGTAAATAAATTCTCCATTACTGGTGCAGAACACACCAGTGAGAGCTCCTTCTTACCCGCTGCTTTCCTAGAAACATGCAAAGCTATTCAGAAAGAGCTCTGGCTACACCTGTGAAGCTCAACAATCAGAGCTCTGCCCTGACAGCCCTTCACACAGTTTCCTCCTATTATTTCTCACCTGCTGCAGAGTGTGAATAGCAACATGCAGTGAAGGGCTGCAGAGGTGGTAAACGTGATTTTTATCTAATTCTGTACCTCCTACTCTACACCCAGTTCTGGTTCCTCTGTTTGCCAGGTATGAAGTCAGCCACATCAGTAAGCCAATCCTTCACATCCAGGTCTGATCTCTACCCTGTACCAGCCCCCATCATGGTACAGTGCCTGCTTCCCATGACCATTGTCCTTTTCAGAGCCAAAGAAGAAGAATTTCTGGCAAGAAAAATCCTATAGTGCTTATATTTGCGAGGGCATTCTTATATCTCTGATTGTGTTTTTAAAATTCACTTCTCCCTCCTAACACATAAGTGACCTGAGCAGATACTATATTTTGGCTTCTCAAAATGAAAAGATGATCTGAAGAGGAAGAGCCAGTCTGTTTTTAGAACTCTAGAGGAAGAAAGCTAACTATGGAATTATGTCAAACATGCTGTTTCATAATGTGCCAAACAGTGCAACACAAAATCGGTGCAAGAGGCTCCCTAAAACTAGCCATGTCCAACTAAGTATTAGAGGTAGCCACTCACAAGATGAAAAGGTCCTCTTCACAGGAGCTGCAGTCCTCACCCACTTCTTGAGAATACATTAACATCTGCCTGAGAGAAGGGAGACAAGTTAATTGCACATACCTACTGTGAACCTCAAAGCTTTATGAGATGATCACAATCTACCAAGAGATGAGCTGAACCAGTAGTATATTTTGAAAATACAACAAGGAGGAAAGAACAAAGGAGCAGTGTCCTCTTTATGCCACATCTCCTATCAGGAGCACCCAGATGTCTGTGATTACCTTTGGTCATTGAGCCGTCGGTACTTCTCCTTGTCAGCATTGTTAATTTTCAGGAGTGGTTGCAGATGTTCGTGATGCGTCTTCACATTCTGGTTGTCCACATAGACATCATAGAGATCCCGTTTCTGCTCAAAGATCTTTTCTGTTGTACCTGCCAAAACCAGAGAAGATTTTCAGAGCAGCATGTTGCTTTCCCAGCAGACCAACTGTTCTCTCCTGCTTGCATAGTTAGTCATTCCATGCACAACCTATTTCTCATCAGTTCTATTCCACAGTCTGGTGTCTCAAGACATTTTACAGCCTCAAGCTAAAAACATCATGCCTAATCCATAATACTTACAGGCCACGTATGATACTTCTGTCTCCAGCATTTCTATGTCTGCCACATTCACATAGAAGAATGGTTTGGACTCTGGGACAGTTCCTCCAAGACCAGGCAGAGAAACATTTGCAAGGCAACAGCAGCAATACACTGTGGACAAGAGAAGTACATCCTGAGATCCTTTTGGTTTCCTTCAAGGGCACTCTGAACCCCACAAGGCCAGCTTTCCCACAGGCCTCTATGAAAACAATGGTCAGAGCTCTGAAATGCCTTTGAACACCAGAACTTGTCAAGTGATGACATCCTGTTTCGCATAGGAAATAATCCGTTCTCCCATAGGAATCCCACATTCTAGAATCCATAAATTCAGTCAGTGTTCTTACTGTCCTGTGCTGATAGGAACTGAGTTTGACAGTGCCAGATGTGTCCTTACTCACGAGGCCTGAAGAAAAGCATTTGGTAGGAAATGCGTAAATGCAGACTGAGTGGTATCTTCACGAGGCATGGTCACAATGGGTTTTGAAGACATGCATAATGTCTGTCCCCTCAGTACTCGCAGGCATTTCTGCAATTCTTCAGCCTACTAGATCAGAGCTCTGCAGTGTCCCTGGAAACATACCTCTATAGCAGACAACTCCAACTGGGGGTGGTGAAAATATCAATATGCGCTTGCGCAGCAGGGCAAACTTCCAGAGGACGAGGATCTGCTCACCAAAGAATTTTATGAACTGAGACATACAGCCAGCAGGGTGTGTGATCTGCAGGTGGAGCGAAAGGGAAGAAAACAGCTCAGAGGTGAAACAGGGACACATGCACAGATGCTAAGTCTAAATGTGGGAGCAAGACCAGCACACAGCTTGCAATGGTCCAAGTAACAAAATCTTATCTAAAGCAGCCTACAAAGCGTGGGAGTGATTGCTTATATAAAGGAGCATGAGGCACCAGCAAGGAGCAGCAGACCTCTGCCCATTCCTGCAGGCCTCAGGCACCTGCCTCACCTTCATCTCTGGGTACATGTATCTGTGGATGGAAGGCAGCCAGTGGACAGGTTGCTGAGAGCTGGGCGTGCCCTTGCTATCAGGGAGAACTCCTTTCTTGTCATCATAGAATGCCTCTAAATGGGAGTAGTGCCCTGGCATTTCCAGCTGGTGTCTGGAAAAGAAAGGAAAAAAAGGAGATCTGTAGTATCTCCAGAGTATTTGTTTAGTGCCTTGTCCACAGCAAACACCTGCTCTCCCAGCTAAAAGGGATCCTGGGTGCCTCAGTTGTACAGACTCATCCCGGAGGGCGGAAGAAACATCAGGACTACCAGCTCCCAGTGCAGCCAGAGAACACACACAGGATTGACACAGGTGGCGAGCTGGGCTGTACAGAGCACTGGTCCTGTTTTAAATACACTCAGGTAGGAGCAGTTTTCTGCCATCACCATTTTTGCTGCTAGATCCACTCAACACAACTGAAGCACACAGCTAGGCAGGATCACCATTACACAATTAGAAGCCTTCTGTAAGGCCCTAATAAAATTGTTTTCAGAAGGCAAAAAGGAGAACTTCTTGTTATCTCAACTCTCCCTGTGACACTTATGTCTGCCTACAGTAACCAGGGTTTGGGTAGCATTTGACTAGCCTCTTAGGAAGGAACAGACTGCTACTAATCGGTTCCTTGTCTCCTTCACACTGTGAATCTGTTAAACTTTCTGGAGAAATAGCCAGTCAAGGAAATCACAGCAGAGCATTGTTACTGAATTCTCACTTGCCTAAAACTGCTCTCCATAGAAAGAACATTATCTCTCCCAGGTGGGGAATGGCCAGGCTCATTCCCAAGGGAACTTACCTGACCTGGTTCTCCAGGAAGTGCATGTACCTATACAGCAGCGTGTAGGAAGGGGAGAGGATGCCCACGGACTTCATGCGGGCACCACGCTCTAACTCACTCTCCACAGGCATGTTGGCAAAGCAGGCCAGGCCAAAACAGAGCCCTTTCCGGAAATAACTGGAGACAAAGTTTGACAGAAGGGTTAACGTTAAAAAGAGGACAGAAGAAGAAAGAAAGGTAACTGAGGACTAAAATTACTGATTTGGAAACATATTTTCTTCTGTAAGAAACTCCCTGAAATCCCACCATGCTAACTGAAGGGCTGAGGACAGGCCTTGGATGCTCCAGACTTCTCAGCAGCAAGACAAAATATTTAAGGCAAGAGTTCCCAGGAGTTCCCACTCCAGCCCCATCACAGGCCGGTAAGGAATGCAAATAAATAACTTGGAAGGAAGACCAACAGAATGCATGGTTCAGTCAGACCAGAGCCTTTGCTCCAAGGTAGAAGCCTCCAGTGAATGCAGTTCTGAGTACAGTACAGCTACCTGGTCACATTGAAGCACACTGATGATCAGACTGCAAGGGTTCACTTCACATGCCTTTAAGAAAGTAACTGTTATTCCTGCCCAAAAGGAATTGTGACACTGCAGTTCATTGTGAAACATTGCTGCATTGCAACATTGGGTTAGCAGAATGCAGAAAATTCCTCTCTTACGTGTTTCAACTCAAGGAGCTAGCAAAAAAGAAAGTGAACAATACCTGTTTATAACAACATTGAAAGGAACCAAAAGCCCTGGCAGAGTTAAGAACATTTTTCTAAGTCCTGTTCCTGCAAAATCCTTACCATTTCAGTTCTGCCATTTTTTGCCCTTCACCCTAGACCTCTGTTTGCAGTCTCAATGGTGGCAGTGCAGATCATTTGCCCAGTACACACTGAAATTTGCACACCAGCAAGAAGCTGGCCTGCCCCAGTTGGCCTCCACAGGCAAAGCAGTCATACAGCAGATCCCTGCAGCTTGCTGGTAGTTAATACCATATTGAAAGTGTCTGAAAAGTATCTTTGGCACAGGTAGAAACAGTTTAGCAAGCAGGTTTCTGCAGGACCCTAGCTTCCTACAAGGTATTTTTCTTGCATGTTCTGAATTAAGAGCTGGTGGTGTTGATGCACAACTAAGAAAGGAAGAAGTAATATAGCTCAGATGTACTCACATGAAATCTGACTGGATTTTGTGGGACCCGCTTGCCATGGATTTGAATTCCACACCTTCCAAATCTATATCCTGGGGTAAACACCATTCCACCATGTTGCCTGCAGAGAAGAAAATTAAATTGGGTAAGCTTGAATACAGTACCCATTTCTAAAATGCAAACATCATCAACAGAAAGTTGTTGCTTTCCTAACCCTGGAACACCTGTAACAGTGCCTTAAAACAACTCCTGAACTCCTAAATTGTCTCAGACAGTACGTGGCATATGATACTCCATATATCTCTTGCAAGTGTTACTTGTTGTAGCACAACACACAGACACTGCAGGACACTTAGGGCCACTTCTGAAGCTAGTGCTATTTTGTTGATTTATTCTTGATAAACTTAATTACAGAGCAACTACAATTTTACCTGATGGTGGATAAGCTTTGGTCTACACAAGCATCCATCCCACAAAAAAGAACCAAAAGACATACTGTTGCTCTTTAAGATGAGTTTTTGGGATAGCTCACACCACCACCAATATTGTTCTTTGCCTGAGCTTGGCAGGCCTGGTCAAACAGAAACCCCTGAGCCATCATCCAAGTCATCACTTCTTCTCGGAAGTCTCTCCTATTTTCTTTAGGTTAGGAGGAGTTAGCTGAAACTTTGTATGTAGACTGAAGTAATGTGTAATGTGTTTGTGCATGCTAGAATAACCAACAAAAAAGTACATAAATTACAAGCTACATCAAGATCAGCAAACATCTGTCACCTGCCAACCCAGCCAGAAAGTATGCAGTTGTTCAGGGGAAAAGGCCACCTGAGGAGCCCGATCCTGGAACAGATGATATTACAGAAGTCACAAGATGTCCCTAAAGCAAATGAAGTCCAACAAGTTTACCATGGACCAAGAAAGGGGTCACTTCTCACACTTTCCCATCCCAGCACTTCAGAGCCCAACCTGCCTACCTGGACATTCCCATGGCGCTGAGATGTGCTCCAAATTTACCCAGAGTTTCTGTTCTCTGTCAGTCTGCCCACAGCATTTGAAGTCATGTGGCTTAGTTTTAAAAACAAGGCAAACAAACCAAAATTCTTCATGATAATGCAATGGCAGGTGCAGCACAAAGGTGCTTCCTACTGGTTCACTCCTTTCCCTGCCCTTTGGGGTGACCGTTCCAGCTGGGCTTGCATGGACAGCTACATCTGCAGGGGCCTTCCACTCAGCTAAGGCTCTTGGAGATATTTAAATTGGAGGCCTCATTTCTGAAGCCTGTCTTTTGTCTCATTACTCACACTGCACAAGTATATGCCTGCACAGGAATAGGGCTTAGCTACTGACATTTAAATAGGCTATTTTTCTTCTCACATAGATGCTGTATTCAGTAGACCTCCCCCAGCCCTGCCTGGCAAGGACTTCAAAAAACCCAACAGCGTCAGGCATGGCAACAGGAGAAGCTGTGCATCCAAGTGCCCGCTTGCAGTGCACAAGCAGAGCTCTCCCGCAGAGCCGGGCTGGCCGGGAGCAGCAGCAGCCTCGTGACCCCGAGCACAGCCCTGTGCAGTCCCACAGGGAAGCACAGAGCTCTGCTGTGGCCTCTGAGGCGTGTGAAAGGCTGGCAGAGAGAGCCAGTGACATCATAGCAGCCCGCGCGCTCCCCTGGAGGGCTCCCAGATTATACAGAGATGGTGGCTTTTGTTGTTTTGGGTTTGTGTGAGCCTGTTTGGTTTGCTTTTTAAAGGCACAAGAACCTTCCTTGAAAGCGTGAGGAAGTCAACTCTTGAGACTGTTGCCTCATAACCATGAAATTGTGGTTAAGGGCAGATGTGCTTTTAAGCCTTGCCCCACAGAGCATCCCTTATTGGTCATTACCTGTGGATTCACAGATCGATAGGTGAGAGTGCCATCAAGGGCAAAGGAAGATGGGCTTTGCTCAGTTTAGCCACAAACACTGTCAGGTGTCACATCCACTGCAGAGGTGTTAAAGTGGACATTGCTCAAACAATGCCCGTTCTTGTAGCAGCAATAAGGAAAGAATGCCTTGAAACAGATCTTTACCCTGCTTGTGACCTCAAAACCAACTCACCTATCACATAGGTTGTTTGTTTTTTTTTTTTTTTTTCTTCCTAGGATCTGTCAGGAGCAACCTGCATCTGTGCTCCTGGCTGTTCCTCATGCCACCTTGCCCTGTGAACACACGGGGGACGTGGCAGTCGGAGAACAAACGCGGAGATTAAAAAAGTAGGAAAGTCAGTCTGGCGCAACAGGAGAGCAAACAAAGGAGAGACTTCACCTAGATGCAATACGGCTGCCAGTCTGCCCGAGAAACCAGAGGAGGGAGGAGGGAACAATGTTGTAGAAAAACAGGAACCACTGCCCTTCCCCATGCAGAAGGCAACTCTCATGCACACAGGAAACTTTCCAAGTGAGAGTCACCCATCATTAGAGAGCAGACTAGTGAGTTTGCTGAGAGTCAGATCTGCAGATCTGATCTCCTAGAAGCTATCTCCCACCTTCAGGCCAGGTCTGAGCCAGAACTCATTTTCTAGAGTGCAAAGTTCTTCCTCTTTCCCTCGTATTTTCTTTCCACTGTATTTTCACACCCTCACAAAGAAGATACTGGCACCCCCATTTGGGGATCATCACCTGTCACTCCTCACTACTAGAGGTTTCCTGAGGGCTTTAGGATCCCCTACTGTGCAATGCTACCATGTTGTGCTAGGACAGAAGCATGAAGTGTAACCTAAACATCACACTTGCTCTGTTTCCTGCACGGAAGAAATGTGGGAGAGAAAAACAGAATATTTGCATGTTCCCTGGTGCAAAACACATTACTTCCCTCTCTTCCTTCCTTGTCTCTCTCCATTACTCACAGACCCTTTAAGCCAACAGACTGTGTGGGACCTCCACAAAGACTGTTATCAGCTGCCCCACAACAGCAGTGAAGACAGCTCCTTGTCAAGTGCCACAAGGTTCACCATGCTGCACATGAGGACAGCACTGAGTGTTGACAGTCACAGGGACACTAGAACTGTAACAGTGACCTGGCAACCCCATAACCTACCTTTGGAAACTCATCACATGCAACTGCATACACTAAGCTCTTCTGCTTCAAGCCCTTCTAAATTTTGGAGGGATGTTGTTACGTTCTTTATTAGCATGGTCACCACTTCATGCTTCTACAGGAAAAACTCTCTTGCCCACCTACTTGCCTGTAGTCGGGCAGACACTACCTGGCATAACCACCTGCACAGCCACCACCAGAAATTCAGCTGTTCCTATGCCTCAGCAAGCTGCCAAAGGAGGTCTGCTGTGCTTTTCCTGGGCAGGACCAAGCAGCTCAGACACTAACTGGATGATTTCCTTTAAGTCATACACAAGGACCAGATACCTTTACAAACATTACAGAAATCCTTCACACTATCTGATGTGGTTGACCATTAATTCCTGTACTTTCTTTCTGACTGTAGCAAGTTCACGCCATTTAACTTACTGACATTTTTCCAAGTCCACACCCTCTGCAGGGCACTTTGCCCCCCAGCTGTAAAGCTGACATTTGCTGGTATATTGCTCACAGTCTTGTCATCCATGCTGGGTAGCAGCAGGAGGCTGAATCTTCCTGGACTTGACAGACTACTCCAAGGCTGATGACACCCAGCATTAACTGCACATCAGATGCGAGAAGAGCTGTTGCCCAACTTTCCCTGGACTTCATTCAAAGCAACAGCTGGTTCAGAGAAACTCCTGAGAAAGCTCAGCTTTCTGCCAAATCTCAAGAAAATCTCACCCTTTCATAGAAGGCATATGCTGTCAAATCAAAAGACAACCTGCTGTTGCTGCAGTCACCCAGACTCTTTCATGTTTTGGATACTTAGGAGAAACAGCTCAATTTTCCATCTCCTGCTGGAAATATGACATCCAATCTTATTTCAGATTTTTATGAATGAATGACACTTCTCTCTGGTGCAGTATGAAAGGGTACCTTCTCAAAATCCTTGGGTGTTTTGGGACACAGCAGCCATGCTGTCAGATAGTGGGCATTGCTGACACCACATCATACCAGCAGCCATGCCCTGTTCTCTACTTCCTTAGGATATTCAGTTCAAGACTGGCATTCAGTCTTCACTACCAAGGCCCTCTTATGAGCAGGATGTCAGGTAATTTCCCCTCCCACTGGAGAATCAACCTCACTGTGCTTTACAGACCTCTTTCCTGTCTCTTGTACTTTTGCTACGGATTTGCTAAAGGCAGTGCCTGTCTAGAGAAGAAAGAGGAGCTCAGTCTCACATCTGGATGCAAATGGGCTCCTGAATGTCTCTCTTGCCTTTGAACCCCAGGTTGGTGCCTGGCAGCCAAATGACCCAATAATGTGTCTCAGGACATCAGATCCCTGCGCACAGCAGTACCTGTGTTCACAGGTGCAAAGCAGGTGCTAACTTCCTGTCTGTGTCCTAGCATCCTGTTTGGTGATACTGTGGGAGCAGTAGGACTAGGAAAACAAAGTTAGAGATATTTTCTGAAATGATGATTTACAGGTTTGAAATTAATAACCTCTGTCAGTAGTGACACAACAGCACAGTCCAACAGCACTGACAGAGGTGGATATGGCAGTGAGAAGTGGAAAATATATTCCCTTTGCCCCTCTCCTCTGCCCTCATGGATCGCAGCACTCCTTCAAAGCACTAAGTTCCAGAGATCCCACCAGAGGCCAGCCTCTAAACACACTGGTCACCAAGAAGTACGCAGCTGAGCTGCTGCTGGTGATCATGCCCTGCGAGCCTGCCGGATTTACGCCTGCCACAAACGCCATCCATCACCGATAGTTGCCGGCAGGTCTGCGCCACTCCACGGAGACAGAAGGATGCTCTCAAGATGCTGCTAACAGGTTGGTGCCCTCCAGGCAGCGCTGGGCAGAGGCTCGGCCTAAATCTGTGCGGGGCACAGGGGGTGCCCCAGCGCCGTCCACAAACTCCCCGTGCCGTGGAGACAGACCCATCCCTGTCCTCGGAGCGGCACCAGACGCGGCGCCTTCCTCCCGCCAGAACTTCTTCTCGGCAGGATGGAGACCAAAAGCAATCCCCCTTGTGCTCCGTTTTCGGCAAATGCCCAGGGCCCCCGCTCCCGACGCCGGCAGCCGTGCGGTGGAGCCGCGGTCCCCCGTGGGGGCAGAGGGCAGCCCGGCTCCCGCTGGGTCCGGCCACGCTGCCCCAGCGCGGCGGGAGGAGCGGTCCCTGGGAGGCGGGATGCGGGGGCAGCGCTCCCCAAGGGAAGCCCGGTCCCGGCCGCATCCATCGTACTCCAGCGGCACCGGGAGCCCCAGGCCCGGCCCCGGCGCCCCGGCCCGCCCGCTCCCGGCGCCGCTCACCCGTGCGGGGGTCGAAGGTGACCACGAAGACGGCCACGATCTGGTCCTCCTCCGCCTCGGCCCGCGGCGGCCCCGCCGCCTCCGCCGGCCCCTCGCCGTCCCACGGAGCCGCGCTCCAGCCGCCGCCGAGCCGCCGCCCGCCGCCGCCGCTGCTGCCCGGCTCGGCCGCGGGCGGCGGCGCCGACACGGCGGGGCCCTCGGCCCAGAACAGCAGCGGCGCCTCGTCCGAGCGCTCCACCATGGCCGGGCCGGGCCGAGCGGAGCCGGGCAGAGATGAGCCGAACCGAGCGGGGCAGAGATGAGCCGAGCCGAGCTGAACCGAGCCGAGCGGAGCCGAGCGGAGCCGAGCCGAGCGGAGCCGCACCCCCCGCGCCGCACCGGCGGGGGGCGGGCAGCGAGGGGCGGGAGCTCGGCGGTGTCACCGGCGGGGCGGGGCTGCGGCCGCGGCAGCCGGCGGAGAGCCCGGCTCGGAGCTCCCCGGTGCCGGCTCCTGGAGGGGCACGGGGGGCTGGAGCTTCACCTCCTGGCGCAGGGCAGAGCCAGCTGCCCCCCTTGTGTCCCCACCCGGCTGTGACAGAAATGCCGAGCAGCTGCTTCTCCCAGCCCCGTTAAAGCCATCCTGCTGGAAAAGCCACGGGAATTGGGCAGAGCAACGGGGGCAGGCTCGCACCCCATCAAATGGCTGCGGTGGAAATCCGAAGCCACAAATCCGAAGGAGTCAGGGATACTGATTCAGTATATACTGGGGTGTGTGTGTGTATATATATATATATATATATATATATATATATATATATATATATATAAAATATATTATATATATATTATATATATGTATGTATGTGTGTGTATATATACGTATATATATACATATATATGTATATATGTGTATATATATACATATATATGTATATATGTATATATATATGTATACATGTATATGTTTACATACCTGCTACAGAAGGATGTGAAACAGTTTTGGGCAGAACAAGCAGATTGAAAGACAGGGTCACAAGCATGACCAAGGCATCTACAGTCAGCCAACTTTTTGTAATTACCGTCCTCCTTATGCCACCACCAATGTCATTAAGTGTCATTAGGATTAACTTGGTTCCCTAGGTCTTTCTGATTAATTGAATTACCCAATTAAGCAGGCCACAATTAAAAGGAAGATACTGTCATAAAAGCCTTAATTGTCTTACTTTTTTCCTGTTGAGCAGTTCTGAGTGTTCAATACCCCATTAAGAAACCCATCATCCACTTTCCTCAGCAGTGGGGGTTGGGTTTTTTCTCTTTTTTTTTGGTAACATTAGCATCCATTTGCTGTGAGCTTCATTTCAGACAGCTCCAGCACTGAGTGGGCATTTTGTTTTGCAAAGCCCATGCACAAGTTTACTTTGCAGAGCTATAGACCAGAGTAGGTGGTTTTTAGCAGATGGAGTTTTTCATGGAAGGTGACTGGTAACGAAAAAAAGAAACAAACCCTGCACAATATTTTGTTACTGTGTAAAGAAAAGCCAGATTCTGCAAATACTTGGCCACATGCTTTGCTTTAACTGTATAGACAGTGCCAATCTTCATTTGGATGAATATATTTTTGCATATTGGTGACGCTGCAGTGACAGCTAGTTTCTATCTTCATCTCCACACTAGTGCTGCTACAAATGTCAAGTGTCTGTCCCCCAGAAATCTAGACAGGAAACAAACCCCAAATAAGAATTGCTTCATGACCCACAGGAGCTATTTGTGGTGCAGAGCTGTTCGTGGTCCCCTCAGCAGTGCAGTCACACCAGTATTGCCCCAGCATGAGGGAGGAGATGCAATGGGAAGAGCAAGCAGTGACAGAGAGCAGAGGCTGCCAGTGCTGGCTCCAAGATGCGTGAAACATCGTCATGATCTGAGCTCCTGGCTTTGCTGAAAAAACCTGTGGGACAAGGGACCTGGTGGTACCAGAGCAATTGATATGGCTTTGGCCAGCAATCTGGGCCTGCTGAGGGCACACTCTTTGTTGGGTACATGCAAAAACAAAGACCACATTTTCTACTATTTTATTATTTCAACAAAATCTAAATTATTTCAGCTGGAACATAATATTACCATTTTAGAAATAAAAACTCCACTTCAAAAGAAAACTAACACCTTTTCCCTCCAGCTGAGGGCTCAGGAAATTGTCATCAGGTCTTTGAACAGTCAGGAAAAATGTAAATGAAAGTGTGGTAGCTTTATTTTTAAAATGCAAGATGTACAACCGGGCCCTCTTTACACAGCAGGTCCAAGTATTCTCCTTTACATATCACATCCCTCCTTATTAAAAATGGATACTGTCTCTAAATTTTGAGGGGGAAAGAAGTTTAAAAAATGTTTAAGGTGGGATTGAAAACTGGCCTGAAGGAATTTCCTTGCTGGGTTATTAAAAACACGTAGTCACGGGGACTAAAAGCATTATTTCTTCAGAATGAATATATTTCAATCTAATGCTCCAGGTACTGAACACCTGATGAATGCAGTCAGATCACAGCAGCACTGAAGTGGTCCTGGGTCTCAGCTGGCCAGATGCTGCAGACACAGCTTATCACAGCAGAAAGCAGCCAGTGCTGGCACTGCCAGGCTTTTGGACCTCACTCAGGATAAGGCACAGACAGATGCAGCAGCTGCATTTCAGGTTAAGAGAGGCTGCATGGCAGCAACAGCTCTGTGCCTGCAAGACATACTGCAACCTGTGGGCCAAATGCAACTCGTACTGGGCTCCTGAGGCTGTTTTGGTGAATTGGATACAATTAATTTCTGTATCAAATGAATTGTACATCACAGTCTTAACAAGCAATTTCAGAGACCCATAAGGCCACACTTTAAGGAATGGATTAGGAGAGCACAGAGACCTCAGACCAGTGTGGCCCTTTGTGGTCTGGTGGGAATCACCCTTGATGTGTGCCAAGGAAAGCAGGTGCTGCTTGTGCCAAACACCCATCTCATTAGGGCTGCAGCTACGTCCAATCTCTGCACATCCTTCTGGCAGATCTCCTCAAGGCTAAGAAAAAGGCTGCTGCAACCTTGTTCCCTATTAGTTAAAACTTGCTCTAGTCCCGCTTTGAAACACAGCTTGCCAAAGGCTCAGAAGAGTCCTGATTTTTACAAAGAGATGCAGTGAGGGGAGACATTGACCTGCTCCCAGGGAGCAGCAGAGCTGTGTGTGGCTCCTGACTCTCTCCTGAAGTATTACAAATGATACATCCACAAATCTGTACATTATAAATTAGGCTCATGACCTCCCCATGCAGGCTGCAACTCTCGCCCAAACTAACACATACCTAAATGCAGGAAGTGAAATTCAGTCTTAAAGAAAGAAACACAGGGCCCCATCATCGCAGGGTTATACAGGTAAAAGGTAAAGCCCACAAAGGCTGGATCCCTAATGGGATTATGAAGTAGACAGGCTGTCAGCAAACATCACCCCCCTTACAGGCCCCAGGAAGCTGGAGAAGGGATGAGCATGCAAGAGCAGAGATGACTCAGACTGAGAGGGAGTCCTGGCTCCCTGCAGAGCTGATTGTTGGCACTACAAATCCACATCCAGAGAGAATTCCTCATCCACCAGGCAACTGTAGACAGGTGCTGCTGTCAAGCTCCAGATGTTTCCCATTAGCATTGGCTCAGGTGTGGGGTGGTTATAAATGGTCCAGGGCAGGAGAGAGGCTGTCTGTGGGGTATCTGGTGACTCCTTGGGCCACTCTCTGCTTTTACAGCTGTATGTAGCATGGAATTTTTCTCCCCTCTCTGGTTGAGAAATTTAATGTAGAAGTGAGTGAGTGGAGCTTGTGTGTGCTATTCTTTATTATGTGTTTCCTTGTGTGATGAGAGTAAGGGATGAAGGAGTTCTTTGGGAGATTTACTGGCAAAGGCAGTGGCTTCTGAGTTGTATCTGACTTATGCCAATGAGACAAAAAGCAAAAATCTCTTTTTACGTGAGCAGTAGCTGAATGGCTTTGTACCTGGTAATTCTGGGGTGCTCTTCATTAACCAATTCTGTCTAATTACACTGACCAAGGTTTCTGTGTATGTGGGATTGCAGAGTGTGGTGAGCAGAACTGATGCCCTTGATGAAGCGAGGAAGAAGATAGTTTATCTGTAAATAATGCTGTCTTTCTGTTCCTCTAACAAAACAGGCCAGTATCAGCTCTACCTGTTCTGTTCCATGTGCTAAGATGGGTGACTGGGACAACAACAATGAATTCATTCAGCGACTGGACTTTTCCAGTTGTGGTGAAGAGAGTGAAGAAAGAAGTATAAATGAGGAGGACTCCCTGAGCTTGAGCCCCCCAGGAAGCTCAGAGTTCCAGAAATGGCAAGAGAGCAGTCCTCTGCCAGCAACCCCTCAGAGAAAGCTTAGTGAGATTTTCCTGAGCAGAACAAAAGCTTGGATGAGTCCCACCCTGAAGTCTTCCCCATCTGTGAGCAAGAGCTGGAGTAAACCTGAGACACCACTGCACATCACCTGGAAAAAGCTGCAGCTTTGTGACACCCCACACACTCCTAAGGTAATGGCAGGTCTGTAGCACATCTGTAGGAGATAAATGTATCTCCCTTCAAGAAGCTTGTTGTTGGGGAGGAGCTTGGAGGTAGGCAGCTGCACTTGCTGCTCTGTTCAGCGCATTTTTGGATGCTAATGGATTTTGTTTTGAAAATTGGAATTGGTGTTAAGGCTGAGATGTCTACGTTGCCCGGCAAGACTGATCAGCTCCAACCAGCCTGTTTTCTGGTCCACGGTGTTTCTTTTTGTGTGAAACAGTTGCTCAGTGAATCTGAGGAAAGCAGAAGTGTGTTCTCAGGGTAGCAAATCCTCTGTGGAAGGGGCAGCTAAACAATGTGTACTTGTGGAGGGAAGTTAGCCTCTCTTCTCCTGTGTCACTGTCCTAAAATGCAAGTTAGCACTGAGCCAGTTCCTTGGGAGAATGATGCCAGCCCCTGTTTTTTGTGTAACTTCTTGGAGAGAGTATAATTCAACTGCTTTTTGTCTCAAGTAAGCACAGGTGGAGACTTGGCACCAGCTCCTCTGTTCCTAGGTCATTTCTGGTGTATGCATGGCTCCAAGCAGTCCAGACCTACAGTGAAGTGTAGTTGTTGGTTTTCTCTCAGTGTTCCTGCTCTACTGGTAGATTGTTTGCTCCTTTGCTTAAGTGGTACACAGGTGATCAGTGCTTTAATGGCTCTGAGCTAGGATTTGACTTCTGTCCTCCTCCAAAAAAATCTGATTATGTGGAGAGAAGGATGATCCTATGATTGACTGTGTGGCAATATTTACTGAGGAATGGCCTGCCACTCTCTAAGTGAAAGCAGTCTAAAGGGCATCACTCAAAAATTTCCTGCAGTGACCCTTTATAAGAAATCTCCCTAAATCTCACCTTTACATACATGAGTATGGAGTTAATTTTGTCCTAGTAACTGGTACTGCACTGTGATTTTGGGCTTAAGGACAGTGTTGCTAAGTAGCAACACTGAGTAGTGTTTACCCAAAGGCAATGACTTTTCAGTTTCCCATGTTCTGCCAGTGAGCAGAAGCACCAGCAGCTGTGTGGCTCCATATCCAGGACAGCTGCCAGGAACAAACCTGAGGAAAGCTCATTCCATAGAATGTCATGCTCAACATATAAACAAAAGGAAATTAGCCAGGAGGGGCTGATTAGGGCCCAGGGATGGGCTGGACATCAGTCAGCAGGTGGTGAGCAATTGTGACTCACTCATTTGTTTCTCTTTCCACAGTAATAATAATAATTATATTTTATTTTAATCATTAAATTGTTCTTTTCTCAACCTACAGGCTTTACCGTGCTTTTCCCTATTTCTGCTTCCCATCCCACTGAAGAAGGCAATGTAGTTGTGAGCAAAGGGCTCAAAAGCAGAGGGCTTAGTTGCTGGCTGGGGTTAAACCCCAAGAAATGAGTATAAAAGTCTTTTCCAGCCCAGATGGGCCACAGGTAGTGAAGGCTGCTTTCAGGGTGTGCATTGTGTAGATAACATGTTGGCTGGATGATTCTAAACATGCTGCTTGTATTTTGTTATGCCCATAAGCAGCAATTGCACGAAATCGACAATTCCTTTTCCTTTCTCTCCTGGGATAAAGGTCTTGTTTTTCAAGCATGCTGCAGAAGATGGGCTCAAAAGGGCTGAAATCTGCTTGTAGACAAATGTGGGAACATTGGCCTTAGAGCATTTGAAAGTGATAGAATGAGAGAGAAGAGCCCTGACTAAAACTGCAGACAGAGCATCAGATGTGAGTGGAGATGTGGCTCCAGGATCATAATAGCGATAACACTGTGGGATTGAAAAGATATTAGTACCTTAATCTTCAACAGGGAGACTTGTGTTCTTAAAGGGCTTTTAACTAGAAGAAACTACTATGTTAAATGATCCTTTAGGCCTTATACCACTATCATGAAGCTGAAACTAGTCAAAGCATATTTTTTATGGTTACTGGAGGAGTCAAATCAGAGTGAGTAGATTTGTCTTCAGCTTGAAACTGGTGTCTATGCTTTTCATGGCCCAAGGTTCTGGACTAGTGAGTGAAACACAGTGGCCTGTGTTCTGTGGCAAGGTGAACTACGGAAGATCCAAAGGTTCTTTCTGAACTTAAATTTATGGTGCTCTTGTTTTTATTCATAAGGAGAAATGGGTTCCTTTTGCTTTGCTATAGAAAAAAAAAAAAAAGAAAAAATATTTCTATCAACTTCCCCTATCCTAATGCTGCTTAGTGCTGGAAAATCTGTCTGGTGTTCTAGCTCATCTCCTGACAAACCTATCCTGACTGAACTGATGCAATGGTCTGTGCCTGGCAGGACTAGGTCTTCCATGTTAATGCAACATATGATGCAATTTCTACCTCTCTGTAGGAGGGAAAGTAGAGCAGCTGGCTCCTCTTGAGGTCTGTGATTGCCAAAATGGCACTGTAGGCCTCACCCCAGTGAGCAGAGAATAGAATATGAAAGGGCTTAACAAAGAATGGAATACTTTGTGGAAAATGAAAACTGTGGGGACTGAACTAGGGACACAGGGATTTAACGATTAAGCTATGCCAAGGAGTGGAGCTGAGTTCTCCTTGATTTATAGGAGAGCAAGAATTTTATTCTGAAATGGCAACAAAAAAAGAGTCCTGATTTATTTGCCACCTATTTTTTCGTCTCTCAATACAGAGCTTGTTATCAAAGACAGCTTTTCCTTCATCTGCAACAAAGGTCCCAGCCAAAGGCCTCCGACATCTGAGATTCACTCCTCGTGCAGACTCTGATGACTCTTCTCAAGCTTCTCTTGTCAACATTAATCCCTTTACACCAGAGTCCTATCGACAAATGCTCTTTCAGCCTAATGGCAAACGGAAGGCTGGAGGAGAGCTGTGAGTTACTCTTAGGCAGCAGACTGGGCTTATTTGCATATTATTACTTATCTGGACTTATTTGCTAACAATGAATCATCTCCTTCTGTAGTATTCATTGGTGTAGAGTAAATGTTAGCAGATGTATAAAGGTAACAGAAATAGAAATAAAAATCAATTGTTGTCTCTGTTCAGAAAGGTGAGTGGGGGATCAGCAGCTCTCTTTAGTGCTATGGCTGCAGCTTCACCAGTAATGAGGAGGCCAGGAGAATGATGCCTCTGGACAATGCCACCCTGTCCTATGGGCAGTACTAAAATTGCTTTGGGGAGGCCTGCTAAAGGGAAACAAAGATTTCCTAACATGGGACTGCAGTCTTTAAGACCTCAACTAAAAACTTGCTTATCAACTCTATAAAATACATTATTAGGCTGTGAAGCAAGGCTTGGAGGTTCCTTTGAAAGATGTTTTCATTTCAAACCCAGTTGGATTTCTGCACTGAAATGCTACAACAGACTTTCCCAATCTTCTGTTCTAGGAATGGTCCTCATCCAGGAAGCCAGATTAAACAGGAGCAACCTACAAAGGTGAGTGTCTGTACACTTCCCTCCCAAAGAGTCAATAAGATGTTTGTAAAAGCTTGGTGTTCGATGGAATTTGTTATTGAGTATAAACCATGGCCTCGTGCCAGAGGATGAATACCTAGGACAGAAAAGGTCTAAGATGAATGTTTTGTTAACATTTGTTTGAGATGACAAACTTGGAAAAGGTGGAATTGTTCCCTGTAATTGCAATAGCCAGGCTTACGGAAGGATAACGGTACCCTCTAGCCGAGGAGACTGGGATTGCAGGCAAACGGTCTCCATGGAAAAACTACACCTGCAGAGCAAATCTGCTACCGGGCAACATCCGGGGCTGCCACAATTATTGTTTTACTTAGAAGAAAGCCTCAAGTAACTTGTGAATTACTGAACTATTATTCTGCTTGAGTGCTAATGAGATTGAGTATGTAATATAGGTATAAAACTGTGAACTAGGAGGTATTTTTACTGCCAAGCTTCCTAAAATAGTGTAAAACACAGCTGCCTTATGAAATGTAACATGTTGGGAAGGGCTGCTGTTTCATGTGAGCCACATTTTCCTGACTGTGAGGAGCAACTCTTACCTCCTCCTCTGTACCATAAACTACAGCAATCGCAGCAGTGGCTTGTGAAAACCACTGCGCAACATGAGCTGCTGTCCCTGTAAGGGATGGAGAAAAATCACTTAGTCCACCCTTGTTGTTCCCTTCATGCTCCAGTGCTTATCTTTTCTTTACTTATTTTCCCTGCCAGTATGCATCACTCTCCCAGCAGTACCAGCAGTTCCTAGATCCCTAGTGGCCATTATTGTAGCAATAATTATGTTCCAACAGTTCTGCCAGCTTCCAGCCCTTTGTGGAAAAGTGTCTCTGGGTGAGATATCAGTGGGAATACAAACAAATACACTGAGACCAGCTAATCTACCATTAGCCAACAGCTGGTGCTTCAAACCTGCAGAGCCTGAGCTGATACAGAATGGCCTTGGCTGCAGGCAACCTCAGCTGCCAGGGTAAACACACACAGCTGGGGTTGCATGAAGCCAACACACCAAGCTCCTCTCCTGAGCTTCAAATAGGCAATAGATCTAAGGTCTTCTCAGGTCCTGTCTTTAGGCCAGTAATTTATTGCTTGCTGTTCATCCCTGCCTGACTCCATCAGCTGTGGGTCTAGGAATTTGTCTGGGTTGTCAGGAGAAGGGATGCAATGGCAGTAACCCAAGGAAGCTTAGGCATATACAGCCAACTAGACTAAATTTCTCCTTAACTACAATTTCTACCTCTGTAGCTAACAAGTCCTGATTATATAAAACCAACCAAACAGCCTTGCAACTTGGCCAAACCAGAGAAGGTAGCCTTAAAGTGGTCAGAAAAAACACAAGTGAAAGGTAATTTCAAGAACTGGCCAAGTACCTGCACACAGGCCTGGATGAACACCCAGAATAGGAGAGGGAGAAATGTGGAGCAAGTGTTGCACACCTCTAGAACACTGACAGCTATAAAGTCTTTCAACTCCTATTTGTCTTTGCTGTTTTTGTGACTTTGCAGAGATATACTCTGAAAGCGAGCAATATGGTTTCCCGCTACAAGAAGGAGTTCCTGGAGCTAGAAAAAATTGGTGTGGGGGAATTTGGCTCTGTCTACAAGTGCATCAAGCGCCTTGATGGATGTGTTTATGCCATCAAACGCTCCAAAAGGCCTCTGGCAGGATCCTCAGATGAGTGAGTGTGCTTGTTGGAAACTGACAGTTGAAATGATGGGCATGTTCTTGAGAGGTGTGATGGGAAGGAGGGAGTGTGGATCTAAAAGTATCTGATGGGGTGGCATGAGCAAAAATTGGCTATTGCTGCACTTTTAAGTAACAGCTGGGAGCGTGGGGGAAGATACCATGATACAACTATTGTATATAAATGTCTAGGGAAAGAAGTCACATGCACTGGAAAGTGAGAGGATGGAATACCTGAACACCTTGGGTCCATCCAGACAATTTCTTTACAATAACTGTCAGGAAGTTTATTTGACAGACATACTGCTGTCCCTGCCTTGTGCTGTATGGCCAGCACCACTCTTATCTGTATTGACCTGCTTGTGGTGTCTTGTATGCTAAAGCAAAGTCTTTGAAGTTGCTGCCTTTGCCTCTTTAACAAAAAACTTGTTTAGTAATTATTTTCTTTAACAGCTGCTCAGAGCATTTGAGCAAGGGCAGGTTTTGCCTCAGCAGCTGTGAGAGCCAGTCTGTCTGTCAAAACCTGAGAGCAAGGGGAACAAAGGGGCTCAGGAGTTTCAGGCTGCAAAGCAGGGCTCCGCTCCTGTGCTGAGCAGCCTCTGGCAGTCTGTCACCTCAGCTTTTTCCATGTGTGCTTCCTTAGGCAGCTGGCACTGCGAGAGGTTTATGCTCACGCTGTCCTGGGACACCACCCCCACGTTGTGCGCTACTACTCGGCCTGGGCAGAGGATGATCACATGATTATCCAGAATGAGCACTGCAATGGTAAGAGCTGGACAGCATTCAAGCTGAGATCAAGCATGGGCAAAGTTGCCTTCTTTTGTACTTAAATGTGGGTGTTTTGGCTTACAAGAAAGCAAACTGCCCTGGGGCTGCATTTCTGTGGAGAATCCAGTAAGGGTGTATAATAAATATTTAGATGAAGCTCTGAGTGGTGCTAATGTTTTAGAAGCAGTGAATACCCTCATATTTCTGGGATTTGAAAACTGCTTCTGTGCTTTAGCTGGCCTGCAAAAGCATTCCCCATTCTGATGATTAGGGCTGTGCTGGGGTTGTCCAGGTGACACCTGATATGAGTGACTCAAGAGCTACTGACTTTAAGGGCCATGTATCTTGGCAAAACCTCCTCTTACTGGAGGTGGGTAGTGACTGGTTGGATGAAGGCACCTTGCACCCTGACTAGAAGAAAGGGGTTTACAGCTGCAGAGGAATAGAGCAAATGATGAGGCAAAGTATAAATGGGGTGCTGCAGGCAGTGTGGTAAACTCCTACTGGAGTTTGCCCTTGGCAATACCACTGCTTGAGAGAAATTGGAAAAGCTACCTTTGGCTACGAGAGTTGCTGAAGGCAAATATGTAATGTTCATCTTTTGACTGCACCTGTAGTCTTGGGGCTTAATGAAGAGTGGTGACAGCTGTTTGGAGTACTGCTTCCAAATCTAGTGGAGGCAACCACAAAATGTGATGCTCATTGCTGCAGCATTGATGTATTTCTTGTGTTCTGGTGGCTGAATATCTGAGGCTAAAAGAGAGGTGGTGAAAAATAAGCTTGGAGATGGAGACAAAGGCTATGATACCTTCTAGCTCTGAAATATCCAAAGTGTCTCAATGCAGACGGACAAAACTGTTGAATGTTAATGCTTTTCAGTCAAAAATCTGCTATTGGGAGCTCAATTTCCTTGTTCGATCATTCTTATACCTGCTTTCTGCATCTAAGCACAGCAGAAGCAGTTAATTTTTCTGTTGTTCACTAGCAGCAGCATCAGCATCATTAACAGGTCAGCCCTCCTGGCAGGATGTAGAGCTGTGGGTTGGAGGTAGAACTGCAGTTGTTCTTCTGTGTTGAGCAGCAGGCTGGGCATTCCAGGGCAGTGGGAAGGCTGAAGCCAAATGGTGGCTATCACTAGAGCACACAGAGCTGCTGTGGTTGGGGTTTGTCACTAGCAAGCTTCCAAGTGTTCTGGGCAGCTAAGCTGTTTCAAACATGCTGTTCCAAAAAATCTCTGTCAGGTCTCAGACTGACTGTGTTCTCCTAGGTGGGAGTCTCCAGGATGTGCTGCTGGAAAATGCAAAGCTTGGGCAGTATTTCACAGAAGGAGAGCTGAAGGAAATATTGCTGCAAGTCTCCATGGGACTAAAATACATCCACAACTCTGGCCTTGTGCACCTGGATATCAAACCTAGTAAGTATAGTGTCCTCCTCCTTTGTGGAGGGTTTTCCTAGTGAACCCTCAGGGGCAGAGCCTGAAATAAATCCTTTTGAGTTGGACTGATTGTAGTGCTTCAAAGAAAAGAAGACCTTCCCCTTGTCTTGTGTATGTTGTTCTTTTTTTTTATTTGTGCCACTATGCTGCTCTAAAATTGAGCCTTCTCTGATAGTTGGCAGCATTTTACTCCTGTCTCATGACCTTTGTAATCCTAGCTTGTAGGAATCACCTTCATACTGATGGAGCAAGCAGGGCTCCCAGGGAAGATGGGGACTTCCTCATTTACTGCTGTCTTGTTGCACAACACTTGGCTTTTGTGTGTTTATCCACCTTGGGGGGATTGAGTTCCTGCAAAAATAGTAATGAAGTTTCCTCTCTGCAGCTCAGGATGGCCACCTCCAAGGCAATGCTTCCCCTTTGTCACATACATAATATTCTTAGAGGGGAGCTCCTTTTTCCTGCTGAAATGATGCTTCTCCCTTAGAGGGCAGAGGGAGGGGAAAGCTGATTTCACTAGGATATTTTATGCACAAGATAAGACTGTCTTATGCCAGCTGTGTGGCTGACTGTGAGCTGGGCAGAAGGCTGACTACAGGGTGGGAAGCATGTGCATCATTTCTCTGGCTGCAAAGTTTAACTACTTTGACAGGTGGGATTTTAACAAAGTTGTTAGGCTGCTGCAGCCTGACTACCGGCATCATGCTGTTGCTAAACTTCTCTGTCTTGCAGGTAATATCTTCATCTGTCACAAGCTGGCAGTTTCAGGCCCTGCTGGGCAGGAGGAGAGTGACAGTGAAGATGAATTCTCTCCTGGTGTGGTGTATAAGATTGGTAGGTTTTAGCCTACTTTACAGCTGGCCTAAGATTAGGGCTGCCCATTACTGCCTGAGAGTGCTGTGCCTTATGGCTGAAGAGACTTGCACACAAAACTGATAGGATAGTCAGGAATGCTCCAATTGCTCACCAGAATTAATTCCTCTAAGAAGATAAGTCACAGAGAATTCATGTGCTTGTTCACAAGTGCAGATTCCTGAGTTAGGAGCAGGCTTGCTCTCTTGCTCTGTATTTCGTTGTTGGTGCCTATAAAAAGCAGGCTTTCATTGGAGAATGACTTCAGTTTGCTTGATTACATTTCAGTTGCTTGTTCTTTGTCTCAGGTGACCTTGGACATGTGACATCAATAACAAACCCTCAGGTGGAGGAAGGAGACAGACGCTTTTTGGCCAATGAGATTTTGCAAGAGGTACAACTGCTAGAGCAGGGCGGTGGGGAGAACAGGGTGGGAGAGCAAGTGGGGAGAGATCAGCTGTAGAGCAGTCATTAGTCTAACTTGTTCCTCACCTTATCTCCTCTTTCTTCTGTTGGGTCTGGCTGTGAAATCTGTGAAATTAGCACTTTATCATGAACAATAGTGGTGTGGGTCTTATCCTGTAAATGCTTGCTTAATATGTAAATACTTCCTAAGTAACTATTATTGGATTATTGCAACTATTCCCTTTAAGGGATCAGTGAGACAAAAACTTTATCAGCTTGAAGACATTTGATTTGCGTGTCCAGTTGAGATGAAACTACTGGATGTGATTATTGAGGAATATATTTACCCAGACAGATGTCTCTTAAAACAAACACTGAGCAAGTAGTGGAAAGAGGTGGGAGGCACAGCACACCTCTTAAACTGACTGCAGTTTTGTCACTCTGGCCAACAAATGGAAAGGGAATCGGAATTGAACAACCAACTTGGATGTGTTGTTCAGGTATTGAAGGGACAGTACCTGTGCTGCAAGTGAATTTAGGAACTGTTGGGCCAATGTATCAGATGCATCCTTTGGTTTGAGCTGGGCATGGCTAGCTTACTGCCTTGTGATGGAGGCTGGAGGTACACATCTGTTAGGCCATCCTCTGGAGCTACTGCAGTGATCTCAACATGGCCTGCAAGGTCCTCATGGCTGGGTGACAGCCAATGGTGTTGGTTAGTGGTACGGCCTGCTGCCTATGTTTTCATCCTGAAGAGGAGAAACCAGCTCACTGGGGTGGTGAAGGCAGTGCCATATGCACACACTTGCTTGGCTGTTTCTTTTTGAGCTCCTACCCCAACTCACCTTTGCTTGGTGTAGCAAGATGTTCCTTTCTAACACCTTTCCCTTCTCTCTGCAGCAATACTGCTACTTGCCCAAGGCAGACATCTTTGCCCTGGCACTCACGGTGGCTCTGGCAGCTGGGACAGCACCGCTGCCTCACAACGGGGCCCTGTGGCACCACATCCGCCAAGGCAATGTCCCACCCATCCCCCAGAAGCTTCCCCACCGTTTTCTTGAGCTCCTTAAGGTGAGGAAGTAGTCTTGACAGGATGGTGGCTTTTGCAGCTGGCATATGACAGGAATGCTAAACCCTGAACTCCTTTGCCTTCTAGCTCATGATCCATCCTGATCCAGCGCAAAGACCTTCTGCCACAGCTCTCACCAAACACCCTGTTCTCCGTCCTTCATGTGGAAAAGCTGTCCAGCTCCAGGAGCAGCTAAATATGGAGAAATGCAAGATTGCCATGCTGGAAAGGTAGGCCTGGCTTGGACATGGATGGGAAAGGTCGTGGGCATGACCATGCTGGTCACCAGCTTTAAATGGAGGGTGGTAGTGCTGGGAGAATGCATGTACAGGAATTCCCAGCCAGTTCCCATGCCTTGGAGCTGGGGGGATGATGGGGATGTAAAACAGGGACTTGCAGTGCCCAGGCAGCAGCTATGCTTCAGCTCTGGCTTAGAGGAGCTGGCTGAGTTACAACAGCAGACTTGTGTGCTTCCTGCAGCCACTGGTGATACAACCTGCAGCCAGTGGGCAGATGAGGAATTAATAAGGCACTGAGATAGTGGGCTAAGCATAGAAGGAAAAGAAATATTGGGTGGTGACAGATATCCTTTTCCCCCCTTGTTTCCTCTCACTGCTGTTGGCAGTAGCGTTTTGGGGACTGGGATCCAAGAACTGCCCACTAAGTGCAGTATTCAGCTGAGGAGTAGGTTTTCTGTGTAGACAGAAGAGTGAATGCTCTGGAAGAACAGTAAGTACCAGAAAGGGAAGAAGGGCAATGGAAAATAAGCATCTGCCTTTGTTTAGGTATTATATATGTATGAGATGATACTGATCTAAATTTCAGCATTCATAACTGTCTGAAACAATGGAGAAAAACTGAGCTAGGTGTTCCTCATACTGGCACCAGTGTGTTGCTGACATGATACATAGTTTTCTTCTGGTAAATCTTCAGAGCTCCTACCTTTTCAAACAAACTCTAGAGACAGCTACAGTAATCTTCATTGTTACCCTCTGGGCTGAGAAGTTTTGCCCTTCCAGCAGTGCTGGAGTATTACAGTAACCCTCTTGTGCAAGATTGTTAATAGTTTGCTTCTGTAGCTGATGGGGATTCATGCATGACATGGTTTTCTTCCTTTCCTCTTCCTTCCGTTTCCCCCCTGCAGGGAACTTAAAGCAGCTCGCCTTGCCCAGACCCTCATGAAGGACCAAGCCTTAGGAAGTGCCAAGTTACAAGAGTCTGAAACCTCTTCTAAGCAGAAGAGCAAGCGTCTGGTGGGAGGGAAGAGCTGTCGCTCGTTTAGCTTTACTCTGGGTTTCTGAATTTTTGTGTTGTTCAAAGACTGCTGAATGGCCCTGTGAAAGCAGAGGGTCTGCACAGACCAATGCCCCATATTCTCTCCCTGTCTTTTTTTTTTTTTTTTTGTTCCCCTGTTAGTTATGATGAGATGTTGGCCGAGAAAAGAATGACTGGCTTTCAAATGTTGGATAATGGTATTTAAGGTTGTCTTCAGTCTTCTACCTTTTTAATTTCTTGTGTAATTGGCCTTGCTATAGACTCAGTGTAACTCTGCTGTGACAAAAGAATGGCATTTTCTCTACTCACTTCCCTCTTTCTTCAGTTGGGCCCTGTTATTGGTGATTTTGTGGTCTTAACACTTGGGCTGACTGTATCTATAGAGGGATGATAATGGCTGTACAGGCAGACAGCATCTACAGCTGGCCCCTTCTAGGAGCAAGTAGGCAGAGGCTATGGCAGCCAGTTTTAGCTACACATCAAGAGCCAGGCTGATAACACAGCTGTCCTGGGGGGCTCAGGATGCAGCTGGAGTGGCATTTCACTGAGGGGGGACACAGAGTAATAGGAAATACTTTGAGTTAAGGAGTGGGAGTTGAAGAAAAACATTCTTTCACATTTCAGCAACAAAACTTTTGTAACTGGGTGTGATTTAACAGACTAGTTAGTCCCTGATGCCCGACTCGTTTTCTGTCAATCGGGGAGGACTCCTTGTTTATGTGGGGGAGATAACTGCAGTGTGTTGGTGCTGGGTCTGTCTGTACCCATTTCCCCACCAGTATCTCACATGTGGTGCAGTTAGAAAGGGCTTTTTCAGCTCTTTGGAGTTGCCCATGTTAACGGTGATAGGTATTTCGTATTTGAGATCTCATACACCCTTCCTCCTCTCCCCGCCAAATGTAACTTTGGGGATCCTTGTCGCTTGTTTGTGTTGGTTGGACAGAGCGCTGCCCTGCTATGAGGCAGCGCTTGGTAACTCGCTTATTTCCAGGTTTTACTGGTTTGTTTTATGCTGTTGCACATGCTGGCTTTTAACCGCTAGACCCTGTCGTTTCGTGCGAATAAAGATTTTATTATTTTTTAAACCGACGATGGAGTGATGGAGTTGTGTTGGTTATTTTTCCCCCCTCCGCGAGCCCCGTGTCCCGGGCTCGTTTCCGCCGGGAACCGCCCGCCCGGCCCTTTCCTGTTCCGGCCGGCCGCGGGCGCAGCGCGGCGGCGGGAGCGGCGCGGAAGGCGCGGGGCTGTGCCGGCGATCCGTGGGGCGCTGCTTCAGCCCCGCTTTTCCCTCCGCAGGCTCGGCGGCAGCATGTGGCGGCGACCGGCGTGGCAGGTAGGGCCGTGCGGGGCTGCGGCGGCCCGGTGCCCTCGGGGCGCTGGGGGAGCGGCAGCTCCAGCCCCGCCGAGAGGCTGGAGCGACTCTCCGGACGCGGAACTGCGCTCGGCGCTGCCCCGGGAAGGGGAGGGGCGCACAGAGCCGAGCGCCCCGCAGCCCTCGCCCGGCCGTGCCCGCCGGCCCCGGGGCTGCTCTTCGGGAAAAAGAATATGAGCTCTGGAACAGCTTGTTCTAGGAAATGAGCCTTTTATCCAATTCCTGCGCATGGACCTCTAGCTGAAGCGTTTCTGAGCTTTTCCCCCCCGCGCTGCTTTCTTCTAGGATGGAGTATTTGTTAGAAAAATGGCAGTTCCTCTACAGCTTTCCCACTTGCAGTACTAAGAATTTTGAGTCCTAGATTTGCCTTGGGAACAAGGGTGTCAGTGCATCCATTGCTAATTCCAGTGGATGGATGTGCTTTCTGGGTACACCTGGTTAATCTCTGAAACGAAGCAGAACCATCAGACCTGTTTGTTTCCAAAGAATAAAGCTCAAACTAAACACGTATTCTCCTATGAACCTCCTCCCCTCTTATGTATTACAGAAAAACAGTAGTTATTGCATGTCCCAAAAATAATTGCTGGAGGTATACCTTTGGGCCACACTTCTTTCTAGGCAACTCTTTAACCTTGATTTAACCAGGTACTCTTTAAGTAACCTTACTAGCTACATTTGGCTGAACAGATTTCTTTCCTCAGGTCCCCCATTAGTTACCTGGGAATGAACATACTTGCAGAACCTCTGCAAGTGTTCAGAAAATAAGGTGTGAAGGCTTGTGAATGCTGTTTGTAGTTTGTGTCTTGGAAACTCATCTTTCTCTGTTCCTTCAGGTGCTACACCAGTTTGTAAGACATGAATCTGATACGGTTAACTCATTAGTACTTGAAAGATGTAAGTACCTCCTGAGATGCAATTTAGTTGTTACTCATTGTGTTTATCTTAGTGTTGGAATGTCTGAAATAGGGCAAGAGAGAAGCAGGTAGGAATAGTAGCTCCTCAGTGTAGCACCTAAGAATGTGTTGTTTCAAGCACACATAGTCTTGAGTGGCTTCCTGTCTGGTCCCTGTCAGGTGAAGCAGCACTTTAGGGGGAAAAGAAGAAAGCTCTGAGAAGGATTGTCACTCTATAGGGCAGTTGTGCTTTATCTGTGGTGGTGGTTTGGGTCTGCTGTTGGCATGGTTTCTAACACCTGCCTTCAGGTGCCTTGTGTGCTTGTTTCTCAGACCCCTGGGGCACTTCTGTGTGTGTGTGTGTGCGCTGCTGCCCAGCAGCACGTGCTCCAGGTTTACTTCAGCCTTCACTATTCACTTGATATACTCATTGTGCACAAGAGATACTTGTCCCTGACCTCTTCCAGTTGTCCTTGAACATGGAGAGGGATAGACTGTGTCTACCTAGGCCCAGTAATGGTGTAAAAACTGACTTATTCAGAGGATGGAGTATAGTAATGCAACTTTGATTCAAAGGTACTGCTGTGCATTGTGTTTTAGCATTATGAAACAAAAGTCAAGATAAATGCAGATTAGTCTCAAGTGATACATGGATGTGTCTGTGAAAGAGATAAAATGGTACAGAAAGAATAAAGAACCTTTGTCTTTTTAAATCAGTTAGTTCACAGTGATAATGATAGTACAGACACAGTCAACCATCTGCTGGGGTCTGAAAAAGCCAAGTGTCACAAGAGCTTAAAAAGTGCTCAGGAGGTGCAGAAAGGTGTGATCCTGGCCCTTGAGAAAAGCTGCGGACTATGGTTTGCCATGCTTAGAAGCTTATGCATCATAATTTATCTGTCTGTTTGGTGTCTCTTGTTTCAGCCATGAATCGTGTTCAGCTGCTTGGTCGGGTTGGACAGGACCCTATCATGAGGCAAGTGGAAGGAAAAAATCCTGTTACCATATTTTCCCTTGCAACCAATGAGATGTGGCGGACAGGAGATAGTGAAGTGAGCCAGGGAGGTGAGTCTGCACGAGCAACATGTCCCAGGTCACAGCTGCATGGCCAGCAGCAGCACAATTGCAAATCTCTGGGGTGCAGGAAGGTTCCTTTGAGGTCAGCAGAGATGCTGGTGCATCTGTGTGTCTTTTACTCATCTTCAGCAGCAAGTACTGAAGAGGGATCTGCTGTTGACCTTCCTCAAGAGGAGAGGAGAGTGTGCTGGGTGGGCAGTTTGTCACTGGTGGGGTTTGTCAGAGGCATGGCAGCTTCTGTACTCTTGTATTTCAGGATGAGAAAAATGAAGAGAAGATTATTCTCATTGATTCTGTCATTTCATGAAACTGCCATCAGTTTGCATCTGCAGCTATCTCATTCTCTAGATTCTATTCAGTATAGAGTGTCGGAGGGGGGGGAAATGTTAATAGCATGAGCACTGCCTTATGGAAAAAGCAATGTCTTGGTTTGAACTGGGCTTCTGCACAAGAATTTGTTTGGACATGGATGACTGGAACTTCTAGTTCTGGGTTAAGTGGGAGATCACTTTTCATAATTTGAGAAAACCAATGTGTTGAAACTAATTTCTGAGTCTTGTATCACAAAGAGGATTTCCATCCAGCTCTGTTACTTCGATGTACCTTAGGTGATATTAGTCAGAAGACGACATGGCACAGGATCTCTGTCTTCAGACCAGGCCTCAGGGATGTCACCTATCAGTATGTCAGGAAGGGGTAAGTGAATAACAAATGTGGCTGAGGATTTAATGCCTTAATAATGGATTACTGTAATAATGATGGTGACCAGGAACTATAGTAAGATGCAGGTGCCATAAAACAAGTTAGCAGAGCAGCTACAAAGAACTGATACAAAAGCCTGTGTACTTTGAATCAGATTCTGAATTCAGCCTTTTCATCAAGGAAGTGTAGTGATAAGACAAAGAGTTACAGGCTCCAAGTGAAAGAGGGGAAATTTAGGTTGGATATATGGATGTAAACCTTACTGTCAAGGTACTGAGGCCCTGGCACAGGTTGTCCAGAGAAGCTGTGGATGCTCCATCCCTGAAGTGTTAAAAGTTAGGCTGGATGGGGCTTTGAGCAGCCTGATCTAGTGGGTGGTATTCCTGCCCATGGCCAGGGGTTTGGCACACATGGTCTTAAGTATCCCATTTTAATCCAAACTGTTGTATTATTACAGATTAGAAAACAGCCACACAGGTCTCTGACCAAAATCAAATTCTTGTTTTTTTTCAGCTCTCGAATCTTTGTAGAAGGGAAGATAGATTATGGTGAATATACAGATAAAAACAATGTAAGGCGACAGGCCACAACAATTATAGCAGGTAAGGAGCAAAGCAGGCAAGGTGCCCCTTGCCCTTTTTAAAATTAAAAGAGTGTGGAGGACCTCTGAAATGAAGTTTGGTTAGTCTTCATCCTCACTATCTACACTCAGGGATTTTGAGAGAATGGATAGTGTGTACCAGATTTCCTCTAGCACTGCTTGTGAACTCAGAGAGTATCCAGTTGCAAACTGTTGGTGTCATTTGCTTACCCCACAGAATGGATAAGGAGTAGACTTGTGCCTTGTGTTGACACAACAAAGAAAACTAGGAAGCTCAATTTTTTCCTTGAGCTTTTAAATAGCCTGAGCATCCTGCAGCATCCTTATTGTAGATAGAGCTGGTCCTGTGTTGCTTTTGAGTGAGGGATAAATTAATTGGGTAGTAGAGCAAACATTTCTGTTACACTTGTATGCCTAAAAAAACTAGGACAGAGTAAAAAGAAGGAGAAGAAAAAAGGAAGAACAGCCATATTCCTGGATGTTTCTGCAACCTCTTCAAAAGCTAGCAGTGCTATAAGGGAGAAGCAGATTTCCTTTTAAATTAGTATTCTAATGGTTTATTGTTTAAGAGGCCCAGTCTCAAGATGCTTCAGAAATTCCTCAGACTTGATGAAGAAGGAGCTTCCCATAGTCCTGCAGGCTGTTGACATGGTATATATAGCGTAGTATATAGTGCAGAGTGAACATGACAGAAGAAAAGGGAAATAAGCTGTAACTGATGGAGATTGTAATCAAATAATTAAACCATTATTTTAAAATGTTTTTTAGTATCTTTTGCTGTTCAACAACTTTTCATCAGCTTTAGCACACTTTTTTTCGTAGTACATACAGCCACCTTGAATTGCCTACTTTCAGGGGAGATAGAGAAGGAACCTTGTCTTGGACACTGCTTCATTTTATCAACTATTATTCTGTTCCAAATTCCACATCTTAGCAACTTATTTTAGCGCAAATACCTGGGCCTCATGGTGGGAAGACTTACAACAAGGCAAAACAATGCTCAAGATTAATTTTTTAAATTTCTTTTCAGATAATGTGATTTTTCTGAGTGATGGCTCAGTGAGAGAAAAGGTGTGATGTCCTTAATGCTTGGATCCAGGCCATTTCATTCCTTTGGTTTTTCAGTGCTTCGTAATCCTGTAGTCACATGTATTGCTGTAGTTTCTTTAAGAAATAAATAAAATGTTTGTTACCTAGAGGGTACTTCTGTGTGTTTTGTTCTCCCATGTGCTTTCTCTCTGTTAGGATCTTTTGGATTACTTTCTTTTTTCTTAAGAGAAGTACCTCAGGCAGCTGTATCAATTCTTGAGCTGATGAATATATACATGGAGAATCACTCTTTGAAAATGATCCCATCTCACTATTGACATCCCTTCTCTGTTCTATAGGTGTCGTTCCCTGTTTTTCCTTCTCTAAGCCAGTTAGACAGTGAGTTTAAAGCAGAACCATTGGCTTTGACTAGTGCTCAGCTGGAGATTTGTCACAGACCCAGAGAAGGCTTCCTGTGCGTTTGCATCTGCCCCTCTGCTGATCCTAGGTATTGTCTTTCTCCAAACTCTGTTTAAATATTGTTTGTTGTGGTGTTTGGTGTAGGATGACATCAGCATTCCCATCCCGTTCCTCGTTTGGGTGCTTGCTGTGTCCATGGTTTGCCATCAGGAGGAGCTGGAGGAGCGACTGCTTTGTCTTTGCCTTCAGGGAGTCCTGTGGAAAACTTGAAAAACATTCCAGATCCGGGATTCTTAGTGTGGGAGTGGCCCTTGTTTCATTGCGTTTTGTTGTCAGAGTGAGAATGATTGTATTAGTGGTAAGAAGTTGCTCAACTAAAAGGTGTTTAATTCTACATAAAAATGTGAGAGTGAAATTCCCACTGTAATACATAATGATGTGAACAGGGAAAGAAAAATATTAGAAGTGACAATTTCCTGCCTTCAGAGCTGGTGGGATTTTGTATTTCATCTCTCTCTGATCCCAGTGCAGAACACATTAATAGTCTGCAGCTCTTTCCCCTACTAAACTTTGGGGGTTTTTTTATGCCCTGTGCACATTGTCTGTACTAACAAAAACTTCAATTCTTTCAATATAGCATCTATTTCTTGTTGATGTTAAAGCTCTAACAAGTATCTGAGCTCCTGTCACTGGCATATTGAGGTGTCAGATGTATTGCAAAGGCTTAGCTGCTTCAGTGGGTTGTTATCCATGGAAGAATGTGTTTTTAAATAGTAAGTCCTAACTTTAATTCCTTTAACTGCTTGTTTAATCTGAGCCTGTTGTACTGCTGTGAAAATTGTGATGGTGCACTTGCACAGTAGTGATCCAAGTAGTTTGTGCTTGGTCCACACAAATTTTTCCTGTTTGCCAAAAGCTGGGATTTGTCTTGAGCTTTCTTCTAGGAGGCCTTGAGCAAATGTGCTGAGCTTCTGTTCATTCAATGGTCAACTCATTTGCACTCTGCTGTGGTGATGGAGCTCATGGCAGTGTCTGTTTTGGAGTCTGGGAGCTGCCTTTCTCCTCCAGACTCAGAGCAGAAGTGACAGCAGGGATTCCCTTCACCACCACAATGGAGTGGCCAGAACTGCCAGAACTCTGCAGCTGCTGAATGGCTCCTGCTAATCTCTGCCCCCGGCTCAGGCTGGAGACAGAGAGCTAGCACAAGGTATTAGGATTAGGTGCCAGCAAAGAAAAATATTTACTCAAGAACTTTGGGTTTTCTTGCCCTTCCAGTTCTATTTAAAGTAGCTAGTATACTTTTAAAGGTTGACCTGCTACAAAGACAACATGCACTGACTTTGAGCACACACTGGAAGCAGTGTGCTGAATGTTCAGCACAGCTTAGCCGTAGGGTAGCCCTTCCCAAATGATTCTGCATTGCTCTAGTTAGAGCAAAAATAACCAGTGGCAAAGGCTTGCTGTGTGTTCATCTTATGTCTGCTCTGCTACTCTGGGGCAAAGTTAATCTGTAATTCATTTCACTTGTGAGAAAATCCTGTGTGAAATCAACATTCCTATAGCATCTGGTTGGTTTCAGGGTTTTTTGTGGATAGGTATTTGTTCTGTGAGGAAATATAATGGGAGTGGTATCACCTGAGTGAAATACAGTGATTCCTTATTTATTACTAGGCAATGAGTGTTTTCCCACAATGTCTGCTGGAAAATGGCATTCTGCTTTTTCTTGTCTGTGTTAGTATCTTCTGTAAACCTGATGAGGCAAATCCTGGCCACTTGCATCAACCAGGATATTTAGAAGCATTTGACCTTAAGCAGGAATTTATTTCATGTATTTATGGAGATAATTGCAAAAGATAAATATGGATTACTTCTTTTTAAAATGTCAGCATGTTCACCAAGTATTTGGAGCGTTTCTGAACAGCTCTGAGGCAGGGCTATTCTGGCCTGCAAGGCAGCTCCATGGCACTCTGTTATTTCTGTCAGCCTGTAAGGTGTAGGAAACATGTTTTTCTTCTTGTTTTTGTGGCTGGCTTGATGAAGACACCATGATATTGTGCCTGTGTCACACAGCAAAGAATGCTTTCAGCTTTAATTCTTACTACTCTACAGTAATTGCTCTGTCCACAGAAATTAGGAGGCATGAAGAAGTAGGAGAAGATGCTTCGGTCATAGAAATCGAGTCCCATTTCACCAAAATAGCCCTCTCGTTGTCCTCTGTGTTCTGTGGGGCTGAGGGCACCGTGTCTGTGCTCCCAATCACAGGTCACACTTCAGTTCAATACCAGCAGTGCTGGTGGAGGCCTGGTGAAAGCCCTTGCAGAGGGGCAGTAATTGCAAAGGCAGGAAGGCTGAATTGGAGCTTAGAGAAGCCCCTGGGTATAACAGCAAAGAAGATTCTGGTAAAGGGAGCCTGTATTTCTGTCAGTGTACCAATTATGTGGGCTTACTAACAGGCTGTCTTCAGGGCTGGCTATCCCACTTTTTTGATGTGTCAGAAAAGGAATGAAATGCCAGGATTGTGGGAAGAAAACTTTACTATTCTCAAGCTCACCTTCTATTTTTAACTCTGAAATTTCTGTGGTGGAAGCTTTTTTGCCAAGTAGTTGAGCATGTCTGAATGTACAAACTAAGACTTGGTGTCTGTTTATCTTGGCAGTGGTGAGCTTCTCAGCACAGTAGTGTGATTTAAATCTCATTTACACAAGAAATTTGCTTTGTTAGTGCAAGTAAAGTCTTTGCACAACACACAAAAAAGTGACTTTCACAGAGTTTCTTCTTGAGACATCCTCTTGTGGGGAACATGTATTGGTGTGTGTAAGACTTTTTCTGTTCATTGCTTAGACCCATGTTAAAAATTCAGCTCATTACTATACCTGGCCATTTCACAAAAATCTCCAGTAACTACTGTGATTAGAAAGTAACTGCTGGTTCATTCTTTATATTCTTAGACCTGGAATTTGTGTCCTGCACTCTTTAAGAGGTACTGAATTTGTTGAAGATATCTCTAGCTATGGCTGTTTTCTGTTACTTTCAAGGGGTAAGATTTTTACTGGTGTGTGGTCAGAAACCTGGCAGTTTTCATCCTGTAGGCTCTGCTGCTGTTTTTTTCTCATTGGTTGATTTCTCAAACTGATTTGAACAGAGTGGCTGTAGAAAATGGATGGTTATCTTGATCCTGCTTGTCACAAGTCAGAAAAATGTCACCTGTAAATATTTAACGAACCTTTGTGCAGCTGACCTGATCGAGAACTGAGTAACAATGTGGTTGCAGGAGTTGTGGCTTCTGTAACCCAGATCTGCAAGGAGAAAGAGAGCACCTTTCCTTTGCTAGGGTTTGTCTTGTTGCTTGCTTTGTTCTTTGATATTTTAAGTAAGTGGTGTTTGTTTGGAGTTTTGCCTTTAGCAGCCTCCTCTTGCTTAGCTGGTTTGGTTTTCTCTGTAGGTTTTCTATGTGTGTTTTCTGCATGGGCTTTCTGCTCCTTGTAGAAAGGGAGCAGAATTCTCTGTAAACAAAAGCTGAGCTCTTCCCGGTATGTACAGACAATAACTCCCCAGCCTTTTATGTTCTTGTAGATTTTTTGGTCAATTTTTGCACTCTCCCGCTGTGCTGCAGGGTCAGTTCAAACCCATTTCAGAAGTGGGGTGAGGAAAGGTTCTTGCACAAAAGAAATCAAAAATGCTCTTAGAATTACATGAGTTGGAACTTAATAATACTATTATAGCTGTTCTAAAAGAAATGTAATGAAACATGAAGAAACAGCCTTGATTCTTCAGCAGGCTGGTAACTATTGAAGTCTACCATTCAATTCCTCCAGGGAGTATGGGATAAAGTTAGGATAACTGTGTCTGTATCATGTTCTTGTAGGTTTTAAGGCGCTTTCCCCAGTGGCTGATTTCTGGTGTAGTGTCAGGCTGTGGACAGCAACATGTGACACATGAGACTGCTGTCCCATGTGTTGTATCAGCACAGTGAATAATTAATATTCTCTGGAAAGGATTAGTTTCTTCCACTTCTGTGTCTTCCTTGTTCGTGTATGTGCTGCCAACATCTAGCAGAACCTTGCTATTTCAGATTTCCTTTCCCAAGAAGAGCTGGTGCTGCAGCACAAACACATCAGTGTGGTCTCTATGCTGTTGGCTGCTACCATGCAAAGCAAATTGGTCACTTTTCTTTACAAAGTCTTGGGTAATTGTTTCAGAGATTTGAACCTCAAAATTTACATGTAGCCTTGAACACTAATTTTAATCAGGAGTCAGTAACTGTGTATAAATATAAAACTGTGTTTTATATTTATATTATAGGCCCAGAAATAGCTAGTTTTGTGTCAAAATATTTCAGTGGCCAAAGAAGTCTTCCAGCATACTTATGCATTCTCAGCAGCCCTGTCTCACAGCAGCAGCTGTGCCTCAGTACCAATGATAGAGAGCTCCTGGGGAAGTGCAGAGGGGAGAGCGACACAGTTTTATACGGTGCAGGAAGAGTAGAAACCACTGGGGAAAGCAGTGTGCTGTTTATCCAGGGTGTCTCAGTTTGTATGAGTGCTTTACCCAAGAGGAAAGGACAGAAGTGTGTGCCTGTGCAACTTCTTCCTTAAATAAATATTTCTGCCTGAGAAATGTGTTAGGGTGAGAAAATTCAGCCCAGTACTCTTGGTCAAACACCAGTCCTTAGGAGCCCCTTGTTCTCATCATACTCAGCAAAGGAAGCTGCACTCAGCCAATCAGGACTACCTTATTCCAAGGTGGCCTTCCTTTCATTGGTTTACAAGGCAAACACGGGTCTTCCTTTAGATTTCTCATATGGGCAAAACATCCATTTAGTGCCCCTGCCCCAAGAAATTACCTAGTCACTGCAGTGATTTTAGACGGTGCTAATCTCAGCCAGCAGGGTGATGAAGAGCCTTTTGTTAAAGGGATTAGCACAAAGCCACATAAGCTTTGAGAGGAAGAACACATCCAATGAAAACACTCCTGGAGGCTCATGGATCAGGAACTGACCTTTACAAATTTCACAATCTGCAGCTGGGGACTGGCACAACGGAATTGCTTTGATAACAGTTCCTGGCAGTACAAACAAGAAGTTTGTACCTCTGGGTGGGCTTGCCAAAGTGGAAGGTAGCAATTCAGGTACTGGTAATTTGGTTTTAGCCATTTTCTTTGCTGCTGAAGATAAATATCAGGCTGGCTTCTTTTTGCAGAAGACTGATTTTTGCAGGAGATCTTTGGTAGAGTAACTTCTGTTACACTTTTTTCCCCCTAATCCAACTCCAGCAGTTTAATAAACTTTAAAGGAACAAACCTGGTGAAATTGCTGTAATTTTTCCTATTTTTGTTGCTGTTGTGCCTTTTAAATGCTGGGAACTCCTTCTGGCTTTGTTTTCCTCAGAGGGCTAGTCTGGGTTCTCCTGAGCGAGGACTGGGTGACTTGTGCTGCGCAGGTGCTGGCTCTGTGAGTGGGGGGAAGTGGCTGCCACAAGCGGTGATGTCTCCAGGGTGGTCGAGGGGAGAGAGAACACCAGGCAGTGCGGTTCTGGTTGAACTGTCCATTAGTGCTGAGCTGACCCTGCAGCACCCAGCTGTGCCTCAGCTGCACACAGGCACTAAGCAATGCCCAGCTTTTTCGCTCCTAAGGATTTGGCAACTTGTCACTTTTAAAGAACAATGGACTGTCAGCGTTGCCCCGGCTTGGCAGGAACACAAGTCTTAAACCACCAGAATTTCCCTTTGCCTGGCATTATTTTTACTGCCGGTTGCTGAGCGCTCTGGGACCGACCTGAGGCAGGAACCAGCGTCCTCCGTGCGGCTGCCTAGAGCTGTGGCATTCTGGATTTCAGGAGGCGCGTTCTGACCCGTTTTCACCGAACGGGTATCCCGGGCCCGCTGTCCCGGCCCCTCCGTCCCGGCCGCGGGTCCGTCCCTGAGGGCGGCCCGGCCCGGGGCGGGGCGGCGCGCGCCGGCCGCAGTCTTGTCGCTGCCCCATTGGCCGGCGCCCCCGCCGCTGCGCCGCGCCATTGGCCGCGCGCGCCACGCCCGCGTTCGCGGCCGCGGCCTCTCGGGGCCCCGCGCGCCCATTGGCCGGCGGCCGGCGCCGCTCGGCCCCGATTGGCGGGGGCGGGGGCGCGGCGCGCGGTGGCGGGGGTGACGCGCCCGGCCACGCCCGCGCGCTGCCGGCGGCCGAGGGAGCGCGCCGGGGCGGGGGCGAGCGCGCGGCTCCGCGGCCCGGGGCAGTGGCGGGGGCAGGGTCCGGCAGCGGCGCGGCGGACGGACCGACAGACGGACAGAACGACAGGCCGGCGCGGGTGGTGCCTGCGGCCGCCATGGAGGTGTGCGAGAGCGGCGGGGAGCAGCCGCCGCTGCTGCACTGGGACCGCAAGCTGAGCGAGCTGTGCGAGCCCGCAGACCCCGACACGCTGATGAGCCGCACGGTGAGGAGCGGCGGGGGCGGGCGGCGGCTGCTGGCGGTGCCGGGAGGCCGGGGGTGGGATGGCTCAGACGCCGCCGTGGGCGGCCGCGTTTCGGGGGCCGTGGCGGGATTCCTCGGGTTCCCCGTGGGCGTCCCGGGCGGGCCGGCACCGGGCGGGTTTGGCCAACAGGTGCTCCCCGCGCCCCTCGCCGTGACTGCCGCCCCTCGGGGCCGAGGTGGTCCTCGGGCAGGCCTTGGGGTCCCCTGTGCGCCGGCGGGGCTCAGCTCCCTCCCTTCCGAGCCTGGCGGCGGCTCCCGGTAACCGGGCTCCCGCAGCCCCCGCTCCGTCCGTGGCCGCTTCCCCCCGCCCGGCCGGGGCTTCTGCAGCTCCCGCGGCGTTGCCGCTTCTCCCGGGCGACCGCTCAGGAGTTGCCGGCCGTGTCTTCTTCTTCAAGACCGGACTGTCCCGGCTCCGTCCCGCTCCCCAAGCGCAGGAAGGAAGTGACACAAGTTTCGATGTTTTTGTTGTTTGTTTTTTGGCTGGAATCCCCATATTTTGGCTTGCGCCAAAACGCATGCTTAGGACAGTTCCGAGGAAACGTCTGCTCGGTTGGTTCGCTGTTACTCGGGAGGCTTCTCGCAAGCACAGCGACGCACCTCTGTAAAGCCCTGTAGGTGTGAATCCCGAGTGGAAGCGTGCCGGAGCACCTCGGGATAGCAGCACTGAAGTCTCCTCCAGTCCGCTGCTGGTGCGAGGCACGGGGCGGCAACACTCGGTGTGGGTGTCGAGCACATGCTTGGATGGCGACCCAGAGGAACACGGTGGTGCCCACGGGGATGCGGCAGTGCCCCAGGGATGGCGCTTGGCGGGGGCTGCCGCAGCCTCCGCTCTTCTTCCTTGCACCCAAGAGGGTGATGTGCAAACGCAGCCCCGGAGTGAGGCACCCGGCTCTTCCTGGGAGCAGCGGTGATCCCGCAGCCACTGCCTCTGCTGATCTTGGCGTTAGTCTCGTAAGGCAAACAAGGAAAACCTTATTTGTTGTGTGTGGTAGTCTTATTGATCCGGGATCGTATCCGTCACAAGCTCCAAGCCTCGTTCCATCAGGAAGCGAGCCTGCTGCTCGCCTGACAATCTTTAAACAGTGTTTGGCTTCTTTGTCTTTCAAAGTCTTGGGCTTTCTTGCGCAATGTGTATCTTCTGGTAGATCCGGGAAAAGCAATCGGGTTATGGTGGCTCGGGCTTTTAAAAGAGCCAGCAGGAGCACTTAACAGTGGAAAGCTCTTCCTTCAAACAGCTGTTTTGTTGTGGTTATTTTTCTTTATCGGCAAGAATGTTGTGAATGAAATGAGAGGCTCTTTGGAAAGTGTTCCCCTTCAGACGCCAGTTGTGCTGGCATACCTCCTCTTGCTCTGTTTGGATCCTTGTGATGAGAATAGAGTTGCCACTCTTTTGTTGTTCTTACTCAGTGTTCTTATGTCTTTAATTAGTGCTTTGAAGGAGATCTTACACTTGAGCTAGAAATTGTGGTGCAGTGACATGGATATATGTGTCTTTTCTGCCCTATCTCAAGGACCCTGAGAATTAAGTGTGTCTTGATAAAGATGGTAGATGGAATTGGGATACTTTTCCCTTTTCAGTTTTCAAGTTTTATTTGGAATTTTCAGCTTCAAATGCTATGAAGATGAGCATTTTGTAAGGGGCATTTTGCTGGATCTGCAAAATCTTGGGCTGTGATTACAACACTGACATTGATTTGTTTATGTTTGCTGTCTTGCTGATTGGGTCTTTTTAGGAGTTTAAGATTTCTTCAGAGACCCTCTTGAAGCCAAATAAAAAGTATGAAATAAATTTCTCTTTTTGGCTTTTTGTGGAATTCTTCTGAAAGAATTTTCAGGGAAAAAAGCCCAACTAAATGCTATAAAGTAGGTGTAGTAAGGTATTGCACTCTTTAAAGAAGAAAATAATGTTTATGAAATTGACATTCTTTAGAGTGAAAAAACCTCACACTTGCACCTGTTGAACCTTTTTTCTCCAAATGTGCCCTGCCATTTGGAGGAAAATACCGTGCTTGATACCATGAAACACAAGGTCTCTATTTACCTCTGGCCAGAACTTCATAGAATCGTTTGAAAAACCCAAAACAAACAAAGCTCTCAGGATGAAACATCTGTTCTTCTCCTGGGCTGTGCTTTCCATCTGGGAGGACTGATTTGACTCAGTTACTCTGTTGTTTGTAAACTTACTGCAGGGTTTTTCTGGAAAGATGGGGATGATGAGGAGACCCTTCCCGTGGCCCCTATGCAGGAGTGCCCGTGACCTGTGCTGTCACCCTCACAGCCAAGGAACATGTGTCCTACAGCATCTTCTGGTCTTCACACACTCCTGAGGTGCCCCTTAGCTGGATGTGAAGGTCTGCATCCAAGGAAACCATAGGCTTGGGAAAAGTCTCTGGGACAGTGAAGCAGCCTGGGACTGTGAGCTGGACTGGCAGGGGGAGGAGGGAGAAGATGATGATGACTGTGGGGAGAGGTCACAAGCAGGAAGAAGGGTCAGTGTCATTCCACTCAGACCTGTGTGTACAGACTGAGGGTGAGAATTCTGTGCCAACTGCCTTTTGTGTATTTTGAGTTGAAATCTAACCTTTCTATGACCAAAAAGGCTGTTCCTGGCTCTTGTTGATTCGACACTAGCAGGCATGTGTGAAAGTATGCATACACTTAAAAACTTGACCTCTATTTTAAACTGTTCCAGCCTGCCTTAATTACCAGGGCTGAAATCCAACCTCCTGGGGATTTACATTTCTCTTTAACAGCTGATGATTTCACCGGTGCCTGGAGCTGTGTGAGAAGCCTGTCCCTCACCCCACTGGTGCTGTCAGTGATATCAGCTGTACCTGAAGAAAGTGGGACCTCGAGGAGCTCAGCTCTGCCATTGGCAGGCAACAAACCTGGAGCTTAAAGTCTCGTTAAAGTCCTCACAGTGCTCACCTGCATGCCAGATAGCTTTATAGCAGTTATTTTTCTGAGTGGTTTCCCATGGAAGCAAAGGCTGAAATGTTTCCCAGAGGCGTGTTCATGGTATGTGTCACATGTCTGCATTATATAATCTTCAGCTGTGCTTTAGTTTGTTGTGATTGTGTTGGTAGTGCCATGTGCTGGCACTGTGCAAGGCAGCGTGTTTATTATTATTAGTGTTATTATTGTTATTTTGTGCTTTTTTTCTGGTGGTTCAACAGAAAGGAAACACAACACCTGGCCAAGGGGACCAGGAGTGTGGCCAGGTGGCAAAACCTCCAGCTTCTGGCTGCTGATGTTAGTTTCCATAGTGCACAGGTGGGCCTGAAGCAGGAGAGCTCTGCTGGAGGCCCTAGGGATTCAGTGGAATTGATCTGTGGTTGGACATGGCCTAGCTGGGACCCTGTCTTCTGTGACAAGTGCCACATCTGATGTAGATGGGTAAGTCTGACAAACACACCGTGAAATGCCAGCTACCTGTCCCATTGCTGGATGGGGGCTGAAAGGCAGGTGGTTCTTTGACATTTAAAACCTCCTTATGTAATACTGAGGAGGCAGTTCTATTCCCTCCCCCATTTTCATGGCCGTTTTAACACATGAGCTGCTGCTTCCAGATGGTAGCAAAATGCAGCAGAATGCAAACATGGATGTGATCTTGGCTTGGCCCATGTAGAACTGCAGCTGCCCTACAGGTATAGGGGGACAGCAGCTGGCTCAGATATTGAGGACTAAATTCCTACATGTCATGTCCTGGGTGTCTGGATGAGTGATTAACTGGAGGGTAATTTCAACTGCCAAGTAGTCCAAATGGGTTATTTGTTAAAGAGCCTGCCTATTGAACTTAGAACTCATGAAAACATTGAAATTAGTGAAATGTCACATTGCTGCTGCTGTTGCCTAAGTGGTGTCTGAGCCCTGAGATCCTGTGTCCATGTCACTGGTGATGCTATGGGCAGCTCGGCCCTGGATCAGGGGTGTAGTGCAGGCTGGAATGAAAGGAGGAGGCTTCCTAGGCTGCTACTACCAGGTTTCTGTCTCCCTGTGAAAGCAAAACCAAAGGTGAGGGTTAATGGTCAGGGTTGTGATTGTCATCTAAGATGAGCTTGGGGAAACTCTGAGCTGGCCTTTCCTTCCCATCACAAACCTCTGAACATCAGCTGTGCTCGCCTGGTGACTCATTTCCTCTGCCACAAAAAACGATGGTTGCTGCTACTTTGTGCTTCTAATGACTTCTGCAGGAAAGCTGCTTCTGGATGAACTGCCAGGGAGTACCTTGAGCTTTTGGAGTATGGCAGTCCTTATTTTAATGGATGACAGGGCTTGATTTTTACAGTCTGTGTGTATTTAATTGAAAGCTGCGCTTACTGCAGCGGGTGTGGATGTGGAGCTGGCTGTATCTTATTGTGGTGGCTGCATGTAGCTCTCTGGTGTCACTATAGTTGGATCCATTTTTTGTTTCATTTTGGTAGAGGGAGAACTACTTCATTTATTTGCACATGGGGTTTGGTCTGTTGCCCATAAAGCTGAAATCCCTCATTCTTTCTTCTCTATACACCTGCAGCTGACTTCACATAAAATATTTGTACAGGCAGTACTTGCAAAAATTTTTCCAAAATTGCAGTGAGGAGGGGAAATGAGAAAGTGAGATTTTTAAATAGTTGTATACAGAGCTCATACAAAGCAGTAGTGTTAAATTTTGTCAATGACTTTCCATATCAATAAAAAAGTCAACATCACAACTGCTTAACAGCAAAATTAAGTTGTACAATTAAGTTGTACACGGTGCCTTGCACTGAAAATCATTTATCCTCCTCATTTTCTTCCCAAATTTAAATAAGAAAACTATTCCAGTTTGCCAAGAGACATGTCATGTACTTGTAATGGGTCTAACTGGTCTACAGTTCCTCTAAAAGGAGAGATAAACACAAGCAGGAGACTGTGAAACTTTACCCTGCTGTTTTCTGACAGTTAAAATTAAAAAAAAGGGGGGTATTGAGTTGCTAACTGTAACTGTATAGTGAAGTGCTTGATCTGCAGTGAAGACAGGAGCTGGAAAAAATGTTAGTCTGTCCTGGGACCAAGTTTGAAGCATGGTAGATAGGAATAAGCCAGCATAATGTACAAACACAGTATTTATTCTTTTTCCTAATGGACGTGACTGATGTGCACTGTGCTCTGTAAATGTTTCCTTTGGAAAGCCAGTCCTTACACATGAGGCAGGTTGTGCACGATAGCAGGGGTGAAGGAATTTCACTTATGGTGTTACCAGACAGGGCTTTCCTGTGTCTGGAGTTGTTCAGCTTATCTACAGGGCTGGTGGGAACTTGTGCTCTTTGCAGGTCTTTGTTAGCAATGTGAAGAGTTCCTTCTTAGCTAGGGCTAAGTGAGTTTCCCCTGTCCTGGGACAGGGACTAGTTTTTAGTAAAGCAGTTTTGCTTTTTTAGTATTACCTGTGTCTGTAGAGAAGGCCAGTGTGTGCTGTGCATTGCTGGCTACTCCTTCCTCCAAAGAGCTGGGAGTTCTGTCTCACTGTGGGCTCATTCTCTCTTGGTCCCCCTGAGATATTTTGTTGTTGCTTTGAAGACACTTTGAACATAGCCCCCTGTCTCTGACCTGGCAAGTTTTACTGCTGGCTTTGCACTTGCAGATAGGTGCTGCTTTTTTGCATCCTAATGTTGGTTATCAGGCCTTGCTGTCCTTACTGCTGTCTGTACACCTTCCTCCCTGCATTCCCAAAAGCTGTTTTCCAGTCACTTCATAATACTTGGTTTCAACATCCATCATCTGTATCCTCTGTCTTAGGCTGTTTCTCTTGCTTTTCGTGAAGGATCATTTTGTGGGTGAGACCTTAGCAATTACTGATAGGTGAAATTGCTGTCAGACACAGGCTGTCTGACCTGGCTTGGTGGCATTTGTCACGGGCTGTCTTGGCTGCCAACCCTGAGGTTACAAGGTCCCCCCCTTTAACTCCTCTGATTCCTTATAGCATCTTGCCTTTTTCCAAAAGAAATAGATTCCTGGTGGGTCCCTGAGGGGTGCTCTCACAGTAGAGCTCTTAGTCTGTGTTTTCAGGAGGGCACATTCTTTTGTGCTGTTGCTCTCTATTCATGTCTCTCTGAATCACAGAGATGCCTTCTGGCTGAGTTTTTTTTTTTTGTGGGTGACAGGACCCGACAGTGCAGTTCTGCACCTGGATGTAACCACAGGCTGTTGTGGCAGCTGCCTGGAAACTCATCCAGTTTTGAAATGACTTTTTTTTTTTGCCAGAAATTAGCTTTCAGGTTTATCAGGTCCCTGACACAGCTTGCCCTGTAGCAGCCCAGGTACTGATGCTGGTGTGAAAGGGCAGGTAGGAATATTTGGCTAGGGAAGGGATAGTGGAACTGCATTTTGAGCTAAGTGAATGTGCAGTGAAAATAGTCAGAGTAGATTTATGAGTTGTGCTTAGATGCACACCTGATGTGCATGTGTGTATTTATTTGATACCAGCAGACTGTGATTTGGATGTCACTGGAAAGAACGGGGTTAGCCTGGAAGAGGTATTTGTTCAAGGGTCAGTAGGAAAAAGGCTTCTTTGAGAAAGATGTGGGTATGTAGCAGAAAAACAGACAGACCTGATTTTCAAGGAAGCACTGGTGTCGGATTGGTCCATGGCCCCACCACCCCTCCATGATGTCAAGTGCTGGTGAAAAGTGGAAGCTGCCTTGGATGCTAAATGATTTTTCTTTCATAAAAGCAAATGGAATGGCATGCAAAGAATAAGCTTGGCTTAGGGCCACAATGTTGCTGGCAAATATGTTGCCCTTTCAGCTCTCTGAAGTGAGTAATAGGCAGGAGAGAAGAGACAGGTGAAAAATGGTGGGGTTTAACAAGGCTTTGCTGAGGTGCACATTCAGTCTGAGATGCTGAGCTTTTCAGAGCAGGGACTTTTTCCTCATTCTTTCTGTCTGCGAGCTGTCAGACACAAATCACAACTGCAGAAAAGAAAGTCACTGGATTGAGTGGAGTGCTAAATGTGTGCTGGAAGGATACACAGACTTTACCAAATTATGAGCATTCCCTCTCCTGAGGGTGAGTAAGGAAGCAGAGAAGGCTATGTGAGAAAATAAAGTGGGGTTAAATGGGATAGACCTTAATTGCTAGAGCTGTCCCCATAGGTGCCATCCATCCAAACGTGGAGCTGAATACTGCCAGTGACCTCTCTGTGTCTTGGAAACTACTACCTTCTATTTTTTTTGCCATCTGCTGCAAACTGGCTTTCAATCTTCTGTATGTGATCTGGCTCTGCTGAGGTGACAGGCAAAAATTTAATGGAAAAATGTGACACCCACTTCATCTCTCTCCTCTCTGCCAAAGAAAAGCATTCCTCTGCAGCTGTACTGGGGCTGGCTTTGTCCCTTCATGCAATCTGTCAGTCATATGAGGGAGAAATAGAGACCAGGCTGCTCTAATAACCTCTTAGAGAGCTTTGGATATCTTAGGGAGCTTCAGGCCTCCTTCCTTGCCAAATTGGATGTATCCTGAGCAGTGATGCAGGGCAGAAGTCAGAGGAGGCTCCTAATGTAGGGGCAAAGAGCAATATTCCTGATGGGCTTTAGTGGCTCACCTGGAGCTGGGCTCACTGCACTCCTGCAGCTCTGCTGGGATGAGCCCAGGCTGTTTGGTGACCCTGCAGTGCTCATCTCCAAGCTCTTGCTGCAGCTGAAGTTGCCTGCAGAGGTAAGGAGTGTGCTTTTTGGGGAGAGATGGGCTCATCTCCAGTAGACAGGAGGAAAGAAAGACAATTTGCCCTTGTTATGCACCACGGATGTTGAATGCTGCCCCTGATTTTGGATGTGAGCAGACTCCTTGGCTGTGGCAAAAGTCTTGAAGCACATGGTGACTTATGAAGCAAGAGAAGCATCTTTCAGTTGCTGTGCTTAGAAGTAGTGGTTTAATTTCTCTTCTCCAAAGTTTGGATGCTGTGATGTGAAAGTCTGTAGGAACGAGTGGAAAAGGAGTCAGGCTCTTTACACCACAGCATGGCAGGAGGGTGAGAGGAAATGAACATCAGCAGAAGTGAGAGAGATTCAGACTGGTAAGGAAAAAGGGCTTCACAGTGAGGATAAATGAGCACTGGAGAGAGAGCTGCCCAGGGAGACTGCACCACCTCCTTCCTTGGAAGTTTTTAAGACCTGACTGGCTAAAGCCCTCAGTAAGCTGGTCTTAGCTTAGTGTTGGCCCTGTTTGGGCAGAAGGCTGGGCTGGAGATGACCTGAGCCCCGTTCCAGCTGGACCTGTGCTGCAGTTCCTTTTATAGAAGTCTGGACTCAAGGCACTGACCTGCTCACATTGAGACAGGGCACTGCTGGGCAGCAGACTGGTTAAATTCAAGGCTGTTTGTCTATGCTACCTCATACCTGTGTTATTTCCTTTTTGTGGATTGCCCTGAAACTTTGTGTGTGGGAAGAGGCCACCTCATGGATTAGTTCATTTGAGTAGCATGGAGGAGGTTTTGTAGACCTAAAACCTGAAAAACACCCAACCAAAAAAGCCCCAGTCTGGAGTCCTTTAATACCAAGCAGATCTCTGTTCCCTCATCCTTGGAGCAAATTCTGTGCACAAAAGAATGCTTATTCCGAGGGTGCTTTTTCTCCTAGTCTTAGGAAAAAAATAGGTTCTTTTGTTGGTTTCAGTAATCCGCCTGCAATGTTTTGATTTTGTGGGGGTTATCTGAAGACATGTGTGTTCTTGTTTATGGAGCCTCTGGTGCCCACAGGAGAGATTTGTGTCCAGAATTCAGGAGCAGCAGAGAGCTGATCTTCTCTCCTGGATTTTCTCACCACAGAGCCGTGATGACACGGTTGCCTTAGAAAGGCTGGGATATTACGGACACGGTGATGCCTTCAGGAGGAGCCAAGACTAAGAACTTAGAACTAAGGCTGTGGTGTTTCTTGCAGCCAGACACCTGGCTTTCTGGAATCTGTCCTGGCTAGCAAAGGATGAAGACTGAAGGAAAATATGATGTCTGAGCTCTCCACTTTCATAACTGCTAATATGAGGCAGTGACTGACTTTCTGCAGAACATCTGTCTTTCTCATCATGGGTGTAGCTGGCCTCGTCATCAGCACTGATGTTATGTCTTGTTGGAGCTCCTTGGTGCTGCAGCTCCCTTCCCCTCCTCCTGTGCCTCCCCCCTGCACTGCTGGGCGTGTGGTGTGGGCTTTCAGGCAGGCTGGTAAGATGTATTTTTTAGAAAAAGTGCATAAAGCAGAAAGGTTCTCTTTAGAAAAAGAAAAACTGGCAAACTGTCACTGCCTACATATGACTCTAATGCCTTGCGTGCTCCTTGGTGAAATGCTGCAGGGACTGAGGGCTCTTTGGGGGTGTCCATTAGGCTGGCTGTGAGTCATCTGCCCTTCCTCTCACTGCAAAGCGTTTCCCCCTTGCCTCTCCAGCTGGAGAGTGCCATCCACATGATTCAGTGTCTGCGTGCCTGGCTGAGCCCTTTCCTCACAGCCCTCCTGCAGGAGCTGAGCCTGAGGCTCTCTGCGAGAGGGCAGGAGCTGACAGCTGCAGGAGAGCTCCAGATGTGCATGGGTGCTGCTCCCTCGGGATCTGCAGCCGTTCTCTGCCCCGCTCAGGCATGACTGCCTGCAGGAACAGGCATGGCAGGAATGAGCTTTGGCACTGTTTTTAAGGCATGAGCTTTCTGGATGCAAAATTTGTCTCCTAGAGCCTTAGTGCTTTTGCGGTTCTTTTGCTCCTCGTGGCTTTCAGTGGATGCTGTCGCTTGCCAGAAGACTAAAAGAGGAAAAGTACTTGCCCAGGGTGACTTGTGACTTCTCATTTGGCTGTACTGATTCAAAGCAAAATTTCAGCTAAATTTCCATCAGAAAAGTGCTTTGGAGAGCCTGCTCTGTGACTTGGAATGTTTCCCTATTGCCATTGCTGTTTGTTGGGTTGTTAGAAATATGTTAGAAATAACACAGGGAACAGATGAACTTAATTTATGTTGCCAGATATTTCTCAGCTACAAACACTACAAGATCAAAGTGAACACAAAAGGTGTCACTGACTTTCAAAAATGTGCAGTTAAAATCTTCATTACTTTTCTAAAAAGTTTTAAGGCATTTCATGTCCAGAACATATTTTTTTAGCATTAATGAAAAAGAACCTTGCTTGGAACAGCTTGCAAGCAAGATTAGTTGAGGATGGGAAAAAATTTTGCCTGCTAGATTTTAAGATGTGACTTTAGTGCTCAAGAGGGACATTATATGGTGTGGTGGCTAGGATGGAGCCACTGGAGCTACGAGGAAATTGTTTCAAATTCACAGGCATTGGAGGGGGTGAAGGGAGTTTGGAATTGTAAGCAAGAAGCCAGAGTCTGCAGAAACTTGCATTGCTGAAGAGACTTCTGAAGCAGTTATTGAGTGCAGAAAGCTGTAAAGTCTGGGTGCAAAGGAGACTGGGTTGTGGCTGGGGATGGCCAATTAACAGTACTGCTGCTATTGTGATCATGAAAGCATTGAAAAATATGGTTTGGGGAAATTGTTAAAAACCTGGCTTTTGCAGGTGTCAGTATGTCACAGTTTGGCTGAGGACTTGTCAGTTCTTGACACCTGGGTATCTGAAAGAGGCTAATTTGGGAGAATTCCAAGAACAGAAGCAAAAGTAAGTGGTTGAAGTAGCAGGTTTGTGAGAAATTATTACAAACATTAAATATGTATTGCTTTAAAGTGGACAGGTGTTTGGAGGACTTTGAGGAAGTGGTGGGATCAGAACAGTTGATATTAAGCTAACATTGCTATTCTTGAGGCATCTTTCTCAGTTTCATGTGATGTATGTAATGTCATTTTCAGTAATAGTACCAGAATAGAGTGTCTGAAAACTTTGATTTCAGCTGTGGTTCTCGTAACACTCAGATAATGAATATTTCTGTACTCGCAGCAAGATCCCTTCAGAGCTTTGTGCTTAGATTAAAATTATCATAAAGGGGATTATGAATATTGAGATATCATTATGCTGTGCCTTTTTTAAACTGCTAATGTCCTCTGGTAGTACCTTTCCTCTTTTTGTCTGATCTAATGCTTACAGGTTAGAGAAGGGTAAAAACAAATTGGTGTGAAGTAAAGAGAAGATGATGATGATCAGCAAAGACTATCCAAGGGGAAAACATAATATTGTTAAGTGTAAGGGTAGAAAGGAGACTTCTCTAAATGGTGTCATGTGAAAATTAGCCACTGTCAGTAATCAGGTTGCAAAATGTCTTGGAACCAATAAATCTAGATAACTGGAAATAGAGATAAGCTGGAAGGTCCCAGGGGGGACGTTTGGCTTTTTGTTGGGTCATGACATTATGAGGAAATAGCTGAAAATATTCAATTAATAGAGTAAAGGGGAGGAAATTAAAACTATGCACTGGAGATCCTAGTACCAAAGATATGTAAAAATACTCTGAATCTTTTAGTATTCACACAGAGTGCAATAATACAGATAGGATTTTACCCTAGTAGGTAGAATTTAATGTAAGGCAGATATAGTCAAACAAACCTGGTTTCATTCTTTCAGATGAAAAAAAATGATAGTAAATGGAGAAATTTTGCAAGCAATTGGCTATTTATTTAATTGTATTGGCTGAAGGATTGTACCACAAAGTGTATGGAATGAAAAGACTGACTCAAAGTAGTTGCTAACGGAGAATTGGTGTCAGAGGATAGATTTATTGTGTTCTGCAAAAAGGTGCCAGACAAGAGGCTTCTCAAGGTTTTCATCCATGATCTGGAAGCAAAGTTATGTGACTAGGAACAAAAAAAATGTGTCTACCTATGGGACAGGCAAATATATACTGGAAATCAAGACTTAGAAAGCATAACAAAAAAGATGCTAAAATATACTTGAATTAAGAAAAATGCTCATTCCTCAGTCTTTGAGGCATACCCATGTTCTCTTCTGGCAGCTATATTTCAACAAATTATTAGATCCTATGTAAGGGTACCTCATGGAAACAGTGGATTAGGACAGGGAAGATTAGGAAGGTTTCATAGTCCTTTCTAACTTGAAATGCTATAAAACTTTATTGCTGGGCCTGTTGATTCTGGATACTTCAAGGCATAACATACATCACAGCATTTGGTAATTTTCATGAACTGTTGATTTCAGTGAAGTTTAAATAAGTGCTTTAATTGCTTCAAGCTGTTTTGAATGCTTGTGTTTATCATGACACCTCTTGGCACATATAAAGAAGGAAAATGTACAAGGCGGATGGAGAAGGAGAAGATGAAAAAAGAAAAAAAGACATTAGTCCCAAAATACAGGGTCACCTTTATGTATTCCCTGTTGAAGCTGAATGCCAAAGGTGGCCTTGTATTCTCCAAGCCTCTGTCTGAGATAGAATGGGTAAAACACACGTGATTGGTGTCAGTGTGCCAAGGGTCTTCGATCCTGACAAGGGAAGGGCAGAGGAAAAGCAGAAAGCAAGGCAGGGTGAGGTGTGAGGAAGAAGGGAATGTGTGAGAAGATGGGGTAAATAAGCAGATAAAAAAGCAAAGTTTGTAGCTTTTATTTTAAAGGTATAAGTAATGGAAGGTGGTGGTTGATATGGTACCAACTTTTACCCCAGCGTTTAACAGTGCAAGATTGTTCTTGTCCCTCTGCCTCTGTGCATCAACTACACGCCTGTACTTTTCTACCATCAGCTGAAGGAAGCTTAAAATCCCCTGGCTGTGGCAGGCCTTACCTCATTAATGCCTGTCCAGAACTTCTGAGCACTTTAACAAGCCTGTGATGTGATCCAGGGTAAGTCTCCTCATAGTTTATAGGGAAATAGTCTTTAATTTAGACATGCAAATTGAAACAGGAGGAGGAGAGGGCATCGGACATCTGGGAAGGGCAAGTCATTTTTCTTTCTTGGTATCTCTGTATTTAGGTAGCTGGCAGACAGAAGATACTGCCTTAAACTGTTTCTATGGCATGGCATAACCTTTTGTAGTGGTAATGCTGTTTTGGTTTTTCTCTAGAATATGCTAGAAGCAAAAATATTTTATTCTAGTATAGCGTGGATAGCAGATGTGGTTTTAAAGTGTCCAAAAGCTGTATTGGAAACACAGCAATGACCAGGAGGGTGCCCATCTTCTCTAAAGCAGTGTTGCTTCTCCTTCTGGCATGAAGTCCCAGTGCCTGTGATGTGATGGTGTGTGTGGGGGAATGCTGCTGCATGCGTGGAGTGGCCTCTTCCTGACCTGCCCAGCATGGAGTGCCTCCTGGAGAATGTCTGGCAAGGAATGAAGCTCCTCAGCCTGATGATCCTGTCAGGCTGGTCAGGCTCCACCAGGAGAGGCTGAAGCTACGTGCTGCTGGGGGTCACCTCCAGAGCCTCTCTGGGGATGGAATAAATGAGCAATGCTGGTCATTCAGCACCACTTAGTTTGTGGGGCAAGTCTAAGTCTGCCTTCATCATTCTGGTGTGCAAGGTAACCTGTGGCAGTGGAGGGACAGGACAAGACATGACTGGCTATTCAGAGTACTGCCAGGAGGCCTTGGAGGGGTCTCTCTTGACTTACATGTCCTCTCTTAATTGAGCCCTCTTAAGTCAGGTGTCCCAAAAATCTCTGTTGAGCCCTTTAAGAGCGTTGTCTCAAAATCTATTTCAGTGGATGTCCCAAAAATCTCAATTCCTACTTCTGCTTAGATCTCCAACAAGAAGTCTGGTGTTTGAGGCAGGCAGGCTGCAGTCTATCAGTTTAGTCAAGCAACAGGGAAAAATGGGAGTCAGAATTCTGTGGAGATGATATGAAGTGAGTGAACAAATGCCTGAGAAAACCTGGACCGAGCAGGGGTGTGAAGAAGTGTGGAGGCAGGTGGGGTAAGGAAATGCGATGTGTTGTGTGCAGCCCAGGCTGTGACATCAGAGGTCTGCACTGTGTGCCAAAGAGAGACGGCTGTGCTGGTGCTGGGAAACAGCTCTTTGACCAGCTCAGTCACTGGCAGATGCTGCACTGTGTGTGAGCTTTGAGGCAGCGCTGTGACAATCTGAAATGTGTCTGGGTGATGCTTTGCTTCAGAGCTCCTGCATTAAGCAGAGATATTTGACACATCTCAAACTGGAGCTGTAATCACACAGGAGCTGATCTTCCCTCTGGACTTTGGAGGGGAGAAGGGCCTGGTGTAGAAGCAGCCCTGAGGTTACACATGGCCTGGTGCTGTCTCATAGCAGCAGGGAGGAGGTTGTTTTTTTTGTCTCTAAACAAAGATTTCTCTGAAGTACAAGGGCACAATTAATGTAACCAGCACATTCAGGTTCCTCACTGTGGTTATATGCAACACAGAGACACTTAAACCCTCTTTTGTTAGCTTAGCCAGGGACCAAGAAAAAACCAGGTTCCTTCAGCATCTGTATTTTCCCCTGATTTGGTTTGAGGAGTGGTGCTTGTGGTTGCATTGCTCCTGTGGGCTTCTTCTTGGAATCTCCCTGCAAAGCCGCCTGTTTCCAGTTAGTGACGCAGCACTTTGGGAAGCTGAGCCAAACCAAACAGGGATGTTCCCCACTTAGGGAGTGAGCGGGAAACCTTAGGACCTTATGGTCAGCGTAACTGCAGACAGTATATTCAAATGCTCAAGATCACTGTTAACTTCTCAGAGTCCCCTTATTAGTAAATAGTCTTTGTGTCTGGTGGTGTTCCTTTGAAAATCAAACAGGAAAATAAGGCTGGGAGGAAGGAGAGGGTTTTTCCATCCCTCTCTGACAGAGAGGGGAAAAAAAAGGTTATAAAATGTCAATTTTTAAAATAGTTTTATGTGAGGAACATCTCTGCCTCATTTAGGTCTTCTCCACTATAGCCTAGTGCAGTTTCTCACACTGGTGGACAGGCTCATACAAAAGGGCAGAAGTGTAGCCATGATGGGAGTAAAAGGGTTTCCATTATTTTACTGGTAAAGGGTATAGCCAGAGGATCTGTTGAGAGAATCCAGGGCGGGGGCAGAGAGATGTAGAAGATCTGAGAAATGTGTGCTCTTTCAACCAACTCCTGCCCTGGAAACCATACAGATAAGGTGGGTGTCACTTCTGCTCCTTACCTTGCTGGCAGGTGCTGGTGGATTTGTGGAGCTCTCACTGTTAGGATTTTGTGTATCTAACTCAGACCTGCCAGCTCCTGCTGAATATGTTTTAATAGGAGAACGTTTTCCCTTTCCAGATTAAGCTTCGGAGAGCTCTTCAGGGGTTTCAGACTAAGGGACAGGGCATAGACTGAACAACAGTCAGTTTGACAGAACTAGGGAGGAAGAATTAGCAAGAAGCTCTCTTAGCTTAAAACTTCAATAAAGACTAGTTGGACTGGGAAGAGATTTAAGAAAACAGAAACGGTAATCTCACTTAAAACAAGAGTTATCACTAGAAGAGCCTGGGTTCCTCTTATTCCATATTTCTAGTATATGCATGATGGACCTGTGACTTAGCAGCAGAATTTTTATCTGCAGACTGTGCTTTTTTATCTTTTCCTGGCAGACATGATGCATTTGTGTGCATTGATGCCACAGTGGGAATCTGGGCCTGCTGGTCAGAGGCACCTCTGGGAAGTCTGGGTTTCTTACTTTGGTCAAAGGCTGACTGATAAAGTGTAGTGCAAGCTGGCTCAGCCACTTTGGTTTGGATTTTGGCTGGGTTTCGAGGGGTTTTAAGGAGGTTTAAAGACAGGGGAAAAAAAAGAAAACAAAATGTGCCTTTACCAGGAAGTGATGCAAATTTCAGAAAATCCAAATTCGATTCCCTCTTCAATAGGGGAAGGAGTGTGCTCAGCCTTAGCAAGAAACTGTCATCTGTCCACTAGTGTGTTGTTTTTCTTGGAGGTGTGCAGTATTTTGGAGACACTTTCTGTATTTTGGGAAAAGAGTGGGAGTGCACCATCCAAACCAGAATATATCAGAATGTGGCACTGGCACATTAACAAAATAATGTTTAACTAATGTAGCTTAAGTAACTTAAATTTGGGTGGAAGGTGCATGTTTTGCTTAGTTAAGATTATGCATAACCACAAGGAAGGTAAAGATCTTTCTCATTAATGTGGTGGGATTTTGCTAGATGGAAGCATATGTGAAGAAGAAAACGTGGAAGTGTGAAACATTTTTAAATCTACCCTTGTATATGCAATGCTTAAAATGTGCCTTGATAACTCTATAAGAATGAAATCATTCCTGTTTTGAGTTTTTGATAGTTGCCTGCCAGCTCTGATCCCACAATGATCTTGGGCAACAGGAAGTGCACTGCTCTGGAATCTGAGATGTACGCGGCTCGTCCTGGTCCTTAGACTTCGTACAGGAGACACAAATTTGGGATCTTGTGGTAGGGCTGGAGCATGAACAGTGCTGCAGCAAGCTGCATCCCAGGCTTGTGAGGTTGTGTAAATAGGGAGGGAGAGGTTTGTACCTCTGAGTACATCTGTGGTGTGGGTTGGTACAGGCTCAGCTGTGGGAGGGCTGAGAGAACGTTTTACTGCTGCTGTCACAACTATATATGGAAGACCAGGAAAAAAAAACAAACCACTGCAGTGGTCAGGCCAAAAGAACTTCAGCTGAAGTTTATTTTCTAATTGCTAAAGCATGTCTGGATTGTCTCCGTAGTAAGAAACAAAGTCAGGTACTTTGTGTCTGGTGGATGGCAGATGGCCCAGACATGAGTGGATTGCTCAGTTTGAGGCTGATCTGTTGCCATCCTGAAGTACGTGGCTAACTAAGGTAATCTTTTCTGGTGGGATTTGGGAACATTACATGCCAGAAGCAGATGTTCCTTCAGCAGGAAGGGTTGAATAGTCCTGTGTGTGTGCTGTAACAAAAGTGTGTACAGGTTTTGGAGGAAGCAGCGTTGTTTGTGCCCTCCTGGAGCTTGCAGTGGCAGCCCTGTCGGTATAGCTTGCAGGATCCTCTGAGTTATGGTAATAACTCTGACACCTCCAGCTGTTCCGTGACTCAGGGCTGGGGAGAGTATCCTCTAAAATCTACTCGGCACTTTAATTTTGTTGTTGCAACATTTGAAGACAGTATGTCCTGGTCAGGATGCACTGTAGCCCCAGGCATTTCAGGCTAATTCACAAGATCATAAAGATAGGCAACTACACAAACCACACATTCTTCTCTCGGAAAGACTGTTCACCCGGGAGATAGTACAGCTATGCAATGCAAACTTGGACAAGATATCCAGATCAATTTGCTTTTTTTTCCTGTCCTATGATCGTGGCATGACAATTTAGTGAAATTGGACTTTAAAGTGAATCTTCATACAAAGAAATTTTGTGAAGCCTTTGATAGAGCTCAAATTGCTCATTCCTTGAGTTTAAGAAGAATTCTTAATGATGTCTGTTGTCTCTACCAGTTTTGGTTCTTCCTGAGGCTGAAGACAGAGTATCTCTTTTCCAGACTTATACATATGGGGATAGATAGATTTGCAGATCCCTCACAACAAAAACTCAAGTTTTTGTTGCATTTTCAATGTCAAATGCTGCCCTAGTTTCAGGAGGTCACTTCTTGCACTACGTTATCTGGAAAAGGATGCTAACATACCTCATTGTGTTTTATGGAATAATTATAGGAAATTAAGAGTTGCCCGTATTGTTGGCAAAGATCTGCTGCAAGAATATGGGTCTTGGGTTTTTTTAATGGAATTTTTCACTTCAGTGAAGTTCTGTGTACCTGACCTCAGCCAGAATGGTCTAATTGCTGCAATTAAATCACCAAATTCTGTCATTCGTAATACCTGTAAAGGGAGCAGTGCTCTTTGCAAGGCAGTGTGATTTACATGAAGCAGCCTAAACAACCTACATCATAATGTCTCATTTTATAAAGACTTACACACACCAGATGATGCAGGAAGAATATATGATTTTTTTATCATGTCACTGTAAGATTCTGCATGAAAACGCTGAATTACTTACATACTTCTACATTCTCTTATGTTTCCAAGAAGAAATAGGCTGTCAGGTGATCTGCTGCTGTAAACAATGCAGTTCTGAGAGGTGGAGAGAAAAAAGAAATCCCAGTTTTGCTTGAGCTTGAGTTGTACAGGGCTGAATGCTTGGGCTGCTGCTGCTCCAAAATCATGGAATCTTGCTGATCTCTTAAATTAGGTCAGTCCTGATTGACCAAACAGGTAGAAATAAAGCAGAAATCATCCATGGGAAGGAGAGCAAGAAATGAACCACTGGTTAGGTGTTCTGGCTGTCCACTTCAGAGCTGCTGGCATAACTGAACCTGGAGTAGCTCCCTCGTATTGCACTGCCAAGGTGGTCTCTGTTAGTTTGAATAACCCGTGAATCCATCTTGGTGGAACTGGGTTGGACCAGTGGATGTGGAATGAAGCTGAGAGAACAGTGACCTCTGGGAAGGATGGTGCCTTCTGTTGAGTATGAGGAATAAACAAAAGCTTTCTGGCAGAAGGACACATATCTCTGCAGTTTATGGCTATTAAACATTTTTATCTCAGAGTTCTAGAGACACAGCAATACTCAGATTTTCCTGGTGGTGGCCTTTTGCATGGGTCTGCTGATGTGGTGGGATGCTGACAAGAGGCTGAACAGCACCTTTTGGTGAAACAGGATGGAAAGCCAGGCTATAAGAAATTGCATATTTATGAACTCCTTCTGTATTTGCAGTCTGTTTTGATGGCTTCAAATTGAGTCTTGCAGTTGGAATATGCCTCTTTGTTGTGCTCAGCCTGAGTTTTAATGACAGAGCTGGCGTAGCTGAATAGTTTGCATGTGACTTTGCCAGGACTTGTTCAGTTTTCAAGATGTGCTCTCATCCATTGGATATGAGCAGCATTTAGACTCTTGAGCTGTTAAAGATTGGTTGCCAAAGTATGTTTCATAGCTTGATATTGTTATAACACTCCTTCCTGCATGTGGGTTTTCAGGCACATCGAGGTTTTCTCAAATGCGTTCCTTCAGCTTTGTTCACACTGGTTTGTGTCGTCTGAGATCCCTGCTTTCTTTACTGCTATCAACAGAGAAATGGTTTCTCAAGGTTTGAAAAAAACCCAAGTGTTACCCAAAAGTGAGAATTAAGATTGTGGTCATTTAGGCCAGAGAGCATCCCTCCAAAGTCTAGGAATAGGCAGAGGAGCATACACCACAATAGGCTGCCTTATAATTGCTCCCCTTGCCCCTCCCATTCGCCATCCACTTAAAAGTAGAACTTGGGAAAAGAAACAAGAAAGAAAAAAGAGAAGCCGACCCCAAAATGTACGCGGCCAGGGCAGTCTGAGACGGTGGAAGCAGAGGCATGCTATTAGAAAAAGCTGCGTGCGCCCGGTGTTAGACATTCCTGGAGCTGCAGAGGCGGGGTTATCGCTCCTATCCAGGGGCCCTGGGACTGCCGCTGCCTCTGTCAGAATGTCTCGCTTTCGGTGTTTATGTGCCTTGGGCGAGCCGCGCTGCGGGAAGAAGGAGCCTCAGAAATCCGTGTGGAAGGCAGATGGAGCACAGCTCCCCTCCGGCGGGAGCCCACCTCTGCTTTCCGCCCTGCCTGCACAGCCCGCTCTGTGCGCCCAGGGCAGCGCTGCGCAACAAATGTCCCCGTTTTCCTTTGGATCCGCTGGGAAGGGGGCAGCGCCGACACTCAGGCTTTTGAGACCCTGGCACCACTGAGCCTTGCGGGTGTGCATCACTTTTAGCCAAACTCCGTTGAATCCGTGTGGTTTTACTCTGCCGAAGGGATGATGTAAACCCACATCGGTTATGGTGGCTAAATATAAAGTGTGAGAGCATGGCTGGGGCGTTGGTGGGTGAACTGTGGGATGCTCTCGCCTCTCTCCAAGGACAGCAGCTCCGTGTTTGGGCTTTGGGCTGAGGCAGGCCTGGAGCTGCTCTGGGCACGTACTTGGTCTGTCTTTGCACGGGGGGGTTGCTTTTCCATACTGCTGCCTCCAGTTGTTCCTTTTGTGTCCCTGCTGGGGACTGTCATGGGAAGAGGTGACTGGGCTTTATGCACCAGTGTTTTAGCTTAACCCTGCCCAGGCAGGTGAGTTAGGCACCTTGTCTCTTCCTGAGAGCAGGAGTGGCAGGGGTGAAGGCCTCCTCCTGCCATCATGAGAGTGACAGTCCTGCAGGTATCTGGCACGATGTTATCTTAAACCAGGGCTGTTTTTCTGGATATGTTTCTATAACTTGTTTATCTGAGTTTTTGGGCAGTGACTAAAGGGTTCAGGTATTTTGGGCTAGATAGGTATCTGATACAAAAAACACCTGGGATGTTCTGGGTGGCTGTTGATGAACTATTGTCCCCTTCCCCAGCATGCCCAAGGCTTTTCCCCATCAGAGGCTCACAGGTGTGCTCTTGTGTTACCACTGGCCGAGGCTGAACAAGGTGAACGACCACAGGACCTTTTTGCTGCTAGAGGTTATCTTGACAAGGATGAAGCTTGTGTATATCAGTAGAGTGACTTGCTGGTGGTGTTTCTGCACCAGTGTCACAAGTGTGCTGTTGTTTTTGGGAAGAAAAGAGTCATTGCTGTGGGAATTTGAGTGTTGAAAGACAAGATGGGGAACTGTGCACATTCCTCTTCTGCTCCCCAGTTGTGGCTTTGTGTCTTGTTTATTCTTGTCTTATCACTGAAGGTTTCAGAAGGTCTGTGTTGTGATTCTTGTAAGTCCTGGTAGGGACCCTCTCTGTAGTCCTCCTTAGGTGCTGGATTTGTTCCCTAAACAAAACACCAACTTCAGAGTGTTCCAGGAGAACACCTGAATATGTGCATGGAAATCCCTTAGCAGTGAGAGATTTCGCAGCCCTTGGCTGGGTCTGTAGCCCATTTGCTTCTTGGCCCAGTTGCCCCTCTTGGAGGTGCAGAGTTGTGGTGTTTGATAATACAGTGCATTACCTAACAATACTGTGATGTGATGTGAAAAATAAAGTTGTCCAGCTTTTATTCTTGCAGGTATAGCACTGTGTGGAGGGCCTCTATCTAATCAACAGAAAAGTCAGGAATACAAATTTCTACGCATCAAAAAATGCTAATTCTCAGCATGTATCCTTGTTTACTGCATGAACTTTAAAGAATGGATTTACATCAGAATCAGACATATCATCTGCTTAAATAAGAATAGCTAGAGCACTAAACCTTTAAAATCATATCAGATTGCTGCTGCTTTTATTTAATATTTTCATTAGGGAATATGCAGTTTAAATTGCTATTAGCATGGGAATCTGGTTTAAATCTATTTCCATGTTTTGTCCTGACCTTTTCTGACTGGTTTAACAAGTCCTGTGAATAGGGGAGTAGGTCTAACTGTAGCTACATGCACTAGAGATTGAAGCACTGTAGGCAGGATGAGGAGACTGATGATCTTTTCTACTCCCTCCCCCCATCCCACCCACCTGGTAGCTTGTAGAATAGCACATATGGGAATTATACTAAAAGCTGGATGGTCCATTTCAATTTCTGTTATCTCCATCTGTTTGCAGGCTTTTCTGGGTGTGCTTGGCTGTCCCCATAAAGCTCAGACTGGAGGCTTGTGTAAAAGAACCCTTTCATGGAACAAAATTATTCAGTCTTTCTGTAAAATGGTCCACTGTGTTCCTTTTACAAAATTATACCATACTGGACTATTTGAAATATTACTAGATATTTTTATTGCATTATTGGAAAAATAAAGATAACTTAGTGGGGAAAAGAGGGACAGCTGCTCTTTCCAAAAGAAGAGCTATTTCTCTCTACTGCCCTATGCTTGAGTTCCTAGTGTGTGCATGCTTGCAACTGTTACAACACAGGAGCAATTCAGCTTACAGAAATCCCAGAAATACTGAGCTCTTCTCCTTTGGTGTTGGTGCCAGCCATGCTCATTTTGACTTGCCAAAGACCAGATCTTCCAAAGCCATCTGAAACCACAACTTGTTGGTCGAACAGAGCAGTGCTTTTAAATTCCTGGCTGTTTTTGCACACCCAACACTTTTCTGGGGAAGTCTGTGGGCTCTGCAAACTTTAACATATTTCACGTTCTTTAGTTTCCTTTGTTAGACTTTGTAGCTCTTGCAACTAGAAAAAAAATTAAAAATAGAGGTACAGAGAGGAGGATGCTCAGCAATTCTGAAAATCTGATGGTTTTAGTTTTGGTGTGTCTGAGTCTTTGTATTGTTTTTGCATAAGATGTAATTATTATAAGCCTTGATTTCTAAAATCTTCTAGTTTATAAAACTTTAGTCTCTGGAGAGTAGAAGCTGCTGCGGGGTCTGGAGTACAAATCTTCTGAGGAGTGGCTGAGATTGCTGGGTTATTTAGCCTAGAGAAAAGAAGGCTTAGGGGAGACCTTAGTGTTCTCTGCAACTGTCTGAAAACAGGTTGGGTCAGTCTGTTCTTCCAGGTGACAAGCAATAGGAAATGGCCTGAAGGTGTAGCAGGGTAGGTTTAGATTGGATAATATGATAAAAAAAATTGTGGAAGGGGCTGTCAAGTATTGCAACAGTCTGCCCAGGGAAGTGGTTGAGATTGTATTGACACATTACCATTATGGATGTGAAGCTGTCTTGGTTAGAAGGATGTTGATTCCTTTACACAGGATCCATTTGTTCTTGTATGTTAGTTTAATGAGTTAAAACTTGTGTGGCTTTGATGTGCTTTTTATTTTGACAGAAGCAAAAGACACTCCGTGCTAACCTGCAGAATGCCACGTACCACTTTCAGTTCATTGGGCCAACATCAGTTCAGTGCTTGATCTTCTGGCACACTGATGCCTGTCATGGCAACTTGGTTTGATCTCATTTCATGATGCTGAATTTAAGTGGTGTGAAGTCAGTCCTGTCATCTATAGTCAGCTCCAACCCCCACAGGAAGCATCAGTTTAGGATCACTTCTCTTTCTTTTTTTTTTCCCTTCTTTTAGTTAAAAAAACCTTCCTGATACCACACATTTGTCAGTGTCCCTTATGCAACAGTTTTCTGTGTAAAATCCACCGGAAGTTTTGAATTCCTCAAGAGTCCCATGGCGTTTTGGTCTCCCTCTCTCCCAGCCCAGATGGTCTGTAGCAGATGCTCATGCGAAATGTTACGCAGCCACCGGTGCCGTGTTAAAAAAATGATCTATATTTAATACAAACACAAGCACACACACACACACACATGTATATAAATCTATGTACATATAGTCCTGACTGGCTCTGGAGTTACACATTGGTGATAAGCAGTACAAGGCTCCCCTGATTATTTTTCTGGCTCTGTACCTGTGTTTCCCTAGAGCCAAACAGACTCATTTAGCTCTGGGAGAGTTGTCCTCCCTTTGCTCTCTGCCTGAGCTCTGTAATACCAGGGGCTGTGCTGGGTTGGTATCTGGCAGCGAGGTCTTGTGTGGCCACATGCCACAGGTGGCTTACAGGATGCATGGAAGAAATCACAATGCCTGAAATTCCTGAATGCAGATTTTGATTTCTGAGCTCCAGAGCTTGCACTTTACCTCTGGGTAGCCCTCAGAACCTAAAGTACTGTATGTGGCGTTGGTGAGGTGGCGTCTTGAATCCAGTGTTTGCCCTCATGACAGGAAAATCTCCGACGTGCTGGAGCAAGTCCAGAGAAAGGCAACAAAGGTGGTGAAGGATCTGGAGCACAAATCTTATGAGGAGCAGCTGAGGATGTTGGGGCTGTTTAGTCTAGAGAAAAGGAGACGCAGGGGTGACCTTCTTGCTCTGTGTACAGCTATCTGAAAGGAAGTCATAGCAGTGTGGATTGGGTCTCTTTTCCCAAGGACAAGAAGTAGCCTCAAGTTACCCCAGCGGAGGTTTTAGATTAGATAATAGGAAAATTTTCTTTACCAGCAGGGTTGTCAATCACTGGCACAGGCTGTCTAGGAAAGGGATTGAGTCGCCATTCCTGGGGATTTTTAAAAGATGTGCAGATGTGGCACTTAAAGACCAGGTTCAATGTTGGACTTGTCAGTGCTGGGTTGGACTTGATGATCTCAAAGGTATTTTCTAACCTAAACAATTACAAGGGCTTGTGTGTGTGTCTCTCGCTTCTGGTCTTTGTGCGGTGTCCAGTGCTGTGCCCTGCAATAAGGGATTTTCTTTTATCTCCCAGCTGGCTTTGGTTTTCTTATGATCCTGATAATTTTGGCATTGAATGTGATGCAATCTTCCATGCCACTACCCTTGAGATCTCTTCCTTGCAACTGGAGAGTATCACTTCCTTCCTGCCCTTGGGTGTGTGGAATGAAGAGGCAAAGGGCACCTTTGGCTCAGGGAATGAGAGGCCCAGGCCAGCCCAGGTGGTGTGTGATGGCAGCTCCTGCCCAGCCCTCTAACCACCAGGCCATATTTCTTTCCTTGGAAGAAGGAAAATGTGTTGGTAAAGTCTGGAAAAACCACATTTTCCACGTTACTCCCCCCCCGCCTCTAAACTGTGGGGTAATGGTTGCACAAGCGGGGGCTGAGGGGCCCCTGGAGGCACTGGCTGGGTGCTGGGACAGGTCCCATGTCCATCCCCAGGCACACCCCAGGCTGGGCCTCCTCTCCCTGCTCCCCCATTCAGGCACCCAGCCGCCTCTGAATAGCTGGAATAGATCTTTGCCGTGGCTGGCAGGGGTCTGAGCTAGCGCTGGCCGGGATAGCGGGAACGAGTGATGATGTGTGCCTGTGCTTATGCAATGTCTGATACTTCCCTGTGCCGTCTCTGTCCCCAGGATGCTGGCAGGCTCTTTCTGCAGCTTCGGGAGAGGCATCTTCCACGCTGCACAGCTCACTCACTTGCTCAATACATCCAATTAATTAAATTTCAGTGCCACAAGTGAAAGCGCCTTTGTTTGTGTGTTAGGGTTTGGGAGATGTGGACGGGAAAGTTGCTGCGCAGGGCTCTGTGTGTGTGTGTTGGCTGGAGGTGTTGGCTGGAGCACCTTCTGCTGGCATTAATCTTGTAATTAATCTTTAAAACTGGATCAAACTCCTCCTTTCCTTAAATGCTCCCTCTCGTTTCATTCAGTCAGCTGGTTGCTTTTAAAGCTTTTCTTTATCAAACTAAAAAAGCTTTAAGAACTTATAAAAAAAGGAGCTTATTTCTAATGTAAAATAAGAGCCAAGTAACCTTGTTCTCACTGTGTTTGAACAGGGTTGCACATTACACACTTGTGTTTGTGCTCTTTGTCAGATTTAAAGCAAGAATAAAATTACTTGCCTTTGATTTCTGTGCTATGGGCAGCCTTCTGCTGCTGCAAACTTGGCTCTTGGGAAGTGCCCTGAAAGAGATGCCCAGACATATGCAGCTTTACTAACTAGAAGACTTAAAAAAGACTTTGAAGTGAGCAACTGCTAAGTGACTTCTTTTGAAGAAAATGCCTTCATGTGGAAGCTCCCTTTTAATTTCCCCATGCACTTCAGCATTCCTCTTGCTTGGGCTCATGGGGAATCTCCCATCAGCACTGAAACAGGCCATCTGTTGAATGTGGAAATCAAATGTGGACTCTGAAAATTATCACAGTGCCCTGTGCGTGTGAGTCCTTGCAGTTTGTCACAACCACTTGCTTGTGGTGTGGTGTGGCTGCAGCTGCCCCTCCAATCCTGAGAAACAAATCAGTTTCAGAAGCATAGCGGATAGTCTGCATGCATGTGTTTGCATTTTCAGTCTCTTAGAGAAACCCTGAAGTCCAATGCAAGCTTGCCAAATCTTTCCTCCAAGACCCTCTCACAGCTCACTGTTGAGCTGGGGCTCTTGCAGTGGTGGCAAGTGGTAGGGGCTCTCTCTTACAGATGGGATATCTGTGCAGCCCTCACCAGCCCTCTGGTGTGGGGAGGAAAGCTGACTCACCTGTGCAGCAGAGCTGGAGAACCCAGCCTTACAAATAAACAAGGGAGAAGGCTCTCAGTGGGCTGACCCTGTGGGATGTGCCGGCCACTTGAAGTTTGCCGAGCGCTGTGTTTGGGGCAGGCTTGTGAGCGGAGCCTTGTGTCTGATATGAGCAACCTTTGGTCTCAAACCTGCCTTCTTGAACTGTGTTCCCCAGCTGCCCTCCTGATAGGGATATCAGGTTATCTGTAATACAGCACTGCAAAGCTGCATCAGCAGGTTTCCTAGCTCTGGCTTTGCATCCGTTTCTCCACAACACACTGCCATTCTAGTAAACAGCCTTGTTTGGCTGCCAGAAGGCCAAAGGAAACAATTATGATGAATTATTTTAACATTATGTAAATCAAGGGCTATAAAACTTCCCCAGATTGTTTGAATTCCTGCATATCTTTTTAGGGCAACCTCTACTCTTCAATTAAGAATGGCTTGGGTCGAAGAATTCGCACTTTTCCTTCATGATTGATTGTTCTCCCTTTTTTAAATATTGTGAACTGCAACGAATGGATCTGGCTCCAGATGGTGAATTTAGCTGCAAGCTGGTAGAGCCATCCTCTTAAGTCTTATTCCCTGTTTCATTACTTAGGAATATTCATGTTCTGCATTTGTTTCCTCTTTGATAAGCTGAATACATTGGTTTCTTCTTTTCTTACTTGATTTTATTTTGAGGCAAGATTTCCCTTTCTACAATGATTCTTGTGATTCTCTGAACTTTCTCCAGTTGATCAACTTCCTTTTTTTTGAAATTCAGTGGCATAGGAGTGGAGCCTGGCTGTGGCCAGTAGCATCCACCATGAGCACAGAGAAATTTGTGCTTCACACCTCTCTGTCTTCTGAAGTCCTCAGACTCTGGTTTTGCAGGGAACACAGGCTTGTGCAGCAGTTTGTGTGATTGGCCTCAGGCTGCAGTAGAAAGCTGTAGCTGGGGATTGAGCTTTACAGGCACACTTCTTTTAAATATGAAAGAAATGTCTAATTTAAGAAACAAGTACAAACAAAAGAAGTCCTAAATAAATAAAAATGGCAAAAATTTCTGCAATACCTCCCTGCTGTTCTTTGTGTGCTGGCCCCACAGCATGGAATGGCCATGCAAGAGTTCCCAGTGCTTGGCTGCACCAGGGACTGAGTGAAACCCCAGCACTGGCTGAGGGGCTGAACCTGAAATACAGCAGGGGTCTCTTGCATTTGGAGCATGAGCACACATCTGCAGTAATTCCTCCCCAGAACCCAGTGCTTGTGGTACCTGTCCCACAGATCTTCCTTCAGCCATGTCCCAGAGTCCTGGGGTCTGGGCTTCTGATTGTCAGTCGCCCAAGTGTGACTTGGAGCTTTTTGTTTGCACCATAAAATCCTTTTATTTTTATTTTTTTATTTACCTTCAGCTTTACCTAAGACATGTCTCTTGTTTATGGCTGCTTACCAAGTTCTCTGTGTTTTGGGTTGGCGACCTGACCTTTTTGTTACTTGATGTCCTTGCTGATACTGCATTATGTGCAACCTTCAGTGTTGGTGGCTTTTCCTCTCAGGTCACAGTATTGGAGTCTGGGGCCAAGAACTGATCCCTGTGGGACTCCACTGAAAACACAATCAGTGTGGCACAATCAGCTCATTTGTGTTTCACATCTGGAGATTTCTGATTTCCTTGTCACTCTGCATGAGGCCTGTTGACTTCATCTCACTCTGGCTTTGTTTGTATAGCACCAAGTCAATTGCCTTATGCTACAATGACTATTAAGCTTGTAATATTATTTCAGAATGAGAGAAAATTTAAGAAGTTTGATTATCAGTTATTATGGAATTATAAGCATAAATTAGATGTCTCTTCCATTTGAAAGTTCTTGGACTCTTCACTACTCTCTTCCCTTTTCCATCTCTTCTCTTCATCAGAAATGAACAGTAGGTAGTTTAACTTGCTGTTACTTTGGTTGCCTAGTTTACACTTAAATATTTTTATATTATTTCTTACAGTCCATTAGTATTGTCTCCTACTGAAAATAATTTCAAGGGCTCCTTAGAAGCTCTATTTAGACTTTACAGATGGAAGTTTGCTAGGTCTACTAATTAAAATGGCCAACTTTGACTAGCTGTTTTTATATTCTCTTCCATTATTGTTGGAATAAAAGTCATTTCATTACCATCCTGTGGGATGGCTGTATCATCTGGTTTTATATAAAAAGCAGTAATTCAGAACCACCCCCTCCCAGGAATGTTCAATTAAACATTTTGATCTTTTTTCTTCCCCCAGTAACTGCAGCCAAGCAGTGGCCTGATCTATAATTAACGTTTCTCTGGATCCTGACAAACTCAGAAGCAATCTTCCTCTCTCCGAATTGCATTTTTTGTTAACTCTTTCTTGTTTTCTGGATTCTGATTTACATTAGTTCTGATTTACATTAATTTTCCTTTCTCTCAGTAGCTCAAATATATAATATTTATGCTCCCATGGTAAGCAGGTTTGTTTTCCCTGTGTGGTTTTCTCTTCACCTGCCATGGTGAGATGGCAGTGGTTTTGCCTTCCAGGTGGGGAGGGACAAATGAGAGAAAGTCAAGAGCACTCACGAGAGTAAACACTGTAATATGCTAAGATTTAAATGGCAATGCACAAAAGCCAGTGACTCTTGGCAAAATACTCAGCTGGGGTTGGAGGAAGTTCTGGCACAATCTTAATATGCTGCTTATCTGTCATTGGTTTATTTTATTCCTTTCCAGATGCTGTGACTTTGACTCTTCCTGTTGTTTTCCTTCTGCTGCCTTGCTTTTCTGGCTCTGCTCCTCTGGAGTCTTTGTCTTCAGTTTGCAGCTTCATTCCCAGTTCTGCTGCTCTTCTTTATGTCCTGCAAGGGGATGAGTAGCTTGGCCTCTCTTTCACCTGCTTGGGAGCAAAGGCCTGGAAATGGGAGGTACAGAGAGGAGCTAGAGATGAAAGAGAGGGCTGCTCTGAGTGGGAGAGGGCTAGAACAAGAAGCTGAAGTGTCAGGTCACAGACAAATGATGGCAACATTGGTTTGAAAATCTCCCCTGTATTCCCAGGACTCATGAGGAGAGAGAGCCACCATACCTCTTGCTAGATAACTTGTTCCACAAGTCCTTGCATCTCTGGAGGGAACCAGAGAGGAAAAACAAGCACAGAAGTTTGTTTTTGTTTAGGACCTGGTCTTAGGATACAGATGTTTCCATCTACTGCTGTCTTGGGTCCTGAACCCTAGTCCAGTACCACTCATGGTTTATTTATTTATTTTATATAAAACTGAGTGAAGTAATGTTTACTGGCACCGGGACAAAAGGCTTGTCATAGGAAATTGCAATATCAGCTCTCAAGTGTGGGGTATCTTAAAATGATTTTTCCAGACATATGCTTGTAAGTGTGTATGTATTTGATCTTTTTCATATCCTGTCTCCTTTTTTCCTTTCTGCAGATTTCAGCAGGGCTTCAAAACGAACTTTGTCTGCCTTTGACATGAGTAAAAACCAAGTGACCCATCCACACTCTTGTTTTGACATAAAATGACATGTCTTCACTCAGAGGAAGGGTCCCAGAGTACCAGCGCTGATGGAAGTACTGGTCCATACAAAATGAGGTGCCAAAACCATTTCTGTGTGAATTTCTGCAGAGTTAAGGCTGTACAATTGCAATGTGGGTGCCTGAAATGTTCATCTCATGGTACAGAGGACCACTGGAAGAGCTTTAAAATGCAAGGCTTTTTGCTGTGGATGCATTTGGTAGGGCTGGGTCTCCTGAAGCAGCTCCAGTGTGATGGCTTCTTTCAGGTACACAGTAGGGATGTTGTCATCATCAAGTACTGTCACACTGCTTTTCATTAGCTTGCTGGGGCAGTAGCAGGTTTGTCATTAAACTTGCTGCAAAGTTGCAAACTGGAAATGCTTTGCAAGTGGGGATGGGCAGTCTTGATGATACCTGCTGTTGAGGAAGTCCTTGCTCTGTGCATCCCTGGTGTCTGGGCTTAGTGCAATCTCATGGGAAGGATGAGAGGCACATCAGATCAAGCCCCAGATGTTTCTACTGAAAGCAAGGTAGAGGACTTGTTTGGAAAGGTGTTCTTCAGTGTGGTTGTTTGTTTGACTGTCTGGTGAGATCACACACTGGAAGAGTATTAGACACACAACAAACTGTTTTAGTGCACGGTACTTAATGTGTGACCCTCAGTGACAGCAGCACTGAACACAAAGTCCTGCCAGGGTGTTCCTCCTGCCCTGATAGCAGGTATCTGTGTGATAGAGACACAGGTCCTGCTGGGCAGGGTCTAAACCCTGTGGCATCTCAGTCATTGCTACCCAAAGGCTGCTGATCCTTGAGCTCTGCAGGGGTTGGGCACTTCATCCTCCTGGGTAGGGCATTATCACCCGTTGATTTCTTGACATTTGTTTCACAGAACCACTCCATTCTCCCTCCACTGTGCTCAAACACCTGTTTCTTGAGTTTAAGAAGGGATTATGTGTGCGTGGTGTGTTGCCTTTTTTTTTTTTTTTTTTTTAAACTATACACACATCTGCAATTTCAACTATTATGTGTATGAATTTTTGGTAGTTTTTATAAAAGCTAATTCATATTTTCCATAATCAACTCAGGGTATTTGCATTTAGGCACTTGATAGTCTGACTCTTCAAAACTAAAGAGTGCCTAAATAAACATTGACGATCTTAAATTTGTGTCTTTTCAAGCCTCAGCTTCTATTCTTAAAAACAAACAAACAAACAATGCATCAGAACACCTCCCAACCAGTACTATAAATCTGTAAAACAGACTACTAACTCTTTTGTGAAGTAAGATGCCCCATCTCTGCTTAAGCTGCCAATACTGATCATAAAGGCTTAATTATTTTATAATAACAGACAGCTTTAATTGAAGAGCAGGATTTTGATGGGTGGTGTGTAGGTTTGCAGCCAGTGTTAGGAAAAAGAAAGAACGATGCCTCTTGCAAGCTGGAACCCTGCCATTTAAATTTCACAGCCATTAAAGAAGAAACACTTTTGAAGGAAAAAATAAGGGTTTTCATTTTTAATGTCAGGTGTCTTGTCAGTCAGGACTAGCAAGCACTGCTGATAGAGCAGAAGTTGTTTCCTACCTACACCAATCAGACTGGTGAAAGATCCTCCTTTGAAAGATACTAATTTGGTCCTCAGGGAGGAGGCTGTTGAGAACACTTTAAACATGAAACAGCTAAACTGGAAAGCATCTGTATTCTGCAGGAGGTCCCATGCACTAATGGGAACCTAGATGTGAAATTATGTTTTTTCTGAGGTTTCCTAACAGTATCAGTGGTTATCTTTTCCTCCTTCCTGTTATAATTCTAAAGTCAGCTGAGAGTTGGACTTGATGATCTTTATGGGTTCTTTCTAGGTTGAGATATTATGTGACCTCTAAGATTCATGCAAGATTAGTGGATTTTGTTTAAAATACAGGAGCTGTGCTGGCTGTGCCCTTTACAAAGGGCTCATCTGTACCTTTCAAAAAGGGATGCTGTTGCATGAGGCCTGAGATGTATTTTCTTTGCTTTCATCCCCTGCCATTTCCATGTCGAGGGAAGATGTTAAGTGAAGCCAAGTGCAGTGTGCCCAAGTGATGTAAAACTCTCCTAGATCTGTCTCCTGTCAAGAAGGAACTGGAGCAACCATATTCTACTAAAAATGGCTGTAAGTTGAGCCAGCTGTGCAAGAGCAAAATGTGTCATCCTGCTGCGGAGCTCTTGGGCAGCAAAGAAGGCCATAAATTCCCACCATTGAATTGTAAAATTTGTATACACTCTGAAAACTTTCTTCACTGTTTATTTTTTGGCTTAACCCTGTGACTTACAGAGAAGACACTAGTTTGATATAAAACTTGAGGTAAATCCAAGTTCCTTCCATAGAGCCTGGAGATGTTGCTGGGGTGTAACCAAGCAAATTAATATTATCTCACAGCAAGTATTTATGACTGGCACTGCTGAAGCATGGGGAAAAAAAATCCCAAATAAACCAACCAAACATACTTGTCTTCACTACACAGCTTTTAGTACATAACTGGTCTCTTTAGGTATCTTGTGTGGGTGCTAAAAATCACTGGAGACCCCAGTGAGTGAGTTTTGGAAACTGAGCTCCCCTCCCTGTGTGGTGTGAGGCACACTAGCTGGAGGTGGCAAGGAGAGGTTTACCCCTGCCCTTAGTGGCTTGGAGGCTTGTGAGATGCAGAAGGGTCAGCCAGGCCTGTCCTGCAGCCTCTGCAATCACTGGGGGTAAAGAATTGTGAGCCTGCTGCTCACTGGGTGAGGGGAAGGGCATGGGGACAAGTAATGGAGAGTGTTTGGTGTTCTGTGTTTCTGCTGCTCAAGCTGGCAAAATTAAAAAAAAAAAGGGGATAAGGGATTGGGGGGGGTGGGGGGAGCTTAGACACAAGAGCAGCTACATCTAACCTGAGAGCTTAATCCAAATGCTTACTTGCAACACAGAATTAATAATATACTTTGAGGTCTCGGTCAGGGACTCACATGGAGGGAGCCTTTTAGAAGGACTTCCAGCTCACTGACTCACTGCTCTTGCCCCAGTGACTCACTCTTCTGGCTTTGGCTTTTCGGGGAGAGGATGGGAAATAGCAAAACATGCACCCAGCCTGTTGAAAAGTTAGGCTAGATTCAAGAACTATGCACTGGGAGAAGGACAGGAGAGTGTGAGAAGGATTTTCCTATTTTGCATGACTCCTAAGAGGCTTGGGCTAGGAATGAGCAATAGCATCCTTTTTTCTTCTTGCAGACAGTGGACTTAAAAGACTGAACTTGAGAGTTGTTTCTCACCCTTGCCTCTGCTGCACAAGGGCTTCTTTCTTTCTTTGATTTTTGTTTTTTGTTCTTTTAACCCATTTTTAGTCCTCTCTAAGAGTTTCATTTAGGTTTTAGTTGTCTTTTTAAATATAAAATGTTTTTTTGGTGGGGGTTGTTAAAGAAAAAAGTGAAAGAATGTTTTGGAAGAGAGGCAAAGGAGAAAGCATGCTTCTTGGAAAATCCCCCTGATAAGTTAAAAAAATGCATGTCTGCTTTGCTGGTTGTGGGGTGGAAATATTTGAGTGTTTGCAATGGAAATGTGTGCATACATGTGTACATAATGGGATGGATTATAAGATTTGCTCAGCATGAACTTCAGCATTTCCAACTGTGTAACCTGAGCAAGTTGGGAAGATGTGCAGATTTAATTACCATGTAAATCTATTAGCTCTGAATTTCCTGGCATTTGTTTTGCTGATGACACAACCTGTATGTTATTCACTTAGTGGATTTTTAAAAATCTGTCCACATTTTTTTTAGTGCTTAAAGTAAGTAAATGCTGGTGTGAGAGTCCAAACAATTGTGTCTGCTCTTACAGTGGATCTCATTGCTGGTTTCAAATACCAGTTTTTTGTTATTCTTCATATTCTCCCACAAATGAGGGAATTTCAGTGTAGTTACTGAGTAGATGTGAAATGATTTTACAGTATAATGAAGACATAAAACCCAGGCTGTTTGTACATACAGGTGGATGGTGGGATTTTTTTTTTTTTTTTAATGAGTGCCTGTTGTGTACCTGACAGTTCCTTCTGTGGAGGGGTGACGGATCCCTTCAGGATGGGGAGATTTTGGGATGAGCCAGGAGGGAGCCACTAACTCCCAGGAGGGTGATCTATTGAATTTGTGGGTGCTTATAACCCTGGCATGTTGCATGGCAGCCTTACCCTGGTCTGCTGGGAGAGCTGAGCTTGTTTTGCAGTGTGCAAAAGGTGGTGTCACTGCAGCTCCCCTCTAGCATGGCTCTGCTGGAAAAGGGGGATTGTGCTGCTACAACTGGTGTGTGGCACTTGTGGCTGATGCAGTGCATTTTGCAGGCTCAGCAAAGCCTGCTGCTTGTTTAAAAATCTAAATATAATTGGGAAGTATCATTTTGGGCTCTTGACTTCTCTGCATTCCTTTTGTAATGAGTTCTTAGAAGGTCAATTTTCTAAAGATGACTTTAAGTTTTAGGCATGGTATCATCTTCAAATGAGCAACTGGGCTAGTGCTGTTCTCATCTGGCTTCAGGTTAGCTGGTGGAGAAGTCAGCACTGCCATGCACCTAGCAAAACCTGAGTGTTTTGCTTCACAGATCTTCATTTGATCAGACAAGAAATAAAAAACACCCTGGTCCCTGAGGCAGCTGGAGAAAAGGGCCTTTGTGTGGCAGGAACAGGCAGATGCTGTGCAGAGCTGCAGCCCGCGGCATAGCTGGTGTGCAGCCAAATGCTACTTTCCAAGAGCTGTCCAAAAATCCGCTGGGCACCCGGATGTGAGACCTTTCCTCTGTTTGCTCACTGCAGCAGGATGTCTGGAGGTGTTTGTGTTCCCCAAAAACACCCAGGATGTAGGCATGAGCCAATATCCAGCCAGATGAATGCTGAAACTCCTCAGGGCTGCAATTTACTTTCCGTATGTAGACAGGAGTGCTGCTGTTTTTCTGTTTTGTTTTTCTTTTCAGGGTTCTGGGGGAAGGGGAGGTGGAAGATAAGGTTACATTTGTCCTAAATCCCTGACTTTTTACAGAGGTTAAAATCCTAGCTGAACACATCTTTTTGCTATGTGGTGAGAGTAGTTTAATAATTCAAACAGACTCCTTGTACTAACACATGTCTGCAATTAGTGCTGGGGCTGCCAGTGGGGTGTGAGGATAGCAGGAATCTGGCGGCTGAGCTGTCTACAGAGGTATTAACAACAAAAAGGGAAAAGAGGGGGGAAAAGGCAGATTCTCAGTGCAAGTACTCTTTCCTCTGTTTTTAAAATATTTGTAAAGATGAACTCTCTGAGTGAAAGATACCCAGCTGAAAACCACAGACAAAAAAATTATTTCTTTTGCAAACAGGTTCTAAGGGTCAGAGTCTCAGTTTCCTTCCCAAATTGCCCTTTCCTGTTCCTGAGTTCAGGGGTGGTTGGTGCTGTGTCAAAATTGAGGGTTATTCTGGGGTTTTCCAGCTATGGAAGTGGCTGCTGACTGCTGAGGTGCATGTGGAAGCAGAGAGGAGAGGAGCAGGAGGAGAGGAATTGGCAATGGGAGAATGTGCTTTGGAAAGACAGAAGGAGCAGCTTAGGTGTAGGTGGAATTTTTGGGGAGCTGGAGGTCTGGCTGCCCCCGGGTGGTTTCTGCTTTAGCTGCTGCTCTGATGCCTTTTCTTCTTTAGTTCCCTAAGCAAACTGAGCCACATTCAATGAGACAATTGTTTTATTTGGGTTAATAAGTGATCTAGCTTTAAGCATTCACTGTAGTAGAGAAGTGTATAACATCTGAAAGATTATTGTAAATCAAGGAGTCTGTGATTTTTTTGATCAGAGTCCAGATCCCTAAAATTGTCTGTTTGCTGAGTTCAGTAGCTGCACAGTCTGACCCGTGGCAGTCTCTATTGGCCAGTGTACAATGTTACATCACAGACCATTAAAAATAAACTTGATATGTAATGAAACTAGAAAATAATTTTAGAAACCATCCATTTATTTGCTCTCAGATAATTCTGTTATAAATGCATATTCTTTTCTTGCTCACAGCTTGCTGCTTTGCAGCTGCACAAAAGGAGAAAGCACAAATATTGACAGAGGTGTTTGAATATCCTTCCCCACCCTGAGGTCCTCTTTCTCTTTGGTATTCTGAAGTTGAATGTTTGTTTCCTCCTTCACTTTTCCTGAAGTGGTTTTAGTAGAATTCCCCATTCAGAAAGGAAAAAGAAAATGAAGCCTAAATTCAGTCAAATGGAAAAGTAAAATAACATTTGATAAGCTTTTATTCCATATCAAAACAGTGACAGAAGGCTAATAAAAATCTTTATTTGTGAATTTTCCAAAAATAGCTGAGTAGCCTGTGGCCATGTTTCTTTAAGCTGAGTCTGTTAAGTTATAGCATCTAAATAGTGTCAGACTAAGTCAACACATAGGCATGATATTTTCAAGGATGACATCCTGAAATTGGATGACACTGGTGGTAAAGCAGCTGCATGTGGAACCCACGGCACAAATATTGTAGCAGCCATATTCCAGCATCTGCTACTCATCAGTCAGAATAATGCATGCAAGAATTAGAAGAAGGAAATTCTCCAGCTTTAGGAAAATATGTAAACAAATATAATTGATTCTTGCTATTTCTCCAGATGAAAAGAGGTGTGTAGACTGGAGGGAAAAGCATTGTCCCTGAGAAAGGAGCTGCTTTTTTATAGTTTAATCCTTGTCTTCTTTAATGTCTGGGAAGTATTTCTGTGCCCTGTTTACACAATAATGGCTGCCCACCTGTTTTATTCAGTGTCTTTATTGACGTACCAGAATGTTCAAGCACTCTTATGCATCCTTTTTCTTTTTTCTTTGCATAGTGGGGTGTTGTAATTCATACTTCTATCCTTCTTGAGAAGCACCTGGTTGTGAAGTGCTAGTGAGTCCTTGGGTATCAAAATTAAAACAAACTATGCTTTCTAAGGTGGTCATGACTCTCTAGTAGAGTCCTCTAAGAGTTTATTAGTGTTATGATTTACAGTAAGTAAATATGAGGCTACAGATGTGTTTTGCCATTTGTAAAGGCTTTTCTTGAGCTACTTTGTTATTCCAGCATAGCCGCTGTTTATTGCCTCTGTTTATTGCCTTGCATTCAGTCAATATTTTCTTTTCTTCACTGTCGGTCAGAATTAACTCAAGACTCACTCATTTTGAAAAACGGCAGGGTTAGCATTTGGAAGAGGTGTTTGCCATCCAGGAACTCTGTGAGAGCCAGCTGTGCTCAGGGTTTTCAGCATGAGGCTTCAAGGCCACAGGTGCTGCTGGAGCTGTGAAATGTGAGTGTGTGAGGGCGTGAGCACACGCTTCCCTTGTGGGTTTGTACAATATTGACTTGTTTAATTTTTAATTTAGCTTACAGGAAGCTGAATCTTGAATTTCAGTGTTTGTTTCTGCAGGAGAGAGCATGATGAAGAGCCAAGATCAATACTGCTTGCAAAAACTAAACAAATCAAACAAACTTAGACTTTTATAGCATTGTGCCTCAGCTGACAAAGATTCTATATAAGATAGTAGATAATGGCTCATTGTTCAGAGAATCTCATTACAATTCACTGTGCAAGTATTTTTTTACAAAAATAGAATTCTTTGTGTGAATAAGATGAACAGGAATGATTTGTTGCAGTGCAGATTTTTCCTCTGACATTGGAAAGATGATGAAGGGACAAAGTTTTTGACAGGAACTGCATTGGAGTTTGGAGGAAATAGATTGCAAGGTTTGGTTTGTGCTCATTTTGAATAATAAACAAACATGAAATTACTCTGCTGCATACAGATCTAACATGTGCTGCTGGTGTAATTAATTCAGTGCAATAGACAAAGTGGTAATTAGTACTGGCTGTCAGGAGCATTAGCTCTGGGGCCTAGAAGCTGGGTATGGGCTCTAGGTGGAATACTGCTTCTAAAATAGATGCATAAATCAATCAGGAAACCCGTTTTATAGCAAATGTGTTAATTGCTTGGCTGTGGATGTGCATGAACCCATTTCCCTGGAGCACAGGGAATGTTCTGCACTGCTAAAATAGTCATATGTGGTGTCAGAGTCTGTGCAGGAATGTGTTTCATTTTTCTTCTGTGCTTCAGTGAGCATTAACCCCCTATATTCTATTCCATACACAACATGTTCTAGTGATAGATCCTGCAGGATCTTTCACTCTCTCTGAGGGAATTGTGCTTTCCCATTTTTGGTGGTGTGCCATAGTGAGTACCTTTGGTGTGGTGGGAGGAGACTGCTTCAGGACATGAGTACCATTCTTCCATTTTCCATTTTTGTTGCAGTTTAGTGACAGGCTCTTCTGTTGTAATGTATGCCTCTGAGAGGACTTTTGTTCTAGCTGCTGTAGCTCTTTAGTGTGAAGTAGTGATTGGAGGAGGAGGTTGTTAGACAGGGCTGGTAGATGCTGCTGCTGACTGGCACCAATGCCCAGTGCACATATAGAATTGTTCTCATCTATTCCCTCCTGTGGTTGGCATTACAGACAGACAAGGAGATAAACTTTCCCCTGCCTTTTTATCTCCACAGCACTTCACAGAGTTTCTGGATGAATTTTCACCTGATGTCCTAGGCCAGCTCTTGAATGATCCCTTCTTGTCTGAGAAGAATGAAATCATGGAAGTGGAACTGTCTCCGGCATCCCCAGCACCCCTCATCCAGGCTGAGCACAGCTACTCCCTCTGTGGGGATTCCCGACCCCAGTCTCCCTTGACCCACATCTCGACTGATGACAACTTTAATGAAGGTACAACACACTGAGCCCATGTTCATTTGTTGTGAGGATGCAGTAATTAAATGCTCCTGGTGGAACTGTGGCTGTGGAAAATGGCAATGCATACAAATGCATACAATGTCCTTAACATTTTTAACAGCTATCTGGAATTCAGCATTTATAAACATCTGGAGGGAAAAAGGGGGAAAGACAAGAATGATGGGAGGAGGAGATCCAACCTTCTTGTTCTGCTGTGAAGTGGTTGGTGGAGGAACAAGACCATGACTATCTGGTAACTGTAAGGAATAATTGCAATGCCAGACTTTGACTTCTAATAATTGGTTTATCTTCACCATTAGCTTTACAGTACAAAGCAGTGGAGTGTTAAGCTGCATTACAATAAAAGGGAGAGAGATTAGTGCTTTTGGCTAAGCACTGACCAGCTAAACTGTGAAGATCCACCAGAGGGGTCTTCAAAGGCTGTCAGTTTTGTAGTCCAAAGTGCTCTGTTGGAACAAGATGAAATCTTAGAGATTTTACAACTAAGAAAACTTGTGAGAAGGATTTTTCAATGTGGGACAGGATTTTTGGAAATGATTAGGAAACATCATCTTCAGAAAGTCTTCAGCTTTTTTATTTCCTAGCTGTTTTGTATAGATATTTCTAAATTAACACATACCAGAGGTATTAATTGTGGAAGGGAAAACAAGCACAAGGAACATCAGAAACCAAGCTTTTCTGGAAGTTAATAAGGGGAAGCTTCAAATTAGGCTAAAACTGAGGGAGTTTCCTTTGGGGAAAATTAATGAAGAAATTCATGCTGCTGAGACCACTGTAAGAGCTGTAGTCAAATGATGTTTTAAAAAGCTAAGAAACATTAACGAGTTGGCTTAAAAATAGAAAATGAATTGAAAACATTTTGTCTTATGTTCACTCTGCAGAGTGTTTCATAAGAGAGGAGGAGGAATAGCTGTTCTTGGTGTTTGGGATTTTATTTAATCCTAACCCCATAATCATGCTTATGACCTTTCTGCACCTATTGACTTCAAAACAGTGAAGCTCATAGAGATACTCAAGGAAATTGCAGTGTTAGAGTGAACCTGGCTGTCTGATAGAACATCAAAGGCATCACCCTGATGATTTTTCATTCCTTGAATCTGTGAGAGCAGGAAAAGAGGATTTTGTGGATAGCAGTACTGCAGGGTTTGACGCTGGAGATTGAAAGCATCTCTCTGTTATTAGACAGTGAAGGTACACAGTGCTCCTGACAACTCTGATGAAGGAGTAAGGGCACAGACACTGGGAGCACCAATGTCCTTTTGGGGACCAGAAAGTACAGAGTGTGAACAGGGAGGTTTTATGCTCCAGCATAATCCTCTGCTGCTGGGGAGCTGGGAGGGGTTTTTTGGAGTGGCAGGAGCTGAGACATAAATGGAATGTCCAAAAAATTTGCATTCTCCAAATACCCATCCCAGTGGGTAGATGGGTGAGCTCTTGCAGTGTTTTCATGGTTTTTCCATGGTGAGGCATGGTTTTTGAGCTTCAGCATGCAGGGAGGCTGAGAAATAGGCTGGCCTTGTTCAGGTCATGATCTTCAAGACAGGTTTAAACCTTTCAGTGTCTGTTTCTATCTTTTGTTTCACCTCCCCCTCTTGCCCCAAGTCTTCCACTGCCTTACAGAAAATGTTATTTAATGTTTCCTCTCAGCCATTATGGTGGAGTGATTGGTTGCTCTGATTCAATTTTCCTGCCCACTCCTGCAGGGGAACAAGTAATTTCTGCTGTGAGCTGTTTCTTGCTGGCCACTGCCTGCCCATTACTGTGATTTCTGCAGCTGCTGAATTGACCTATTCCTGTAATTATAAATTTTATATAAAGTTTTTCTAAAAAGAGCTGGAACTGTAAAACCTAGGAAACTCATAAGTCTGGGTTTAACTTTTCCAAGAAGTCCTGTTAAGTTCAATGTGAGAGCACATTTAAGTGTCCATAAAGTCAAGGTCTAGACACTGACTTTCCCTGCTTTTCTGACTTCACTTTATTGAGGCCATTTCCCTAGCTTTGTACAGAATAATTTTTTGAATACTTGCAGCCTGTTGATAGTGTGGGCTCTCTGAAGATGTCAGTTTTAAAGCATATATGTACAAGACATCTGGCATTTAATGCATTATTTGGTTTCTCCCCACAGCAAGAATCCATTCTTAAACAGATAAAACTAGAGGGAGAGAGATTTACAGGCTTGACCTACCTGCTTGCAGCTAGCTGATCACTTTTGTTTGCCTGAGCTGGTGAATAAGGCATATGGCCTGAGGAGGGCTTCAGGCTGAAACATGAAAAAGGAGGCTGTGTCCTGTGTACAAGCTATCCACACCAGCTGCACTGCCACCTCTCTCCCACCAGGTTTCTGCTTTCTAGTTTTGAGCCCTTGGGTTTTTGAAACAACTGTAGAGTGGCTGTGGAGAAGGACAGTGGGAGGAAGCTGTGGAGTGGAAATGTCCTCTTGAAAGGAGGGAGGGCAGACTGGAAATAGGGCTGATGGGTAAGGGAGATCTCATTGCAGCCTTTTGAGGCACAGGTTCATTTCTGACAGCTGTAAAGAAATAGGGAAAGAAGCCTAATTTTCTGTTGTGGTCTGTGCAGGTTTGTCTTCAGTTTTCCAGTCTCTGCAGCCTTTTAGAAAGGGAGGGCTGTGGGTCAGGCATCCAGGAACAAGGCAAGATCCAAGTTTCAGCAGGCACTATGGTTATTCTTGTGACTTAGTGTAGGCTCTTTCCCTGCCCTCCCGTGCTTGATCTTGTTAGCTGTAGGCAAAAACTTTGGGATTGTTGGTGTCCCTTGTTTTGGACATGTGAGATGCATGGGTGACAGCTGAGTACAGGTAATACTGGGGGGATGCTGTGTAGCAGGAATGTGAAGGCAGAGCCTGCAGCATCTGTGTGGGGCTCTTCATCCTCTGAGATCAGTTCAAGTGCTGGGGGTGTTTGTGGAGGGTGTGTATTTGATTTTTCTGGTGTTTTTCACTTTGTGAGCTTGGCAGGGCAGACAGTGGACAGCTGGCCAGTGATTTGGATGCTGTGCCTCCCCAGACTGTGCCCAGGTTGCTGGGTGCATTCCTTTCCCAGTCCCCAGAGGGCTCTGCTTTTGAGACTTGTCTGGGTCCCCACCTGCCCCTCCTGTTGGTTCTTTCCTGCTCAGGAATGCTTTGAAGTTACTTTTGGATTTGAATAGGCTTGTCTTGGCTGAAGGTTTGACAGACTGATTGCTGAAATGGTGTGTTTCTGTTTTACTCCTAGCTGTGCCAAAACTGGGGCTGGCCCCAGACTGTAACCTGTATTGTTACTGGGTTTTTTTTACTGCTGAGGCTATGATTTTCTGTCATGTGCTTTTAAAACTTGAATTTCCTTTTTCAACTTTTAAACTTCAAGCCCATCTCCCTACATGGTTTGAAAAAGAAAAACACAAACAAATAAGAAACCCAAACGAACCAAACAAAACCCCCAACACCATGGTTCCCACTTTTCTCCATTCAACAATAAATCAATCCCTCATCTCAGGCAGGGCTATGATGAACCCTTGCTTAGGTATGGAGTTGACAAGCAGTAATCAGTGTCATGTGCTGTCTCTTTGCACAGAGGCACCTCTGGGCTTGAGGCTCAGGTAGGTCTTCATATGTTTTATTTGTATCCATATGTATGTACACATTTAATATACATGTGTATATGTGGTGTATATGCGAGTCATAAGAGTTTTATTATTTATATTAGGCTCTATTACATATCCTAATTTATTTTCTATATATAGAGAGGTACAGTGTCTTGCTACTGTCTTTTGTCCAAATACTGAATCAATGTAATGTGAACAATGAATATAGGAATCTCTGCTGCCCCGATTTTAAAGAAAACAGGAAGAAATTTACTTGTGCTTTCAAAAGTTGCTGTCATAGCAAGACTGGTAATTTTTTAGAGCATATTCCTGCAACTTTTTTTCTGCGTAATTTTTTTTCTTTTGTGTGTTTATTTAGGAAATGAGGAGAAAGCCATTTAGTGGGAGTGGCCTGCATTTGAGTGATTTTTATGTGGCAAAGTAGCAGTCAATCCTTGTCACCATCTACAGTGTTAAAAGTCATAGAATCATAGAATGCTCTGAGTTGGAAGGGATCTGTTAAGATCATCAAGTCCAGTTCTTGACCCTGCACAGGACATCTCAAGAATCACACCATGTGCTTGAAAGCATTGCTCTGTATGAGAACAACTAAATCCATACCAGAGTATGAGAAGGTTTTTCAACTTCTATATATCCAAGGTCGACAGTCTCAATAGATCACTCTGCATCAACCCTCTAACTACTACTTGAGCAGCAGCATGTTTGAAAAATGTTAGTTTTGATTTAGAGGTGGGAATTTATTTATGGTTACTGTTAATAATTGTCAGATCTATTTGCAGTCTAGCCTCCTTAAGCTTCCAGTTACACATATATGAGATCTCGGTATAGCTTTTGTTTCTTTTAAAGAACCATCTGCTCTCTGAAATCTCTTTCCCTAGGTGTTTGTAGGCTGTAATTAAATTCCCTCTTGACTGCTGCTTGGATACAGTCTAAATGACCTGCACTTCCTTGGTGTTTCCCCCTAGGTGGAATCTTCTGGAACCCAGCTTTTGCTGTGCCTTTTTCAATACAGGGACCTTTGCAGTTTCCTTTTCAAACTTTTTGTCAAGTGACTACAGGAACTGATTTCCCAGGAATAGTTTCCCTGATGATGCATGTTATGGGAATACTCCTCCCACTTCCAGTCCTGCTGTTGGTCAAACCAGTGATCTCATTTTTTCTGTAGTGTTGCACTGACAGCTTGTGCTCACTTAGTTATGTACTGTGAGCATGTGTTGAAATCATAATATAGATCTGCCTTCACTGAATCTGTGTGGGGTGTGAGGGAAAAACTGGGACCTGAGAGAGAACTGTTTTATTTGACCACAGTACTTCCATGGATAACTTTCTCATACCTCAAAAGAAACAAATCATAATCTTGTATAGGACATTTAATGTTACCCAACTTCAAGGCTGTAAATCCAGCTACCAGCTCAGTCTGTGCCTGACTCACATGTATATATGTCTTTGTTTCTATCTTAGTAACTTTGATAGTGATGCAAATTATCCGTGGGTTTTACATGGACTCCATGCTGGTCAAAGAGGGGATGCTGGTGTGAACGATGATAATTTGTTATGAAAAACGCTATTTCTGCTATGCATTGTAATTACTGTGTATCACTGCTGCTCACGTTTGCCCCTTTATTTAATTTTCCCTTCCTGGCACTTTGAAAAGGACCCCAATGTTTGGTAGTCAAACAGTATCTCTTTTGTGGCAGCAGTTCTGAGGGCTTTGGGTTCATTACTTGCAGTGGGAGCGTGTGTGTGCGCCGGGAGGGGGAAATGCCATCTGGAAAATCTGTAAGAGGAACTGTTTGTCGATGAATGTGGGCTCTCACCTCCCGAAGGAGAGAAGGGGAAGAGGTAGAGGCGTTGGAGTTCAGCATTTCAGGCATAATAAACAGGGCTTGTGTCTGACAAGGGAGTGTTATGTGAGCCCAGAGCTGGGCACTGAGAACCATCCAAACCCAGGGGAGTGAGAAGGAACCAGTTATTTCTTCAGAAAGGTCCAGTTTGCCTTTGAGAGGCCGGAAAGGCTCAGACTGCAAAGCTGGAGACACTGAACTTCCTTCCCTGCAGGTAGCATGTCCAGCAGCATGCCCAAAATGTATGCATCAGGAGCACTTTTGGGCTCATGGTGCAGAGGTGCTTCTCTGACAGATCAAGCAGACATTTTCCCCACAAACAACTTCTGAGCCTCTTCCAAGAGGTGTTTTCCATTGCAGTTAGCTGGCTCCCAGTTGGCAGCTGTTCTTCTGTGGTGGAGAGCTCGTGAGCATCCCTGGATCCCACTGCTCCGTGTATAGAGGCACTCCCCTCTGAGGGAGGATTCAAGTGAGGACTGAACACTTGTCCAAAGGTCAGCTTTGCACACATGGACCTTGGTGCAGTTTAAGCATCAGAGTGTGTCATTAACATGTGGTGAGCTGAGCTGGAGACTGCAGAGGGTCGTCCATGGCACGGCTGTGCAGAAGCTAGGTGGGCTGTGCATGCAGCCCTGTGGTGCATGGTGGCACTGTGAGGTCTGCCATGCACCAGAAGGAATTAGTTGAAGCCCTGTTGTTCACATCTGCAGCACAGCTGAAGAGGGAGGTTATTTAAGTACACTTGGCTGGAGAACACTTTGACTCAATAGGGAACTTCCTGCATTACCCTGTTTAGAGATGGCTTTTCTGATACCTGTGCAGAGCACTTTGACTGATAGTCTGTGGTCTCCTTAAATTTTCAGTTTTATTTTTCTCTATCCATCACTTGAACAGGGAACTTTAAGGACGAGGCAAAAGCTGCCTTTTCATTCTGGTGATACAGATAAGGATATATTCCTTGATGATTCTAGAGGTCTAATTTGCACTCTGGTTTGAAATGACATTCAGTGCATGCATCTGTTCTCTGTGATGGAGATCTGTAATGGTGGTATGGGCTTTTATTCCCTTTAAAGATTGGGTTCAGCAGTACACCCTTCATGTGGGTTGTTTACATAGTGGTGCTATCTTACTTTTTACTGCAGGGGGAAAAAAGGTGAAACCCATGTTGTTTTTCTGGGTACTTGCATTCTCTATGCTTGAGAGGAGTGAGGGTGAGATGCAAACTGCAGCTCTCATTTATTTAAAAATGCACAATAGATGCACAGGCAACTTAATTATCCAGCAATAAGTATCTCTGTAAACTCTAATGAAGAGTGCTGAAAAGAATGTGGGGAGCAAGGGACACAATTTTAGTTATTTTTTATATGTTTTTCTGTACATCTATCAGAAAGGGTGAAATTTAGGCAGTGTTGGAGATCTACTTTTTCACAAGAGAGGAAGGTGGTATATTGGACAAGACTGAAGAATTAGTTGGATAGAAATAAAAAAAGGAAAGCAAAACTTTCTGGGAACTCTGATATTAGAAAAACTATACAGTGGAGGTAAGCATTTTTCACCTTGTTTTCCACCTTGCCTACCCTGCCTTTCCATACAAGAAGAGAAACAAAATGTTGCAGTTCTTCTGAGAGATATTAATAGCCTAGAAAGCTGCACATGGTCTTATTAAGAGACTGTGTAGAATTTTAAAATTATATGTATAAATACAGATATATTAATTTTTTTTATAAACACAGAAATGGTATCTATTAATTATGACATGCAAAAACACAGCCATTGTTGATTTGTGTGTTTTTCACGTGTGCCTAAATCCCACACACTGATTACAGCTACAGCTGTGATTCTTGGAGGAGCACATTTCTGTTGACAATCACCATCAAGTCTGCAGGAGAAGAGGCACAAGCTTGATGACAGAATAGGCACACAAAAGCTTTCTGAAGAAATGTAATTGTAGTCTTGGACACAGGAGATCTTAGTTGCATGTGTCACAAACCCTGGGTAGCTGTGGTGAATGGGTTTTTTGGATGGCTAAGTTGAAACTCTAATGTTTAACTAGAGTTAAACATCTGCTAAGTGATGATCAGTGGTACATGCTCACAGCCCAACCTGAAAGCTCAATGCCTGTTTGATTTTGATCAAGTATAATAACAGGGCTAAATAATCTGAAAAATCCTATTCCAGTTGTTTCCAGTTGGCCATTTAAAATTACTAGTTACTTTTTTGCCTTAGTGTCTCTATGTCTCACTTGAGTTTTCAGCTCCACTGTGAAAATGAATTCAGGTTGTGGAGTGTTTCCCTAAGAGGGAATTAAATAGCCCTGTGGGAAAAAAAATCTGAATTGTATTTGGTAAAGGAGAGGTGAGGCTGTGCATGAGACAGTGCAAAGAAAAAACATGGAATATCTTCTCAATTAGTGAAACACCATGCATTTTGTTTGTTGCATAAAGCATGGGTTCTGTAGAGAAATTGTTTGGTCACATTATTAAAACATTGCTATTTTTAGGTGTATTTGATGTGCAAAAGGACACTGAGTTAAACATTCATAGGTATTTCTTAATAGCTGGGTGCTTTGCAACCTGAATGTTCAGTTCACATGTGCAATTACCAGCACCAGTGCATTGCATGTAGAAGGGATTTTGCTAAGTATTACGTGGACTCCCTAAATTACATGTTCCATGTGCCAAAATGCCAGCATTCATGGACTTATGAAAGTGTAGGTAAAGGGGAATGCTACTCATCTAAACAGTCATTGCATGGTAGAGTTCTGAGGTTTGTAGAAATTTTCAGCTGGGGAGGGAACTGAGAGCCAGGATCACTTATTCAACAGTGAACTATTTTGAAGCCTGAGAAGAGATTTTTCAAGAGAGCCAAAGTGGCAATATTTAGGATGTGTATTTTCTTAGCCATTTGGAGAGCCAAATATCTTGTTTAGGCTTTCATCTCTCTATATCGAAATGACTTGAAGCATATTTTGTTTCACCTTTGAGGATGCAGTGTTGCCCTATTCATATTTGCCTAGAATTTGTACCATCATGAAGATGATATGAATTCTAGACATATATGAATAGGGCAACACTCTCAGCTTCTTGTTTTGGACTGTGGCTCAAAAGTTCACATGTACCTCCTGGATCATGTCAGATATCAATATAAACACCTCTAACTTCTTGACACCAGTAATTTACCACAGCACATCTTGCTTGGTTTAGAAAAAATACCTTCCTCCCTTTTCCTCTAGTGGTTCTCTTGAGCCAGCTCCTGTTGTCTTTTTTATTTTAGAATTTCACATGCACCTTCTTGCTTGTTCTCATTATTCTGCAAAACCTCCTCTCATGGTTCTCTATAACCCTCTATCAGATATACACTTGCCTTGGAGGGTGTGCCAGATCTCTCTGTATGACCACTGATCTATTAGCCTGCTCCATTTTTTCCCCTTTGCCTAAGTTCTTCTCATTTTGTGTTACATTCTCAAGAGCTTTGGGAGAAGGGTTTCCACTTTGCTCTGCTGGCACAGTGCTTGGCAGAGTACACTAAGATGCTGAAGAACTATTGTAAAAGTAAACTAAGAATGATTTTCACATAATGTCAACCTGCTGTGCTCAGGAGGAGGAGAAAGGAGAGTGGGAATTGTCCTTGCAGGTCCCTTGGAGCAGAGAAGGGATTGGTGACTTCAGAAGCTAGAATGTGTCAAAAGAAAGTAACTGGTAGCACAACACTCCCTGATCTTGGTAGGGAATGTGTAACAGCGACTTGGAAAAAGGCGGGGGGGGGGCGGAGAGTGTATCAGGGTGAGATCTAACCAGTCCTCCATCCCTTCCTTTCACAGGATTGCTCATCTGGAATGACAGCTGTCACTATGCATTGTAAGAGGCAGTGTCAAAAAAGTGCCAGATGCGGGTTGTTCAGAATTATCTCAGTGCTAAAGGCAGTGTGTTGCTGTTGCCTGAAACCGTCTGTAACCCTACAGACTGGTTAGACTGGCTTAAAGCCTAGAATAACTCTGAGCAGTTTATGCAGATCTAAGTGGTGATGGCAGGGATGTCAGGTTAATCAGCAAAGTTGGCTTCCAGAGGAGTAAAATGATGGATTCCAGGGGAGCGAAGTGACCAGGCAAAGGCCAGCATATCTTGCTGTCTTAGAGCAGCTGAATATTTGTGATGAGTCTGGGGATTAGAGGTGATAGACATCATAATGTGCAACCTTAGAGGACATGCCCTGTTGTGCTGGTCACCCATGACTGAATTGCCCTTCTACTTTCATGATGATACAAATTTGAGAAAATTAAGGGCTAATTACTGGCTTCACTAATAGCTCTCATTTATCCATAGCCTTTACAATGGTGCTGCCCCAGGGTAGCTTGACCCAGAGGTGCAAGAGGCAGCAAAGGGAGGCTCTGCACAAGGTGATGTGGGGCCGATTTTGACTCAAGTTATCCGAACAGGCATTTGAAAGTTGTATTTGCCAAGGGATTCTGGATTTCCAGGCAGATACCACTTTAAAGGTTTTACCTGAATGATGCATACACAGCAAGCTGGGAGGGAGCTGTGTTTCTGTGTTGTGACTAGAGCGGCTCAGGGAGGGTTGAAAAAGAGCAATGTCCTCTCTCCTGAGTTAATATTTAGACAAGCCTACCTATTATTTTTTCCTATAAATACCTCTATTTTTGCATTTCCCAGCAAGCTTTGGGAGTAAGCTCTCCAGAAGCTTAAATATAGTGTTTAGCCCTTGCTCTGCAGTTAACCTGGCAGAGCGCTGGCCTTGCTGTTCTTGAGCTTCTGATTACAGGATACATATTTTTCATTTTTAATTCCTTGGTGTGTCTTTACTCAAATTACCTCCTTCCTTGCCAGTGGTGGAGGTTAGGTCCCTCCACAAAGTAATTACTAGCACTGGAGATGTGTATTCTTCTCTGTTTTTCAGGCACCCAGCTTCTGCCGAGTGCCTGTGTGCTCTATGTGTGTGTGTGTGGTCTTAATAGTAAGGACACACAGCAGCACAGGCTGTAATCCCACTCTTATTTTTGTTACCTGTTTGCAGCTGAACTCTGTTGACATCTCACCAACTTGATACACTCAGCTGTGAATGGAGGGTCTTGTGCAGCCTTGCAGAATGCTGGTGGCACAGCCTCAGCCCCATGGCTGCCTCCCAGGGTGTTGGTGCAGCTTGCACTTAATTCAGAGCTCTGTTGCTTTTACCAGCCCTACAGTGTTGCTCTCTCTCTTTTAATTTCATATATGCAGTAAAGAATCTTTTTGAAGACAGTAGAAAGCTTTGAAAGAAAGATCAGCACTCTTTTTCCTTTTATGTATATTTGCTTTGAGATTCCAGCTGCTGTATTTAATGGATATGCCTCTCACAACTACTACTCAGTCATGGCAGAGGACTGTGCCACATGCATCTTTCAGGTGCAGTGCCGCTGGTATAGGATATTCTCATGCAAGACGAAAGACTAAAGTCTTTCAGTTGGAATAGGGAGTTTTCTGAGGCAGAATTGCAATGACAAAAATGCATTTGATTATTTTGTATTCTTAGAGGGGTTGTTAATAGCCTTATGGAATTGTTTCAAAGATTGAGTCTTTCTAAGTTCTTAGTACTCTATTATACTTCAGACCTGGGAAAATAAGTCCTTTTTCAGCAAGTAAAACAGTGAATGGAAATGGGGAGCTAAACTTATCATGCCAACCTTCTTCCAGTTCTTGACAATGCTCGGCAAACCCTTCAGCTTTGTCTAGAAAAAAGTTGCATGGCTTTCTCTGGACTAGGGAGCTTTTGGTAAGTGGAGTTAGCAGATAATTCTGCTGACACGTGATGCACATTTCATTGCTGCCAGATAAAATATGCATCCTGTACTGTGACTTCCCAGAGGCTTTGTGGAGGAAATCAGCATGATCACCGTGGCACTGCTGCTCCTGTGAAATCATCAAAGCCTATATCCTCTTTTGCGCATATTAAATGAATTCTTGGGGGAAAAGAAATGAAGTTAAGGGTGCGACAAATACTTTGTTCTTGAAAGTATAATCCCACCATTTGAGCTATTTGCTGCCTCCAAGCAGTAGAAGAAGCAGAAGTCTAGCTAAAGGCTATCTCTAGAAGGAGGAATTAACTGAGTCAGCAGGCATTAGGCTGTTTAGGACAGGGCTCTCTGGCTGCTATACCCAATGGCTTGTTTAGTCTTGTTCTGCTAGGCATTAGCAGCTTTCAGCAATGTGCAGTGATTAGTGCTCTGTGTCTTTCCTCACTGCTCCTCTGTGTATCCTGGGGCTAGGATTAGGTTACAGCCCTGAAATGGCACGGTTGTTTGCATTGACTGAAAGCTGAATAGTAAGGGCAGAGTTTTGTTGATAGACTAAAATGTCTTCTGTGTTTGTTTCCCTTCTCTGGAGGAGGAATGACATTATTTTCATTTGTAGTCTTTCTGTTTCTGATCTAAACATGTGGTGTCCAATTTCCTTCCCTGGCAGGTGACCTGGAAAATGAGGAATGGTGTCTGGCTACAGAGTTTACTCCAGCTGCAATAAAGACTGAGCCAGGGCTTTGTGAGACATCAGGCCTTGCTCCCTCAGTCAGTCTCACCGTCACGGCCACGTCACTGGAGGGGGAACAGCCGGAGCTACAGACAGATGCCCTGGTACTGCAGACTCTGTTCTCTCTGCACAGTTAGCTGCATGTTCTCCTAAGGCTACATTCCAGTGCAGACCCCTTGGTGCCAGAGCTTGGCAGTCCAGGGTGCACTCTGCAGTCTGTTTCAATGGTTTTTAATGTTTGCTGGTGTCCCACTATTGCTGTAAGAGTTGTTGTCTGCATCTTTAGCTCTTAATGGTTGGATACACAACTTTATCTTCTATGCTGGCCCCAAAGCCTGGGGCTCTTGGGTTTCATGAAATATTTGAATAGTTTCTAATGAACCAATTGCACCTGAACTGACTAATCCATTTGCTCTATCAAGCCTGTGACAAACTAAGTGTCTTTCATAAGGACTTGCTTTCATGCTGCTGGGCCTTCCCCTAAGCAGAGCAAGACTCCTTGTTTGGATTGATTGGAGAGTTTCTGTTTGCCTGCAGAGTTACTTTTGCCAGTGTGAAGCTTTGACATTTCAAGCTGCAGCTACTTCCGGACCAACCAGCATCACAAGGAGCTTTGTGATGCTTTTCTGACCACAGCTGGAGCAGCCAGTGGGCATTCTAAAGAGCTTAGTTTGGCTGTGGTTGGGGTAAGGAGAATGAACTGCAGCAGCTGGTGGCTCACTAGGGTCCCCAGCCAGTAGAGGAAAAGGCATGGCTTTTGTCAACCCCCAGGATGCAATGTCAGTCCAGGCTGGAGAGAGTTGATATATGCTGAAAAGAAATATTTCTACTTGAATGTGGATCAGAAATATGTGCAACAGAAATTTTTGTATGAGAAACTGACAAAAGCTAAGCACAAGTTTCCCATAATTTTCTGCTAACTTGAATGTGCTGTTCCCAGGACATAGTCCTGCTGTAGCTTAGGATGCTGTGATTTGCAGAGTATTGGGACTTGATGGTGGTTCCTTGCTGTTGCATGGATTAGTTCCACAGGTTACTGAGAGAGATTTTGGCTTCAGTTAACCTGCTGGTGTGCCAGACTGGCTTCCTCAGGCCTGGCACTGCAGCACACAGACAGGCTCTGGGCAACAGCTTGGCAGCCTGGTGCCCCAGCCTTGTCAGTGGGGCAAGCCAGGTGTCTTCCAAGCTTCAGTCAGCAGTGACTGTCTGTTTTCCTGCTCCTCAGCACTGTTAAAGGAACCTGGGTCCCAAAACCTGGTGCTCAGCGACTGGCACTTTGCTCTTGCTCCCAGATGACAATGGCCTTTAAGAGAATCTCCCTGACTCCCAGGGCTGTTTCTGTCCCTGCTCAAACAGACCGTGCTGTCCAGCAAATCCTAGCAGCAGCTCTGTTGCTAAGAGAAGTAATTTGAGTGGGTTACATGTTAGCTTTCAGTCTGAAATGTCATCTCTGAAGCGTAATCTTTTATTTTAGCTAAATATAGTAGTAAGAAAAGCCATAGTGGGAGTAGTCAGGGCCATATTCTCTATAGCCTGGTTTAGCAAACTGTGTGAAGCAGTTAAAGCTTTTCTTGTGGCAGAGCAGGAGGAGAGGAAACCTCTCCATTTATGGAGAAGTAATCCTTGTGTCCTTCTATTAAGATTTTTAAGATGTGTACTCCAGGTTTTCATACTGTTAATTTCTCTTTTCTAGATGAAACCACTGACCCAGAAAGTTCTTCCAGAGATTAAATTGGAGCCCCATGAAGTGGATCAGTTCCTGAACCTCTCTTCTAAGGAAGGTCTGTTAAATACCAAATGAAAATGTAGGGGTAGATGTCCAGAAAGTACAATAAATCTACTTTACCCTGATTAAATATTTGGATTTTTCATTCACCATGTTAGATTTTAGGCTGAATCTGTTGTTTTATAGGGATTCAACTCAGGCTATTGAAGAGTCAGAGTCTCTCTGAGCCTTTATGTGAGGTTTTCTTTTTCTTTTTCTTTTTCTTTTTCTTTTTCTTTTTCTTTTTCTTTTTCTTTTTCTTTTTCTTTTTCTTTTTCTTTTTCTTTTTCTTTTTCTTTTTCTTTTTCTTTTTCTTTTTCTTTTTCTTTTTCTTTTTCTTTTTCTTTTTCTTTTTCTTTTTTCTTTCTTTCTTTTTCCCCCCACCTTTTTAATCAAAAGAAAATTATCCCTTTTTCTCTGTAGGGTATTAATAATTGTACTAAAGGGAGCTTTAATTATTCAAGTACAGGATTGTTTAGGATAGAAAAGAAATAAATTTGAGGAGACTTAGTTAAGATTTAAGAAACTTCACTGTTAACCTCTGATGCAAAAGCAGGATGTGAGTTTATATGAAAATAAAAGTTAGGTGAATCTGTTTGTACCGTATTAGTTTTAAGAACAACCATTATTTCTTTGTACTTGCAGTCTAATGTGAAAGGAGGAGCAAAGATCCCTACCCTGAAAGCTAAACACAATTAAAGCCAAGAAAACTTTGGAAGAGCCAGATATTTGGTGTGAGATCTGAGCAGAAAACTGCATTTCAGTTAGAAACACTTGATATTCTGTTAGGGAATTAATTTCCGTGGATAAGTAGCACTGCTCTAGGGGGAGAAGCAAATGATGTAGGTGGATAAAGGAAGGCTGTATCTCAACCCAGGTATAGATTTGTTTGCTCACTTTGTGGGATTAAGGGCCTTTCTGTTTTCAAATTGTTTCTTCTGGCAACTGCAAGAGCTAACATGTGAGACAAAAAGAGTATTATAGATTTTTTAATTACTATTTTTCTTCCATCCTCCCTCACCACCCATTTGATCTTTTCAACTCAAATTTGCAAAGCATAACAACAGTGGAAAGTGGCAAATTTGCCCTGTATCTTCCTATTTCAAAATTCAATTGCTGTAAATTTAGCTCAGAGGAAAAGTGACTTAGTTATGGCTGTTTTGAGCATCTGCTAAATTGTCCATTTAGTAAGAGTGGGTCATAAGCAGCACTTTGACTGACAATGCTAGAGCAGATTCTTTTGGCTGCAGCTGAGGTTATCTTATGGCCCTGGATAGTGTGAGAGAGGTTGCTGTGGTGGCTGCCTGTGCTGCTCCTGCTCCATCAGTGCATTGAAGCCTTTGCTGTCACTAGGTTGTCAGTCACTTCTCAGCTGTGCCAAATCATGTCCTTAGGAGGCCTTTCTCTCCTTCCTGATCATGTAACTCCTTGGTTGTGATCTCTTCCCCTGCAACTACTGGCAGCTTGTTTAATCTAATGTTTAAAGTTAGAAAATACTATTGTTTTTGGATAAAAAGTATGCTGACTCAGAGCCCCTCTGTTAATGTGGTTTCCCATGAACAGGGAACTGAAACTTGTACTTTACATTATACATGAACCTCAAGGCATTTGAAGAAGGAGCTGAAGTGTAGGTAGAAGTACTGGAGCATATGCACAGAGCCCTGTTTTGTCTGTCAAACCTAAAGATAGCTGCTGCATTTCATTCCTTCTTTGGAGACCTGCACGCTCCAAACCTCTTGCAATTTGCCATTTCTGCTTGCTCCATTTTTTAGCAGATGCTCCTAGTCCTGGAAACTGTATGGCAGTGATGGTTTTAGTGGCAATTTGAATCAACCCCTTAAACCCTTGTGTAACTTTCTGTCTCTGTGGCCATTCAGCAGTGGATCCCCTGCATTTGCCTCCCACCCCTCCGAGCAGCCATGGCAGTGACTCTGAAGGAGGGCAGAGCCCAGCTCGCTCACTCCCTCCTTCCAGCCCAATCCAGCTCCAGGCCACGGCGAAGGCTGCGTCGCGAACAGCTTCGATGCTCTCCAATTCCCCTCTCCTGACTGCACCACATGTGAGTTGAGCTCTCTTTCTCCACCATTTATCTGTGTCTCTTTTTTTTTTTTTACTTTTTTAATTACTGGTTTTGACAGAGATTTGCTAACTTTCTGTTGTTGTTTCGATGAATTCATCTCTGGTCAAAACTGCAGATCCAGTAATTCTTGCTCACTGGTCTGTTCTGTTCCCACAGGGAACAGCATGTGCCTCTCCTTTAAACTGAGACAGGGTTCACTGGTGTTATTAGGTTTATCCCATCATGGACTGTGTTTTGCCTTAGGGCCCAGCCCTGCTGGGTTGACCTGTCTCTGGTAAATCTGCATCTGTCCTCTTGTCATGTTATTAACAGCTGGTGATCTTTAGGGAGGGATTTTCATTAGTGTTTCTCGTATGTCTCTTCCCCTGTTTGAGCCAAAGGCAGTTATACTGTTACCCCAGTGTGGACAGAGCTGGGCCAAGAACAACAGAGAATCCTGTCCCAAAGATTTGAACTTGAATGGAAGTTACTTGAAAGGTCTTCCACACATTCCCAATTGCAGGAGGCTGTTCCAGTAGGCCTAGTCCTGTCTGAAGTGGGAGACCTGCTGCCTCCTCCCTAACAACCTTTTCTTCTAGGACTGTGTGCACTTACTGTTTTATTTTATTTCATTTCATTTCTATGACCCTTGAAGAAATTACAGGGGACTGGCCCCCTCATCCTGACAGAGGAAGAGAAGAGGACGCTGATAGCAGAGGGCTACCCAATCCCTACCAAACTGCCCCTGACAAAAGCAGAGGAGAAAGTTCTAAAGAAAATCCGCAGGAAAATAAAAAACAAGGTAAATGTTAGTTAGCTTTGCTGGGTGGTTCTTAGTTGTCCTTCATTGAAAAAATTGCTGCAGAATTCTGCAGTAATGGTCCGTGGTACTGTTGGATGCTCTAAGTTGTCTTTTAACAAAGTGCTTTTCTTTGTTCCTAAACACGTCCATCACATTTTCTGTCAGTGTGAGTGTGCCTCAGTGTAGGTATTTACCTGACCCCACTAACAATGGAGTATTTAGCAGGCAGGGTATCAAGTTGCTGTGGCTTGTCTCCATTTAAAAATCAGTACAATCCTACCCTTACAGCAGGCAAAGAGCTCTGTATTCTTCGCATGGTGTTCTTTTCTGTTCCCTGTTTTAAAATATGACTCTGTATTTCAGTGCACTAGTCTTTTGATCACTGAATTCAGGGACCTGTAAAGTTGATATCAAGGATACCAAATACCCTACAAGTTTGTTTTTTTTTTTCCTTCTGGCATGGGGATGATCCTAGTGACAGGGAAGAATTCAGTTTTTTTCAGTCCTGGCCAGTTCACTTGTTCTAGAGGATTTTAGCACATATTTCATGGTTACTATATTCTGCTACTGCTTTTGCAGATCGAAGTTTAAATTTGGTCACACTAAATTGGAATTTTGTACTGGTTTTTTTTTTAAATTGTCTGAAGTGATCTAGTGCATTTTATGTGCCACTGACATAGAAGCAGAGTAATACATATTGAAGAGAAATCTGGAGGTCCTTTGGTCAAAGCCCTGGCTTGGAAAGCAGGGTCAGATTAGAGGAGATTGCTCAGGGTCTTGTCCAGTCACGTTTTACTGCTGCAAAGGGTGATGAGTCCCCTGTGTCTCTGGGCACCATGTTCCCATATTAGTCCACTCTTGTAGTAAAAACAAATAAATAGAATCCCTAATGTGTGATTGGAATTTCCTTTGCTGCAACTTGTATTTGATGCCTCTTGCCATTTTGCTGTGTGCCTTTGAGAGCTCTGACATCATGTTTGCTGAGATATTTAAAGACAGCATAAATCAGATTCCCTTCTCAGCCTTCTCTTCTTCAATCTGAACAAGCCCATCTTTTTCTTCCTTTCCTGAAATCCTGTGCTCTGGCATGTTTATTATGGCAGAGCTCTGCCTCTGGGCCTGCTTCTGTACATGCAGAGGATTTGTTTCTGAGCCATGGACTGCACTGCTGTACTCAGCTGTGGTTTTGCAGCCAGTGAACAGAGGGGGAAGAACCACTCCTCTGGGCCTGCTAACTACAATCTCCTTGATGCAGACCTATGTTTGGTTGGCTGCTTTTCCAACAGGGGCACACTACTGCTGATAGTTGTTTGACTTGTTCATCAGGACCCATGTCCTTGTCTGCAAAGCAGCTTTTTAATACATTGGTGGGCTTTTTCTCTCCTGGATGCATGACCTCGTCCTGGGATCATCTTTTGGTATTTGTCCTGGGATATTCTATCCAGATGAATCTGATTTACTATTTAAGGTTAGCAGGGGATGATCTCTTTTTGTGCGAGTGAAAGGAGGAGCCTTGCTTCAGAATGTGGAGATAGATCAAGCCAGTGCTTTGCTTGCCAGGAATAGATATGAGAATAAGACAGAATCTTGAAACCAATAACATTGGGGCTTTTTACCAGTTTATTAATTTGTCTCTGATGCTTTTGTTTTTTGTGCAAATATTTGGTGTTTTTCATCCTTTTTCCTTAGATCTCTGCCCAGGAAAGTAGAAGAAAAAAGAAAGAATACATGGACAGCCTGGAAAAAAAGTAAGCCAGCCTCCTTCCTGTTTCAAGCAGGCCAATAGCACCAGTTGTGGGACTGGGAAGGGATCCAGCTGTGGCTGCTGGGACAGTTCCATGCATAGAGTGCCAGCTGCCATCTCGTGGCAGTGACTGAGAAAAGGCCGTGTTCCTGGCAGCTGCTTGTTGGTGTCAGGACTGTGCCTGCCTGCAGCTGGTCCCTAATGTGCCAGCAAACACTTCACACCTTAAATTAGACAAGACCCAGCTGTATTGGCCTTCACCTCAGGCAACCATGTTGGCCTAGTGGACAGGCAGTGTTCAGGGAAAGATCGATCCAGAGTGAGTAAACTCTGTCTTCTAGTGCAGATGAAAACAGAAATAGGAAGTGGGTGAATCAGTCAGGTCTGCCTGGGAAAATAAGCAGGACTTGGGAAAATAGCATGTGACCCATCGACTTCCCTTAGCAGGCAGGAGCCAAACCCCCAGTTAGTGATTTATATCCCAAATTAATCTTTCTTCCAGGAGATGAATATTCTAGTATTACTCTTATGCAATTCACCAGATGGTTCTGTTAAAACCCTTGTACCATCTTTAGTGATATCCTTGATGTAATTTCCATTTTTTTTTCTTGTCTCTTTATAGCTCTGTCTCACTTCCTCAGAGTTCCTCTTCTGAAATTCCACTTCATGCATACCAGATATCATGGATATTTTCTTTTCCCTTTTTGCTTCTTGAAGCTATTCAGGATGGTTCTGTTTGTTTTCTTAGGAGTCACATATTTTACTTTGACCTCTTACATGTTATATGACAATGTCCTTTAGTTTGAGGATTTCCAGAGACAGTTTGGAAATGGGTAGTATCTTGGGACAGTCTTGAGCACTGTCTTTAATCTCATGGCTTACTAGCCCTCATAGACTCAAAATTTGAGGCTCTGATTTCAGATGCATGGCATTTCCCAGATAGCTAATGCAACTTTTGCTTTGTGTTTCACACTATGAAATGTGATGAAATATTATGACTGAAGTTCATTGGTGTAATTGTTTCTTTAAATGTAGGCAAGATCATAGAGCTCTCAGTGAAAGCAAGTTTGGCTTGTTTTATAATCACTTGAATAAATAACTGATGTTTTTATATTTCTCTTTCATTGTACTGTCTCCAGAGTTGAGACCTGCTCAAATGAAAACAGTGAGCTGCGTAAGAAGGTTGAAGTCCTAGAGAACACTAACAGGTAAGGTATGGAGATCATCAAACAAAACTTGGAAGCAGGATATTACCATGAAAAGTGAAAATCTGAAGGTTAAGAGATCAGCTGAAATGTCAACAATAGCTGTGTCTGATGGGGTTCGTGTTAGAGAAAGATGTGTAAAGCCAGTTATTGTGACTGCAGTGGGATGTAAAGTATGGAGGTCTTGATGGCATGTCTTAAACTGCCTCCCCGGCCTGTGGTGTGCTTGAGAAACCTTTTAGCACTCTTGTCTGAGTTCCTCTGCTGCCCAAAGGAATGTAATTAGTAAAGCAGAACAAAAAAACTAGCCGTCCCAATTGTCTTTATTTACTGAAATTTTACCAGGAAGCCTTAACTTGAGATGTGACACTTTCAGAAATAACAGTGCTGAAACTCAAGAGTCATTATTTCCTTATGCACTACTAGATGTCATTGCAATCACTGTGCACACTTGTAGCTATCTCACACCCCAGAATTTCCTTCATTTGGAGGGGAAAATCACCTTCTTGCTTTTTCATTTCTGAAAAAATGAGTGACTCAGTGGTGGCTTTTTCAAAGGACACGTGGCAGAAGATGTTGAATAGCTAAGCTTTTAATTTAATGTTAGCTGAGAGAGTGCAGTGTCAATCCTGGCTTATGCTCAGTGTGGCAAATTCCAGTGAGTAGGTACTAGATGAGCCCACCCTTAACACTTCCCAGTTAGAGGCATTTGCAGTGATGGCTGAATATTACCAAGGAACTTGATGGTGACACTGAAGTGTGGGGGGAGGCTGGGTTTTGAAGATAAGACCCACGATCATGGAAAATGGCCCTAGAGCTCATATGGCAGCCAGTGCATTGCTAATTGAGTGGCATGTGTTGTTTCTAATCTCTGGATCCAGTCTCTTAATTTCATGAAGCCAGACCCTGTAGCACTGTGACTTGCTGGAGAGTGTCTCCCACACACTACTCATGCATAAAGACATCTGCTGCTTGCTTGAGGAGAGCCAAGCCATTTCTGTGCCTCTTACATCGTCCTCCAGGGTTTGACATAAAAGAATCAGGAACTATTCTGTAGGTGTGGAGTAGAGATGTCTCACACAGAATTTGTCCCAGAAGGTACTGAAGCCAGCTTCTCTTAACAAAAGGTGCAGCTACAGATTATCTACTTGGGGACAAGATGTTATCAACCCTGGAGTTGTTCTTCTCAGTTAAGATAAATTTAGCCAGCTGTTTTCCAGATTTCTGATCTGTTGAGGATGCACTCAAGCTTTGTTGGATATTCTTTCATAAAGGACCTTTAGCATCTTATCTATTATTTGATTATCTTAATTCTTTCATGCTAAATGCTCTAAAAAGTTTTAGGTAAGTGGGATGATCTCCAAATCCTTCATACTTTGGCCATGTGGGATGGGTTGTGTTGTTTCCTTCCCTCTGCAATGGCATTGATATTGATGTGCAATCTCATGCAGAGAAGCAGATGTTCATCCTTCTGCACAGAAATTCTTGTAACTCATGGCAATGCTGTTTTGGCTATTTAGATATCAACTGTGTCTAAAATCTGCTAAGGCTTATGTGTTAAGTACTGAGGAATTTGTTAAAGTGCCTGCTTTCATCAAACCTCAGTTTTGTAACATATCACATTATAGGGTTTTTCACCTTAACTACAAAAAGCCACTTTTCCTGTTTATTGTAGAACTGTACAACTGTCTCATTCAGAGAATGGTTCCAGGCCCTGGTTTAATGAACATTATCCCCATCCTAAAATGAATTCAAAATGTCTCATTTCCTCATTGGTATTTGCACAGAGCCTTGGCATGACATCCAGAAACTGTTCACATGTTTCAGAACTTGTCTTCACAGCATCCTATAGCTGGAACTTTCATCTCCTACAGACAGTCAGCAATCTAAATTCAGAACAGTTGTGGTCAAAGTTATTTAGTGTCAGTTTGGTGCATCAGATGCCTGATTTTATACGTTTAGGGCTTTATTTCTCAAAGCACCTAGCACAGTTAGGCATACATGTATCATATTTAATATGGCCAAAGCAGAGCCTAGTTGACTTTAGTTGTAACTTTGAGTATTTTTTTCAGTAAAAAAATGAAGACATTATTGAACATATTATCTAATATTAGATCTACAAATATCAAAGCTGTTCTCCTATTGTTAGAGATGGTAAGAATGGAAGAAAACGGGAAAGTAAGAGCTATGTTTACATGTTAAAATGACACTTTCAAGTGTAGAAGTAGACAAAGTTGGATTTTTACCTTGTTGAAAAGTTGGGCTTTAGTTGCTTACCTGAAAGTTAATGAATGTGTATTGCTGTCAGTCACTATCATATTTGTGTAGTCTAGCTGGATTGAGAGGCACTGAAGAGCTATTTCCAAAACATACAGCTATTGAATAGCAGTTTCAGTATGTGCAATCAGATTTTAAGAGTATGTTAATCTATATATAGAAAACATTTGCATAGATACACACCTAAGACTTCAGGGAAACCCTGCTTGCATTTCAAAATCTGACTCCAAACCATGGAAACACTAAATTTTTTTTCTGATAAAAGTGTTCCTTCATTACTCTCAGTAACATGAAAAAATTTAGAAGATTCTTCCTTGAAAGCCAGCCTTAGCCTGAAAATCTGGATTTGAAAAGATGTAATGTCAAAGGATGCAGGTGTGGTCAAAAAAAATTGCATCCAGGAGCATCTCCCTTGGCATTCACACATCTTAAAAGACAAGGCAGGAGGCTGGGGATCAAGATGCTGGAGTTTTTAATTCTCATTACTCTTGAGTGGGTGAGTGCAGCATTTTTGTCAGCTTTAGTATTAGAACAGTAGCATATGTTACCTCTCCGAATTTGTGTGACTCAGACCCTTAAAAGAAACCCATCCAAGTTCCTTCCTAGGCAGTTTTCTCAAAACTAAGGAAGCACATTATTACACGTTTATCTCTTTTGTCTTGTAGCCACAAGTGAGCCATTGGTTTTAGTAGCATCTAAGCATGTGGGACACTGCTCTCTCAGAAAGCAAGGGCGTGAGAAGAAGCTGGTGCTGGGTATTGAACTAAGTTGTCCCAGTCACCAAGAAGGCTTGTCACACTCCCATTTTGGCACTGAGACCAAAGGCAGAAACTGCCAGTGATCCAAAGGGTTGCAAACATTCTCTGACACCAGTGTGGTCTACCTGGGAACCCTGTTTGAGCTTAAAGACAATTTTGAAACATCTGGTTCTGGGTATAACGTGTTGAGAAGTGCTTTTGCTTCTCACTTTTGTTGAGTCTGTATTTGTAAGTATCTTGATGATTTCTTTTCCTGGAGAAATGATAGACATAGGATCCAGTGCATGTGTGGCTGAGAGTGTCACACATGGACAATGAATGCAGGTGGCTGCCAGAGTTGTTCCCATGGAGTAGCAGTAGCCAGCTGTGTAGATCTGCACTAACAAGCACCTTAAAGACAATGCTTTGTAAATAAAAATAGGATGTTCTTCCATTTCTTCAATTCCCAGCCACCTAAAGATCAAGTTGCACATCAGTCTGACCCACCAAGGGTTTATTGGCACCAAAAATGCCAGATTTCACTGATATATTGTTTGTTTTTTCATTTGAGACTGATAAAGTCATTTCAGCAAATAATTTTCAAGGAGTAAAGGATCTAGGTTTAAGTTGCAATTAGATATTGTGCAGCTAATTTCAGGCCACCCTTACAATAGTTGACAAAGCTTGGCAGCCCTGGAGTAACTTCTTCCTTTCAGAGGACATTGGTTTTTATGCTGAAACATCTTTTATGAAAATATTGGTGGAGATTTTCTTTGTAATTGAAATGAGGGAAGGTAGTGGATTTAAGTGGTCTTCTAGTTAAAACCTTACTTTGGGATTTGTTCCCTTTCCTACAAATGGGACAGGTAGAGAAGGAATCTGTGTAGAGTTAAAAGACAGAATAACTTTTCTCTCTCCTTATCAGAATTGGGTTTTGTTCCTCCACAATAGGAATAATCCTCTAAAAACTTTTGAAAATAAAGTATTTGATGTCCCTTAGAAGATGTCTTGTTCGGTTGTTTTTTTGTTTGTTTGAATCAATGTTGGATTTTAAACAGAAATACTGATTTGAGGAAGTCTCCCAGGTGGTTCTGTAGTGCCAAGTTTTCTATCCTTAATTAAAGTGTCACTGGAAGCAGAAGGGAAGGCTTGATTTGGCCCTTACTTTGGTAGTGAAAAGGTCTCTTCTGAAGATGAATATATGTGTATATTTGCCCAAAACAGACAGACCAAGTTTGCTGGCAGCATGTGTAAGGAAGTGCAGGAGTCTTCGGTCACTTTACAGCTTTCCTGTGAGGTGCTTCCATTGGCAGGGAAAAGCGTGAAAGCGCACTCACACCTCCTACGGAATTGACCCTCTTATTGAATATCCCTGGGAGATGTGTCAGACGCAGTGAAAATAATCCCTGTGGGTGCAAACCCCCTTAGCATGCTGTTTTGGGAGTGCATTTTCTCCTGTTAGGACTTAGCCTTAGGCAGTGTATTCCACTAAAAGCATTTGTGGCCTTTCTACTGGTACTTAGAGGGAACATCGTAGTTTAGGGAAGGCCCTTTTGTGCTCCTTCTGCTTCTCCCAGTCCAGATCACCCATGCAGCTGTCCACTCACAAGCTTTTGTATGGGAATCTTTTGACTTCATAATCCAGTCTTCCACCATTCCAGATTCAAACAGAGAATAAATGCACCATGGAGTGTCCCATTTTGGCAGTGGCAGGATAAATTGATGTCATCTCTGATCAAACTTGTATTTTGTTCTTGCCTCAGTTCTTGCTCACAGGTTGCAAATGCACCTGTATCCTGTCAGCTCCAGACACTGAGTCCTTGTCTGTTGAGAAGGAAACAGTAGCTCTGCTCAAACAGATAAACAGCTTGGGGAAGAAAGACATTTTATGTGAAGGTATTTGGTAAATAAGGTGGAGGATGAATCTTCCTCTGTCTCTAGGAGACCTCAGAATACCTGCCTAATTACACTTCCCAAAGAGACTGTTTTGTAATCAGCTCTCTGGGCCCATTCTGCTCAACAGGTTTTTAAAATTGAGCATGAAAAGGCAGAGATGAACAAACTGAGGAGAATTGCCTCTTCTCTGTTGATTTCCTCACCAGCCATTAGCTGTTTCCTCACTGACGCCTCCACAAAAAGTGGCAAGAATGATCAGCATTTCAAGGCTGCTGCTGCTGCCAGCCCCCGAGCTGAGGAGGAGAAGAGCTCCTTCCTCCTCAGTCTGCAGAGCTATTTCTGCACTGAGCCCAGTGAGTCAGGCCTGAAATGGGGGAAAGATTTAGCCTTCCAAAATAGCACAGAAAGTTCAGAGTTGAAAGGGCATTGCCATCTGACACAGCTGGTGGCACGTGGTGGGAATGCTGTGGGCAAGGAAATAATGGGCACAGGTCTGGTGGTGAAAACTGTACCATGCAGTGGATGCCAGGGGAACTGGGAAGAGATGATAAAGGGAGCAGGGAATTAGGATGGTCTCATTTAGGTGGTGGACACTGTTTGTATCTCTTAATTTGCCTGATTACTGAATAAAGGATTGCATTGGACATATCACTCTCTTTTTTAAATACTGAGTTGCAGAGTAAGCCATGTTCTCAAGAGCATTCAAGATATCCTTTCTTAACAAGTTGAGAAGGATCTGCTGGCCCAGATAAATCTGTGCTGTGAGAATGCCTTGTGCTCATTTCAGAATGTATTCCTGAAGTCCTTGAATTCATTAAACCCTAATTAGCAATGAGCATTGATGATTAAAAAAATCTATTAAAATAGGCAGACCAGTGTATATTGAGCTGCGAAGGCACCTCTGGGTCTGTCCTACAATTAGCTTTTAGCCATTTTGGTCTTAAAATACTCCTTCTATTTTCTCTGACATCCTGACCTTGCCTCTTGCTTTAGCTTTTGACGTAACAGCCTCCAAAACTGTAATCTGGAGTTTCTGTGGGGTATCCTCCACAGTAGATTGTGAAACTTACAGGAGAAGTGAAAAGTAAACTTGGGAACAAATAGAAAATTTAACATCTTGATGCAAAATTATACTATATTTGTGTTGAGGACTGGTATTTGGGTTGCTCATAGATTGTTAAAAAAAAACTGCTGTGAAAATCTTGTACTAGTCATAATTTGAGATAATTCCCATTTAAATTGTTTGTATTCTCACTGTAGTAATTGATGCTACAGCAGAAGTAAAAAAAAAAAAAACACAAAAAAACCCAACCAAAAAAAAAACCAAACCACAAAAAACAATCCCAAACAGTCAGAAAGGCTCTTTTGTTCTGGGCCTGTTGAATCCAGCCACAAGAGAATTGTCATTGTGGTTGGAACCTCTGAAAGACACAATCAGAGTAGCCACTTGAAGCATCTGCAATTTTTGTCAACTCTTCAGGATTTAACAAATAGCAAATAACAAATATTTAAAGTGTTTTATTTAATAAATGAATGTGAGAAGTGAAGACTGTGCCTATGTGTGGTTTTAAGTTCTTGTCTTTAAAAGTCAGCTAGCATGTGTTCTAAACAAATAAATAGCAATATTTTGGGAAAAAGGGGTTTTGATAACCAAACTAGAGCAGTTGAAGATTTTGATTACTAACTGAGCAGTTATAAAGTTGATTTTGCATCTTTAAAAATAATGGCAAAACTCTTGCTGAATTCATGACACAGAGTCAGGTTATATATGCAACTGGTCACTTGCATGCAGAGCAGTTTCAGTTGTTAATGTGCCATTTTGTATAGAAACACTGAAAATACAATTTTTATTTATCACAACTTACTGAAAGTATTAGAGAAGTAATTGTTCAGGGACATAGGCTGAGGGAAAAGCAAAAAATCTTGAACATTTCAGTGCTAATACATGTAAAAACTTTGTAAAATTAAAACCATTCCTTGCTAGTAATTTTAAGGAGAAGACTTTAACTATCTCTACCTTATCCTAAATGCTGTATTATTGCCATGTGTGGAATTTGAAACAAAAATCTATTTAGCCAACAAGCAGGTCAGTGTGTGTGATCTTGTCTGTTGTCTTTGCTTTCCAGAACACTTCTGCAGCAGTTGCAGAGACTCCAGGCCGTGGTTGCTGGCAAAGTGTCCCGCTCATGTAAGGCAGCTAGCACACAAACAGGGACCTGTCTTATGGTGAGTGTCCCTAAAGCTGGGAATTCTGAGGGAATGAGAAGCTCTTTCAAGGCACATTTCTTGTTCTGCAAAGCCTCTCAGTGGCAATTTTGCAGCTTAGGGAACTCCTTTTCATGATTTGACAATTTTGAGAGAGGTGAGACTTGTGACTGGTGAAGATTAATGATTGTGGGAAGGTAGTGAGTTCTGGAGGAGACTGGGCCTGTGCTTTTGCTTGGGTGCTGCAGTGATGAAAGAAGGAGTAATGCTCTTCCAAGGGACCCACTTTCTTATTTCCTGCAGTATTATATGGTGGAAATGGTGTCTAGGGTTGTAAAATGAAAATGAGGGTGACCTTTGAGGCTCAATGCTTTTGATACCAATAAAAATAAACTTGCTTAACCAAATCAAAATATGACTAAGGCTGTAAATATACCTCTGTCCTATTTCAGTAGTAGTAGTCAAGATAAGAAAATTAGTAGAATGAAACATTTGCTTTTCCCTCCTTACACTCAGCTGTCAAGCTCCCTTTATACCTAAAGTGCTGTAAATTGATGGAAATAATTTACAAGGCATAAGCTGTTCTCCCAATCTAGCTCCACTGTCACTTGGAAGCAAGACTGGGGCCAGCAGCAGAAATAACTTTGGAAATCCTCAGCAGTGCCTGTAAAACACACATGGCAGCTTTATCTGCATTTCAGCTTTGTGAGTAAAAAAGGCTGCTGGTCAGAATGGTGCAGGCATTGAAAATGAACCCCAGAACTGAAATGTGCCCTTTAAAGAACTGAATTGTAATTGTTTAGGTGCCTCTGCTAGGTGTGCAGTGGTGAGGATGGCCTCAAGTGATTTATTTTGATAAAGTATCAGTTCTCATGTGCGCATGTGGGTCAAGTGCACTCACCTCTCCTCCATCTTCCCTTTGCCAGATGGTGGTGCTGTGCTTTGCAGTAGTTTTTGGCAGCTTCTCTCAGAGCTATGGGCCATATCCTTCTGCTACAAAGATGGTGTTGCCCAGGCAGCATTCCTCACCGGAGTCCTACACAGATTCCATTGGTAAGTGACAGCTATTCCAGTCTTGCTCCTTGCTTGGTTGTACTTAAGCACTTGTTTTCCACACCCATTCCTAACCCCCTTCTCAAGCACCTCTTGCATTTCTGCTCCTTAAATGGCCGTTTTTTTATATATACCTGTGTTTTTCTGAGAAGGATAGCTTGGCAAACTACACTGATGGCAGCAGACTTCATAAAAATGAGCAAAACTTTTTCTCACTAGCCCGCTTGGTACTTCTGTTTAAAGAATTTTTTGCCTCTGTTTGTGGAACTAAAGTTAGTGGTCTGTCAAAGGTAGCAGGGCTTCTACTAAGTAGCAAATATTAATACTGTTAAAATGCACTAATTATTTCAGTGGCTTTTTTGTTTGCCAGTGTCACCAAAGAGTCCAAGGATGGAATGGGAGTTAGTATTGCATAACCATAATGAACCAATATATTAGCAAAGTTATTATTTAATTTTGTTCTTGTTTTGTGAGTAATTTAGGGCTTTTTGACCCCGACCTGGACCTGGACCTGGACCTGTGGTTTCTTTCTTTAGCAATTAAATAGCCAGTTAATCACTATGAAAGGAAAGGCCTTTGCAGTTTTGGCTCTGCCCTAACAGTTTCCATTTCCTAAAATGACCAGGGCTGTTCTCTGAGCTGTCTGTTGCTCATCTCATTTTGCCTTCTGTCTTTGTATGCAGTGAGGTCGAGGAGTCTACTAATCTATGAAGAGCCTCAACAACTGGAGGAGGCACCAAGCCCGATCTCCTTCGCAGATCACAGTGACAGGCAAACAGACACCTCCAAGTTCACAGCACTGTCCCTGGAGGCTGTGTCAGGGACACAGCAGGATGATATCATGCAGTTCACAATAGCCAACGAGACAAGGCTAGAGAAATCAGTGCTGCTGGGCCTGCAGCAGCACAGGTGAGTGCAGGGTAGGCTGTTTGTCACATGGGTCTTCTGTGTCACTCTTGTTCATGCATGAAGGCCAGAGGTTAGACTAGCAGCTCAACTATGCTGGGCACCATGAAGCATGAAGTAAGGGTCTGGCTTTTATCTGGAGAGCCTATAGGCAAAGTCACTGTTGCTCTGGAGAAGTGGCTGCAACACAACTGTAGTAACACAACTGCCAAACTCGGTACTTCTGCCAGAAACCTAACCCCTGTAATCCTGTTAGTTGGGCCTACCCACTTCTTTAAAGTACTTACTTGTGTGCTTCCCAAAGGAATAAGCTTTTGGCAGTTGTATGGAAGTGTGAGGTTGTGATTCAGTGGAATTTCAATGAGGTTAGGGCATGAAGAGCTGGAGTTTCTCACAGCAGTGATTTTACTAAAGCATTACTGTGGAAAGTTTGCAGAACTCAGTCTCAAGAGACAGACATGTAAAATTATCTGACTACTTAAGTTCCTACACTGAGTTCCCTCACTTTTAGTAGAAATGTAAGGGATTCTTTTTTGTTTTCTTTTTTAAAAACATAAATGTAAGTTTTGCAGGCCTCTGAAAAGAGAGAGAGTCACTGGTTTAAATATGTGTGCTTCTTTCTGCTGCAACTTTGCTTGCCTAGAACCAAAGAGATGACTACTTCAGTATTAATTCAGTATGTTACCAGACTCAGCTAACTGACACATACCTACCTGGTAAATACTGAATGGCTCTTTAGCATTAGCCAGATCAAGCAGGATATGTACTTTAAAAAATTACTATTAGCATTAATCTTTGTTTTTTTGTTCCCTACAGAGTCAACTCCGAACTAGAAGGAAATGAAACACTGAAGATAATTGAAATAGATAGAAGAGTCAATGCCACCTCTTAAAATAAAAAAGGCCTTTTTTCTTGACTTCCCTCCTTCCCACATATTTTCAGCCAAAGTTCCCCTGACTTGTCATCCTCAGTGAACCAAAGTACAAAAGAGAGGGAGTTCAACTTCTGCATTGACTGATGAGGCTGTGACTACAGATGGGATCTCTTGTCTTTGTAACTCCCTTCCTCACGTCGCACACAGTCCCTTTCTCTGCTTTTATCCCTTTCCTGCCTAACACTGCAAGGGCAGGACTGAATTATGATGGCAGATGATGCCAGCAGCGTGCCAGTGACTGGTGGGTGTGTGCCTGTACATGCACACAGCCTGATCTGAGCACAATAACATTCTGGAGAAGGGTGAATTGTGCAAAACCAATGGGAGCATGTGGGAGAAGGTAATTGAGAGAGAGTGGAGATGCAGCATGATGGTGCTTAGAGTCTCACCACAGCTCTGTGCTTACTGGTCTACAGCACTTGAGCCTTTTGGGGGGATAGAGAAGCACATGTGCAGCCTGCTGCTGAAGGGACAAGAAAGGGTCCTGACACTGCTGAGTTCACAGCACAGGCAGGAGAGGGCTGTTCCATGATGCTGCTGAATTGTCCTCCTCATGCTCTTTCTCTTCTCCCCTCCAATCTCTTCATCACTTAGCAGGGTAGGTTTCTCTGTGCATTGAAAGCAGTCCCAGTAGGCTTCCCTGCTTCCACCCTTGAGAAATTAAACAAAGATCAGTCACTGTCTTATCACACACTGTGTGGGAGAACTACACTAGTTTAACTAAATCTGTTTAGAAAGCAGGTTTTGTTGCATTTATGCAATATTTTAGATGGATGCCCTTTTTAGTCTGCTTAAGGCTAATCTATTTAGTTTAAGTCAGTTCCTTCCCAACAAACTACATCAATGTAAGGCTTAAACCAGAAGTGCCTCCTGAGAGGACTGTATGGATTTAATTTATTGACTTCTAGCTGGTTGATGAAAATTCTTGTGTAGACCCCGTCTCAGATTGTCTTGTGTTTTCTTTTCCTTGCCATCTTCCTGTTACTTTTGTAAATAGTATTTATTAGCTTTGAAAAATTCTGTTCAGATAGTTGCAGAGAGAACTGAGCTTTTCTAACTCTGCAAGTGATCTGGGTAGACCCTGAAATTAGACAGACAAACATCACTGAATACTCATTTCCTTCCCTTAAGCTTGAATTGTCCTAAAATAAAGCCGTGTGTCTCTTTTTCCTCTTACCTGCTTTTCCAGAGATGTGATCTGAGACCAACTGCTTTGGGTACAGACAGGCCCAGCTCATGCCTAGAGCTGGTGGATCCTGTGCTAACTGCATGCCAAGGCAGCCTCTGATCTGAGGAGCTGATTACATAGGCAGGAGACCTGTCAAAAGAGGAATGAGATGAGCACGTGGGAAGGTGAAGTGACTGGCCCAGGCTCATTGAGAAAGCCAAGAGCAGCATTCAGGTCTGATCCTGGACCAGTACTCTTCTCCATGCTTTGTTTCCTTGTCCCACAGTGTTGTTGTCTTCAAGTGTCCTCTTTCTCTCTCTCTCTCTCTCTCTCTCTTTCTCTCTTTCTCAGTACCCCGGTCATGCCTTTGCCTGAGCTGTGCTTCTTGCAATTTGTCCCTGCAGGGGCATAGTTGAACTCAGTCCAGAATTTGAGCAGGGTTTTATCTGGTTCCTACAGAAGGGCACTCATGCTCCATCGAGGATGAATCTAATGTGAAAATCCTAATTCAGCAGGCTAATATAGCTACATAACAGTTTACCAGAAGAAGTCAATTAAAAAAAAAAAAGTAATTTGAAGCTCTTTTTTCTTTTATTTTTTTTTTCCTAATGGTAAATAAGGGAAAAACTAACCTAGCCTTACAAATAATTTTTTACTATGTACAGTAGATATTTCTTGCAACTAATCTATTTTGTAAAATACTGATTTTGTATTTTATTACAGCAGCTGTTGCACCAGCTCCTTTCTTGTTCTTCATTCTCCTTAGACTTTCTTCTTTCAGCATCCTTTTTGCCACCCTCAGGCCTGGCTCAAAATTCAGTGAAGTGAATGGAAGGGATTTGGTGAATTGGAGAGGACTGTGGATCAGTCTCCCCTGTGCCATTTTAAGAGGGTGTTTCACATCGGTGACAGTGAAATAAGTGCCTGACTCCATGAACTCATTCTGGTGTGCAGATATGCTCTTCTTGGTGATGCCCTATTCTTCTACCCAAGTGCCTTATTGTTTTACCTGAGGTGACAATGAGAGGAGAAGTGCTGTTGCAGTCTGTTCTGCAAGTGTTCCCATCTTGGCATGGGTCAGCCTCCACCATAAAGTCTGTCTCCCTTCACAGTGATCCTGCTGGGCTCTCTGAATCATTTCAGTATCCATGGACAACTTTTGTGATTGTGTTTTTTTTTTTTTTAATGGTTTAAGGTTTCACATAAACAGTGATCACTTTTGAGTGCCGCAAGGGGTGGCTGCATTGCTCAGCCACTTGAGGTCAGCAAAGTGACAGGAGAAAGCTGGGATTGACCCCAGCTGGTCAGCATAAGTGGGCAAGGTCATAGTTTAGAAAATTTCTTAAATGGTCTTATTTTTCCAGAGCACCCTTGGTTTTTTGCCCTTGCCTTTGGGGGCAACCAAGTGGTTAAATTTTTTGCAAAAGAGGCCCAAGGGTGTGAAGCACAACACCACTTACCAGTCTTGCAGTTTGCACTGTGCAGCCTGAGCTCCTGCCCATTGCCAGCTAAATGGATCACCTCCCATTTCAGATACAGCTGGCTGACTTCACTGTGTGAAAACCAAAGTGGAATTATTTCTCAGCTCTTAAAAAAGAGATGATTTTGCACAACCAAAATAGCTCCTCCTCTCTGAAACTACTGCACTGGCCACAATTAAAACTTTGCCTTTTTTCTTTTGTTTGTTTAAATTGGGCATATTGTTTCAAATCTGGTTGGAAGATAATCACTCATGTTTTCATCCTGAGCATTTTAAACTGGCCATGGTCTGGGTCAGGCCTCTGTACTAATCCACCCAAGCCAGTATGGCCATACTGATTTCTTGTAAGTGTTTGATAATGTATTGCTATAATCTTAGTTTGTGTAATCCTTTAAATTATATTTAGGTACTCCTTTTTAGGGAATCTCTTGACCTAGCACACACATTGCTTGGGGATTTATTGTATTACATATTACTTTATAATAAGGAACAGCTTTGCTTCACTTTGGTGTGTTTGTGATCATTTTTCTTCAGGGGCCTTAATAGAACAGGTTTCTCTGCCAGGGGCCAAGGAATCCCCTGTCATCACCTACTCACAGGCCGTTGTGTGCCAAGGGCCCAGGATCTCCAGAGGGGCTTTGTGCCCGTGTTCTGTACCTAGCAGGGGACAGGAGGGGCCGGACAAGGTGCCATTGCACTGCCAGCCTCAGCATCCAGGGGTGACCCCGTGGGAATGTTGATGCACTGCAGACCATGTGGAGAGGCAGCTTTTGTGCTCTGAGGTAAGGGCATAGGGCAGGAGTAGTAAGGCTTATTCAAGGAGGATGCCAGTAAGTGCTTTTAGTTAGTTCAGCTCTATAACTTAAGGCCTTAACCTTCTGTCAGTGTGCTTTTTCTGGTGATCAGTGACTTGGTGCTGTGGAATAATATGTGTGTGTGTATGGACAGGGTAAGCAAAGGCCTTCTGTGCTACATAATTTCCATTTCCAGTAGAGGACTTAAGTGATAAACCCTAGGAGTCCTCAGCTGTAAGGTTACATTGCTCACCAGCACAATTTTATACACACTAGTAAACTTACCTTTTGGCCTGTAGTGTTAAAGCATGTTTAGATATGTTGGGTCTTTGCTTCTAGGGAGATAAGCTATGAAGGAATATAGGGCATTATTTTATATATATGTATATTTTTAAAGTCTGAATTACAGGGCATGTGATCTTTCTAACCTTATTACCGGTGTGTAGATAATGTTGCCTTCCCCCCCCCCTCCCCAGGATATTTATAGTTCTTTGCTTTCTTTGCTGCACTTCTTTCTTTTCATCTGTACCACTCAATATTTTTCAGCAGTGCAGACCAATGGATTAGGCTGAGGTTCTTAGGCCAGATCCCAGCTGATACAACCAGCGTGGTTCTCACACACTGTTCTTGGAGGCTGCAGGTCTGATTTATACTGACAGGGGACCTCTTCTTCCACATCTCTCTGTGTAACAGTGTATCTTGATGTGTTCTTGATTCTTCTAACATAGACTAAAAATTAATCTAAAAACTTTTTTTTCCCTGCTAGAGAAACCAGCCCACCTCTCCACTCCCATCCCTCCCAACTATCAGTTGTGAGTTCTGTCTAGACACTTTTAGAATGTAGGTCAAGTAAGTGAATGATGCTAATTGCTACGTTGGGAGGGATTTCCACTGAGTATTTGGGCTCTAGATTCTAGCTAATGCCAAGAGGCCATTGTTCAAAACCCACGCAGCTAAGAACAGAGAAATACAGAGTATTTTTATACTCCTGGTGACTAAAATATTTCTTTCTTGAGTCACTAATTAAAAAGGGAACATTCTGTATTCTGAAGGTGAAATGATAGGTCAGTACTTTGTAGCTACTAAAGTTGTCCCAGCCTATATAAGAGTGTAGTACTATGATGTATTGCTGCTTTGCACTGTCTAGCATTAAGGTTTAACAACTTTGGGGGTTGCAAAGGGGAATGAACTGATGTACGTGTTAAGTAAGGTCTTTACAAAGAAAATGTAAGGATTCAATCCCTCTTGTAGCTTTCTCACGGCCAATAAAGTGACACTGGGCATTCAGATAATTTGTTGAAGGTTGATCCTGATTAATACTGCATTGCTTAGGTGATCCGCATCCCTTGGAGACTTCAGGATTGAGAGGGAAATTGCTATTTAGTTTTCTCATTTTTATGTCACACCTTTTTCTGCTTTACTGAGGTGTGTATATATATATGAATCAAATTCCTGTGTAGAAAAAAAGTGCATCATGCAGGAAACTAATTAGTGATGCTGCTTGGATCTGATGCTGAATGGAGTTTCAATATTCTTTGTTAGCAGTAGTCTCTGGTCTGCCCTACAACTGATGTCCAGATTCTTCCTCCAAGAGCTGCAACTAAAGAGGTGAGACCAGAACATGGAAAAGCTGGATTTGTAGAACTGTCTTACAGAAAGGGTGAAAAAAAAGGCAGGTGAAGGGACTCCTTGCGTCACAGGGAAACCTTCTAGTTGTTGATTCCATACATCAGCAGTAATAGCCTGAATCAGCAGTGATAGCCTGTTTCATTAGTTGCCTGCTAGGTATAGGTTTGCTCCTATTCCCCTTGCTCTTTAATGCTATGCAGTCCTGTTTATGCATACCTGACCTTTATGTTATATCCCACTTTACCCTCTAAACCTCTAAGGTAAAAATCTTTCTGAACCTTAGTAGTCCATAATGAAGGAAGTGGAAGAGAGAGAGGGAGAAGCAGAGGCAGATACTGATTTTTTTTTTTTTAAACAGAACTCTGCTCATATCTGACTTTACCGTAACAGACTTTAATTCAGTGGTGCTGATATAAAGGCATCTTGCTTTCTTCATTTGTACAGTTGGTGAGAATGAGTGTGCATGTGTGTACATCTGTGCACATGTGCATGGTGAGTGATCAACAGGTATCAAAATCAAAACAGGTATCTTCATATAGTAAGTGTTGCTAAATAAAGGCATCTACCTGAACACACAGGGCACTTTGGGCTTGGTGCAGCAGAAAGTCCAGGCATTTCTCTCTGAAACCTGTTCACATTCCACATCACTGAGCACTTGTGCAACTGTTGTGTGAATTGCTCTGAAGACTGTCTTGTGATTAATTGTCGACTGAATGTTGTTGCACTGTGTCATTTTGTGTGTGTGCATAAACTGTCTGACCTTTCTAGAGACCAGTTCTGGCTTGGTACAAAAAAATAATTATTTTATATTCTGGTATCATTTTTGGTCTTCAGAATTATGGTTTTGAATTCTTTTGTTTAATTTTTTTTCTTTAAGTGGTGTAAATTAACCTTAAAAGGTGGTCCCTGGGAGCACTAATGCCCTAACCACTCCATGGGCACAGTGAAATACCAGCCAGGGGAAGCAGTTTCTTCTAGAGGGTGGTGCAGGTGCATCCCAGTTCCCTGAGATTCACTAGGCCTTCCAAGGGTAAATTACCTGGTGGTGCTCTCTTGAAGAGAAGCATCCATGGCCAATTCCATTGCCTTGGGCAGTGCAGAACAGTCATTCTGCTAGGGCACTTAAGCTGGTCTTTCCCTTTGTTCATGTGAATGCAGTATAGGTTTGTGAAAACACTTAACCCCTATCTAAGATGACAGGGACAGTGATACTAGTGCAAAAGCACCCTCCCCCCCCAAAAAAAAAAAAAAAAAAAAAAAAAAAACTCCCTGGTAAACTTCATTGGGGCCTCTTCTGACTGCAGATATCTCTATTCTCTTGCCATGTCTATTTAACTTTGTGTCTGTGTTCAGTGACCTTTCTATTTTTGTACAAGTGCTGTCATCTGGATACGGTCCCACCTGATTGTTCACACTGCAAACATATCCATTGGGTGGAAAGAAATTGCTGTTTTTCCTTTTTAAATCATCTGCCTGATTCTATGAGAGAACAGACTACCTGCTTTTTTAGCCTAAATATGTATGTAGTGAAGTATGTTATGCTTTTCATTTTCTTGCAAATAAATATTTTCTGTAGAAAAAAGCAGTTGCTACTTGTTTGATTTCCTGATGACTGGAAAAAATCTGGCCCCTCAACTTTTCCAGGTGTGCCAGTGTGTGCAATGTGTCCATCTTCAACATGGCAGAACCCTGGTAATTTAGTGAAAGAAAAGGAATGATGTGGGGTTTTAATGAAGCTGGCTGTCCCTTCCCTTTTTGAGGTTAGCAAAGAATTTTATCTCCCTGAATGGGTTGAAATGAGGTGGAGGCCAACAGCATTAACAGAGATAATGACACTCAGTGCAACACAGTGCTACAGCCCCATAACAGTAAATTCTCTGTACAAGTGGGATCCAGGAAGGCTGATACCCGAGGGGGCATTGCTTCTGCCCAGTGACACTGAGGTGCTGTGTCACCTGGAGTGACAGGGCTTGCTGGGGCTGATCTGTGTGGGCCAAACAGCCCTCTGGAAGGTAAGGCCTTTCCCTGCTCTAGCTTTGCACTGGGCTTCTTTAAACTGGAGTGAACTCTTAAAAGAGCACTTTCTGCTTTGGCTTTTTGGGATTGGGTCTTCTGCTGGCCTCGGCTTCTTTCCTTAGCCTGCCTCACCCCTGAGATAATTCAGGAGCTTTCTCTTCTTTGAGTAGACATGGAAAAGAAAATGCCTGATTGCTTTCAGTCTGGGGACTCTGTGGCTTTGCTGGTCATTCAAGGAACTTGACAATGGATGACGTAAAGCAGGTTTAAAAATAACCCTGTGCAGAACTGGCATCACAAATGGTACAGTAATTTGTTTTATGCCAGTTTTCTACTGGGAGGGAGACCTCATATATGAGGCACCAGGCACCCCTACAACACCAACCAAGAATTTATCTTCCACAGGAAATACTAGCCATGGAAGTAATAGTTCCAGCTTAACTGAAAGTGGGAGCGAGACAGATGGCTTTGGTGCATCCTTTCCAAGGCCTTTTAAAGAAGGCTGCTTAAGAGTTTGGGAAAGGCAGCATACCATGGAAATTGGAACACCGTGGCCTGCACAAAATTTCTGGCTGATGCAGATTTTCAGAAATGCCTTGATTTGAGGCTAAAGAGGTTAAAGTTGCAAAAGAAATTGGCAGTGAAGGAAGAAAAAAGAGAAGCTGTTCTCCAAGGATCTACCCTGTGTGCCTCTTGCTTTCCAAAGAGGCAATATCCCTTGCCAGGACTATTGATCCAGGGCACTTGTTTGCAGCATCAAGCCATATATAGCATTTTTAGAGGAAAATCATTAGACTGTGACTAATTGGAAAGTTACCCTCAGTTTAGTTTTAGCTGAGCTCAGTTCCTCCAAGCAAACAAAACACAGGCTGGTGATTAGCCATCAGTTGAGAATCTCCCCAGATCTCTGTGCAACCCTTAGAGCATCACACAGCAGGTGATGCTGCAGGGAGTCTGTGCCTGAAAAAGAAACCCGCACACAATGGGGAAATGCTGTGTGATGAGCTGTCAGCCTCCCTACCTATCAGCCTCCAGGACATGGTGTTCTTGGAAAAGCATCTTACTGTTTGAATCCAAGGCTGGATTTTGATGCTCCTTTTTCCTGTTGCAAGGCAGGAGGAAGGGTGTCCAAATGCAGCTCATGATGCCTCTCATGGCATGTTTGGGTAGAAAGTGTTCTCCTTGTGTTGGTAGCTATTGTTTGTACCCATTTTATGACAGCACAGACTTCTCCCCCTTGAAGGTATTTAATGGAAGATTCATTCCTGATGCTCCCTTTCCTGATTTGTTTGCTTTAGGAGGATTTTTTTAGAAACGTGGGCCTCATGCTTGTGACATGCTGGTGACTTTGGCTTGCCCTATTTATTCCATGCTTCACATTCCTGGTCTGCAAAGCCAGTGGTTGTTTCCTCCTCTCTGTAAATCACACTGAGATTAAGCAAAGCAAGGTGATCCAAAGGAGATAGCAATTGGAAACAAAAGCATATTTCCTTTCTAATGAATAATAATACTTGAGTGTCTTGTCTCCCTCCAGTTTGTGCCTCAAAAAAGTGAAAGTGATTTATTTGATTTCTCATTTTCTTGGTGTTGTCTCTTTGTGGGCTTCAAATGGTTACACTTTCATTATTGAATTAGTCTTACACTGTGATTGCATGAGTTCTATACATTGCTATGAAATTACTATTTTGTGTTTTTTTTTATAAGGAGGAAATTTTAAGTTCTGGCCCCTATCTTTGCTGTGGTACTGCTGAGGGAAGACAAGAATAAGTCCATGACTGTTTGATTGTCTTCATTTTCTCTGTCTAAAGAGATGCTTAGGGTCTGGTTAGCCCTCTTTTTTAAACCTCTTTGGTAAAAATCTGTGTTTGATCTACTCAGCTGAGGTGGGTCCCTCCTTGCTGAACCTCAACATCCCTCAGTTTCCCAATGGATGAGCAGTGCTCTACTAGACCTTCAAATGTTGAACAAAAATGAATGTTGTTGTGGGTGGATCCAATCTATCAATATTGGATCTGGAAAGGGAAGCTGGCCACTTATGTAACATTAAAAAAATATATTTACAATTGGAGGAGATGCAAATACATGCATGCACATGTCTATGTGTATAAATTTATTTTTATATGTTTTGTATTTTTTTTCCTGAAAGTTGAATGTTGGGGGCTAGCCTGGGGATGAATTTTGTGTAGACTTAAGGAATATGGAGCATTTAAAGTAGACTGACTTCTCACTGGCTAGCCTGGCACACTGAACAAGTAAGGTTGCCTCATCCTTTTCTTCCCCAATCCCCTTTTTAATATATCAATCTCTTTTCTATTAGAAAAAGAATTTTCAATCCCTCCTGCTCAGAATAAAATTTACTGCAGTGCACACAGTCTGTGCACATTGAAGTGTTCAAAATGGGATTTTACAGGCATGTGAGTAATGGAATAAGCCTTCCCTTGGCTTTACTCCAAAAGGCTGAAATCCCTCATTTCGCTGCAGTTCCTCTCTCATTCCCACCATCCACCCTGCTATTCATGGCATGCATTATGGTGAGAAATTTCCACCCAGGAAAAAGAGCTCCTCACCTGCTGAACCTTGTCAGCTCACTCAGGAAGAGAGCTCTCGAGGGAGGCACCACGGAGTGGTGTGAGGTGCTCCATTTAACCTGACAGCATTGAAGAGATGAGAACCCAGACCTGGGAGTTTGGATTTCTTGTTAGCATGATAATCCCAGATACTGGCAAAACCTGCTAAAAATCTATTTTTGTGCTCATCCTTTCCCTCCTGGCCCAGTGGTATGTCTGCAGCCACACCTTGGAGCAAACGTGATACTCCTACAAAGTTTCCGCTGTTGCTGCCTTCCTGTGCCCACAGGGACTGACAGCTACACCACGGGTGTAATAGTGTAGCAGGGCTTTCCTTCACGAGCCTCAGACTCTCTCATAATCACTCTTATTCAGAGAAAAGGCAAAGGAAGTCAGTTTAGTTCTTCATGTTGCAAATGAGTCATGCAAATTGCAGCAGTTGGAGGAAAAATAGGTAATCCCGGAGCAGAGTGTAAATTTGGTCATGTGGATATAAGGGTTATTGACAAGCAGGAGCTACAGGAGAGCTTGTACTGAAGGAGGTGGCTCAGTGGCATGGATGTTCCCTGGAGAGGGGGTAGGAAATCCTGATTAGTTGTTAGGCTTTGCTCCAGATGCTCTGGGGGAGGTGGAGCCGTTAGCTGGGGCACAGGCCACAGAGCTGTGCTCATGTGGGCCAAAGGCTGGGAGAATAAAGCTGTGAGATGATGCACAGTGTTCTGCTCTCTGAGTGCAAAATTAATTTGCAGTTACAGGTTTTTTAGCACATGTCATTGGCATCTTCTCATAGCAACGGGCCACACGATTCTCACCAATGGCAAAACCTCAAAAATAGCACTGATAAGAGAGGGACGTATGGTGCTACTCCCCATCCTTGAAGTTGACTTTTGGGCTGCTTCTGAACTGCTCTTTGACAGATCCACCCCAAGATGGTTTAGTTTGTTTCTGAAAAAAAATATTTGTCACATGATCTTAGAGTGAATGCTTTCACAAGCAACATTCACTGCTGATTTCCCTGGAAGTTAACCAGAGACTTTCCAGCTGAGGTCTCAGATCTCAATGGAAAAGGACCAATGGTTCCAGTGCAGCTCCATGTTGCTTTGTAGATCTCTACACACAGCTCAGAGGAGGATCCAGACCCTCCTTTTACAGTCCTGCATAAGAACCTTAGTTTTGCTTCTAGTAAGCAAGGGTTCTACATTGCTATATTATGCTTTACATGCTTCACTAGTAATTAAAAGTAATTTGGAAATGGTATTGGAAAGGAGTGAGGATCAGGTATAAGGAATCTGTTGACTGTCATGAACCTGATTGGAACAGGGCTCACACAGAAGAGGCAAGGCTGCTTAGGGAGCACAGGAGTTTCTGAAATCTCTTCCTGTAGCGCTGCTTTCTCTGTAGAGCATACTTGTTCATGGGGTTTTATTTATTTATTTATTTTATGTCTTTCTATTTTGGATTGCATTAGCTCAGGGAACTTTTGCATGCAGAAAACAAACAACTGTCTGTGCATAATTCCTGCAGTAATTTCTGTATAGCCACAGACCTCAACCTTTTCTGCACTTTTTAATCTTATTGTCACCGTCGGCTCTTTGTGCTGAAACATGCTGATGCTATTCTCTGAAGTTTTCCTTAGTGCCCCCTAATGAAGAAAAGGGAGAAGCAAGGAACAAGATGGGAGTACAATTAACTTTACGAAGGGGCTCCGTGGACGTCTTTGCCGCTGGGTGCTTTGATTCTGAGCGCACCAAATTGAGATCACCGGCGTGCAGACTGGAAGCGATCGGCCGACGAGCAAGCGCGGCTGTGAGACGAGGGCAGCGCTGGGTGCTCCGGGGCACCTGTGCTGGTCCGGGCAGGTGCCGGCAGGGGCCGCGGGGCCGCCATTGGCCGGCGGCCGGCGGGGCGTGGCGGCGGGCGTGGCCGGCCAGGAGTTTCCCACAATGCCCCGCTGCAGTGCGGCCGCCGATGGATGCTGCGCGGTCGCGCTGCCATTTGCAGCCGCCGCGGCTCGCAGCGCGCCCCGCGGCCCCGGGAGCTGCGGTCCCCCGGCCGCCGCCGCCCCCCAGCGCCTGCAGCCGCCGGCTGGCCCTTCCCTGCCCCCGCCTCCTCCTCCTTCTCGGCCCCGCTGCCCCGCCGCAATGAACCCCCCCGCGGCCGGCGGGGAGGAGACGGGGGCGGCGGGCGGCGGCTGCCGGGGGGCCGAGGGTGGCGGGGAGGCGGCGGGCGCCGCCGGGATCCCGGAGGAGCAGGGGCTGTCGGCGGCGGACGAGTCGCTGGAGGAGAAGCTGCGGAGCCTCACCTTCAGGAAGCAGGTGTCCTACAGGTGGGTGCCGGCCGGGCGGGCGCCTCTCGGTGGGTGGGGAGGCGGCAGGCGGGTGCTGCGGCCAGGCAGCGGCGTGAGGGCAGCACCGCCGGACCCGCCTGACAAGGGGCTTCTTCATTCCGAAGTCTGAAAGGTCTCCCAGATCTGCATTCTCTTAAGCCAGCTAGCGATCGGCTCTCAGCCCTGCTGCTGCCGTCAGGTTTAAGGCGCTCCTCCGGCGCGGCAGCGCCAGGGGAGATGGGGAGCGTGACGGGGAATGTGGGTGAAATTCAGAGTTACTCTGAGCCAGAGTCGGGGCTCTTGCCCGGCTGGCTAGGGATTAGGGTTTGCCCTTTTCAGTGAAAACACAGCCGCCGGTGATCCCGGCGCCTCCAAACGTTCGTTAAGGGGACGGGAAAAGTCTTTCTGGCGGCACCGCTGCTCCCGGGATGAGTTGTCTGTGGGAATTCTCCCGGAGTGCAGTGTCCCCTCCCTGCCTGCTCCCCACCCGCGCCGGTCGCCGTTGCGTAAGTCCCAGCGGCTGATGAGATAGGGGAGCTGCTGTGCCCGGCACCCCACGCGTGGTTGCGGGCTGGGGGCCACCAGCAGGCAGCCCCCGGGTGTCACATGCCCTGCTACGGCCTGAGCAGGACGTTACTTTCATAATCAGGGTTTTCTGTTTTTATGGCTGTGCGTTTGCTTCATGTGTCTGATGTCAAATGCACCTGCATGAAGGGGCTGTCGCTGGGGTTTGTCTGCTCTTCTGTTACCAGTTAGGAGCTGCTAATTGCCAGCATCTGCCAAAACCGAGTGCTGTCTGAGAAGGTCCATGCCAAAAAGTTTTTGAGTCTTACCTAATTCAAGCTGCAGAGCCCCTGTGGAGGTAGCACACCATCAGTAACTCATCTTCTAGTGTGCTTAGGGATGAGCCCTCTCAGCTGGGAGGACAGAAAACACAGAGCTGTTACTTGTCCCTGCAAGAAAAGGGTGTCTCTAGCCACAGGTATATTAGCTGAAGACTCTCCCCGGCCATGGGGATGCTGAAATGTGCTGTCAATTTACAGCTGGGATAACTTAGGTGCTGGTCTAAGCTCTGCATATGGCAGGTTTTAAAGATGATGTAATTAAACACTCTTCATAGCTGAAATTTTATATAATACTTGATGTGTGCAGACAGACATTCCCCAATCAGGGCTGATGGTCCCAGCATTGTGTGAAGTTTGGGATGATTTGTCCTAGACTCAGAAAGGTGAGTGATGTGAAAATGAAAATTACTGAATACCTCTGAAAGAAACATTGCATCAGTCAGCTCTTGGTACTTCTGCATCTCTACCAGACAAATTTCTTAGCTTGTGCCATTTAGGGGCAAATCTGTTGCAGGTAAAGTCTGAGGTGAGCTGCTGAAATAAAGTGGCTGCTAACAAGACAGGTTTGCTCAGGTGTTTGCTCTTGGGATAGAAAGAAAGGAGTTTGCAATAAGTCTTCTGCTTTTTTGGGGGCTGGCACGAGGGTAGGGAAGAGGCGATAGTAAAATCTGTTTCTTATGTTCTGCTGTCTAGGTTGTTGAGGAGTGTGTTAAAGATGTGGGTATTCTTGAAGTTTTCTGCATGGCCAATATTTGTAAGGGCTTCATATTAGATGCTTTTAGGATGAAATGTAGAGTTTTTCCTCCTTCTCCTCTCCTTTGTCTATGCAAGCATATAACAAGTCTTGAACTTTCAAGCCCTTTTCTTAAACATCTCTTGATGCATATCACTCATTCTACTTGACTTAAGATACGTGCAAGAAAGTACATTTTCTTTGCACCCATGGATTTCCACATTTTTTCCTCATTTATGGCTGGTTTCCTACAGATAATATTCACTTTATAATTTATCCATAATGAGAACAATCTGGATAGATAGAAGACCACACAGGATTTCTACTGAGTTCTCCACACCCTGCAACCCCAGTCTCTTCAAATTGCTACCATTTCCCTCAGTAAATTATGGTGCTGAAATACATTTGCGAATGTAAATGGCTATATTAGGTCCAGGAAAACCTATTTACCTTGGCACTTGGACTCCCATACCCACTAGCACAATAGAAATTATTTGAGCTTCGTAGAGCCTTTCAAACAGCTCATTTAGGGCTCTCTATGCAGGTGCATTACATTGCCATACACACCTGTAGAGCTGTTTTTATACATTCAGGAAAAAAACCCCAACAGTTGGAACTTGCTTAAAACAATAAAGGTGCATGAAAATGCATATAAAAGAATAAATCTATTGGTGGTGGTTGAAGGAGTCGAATGGGAGGTCAGGGTAGTGTTACAGGGGAGAAAAGGAAGAAAAACTTCTGTACCAATGTTATAAAACTGTAGTTTGCCTGAGTCTGGGCTTAAAGTATGATCTTTTTAAATTTGTTGTTATGCAGGAAATATCCTCATCTCTAATTAGCTGACATTGTTGCACGCAAATGACTTGTTAATTTCTCTAGAATTGTACCAAAACTATGAGTAACACGTTCAGAAACCAATGTTTTGTACCGATGTGGCCAGTAGCTTGAAATGCAGAAGCTGCTGTATTAAATATGTCATAATTTTGTGTAGCAAATACCAATGTAGGCGTGTTTGTCCCCCGGTCAAACCAGCAGGAGGGAAAACTTGCTTTAAATAACGCAGGTGTGCCTCGTGGGGAGCTTGAAAATTCCCAGGACCTTGCCACGCTCCCCTTGCACCTGGCTGTCCGCAGAGCTTGTCCGCGCCGGGAGCTCCGCTCGGAGCAGATCTGCGCTGCAATTGGGGACACACGAAGGGTGGGGATGTGCCACTTTGCCTGGGGATGTGCCTGTGCGGGAGCCGACGGCTTCGGAGCGGGGATGTTCCCATGTCCGTGCGCTGCGAGATCCCTTGAGCGCATCTTGCATCGCCCCCAGCGCGGGTCCTGCCCGCCAGGACCGGGGTCGGACGGGGCTGCAAACAGAACCTTCGAGCCCTTGCTGAGGGGGAGACCGAGCGACAGCCAGACAAATCTCCCTTTTCAGGGAGAAATCTTCCTGTTCGTCTCTGAAACCAGGCTGACCCACCCGATGGTTGGATGCTGACATCAGGATGCCAACAGCTAAGCAGCAATTCTTAACCCTAATTTATTTTTTACCCTGCAGAAACGGAGTTAAATATCTTAACGACGTTTTGGCTCTTCTGCTGAAAATCTGAAATATTGGCTCACAAAATGAAAAACTTTTTTAATTTTTTTTGTAAACTGATAAAACCAAAAGTTCAGTTTCCCATCCCACTGTGAAAAGATTGGCAAATGAAAACTGAAAAGTGAATTAAATATGTACATCTGCCAGAGAGAAATGCTTTTTACAGTTTGGTTCTCAGAATAATATTTACCCCATACATTTCTAGACCCAGCAGAATATTTACAAGATATTGGAACAGAAAGCTGTGAGGTAATTTTTTTTCCCCTTTAATTTTTATTATTTTGTCATTGCAAAGTTTGTGAGGAACCTTGTGGTGTCTTTTAGATTAAGTAGAGGTTAAAGTTGCTTTTCTGAAGTAATTCTTGATATAAAGAGAAATTCACATTATACCAAAGATGGATGATTAATAAGAATATACAACAAATATACAATAAAAAGCTAAGGTAAGAGGAAGCCTGGAAAATAAAGCATTATCTGGTGCTTTTCTGCAAGTATTTGCACCTCCAAAATCTAATCTGAAATGCAGTCTTGACATTTAGTTAAGCTTAGAGAAATAGTAAAAGTAATAAATAAATGAATAAGAACCCCAATCAAACAAAAGTTCATCCCTAAAAATCAAAACAACACAACCTAAAGAGCAAGCTAACTGAAACAATCAATAGAGCGAATGGTTTTTAATTTCTTAATTATTATGTAGAATTTCAGGGAATCTGGATTAGTTGCATTGGAAATAAAAATAGAATTGTAATTTTTATTGTCCCTCTTGAGAGAGCTCAAGTGATGTTTGGCAAACTCTTGTCACCAGAGAATAGCTTTCCTAGAGAAATGCAATTTCATTTTGACCAGGTTGAGAAATCCTGACTGAGGCAGTGGGTGGCAGGCTTTAGAAGTTTTGCTCCTCCTTGAGCCAGGACTTTCCAGGTGTGGGGCACTAATGGACCCTCTCGGAGTCCCGTGCCGCTAACGGTCCCAGCGGCTCGTGCCTTGCCTTTGGCAGCAGGGAATTCCCGCAGGGAATCGCGCCCTGCCCGTTCGGCACGGAGGAGCTTTGGGGATGTGCCTTGCGCGCTTTCCCGACCCTTCCTCTGAGAGCAGGAGCCAAGAATCGAGCTGGCCTCTCCCCCTACACCATCAGCAAGAACTGCTTGTCTGCCGTGGCCATAAGTAACCGGAGTTATAATTAGAGGTGGTTTGTCACTGTGTTTGAAGGGGAAAAAGTTATGGCAAGGAAATTCTGGGAAATCCTTATTACGCAAACCCTGTCGCTTTTGATGAGCATTTAAGTACCTGAGACTACAGATGGGGACTGAAGTAGAAATATAAACTTGGAAACATCCTCATTCTTTTTGTTCTTTTGTTTTCAGACATGGTAACAGTCATAAGACACACATCACTTCTCAGTAAATATTAAATATAGACAGGATAATTGAGGTGTCTCCTATTACTAAGGCTTAATTGTTTTATGAAATGTGACAGCATTCAGTAGTGTACCGTGAAGTATTATAAATAACTTAAGCTGAATGACATTTGTAAAAAAGAAAACACCCAACACAAGCCTTTGATCTTTTGATTGTGTTGTTTTATTTTACCTAAGTTTCTTTGAATCTTAACACATTCAAATGCTATAAATGAGTGCAGCTACTCTGCATGAAAATGATGGATGGGTTTTTATTTTCTACCAAATGTCAAGGAAATAATTCTCACTCTCTGGCCTAATCTCAGAGGATCTGCATGCAACTGTCTTTGTTAGGAGTTGTGGGTAGGTACTGTGCAGTCTTCTTACCACCCACTCATGTAACAGTAACTCAATTTACTTTGTCACCCAAGACTTTCATCACCATTTTGTTGTTTCCTCCCAAAGCAGATGACTGGGTGGTTTTGGTACATGAGGGGGCCTTCATGAAGCTATTTGATTTATAAGGCTTTGAGGTGGAAACTCTGTGCTGCAGCAAAATGCAGAAAAATGCTGGGATAGTCAGAATGAAGAATCCTACCACAGGAAAATCAAGTTGACATTTAAGGTTCCCTCCTGACATTGAGATGTGGCTGCCAGTCTGGCCGTCAATGTCTCTATGCAGCACAAAGTAAAGGGACTGTCTTTGAATTTAGAGTGTGTCTGACCTTCTCCCTTCTGTATCTGGGCTTAGCAGCACCTCACAAAAGAGATGTTGCGAATGGTAACTTTGACTGAAATGACACATGAGCTGCAATGGAAATATGTACATAGTCAAAATGAGATAAGTGCATCAGTGATCTGAGAGGGTGAGCCTCTGCGAGCACATAATGAAGCTGTTGTGTAGCACAGGCACGGACCTGTGCACTCAGATTGCCCTGCAGGTGGAAAATTTCATCGTGTAAAAAGTGCTGAATCAGGTGCCACATAACTTTGATGAAGTGGAAAACTGATTTTTCTCTCTCTAGTCCTTTGGAATAAATGAGCAGGTAGTCAGTACTTCTCTCCTGGGTCAGCCGTGGGGCTGATGAAATTATCTTCTTGAAGCCTAACCACACTTTTGATAGATTTGTTTGGTTATTTTTTTGATTGTTTGGGTGGTTTTTAATTTTTTTTTTTTTTAATTTGGTAATTTGGCTGAGGTTTTGGGAAGTAGATGTGTATAGGCAACAATATTCTGTGCACTTCCTGTTGCTTTATGGGACATGCAGCAGAGCCTGGGCATGAGATACACATGTGACAGTCAGACAAAAGATTTCACAGATGTTAAGGAAAAGAGGAACAGGGAAAAAAAACATTTAAAAAATGGTCAGGAATAGCAGCCTCACATCTTTGTATCCACTTCTAGTTACAGAACTGTCAGTGAGAAACTTTGCCTTGGGATAAATTGTATGCAGAAATTTGGAGCTCTTGTTTTGTCTTGCTTTACGAAGTTGTTGTTTTGGTCCTTAGAAGCTCTTTGTAAGTGGAAGTAATACATGAACTCAAGTATACTTGACGTGTTCATCCACATGTCCAGTGTTGGCCTGGGGACATTTGTCTCCTGTTTCTTTTAGTTTTTGAATGATTCTATGATTTGTTGTTGTTAGCAAAGAAAAGTGGTATGGGATCGGGCATATCTGAAAAAAGTGTTAAGAGTACCTCTAGAGAAGTCCATGTGTGTTTAGGGAAACTAGAGGGGCGTCTTTTTGGGTTAGTGCTGGGTATTTGGTGGCTGTGTGCGACCAAAGTGATGTCCTTTCAGGGTGCAGAGGGTTTATATTGGGACATGAGCACAAAGTACTTTGCTGTGTGTTTTAAAAGTTGCAATCGTGTGGTAAAACCCTCTGTGCTTTCACCAAAAATTTGCTGGGCCCTCCATGGGCTGAGAAATGCATACCACAGTCTGCTGTGTGCTTGTGGGCCTTGGTGCATGCTCTTTATAAATATCCAGGGACAAAGATGAAGGGATGTCATTATGTTGCTAATTCCAATGGATGGTGTGTCAGTTTTCAGCCTTTTTCTGTCCTTTTCTCTAAGGTAATGCATATTTATGCATGCAAAATGTTAATGTGCTTGCTCATGGCAAAGGCCATAGATCTGATGGAAAGGACAGTGCCAAGAGCTGTGTCCCAGGTTTTTAGGTACATTTCTCTCTTTAAAAGCCCCCACATCTCTCTGTTTTCACTTTTCATCTCTGTCTCTATCTCTTGGTGGATGTGCTGAATGCAGCTGCTTCCCTGATGCCATGTTGTGCCAGCCCCTGGATTCTCCCGTTACTCTTTCTCTGGGGATGCTGAGCTCCTGGTGAGGCTGCTGCATGTGCAGCCCTGTTCGTGCTGCCAGCAGGGAAGTTGATTGCTTCTCAGCCAGCTAGTAAAGACTTTTTTTTTTTTTTCCTTCCTGGAAACTTGTGTTTTGCCTATAAAGGCATTCAGAGAGGTTTTTGTCTATGAAGATTAAGGTGTGTGCAGTCCTCACACCAGCACTATCTTGTCTAATGTGTTGGCTGCTGTGTGCCACATACTAGCACAGAGTAGTCCAGTCAGTGCTTGAATTGGTCTCTGAGGAAAACACTGGGCTTGACATGACTGTGGTTAGGAAGAAAAAAAGGAGGAAAAAAAAATTCACCAGAATTTTTTCACTTACAGAAGACCACAGTCCCCCATCTTAGTATGAAGAAGAGATCCACAAACAAAGTAGGAGACTACGTAGTGTCAAGAAAGAAGCTGTTTGGTTTTTGACTCCAAAAATATCTAGTGTGCTGGTCAGAGCCTTAACTCAAATTAAAAGTGTAACTCTTGTCCATTGGATGTTGTCTAACTAGGCTACAGATGCATGGCAGAGATAAATTGTTTTGATGTTTTTGGTGGTCTGACTCCATGTAAGAGCTCTTGGAGGAGAGATGTGGGCTCTTTTCAGTGTCCAGGGACTTGGAGGAAGGTGTTTAGTGGTCCAAGGTGTGGGTAGTGGAAATGTGGTGGGTGAATACTTTGTCTTGCTTTCTAATATCCTTTTCAGATTTATTCAAAATTTTCCATTCCTCCCTCGCTGTTACTAAGGAGTTTGTGTTTAATATGTACATCTAAAATATGTGCATATTAAGGCTATATGATACAGAAGTGTTTGGGGGTATGAGCTGATCCTTTTTAGAGAAGGAGTAAAAATATGTTTAATGGAGACATAATTATTAGAAGCACTATGCTTATGTAGAACTTGCTTCTGTATTTGTAATTTCACCAACTTCCAAGTATTTTAAAATCGTAAAATTTATTTCAATATTTCTTATTTCTTTCAGATGTTCATGAGTTTTCCCTGTCATAAAACCAAACAGTAAAGTCCTTAGTAGTCAGGTTATATTTCTCCTAAATTGTATGACTCATCAGGAAGCTTGACCCACTAGGGAGCATTTTCCAAGTGGAGCAGAGATTAAGCTTCAATTGCACAGATTCATCAAAGATGGTGAGTCGAACACCCTAGAATCCCCCTCTGAGCTCTCAAACTGCTCCCTGATGTTGTGTAATATGCAGGAGAGGGGACTGCCTGTGATGCTCTGAGAGGTGTCATGGGGTTTCTAGGCACCATAGGAGAGGATGAGGAAGCAAAATAGCTTTAAAGCCTGTTAGCATTAAAAGATGATGAGAAGATGCCTTCCTGTCATCACTTTATTTCATTAGGTTGCTAATGAGTTTCCTCTAGGGATGGCAATGGGGTGGTTCTGATGCTTCTATCCAATTAGTGAGTGATCCCAGGAGTATATCCTTTTGTTGTGAAAACATATTGAGGCTCGTTCCTCCTGGAGCATTGCATCCTGCAGGTGCTCTGAGGGCAGTGAAATGCCATGTGAAGGTGCATGCTAGGCCAGGTCCTTCATTACTAATTGCTGATGATAGCCTGATGTACAGCTTTGAGATGGAGCCCTAGAGAGCAACGGACTCTCCTGTGAAAGTAAGTGAAATGCCAAGATGCGAATAGAGTTTCATTATTAGTTTTGAGGTTACTTGTAAGTTGAGACACTGAGAGAATTCACATTTTAAAAACCCTCATGTAGATAGGAAACAAAAGATAAGTGCCTTTGATGCTACTGCCTCAAGGGATATCCAGTACCAGCGCCTTGCCAGCTGCTTGTTCTTGTAGGAATCTTTGCTTCTGGCACTGTAGTCACCTCCAGGTTTTAGTTTGATTTAAAATGACATTGAAGAAGGAATTAGAAACAGTACTGATGCAGCTGACATGTTTGGTTGTGGGTGGCCTTCCATTAGTGAAGAGAACTTAAGCTCTTCCCTGTTTTTTGTTTTTGCCTCTGCAGGTAGCCGACAGTTTGCAACTGTCACTTCTCTTGTAGGGCACTGCATTTGGCTTTGCAGCAGGTAGTTTTATCCCTGGCCAGTGTCTACCACAAGAGAATTTATCTCTTTCTATATTTTTTAGTTGCTCTCTGACCTTTTAATTCTATAATTTTCCTTTATTTCCCTGCCTTCACCCAGACCCCTGTGCTCTGTTGTTTTTGTACCTGGGGCTGTGCAATGCGTGGTACAATGAACGAAGAACACCGAATTACATGAACACTGGGTTTCACATTCTACAAGGTTAGATTTAACTTACTGAGGTTGCTTAAACAGTTTTTTTCCTGCCTCCAAGATTTGTGTGAGCTTTATAGTATAGTGCTTTATCTCTCATTCTTTGTCATCAAGTTGCCCATAAACTGCCTCCTTCTTCCCTTTAGAGTTGCAATATGGGGAGTTTCCAAGCCCTGCAGTGGTAAACTGTGTTGCAGAGGAGTTGCGTGCTTTTTTAAGGTGTAATTGGATTAGAGACTGGTTTTTGACTTCTTTCTATCAGTACAACATGAACCTATGGCAAAAAGGAAGAGCAACTAGTTACCCTCTCCAACTTTTCAGCTTTTATTTTTTCCAGCTTTACCAGGTATTGAAGGAATGCTGAGAGGTGTCTGACGAGCCCCACTGATGCATAACAAACAGTGCAGTTTTAGGCTTCCAGTGGGCTGGGTAGAGGGTAGGGCTGTGATGCTTGCCTGGACTCTCCTTTGGCTTTGTGAATCTTGATTCATCCTGGACAGCAAACAGCAAACCAGTGCTTTTCATTTCCTTGAGTGTGATATGGACCATATCATCATTTGATAAATGTGCTGTGTTCCAGAGTGAACAGCGAAATTACCGAGTGTCGGGTTATTTGGCCTCTGTCTTGGCAGCATTTTGTTTCTCTTTTTTCAGCAAAGAGAAGGATGAGTAATGCTGGCTGTGATGCTGAGGCAGCTATGAGTTGGATTGAGACCAATGAAGCAGTTAAGATGCCCCCTCACAGATTTTACATATGGTGTTTAGAAACTGCTACCCCAATGACCTTCAGTCTAGTGGTCTAGGAGTGGCAGCTCTTTCCCAAAAATCCCCTTACCAATCAAATCTGATTCCATTTGAGAGGGAGAAAAGCCATAACCTTCAGCAGGGATGGCTGTAGGCAATCTGGCCTGGCAGGCTCTGGTACCCTCCAAAGGGAAGGCTGGCAGAAGCACAGCTTTTCTGCTTTCCAGAGGAGATGCTGCTTGTCTTTCCCTCTGGGAATAGCCTGGGCTTTTCCAGTGCAGAGCAAGCTGCTGTCCATACCCCAGACTCCTGGCGATGTGATGGACATCAACAACATAAGCCAAGCACTATGCATGTTTATCCAAACCTCTGGGCAGTGTTTATCCAAACCTCTGGGCAGTCTCAGGCCAGAAGCACTCTAAGAAATGCTGTCTGGGACAGGACAAACCCAGAGAGAGTGTTTGTTAGAAAAATCTCACATGTGATTAAAAAAAAAAAAAGAGATTGAGTGGAGTAAATTCTGCTAATTTTTCCTAATTTTTTTTTTAAATGAAGGACACAAAGCTGAGCTATTGCTGGCTGCAACTGGGTGAGATGTTTAATGTGACACACAAGTAATTTTATTTCCTCATATGTAATCTTCCAGAGTCACCTATTCAAGAGGAAGGAATACGTTCTTTCCAATTTTCACCTCATTTCTGGTGAAAATGTGAGATCAGATAGCAGGGAATTTAAAAGGAAAATCTAATCTGTTCCCTTGGGTGGGCAATATGGTATGTTTTCCCTAATCCCTGGATTTCTCAGTTCATTCACTCTTCTCCCCTTACCCCCACCTCCTTAGTGCAGAAAGGAAAGCATTGAAATGCCATTCTGCCATCAGCAGATGATTGGTTGAAGCTGTCATTTTCCTGCCCATACAATAGCTTCTTACAATGCCAATTTCCCTTCTTTCTGAAGAAAGACTTTGAATTTGGTGTTTATGTTAGTACCTGGTCCAGTAAGCCACAGCTGCTGAGCCAGAGTGTGGGGGCTCCTCTCCTTTCACAGCTCATGCAATTCTTCTGTGGGAAGAGAAGATAAGCTGACTAATTTGGGGAGAGAGATGGAAGGAAGAAGGGAGCTGACCTATGGCTTTGAAAATGCTGGGTTTGTTCCTCCTCATTTCCTAACTGGCAGGGGCTGTTTTCTGTTCAGGGAGAGGTGCAGTGCAGACAGAAACAGGGAACTTCCATCACACAGTGATTATACCCCTCTTCTGACTTAGCAGAAAAAGAAGGTAATTCACTTTATTTTCAGTCTTTGGCCTTTGTCCTAAGATTACTCAAGTCTTTTGCTTCATGAAAATTGGATATCATCCCATTTTACATGTGAAGTGCCAAGATACCAAATGGCCTTTCCTTTCTGCCACCAGTGATTTTATTTTACTCTCATTTGTGGCTGTGCATCTTATCAGTTCTAAAGCTGAGCCTGACTGCCTCCTGAAGGATATGGATGTGGGCCTGCTCCATGTGTCTGCTTCTTCCATCTGTTTGTGCTGGAAGCTGCAGGTGATAAAAAAAGAATTTGATTATTTCAACCCAGTCTGAGTTTTGGATCCTTCAGCTGACCAAAGATAGGCTTTTCCAGTGGGTCACCAGCAATTATAAAATGAGAGAAGGAGAGGAAGGAAGGGTGGAAAATTGTGCTTAGAGTGCACTGGATAAACTTTATAACAAAATCTTTTCCAAGCTTGAAAGAAGCCAATAAGGCTGTGAAATACAGAGAGAAAGAAAAGAGAGAAGAAAAAAGCTGGGGCACCAAAATCAACTCCACCCAATTTGATCCAATGGATTAAACAGAGTAAGACGTGGATTCCTCTCCTGTAGGAGACACAGCTTGCTGTCTCAAGAGGCAGTTCCCTGGCAAGTTAGCTCTCCTGCCCACTCCTGCCTGCATCATGAGGATCATGCCCAGAAATCGTGGGGCTCTCCTGAGTTTTGCTGTGTCCGAGCTGTGCCTGGACAGCAGCCCCCGTTTCCTGCATGGTGGCCCCTTTCCCAGCCACCCCTGCCCAAACACGCAGCGGGAGCTTTTTGTTTCTGATTCAGTCACTTTGCAAACAGTGTCACAATTTGTCAGGTGCTGAGCATGATATTTGCTTGATGGAAATATTGGCCCTATTGTGAATCAATCCTAACAGCTTCTCACAGCGAGGTTGTAAGACAATGAGACAAATTTACTACACAGGCAGACAAAGCAGCTTCTATTATGTGTGGAATCACAAATAATAGGAGGATAAATGAAAACCAGTGAAAATATCTTCATGATGGGTGTCTGCAGGCACAACAGTGTGCGTCAGCGGCTGACTGGAGTGATGAAGGTGTTGGGGACAGCCAGGTGAGCCTGGAGGGCTCGTGCCTGATGTGGCTGAGCTGGGGGTATGTGCTGAAACACAAGGAACGTTTCAAAGCCATTCTATGAAGAGTCTGCTCAAACAGAGTGGGGAAAAAAACATTTGTTTTTTTAAAGTGGTGACCTTTTACTCATTCTAAGGAAGTTGAGCATCAGCTAACACTTGTGAAGGTACCACAATATATGCATTTGCTTGTAATTCCAGTCTTCTATAGTAGAGAAGGGTAGCTTAAAAATTCTCAGTGGAATATTCCCATTTAAAAATATTTTTGACATATTTTCCAACTGAAATATTCTGGGAAAGATGCTGGTTTGATTAAAAAATCTTCCAGCTTGACCAATGTATTCATATATTTATCTTAAAGTCAAATATAGAATTTTTGATATTATAATTCCCTTTGTTCTTCTTTTTATAATTCCTGAGTTCTTATTTTCTCTCTGAGAAAAGTGATTTTGTTTTGCTTTGAAATATGAGAATTTTCCAATGAATGGGAGTGAATACCAACGTTGTTATTTGGTAGCATTTGTGAAACTATCTTGGCCATGATTATTTTTTTATGATAGAAATGTGTTGTAATAACCACATCTAGTGCTAGTCAGCCTGTGACACTTAACCTCTTCTGAGCTACCACAGACTGAAGGAACATGGAAGATGAGTTGTCCTCTGATTGCTAGCAGGAAATTCTTGATGTCATGACTAAAACATGTTAGCAGAGTTATATTGGGTGGGCATCCAAATTTTCTAGTTAAAGAGGGAGGTTATTCTCCAGGGATGTCTGAAAGCTGAATGCACAAGTGTATGGTTAATAGTTGTTTCTTTCCTTCTCTTTCTGAGAATGTTCTGTGTCTGGGAGTCTTCCTCTGCAGCTGCTGGTGGAAGTAGCTGGTTAGTAGAAAACTGTGTAGTCACTTACTGGCAACAGCTCTTGTCTTACAGAGAGGATGGAAGTGATGTCTGATGTTAGAGCTGAAATGGCTTCTTCCCTGAAGAAGTTGATCTGCTCTTCAGCCATTTCTGCTGCTTCTTTCTGAGCATGCAGCAGTTGGATCAGCAGTAACCCTCTCTCAGGGAGGGGGCACCAGGGTGCTGGATCTTGGCAGGAGGATGACGGGGTGAGAATTTTGTACTGGTCAAATTTCCATGAGATTTGGCTCTCTGGACTGAGGAGCTCCCCTCCAACTGGTCTGGGCAGCAGAAAAGGAAGGAGGGTAAGACTAAATGGTGTTGGTAACTGCAGCCTGGCAGCAAATACAAGAGAGAGGTGAATTAGCAAGGCAGAGTTTGTTATAGTAAATTATGTCTGGACGAGGGGTTGCTGAATTGTCAGCCACAGAACAGTGTCTGCTTGTGCTGGTTTTGCTGTTCCAGACATATGTCTCCCACTGGATTTAAGAACTTTCTTGGGAAGAGACCATGTGAATGTGCAGTTCTTGCCATTAAGACTAATGCATTTCCTTCTAATGGCTCTGCTGTGATGAATCAGTCCCCACATGCACATCTTAGTGGTTGGTGTCATGCCCTGCTGGCTCTGGAAAAATTGTGAGTACTGGTATGTGTGAAAAAGTCAGTATGAGGGGAGGAGGAATTATTTCTGAAGAATAGTTTCAGGCGGGGGAGACTGCCCCTACTCAATGGCTGTTAGCATGTGAGAGTCTTCTCCAGAGGACCATTCTGCCAACATAATTCTGGCTCCAAACTGCCTTCTGGAAGAGCCCATCTCTATTGACTGCAGGCAGTCCATGGAAAGACCCTTTCTACAAACAGGATGAATAGATGTATATCCTTGTTAGTGTTTGACAAATGCTTCCAAATTTTAAAAAAAGGGCAAAACATAAATTTTTTCTTGCAAAAAGGTTTTTTTTTAATTTTGTTGTTGTTGCTGTTTTTTTTTTTTTGTTTTGTTTTTTTTTTTTTTTGCAAGATATAAATCTGCTTTGAAGTGGAGGTGGTGCCTTTTTTTAGTGGATGCTGGCAAGTATGTCAGTTTTATAAAGTGCTGCAATATCTCTACATCTACAGCCAAATAGAGATGTTGCCATTTTGCTTGCTGTGAACTGCATCTTGAGAATGAACTGCATTGCCAGCTGCAAGGGCAGCTGGCAATGCCACTTGTTCTGTGATTTGGTCCTGGTGCAGGACATGAGAGCAAATCTCTTGCCTCTCTAGGGTGTATATATCTAGGGGGACATGTTTGTTGTGTTTTCTGTGAGCTACAGTAGATTGCCTGGAAAGTAAAATGCACGGATTGCCCATGACTGCTGGTCTCTCAGGATTGTTCTTTAATGGTTCAAAGCCAGCCCTGGCTGCTGAAAGGAGCTTGTGTTAGGGGCAGGTGCCTCTGTGCAAGTCCTGATGTTATTCCATGGGACAGTCCCTTTTTTGATGAGCTTTGCTCTCAGCTTAACATTTGCTGTTACTCTAATTCATTTACTTCACCAGAATGGCATAAACAAAAACTGCAGGGGGGAATGAATGAGGACAAATCATCTTTATTGTGAATATGTGACACCTCCAGCTGTTGATGATGTGGTGAATGGTACCTGGGTGGCTGACATTTGACCTCCTTATTAGTTTTAGTCTTTTCTTCCTTTGATTTGGAAGCCTGAAAAGCTAGAGAAGAAATGAAAAAGGACTGAAGAAGGGTAAATCGCTTCAGTCATTCCAAGTGTGTTTGTGATTATTCTGCAGGAAGAGAGATGACAGACTGTGGCTATTGCTTTATAAGTAGAAGAAATAATGATGAAATAAGTGAGCTCAGGGGCTTTTTCTTTACTTGCTATACATGATTGTTTTGTGTGTATCTAATAGGGACTTCACTGCTGCAGCAAATCATTGAAGGGAATATTCAGTAGAATCCAAAGAAGGATTAGGCTTTTATAGGAAAATGAATTGCATTCATAACAAGTCTGACTACAGAGTACCCACAATGTCACCGGGGCTGCCAAGGATTTCTTGCTCCAGGAGCTGAGAATGTGACCTGGAGGGGCTGGAAAGGGAGTGTCTGTGCACTGCAAAGTTCCATCCTTCACTGGGCACGTGCCACTGCCTGTGTTTCCTGTCTGCCTTGCCCTGTATTGGTGGGATATTGAGCAGAGTTCTTGAACTCATTGGGCAGTGATTTGATCAGGCGTGACAGCCACTAAGGACCTAAACAAATGGCAGAGAAGCTAATTCCGTTTCCCTATCTAAAATTCTAATCTTGTTTGTGACATCATAATTGGTTGCCATAGGGACAATTATGGTGTCATAAAAAAGGATTAATGATGACTTTAAGTAAAGATTAAGCAGCTGGAACAGATGAACTTTTTAATAACTCCTGCCTCCTCTGAAAGCTACTGTTTTGTGCATAAAAATATAGCTCCAAATAAAGAATGATGGGCTGCATGAAAGTAAATATGCACTGAAGGACTTATTATGCTTCCAAAAGGATATTGCTGTAAGTTTCTGAGGTCTGTTAGGATGCTGCACAGTAAAGGAAATCTCATCCATGCAGAGAAATGCTAGAATGAGCAACAGATCTCCTGTCTCATGTGGTCTTTTCCAGGTGTGAAGCTCCACAGTTTTTTATTTCTCTGCATCTTTTTTTGGTGTATTTAAACATGAAAAACTATGTGTACTTGGGGTTAATGTTCCACTGTAGTTAGTTTGGAAAATAATTATGATATGTAAAAGGTAAATGAATATTGATGGAAATTAATATATTCACTTGTGAGGATGCTCCAAATTTTAGTAGCTTGTGTGTTTGGAATAGGTTTTGTCCAGAGAATCAGGATTCCTGGAACTAGCATACTTCAGTATAGATCATCTAAGCTTTTGCCCATGCTATAAAAGCTGGGAAGGCTACTTAACAGAGAACAAATCAAGCAGACAGGGTTCTTGTGCCCAAGCCGCCAGGATCCGAAATACTGCATTAAATGGCTGGTTCACACACACTTTCCATGCTGCTGATTATATGTGGTTTGAAAAATTCTGAGTTGTTTCTGCAGCAGGAATGTCTGTGCTGGCTGCTTTGTCTTGCATGTTCCCTTGGAGCCGGGCAGGCTCCGTGTGGCTCTGCAGGTCTTGCTGCCTTTGCCTGCCCTGACCCACTCTGGCAGCCAGGTGTGAGCAGGAGGGCCATCAACAAGAATTATTAACACATGACAGGGATGGAAAAGTCGTGTGAGTAGCGCTTGGGGATGGGCTCGTGGCAAGAAACTACCTGAGGGCTTGTGTGTGGTGTCAGTGCTTTGCTGTCTCTCTTGCTCTTGTTACATTGGCTTGACTCTTTCTGTCTGTCTCCTCCTGGCTCTTGTTGCCTCTATTCTGAGCTAGACAGGACTGACTGACTTTGCCTGCATGGGAGGGGAAACACAGGGCACCTGAACTTTTCTGGGGATCCAGCTCTCTTGCTTATTGCCATGATGTTGGTCTTTGCTGTGACTTTTGGAGTGGTGCAAAAACAGCACAGTTTGGTTGGTGTTGCTGAGTGTTGGAGCAAAGCTGCTCTTGCATCCATTATTGAAGTGCATGGGAATCCTTTCCAGGATGCTCTGGCTTGCAGACAGGGACTTTTATGCCAGGTGTTGCTGTGATGTATTCCTGCTGGGATTGCCTCCTGCCTTGGGGTGCTGCTGCACATGAGGTTGGGTGTCTGGCCCTACTCTTGGCTGCAGCATGCTGAGCACAAGCTTCTCTCTGAAGCAGTTTTAGAGTATAATGACACACTCTGTATATATAAAGCAGACTTCAAAATCCTGTACAGGCATACATTAATCCCTGCAACTTCACTGGGGTGGCAGAGGACAGGCTGTTCCCTTACCATAGGAGATGAAATTCAAGAGTAAAGGTTAAACTTTGAATTTTTCAGTCATTTGTAGAGGTGAAACAGTCCTTTCAGAATACCTGCTCAGGGACACATGAGCTTGGGGCACCTAAGATGCTTTATCTGATTTTTAGCCAGGCTGAAGGTTTTACCACAATTATAAGGGATTTCTGTGGGTATAGTGCCAGTAGGTTTGGATGCTCTTTCTCTGACTGCTGCATTCTCCTTTCACTTATGTCGTCTCTCCCAAAGTCTTTGACTTTCATTCCTCCTGGATGTAGCAACCCAGTGTACAGCATTTTAACTCAATCTGCCCTTGTGCCCCCAGGTAAAGGATTTGCTGGCCAAGGATCCAACCCTGCTGTTTTGCAATACTTTGGGAAGAGCAGTTTATAACTACCATGAGCTGTACTCTAGCTAGTGATACTGAAATCAGCTTGAGAACAAAAATTTTAACACAATTGGAAATATTAGAAAACAGGCATTTTTTATCAGTGTTGGACACATCTGGAGGATTTTTCCCCTAACTGATGTGTGTTGTGACATGGTGTTTATTCCACCATGATTGATCATATTAATTGTAACATATTTCCTAGCTAATACGTGAACATCAATTTTCCTAGAATTAATTTTGATGCCTCTTACTGGAAGTCCTCTTATGGTTCTGAAGGATAATCTAAAGGGGTCTCTGGTGGTTGTATTCACTGAGAGCCCCAGTATTGTGATGACTTTGCCTTGAAGTCCTCTTAGGGCATGTGCTGCTATTTCTTGTTGCATAACTTTGCCACAAAAGCCCTGTGTTCCCCATTATCTGTTTATCCACTGGTTCTAGCTATGTTTTTCATCCTGTGTGCCTGCTTTTACATTCTGTTATCTAATTTTCTAGTTAGTCCTTAAGCTCTATTTTGCATCTTCAAGGCAACTGAAATTTTTATTCTCTGTGTTGTCTGTCAGTAGGACTATTAGAGTAGAAGCATGGCTGCTCTGGGCTGTGAAGGCAGGCTGGGGAGTTCTGTGCTCCCAAGTCCTGGAGCAGTAAGTGGCAGGATGAGGGGCCGAGTGGCATGATGAGCCCAGAGCAGGGCAGATGGCTCGTGCCAGCACAGACCTCTATAATTTGGGCTTTCATGGGGAGCTAAACGCCTCTGCTGTCTGGACCTTGGTGGTTCTTTTCTGAAATAGATCATCTAGTTGAGTCTCTTACTAAATCACAACAGTAATTCCTTGAGGAATGGCTAAGAGAGCATAAACAATTTTATCATTACCTCCAGATGGAGAAGGTGTGCCCATCACCAGATGTGAAGATTCAGGCAATTTGAGAATATAATGCCCAAGGAACTACTTGGTTATTTTTTCCATCTATACCTATCCAGCAGTCTGCAAGCTCCTCCCTTCCCCACATAGAGATGTGGGGCTCTGACTGCCCTGGGAACACCTCAGCTCAGTGCCTTGATATTTTTTCAGGGACCAGTATAGTGATGGGGACCTGGTGGTAGCTCAGAGGGGTGAATCTGGGAGAAAGCACTGCCCTAGCTTCCTCTCAGATGTGGTTTTCTCCCTTAAATCCCAAGTGCTACTCTGTAAAATCAGAGGCATTCTGTTTGTTTTCAACAGGCTGCACCAGGTTCCTTCCTCCTTGGTTACAGCAAAGGCAAAGTGTACAGCTGGAAGGAAAAGTGTTCTGTTCTAACTCCTGTGCTATAAAGCACTGAAATAACACTGTTGTGTCTTGGACTGTGTGTATGACACATGGTCAGTGAGAGGGCACAACTCTGTGCCCTGAGCTGGGCAGGAGAACATTATTCATGAGTGATCACATGCAGCTGACAAATGGTGGAGGCATATGAGGAATTGGACCTTTGGTACCTCACGCTGCAGAACAGGCTGGATCTCCTCTGTGTGCCTGCTGTGCTGCTGGGGCTGGTGGTGGAGGTGCCCCTTGTGACAGCAGAGCTTATGATCTGCCTCTCTGTGGGTGAGGAACAAGATAGGGCTGTCCCTCCTTTCAAACAGGGTGTGAAGTACATCTCTAGGCTAGCACAACTGTTCTCAAAGTCATCTTGCCCTTGCAGAGTTCAGATGCTGCAGGGATGGACACCAGCAGCACTTTCTGCCCCTAGGCTGAGGGTTTTCTAGAGACTGGTCCTGCCTGGGCTGCAAAAGTGTTCCTGGAAAGTGCAGTTCTGGTGATCTCAGGAAGCATTAAATACTGAAAAGCGTGTGGGAGCAGTGGGTCTGGATGCTAACATCTGCCAGGGCACAGAAGAAGTACATGAAGCAAGGGGAATTTCTCTGTCTGTTAATACCTAGGCAAGAATTATGAGCCAGAATGCTTCAATTATGTGTTTATATAGAAGTCTTGAGCTCCCTGCTGCTTTCCAAAACACAGCCATAACTAAGCCTGTTCCACCTTCTGACATTTAAACCTGTTTCCATTTGCTATGTCAAAATCTGTTCTTTCTTCTCCCCCAGAATTTTATCTTTGTCCTAATGAATCAGAAGATTTTTAAAAGTCCCTACCCAAACCTCATAACAACTTCTTAAATTCTAGACTGCGAGTGTATTTCACTTCAGCTGGGACTGAAGTCCTCTGCCACTTAAAAGTTACTGGAATGGGTGAAAACATTGTTTTGTCTTTATTAGTGATCTCCATATCAGAGAGAAGACCAGGCTCTCAGGCTAACCTGGAGGTCTTTGAAAGAAAGCTAGAGGCAAACAACACCCCAGATCCCATTAATTTCCATAAGATCTGCTCTCCAGCTTTTTTGATTCTTCTGGAAAATTGCTGCAGGTGGTTTAATTGGATCCACCTCAGTGGAGCCTTCTATGGATCAGGGTTTCATGGCTCTAAATAGGATGTTGATGCTGTCCTTGTTTGAAATGGGGACTTCCCATGGGTGACGCAGTAACAGTTTATATCTCACCTAAATCTGGGCCTCAATTTTTAGGGGTCCCCTTTTTAGATATTTTAGAAATATTAAGCAATAAATTTCACTGCAAGATACGTGTAAATGGGAAATCATTTCTGTCTTTTTATTTAATTTCTGAAGTGCTGTTTTTCAGTCTTATGAGATTTTTGATGATGGCAAATGAAAAAAAGAAAACCCTCTAGCCAAATATCTCTTGAACAGAGCCCCCTTTTCATCTGAATCTGGGAACATGAAAGAACAAATCTGTCTCTTGCTGAAAAATTTCATTTCTGTTCTAATTTGTAATAGGTCTCTAGGTGCTGAAACAATTTTCCTTTCTCTGCAGATTTATCCTGAGCATTTGTCGATAGTTTGGAACTGAATGGATGTTTCAAGTACATTTTTCTCTTTTCTTTCCCCTTACATGTAGCACAAAGAAAAGTCTAAGCCAGTTGGTGACCAAAATGAGCCATGGAGATAGAAGTGTTAAATATGAGTTAGACTATCTTGTTTTAGCAGATGAGTCAGCTTTGGTTTTAAGAAAAACGTTTAAAATATGATTGGAAAAAATGCTGAATGGAAATATTTCAGAAGAGTCTCTGTCCCTGAGAGAGAAGATGGGAGTTTTACTTATCTCTATGCAGAAATGATCACAAAGTGTTAAAAGTAGCACAAGTGATGAGCTCATACTAAATTCAAGTGTCTTCTTTGGGAGTATCATGCCCAGCGTCCCCATTTATGGAAGCAGTTATTCAAAGTGAAAATCAGGGATGCAAACCCAGGTCAGTAAGTCACTTGATTTTCTAGGCACCAGTGCCAGGAACATGTGGGTGATGGGATTCCAGGGGAGAAGAGAGGCTGAACTTCTCTGTCTGAGCTGGCTTGGAGGCCTTTGGAGCTGGACTTGAGGCAGTGGAGGCTGTTACTGCCCTTGGCTGGTGAAGCCAGGGGAGCTGCAGAAGGTGGGATGCTGTGACCACTTTTTGGGGAGGAGACTCTATGTGTGCACTGAAGCTCAGCCATTTTGGTAATAGGGTAGCAGGTGTTAAGGGGAAAGGAGCATTTAGAGAATGGAAAGATTGAAGAGTTGGCAGACATTTATGAAAGGTTTTTCCTCTCTGGATTTGTTATATCTTCTTCCTGTATTTCAAAGCATTACCTTTTTGAAAAGAGGATGATCAGCCCAAAGGGATAATGTTCAGCTGTAAAGCTGGAAAACACCAGCAGAGAAGAGCAGATGATGTGTGACACAAAATAGCAAATGAACCAGCTAAAAAGCTCTCCAAGTTCCCTGTAAAAAGAACATATTGACAAAAAGCGTAAGAGTTGCTATTAGCATGGCATGGACTATTGCTGTGCACTGTAAACAAAGTAAATTTATTCATGAATCCACTCTGACTTTAAGAGCTTTGCTTGTAGCCAGACAAAATGTTTATTAGAAGAACACAGTAGCTACTTCTTACTCATGGATAAAGATGAACGAGCAAACGGTGGTAATGTATTATACTTCATCACAAGGTAAGGGTTATTATGTGCTCTGCCTGGCTTTGTTGCTTGTTATGAAAGGCTACAGCACTCAGAGATGTTAGAAAGCCACAGTGGTTATCTGCTTGAAGCAAAAGCAAGGGATTCCTTATTTACTGCTCTAACTCTCATTGCTCATCCATAGATTTGAAGTAAAATTTCAGCAGGATCTGGAAATTGCATGAGTTTTGCTAAATCTGCTTTTACTTGCTGTCATGATGTTCAAACATTGTCAGGTCCTCCATGGAAAAATATAAACCAAGGAGGTGGGGCTTTCCCCCCCCGCCTCGTATTTTATAAGTAGCTACTCATGTTTTCACCTAAATATAAAAAATGGGAAGGGAACTGAAACCTACTCATATGACAGTTGTTCCAGTGACCTCTCAGGAGCCACCTCTTCCCTCCTTCTCCACCTCATTTTTTTTTCACTTGGCTGCCCTAGAGCAGTACAGGGTACTCCTCAAGCCTCCCTGGATCTAGTGCTTTCTATCTTCATGCTGGGCATCTCCTGAAGTTGACAAGAAAGTCAGACACGGGGTGCTGGGGGCAGGAGCCAGCAGAGCTTCTCAGGAATGTGGGATCGGTGGAAAGACAAGCACCCTTGGAACACACGAAGGTTGGAAGATTTAACGTGTGCTAGTGCACATAAAATATGTGTGGTGCAGGTTGTTGCACATATATCTGTGTGCTCCAGGCTGTCATGTGTGTCTGTATCTCTGTGGGCCATCTATGTGATCCATGTTAGCTGCAGAATGTGTGTCAACATGTTTGTGTATGTACAATAGTGAGCAAAGAAACAAAAGGGCTCTTTAAAGGGCTCACCCTGTTCGTTTCTGCCATGGCAGTTTGAGTGAGAGCTGAGGAGGAATTTTCTCCTGAAATGTCACCAAGAACCAAGTGGCTTTAGATGTATGTTGTGGAACACTTGAAGTACTGGGGTGTGACAGAGGACTTTGCAGACTCTAAATGATGTGCTTTTAATAACTTCTTGTGAATTCATGCCTTGAAGTGCTAGAATTTTAGAGGGGTTATGTGAAGGGTAAGAGGACTGAAATTTGACCTGCCCTCAGAACAAGCTTTGCTTAGTGCTCCTGATTTGTGCAGCTTTCATTCTTCCTGCAGTTGGGGTGTGATGTTCTGCGTGATGTTGGCTCTGCTGCCAACCTGCTGGCAGCAGGCACAGAAAGCTGGGCCACCTTCAGGATGCCAGGCCACTCAGGAAACCTCTCCTCAGTGCCTGTCCCTTTGGTTACCTAAGGGGATAGACTGAGCTCCCATCCCTACTGGTTATCCCTCACCTTGGTTTCCAGTGAGTGCAATTCTTATGGGATCCTCAAGAGTTAGCTTTCCTATTATCCTCCTTCTTTTGTTGAAATTACCCTGGCTTTGAGAGCTGTAAAATTAGTAGCTTCAGAACCCCTCAATTGTATTTGTAACTCTTCATGGTCAAGATGCTTCTCGGTGTGAATGCAGTGGTTTGGAAGACAGGATGATGTGTTAGCAACAGCCTCTGTACAGACTGTATTAAATTCAGAGTAATTTGGGAAAAGGGAACCCAAATTATTAGTTCCTAGCTTTTCCTAATGAATCATAATATTGTATGTAGATCTTCATCAGTCTTACTTGGTTTATAGCTTCACTTGCGCCTTTGAAAGAGGCAGCCCTGCAGAAGGCACTGGGCATTGCAAACCCCTCTGCTCTGTTTTCTCAGCTGTGAGCCCTCATGCTGTGCAGTGGTTTTCTAACCCATGAGCTCTCTAGTTTCTACTTCTCTTATTGTAAGTCTTAGACTTCATTCATCAGGCATTTATCCAAGTATTTTCCTGTTTCTGTCTCAACAGCATCCCTCATTGACAACAATGATGGACTCAGTATGAAAGGCTGTAGGATTGATTTGTTCAGTTTTCTGCTCATCTCATGTCTAATTTGGTATCTGTTGGAACACACAGAGTGACTCCCTGTGATTTCTTCTTTGGCTACCCTGGGTTTCATTGTCCAAATATGATTTTGAGGCATATTTTCTTGATTATGAAACAGGTATAGATAACTATGGGAGCTGCTGTAGCTGTAGTCCAAGATTCTGCACCTTAATTTTGCATCTATTGTACTTATTTCTCAAGTTTCATTGATTCATTTTTGTCTTTTTTGTCATTTTTTGACAAGAGATGGCATTGTAGAACATAAAGTGGTGCTACATTTTATTTCAATTTTGTTGAATCTAATACAATTTTTCTTAGTCATAGTGATTTGCCCAGATAACTATGCAAGCACTCAGTGTTTACATTTTGCAAGCTGGGGAGGGTCTAATGCTATCTAGAAGGAAATCAGATTTTATATAACTGAATATGATACAACAAAAGTAACCTGTTTTTTTTTTTTTTGATATTAAGAAAGAAAAATTTTATTTAATGGTTATGAATTTTGAGCCCTAAACTTTAATCTTCTGATAGTATTGTCTGTGAATAGATGTTTAAAATTTAATAGCCAGCTAGCAGTGAAATTTTTGGTAAACCCTTCCTGTGTATGGCTGCTTTTCCCCAGTTGTTTATAGTGCTATAAAGTGAGTGTATCTACTATTCAAATTTCTTGTTGTGGTACTAGATGAGGAAAATTTTGGTGGCTAGGCCTACATGCTTTTCTTCATGTGTGCTGAGAATAGAAAACCTGTTTTCCTTTACCCGTGAAAGGTTGTACATCAGAAATATTAATTTGCCCTCTTCCTGTGAGTTGAGTTGTGGCAGAGCTGCTGCTGAAGTACTGGGTGTTTCAGATGCAGTGTGGTCCGGAGCAAGATCAGCAGGAGGGTTTTTTGTTTCCTTTGTTTTCTCCTTTGGCATCTATTTACATTACCTCAGCTCTCTGAAGAGCTGCAGTAGCTGGGGTCTAATGGAGTGACAGTGAAAGCTGATGATTTCTGTTTTGAAGGAGGGGAAGAGGAAAGGTGTGTTCCATAACACACTGTATTAATTGTTTCAGGAGAGGATGTTTGTGTCTTTAGGCTTGCTGTGTCTCAGACTCTGCTCTACAGCTGAACCTGAAGATAGAGCTGAGGCAAGGAAATGGATGTGTCACCTATTCTGACTCTAAATAGTGGTGATGATGATAACAGCTTTCTTGGAAATTATGCATATGGGGATGAAATGCTGCTGGAGACATCAACCAGCTGATTTTGAATCTGTGGTGTACTTAACCCTCCTGCCCCCAAACACAGAACTCCTCCCCTTTCCCCGAATCCCAGATCTCCAGCTCTATTTCAGGATTGGATTGATCACAAACTTCCTGAAATAAGGGAGAAGGCTCAAGGAGGATGTTAAATTTGGATATTCAAAGATGTTAATTGCAATAGAACCAATTTCCTGATGAGAGCTCTTCTCCACAGAGAAGTCATCTCATCATTGTAGAAATACCACCATAATTAACAGGAGCTGAAGCACTTATTGGCAGCTCATCACAGAAGCCTAGGTTAGTTTGTGTCCAGATATTATATGTCCTTCTCTCATGGGAGTGGTACCTTCATTCTCAAAGATGAGGTGTCTTGGATCATGTACTGCCTCTTTGTTACTGCTGATGTCTCAGTTATTCTCTGAACAGCAAATGTGTGGTTCTTTTGTCCAGTTATCCAGACTCAGAATTAAAGTGATTAAACATCTTTTTAGGTAAAGTAGTTCAGCACTTTCCAGAGTGCTTAAAATTCAACCCAATAAAAATAGAAATCCTGGAAAAGTGAAGAGGGCAACCTTTCTCTGATGTCTCTTCTCACTAGCTCTGTTTCCCTTTGGTGTTTCATGTATGAGGCTTATGCTGCAAATTTGGACACAGAAGATAAATGCTGTGTGCCTGGCCTCTGAGTGAGGAACAAAATGAATCCAACGCCTGTTATCCAGAAAGCAGACTAGTGCAGGGCAAATCAGAAACCTGTTCTGTGGGAGAAGGTGGCTGGAAGGGTTGCAGTGAAATTAGAGGAGTCTTTTACCTGAGATGAGCCACAGTTTAATTTTCCTTGTGGATCTTCAGCAGGGTCACTTGGTTATGCACATCCCAAATAAGTTAGACTTGGAAGTCTTTGGTCAGGGAAGAATGTAATGTAGTAGAAGTGATGCACGTGAACTACACTTGCATGGATCAGGGAAACAGCAAAAAACTGTTGCACAGCCATTTGCTTAGCTCCAGGTGTTTCCTGCATTTTGCCAGTGGATATGAAATGAAGGCACACAGAATTATGCTTCAGAAATGGGCACTGTTTCTTAATCAGTACACAAGTGTGACAGAAGACTATTTTAAGAGCATCTACATTTGGTACAAAGGATGCAGATTCCCTCATTTAATCTGATCTATGCACTCCTTGTGCTTCAACCTTCTCCTCAGCCATTTTCCCAACTCCCACCTGATGCTGCCAGAATTAGAAGTCTGTCCCTGCTCCTACCTCAGCGACCCACGGCTCAGCAGGCCCCTTGCCTTTCCCAGTCCCTTTCTGCTCCAGGCAGACAGCTTTCCCTACACATCTCCCCGAATGTCAGGAACATGTTCTCTGCTCCCACTGCATCCTCCTTCTGCATGTACATCCCACTCCTCCCCACCTGTTGCTGGTTATGGAAAAGGAACAAAAGCGAGCATGAGCGAATGTGCAGAGCTCTGTACAGCAGCAGAAGTGTCAATCTGAGCAAATCCTCAGCTTTAGCAAGAGCCTTCTTTCCCCTGCAGTGCCAGTGTTGCTCTGCAGCTTGTGGTCCTTCCTCTGCTGACCCAGGGGCTGGAAGGGATCCTTTTGTGTCTTGCCTCAGCCTCCTGCTTTATGCCCAGTGACCACTCAAACACCTACAGAGCACCCATAGCCTGGTGGGAAATTAAGCTACCTGATGGTGCTAGAACATGATGAGAAGATTTTGTTGCCCTAAACATCTTAAAGCAGGGTGATATACAAATTCCTCTTCTTGCATGGGACAAGATGTCACTATTCAAAGGAATCAGTAGGTTCTTAAACCAGTCCATGGCACACCATGGCTGTGGTCTGCACACAGCGTGTGGGTCAGAGCCAGACCCCTGTGCAGCACATGCACTGAGCTGCACTGCAGCACTAAGGCCTCTCCCCTCCACATGTCTGGTCATGAATGATCTTCTGTGCATGACCAAAGGCTGTGCTGGTGGAAGAGGAGAGCTACCTTTGACCTTCTTGTCCTGCTGTCTTCAAGTACCAGCTCAAAATAAGCTTGAAAGAAGCCAGAAGTGCAAGTAAAAAGTTGAACTAATTTGGGTGGGTTTTGACTGTCTCTGTCATCCCAGGATGGGGGAGTGCAAGAACAGTAGGAGGAAAGTTGGATGAGAGAGGGTGGTTGGGTGAGGATTTCAAATATGTGCAGGAGTGTGTGCCTTAATGCATTGAGTGTGTTGGAGGTGAGGAGCTAGAAAAAGAGAAGTTATCTTAATAAGTCTGAGTCACTGTGTGAGAGGGGGTGGTGGCAGAGAAGTCTTAGTGAAGCAGGGATTCATAAACTGAGGAGGACACTGGAAATTTTGCATGGGCTGAACTGTGGTGGGGAAAGGAATGAAAACTGCTGTGCCAAACTCTTGTGGAGAAGCCTTTGAGCTCTTTGCAGAGCCCACCTATTTCTTTGCAGTGTTTATCTCGTGGAGCTTGTGAAAATGGAGCATGCAAACCTTCTGAGGGATTGGATGTCTAATCTCAAGTAAATGGCAAATGGTTAACTTAATGAATAAATCTTGGACAATTTTCCCTTTGGCCCCTAGACCACTTCTTCCTAGTTCAGGTACAAACCCAAAGGAGACTTCAGTTGAAATAGTTTCAACTGAATATTTTTCTAAGGTTGTTGAGCTATGAATCTCTGAGCAAAACTGGAGGTAGGATACTCATGGGGATTGAAGAAGAAATAGTCCCCACAATGCTTTACTGCTGATCTGTGCACTCTGACAGCCCAGAATATACTTTATATAAAAGGGGGTAGCAAAGCCCCTTGGGATTCTCATGTACACCTCTTCAAAAAAAGCAGCCCCCACAGAGAAATGAAAAAAGCAAAGTAGAGGGAGAGAGAAAACTTAGGTTGAATTTAAAAATGGCTTTCCTGAAGAATAAGGACCATGTTTATCAGAGAAAAGAGAATTCTGTCACAGGGCAGATTCATTTAAAGTAGGAATTTGCAACACCTTCATCCAGAATGAGTGAACCTTAGCTCAACTTAGTGTTGTTTTATTCACTTGTCTCTTCTTTGTACTTGTGGGCCTGAGCATACATACATAAATATTCCCAGAGATGGCTGCTTGAGTGCTGTTTCCAGCACTCTTGTAAGGAGTAAGAAGTAATGGGCATGTCAGAAGGATCCAGATCATAAAAGATTATAGCTTGGCAGAATACAGACTAGTGGGGGTAATGATAGCCAAGTTGCACATATTAAGCTTCATCTGAATTATGCCTGAACTTTGCACTTAAAATTTAGGGTTACTAATTTAAGAAGGTAAATTTCTGAGAAGGGGGGAGAAGCCTAGCTGCATTCTTGATAAATAGATATAAAAGCATGCATGTGTGCTAGACAAGCAGGGGACCTGTGCAAAGCACAGCAATAGGACAACTAATTGTAAACCACACTGTAAGAGCAAGTGTTTCTCCAGCAATTTGCCATAGCAATTATTTGCCATATCTGCTGGGTCTTTCAGCTAAACTCAGATCAGCCCAAGCCTTGAATTAGCTAGAAATCAGTAGTCCAACTGCTTTCAGAATTGTGCTTTTATCCACTGGAGGCAGGCTGAGCAATGCAAAGTCTTCCATGGGAACCATGATTCATAGGCCAGTGAACAGCTGCTGCAGATCCCTGGGTATGCCCAAATGATCCTGAAACTGATGCTTCCTCTATAGTGTAAGGATATTTTGTTGTGGTGTGGGTGAAGGATTAGCTAGTTATTAATTTCAGGTAAATAAAGTCCTCACTTGCTAACCTGCTTTGGTGTTGAGTGCAGTAGGAATTCGGCCTCTTGAAGATCCCCTTCTGCCTTTTATTTTCCATCTTGAAACTATTAAGTTTCTAGATATTTACTTCCATGCAAATGAGTAAGATAGCATTACTTTCTCTGAATGGTATTTATTGTACTAAAAATGATGAGGGGAAGAACAACTTCAGAATCTCTGCATTTAGCATATATACGTATATATATTCCTCCCGGGATGGAAAGCATGGTTAGACAATTAGACATGCACACAAAACCATGTGGCTTTATTCCTTCTTCTCTTGCCACTAGTTTTTTTGTCTCTGTTACAAGAAAACACATTAAGAAAAAAAAAAAAGGTGTCTCCGAGTGGGAGTTATCAACTTCTAAGCATTGGATTAAGACCATATGAAACAAGGTTTGCTTGTGACCTACATAATTCTGGCCTAGATCTCTGGTCTGGAAAAATCTTACTTCATTTAAAAAGCTCTAGGCCACTGCAAACATCTTGTCTTTTTGGTGTTTCTCATAAATATAGCTTCTTTTGTTTTCTGTTTTCAGCTTTCATCTCTGAAACACCTTTTCAGGGCTGTTCCCTTACTAATGGCATTAAGATTGCATTGCTGATATATAGCAAGGTAGGACAAGGCTGATAATGTAGACTGTAGGAGAGGGGGGTTGTCATGGGAAGTGTTGGAAAGTTTCATCTCAAATAGCTGGGATTAGATGTCTCTGTTATCATAGCATGGTTCTGAAGCTGCATTATCATGGTGCTCTCTGCCTTGCTTCTGATTTCTCTCTGGACAAATCCAGAGAACAGTCAGGCCTAATGCATCCCTCTGCATGCCAGTGGCTACTTCTGCCAAATTATGGATATTGGACTTGGAAAGCTCATAGGACCTGTGGAGAAAGGAAGAGAGGAGGAAAGGATGATTATCAAACACAGTATCTTTTTCATCTCTTTTTCAGAGAAGGAGGAGGGGTAAAGGGAGGAGAAGGACAGAGCAGCCATAAAGGAGAATTTTGATGCTAGTTTATTTAACAAGCAAAACACAAAGATTAGGGTTCCTATGGCACCTAGCTACCAGCAGAAGCACCTCAAGGATTTGGGGAGGCGAGGGGGGAATGATGGAATGGTTAAGCCCAAAGTTCTAACATTTTGGATTAGAAAGACCTTTACCCAGCTGCAGCAGCATTCTCAGCTTATTTTCTGAAGAACAACATTTATGTATGAAAATGTCCTCAGCACCAGAGGCAGAGGACATGTTCTCCATGTTAGTTGAGCAAGGCCTTAAAGTCAACAGAAGTAGCCTTTTTGACAGTCCTGTCATGTTCCCTGTCTGAAGGAGAGGAGTGGGAGATGGCAGATGATGGAGGGACATTAGAAGCTGAGTGGAAAGTGCACAAGGGATACAAATTAAGGTTTGTGGATATGGTATCTCACTCTGTTCCCTATTCTGCAAGGCCATAGGAGCCACATTCCTTCTCCTAGATGTGAAAAAGGTTGTGGAGCAAATTTCTTCTCTGGCTTTCAGGCACTGCCATTTCAACAAATGTATGTACAAGCAGCAGAAATCTTTAAAATTTCAGTTTTGTTTGGCTCTTTTAAAAAAATATTATTTTCTCCAGTGCTGTAGTAGCTCCAACAGCTTGGGTGCTTGTATTTGTTCTCTGCTTGATGCCAGACCTCTTACTGAGAACAACATCTCTCACCAGGCATTGTGGTTTTCCCATTTGGATTTGAAATGCCAAATCATGTAGTCATTTGAATCTGGGAGTAAGGGGAGGATGAAGGAGGTTAAGTATAGCTTCTGTTTACATTGGCACAGTACAGAGAAGAACCATCTTTTTACAACCTCAGTTGTTTTTATTGAAGGTCCTACTGAACAGTCCCCTGATCAAACCCAACCCTGGGAGGTTGATTTGATTGAGTGATTTTCTTAATTGGGTTTTGTCAGTTGATCTCACTTGCTTTTTTTTTTCCTTTTTTATAACTTATTATAATCATGCCCCTCTGTCTACTAAAAAATCCCCTACACCTCACATTGAGAAAGAATTGTGTTTGTCCTTTGGCATCTGGTGGTTGGCATAGCTTTCATTAGAGCTCGTGTTACTGCTGAGAGGTGAACACAGGGAAGTGTTCCCTGCTCATCCTGGGCTGTGTACACAGACATGTACCAGCTTGTGCTGGCAAGGGTAAGAGAGAGAGAGTTTGCAAGTCAGTCTGCAGGTGAAATCTGAAATTAGGCTAATCTCATGGAGTAAATAGCAAGTTGTGAACTTGTCCCACCAGAAAGAGCTGCTGTTTGAGCTGTGTGATACAGTTCCATGAACGTGGGCTATCCTAGAATGAAATCATTCCATATTAGGAGAGCATTTGCACTGTTTGTGACAGAAGACTGCATGTAGCAGGAGTGAGACGTGTGTGGGGCTTACAGACAGACAAATAGCACAGGAGGATGAAGGGGCTTTAGTTCTGATCAGAAATATGTATGCCCAAAATTTTAATAGGTCATAGCTGTTAATAAGAGCAATGATCCCACTATTGTTATAAATGGAGAGGGTGGATGGGGAAGGAAAAATTTAGGAGGTGGGAAATAGGAAGTAACATGATGAAGGGAGATAGGCTGATATGAGAACCTGAATAGAATTCAGGAAAATGAAATATGATGAGGAGGTTTGAAACTGGGGCAGGAGGAGAAAGGCACAATGGATGCTGTGTGGGTAGGAATGAAGTGGGGGAGTGGGAACTGAGCCAGATAAAAGGGGAAGGGAGGAATGGTTAGTGGAGAAAATGAACGGGGCAAGGAAGGTACAGATTTGTAAGGCAATGGGAGGGAGGAGATTAAATGGGGAAGGTGGGAGAAGGAAGGCAAGCAGAGAACATAAGTGTAACGAGGATACTGAATTAGAGAGGTGTGGGGGATGGATCTAAAAGGTGAGAGCAGGGAAAGGAGGAGAAAATGTTCTATTACCTAGGGAAAGCAAAGTATTTGAGAGAGAGAGCATTAATTTTAAAGGGGAGAAGTGCAGGGGATGATGGAGAGAGCAGTGGACAACAAAAACTTCAGGAAAAAAAATAGAGCTATAAAACAAACAACAACAAAAAACTGAGAAAATACAAGGAGAAGGGCAAAAAAAGAAAGAATCCCCAGGGGTGACAGTGTGTTACTTTGCAGACACAGCACCTTCAGAAGCTTCTCAGATACACATGTTCCTGTGAGCTCCCATGTAAGCTTATTTTTGTTTCCTCTGATCTCCCTGATGGAAGTGGCCAACCTTTGCCAAAGGAAATGAAATCTCCACAGCTACAGGGTATGACTGCCTAGATGACCTAACAAAAATGTGTTCATGCTGCCTCTGACTATACATGTGCTACATAAATTTAGGGTGAGGACACAGTTTAATTCCAGTTTCTAATACTTTCCTGCTGTTCAGAGAATACCCTTAGTGTATGTAGCACTGGGTAGTGTGCATATATTTGAACAACTTCTGTAATAAAAATTTTATTTTAGTGGTAGGAGCTAATGCTGTCCTCAAGAATCAGAGGTGGTCTGTGTATCTTGAGTGGGTGACAGATGAAATAGTGCAAATAATGCTCAAAATTGTCCTGTGATCAATGCCTGAACTATATTTAAAGGGAGGCTGCTGCAATTCTTTTGCATATCTGCTCTGCCCTGGAACAGCCATGACAAATTGTGACAGTCAGAGTTATAGGGAAATTCCTGTTAACTTAGAGTGCCCAGCCAGGAGTGACAAAAAAACAGGAGGCTGCATGAGATTCTCCTGTAAATCTGCAAGAGTTGTTCTTGCAGCAAGAGATGTGCTTAGAAATGCTACAACTTCTAAGCCAGACTTCCAAGTATCTTGTGCTCTGAATGAATTCATGAGCGTTGCCTGCGGCACACAGTTTCTCCCTTGTTCTGGTCTGCCTGCAAAACAGCGTTTTAGGGGAAGCTGGGATACCTACCCCAGGCACTCATTTGTGGCTGAACTCTGTCAGAGAGAGGGAAGTGCCAAACACACGCTCTGATTTGTAAGCACCATGAAGGAATTGTTCTAGAGGGGGTTGCAGCCATTCAACCACTCTCCCTACCAGGCCTTTTATAAATTTTTCATTTACAGTCAAAGATTGAGTCAACACACTAAGTGGTGGATGGGGTGAGGCCTCAGGGATCCTCAGGAAGACAGAATCTGTTAGGCTGAGCTGTCTGTGTGGAGTTTAATAATAGCATGATGATGTTTCTAAGCAAGGCTTCACTTTCCTAGGCTTAGTTTCAGCCTAGCTGATATCTCACCTTGCCTCTCTTGATCTCCGATTAGATTTCCTTCTGCAATTGTCAACATCATGAGCATCACTCCTCTGACTTAAGTTTTCATTGGGAAATGACTTTTTCCTTTCATCTGGAAACTTTCCACTCCTGTTTCCTCTGTATACTCTACACTAGACTTCTCCATTAGTAGCAACTTCTGAGTGTTCAGCCCACCTTGAAGTAAAATAGGTTGCTATATTAAAATTGCATCTGAAATGCAGAATTTCAGTGGTAGGCTGAACATAGGTGGAAATCAATCACATCTTTGGCTAATGTACAGAAAAATGCTTTTCTGCCTGTGTGAGGGGTGAAGGGGTGTAGGCTTGTGTGCCTGTCAAAAAAACCCAACTCTTCTGTAATTTTTGGAAGTGTAGGGGAAAAACATTAGACATGTAAAACCAAAAAAATAAGTGGGGAGCAATAAGGAATTGGATGGGATTATGCTGATCATTGAGTACTGTTTCTGTAATTACAGGTAACCATAATTGAAAAGTCTGGATTTATAGGGGGAAAAAATGTCAAAATTTTCTTGTACCTAAATTTTTAAGGAACTCATATCCCTGTAATAAAATCAAGCCCTCCAGCACAGTATTTGTAAAACGCTCCTGTGCTGCAAGGAGTCATCATGTGAGATGTCAGACATTGCCAGCTTCCTGGGTCCCTGCTGGAGTGGGAATTTGGTAGTGAAAATACTGAGGTGATCTTGGGGAAATACACAGGGCCATCTGTTGTAAGGAAAGGTGGGAAAATCTCCAAGGTTCCTGCTAACCTGAGTTTGCGGGAAAGGCATTGCTGGTCTTGGGGTGATGATTCCTTTAGTTACAAGTGTGTGAACAAGACACCAGTCAAATAGCTGAGGGTTTGACCATGTGGTTAATAGTGCCAGTGCTCAAATTGTGGATATTTGTTGTAAGGAGGTCAATCAGTACAGAAATTAAAGGAATGCAATATGTTATTTCTAGTTTGATAGCCACATCTATTAAAGTAAGCCAAGATTTAGAAAGAAGGTTAATTTGTTCTCTTACACAATCTCAAAATAGTCTCATAATCTATTGAGACTCCAAGCACTGATCCCTGCTAAATTGTCTCCCACACTTTTGGTGATGTTAACTGCTTTGTGCCAAGTGTAACAAAGATGGGAAAGGTCAGTCATTCTCCATCTGATCCCTGTCTTTCTGCTACTGTAAAGGGAACCTGCATCTTTTCTTCTGTGAGTGAGTTTTATCTGTCCCCAGCTGGTATTGGTACGGCTAATGTAAAACCTCTATCAACTTTATTGTGAGTGCTGCTGGTTTGTGTTGAGCCAGCAGTCTTGTGGGTAAATTTGTTTGTTTGTTTTGGGCATTAAGTATTTAAAGCTTCCATTTTAGTGGGTACTTTTTTGGCCGAGAGGACAAACTGTTTGAATGCTTTTATTCTTTGTGTCATCCATAGGGTGTTTGCCCTCCTGCACTGACTAGGTAAGCAATTTTTTAAAAGGAAAGGGTTTTTTTTTCCTTCTGCTCCTAATGCAGCTTTTCTTGGTAGCTTCGAGCTACAAGTCGATGAAGCCTCCACCTTATGCAGATTACTGGAGCTTTTTTAAGAAAAAGTCCTCCTCCCACTCCTCAAAGTTGTGTGGCTTTGTACCACTGTTCTTGCTGTGTGCAGGCTGCCTGTCACAGAGCTGCATGGAGTCTTGGCTTAGGTTCTCTTCTTTTTTCCCTTCCCTGAGGTCTGAGATACTGCTGTTGTGTCGTGACTGGACACTGTCTGTGTGTGATAATACATGGTGCCAGATTTTTTCTATTTTGGTATTTGATTGAGGATTAAGACAAAGAGTTGTGTATTTTCATGCTGATGTTGTCCTGCAGTCTAAAGTGGCTTTCAGAAAGAAAATGAGAGAGTCCTGAAGGCATCTATGAGTTCATCAGCTCTGAAATGGGAGGTGGCTACTGCAAGGACAAAAGCAGTGCCAATACCTTGGCATGTGCTGGGGCAAATACTTCCCTGCAGCTGCTTTCCTCAGAAGGAAAAATTTTAAATTGCTCCTTGCCTTATTTGTGCTGGTGAAGCTTAGTGAGTGAGAACTAAGCCTATATTACTGTTTGTAGATGGAAGGCACTAAGAGTTTCCCAAAATAAAAATTTTATGTTAGGGGAAAAAAATCAACTTGATCTGCAAAATCCACATGGATACAATAAATATGACAAAAAGAGATAAACATCTGCTCCAACTTGGGAGTGGGTGGTTTTGGAGCCTACACCATGTTGGGGTAGCTTTTTGTCAAAGGAGGAGAAAATGCACTGAGAGTCAGGGTTGGGAAGTGGGGTGAGCTGGGCATGGGGGTGAACCTGCCAAAAGTCTGGGTGAATCATGCAAAGGTAATTTCTGTACTGCAGCACTGGAAAGGGGCTCTGGGGAGGGTCAACAGCAAGCAGGTGTTGACCAAAGGGGAACTGCATGGACTATCATACCTCCTTTGGTGCTGGGCCAACCTAGACTCAGGTTTTTCCAGCTGGAAGCCCTCTTCTGGCATGTCTGGTGCAGGATAGGTCAGCAGGTTGTCCAGAACCAAGCAGAGATGAGTCTTGAGGCTTTGCTGCTGAGTCAGTGCCTGAGGCAGCCTGAGCCTGCTGCCAGCCATGCAGAGGCAGCTGTGATTGCCTGCACTCAGGACTGACAGCCTTCACCCTTGGAGCATGAGCACTTGGGCTTTGCAGAGCTACCTGTGCTTAGTGCAGCTGAGAGGTTTGTGTCATCCTCCCTCCTGCTCCCACATGCTGTACTCAGCAGGGATCTGCTCGTGACCCCTTTCAGCCCTATTGACCAAGACCCCATCAGCAGCTAAATATTTGGAGTGTCACAGTTGTTGCAAAACAAAAAAAAACAACAACAACAAAAAAAACAAAACAAAACAAAAAAAAAAAGCTTTTGAACTCTGCTTTGCAAACTGCACCAAAGGTTTAGTAAAGTGAGTTTTTTTAGCATTTCATAAAAATATAAAGCCATAAAGTCCCACTCTTATTTTTATCCATTCAATTTCTGCAAAATTAATTGAAGGTATTTTACCTTGCTTTCCTTTTCTTTTCTGACTTTGAGAAACAGCTAACTTTAGTACCCAGGAGAGAAGGCATCATCAGATGTTGGCAAACGCTGGCCATGTTGTGTGTCTATTTATAGTAAGTGTGTGTCAAACCACCTTGTCGTTCTTTTCTTAGCATCAGCTGGACGAGCACAGCTATCAATTATCCATGAAGCTAATGATAATACAAGGAAAGCTATGTAAAGCAGGTGCTCAAAGGCCAGAGAAAAAAGGGGGAGGTAGGTGACAGGACACAGAGAATGAGGTTTTAGGAATTGAAAAAAATCCCTTTGCTCAGCTTGAAAACCCTTATTATCTGTAATAATTAGTAATAACAGGGGTGCCTGCACAAAGTCATTGTGTCTGCTTTCAGCTGGTATGCTCCTCCCAAGCATGATTTCCCTCATTTATTTTCATTGTGTTGGCAATCAAGGGCAGTGCATTTTTTCTTCCTTTTTTTCTGGTTGTTCTTTTTTTTTTTTTTTTTTTCTTTCTCCCCTACTCACTTTGCTTTTAATAGATCTTAAGCTTCTTCTGCTTCCCCCAGTCTCTGTCCTGGGCTGTGATATTTGGGTTGGTAATAGCAGGTTCTAGTTTCTCTGTGAAAAAGTGAGCCTCTGGTATTTCTCATGCTGGGAGATTGCACACACACGTTTGTTTCCTCTTTTGTCTCCATTTCGGAGAGGATTTTGCCTGTAAGGGCTCTGGAGGGAGAAGTGAGGAAGGGAAGGGATGGGATGTCGTTCTACCCGCTGCCAGTGACAAAGCTGATTGTCAGCTATTTATCAGCCTTTTCTTAATGGCTTGTCTTTGCTGCTTTCATCTCTATGTGCAGGAGAGCAGGGCAGTGTGAACTCTGCTCTTGCCAGCAGCTCGGGTTCTGACACCATCTGCCACCTAATCCACTTCCAAGGAAGGGGCTGACGCTTGTGTGCATGTGTGCACACACATGCCCTCCCCACCTTGCCATACATCATTTCAGCAGACTCATACTGATCAGCTCACCAGCAACGTTTTTCTTCCAGGAATTAGCCTTTGATGATATTACCTCTTTTCTTCCTCCTGCTTTAGATTTCCCTGTTTCAGTCTGACATGCTGGTGGGAGGAGGCACGTCTCTGTTTTCTACCTAGCCTGGCTATCTGAGGTGTTGGACTTGGAGAATTTTTTAAAATTTTCCTGGAAGTTATGAGATACATGGATTTCTTTTACAAAAGCAGCAGGAAACAGAACAGGTGTAAAATGTCAGTGTCAGGCTCCTGGGATAGCTGGTAAGTGGGTTCTTGCAGGAACTGTTGAATTTTAAGCTTGAAAATCTTCATGACATAATGGTTTGTGACATAATGGCCAATCTTGTTCTTAAGCACTGAAGGTATTTCAGGATTTCTGGATTCCTTTCTCTAATCCATAAGGAAAGACAGTTCTCATCACATGTGATGCTGTGGTGTATCTGCTGTTGTTTTTAGATGAGCTGTATCCAGCACAGTTCACTGATTGTACCAGATCATGTTTGCTCCTGGTGTCCAGTACTGTGCACATTCAGTGCTGTGGAAAATGGCTTGAGAACTGAGATGGAAAGGCAAGAGGGGCTTTGGGAATGATAGTGAGGGAGGGGAAAGAATGCATTTAGAAAAGCCAGTTGCTTTACTTGCAAAGATTTATTGTGCCATTTTTCTGGGCTAGGGTAATGAATGTCTGAATTAACTTCTGGCTAACTGTATCTCTCTCTGCTGCTGGGTGGTTATTGCACCTGAGTGTTGGGACTTCTTCCTCCTGAGTGCTCATGCATAACCCTTTCTTCCCCCTTTGAAAGAGTCTCCATTGTACAAAAATTGGTTTATTCCCTGGCTGAGGAGGAAGGAATAATGGTTCCTTCAAAAGTTAACACTGTCTTGGTAAAGAGGTCTCTACCTCTGCTGAGCAAGGGATCCAGAATTCAACTTTCCTGCAAAGCTGAGCAGAGCTCTTCTGTGTAATGCTGATGGTTTGATTCAGGGCTGCCACCATCTGCAGGACACTTGAGATCAAGCTACAAGCTTTCACTGATTCCTGTGAAGATCTGCTTTGCTTTGTGGTTGTATTTTTTCATCCCTCCATTTGCCTTTGTAGACCTTCTCCCTCATTGTCCAGGCACATTGTCTTGGTTTGGAAAGACAGGTGTCTGCTAAGGAAGGCAGGAGCCTCCCCTGAAATGAAAAAAAAAAAAAAATTTAGACCCCTCTCCTCCGAATTCTTATAAACTTGAAGTTAAAGGGGGGCTTTCAGGCAAAAATATGGGAGCAGGAATAACAGTTCTTTATTAGGAAAGAAAATAAAAAGATAAAATAAACAATGCAGTGATCCAAAACAACACTGACAGTGAGAATACAACCTGACACCCTATTAGTCAGGGTGTTAGCAGCTGTCCAATTGGGAATTTTGGCTGCAGTCCTCCTGGAGTGTCAGTGTGGTTCTGTTGAAGCAGTGACCCTGTAGAAAAGGGTGTAGTCTTCCTCTGAAGATGCAGTATAAGAGGCAGCTGTTCCTCTGGGAAATCCAGTGCAGGAAAAGCTGTGCTGGTGTTCCATATCTCAGATTATATCCAGGTAGGAATGCTTGGCTCCTCCCTCTGGGCGGACCATTCACAATGGGATGCTGTAACTTTCATCAGCCATGCAGTGAGATTCAATAGCCCATTAACAGAAGAGAAAACTGCCCAATTAAGAGAAGATATCTGCCACACCTCTAACAAATTGCAATTGCATACATCTTGCCTTGCAATCTAGGACACGTACATTAATGGCAGGTTGTTGTTTTCCCATGTGAGCATTACACTGAGCTTGGAACAGAGGAATTCCGCCATTCAGTTGTCCTTCGTTTCATCAAACACACTTAAATCAAATTAAAAAAAAAGAAAAAGCAATTTTATACTGAATAATGCTGACTAGTTAAGAAAGCAAAATAAGTTTTTTCAATTAAGAGAAAGTAGATTTCTGTACAAAACCCTAGTTATTGGCAATCTTTAAGTGCATTTTATTTTTCTTGCAACAGAAAAAAATAATTTTTTGTTTCTGTAAGATTACTTGTGGAGGTGTTTGAAGAGAGGTTTATAGTGAAACTGTATTGATGTCTATCGATGAAGGCTGAAAACTTCTCTCCCTTTCCCACTGACAAATTAAAGCAATTTTCTGCACTTCTAAAAGAGGTAATGGAGTAATTCTCTACCTCCAACTAGCAATTTAATATTGATCTAAGACAGAATATTTGAAACACTTGATTAAAGAACTTATCTTCTAACTCAAGTTTCAGATTTGTTGTTTGCGATAATTTCCTCTTCACAAGTCAATTGCAAGCTTTGGGTTAATTTTGAAAGTGGGTTCTCCAGAACAAAGTAAGTGGAACTGGCAGAGGTGTGTGATGCTCTGGTTTCATTTAGAGGATGCTATCCTTCACATTTTGCGCTTGTCTATATAGTGAAAATAGCAGTGTGCCTATGGAAAAACCTGGCTTCTGAAGTCACACTCTTTTGTTAGAAAATTGTAATTTTTCAGTGAAATATGTATCTCCAAGGCAATGGAAAACATTGTCATGAGAGCTGCGTGTGTGAGAATTGTGCTTCATTTTGAATTCAAAGTATTCAGAAGGTCCTCTTTTTCCTAGTGGATAATTTTTCATTGGAAAATGTCTTCTAATGACTACTAATTAATCCTGATGTGTATTGGCTATCTAAGATAAAAACAAAAGCTCCTTTCCCTGCTAGACCTCTCTAAGGAATTAAAAAACTCTTGCTCCCTTTTGTACTAGAAAGTTTAGTGATATGTTGTTTTTTGGCTCTATCTCTCTGCTTCTGTGCCTGTAGCATTCTGTCTCAGTATGGCAACTGTGTCTCATAAGCATAGACCTTTTCCAGCCTTCCCTTGAGGTTTTGACAGGCTGGGGAAATCCCTTAGGCATAGGTAGTCCCCTTGTGCCTCCAGCCAAGCTGCAAGGAGCCCAGCTGCTCCTCATGGGAGATGCAGATTGAACTTGCAGTTGAAAGCTTGGAAAATTCCAAATAAATCCATGGGAAAACATGTCTGAACTAAATCCAGGTGTTTTAGTGTTCAGTTTCCAGAAAAATTTAATGCATGTAAGAAGAGCAGTGGTGTTCAGAATACTCCTCAGTCAGCTCGTTGCAGTCAAGCTTATCTGGCACTATTGATCAATTGAAACCCTAAGGAAAAAAAAAAGCCCAAACAAATAAAAAAAGAGACAAGATTGTCTCCTCTTACAACACTGGGAGTCAGTGTTGAATAAAAGGGACAAAGAGGGATGCTGAACGTGCTTCTGGATCTGAAAAGTTCAGAATATTTTTGTCTGGGATACCTGTATCACATGTTTGGAAGACTCTAGCTGGGTATGTTATTCTATAGGGAAAGAAATGCTTTTCTGCATTTATTAACTTTATTATTGGAAAAATAATATAATTTCTAAATGTATAGATAATTTAAAACATGGTATACTACCTTTTTTTTACTTAAGAAAAAAAGGAATCATGTAGGATGCCCATGCTGAGACCAATAATCTGATCTTCTGAGTGTGGGTGCACCGTCATTTTTGAAAATGTCCCTTTCAAATTTGTTTATTTGTTCAACTGTTTACCTCAAATTAACTTTGAAAATGTCAGTAATAGGGAGTCACATGTTCATTCCCCTTATTTTGGAAATGGCAGATAAAACATATGTTTGCTTGTTTCCTCATCTGTAGTATGAATATATATGGTAAATCTGGCTAACATTTCATAAACTGTTTTTAGGCTGAATAGTTTTAACAAGTTTAGTCTCCTCTGATCAAAGGTCAAATTATTAACTGCAACTATATAGGCAATTCAAAGGCATTTTTCTCCACCTGGTCTATAATTGGATGTCTAATGTGCCACAGCTCTTTGAATGTAAGAGCAAGAATTGCTCTACACTGATGACTCCTGAGTCAGTATTTGGTCACCTAAAATGTAGGTTTGTGCCACTGTTTTTAGTGATCAGAAATACCAATGAAGAGGCTGGAAGAATGATGTGAATCTTTAATCTATGAAAATTAGTTTAACTGTGTTTCAGAATTTTCAGACAGCAGTAGAATTTGGTCAAAGTGGCAAGCTCCCAGTTATGTGTTTGTAGTGATCTTGAGGCAAACATCTGGCAATGAGGTTAAATTTAAAATAAAGTTAACCTCATATGGAAATACTTGTTGCAAGCAAATTTGAGATTTTTACATCAGGAACAACTGATTACTCCATACTGCTTACTCTTAGTACTCTGGATTTCTGATCTGCAAGTGCCTATTTTATATAAAGCAATAAAAGAATGTGAGGTTAAATCACCTAGACCCGATGATACTCATCTGGGGTTACTGCAGGGAATAAAGTGTGGAATAACACTGGTACTGATGAGGACATGTGATATATCCTGAAAAGTCAACAGCTGTTGGTGACATTTGACAAAGCACCAGTGTGGGATTTGCTCCAAACTGGAGCAGCGAGGTGCCAGAAATCAGGGAATGGGCAAGCTGCCGGGTCACTGCAGGGGAACTGAATGAGGCTCTTGGGATAGCAAAGGGCAGCATGTAAGTCTGGGGTCAAATTGCCATTTCACTCAAAAGGTGGACTCCTACATCTGTTAGACTTTGCAGATATGAAGTGATAAAGGTGGGACTAGCTATGAACACAGAATAAGGGTAGGCCAGCATAGCTGACCTGAGTTACTTGGTATTTCAGGAGACTTCTTCATTGAGTAAGTTATCTGTCAGAATTTGGAGTATGTATCATGAAATGCTGACAATAATAGTTAAGAAGTGAGGATAACTTCTGCCAGCTCTCATCTCTGCCCTATCATTTTAGTCAGTAGATTCTTAAATTCCTGTTTGTTTTGGTCTGAAGCAGTTCATACATTCTATATCCCTCCCTGGAGGTGGATAAACACAGCTCATCAGTGTATCTTTGTTCTTTCGTTTCTGGGAAATCTGCATGCAGTAGGCTGCTTCATCAAATATTCCTAACACTTGAATAGCCCCAAAAACCCCCCAATGCAACCAAATCCTCTAAGAAAAACACAGCTAGAACATGTTCTCTTAAAATTCCAGATGAGTGTTTGTGCCCATTCCGAATGCTGTAAACACATGTAAGTGTACGTGTGTGTGTCTGGAAGCATCTGTGCAGTTCACAGCTGCAACCTCCTGCTCTCAGCACTGAGGTTAAATGGCAATCCAAGGGGCATCTGAACAAGGGACATGAACAACCCTACGGACTTTAGACCCTCAACATCCACTACCCTTTACATGCTGGTATCGATACACTGAGATAAAGCAGAATGTCTAAATTTCCATGTGTTTCCGAACCTGTATTTTCACAGGGTACTTTTTCATTTGCAGAAAATTATTGTTTGGAAAAAAAGGACGGGAGAAAACATTTGGTAGAGACTGTTAAGGAGGACAAAAACTCCAAGTAGATTTTGGTGTGCCAGGAGCTTTGTATCATGGCGACACTTTAAATGTCAAGTAATGTGTGCTGGCAAAAATGGCCTAAATTCACACAGAGAGATGTGCTCTGGAGCTGTGGAGCTCTCTAAGGAATAAAAGTCACTGTGGATCTTTCAGTGAGGGTATATAAGCAGAACATTACTGCAGGTGGAAAAAAAAATGGGGAAAAAAGGCAGAAGAGGGGTCTTCTGAGGAACACAGTGGAAGCTAAGTAGAAATTTAAAGTGGGTAACTGGGTTCATCCATTTCTTCTGTATTTTCTCAGGGATCAGTCTCTACTGTAATAATCTTATTCTGCTACAGTAGTGGATAAAAGAGTGCAATTTCACTGTAATTAATCAAAAGCAGCACTGAGGTGAGAAATCTTTGCCTAACTCCTACTCTTTCTTTGCCTGCACAGATCTTGAATGAAAATCACCAGGTGTTTCCATATTTACTGAAATTCCCTTAACTCAAGGTTTTCCCTCAGCTTCAAGATAGAAAATTTTGGTCTAATCATTGTGAATTGTGAAGGAATCACTGGAGTCCTTTGGCTGGAGGGGAGCTCCTACAAGGAGCAGAGCGCTCTACTGCTGAAGGTCTTTATTTTTTATGTTGATTTAAAGAAAGCATTTGAATTGCTGTATATTGTTACTTCTCTTTCCTGGTGAATATGTAGGCAATTGTGAGGAACAGAGAACAGCTCATGTAGCTCTGTGTCCAAGTAGGAAACTGCTATTTTAGATCAGGTTTGAAAAGATTATTTTGAAATTGACGATTGTACCCTTAGAAAAACATCAGAGGTGTGAGGACTTGCAAAGAGTATAGATTGGTACATTTAACCCTTAAAGGAGCTTTAGGTTGGGATTTATGCCACTCCATGGGGAAGGAAATAGCCAGTCACCTGGAAAGATTGTGATGCAGGGGTAGAGCTGTTACTCTCTGTCAAGGTCTGAGATTTTGCTTTCAAAAGATTTTGCATCTCACATCTGTGTATTCACCAGTGGTGCTGTGAATTCAAGTGGTGCTGGAATGAGTGTGGCTACTACCAATTAGTGCTAAAAGCACTCAGCAGCTCCTGATGGCAAAAAGCTCTGCCCAAAGGGAAAATGCTTATGGAACTGTAGTATCTCTTTCCCCTTCCCTAAAATGGGGCTGGGAATCAGCTCCCACGGGCTGAGCTGGAATGAGAAAAGGCAGGGAGGTGAGCGGCATGAGAAGCTGTGGAAGCTCTTGTTATTCAAAAGGATGGCTTTGGTGTCTCACTAGCAATATTGGCAATTCACTGCTCTGTCTCAGGAAGGCTGTTGGATCCAGGCATGTAACTGCAGCCCCCTGAGGTTTCTCTTCACTTGACAGACAAGAAGGCTGACTCAGTCCAGTATTTAAAGGCTGCCTGACAGTTCACTTTACTGTCCACTCCTGTGTATGCTTTCAGGTGAATCTTGTTTCTTCAAAGCAAAATAAGCAGATGACCTTTCTCCATAGTTGCTTTAGCTAATAAGGACATCTCTGCAGGATGTTCTAGGTGAGAAAATTGTCATGTAAATTGCTTAGCATAGTGGTATTATTCAAGAGTTCCTCTATTTTTCTCCTCTATTCTTCATTTATATTACCCCGTACCAAACAGACTTTGTGTTGGAATATAACTTCCATGAAAGATGTATCATATTGGTTGGAAACAATCTGATAATTTTCTAGTTCCTGTTTAAATGGTCCTTTATGTTAGGGGTCAGTTCCTAACTTAGTGAACCTGTAAAACCTGTCTCTATCCTGTATAGCATAGGAAGAGCATTACACAGACAGTGGAACTTCGAGCAGTTTAGGATTACATCCTATGGGAAAAGATAAAACTGTTGTCATTATAAAGTCAATAAACCTTTGAACTGATCTATACTGGCATTTTTCTGGGTTGCATCCTCTTCTGCCATTCCTTAGGTGGGAAGGAAATGGTTTTCTGAAAATGTTCCTGCTGATGTCAGCATTGGTGTTTCTAAACACAAAACAAATTCAAATGGCCTGGGCTCCAGTGACAGCTCAGCACTTCTTGGTCCTGGTCAATATGAGGCTTAGTTCTCTTATAATTTATTTGGCATGCATTTGGACCTCTTTCTGAATTGTACTTGTTTCATGTCTGTATTGCTTGCACTAGAAAAAGCAAAGATTTTTGCCTTTCATCCATAAGAGAGGCACATCTTTTTTTTTCTAGCTATTTGGCATTGCTGTTCAAGTATTTTTCTATTAAGAAAAAGTTTTAGTCTGTATTGTCCTTTCTATGAACAAAATTACTGACAAACAACCATAATTGTATTCTTCCTCTTAGGTCAGGGCTGTTTTAAAGGGAAAGGGTAAGAAGGGCTTCAGAAATGCACTTTAATTTAGAGATGCATGTGAATTTGAAGAGATTTACGGTGCTCCTCTTAAAACAGTGCAGAGCTGAAGTCTAATTTCTACAAAGCCTGAAATTGGAAGAAGTCTGAGAAAGCAAATGGAGCTATTGGACTGTATTGAAAATGATTGTCTGCACAGCCCAGTGAACTGAAGGGAATTGCAGCAATAAAAAAAATACATGCAGCTGAATTCCCAGATTTTTTTCTCCATCATGAGTGCTTCTTATGGAAGACCGCTAATAGGCTAAAATAATTTACATCTCTACAGTGTATCTATCCTCCTTAGCAACCCAGTCTTATACTGTAGAGGCTCTGAGGACTTTCACTTCTCATTTGTGATGCCATTCACAGTTTGCTGCAGACACCTGGGACATGTTGGCCTTACTGGGAGAGTGGTGTGCAGTAGTTATTGTGCAGTTATCTGGCAGCTGAAAGACAGCCAAAGTGTTTTAGCAGCCTGGTGGAAGCAGCTATTGAGGCACACTTTGATTGCATTTAATCTAAAAATACTTCCGTATATTTAATCTAAAAATACATGGCAAAAAAATTGGGCAGTGCCTGCTACCTCCATGTTTTATATAGTATTTGAGTTCTATCAGTAAGAAAGGAAGATATTTATTTTTTGTATGGTGAAGGCATGTCATTCCTACCCACCTCGACCTCCAGAAATGCTCCAGGAATAAACAAACTACTGCCTTTGTACAGTTGCTTTCTTAGCACCATCAATACCTACCCCGTGAGCAAGAGCTGTGCTATGTTACAGCTTTAGGGATGAGTGGCTAGTGCTTTATTTCCCATACATGTGAGCTTGGAGATAACTGTGAATCCTCCAGGGATTTGGATTTACTATTGGTATGCAAACAAATCCCTGAGCCTGACTGGGATTTGCTTGCACTGAGTTTGGATTGCTCAAGGCTGGAGATGGGCTGAAGTGGAGGTATTTAGTCACACTACTGCTGGTCCCTCTGCCAAAGCTGTTTGTTTACTTCATGATGTAATTGACATAATGCATCTGTATTTGCTACTGGTTTATTTTTCTGGACAGCATTCTTCTTAGTCTAGAAGAAACAAAATTGCATTCTGCAGGGTGAAGATTCTTGGTCTAAAAACGGATTTAAAAAGACTAGACACGAGTGGTTTTTGATCTGGAAGAGTGTTACCAGAGATTTGTGTGGAGCTAGAGCAGTTGGTGCTAAATGCACTTTTGGAAAGGGGAAATAAACTATGGGGTGCTGAAACTTGTCTCTAAGCTATTTAAAATGACAATTAACTGTGGAGTGGAGGGAAGATCAATTGTAGTGAATGAATGGACTATAAAATGGGGGTTGCAATTCTGTGCTGATAAGGCTGCTTTTCTCCATCTGCGCTACATTGCAGTTAACTTGGGCAAGGATGGACTGTGCTTTAGTTATTGCCCATTTGGAGAGAGATTTATTAGTCACTGTAGAAAGTCTCTGAATATTTCTGCTTACTGCTCAAATAGAGCAATAGGAATTTGATCAGTGAAATGGAGCAGTTTATGGCTGGGAAAAGACTGAACAGAAAAAGTTTTACCAGCTTGAATGGCTTGGAGAGCAAACAGAAGGCAGGTAGAGAAGGCTAAGTTAGTGTGAGAGCCAAATAAATTTGTCAAACAGCTTTAAAATAAGAGGAATAATGTTTGCTTACAATTCCATATTATGTGGTGGCTTTCACTGCCACACAGTGTCATGGAGACAAATGTACCTGTGTTAAAAATCCAGATAAATGAACACCAAGAGTCTGCTGGTGAACAGGGAATGGGAGGATTGGATGATTTTAAGGGGAAGGAGACCAAAACTATGCTTTGCTAAAGGCAAGATGGATATGTGGAAGGTAACATAGCTTTGGACCTGCCACGTTCTCATGCTTTCTCTAATAATGCCCATCACTAATTTGCTGTGAGCAAGAGCTGCTGGCTTTGGTCTGTCTCAGTAAGATTGCTCTCTTAGTCTTAGAGTCTGTCTACAGCAGACAGAGATGAGATTATACTGCTCCTTACATGGTACAGCTGGGATCTTGAGTCTGAAGAACAGCTCATCTTGTTGACATGTCATTGAGACTGATCCAAAACCCCTTGCTAGCAGGATTGCTGCATCCGGATGCCTTTGAGTGGCTCCATGTGAGATCCATTCATGTGATGTGCTAAAGACATGGAGGCACTTGTCACAGAGGTGTCAGGACTGCATGGGAATTTTAAGCAGATATAGAGACCACTCTTGCTGCACTCTCCTGGCATCTTTCTACTAGCCAGCTTAGTAGCTATGTTACTTGGAAGAACCTAATTCCTTTCTTCTCAACAAAATATTATGTAGGGAGTCCATATTTCTTTGTGAGGCCAGTTATCTAAAAATGTATCTACAAGACTCCACATTAAAATACATGAATCTTCTTCTGCCTCAAGCTGTTGTTCTGGAGCCTATTTTTTTACAGATGGTTCCTGTTATGTTTCATTGTTTTCATTTGTGCTGAAAGCTGAAAATGTAGCCCTCCTCCTGCATGTTTTAATGGTCTAAAACCAGTTAGGAAAGTTCACTAAGCTTGAAATAATCCGTGTTACCCACGTGGTTCTGTTGTGCCATTGCAGTTTTCTACTAGCTAAAGACTGATTTATGAGACATGCACTACTTGCTTTTTATTTTGGCCAAAACTGTAGTGTATTTTTTTGCAAGGCAGTATAATTGATTTTAGCAAGCTCAGTATATATCCACTTGTCCTTCAGCATGTGGCATCCTAGAGATCCATGCCAAAAAATGAATCTGTAGAGAAGCTGGCACATAGTTTCCAGGAAAAACAATAAAAAAATTCTTTCTAGTTCTTGCATATGTGTACACAATGCCCTCCACGAGTCCTCTGCCGTTTGTCTTTGACATTAAGGAAGAGTAATGTGGTTTAAAAAAAAAAAAATACTTATTTTAAAACCTTACCTCTTTGCTACAATTTTCAGTTCAAATGTATATTTTTTCCTTATTTTAATTTTTTTTTTCTGTTTGAGCACAGTCTCTGAGTGGCTGGAGCTGGCATTAAAGTAGAAGTCAAGCTGGTGCCCTCAGTCCTAGCATAAGATATATACACTTTACATAAAGAAAACAAAAATTTTGAGTCAAATTATTTTTTTTTCAGGTAGCTTAGTCTACCTTTGATCTCAAAGACCTCACTGTCTAGAAAACTAGAAAAAATAATTGCTTCGTTTTGCTCATGAAGAAAACAACCAATCAAAACAAAACCCCCAAACCCCTACAAAAAACAATGCACAAATCCAAAAACATAGGCAAAACAGACCTTACAAGAAGAAATGTGGGAAAGAGAAGAAAACAAGATGTTGAAGAACAGAATTAATTCTTAGCTTAATTAAGGTGCACAGGATCAGATTGTATTGTCTCTGAATTTCTGCTGAATTCAATAAGGTCTTCTGCACCCCTGGGCTGATCTTTTGAGGATTATCTTTGGCCATGGAAAGCATCATTTTCTGGCACTGGTGTGTTGGGGGAAAACTGCTGTCTCCACTCTCTGTGAGGTCTAAGGCTAACCTTTCTACCCTGCAACAAGTGGTTTCCCACCATCTGTGCAGACAGGGATTGTTGAGCTTGGAACATCCCCCTTCACTTTGTGTCTCCTGCCTCACACAGACCTCAAGGGGTATGAATAACATGTGGTTTGAAATTAGGAGCATTGGGTCAGTGGAGGCTGGTGCTACATGAGCTGTTTCCATCCTCTTCTGTGAGCAGCTGAGGAATGGTGTGGGTGCACCACATCAGGAGAGCATGTTTGACACATTTGTGGGTGCAAATATCAGCCAAAGCAGAATCCAGTGTCCTTTGTCTTCTCTCCTGTATCTTGTCCATCTGTTTGGTACCTCTCATCTTTCTGCTCCAGCAGCAAGGGCTTGGAGAATGAAGGTCTTGTTCCTTTATCTGTCTGGAGAGATGTTTTCTTGTCAGCTACCTTAGCCTAGAAAAAGAAAAAGCTGTAGAATTTGTTACGTCACTCTCTTCTAAGATACAGAAAAATAAAGTTTGGGGGATTTTACTGCTTTACCTCACAGTAGGAGTGCCAGATGAGTGGGATTTGTTAGTCATTAGCACAAGTAACAGGGATATTCTGATTTGCCTGAAATGAGCAACCTGTGGAAATCACATGGCAGATTGATTACATGGAGTGCCCTGTTTTCTTTGTTTAAAGTCTGTAAGTTCATACAAGGACCTGCCCTTCTGCCTGCTCATTTTGAGAACACTTCTGAGGTGTACCCAGTGCATAGAGCTGCCTCCAAGCACATTATGTATCATAAGGTAATGCGTCAAACTGAGAGAAAATAGATGCTTTGACAGAGAGCTCTGCACTTAAAAAAGCAACATTCCTCCTAGCTTCCAATCTTTTTGGTTGGTTTTTTAAAAAAGTATTTTCCCACAAAAGCAATTTGTTGCCAAGTCTATACCAGCAGAAGTGGAAAGTGCAATCACTGTTTTGAATTTGAAAGGTCTGGGGGAGAATGATAGGTGGTACAATCACTGTGGTTTGTTAGCAATGACTGCCAGCAATTGTATTGTTTGATTTATTTTTGTTAAAGTGCTCAGTTTGGCTTCTTCAAACACTACTTCAGCTCCCTCTTTTTGCTGTTTTGACTCTTGCAAGTTAGGGAAAGAGAACAAAAGCTATGCTTACCGACCTCTTTTGTTTTTTTTTGTAAGCAATGCAGGAGAAATAGGCCTTCAGAGGGGATTTGAAAGGGAAGAAGATAATGATATAAACTGGTGCAGGAAGTAAATTTAAGAATCTAATCTGTGGTGGGCAACCAGGAGAGTAAAGTTATAAAAGTAAGAATAATACTTAAGTTGCTCATGGTTTTGGAGGGAATAAAGGTCAGGAGGCCTATGAAGAAATTAAATCATGCTTTATCATGCTCTTGACATGGAAGAATGCATCACATGCTATAAAGACTCTATTGTCAATACAGTGTTTAAATTTAGTTTGAAGGTACTGGAAAGACTGTATTTTCCATATGTGTCTCTATTAAAAATGAGAAGCCTATTTTGGAAGGAGGAAAATATTCTTTGTTCCTTTTATATGATATCTGTATTCAGTTTTTTGTGTTTAAAAAGCATTAGAGCCCCAAGTGGAAAATCAAGACTTTGTTTTCATCCCAGACCTCTCCAATGAGAATATCCTTCTCTGACCAAACCTGTATGGAATTAACTTCTTTTGTCTGAAATGGAACCACTTAGGACGCCAACAGATCTTATATATTTTAAAGTCATCCGGCGTTTTTTTAAACTGTGGTAGTGTACACATATTTTCAAATAGTGCCTTTTATTTTAAAATGAACCCATTGGATTAATGAGTGCTTGGCTTTGGTAGAACCAGACTTTCCTCACCAAAACCAACTGATAAGCAGATTCTGTGTTGCTGGAAGGGATTTTGTAACAGCGACTGCCAGGGTCTCTTGTATGTTGAATCCAGCTCTTAGCATGAACTGTTAGTGCCAGGCAATGGCTGGATAAATAAATACAACTGAGGACACTGCCCAAAAGCACTTAAATACAGCAGGTTAAATAAATGCTGAGGGAATGGAAATCCCAGCAACAAGGACATACATTAGCCAGTGGATGGAACTTGGATGAGAGTTTTCTAGTTGTGCTGGGATTTTTCCAGCTGTAACAGAGCTGTCCCAGAGAATCAGATCTATGATTGCTGCTCATTTGTGTTTGCTCTGAAGCAGTCTACACGGACCAATAACAGAGGCATGTTCCTAGGGAGACCCAGCCAAACTGCAGCATTGGAACTGAAGTCCCAACATGAATTGATAACTCCTGTGGCAAAGGAGCTTTATATTCCTAAGGTAATCTCATGCAAAATTGTCTTTCAGCAAGGAGACATTCTTGCTGAAAGCATTTTGTCATTTCTTAGTCTGTTGCTCATTGTATTTACTGTTATTCTGTAGAAGCTTGACCTAGCTTTTCCAACAGAGAGATGGAAATCAGACATGCTACCTGAGGCAGACTGGTCAAAGAGACGAGAAGCTGGGAGTGGGAACAGAAATACAGCTATTCCTAAGAATGGCATTCCATTTCTTGATATTTCTTTTCTATTTCTCCCTACTTCTCTTGCCTGAATTTGGTTCATAGCTGGAGGAGGTGAAAAAAACGGAACTTGCTATATAGTAAGTTAATTGCTCACTTGCTATTAAATAATGCTTAATATAAAATTACTGGAAGAATTCGAAGTTTTTATATAGGTAATCCAAATGTAAAATGTGACCTTCCTCCTTTCTTTATTCTGGAAATGAGTCTAATAGAGTCAGCCCCTGGAATCTTTGAGTTTTAGGCTTTGAGGTGGAATAATTTAACCCAAAAGCTTATCTCTACAAGAGGAGGAAACAACACATTTCAGCAGCTTCTCAACTACTCATGTAATGCTTCAACTGGCAAAAAACAGATAATTGGAGTCCAATTATTAATTGTCACATGTTTTATTGGCAGGCAGGATTTATGATGAGAAGGTGAGGAACTTTGCTGCAATGGAGGGATTGTGTCTTGTTAACAGAATTAGTTGATGCAGTAGTTTAAGTCCTTTAAAAGAGCTTTTTAAGGTCCTTTAAAAAAAAAGGTCCTTTTTAAGGTCCTTTTAAATTTTTTTCCTTTATTCTTCCTCCACCCCTGAACTGGTGATGCAACAATGCTTGGCAGGCTGCTGTTGAAATATGTTCACTTATTAGTGGACTTCACCTGTGCATTCCCTTCTTCTGAGCTGCCACAAGTTGCTCATGAGAGCTAGTCTAAGTGTTAGCTGCATTTTTCTTTCAAAGGCTATTTTTGCTCCATCTACAGTTCTGATGGGTTTATGACCTGTCCTGTCAATCCTCCACTTGTAGAAATGGACCTGAATTCCATTTTGGGGTATTTGTATAGAATGAGGATAACACTGCTTTGGGTTTGGGCACCCTCCCCAGCTGCAGAACTTCAGGGTGACTCCCATCCTTGCTGTAATGTGGGGACACCAGCTGGTGGCTCTGGCTTCAAGGAAGTGGTTAAGTACAGTGCAGTCCTTCAGTTTGGGGAGAACAATGCTGAATTGCAGTCTGGAGTGTTTGTTTACATACTGGACTCATGTTCATGACAAAACTAGCACATATGGAAAAAGAGTGCTCGTGTGGATTTTCTCACCCTCTTGCACATATGCCTTGTGATTCAGTCTTTAATTACAGAGTTGCACACTGTTTTTCCCACAGAATTCCTGCATCCCTCTGTGCTTGGGATGCCTACTGTTGTTTCAAGAGAAACTATTCAGTATTCTGTTTTCTTCTTGTTGCTCCTCATGACATTATTCAGGCTGCACAATGAGGGAGGAATTATGGATACCCTCATGATTTTGTTTTGTTTTTTGCTTATCTTCATGACAGCATAAGTGTTTCATGAACACTTGCAGTGGTCCTGTCTGATCCTAGATGCTGTCCTGACCCCATACATGAACATGGGAATGCAAGAATACTGATGGTGTACTTTTGGCCAACGGCCTTACCAAGTGTTTCTGACTTCATCATCTCAATTATTCTCTTCATTCCCAGTGTCTCATTTCAAATCCCAGTCCAAGTTTTTTCCTACTCTTACCTGGCTTTAAAAAAATAAATTGATATGGTAATTTTTTTTTACCTATATGTGATTTTACAATTCTTTTCAGAGATATCCTGTACCAGAATAGAGCACAAAGCCTCTTGTAAATATAATGCTTAGAGCACCACAGGGGAGAGAAAAACTAAAGAATAGGAAAGGTAAAGTTGTTTTTACACCCACACTCCATCTCTTTTTATATTATTCTTGGTCTTGTCTGTTTCAGTGAAATTTCTCTATTTTTTCCTTTTAAGTAGTGCTTTGAGAAGATGCAAGTACTACCCATCAGCTTTCTTTTGTAGGTTAGCACAGCATTCTGTTGCCAAAAAACAGCAATAGATGTAGAAAAGAATGTGTGGGGCTGTGGGCTTCAGGTAACAGTCCGAGAGCCCAGCTCAGATTTCTTTCAGTGCTCTTGAGATTTTGTGGGAACCTGAACAAGCCACCAGTGTAATCCTGTTTCCTATTTAATTTCTAATAGCCAAACTATTGTTTCTCTACCTTGGTGATACCATTAGAAAAATCAGTGAATGTCAGAGGATGAAGGAATACTCGTTGCGGCAAAAGCCAAATAAGTTGATTGTTTTTATACTCAGCTGGTTACGTTTGAATTGATTCACCAGTATATTAGCTTCAAAGGCAATCCCAGTATAAAATATATTGACATGTAGCTACATCACAGTGATTCATACATTTGCTGTAGTCAATATCACAGATTGTGTTTAGTGTTTACATTTTGTACGTTCGCTGAGTTTACCCAAAACACAGAGTTATTTCTAGTCCTGGTCTTTACGTAAAGCTGAGTTTTGGAGTCCGAGCAAAGCACTGATGCATTTTATTAGTAAAACCTTAACCAAAACAAAGCAACTGACTGTTCTTTTTGTCTCTGTTAGGCACTCCAGTTCATCAGAGTTCCTTGAGAGTCTTCATTCAGTACCATATAATTAATTTACTGTCATTATGACTGAAATTCAGGTTGACCCACTTGCACAGTGGTCAATCCACAATCACAGAGGTGACTAGACGTCTGTGGTCTAGTCACAGATGTATTTTGACTTGACCATATTTGAAATAGGAGGAAGAGAAACACCAAAGCTGTGAAAATGAGTCACCCAAATTTCAGTTTTTCACTAGAACCTCTGTTTCAGGAAGTACTGTATGTATATGTAATGCATATTACTCTGAAAGTTATTCTTGTTCTTTGAATTCCATCTCTTTATACAAGAGATTTGTATACTGTAAATATGCAGTTTTAAAAAATGATAATTATTTTCAGAATAATGTGTAGGATCACTGCAGCATTTAGCCAATTCTGGTCTTTTTTTGTGTTTTTTTTTTTTTAATATATTTTCATATATTTTCTCTGTTTCTGGTTCACATTTAAATATACCAAGAATTTAATGCTTAAACAAACCTAAAAACTCCTGAATGTTTATAAAAGGATCACCCTTATCATTCCTTTTACCTTCTGGTGCTCTGAGCTAGTGCATACACCTTGTACAAAATATATGGGGAAAAAAATATTCCACACAGATCTGTTGCCCCAGACCTTCAGCAGTTGGCTTTGTGGTTGTCATGGTGCAAAGGATCACAGGCTGCTCTGCTTTCTAGACTAGCTAAGAGCTCCTTTATTTTATGGATCTAAATTTGTGATAAAGAAGGGATTTTTTTCCCCTGTATGTAGCCTCTCTAGGCTTTGCATGCCTAGAAGAACATATTAATAAATCAGGCCTGATTTTCATTTCCAAAATGTGACTTCTGTTTGACAAGCCTTCTTACACATCCAAAGTTAATTTCTCTTTATTATTATTTCTGTGTTAAAAATCAAAGTTCAGCATCAGTTCCCAGTGGGTTGGTCCTAGTGACACTTCAGGAGATGCATGTTCTGAGTAGCATTGTACAACAGAATCCAAAGTAGAAACAGTTACCTAGAAGTAGTCAGAAAATACTGGGTTTTGGTATCCTTTTTTAATGTCCCCAAAAGTAATAATTTAGCTGATGTTTCCCCTGCGAAATGCACTTGTCTGTATGTGATCTGTCCTTTATTTGCTCTATTTATGGATCTCAAGGTGGACTGGAGTAGTTTCTCTGGTCAGAGTATGGGCATTTTCCTTGACACTTCAGCACCTGTGCAGCGTGTGGTGTTGCTTTGGGCACTGTGCAAACTGATCTGGCACATTCTTCACTGAATCCTTTCCAAGGCTCCAGCTCTGCTTGGGTGAAAAATGAAGGTGTTGCAGTTAGGGCAAATGGAGAGGCAGGACACTTTGGCACAAACGAATGAAGAAACAGATATGGCTTAAGTCATCTGTGGGTCAGATGTGCCAGGCTGAAAGTCTCCTCAGCCCAGCACAGAGTCAGGGCTATCCACTGGTGAGGGATGAAATTAATATCTTGAGGGAACTTGACTGCTCTTGTCTTGGGCATGGAAAAGATGGAGCCTGGATGAGCCATTTCACATCTCTGTTCCTTTCCACTCACCACTGGACCAACAGCTCATACCAGCAGGGTCTGCTGCCCGTGGCACACGTTCCCAGCTCAGTAAAGCTGTCGTGTTTGCTGTCAGCTCATGCTACAATGGTGGTAGCCTCCAACACAGCAATCCAGAGTGATCCTTTCCAGTCATCAGTGTGCAGCCATGGGTGGCAGGGCTAGATAAAACAGCTACAGACACATTGTGAGGGGGCTGGAGCACGGCAACACATTTAGAGTGTTACTTTTATTAAAGCTGCCCTTTCTTTCTCCTACTCCTCCTCTTCCTCCCTCAGATGATGATGGCATTGATTTATTCGTTTTACTTCTATAGTTAGCAAACATGGTTATTGAGCCAAATTAAAAATAAAGCAGCAAGCCTCTCTGTTCTAACACTGTGAGAGCTGCTTCTGCTGAAGATTCACATTGCAGAAAGGGCATCAAGTCCTACCCCTAACTGGGGGGAAGTTGTGCTCCAGATTGACACACTCTGGAGTAGTTGGCAATTTCTGTCCTCTTTCTCTCTTTTGTGTGACTTCAGGCATATGATCATTAATGTCATCTTGGTTAAAGAGTGAAGCCCCATTTCCATGGAAACATGGGGAGATGCCTTTGGAGTTTTAAAGGACCTTTATTTCTCAGGTAGCATTTTTACCACCTGTTTAAGCTTTTAAAACAAAGAAGTCTGTAGTACTGGAGTCTTCTAAGAGAGATTGAGTTAAATGAGGGGGGAAATTATAAAAATGACATTTAATTTTGCTCTGCTCTGTACTGCTATAAAAATACAACAGCTGGTGAAAAATCAGCCTTGTTAGCCCAAAGCCAATGGAGCTGGACTAATTTACTACAGCCAGGACTTTGACTTTCACTGGTAACCTGTGGATTAGATTCCTGAGGGAAGCTATGGGACTTTCATCACCTGAAAGTCATATCTAGAAAATATAAACTGCTTAACAGGTATGGGGAGTTTTAGTTCTTCCTCAGCTCTAGATGAACAAAGGAATCTAAAACTTTCTTTAGGATTTGTTATTATGTTCATGGATTTCCTGATGCAAGGTTTATTTATGCCTGAATGACTTATTTTTTGCATTGTTCAGTGTCAAAGGAAACCAGTAACTGTGCAGGTATTTTGTGTTTTAATGTGGGTGCATATTGTCTCCTGTTTAGTATGAGATGCATGATATTACAATGACTATACAAATAGAATTCAAATCATATGAATTCTTCACCTTGATCTTTGTTTTATTATAAGTTATTTGCAATATATTATTGTAAATACTAATAAAATACTTTAGGAGGTACTTGGTGCCATGAACAGTGCATGGAAAGATGGAATTCACAAAAGGCAAAGTAAAAAATGTGTTTAAAAAGGTTTAACCAGTGGCATGGGAAATGACAGTCTTTAACACAGTTACTGAAGCTGAGGGATAAAATACCAGTCCAGTCAATGCTGATGTTAGGGTTATTGTGTTAGATGAAATCTGGTTCAATCAAAGGTTTTTAACATTATACATCCCGTTGCTCCACCTTACAAATCACCAATTTTTTTTCACATATGAATCAAATCCTTGTTCTGATTTTAAAAAAGTTTTCTTGCTTTCACCAGTTGAATAGAAACTGCAGAAAAAGAACAATTCTTTGTTCTTTTCTGATAACTTTCAGAAAACTCTACAATTGCAAATGTTAAAACTTGCTTGGAATAATGACAACTACATATGTGTGTCTCTTGACAGAGTGCCAAAGCAGCAGTGCAGATAATCAAACTTAAAATGTGACAAGATACCTGGATGATATATTTACCTATAAGTAGTAAAATGAGAACACAGAGGGTCTTTGGATTCAGCAGTGGCCTTAATTTTTGTTGCCATCTGATTCTTCCTCTTTTATTGCAACCCTGGAAGAGTTATATTTTGCCTTTCTGAACCTTGTTGGTGAAGGGAGGTAATGTAATTTCACTTTGAGCTCCCTGAATGTAGGACATCACATATGGAGCTGAACCAGAGGTGTCAAGTGTATTTGCATTTACTTCAGTGTCAGGCAGCTCTTAAAAAAATATGAGAGGATATAGGGGTGTGTAGGTGTCTGGGGGGAATAGTCTATGTGTAGCTCCAGACTTATCACCTGGTCTTCAGTGCAACAGAGAAAATTCCTAAAAGTGGGGATTGCAGGGAAAGGCTCAGGGCACCTGAAATTGAATTATTACTTTTGGGCAACCTACTTTTTTTTCAAGTTTCTGGTTAGTCTGGTTCTTTCTGTATAGACTCTGGCCTCCTGTTCTTTTGAGTGTCTCCCTGTTAGATGAAATTAAGAAGAAAGGTGAGGTTGGTGAGCTGTACAATTAGGTGTGACAAATTCAACAGTAAGTTAATTTTCAGGGGGCTTTTTGAAGACTGGAATGTTAGTGAGACAGATGATGTGCACAAGTGTTGAATAAGTCTCCTCCCTTCTCCAAAGCAATATTTCTCAGTAAACAATTGTTAGTGCTTTCCCTTCTCATCTGAATTTTAAGCCAGTGACAATGGGCACACTAAAGCAAACATGATCTCAGAACAAGGCCTTGTACAGATTAGAAGATTAAAATACTGCTCTAAATTTAGGATGAAGTAATTCGGATGAGATATGATGGCAAATGCCTTTTATTTGTTTTAAAAGAAGACAATCCAATCCTCAGCATCTATTGAAAATATTAGTTGCTCTGATCAAAGATGAGATGCAGAGTTCTGTGGGAAAAAATTGCATCTGAGGATGATATATCTTTTGGTTTATAGGTACAAAATGCTGGCTTTCTCCCTGTTTTATAATGCATTTCAAAATCTGCAATATGAACCACTCTATAGAAATGGAATGTCACAATTTATAGCTCTGCAAATAATTTTTTTTTTCTTTTTGCTTATGGGTTTAAAATGAAGTTGCAAATAAACTGGTAGTTTGGTTAATGGCATATTTTGGAATTACAAATTAACTCATAAGATAGAACTAATAGCTTCTCTCAAGTTCAAATTGATCTTTGTTTTTCTGCTGCTGCTCTGTAAAAGCTTGTGAAACATTTTATTGATGAGGTCATGCGCTCTTGTCTGCATGTAGTGCTTCTGTAACTCCAGCAAAGGTTTCTGGTGACATGCTAGACCACAAGAACAAAGCTCAAATTTATTGTGTTCCCCCAGATGGAATTACAGTCTTAATCAGTTAATGCAGCATCTCTCCAGTTTAGAAAGCTGAATCCTGACTTGTCAAGAAAACTAGGCTTGAAGTATTGCTGCTACCAGCAATGTTGTTTTAAAAGCCTACCCAAAATGAGCAGTCACTCAAATCGACTGTGTAGGTATTCACCCTCATCTCCTGTACACTTTAATAAGCAGAGCATTTTCAACAGTGTTGAAGTAATGTCATTGGCATTTGAATCATGACCTTTTTATAACCAAAATTACTGCATCAGTTTCTCTGCAAATTCAGGCAGGCATTTCTGCATTATGGATGGGCTGTGGTTTCAGTATTGCTTTTTGCAATCAGATGTCTTAAAAAACAAAGCAATCACAATAACAAAATAAGTTGACGTTCTAGAGGACCTGTAACAATTGTAGTTGATATTCACCGCACTGTAGATTTTTCAATGTTTATTATTGTACACAATTTAGTTACTTAGTTTTTCCTAGAGGGCTGCTAATTGGGAAATTTGCACTTGATTTACATATCCATGTGAAGGAGAGGCTTCAGAGCACTGTGTCTCCTGTAGGCACACCCTTAACAGTGTCTTCAGGTTGCTATAGTCTGAGGGCCTCAATTGCAGTAAGATGTTATTAAGCGAAAGTAATTTTCACACTCTTATTTGGACTAGTAAGAATTAAGTAGTTTAAAAATTTCAGTTGAAGCATTTGGTTGTAATGTTGTATTAGTTCCCACCATACAAAGAAGCTATCTGCTTCTGTGCCTCCCAACAGCAATGGGAATTAGAGTGTTTTTCTTGCTCTTTAAAATTTTTTCTGACAATGCCTAATTTATTTTTTTCACTCAGTTCTTGCTTGGTGTTACTTATAAATAATTGATTTAATAGAATACTGTTAGTCTCTTAAGAACTAATTTGTGGATAATGTATCAAGTGATCCAAAGTGGTATTACTTCACTGGAATTGGAGTTAGACCATATTTGCCTGTTGGGGATGAGGGCTCTTGATCCCAGCAAGGCAGCTACTGGTTTCTACATATTCAGAAGTGGCCACCCCTACTCAGCTCCAGGAACAGACAATATATAGAAGAAAATCTGGGGCAAAAGAATAGCAAGAGTACTTCATGTGAGAACCCCGGGCTTGGTCTGGGGTCTCATGTGGTGGTAAAGTCTCTCCTCCATCCTGTGCTTCCAAAGAAAAACTGCACAGTCTCTTGCTGTTCGGTCTCAAGGCAGTTTATTGTTGGTTATCTAACAGATTGTCTTCTCGGGCTGCGGCTGCTTGGTCAGCGGCCTGGGTAGAGGCACACACACCCTGACATCCTCCCTGTCTGCTGTCTTCTTCTTCTCTCCCCCCACCCAGGGCTGCTGCTATCTTTTATATGATATATTACGTATTACATGTTTATAGTTTTACCCCCAATACCTACTACCTATATTACAAAGTACTTTTCTACTCTATACCAATTTGTGAGTGCCAACATCACCAAGAACATGGGGGCAAGGAAGAAGAAGGAGGAAGAACAGGATCAGCCCACTTTTCTCCATCTTAGAACTTCTGACCCCCATGTACAAAGTAAGAACCCCCCTGTACAGGTGCTAAAACTCCCCTGTACAATACTAAAAAAAATTCCCCTCTGTTTTGTAACTACTTCTACTATGCTATCTAACCCTTTGGACTGCTTGCTCCACCTTCAAAGTTGGTAACTCATTCCATGGCTCAAACTCAAAATCACAGCTGTTTCCAGCTGCCTGCCAGGGTCTAAAATGCTCCTGACCAAGGCCTGGAACCTCTAAAAATATCTGAGAGACATTTTGAGTTCCAACAACTTCACTTTTTTTTTTTATTTTTTTGCTTTTCCCCTGAAGAGATTTGTTTTTCTTTCTTTTTGGTTGCCCAGAACTTTATCTGTGCAAGAGCTTTAGTGCAGTATTTGTTTTAAGAGAAGTTACCTGCCTGTATGTGGAAGGATCTTACTGAGTAGTTGCAATTGCCTCCCTGGTAGATTTTCTCAGTAGTAACTTTTCATAACCTTTCAGTATCACCTCAGGGCTTGAAAGCCTGAATGTGGCTGTAGGGAAGAAACATCACCTGTGGAGTTGTCAAGAAAATCTGCTGTGAGGGCAGTTAGCAAGGATGGGTTTTGTGGTCATGGGTTTTGGTAACCTTCACCAGTTAACTACTTTTTGCAAGACCTGGGAGCAGAGCATTGCCCTTCTCTTCCCTGTTGCTCATGTAAATGTGCCAGGATGTGAACTCTCTCCTACTGTCAGCATGGGATGATTATGCTCACTTTTAGAGCAGCAAAAATCAATCATAAAAAGTACATTTTAATCCTAGGTTGAACAGAAATTGGTCATGCTCCCTTTAAAATTTCAGGATTTCTCTCTCTTTTGCCATGTGCCTTTTATTCATGTTTTCTCTTCTATTGTTCATTCTGTCCTTCTGTCCTTCGTGTCCTCCTCCTCAGTGACTCATATGCTGTGGGCCAGGTCCCCAAGCTGCCTGGTTTGGCCAAGCTGTGCTGTCCCTCCTGCTAAGGAATGTCACTAGAAAGAGGGCAATGATATTATGTCAGTAGTGCCCTACTAAAAAATATTTCTTTTCTTACTTCACTGCCCATTCATATTGTGTTGAAGGCTTTATTGAAGGGATATACAGGATGGAATTTAAGGGGAGAATTTATTCCTCCCTCTGGAGTGGATGTAGTACCAAAATCAGAATAACACCCAGTGATTCAGTCCTTTATTGAGTACTGGGAAAGTGGCATAGTGAATAACTATAAGCAACCTGGTCCTGCCTGCACTTGGGTGTTTTTTACATCTGTATTGTGATCCCATCAGATCAGATGATCTCAGGTAGTTTGAATTTCCATGCTAAGAAAAGGTCAGGTTTCATTTCATATTTAAGTTTCCAAAGGGTACCCTGGCCTGGCTGCTTCTGTATCTGCCAGGAGCAAAAGACAGCTGGGATATTTTTGCTCCTGTTTGATAGAACAATTGCCATTTTGTGGTCAAGGTGTGATTTCATCCAACAGATGGTTGCTATCTAAAGAAATGCTTTCTCTGTGTGTATCTTTTTGAATAGGTGATGCAGCAGTAAAATATGTAGGGAGAAACATGAATTACTGCATTTCTGTACCTTACTGTGCTTGGTGGGGCTGCTGTAATGAAACAAGGAAAGTGCTACTTGTTTTAATTCAGCAGAGTTGGATTTTCTTTCTTTTAATAGTGCTGTGTCTGGAGACAGTGCCAGTTCAAGGCATGATGAGCAGTTCCCTCTAGCTGATTTTTAATCCAGATTTAATTCTACCTGAAACCAGCATGATTTAATGACTATTTAGTTGTCTGCCAATGTAAAATGACTCAGCATTCTCACACAGGTCACATTTTAGGGAACATGTAGTTTTATCCTGTGCAGGAGGACTAAGAAAATTGAATCCATGGCTCCCTCCTTGAAAAGCTCCAAGAAAATATGAGGTTGAAGTTGGATTGAATCTGGTGATTGACCGGCCTTTCAGTGCTGCAAGTGTTACTCCAGGGTAAAAGTGGTTGGGATGGTTGGTACAGGTGATACCTTTTGCTCTGGTAATTTTGTGGTAAAGGATTTTAATCTCCTGTGATGTTAGTTATCTTCACATCTTAGTGCTCAGTGGTTGAAAAGAGCCTCAGGTACTGGTCTTATTCTTTCATAATAAAACCAGTGCATCAACAGCTAATATTTTCTTTCTATTGTGGTCTTATCAGTGACTTAATTTCAAATCAGTATTTTGACCCCAGGGGCTAAGCAATACACCAACACAAGAGTTAAGAGTGTGGCATTACAGATCCCTGTTTTATACTGAAAATCTCTTTCAAATTAAAATAATGTTCAAGCAATAGGGCAGACCCTGTCATAAGCTTAATGTCCAGATCTCATCCAGGTCAAGGTAGTCTTTCAGGTCATTCTGTCTGAGGGTTTATCCAACCCTGAAGGAGCACCAGCAATTTACTCTGCCATTTTCTGAAGCTATATAGGCACAAGAGAAGCAGCACCCAGTACTACTGTAGCCAAAAAGAAACTAGAAGAAAAATAAGTCTCCTTCCCCCCTCCTGTTTGCCTGTTATATGCATCTGACAGTGCTTTGTATTTTGGAGGTTATTTTAGCCTGCTTGTATACAACTGATGAGTCAACAGGGAAGAAGCAGAGCCACACATGTATAATTTAACAGAACTTAAATGAAAAAAAGAAAAGGGCATGTTATGAGAAAAATGAACATTTCTTAAATTGGTTTCAAAAGAAAAGAAACACAACCCAAACTCCAGTTATACCATTTGTTTAGCTAGATCAACTGAGCTGTTTAATGAAGGCTAAAAACCTCCACTTTCATCTCAGCCGTGGAGATCACTGCCCTAGTTGATGCACTGCCTGCACTTTTCTGCCTCAATGTCTCCCTGAAAGTTTCCCTGTTCCAAAACTGAGACCTAGGCTGAACCCTGACAGCTGTCCCTGGGGGCTGGGAGGGAATGCAATAACCTCTCTCCTGACTGAGAGTGCCTTGGCCTCTCCCTGCAGCACAGTTCAGTGTCTGCTGCATGAAGTGAGAATGCCCTCACTATGATTCTAGTGAGATTTCTAACAATGCATGACACAGCCAATGTTGTTTTCTTAATCTGATGTGAGCCCTGGTGTGATTTCTCCTCCAGGCAGAAATGTTAAGGTTTGCCACAGAAAGTCTGATTTAAAAAATAAAAAAAAGGTTATGTGTAACTGCAAAGTTGATTACCAAGAACAAGCTTCAATCATAAGTATTTTTGGTAGATAATTCATGTTCTATTCAAAGCTAAACAGCTGGATAAACACACCATGAATGGGTGAGCACTGGCTCATGGGTTGGGCACAAAGGGTTATTGTGAAGGGGTGACCTGTCACCAGTGGGGCTCCACAAGGCTCTGTCTTAGACCCTCTGCTCTTCAGCATCTTCATTAATGGCTTGGATGCAGGATGGAAGAGATAATGGGCAAGTTTGCAGATGATACAAACTGGGAGGAGCGGTTGACTCCTTTGAAGGCAGGAAGGCCCTGCAGAGGGACCTTGACAAATTAGAGGACTGGGCAGTCACCCAGTGGGCCAAGTTCACTTCACCCAGTTCACTTCATGTGAAGTTCAACAAGGGAAAGTTCTGGATTCTGCATCTGGGACAGGGTAACCCTGGAGGTATGGACAGACTGGTGCTCCTGGTCGATGCTAAGCTGAAATGAGCCAGCAGTGCCCTGGCAGCCAGGAGGGACATCCCTGTCCTGGGGGCATCAGGGACAGCCAGGCAAGGGAGGGGATTGTCCTGCTCTGCTCTGAGCTGGGGCAGCCTCACCTCGAGTGCTGGGGGCAGTTTTGGGTGCCACAACATCAAAAAGACAAGAAACTGCTGGAGAGTGTCCAGAGGAGGGCAACAAAGATGGTGAGGGGCTTTGAGGGGATGCTGAATGAGGAGTGGCTGAGGGCACTGGGTCTGTTCAGCCTGGAGGAGACTGAGGGGAGACCTCAGTGCAGTTACAGCTTCCTCAGGAGGGGCAGGTACTGATCTCTGCTCTGTGACAGTGACAGGACCCAAGGGAATGGCCTGAAGTTGCATCAGGGGAGATGTAGGTTGAATATTAGTAAAAAGTTCTTCACCCAGAGGGTGGTTGGGCATTGGAAGAGGCTCCTCAGGGCAGTGGTCTCAATACCTGACAGAGTTCAAGAAGCATTTGGACAATGCTCTCAGGCACATGGGGTGATTCTTGGGGTGTCCCGTGCAGGGCCAGGAGCTGGACTTGATCCTGATGAGTCCCTTCCAACTCAGCATATTCTGTGATTCTGTGAGTGAGAAGTAATTTTTTATAAACACACTGGGTATTCTGAGGTTAACACCTCAGAGCAGGGCTTGAGTCAGATTTGCTTCCAGTTTTGGAAGTTATTTTTAAGCTGTTTCTTAAGTTTTCTGTTTCCTGTGGACTGAAGAGAGAGGGGGAATCTTGTCAGGAGGTCACTTTTTCCTCATTTCTATATTGCCATATAGCTGTTGCTAATGAGGAGGAGGGAAGGTGGTGATTTATTGTATTTTCTACACACATCCTTCATTCCTGGTTTAAGTTTTTTTTGGATGAAATTTTATCCCTAAGCCTCTGTTCTTTGATCCTAAAACTTGTTAAAAGTAATCAAAACCTCTTGATTATAATCTGAGCTTTGGATGGGGTCCTGCAGGGATAGGTTTGTACGCAGATTTGCTGGGGAACCGACGGTTTCTGTTTTCATCTGCCCTTCACTTACTGCAGGAAATTCTCTTTCTCCACCTTCTGCTGAGCTCTTTCAGTTGGCCTCAAACAGAGGGAATTGAAAGTGGTGGACACACATCTGCTTCCTGGGAATGGGTGCATAAAAACCATGCCAGAGGGAAAGGAAGAAAGTTGGAATGGTATGGAGAGAATGAAGGTGCAGGTGCTTGGACCATGGTGGTGCTTGTCTCACCTGGCAGCTGACAGACCCTGAGGAATTAAGGGCCTCTTGTCCCAGGTGCTCAAAACAATATTTTTTAAGTACAGCAATAGATGCCATAAAATTGTGCAGTCTTTGTGGTGAGAAATGAAAAGAAATAGGCACTTGTTGACTTTTTTTTTTTTTTTTTGGCAACAGTTTTTGTATCTCATAGGATCCTGGGGAGGGAAAGGGGGAGAAAACCTTCATACCTTCATCTTATCTCAGTTGTTGAACTTCCTTCCTTAGGGAGAAAATAGAAAAATTATTTGGTTAGTGAATGGTAGTTTTATATTTTTATCTGTTTTTAACAAGTGTCACTCTATTGAAAAGTAAATGTAGGCTTTTTTCTTTCCCCTCTATTTTTTTTTTTTTCCTTTCTTCTTTTTCCCTGAACTATGCAGGCAAAGCCTGAACTCCCTTCCCTGCTCTCTTCTCTAGACTCTGTGTTTGGAGTGTGAAAGCCTAACTTGCTTTTCAGAAGAGAGGATATTTCTCTGTCCTGTGTACTTGCAAAATCTTTTGTTAGAAAAAAATGGTTGCTTTATATTGTTTAAAAGCTTGCTTTTATTCTGGGTCTTTCCTTGAGTCCTAGGTATTTATATATCTGGAAGGAAAAAAAATTGATTCCTTATCTCAATACTTGTTCTGGCATCCCCTATAATATTTTTTTTTTTTTAATTAAATCCACTGTCTATAAATTGTGGAATTATTTTTGTCTAGTAAGTATGAATTCCTATTAACTTTTCAATTTTTGTTTGCATGCTCATAAATGGAAGATTTTTATTTTTAACCCCTCTGAGACCCTTGCATGCTAAATGAAATCTTATAATGGGCAAAAACGTGGAAATGGACAATCACAATTTTTGGTTTTCCATTTTCAAGGAAAAGATACCACACAAAGAAAGAAAAGAACACTAAATGATTCATTGGCATGGAAAGATTCCAAAAAATCCATATTTGACTGTCTGAAGCTTACAATGCAAAACTGCAAGGCACACACTGGATTTGTAGAAAAGGATAAAAAAACACAGTAGTTTATTATATAGTATGTGAGACTATATAGTCCTTGAATCATAATGATATTTCAGCTTATGTAAGTAGCTTATGCCAACAAAGGATCCTGCTCTGATATAGAAATTACCTTAAATTAAGTTATTTTAGAAAGCATGTGCTAGCATCTGAGTGGCAAGAAAACATTTCCAAGACTAATGTTAAAATGCTGCTCTAAATTCCTCCCTTCCTCCCTGTCTTGTTTTGTTTTCCTGCTCCTTATCTTCCAGATCAAATGAATATTGATTGATGCCACCAAGAAGCACCCTGAAAAAGGAGCTTAATTTTTTAAAATATGATTGGCAGACCGATAACATAGAATATCTGTACTCTTTTATTTTAATTTTGGAATATAAATATTTCAAAAAAAGTCACAATCATACCATAGTCATGTCCATCCAATTTGCTGTCACCACTGTTTGTCTGCTCTTGAACTACAGAATGCAGGTCCTGCATATCCCATGATTTTTGTCTGTTTGAAATGTATGTATTATGAAAATGATTCCCATTCAGACTTCTTTTGCTTTCTGAAGTAGTAAAAAAACGTATCAATCTTCTCTAATGCTGATGTCCAGTCTGTGATGCAGCTGGAAGTCATTTATGCTCAGAGTTCCCTAGAGCATTTCTTGTTGTTTGCTTGGAAAGACAGTGATTAAATTTTATCATCTTGGTTACTCGATTGATTCCAGAATCTTTGAAATGTGAGCTTCTAACTCCCTCTGCACATCTCTGCCCTACATAAACTCACTCAAAGGATTTTGATCCAAAGGTTTAAAGATTGCTGGATCAAAACTTTCTGTTGCCTTTTATTCTGTAGAAGGATCATATAAAATCATTGGTTGTCAGTTCAACTTTAACTCTTTGGATGAAATGTGAAAATCCTAATAATATGAATTTAAGGAAGATTGTGCAGGGGAATGCATATTGGATGGAAATTACAAAGGAAAAAAAGTATTTTAATGATGAAAAGAGTGGAGATCTAGCATAGCTTCTCGGTAGATATAAGAGAGAAGCTACAACTGGGCTAAATTTGAAATGGTTCTTTAACTTTGTGAATTCAAACATATGATAAGTTTGCCTGACATAGAGTTGACTGGATTTCATGACCTAAAAGGTCCTTTCCAGGTCTGATATATTCATAGCTTTAAAAGCTAAAGGCTAGAAAAAATTTAAACCCTTTTCTGAAACAAATTGGTTTTGACTGAAGCAAAAATGAAGCAAAAATAAAGCAAAATAAATCAGTCCAAGAAAGCTTCTGTGTCTCTTTTTATCCCCAGCTTTCCTAGGCTCTTTTGTTTGTATTTTTCTCAGTAAATTCGAGGGATAGAGAATACTTTTCATCTTTATTGCATCACCAACTGTATCACTTTTCACACTTTCCTCCTTATGACTCTTAATGCTGGCATTTCTGTTACTACAAGGAGTCCCCCAAGGCCTGTCACTTTTTGTGGCAAGAGAAAGCATCCTATTTGTACATACCTTTTCAGAAATTTTAAACAAAATATTGGGAGAAATCCTGTTGGTCCTAAAATTTCATCGCCTTGTACCACAAGTCTCCTTCATGTTTTATCCTATTTGCCAAGAAATCTAGAGAATTAATTAGGAGAAAGGCAAAAAAAAAAAGAAACCCTAAAGTGAGCAGGAAGAAGAAATGGGTACTAACCATTGATATACGGAAATCTGAGCTCTGATAGGAGCTCAGAGAGAATTTCACATGACTTTGGCTTTTTCTTATAATTATCTTATTAATTATCCACATCTTGAATCTAAGCCACATTCAGTTTTCACATTGCAGGTGACAACTGTTGCAGTTTCCAGGGGCATGAGCTGGATCCAGGGCCTGGCCAATGGAAGCATGCAGAGACAAAGTCACCCTGATTTTAGTGCAATAGAGACTCTGAAGTGACTTACAGATCTGGGACAAGATATATTGGTCACCTTGATAGGAGCTGACACAAAACTGTGTGCTTTCTCTGGCTTCTGAGAAGATGAACTCTTGATGGAAGATAAGATTTAAGGGGTTGAATAATTTAGCACAGTTGAGGATCAAATTGAAACCATAAATTGCTTTCCAAAAGGTAAAATTTGGTGTTTAATGTATGCCTACTGGTCAAATGAAGCAGAGAATAGAAAAAAATATATAGTAGAGATCTCTGGCATTTGGACTTGCACTATTTTGACACTAAATCAAGCTCCAAGTATAACCTCAGGGCACTGATGATTTGCATGTCTACCCTGAAGAAACTGCAAACATATTCATACCACAACTTGTGAATGCCTCTTGTAACACACATCCTGTTTCATGAATCCATTTTATATTCTTTTGGGATAGGAAAAGTAAATTGCCATTCTTGCACCCAGAATTTGAGGGTCAAGAATACCAAAAGGCTTCCTTTTAAAGAAGGTTCATAACACAGAAATGTCTGTGAGCTGCAAGCTGACACAGAAAAGACATCATCATGTCATGGAAGCATTTCCTCTGTTAACCTGATCCAACTTTCTGCAGTTCTTTCCTGCTCCCTTTGCTTTGCCTCATAATTCCTTTTGTTGGAAGGCTTGTTGGCTCTGTTTGGTCTTGCACCTGCTCAATCCAAGCTGAATAAAGTGTTTATTGATGTGGTAGATCCAAATGTTCCTAGCAGAACTTACCAGAGAGTCGATGCACTGTTTTACAGCTCCATGGTTGCTGTTGGAGGTACTTGGGAAGATTGTTGTAGTGAGAATTTGTTTCACTCTCTTCAGGTCAGTCTCTAGTGGATGTGAGCTGCTCCAGGTAGAGGGAGGCTAGGATTGAGGCTGAAAGCAAAGCTGCCCAGAGCTGCATGGAGCTGCAGTGTTTCATTAATATGTGCCAGTTTCCATGCACCTTTTTTCAGACAGCTCTGTGTGGTGAGGGGTGGAGAGAAAGGCAGGAAAGGTTTGTTTGGGGTATTGGACTTCTGAAAGGTCTGTTTCTTTTAGTGCTAATTGAATTTTTTGCATCAATGGTCATTGCTGAGGGTGCTTGAGAGTGTCCTAGGCTTCTGCTTGTGCAGATGAACCTGAGGAAAATTTGAAGGTTAATGTAGGAGGCTTATGACCACAAAAGGGACAGTAACTAATCACTAGGGTTTGATTTTGCTAAGTATTCTGGTGTAACCCAAATAAGAAACTGCTGAGATGGTTTTAGAAATCTTCGTTAAGTAAGCTTTACTCCTAAAGGAGTGGTGGTCACATGGGTTCACAAAGTGCTGATGGGGCAACCCAGCAGCAAGTTTTAATCAGAGAAACTGGTAAGGCTGCTGCCAAGATGCAGGATTAGTAAATGCACTGCTGAATGTGGTGTGTGGAGGAGAGCCAGCACAGATGTCTCCATACCAGGACCGGTGAATTTTGCAGAGGTTGCTGTGACAGAGGCATGAGGCCTGTGAACTGGGGTGGTCTGGCCAAGGAGAGCCCCTGAGGGCTTCTAGAAAGCTTTGATGGGGTAAGAGAAACAGCTTCTGGTACAGAAACCAGGGGTGGAAGGCATGGTGTCCTTATGGCTAAACAACTGTTTAAGTGTATCCAGCAATAGGGTGGTGCTCAGGGGTTACCAAGGTGTTTACTGGTAAGCACCACTGGGGACTGTGATGGGAGCAGTTGCATTGGAAGCAAAATGAAAGGGGATAAAGCTTGTTTTGCACAATTAGAGTGGGCGTGGTCTGCAGAAATTTTCAGAAGGATCTCATGATGCTGAATGACTCTGAGGCAGATTGCAGTCGAAATGTGAGATTGGTGAAGGGAAAATAATGCATGTGCAGGATTAAAAAGCTATGAAGTTTGGATTTATCAATTAACTCTCAGGAAAGATATTTTTGAATAATTAAAGAGAACAGTGCAGAAATTATGATGACACCACCACTCTGGTGCAGCCAAATGTTGAGTATTTTTTCTAGTTCTGGCAATTATACCTCAAAAAACCTCATAATTGTGCTACAGAATATTGATAAAGATAGAACAGATTCAGGATTAGCAGTCTAAGTAGTCCAGGGTGCTTCCACTTGAGGTTGTAGTGTTTTAAGGGGTATATCAATAGATTCATAAAATCACAGAAGGTGTAGAGAAGAAAGTGATTACTTGCTGCTACTTACAATATGATACAGCAATTGAATTATCAGGCAGGATTTTAAAAACAGACAAAAGGAAGTACTTTACATTGCCCATAATTAAATTGTGGAGCTTATTACATAGCCTGCTGTGCAGACCAAGACTATAAATGGATTCAGGGAAGGACCAACACATTCCTAGAGTAAAAAGCCATTACAGACTATTAAGTGCAAAGGTCTGGAAGAAGCCTTCAGCTCAGGAAGTCCTTAAAATACTGATTACTGGAAACTGTGACTGGAGTATATCAGGGGAAGGATCACCCAATTTGTGCCAGTGCTTCTCTAAACACCTGCTACTGGCTACTGTCAGGAATGGGTTGGTGCACCAGACAGATTATTTAATTTGGCTGAAGCTGGCTCCTTTCATAGCAAATGCAAAAAATCTGGGAATCAATGTTGCAGTGAAATAATCACTGCCCAGTGGTCAGCTGAAAATGAGAAAAATGCATGCACAGAAGGCAAGCTGGAAACAATGGGTTTCAGGATACCGATGTAGTCAGCAGAGATGCTTGGGGAAAACTTAAATAATGCCGGAGATTAGCCATTTTCTTCATAACATTCATAAACACCAAATTGCAGGAGTGAAAACTGCCTCCAAATAAACTCAGGCACATATAATTTGTTCATACAGCATACAGGTGCTGTCTGGCCTTGTACAGGGCTTTTAGAGCTCTAGTTGGCAAAGCTGAGGGCTGCAGGTGTACAGTTTACCCACACTGAATATGCAAAGAAATTCAGGGCTATTGTAACTTAAGCATCACTATACAAATTATTGTCCCTTTCTCTGTAAATATCTAGGTTAACTTTGAGAAAAGACTCCTAAAAACATCTTTCCTGGCAGATGTCCTAGCCATAGGATCTGTGGAAGCCAGTCTCTCTGCATTTTTATATTCTTTCAACAGTGCAGCTGAGAGACTACCCCAATAGTAATGCCCATATACAAAGGAGGATGATAATCCCAGCCTTGGAAAGGCAGCAACTGCAACACCAGTGACAATTATTGGCAGTCAAAGCTGTTGACCACATGCAACAGTAACTTACTCTTTCTATTCCAAATAGATGTTTTTCTTAGCACTTAAATAAGTTGCAAGCTATTGACTAATTGTTGTACTCTTTGAAGGTTCAGATAAAATTGTTCAGTCTAAAGAACTCATTGGAGGATATTTATATGCCTGCAGTGGAGGAAAAGGCTCAATAAAGCCAAAGGCTGGGATATAAACTCAAATCTCCCCTGATCAAATATGTATCCTTTGATCTAGTAACTAGGTTGAGTCTCGCCTGACTTTCCAGCAAAATGCAAATGTAATGCTTTTAAAAAAATAAAGTCAGAGTACTTGAATGTCTTGACTGTCTGATTGTTTTTGGTTTTCAAGACAGCTGACTGCTCCGTTAAAGAATTTCTTTAGTGGTATATATGGAATTAGTATCAGATATTTTTGTTAGTTGTGTATTCAGTGACATAGGCATTTATGTGTATCCATGCCTGTTCTCATTGGTGGTGTGTTAGCTAAGTCAATAATAACATCTACTGCAAATAACTGATTACTGGATGTGAAAAAGTAGTTGTCAAAATATAACTCATTATTTCTGATGAAATATTTCCTAGCTGTTGGTTACTACATAAACAACTAGGCTGATTGTGCCCATTTTAGCAAAGTTGTGCTCTTCACCGTCTGAAGAATGGAATATATGATGAGGTCACAGATTTTTCTGTCTGTCTCTTATCAGGGAACAGTGATTATTTCTATGGGAAAGGCTAACTGTCAAGCCTGTGTTTTCATTCATGCACTCAGCACAGTGGAGATGAAATTTCTGGGAAAGACAACTAAAAACCAATCGTGTTACCTTGCCATTGGAAGAGTGCCAGGTGGTGTAATTTGTCAGAGTAATATGAGATATGATCACCTGGATACTCAGCATCTGCTCTATCAGATTTGTGCTACCTTACCTTTCCCCCTTTTTCCCATCTCTTGTCTGTCTACATTTATTCAAAGGCCGTGTGTTTGCTCTTTAGCTTGGCCTCCTTTTTTAATGGGAAAGGCTTCTGCAGTGCATACGGTGTGTTTTTACACTTTGTCTCTCTTTGCTCTGAGAGAAAATTCTGATAAGAAACTGTGCAAAAGTAGACATTTTTTAGCTTGTTCATGGGCCTAAGGGTTACTTCTAGGTGGCTCATGAAAATTTGCAATCCCTGAGATAATTTTAAGTTAAAAATATTAAAACAGACCAGGGAAAAAAAAGGCGTTATTGTCATGCCTGTGTTTTGTGTATGTATACTTTTCCAGACAAACCATAAATCCAGCTTGGCATGCAGAGGAAGGGCAGGCTGTTGGCACAAAACTGTGCCAGGTCTCCCCTAAAAAAGGCTCATCAGCCTTGGCTTGCTCCTAAAGAAATGTGGGCCAAGTCTCAGGTTCTCCTGTGGGAGGCTTGCGCATCTCTAATTCTGACTTGCAATAGTATCCGAGGCTTGCTGCTGAGATGTCTGCAACCACTCATTACACATATTTACCTTCCTCTATTGTGAGGACAGGCCTCAGTAGGTTTGCTTTACCCCTGTCAGTGATGCAGAGAAGAAAAAGTGATACTGCCCTGTTGTCTCCCAAATAAATGAACGTGTTGTGAATGACAAATAGACACAAGAATGAATAGCTACATTGATACCAAAAACAGCATTAAAAGAAACTGCCAAATATTAGGAAATTTTCTTGAAAAATATATTTTAAAAACATTTCTTTGGTTTCTTGTAACTTATTTCTCTAAGGCTTTAATCCAGTTATTGAGATGTGTAGCTTATGTTGTGCTTATATATTTGGCATAAAATCCTTCTTGCTAAATTGTTCCCTCCTGATACATTGCCAGATGGTAAAAGTATTTTGCTTGGGCTTCTTCCCCTTTTTTATCAAATGCAAAATATTGGGGAAAAAAACCCTTAATGTCAAAGTCTTGCCCACATTAAGTAGAAAGGGGGTATTGGATGGTCAGAGGCTGATGTTAATGTTCTGAGTTGCTCATGCCACCCACAAAAGAGGGGGGTTAAGAGATTCTACTTCAGTTCCCTCTATTTTTCCAGACATGCACTGTAAGCAGCGAGGCTTCCAAGCTCCTTTACTGCAGATATATATTGCACTGTATATTTTCAGGACAATGAAAAGATTTATTTCGCATATGGCTGACCTGGATTGTCTCCACTGGCTCAATTGACCTTTATTGCCTTGGGACAGTGGTAAGATTAGGAGATGCTATAAATAGCTGCAGCACTGTGGGAGCAGTATCACAAAAATGCACTTTACACAAACAGCCTGTCATTTTAATTTGTGGTGGATGTGTGTATTTGGCTTACAAAGGGAGAGATCTCGCTGAGATGATTTCTGTCCTCTTCTGAATCACTGCAGCTGAAGCTGTGAGATTCTTTTGGCCACTACTGTCAGGTTCTAATACCTACATTGCAATAGTGTTGGGAAGCTGTAGGAAACAGACTGCTCAGGTGCAGCTGAACCTTTGGAGGGTGGACATCCCGGGGGGGATAGCCCCTCAGACCTCTAGAGCCAGCTTCAGCAGTGTTCCTGGCCACCACCTGTGACTTCTGAGGAAGGTCACATCTGTGCCTCAAGAGCTGTAAAAATTACTTTGGACCAGAAAGATAGAACTGAAATAGAAATATTTGTGGAAAGAAGCTGTAATCCCTTGAGGGATTGTGATATGATCAAGGAAGGTAGCAATTTATTAATTCCCTTCCTAGTGGTGTCCCTATGTCTTGTTTTATGTAGTTGGATGTTGAATGCACGACTTTTTCCAGCCTATAAGCTAAGTAAAAACAACAAGGGTTTGATTCTTTGTATAAACTCATATTTTGTCTCCTATGAATGGTATTTGGAATTATGCATAAATTGACTCGACAGATCTAGTTGGTGTGTAAGGAATAGGTGAAATGCATGAAGACTACACTGACACTAGGAAACATAACCACAGATAGTCCACTGGATTTGACATTTCAGCTCAGTGCCAGCTGAGTAACTGATCTCCATTAAACAGTAATTTCCAGTGATCAGGTTGCTTTATTCTTTTCCTAAACTGCTTTAGCAGGAGATGGCATTCAAGCACCATTTCACTGAAGCTGAAATGAAATGCATTGATGCCTCCTCTGATTTCTGGAGAAGGCTGGGTAGGATGTTGGGTAATTATGTTGGAAAGATGTATTTGTTATATATATACACTTCATATATACACTCCACTTATTTGTCTTTTCCTTTTCAATTTGCAGGAAAGCAATCTCCAGGTCAGGCCTCCAGCACTTGGCTCCTGTGCATTCCCTCAACATTCCAGTCACCAATGGACCTGTGAAGGAACCAAGAGCAGCCTTAGAGTGGACTGTAGGTGTTCAGTTTTTTTGGCAGTCAATTTGAGCAGTATCTCTAGTTGTTGCTGTCCTCATCCTTAAATCAAAATAAGACTTCGTGTTGCTATCAGAATTGCTGCTAGTCATTAGGAACATGCCTCTATTATGAGCTGAAGCACAAGGCAGAGACTTGAAAACTTGTGGGGACTTGAGCAAGAAAGGACAGATTTTCCAGCTTGGAAGATGGTTACATTTTCCCACTTCCATCTTGACAAATTCTGCCATCAAAGGTTGATCTAATTTTAGAACAGCAGGGTTTTGTGCCTCTGTTTGATGGGCCAAAATTTAAGGCTAAAGGCACATGTCAAGTTGTCTGCATCTGTAGAGTAGGTAATTGAAATATTTGGTCACAGCTCTTTGTGGGTATGACTAGATTTCTTCTGAGCCCAAGCTTGTGTGTAGACATGGAGACCATGTTTCCACCCCTCATCTTGCTCTTTTATGTTTCTGGGCTGAACTGCTCTAGGGCTGGCCAAAAGTTAAAGCAGATTGTTGAAGGCATTGTCCAAATGTATTTTAAACACTGGCAGGCATGGGGCATCAACCACCTCTCTAGGAAGACGGTTCCAATGTTTGGCCACTCTCTCTGTTTTTACTAATGGCAAGTGTGCACCTCCCCTGAGCCATCCCCACACACCTTCCATGTGGTTATGAATTGGTAAGAACTAAAAAGATGGGCATAAGCCAGCAGGTCACACAAATGTCTCAATTAAAGCAAAGCATGCAGCAGATTTTACCCTTGGCTATTGGTAAAGAGGTTGATACATTGCAGTATCAAGGCACCAGCCACCCAAGCAATCTTTTAGTTGAAGGTAACTTCTGTTTTGATGAATATGGCTTATGTTTATCTTTGTTCTCTGTACCAAAACAGAATTGATTTTTAGATGACCTGCTCTTCTTGAACTCCAGGTGTTGCACTCAAAGTTTAAAGGGATGAATTTTTGCAGGCTGTGTTGCAGGAAGCTGGATTAGATTCACTATGAGGCTCTGCAGTTTGAAAGCTTGCACAGAATCCTCTTGGAAGTGCTTTGGAGAATACCTTGTTCTTTCATTCCAGCAACCCAGGTTGCTTTTTACTACCTTGCTGATTCAGCAAGGTAGTAAAAATGCCTGTCTTGAGTCATCACTGCTGTTCAGTAGAAATCTGAAGCATCAGTCACATAAGCGAAGGGTTAAGCACATCAGCTAAATTAAGTACCTTTGAAAACTGTACTTAGAAAAAACAACAGCAGCAATCCCTGCAAAAAAAACCCAAACCAAACCAAAAAACCAAGTCCAACAAGCACAGCTTGCCCTTACTCAGCCAATTATCTGCTACTCCTTTAGCAGGGTGATCCATGATCCCATGATGATTACTCCTTTTACCTCATGTGATCCTTATGCTTAAATACAGCAGGATTTGCTGTAAGTTGGTAAAAATTGATTAAATATTTTGGGGTTTAATTGTATGTGTGTGGGTTATTTTTGTTTGTTTGTTTGTTTTTGTTCTTTTTTTTAGTTCATTTCCATGGTTATTGTTTAGATTTTTGGTCAGTTCAATTTCCTAGCTGTTTGCAGCCTCTCTGACTGGTGTTGCTACTTTACTTCACACTTTGATTGGAGAAAGGAGGGAACTCTGTGTCATGTGGGGAGAGGGACATGATAATGAGCAGAAGACAACTGTGGTTGGGAGGAGACTGAACTGACCAGCTGTAGTAGCTGGTAAAAGGGAGAAAGTTTTCTTAGATCTGAGGTATGATAGAAGTAAGGTTTGGAGATGTGGGGATGTTGAAGTGAATTTCAACAAAGGAAAAAGCTCTAAGTTTTAAATTAAGTCCAGAGGTATATTTGGTAGAGTAAAAAGATATTTCAATTGATGTGTTGGAGCCAGATAAGAAGTTTTTGTATTTAATCACTGGAAGGCAACATTGATCAGAGTGTGTTGCATCCTCATGTACATCATCCTTCTCTTCAGTATTTCTGAGGATGATTCTCCAAGGACACATGATGGGAGACTTTCCAAAGTCTAAGTGACATGAGCATAAATTGTCTCTTGACTTAAAAGGAAGAAAATATTTTCTACCACAGTCTTCCCAGTAATAATTGGAAAGAATTCCCTGGCCATTGCTTCAATTTTTGAGAATTCCTTGCAGGTGATTTGCCATTATCAGATGGGCCTGTGAACAGGGCACTGAGAGAGTGGGATTCCATTCTCTGCTCTGTTACTTACCTCATGAGTGAGCTCAGAGGAGTTGTTTTTCCTCTCAGTACATCAGTCTCTCTAGCTGTAAAACAGAGGTGATGATTCTCATATCCCCTAAGACTCTTTACACAACCCCCCCAGCATTCTTTACTATTGTTGTAGCTACTGCCTCTCTTCCCTGAGCTTTCTTTTCCCTAACATACTTTAAAATGTCCAGTTTCATCACATTTGTTACACTTAATTCAAGTTAACTTGTAGCTTTGCTGTATAATTTAAGGTTCTCTTTTCACACCAGGGCCATACAGAATACAGTGTATGGAGTAGGTGTTATAATAACCAGAGTGGAGTGCTGGGGATGCCTTACCAAAAAGGAATTTACCTAAATGGCTGCCCCTGTGATATGTTTATGCCTATACCTTTCTCCCACACACCTTCATTTCAGACATCACTCCCAAGTGTTAAATAATAAAGTAGGTAATTCTAGCCCAGGTTCTCAAATGAATACACACTGAGCCACCCAATACACTGCCTGTGTACCTTTGAGGATCCAGGTCTTTGTGTATTTTTCTATTGCCACTTTCTACTAAGGATTATAACCATAAGCTTGTACACAAAGTCCTCCTGTAATTTTCTTTTAACCACTGCCTTCTAGCTCTTGCATTCTGTGGTGCCTACAAAACCATTGACAGCCACTAGAATAGTAGAATGTTGAACATCCCTAAATCCTTTTTTTTTTTTTAAATAGTGCATTTTTTCTGTTGATGCCCATTTCTTTCCTTCTCCCATAACAAGGAGGCTCAAAATCTTTCCCCCACTTTATTAAGAGGCATTTGAAGGTATTCAGTTTCCATTCTTGGTGGTCAGTGAAAAAACTTATCTGATATAGGCCTTGTGCTCAGAGAATGTAAAATTGGAGTCCTTTGGGTGCAAGCTGAATGTTTTTTAGAGGAGAAATATTACAATTTATACCATAAATATGTGTATAAAAGACAAAGCCAGAAATGTTTTAGGTCTTAACAAGAACAGAAAACTGCGTGTCAGAGTAGAAGTTGAAAAATGGCATTTGGGTATATATGGAAGCAGGCTTGGGTCAGGAGGATTGTACAAGGCACTACCTGATTCCACATGGATGGATAAAGGAAAGCCAGACCTCATCTAGAGTAGAATCTTACAGGAACAGGAAAGGTATCAGGAATGGTTTCTGTAGGCAAATTAACAGTGATAGGAACAGCAGGAAAAGTGGTGGCCTGCCACTGAATAGGGCAGAGACCATGGTGACAAAGGACATGGAAAATCAGAATTCCTCGGTCCCCCCCTTTTTTTTTTTAACCTCAATCTTTGGTGGCAAAAGCTGCCTTCAGCAATCCCAGGTCACTTATACCAGGGTCTGAAAGAAAGAAAACTTAGTCTTGTAGAGGATGATCAGGTTAGGGAATACTTAGATTGAACATGCAGAAGTCCATGGGAGCTGATGGGTTGCACATAAGGTGCTGAGGGAGCTGCTGAAATCACTGCTAGGACAGTCTGTTGTCTTTGAATGGTCATTATAGTCAGAGGATGTTCCTGAGGATTGCAACAAAACAAATGTTCATTTTGCCTTCAAGAAGGATAAAGAGGATCCAGGGAACTCCAGGCTAATCAGTCTTACCCTGATTTCTGTGAAGGTTATGGAGCAAATCCTTCTGGAAGTAATTTCCAAAAATATTAAGAATAAGAAGTGTCTGAGAGTATTCAGCATTGATTTATGGAGGGGAGATCTTGCCTGACCAGCCTAACAGATTAAATAACTGGTTTGGTAGATTAAGGCAGAACAATGGACATTGTGTTGACTTTTGCAAGGCTTTTGACACCATCTTCCATCACATACTTGTAGATAAACTGAGTGGGGTATGGGCTAGACAAATAGACATGAAGTGCCCTGTATCAGTGAGGTATTTAAAATTAGTGAATGTGACTTTTAAAGGAGTCTGTCGCATTATATTCTGTGCCCTTTTGGTACTAGTCAGTAGTTCTGTCTGCTTACTTTCATGGGCACTAAATATTTGGAAGTGCCTAATGATGTACTGAAGCTTGGATAATTAGTGTATGTGTTAATACAGTAGTACATGTTTTGCATATGATGAAACATTTCCCTCATTCTAGATAAATTTATTTCTTTTCCCCATTAATGGTTTGGCTTCTGCATCATAACTTCCTTAAAGCTATACTAACTTTTACACTGGGGGATGGACTTCTCTTCCCTTAGAGGGTCTTCAAGGCTAAGTTTTGTAATTGGGAATTAAGCATTCAGTTGAAAAGAGATATTTATATTTACATGTTCTTCTGACAAAACGAGAATCCTGGGGTTCCATTAGTCACATAAAATGATGAAGATGTGATAGGAATTCTAGTTCAAATTATGTAGTGATGAGTGCAAACCCCATGCATATTTAAAAATTGCTGAATTTTTGTGTGCAGTTGACACTTGAAGTGCTGTGCTCTGGATCAGTAGTTCTACTTTGCTACTTCTTTTTCATGAAGGTTTGAGATCTGATATTCTTTCCAGAGAGATCTAAAGAGAAAAGAGGTCTGTCATATTCAGAATAGTGTCCATATCTTTGGCTTTTCCAGTGGTGTAGAGGATGCAGTGATTTTGCAGAAGGTGCCCATCTAGAAAATATGTATTTTTTTCATGTTGCTGAAATGCAGCTGTTATCAGCTGAAGTAGTGGTTCATGAGGACATAAGGAATCATCATCTCAGTTGATGGTATCTGAACATTGCTGCTCCATGAAGACAAATGTTGTTATTCTGCTTCTATATTCAGGTGATCTCTCAGCTGAGGCTTAGGAGGATCTCAAAAGGCAATTGATGCAGAGATGTTGGAAAGCTTTGTGGGGGAAAGAAGAAATGTATCCCTATGCTGTTTTATTTTGCTATGTCCACACATTACATTTGCAATAATTAAAGAATAGCTGACCTCTACATGAAACATATTCCCAAATTAAAGTGTGCTAATATGGAATTAAATTTGAGTATATATATCCACAGGGAAATATTTGAGGCCCTACTTCTGTTTGCAACATGAGTATTGTAAACTTTGAAATTTCAGAGTTAAAGGTGAAGCGTAATCCAAACATGATAAAAAGATATTTGGGAAAGAGACATCCAAACATATTTGTTTGTGCTCAATAGTCATCTCATAAAGAAAAGGGCCAAAATTAATAATTTTTGCTTTCAAATACATTTAATTAAGTTTAGGTTGATGACCACTGATATTACACTAATCATAAGTATCACCCAAATGTGTATTTGCAAGAATATTCTTCTATGTTGCTGGAGGGTTAACAAAGGGAAAATTTTCTTAATGATTTTAAGATATTTCTTAAATTTTAAAGATATTTCTTGATTTTAAAGATCTTTCTTAAATAATTTTTTGTGGAATGTCAGTCACAGCGGGAGTGGATGAGAATTCCATTCCTCCTGTTACAATTGGAGTTACAACTCTTTTGAACTAGAAGTTTGGGCTGACTGCTTTATTTGTTTGGCTGAATAAGTTCAGCTGCTTGACATGGCAAATTAAAACAGCCAGGTTTATCTCCAATGCTTTTGAAGCCATGCTGACTGCAGTCTGAGGAACAGTGAGGTTATGGAGATAGTGGTGGGCGTTAGGAAAATGGTAGCTCTTGCTCTGTCATTTACTATGCTGGAGCATTTGAAGAAATCTAGTTCAATCAGTGAAATGTGAACAGCAAGTCACAAACACTTGCATGTAATTACATGGTTCCCAAACGTCTGGTCCTTGAATTCTTATTTCTCTTCCACTTCAGGGGGGATTGTGTGTGGTATTTGTTTGGTATGCAAGGAATGTTTGCTATACTGAAATTATTTTTGTTTGCTATTAAGGTGATAATGGATCAGGAGCAATCAAATGGGAGGTCTCCATCTGTGAGTTGGAGAGATATTGAGATGGTGTGTCCCCTGTGAGCCAGGCTGCCAGGAAAGCACTGCAGGCTCTGCTTCACTGAGCTCTTTTTTCTTCCTGGGACAGTGAGTTCACACACTTGTGAAGGCTGGGAAGCTGGAGAGGAGAGAGAGTTCACAGTTTTCTTTATTAGGTCACACTCATTGCTGTTTTATCCATAATGATGGATAGTATCCATTTTCCACATAGCAAGTCAGAGAAAACATGTCAGCCCAAAAGTGTGATTTGCCGGGTGAGCTGAGGTGGCACCAAAAGCATCAGTCCCACTGAAGCAATCTTTAACCCACCACTCTGTGTCAGATCCAGCAGTTACGTGGTCACAGGATGAATAATTTTGTCTAGCTGATTTGCTAAATAAGATACCTAGTTGTTTTTTTTTTTTTTCCATTAGATAAACTGATTTTGTGTGTAGCTTTACAGCTACAACAGATTCAACATGAAGAAAATGGCAAGAGCATGAGACTGGCATCTGTGTCTTCAGGGACAAAAAGAGAACAGCTGCTTCTTTAAAAGACATTAAATCCTAAAACCAACAGAAAGACATAATGTACAGAATAAACCAAACTGGCAAACTTCTTATGAAAAAAAAAAGTCTGCGTCAAAATATACAAGTGATGACAGAACCTTTACTGTGGTTTAGCTTTGTGTTAAACAGGCTATCATCTTAGAGATGATAGCAGCTTATTCCAGGGCCCTCTGTCAACTTCTGTCTTGGTACATGGGGATGAGTGCCCTTTTGTCCAGAATGTTTTGGAATATTGTCTGTAAATTTTGGAGTAGAAAATACTGTTTTGTTGAAGTCAAAATTCTTCATAGAAATGTATTGATTTTTGTTAAAATTTTATGTCAGAAGTGAATAAAAAAATTGGCTTACAAAAGGTAAGCACTTCCTTTGACTATATCATCTTGATTTTCAAAAGTGGCAAGAGAATGTCTTATCATATAAATGACAGGGCCTTGTGAAATTTAAAACAGTGACGTTCAAATAATTCCCTTTGATCTTATTGAGACAAATTAACTGAGAAGGAAGATTTTTGAGGGAGGACATTTCATCTTGAGCAGTCTCAGCTCTTTGCTCTGATTCAGGATAAAAGATTTTCCAGAAGTCCATTTGCTAGATTTGAAATTGTGAGTTTTCACACACAGTGCTGTGAAATTTTCCATGGTAGCAGGTGTCTGGAGGTGTGCCACTCATACTAGATCAGCTTATTTATATTTTTATTACCTAGTTGTGTCAGAACTCTATAATAACATGAACTATGAAGGTCATCCTTGTAGACTGCTAACTAATTCTATTTACATGGTGATGTAAAGTTTGACATGTAAATCTCTGATACAATCTGGAACAATAGGGAACAAAATGTCCAAACCAGGTTATGGAAATAGGCCACTTTATCTTTAGAAATCCTGATGGCAAGTTATGTGGACCTGGTCCAAATAAAGAGGTGGTTAATCTATTTTTTAATATAATTTTTATTTCTTGTAAAAAATTCCGTCCCAGAAGCTGTGTGTTTTCTTACTTAGCTTTCAGAATCTTTTATATCCTACAAGATTTACCTTTGGCTTATATGTTGAGTTTGCACTGTTTTGTCAGCAGAGAATCTGCTCACTCTTTGGTGAGCTTGTATCCTGCTTCTGAAGAGAAAATAGCTGCAATGTAAAGACACACATTAGGGACAGTTTACAATCTGAATAATGTACTCTCTAAGAAAGGCTTGAAGAATTTCTTAAGCTAGTGCAAGTTCTTAGAAATTGTTTTGCATTATAAAAGTGTTCAAAATCCTCACATAAACAGTTGTACTCTGGGAACTGAAACATTTCAGATGAAGTTAAAGACCAGCAGACAGGTAGACCTCTCAGCAAAAAAACAGCCAGTGCTGGTCTTGTCCTCTTGTTCTACTGGAAGTGAGCACCATGGTTGTGGTAGGCACCATGTGCAGTCTTGCCTAGGTCTTGGCTACTGTGGATGCACTCCAGAAGGAAAAGGAGTTTGCTACTTCTGCTTTTCTGCATTACCTAAGAAATCAGCATAGCAAGAGAAGCTATCTCATTTTATCACTTTGAAAGTGACAGTGGTATTTTAAAGAAATTATTTTCTCCAAGATGGCTATTTCAGAGCATCCTGCTGTCGGACGCCATCTGTTTGGTGAGCACCATAATTTTTGATTTCTGCAGTGTGGGAAGCAAATGTCAGACTGTCAAAGTGTTTTCTGTCATGCTCTAATTCTGGCTGAACAGAATCCTTATTTATTCACTTTGTTGAAGTAGTGTACAGTAGACATTTAGGCTTTTTAGTCACATCAGGAATACAGGCAAGTAAAACCCGTAGTCCATTTATAATCAAGTTTCTCTAGAACAAGAATTTGCATAGAATCAAGGTACAGATTTGGTCAAATGAGGCTGTCAAGGCAAAGTTAGATGTTAGCCTATGATGTTAGATGTTTATCAGTCCTAATTGTCAGTGTGCTAGGTAGATTCTTTTTTTGAGAGCATTCTCAGATGAATGTAGTGTTCTGTCAAGTATAAAGTTCAAGTCCAGCCTCTCTTGGTAGTGTAATGGTTTGTTGAGGTATCCACAAACAGAGTGTTGACCCAGCTTTCAAGGAAAGCATTTTTCCCTAGTCTAGTTTATCCAATCATCCTAAAGTTATAGTCAGCATGTTGGTTTTTACTCCTGTGCTGGGGTCTCAAATTTTTTGGTTTCTCCCATTGAAAGTTCATTATTTGTGTTTTTGTTTCATCTCTCTCGATTTTCTGTTTCTTTAAAATTTTGTGTATATCTCATGCTTGTGAAATCTGAATTCCCAGTTTAACTATGCAGCATGTGGGAAGAACATCAGCAAAGTTTAATTGAAGTGTGTTCAGATTGGTGACATATTGTATTGTCAGCATCTTTTAAGCTGAGATGGTCAGCCAGGGTAATGCTGTTATATGCTATGGCTTTGTGTTGACCAAAGCAATACCTGATGGTGTGGTAGTTGGTTTTTGTTTGGCTTTTTTTTAGTTTATTTTAATTTTCTAAAATTGTTGAATATCAGATTTTTCCCCTATATGCTCACATGGCCGAATTTCACAAAAGAGGTGAACAACTATTTCTTTTTCCCAGGAAAATGCTGTGAATGGAGAGCATCTGTGGCTAGAGACAAATGTTTCTGGGGACCTCTGCTACCTGGGGGAGGAGAGCTGCCAAGTCAAATTCTCAGTGAGTTTTTTTTGCATTTCTTTTTCTGAGGTAACAAGCCTGGCTTCAGTCTGATGCAGTGCTCAGTCACTTGAGAGCTTGAATTGTTTGCCTGTGTTCCAAAAGGAGATCAAAAAGGGAAAAAGGCTTCTGGTAAAGACTTTATTGCTTCAGGAAAAAAATGCCCAAACCAGTTTGGATTGACCCAGATTATTTATACAGAGAATGTATGTAATGAACACCTTTAGTAGCATGGTAAGGAAAGAAAGAGTAGAATACTGATACGTTTCAGGAATATGAAAAGATACTAATCTATTTTACATGAAAATACACACAAATATATCACTTGTTGCAGCCTCTGAGAGGAGGGTCTGATCAAATTTCTGCAATTTTAATCACTGCAAGGGTTTGAACTGAATTTTCCAAACTCTTGAATGCACTTACCAGCAATGAGTGCACTCGTATTTGAGTGTTTACCTTCTCCTGTTTGGGAATATTCAAGGTTAGTTTTTTCATATTAAAGCTTTTCTATCGTCTTTGGAAACATTTAATTGGACTGATCTCAGATCTATGAGTATCTGTTCTTTGACTGTTACACCTCCAGTCTACTTCAGGGGCTCTTTTTGCCTAGGGTTTCAGTTAAATTACAACATCAAAAGAGAAGAAAATACCCAAACCCCTCTTACTTTGGTATTTAGGAAATTTGGGAAGAGAGTGGGGATCCTGTGTTCATGCCTTAGATTTGAAACAATGCTCCAAAGTAGTATCCTAGCCCTTGGACTGAAAAGGTTAAAGGGAATTCCTTTTCTCTGGGATATTTGTGGTTGCCATCTGTGACTCTTCATGATGATGTCTTTCTGCTTTTACTACTACCCTCCCCAGTGCCCCCACACCTTCTGAGCATTTAATTAAAATCAAAGCATTTTGATTCACTAATCACCCTCAGTTTTCAGGGCAATGTGATCCAAAATGCTAGTGCATTCCATAGCACAATTTAGTACCCATCTCCCAAAACTTCTTAGGCAAATTGGTTACATTATGGTAAACAGCATTAAGGCCAAGCCTGAGAAGCCGATGCGTCCTTCAGAGTACTGAGGCAAAGTCCCAACAACTACTGATTGTGTGGTAATACTCAAAGGAAGTGTCACTGTCACTGTGTGATTGCTGGGCACTTACACTGAAACTGAGACACTGACTTCTGGCAAAAGCTGGACACAGGATTTGTTTGGCTAAGTGGACCCTTGGTCTGCCCCAGTGTGGTGGTTCTTGCCTTCTCAGTAGATTTTTGCCTTCCTAAAACTCAGCAAGTTCTTCCTCATGATTTAATGCATTGAAAGTGATATGGAAATTTGATAATAATAATATTGTCTATGGCTTTCACAGAGATAAAAACCAAACTTGTTTTAAACACAGAGATAAAAAACATGAATTTACCAAGTCATGAAAGCTTAGCCTGCTATACAATGCCATGCTTCTTCAGGTTAAATATTAGAACACCATATATGTATGAACATGTACAGTTAGGGTGTATCTAGATAATGATGAGAATTAATAAAATTATTATAATTACTCCATAATGTGAGCTGAAGTTGTGTTCCCTGATTTTTTTAATGAGCTTATTTAAAATATGCTGAAAATTATAAAGAAATAATTTATTAGATATTTAAATGGACATGAATAAATTGAATGTAAAAAATCTGAAGCAAAGAAATCTCAGCTTACTGTGTATTTATAAATATTTTGTCCCTCAAGCACAAGTCTGTAAGTTAAACTTCTATGAAAATTAATTCCATCTGGTTAATTAAATTGAGTTTATGGAAATAAAGTAAGTAAATACATTCTCTCTTCTGGATGCATTCTCTTGCCTTTGATATGCCTTGGCCCAAGGGATTCAGTGGAAATTATTTCAAAAGCCCTACTGAAATTAATAAAACTAACCAGCATAATTGAGAATTTTGTCCCTGCTGTAACATTTCGTAAGCATTTAACAGTATGCTATAAGAATTTTATCATTCTCTGCTAAAATGACCAAAGTACCCAAGTATTTTTCTGCAAGGCAATGGTCAGGCCCATGAAATTAAATATTTTATCATAAGCATGAAATAACCTCTTGCAAACTGATCTGAGTTCTTTGATTTGCATGTGCAATTTTTCTCCTCTTTGCTCATCATCTTCATAGGATGCTCACTTGTAGAGTGGTGCTCTGCAGTGTTAACGTGATCCCCTACCTAAACTGAGACATTCACTTCTAGGTTTTTTTTTCACAAGAGTTCATGTTTTAACCAGAAAAGCTTCAGATCTTCCTAATTTATTTATTTTTTTTTTATTTTGTACACAAGTGAGAGCGCCAAGATGGGGGGAAGGGGGGGAAGTGTGTTGCATAGGGAGCAAAACATCTCCTGTTTTTCAGCTGACTTTTGTTTCCCCCTGGCCATAGCTCAGCTCCACGCACACATTGTCCCTTTCCTGTTGCAGAAGTCTGCTCTGCGGAGGAAGTGTGCTGCCTGCAAGATCGTGGTCCACAACGCCTGCATGGAGCAGCTAGAGAAGGTGAGACATTGCCATCTTCTGGAGCCTGACATAGCCAACACGCTTCTAATTCTTTTAGTGAGGTTTCAGCCTCACTAGGGAAAACCCTCTGTGTCAAATTAAGTTTTCACAGCTGTTTTAACAATGCACTTGTGAACAAAACTTGGCTTAAAATTACACTTTTTTGTTTTTTTAAAATATATTTATTTGAACCCTGTGAACCATAAAAAAAAACCCAAAACAAAACAAAGAAAAAGAAAAAAAACCTACAGAATGCTTTCACAATTTTAATGTTTTTTTTAAAAAAATTGCCTCTGCTTCTAAATTAAAAATTGAAAATGGAGTATCCTGTCATGTACAAAATTGGCTTTTTACAATTCCCCAACTAAAGTCAGCACAATTCATTGTATGACAATTATATTTATTATGAGCAGTGCAGCATAAGATGCTGTTGTGAGCTTTCCCTGCTGCATTTACTAGACTATACTCTTTTCCCTTCAAAACTTCAGACCTGAATAAGTTTTTAGTCTGTAAAATGGAAAACATCAAACGTTTCCTTTATACTACCACTTATTTCTGTGAGTATTTTTTCTGCTTCTCATTTCCTTCAAGGATCCTTGATCACACCCAAGCACCTACAGAATATCTATCACTGACTTCAGTCTTCCCCTCAGAGATTTGTGTTCATTGTGCCTAACTGGAAATGTGCTAGAGAAATCTCCTCCCCACCCTTTTCATTCCTGGTGGGGTATGTGCAAAGAAAGATGTGTGGGAATTTCCCCATTGCTTTCATTAGAGATTAATTTTCACTCCTATGTGTTTAGCAATGTTGATCTTCATAAAGGAAGCTGATGCATAACAAATTTAAGGCAGCAACCCTATAAGAAAAGGGCTTTTTCCTTTCCAAATATTTGGACTCATGTTGACAGCTCCCACAGTGATTGCCATAATACCAAGTTGGAGAGGTACCATTTCCACTCCTGATGCTTTTATCCACAGTGTAATTAACATTAGCACATGCTTTCAGCACAAAACGTTACCAGTGAATTTTTCATTACTTCCTTCATCACCAGCCATGCTGACCTTCCATGGCCCAGTGAGTTGGTGGCATTGCCCGGCAGAGAAAATAAGCACTTAGATAAAATCCTTCTCTGTGCTGTTTTGGAGATCATGAAATCCACCTCTCGGCAGAGGGCTCTTAAAAAGTCCATAAAGTTTAAAACTAGCACATCAGTCTTCTGCTTGACCCTCTCTTCAAAGGTGTTAATTTTAAGGAAAATAAATATAAGTTGGGTCTTTCCAGTCTGCCATGACTGAGCAGTGAAAAAACAAATTGCAATTCCAGGTGAAGAGTAGTGGAAGAAGATGACTATTACAATGCCTTTCATTTCTTTAGGTATTTTGTTTGGTTTTTTTTTTTTTTTTTTTTTTGTGTGTGTGTGTGCCTTTAAAAAAAATTATTATTTTTATTTTGCTCCCTAGAGCTATTATTTTGAAAGCAACTATTAAATGAGGGAAGAACTTATTCATTTGGGAAGGGTTGTATTTAAATTTGAAGAAACTTGGTCATTCTACCTTTGTGACAAAAGCATGCTGTTCTTTATTTTCAAATGTTTAATTCTTTGAAGGATAGTCAACTCAAACCTGAATTTGTTTCATCTAGTGTATCCTATCCTTACTTCACATATCCTTTAGACTTTTTGCAGGTTTCTCTTCTTCAGTGTCTTTTTTAGTGTCTTCATCCTTCTATTCTTATTTCTATTTTTCTTTTCTCAAAACTTTTATTCTTTTCTCATAGGTCTGCCTTCTTGTTTCTTAAATACTTTTTTTCTCCTCACCTTCCTCAAAATGTTTTCCATTCATGAGAGCTCCTGTTGTCCTCTTTGGAGTGGCAACACCACTGCATGAGGCAATACAATGGTCCCCAAATGATTTGTGGTTGGGGAGGTGGATGCAAACTTCCTTGTCTAAGGAAAACATAGAAATTTATGAGAATTTGCACGGTTGTTTATGTAAGTGACAACTTCTCTGCAGATTTTGTTTACAAAGACATAAAGATAGGATGTGCCAAAAGGTCTTACAGAGTGAAATTTCCAGCACCTACTGACTTTTGAGACCTAAGCTGAAGTTTGCACTTGTTTGCAAATGATCTTCAGGAAAACAGAACAGATAAAGTGGTTTCCTTCTAGAAGGAGGAGGTAGTTGAAATACTTGAACTGAGTAGGCAGCAATAGCATTAATGAACATGGGGCTGTGTCGAGGTCTAGCAAGGAGAATTAATATGGCATATTAATCTGACATCCAGGTAAGTAACTTTTTCACCTAGTGAAGTTAATATTGTAATAGATAATAAATACTTTGGAAGTCTAGCCTAGATCAAGATATTGGAATAAATTTTCTTTCAGCTCACTTTAAGTTCTAACAGTTTTATTTCAATGCCAGATTAATTTTCGCTGCAAACCAACTTTCCGAGAAGGAGGCTCCAGATCTCCAAGAGAAGTGAGTAATGCACAAATGACAATTTCCTTTTTTCTTTTCATTTGACATGTGTGCTGGTCCCCCTGGTGTGCAGCTGCAGAAGTGCTTTGAGATTGAGAGAAGTCTTAGAGAACTGGTTCCCAGTGGAATATGTTCTCCTCTCCAGAATAAATGTAAAATGAATTACTTACTCTGACAGAAAACATTTCACCTTTCTGTTGTCTTTTGTCCATTCATTCAGTTATTCTATCTTTTTTCTTTTATTTTTTCTTTTGTTTCGTTTTTGGTAGGATTTATTTTCTTCCTGGCCTTTGAGCTGGTATTTTAATTTTTGTTTTAAAATTATTTTCTTCTCCTTTCGCTTCCTTGCTCTTAATATTTTTTTCCACCTTTAGAAGTATCTTAAAGGTAAAATCAAAGATTTAAAAGCCTGAAAACTGAGGAAGTAATTCTAGCCTTATTTCAATGAAGCTAAAGCAAACACCACCTTGTCCTTATTCCGCCTGAAGTGTTGATGGTTTCTGAGGTTTCCTGCAGTTCCTGCTGCACATTTTGCTCCAGGAATTCCTCAGTTGGCTGAAGGGACTTTTTCCTTGGTGCCTGTTAAGAAATTTCACGTAATGGTACCACTGAGTGCAAGGTGCCTGTGCTTCCTATAACACATCTGTTTTGTCCTTGTTTGCAGAACTTTGTGCGGCATCACTGGGTGCACCGGCGGAGGCAGGAGGGCAAATGTAAGCAGTGTGGAAAGGTGAGATTTCCTGCACAACACAAGCACGACACAGGGCACTTAGGAGTTCAGGGTAACCAGTAGGTCCTTCTAGTCACTGCATTTTTTTCTATCACTTGGCCTCTTTTAATAGCTAATGACAAGGTTGAGATGTTGAGCTTTACAGTTCTGATTCCCATGTGGGAAGAGAAAGGCAGCTGCATCCACAGGAATGAGCACATCATTTGTCCTGGGAGGTTGTGGTGTGCTGGCTGCTCAAAGAGAGGAGGAGGAAAGCTGTGACTCCTTGAGCCTTAATTGCTAAGCTAGCCCTATACTAATATGATCTTCTTGCAGTGCTGTCCTCTGTGCCAGAATTGTGATGGCCTATTTTTTAGGCTCCTGGAACAGAAAGACTGTTGCTGTCTTTCTGCCCCAGCAACCTCTAAGATCTGTGAGACTGCTTTGTGTCTCCTCTGCTTCATGGATTGTAAAAGTTTATTTCTAAAGAACTATCAAATGGAGGAAGAAGTACTTTAGTTACTGAAGGTCTTCTGAAATATTATGAACCCCTGGAATATATTGGGAAATATTTAAAAATTAGATTAACAGGGATTTAATTTCCTTTCCTTAGCACTATATTATATTTTTACCTCGCTCTTTACAACTAGCAAGAAAGTCCAGGTCTTGTCTCTATGGCACACACAGCACTTCAGTCAGAGGAAAATGAGATTTGTATCTGGATACTCATGCAGATTGTCAGCTATCAGCTGCAATAGGACATGCAATAAAAATGTAATGCCCTTTTATACAAAGTAGAATGGGAATGGTGCAGCAAGGCAGTTTGCACACAACATTTTTAGGGTATGACTTTGCCATCCTTCTCTGCCTTCTTGGCCTGGGTCTCCCCTACAGTCATTTGGAGTTGATTTTGCAGTGAGAGTACATACTAGGTATCATATCAAAACTTGTGCTGGGTATGTCCCCATGGGCAGTCTTGGTTGATATAGGTCTTCAAATCCAACCATCAAAAAGAGAATATAGAAAACTTCAGAAAAAAAATCTCAATTTTCCCCTTATATAAGAAATATTCAGTTAAGAACAACATAAGTATGTTGTAGTAGGGTTGTTCTTTGCCAGGAAACAAAAAATTAGAGAAAATTATAACAAAAAAATCAGTTATATTTATTGGCCATGCAGGCTTCTATTACAGGAAAATGCATGTGCTCTACTATAACATTTCAAAAACCTCCAAGTAAGAGCCACCTTTATTATTCTTTGTCTTGCAAGAAAATGGAAATTATCATTGAAACAGAATGACAGTATCTTTAAAGCAATAAAAAAAAGTATTATTCATGGAATACTCAAGGATTCTGGTAGATCTCACTGTTGTGTTATAGCCCCATGCCTGGAACGGGATGGTTAAATATTTTAATGATCATTAATTACAGTTCAAATAAAGCAAGTTTTCATCTCATGCTTCAAATCATAAGTGGATAGGGATTAATGCACTCCATGTCCTTAGCATAGCCTTGTGGCTTTATATTCTGTGGGCCATTATGTGCCATGGCTGATGCTTCCTGAAAAATAGAGTATACAGGAGTCTGTCAGTGTTCAACCTTAGATCAAAAGTGCAGTTTGAAGGAATTTTTCCTTGTTATCACCACTTGTAATGGTTCACATGAGAGACAGTCTTGTAGTAAATGAATTTAATTCCTTTTAGATTAAACTTAATTGGAAGTTCACTGTACAGTTACTGGTGGGAATTCAGTCCACAGGACCAGACTGCAGATAATTCAAAGTAAAATTATCTGAAAATGCTTGTGTGTAATCCGAGTACTAACAGAGCCTATGCTACCCTATTACACATTACTTGCTTGTGCAAATACAGCTTATATAAACTCGTCTAGGCTTTAGGTTTTTACTTTTCTTCCCAAAGGTGATGTTACTCATTTATTGCTGAAGTATGATATAGAGAAAGTGGTATCAGGGAAAGGGGCCTGGAATGTGCAGTGTAACCAAGAAAACTATTTCTGTTCTTCTCTCATGAATTTCCAGATATCATGCCTTTATAGTTAACAGTCTATTATAATCACTTCCCTGTTGTCTTGCCTTGTTGAACATTGAGTTCATGTAAAGGTGTAGCATTTACAATATCCTTTAGCAAGAAATTCCTGAACTTAACAACATGCTATGAGAAGAACTACATTTGTTTGTTTCAAACCTGTCACACATTAAGTTTTTTCCCTAATGCTTCATAGCTGTTGTGTTTGAAAAAAAGGCCATTAAGCATTCCCAAGCCATGGCATTCATGATGCTTAAGAATCCTTTTCTTTCTCTTGAAGACATGGAAAAAAAAAATTATGTTTTCGTAGCTGTTAGCTATTTGTCACCTGAGATCATCAGAGAAATATGGATAATATTTTTCTTTCTGTAATATGACATAAAAATGCTCAGACCATGTGGTCCAGCATCCATTTCATAACTATGTGCACTAATAGAAGCTTAATGATGAATGAAAAGGGAATTTTTTCTCATATGCTTCCAGTTAGCAGTGGCTGAGGGGTTTTCTGAGACTGAGAGCACATTTTGGACCATAATGCTAAACAAACATTATTTCTTTTACCTTCTGTGGTGTCCAGAGTAGGATGTCTTCCACACAGACGCAGTATATATCTACAGTGTCTCTGTCATTGGTCCGTTTAAAGGCCTGTGGACTGATGCAGGGCTGCATGTAAAGTTAGTAATGAAATTTCTAGTGCTTGAAAGGCCATTCTAGTTCTTTCTTATTTTAGCAGAGATCACCATCCAAGTGCTTCTGTTGCAGTCTGTATTTGAGTTGTAATAATACCTGGCTCTTCTACAGTTATGCTGCATTATGGTATCTCTAAGAACACTAAAAAGAGAAAATCTTTTGTAGGAAAGTACTTGCAAAATGTTATTAGTAGCCCTAACACTGCTGTGAACATAACCTTTAATAGTAAATACTTGGGTGAATATAAATAAAACATATCAGAACTAGTAATCCTTATGTGCTGACTGTAGTGCACAGCTGTCTATGTTAATTTGTATTTTTATCCAGACTATTCAGACTGGTTGGATTACCTAAACAAGCTGGTTTTGTGACCTTTTCCTACAAGTACATTTTTTATGATGTGCACAACTGTTCATTTCTACAGGAGTAGCTCACAACATAAGGTTTCATGTGTTGTAGAGGGTTACTGGAGAATCCGTGCTAATCATATACTGTTAGGCTGGTGTTTTAAAAAGCTGAAAGTCATTTTCTATCTCAAAATTTCTCATTTGGTGCAGAAGAACTCCTTGCATGATTGAAGACATCTGAAATTCAGTGTTTCTTCTCACTCAGAGAAGGCAGAAAGATGATTTCTATGGAGGGTTCCTATGTTTCAGTCCAATAGTCCCTGACAAATCTCACTGTGATTTACGGTGCACAGTTTATTTTATCAATTTATTTGTGAAGCTAGCTTTCAAATAAATGCTATCTTACCTGAAACTTTTATCCTTAGGAAGAATTAGTTCACATTTGTAAAGCAATTTGAGGAGGGAAAGTGGTAGTTTATTGCTACTTATCATTAATATGTTTTTATTGCTGTATAATTTTCTCTAATGATTCCCTAAAAGCCAAATGACTTACTAAATAAATGAAAAATGATCTATCCAGAACCAGACAAGCTGCTCAGTCCATATGTTTAAAATGCATAGCTGATGGGCTGTGGAATTAATGTACTGAATTTAGACTTTTATTATTGGAGATTTTGGGATAGAAGGGTTTTCCCATTGATGTTATGAAGCAGAAAAAAAACCAAAACACTTTGTGCCCATGAGGGACTGAAATAATTATTTTTATTTTAATGCACTTTGGAACAAAGAGTAGTGAGATTTTTTAGAAACATTGTGAGCACTAGAGTAAGTAAATGAGGAAAGAGTGTTTTGTCCAGTGTCAGACCTCTGTTCCAGCACTTTTATCAAGTTAGTCGCTCTGTTCTTGTGCCCACACTGAATGGCAGACAAGATGTGCCCAGCCAGAAGTATCTGGCCGGCTTTTCTTTGTTAAGCCACTTCACTACACTCCATTGCTAAACCTGAATATGCCAAATCACCATCATTATGAAAAATCTACGCTTTGAATTTCTCAGAATGTAAATCCTGAGGCATTAGGGGAAGGACTGAAACAAAACCCCAAAAATCTAGCCAGAGGTAACACAAGCCTTTTCAGGAGTTGGTCTTGGTGATGAGGTCCGTGTGGCAAACTGGTTTGAGTACAGTCTGGGGTCACCTGTAGATGAAGCTGCAATATGTACTTCTGCATTCTGTGCAGGCAGGTAGAGCCTCCTCCTGTTCTGACGATCAATAGAATTGTTCCCTGCCACCCTGTATAGACAGATTGTAGCTCAGCCCCTCACTTCAGAAGACCAAGGCATCTCTGCATGGTTTTTTTGGTTGTTTATTCAGTTTTCCTTCTTGGTGTGCTTGACCTTTTCATTTCACTGAGCACTAATAGGCTCATTTGCCCTGTGGGGAAAAAAGGACTTCAGTAACAGAATCAGTGAGGCAATGATCTTTTAGACATTACTAAAGAAGTTTCTAACCTTTTTTTTGCACTGGGTCTTGGGCATTTTCCAGCATGTAGCAGATTTAGGTATTACTCAGCTTGTTAAAAACCTGGCTCACAGATTCATCACTTGGTAGAGAGATTGAATTAGAAAATTCTAGGTAGTGATGGGCTACTTACAGAGGTAGAGGACTGATGGAAGGCCATGAATAAAGGATCCAACTGCAAATCTAAAATCTAAGCAGTAAAGACAACTGACAAACTGTTCACTGAAATTGTGGACTTTCCATCTTTCCAGCCATCAATCCAATAAATTTTTTTCTCTGACTAAAATAACCTTTAACTCAGCTCAAAATTACAGACTCTATCTTATTTTTTGTTGCTTGTGTTGCATGCAGAAGGATATATATATATAAGCCAATTGTCTTTTCCAGACTTAGAATTTACAGCAAAATCATATTGTATTCTATAGAAAGAAGCTCCTCTCTAGGAGAATAATCCCATTTTCTGGATGGGATGGGCTTTTTTTGCTTTAAAAATGCAAAGGAATAATTTATTTCAATTGTGAGATCTGAATCAAGACATAGTGATTTTTCTTTGGAACTTACTGGAAAGATTTTAATCAGAGTCAGTTCAATAAAACTATAAACTTAATTACTTCATTCTCCTGTTAGAGCATTCCCAGAGAGACATTGTAGTTAATTTTGTTCTGTCATTAAAAAAAAAAAAAGGTAATCCTACTCTGTAGTAAAAAAGGAAAATTCGAATTCTTGTTTATATTTAGAACAAACAGGGTTGCAATGACAGAACACTTTGTTCAACGGAAAATCTGAAAGTCTGTAGAAATCCATTAAAAAAATAAAATAGACATTTCTTCTCTATTTATTCCATTGTTTATAACTACAAAAAAATTTAAGGAAAAGTGAAAAATCTTGCCAAAATACTTTTAAAGATTTTGTGAATATACCCCAATGCAAAAACTTCTCTGTTATCTCCTGAAATTGGTTTATCAACCAAAAATCTGCTTGCCTAGCACACTCACTTGGCTAGAGTTAGAGATATATATTTTCTTATAGTCAAGAGGAATTGAATGCATTTTTTCCCCCTGGTTATTCTAGGGTTTTCAGCAGAAATTCTCCTTCCATAGTAAAGAGATTGTGGCCATCAGTTGTTCCTGGTGCAAGCTGGCGGTAAGTGGAAAATATTTCAGGAGAATGCTTTTAACTAGGAGTGATTGTGGGGTTTTGTTGGTGTTGTGCTTTTATTTGTCTTGGTTTGTTTTTGCTTATATATTTTTATTTATTTTTTTTCTAAGAGGGCATGGCTTAGGAAGATAATCTTTAGTTACATGTCCTAAATCTCCATATGTTGAATGACTTGAAGATGATGGCATTGGGAATATTGCTCCAGTTTTTATACCATCACCCTCTTCTCCAGGCTTCCCCTTTGTATTTCTTGATTCTACTCTTTCCCTCTCTTCCAGTTTCATAACAAAGTCACCTGTTTCATGCTACATCACATTGAGGAGCCATGTTCCCTGGGGGCTCATGCTGCTGTCATTGTGCCTCCCACCTGGATCATTAAGGTGAAGAAAGCTCAGGTAACTGCATGCTGATGTCTGTTTCTGAAGCTGCCTGGCTGTGCAGGGCCTGTCTGGCTGTGCAGGGCCAGCCTGGCTTCTCTGCTTGGTCCTCCTTCACCAAGGCATGCTTGTTCAACCCTGCCTCTATCCCTGAAACCCAGCATACATCCATGGTGGTTATGAACCTGTATCCTCTTTCCCCTCCATCAAGTCCTTCAGTAAATTTCCCTGTTTGGGATGATTAGCAGCAAACATGACTTGTTCTGAGCTCATTCAGCTCAGAGTTGTTCCTGTAACTGTGAGTTCAGCAAGCATACTGCAAGACATCCCCTGTGTGGTAGGCATGTTTCATTAAATAGAGCTGAGAAAATAAAGGGAAAAAGTTCACAAACATCCACTTGAACTTCAGTAAGAACTGGCTATGTCTGGACTGGCATCCCTCTGAATTTGCCTTTAATGGATGTGTAAAGAATCAGGTCTTACACCAGTGCTTGCACAGTCAGCAGTAAACAAACCCACCCGCTGATTGAGCAGCACATAACTTGTGATGGGTGTGGTAGGTCTTGGAGTGGGTAATTCACTGCTGAACACAACAGGGGAAAAAGATACCCAAAAGAGAGCTGGCCAAAAATTAAAAGAGGGTTCGCATCTGCAAGAATAACTTTTTCTTTGAAAGTTTGTTTTTATTCCAAGTTGAGCTGAAAGAAGCAAACACTGAACATATCAAGGAGTCAGAAATGCTGGTTAAATTTGTATTTCAGAATAATATTCTTTATTTCAGTCCGTCCTTGGGATGTGACCTGGGCTTTTTGACTCTGCCTCCTGGCTGTCAAGGAGCAGCTGAGCAGTTCAGGCTGTAGCCAAGGCACTAAGACAAAAGTAGTCCATGAAACCAGAAAAAGGCCAGAGGCCTAAATTGTGCCACTGCCTTTAGTTCCAGCTTAGGGATGTGACGGATTTGGGCATGAGTAGGAAGCTGGTTCTTCAAGACAAGGTGCAGAGGGAAGGGGAAATATAAGGGTAGAGTTAGCAAAAAGTCAAACAAAGAGGCCTCTGTTTCTCCTGTAGGTCAAGAGAGAGCATAGTAAGATTCCTAGCCACCTACACTCTGAGAAGAAAGGCTTTTTGCCATTTGTAGACTTTCCCCCACGCTCTTCTTTCTCTGTTTTATTCAGTCTTCTCTAGAGAAATACTTTTTTCTCTTTTGTTGAAGAATGTTTGAGTCCTTGGCAGGTACTTAATATCCTTAGCTAATTTTCAGCAACTGTATGGTATTTGACAGATGTATCCATGTTTAACCTTATGAAAATAAGTTTTTCTTCAATCCTTTTAATTTTATTTTATCTAATTTTTAGTTAAAAAACCCCAACAAACCCTGACATGTTTTGGCTTTTGCCCAAAGCAGGATATCTTCCTTATAATATTTGTAGATAATTTGCATTCTTTTCTTTATTTTTTTTAAACTTCAAATTAAAAAATAAATCTAATCTAGGTAATTATAATTTATGGGAAAAATATTTTAAATAAAGGCTTGGAATGTTAAGCCAAAAGAAAGTAGTTGTTAGCTTTGTGTACCTGAGTCATGAGTGCAGAAAAAGTACTTGATTATTAACTTGTAAGCACATCTGCAGTCCTTGAAATTCATGGTCAGTAGCATGCAAAACCTTATCTTGAGTAACTGGAGCATTAAATAGATCAAAATTTTATTTAAGACAGACAATGGGTGCATGAGACTTCCTAACAGCACCCATTGGAGTTATGGGAAATGCATCCTTATTACTTTAGAAAATAATGATTCATCTTTTGGATGTGTTTTCAGATTTTTTGGCATAAGTCTTGTTTTCTTATTTATTACTTTCTTAGGAGATATTTTTCCTCTCCTGCTGTTTCTGGCCAGTTCTACTTCTATGTATTATGACTCTCTTCACCCTATAGAAATGTTTAGTAAACACTATGAAATATTCACATCACTTGATCCAGAGAGTACAAACACAGTATTTACAAATTGTTGTAATTTCACATTTAAAAAAATGAATGTGTAACCAACAATCTGTTTTTCACATATTCCACAGTCAGAATAAATATAGCTAAAAGATTTTTGGGTATAAAATATTTCCTCAGCTCTAATTAACTACTTACATTGGTCACAGACAACACCTGAACTGAATTCTCTGCTCATATAAAATTGATTTTCATGGTGCCTGCATCCTGTTTGTTTGTGGTTTCTTTTAAGTAAATAAGATGGCATTTTATAGCAAAACCTTGCCCTGTTTTACAATTTTTTATTTTTTGACTGCCACAAAAATGGTTTTCCCATGCTTATTTTGTACAACATGGGTCACCACCTTTCAAATATTAGGCTTGCACAAAGATCAAACTCTGTTTCATTACCAAAAATGTTGTGCTAGTGAAGCATCAGTTTAATTGTTTAAAAACAAATTTATGCTGACAATCTGTGGTCTCAATGGGAAGCTTTTGCTTCTTGTAAGCAACTGATTTCAAGATGAAGAATATTCAGAATGGTTCAAACAGTTTTGGAATTGGTGGTAGCCCAATGTGTAGTGACCTCCTTACATGAATGGGAAACTCCCAATACCTCTTCCATGTTATCTGTAATGTGAGCCACTTTCTGTAACTTTTCTACTGATTTCTGTATTGTTAGCAGTGCTTTGATACCAACTTTGTTTTCCTGGGGTTCAAAACAACAGGTCACCCTTGCTGACTGGTGGTATTTTGATATAGGTGAGGTTTGGTAGCCAAAGGGGTGTTAGCTGTCGCAGTGGACTTGCCATATGCTTGTTTTGTGGGAGAAAAGTAAATGATAAGAGGATCTGACTGATGGATTTGCTGATTTAATCTGTCTTCTGTTTGGGAAGACAAAGGCAGTAACTGTAAAATTCCAAGGTTTTTCTGTTCAAGGTGAGTAAACTTGGTGTTTTCTTCTCCTCCTTTGAGGACTGTGAACTCGTTCTAGTGAATACTTACATTTCCGGGCTTATTTCTTTATTTCCTTGATTGCTGAGTGCAGCTGGCTTGTCTGATAGTGGTTTGAGAAGAACCAGAAGATGGTCAAGATTGACCTTCCCAGATGCTGTTCATTGTTAAAGTAATTTGTAAATCAGTGTGCTAAAAGCCTTTGAAAACTGAGGATGAAATGTTGTGAAGGAAAAGGTTGAAAGGTTTCATTGGGTTTGTCTGAGGTAGTCCATGGCCTTCACACCATCCAACACCATACAAGAAGGACTTCAATTCCTCTGTTCATCTCCCTAAGCTTTCTGAGAGCTATACTGACCATTCAACAATATGAAAAATCTCTTTTTGAAGATGGACAAAATGACATCCACAAAGGAGAGGTTTCCTCTTTAGAGGGAAGTTAGGATTTACTTATTGTGCCCATTTAAAGGTATGCTTTGCTATCAGGTACCTTGCTGAATACCATTTTATGTTTACAAAGCACTCATTACCTTGTTCTGTGAACAAGATATTACATATCCATGTCTTCACTTCAGTGTGCAAAGACTGCTGATACTCTTTGGCTGTTATTCTGCTGCATGTTTGCAAAAAACCCTGCCTATGTTTAAGCAGCTTTTTGCAGTTCATCTGCTATGGACACGTGGTTGCAATTACTGTAGCAAAACTTTAGGTTCTGTTAACACTGTAGGTGAAGGCATGTTTGAAAAAAAAAAAAAGAAAAAAGAGGTGAAATAACATTGTAGAGATGCAGCATTTAGTGCCTTTTTGAGTATGGAAATGAAAATGGTTATAATCATGAATGGAGGCTTAGCCTTAAACTATTTCTTTGATATAGCTGTATGCCTTTCCCCAACCCACTGTTAGGTACATTTAAACATTCTTTAAATTATTCTTTTATAATTAGTCAGAGTTTTACTGAACTGTCTTTATCCTTGGTATGTGTGTGAGCTTTCAGCACACTAACAAGAGTGTGGATAGACTAGATATCCTCTCTCTGACCTGTGTTTTGCACAAATCCAGGGAGAATCCTGCAGAGAATGCCTGAGGAAGTGGGCTAAGGCCCCCATGGGAGGCAGCTTTGAATGTAATGCCCCCATATCTTTCTGTTGACATCAAGACCTTTGCCTGCAGTCAATGTGACTCCTGAGGTAGGGCAGCACTAGAACATGCAGATGGGATTGCTGATACACTTGGCAATCAGTGCATTCTTTATGGTTTATTGTGCTTTCAAGATCACTTTGTATCAGAGTAGAGAAGATGATGGACATATGAACACTTCTTTAGGTGGATTCTCAAAATACGGTCTAAAAGGGCAAATTCCTGTTATTGCTCTACAGAGCTGCCTTGCCTTCAGTATTTTCAGTAAGAAAAGACTATTTCCTTCCCCAGAAATGCTGGGGGCTTGGGATCTTGTGCTCTATGGCAGGCTTCTCTTAGTCTATGTGATAGAGGACAATGCCTTTAGGCATTTCGGTTAGATAGCTCTTAGTTTTTCTTCTCAGATATGTGGAAGCATTAACTTGTGTATCTGGCGTGTCATATTCAAATCTTGAAATTCTGAAAGTGGTTGATGTGTATTAAACAAAAGTTAGTAGCGATTCCTGTTGATGCTGGATAGTGAGTAGGATTAAGAATAACCATCACTTTTTACAGATTGGATGATCTCTGCTTGTTGACTTTCATTATTGGTACACATCTGATCAAGGTCAGGGCAGAAAAGAACTTTTAAATGAGCTGAATGAATCTTACTTTCCCTCTTATATCCAGGACAAAAAAAAAAAATCAATGAACTTTCCTCTAATTCTTCATGCTACTTTATTTCCTGGCGATGGTTAGACTAGAATTTGAATTACTGCAAAAATATTTGGAGTATTTAGTATAAGACAAAATTTCCATTATGGAAATGGTTAGGGTTTCCTGCAGGTATAACTTCAATTAGTGAATTAAAATAAATAAAAAATAAAATTTCTTTTTTTTTTGAACTGTTCTTATCACACCAGAACACCTTTTTGCTCCATGTTACTGAGCAGACTGTCATCTGCCTGGAGAATACCTTAACATAAGTTCTATTTTAATAGGTTCTGCAAAAATACAAGCACTTGTACCTTTTTTTTTCCTGTGTAGTTGTGTAGTTAAGTGGTGTTATTATTTAAAAACACAACAAAAAAAAAAATCACCCCACAAACACCTTCTTAAATCCTTAAAAATTAGCAATTCAGTTTGTTCCTTAGCAGATGATCACACAAGTTTCTTGATAGGCTGGAACTGACCCTACAGTGCCAGCATCATATGCCATGGTGGCCTACGTTATGTTGAGTCATAATGGTTGCCAGAGCTAAAACTTGTTGTTTTCTTTCCTTAAAAAAAAAAAAAAGCAAACAAAAAAACATGAAAAATACCTTATTTATCATGTTTTTTTATTACATCTTTATACAGGTGGTCTCCATACCAGGAGACGAGCCTGATTGGGCAGGAGACTGGAGCCCCGAAGGGGAAACGGGCGTCTCCTACCCCTTTTGGGAGGGTTGGCAGGTACAACATGTGGTGTTATGTGAGTCTATGGGAGCATCTGATCTTTTCTCCCCCCTCACAGCGTGGGAAAGTTTCCGGTTCCAAAGCACCAGTCTGGTCTCCGTGTGTGGCTTTCTCCATAAACGGTGGTGTGGAAGTGTAAAGCATGCAGCGCATGTAATTTAAATCTCGAGCATGTGCCAGATACTCTTATCATTCTCCAAGTGGACATGCATGGAAGAGCTTCGTAAAGGGGCTCTGTCTGGGCCTGTCTTCTAAATTTTGTTTTGCTTTGCATGTATTCTTTATTCTTTGGATGTAGAACTCCTTAAAGGCTTCAACACGGCGAAAGAAGAGAACGTCCTTTAAAAGAAAAGCCAGCAAAAGAGGAAATGAAGTAGGTATTCCTGTGCTTTGGAAATCATGCTCCTTTTGTTTAAATGTCTAAACACAGACTTAGAAGTTTTTAGACTTTTTTTTTTTCCTTTTTTTTCCACTGAAGTGTTTAATATATTTTTCCCCTGGGAAATTCCATGATATTGAATATGCTGTTAAAAGAGATGAAATTCATATGAAAAGTTTTATTTTCTGAGTTGATTTTTTCAAGAAACAATGTACTGTACTCCAGAAAGACCAGCACCCTAGTGAGAGTGTTCCCTTGGAATGGAAGATACTCAGCTCACATCCTTTGTTTCCACTAAGTAGAACAGGGGTGTGAAACTGGGGTTATGAAACCCACTGATGCAAGGCTGTGATCCAGATGTGATCCATTTTAGGATGTCATCTTCAGAGGACCTCATATTAAAATTGGACCACGGAGAGAGAAAACAGTTTATTGATCTATTGGTTTATTTACAATGTGTCTATAGAAGACCTTGCTTCCATATCCTTCCAGTAAATTAATTATATAGACAAACAGCCTCATGGGAGAGATGGAGGGAGACTCACCCCTGCATAGCCAAGGCTTTCACATCCTTTCTTGCATTTCTTGCAGACCAGAAACTGGAATCTGTGTCTGTAAAAGTCCAGGACAGTGTCCTCATTACTGGACTCTGGGGTGTCCTGCAAGGGCTAGAGAGTAGGGAGGCAAATAGTTTTCTCATTGATGTGTCATGTTGGATCTGTGGCATTTGTTCAAAGGTGGGAAAGCAGCAAGACCAAGAATTTGATTATCTGCAAATAACTATTTATGCAACTTGTCTGTTAGATGAAATTAATGGAATAAGTAACTGTTGTGATTCTATTTTCCTTTGGAAAATCTGTGTTAGAAATAACACTGTCTCTGACACGTTATTAGTATTGTGTGACTAATTGTGGGGAATAGGGTCAGAAATAATCTTGAATGAATTTTTAAACAGTTGTAAGCTACCCTGAAATGCTATTTCCCCCCTCTTATTTTATTCTGTTGTCTCAGTTGGATAAATTACTCTCAGCTGGGCTCCACATTGGCATTGGCTTTAGTATTTCCAGTACCTGAGGTAGTTTTGCCAGAGCTAGGTTGGGTCTTCTGTGTGTGCTCTGCCAAAGAAACTTACATTGTTTGTACTAAAGCTGTTTCTTGCTTCTGTTTCTCAGGATAACAAAGGGCGGCCTTTTGTGATAAAACCTATCTCCTCTCCACTCATGAAGCCACTGCTGGTTTTTGTCAATCCTAAAAGTGGAGGGAATCAGGTAAGAGTATCAGCTGGGTCTGGATTGCAAAATTTAAGTTTAATGTTTATGCAAATTACTCTATTTCTTGGCCAGTCAGAAAGGACTCTATGCCTGAAGAAGCCTGAAGACCTTCCTTAGAAGGGGTCCTTGCTGTGGAATGACCTTTGTGCTTCAGTAGTGTTGGATGATTGGAATGGATACTTGCGTATTTTGAGGGGTTGTACTCCTGTCTTCAGATTCTTGAAAGGAATCTAAAATAAAAGTTTGGAGGTTTTCAGAAGATTTCATCTTTCCACAGAAAATCTGGTTTCCAGTGAAGCTTTTAGACTTTATCCAAAAAGTGGTTTAGCTTTGCTAGGAAAGGCTGTTGAAATTACTGAATGTGAAATGACATATTTCTATGGCATCTAAAAAAAATCATTAGTGGTCTTGTACTGTACCACAAACACCAAGTTTCAGTGACTAAAATGCAGCTGACTTCTTCCTTGGGGTTCTCGGAATGAATACTTTAACAAGTGAATATTTTCCTGGTTCTGCCACTTTTTGACTATCAAAGAATCTGAGTGTCTTTCAATAAATAGGGCCTTGTAATAGAAAAGATTGATACAGCAGGGGCCTACAGAGCATGGAGAGCAGTATAGGTACTGCTCATTTTCTCCTCTGTTAGAATTAGAGAGGATATCAAATGAACCTGTTTAGACTGATTGAAAACAAAAGGAAAATGCTGGTTCTTCTCACAGCCTGTAGTTCAATGAAAAACTCCTTGCATTAGGAAGTTGTGGATGCTAAACATTTACACAGGCTGGAGGAGATATTTGGAAATGAAGTCCGTCAAGCCCTGTACCTCCCTCTGGTTCAAGAGTTCTCTGAATTGCAAACAGCTGAGACTGGAAGAATACTTATGGCAAATATTTAATTTATTTTTCTCTCTTCATATACCTTCTCCTAGGTACTATGACTGCTTTCTTGGTTCTTTGTGACCACAGGCCCAAGCAGGATAATAATTGGCATTGACTCCATGCTTCTCAGAAGGCTGATCAATCACTTTACTATACTATGCTTATTAAGAAACCCATCACCCTTACAGTCATGATACAGGTGGACCCACCTGGTCCTTCAATCCAAACACCATCCCCATTGGCCAATTAAGGAACCACTCTTTGGTAAACAAATCTCCATAACACATTCCACATGTTCACAACAACAGGTGCAGCAAGTGAAGATAAGAATTTTTTATCATTCTTTTCCCTGATCTTCTCACAGTCTTCCTCAGGACAATGACTGGGAAAGTTGTGTGCTGCTCTCTGTGGCAGGAGAGCTGCTGCCACAGTTCTTCACTTCAAGAAAGGTGTCAGGCAGAGGAGCCATTCCTAGGAAGGGAGAGCTGATTCCTTATGGAAAATTCCTGATGTGTACCCTCAGGCCATGTCTGAAAGGCATTCTTGAATTAGAGTACGAACTCTACAGTTACAGTTCTTAGCTCTCTACTAGTAAGAGATCCTGTCACTTTGAGTCTGGGCAGAACATGAAGGATGGGATTTAAGTGGGAATATGAATCTCAGAGTTCAATTAAATGGAAATTATACCTTTAGGTGATGGGCTGGGCCACACTGCATAAAGTGAGGGACCACTGGGGCAGCTGTACCCCACAAAGGCCTTGACTCCTGCTTCATTAGATGGCAGAGATTGCAATTATGAATGATGATCATGGTGATGGTGGAGGTCAGAGCACTGTCATTGCTTGGACATTGGGCAGCACACTATTCAATGTGATGAAGACATTGGCTACAACCTTGTTCAACTTCTTGCTGTCATGGATAGCTAAGGGTGAGGTGGGATAACAGAGATTTCTTGTTGCAGGTGGAGAGAAGCAGGAGAACAGGTTGCTGTGGGAGAGGAACCTTTGGTCTGACCCCAACTGCCTGTTCTAATGGACCATTTGTGATCTGTGTTGTTGAAATTGGTCTATATGCCTGCATGTGCACCTCGTCCTGGATTGCTATTCCACAGAGCAATCATTTGCTATGCCACTTTCTAGTTTGTCTTCTTGTTTTATGTTAGCTTTACAAAGCACAGAAAAAAAGAAAAGCAGTTGAAATACAGTGAATAATGCATGCTATTATTTCCAATAACCATTAAACTGCTCATGACTTCCCTTCCTTTGATTTTTCTCTCTTGCCAGGGCACCAAGGTTCTCCAAATGTTTATGTGGTATTTGAATCCACGCCAGGTCTTTGACCTCTCTCAGGAAGGGCCGAGAGATGCGTAAGTACAGGAGCCTTCATTGCTGTTCGCCCTGTTTCTGGCCTGGTCAGGAAAACAGGAAAAGATCTAGCTTGGCTGAATAACTGACCGTGTGAGGTTTGCATATCCAGGTTTTGGCTGCAGTGGGGGCTTTTGTGAGAAGAGTTCAGGAGCTGCCCCTCTGTCCAGAGAGAGCTGGGTCCAGATGGCTCCCAGGCTTGCCAAGGATCCCAATGCCTGACCATTCCCTAATGAATGAGCGTTCCAGAGGGGTGAGACTGCCTCCAGACTGCCCCATGACAGCACTGTACAACTGTCCCTGCTCATTGAGTAGCTAACTCAGCTTAGCCAGACAATAACTGAAGAGCAAACCTCTTCCAAGAGAGAGAGGATGTCTCTTTAAAGGGCTGATTCTTGCTGCCAAGGGCTGAGAAACCATCCTTCTGTGGTATTGGACATGGGGATACTGGCTTTGCTTAACCATCTGTTCAGAACTACTTTCACATTTTGTAAATATGTTTTGTATGTTTTTGTAAATATTATTACTATAAATATTTTACTGTAATAATGTAAAATCAAATATTTTCCTGTAGAAGAACAGTCCAAGTGTTTCCTGCAGAAACACATGCACTGCTGTTCTCTCATGATGTTTAGAAGCTTTAAGTTACACATACATTTTTCAGAGCTGCATAATGGGAAAAGGGAGGGTTAGGTGCTCTGGTTACTCAGCTCTCTACATGTGAATGTCTCCCCCTTTGCTAGAAAACATTTCATTATGGATTTCTGGGTTGCAGCAGAAGGAGCAGGACTTCAGTGGGTGCTTTTTTTGGTCTCTCCTGTTGATATTTAGATCACATATTCAGAGAAAGACTCTATTACATATTCTTGCCTTCTGTGGTGTTAAAATACAGTCACTAGTTGAAGAAGCTGTCACATTATACAAGACTGAGAAATGGTAGCTCAACAAGTCATGATGAAGAACATTAAATATTGTTTTAAAATCTCAGTGTTTAAATTTGTTTGCTTTAGGGTAAGGGAAAAATGAAAAATTTTGACCTCCCTAGAGGGAATATGAAAATCTGGGAAGATGCTAAACTGATCAAACACTTGTCAGGAGGTGCTGCCTGACATGGAGGAAGGCCTTGCCTCACATCCTTGTGGTTTCACATTTCCACCTCTACTCATATTCTTATTAATTAATATTTGAAAGTGCACTAAGTGTTGGTTACACTGTCACTCAGCAAAATGCATTAAAAATGTCTGCATTACTATTACATTTTTTCCTTTTTCCCCCCCTTTCCCTCCCTGGGCAGGCTGGAGCTGTACAGAAAAGTGCCGAACCTGCGGATCCTGGCGTGCGGTGGGGATGGGACGGTAGGTGGCAGGGACTTGGCAGTGCCATGGTCTTTGGCCAAGTGATTAAACTCCTCACAGTGGTGGGTTTCCCACCTCACCCTGCCTGCAGAGGCAGAGAGACAACACATCTTACACTTGTGAAATCTAATATGTATTTTTCAATTTTCTGTGTCATCTGCCCTGTGAATATATGGGGCCAGATTCTCATGTCCAAAGCCCTCTTTCCTTTATGCATAAAGTTTTTGTGCAACTTAAAAGGGTTAAAGACAACTTTGCTGGTCTCTCACACTATACATTAGATCTGAGGGTCTAGAAGGTGAACCTAGTGTCTGGAAGCCATTAAAACTTAATTTCTGCTCCTTCCTGCTAGGTCCTGGCAGATCCAGGTTCAGTACTTTACAACACAATTTCTGTGTTCATAGATTAGTGAATGGGGTCAGGTCTTGAAAGGATTTGTGCACCTTCATTTGGAGAAAAACTCTTCAGCTCATGGACTGAAGGTCAGGAGTGGTAATGGAGTTATTATAACTGCATTCTCTTTCCAGTACTTCAAAATATTTTAAATCCCAGCCTGTGCCACTGAGTGCTACATACACTTGAAAAACTGACCTTTAATCTCTAGGGGCCTCAGTTCCTCAACATATATTTGATGGTAATTTTAGCAGTAAGTATGGTAAGGAAAATGCATTGCTACTCACAAGAAGCAGTGATTGGACAACATGTATCTATTTAGATTTAGGGCTTGGAGAGGTGGCTGGTTTATTTTGAGAGAGCTGAATCCCCTCTCTTAATTCACTATGGCTTGAATTTCTGGGGGAATTTTTCTAGCTTCTGTGGGTTATTTTAAAACCCCAGGGGTAGGGTTATTAATATCAATGCTTCCCTTGCAAGAATGAAGAAAACAATCAGTGATAAGACCACTGCCTTGCTGGTACATGGGAAAACAAGACGTGACTGCTGCTGAATGATGAACTTTCCTTAAGAAACATGAAAGGCAGACCTTTAGCAGGAGGCATCAGCTGAGAAAAAGCTGAAAAAAAAAAAAGCTGAAAAAAAGTTTCCATCTGTTTTCTTTCCCATCTGAGGAAGGGGAAAAATTATCATTAAGATATTAAAAGAGAAGAATATAACTACATTGAATCAGACCTTCCTATTTCCCTTTGCTGAACTGTGCGAGAGGTGGCAGCACCTTCTCATTAGTATGAGTAGCACTCCACTATTACCTCTGCTACTGCTCAGTTTGAAACAAATTAATATTTAGTTATTCCCAAAGCCATTACATCTAGAAATGAAAAATCTGGCTCAAATGGACTTAATGAATATGCAGTGAGACCAGATGTTACCTCTCATTATTGAGGTGAATCAGAACTTATAGTAACTTTTCCATTGTCACTTCAGGGCAGAATTGGAAAGCTTTGCAAAGTAGTCAGAAGCTTTCTGTTTACAGGGAAATAATAGCATGTGTCATCCTGGATTGTGCAACTAATGTACAAGGTTTAAAAGTGACCTCAGGTTAAATAGCAATGTTGTGCTTATAAATTGAAATTTGTTCATCAGTTAAAAGCATTTACAAAAGTGGTGGGTATTTTGATGTCACCTGTAGCAGTGGGAGGCTGAAGCACAGATATGTGGATTAAGTCAGTGGCAATGACAATGACCAACTTCTTTAAGAAGTCCTGGCCCTAATGATGTTATCTTGACTTTTTATTTTGTCTCCTGTTATCAGTGCAGAAATATAGATATTTTGAAAAAGAGAGGATTACTTACCTTTGAAAATCCCTTTAAAGGCCTCAGTATTTTTGGTGACATCCAAGGTCATGAGAATTGTAAGTACTTGAGATGGCTGTTGTCAGACAATGAACTCAAGTAGGGGATCACATCCCAGATGAATGCTTTAATAATTGGACAATTGGTTATCATAAGTAGCTGTCTGATAAATGCCATTTGTGCAAAATTAAATTTATTTTGAAGAGACTTGGAGAAAGAAATAGCCTAGAATACTAAATAGCATCATGGTTTCTGCATTTATCAGGCCACCTCCTCTGCAGTCCTGCAAACTCAAGCTATTTTTCCTGATGGCCATGTTATGCTGGGTGTCTTTTGTGAAGCTACCCTGATTTGGATTGAGAATATCTTTGAAATCACAGTTATATTAATTGGGGCAAGAAAAATTCAGTCCATCTGTAGTCAGGATTTAGGTTTTCTGTCCTATTTAAAAGTTCACATTTGCAGTAGAAACTGGATCTTTGAAAACTGGCAACAGAAAAAAAAATCTTTTGTTAATTTTTATTAATTCTTTATCTAAAAATGCAGCAGAGGTTCTTCACCTTTTTTTTTTTTTTAAGTAACAAGTAGTTTAAGGAAGAGTCCTTTGTTTTGCAGCAAGAATTTCAGTCACCAAAAGTTTGATAACATCTTTAGCAATTATTCTTTCTCCCCTTTGAAAATTACCATTTAATGAAAACAAAACAATTTACAGTAATTTGTTCCTTCTGGCTAGATTTCTATCTGAAAGCTTTATGTAGTCCAGAAGAAATATAGAAGAAATAGCTCTCTGAAATAACTAATAGTTAGGATACAAAACAGACAGATTCATTGTTCCAATCCAAAGCCTCCAACCCTGATTTGTAGTTTACCTTTTAGTCTAGTCTTTTATTCTTTTATTAGATATGTATGTGTGTGTATAGCTGTATATTGTGTATATATAAGAATATAATGCCTTGTACTGAGTAAACTAATTTAGCACTAAGGTCTCTTCTATGGGAGAGGGAGACTTGTGAGCAAGTTCATGCTTGGCAGGACAAGTTCTGAGACACTATACTGTTTTTAATGTGTCTCTCATTTTCTTTCATAGGTGTTTGTCAAAGGTTGACTTTCTTTTGACATAATAGTAATTAAAAAAAATTACCTTGAATTGTCCATATTATTCTTCATTCATGTTTAGATGTCTTTTATTTGGTCTTTGTAAAAAAGAATATGATATGATCAAAGTATATATTCTTCCCTATAATATTCCTGAAGGTTCTCTTTTCCTTTTTATAGGTGGGTTGGATCCTGTCCATCCTCGATGAGCTGCAACTCAGCCCCCCACCTCCTGTGGCTGTCCTTCCACTTGGCACTGGGAATGACCTTGCCCGCACCCTCAACTGGGGTGGGGTAAGGACTGGCTGGGGTACCTTTATGTGGGGGTTCTCAACTTGCTGCTCAGATTTAGTTGTGTGGGGTGGAATTTCCTTTTGGCTACAATAGCAGGCACGGCTATGTCCAAGGTCTGTTTCACTCTGGCAGAATGGTTTGCTTCATTTTGCAGTCTGGGATTTTGCATTATTAATGATGTTGTCGCATCACAACATCAAAGTGTACATATATATATCTTGTATTTCAGGCCAGGTGACAAGAACAGTAAACAGGCTTCTAAATTAAGCATAATTTGAACTTTGTTTATCCTTTACTACAGCTTATTCCAGGAAACACAAATATTCTTTTAATTCTTCTCCTTATGGCCTTATGTTGCCTGCCCTAGACTTGTGCACCTCAATAGTAGCTCGTTAAAATCTTGATCAAAAATTTATCAAGGGTCTTAGGCATGTGTAAAAGGAGGGAAGTCTGTAGGTAATTAGTAACTTGATTTGTTTTCACCATCTGTGGCTGATACGCTGTTCACTCTGCTGTCAGGGTTACACAGATGAGCCAGTGTCTAAGATCCTGTGTCATGTAGAGGATGGAACCATTGTCCAGCTGGACCGTTGGAATCTCCAGGTTGAGCGCAACCCTGATTTGCCCCAGGATGAGCTGGAGGATGGGGCACGTAAGGTTAGAGCCAGCTTTTTCCCATGGAAGCTACAGAATGCTTATGGACCTCTTTGGGTTACACTAAGCAGCATGGGTGGGGAATTCTGCAACTTTTAAATTTTCTATTTGCATCTCTCCTTTTGATTCTTTTCATGCGTCAGTGATTCCAGAGTTGTACGAAAGGAATTTATTTGTTGTTTGAAACACCCTGGCATTGAACATTTATGTCAAAGATTAAATCCTGGAAAAAAAATCCCTAGCATTTTATCAGAAAGGTCATTGCTTTTCGCTAGTCACAGGAAAAGCAGCCCTGTCACTGCCATGCATTCCCCAATTAGACAAAACTAAAAACAGGATGTAAAATTTAATTCCTTAGGATTTGCTAAGGGATACAAACTATTTCCCACTTTACAGCAAGGTGTAGTGTATTTTTGCATTTAACGTCTTTCTATGTGGGTCTCCATGTAATCTCCACTAGTGTATCTTGGTAGTTAAAGAATGGGAATTTTTTTGCCAGGAAATCACATAGTAATTTATCATTTGGACTGGAGATGTTGAAAATACTACAAAACTAATAAAACCCCTCCCGATTCTGTGAACCATTTTCTTCTCAGTTATAATTTCCAGTTTATCTATTGGATGTTACAGTTGCCTCTCTAGAGGCCCGCTGGGTGTGTGAAACAAGGAAGAGGCCAGATGTGTGCCTGCCTGCCTCCTGCACTCTCAATAGGATTGGGGCTTCTTCTCTGGGACGGGACTTGGATTGCTCCTGGTTATATATGGAGCAAGAAGAACACAGCTGGAGCTTCATTTGCCATACTGAGCTTGAAGAGCCAGCAAAACCTTTGAAAACCTTTGTGTTGGTGATATATTGAGTGGTGCAGCCTTATGGGAAATCTAAATGACAACATAAGGAACCCTTTGATTTCTTGACAAAGACCCACATATGTTCATAAAGCACTGTAGGTCTATCTGTATTCTTCAAGCTCTTGTATCTGATCATTTTCCACAAGCCATTACTAACCCTCAGAGCAACCTTCTGCTTACATTTCCCTGATATGTTTTATTTTGTTCTTAGTAGGTTTCCATGATGACCCAAGTTTAAATAGTTAAACCCTGGTGTGTCGAGAAATGTTCCATTCATGCTGGTTTAATGTCTCTTTATTCTCTAATTACAGCTTCCCCTCAATGTCTTCAATAATTACTTCAGTCTTGGATTTGATGCACATGTTACACTGGAGTTCCATGAATCCAGAGGTAATAGGAACTTTTAATTTCCTTAGCCTTGTGGATGGTCTGTGATTTTATTAATTAGAAATAGAGTTGGATTTAACATCCTGTTCTTATAAATCAGAAGTAAAGATGGAACCTTAAAACCTTAAGATACATAGAGGAAGAAAAAATGATTGTGTTATGGATTTCCAAGGGACTTCATGATTAAGAAATGTAATAAGTACAAAGAAGACTGTAATGTACTGAAGGAAAAGGGCTGAAAGGGAAGCTTTACAAAGTGCTAGATCTTGTAAAGGAGAAAATATATGTCAGATGTGAGTGTGGAAGTGGAGGGAAGAGAAGAGCCACAAGACTGGAAGTGACAGGAGTATAATTGTGTTCTCAAACTGAACAGCTGTTACCTATGGATCAGTATACCACCATGTCCCTGGACTTGGCACAGATTCAGAGTGTCTCTATGCAAGTTAAAGGGTTTAATGTCTGCAGAAGTGTCAGGAATTTGAGCAGTTATAGCACCTTGTCTGCCTCCTTGCCAGTGGTAGCTCTGCCACCCTGTACAGACTGATCTGTGGTTTAAAGACTGATATGAGCAGCTTGGCACTGATGTGAATGGCTCTATTTATATGGTTTAGGCAGGTGTGCATGTGGAAACAAACCTTGCTGAGGTGTCTGCCTTCAGCTTTTGGTCATTCATATGGTGAATGACCATGGTCAGCTTCATATGCAGGTCAGCTTCACATGGTCAACTTCATATGCAGGTATTTTTTCTGAAACATTGCCTTCTTATAGTCACTGTCATACTATCAGAATGTCATTTCAAGATTAAAAGAAAGCACTCTAATGCCAGGCTAAATAAAGAGCAGGATACATGATGGAATGAGCTAATGCATATTTTATTATGTTTAAGACTGCTTCAAGCTTTAGGAATAATAATAAGGGGCCAGAAAAGGGCACAGGAATTAAATTATGACAGCTGTATGCATCTTTTTTTATGAGTGCATGTCACTCTGCATTGCTAATGTGACTGTGAATATACTGTATAGATTGAATGCATGGCTACTTTCTCATTTAATGGAGGCATTATTTAATAATGAAGTTATGGAGCCCTATAAAGGATGAATGTTATTCCAGACATGCCAGGGTTTTAAAAATTTACACGGGTGAAAAAGCACTTGGCAGAGCAAGCTGTGTGTCTGAGAATATATGGCCAGCAGAGCTTCTGTAATCCAAGTCTTCACTGCTGGTGTAGTCCTTGTCTTCTCAAATGCTAAAATACATGAAGTGAAATCTATGTATTTTAGAAGAGGAAAACTTATAGCCTTGCTGGTGCTGTTGCTGGTGTGTGGGTTGTATTATTTTTCATGTGGAATTGGGGTTGTTCTGCCTGCAGAAGAAAAGGTTCCTGGGAATACTTATTATAGCCTTTCAGTACTCGAAGGGGATTTGTAAAAAAAATTGTGACTTGTTTCAATAGGACAAGGGATAATGGCTCTAAGCAAAAATAGTCTAAATTTGGACTAGATATAAGGAATACGTTTTTAACAATGAGGTGGTAAAACACTGGCACAGGGAGTCCAGAGAGGTGGTGAGTGCCCCATCCCTGGAAACATTCAAAGTTGGATTGAACGAGGCTCTGAGCAACCTGATCTAGGTGAAGATGTCCCTGCCTGTTGCAGGGGATTGGACTAGATGGACTTTAAAGGCTTCTTCCAGCCCAAGGAATCCTGTGAATTAAGCAATGCAAAGCTTGGTGAATTAAGCAGTGCAAAGCAGATTATGATCTTATTTTCCACTGATGATAATCCAGAGAAATTCTTAGCAATGGTAGCAAAATGTTAAGTACTTTCATAGCTATAGCATTTGTGCTCTTGCGGTAATTGGCTGTATACATTTGCTTATGTGGAACTATTGTAATCATATATGGCATTAAAACAAATTAGTATCATGCCTGAAAACCAAAATAAGATAAATTGATATGAGCTCTCAGCCTAGCAGGACATGTTAAGCAGTAGATATTGGTCAGCTGTATTATTTAGAATAAGCAATGATTGCAGTGTCTTAGAGGAACCTATACATTAATGTGGCCTTTTCCATGGCAACCTCTAGAGTTTTCTTTTGACTAATCAGATTGAGACTTAAGGATTGGATCCAAGTCTAATGTATTTAGCTCTGCTTCTCTGAGAAGTGTTCTGAGTACTGGCTGTTTCCAGCTTCCTCCATTGGTATCCTTATGCTTTGGTAGAGCATGGAAGATGCAATTTACTTTATCCCCGCTGACATGCTGTTTGATCCCTCAGCTGTGCAGGACTGTTCATTTGCAGGAAACTTCCCCACTGCACACAGAGTCTAACACATTCTATTTTCTCCTTCTTTTATGGTTTAGGAATGGCAAGGATGGAGTAAGCCTTGGCTATGCACTCAATAATTTACTTCTACAATCAGTTACACTCTAATCAACTTAAGGCTCTATTTTATATCACAGAGTCCTTCCTCCTTACCCGTGTTCATCTGTATTGGCAGAAGTAGGACCAGTAGGTTGAGGGACTGCTGAATCCCTGACATCAGAAAGATTCCTTTCCCTGTTCTAAACTGGGAATAAATCCATGTAAGGTCCAGTGCTGTGGTGTCTGCTGTTTGGAACTATCAAAGATACTCACATGAGAGAATGTACACAGGCACTAAGTCTTCAGAAGCTTTCTGCTGCTTAGCATGGGGTGTTGAGACTCTCTGCAAAGAGCTGTGAGCTCAATAAGTGAGATGAGATTGATTTATATAGTTAAATTCATTGTTTGAAGTAGAAGTGGCTCAGACAGAGTTTGAGTCACCTGTGACACAGCAACAGCTATAGTAACTGGGCCAACAAACAAATCAGAAACCTTAAGCAGCTCACTCTCACAAAATGGACCCATATTTTGTGAGATGTAGTGGCTTTCAAGAGGTATGGAAGTATTGTTTTAAGTGGTCATTTGAGAAGTAATTTAGATGTGTCCACACTTATGTGATGCTTTAGCCAGGACTGCCTTGGTAGGAGTGATGTTTTCACTAGAGAATCAATGAGTCAGAGTGAGCAGTTGGCACTAACACTGAATACAGGGTCAGAAGGGCTTCTTCTGGAATCTCTAGATGCCACAAACAAGGAAAGCTGTTTCCAAGGAGGCTCAAGAATGAACTGTTTACTGAGAAATATGCTTTATATTGGAAGCTTAAGAGAATTCCATTTAGCTTATTGAAAAGAAGGTTAAGAAGTAATTTAATCACTGCCTATAAGTATTTACTCAAGGAGAAGATATCCAATAGTTGAAGGCTCTTTAATCTGACAGGGAAGTATAACAAGATTTAGCAGTTGGCAGTTGAAGACTGAAAATTTCAAGATTGGAAACTGCCACATTGACATTAACAGAGAGAACAATTAACCATTATATGTACATTACTACTAAACTTAAAATTATCCATGTCTTTGAGTCTAATCAAAATTAAATGGGTTTCTAAATAGGTTTTAAAGTAACCAGTTTCTTTTTTTTCCCTTTTTCCTGCAGAAATCTTTGGGTAGAAATGTCTATTCCTTAGTAACTCTATAACACATCGGAATTTAGGGCCTGTTTCACCTTGTAATTTACTAATGCTTTACTCCTGGTTCAAGCATGGGTTATTGTTCCATAAATTTCTAATAATTCTTACAGATTTGTTCTCCATTGTTAGAAACAGAAATTCTACAAATTCTATTGAGGGATCATAAGTTGATTAGTCTGAGAGGTGTTAAATTAACTGATTGAATTCTTGTTATCTCTTTGATCTCTTTCTACTCTCTACAAGAAAAGGGATGAATTCAATATCAATGTTTGAAATCTGATAGCAGAGAAAGGCACAGATGGGGGATTCACACATGCAAAACATATTTATGGTAATATTTTCTATGAGTGATACACTCAAAGCACTGTAGTGCTGGCAGGGAATGTGAAGGTAGAATGAAGTCTACTAGTTTTATTAGGGTATTTTACTTTTTTTTTCATCCTTTCACAGAAGCAAATCCAGAGAAATTCAACAGCCGATTTAGAAATAAAATGTTTTATGCTGGGGTAAGTACAGATTTGTCTCACAGAATGATGTTAGCTTAGTTGCTTGAGTGTCTTCTTAATTATCTTCCCCCTCACTTTCTCACATCAGGAGCTCATGTCACTTCATTCTGCCTGTTACAATTTCAAGTGCACTCATGCTGTTTCTGGCAGTGCCACACACAGGTGTCTGTAGAAAAGAGCCTCTGGTACTGTTGTTATACAGAGCTGAGCAGGTGAGAAAAGTGCCACTCCTTTGGACACAGTGCTGGTCATATCTTGGTCCCTCTGCTTCTGGCTCATAAGCTTCTCAAGGCACAACTCTGCTTCTTTCAGGGTTTGGGAACTGCATTGATACTGACTTTCCTAGAGGAATTCCCAAAGTTTTGGCCTGTATCTTTGTAGCTTCAAGGAGCAGTCTTGGATGTAGGGTGATGGGGAGTGCAGGGCACAAATCAGATATTTGGAGTGATTAATGATGGGTGAATATGCACATATAATTACTCGCTTGTGCATCCAGGAGGCAAATGGACAACACTTTATTCTAAAGCCATTGAGAGCAAACACCAGTTTGATAATGAATGGCATACAATGTATTTCTGAATGATGACACCCACTGTACCCACGTGCCTTAAACATGAAAACAAGTATGTGTGCAAGAATTTGTGCTTAATGGTCCAGGACACCACTGAACTTGGGTATCCAAGGACTTTTTTTTTCAGTTAAGCTCTCAAAAGCAGAAGTATCACAATTTAAAACAACAAAATTAAGTAATCTTTTCTGAGACAGTAAGTTTGACCAAAGGCTGGCATTTTGGTAATTAGCTCTGTGGAGGGATAAGAACTGAGGGGGGGAAAAAAAAGAGAGGAAGTGTTGACAATTCCTGCACTGATTTCTGTTGCAGGCAGCCTTTACAGACTTTCTGCAAAGAAGCTCAAGAGATTTATCCAAGCATGTTAAAGTTGTGGTGAGTATAAGAAATTGTTTCATAGTATTGTGGGAAGAGGGTGGGGGTTTGGAGAGAGAGTGAGGTGAGAGTTTAATGGCTCTGTTACTTTTCAGTTTTGAGCATGACATTTGCAACACATTCCAAGGAAAATCTTGGGAAAGCTGTTACAAAGCAGCAACACTTCTCTTGTCTGTGGCTCCATTCAGCAATTTCTCTGTGCTCTGTCACTTTGGCTTTGTAGTGTGATGGTACAGACCTGACTCCAAAGATCCAGGAGCTGAAGTTCCAGTGTATAGTGTTTTTAAACATACCCAGGTAAGCTCAAGACAGATTCTTGAAGTTATATAAGAAAAATAACAAGAGTTTTCAAGAGACACTTGCCGCTTGTCCTAGGCTGGGTGAATGTACAGGAATCAATTTGAATGTACAGGAAGGCAGCCTCTGGGCTACCTTGTTTAGAGCTGGCTACTTATAATGCTGTTAACTGAGCTAACAGAATGGTATCAGAGCTCAGGGTGCAGCAAAACCATTCCTTAAAAAGCTGATTATCCTGATGCAGTAGAAATGCTTAACAAACACACTTTGAAGAGCTGTGCATCTAACCTGCAAACAAGTTAGTAAAGGAACAGATACCTGGTCTTGTGCTTAATTAGAATCAAAGAGTGGGGAAAAAAGGAAAACGGGAGGAGGGGACAGAAATGGAGAGAGGGGAAGAACAAATATTTTCCCGGTTAAGGAATACCAAACTGCTGAAAGGAGTCATAGTTATTAATGTGTTACAGTGTCCTTAATAAAAATACAGCTGAATTATCAAAAGTTGTTGATCTCCTGCTCTCTAGAACAGTAGTCTCCGAACTTAATTTGATTGTTCATTTGTATCAGTCAACAGCTTTTAAACACCACCCCAATATATGCATATTTATAAATTTTATACATGTACCGCTATTCTAGTATTACAAGCCATATAAAGCATGCACAAATATGAATTAAGAAAGAATGTCATAAAGATGAAACAAACAAAATTTTTAAATGTTTGCTTTCTTATCGAAAGTAAAAGTACTATTTTTCTTCATACACTCCAATTGTCTTGTCAGTTGTGGATTTTTCTTGCATGCATCCCACTTTGGAGACCATTGCTTTAGACAACCTCCTACTTTGCTCCACAAGAAGTCCCAAGCACTTAATCTTTTGAGCTTCTGCTTGGTGCCACCACTTCAAAGTTCCCTCTTCTATCACTTTCAGATCACTTTCACATCTATTCTTTGATGGTAGAAAAGAGAAATGCCACAGCTGTATTTGTTCCAGCTTCTTATGTTTCCCTGCCTCCTCAAACTATGCAATGTTTTGCATTCCTTGTGCTGAGCTAGCAGGGAGAGGGAAAAGAGGGGTAAAACGGCTTTATGGCTTAACAGCTTACCAGAAGGAATCAAAGCAAATAGGGAGTGCTGCTGATCCATGGCCTGTTTCCTGGTGTTTCCCCATTTCCCTCTCAGAGAGGAACCTGATAAAGTTTTTGGTGGATACACCTGAGGGTGTTGTATCATCTTGGGAACAAAAAGAACAGGCTAAGAGGTTAGTAGTCAGGACCCATCAGGGCAAGCTGCTTTCTCCAGCTCACTCTCCAAACCTCTCTCTGTAGGTATTGTGCTGGCACAATGCCCTGGGGGAACCCTGGTGACCACAGAGACTTTGAGCCCCAGCGTCACGACGATGGCTACATCGAAGTCATCGGGTTCACCATGGCCTCGCTGGTGAGTACAGGGGTGCTGCTGGGCTGGAGAGCTCCGTGGGCAGCCCTGCAGGGTGCAAAATACTCCTTGGTACTGAAAAACAGATGTGTTTCCCCATGGTCATACAAGGCCAAAGAGAGCTCTGCTGTTAAACAGCAGAGCCAAATGGCTATTTTCTGATAAGTGTTATTTAATAATAAAAAGTATTACTTGCAAAATATGACTGATTTGCATGTGCAGTGCTCTGAAGTTAAATGGCAAGATTCTTACAGTAAGAACAGTATGATAAGAGCATAAAGTCATGATTTTACTGTGGGAATACTAATAATACTATGATCAAATAAATACTCCTTTCTCTCTTTAACTTTTATATATTTCATTCTATGGTATTAAAGTCTATTTTTAAGTATAGCTGGTATAGAAATATGAAATATTATATAAACTTATATAGACATACAATTTCCATATGTTCAGCACAAATCTTGTGAAACTTTAGTAATAGCTGTGGAAAACTATTGGTATTTCTTGCATGAATTTTATCTCTCCTTTTTGTTCTGCTAGGAAAAGGAAATTCAGCCAACAATTTTGTCAGTGTACTTTCTTCCAATGCTGCCCTTAAAGTGAACTAAACTGAGTTGCCATAAAAGCAATCTTCCTCTAAATACCCTGGGAGACACTGTGACAGTGTCTTCTGGGGGTGGTTAAATGCAGCCAAAGTTGGCAATTATTCCCATGCTAGCACCAGCCTACCTAAGGCACTGCAGCTTGGGCTTAGTGTGGCCAGCAGGAAGTGGACTTGCTGGCGAATTCTTATAGCTCACACTTACCTCCATACCTGTAGGCCTTTGTTGCTGCTGTCTCATGTAACCCAGTTTAAAACAAAGATGGATAAGCCTGTTTTAGCTAAACTCCTTAGTTGTGTGACCTGCCCTCAGTCCATATCACTTTCAGTAAATACCCACTGTAATGGTGTTTGTTTCCTCAAAGAGAAATTCAAGCAAATCTAATCTTCAAAGTAAGCAACAGGCAGTCTTGGTCAATCTTTCCTTCTTTCCTTTCAAAGTTTGTCTGGGTTAAGGATACTCCTGGACTTTCTTTTTTTTTTTTTTTTTTTTTTTTTAATTTTTTAATGGGCCTTGTAGATTATGGAAATAACCCACAAGAAAAATTTTATTTATTAGCCTAGTAGATGCTGTGGAATAAAAGTGAAGAGAAGTTTAGGATATGTTTTTGAAAATGCTGTCAAAACCTTAGCATGTACAAACTCACAGTTTTCAGTCAGAAGAGCTTTTCATTTTTGCCACTAACACAGTTCTAATCAATGGAAGTCTCTAGACAGATCTTGAAAGATACCAACAATTTCAGTTGGGGCTGAATTTAAGAAGTAGGGCCCTTTGAATTTCTGTTTCTATTTAAAGGAGAACTGTGGGTCTACAGGTGTACTTTGGTTATGAAGCTGAAGAATGATTGTAACCCTAGACTGTGTTGATATAATCCTGACTTGCCTTGTATGTCTCAGATGTGCTTGTTGTACCTAAGTGGGTTTGTGAAACCAAGGGAAAGAACTACTTCATAAAAAGCATTCTTATATTGTTGATCATATTGGCAATTGATCCATAATATTAAGTGCACAGGCCTTGACTTGTGTTTGCACTGTTCTCTGTTAGCATTGCATTAATATGAGATCTTTTTTCTGCATCTGAGATGAGAGTTAATTGTTACATAATACTCATATTCATTAAAAAAATACTTTTCTGCCCAAACACATCTGCCTAGAACTTGAAGGATCTGCTCATTGCCTTCCTTAATTTCTTTCAAGTGAATTCTTTAACATGATATTTAATTGTTTTAACAAGGTCCTTCTGCTTGCTCTTTTCAGCCTGTGTAATGTTGAGGTTGACTTGATGTGCAAGCTTTCATAATAAAAAATTTATCTAATTCATATTAAGAACTATTCTGTTCAGGAAGGGGAAATAGTTTTTCTGTCTCACAGATGTATCTAATTAGGGATGTTGTTTTAAAGAACAAATAATTATTAGCATGACTGTTACTGTAAAAACAAATTGACCAAAACAACTAGAAAGCTTTAAGAATAAACACAGTTATTAATTTGTGTGTACACATGTGTGTATATATAGATCATGAGTCCTATAATGCACGTGGTTAGATGTCTGCTTGTTGCTGTGCAGTTTTGGGGTGAAAACACTTTCATTGTGCTCTTTCAGAATAGCTCAGGTATGGAGTACTGTGTAAAGGATGCTGCCAGCAAAGTGGCATTTTGGATTTGTTAACTGCCTCAGCTGCCTCTGTTCTGAGCTATCTTTTCCCTGCTTGGTGTTTTGTTTGTTTGTGTATTTTGTTTGTTTTTTGCAGGCTGCTCTCCAGGTGGGTGGTCACGGAGAGCGCTTGCACCAGTGCCGGGAGGTGACGCTTTTGACGTACAAGTCCATCCCCATGCAAGTGGACGGCGAGCCCTGTCGGCTGGCTCCCTCCCTCATCCGCATCTCCTTAAGGAACCAAGCCAACATGGTGCAGAAAAGCAAGAGGAGAACGTCCATGCCTTTGCTGAATGAGTGAGTTGCATATGTGCATGTCCTAATGGCAGGCAGCCCGTGTGGGGCAGCATATTCCGTCATGGATTTTGCATGTACTGGACTTGCAGCGCATTTGAAAAATAAATTTACAAAAATCACATCTTCTGAAGTCCCTTTTCACTCTGTTGTAAATACTTACCTGATTTTCTTTTTATCTTCTGAGTTACCCCTGTCTTGCTTTCAGACTGGTGTTCTATCTTTCTGTTATGTATTTGTTTATTTAGAGAGGTTTCCACAGGCTTGGCAGTGTGCCTCTTGGCTTCTGATGGTTCTGCATATGTATGCTATTTGCCCTTTAAATTTTTTTTATTTGGTTTCTCACCTTTCTTGATCTGCTTTTTAAGCTGCCTTGAAGACCCCGTAAGAAATTGCCACAATCAAGAGCTAATCAGGACATATTTCAGTCTCTGCTGCAAGCGCATGCTGCCTGGCAGACTCTGTGGAGAAGGATTTGAATGTCCTGAAAGAACTGGTTGTAGTTTGTAGCAAATCTTTCTCCAGTATAGAAACCCAAATGAGCAATGAGTGTTGTAAATATGACAGGAGAAAAGCTAAGATTGGAAACTAGTAACTTGTGAAAGGGAATACACAGGACTAACATTCCTTTTCATGATTAAACTTTCTTTACAAGCACTGCAGATATAATTTAATCAGAAGAAACCTAAATAGTCAAATTTTGACCTATGAAAGTGGCAATCTAATAAAATAATTTAGATTATTTTGTAGAGGGTATTATTGCAATCCTTGTGTAGGTCTTTATTGCTGCTAAAATGAATGTTTCAAGGGACTTGGCTGTTTTTCATCAAATATTCCAAATGTGAAGCAAAACAGTCTGTCCCTTTTTCAAAGATACTGAACTAATGCCCTAAAGTTATTAAGAATCCATATTTAATTAGAACACTCATGCATAGAGGCTTTAATATTTCTGGGGAAATGGGTGGGGGAATTTTGCTGTTGCAATTGTAATGGTGAGGCAGGTTCTGTGAAGAGATGTAGTACCTTCCAAAAGACTAGCTCATGTAACTGGAAATAAAAAGACAAGGTCTTAGGCACACCTTTTCTTTTCACCTATCGTAAAAGTTGTCTCCGTTACTGCTGTGTATCTAGAGAAAGGTCCTTCTTTACATCAAACTTTGACTCCAGCCCTTAAAAGTTTTTTGTCATCCCCTGGCTGTCAATCTATTAATGTAATCAAAGCCACCCTGGTTACTTTCAACGTGTACATGTTCAATTTAGCACTCTGCTCTCTTACTGAGACTAATGCTTTAAGTTGCAGTAGAAGCCCGTTTCTCTAATGTGCAATTTCTATTTGCCTGGAAAATATATAAGGTATATTCATCTTTCTTGAGCAGAGAATAGCAGCAGTGCCAAATTTCACCCAACCACAACTCCTTAATCTTTAGTGAAAGCTAGAATAAAGCAAAGGGCAGCCCTGGGACATCTTTTTCTGCACTGAAGGAGACTAATGCAAATGTATAAAATGAATTAATGGTATTTCAAACTGATAATTAGCATGGCTTAGGTTTGGATTTTTAGGTCTGAATTTAAACTGTGGTAGGGAAATACAGATCTGTAGTACATGCCAATTGTCAAGGGGATATTCTTCATGGTTGAGCTTGATTTAAATGTGCCATGGTACACTAAATTGCTGTCAGAGTCCTTTGATTTGGCTGAGGTATTTTTCTGCCGATCTGTGTCTTGGGAAAATGCAAATGATCTGTCAGGAACTGTAGTTTCAGCTTCACATATCAGAAAATGTGTGTGTAGATATTTACATCTATTTCTATATATATATCTATGTATGTGCTTTGCTCTGAGGTGTTAAAAAGGAAGGAGAGGACTTGAATCATCTTCTACTGTGATAAAAAGTAAACTTGTTAAAGGTTGGCTTGTTAAAGATTAAAATCTAGGAAGCATGTTCATATTGTAAGAAGTTCATTCAATATGATGCTGATTGGTAGTATTGCATAAGTGAAGAAATTTCTAATTAAATATGTTTATCTATTTTTTTAAACTTGATCTCTAGGATATAACTCCTTGTTCTGCTGGAATCTTCCAGAAAGCCTTGTATTGGATTGAACATGATAGATGAGGGATTTTTTAATGACTATCATTTGAATGTTAGATGTGTGAGATAAGTCAGTGGGTCTGGAGCTATCCTTAATTACTAGATAGCTCTTCTTGAGCTCCTTGCCAGGAGAGCAATTAGAAAATTATCCTCATCACAGAAATGCAGAATTGTTATTATTGTCGGCTTTGATATTATTGCCAGATAAGAAGTGGGCATGAGTAGAAAAAGACTTAACTTGAAGAAATTTTACACTGTTTCTCTATTTTTTTTTTTTTTTGTCCTGATCCTCTTTTTTTTTTGTGGGTGTTTTTTTTTAGTCCTTGAAACACTTGTTGGCTAAGTTCTCACTCCTGTTCACCACTATTGGTAACAGTAGCATGAGAAAGAGACAACACAGCTTGGTTTTCTGTGACTGAGCCAAGAATGTAGTTATTGTGAGCTATATCAAAAGTTATGGGGAATAAGAAAAGAAACTGGCGTTCAGTTTTTCCAGGAATAATTTTCTGATTAGAAGCTCCTGCATAGTATATTCCCCAGTAAGTTTCAGTTAATGAACACTTCCTGAATTGCAAAACATATTTTGCTCTCACTGACTTTTAGTTTGGGTTGAGGGAGAACATCCTGCATAATGGAAGAGAAAGAAGAGGGAAGAGCTTTTAGATAAAACACATTTGATACATTCAAGAAAAAGAAAGGGATCATTTGAATATAAATACTAAAGGTGAATTCATATAAACACTAAAGGAGAATATGAACACTAAAGGTGAATATTAATAAAATACAAGTTTCCCTAAGGTATGAACAAGAGGAATGGAAACAGCAACTTGTCATTGTAGATAAAAACTCTCCAGTAAGGTTATTTTTTTCTTAAACAGTAATTAATTGGTCAATCCTTGGAGACAATTCCATCCGTCTGGATTTCAGCTTTGATGTTTGTTTGCATTTCTGGACCTGCTTCCAAAGTCCGTGCCTTGAAATTTTTCAGTGGCTGTGGAAGAAATTCTGGGATTCCTTGTCTTGTATATTTATGTGCTGAGCTTTTCACTGGTGCTCACTTGTGTCCTTAGAAAGCTCCTGTGTGCCACATAGCAGTGATTTTCCCCATTTGCATGTCTTCAGTTGCTCTTGGCTTCCTAGTGTGAGCTCAGAACTCTGCATGTCCCTTCATTCAACTTTTACGTGACACATTCCTTTTGTTTCTGTTTAAATGTCGTGTGTCTTTCTCTTTTTCTTCTCTTCCACTCTTTCTCTGTCTCTCTCACCTTTTTTTCTTGTCTGTCCTCACTGTGTGCTGTTTTTCTCCTGGCCACTCATTTCCTGCTGCCTTGTAGTATCCATAAAGTGCAGTCTGCTGACCTGAGGAGAGTCTCGGCTCCCCCCGATTCCTTCACTGTGTGAGTATCTGGCTTTTTTCTTCTCTGTAAGTTCCCCAGCCTTTTGTTATTACCCTGTGTCATCCATCTGAGAGATGGGGCAGTAAAATCCAGTGACAAATGGGAAGAGGGAGCTCAGATGACAGCATGACTGATGGGCACTGCTGCCAGGAAGGGCACAGTTCCACAGTAGCCAAGTAAGGTGAGCAGGACATGACTGGTGATGGTGACCAGGTCCAGCCGTAAGCCAGCTCCCCAGACATCCGTGGCAACAGGCACATCTGAAGTTTAATGCCAGACACCATTCCTGGAAAGAATTGAGATGAGATCTTTCCAATCCAAAACAGGATGTTTCCTCTGAACATGAGGAAAAAATGCTTTTTGTCATAAGGTTGACAGAGCACTAGCACAGATTGCCAAGAGAGATTGTGGAATCTTCATCCTTAGTCACAATCAAACCCTGCCTGGACATGGTCCTCGACAGCCTGCTTTAGGTACTCCTGCTTGAGCAGGGGTTTGTACCAGATGACCTCCAGAGATTTCTTCCAGCTTCAACCATTCTGTGATTCTGTAAAATTTCAGAAACCTGCAAGTACTTCATTGTTATTTTGGAAAAAGGAAAGATGTCCAGTTTGGTGTGCCTTTTCTGTGGGTCCATTTTGCTGTATTCTGCTGACAAGCATAAAGTAATTAAATCACCTTTCCTCACCAATTCAGCATCTAAATCAGCCTCAAGAAAAGAGTTGAGGTAACCCTTATTTCTTACAGAGAACATTGAGCTGTGTGTCTAAGAGAACGAGTACTATTTCCAAGCATATCCCTTGGAAAATGACCTCCAAGTTTTCATGCAGTTCATTTTAATGTCCCATTTGATATCAGCTGTCAGAATAAAGCAGGGAGAGAAAGACTTGCAAGCCCCAAACTAATTTGAAAGTCAAAGATGTTCTCTATCTTAAAATCTGTAAAAATAGATTAAACATGTTGCTGCACTGGGGCTGTCAGTTAATGTGTCTGGCAAATTAAAATAAGAACCCATGAGGTAACAGGGAAATTTGATTTGGATTATGATGGCTTTGAGATTTAAATATTACTTTGTTTTCTTCTTGTTGAACAAAATAGAAGCAGTCTGAGTTCCAGGTAGTACTGAACAGCATGGCAGATCCTACTGAGACCTGGTGATGGATTATAGTCTGTCTTAGATAAATGTCAGGATTTCTGCAGCAGGAGATGCATGGGAATTTGGGGCAGCCAATTTATTAGGCTCATATGCTCTTATTTTGCAGAGACAGTAGAACTGTAGTGTGATCCATTGCAAATGCTTATACAAGGTGTGTAAGTAGATACAAGTGTTGTATTTTTGAGGGTCCTTTAAAAGGAAGGTGAAAACTTGCATTTTCCTGCTGGATGTTCAGAGATCAGAAGATGCATATGTGAGAGTACATTTGTCCTGTGTGGTTGATGCAAAGGAATGCTGAAAATTGCAATTGAAAAAGAAGATATTTACTTGTGTATATCCTACAGCTCTTCTACAAGTGGAATAAACACTATGGGTAGGCTGTAATTATTTTTTCAATTACAAAATATGCATAAATGAAAATACAAATATCACTGCACTGGTAAATACTACTCCTCTATGGAGTTTGTGGTAATGATTGCAGCAGAGTATGTGTGTAAAACCTGTGTGAGTAAAAAGACAGTAATAGAAAATAATATTTTTGCTTTCAGAGGTTCGAATGCCAAACAAAATCAATTTTCTCAGGCTGAATATGGTTACTGTCTCTAAGAGGAGAGTCTAATAAAGAACAGTAAGTTGTTCTTTATTAGAAATAAAGTAAGCAAGGTGTAAGGGAGAAAGTGAACTGTTCTCCAAATGCAGAGTTAAGGGTGAAAATGCTTAAGAGGAATTGAGTCTCCTCATTTCTTCATCAGTTTTTCCTGTTTAACTTTTGGGTTTCTGAAGGTGAAGCTGTCCTGTGTTCTCTGGCAGCCCAGAAAGCCAACTATATCTTGGGCTGCATCTGATGCAGCGTGGCCAGCAGGTCCAGGGAGGTGATTCTGCCCCTCTATTCTGCTCTTGTGAGACCTCACCTATAGTGTTGCATCCACCTTCAGGGTCCCCATCATGGGAAGGACGTTGACCTCTTTGAATGAGTTCAGAGGGCCCCCCAAGGTAATTGGAAGGATTGAGCACCTCTCCTATGAGGAAAGGCTGAAAGAATTTGGATTGTTCAATGTGGAGAAGAGAAGACTTTGGGGTAACCTAATTGTGGCCTTGCAGTGCCTGAAGGGAGCCTACAAGAAACATGGAGAGGGATCATTTACAAGAGCATGTAAGGACAAGTGGAATCATTATAACCTGAAAAGAGGGTAGGTTTGGATTAGATATTAGGAAGAAATTCTGTATGCTGAGGTGCTGGAACAGATGGCCCAGAGAGGTTGTGGTTGCCCCATCCCTGGAGGTATTCAAGGCCAGGATGGGGCTTTAAACAACCTGGTCTTGTGGAAGGTGTCCCTGCCCATGGCAGGGGAGTTGGAACTAAGTGATCTTTAAGGTCCCTTCCAACCCCAAAAATTCTATAATTCTGTTTAGAGGGATTATCACTTTTGGAGAGCCTGTTGTGCTTGGAAGGGTAAGGTGTGAGAGAACCACAGTTAGCATGTAGGAGAAGAAAAGCAAGTTCCAGGATTCTACTGTGCACTTCAGAGTGTGTCTGTACTTTAAGAGTCTGTGTGGGTATAGCCTCTACAAAGCCAAGTATGTTTGGTGAAGCAATTGTGAGATAAGAAAGTGCCAAAGAATTTACAACAGTTGGGTTTACGTGGCTTATCTGGGATAACACTTATGTCCTGATTTTGGCTATGACATGGCTGATTTTCTCCCTAATAGCTGTGATTTATGACAAGAATAATGTTTTGGCTGTTGCTAAGTAGTGTTTATCTCAAGTAAACACTATTTGCAGTGTCACACTCTGCTGCTGAGGAGCTGCACTCAATGCTGGGAGAGAGTGAGGTCAGGTAAACTGACACAAACTGGCCAAGGGAATGTTTCACACCAGAGAAGGTCATGCCCAGTATGTAAACTGGAGGAGTTACCTGGGAGGTGTCTGACTGCTGTTTGGGGATATGTTGCATGGTGAGCAGTTGTATTGTGCATCAGTTTTTTCTCTTGTGTTTGTAACTCTCTCTACTCCCCACTTATTACTATTATTATTACCATATTTATTATTATTATACTATTCTATCATTAAATTCTTATCCCATCTCTGAGGTTTATCTTTTATTTCTAATGATTCTTCTAACTAAGGGGACTGTCCTTTGGTCCAGCACTCTATGACATGGCTGCTCATCTAGCTCAGATTCCCAAAGGAAAGGAAAACATATATGGAAGAGCTTATAATTTCAAAGGGTTGTTTTGTTTGGTTGGGTTTTTTTAGGTAAAGAGCTTAGCAAGAGCTTCACCTTAAAATAGTAGGGAACACTTGAGAAGCATTGAAATTCGTCCACAGAAGAGACTGGATGAATCTGCTCTGTTGTGGCAGTTCTTATGTTTCAAGTAGAGAGATGCTGTCAGAAACTTATTTTTAATGTAACATTTTCAAGCTCTGTCAATGTGATCTTGAAAGTAAGGTGAATTCATTTTTCTCTTTTTGCTACAGCTTTCCTCTTTCCAATTGTTCTAAACGCCAGAACACTTAATTAATTTTTCATGTTTATTTCTTCTCTAGACAGGTAATTCATTAATCATTCATTGTCACTGCAAACATCTCCTAAAAGACTGCCTTTTTTTTTTACTCAAATGTTTTGTATGGGGGGAAGTAGACTTCCTTTTTTGTTTACTGAATCGTTAAAATCTGTGTGTAGGATGATGTAAGGCTGTATTCTTGAAGATCTATCATAAATTTGTCACTGGATTCTGTAGAGTTGTTGGACTGGTTATTCTTATTGCTCCTTTCTCTGTGGAGACATCAAGTGTAAGAAATAGTTCACTGGCTCCATAAATAATTGAAATAGGGATTGGAGTATTTATAATATACAAGTCTGTCTCGCCAGCTGAATCAAGCTGGTGGCATGGCACAAGTGTAGCTGTTTGCTGTGCAGGAGTGACAGGCTTGGGCAGGACCCAAGCTTACTCTGCCTGTGCTCTTCCCTGGGTGACTGGGGACAGGAGCACCTGTCCTAGGAAAAACAGCTGCACTCCAAGTGAGCTGTCTGCCATCCTCTCACCTCTTGCTGGATGATTTATAGGGGTGAGAGGAGGAAGTCACGACTTCATCAATAGCCAAGTATGTTTTCTACATGAAAGATCTTGGAGAAGATTCATGTTTAGGTTTGCGCTTAAATGAAATCATTATAAATAATAAACATGAACAAACAGAATGTTTTGACATCAATCTTTATTTGCATCCTCATGAGGCAAATGACATTTAGGATTTAATTCTGTGGATTGATGTGTTTGTGGAATGAGTTCTTAATTAGATTCTTTAGGGAGGTATTGGAGTTCATTCATCTGTATGTTCAAATACTTTTTGTTGACTATGTAATATACCATTTAAAAAACAATTGTTAAAAGGTAAGTAATTTAGGTTGAATTAAAGTGCAGCAATCTCCCCAAATTTATGTATAAATTTCTGCTTTATGTGGAAAGCTTTTCTTCCTCTCCTTGCTGTTAAGCAAGTTGTTTTACACAGTATTCAGAGACATCTATTTCTATTAATACTGTACTAATGTTTGTGTTCAATGACATTCATCACCCCTTTATTTGCTTTTACATGGGCATGTTTATGTATTTAATCTTTCTGGTTTCTGGATATACTGAGTATGTCTGAACAAAGACAAATTGATCTATTTGTATAATAATATGGAAGTATTATTATACATTCCACTAAATAATAGTGGAAGTATTCTGCTCAGCTGCATTAAATAGTTTTGTGAATGAATGAGTTAATTTTTTTGACTGATGAGGACAATATACCCTGGTGTCAATTGCTAGTCTGATAGCATAAGAAATGAATATTCAAATAGTTAGTTTTAGAATCAAATTTATTTTGAAGAGGTAATAAAATTTAATGACACAATGTGTCAGCCAATGACTATTATAAGAGAACAAAGGGTGTTTGAAAAGAACTGATGAACAAAGCCATCAAGCTTCAGTTACTGAATAAATGTCTCTTTTGTGTATGTGTCAATACACACATGTTTTTAGGAGTGTGTAGATTTGTTTACTTGTGTTATGAAAATGCTACTTGTGACTGGACCTGGCTAACTGTATAAATCTCTACCCTCTAGAAAGGAACTCCTGGCATTGTTATTTCTGGCAATAGTTTATTTTCTATAGAAAGTTACTGTTTCCAGGTTACATTTTTTTCACTAAGATAGTTAAACTTTTCAAATGGACAAGAGGCCAAGTTCTGTTTCTCTCCAGTTGTATGTTTTAGTACACAACCTGTTTATGTAGTGGTTTTAGCCTGTCTTTATTAAACTGGTGTGAGAGGAGGGCAGAACAGAATACCAAGGTCTGGTACTTGCCTGTTGATTGCCTTCCTACACTGGACTTGCTCCTATTTCTCCTCAGAAAATACATCACACTTTAGATGGTGTGCTTGTTGCTCCTGCAGAAGCAAAGTCAGAGATATACAGTGCACCTATATATCAAAAATTACATTTTGCAAAAGCATGGGAAGTGTCCTCCTAAACATTTTCTAATTAAAAGAGAATTTTGGAGAGTGGGTTTGTGGTTCTTGGAAGAAAAAATATATTCTAGAAAAAATATATTCTCTTCATTTTAGATATTTTTCTTCCTCCGGCTCTGCAAAGAAAAAAAAGAACTTTTTCACTTCTTTTCAGGTGAAAGGATTAATTTGACTCAGAAGGTGATACTACGCATGCAGTAGATTGCCGTCGGCTTCAAGCTAAGAAATAACATTTGTTTTCTTCCTTACATGGCATTAGGTAGTGAGTCAGCAAATCTACAGAAATCAGTGTTGTCTTTCTCTCCCCTTGGTGTCCAAACACCATCCTGTTCTCACAGGTAGGTTGGAAGGGAGGCAATCAGCCAAGGTTTGGCAGATGTTGGTGTGAGGGCATCCTGTTTCCCTGTCTTTCCTCTTATGCTTTCATGAGATACCCAGATTATTCATTGTGATCATGAGTTTGAAATGAGGTCCATTGTGATAGGACATAAGTCTACCACTGATTAATTGATGACTTTAGTGAAGAAAATTCACATTTGTACCAGTGTTTAAAAATGAGTTAACATTTGTGAGATGTGCCTTGTTCTTCACTAGCAGTGCAAATGCTATGAATCAAATAGTTTAAAACTGAGACAAAATAAAGAAGCAAAACTGTATATTTATGATAGTACACAGCATTATGATTTTGAAAAGGCAATGTGTACTATATATATATGTGTGTGTATATATATATACATATATATATATATATACATATATATATATATATATATAATTAGTCAATATTACTGTAGCCAGAGTCCTAGTAGTAACAAGATTAAAATAGAAAATATAAACAATCTTTTGGTAAAAGCACAGAATGAGTAGTCTACTTTTAACTGACCTGGGCCTCAGTTCCTATAGGACAGACATTTGCTATGTGCATTATTATACACAAATTGTCTCTCCTTCTTGAAAAGTGGAAGATGCAAGTGTGGCTAAATTAATTTGCATACAACTGAGCTAAAATTAAAAAAACAAATAATAGGTTACAATAAAGTATAAACTAGTGTGAAATTAAAAAGAAAGCTTTTCTGGACAAATTTCTATCCATATTTATATGGCTATTTCATATTAAGTATATGAACACTAAATTTCTAGATACTGACCTACTGAGTCTTTCAAAGTTATCAATAGTTGAGGTAGCTAAATCAGACTAAAATCTGTAAAAGTGAGGTTGCCATACTGTTACTTGCTTTTAAAAGTCCTCCTGGGTTCTGAGTATTAGACTCACGACTTTCAAAATCTGGTTCTTAGCCACATTTTTGTTGACTGTTTCTCAGACCTGAGATGCTGAATTGGGATCCTTCGGTAATGTGGTGTACATGCTCTCATGAGCAGAGGTTGTCATGTGATACTTCCAAATAAGCAGCTTTCCATCTCTGGTTGGCAGATCTATCTACTGGCTGTGGTAGGGCTCTGGGAGTCTACACAAAGTCCAACTGGGGAAGGGTGGAGTAGCTACATAGGGGTGTAAGAACTCAGAAAAAACTTTGCAGTTTCGGGTCACACAAACAGCAAATGGGATTCTTGATCTTGCTTATTATTTAAGGTGTAATGTCTATGCTGTTGTGCAGTAGAAAGTCATAATTTTAAATGCAGGAATAGGCCTGTGGGGACTTGGCTCACTTTTGAAGAGGCTTGTTCATTTTCTTCTTTCAGGAAGGATTGAAATCCCTTCATATCCTGTTTTCCTCTGCTCTTAGGGAGCACTTTGTCTAAAAAGCTTTCTTCTTTTCTTGCAGCCCTCATTCCATCCCAGATCGCCTGCGGATCAGGGTGAACAGGATTAATTTACAAGAATATGAGGGGCTGCATTATGACAAGGAAAAGCTCCGGGAAGCTTGTAAGTTGGAAGAAGCCAGATTGTAGCTGCTTTTGGTAGAACATTCTGTACAAATCTTACATTGACCAAAACAACCCCTACCCCTAAAATAACAACAAAAACCCCCAAACACAATCAAGTATACATTTTTGGATGAGTAATGTAGAGAGTGTGCTCATCTATATATATGCATATGTACAAATGTGTTCTCTATACATTATCTTTATGGAGGATATTTATATAGAGAGATTCCACCTGCATTCTTATTTAACTATGTTTCTGCCCTCTGATTATATTTACTGTAAAGTAAGTGTTTTTCACACTGAGTATTTTTTATTCATGTCTTTCTGTTGGTTCTACTGGATTTCTGGTATATGAAACTACCAGATTTTAGATTAGCATCAGATTTCAAACTGAGTGGGATACCATGATATATTTGATATTGAGTATGTGCACTGACCTGGAACATGGTTCCTGCACAGGTACAATTATCTTGGGGAACAAATCTGGGTTGCTTACCCTCTTATTCTTTACCAGACTTCAGTTTGCCATTTCAGAGAATAATCAGTGTTTTGTTTCCTCATGTAATGGTATAATTGCTATGTTTAAGGGCAAGTCAAAAGCAGACAGTGGTTGCTTTGACAACATTGATGATGACAATCTGAACTTAAAAATGGAATTCCTTTCCTTAGTGACACACAGAGTCATTAATCAATGAGGGACAGGGCTGCTTGTGATAACAATTTAATAGTCTTGTTATGCATCTGGCTCATTATTCATATTAAATTACAAGCATGAGTGTTTGTTGTGCAACAGAGCTTCAGTTCCCTCTGCAATACAGAGTGCTTTGTTAATTACAGGATGACAATCCTTTTAATTGGTTTGCTTATCTTATTGTTGGAAGATAGTTAAACTGTTTCCATTTCACTCTCCTCAAGCTACCATCTCTCCTTAGAGCAAAAGAATTGAAATGGTTTAAATTTTAATATAGGTCTTGGCAGCCTTAACTGAAGGTAGTGGATTTTGGTCATATGTAAAGCAATCAAAGCCTTCTCCACTGGACTGAGAAGAATTTTAATAGGATCAGGATTATTCCTCACTGGAGGAGAACTTCAAGTTTAAATTAAGATTTTGACTTGAGTAGATTTCAGGCCACACTGAACACAAAACTCCCCAACACTGTCAGAAACAACTTGGTTCATTTGTGGGTTTCCCATCTGAGGAGAGCTATACTCATCCATCCAAAGTATGGATGAAAATTTTCTGTGTCTGTAGTTACGTGTATTTTTTTCTTAGGAGCCATTACATGTTCTGACACAAAATATGCAACTTACACAATTGTCACTGAAGTGGTAATTGTGTATTTATGTTATTTGTCACCTGCCAAAATTCATAATGGTAACATTATAAGAAAATGCCAGCAACTGATCTAACATCTTAGTTTTAGATTTCATATGTATTTGATCACTTACTTAGGAGTGTGCTTAAGAGGTTATCATTCAAAAAACAGATGTTTGTCCATCAAGAGTTAAAATTATTGCTTTTGGTGGGTCATTTGTAATAAAACCCTTTTTGTCTTTGAAGTTCATACATGATAATACTTGGGCTGGACTGCTTTCCTCAGATATTTTTCATTGAATTGTTTTTCCTAAAAGTCCTCTTTTAACTGTCTCAGTAGTGCTTGTGCATGAATGTTGTTACCTACTGTAAGAATATGAGAAAGCAAATATCCCCATTATCCTAAAAGAGACTAGAAAAGATACTTCACCTGAGCCTTCCCAGCAGGATTGTCCTGTGAGAGGACATGTAACTTGCACTATACACTGGTGGTCATAAGCCTGCTTCTCTGGTTATATAACTTCAAATTCCTTTTCTATTGGGGAGTTGCTACTGAAGAGGTGCTGGTTTCCTTCAGCAGGACTGTAGCTCATGTGTGTGGGGATGTCTCACCACATGCTGGCAGGAAACCAGGTTTATGTACTTGTTCAGGTTTTGGCAAAATACCTACAACTGAATCCAGAATACTATACTTAACATCCATTCTCCATCCACAAGGACAGTTTGACCCCTCCCTAAATAATTTAAGAGCAAAGCAGAATCTCACAGCAATCTGAAAAGGAAAAGGAAGCCAGCTAATAAGGGGTTACCCTGAAGGAAAAATAGCAAAGGCCTGTTATGGATTTTGCCTGTTACATGTTTCCATAATACAGTTTTGAAAGCTCTGACCTCTCTGTCATAATTTGGATCACTTTAACTCACAGTAAATACAGTACTTCCCCTTCTTTCCTTGAAATACTGATCTGAATCTATCAACTATTTCACCCAAGATTGCCTTCCTGACATAGAGGAGCTCATCATACAAACTGTTCCATGAAGATTAATTGTCACTCTGCTGGAGGTAGACACCTCATTTTGAGAGCCTCCAGAACAATTAAAGAATGTCATTTTGTCCTTTGAAGGGCATGACTGTCCTTAGCTCATTCTCCTTCTGTTGTTTTCTACTTTTCTTTTCAATGCAGCTGGCATTTAACCAAGATGCTGTTTCTGAATTGTCCCTTTCTTCTCTCCCCTTGCTCCTTCTTTTCTCCTGTCAGGATTTCAGTATTGTGTGGGGGATGATTAATGATGGTACAGAGGGTGCTTATTGATCCTTCAGTGAGGAAGGATGAATGCTTCAATACAGCATTTTAAGAAAGGGATATATGTTGACATTTTAGTTATGTTGTAATATTCTTCACTGCAAATGTAGTTGTCTTTTCTAACACCCCCTAATTCATGTCCTAAGCACTTGTCACTTTTGTCACAAGCTCCACCATCTCTGGCCAATATGAGAGTTATGGTCATTACAATGAGCACAACTAAGATTATCTTACTCAAGAAGTGAGGTGATCTGATGTTTCTAGGTGGAAAGATTTTTTTTTTGCCTCTGCTGCTTGCTTGTCTTGTGTGCACTCTCTCTGGCTTCCTGTTATAGTGGGAAAGTGTGAGTCAAAGCAGCACTGTGGGTGAACAACTGAGTTGTTTTTAAGACAGTGAAATCTTCCTGTGTGACACCCTATTTTCTCCTTTCCAATATAACTAAGAATTTCCTGACAAGGGAGGCATATGCAGAAACTAATTATGTTTAAAAAAAAAGCAACAAACAAACCAAACATAAGCTAGCTAGTGACCTAGTGATCTTCAGTTCTTCTTAGTTGTTCCTAGCAACACCATTCCAGATTTACACCATAAAATCATATCAGTGAAATAACTCACCATAAACAGTAACTGAATAGTTGTGGGATTTTTGATAGGGTATGTCAGCCCTTACTGCCCTTAACTTGTGTATGCCCTAGCCATGGAGAATAATCTTAGCTTCTTCAGTGCCGCTAAGATTAAGGAGGAATCGTAACCAGTTGCAGTGATGACAGTATCAGAAATAACTCCCAGCCCTGTATCAGCTCTGGGTGTCCCATACTTCCTTTTACGCAGAGGCAGCTGCTCCTTATGTCCTTTAGAAAAAGCATACTAGATTCAAAAGAAATTTTAAGAGAAAATTTAGTTCCATATGCTTAATGATTGGACTGCCTGTAAACTAACAATCCTTTTCTGTACAGCCTCCTTGCTCCGTGTGTGTGCATGGTGCTGTAACAGGATGGGATCTTAACTTTGAATTCTTGTCTCTTTGATTTTCTGTAGCTAAATGTCTATAATGTGTGTGCCTCTAGTATCTGTGGGTTACCTGAGGGTTTTTGGGGTCACCCTAGGAGTTCTTATCAGATACATGGGGGTACACAAAGTGACAAGCTTGTGAGTCATTGTGATGTGTACATGTACAGTGATACTGTAGCTTCCTCATACCAGAAATGCACTTAGAAACCTTGGTCTATCAAAGGCATTATGACTCTTTAACGCTTAGGTATGTCATGGGTGAAGCTAATTTGGAGACTAGCTCATGTGATTTTAAGCAACTAGCTAAGTAAGAAAGGCCCAACACTTAGGACTTGGTATTTATATCCTGAATATGTAATATAAAAGTCAGCAGGGAGCAGACTTCCTGATGAGCCACAAAGGAAATATGCTTATATTGAGAAGCAATTTTGAGCTGGATGGATTTAGACGAGGCAGATTGTGCAGCTACAAACCTTCTCTTTTGTCCTGTAAAGGATGCACCAATGGGCATGTATTTGTCAGGAGATTTCTTTGGGAACATGGTAGAAGCTCCATTAATGACAACATTTTCTTCACTCTGCTTACAAGTCAGTGCCCTGCTCTAACAACTTTGTTTTGTCAATATGTGTTGTGTACACATTAGCTAATTTAGGCATTTCTTCATCATGATGATTTTTTAAGACCTGAAACTGAGAGAGGTTGAATGGATTGCATAAAGCCTCCCAGCTTTTAAGTGAAATCAAGAGGATTAAAAGTCAGTAGTGAGTTAAATATTGGAAATTGTTATTGTCTGAGGTTGGGGAAGGAGTAAACCCAAGGCATTGATATTTCATATCATGAGGTTATAGAATCATAGAATGATTTGAGTGGGAAGGGATTTTTAAAAATCATCAAATTCTAACCCACTGTCCTGGACAGGGACCTCTTCCGCTAGAGCAGGCTGCTCAAAGACCCTGACCGTGAACTTTGCCAGGGATGGAGACATCTACCACTTATCTGGGCTACCCATTCCAGTGTCTTGCCACTCTCATTGTAGAGAATTTCTTCCTAATATCTAATCTAAATCTACCTTGTCTTGACACCTCACAGGGCATATTCAGTGCAGTCCTCTGCCTTTTGAGCTAGTGGGAAATTGTCATGTGTTAAATTTGTCATCTTTAAACTAGAAGAGATGGGCATTTATATTTATAAAATTTATATTTATATAAAATGGATACATTTATTTACCTTAGAGAAGTGGGGAGAAGGAAGAATATTAAGTTCCTTTTTAAACTTTCCAGGAAATCACACTGCAATTGGCCTTTCTCATGTAGGTTTTTCTGTGAGGTTCTTCTGTCCATATTCTACTTGCATGTTTCCTCAGTGCTTTTCTGATTTGATTTCCTCTTTTTCAGTCCTGGCTGTCCCCTTTGGATAACTCATCCCACACACATCCTTCCTGCCTTAGTCTCTCTCTGTAGACCTCACAGTGCAGATTCCGGCTCTTTCTCTTTATCCTAAATACATTATTCATTGTTTATCCAGATCTCTGCTGTCAGCTCTTAGTCCCAATATCCATTCCCAGCCAGTTTCAATTCCCAGCTCTTCAAATTTTTTTTATTTAATTATTTTTTTAATAATCTGTTGTTTTTTTTGTGTGGTGTTTGGCACATTTTCTCTCTTCCTTTTACTTGGGCAGCTTCTTCCCTTTTGGCAGGATATTGGAAAAATCACTGAGAGAGTGGAGGGGATGCCTGACTTTTCAAACATGGTCTGGTTTAATCTGATAACCTCTAGTGTTTTGCTCCTTATATGTGAGGATTTTGCAAGTGAGCTAAAAAACCTAGTAGCCAATGAACCTAGGGAGAATTGAGTTTTCTCAGTATAATAAGAAGAAGGGATCTGAAGAGACATGTGGCTTAGATTTTTGTGGTAAGAAAATCCTTTTGTACAAACTCAGTTTTATTAAAACCATACTGGTGAAAGCCATACCTTTTAACATAAATGTCTGAATATTTTATAATTTTCTATCATGTATTTGCTTGGTCCTTCATATTCTTAATATCAGTGGAAGCCCTTCAGGAAAATGGCTTTCTTATGACATATTCAATGGTGAGGGTCCTTTATTTGTTACATTAAACATTTACAGTCCAATGTGTAATCTCCCCAGTCCCTGAGGTATGTCAGAATCAGAACGAGTTTTCCTGGCATTCACATCTACTGTAATGTTCTCTCTCAAGGCTGTTTTGTTTGGGATTTGAGTTGGTTAATCATAGTATTAAGATCACAAACTGAATCCTTTCATAACAATAAACAGGTAAGTTAATTGAATTTTATAATATATATATGTATGCTTGGGCTTCCTTGATTTGTGTCCTCAATACTATTAAAGAGTTCACTAGCCTAGGTATTCAGCATAATGGGTACTTAATATGTGGAAGATTTGTTTGTTGCTTATAAATTCCGTAGCTAATTTCATGAGGACTTAGAAAATCACTCCTAATTGTGCAGTTAATTAGAACACCAGGCTGGCCATATTGCTGCATCTGCCTAACCTTCCTCCTGCTGATCCTTGGTTTTGGTTAGTGTTGCTAGGAACAAAAAATTTTCTGCAGTGCTGGTTCAGATTATGAAGCAGCTGTCTGCCTATCTCATTTCCTGGTGTTCTTGCACTGCTGCTCATCACAACTGCCTGGACAAAATCCTTTTTCATCATCCAGGAAGAACAAAAGAACTGGGAGATGGATGCAAGTGGCCAGAAAAGCAGGCACCTCAGGAGAAAAATATCTGGCACTTGAGTGCTGTGGCTTGGCTCATGATCTGAGACTATCCCTTTTTTTGGCATAGTCACATGTGTGTGTTTGTCCATATATTCACAGGAGTGGACAGTGTGTGGGTACATGGAAAGTTGTTTTATAGTACCCATGCTCTTAATGTATTTGCACTCCCACCTCTCTCCTGGCATATCCAGTAATCCCTGTGTGCCACAGCACAACAGTGGACACTGTTCTGTCCAGATCTTCATCCACACAGAACATGCAGAGGCTCCTCTAGTCCTGGATGAAAGTGCCCACAATGTTACTGTCTGCTATGCATGCTGATTTGGCCTTTAACTGATTTATCATAAATTAACTCATTTTTCCTCTATTGCATGGTATTGCACTAAAATGAGCAGCAACCCCAGAGTTTCTACCCCATTATCAATCACTAAGCATTTGCTTTTTTTTTAGAACAGCAACTATTGTGAAGCACTTTGGAAGTCTTGACTTTGTGGTGCATTTTGATTGTTTGTTGTGGTTTGTGATAAAAATTAGGGCTGTGAACATTTTCCTTGCTGAAAGCCAAATGGGTTTTGCAAAAGGAACCAACCAAGCAACAAATAAACAACAACAATTGGGAAGGAACATTTTAGCATATGTTGTAGTGTTATCCAGTAATGATTTTAAAAGCTTTCCAAAGGCCAGGAACCATATGGAATGGAACCACTTCAGACCCACCTCACACATTACACCTTAGCTAGCTGTTGACCCCAAAAGCCATAGATTGTGCTAATTCACGATTTCCAAACAGTGCAGCACTTTTGTTTTTAAGGACAAAGTTGCACAGCCCGGAGTTTCAGAACTGTTCTTTGACCAATAAGAATCAGTATCACATAATTTAATTATAATTTAAGTAAAACTGTGAATCACTTCTTCTTCAATCATTACATGAGACTCACAAAGTATCACCATGAAGATATCTATTGTACGCTAGTTTTTTTCTTTTTAGATATTTTAGTGGATTTCTTTAGAATTACAGATGTTTCAAGGTCCTTCTCTTTTGGTTTGTCAGGAATGGTGATAGTTAAGGATTCGACTTGTATTTTCTGTGTTGTTTTGTCAGGTCAAAGCTTTAGTCTTCATTAAGTGTATAGAAGAGAGAAGAAAATCTGTGGTGACAGTCTGTGAGCCAGTGCTGTAACTCTCTAGTGCTCTGTAGATGTTGGAGGTGTAGCCATGTCTGCTACAATTCAGTTTTTAGTGCTATAAATGAATTTAACAAACGCTTCTTTCAGTTAGAGCTGCAAAGGGATCTGTTCAATTGAATCTAGATAGCCATTAAGAAGTCTCTGCAAAGAGCTTAAGGGGCTCCTGCCAAAACAGGTCAAGCAATAATAAACATTAAGCAAAGAGAATCAGTCTGTACCCCAGAGCACTGGAGTGTTTGAAGCTGTTTCTGACCCTTCTCCACTCGCTTGTGTCTCAGTCTCTGTTCTGTAGTGAAAGAACCTCAGAGGTCTCCATCAACACTGTTTCCACCTGGCCCTTCTGAAAATGTGCAGGGGGACTGTCATCACTATTGGATATCAGTGTTGTTTCAGGAGATGTGTGACCTCTTCCTTCCTGCCTATTCCTCCTTTATATTCTTGTTCTCACTCCAACATTTTTTTCCCTGCCTCCTGTTTTCCTGGCTCTGTAGCTCTTCTGCTGTTCAGTTTGCTTTCCAAACACAATTCTGGCAGCATTGCTGAGCCCTGTGCTGGCCTCTGAGATCCACAGTGACCTTGACTGCAGTAGGTGCTCCCCAGCTCTTCTCCCTGCAAACCACTGAGCTCCTCTTTGTGCTTCAGGCCTTGGTGGTCCAGAAAAATAGGAACTCTCTTTCCCAATAACTTTTAGCACTGTCTTGTTCTCTTATCAGAATTAAAAACTTGTAAGTATTTAAATACATCTCTCCCACTTAATCATCTTCTTTTCAACAGCAGGAAGGGCTGCAGCACAGTTGTGTTTTCTGTTTATCTCAGAAACCTTGGTGATTTTATGTTGCTTCTCATCATCCAGTTATCAAAATTGTTTATGAGTTGATATTCTGTTCTGCTTCTGGAATATTTCATATGAGGATTTAAATATCCTTCCCACTGCTTCCATAAATCTTTTGGCCATTATTTGATTAAAGACACTTCAGGGAGAAAAAAATTAACTTAATTCAGTGATTCACTTTCAAAAAATCAGGTACTCAAGGGTTTTCACTTGTTTTCTTTTTATTTAATGAGATCTTAGTAGGTAGCTCTCTTAGTAGCTTTCTTGTGGACTCAGTTTTTTCTCTTTTATTGTATTCTTTATTATTTATTGTTCTTTTTGTGATTTTGTTTTGGACTCTTTTTGGTGGCAAGAATAGAATGTATGTGGAAACCTCAATCTCCTGTTATTAAACATTTTGCCCTAACTTGAAAAATTTTGCTCTATTTTTGCAAGTTATCTTTTTTCTGACTAAATATGGAAATGTGTTGATTCTGTGTGTAGATGGAATAATATCTGTTTTGATTTAAAAGCAGTCTTAGATAAAAAATAACCTGGTGTTGGATAGTTTTCCCTAAAATCAGGCTGTGATTTCCATTGTTTTAAGCCTGTAGACTTTGAGTTCTAAGAATGAAATATCACTCTTATTTCAAGATATAAGGGTGCCTTCCATAACTCTTGTTCTGGGGTATGTTCCTTTTGTTTTACAAATAATATTTGATGTTCAGATCTGAAAATTAAGTATTCAGTTTAACTGAATATGTTTTAGCTTATCTCATGAAACCATGAAAGGTGGTTGAAGATGAAATATTTGATAATTATAAATGGGTGAAGCTGATGATGAATAATATACTCTTGCTTTTACATAACTGTTAAGGTTTAGATAGCAGAAAACTTTCATGAGGATATGAAAAATAAGTCAGAAACCATTGCAAGTCTATTACAGTTCAAGAGGCTTCATTTAAAGAGGTTTTTCTTTGTTTTTGACTTTTGCAGCCATTCCCCTAGGAATCATAGTTGTACGAGGAGATTGTGACTTGGAGACATGTCGTATGTACATTGACCGTCTGCAAGAGGTGAGGCTTCTGTGAATTCAGGTGTCATTCACAAACCTATTTTATACTTGTTTCACTTCTGAGTGCAGGGGTCTAATAATTGCAACAACCACATATCAAGAGTATTGCAATTTGCCTGCCATTGAAACCAAAACTCTAAAATTAAGATACGGTAATAAAAGGACTGAAAAATACTCCCTAAACAGGAAATTAAAAATCATACCTTTGATTCCTTTGAAATGATAACAGTATTGAAATGGATGGGTGTGTTTACTTCTCCTTGATTTATAATGGAATACTAGGACTTTCCATGTACCTTGTTGAAATTACATAAATTATGGATTAGAAAGTGTGTTATGCAAGGATAAACACTGTGGCATTTGAGTGGGTCTAATTATGCAAATGCCATTCTCTAATAAGGGAGTAATATGAGACATCACTAAACACTGCAAATAACAGCTAGATATTTTCAAAGATACAGAAATGGGTGTTCATGCAGCTAACAAAAATTTTGATCTTATTCTTGAACACATTGCCTCATGATAGTTAATTCTACAATACACTCTGGGAAATGCAGATTCCAAATGCCTCATTACCCAAATAATTTTAAACGTACACCCCTTTAGTGATAAAACGAATGGATTTTCATTAATGTATTGTCTCTGATTTTTTTTAATTTCTTAGTGATAGCTTTCAATAACATTTATGAGTTTGATGACATTACATTTACAAACAATTTATATATGAAAATTTATAAGGATTTATAAATTGTTGGTCTAGTTTATGTAGGAACTATGAGGCTCATCCCTTCCATTGAACTCTTTGGGAAGCCTTGACTTCAAATAGATTTTGGGACTCCACACTTGCAGTCTGATTATGGAACTTAGTATCTCACTTCAGGCTTTCACTTGTTTGCATTTTAATCAGGATTCCCTTTATCAAATGCATTTCTGAACATTCAGATCTGGGGTGTGACTATTATTATCAGACATAAATCCATATTGTAAGGTGGTGCATATTTGAAGTATCCAGTACAGAAAATTACAGTGAAATAATGATGATGATGATCCCATCAGATTAGAAATGTGATCTCACTCTGAGTTCAGGCAGTTTTAGGTACAACCCCTGCAGTAAGCACAGCTAGATATTTTGGTTGAATTACCCATAGTCGTTGTGGAGGAGCTGTGTTTCTCCAACCTTTTGCAGGGTTTGTACTAATTTTTGCATGTGTGCTTGATTTGGCTCAGTCCAGTTTGCTGGGATTAGAGATGCCAGGGTTTGCTGAGCTCTGCCAATTTGAATGCTGCTGGAGGGCAATGGTCTGCAGGCCAGGCTCTTTAGTAGACTATGTCATGTGCTGTAACTATTTGACAAAATCTCTATTAAAATAAATGAGATGCCTGAACCCTTTTAAATGTCGAGATCATTGTGATATGACCTTCTTGGAGTGAGGTTGCCTTAAAATAGAGAGAACTGTCAGTGATTTTCTTTAGTGCATTAATCACTCAGAAATATTTGGAAAAGTGTCTTAAAGATTTTTTACATACTTTCATTAATTTTTTTGCTGATACTGTAAATTTAGATAGTGTTCTTGGGACAAATAGATTTTTTAACCTGTTAAAGATACATTAGTGTGATCTCTTTTTGATACTTTTTTTTGGTTTTTTTGGGTCAAATGCATACAAATCTAAACTTTGAGTGAGCTTTCCTTGACTTTTCTGGGAGTTTGTTTCATATGCTTAAAACCAGTGAAAAATATTTGAAAAATTATTTGTATTTGCCCAACCACTTCAGATAGTATAACTACAAACAATTCTTGTTGTTGCTTCAATCCTTTTCATCACTGCCATGTCTTTCATTTTCCTTCTAGGACCTACAGTCAGTAACCTCTGCTACACAGAGAGTTCATTACCAGGTAAGATAAACTTTCCTTTTAATATCAGAACAGAAAGAGGCTTAAAAATGGGAATGACACTCTTTGCATTTAAACCCATATGTTAGATTAATTTCTGATTATCTGATTTACACTTAAATATCGGAAGCTAGTTCTGCTTTCTCTTATAAAAGTTTTGTGGAATCACCTTTAAAATTAGCAAAGATAATGATGCTAATGGTATTGCAATAACACTATTTTCCATTTTGAAGTGAATGGGAAAATGTGTCCTGAAGGACAAATGACAAAAGTAAAATTGTTTCTCTGTGAACAATGACATGTTGTATTGCATAGCTGTTGTAATAAAGTCTATCACTGAGGGGGGAAAAAAAGGTGTTTTAGCAGGTCCAGCCTCTTGATAATTCTGTTCAGGACAGCCATCTACCTTTACTTTACACAATCTTCAGGATAATTTTTAGTCCATCCTAAGCACATATGTGTTTTCTGCATGAAATAAATAGGTTTTAGTTTAAGTGGATAATTCTTAAAATTGGTCTCATTGTGTTTTACATCTGTCATGGTTTGACACTGGCACAATGCCAGCGCCTCCATGAAAATGTAACCTATCAATTAAATGCTGTGAAATGCGATCTAGAACAGAGCAAAGCAGGCCAAACTTAATAACAAGGGGAAAACTTTATTACACTACTACTATACAGGGGGAAAAAAACCCACACAAAATTTGAAATGAAAACCTTTCAAAACATTCCTCCTCCCCCCACCCAATTCCAACAAATCATATTTGGACCCTTAATCCAGTCTTCACCCTTCCACATAATCAATACTAAGTCCATCGGGGAGAGAGGAGTCTCCCTTGCACGAGAGACCCCCAGGAAACACAGCTGCCACCTCTTGTGTTTCCATGTCACACATGGCACTGCCCGGAGAGAATCTGCCAGTGTAACACTCTCCTCTTCATGTCACCGTGCATGGACAGAAACTGCTCATAGGGCCCCTTTAAGGACCAACAGGAACAGCAGTCCAGTGTCTCATTTTGGGACTACAGTCCCCCCCATTTCCCTGGGGCCAGGGGTCCAAGAACAGAGATCGCCTTCTCTTCTTCTCTGAAGACGGAGGGCATCCTCACACCCTCCTCCGCTGACCTCTGTTCATTCCTGAACTGGTAGTTGCTGAAGGAGTCTCTTGGCTCACCATCCCATCCCCCTAAAATGCAGTCTCTCTTGGAGGAGAAGTTGGTTCAGTCTATGGTTAACAAGAAGAGTCCAGCCAAAAGCCACTCGATCATCTCCCCCCAACCTTCTTTCCCTAACAGCTAAGGTCTGCAGCTGTCTCTTTTTCCTTCAAATTGAGGAGGAGCAATATTTCACAAAGACTTCATTTCACAGGAAAGGTTAAAATGCCTGAACTCCCCAGACTGCTGAAATCACTCGGCCCAGGAGGCTGTGCTGTCTCCCATGCTGGGCATCTCCCCCACTCTTCCTTCTCCTCTGCTGGCAAACTCCCAGGTGTCTGCAGGCTCTCTATCTCTTTCCCTCTATGTTGTGGGGGGAGAACAAAGACATCTCAGACGTTCTCCACCCTTCTCTCTGCAGGAACTGGCCCAGCTCGGTTCCAGACCCTTCACCCCCTGGCCTACCGCTGCAGGCCACATGGCTTCCCCTTCCCCACCCAGCTCATGGCTGGGCATGGGAGGTTTGCACTCTCCGCTGACCGAAACCAAAGAGAGCGAGTTCTCCTGGGAATTCTGCTTTTAACCCCTCTGTGTTCTCAGTGTCCATCTTCAATTGGTCACCCCAAGTGTCAGTATCCAAACCTGACCCCTGACTGGACTGACCTCTTCCTTCCAAGAAAATTCTTTTCCCATGTCAAACCACGACGTCTTTATTCTGCAAATTATGCAATACAGAACTTGTCTTTTCAGTTGGAAGTATCATTCAAGAATGCATATTTCTCTCAGCAAAATAGTTTATTGTAGAGTGCTTAAATTGGAAGTAAACTGAGTGAGACTAACTCTACTGACTCCTGAAATGATCTGATATTAGCATGGAGACTTGGCACAAGCCATGGTAAGTTGACATAGTGCTTAGGATCACAGGACAAATTTGCATGGTGCTGATAGCATCTTCCTAGAAATAACAATGCAGGTCTTGTTGGATCAGCAGGAATGAGCTCACTGAGAAAGAATACAGAGGCCCAACCTACAGGAACCAACGGTGGTGAAATTGCAGATAATTTCTTTGGGGTTAATGATTACTCAGGGAATGCAGAATTCCAGTTTCATGAGAATGCCTGTAGATGCACTGACTGCAGACACTATAAGAAAATGCAATTTAGCATGTTTTCCTGTTTTCCTGGACTTGCCTCCTTTATATCAGTTGATGGTTTGTTTCTTTGTTTCCCTATCCAATGCTAACTTCATATTCTTGACATTTCCATCAATCATGCCCCTGGAACTGGGTTTTAGAACAGTGCTAGTGTCTAGCAAATTGACTAATAAACCAGCATGCATGATTCTGTTCCACTCATTATGAATTAACCTAAGTGGCTGCTGACTGCTCCATGTGTAGGAAACTGCCTGAGGTAAAATGAAGAACAAAATCTGTGTATATGGGGAGATGTACAAGAGAGTATGAAATGTCAGAAATCGGCTCCATACTTGGCTCTAACCTCTGTTCTTACAGCAGTATATAAATTAGTTGCCTACCCATCTTCTCTAGTGCACAGCAGTGTGAAATCCCTAACATAGCATTCATTTTTTATGATGCCACATTCGAAATGCACCCTCTCTGTGTTTTGTCTTCAGCACTTGTTTGTCTAGTATTCTTGTTTTGTTTTTTCCCTCAGTGGTTCATTTCTGCAAATTGTCTCATTAGGTTAATTTGAGGTTTGTTCCATATTTGTTGGTATCCCTCTACATATTACAGAAATGGGAAGAAGAGGGGGACAAAGGGCATGAATAGGGTTCTTGAGCTGATGAAATTGTCTTCATACCTCACTAATAAAGTGTCATGGGTACTTTTAAATCTCATCAATGCAATTCTCTTGTGTGATTCCTCTGCAGTTCAAAACATAGGCAGTCAGCAGAAATATAAGCAAACCCAGGTGCAAATGAGAAAAAAATATAGTGGAGTGTTTTCTTATTCTGTTTTGTTTCTCTAATGAGTTTAATGCTCACAAAATATTCTCCTGGGCCTGAAACTTTGCAAGCTAGTTCCGTAGTTGAACTGTAATGAAGTCTTGGAGGGAGATGTCACAATGTGCAATTTGTGACTCAAGTTGACATTTACCAGCAGTGTTCCTATCTTCATCTTCCCAGCATTTTGTACTCTATGAATATTAATAATTTCTTCTCTTTTTATAAACTGCATTTTAGTACACACCATTGGATGTTTTCTTCCTTTTCTCCTTTGTGTTGCAGTCCCCTCCATTTGACACAGAGTGGACTAAATATTAAGATACATAAAGCTTTGTGCATGTAGATACAATGATGTCAGCAAGCCTAGTGGGTCTCAGAGAGCCTTGATTTTTTGACAAGCACTCCAGTGGCAATACAAACATAAAATCCCACAAGTCTGTTTTCCTGTATTAGACAAAGCTGTATTTTAAATCTGATTCTATTAAATCCCTGAGATATGTTATTTGCTCCTCATGTACAGTTATAGTTCACTTAATGGGATGTTTTGATGTCATTGTCTCCATCTCTGTGATGTACAGAGGCTGGATACCATAAGTTGTACATGAGAATAAGGTTTATGGGATCAAGTAAAATCCTCCCTGTTGTTATTTTTTCTTTTCCTGCCATGTGACTTGATATACTCTTGATATACTCTGTGGTCTGTTGTCTAAAAGAGTAGTTAAATTTGATCTTGAGCCAACATGAATTGACAACATTCATTGATATGCTGATTGTACTGCTTAAGATGTGAATGAGGATAGAGTCTGTATCTATACAAATTGTGTGTGCCAAAGATCCATGCTACTGTGTTTTCCCCTGTGCAAATATGCTTGTGTTTAAATGTTATATGCAGCAGATTTAGGAAGTTGGCTGACCATTCACTGGCAGCATGGAGCAGAGCCATGATCACCCTCTGCTCTCCTAGATCCCTTTTAATCCCTTTCATCTCTCCAGTAAGGGCTAAAAACACATGGGGTAGCCTGTTTGAGTCTTTGATAAGTACAGGAAAGAAAGAAGTTCTTACTTCCTCCCCAGTAATTTCATTTGGTTCCTGGGTTATGTAGATTTTGCACATTGTGCAATGTCAGTAAAGCAAAATGAAAAAAGTTAAAATCTAAAAATAGTCCTTTTCAGAGAAGAAACAGTTTGCTGGTGTTTTTTTAATAACATAATTTTCATGCCCTATCCAGGACCAGGAAAGCTCTTTCCCCAGAGTACTTTCTGTGCAGAGGCTCTCTCCTAGATGGTGCTTCCTAGATGGTAAGTGCATCTCCCTTCATGCTGCCTGCTTCTGGAGGATAGTTCTGAGTGTATTACTAGAGAGGGGTGACTGTTTCTTCTTGTTACACTGAGCAGGTAAAGGAGCTGAGTGCCCCCCTTTTCCCTCTCAAAAATGAAACAGGCCCTTCATCTAACAATCAAAATACCTGCTGTAGCTTTTTCATGCCACAGAGAGGCGTTCCCCAGAGTCAGGTTAGAAGCTTGGTTTATCAGAGCCTCTGCTGTGGTGAGCAGACTTTATTGCATGCACTGCCTGAGCTCAGAGTGCAGCCAGTTGTGGCAATTCACTGCTGCTGGTAAAGGCTGAGTTCTTCACCCTGGTTTCTCTGCAGGTACTGTAGTCTTAGGCACTACAGTGTTTAGGTGACAGAAAGATGACCTCCCTTTCCTTGTAACTCTGTGCTGGAGAGCTGCACTTGTATTTGATCCAGACTTTGTCAAAGCAGGTGACTTATCTGGGCCTTACATCAAGCTCCAGAGCGCAGGAATTAGCAGCTGAAATGGATGGCATCTGCTTTTACAAAAGCTTCTGCATGGAGAGGCTTAAATTTTTAATGCTCAAAACAAAACCAAATTCTCCTTGGCAATTTCTAATCACCATTCCTTGTCTCTCATGAGGGATATTGATAAAAGCCATAGTGAGAATCTGTTTGGTTTTTGGAGAAAGCTGGATGGGTAGATGTGTTCAGTTTTTGTCTTTAGTATTTGATATTCCAGTGAAGTGCCAAAACCTGAAATGCTACATCACTGTGCTCTTGTGTCAAAACTGCAGAGTGAATGAACCTGATTTCATTCACCCAAATAAATGCAAAGCAGATACAAAAAAAAAAAAAATCACATCTGGTGAAGCACATTGTAGATGATAAATACTTTTGGGGTGAGTAATATAAATTATTTGGCAATGACAAGATTCATAATACATGTTTTATTTAGTGAATCCCCCTATTTTCATATGTTTTTCATGACTAGTATAAATTTTCCTTGAACATATTGCTAATTCAGAGTCAATATCTGTGGCCAAGCATTAAAGAGCTTCTAAGCATATTATTGTTCTTTAGATTCAGAATTTGAATTAATCCCATTAAACCCATCAGGTTCAGTATATGCTTGCTATACTCTCATCTGAACAAAGCAGCTTTTGCTGTTATATATTTTAATGTAATCAATTCTTCTTATAAGACTGAACCATTTTATACATTTTTAAAATATTTATTTAAGTTAATATTTTCAGTGACTACTGTTTCATTATCTTTAAATTCATCATTTAATGGGATATGACTATTGCAGAATAGTAGAATGTTAAGGGTTGGAAGGGACCTTAAAGATCATTTAGGCCCAAGCCCCCCTACCATAGGCAGGGACACTTCTCACTAGACTAGACTGCTCAAGGCCTTACCCAGCCTGACCCTGAACACTGCCAGGGTTGGGACATTTACAAATTCCCCAGACATTCTGTTCAACTATCTCACCACTCTCACAGTTATTTCTGCCTAATATCCAGCTGAAATTTCCCCTTTTTTCAGTTGGTACCCCTTACTCCTTGTCCTGTCACCAGAGTTCATTCTGAAGAGTCTGTCTTCAGCCTCCTTGTAGACCTCTTCAGATACTGGAATATTTCTTTGAGGTCTCCATGCAACCTTCTGTTCTCCAGGCTGAACAGCCCCAACTTTCTCAGCCTGTCTTTGTAAGGGAGGTGCTCCAGTCCCCATATCAACTTCACAACCCTCCTCTGGACTTGCTCTGACACTTCCAGGTCCTTCTTGTGCTGGGGGAGCAGAACTGTACACATGACTCCAGGCAGGGTCTTACAAGAGCAGAGGCAGAGAATCCTTTCCCATCACCTGCTGGCCACTTTCCTTTTTATTGAAGCCCAGGACATGGTTGGCTTTGTGGGCTAAAAGCTCATCCAGCTGGCTCATGAGTTTTTCACCAGCCATCACCCCCAGTCCTTCTCTGTAGGGCTGCTGTCAATCTCTTCTCCACCCAGCTGTAGGTGTGCTGGGACTGCCATGGCTCCTTTGTAGGACCTTGCATTTTGTTGAACTCCGTGAGATTTGCACTGGCCCACCTCTCAAGCATGCCAAGGTTCTCCTGGCTGGTGTCCCTTTCCTCCAGCACATTCAGTGTTCCACCAAAGCTGGTGTGAGCAGGGAACTTGCCAAGGACACACTCAATTCTGCTGTCTGTGCTGCTGGCAAAGGTGTTGGTTGCAGTACTGACCCGAGACATGCCACTCATACAGGAATTAACTTATGTTCTTATGGAGCCATTGTGACTTCCCTGACACAGGAGTTATTTTAGGAGCCAGTGTTGTTAGCCCATCTTGTCCATGCAGTCCTGCTCAGAGTATTTTCTGCTGTTGTTTCTCTGTCTTGCAGCAACTTCTGCTGATCGTTTTTACCGCATTGACAGATCTCAGGTAAATCCTTATTTGTTTTTTGTTTCTATAGATTTCTTTTTTTAAAGCTGAATCAAATGCAGTTTAAAATGAATTATCTGCCATTCTTCCTGTGCATTGCAGAATGTTACTCATGATGCCTCATGAGAAGTAGAGAAGAAAATTCTGGGCTGTTTTTTAGTTGATCTAATTCACATTGTTTCACTGAAGTCTTGTATCTGCTGACCATCTGCCATTCTGTTTACTACCAATCTGGTACAGATCAGAATTTTCTACAATTGTTTTCCTTATCAAGTCTCACTAGGGGCATCTGTGTGGCACCAGTGTATTTGGTTTTATCTTTTCACTGGTATTTTTAGGCACCAGAAGTCCTTATCCTGTTTGTGAGTGTATGTGCGCACCATGAAATAACTATGGAAATTAAGATGTTACAACTTGAGAATTATGAACAGAGATGCACAAAATATTCACAAGGAATCTCAAAATAATGTGTATCTCTGCTGGATTCAAACCTGTGGGATAGATCTGACAATCTGAATGTATTTTTTAAAAGACACTTAAAATTTTACATGGCTTTTGGTGTTTCTGATTCGCAGCCAGAACAGGCCAATTAGTGGCCCAGCATTAAGTGCAAATTGTTGATTTCACACTGCGGCTGTTTGTAGCTGGTCCCCCTGAGAGCTGTGTAAGCTGTTTCTGAATCACATGAACAAATTGCTGTTTCTTAGCAAAAGCAGCTGGTGCTTTAGCTCAAGCAGAAGGAGTTGTGACTTTAGTTCAGAGTTCCCATGTTCAGTGTCTGCATGTAGACACCGTGGGGTTTCTTTGCACACAGTCAAATAAATGGTTTGATGCTGTAATCTAACACTAGGAAGGCAGGGGTGAAGAAGATTAAACTGGGCAATTTGACTCTGTTTGGCTTATTCTGCATTTCTCTAATCCTTGGTACTGAACTAATGGTCATTTTTAATGTCTACTCTTTCATCCTGTGATTCTGTGGGGAAAAAAATTAAATAATGTGTGTTGGTCCCAGCACATAAACAGTGGCAAATTTTCTGCCCATTTCCCTGCATAAACAGGCATACTCACACTCAGTGTTTTTTTTTTTTGAAAGACAATAAGCCTCCAGTGTCAATAATAAAAATAAAGGATTGAGAAAGAGAGCTTTGGTAATGGAGATGTGAAAACAGAATGTATAACTGGTGGAGAGCTGGAAGAGTGTCCCCAAAGAATGAAAATTTCTGTCAACCATCATCAAAGAAGAGACCTCAGGTGCTGGTCCTCATTTCAAAATGCAAACCTCAGCTTTATGGGTAGCCCTCCAGGTTTCATCAGAATGGCATAGTCATTGAGTAGCAGTCTTTAAAATATTGCTCTGAGTGTGCAGCTTGCTCAGGAGGCATCTTGTTTGGCTTGAAATCGATAACATATAAATTGGTGACTTCTGTGGCATTGATTTTAATGTGTATGTATATATGAATACGCACTTAAATACACAGTCCCTTGAATATTCTTCAGGGAACCTGACATGCACTCAGCTCATTCTAGGGCAGCTGGGTACTCTGAGGGACCAGGATGCTGCAGGTTCATTATTTGTTGCTTGTGTCACTCTGACAGGAACATTTGCACTTTGTGACGGAAATTTCGCAGGACGAGATTTTTATTCTGGACCCAGAGATGGTAATGTCTCAGCAGGTGGGGACGCCACCAGGAATGCCTGACCTGGTAGTGGAGCAGGCAACTGGGTGAGTGCTGCTGGAATCTGGTTTTCAGCAGTTGTATTAAAGATGGGCATCTCTTTCTGGTCCCCTTTTCTGAAGGATTAGGAGATGTGGGAGGACAGGTATTCGGTAGGAACAAATCCAGGTGTGGTAATGACAGGAGGACAGTAGTGTAACGTCTACTCCATTAGGCTTCCTGGAACACACAGCAGGGATTAGTGGACTTCAGCACCTTTTAACCACCTCACACCACCTGACTCTAAATCCTACCATAAAGCTATAACAAATGAGTTACAAACTTCTCTGCATGGTCAGAGCTCTGATCCCACTGCGTAAAGCCCTGAAGCCCTTTGTGTCTAAGAATTATCATGAAGTGTCTCTGTTCCTTATCATCCTCTTGACAGACCAGAAATGCTCCTATTCATCTTTAGGAAGAGCACTCATAGTGAATTAATCTATTTGAACTTGCTGTGGGCTGAAAAATGCTGGCAAGCAATGAGCAATGAAAGACATCTTCCAAGTGGGGTGTGAATGCCTTTCTGTTGCTCCTTCTCTCCTTAGAATATCGGAGCGGTGGAACCCTGCGGTTCGGAAGAGGATGCTGAGTGACAGCGGCCTAGGAAAGATTTCTCCCCACTACGAGGTACCTGACAAACAAAAGGACGCCAGCCAGACACATATGCTGCAGTAAGAGCCCTCTGCATTTCTCTGCTTGATGATGCACTGTCCTTGTCAAGACAGACAGCTCCTAATATCTCATTTAAGCTTAATGAATTATGCTGACATGCTGAAATTACAAATACTTTTTTGCTATTTCTTTTTAGCTCCTTCCTTATGTTCCTCCTCTTTGTCCATTATTTTATGTTCTTGCCTTTGTTTCATGCTCCGTGGCACCCTCCCCTTTTCATAAACATAAATCATAACAAAAACATAAGTTTTTGAAATAAAATATCTTAGTTTTGTTGTCTGAAATTCCAGCTAAGAAAATATTCTTGGCAACTGGTTTGGTGAAAGGTCAAAGCATTTATGCTCAAGGTAACTCTGATGCAATGTGATAAAGCAGAAACCTCTAGAACTGCTGCTTGTTGTCGAAGATGTAGGCAAAGTTTTTCATATAAACTTGAACCATGGAGGGTGGCTGTATAGTGGTTTTCTTTCTGATAATTTCCCCATAAAAGAAACTTTTACCTTAGTATTATCTACTATATTCAGATTGATTTAAGAATAACTCTTATTCTGCTTACCTTTGTTAGAAATGGTTCTCAACTTTTTGGTTTTCACTTTAGATTTTCAAAACCATCAGTGGATCACTACCAAAGGTTAGATGAGAAATCTCTGTCAGAATTTTGTTGCTGGCTTAGAAAGTTATTTGTGTTTTGGTGTCTTATTCCCCTCATCCCCCAACAATTATGTATAATTGTGTTTCTAGTTCTACTGTATCAGCAACCCTATGAGCAGGTTTTAAAACTTAGTATAGAAAAATTAGGAATAGTGACAATGGAGCCTTTTTTCAGGTGTTTTTTTCTGTCAGGATGTGTGTGGGAGAGGGCTGCAAGATACAGGGCAGGCAGAGCCTACTGCTCTGGGACAGGTGGAGTGGGGATGGCAGGCTGTCAAGAGGCTACCAACTGGAAACTTTCCAGCTAACTGGAAACTGCTGGCAGGAGGAGATGTCATGGCAAGGAAGGGTGATCAAGGTACCACTGTCAGGAGAAAATTGCCTAGTTTTCTCGCTGAGGGATTCTGGCTCTGTTCTTGATATTCTTTGCAAAGTGAAGAATGCTGAATTTAGGTTCATTTTTCCATAGACTGGAAGGGAAGGGCCCAAAATCTGAAGATGGCAAAGCTGTGAGAAAAATGATGCTTAGACAGTTTTAGGCAGTGTGGAGAGATGGTGAGAACATATGGACTAATTTCTTATTGATATGAGGAATTATTTTGTTTACATCAGCATGACTGGAAATGCTTGCTTAACTGTAACAATTCTATTTGGTGGATTTATTAAGTGCACAGTAGGCTAGTAGCATTGCTCAAAATAACATGTCCCTGTCACTGCCTACTATGAGGAATTGTTTACTTTACAATTTCTCTAAACTTTAAATATTTTGGCTGAAATTTTTCATGCTAAGTCTCAGTCTGTGACTGATTCTTTTTCTTTTAGTAACAAAAAAGACAGTTCTTTCTGGAGACAAAATCTGTGGGAAATGTGTCCCTTTACATGACCTTCATTCTAATAAATAAATCCAGTGGTTCTTTCCTGAGATGTGTTCGTGCTGGTAGTGGAATGAACCTCATTGGAATTAAATTTTGGAAGCTTGACATTTAGTAAAATGTCATCATAATACCAGGGAGATGCCTTTTGCTGTCTTGAAAATTACCCCTGAATTTGCCCTGCTGATGAGGCTGTTCGTGCACTTTGGAGACACCTCAGATTCAAGAGCTTTGCTTTCAAAAGTTTCTCTCAATACATGCTCACAGAGGAGTTATGCTCCTCTGGGCTTAATTCAGGTTGCAGACCTGCCTGCAGGGTTGAGGGAAGTGGGATTGTGCTGCTCATTAGCTGATCTCCAGCAGCAAGGAGAAAAGGGATGCATCAGTCGTGGTCAGGTGGATATGGTCAGGAGAAGGTGTGTGAAGGAACAAGGAAAAGAGGTTGCAAGAGCCAAAGGAGTAGAAGCAAAAAGGGAGCATGTGCAGGAACTTGGGGAATGGGATTAAAGGATGGGAGCTGCTCAGGGCACAGAGAACAACCAGGTGTCTGGGGAGTCAGAATGGGAATAATGAAAAGGAGGAGGCCATGGGGTACAGATAGGTAAGAGACAAGTGAGACAGGCTAGGGGCATGGGGGAAGGGTCTGTTTCTCTCCAGAATACAGAATTCTGACTTTAATCAGGTTATTACACAGATGGGCAAGCTCTGAAATATATTTATACACTGCTTCACTTGCTACCAGTGTGGAAGGTGTATGGTAAATGAGACAGGGGACCACAGTGGAGGTATTATTAAATTTAAGACAGTTGATTGATGCTCTGTGGGACTGGCTTGTTTTTCAGCATCTGTGATAGAATTTCTGAATGGTGAGGATTTACAACAAACTTTTTTCAAGTGGCTGGTTAGCCATAGGCTTGTCATTCTGTGCATATCCACTGTGAAGTAGGTTTGGTTACTGGGAGGCCACTACAAGGAGGTCTTGAAAGATCTTCTCAGGCTGGAAACTGAGAAATAGGATTTCTGTTGCCTCAGGTTGTATGACTAAAATGAATGTAAAGTTTGTGCCCACTTTCCTGGCTGTAGAATACAGATAATATTGTAACCTCACCTTAAAGGAGTACAGTGAGGGTAAATTTCATGGTCTTGAGAAACCTGGATACTATGGGGACACTTTGTCAGAGATGCTTAGCATGGACATGGATCATTTTGCATTCTGTGCACAGTTTTGGCAGTGTGGAAGAAATAAATCTTGAGGCTGTGCAGTGCATATATGGGAGGATATCAAGCAGGTTTTGACTCAAACACTGAGGCAAGAGTCCAGTGGAAGAAAATAGAAAGTGGCAATGTGACTAAAAGTTTTCATAACACTAGAGTGCAACAGGGTTACAGTATGATGTGAGATCCCAAATCTCCAAGCTTCTGGATGTTTGACTTAGCAATCTAAAAAAGCTGTCTAACATGGCACTTTAAAGAAAAAAAAAAAATTAGTACTTTAGAAAGCATTATTAAATTTAGGCAGCTGAAGTTGCCCACAGGTTTTTTGCATAGATTTGTCCCTTCAGAAATTATTTTTCATTTAAAACTTGAGAAAAGGATCTCAGCAAAATTACTGAACAAGAACATGGCAGAGAACAGAGCAGTCAATTCCTCCTGTACACAGAGCTCTCTTAGCAGATCATGGATCTTCTAAGAGTCATCAGCATACAATGATTTTATCTAGTCAGAAATACTGTAAAGCTCAAAATGCATTATCCTATAGCCTAGGGCAAATGACAGGAGACTAGGAGTGAGAGAAAGTGCCATAGCTGACTCACTGGGAGTGCTTTCTCAGTGGTCATTTTTTTCTCCTGAACAGAGTATGACCAGAGCTCGTCATAAAATATCTTTAGGATGCTTAGAGTGTATCTGTCATCACTACATACATGCATACAGATGTGTATATATGCATATATATATATATATATGTCTGTATATATATATACATACATATAAAACTTCTTTAAGATGAAGTAATTATTTCTGACAAGTGAGGCTAAAAATTCAAAGTTGAATGCTCCCTTATATTATTTCAATAAATGAAAGCAGAGAATGGAATAAGTGATCCAAAAATAAGTATGATGTTAGGTGTTGCTTTTGATCACAAGCTTGTTTGGTTACAGCATAGTGTGAATATAATGGTTTTGAGGCAGTGGTCTTTCTGAGAGAAAAATTAGGCTTTTATTTTCAATTAACTAAGCTTCATGTTATTTTTAGGTAGCTGTTGGCTAATAGTATTTCATGTTTTGTTCCTTATTTGATGGCTTTTTGATTTGTGATGGATTGGACAGGACATGAAACAGTGTCTTGATGCAGTAACCACGAGCTGGGGCAGATTGTAATTTAATAGGAACATCAATTAATGTGAACACTGTATAAAAAAAACCCACATTGGGAAGACAATTTACTAGGACTAGAGGTGCTTGATCTTCAAAAAAGATAAATATTCTGGTCTGACTGCACTGATACAGGAAATTGAACCCTTCCTTTGTACATGAGTGGTTTCATCCTATGATCAAATGGTGCAGTGAGATGCAGAAGACCTCATAGCCTGCTGTGTGTTTGTTTTTGGCCATATATTTCTCTTAGTTGTTTGTCACCCTGTTATATTATGAGAGCTGGAAAATTCGATAAAATAAAAACCCCAACAGCATAGAGGGATGAAAATGTGACTATGTCTTGGTAGAGGTTTCACCAGCACTTTCATAGCATCTGTCCAGCTGTGGTGGTAATGTACTTCCCAAGCTGCTGGCTGCATTTTCTGAATCAGGTGCATGGCTTGTGAAGGGTGAGTGAAGGTTGGCCAGGACGCCATCTGGTCTTGTGAGGGAGAGGGAGAGAAAATCGCCTGTAGGTGCTGGAACAGGGCTGCAGCCCTTTCCACTAAATAGACATTAATTAGCTAGTAATACCATCCTGGCATTCCTTTATGAAGCTATAAGAACCTAGATTCTAAAAAGGAGGAAGAAAAAGGCTAAATTCCAAGTGTTTCATTCAGCCACAAGAATCTGATCACTGCCCAGGAAAACAGTGTGACAACACAGATGTTACAAGGTGGTTTGGGGTACTTTTTAAAGATAAATCTTTGTATATTGCAAGATGAGAACAGCATCAGGGATAGAAATTTGCATGTAGAAAGGAGAAAGTATGCTCATTTAGTGGAAGTTTAGAAACTATAAAGAGATGATTCAGAACATTCTAGGCAGGCTGCCTGGTGACAGTGAATCTTTAAAATTTCAAAGGTTGGTAATGACTTGAGAAATCCAAGGGTTTGCCCGAAAAATGTTGTATTGGAAAACTCAGCATCATCTCCTTAATAGGCAGAATTGTCTACCCTGGTGCTTTTGATAGCAAAATCTGAATTAATTTTCAGGTTCAGATTTAGTTCAAGCTGCATTCATAAAATGACACTGCAAGAGTGAAGTGTGTATGTCTTAATCAGGTATTAGCACACCTGTAAGAATTGCTTTCCATTTTGCAGATGAGGCTCTATGATTACTGATTGCTTTCAAACAAATCTTATTTTAGTGAAGGTGTAAATCACCATTACCTTTACTGTACACTCCTGTGTAGTCCATATAACAGAACTTGAATATAACAGAATGCAGTGTCTATTTTTTTGCTCAACTCTCCCTTTTCTTTCTCTTCTGTTGTCTTGGATACTCCTATAATAGCTTGTAAAGCTAGGTAGCTCTCACTACCTAAAAGTGGAGAGATTTGCCTTAAGCAATTTTGCCTCTTGCTAGGAAAGTGATGTAAAAAAGTTGGGGTTGTCACTGGAAAGGAAGATGTAGACCCAAAGAAGGGGGAAAGTGTTGTAAAGAGAACTTGGAATTATTCAGAAGAGGGTAAATATGGGTTAAATAGGAAAATAACTTCAAAGAAAGCAAAGAAAAATAAATTATAAGAATACAGCAAATGAATCAGAAATTGTTTGGAGGGAAAACAAGTTCTCTATGTGAGAATGAGCATGAAAAAAGTGATTCCTTTTGGTGTGGGGTCTGATCCTGTATTTTTAAAGCTTTTGCTATTTGTCAGCATGATGCAGTCAAATAGTCAAAATTTTATACACATCCTACATAAATGCTATAATTTATCCACTGTTAGGCAAACCTTTCTTCAGTTCCTCTATAAATCTTCCCTTACCCCCACTTATGCAGAATTCTTTGACAAGGATGCCACCTGTTAATTTTTTTTAGTCTAGTGCACAGAGGTGGTAAACAATGTCATGTATTTTAAGCTTCTGTTGTGAATATGATTTCTCTATACAAATCAAGTTCTTATCTATTTTTTGGGAGATTTTCCGTGGGTAAAAATGCAAGAATTCTTCAGGGACTCCTGGCCATGTCTGATTAGCAGACACACCTTGACTCAGCTGTAGAAGAAAGGCAGAGTTGGGTGAGGAAAACAATGCTAAAAAGAGAGAATGGAGAGGAATGTTCATACTGAAATACCTTTGCAAAGACTCTCTTGCATGAGATACGGTCTTGGTTTATTCTGAGTGGAAAAAAGATGAGAACAGATACTCTCAACTCAGGATTCAAGAGGCTTTGTGCTATTTCAGCTGGAGTGGTACCATCTCAGGGATGGATCTGGGCATGGAGAGATCCTGGCATTTAGTTCTGGTGTCTGAAGGCACAAAAGGAGGACAAAGGAAAGTGGTGCCACACACAAGCCCCGCTAGGTCAGGGGATGAGCCATGGCTTTGTGGTGATGGCAAGCACTGCACCTGAGGGGCCGTTGCAAACAGTGAGAATCAGATGGTTCTGGAAGCTATTCAGAACAAACTTTCAGCAACTTCTGGTGTTACCTTTAAGTGATTGCATACAGGCAAAAGCTTATTTAATCATCTCTTCTCTGTTTTGATTAGTAGAATTTTTATGTCACTACTGTCAAGTCTGGCCTTATCTATAGAGAACTGGGGCTGTAGAAAATTCATGTCTTTTACTTCTTAAAACTTTCTGCAACAGTCATTAGTAATTGGTACTTACATGTCATCTTGACAACCCCAGCCCAGTAATACTGAGCTTTAAGACACGGCTTTTGCTTCTGCACTTGTTAACCATAATTGGGAAAAGAAGAAATCAGAAATTGGTTTACATTTGCATGTCTATAACCTTATTTGTATATGTGAATACAATGTAGAAAGTGTGTGTTTTCTTCAAGAATGAAGTCTCCAGCCTCTGCTGCTGTGAGGCAAAGGGGTTTTAGTAAAGTGGGCAGAACTGAGGTGGATGAATTCATCTGCCCCTTCAATAGATGTCAGAAACAGAGCACATCCTATACTGTGTCCTGTACAGTGTTCTTTTTCTCCTCAGTACTTCTTACCAATACATCTTATCATTCAGCATTTAGCTCTCCCGACTGGATTGGGTGGGACTTTGTCTTCCTCTTTTCTCACCAAGCTGCCCCCTCTTAATGACTTTTGTGGCATCTCAACACCTGATGCACAGCTGAGGAAATTCACCCCGCTGGCAAATTATTTTGACAGACAGTGACATGCAAAACACTCCCACACACGATGAGACTACAAATTGGCTTCTTTAGAGAAATCTTGCTTCTTGACTAGCATCCCACTTTCCAAGAGGGAAATGCAAGCAGTCCAGCTCTCCTCCTCTCCTTGGGGCAACTTCAAGCAACAGAATGAACTGGTACTTGACAAAGGAACAATCTTACCTGAATGTTAAAAAGTCAACTACCACTTAGCTTGAAAATACCTTCTGAATATTTCCAGTAGACAAAGAGGCAAAGCCAAGTTTTCCACATGGAATGTTGTGGGATGAGTAGGCTCCTCTGCACGGTTGGGGGTGTAGGGAGGCAGAGATCTCTGAAGCTTGCTCTTGGGGGAAGAGATTTATTGGAGAATTCAGGGATGCCCAGGCCTCGTGCTCTCAGGCGTAGCACGTGGCTGGGCTTAGGAGGACGGGGGAGGGGAGAGAGAAACAGAGGGTTTAGGAGAGGGGAAGCCCCAGGCAGGGAGGGAGTCCAAGAGAGGAGGAGAGGGCCAAGAGAGGAGAGGGCCAAGAGAGGGAGGAAATCCAAGAGCCCGCATGGCCGCTCGGAGCCCCCTTTTCAGGGGCTCCTAGGTGGGCTGGGACAAGGCATGGGCCAATGGGGTTACAGACTCTGTTTTAGGGGCAGGTACAGAGGTGCAGGATGAACCACAATCTCTTGCGGGGTGGGATGGAAGAGTCCATTTCACTCCAGGATTCATCCAAGAGTAGAAGTGACATCCGGCTAGCTAAAATAACAATCGTATCTATCTATCCTCTGCAACAATTGCCCCTTTTCATTAAACTTTTGAAAAGGTAAATACAGACTTAATTACTATTTTTGCACAACTTGGGGTACATAACATATTGCTAATGAAACTATACTTATTACTCTAAAAACAATCAAGCTTACTTTACAGAGTTCCTTCAGCCAAGATGCAGAGCTCAAACCTTCAGATAAACTGTTTAGCTAGATTATTAATTGTAATCAAGGTGGCGTTTATTTCTTTACTGATTGAGCATTTTAACCTTTTGACTGCTTTAGTCTAATGGAAGAATTTAACTGAGGTAGTGTTATTAAAATCTTTTGAGGAAGGTTCTATAATTGACTAGGTTGAAAAAGTCTATTAGAGCTTTGTATCAGTTAGAGATGTGGTATCAGAGCTTGCAGTCTTGGCCAGAGTTACCCAGGCATTTGTCTTTGGTTAACCTATAGGTGAAATCTCAATACAAAAATTTGAAATAAGAGAACAAATGTAACAACAAGGGTACAAAATTAACATGCATGTGAAAATAAATGTCCATAGTCTTGAATTGTTTCTGGCAGGTAGTTTTCATCTCGTCTTAGCACAGTTCCAATCTGAGCGCTTGCTTCTTGGTTTGCACCTGCAAAGTCACTGCCATTGGTGAGGGCACTGCTATATTTCGGTGTATGGTAAGGCTTTACATTCTTTGCCGGGATCCATCTGAGTCCTTCACCTGTAGAGACACAAGCAAACCCTCTCTCCCATGTTACGAGGTTGCATGGGCTTTCTATTTGTCCTGTGACTGAGGTCTTGATCAAGACTTTTATTTTTACTTTTTTGTTGTTCAGGAAGTGTCTGTAAATGGGGATGTCAGGCTGTCCTATACAGCAATTTGAAAAATTGTATGCGTATGGGGCTTTGCTGAAGCTATTTTGGGGTGTGGCCTTATATATTCCCCTTTTCTGTTTTAATAAGCTGCTTTCTAGGGCTTTAGATGTCTTTTCTATGGTACCCCCCAACAGCTGGTAACCATAAGAGAAACGGAAGCAACTATCTCCTGCTGCTACTAGGAATTCTCTCTTGTCCAGAGATGGGACAGCCGTCCACTCTCTGGGACCATGAGGCTTGGATATATGCCTGTCCATCAGTTGGAGGCCATCAATGTTCCCCTGAGCATCCTGGGAAACTGAGGCAGCAGGGGTGGTATTGGTAGGGGTAGCACAGTTCTCCGTGGATCCTGTATTCGTCAAAGCAGCTGCCAGGTGCTGTTTCTCTTCCCCTGGCTGCATGCTAAGCTGTGAGTCAGCTGCAGCTGCCAACAGCTGGGGCAGAGGGGCAGGAGTGGAGACTGTCAGCAAAGGCTCATGGGAGAAACCTGAGGATGTGGAGGGCTCTCTCCAAGCTGAGGCTGCAGCTGTGGAATGTGGATGCAGCCTAGGAGAGGAAGTGGGGGCATCCAGGGGCTGCAGGGGCGGCGGTGGGGTGACGAGAACTACTTGTTGCACGGCTGGCCGGAGTTCCGGGCGGGCACCCGGCACGGAGGGCTTTAGCGGCAAACCCGGAAGCGACTCGGTGGTCCCCGGCGTCGGCGGTGGGGCTCCTTCTGGCGGCTCCGGGGGTTCTGCCGGCGCCGCCGCTGAGCTCGGGGGTTCTGGCTGATCGCAGACCGCGGCACGGGGCGCGGGGGGAGCGGCGGGCTCCGTCGGCGGCGCGGCAGAGGCGGCGGGAACCGGCCAGACCGGGGGCACCGCGAACCGCGCATTCGCGGGGCGCACCACGTGGTCCGCCGGCCGAACCAAGATGGCGGCCGCGTCTGCCGCCCCGCCGGAGCCGTCTGATGTTGGGCCCGCACCGCGGGGGGGTTGCCGGGAGGCGGGGGGTGGTGGGGTCGCGGCACGGGGCGCGGCGGGAGTGGCAGGCTCCATCGGCGGCGCGGCAGAGGCGACGGGGACCGGCCGGACCGGGGGCACCGCGAACTGCGCATGCGCGGGGCGCACCACGTGGTCCGCCGGCCGAACCAAGATGGCGGCCGCGTCTGCCGCCCCGCCGGAGCATGCTGACGATGGGCACGTTCCGCGGGGGGGTTTGCGGGGGGCGGGGGGTGGCGGGGTCGCGGCGCGGGGACCCGGGGTGTCCCCCCACGGCCGGGGCTCGGGCTGGGGTGGGCGCACCGGGCTTCCCGGTGCTTCCTGTCGCACGTCCGGGATTGGGGGCGTGGCCAAGCGCCCTCCCGGCGCGGGCAGCGGCGGCAAGGCAGCGGCGGCGGTGATCGCCGGATCGAGCGTTTGTAGAAACGCGGCGAAGGCGCTTTGTAAGGAGCCAACGAAAGTAGCAACAGTCGCTGCTAGGGGGGTTTCGGGGGGAGTCGGGGCGGGCAGGAGCCCCGCGGCCAGTAGGGGGGGTGGGGCGGCAGCGGGGGCCGGGACAGGAGCGGGGGCCGCGGGGGGTGGGGCGGGGCCGGGGCTGATCGCGGCGGTGGGGGGTGAGGTCGCGGCGGAGGTGGGAGGGGCGGGAGCGGCCGCGGCGGGGGCCGCCGAGCCCGGCGGCAGGCGGCGCGGCGCGGGGATCGGGGGGGTGCGGGGGGTGGTCGCGGGGGCCGGAGCAGCCGCGGCGGTTGGGGGTGGGGTCGCGGTCGCGGCGGAAGCGGCACGGGTGGAAGCGGCAACGGGGGCCGGCGGCCGGCGGCGCGGCGCGGGGGTTGGGTGGGGGGTCGCAGGGGCCGGGGCGGCGGGAACCGCGTCACTCAGGGGGGCGGCCGCGGCGGTTGCGGCCGGGGCCGCGGCGGGAGGGGGAGGGGCGGGGCGGGAGGGGATCGCGGCGCCGCCGTCAGCAGCCGCGCGGGCCGGCCACATGGCCGGGGCCGGCTCTCGAGGAACGAACAGTTCGGCCACAGCTCTAAAAGCTGGGAGTAACCTGCAAGCAACGGCGTCTCTCCTGTAAATCTCAATAAAAAGCTTATCACCTACTGAGTCCCAGAAGTCTTTGGTAAAGGCGGCTGATCGATCCGCATGAGGGAAGTGGGGCAGGACCCATTCCAAAAGGGATTTTAACTCTTTCTTAGGCAAACTACTGTTATAACTACGTAACAGATGGTTCAATTGTTTATAGAGATCTCTATCTTGGGTAGAGTGGGATTGTCCCATATTTTAGACCTGTGTAGCTCACCTCAAATTCGCAAAAGCAGAGATCCTCTCCTCAGGACTCTGCACAGGTCCCCTCAGAGCTCCGGGCGTCTCTCCGGACGGCTTTTCCGTGCTCGGGACCTTCAGACCTCCCCCCTCGGGGCTTCCAGCGCAGGCAGTGCTAGGCAGTGCTCGGTGCGCTCTCTTAACGTGGCCACGTGCCACCAGCTCACAGCTCCTTGCTCGGGCAGTCCCAAGAGCTCCAAAAGCCGGCTATTTACAGGCGATGGTGCTCGAGGGTAAAATGCCTCGGCAAACTTTAAAGAGATAAGGCTTCTACGTTGCTTAGCAACGACAGCCTGTGCTCAGAGCGAAGAGGAGGCTATCACAGGTAATTACCGTGCATGGAGGTGTCGAAATTCGTGGGTTCCTTTTTCTTTCACGTTGGGCGCCAGTTGAGGGATGAGTAGGCTCCTCTGCACGGTTGGGGGTGTAGGGAGGCAGAGATCTCTGAAGCTTGCTCTTGGGGGAAGAGATTTATTGGAGAATTCAGGGATGCCCAGGCCTCGTGCTCTCAGGCGTAGCACGTGGCTGGGCTTAGGAGGACGGGGGAGGGGAGAGAGAAACAGAGGGTTTAGGAGAGGGGAAGCCCCAGGCAGGGAGGGAGTCCAAGAGAGGAGGAGAGGGCCAAGAGAGGAGAGGGCCAAGAGAGGGAGGAAATCCAAGAGCCCGCATGGCCGCTCGGAGCCCCCTTTTCAGGGGCTCCTAGGTGGGCTGGGACAAGGCATGGGCCAATGGGGTTACAGACTCTGTTTTAGGGGCAGGTACAGAGGTGCAGGATGAACCACAATCTCTTGCGGGGTGGGATGGAAGAGTCCATTTCACTCCAGGATTCATCCAAGAGTAGAAGTGACATCCGGCTAGCTAAAATAACAATCGTATCTATCTATCCTCTGCAACAGAATGTAAGTTTTTATTTTGGAGTGTATTTAAAGGTTAAAAAAAATTATGTTGGCAAAGTAGAGATAGCTGGGTACCTTGGTTTCTTGTAAGTGGTTTACCATAGGAGTTATTAATCTGCTTTCCACTCTCTGGCTGATAGCCAGGACTGAAGCTGTAGAGTCTCTTTTCTCTTTTTTTTTTTTTTTTTTTTTTTTAAATCCTCTGTTCCTTTTCCCTGTTGCTTCCATCCTTGCTTGCCTACTTTCATCCTTGGTTTGCAAAGCAGAAACTTCTCTGAGAAGTAAAACAGCTTTACAGCAAAGAAGGCAGCAATATATCAAGCGGAAATCTTCTCATAATCTTGTTTTCTTTTTTTCTGGATAAAAGAAAATTACACTTGAATATTTAATTTTTAGGGCCTACTGCTTTCCCTGCAAGCATTGGACATGTGCTAACTGTACCTGGCAGGAGCAGGGTTGTAATAGTGGACTTGACAATGCCACTGTAGAATGTGAATATCCCTCTCTCTAGCTTTCTGGACTGGAAACAACAGACCTGTGGTGCCAAATGATATTAACGGCACTGGAAAAGGGGATGGATGGGTTTACTGGGATGATAAAGGATGATTGACAGAAAGATATATTCTTCTGAGTATACTTTAAGCACTGCTATAAATATAGTCAAATATTCTCCAGCATGGCAGGCTTAAAAGCCAATCAAGGTTGGAAAAGTTGTAGTTGTAGATATGTATGTCTGTATTTATGTGTACCTCTTACTCATTTGTGAGGTTGAAGTAAGAAAAAACCAACTAAAACAATAAAAAACAAACCCCAAAGCTCCCAGTCCTACCTTTCTGAGCATTGCACAGGAATAGCAACCTGGTGTCCATGTGCTCTGTCCCTGCCATAAGGAGCTGCCATCTGCTTGGAGAGGAGACTGGTTCTTAATGCGTTCTCACTCAGTACCAAGCTGTCTTATCAAAGCCAAAACTAGAGAGCTTCAGAGCCTGGGTAAGAAACAGCCCTGTACGTGTGTTACACACACATTGGGCTACATACTGTGTTCAAGCTTTCACACCTGGACATCTCATTATATGCATTCAGACTACATTTCTATTCCTGTTCATTTCTCTAAGTTCTGGTTTAACAGGCTTTCAAAGAGAATAGAAATGTAATTTTGTAAAATAGCTTATCTAAACTATCACACAGAAATATTGCTTCACCTGAGTTGCCTGTGTTAACCCAAAAGCCAAACCTTTCCATAGTTCTTCAGATATTTTCGTGTTTGTATTTCTGCTGTGGCTGAAAACTGGGAAATGTCAAAAATACCATGTAACAAAAAGCTAAAGACAAAGGATAGTTGTGTGAAAAGAGGTCATCTTTTAAGGTTTGCAATGGAGTATTTTAGACCTGCAGAAATTACTTGTATTCTGACATGAGCCTTCTCTTGACTCATAGAGCAAAAAGTGAGATTTTTTTCACTGGTGCTGTTTGGAAAGTTCATTGTTTCCCAGGCTGTGTGTCTTGGCATGGCTGCTCTGCAGGGAGCTGCCCTTTCTGTTCCATGTCTAGTGTGAGTGCCTGAGTCCCCTGGCTCTGGGCTTGTATGTCAGGGTGTAGGAGGTACAGTGACTCTTTAAGATGCCTGCCAAAGGACTTGGGTGAGCAGAGAAACTTCTGAAAGCTTAAAAACATTCCATTTGTCCCTGCTTGCCTGCTGCTCCTTTGCACTAGGAAAGGCCCACTAAAACCCACAGCTTTGTCTTGTTAGCTGAGACAGAGAGTTTTTAGCAGTGCTGGCACAGAGGTGTGTGCAAGGAAGGGAAATACATGGAGAGCAGGGCCATAACAGAGAGCCTTGCTGAGGTTCTGGCAGTGCAGATGCCCATGGGCAAGCAAGGACAGATGGACCTGGCTAAATTGTGCCAAGAGCTGAAATCAGAGAGCCAGAGATGGCTTGGAGCCAGTGTAACCCTGACTCCTAGATTCCTGTTTCTGTGCCAGGCATCTAAAAGTGCAGCACAAAAGCCATATCTAAAACTCCCAATAGAATTTTTTTCTCCATCAATTAGTCTGTAGCAGGAGTGTAAGCAGCTCAGCAATTCTACTCTGCCTAGGATCTCTATGTTATGCATATTAACTATGTTGATTTTTAAATTTTTAGATTATTTTTTAAAAGATGGCAGGAAAGTGAGGGTTTCTTAGTGCTTAGCACTTGTGAAAATCAGGCCACTTATTTTTTAACATAATTGCTAGAATCTGTTTATGAGGGATTCGTGTGTTTCAGGAACAAAATGCTGTTGCTCAAAAGTGACTGGTTTGCATTGTCATAAAAAACACACCATTGAGGGTAGCTTCTGGATTATTTAGACACCCCAAGTGGCCTAAAATTATTTGGGTAGTATCTCAACATACCAAGCAGCTGATGCGCTTCACCTCCATCTAGCCTGAGGGCCAAATGAAGATGTGTTTTATGAACCAGGTTATACCTGAGGTGCTTAAAATGGAACTGTCATGGCACTGTGTTTAGCAAAATAATTTCTTTATCTGGGTTAATTAAATTTGAAGTCTTAACAAAGTGACCTCTGCTTTAATCTTTTCCTGGGAGAAGTAAAAGTGCACTGATTTGTTGTTGAGGGGAAAGCCAGATGTTTTGTTAATTAATGGATGTGCTTTTATTCTCATGTAGAATGCTGAGGAAGTGCATAAATGTAGCCACTTTAGCTCCTGCTCCAGGTCTTCTTAACAGTGGCCTGTGTCAAACAACATCCAATCCCTTAACATCCAGGTTGTTGTTTCACTAAAGCATTACATGGTGTCCTTAAATCTCCCTTTCTATAGGTCAGGGAGGATTTTGAAGATTTAATTAAAGTCTGGAAATGGAAGAAGAGCATTTCAAAGAAGCTGGGATAGAACCCTCTTCAAAATAATTCTCTTGCATTCCTCTGAGATATTTTAGTGCCATGTAGTAATAAGAGAAAGAAAGGCCAAGTATTTATAAAAAGATAAAACAAAAAACTGAATTCAAACAAACTGTGATTATCCTACTGTGATCTTGCTGCTCATTTGGAAATACCTTCTTTTTCAAGTAAATACAAATCCAGCTTGCTCAGGTCATGTTTTGAGATGGAACTATCTTATCCAAGATGAATTTAATAGAACATTTGTCTATCCTTTTTCTCCTTTTAAAAAAATTAATGACAGGCATGTTTGGGTTTATATCTGATTTTGCAATAAAGTCTTCTATTCCCTTTTTAAGCAGCAATTCCCAGACAACTCCTCTGGGTGTCAGTACAGCTTCAGGTATAGCTGCATTTTGGTTTTAACAAGTCATTAAAACATTCCACAGTGGACAGAGGAAAGGTAAGAGATAAAAGGTTAAGCAGTAGTGCAAACAGACTTGGGACAATACAGGGGACACTGACGTGCCTGAGACCCAGCATGGAACACATCTGAGCTGCCCTGGTTTCCATAAGAAGCACCAGTTACTTTCCTGTGGGTTTGACTGCATGTGAGCAGCCTGAGGCAGTGACTGCTGTGCAGGTGGAGATGGAGGCTGCTGAAGGAAGTGATGCCTTGGGAAGGCTGACCTAGAATAGAGACTAGACAGGGCTAAAAAATAAACTAGGTATTTACAGGGGGGCATCAATAGGTACATCTTGGGCAGCAGAACAGCCCAGCTAGGGCTACACCCAAGATGAACCCAAAATGGTCACAGAAAATGGACGACAGGCACAGAGTCTCACATTTTTGTAAGTTCTGGTCCATTTGCATATTGGTGTTAATTGTCCAATTGCACCTTTAGGTTATGGAGTCCCATCCTTCTTGTTTTTCTCTCTTCAATCCACACTGTTTATGTTCTTGGGCCTGAGATTTGGATTGGTTGTCCTTGGTCCCAAGCTAGCAAAGGAATTGTTTTGTCTCCCTACTCTGTGAAGACAGCTTACCATTCCTTAATTAATATGAAGCTCAGAAGTACACTCTAAAACAGCACAGAATCTGAAAAATATAAAAGCTAAAACCTGAGGCATCAGAAGTTATAGAGATGCTAGAAAGAATACTGAGCTTGTCCTTTAGCAGGATTAAGAAAGGATAATATCTCTAGTGTTTGTCTCCAGATGGTTGTTGGAGGTTACAGCACATGTCCAGATAGATTTCTGCAAACTGATAAATAATTTGAATGGAATTTCTCAGATTCAGGGGTCTTGCTGGTCAGCATTTTCCCATGTGTGTGAGGCAGTATGGTCATTGTCTATGAGAAATATTTGAGAGGAAAGAATGGCAGGGAAAATGAGGTAGTAAACCCAGAAAGCTTTGTAGAGAGACTTAAGGAATTGCAAAGAACTTGGGTTGGGAAAATCTCTGGAGGTCAACTAATACAAATCTTCAGGATAGATCCAGCTATATGAAGTTCAGAGACTTTTCCAGATGAGTTTTAAATATCTGCAAAATTGGAGATTCAGCAATCTCTTTACACAGACTGTTCTTCTCTTTGATCATCCACATGGTAGAATTTTCTTTCCTTAACATCCCATCTGAATTTGCCATGTGCCAGTTTGTGACTGTTGCTTCTTTCTTCATGCAGACTCTGCTTTCTCTATCCTTTCCTGTTAAGTAGTTGAAAGCAGCAATTAGATTTTGTCCAAACCTTCTTCTCTTGCTGAATGAACTCTGCTTCCATAGCCTGTCATCCTACAACCACAGCATCTCTGCAGGCCTTTCTGGAACTCAGTCCAACTTGTGAATGTCTGTCTTGTTCTCAGGTCTCACAAGCATGGACTAGAGGGTCAAAAATAATTTTAATCTACTTTATGGCTCTGCTCTAGCAAATACAGCTCAGTGTGTCTTTGGCCCTTTCCATCGCAGGGAACGCTGCTGACAGATGGTCAGCTTGTACATCAGGCATCCTTTCTGAAAAGCTTCTTCTCAGGTGTTGGACTCCCAGCCTGTCTTGTTGCATGGGTTTAGTCCTCCTGAAGTGCAGGACTTTGCATTTGCCTGTGCTGAACTTGCTAACTCGGTGTACTTCTCCAGCCTCTGATGGGCACTCTGATCCAGGAATGTATAGGGTCAAAGTGAAAGTGTGGGGAAGCTCTCAGAAATTCTTTGGCTTTTATTTTTCATCAAGTGCCATGGGAGGAAATGGTGATGGCCAGACTGAGCATTATCTGATCAGGGACCAGGAAAGCAAGCAGTTCTGCCTTTCTACCAGTAAAATGATATACAGTTTGCAGCTGGGACTGCAGGGCACTCACAGTTACAGGGGTATTGATACAAATTGCTGCATGCGAGGGTTTCCTCACCTATATTTTAAAAATTCTTGAAGTACTAAAAATTTTCTTCATTTGCAATCAGAGGATATGTGAATAAATCCCAACAGGGATGCCACTTTTGATTCTGAAGAGATGCACTTGCAAAATGAGAAGGAATGGGTTTAATTTGACAGCTCTTGCTCTCCCCTCATCACAGGCAGCTGTTGTCAGACTGAATTAAAAAGTTGGCAGAAATACATTCCTTAAGCAGGAAAAAAGTGGAATGGTCATAAACCCCAGTAGAATTGCTGCATAGAGATTGTTATTTGGCCTTTAAATATTAAATGGCTGGTTTTAAATAGGTCTGCTGCAGATAGTTTCTGCTTCAGGTTTATTGATTAAAATAGCTGCTTTACATCAGCTCCAACTTAGTTTCTCCAAAGGCTTTTGTCTTCATGAATAATGTACTCTTTGGCTGAAATTATGCTAGAATTCATCTCCTGGACTCTGACTGTACATCTCTAGGTTCCTAAGTCTCAGTTGACTAGGCTCAAAATTGTGACATTCCCTGTACTTCCCTCCTTAGAAATGAATATTCCTTCTTCCACTCATCTAGTGCTGAGCAAACCTAGTGCTTGCACATTGGAATGTGCACTTGGAAACAGCTCTGGCTGTTTGGCTCTTTGAGAGAGGCTTGTATGATATTGAAGGTTGCCTTGCCTATACTGAGGATTAGATTTCTGCAGCAATTCATCCAAACCCTGCAAGAGTGAGCTCTGGATCAGACAGTGAACTTGTAGGCCTGTTGTGATTTCAGGTGGGCAGGTCTCATGCCTTCAGTATTGTAAGTATTCCAATTTGCTGGATGCATCTTGTGTATGTATGATCAGGCTTTATTTTACACCACTTTTATGGCTTTTTTATGCATTTCTAAGGATGTGTACCTTGATTTCTGGAAGATGCTTGAGGATTTTGCATTAAGCCCAAAGGATATTGTTTTGCTTGCACAAGGGGTGGTGGAACAGACCTGGCACAGCCTCCCCTTGCAGGCTGAGGCTTGTAAATTCTGTTATCCCTCTGGACTGTTTGCCACTCTGCAACAAAACACTGCTGCAGGACCTGTAAGAAAGGAGGGCTATGAACAGCATGGAAAGCAAACAGAGGTGTTAAGACCTTTCTTGACAACCTGCTTTTCCTGCTCCTTCCTTCTGATCCTCTTTCCTATCACAGAAATATGTTTTTATTCAAACTATCTGCTACAACAATAGCTGTTTGTAAAACTAGAGCAGGAGGAAAGTCAGATTAAAGCCTTTGGTGAAAATATGTGAAATCAGGCTCCCCAGTTTCATTTATGCATGGGAAAATAAATATCACTATTGGTAGAAGAGACAGTTGAATCTCATGACTCTGGAAATGTAATCAGTCACAGATAATCTGGCCTGCCTTTACTCTCTTTGGGAGATGGTGACCCTTTCTTTCTACAAATTAATTTTACACTAAGATAAAACCAGAAGAAAAACCCATTTGATTTGTGTGTGTATATGTATCTCTCTCTCTCTCTCTCTCTCTCTCTCTCTCTCTCTCTCTCTCTCTCTCTCTCTATATATATATATATATATATATATATATATATAAAGAAAAAAGTTATTCCATTCTGAAATGGCCAAGAACAGGATATTGCAGTGCCTGAACCTTTTTCTGGAGAGTTTTTCTGTTTTGTTTAACCAAATGAAAATCTCTTCAAGATGTCATTTGGCAAAGTGTTTTGACCCAGGTGAAACCACAGACCTTGACAGTATATTAGTTTTCCTGAAGCATCTCTGACTTTTCTGTATTTTTTTTTTTTAAGGCATGGAGGCTGTGAAGATGATAACTTGCTTCTTTATGACAGTAAAGCACATAGCCAGGATCATACTGGGAGGGTAGCTGACAGGCACTAGACAGATGGTTCCTGTGTGGATGTTAGCAGATGAGAATCCTCCCTTCTTGGAACACCTGTCTGGTGACCAGTGCTGCCACAGCATGTCTCTCACACTTCTTACAGACCTGAGAGAAAGATGTGTGACCGGAAATATGAGCATCTACTGGATTTTTTTTTCCTGTCAGCAAAGCCCCCTGTGGCTGTGGAGTGAGTGGATGTGGTTTAGAGCAGGTCATTAGGCTTTCTCTCCTTCCTCCCTTGGAGCCTGCCATAGGCATGGGGTGGACGAGTCACTGCACAAAATGCCCAATTCTCTTTAGTGTGGAGGTTTTTGCATCCTCACTTCCTTCTGGCATAGCGACAAACAAGACTCCCCTTGGTGTAGTTAGGAGAGGACTTTAGCAGTTAGGAAAGCCTCCCTCCCCCTTGCTAAATTGTATGGCCTGGAATTGTAGGAGGATGCTGAAAGTCCTCTCTGCTCTTTGCCAAAATACTTCATGTCAGTAGTGGAACAAAGGAAGCTCAGTTTATTGTGGTTGAGCCTTTGGTATCTCCAGTGATGGAAGATCTCATTGAGGCTTTTCCTGTGGCTGGGATATTCAAAACCTTCCTTTGTGGCTTTGCTGCTACATCAGAAAAGTTGAGCTTATGCTATTTTGTTTCCTGCTGTGTGAAAGCAGCAATTGCCTCTCTGTCAATTAACAAGGGATGAAATGAGCCAACAAGCTCAGAGTTTATCAGGGTGAGACAGAAAGGTGCATATGTACACATCAAGATACTGATATAAACCTGATGAAACTGATATAAATAAGATTATATAAACCTTATTTTCTCAGGATACCAGGCTACACAGTTACTTGATGGATCCTTTCAAATAAAACCACTGATAGCAGCATTAGTAGTAATGTTAAATTTCTTACAAACATAGTATTTGAAATATGCAACAAAACAAAAAGGCAATAATATCTTGAAAAATATATAATAATTTTAGGCACACAAAATATGAATAAACATATTTTTCATCCTCCTCTTCAATCAATGTTTTAATTGAGAAAGCATTGGTATTGTAATAACATCTCTTCTGTTGTTGATGCTTTAAGGAACTAATGACATCTGTTTAACCAAGCATAAAGAAGAGCCAAGTTATAGGATAATCTGTATTGTTTATTTTATTGTTTCAAATAAAGAACTGAAAGGTGATGAAACTGGGCAATTAAGAAACAAAACAAAGGAATAAATTCTGCTGATGCAGTGCAATACTGCATTAGAAATGGGTGGAGAGTCAAAATATGTGAGCCAAGGAATCTTGCATGATTCTTGTGCATAAAAATATTTTCAAGTATCTAAAAAACTTTAATCTCTTGATATGACCCATTCTGATTTGTTTAGCCTTGTAGAAAATGCAGTGGGTTTTGATGTTCAGAAGGGGTTCTGCTAGGAGTTAAGGACAAAAGTCTGTAATTGACTGGTCAAAGCAGGACAGTTCTAGTGGTACCTGCTAAATCCTTTGGGTTACTTGCATTCCTGCTGTGTTTCCACATACATGGCTGAAGGGTGAAGGCAGAGCTGGCCTGGCTGCAGCAGAGCAGGATACATGCTTAGGATGTTGAGCAGCAATCAGAGCCTTTAATGGGAGTAGAGGATTAATTAATTCTGATCCATACAGACACATTGGCTTCTTGTGCAGCCAGAATCCTAATTAGGCAATCAAATTTTTTTCCCTTTCACAGTGACCATTGCTCCAGCTGTGCTCTCTTTCTTCTCTTAATTTGCAAATCTCTCTCTATTTTACAGCAAAAAAAAAATTCACATACTTTGGCAGGAAAGCTTCCTTCTTTTCTTTCAATTTTTCCTGTTTGCATCTACATATTTGCATATCTGCTTCTGATGTTCTATAATCCCTCAACCTTCATTTTCAAGCCCCTGTTATGAAATGAGATTATGGCTTCTTCCTCAACTCCTTTATTCCTCTAACCCAGTGTTCCTTCACTTCTTTCCCCCTCCAGCCCTCAGCCCCTGCTGACTCAGTTAAATATACATGTGCTCTTTTCCCCTTTGTTCCTGCTTTTCCCTTCACCCCTCTGTGGCTGCTTTTCATATGTTGGCTTTGATCTGTTTGCTGGCAACACTAACATTTTAAAATCTTTTCTAATTTGTTTTTTTTTTGTACATTGTTGTGAAATTAAATACCTTGGAAAGGAAATATGGGTTGCTTCACTCGCTGCAGGAACAAACTCATTGGGTGGGAAGGCTGTGTATGCAACTGATATCTGTGCTGGGGAAGTGCTGAGGAATGGTTCAGTCCTCTGGACTGTGTGCTGTCAGTCTGGGGTGAGTAATGAAGGTACATCCCAGATTCAGCTCCATGCTTAGCTGCAGTTTTGCTAAGCCACACTACTGAAGCAAAGGGGAAAATGGAGGTGTTCCTTCGTTCTAGGTGGTGACCAAAACCATCAGGATGTGATCCTTAGTGATGGGGGAACTGTGACACAGATCCCTGGAATTCACTGGGGTTCTTCTCTTTGTCAGGGACACAGTGAGGTCACTTGTGTTTTGTACCCCTTCCCTCTCTTGGGGTATTGTCAGACTCCTAATCCACTGGCTAGGATATCCTATAACTTTTGTGTTATAGGATATAACACAAAAGCTGGTAACTGCTGGTATGTTGCTTTTTTCTGTACTTACATCTGTCCAGACTTTTTTTTTTTTTATCTGTTGTGTTATTTTTGTGAAGATGGCACTAGTTCTTATTAATTATGGCTACACTTTTATGCTAACCACTGCATTGATTTATGGCAAAAAAATGGCCACTGTAGTTCCTACCAAGATGTCATTTCCTTGACCACCCCTTGTTGTGAGGTTTTCTCCTGGCAGTGGCAGTAGCAGGTGAGTTTCTGCCAAGTATCTGTAGACAATCTTTGCATCAGTCCTCACAGAGATGCCTCCATATGGTCACTTTGGCCTGCAGAATCTGCTGCTAGATAACCTGTTCAGCTCTATTTTTTTTTTTTTTCGTCAGATGCCTTTCAAACCTCTCTTCTAAGGAATAAAGAATAAAAATTTCAAATTACTCTATATCCCATTCCCCAGACTGAGACTGAACTTTATTCATCACCTTCCTTTTACCCAAGATTGACTGAGTTTTGTTGTTTTATTCCAGGTCACCAGTTTCTTCAGAAGATCAAGGTAAGATCTGTTTTATAGATACTAACAGCATATTAAATAAGACCAAAGACTAGTGAGTAAGCTCTGTTTTAACACAGTTGTGGTGGAGAAAAATGTTTTTTTTATAAAAATGAAACTTTGATGTTGATGAAACTGTTCACCCCTAGACATTAAGTGCTTGATCATTTGGTTAGTTTAATTAGGACTGACAGACGTTGTTGAGTTATTTGTAAAATGAATCTTGCTTAATCAAATGAACTATTGCAAGAGTTTACAGTTTATTCATCCAACTGTGTAGAGGTTCACCTGTAGAAAACACGTGGCTTAAAGGAGAATACATGTTTTTTGTAAAGATAAACACATCTTTTATGACTCTCATAGGGCAACATCTTTGTCACTGAGAGGGAATGTGTTGTGTTTTAAAGGCTTGGGCACACATTATCTTGGGTTGCCAGTAAAGTCAGTTTAGTAGGACAGTAGGGAATTTAGCTGGGCACTTCTACATGGAAAAATCTCATGGCTTGAGTAGCAGGAGCTACAGGTTATAGCAATATGCTTGCTGTGAGCGAGACTTGAAGGATCTGATCTTTCCCTATGGACTAAAGAGGGAGTTGGTGGTGACCAGCTGCTTTAATGATGTGTCAAACTTAAGTCCATCAGCAGTATATCAGTATATGGCTACATTGGTACTGAAATCCAGAGATATACTGTGAAGGGATAGTAATTGCATTGCCAGAGTTGCATAAGGAATGAGGAACAAAAAAGGGAGACTGTCTGAGAGAAGTTCATCCTGTGGCTCGGAACTGGGAATACACTTTTGGTCCAATAAAGAAATATCTATGTTCTTCTGGCATCCAATTTGCATGCAGTCACAGAATCAGAACATTTTCTGGCCAATACCATAAGCATTACTCAAGGAAGGTCCACATGGGAATAGCAAGGGCTGTTGCAAATGGAGGTGAAGGAGGTCTGAGCCTAGAAGTGTGTCACTGAACTATGTTCACTTGGAGTGTGGAGTGACTAGTTAGGTATCAACCTACATTGTCCTTGGCTCCAGCCAAGTTTTTCAGTCCACTATAATGAATGTCAAACATTGTAATTAATGAACTTCTTCCATCTCCTTGGCGAGTCCTTTCTCAGTAACAAAAGTTGTAAAGAAAGCCATAAAAATGAACAAACATGCAATGATATATCTGTCCCATCTAGTCCATTCCTAGTGTCTGGTAGCAGCGGATCCTATGACAAATAAAAATATGAGACTGGCAGAAGTATATGGGTTTAATTTCCTGGTGTGCCCTATTAGATTTTTTTTTGATTTACAGCTCATTGATTTTGTGAACCAGATGGAGTTTTCCTGTTTAATAGTTCATCTGCTTTTTACCATGACCACAGTTTCTAATATGCAGTACAAGACTGTGAGAAGTTAACAGTATACCTCATGTCTCCAACTCTCAGAAGGGATTTGAAATCATTAAGGTCTAATACACTATTTCAGGACCTGGATTCAAGCTGCATCTCAGTGCATAAACTTGTTATGGGCTGCTCTTGCTATTGCATTTCCCTTGCATTTACTCTATTGCTCCATCTTTATCTATTAATGGAGCAACAGACGGTGTATATGCATTTCCTTGTGCATCTTTAAAGGTTAATATTTCATGCTGTCAGAATGCTTTTCTTCTTTCCACTATTTTTATACTATTTGAGTTTTTGACAAAACCTTCCTGTTTGCCATCTACCATCTGCTGCCATGGTTTGGCTTTTCAGGTTTGATCAACATCTCTCAATAGCCTCTTCCTCCTTGCCTTTCTTCCCTTTCTATCATAAGCAACCTCTTCTGAAATGCAGAGTGAAAGGCCTTGACCAATTAGTGATGTGATAGTGCCAGTTATTAGAAATTCTGTGACCATGGAATTTCTAACTAGGCTTGTCATCCCTATAAATATGTAGGAGCTTCTCTCAAGCACAAAAGATTTCCCATTCTCCAGTGACTTTTCAGAAAGAAGGGTCCAATACCCACTATGCCAGCTACAGACCATGGTAAATGGGCACAATGCAAAAAGGAAAATGTGATAAAAGTGCTGCAGCATAAGCTCCTTAGAGCCTAGAAGGTTCTCAGTCCACTGAGACTGCATGTGTGGAGGCATCTCAAATTAGACTTAGATCTCAAATCTCTTCTCCAAACAAAAAAGAGGGTCCATGAGAGAGCTGAAAACTTATCTCTGATTTACCTGTCTTTTATAGTGTTTATGCAGATGTCTCCTGGCATATTGTTCTTGGAGTATGTATCTTGAAATCAGTTTGAGACTTATCTGTTCATTAATAATCACTACTCAACTGTGGACCTATTCAATATGTTAAACATTTACTTTTTTTAATGAGGCAATAATGCTTTGGCCTACATAGTGAGGGAAGATCCAACAGTGGAATAATGTAACTTCACTGTACCTACACTCTGCCCTGTATTACAGCTGCTCTGCCCCATTATGGACACCATTCTAGTGCTGATTTTCTGATGATGTGATATGTTGATCATTACTGAGAAAAGGCTCTTTTTCTGTTGTGTCAGATTTTTTGTATTAACTTCCCTCTTGGTTCCTGATCTGTGTTTTTTCTGCTTTAATATTCAGTTGTCACTTTTTCTTCTGCTGTTTTTCTGTTGGTTTTTTATTATTATCATCCTCTTTCTTTTTAAATTACCCTTTCCTATTGACCACAAGATTGCATTCTGTATAGATTTTTCCATTGTGCTCCTCACCTTAGTTTCTGGATGTCCTGCTTCTGCTCCAGTGTGGACAGACTGTCACAAACACTAGTGGGAAGGAGTAATTGTAACATCTAACAGACTTGTACCAGAATTAGCATCTAATGTGAGTGGCACTTCCATTAATCCCTGACAGGACAATGCATTATGCTGTCTTGACAAGAGGGTGAAGATAAAGCACCATCTGTCTGGGACTGGGCATCTATTGACCAATTGTAACTGCAGACAATGCTCCTTGTTGGGGACACGTGTTAGAGGCACCTTTATCAGTTACAAATCAGAGACATTTTAATGGGTACAGAAAGGGAAAGAGCACTGCTAGAAGATCTCAAATTTCAAAAGAAAAAATACCCACAACCTCTTAAGGTTTGTATCTTTGTTCTTGGCACAGGTAGCTAGGAAACAGATAACTGAAGAGTTAAATCCGTCAGCTTTTTTTTTTTTTTTTTTTTTTTTTTTTTTTTTTTTTAATTAGCAGAAGGAGTAGACAAAGCCCCTTACCCTCAAATTCTGATTGAGAAAATGATACAAGCCAGGTAAATCCTAAAGCATACCAGTTTAGACAGGGGATTGATGACTCTGAAGAAGGGCCTGGTCGGTCAGGTATGCCCTGGTTCAGCTGCAGCCTTGGAAGACAGTGTTTTTTTGGGTTTTGGGCTTAAATGAGACTCAACAATGGTCAAGTGTCAGGCCCACAGAAGACATGGTAGATGTCATGATGGAGGGCCAGGCAAGTCATCTTTTAGTGAAGGGCATCACCTGCTGTATTTTTGCTGTATAAAAAGTCCTGGTGATATGCCCAGGAGGTCTGACACTTTTGGAGGTTAATGCATCCATTGTTTATGGAACAAGTACGATAGTGTGATGGGAATGCAGACTTCTAATGGATCATGCTTCCACTACACAGTCATTGCCTGGTTATGCAGTGCACACTTGTTTTCTGGTTATCGTTAGGTGAATGGTTGAGTTTTGCCAAACCCTTTATTCACCCAGCACCTTTCAGAACTGCACCGTATTTTGTGTGCACACTGGATCATGCCCTATTTACAGCCACCCTGCAGAAATCTACATTAAACATTCATATCTATACTTTTATCTGGCCAAAGTTAGGTTCTCTCTACACTTTTTTGTTTACCTTGTACGTTTGGGTTGATTCTTCATTATCACGTGAGCAATTGAAGGAAATGTCCTTAAAAAGAGTACAATGAGTTCTATTTCCATTTCAAGTATTCTGAAAAAAGACCAGCAAATTCTTGAGTGTTGCTGGTAATGGTGTAGGGACATTGGTGTGTTATTCAACTTGGTTATTCATCAGTGTGTTATTCAACTTGGAACTTATGCTGCTCAATAATTTTGTGCCTGACTTCAAACAGAGGAACTTTGATGGAATTATACAGTTTTAAGTAGCTATACTAATGCACCTCAAGTAGCAGTCAACCAGAGCTTAATCCTTACACCTGAGTTGCATTCTGATCGGAAGACAAGAGGTTTTAAATATTTATGTCACTGCTCTCCTACTCATTTCTCTATAAACCAATGAGATTGGGCTTTCTGCCTAGTTTTCTTTCAGCAGACACGTGGTTTTGCTGCATCAGCATAATTTCTGTGATTTAGGGTTTGTGGTTTTGGGCATTTTGTGTGTAATAGATCCAAAATTCATGAGGGAATAGGGGACAACTGAGAAATTCAGACAAGAGGGAAATGCATTCAATAGAGCAATTTTGAAGACAGTTATTACAAAGTAATAATATTATACAAGAGATTAAGATAAAGGATGGGTTTTCTGCTTCAAAAGACAAATACCAACACTCAAATGTCTTTCAGATTCTGCCAGATGATGGGTTCATGCCATGGAGTCGCTCCATGCGATATCCATGCCTGGATATCCTACACCTAGGAGGGATTTGTGTAGGGCCAAGAGTGCATTAGAAGTAAAATGAGTTTATAATGGTGACTTCTAAATTTGTCTCAATTAGAAAAAAATTTCCATAGGGTTTGCTTGGCATGGGTTCAGACTGAAAGTTTGAGGTGGGAGGTGTAACTCTGGATATCCCTCTGAATAGATAAGGAATGGATTGATGAAGTGTGTGCATGGAAGGCGGTGGTAGCTCCATCCCATACAGGAAAATGCTTTGCTATGCAGTGTCTGGTCCTGCCTTGGAGGCAGAATGTCCTGTACACTCTGGTATGTGCTCCAGCTCCATTAAAGAGAGGAAATCTAAATGCATGCAAGCAGGAAGATGGTTTCAGGAGTCCCAGAAAATAGCACAGGAAGGAATAACACTTCCTGGAACCTCTGATAGATAGGATTTCCTGTTGCCCATGTGGCCTGTGGGAAGGCAGACTTCACTCTCTTGGCCTCCTTTCTTCTTTCTGGAGCCACTCTCCACTAATCTTGATAGTCACAGTCTGCAAAGGGATGTTTTCCTCCAGAGTTTTGAAGCAGTCTGCCACACTGATGAAATGGATGAGCAGGGTGCTGCAGATGAATCCAAACGTCTCAGTGCTGGTAGAATTAAAAAAATAAAGATAAAGAAATGAATGGCTATTTTGTACACCAGAGGCCTTCTAAAGAGAGAGAGGAGATGCTATATTATTAATGGTGATGCTGCAGCTGTTTACCCAGCAACAAATTGAGCTGTCTTGGAATGCTTTCTCTGTGCAAATTAGAGTATGGGAGGGGTTGGAGGGAGGCTCCCGACTGCAGGTATTTATTTTGATTAATTAGCCACTTTGAGAAGAAAGCCCTCCTGGATAGTGTTTTGAAAGTGTCTGTGGCTGAGCCAATGATGCCTTGGGGATCTGCTCTGGGTTGGTTCATTTGCTTCTCAGCTCAGCAGAGGCTGGTATTGATGGAGACCCAGGGTCCCCCTGGCGAGAGAATGCATTCTGTGAAAGCACATGTCTAGGGCTGAGGGAGGTCCTTTCTGGATAAAACCTTTAAAAGGTGCCTACATCCCACCTCTTATCATATCCAAGCAGTCTGAGGGGTCAGCAGACATCTGAGGGGAGATGTCTGGCAGATGTGGGCATCTGAATAAGTAACAGATGATAACAGAAAAACATTTATTTCATGATGTCCACTGCCATTATGCTTTTCCCTTCTGGAGGAAGTTTGAGTGAGGAATATGTTGTCTGAATCAGAGTGCTTGTTTTCAAGCAGAAGCTCTGGGTAACCTTGCAACCTGCTATGCTTCTGTTTTTTATTTTCTGATGGAGCTTGCTCATAATCAGATAAGAGTGGCAATCACTTCACCCGCTGAAGAACTTGGCTAGAAAAACTATTCTTGACTATTCTTGAACTGCATTTTGGATGATGTAGTCCTCCTGTGAAGCCCTAGCTTTTTAAAGAAAGAGTTACTTAGATATTGCCAGGCAAAGGCATTGCAGCCAGTGTTGCAGTGGCAAAAACCTGCAGGAAGTGTGCTAAGAGTGCCTGTGATGGGAATGGTCCACAAAGCCAGAGAAGAGGAACAGTGTTACCCACAATGCTTCTTTATTGCTCTCCTATTTATTTTTAATTTAAAAATAAACCTCTGCTTAATTATTTTACCTTCTGCCAAGGTAGTACCACTCTATTGATAAAATTACTGCATTAGTCAGCCAAAGTCTTCCTTGCCTTGTGTTCTCACTTCATCACAGACATTTCCTTCCACTGCATCACTCCTGAGAATGACATAAATTGTTGCCTTGGTTTAAAAATAAAAATGGTGGAAGAGAAAAGGAAGGCAAAAAAGTGATGATGTGAGCCAGATGGTGCTTAGTTTATCTGTGACTGTTCTTTGGGGTTATGAACTATTTACAAAGGAAGTATTTTTTTTTTTTTTTACCATCTTTTCCTTTTGTAAATCTGAGTTAAACAATCTTGCAGCAAAAGTTCAACATTAGGATATGAATACTTTCACTCCTAACTATCAGCTGCACTCTCAGCTCTGCACTAGTGCCACATAAACAATTCAGGTTGGACTCTAATTGGCATCAAAGTAGCTTTAAACTAGTCTGAGTGAAAATGGGGCTTTAAAGGCAGCTTGAGTGTAATTTACATCTGCTTGAAAGCCTCTTTATCCTTCCAGGGTTGTATGAAGGGACTTCTGTATAAGTGAGAATTTAGCCTTTCTTTCCCTTCAGCCAGCATGTGTGGCTATTTTTACCTTCCCCCACAAGTTCCTTCTCTCCTACCAGTGTGTTGGTGCAGTTGTTTGAATTTTTAAATTCTTAAAAGGTTCATAATGCATATTTATAGCCACCTAAGTAATGATTGAATTTTTTACATGTTAAATTTTTTTCTTAATCACAAGTTAGGCGAACAGGTGCAATCAAAACTGTGTCAATTCTCTAAATTTGCATGGGATACAGTGCTTTTGTAACTAAAGGACGGCCCTCAAATATTTAGAAGGATTTTCTACCTCTTTGTCCAATCCTAGAAATAGATGTTATTGAGGCATGAGTCATTCAGAGGGCCAGCAGACTTCAAAAGTGTCTCTCTCAGACCATAAGAGGATGTGTGCTTCTGCACATTTTCCTGTCCAGGTGAAGTAGCTGAAGAGAGTGTGTGAAGACCTTCCTAATATCCCTCTTGCTGAACAGGTGTGTGTGCCTGGCTGCTGCTCAGCTGATGTGCTGCTGAGCTCTTGGTTGCAGCAGGTTGGTGCCCTCTCATTTTTCTTGGTCTCCTGGGAGTATTTTGAGCCCTCAGGCTCTTTATTTTGTTGTCTTTCATGGGAATAGTGCCTCACAGCAGAGCTCTTGTGACCTGCCTAGACTGCTGGCATTGCCTTCAGGTTCCATAAGAAGGCCAAGAATCTGAAAACCCATGGAGAACCCTTGTTTAACCCCTGTTTCTTTAGGGCAGTGGTAGCAAACAGACAGATGTTGGAAAAAAATTAAAAATCAACAAGTCTTTGCTTTATTCACCACAAGGGATATTATAATTTAGGCAGGAAACCTCTAAACGGCATCTATTTTATGTTGTCATATTTCCATCATGCTTCTGCAGTCTTTGGGCTTCTCTAGCAAGTTCAGAAGCCTTTTTCCATTCCCTGTGAATAGAATATTTCAGTGTAAATATTCACTATATTCAGTGAATTCAGTGACTATAGAATAACTTATATGTGGTGAATATATATCAGTGAATATGTCTAGATGAATATAGAAGAGTGAATATAGTGAATATATTTCAGTGAATATAGTGAATATTCACTGAAATATACTATAGAATAAGTGGTTTTACCATTTATTTCTGGATTTTTTTTTTTTTTTTTTTTGGCCAGCATCTAGAAGACCCCTTAACCCGCAAGGTTTAATTTCTGTCTAGTTTCTTCATGGTTTTCAGTTGTCACTTCCACTACTTGCAGGTGCATGAAATACGTGAAGAAAAATTTAATTGCTCCTTTCACTCAGCTTATCTTCAAAGGAAATATTTAATCACCATCAGATTTGGTGAGACTTGAGATTGTCTGTAGATCAAAGACCTGTGAGCTCACAGTCATTCCAACAAAGTGTTTTCAGTTTTGTAATTGAATTTCTCAGTTATGTAGACAGTTTGGCATGTGTATTTTATAGGTGATTTGTTTCTTTTTGTAACTTTAAAAGCAGATAAAATTGTTGGAAAGAGGTAAAGTTTCTGTAAAAGCTCAAGTGCAGAGATTTGCTACTTCTCTTCATGGATCCCTCAAATGGTTCTATGGGACTGTCAGACCCTTCAGAAACACCAAGGGAATTCACTGCTTTTTATCTCAGGTGTCTTTTTCTCACAGTCCTCTCAGAAGGGAAGTAATCCACAAAGCAATTCTCTGTGGTACTCCCCATTCCTTTCATCTGGAGGTTAAGGCTGAAGATCATGGCTAGAGTAGAAAGAAATCAGTTCTGTACATTTATGGGTAAGTTATATTACTGTCAGTTTGTCATAAACCTTTTATGAATAAATTGTTGTTTACAGAGAAAATAGTGTATTTCTGAATTGGACTCCAGTCTTTTGAGAGTGTAGCTTTTGGAGTGATTGAAATAGAAGTTATTGATATCTGTAAAACTGGTGAAAAATAAACCCTGAGGGCTTCTTTTGTTATCTTTCCTGTAATGCTGATCTTTAACAGCTCAGAAGACTCCAACTATGTAAAAGTACTCCTCTAATCAGGGTGGGTCAGCTTTTAACATCTCAATATGTAAAGCAGTAATTACTTTAAAATTTTCACTCTATGAATTATACAAAGACTAAAACAACAATAAGGCATTGGAAGTGTTCTGGAAGCTAATGATAGTCCAAGTCTAATAACTCAAAAATCTGATAATGTCACCTTCTCCTATAGTTTCTTCTCCATTATCAGCTCTACAAGGTTTGAACAAGGCAGTATTTTATGAGTTCCCTTGAGCACTCTAGCAGGACATGGTGGTGAACATTGACACTCAAATTCTGGGCGCTCCACACCAAAGGTCTTATATTTTTTATTAGCTACCTCCAACCAGTAAGAAGCATCCAGCACTGAAATGCTGATGGTATATCAATTCCAAATGCTGAATCAGTGCATTAGATGTGTCTTAGAAAGGGCTGGACAGATGCAGGCATTGTCTGTTAAATGATGTTTCTGCAAGGAGCTGGTCACTTCAGATTATCAGCTGTTTTACTCTTTTGAAAGAGCTAAAGGTTTTATGAGCCCTAATTCTGCTTGAGATCAGAGAATCATAGAATGGTTTGGATTGGAAGAAACCTTAAAAGAGCACCTAGTTCCAACTCCCCTGCCATGGGCAGGGATGCCACCCACCAAACCACCGTGGTCAAAGCAGCCTCCTCCAACCAGGTCTTGAGTTATGGTAACTGAATTCTGCCATAATTTCCCATGTGCTTAAATAGTGTCATACTCTGATTAGATGCATTGATACTTTGGTATTTTTTAACTCATGATAAGATGCATTATTGAAAACATTCTGCTGTCACACTGCGTTTCATTCATAGGTCTGTAATTGCCTGCATTTTAATCATGAATATGACAACTCCCTGGTGTGGTGCTTATAATTTATAACATAGTTTTAAATAATTATGCTCCCTTCATTCAAAATTTTTAGATCTTCGCTGAAGAATTGTTTGTAAGTGTTGAAAACTTCAAAGTTGCTGTACGTTTTTATCTGCATTCCTTGTGGCTTAGTTGGTACAGAAGTACTGGATTCAAATATGGCATTGAAAGAGTCAGATCAGGTGTGCAATCTCACTAATAAAAACTGGAGGATAGTTCTGGTTTATGAATCTTTTAGTTGAGTGAAAAGACACATTACCCCTGAATGGCTGACATTGGCAGGCTCTAGAACCACCCTGTTCTTTGAGATTCTTTTCAGTGCAGACCATCTCTTTTTACTGTTTCACTAATGAGTATTCAACTAACTTACTTAATATCTTCCGTGTCAATCTACTTCAAGCAAAAACCTTGTGATCCTGAGATGCTACTTACAAGGCTTTGCAGGAACTTTTGTCTTCATGTTCCTTCTGAAGGTGTTTTAGCAGCGAAGTTTCTGGTGTGATAGTAACCCTGTGCCTGTCCTTGGTGTTAAGCTGATAACAGCTTTGGGATTAGGAGGAAATTTTTCTGCAGGGCACACATGAAGGGGTTGTTTCTTGTGTTGCTTCTGAGAATTTTCATGGCTTTTGAAGTGGACAATGTGATGGTGACCACTTCTGTCTCTTTCCTGCTGTATTCATCTGATGTGCTGCAGTCGTGGCCTTAGCCCTTACATTTATGAGGCATTCTGTGCCTGTATAGTATGTGAAAAACTGAAATTTCCAAGACCATGAGCATTGCCTGGTGCTCAGAGTATCACACCTTGGAAAACCTTAAAAGAGGAACTCTAATTTTGCCCTTGTTTGGTTGTCATTCCTGGAGGTGATCAGACCTGCCTCCTGGAGTCATGCCATTCTGTAAGATGATCTCTGTGTCTTAGTTTGGCTCTTAATTTAGGCGCTGCAGGTTGGAGGTACTTTTCTCTAGGGCTTCTTTAGTCTGTGGAGCACAACATGAAGTGTTGCAGGGTAAACTAGGTTATTTTCTATGGAGAGTTATTTTCTCTTCTGCCCATCCAAGCAACCCTGTGAGATCTCTCATGGATCTTGCAGCCTCTGAAGTTATGGAGTATGAATACTTCACTCCTTCTTTCCCTGATGCCCAGTGTTTAATGACTAACTTCGCAGTGCTGTTTTAATGGTGCTGGCTTCCCATGCAGAGTCAGAGAGCAATTGTTATTTCAGAAGTTAATTTTTTCTGGAAAACAAAAAATGTTTGTTGTAACTCAGTGACATTTACATAGATTTTTAGAATATAAAATATAAATAGCTGTTTCCAATGGAAGCAATAGACAATAACACAGAAATCAGATGAGTGATATATGCCCTAGGAAAAGCATTGTTTTCAGCATGAGAGTGTATTTGTAGTTGTTTATCCTGTGTCTCATTCTGTATTAACTTTTAACATTACAGCAATTTAATTAGCAGCCTTTTCAACATGGCTTTTTTTTTCTGTTGGTGTATTATGCAACTGTATCTGCTCAATAATAATTTATAAGACAGGTGGAGAGGTGTATGTGTGTGAGGGGGTTTGTTTTGGATAGGGTGGTTTGCTCGTGTTTGTTTTGCTAGTCATTTTTGTCATTTTTTGTGTTTGCTGGCAGGCCTGGGTATGGTGGTTTTTTTTTTGTTGTTGTTTGTTTGGGTTTTGTGGTGGTTTTTGGTTTTGTGTTGTTGGTTTGGTTTTTTTTTTGTTGTTGTTGGTTTTTTTGTGTTGTTTGTTTTTTTGGGGTTTTTTTTTGGGGGGTTTTTTAAATGAAGATTCTTTTCTAAGTTGGGTAGTTAGAGCTTTGCTGAGGAGGCAGCCTGAGGACCAAATGCTTCCTCAATACATGAACCGAGAACTCCAGTTGGTAGTTTTGTCAATCTGTTATAATAGCAATAAAGCTACTTGCTAAATAAGTATAAAAGGTAATGAAACACTTTTATTAGCAATGAGAAATACTTTTCTTGGGAGAAACTGAGAAAACAATTACTTCATTAAAATATTATTTAAATCAAGTGATTTTTGACACCTCTTTAAGACCTGAAGGTATATTCTATATGATAAAACTGTGGCATAGTTCATTTTATATATTACACCAGTGTTGCTTAGAAGAAATAAAATAATTATCACTTTAATGCTTCTAATGTTAAGCTAGCCTGGCATTGCATATTAACAGCATTTTTCTCCAACTTCTCAGTCTTCTCTCTCTTGTCAATGCCATCTGCTTGCTTGTTTCACCGCCTCTTTAACAACCAGGTGATTTTTGCCATCTTCACCCTCCTCCTCAGTATGCCCAGCAGCCTCCTTTGGGTTTATGGGTTTAGTGTGCTAAGCAACATTCATATATTTATGTAAACATGCTCCTGATTCTAAAGAACCTTTCTCCATTTCTAGCTCATTAGCTTCTAAATCTTCCTGTGTCGGGGCGTACAGCTCTGAATTATTTTACTGGTGTCTAATCTCTTGTTATGCCAGTTGGTTTTGTTGAACTGTAATGTATTCATTTATCCAATAGGTTCTACTGTAGCAAAGCACTTAATTTTAAGAATGCAGGTAGACTTGGCATGAAAAGAATGTAATTAGCTGAAAGCTAAGCACTTGCCTAAATGCTTTGCTGGATTTGAGGCTTAGGAAAGAGATGAGAAGATTGGTCTAATTATGTTGAATTTGTTTTAGAGCTGTTTTATCCTAATAGCCTTATCACCAGGCCAGTTCTGATTATGGATATTCAGCATAGAAGATTTTTCACATCTTGTCAGGCTTTTCATAGAATCAAATCTCTCTCCTGTTTCTTTCTTTTTTGAAGGGTAATCTTCAGCATGGCTTGCATAAGAAAATGTTACACTGCCTCTTAGGAAAGTGACTTCAGGGAAGCCATCTCTTAAAAAATTGGATGTTAAAGGCAATGAAAAACTCATGTCACCAGTTTATTTAATTTTCACATGCGAGGAGTGCAAAATATTTATTCTTTAGGCTACTGCAAGTTCAGATTGCAGTAGCCTAAAAAATTAAGCTGTCAGTGAGACCAGATTGACCAAAAAAATGGGGAAATAGATAAAGCAAATTGCATGAGTTAAATTCTGCTCTGCTACTAATTTGGGCTGAGCAATTGTTAGAACTATTGGGAATAAAAGAAGGATGTAAACCATTGAAAATAAAAACTGAAGAATTTTCTGGCTCTTACCTGCTGATGTTTGCCTTCCATTCCTAAAATATGTATCCTCACTCTCACAGATGCAGGGGTATTTTTAGGATTTAACTCATGGACACTGAAAAACTGCCCTAAATCAAAAGTTGCAAGAATTGCTGCTGCTGCTTCCTTAAGACAGAGCTTACCTGGAATGGGGCTGTGCTTTTCCCACTGCTGTGTGGCTGGGGCACGAGGCATTACTGAGACCAGAAAGCCACACAGTAACCCCAGGTGTTTTCAAAGAAAAGGATATGTGTTGAGTTGCCTTTGAACATCCTTCCTCTTCTGCAGTGTTTAGCTTGGACCCTTTGTCATTTCTGAAGGCGTAGCAAGCTCATCATTAAATTCCCACTGTGCATTTTCCTGTGTGTTATTTTTCAGAGGCAAGGGCTATACTGTGGTTCTTTTTCCCCCCTTGCTCCTGCTTACATGAACTTTTGGCATCTTTATCAAGGATGGCACTTGAGCAAGTGTAATCTGATTGCTCTGCCTAGACACCAAGATAGAAATGGGCTTAGACACTCTTGAAAAAGTGTGAGTTGAAGCAGATGTTTAGCGCTTTCTAAGATGAAAACCATGTAAGTGCATTCTCAGAAAGATTATTTATCGTTGTTTTTTACAATTTCTATTGTGATAGGGAGAAGGAGAAGAAAACAAGGAGAAAGCCACATAGTGATAAGTTTCTAAGAGTTTCTCTGGGCAATAGAGGGTCCCACGCTTTTGCCTTACTTCTGTTTTTTAGCAGGCTTAGGGCAGACAGTAGTGAGTAGTAAGAAGCTCCCAGCTATTTGCAGCTCTGTCCTGCCTTGTTATGAGCCCTTGTACACTTGGTCTCTTTTTTCTTCTATGTCTCTTTAAAATACAGAGGCTGATGAGGTGAGGACTGGCTCTTGTTCTGTCTTTGACCCTGCCTGCCAAACCCAGGGGACTTTCTCCTCTCTGGCATCCCAAAATGTATTTGTAATACAAGTAATTGATAAGAAATTTCTCTCTGGTCACTCAGTCATCTACAATTTAGGGTTTTCATTGTACTGGGGACTGACTAACCACTCCACCATCAATATGACAAAAGTCTGACAGGTCTGTAGACAATTTCAGGTTCTCTGTGCAGATATCACTGATATTTTCAGTGATAGTTCAGATTCTGGACACTTGACCTTATCCACCTTGTTGACACTGTGGAAAGGTCTCAGAAGTGTCTCAAGTGAAAAAAATCAGACAGAAGCCTGCAGTTCCAGGAGGGCATTGGAAATGATGGTTTGATGTCCACACAGCTTTCATCACCATGGGTTGTCTTCTGCCTTTCCAATATGTGTCAGAACAAGATTTACACTTTGGTAGTACATGAGGTCTGAGGGATGTCAGTCTTAATTTCATGTGTTGTGGGCTATATCTTCAGCTGTGAAGCTGTATGCATAGTGCTTTCTGCCTCACATCAGTTTTCTTTTTGTCTTTTGCAGCACTTTTACAAGCAGTCATATCTGGTGATCTACTGAAGGTAGGTACAGAGCATTGAGTGTCCACTTACATTTTTTTTTTCCAGTCAGATATGCTGTACATTTTATTACACCTCTGCTCAAATCATAAATAGGCTGCTGTGGGGACTTCTGGCAAGTGCCATTTTACAGCCTTTCCAGGAAACCCTGAATGCTAGGGGAACACATCATTCAGGTGAGGTGTGAAATTTGCATGAATAAGATCTGGTGTTAGCCAGAGCCTTTTTGCCCATCAGAGCCCACTGCATAGAGCAACATGCCAGTTACTAACAGGAAAATTACTATATTGGCAATGTTGAACAGCAGGGTAGTCCTAACACAGACTTACACAGGAAAGGATATTTTACACCAGTGAGGCTGGTGGCCAAGCCCCCAAGTGTTAGCTCTCTCAAAATCTACCTAGGCTACCACCAGTCCAGGTAGAACAAACCTCAGCTGGTTGTTTCATTACCTGATGGATGTCTCAAAACATGTAGTGCCTTGGTATAGTAAGTTTGGGAGGAAAAATTACTCATGCAAAATTTTTTGTGCCAATGACCTAAGTCCCACGTCAGACAGCTGCCTGCCTCAGTAGCCAAATCAGGATCTGAAAACATGCTCTAGAATTTGGATGAGGACTGTGATTAATGGTTGCAATTTTATCTGTGAGAAGCCAGCTTGGAGCCATTTGTAAAAATGACAGTGGTGTTAGGCCAACTTTTTGCCTGCAGGTATTTTGCCTCCCTTCTATACCACTGCCTCAGCTCTTGTGGCTGCAGCATCTAGGGAGCAGTCCTTCAAGCAGTCATAAAAATATTGTCTCCTTTACACTTCCTGAAAGCGTTTTGCCTGAGCTGGCTTTGATGGGGAAACTGCTTGCCCTTCTTCAGATGCACTGCATCACAAATGAGTCCTCACTGTAGCACTTCTCTCCTTTTGCAAATCCCACCCCCTGTCCCCCAGAGTTTTCAGTATTTCTGAGACCTGCCTGGCTGCTGCTCCCCTCTCATTCTTACCCCACTTAGTGCTTCCTCCTCAGCCAGCCCTGAACAGGGGCACTGTGAGAAAGGAGGTCCATGACAGCCACCTCACCTCCTTGTGGAATTTTGAATTGCAGTTTTCTGATTTAGTCAGAAAATCTTTGACTCCTGTGCTGAGGAAAAATTTGAATCTTCAGCAAAAAAGCCAGAGTTTTCTATCAAGTACATATATTTTAAAATATCCCAACAGCATTGCCAGATGTGGTTTGAAAGAATTCCTAGCAAGCATTAAATCATCAGCAATAGAGGAGCAATATCTCATTGTTTAGTAAATACAGACTGTTCTTCTTAACCCATATAATTGTCAATACTTCTGGTTTCAGATGTTTTATATCTGGGCCTAAAAGATGGCTTTCAATTAATATTTTATTTTATTTTATTTGGTACTGACTTGCAATGAGAACCAGAAGAGAATTTACTGACATACTTGTTTTTCTGCTCCCATCTTATCTTTCTGTCTTTTTTTCTCTCTGTTTTTTTTTTTGGTTTTTTTTTTTTTTTTTTTTTTTTTGTTGTTGTTTTGGGTTTTTTTGGGTTTTTTTTGTGGATTTTTTTTTTTTCTCCAGTTCATAGAATGTTGTAAAAAAGGAGCCAATTTGTTAATCCAAGGACCTGATCACTGCTCCTTGTTGCACCATGCTGCCAAGACTGGGAACGGCGAGATTGTGAAATACATCCTGGAGCATGGTAAGTCCCAGCAGGCAAATCCACAGAGAGCTGTACCCCAGCCAAGTGTCAGTCAGGCAAAATCACACTGGGCTGCTGGAAGTGGCCTCACTCTTCTGTGGTGTCCCTCAGTGAAATGTCCATCTGCAGCATGTGTGAGCAAGAGGCTGGGAATGGGGTAGCAATGAGAGTGATGGCTCCAGATAAAGTGTGTAAAGAAGAATTAGAATGGCTTTTGAGGAGGATGGTGTTTTCACATTTTCATCAGCTGGGGAGCCGTGAAGAAGCAGTGTGAAGCTTTAGTTAAAACCTCTGGCACAGGGATCCTCTGAACTGTTTTCCAATTAGAGCATATGTTGCAGAAAGCATCTAATCTCTATTAAAACATTTACAGTGACAAAGAGCCAGTACAACCATTGTTATTATTTCAGCATTTAGTAATACACTGGTCAGAAATCTGCTTCCTTACTTCTAGACAAATTCATCTAACTTCTGTTCCAGCCTTAGAATATTATGTCTGTTAGATTCAAGACCACCCAAGAGCAAAAACTTATGATCTCCATTTTGTATTTATGGACTGTGAGCATGCCATTGCCCTTTTAGTTTTTCCTTTCCACTCTTCTTATCTTTGTCAGTAGCAGAGATTGCAGGCTATGCAGCAATTTTTTTTTTTTTTGTATCTGAGGCAGTCACATTTAGGAGCTTCTGCCTGTTGAACCACTGCAACCTTGTTACCTCACTGATGGAGAGTGGCACAGTAAAATAGTCAATGCCTTGCACATAGAGCTGAAGTCACAGTTATCAGCCTCCTTCACTGTCAGAAAAGTTTTCTAGTAATAACACTTCTCTAGCCCCACTTCAAAATATCAATGGGTATTTTGGCTTCTAAATGTCAAAATCAGCATTATTTCAGCAGAGGTGTTAGTGTGAACACAGATAATTAAAATAAAAATTCTGGTAATTAGAATAAGTGTTAGCAATTGTTCCAAGACATTGCACAAATTGTAAAGAGAGAAGAAAAAAGCACAACTCCTAAGAAAGGAAGAAGCAGCAATGCATCTCTTCAATCTTGACCCCTAAGTTAGGTGTTAACATATAAGTATCAGGTATTCTATAGGTCCAAGTTACTATACTGTCAGCAGCAATCTAGTTAATTTGCTCTGGTATGACAGAGGCACTTTTGGTGGCAGATGGAAGTGAGGAGGGCATCCTTAATAGCAGCAGGCTTCTAGCATTGCTAACTCAAAGGACATCTTAGTCAAGGTAGTCATTGGAGCCCAGAAAGTGATTCAGGCAACAGTTACCTGTGCACTTTAGACATTTATGTTTATCTAAATGAATAATGTCATTTTCCCTTGGATATCCAGGACATTTACTTGGGTCTACAAAATAAAACACAAGACCCAGAGGATGTCTGACCTGCACTGACAGCCAAAGTCCAAGCAAGCATATCTGTAATTCCAAGTGCATCCTGAGGCTTGCCCATAGGTATATAAAACAACGCAAAATATCTCTGTGTGGACAACTGGATCCTGCCCTAAAAATCTGACTGAGAGGACCTGAATTGTTCTTTTACTCTTTTATACCTACACACAGATAGGTCAGTGCAGTTGGCCTTGTATTCAAATAATGACTGGTTTTCTCACCAGTTCTAGCAAATCTTACCAGTGCCAGCTCTACCTCCTATTTACCTGCTCTGGATTGTTGCATTTGTCACAGTGCACATATTTGCCACTGAATTCTGTGGACAGGCATAATATTGCTTTGTTTTCTTACTGGCCCTGGTCTCTTCTCATACTGCACATGGCCTGTGCCAATTCACTGTCATTGATGCTTCTCTAGGATTTTTATTAGACACATATACTTTAACTTAGCCACAGTCTGACCCAGTTACTGTTCTTTTGGTGAACATTTAAAGTGAGATCATTTAAACTGATAAGCATGTAAGCAGGCAATCCATCGGAATTTTTGAACTAAATAGAGAAATGTGAGGGACTACGGACTGTTAGACAAAGACAAATCAGAAGATTGAGCAAACATCAGCTCAGTTCCTCTCTCCCTTCTTTATCCCCAAGGATGGCAGGAAGCTTTTGCAGCTTTCCAGACATATGTCCTCTGGGCTTCTCCAAATGCATTGTTTTGGGGATCAGGGAGTGCACGGGACAATGCACAATCTAATAGAGGCCTCCTCTCTTCTCCCACCAAGCAATTAATGAAATTCATTTCTACTCTGGGCACTTCTCAGCCACAAATGAGCTCTCTTGCTGAGTCATCATCATCCTAATGCTCTTGTTTTTCTTTGCATTCTCTTGCATTTGGCATCTTATCAGCATTAATTACTGTACATGACCTGATCCAATGCTATTAATATCTAAGGATTTCCCTGTGTGGAGCTTCTTGATTCTTCCAATATCCACCCATAAAAATTTCATAAAAATGAGTCTTACTTCTGTTCTGGCAATTACCTCTGCCCAGGCACACTTCCTCTGCTTTCCAATACATGGCTGAGGATAGTGAATGATAATGGGAGTTCCACTGTAAAATACCCTCAAGCACACTGCATAGAAAATAGAAATAATAGAAAATCTATTATTAACCACACGGGGAAAAAATCTTCTGAATATCTCTAAAAAACAACAGCAACAAAAGAAGACAAAACCCACCGCTCCAGGAACTTTAGCTTTCTATTCTGAAAAACAGTGGGATGAATCCAATGCAATACAGGAGTGACACCCATAGAACTAGAATTACAAAGGAAGAAAAACAGTGTAGTGGTGCTAAAGCTGTCCTTTGTGGAGATGGTTTTCTGCAAACATGCAGGGCACATTTCTATGAAAGGTTATTCTGTGATCATAATCAGAGTTATTTCAGATGTTAAGGGGAGGAAAATAATCTATCTTAAATTAGAAATAGCAGGAATGAGTCACACAGGGGGACTGCTGTGCAGTGCTGCCAGATAATTCGCAGTGGCCCAGCACGAGCCTGGAATAGCAGCTGAAGCACCAATGTAGTAGGTGTCAGGACAACAGCTGCTTGCTGCTGCAAGAAGAGCTGTGCTGGCTGCTGCTCCAGCAAAACAATTAGTCTCTGTGCCCTGTGCAGGAAAGGCAGATACAAAGAGACACAGACCTATCACTCGTTCGAGATTGCCCAACTAAATCAGGAGTCTTTTGCTTTCAGTAGGAGGGTCAGCTATAAAAACTTGTCTGTAGCTGAGGTGAGAAATGTTTAGCTAGAAACTGAGGGCCAACCTCAGTAGGTATCACAACTACAGTTTTTTAGTGCTGCAGTCAGCAACTGCATTGCATCCTAATGCATGTACATTAGACAAGAGTTAACTGTATACTTGCTTAACACAAGCAGAATTAAGGAAAGCTTAAGAACATCTGTTAGACAAGGGGCCTTCTAAATAATATGTATTTGGTATCAAACTTGGATTGGAGTCTTTATCTGGTAGCTGTGAAAAATGTGTAATTTATAAACCTTATACAAATAATTCTATTTGCCTTTGTCTTCTCTAGACATTCAGAAGACAAGCAAGAATTGTAAAGTTCATCAGTGGTATTTTGATTTTAAACAGAAGAGAGGAAAGATGTTTACAGTTGCCTTAGGAGATTGCGGTGGGAACTTCTGCTGCAACAGACAATACGTAGGGCATCCCGTCCTTAACATTTGTGTGTCCTCAAACCTAATGTCCTTGCTTCACTAGAAGCATCCCCTAATTAAAAAAATGATGATGCTTTCATTACTCTTAGCACTGCAAAGTCCAGAGCTAAGAGCCATCAGGGATTTGCATCCTGACCAGATTCAGAAGTTCCTTGGAAGGCTTTGGGAAAGCAAATTTTGCTGTGACAGAGATGTGTGTTGGGGGCAAAGTTTGAATAGTCATCAGAAAGCAGCACTGAATGAGAGTGAGTTTGCATGACACTTGTTAGTATGTTTAGATTTGCAGAATGTTTTAGGGTAATGGTCATTTGCAAGGGGCCTGAGCAGGAAACAGTTTAGTTTTTCTGGAAGGCACAAGGTATATCATAGAATATTTTAATTTCTGGCATAACAAATTTTTGGGCAACATGGCTGACGGACATGTAGGAAGGAATGCTTCCATAACCTGTCTAGCCTCTATATTATAGTGGAAATTCTGAGCTTAAAAGACAGTAGCAGAAAAGACCACTGTTAATTTTCCCATCAGGTTAAAAAAAAAAATGAGTATGGTGTTGGGGAAAAACTTGAAATAGTTCTTAATTTTCAGTTTACTGTTATTTTAAAAATAATTCTACTTTGAAGGTAAAGATCCACATCCAGTTTTGTCCCCCAGATAATAACATCAATCATATTATTAAACAAAGAGGGTTTTGACAGATAAACATCCAGAAATGTTGATAATGTCTGACATTACTGCTTAGAGTAAATACCCTTCTTCCCCAGTTCTGTGGAGGACTGACAGGACATGGGACTGGCAGGGGTTAATATCTGTGGATCTACTGTGGGTAGCTGTAGCCACATCCATTGGAGAGGGCTAAGCTGTGGGCTCAGAGGCCTTTCAAGTATGTATGGAGCTGTATATTTTGGAAATGCCTCTGGAATATGGTCACTTAAAGCATTGGAGTTTTTTTATTGTAGTGAGCTCAGTGAAGGAGCAGCTGCTTTTGAGTCTCCTTGCCTTCCCTCCTCCCATACCCAGCTCAGGCTGCTTTGCCTTCTGAGAAATTGGAGAAGGGCTTTGGTGGAGCAAAAGAGGGCAATGGGAGAGAAGAAAAAAAGTTAATAATTCTACACAGACAGTGTATGGGCAATGTTGAGGAAAGAGAGTGATCTCAGCTGGGCTTCCCCTCAGTGTGTCATGCTTTTCAGCTCTTTTCAAGTGAATATCCCCCCCAACCCCGTCCCCCATCCCCATCCTGCCATTCTTCAGCCCCCCAGTCTCTTTTTCCCTTTCTCTCTCTCTTTTTTTCCTCCCTCCACCTCTCCACACATTTCTATCTTTTGTTTTTATTTCCCCCCCTGCTGTTTTCCTTGATAGAAATCTCACTCATGCATTTCCCTTCCGGATTTCTATTGGGTTATTTTGTCCTCTTTCTCTCCGTGCCTTGGTCCCCTTTTCTTTCTGTGCCTCTTGTCCCAGAGCGAAACAGCCGCCTCCCCGCTGGGCCAGGATGACAGTGCCGTCAGCTTTCCCAGTGCCAGCCCTTCCCACATCTGTGCAGCTTTTGTCCCCGGGCAGAGGGGGATTTGGAATGGTCGGTTGGCAGCGCCAGGGAGACTGATATAAAAATGAGGTCCAAGAAAGAGGGGAAAGGGAATTAGGAGGAGGGCGTGAGATGGTTTAAGAGAAGCACAAGTGAAAATAAAATAAAGAAGTAAAGGGCACCGCTCAGGCTGTGAGTTGGGACATTTCAGCTTCAGAGACAGGCCAGAGAGAATGAAATTAAAGAATCCTGGTACCATGTTGTGCAGCTAATTATTAACCCCAGTATCTGGCCCTTACGTATGACTCGGATGGAGTCAGGGCTCTCCCATGACATGCTTAATTTGTGACAGTATCCAGGAGAGCACCCTTCACACGTAGGCGGGCTGTACTTGTCATCTCCTCAGGTCTGTACTCACAGACCCCCACGGTCCTCAGCACTGAGCTCTTCTGTCCCAGCCCTGCTATTTCTTCCTGCTTCACACCAGTTTTCCTTTACCTTTGGCTTCTCTCCAGACCCACTCTGCTCCAGCTTTCTTCTCCCTCTCAGGTCATATTCTTCTGAATATGCTCTGTTTTACTACCTCTACTTACTTTTTAACAGCTTCTTCTGCTTACCCAGGCAAGTACCTTTATGTTCCATAAAACCAAGCCTGTCGCTCTGCTCCACCTTGGCAATACAACCTTCCTTGCTCCAACCATGAGCAGAAATACTAGGTGGCAGTGTCTTCTCTATTCCTGCTTACCTATCACTGGGATGTGTCATTGCAGGAAGCTATGGGGAATTTATTTTATGGGGAATTTTTATTTATTTTTGAGAGAACACTATTTTCTCCTAGGAAATGTAAAGGACTCCTTTTCTTCATATGTATTTCTTTAATTGTCTTTTTAGTTTCTCAGATAGTATCTTTTTTTTCCTCTCAACAAGAGGCTCTGATTATCCCCTTTATCCTTCTTCATGGTCCTGAGAGCTCAGGGATAGTGACTGATTCTTCTTTTTGATAGGCAGGAGTGAACACACAAGTTCCAAGTGTGGAGATGAGGATGTGTGGTGGTAGAGTCAGGCTGCATTAAATAATTAACAATGGCTACTGAGTTTGGAGAACTGTCATGACAAGTATGCAGTGGTACATAATGCCCTGTGCACTGTGGACTAAGCACCACCCTTTCTCATGATGACAGAAGATGAAATGAAGGAGCTGCCTGCAGCTCCAGGAGCCCCAGTGATGTTCCATGTGTACATTGTAAAAGCAATGAGGTAAAGACAGGCTGCTCTGATCCATTTCGACACACACTCAGTGTAAAAGGAGTGTAGAGAGGTGGTGTGTAGTCCTTTGTAAGCAAGTAGTGTGAAATTCCTCAGTTTCAGGTGAGGTTTGCTGTAAGCTCTTGAGGACTCTTGAATTTCAAAGTCACAGTGTGTTGGAGAGAAATACTCATGTGCAGCAAGGAAAAGTCTTGTAAAGTTTCCCTGTTCCCCTTGCTAACTGCCCTATACCATCTAACACTACACTCCAGAGCAGTGGAGAGAAGAATACTACGACAGAATGCAAAGGAAAAGTTGATTTTTTTTTTCAAATGATAATCCAGATCCCAGCCTTTCCATATCACTGTAATTCAGTGATGAAATTTGCCACTATAAATATCTGCCCAAAGTGAATATCAAGGACAAAGGGACATTAACATAAATGTATTATTTTTTCTCACTTAACAAAAATCTTTTCTGTTTTTCTTAATCTTACTTTACTGATCATTGCTAACTAGTAGAGTACAGGATTTGCATATCAATATAAAGACCGCTGGGAATATTCCACCCTGATCTACATTTTGTATAATGCTATTAAATGGAGTAGCACAGGGATGTTATTCAGGATAGAATTTGGCAAATTTCAGCTTCCTAATGACATTTTCCCTCTAATACCAACAATAGATTTTAACTTGCAATATATCAGGGTTTCCAGTATATCAGCATTTTCAATGTACTGTACTTATGTGAGCCACTTAATTGAGCAAGGTGAAGAGTGAGAAAATAAACTCCATGAATATTCATTCCCAGTATAATTTAGAGGCTGCTACTCCCTGTTGCTGACACTCCAGCAGTGACTGTGCATTCTGAATTTTATTAGTGCAAGGGCTCACACAAGCAAATATTACACTGAAGTTTGATATATTTGTACAGGTTGAGATTTCACTTGGATACTTTTATATATTTTTGCTGGGAATCTTCTCCTGGTAGACATATTTTTTTAGTCATGCAGACAAATGCTTTGTGACATACCTGACTGTCTTTTGCAGGTCCATCTGAATTACTGGACATGACAGACAGTGAAACGTAAGTACGACCTACTCTGTCCTTCATGTTATCTGTGTTAAACCAGCAGACTCCTCTTGGTATTCAAGTGCAGACTGTTAAGTAGGAAAAAGCATGTAAAATGGCACAACTCTTCAGAAACAAACACTAAAAACCACATACCAACCACCTCATATGTGGCTTTCTTGCCTAAAACAAACATTCATTAGATTCACAGAGGACTTTCTCCCTATTGCTTCCCATGCTTCCTTAGTCTTTCTAGAGGAGTAGAAGCCCTGCCTTGTGTTTTGATGTTTCTGGCCTCCAGCTACTAAGGGACCAACCTGAAGAGTAAATTCCAAAAGTCAGGAAATTACTTTTCTTGCTCAGTGCCTTTTTTTTCCCCAGTCTCTTCTTGATTCACCCAGGGTGCTCTGCCTTAGCTCTCCCAAGTGCAATTGAAGGACTCCATCAAGTAATTAAAACATCAATCAGCTCTGTTTTTATTAAAAAACAAACAAACAAAAAAAAAACCACCAAAAAAACTAAACCCAAACAAATTATTTTCCTTTCCAATTCCCAATTTTTTTACACCTTGTATAATCAAAGTTTCACAAAAGTATGCAAGGGAAGCATGAATAATCCTGGAAAATATGTGTAATACATATGAAATAAAAACAGTATCTCTCATAGGGATCAAGCCTACCATTTCTCATCCCACAGTGCACTCCTCTGCTAACAGAGAACACCTTTTGCACAAGGTGCATGAGCGAAGTCCAGAGGTGACAGGGATGGGATGGACTGCCTGGTTCTTTTCATCCAGGGATGTAGCACAACCACATCAAGTGTCAGTGAGCACAGCTATGAGGGCTCCCCTTTACTGAGGTTCCTCTGCCTCTAACTCTTGGAAAGGGAAGGTTCAAACTGTAACTGGCAGTATGAATTTGTCTTTTGGCCCTCAGGGGAAAATAGGATGGTATCCTGTTCTGATACTGTTTCTGGTGCAGCAAGGGCATATTGATCACAAGATTGCCTCTTAATATTTCAACATCCCCTGTCATGGATGGGGGCTGAGATTCCTTTATGTACCCTGTGTAGGTAGGTGCAAGATTTGTCCTGCTACATCTATTTCTTGTAATTTATTTCACAAGTTATGTAATGGCCCTACTTGTTGGATACTGGTATTAAGGCCTCCTTTTCAACCCAATCAAAGCATACTTTCCTCTTCTTCCTAGGCAAATCTAGATAGATTTCTTTACTCTCAATAAAGAGTAAGTTTCAGTCAGTTCCAGAATCCTGTCAGACTTAGCTCCAGTCTGAGTGAGAAACTTTGCAACAAATATGTTTCCACCACACAGTATTCCCTTTTGGAAAGCATGCATTTAATCTTCCAGCAGTCCAGTGGTGGAAAACACATGAGAGCTCCAAGAGAGCAGGGAATCAGAACTGGGGCAGCAAGTGCACCAGTCATAGCTTTGGTGGGTATGATTTTTCTAGGATGTCTCCAAGAATGACATTGAGGAAAGAAATTGCAGGAAGAACCAAACCCTGTTGTTGTTTTGCCTGCTGTGTAATAAGAAGGTAGCTAGCTTGCCTTTGCAGCAGTTAACAGAGCTTGTGGTTGAATGGGAATGTGACATTGGGTCCTCTGAATACGTAAAATCTTTCAATGTTTCTTTCCCATCCCTCAGAAGTTCTTCGTCTGATATTTGTGCATTGCAGGCTTCCCTACTGAGTCAAAGGATGTAGATGCTAAGGGAGAGAGTGCACAAGTCTACCTCTGCCAGCAAGAGGGAACCTCGCAGAAATGCAGCATCCTTCTGTGTCTATCTGCTCCTCATGCTTCGTAAATGTGCATTGGTGTGATGTGTCTCACTGCTGGTTTCTGTACTTTGGTCTAGGGGTGAGACAGCATTACATAAGGCAGCCTGCCAGCGCCACCGCGCCGTCTGCCAGCTCCTGGTGGATGCGGGAGCCTCTCTGAGAAAGACAGACTCCAAGGTAACGCAGCTCCATCAGCCACCTACCCAGCCCTGCAGCCCAGCCAGAGCGTCCGGCCCCGCAGTTTGCATGGCTGAGGCTTCCTTGTGTGCGCCAAGGGCAGCTCCTTTTAAGCCAGCTAATTTTATAGAGAAAACTGTATTGATTTTAACAAACACAAGAGACTTCAGTTCAGGCCCCAACATGGGTCACTGTCGCCATAGAGAGAGCTTGGCCTCAAACTATTCGGTGCATTGGGTGTGAATGAGACATCTCCATAGCACAGCAGTATCCTCCTCCTGTGTGGTCACAGGAGAGGCCTGTGGGCAAGGACCACCTGCAGGAGCCTTGGTTTCTGATTGCACAGCATCTGTGAGGCTTGATTATTGTGGCTGACTTGCTTTGTGAGGATGGCTTACTATTTTCTTTTGCTTTGGCTTGCCCCTATGCTCACTGGCGTGACACTAACCACAGCACTTTCTTGGTGTATTCTTGCCTGAGAAAGAAATCTGGGAAAAATGAAATCCAGGGAATATTCTGTCATTACAACAATCTGATTGCTTAGGAACATGGTCCAGAAGCTTGCCTCTCTGGAGTTTCTGAGCACAAACACCCTGTGGTCAGCAGCTTGAGAGTGAGTTGGTTCTCTGGACTCCAGAGTCAGAAGCACCTTTGCTTCAGCCAGGCAGTCAAAACCAATTTCTGCCTTCTTGGGCTCTCTAAGGTAGCCTGTAATGGGAAGAGAAGTCATCTATGATTCTATCATCTCATGTTAAGATGGCAGAATTGTACATTGCAAAAAGCTTTCTGAAACAGATCAAATCCAGACGAGTGGCTTCTGACTTGTTAATAATCTTGTGCCTAGAAATCATCAGTTGTTCTAAATGTGTTAGCACAAGACTTTCTCTTCGTGTTTCCTATTTACAGGGTAAGACCCCTCGTGACAGGGCTCAGCAAGCTGGTGATCCAGATCTGGCCTCCTACCTGGAGAGTCGACAAAACTATCAAATGGTTTCCCACGAGGATCTAGAGACAGCAGTCTGATGTCTGAACATGTCCAAGAGGATCCCTGGAAATCTCGAGACTGCACCTGAGGCACTCGGGCATCGGGTGAGGAAGAAACTTGTGGAACCCACGTGTCTCTCACTCTCCAGGAAAATACCTGAGGACATGCCACCAGTTTCTAAGGGCTACTGAGTGTTGCCACGGAACAGTTATGTTCCATAAGTTAGCCCATGATGGATGAGGTGGGACACTCAAAGGTCTGTGGAATCCATAGGCCACGAAAATTTACCTTTATTGCTTCCAGCAAGTAGCATGAACTTCTCCCATGTTCATCTGTATAATTTATTAAAAAGAAAAAAAGGAAAGAGTCAAGAGTGTGTGGGGGAACAAAATCCAAACAAACTGGTACATTGAGCCACCCAACCAGGCTCTCCTCCATCCTTACAGTTTCCTGCATTGCTTTTATTCTCCTGTTTCCCTCACTTCTCATCAGTTAAATATTACCTGTTATCTCTGTGTTGTCTTCACAAATGGTCAGGCAGTATCAAAATGTTTGAGGAGCTCTGGATGCCCTTAAGAAATATTCAGTGTTTTTACTGGCTACATTCCCTCCCCTGCCATCCTCTGTATTGTCAGTAGCCAGCCCCCTCGGAGTTTCCTTGCTTTTGGAGAGGATGCTGCTTATTGCCTTGTTTCCCAGGGTTTGGGGCACAGTCATATTTACAGCAGTGACAAAACCCAACCTCATCGTTGCTGGGCATACGGTTACGGTATCCTCACAAGACAGGCATTTGTATGGAAAGGAGTTCTATGGGATTTACCATGCTGAATGGCAGTGCAGAAGGTCACCAGGAAGGTTTATCATATCATTCTTGTGCGTGTAATGGTTGACCCAGTTCTTCTCAGGTTTCAGGCCTGAAAGAAGTTGATAGCTGTTCTTTACTTCTGAAAAAATGGGTTTTCTACTGGGGAGAGATTTGTGCAAGACTGAGGGAATTCCAATGGACTCAATGACAGACCTAGTACCCTTTGCAGCACAGCCAGAGGGAGGAAGGAGCCTTGGAACACCAGCAGCCAGCCTGGGCTCACTGCTGCCAACAGACAAATGGGCCTGGTCACATCGGGAATGGGAAAACCTTCTTTGACTGAACCTGTAAACTATCTGATTTTTCAAGGGAACCAAGTTTTGGGGAGTCTGTCCCTGGAGAAAGATAAGCAGCAGCTCTTTGCCTTGTTACCCATGATAGGTTTGAAATGTAAAGCTTAGCTGCTGTAAAGGCCAGCTGTGTCTTCTGCATTCATCTGTTCTCTGTCTTATAACCATAAAAGAAGAGAAAGAAAAGAAATACACAGGCATAAATAAAATGTTTCATCTTTGGGTTTCCAATTGCTACAGATATCTCAGTTGACAAAATAGCAGAGCTTCCACTTCTACTTTGTCAGACCAGTGCCCATGAAGACACTCATGGATGACTTTTGACATAACTCTTGCAATACATTTTTGAATTTTGCTTTGTTGTTTGATTCGAAAGATCCACCAGTGTTTGTTTTCACATCCTTTGCCAGGGGTAGCTCTCTGATAGATGTTGATCTTTGGGGTTACATACATTTGGAAACCATGAAAATAACTCAGGTCATTATCCAGATAAGTTTTTCTTCTGTGGTAGAAGTGGAGAAAATCAAATGAATGCTTTTTTTTTTTTTTTTTTTAAAGCACGAGTGATTGTTGTGGTAGGGAGTGGGGAGCTGAACAATATATTTTAATTTCTTTTCCTCTTTTCAAAGGTTCATTTGATATGGGCAAAATATTTCTTTAGTATTTCTTCCTCTGGAAGGAAACTATATATATTTGTAATCTATAGATCAATGGCAACATGAAATGTATTTTGTCTTATTTTCTGTCTTTACCTTTCTCATTTGAAAAATAAAATATGAAAGCCAAATTACTTCCCTTGATAATTATCCAGGGGCTTGTGGAGAAAATGAGTGTGTGTATATATTAGAACAGAATTTGGCAACTGTTAAAATAAAAACTCAGAATATAGTTTTGGTGTATGTGATATTTCCACAAGGAAAAATCCTCACACTGTTGTTTCATGGTAGGCCTTGCATCATTTCCCAGCTGTGAGAAAAGACATTACTGTGATATTTCTATACATTTGATGAAAACAACAATTATGTTATCATCACTTTCATCTTTTGGTTTGCTTTACTGATCTGAGAAATGGAGGAAGTTTCAGTAGTACAGGAGCTTGGCTCTGTCCTGTGCTGAGGCCAAGCTGAGTATGGTCACTGAGCTTGGGAGAGCTCCCTGATCCTTTAGTCCCATGAAGCAGCTTGCTTTTATTACAGGTAGCCTCCAGAGGCCAGATGTGGATTATGATAAGGGACCTGCTTCTGGTCCCTCTGTCCCCAGTTGTCCTCCCCTTGTCAGTTCATCCCTGGTACCCAGGAGGTGCCTGCAGCTGTGGCTGGCTCTGGAGCAGCTTGGCAGGATGGGCAGATTTCCTGAGCAGTTTTGTGCCATTTGGACTGCTCAGAGGAACTCGGAGCACGCAAGAGAGCGTGGCTTGCCTTTTTCACCGAAAGCTGGAGTGCAATGGTACGATCAGAGTGAGCCTGGAAAGCTGCCTGTGCTGTGTGCTCTGCAGGAGACTGCTACTGTATGATTAAAACAGCCCCTAGCACTGGAGGCAGGACAGGAACAGGCTGGATGTGGTGCCTTTAACGTTGGAGGTGTCCCGAAATGCTGCACACGTGATGCGCTGGGTACTGGGGGTGTTTGCTGTCTGCAGGTAACAGAGCACATCTGTTCTTTTCCACAACGGCTCCTGCGTGGCAAGGAACAGCAGAAGTTGGTTCACCGAGGGCAGTTTGGGACCAGGACTATTCCTTAGCCTTTTCACATGTGGTGGGATTACCAGAAGCAGGCAGACTGCAGCGGTTAAAGGTAACTCGTATATATGGAATCTTTGGAGCACTTGGGTTCTAGATTAGTTACAGTACAACTGTGCCTGCATTGGGCAGGGCCCAAATTCCAGCATGAAGCTGGGAGTCCACCTAAGTGACATGTAAAACTTTTCCATTTACTAAAGCATCTGTTCAGTGGCTGTGTCTCTTAATGTGTGTATATTACTATATACATGTATATTTATAAATATCAATATGCATGTATATAGGTGCACACATACACCCACACTTGAAATTTTGTCGTTTGAATGACAAAGCCCTTAGGGATGCTCAGCTACTGAGATTGCTGGACTGACAAAATGTCATTTTCCATTTTAATTTGTTATTAAAGGGAAGCTTTTTCAGTAGAACTGAGGAGCTTCCATATTGTTCCATTGTATTGGTTTTACTATCTCACTTTGTAGTAAAATGGAGAGAAAGAAAGTATTTATAATGTTGATAAAATAAACTTAATTTTGTAATTTAATAGCATCAGTTACTCTTATTATTTAATGTTTCAAGGCTAAAGGTATCTTTTCTGTATTATTCAAGGCATGATGATGTAATACTTTTTTTACTCATTATAGCATAGAATGGCAGTGGACAGGGGCACCTTGCACTAGACCAGGCTGCTCAGAGCTCCATCTAAGCTGACCTTGAACACTTCCAGGGATGGGTCATCTACAACTTCTTTGGGCATCCGTCAATACTGTGAGATGTGAGGCTGCGTTTTTACTTATGTAAAACAGAGGTTCAAGGCAAATTTTGCCTGTTACAGACAGGTGTCAGACTCCAGTGGCTCTTTCACCAGTTCATATGGTGTCTTGCTTGTCTGTTTTTATGCACTTTAAGATGTTCATAGGTGTTTTTGCTGAAAACCAAGGTGCTTTCACTCTTGCTTTTCCCCAGCAGCAGTAGAATTGCTCAGTCCCAACTCATGGTGCCGTAGCCTGGCTGCTACATGAGGACTGTCATACAGAAGAACCATAGACAAAGAAAATAGTACAAAATTGATGTTTTGTTGCTACTGATCTTCCCAGGTGTATTTGCTGAGCTGGTACTGTTGTGTAAGAATAGATGGAGGACATAGTTTTTCTGGTGGTGTGGCTGTGGGAGGTTTGTTTCAGTAATATTTCATGGCTCTTTGGTTCACTTTTGTCTTTGTTTTTGCTGTGGCAGTGAAACATATGGTAGTGAAAGTTTCTAACACAAATTAATCTAGAAAGAGGCTGTTTCCCTTTCAGCCATCCCAGATGCCTCCTGTGGGATCTGCTTATGTGTTGACCCTTCCAGGATGACAAAAGTATGTTAACATGATCTGTCTCTGAGGTATGAAATGGGCAAGATACATTGGTAGCCTCAAGTTTTCTGAGAGTTTAATAGTAGTCAAAAAATATATGGACATGCTGGAAATTTAAATGCTTCAAAAAAGCCCCAAGGAAATTCTGTCCTTGTAGTTTATCTACTACAAGAAAAAAGCAATTCTTTGTGCAGATCCATTTGAGGTGTGTCATTTTCCTTCTCCCACTTTTTGCTTTTATTGCACCAAACTAACATCTATAAGAAGTATTTTATTAGACTTGTTTTTAAGCTTCCTACTAGCAACATTTTGACCTCCATTTTACCTATTCTTTTCCATTAATAAGATAATGTTTCCTCTTTGTATTTTCCTCAGTGAATCTGAGCCAAAATTACACTGGGTTATTAACTTCCTAATTAGTCTAAAGCATCAAATGCGAGTATCTTTGGACATTTCAGCAGTCCTGGAAACAGCTTATATTCCTGTGCCTTTCTGGATGCATGTGAAGCTGCAGGAAACAGTATTAGAGTGCTCACTGTGGTACTCATCATCTCTTTTTCCTTTCTTAACAACTATTTTTCTTAGCAATATGCTGCTACAGCCTCAAATTCCATGATCTTCCTGCCAAAATCTGTTGACCGCAACAGCAACGCAGTGATGTGGTGCTAGCTACTCCACGTGGCCACAGCAAGTGACCAAGTGCTTTTAGCCCAGGTTCTGCCGTGGCACTGGACATCTCTGGAGTGGCTGCCTGAGAGCCCTGCAGGCACCAGAGCTCAGGGGCTTCCCCTGCCCGGCTGTTTCCAGCACCTCTGCCCTGGTGGTGCCCACAGAGAGTGGTGTTCTCTCATCCCCTGCACATGTGCGCTGGAGCAACACCCCCTGTCTTGGCCAAGTTATTTCCTGGCCCACATATGGTGCCATTTGTGCAAAAGGGGAAAATTCCCTCCCTCGGGCCTTGATCACACCAGTAAATTCATTACATTTGACTTCTGTGATTAGGCAGGCTTAGAGCTGAATAACCTTACTGTATTCAGCCATCAGAGTGCATCTTGTCTCCTGCCTTATTTATAAGGTGCCACATTCCAGTCTCAGCTGCAGTTTCTTGTTTCCCTGACTGATTTAAAAAAACAACAACAACAAAAAACCCAAACCAAGAGACCGAAAGCCCAATCCATCCTATGCAGTACACATGTATCTAGTTACCCAGAGAGTGGGGAAGGCAGGCAGATCATTTAAAAATCTCCTCACTCTGAGGTGACTTCTAAAGTCTGAGCAGAAGGAAGCCTTGCAACAAAAGCATTTGTTTCAATATTAACACATCTATATTTCAGGAAATAATTTGATGCTAAGTCCTGTTAAAACAGTCAGCTTAGATCTCCTGTGTGTCAGGGATTTGGGGAATCTAAGGAGGCAGAAATTCTCTTGACAGACACATAAAGGTAGGTGAATGCCCAAAAGAGCAAAAAACCTGCTTTCTTCAAAAATCTGTTTCTATTTTGCCACCCTCATCCACTAGAATCGGAGCCCTGATTTGGGAATGCTATTTCAGAGTTCACCAATATTTTAACAGCCTCAGCATTCATATGCAAAGTATATAGAAACGGTAGCATTTCAAAATGCAAGAAAAAAAAAAAAAAGCCCTATTTCTTTGAGCAATATAATATTACATATATAATTGCCTCATCTCTTGCCAGCCTCCTTTTGCTGGTGAAGTGCCACACCTGGCTCTTCAATTAATCCCTGTCTGGGAGGCTGCTTGCCGTGTAGCCCAGCAATCCAATGCCAATGCCAAAGTGCTGCTGCAATTACCTAACTACTAGCACATGAACCATGTGAAATTCATTTCTTAGTGTTGCTCTTCATTTCAATGAGAAAAATGCCCTTCTGATTCCAGCTACTTTCAATTTCCACTCTTTTCCTCAACCTGTGGTCAAAAAAGGTAGAATGTAATCTCTGTTCCTACAGAATCCAAATCCTGTCTAGGAACTGTGCAAATCTCTTAGGTTTGTAGGTGTGGAGAAAAAGCTCAAGAAGCTCTTGAGTCTGATGGAGCAGACATGAGTGATTTCTACTTGGATAATTAGGCTTTAATAAGCAGTCCCACTTTTCTAGGGCTGCTTTTCCTGTGTGGCATTCACATAAAAAATGAAAATTACAAAATTAGAAAAGCAAAGGTAAGCTGGCCCTGGGAATGGGGAATTCTACAGAATGGCTTCCATATGCATTGCTCTTTTCTAGATAGGGGGTTGCAATACTACTTCTTGAATGACACTGTAATGACTAATTATGTATCAATATTAGATGTATCTAATTTTAATAGTGAGGTGGGTGCTCACTGCATCCAATATTTATGTCACCCAGATGCAGAGGTATTCCTGCCCCTGTAGAAACCACCAGACAGTCTGGAGAGGGACACCCTTCAGTTTGCAAAGCTTGAGGCTCTGTGAAGTGAGACATGGGTCCTAAGGTGAGCAAGTTCAGCCCTCCCTGCTCCTTAGCCATGCTGGAGGCTTTCCTTCCAAACGAATGGAGGCAATGACACATCAAAATAAATATTTGCTGTAGGTCACAAAGTGAGTAGCTGTTCTTCTTCTCCTGTCCCCTGCTTCAGCCCTTTTCCAGGACCATGTTTATTTCCCTTCATCAGAATGGGAAATCTGTTGGTGTTGCCTGTTTCACTAGAAGATGGGTGCAATTGTGGTTGTCATCCATGGTCTTGCTACTGTAGTAGCCTTTATCTGCATGGCACAAGGGAGGAGTACAGTCATGGCCAAGCTAAGGAAAAAAGTAACCTTGCTGGCAGCTAATGACAGGAAGGAAATAGAACATAATATTATTTAAATTTAATTTTAAGTATTCTTCAGTGCTCTTTGCTTTTCCTTCTTTTCTTCCCCTCCCTTTTAGGGTTTCTGAAGTCTTTAATCTTTCATTGCCTCTTATTGCCTTAGTTGATTCTACCTTCATTTGTGACTGGAAAGGTCAAAATCCTGCTCATGTGCTTACCCTTGGGATACTTCTGCTTGACCAGTCACAAATGGTTGGATCTCCTCTGACCGTGTACAGACATGGGTAGGGAATGCTGAAATTCTCTGTACTAGGAATGAGCTGGATGTGCAGTACTAAAGGCTCCTCTGAGGGCAGTAATGCCCAAGTTTTAGTCTAAGGATTAAACAGGTGGAAAGTAGGATGGACTTGGGTTTTTCATACCTGAGGGCTCGATTTCAGCCTTTCCAGACTTAGTTTTAATATCATTAGAAAAATTCTTATGTCTATTGTTTTTTGTTTTTTTTTTTTGTCTACTCTCATGTTTCTTCCCCTTGTGATTTTCCTTTTAAAAAAATCTTTGCCTGGGCAAGTGTAATTTTGTTGCTCTGTACTTATGCTTTCAAGAAGAGGCAGCTGCTTCCAACTGGCAAGCGAGCGTGCTGGTCTCCCATGCAAAATGGCTGGCTTTGCTACTGTACAGTTTTCTGCTCAGCATGTTCTCACAGAAATCACAGGGAGATGGCAGGGGCTTATCAGGATTTTTTAATGTTCTGTTTACATGTCACTGCAGAGTGATTCTCTCCCATCTGCCTCCTTTGATCATGCAACAGCTTTGGGAGGAAAGAAAAGAAGTGGCTGAGCCTTCAAAGAACCAAGCAGCTCTCAGGAGCTTTTTCTCTCCCTAGCTCCCTGTGAGGCTGCTGCACCTCACAGGGCTGGGAGGGGGAAAGCAGGGGATGCTTTATGTGCAGAAAGATTAATCTCACACCTCACTGGCAAAAGTAACAACTCTTTGAGGGGACCTGTTCTGACACCCTACCAGTGTCAGGTAAAATACATATGGACAGCAGCAAGCCTTTAGGGGCTGACTTCCTTTCCGAAGGGCTCTTCCAAGCACATTTTGCTTCTCCTCCTGGTGCCTCAGGACAGGGATTCCTGCCTGTGTCTTCCCAGAGCAATCATCCTGAGGATGCCCTTTGTAATGGGTACCATCCAGCTGCCCTCACACCATGTGGTACATGTGCCCTGTGTCCTGTAACTCCATTGGAAAACAAAATAATCAAAAGTTAAAATCCCTTTCAAAATGGACTTAGGATCTTGGCCACAGACCCACCAGTGTGCAGTGACTGGGCAGGGGAATATGGAATGGAATATGACTGCCAACGTTTCTCTGTATGAAATCTCCTCAAGGTGAAATGTGCTTTCACAGTGGGAAATGAAGGTTATTTTTCTCCTCCCATATTATTTTGTGCTGCAAGCCCTGTGCCAGTCATTTTGGATGCAGACAGCTTTTTGGAAGCAGGAGGCTTTTGAAAGATTTTTGAAAGTCTAGCCAATGATGGAGCTGAGGACTTGTGTTCTGCAGCTCCCACACAAACCTTCTGGCAGTCCGTGGAGGTTTTGGTGTCCTCTCTGAGTCAGTGAGCAGGATATTTAGCTACAAGCTACAGGCCTGCCTTTGTGCCACTGCTATTGCTGCTTTGCACAGCTTTTAGAGCAGCTATGGTTTTGCAGCCTTGCACTGGGAAAAACCACAGTGGTGTGGGGGAAAACATGCTTTTCCTGTGGACACAAACACTCCTCAGCTGCAGTTTTGTGCTAATGAAAATGCAATGTATGTAGCGGCTGAGCTCGGTTTATGAGACTGTCACAGCTAGCTCGGTGAGGATTTATTTCCAGCAAGACCTGACTTGTTGTTTTGCTCCAAAACAAAGAAGATTATGCAAAAAATAATCACTTGGTTTAATGGTATGCTTCTGTCCTATGATAGTTAACTAGTTTAACTGTGTGCCACACGGTCATGTCACAGAATAGGGAAAGTATTTGCTTTCAGAGTTTATGAGAATTCTCTCTGGAGGTACTGGGGTAGAAGAAATAGGGCCAAAGGCTGCAAATCATGGGATAGAGTTTGTATTCCTGCTACTTCCATGGAGTCCTTTTGGGTAAATTATTTAGCCTTACTGTACCTCAGTTTTCTTATCTGTAAAATGGGGATAATATAATTTCCCCACACACAGCCAGGCAAGGTGTTTTGTGTTACAAGTCTGAAATATGCTCTATATTAAATGGTTTTGAATTGTATGGGCTTTGGTTTTCTTGTTTGGTGGTTTTTGGGGTTTTTTTGAGGTTTTTTGGGGGGTTTTTTAGGGGTTTTTTTTTGTGTGGTTTTTGTTATTATTATTATTTTTTATTGTGCCTTGTAATGTTACTCTTCTATAGCATTCTGCTTCTTCTGGAGCCATTTCTTGCTCCAGAGAGTGAGAGTAGCCCTGTCCCATGCTTTTTAGTTTAACTGGTTTAAATTGAGATAGTAAGAGGGGTGGAGAATGAGAATTTTCCAATGAGCTATTTTGCACTTTTCATGCTTGATTTCCATGTTTGAACTATCTTGCATTAAAAGTTGTAACTCAGGTAATATTTCAAGTCAATGAAAGCATTCAGGTGGTTTATTTCTCTTCAGAGAAGAGTATTTTGCTGAATTTTAGAACAGCTTTATTCCATTGTATTGAGTTCATTGAGCACAGAATGTTTCCTTTGGGAGTGCCCATCTCAGAAATAACTCTTTCTGTCACCTCTCTGCTATTATGCTGGTATGACAGAATATTGTTTAAGAGTCCAGAAATCACCACTTTGGTTTGTTGATGTGAAAGGTTTCTGGGGAATGGAGAGAAACATTTGAGGGAACAGTTTCTCTGGCTTTCATATTAACATCTCCTCTGGCCACCTGGCAAATGGGAGATGAAAATTGGTAAAGTACAAGGGCAAGGGTTAGCAAAGATTTAGGGAGCTGGAAATGCTTCATGTGAAAAGGAAGGAGGTTTGGATGGAGTCATCAAGGCCAAGAAGGAGTGGGATGGTGATGAACAGACTCTTGATGGAAAGGCTGAGCTTCATCAAGCTATATATAGATAGATATTTTCTGAAGATGGTGGAGAGAGGACAATGGGCAGATTTTGATCTCCTCAGCACTAGCTTCACTCCTGGTGAACCAAGATGTGACTGAGGTCAGAACCTGGACCATTCATAATGTGTTTGGCCCCCTGAACCGAGCAGTAAATTCAAATAACAAATGAGCATTTTTAACCTACATTTTGTGGGCATCCAGAGTTCCAGTATTTGTATATATCCTACTATCTGAACCCACATCTGTTCCAGGAGTTGTAATAACATCTCAAAGGGCTCTTTTATGCTACCTGGCCCCGTGCATAATGCGCTGGAGCATCTTGAGTCTGCCAGCTGGCAAAAGGAACCTGAGGCATGCAGCAGTACTGAGGAATGGAGGATATATGTTTAACAGAGAATCAAGGTACAGGTAATAATCAGTGAGGGGAAATACAAGAAGAAGGAGGGGCTTTTTGTAACAAAGTAAGAAAGTATTTTCTGCCACGATTTTCTTGCATTTCTTATTTATACAAAGTATCTTGATCACTGGGTTGCTAACTAAGGAGATTTTAAACTGGGGGAAGGAAGAAATATGTATACAGTGAAAGAGCTGGTTACTGTTCCTTTTGGACACTTTTTCTGTATTGTGACTTGTGTGGAAATGTACAGAATAAAAAAAGAAGAAGCACATGCCTTGGCTGGGCTGAGTTTCTTTGTGTTATTTGCCAGCAGAGCTGGGTTGCTGCTTCTGATGCAGTGGAAAGACTGGTGTGACTTGGAAGTTGTGAAGATTTAGGGTCAGCATAGGAAAGTGACACAGGGATCAAAATTCTGCATATGGGTGTATATGTGCATATACATAGAAGGGAGTATTAAGCCTCTGAATAAATCAGCTTCAAGCTCATGGTAAAGAAAAAGGTTGATGATACCTTCCATTATTTCCAGGAACATCTCAGTCCCTTAGTAAACTCAGATTGCCAGCACAGCATCCAGTGCGTGCAGGAGAGGTCCAGCAGAGATTGGCAGGACTGTAACATAGGTGTGTAGGTCACCTCAGGATCTTAGCTATGCATCTCAGGGGAGTTTCTCCAGTGCATTCTCTGGTTCACCTCCATGTTATCTCAGGACCAACCCATAAGCATATAATGAAACTTTGCTTGTTCCTGCCCAGCTGTGTCTGATGGAAAATTTTTGAGAATTTCATGGCCATTGCTTGCTTTCTCGTCTTCAGCAGCTTCCCTCCCTGCCTCACTCAGGAGTTCCTGTGCCATTTCTGACACAAAAGTTTTGTAACCTCTCTTCTGTACAAGTCAATATTTCCTAACAGCTCCCCTGCCTCTGCTGTCCCACCCTGAAATTGTATTTCTGAATAATTCTGTGATGTTTCCTTTGTCCTGTCTCTCTGGGACAGTGCCTGCCCCCAAAACACCTCCCTGACACATGGTTCTGTCTCCCTCCTCCACTCAAGCCCTTTGATGCTCGCTGCTGTTGCCAGCAGCCAGCTGTGTGCTTGTCTTTTAAAGGATGTCTTAAGCTCCCTTTTCCTGCTGTCCCAGACAGCCTAGGAATATTATAATTATTAATAAGTGTAGTGCTAAAAGCACTGACTGTTCTGCCTGTGCAGGACTGGCTGGGGCTGGACGAGGATGTAGCCTAGTCATAAGCTCCCTGCACAGCAAGGAACAACTACCAAGTGCTGCTTTGACGTCCATGAGCCCTGTGGTACAAAGCTCTGACTCCTCTGGGGTCCTTCACAGCCACCAGCTGCACCAAATGGCTGCCAGCTGCTCTCTGGAAATGTCTGTGGAGAGGAGGTGCTTTTTGATGTGCTCGGGGCTGCCCCCAGAGCAACCTCTGGAGGTGCTCCACCACCTGCAGGCAGAGCTGCTCAGTGGTGCATCTAAAACATGAGAAAACAGCTTTGCATCCTACTGGGTTTGCACCCCAAATCCTTGAATGTGTGTGGCCTTACATATTCTGAAGAGAGTCCAACTGCTCTTTTCTCATCCATTGTAATTTGCCCTGTAATTTCAGCTCTGTTAACTGTTTCTAACAAAGGGCTGTTTCTTGCTAACATTCCGTACAAAATTCTTTAATAGAGCTGGTGAAATTCATAACTATATATGCACACACTCACATTAAAATATCTATCTCATAGGCAAATATACTTAACTGAGGAATTCCCTTTTTCGTGCAACCTTTCTTTATATATGAAATGTAATAATGTTTCTTTAAAAAGCTAAGGCTTTCATAGTAGGAATGTAACTACAATGAAAACAATAAAGCCCCATTCTTGGGAGGAAAAAACCCAATCCTGACAGGAATTATTTGCTTTGAAACCTTTTCTCCCCAAAACCCCCACAGCCTCACCACAGCCAAGTGATTTCAGCATTTCCCTGCAGTTAAAATATGGCTCTCCCTAACAAGGGACCTTTTAAACTAGGTAGTGATGCTTGTAAGACATGTTGCCAAGGTTGTTAAGTCTAAAAATAGGTAAATATTGGAAGCAGTCACATAATTTCAAGGTGTTTGATCTCATGTTTTCACATTCAAGGCTTGATATTGCTACATGAGTATAGTATTTGCAGCTGTATTAGTTCACAGCAACACACAAAAACCTTCAGAGGTGCACCCTCTCTGCTTCTGCTCACCTATCCACAATCTAAATTGGCAGCAGGGATGTGTGAGAGTGTGTTTGTCAGGAGCTGTTGCTATGTGAGTCTGGAGTTAAAGTATTAGTTGGTCAAGTGCATGGTTTCTGATGCTCTCATTCAGTAAGGCAAGCAGTTCTGCAGTATTAAAGGTGAGCTGTGATTTCCAAGATGCAGAAAAAGAAAGGCTTTGTTTCCCATGGATAAGAAACAGGAGTTGGCTGCTCGGTGCTGATTCAGATGGGCAATCTGTAGATGACAGGAAGCCAGGAGAATAGAGCACTGCCTGGTTAATGCCTTTAAAGAGTTTGTTATCAGGGAACTAACAAAAATCAGTAGAACTGACTGTCAGAAGCATTTCTGACTGCAGCCTCCGTTGCTCTCCATTTGTCTCCAAAGCATGTAACACCTTGAGAGGGAGCCACAGAGGTTTCAGCTTTTGGATGAAACTTCTGCTAAAATTAGAGGGAGGAGGAGGCTTCTTACCAAAGGATATGTGTAGACCTGTTCAGGAGGAAGTTCTGTTACTCTCCACAAAACATGGAGGCCACAGAGTAGAGAGTAGTCAGAATATGTTTTATTGCTGTTGGTTGGTTGGCTTTTTTAAGGGTGATAAGGGAAAGAATAAGATTAAAAATGTAGTTCTGAATACTTTGGTTTCCAAAGCTCATCAAACCTGAGTGACCTTGAGTCAAAAACAATGTTAGTGTTTGGTGTCTCGATTTTGGGGGTTTTCTTCTTGATATAATCAGCCAACAGGCTGAGGACTGTGTTTGCTTTAAACAGGGTATGATTACCTTCTCTTTTTGTTAATGCATGTATGTACCTCATAAATTTCTTCTCTGACAGAGCTGATGATATTCTAATAAGCTCTGGTCTTTCTCAGTCCATTTATGAATACATACTTAGCTCCAGGAGTATCTGTGTTTTGCTAATGGGTCTCACTATCATCCCTGAGGTACATCCTAATGGGATGCAAGGCTCCATATAAATACAAAGGGTTATTATTCTGGCTGCTCACTCTTTTTCCTTGTTCCTCCCTTCTGCCTTTTATGAAATGTATAATGAAAGGGCAGATATGAACAGTGGTGTCCAGCTGAATGAGATGTTTGTACAGTAAGGGATCACTGGATAACCAGGAGCTTCTCCATGTAACAATGCTATTAAAAGTTCTTGTTAGTTTTTCCAGTCACTTAAAGGTTTTTTTGTAGCTTGGAGTTTTCACTAATACAAAACCAAGTGAGCAGTGTCTGATTCTGTAAATCACACTGAAATTCTTATACTGCATTTGCAGTCAAGCTGATTTTTACTTGCAGTGCCCATCTCTAAGAAGTGACCTCCTAATGGGAGAGCAAGGTCAGTATTGCAGTGCTCTGGAGATCATCTATGGGTTTTCTTCACCTTTTAATAATGAAGGAGGTCCAATCTGTAACCAGAAATTAAGAACATTTGTGCTTATGTGGGGGAAAGAGAATAAGGGCTAATTAGGATTATGAAGCACTGTTTGATTTAGAATGCCAATACTTTCTGACCTTCTCATTTAAGATTTCTTTTTATTAAAGTTTCTGTAATTTCCTGTATTCTGATTTTGAAATTCAGCAATACAGGATCTGATTAACTTTTTTTTTTTTTGTTATTATTAATAACACTGAGATTAATCTTTCCAGAGTATTGATTCACAGTTCCTTCTAAATGGCAGCCTTTTTCAATGTCTCAACTCAGACATCCAATAAAAAAGACATTTGTTAAAATGGCCATATGCATGTTTAAGGTAAAGGGTCTGGAGCAAGGGTCTGAAGAGGAGCAGCTGTGGGAGTTGAGGTTGTTCAGCCTGGAGAAAAGGAGGCTCATGGGAGACCCTGTTGTTCTCTACCATTACCTGAGAGCAAGTGATGGTACAAGAGGAAATAGCTTTGAGCTGTGCCTGGTGAGGTTTAGATTGGATTTTAGGAAAATTCTCTTGAACAAAAGAGTTGGCAAGCACTAGAACAGGCTGTCCTGGGAAATGGTTGTGTTGGAGCCACTGTAGGAATTCAAAAACTGTGTAGATGTGGCTTTAAGTGATGTGGTTTAGTGGTGGACTTGACAGTGTTTGGTTAATGGTTGGACTGATCTTAAAGGTCCTTTCCAACCTAAATGATTCTGTGATTCTATTAAGATCTTGGGCCAATGATTTGGGAATGGCAGATAATTCAGGAACTTCATTGCCATTGGCCAAAGCTAGTTTCTCTGCTTTAGATTCTTTCTTACTACCTGTGTCTTGAGGAAACAAAACTTTCTGGTTTGAGAAACTAACATTCTGTTTCCAGACTGTGATGTCCAGCTCTAGCTGTCTCAGATCTGAACTTTGGTCCTATCCAGGCATATTGAACCTTCCTGCTGCTGCTGCCCTTTTTTCCTAACCAACATGAGGTTTTTTAGAAGCTCTTTGCTATGTTTCCTCACTAGATTACAGAAACAATTTGTGTATATTATATAACCTATACATAAATATAAATTTTATAATACAAATGTAGACTAATTTATATTGGTGGGAACATCTGACCCCGTCTTGCACTCAAACCAGGGTCAACTTTGAGGTTAGGGCAGGATTATCAGGGTTGGATCCTTGCATTTAGGACCCTTATTTAGGTCATACCAAGGCCTTCCTTGGATTTTTATGAACACAGAAAGAAAGTAAAAAGTAGTTGCTATAAGGAACAGAGAATATGAATTGACTAATAGAAACACAGAATGTGTATAATTTTCAGAATCAGGTGCTGAACACACCACAGACAGCTAAAGAGAGGCTCCTTTACTCGAAGTCACCCAGGAAATCACTGGTGGGTGTAGAGAATAGACCTGTAAGTCCTCTGACTCCCACTATGTTAACCTCACATCTGGCAAATTCTGTTGTGCTGTGTGCCTCCTATTGAATTTTCCAGTTTCTGCAGTCTCTTGTGCCAAAGGTATTTTCATGAACTTGTGCATTTCTCTTTCAGTTGTTAGGGTTTGTTGTGGTATTTTTTTTTTTTCTCTCTCCCTGAAGCTAAAAGTTGCATTCCTATTGTGCAGAAAATAGGAAACAGATTTGTTCTTCTCAAATGTGTTGGGTCTTTAAATGGAAACTGGGAGGAAATGGAGGGGACAGCCTGCAGCCCTGCCACATTCTTTCCATTGATACACATGGATACCAGGAAAAAGTCTGATTCTGATCCCCTAAAACAATAGATATAGAAATGTTTTCTCTTTGTTTAGTTTTATTTCTGTCCATCTTAATGTGAGCAGAGCAGTAAAAAGCACTACAGGGCCTGGTCTAAGACTGTTAGTGGAAAAAGAGAGAGCTTCTTTCTCCACAGGTTCAAATACCACTGCACTGGCCAACAACAACAACAACAAAATTGTTTTATCTCAGTGTGACACGAACCTAACAGTTAAAAAATGATCTGTTCAGGGTACAGCTGTGTTCATGCTTACCCAAACACGGCCATGGAGGAGCAGTGTGCTTGACTGGAAGAAGCACATAGAATTTCCAGGTAAGCAGGTAGGTAATTCCTCATCTTCCAGCCACAAGGGTGTGAGGTGGAGGCTCCCACGGAGGTGTCATGATGTAGATACAGCTCAGCCGACTGACTCAGGCCTCAGTGACCACTGTCTTCCAGTCCTCTTCTTGTCGTCACTTTCTTCAATAACCATGAAGAAAGGGAATCTGATGAGGTCTGGTGCAGCCACAAGGCAAAGAGCAACCAGTGCCAGCATGGTTTGTGCTGGAATGGGAGAGGGCAAAATGCAGGGGCTGAAGCTTCAGCCAGGGGGGCAGAGGGGCCAGTTCCTGTCCCACACATGCACACACTGAGACCAGCCAGCAACCAGAGGCTTGAACTTAGCTTTTATTTTGTTTACTAATAAAAAAATATGCAAATACTGGCTTTAACTTATCTTAAACATTGGGATAAGCACCAGTATAAAGCATGCAGTAATATTGATGTAGCTTTTGGTTCTCAGCAGCAATTTGGTACAGTTTTGAATAACAAATGAAGAAAACTAAAAAACTAATTATCCTTATGGTAGATCTACTATTCCAAGCCTTATTTTTTCATTTGCCTCAATCTTGCAATTTTACCTTTTGAAATAATTATGCCCATTCTTGGCTGTTGCTCTAAAATATTAATTAAAGGAAAAAAAAAAAAAAAACCACAAAGAACTACACCAAAAAAAAAAAAAAACAAAAAGAAAAAACCTTGACCAAAGGGGAGTAATTTAATCTTCTTCATATGTTAATTGCACAAAGGCTTTTAAGAGTTCATAGTGAAAAATTTGGCACAAGAATGAGGTCAAAACCAGCAGTTTAGTCTTGCCCCATGTCTCAAGTACTGATGAGATGTATGAAGCAAGACCTATTTAAGCTGGAGAAAATTTAGTTAATGACTTTAACAGCTATGAATGCCAGAATTTTAACAGTCAAGTTGGTCAAGTAATTCTGCACAAGGGTAACAGGAAATCACTTTCAATTTTCTTTAATTCATCTTCATTTTTTAGACAGCCTGAGCTTAAAAATAGTCTGAATTCTGAAGAGGATCCAAATCCAACACTCTTTCTCTTCTCAACCATCTCACATAAAAAAGCACCTGAATGTTAAAACAATATTATTGGTCTCTCTCAAATTCTGTTCAATAATCTTAGTGTCTGGGATTTGAATTTTAAATGGTTGTAATCAGAGAAAAGTTTGAATCAGTTTTGAGACATGTTAGGTGATACCTTGATGTCCTGGGAATTGCGATCCTGAAGTTTAATAAACATGTTATTATTGCAGCCTGAGAAGGTGTAAATTCCAATGAATTTACCTACTCAACAGAGCAGGCCTTGTTTTTGTTTTTGTTTTTGTTTTTTTCTTCATTTAATAACAGTAAGCCCAGTAAAATTTGCCTTGAATCCCCTTTCTAGAACAATTCTTGTAGCAAAGTACCAGGTAATATTTCAGACTCAGTCACACAGCTGGCTTATTGAGTTAGTGGGGAAAACCACAAGTGAGAATCAGCTCCACAGAGAGGAGAGCCCAGATGCAGTGTGCCTGCACTGGGCTCTGGGCATTCCTTACAGGATAAATCTACCTCCTAGCCAGGCTGGGGCAGCAGGGGAATCCAGCTGAGGGGGGTTCATCTAGGATTTAATAAAAATGTTATCCCTGCTAATAAACCAGGATTCCATGGAGGATGGGGTTTTCCTGTTCAGATCAGGTAGTGTATCAGTTTGCATGGATTTTACCCATCTTCACTTTTCAATTTCATGAATAATCAAACCCACAAAAGACACACTTGCTAAACAAGTTCATGGATTTCCAGCACTTCTTTCATCATCAGAACAACCGGGGGAAAAACACTATATAAAACACATTGAATTACATTTGTGACCTGGTCCTATGCCTATGCTTCAAAATTAGGTGTTTTTCATTTTTTTGACCAGCACTGTAGGAATCATTTGAAACATAAAGGGAGTATCATTTTACAACATTCCAAAACAATATTTCATCTGGAAAATTAATGGTACCCATAGATGCTGGAGTAAAGACAGGCAACACAGTTAGGAAGGTGCTCCTCATTTCCTATCCCAGACAGCTGAAACAAAACAGATGTCACACACACACAGACACACACACACACACACACACACACACACACACAAAAAAAAAAAAAAAAAAAGGGGAAAAAATTAATCAAAAATCTAAAACATGTCACCAAAGAAAGAATTCAGACAACAGTGATACAGGGTCACAGACTCGTATGAACTCCTTGTTAAAGACTCATGTTTTCTACCTCCTGAAAAGATATGATGAAGGAAATGGAGATAGGCAAATTGTACCAGAAGCATAGGAATTTTGTAAAATATTGGGAGCATTCCAATAAATACAATATTGCCTTTAGGCAGTTAACTGTGGTTCCTAAGACAAATCTGGTGGTGTTCCTGCTTTCAACTCCTTGCAATTTCTAGATTGCTGTCCTAAACAGATCTTATATTAGCATCATTTAGACAAAGGGAAGGATGCAAGTTATTTAAAAAGAGAGGGATGAATGCTGAAGAGAGAGACAAAACTCAACTGTTTGGAAAGGTCTACTTTGCAATATCAATATTTAGACAGAATAATTAGAACAAGAGTAGCCTGGGGAGGTAAAAACAATTCTGAACAATCTCATGTAGCCTTGGAAAGGAAATTGAAAAAGCAAAAATATTGCTACTGAAGTACAAGTACATATATCCTCTTAGGTTCTGAATATAATTTAATCAATAATGTCATATATTAATTAGCATTAATACTAAAATTAGTACAAAAGGAACCTTAGCTAAGATTGCATTCATTTGTTTTAAACATTGCATAAAAAACATGTTATCTTCAAAAGGCCTAAAGTACCTGAGGGATCTTAGAAAACAGGATGAGACCCTTTTCCTATCCAGTTCTTGGTAGAAATAATAAGACTAATGACTAGAAGAGCTGTGGATGATACAAGGTTACCCTGATTGTTCCCTCTCCTCAAAGTAGAACCATGTATCTTTGCTCAGACCTAATTCCTTTTAAAACCTTCATAATTTCAGCGTAGAAATGAATGGTAAAAGCAAAATTATTACAAGCAATAGCTGTAGTGGTTTTGTTGAAATGAGCCTAAAATTAGGATTTGTAAAGTTATGTCAGAAATTATTCTCCATGGGAAGATACCTTCCCCTGTGTTCTACCCCTTTCAGATTCCCAATATGTAAAATAAACTACTGAAGTGAAGGATGTACCAGAGGAAATAACCAAAAGAACAAAATGTGTGGCTATTTTATTGAGTCTTTCTCACTACGTTGATAGTTCCAAGAACTAAAAATGTGAAAAAATTCCCACCAACTCTTGTGAGAAAGGCTCCAAGTGTTAAAAATGTATATATATTATATATTATAATATAGAAGTTTATGATATACAGTTTGACACATATTCTGAGAATTTTTATTGACTCTGAATTTTTTTTTAGCAATGTTTTAACATTTATATTCTGAGATTTTCCCATAAAGCATAAATGGAAGAACCAGGACTTTCTCCCCTATGTTTGCACTTTTTACTATTGAAAACTGCATGTCTAAAGCAATCACATAATGCTGGAAACTAGGTCTTTGGGGAAAAAACTGACATCATTTAGCAAGAAGTGTTAGAATTGCCCCCAGTAATCCCCATAATTTGATATCAGAATGAAATTTTTAATGTGGATGTTAAAAGGTTTTAATGCGCACATTTTTTTTAATAACAGCCAGTCCAGGTCTAGGCCTGTGAATGATGATGCCACGTTTTGTTAAACTCCTGAGCATGAAAGCCTAGATCAAGCTGACATTGAAGCCAACAGCATCCCACAGGAGTTTTCATCAAAGATGTATTGTGCTTTATGAGGGCCAGGCAACTGGCTCAAATCTCCAGCAAAAAATTGCCAGTAAGTTAAGACCAGATGTACCTAATTTTGTTCTTATGGGCAAAAAAATCCTGGCCATTACATTAACTAATGAGGTATTGCACATGTGCAGGTTATAGCTATTTGTCCACTAGTTCTTGTGTTTTTAACAACAGACCTTTATATAGGTTTCTTGTTATCTCTGGATGTGATATTGCCCAAATTTCCCATTTACTGCATCTGTTTCTAAAAACATGGTAGCAGGGAAGGAGTACTACATAACTTAATACAATTCCATTTTTCATTTTATTCTCTTGTGAAAGTATCTATCTGCTTAGCTAGCTCCTAAAGTGATTTGCAACCCTATCATCCTCAGAAGCAACTATTTTAAGGCTTGAATTTTATTATGCCCTACTTAATGGATGAGTTGCTGTCACTTCCACAACTGTCAGTCTCAGTGCATGCTTGCCTTTACCACAGTGACTGCCACTGACTAAAGTGAAGAGAACCCCTGTGCAAGCTTGTACTGTAACCACTGAAAGCTGATGAGCTCAACTGTGAACTAAGCCACCAGAGTCTTGGGAAAAACAGCTATAAAGAACTCTCAATAATGGTATTTCTGAATAGGTTTAATAGTTATTTGTCAATATTATTTTCTCAGTGTTTTTTTCTATTGCTGTGATTTCATTCAGATTTGTAACCAATGATTTATCTGCCTGTTCTGAAGTTGCTCTGAAGGAGAACTCTTAACATTTGATTATGCACAAGAAAAATTTGTTAAAACCACTTATATTTGTCTTTAAATTTGAAGTTTAGCATCATTATTATTAAACAGGTGAACTCTTTTCTAATTGACAAACTAATCAGAAAGCAAGAGAACATTCTGGTAAGTGGAATCTCTTCTTTGTTCATGCATTCATGCTCAGAATTGTGCTGTTTGCATCATATTGCGTATACAAAGAGTGTTGTAATGTTTGCTCCCAAAAATACTACAAATTCACCCAAAAGGGAATATAGTAAAATTATTTTTTTGATTATATAGGCGCAATTGGATTGAAAACTAGTGATTATGTATTTCAAAATGTGGTTACTAGAGTTTTAACCAGAAAACGTTGTGCCATGATTTAGCTCATAGGGAAAGGATCAGAATACTTCTAATTTTCTAATCACTTGCCTGCTATAGAGTTAGATCCTCTAATCTGTTATTGCTAGCTTGGCAGAGAGTAAAATTGACCATTTCAGTCCAGTGCCCAGGGCAAAGCTATTTAGTACTGTCTGATACTGGCTGATTGCCTTAATAAAGCATCAAGGACTGATTTGGTGGGATTATAAATGCTGTGTTCTCTATTTCTAAAGCCAGTCCTTTCATAGAATAGTTAGGCACGTGGGTGTAGTGCCTTGTGAAAAAATAGGTAGTAGCAAATCAGGTTCTTCCTGGGAGAAATTGAAAGGGAAATTTGCATTCTAATTGTAGAGTAATTTTCTGCCATAAGTTTGAAATCAATTAAAAATGTCAATTTTATTGGTTCGTTTTCATAGGAAAAACATGTTGTTTCTACATTTTGCTTTGATTTTACAATGCATAGTGACAAACCCCCAGAACACAGAACTGATGTGGTAGCTGTTGCTCAGCCCTTCATAATAAAATGTCCTTTTCTTTTGGTTTAAACTTCTCCCTAAATTTCAAAACTAGAATGAAATAAACATGTTTGTTTATGTAAAAAAAAAAAAAAGTGGTCATATACACAAAGCAATTTTTTTTTCATTATAGCTAAGGTATTTTATTTTTAATGCAGTAGACTTCAAATCCTGGATATGTAGAACTTCCACTCCCAGGAATGCCAGTACAAACAAAAGAAGAAAGTAGTGAGAGAAGCCAACATATGAAGAGCAGCCTTTTAAATGCTGGGGATCTGGAAAGGCCTGCTGTGTCGCATTATATTTGTGGATTTCAAACTGCAGCATGCAGATGTATGCACATGAATAATTTTGAGCAGAAGAGCTTTAATCCCCTTGTAGAAAATGGAGTCAGTCAAATGTGTAACGTTACGACATGTATTCATGGTTTGGTGACTGAAGCTTAAGATCAAGTTCTGGGCCTCTGGCTTTGTTTTCAAATATCTTAAGTTTTTAGCATATGTGCATGAAAGAATAACTCTCCTGGGTTCATGCTTTTGCTGTTGCCTTCCACATGCCTCTGGGAAATCTGACTTTTTATACTCTGGATTATTTTAATATTAGGGAGTAAGGTATGAATTATTATTTCTGAACTCCATGGATTTTTCTACTCCAATTATAAGATTGATAGTCTCTGTGATGATAGTGTGAGGGCTTGAAATGAAAGATAGAGTGAGAGGGTACACAGCTCAGAAGTAGTTGATTTCAATCCTCAATGCATTCACTAAATAATTCAGTATCACTAATGGAAATCTGATCTGAGCGCGGCAGTCGGGATGCAGGGCACTCAGTTGCCAGGGCTTGGCAGCTCAATAGTTCGGGAACAACAATGGAGCAAAAGGTGAAAAAACCTTTAAACTGTTGTGGAGTTCTCCTCTCTGCTTTCCTGGAATCATGTTACGTTTTCCTGGTGCTGCTGTTGCTGATGGCTGGGAAGGGCACGGAAAGAAATTAATATTTACAGTGGAGTTGAAACAAACAAGGCAAGCTCAGCTCCAGCTGACCTTCTAACCTACTCAGCAGTGGGACCAAAACCAGGGAAGCTCTTCTTGAGAGAAAACTGCATAAAGCCTTGTCCTCTGAGCTGCTCTCTGAACTTTAGAGTCAGAATTTTTAAGGCCATGTTTGGAAAAAAGTGAAAACTACTGTTAGAAGTTCTAAATATTTCCTTCAGGTGGGTTGTGAATTGATTACCTAAGAGTAACAAAAACCCCCAGCTTCAAAGAGAAAAGTTGGTGTTTATGTTTTTTTCAAAGGAAGAAAACCCACCTAATTCAAGGGAACTTATTATGATGTACTTTCTGCATTTTGGCAAAAACTATTCCTAAAATTAGGAGCTTCTTCCCCCAAAATTGTCATAATTTTTTACTGATTGAATTGAGAGTCTAATTAGGATCTAACATTTTGGATTGTTTATGAGAACATTTGCATGTGGCATCAATCAAAGGTCCTTTTACAGCCCGTTTTGGCCCGAAACTTCAGCTTTCCTTTTTAAGAGATATTTCAGATTTGCCTCACTCATTAGGTTGTGCATTTTTGCTCCAGGTAGTGAAGAGGATACGTGAAAACAGAAACTGGACTTCTACAGCTGCCAATCCATTCCTCACCACTGCTTTTTGATCAGAGTGGAACCAACAACTGTAAACAAATGTAAAGGATTTTAAAGATAAGTATCCCTGACAATCTGTGAGCAAAGTCTCTTTTCTTGGTTACCTTTGTGTTCAGAGTAGAAAAGCAATAGTTGAAAAGTATTTTTTTCAGTAGGGATTTTCCTATCAGTCACAAGAAATGTTGACTGGTCTGCAGTTCCAGAGATCATGCAGCAATTACATCATTGTCTGAGAAAAAAACTCAGGAGAGACAAAACAGCAGAGAAGATCTGGAGATAAGCTCCTCCAACCTTAATATCCTTTTATTAAGGAAAACATCCCTCTGAACTGTTCACAGCTTATCATCCATCCATCTCAATGTTCTCCATGCTATACTGCTGTTTCCCACTGGGAACCAGTGCTACAGGCACCTTTGATGGTGTGAATAACATAGTTTGTGACCTTTCCCTTGGCAAAAAAAGTTACATTTGTCCTCTCAAGACTACTGTATTCACTGTCTCATTGTTCTCTCTGTCTTAACAGGTTCTAGCTCAATGGTAAAAGTTCAGTCAAGAAATTCAAGTGTTATGCCTCATTAATATCAAACATATACAACACAGTGAGCAATTTGGGGCAAAGAATATTTTTCCTGTATGTGTACAGTGCTTATTGCAATGGAAACCTCAGTCAAGCCTCAAGGTGCCATTGAAACAAATAATATGAACATTAAAAAACATTTACCTTTTTGGCAATCAAAAACTGAGAAACTCTGTTTTTCAGTCATAGGTGCTTTGAACAATTATCTGTCCCTGAGAAGCTCTGCTAACCTTGTTAGCAGTTTTATTTTTGAGATTCTGAGTCAAATAACACACAAAACTATTACACAAAACTATTTTTTGTGCATGTAAACTCAGTTTCAGGAAAATAACATCTGAGCCATGAAAAACTAGGTATGGAGAAAATCTGGGAGCAAATGTGGTCTTGATATTGCTTCCAAATTTAGAGGTTAAAGGAGGCTTCTAACATCATGCACATCTTTGTGAAAAGCAGTTGCTTTCTGCAAAGTTTCCACTGTTTTATCAAAATGCTATGCTTGCAGTGTTTTGGCTAAGACTCAGATTTCTGTGAGGAAAGTAAGAAACCTCTTGGCCCATTCTGATGCAATCCGTTTTGGTTTCCATCAAGGTGAACTTAGAGCCATTTTTCTCTTTCCTACTTAGTTACTCAGGAAGGATTGATCATCTGAAATGTGCTATAGTGGTTGTATGGAGAATTTCTTGGGTCTGCAAAGTGTCAACCACTACCAGGTGCTTCTTGATGGAAAGTTTTTCTCTAGGTGCTTGTTGTGCTTAGCTCCGTGCTGCCAGGATTTCACTGAGAAGACCTCAGGAAGGTGCGAGCTGGCTAGCAAGCATTCATTCAGCCTTGCATGCTCTGAAACACAAATGCCATTGAATTCTCCTTTCCACTCATCCAGCTGCTAGAAAGGATATTCTTTCCACCTCAAGCCATCACTTTACACTGCAAACCAAAATTGTTGTTTTAAATTACATCACTGTCATTAAACCTGCTGGTGGTGCAAATCCTGCACAGCCGTGCCAGGACTGAACACATAACTGTGTGATGAAAAGAAGATGTCAAGGTGTGGATGGAAAGGGTTAGTTTACTTTACTAAGAAGGACTCCAGGTGAGTGCAATTGCCTGCTCTGGGACTGGCTGTACAGTGCTTTTCATTGTCACAGATGGTAGGTGTTAGATGATGCAATGTGTTCGGTGCCAGACAAATTACTTTTTTAGCTCATTCCTTTGGAAACAGGAGGGGAATCTGAACTGGATTTCTGTGCAAACCTGGAGCAGGAGCTGCAAGCTACAAACCCAGGTGAGACCTAAGCAGTGAATGGGCCCAGTCTTTCAAGTGAAGGCAGAGACTTGCTCTGGGGAGAGGGAATTACACAGAAACTGCCTGGAGTTTGGAACAAGTCCACGTAGTTTTAAATTAAGCTGTGGATTGGGGAACACTCTTATTCAGTGGATGTAATGAACCTGAAAGTTGGAAAAGCCTGCTACTAAATGAAAGCCCTGATACAACTGCAGCAACCGCTATGACCAAAAGTGTTGAAATGGCATGGCAAAAGTTGTTCTCACTGTGCTTTTAGGCCAAGTTGAAATTAAAATTGAAATTAAAAGCTGGGGGTGGGGGAGGGAAAGAAGTGGTCCACTGTGGGGTTTTATTTATTTATTTATTTATTTATTTATTTATTTATTTATTTTCTTGCTTCCCACTCTCTAGCACTATTTCCAGCCTATCACTCCCGTGGTCAAAATGGCAAGCTGGAAGTCAGCGAGGCCGAAGTTAGAGCTCCTCAAACTCTGACAGCCAAAGGCAACCGGGGCAAAAACTGCGGTGGACGTTTGTACCTGCAAAAGCAGCTGAAGCCCCGCACCGGTCGGGCTGTAGGGCGAGCTGCCTCTCCCTGTCCCTGGGTGATGAAGAGGAGAGAAAGTTACCTGAGCTAACAAGCCCGGTCGGGATCCTGGGGCGCTCCGCACTGCAGCAGCTCCCCACCGGGCTCTCCGCGGCGCGCTCCTCCCGCGGGAGCTGCGGAGGAGCGGAGCGAGCCCAGCCCGGCTCGGCTCGGCCCAACCCAGCCCAGCCCGGCCCGGCCCAGCCCAGCCCGGCACAGCCCAGCCCGGCCCGGCACAGCCCAGCCCAGCCCAACCCAGCCCAGCCCGCGGCGGGGGCGCGGCTGCCCCGCGGCTGACCCGCCCGCATCACACGAGGGGGCAGCGCGGCCGCTCGCTCTGCCCCGGCGCCCGCCTGCCTTCCCTCCTCTCGCCGCCTCGCCGCAGCCCGGGCTCCGCCGAGTCAAAGCGCGGATCAGGTTCCCTGCCTGCAGTATAAAAATCTCGGCCGGAAAGCTCCGGCGGGAGAGAGAGCAGAGCCGGGCGTGAGGAGCGCAGGGACGCGCGGCGGCACAGGCAGTCGCTGCTCACCGGGGACGGTCGCGGCTCGCCCCTTTCAGCTGCGGGAGAAGAGCTCTTTGCCGCCCCAAGTAAGTCCGAGGCAGCGGCGGGGACTCCCGGGTCTGCCCGAGGGATGGTACCTCCAGCGCTTGTTCCCCCGGGGCAGGGTGGGCAGCGCTTCCCTCGTCCCTGCCGCGGCTCCGGGACACTTGCCCCAGCAGGATGCCGCAGAGGCTGGCCGGCCAGAAGGGGCCGTGGGGCTGGGTGGGAGCAGGGGTGCACCTGAGGGGGACACCTGAGCCCCCGGAGACACCTGGCCGAGGTGGTGGGTGAGGTCTGGGAGTGCCCGGGAGCAGACACGGGACCGCTTTGCCGGGTGGGGAGCGCTGCCGCGGTGCTTCGGTGCCTGGGAGCGTTCAAGTGCCAGCACGGGGTGAGAGGGACAGCGGCGGCCGTGGGTGACGGGACCCAGCGGGGAAGGGAGGCAGGAGTGTTCGGGCAGTTCCGTTTCGAGGGGACAAAGGGACAGCGGAGCGGCAAACCCCCTGCGGGTCCCAGTTACCCTGTGCCAGGAGCGTCCCGGCTGGAACTCGGGAGTTTAAATTGTACCTTCAGACCGAACACTTGGGCTTATATTTTTCTTGGGACTTTGCCTTCTTATCCCTAATTTACTCCTGCTGAAACAACTAAATCTAGCAAGTGCTGATAGATCTGTCTAAAACTGCCGTTGTTAGTTCGTGTCTTCCCCTTCCTCGGGACGGATAGGCTGGGGGAAAAACCTGAGTTAACAACGGTGAAAACACAGTTTCCTCTTTGTAGAACTTGTCTGCGATTCTGCAAATGTTTCATGGTCTCCAGCCTCGGTGCTTCTAACTCCTTACCTGCCTTTCTTCTCTTCTTTTTAAAAGTACAACTTTTCATAGGAGGAAGGTAATCTTCATTCTGCGGGAGCTTATCTGCTCCTTTTACATCTTCCGCTTGGCTGTCGCACCTCTCTTCCACGCTGCCAGTGGCTTTGCCTTGGTGGTGAATGACTACTGCACTTTAACTTAGTGGTACCCTCGGGAGCTGGCTATTAGGATGTACACCTGAGAGACTGGCGGGTTCTTGGGAGCACTGTGGAAATGTTTGTGACAGGAGTTAAATCTTTCTCTGTGACATAACCCTAGAGCTATGGATAGTGGTGTTCTAGCCAGATCCCATTTGCTTGCAATGACTTGTGTTATGGTAGAGGAACATTTTACCTGTGGGTCATCAGCTCTTGAGTTGATGTCCTTTCCTTGTTTTCCCTCTGGGCACTGATTTTTTTTAGCTTTTAGCAAAGCTCAACTTTTTGAACAAGAACTACATGATGTGTGTAACTGACTGTATTAGGGAGAAAAAGGGAAGGGATGGAGAGAAAAAGAGAAGGAAAGTAAAAGTTGTCACAAAGAAATACTTGGTGTGTCCTGAGCAGTGTTCTTGAGCCGATTACGAAACAAATTTAATGTTTATGTGTGTTTGTTTTGTTTTGTTCATTTCAATTTCCTCCCTGAAAAAGAATAAGAATTAAAAAAAAAAATAATTCTGAACTTTTATAACGAGAAATAGTTTAAAGTGAAAAAGGAACTGGTGTATTTGTGACAAAATTTGTTGCTTTGCTGTAGGAAAGAAAATTTGGAAGTGCATGGAGAAGGTACTTCATTGAAGTAAAAAAAAACCCCAAATTCCCATAACTGACCCCAAAAAGCAGCAAAACCAATTCCTGCTGCATAATTTAGCTACTTTTGCTAAAGAGAAGGAATGTGGAGATTTAATAAACTCTTGTCTCCAGGCTGAGCTAAACTCTTCAGTGATTTTTCATGTATGAAGGTTTGGGTGAAACTGAAGGACAGAAACTCACAGACTTTACTCCCGAGTCAGCTCTTGGGTGGGGAAAAAGAGAAGCCAGCAACAAACCTTTCTTTTACAAATGGTAAATATTCGTTTATAGTGTAGAAATGGTCTAAGAAAAACAGGTTTTTTGCAGTTATCCAGATGTCAATCCCCAGTTATTTGAGATGCAGTCTGTGGATGATGTATCCTTGCCAGCAGAAGGTTTGTCTCACTATAGGATTACAAAACATAGTGCTGCTATCCCAGTACCATATGCTTGACACTGGGGACACTTTGGAGGGTTATCTTATTCCTGACACAGCTGTACTGATGGATGTTTTGTGTAGATTAATCTTTCTGCCACAAATGTGAATATTATTACTTAGTGAACTTCCAGCAGTGGCTTCGGCAAGGTACTTTCTTGAAATGTCCTCTATTTCTTCTTGATGATTCTGGGAATGGTTGTTCCTGACTCCTTAGATAACAATTAAAAATAATTCTTTACAGGAGCTCTGAAAATGCATTCATTTAACTCATACTATTTTTTTTCCTGTGTGTGTTGGGTGGTGGTTTTTTTTTTTTTTTTTTTTTTTTTTTTTTTTTTTGTCAAGGAAAATACAATTTATCTAGTGTTATGGTATAACAAGTGTTTTAGTGTAAGACTAGGGCATTAGGGATGGAGCTGGCATGGCTCATTGCTTCTGCTCTGTTCAGGCCCCCTCATTACCTACATTCCCAACTGTGGCATTTTCTGTGGGAATTGGTCTTTAACAATGTATGCTTTGCTTCGATATTTACAACCTCTTGCTGGTCAGTGTATCAAAAGCATTTTCATTTAGAGGATGCATTTCAGGACTTTAATTGAGGAAATCTCTTTGTTCCAGGGCTCCATAATAAACCATACAAAATGCTGTTTTTGAATGAACTAGGTCACTGTAACACGTGCACACATAGAGGGATTCTCATCTGCTCAGGGTAGCGACGCTCGCTTGAGCCATATCCCTGGTGAGCTTGTCCCTGATTTATCCTTCTTGGACTGGCTTGTTCACAGGGAGCTTATGCTGAAAATTCACTGCTGGAGGTCATTCTCCATTCTTGGCATCTCTGGCAGCCTTAAGCTTAAATTGCAGCCTCATTTTCTATCCAATCAATACCACTCTTATGTCGCTGAGTTTCCATGGTGCCCCCAATCTTCTGTCTACATATTGATGTCTGACAGCAGGAATAGCATTCTGTGTCGCTATATATACTTACTAAACCTGTCAAAACTATTTAGGGTCTGTCACACTAATTTATATCCATATCCTGATATTATTTGTATCTGTTGAGCTTTGACTGATGGAACTTGCTGCACTAAGGAATCGGCCCCAACAATGCACTCCAGGGATGGCTCAAGGGATGGATGTTTTGAGAAAGGGGAATAAGACTCTCTTCTAGAGTAGCTGGGGTAGTCTAGAATCCTTTGAGCACAATGGAGTTATTTTGAAAACATTCAAGTCTCAATGGCTCCAAGTTAATGCTTTGGAAATCATTCTTCATTGTGCTGCTCTGAATGCACAGAGGGTCCTCTCCAGTGGAGCTGTGGAGAGGGAAATAGAAAAGTGGGCATTGTCAAGTGCTCAATGTGGGGAGTTCGGGGAAATTTGAGTCAGTTGTCTGACATCAATTTCTTCAGCAGAAGCACTGTGGGCAAATGGAATTAGAGGAGCCAGCAATGTCTTCTGTAATGTGGATGTTTTTGTTTTACTACAATGACCCACAGAGCTGAGTTGTTGTGTAAGAAATGGTATGGTGGTGTCTCTGTGGACTGACACAACATCAGTGAAACCAGATTTAGAAAAGGCACATCTTCTTTATATCACTAAATTTGTTGCACTGACAACTTGTTACTCATGTCAGCAGTGTTACTAAATAGAAACCATATATATATTTAAAAAATTAAATATGCTTGGCAAATTGTTGATTTTAGATTGAAAAGAAGTGGTCATCAGCTGAAGATCTCTTTAATCCCACTACCTTTAACATGAGCTTGATCCAACCCATAAAATAAGAGTTGGCAGTCAGTATGGAATTTGCTTCTTAATATTTTTGTTGTTCTGAGTTGCCAAAAGAAGTGATCTGGTGATGCCAAGTTCATCAGTACTTTTCAGGCTCTCTTTAGGCTCCTACAGTTTTTTTCCCAAGTGAAAAATAAGGACCCTAAAGACTTAAAAGGACATGTTGCAAGTTCAGTTTGTTTTCAGCATTGTTTCACCTTACCATGGTAGAAAGGGTCAGCAGGACTTTCAGCAGGACTTCATCTGACTAGACACTCTCTTGGCCAGTATGTCTCACCTCCTTTCATTCCAAGGAACAGAATCACTGTGCCATTTAAAATATATGGCTCTACCTTCCGCAGTGGCACTGTGATGATTTTCTTTTTTTCAAACTTTTTTATTTGCTTCCTTGTCTATATGTGTGGGAGTGACTTTTGAAAAACTGTAGTCATCTTGCAGACTGCTTGTTCATGTCTTCCAGGCTGAAGATTGAAAGAACACAGCTGTAGGCAGTTTGATGGGAGATGAGAAGGGGGAATGGGAATGTAATAAAAGAGAGCTGTATTACTGATAAAGCCAGAGGATTTTCACCCTCACCATCTCTCTACTCCGAAGAGTCCTTCCTAGCCTTCCCAGAGTGGCACATTCTGGTTTCAATGGGGATGACCTCTGGAGGTGAGGAGATGAGCTAACTATATCTGAGGCAAAATTCAGTTCCATTACATTAAGAAAAATGTATTAATGTGTTATTTTGGGCCTTAGGAGCACATTGGTTGGCATGTGCCACTGATGGCATGGCAGCTACAGCAGAGGGGTAAAGACTTCTAGAGCAGAAGAGGGTTACAGGAGTTGGGTATTTTCAGATAAAAATAGTCTTTGAAAATAAATAGTGCCTGGGGCTCCTGCATACTGCCATTTAGTAAACTGCAAAGTTCAGTTTTAAACTGGGCCTTTCTCCTTTGAGGCCTGCCAGCACTATTTCAGAGCTCATTAAATGTTTCACAAGAGCATTATAAAAATCTTCCTTCCTCATTAGTCTCTACACAGTTTCAGCATAGCTTGGACCTTGTAAACATCCCCTATTTAGTTGTGGATGAAACCATCATCAAATTGCTGTGGGGAGGGAAGAAAAAGAGGAGGAATTCCCCAATACCCCAGTCTAAATCTGTTTTTTGACACTTGTCTACAGGTAGCTAACCACATAAATGAAACAGAATTTTTGCCATCTTCAAGCAATATTTTTGGAGGAATTCCCTGTCTGTACAGGGAAAAAAAAACTTCTCAAGAGTAAAACTAGACAGAACAATTGGGAGGGAAGACAAGACTGGATGGGCTCTGCTTTCCTTCCAAAAGCCTCATCTACATACCTGGGCTGGTGCTCAGATATTTTAGGGAGGCTGGTCCAGCTGAGTGGAGACGGGCACAGGACTGTGAGGAGGAGCTAGACTGTTGCTTAGGCTGGAGTGCAAAATTGGTCTTGATCTTCTGAACTTGTTAAGGCACAGAGACAACTCTGCTGTCATCTTCATCTGACTTTCCTAATTGCATCTACCTGTTGACTTCTCTAACGATTAAAAAGGAAAAAAAAAAGATAATTTGACTCCATGGATACATTGGAATTCCTTGTGTGTTGACACAAACAGTAAATATATATGTATCTGTGGAAGCCAGACTGTCCGTGCACAGATATAACTGAATTGACTTCTCAGATTCAGTTCCAGTGGATATCAGGCACAAAACCTGTTTTGTTCTCCTTTTTTTTTTTTTTTTTTTTCTCCTCAGAGCCATGCAAACAATGACATTAGTTTCATAACCAACTAAAGATGATATGTTTCTTTCCATTTAAGGCTTCCTTGTTTCTACTGGATTACTAGAACAACAGATTCATTTATGTATGTATTTGGTTTTTTTAGCTCTACTCCTCATACATCATGTATCTTGAAGTGCAAAGGATACTTAGTAGTGCAATGCAAATGTATGCACCCATCTGTAGCCAACAACAGAAGGCTCACAGTCTGTAGCATATTTTCTTGTGATAGGAGCATCCAAAATGTGCTTAATATATTGTTTAAGGGTATTTGTTGTAGCAAAAACTTTGTTTTTAAAGATAACTATTTTAGGTGTTCTGTCTTTTTTTTTTTTTTTTTAGCAGGTTTACGACATGTGAGCAGCAGTGGGAAGAATGACATGGTCTCAAAATGCCCATTTTAACATTTCTGTAATGCTCATTTTAGGTACTTTGTCAGATGGTAAGGGATGGATCTCTTAAGGAAGATTTGTTGTCTTTGAAAGTAAGATAGGAATTGATTTAGAAATAGCCTTGGTAGAAAGAAGGCAGTTCTGATATGATGGTATCTGTGCTATGGTGTTACAAAGTCACAACTTGCTTTCAGATGACCAAGCTTTTTCCATTTCAATATTTAGTTCTTTTTCAGCTCACTAGAAATCATATTCTTCCTGTCTAGAAGAGATTAATATTTAACCAGGCACACATCCTCCAAACATTATTCAGGCAAACTTGATGCTTCAGCAAGAGCTTCATCAGAATAAGGAATATATAGTTCACTCTAAGATTGAGAAAGAGTACCTCCTCCTTTGTTTTGGCAACAAATTCTTCAAAATAAGACACAAATGCCCTATAATGCTGCTAAATGGTTGTGACTCTTCTTGTGCTTCTTGCAGCAAAATCTCATTGCTTCCATTGAAAGTGTCTTTGGAGTGAAGCATCTTTTAGTAAATTAGAGATAATATATTATTCTGATATTCTGCCTTAAATCTGATAGAAAAACACTTTGTTCCTTTAGTTTACACAATAAAAAATACATGTTTAAAAGTAGCCTCCCTCCACCCCCCTATCACATTGAACAGAAATAATTTGAAGTTCTTTTTCTGCCTAGGGTGGTTTCACCTGGAAAACCAACCGTTTACTGTAGGGATTTAGCTTGCTTTTTGGTGCTGAAAAGCCCCTGAGATGCTGTGGTTGCTCCCCAATGGCTTGTGCCACCTGAGTGCCTGGTTGTTTGCTTGGATTGCTGCCTTCCCAGAGGCTGGAAAGATATTTTCCTTTGTGTAAGAGTCACTTGCTTTTATTAGAAGCCTGTCTGGCTGCAGCTGATATGCGGTAGGGACGGGTGGATGGAAAAAAATCTACTAGCCAACAGATAGGATTTTCAGCAGTCTTCCAAAAATGCTGCAAGCTTTGATTCAGGAACTTCATGTCATTTCACTTAGTAAATCCTCACTTTGCTAAGCTGTCCCTTCAGCCGCGTTTCTTGTTCGATTTGCGCATTGTCAGACGCTTTTACTAATCTCTGTAGTTGATGTTTGCTTAAGTGATTATTTGGCAGGAGCGTGTGAGCAGGCGTGTGTGTGTGATTGCTGTTGGCATGGCAGTTGGTATGATATGGCATTTGCATACTTGTTCTGTGCTCTGGGCCTCCTCCTCTTCTAGGCTTATTTATGCAGCAGAAGGATAAAAAAACCTGCCCACAAACCAAACCAAAAGCCCCTGCAAACCAAATCAGAAACCCATGTCGGAGCTGATTATGGTACAATGATCCTCTGGCCTGTTTGACCAGAGATCTGCAGAGTTTAGAGGAGCCTGAAGGTTGCTCTCATTTTCCTTCTAGTACTAATCCCAGATAGACCATCCACCAGCAGAGGATTTGTAAAGAGCTGCAGGGTTTATGGGCTGCCTAAGTAGGGGTATCTGATCTTTGCTGTGCTTGCAAATACTATGGGATACTGTATTTATGGAGTGGTAAAGAAGAAAAGGCAAACACCTTCGTATTTGTTAGCTCAAGAGTCTGTCACGTGGGTTTTAGTTTGTATTTTGGACTCATTAATATTTAGTGGTCATTTGGATTATAGGTGTATGTGTTCTAAGAGGCGCCGTTCTCTTCTTTCCATCGCTTCCAATTTGAGCTGTAGCCTGAGTGTGTCTTGTGCATTGCTGGAACATCTTTATGGGCTCTGAGTTACCTCACTGAGAACAGTGGGATTTACTTAGAGTAAATGTAAAAGTGCATGTGAAATCTTTCCTTGATGCAAATTTCATATATAAATTTAACATAATTAGTGGAACTTAAGCTATCTGATGACCTGATATGTTCAGGTCTATGCCCTTTGTGAGTGGGTGGGATGAAAGCTCTTATGAAAAGTTTTGTAGCAATACATTTACCATTGGGCCTTTGACAGCTTCACTTGGTATATTTCTGGAGACCTGTTTAAGCATGAGCTGCTCTTCTAGAAATTCTTTTTAATTGGTAGAGTCAAGCTAATAATGAACTGTGTTTCTCCTCCACTTTCCAATATGAACTGCTTCTATTATTTTGTGTTAATAACCATACTTTTCCAAGGCAGAGTCGGGGCCATATGGGTGCTTACCCCCTGGCCAAACCTGGCGCCAAGCTGGTGCTGTGAAGGTTCTGAGCTTATCCTGATGAGAGGTGGAGGCTGCCATCTTCCTGCTGGGATCAGCCCTTGGTTTTGTCTCTGAAGGGAGAAATCTTCTGGGCTTAACATCTGAAATGTTTCGTAAAGTTGGCTGAAATCAGAAATGTAGGAGAGAAGGGAACATTTTCTCTCTCTCTTTGTAACTACCTGGAAAATTTGCCATGTTTTCATGATGGAAAAAAAAATTCGGAAGTTCAAAAAGAGATGGGAATGGGAGGAGAAGTGTGTGAGCTTCCTGTTCTTACTCATTGATCCAGAAACATTATTTTGAACCTGGTTTCAAAAATATTTGTAGGCACTTCCAGTATTTTGCTACTGAGTTAACATTTACAAGCACCTTTTCTTTCTTGGTGGTACAGTGTCCTACATGGTCCTGGCCTTTCTTTGGCTGCTTCTCTGTGCCCAAATACAGCACCTCTGTACTGGTTTTCCCAAAGGGTGAGAGCTTTTGAGAGCAGTGGTAGGCTGAATACTGCCATACAAGAAAAGGACTTAAAAAATAAAGGTGGCATCTTACAGCATCTACTTTGTTCGTTTAGTTGCTATGTACTGTATTTTAGTTTGAATTATTTACGATTGTGTCTGCAAGTCCTTTAAATAAGAGCCCCTCTTTCCTGTGCTAACCACAACCGTAGGATGAGTGGGTATGGCAGGCATGTGTTTTTATAGAGGAACAGAGAGAGATGTGTGGAGACTTTGCCCTGACATCATGCTTTACACACACCCCAAAAGCAGGTCTCTGCTGGGAGAAACTTTAAAAAATGTAGGGATGCATAGCAAAAATGTGTTAGATAACTTTAGACTTATGAATTGTGCAACATGTACTGTAAATGACAAGTTCGCATCTTTATGCATTGACACTTTCAGCATATGCAATAAGGCTCTGATTCCAGTTGGGATTTTACCAACTGAGATTTCTCAAGTAATTGTGGATGGGAATTTCTTGTCTTACTTAAACTGCAACAAACAAAAAACTCAAAGCAGGAGAAATCTGTGAAGTGTAAATTATCTGTCTTAAGTCAAGAAAAATTGAGGTTGAAATATTTCATCTAAGGCTTATTGAAATGGAAATTTTTGTGTTACCGAATCCATGATTTTGGGCGAGTGGAATTCTGGTTTGTATCTGAGCACTTCTATCACTTAATGGGCATTGAGAGAATGGAAACAAGAACTTAGCCTACATATGAGACAGACACATTGGCTACAGTAAGCTCTTCATGATGCCCTGTGATGTCCAGCTCATGCTCTTCATTAGGTCATTTTTATGATCATGGTGTCTCAGAAATAAGTGCTACAGAATATAGCAGTGGGCAACGAGGAGCATTTTCTCAAGTTTGTCCTTTCCTGATCCATTTAAAATTTTCTTCAAAGTGTACCTTTGAGAATTAGAATCTTAAGTGTAGTATTTGTAAACATTTTAAACAGTTGTGATAATTGAGTTATGATAAAGTTGTCTATTTACAAAATAATTGTAAACAGTTGAAATAATTTGTAATTGCTATTTCTAATAATTGCTACTATTATTGTAGAATTGAACAAAAATAGAAGTTTTATTTCATTTTTTCCCCCCAAACTTGTGCGTGTCCTTTTCAATTGCTTCAAAGGACAGGGTATTTTGGTATTTTTTTTCTTTTTTATTTATTTTTATTCTCCCTGTATAATCATAACTTTTGTTGTAAAAAACATTTTAGCCTTTGATCAGTGCCCTTAGCAGAGAATAAGCTTGTTTTTCATTGCCTGATGCAAAGTGTGATTGGTATGCAATGTAAGGGATATTTTTTTAATCTCATTTGTATCTGTCTTCTATTCCTTCAGGTTTAAATATATATTCTAGGCCTAAATACTTTTTGGAATAGCAGAACTTCCAAGCTGCAGCTGCTGATCCCATGTGAACTCTGCTTTCCTTGCTCAGATTCCTGTATGGGCCCAGCTTTGCTGCCTTGCAGAGCTAAACTATCGAAGGCAGAAAGTGCTTCTGTAGCAGCAGCTGGGTTAGTCTGTGAATTAGACCTGGATTTTCCCAAGGCATGGACCATTTTCTTCAGTCCAATTGTAAAAGATTTGAAAGTGGATGGCAGAGTGTGGGTTGAGTTCTGTAAAACCAGGCTTATGTGGATTTCTTAAAACTCTTCACAAATAGTGTTCACCTTCCTTAGCTTAAATGTGAACAGATCCAGAGGGGGGTTTCCCCTGGGCAGATTAGCCACAAGCAATCTGTTTTGGTTTTGAAGATATATTTTCATTACTCTGAATAGGTGAGGTTACCTGAATCTTAATTTCGAATTCATGTATCTATAATGTCCTTATTTTCATAACCTCAACTTGTCTCTGCTTTAATCTCTCTTCTATTTAAACAGTGCAGTAGGTCACCTTTCATAAATATTACACATTCCCTCATGTTTCTCATTTTCAGTAGCCTTTTACAGCCCCATGCCTAGTTCTAAATCAACAGAATATTTCAGTTTATTTCTAAGTGTGGTTACATTTCATGCCCTTATTTTAGCAATCACATTTAGCTGAATTTTAACCCAACATTCTCTAATTTTCCTCAGTCAAACTTTTTTTTCATATTACAGCTTGCAATTTTAGAAGTGCTGCTTCAAAGTTTTGTCTACTCTGAAATGACTCTTTTGCTAACTACAGGGATGTGACATCATCTGTCTTCAGGACTTTCTTGATGTACAGAAGTTAGTTCAGTAGTGACTGGAAGCAGATATATATATATGTATATATATGTATATATATGTATATATATGTATATATATGTATGTGTATATATATATATATATATATATATGTAGTTTGTGGGGTTTTTTCCCCATTAGACTTAAATATGTCTGTGGTGAATTTTATCTGGTATTTGTGCTGTCCAGTTGCCTGGATAGTTGTGAGAACAAGGATCCTCAGATCCTCATACTGTTGACTAACACCATATTATATGGGCAGTGTGTGTTTTGTGGCCTTGTTTTCCATTCTTCCTATCAGATACTTCACAAATGCCTTCTGCAACACTGGTCCTAGGCAGGATTTCAGGTGCTAAAACATCTCCCTTTTGTATGAAAAAATTATTATTGTTATCCTGGAAGTCTCTGTTCCTTGACTAATATTGAAAAAGTGACAGTTACCCCTTGTCACAAGATGATAAAGCTCTCCTAACAGTCTCAAAGTCTTTGAAAATCTGAACAATTTACATCTAGTAAAAAATAGCCAGGATATGGTTTTGAAACCTTTTTGTAGGTTAGTGTGTTGTCATTTGTAGGTTATGATTTATCATTGTTAAAAATGTGCTTTTTTAGAATTCTCTAGTTTGTGGGGCTCCTATTTCAGGCTAGCTGGTTTACTTTTGCCTTTAACTGACTTTTCTCAGCTCTGGAAATGCAGTTTAGTGCAATCAAATTTCTTAAGTAGTTTTTCTCATTTGCTTTATTTTATTTCTCTTAACTCGGTCTGGCAGTTCTGCCTCAAGTTCTGTACTTGTATAACCCTGGGGCATCTATCTCCCTTCCCTGCTCTGAGGTGAAAACTGAAGCAGGGGAGCCATTTAACTTCTGTGCAATCTCTCTTTTTGCCCTCACTGACTCTGCATCAGGAGAGTCTGCAGGACCCACTGGCTCTTCTGGAGTTCCAGTCTCCCGTGTGCTTAAGGAATGCCTTATTACTTGTCACTATACATTTGTTTCCTTGTTCTTCAGCCTTGCTCTTGGACCTCTTAATCTCCATTTTACATTTCACCTGCCAAAGTTGTTCTCTCCTATTAGTTTCACTTGGGCTGCATTCCCATTTTCTTTCTCTTAAAGATATTCTGCGAGTGAATAAATTCTTAAACTGCATATGTGAAGTAATTTTGTTTTCTTTTTTTTTTCCTGACTGACCAGAAGTATCATCAGTGATTGCACTTTGGCATAATTTCAGAATATCTGTGCTCATTCTTGGCATGCTTTTTGAAAGGATAGCTGTCAAGGAACAGAAAGAAGTGACTCCCAGATTCTCTGATTTCTAAAACCTGATTCTCTTAGCACTGATAGTGACCTCCCAGTCATACACCAGAATCAGGCAGTAACTGTGATGTGAAGATTTCAAATGACTGTGAGAGAATTCTGTGTTTACATCCTGTGGAAATGTATCTGAACTGTTGCAGTCCTCACTTTAGAAATAAGTCTAGAAACAGCCCTAGTTCCTTAATCAATTCCTTTTGATTGTTTGGGGCTTACTCATTGTATATTTCCTTTCTGCAATCTTCAAACTAACTGCCACCATGTGAGCTAGTTACACTGACAAGAAATCGTTTATAAAAATTATCCCACTTTCACCTTTATGGAAAATGGTTACACTATCATTTGATCACTGACTATTTCACATTGATCAGCCCTGGTCTCAGTTGGAGGCTTGTATATTATCATCCTCAAAACTGCAGCTCAACAGTTCTAGTTGGAAACTCTCCCCTCCTGTACCTCCCTGTGAGGAAAGCCTGAAAAAAACCTATTTGTCCTTCTGCCTTCTTACTCCTTAGCTGGTATGTGTGCAATATTGTATGTTTTTGCCTTTTCAGAAGAATTCCGTCTAAGCATTTTAACTAAAAGCCTGATCCAAATTATCTAAAGGCCCACCAAAGAAACTAAATGTATATGTAAATTTATAGATGTATATAGGCTCATTTGTTTGTGATTTAGATTGGCTGTATAAGTTAACAATTTTTGGCCTCCTTGTTGTGGGGGGATGTGTTTTTTGTTTTCTTTTTAAATTAACAGCTAGGTAAACTGTCAGGAAGTTGTTAGTGATATTAGAAATGTGAGCTAATTGTACATCTAATTTATTGCCCCGATTCTTTTCAGCTGTGGCAAATGAATGACTCTTTGAAAACAAATATATTGTCAGAAGTGAAATGTCCTGTGCAAACTACCCATTTTCCCTTAAGTCTGACTGTGTTCAGTTTATCTGATGCTGACTTAGTCTCCATGCATCTCACAGAAAATTATTTTAATATTAACTTCTCATAGTAACACTTATACTTCTAAAATGTCTTTCATTTAACTCCTAGAATTATTTATATTATTTGCAAAATTGATGTTTACTCCCTTCTCTTTTCCCCCTTTCTAATTCCTATTATGGAAAATTAAGTCTTGGTAAGTTGAGGTTGTGGGTACTTTAATGTTATTACCTTTTAAGTGTGGATTCCCAAAGCAGCTCCTTTTTGAAAGAGAGGAAGCTTTTGTTTCAGCCTTCATTTTGGAGCTATCCTGCATGCTCAGCAGTGGTGGGGAGGGCAGGGCTTGGACATCTGCCACTGTGCTTGCTCCTCAGCAGAAGGTCATGCACAACCCTTTCCCCAGGTTGCATTTCTCTGCACAGATGGAACAAGAGGGATGGGACAGTAGTGTCTTCTCACTAGCTGATGTCACAGCAAGCAGTCTCAAAACATCTCTGTGCATTTTTTTTTTTCTGTTTTGATGCATGCCAGCATCTTTTTAGCAGAAGAAAATCAACTTATGCAAACATATGCCAAGAGCAGGAAGGGAAGGCTATTTGATCAGGAAGTATGAAATGGGCTTGTCTTTAACAGTTGGTTTTCTTTCTTTGTGCTACTGGAACAAGATTTATAGCAGTGATAGTAATCTCAAAGGTCACCTAAGCCATTTTAAATTCAAATCTTCGCAGAAAAGCATCTGTAAAGGAATATATGAAGAGGAAAGATGTAATTGTTAGACTGAGCTAGGCAGCACTGACACGTTCTTCCTTTTCAGCAAACTGGTGTTTGCAAGTTAGGTGCACTGCCACTTGTCAGCCCTGTCCCTCAGCATTTCCATATAAGCCTGTTAACTGGATTGGCCTGGACTTAAGAAAGAGCTCATTCCTAATCTTGATGAGCTCAAGTGGCTTCTATGGAGGGTGCTGTGCATGGGCACACTGGCTTAGTGTTCCTTGCCATCATGTGAGTCACTAAATGCGTTACAGGTTTTGCTGCGACACACACAGTACCAGGAGTGACAGAAGCCAACTGAGGTTGCAGATAACCTCCTACTTCTAAAGGTGGAGCTTTTATAACATTTTCCCACCGTGCCTCTGAGTGTAGCAAATGAAGCGGTGACAACAAATAGCTTTTACTTAAAGTCAGTCATTGTTTAGGTGGAACTTGAGGAAAAACATGCCTGGTTTTAATGGTGCTTCACTGTGCAAAGGCTTTGGAAGTGAAATAAAAAAAATCCTTTCTTAATAGCACACCTGTGTTGGACATCTAGCTGCTAACGCCACTACACTGAACTGCACAGTTAGAGGATTTGTGAAAGGGGGAAGAATTTAAGTGTGCTGATCAGAATTCAGTGGAAATGTTGTTGTCATATCACAGAATGCCAGCCTCCTGGGACTGGAGTGAGCCTTCAGCTTGGTCTGGTGGGATTGGTCTGTGGGATTTGGTGACCCTGTTAGCACAGCAGTAGGGTGTTCTCTGCTGCTCTTGTGTTCACCACAGCTCACGCAGCATCCAAGATGCTGTCTTATGGTGTGCTTTCCCATGTGTGTGCTTTGCAGGCTTACAGCATCTCTGTGAGATCCCAGAGAAACCTATTATTGATCCCATTTTCCTCTCTTCCTGTGTGTATGGTGGAGCACACAGCAACTTAGGTCAGAAGAAGTCAGAATGTTCTGGACAAATTAGTTTCTCTGCAGTTGAAAGAGCTTTTCACTGTAAAATGGAACACAATGTCCTTTGGGGTTAATAAAATGTGCACGTAGAAAATTTGGAAATGTATGGTAGCAGGAGACAGTCTGAGAGCAGTTCCTATTTGCTGTCAAGAATGCTGAGTGAGTGTTCATCTTTTAACCCAGTAACTCCAGGACAGCTGAGCTCTAACTGTGGTTTGTATGAGTTGTTTGGTGCACAGGGACTAACGTAGTTACTGTGTATTTTCAGTTATGACATGTTTTGGTGTGAGAATTTCCAAGTGGGAGTTGGGCGTAGTGGCTAAAATGTGCTTGACCCAATTTGGTGCAACTTCAGCATCTGCCTGTTTGGAGGCTGGGTTGGTTTGGAGCTGGGGAGGCTCCTAAAGAGGTAGAGACCTCTCAAACCATTTGACTTTGTGATTCCCAGAACATCCAGCATAGCTGGAAAGGCAGATGAAGATGGTGTCCAAGAAAGGACCAAAGAAAGAGATGAAATAATTACACATTATGGTCCCTGGAATGTAAGGGTAAGTGGGGGTAGTATCAGACTGCAAAGGAAATCAGAGGCAGAGCTTCTTCAGGGCCTTCCCCAGGCGTGAGCTGGCTGGTGTGATGGCAGAAAGTTTGCAGACTCTTTGAGGAGGTTGATGTTGTGGTGCTCCTCAGAAGCCTGGGTGTTCAATAGCATCCCTTCCCCACTTTCCAGTCACACAGGCTGCATAAGATAAAACTCCAGGACCTTGGATCGGTCTGGCGAAATCCAGCCAGCCATTGTGAGTGTGGTTAATTCACACCGTTGCCACAGAAGACAGAATGGATCTTTGAAACAAATGTGGTGGTGGGGGTAAACCCATCAATCATGTGAATGCTGCTTTACAGTAATTCACAACTGCAGCTTTTCTCTCCAGAAAGGGCTGGCCGAGTCCGATCAATCCCTTGGCTCTCAAATGGGTCTCAGCAGGCAGTAGCTTGCTCCTTGTGGGTTTGTATGTACATGAAAGCCCACTTTATATTAACTCTGTGGAATAGTATTTCTCCCTCTCTCTAAACCCCTTAGCACTAATTCAGTGTAATTATACTCACTGAATACAGTACTGACAGCCCCACTCCTCCCCCTTTCCTGTCAGGATATTTGCCTAAAAATCGCTAGATGAAGAAAATCCAAAACAATGATGGGATTTTTTGTTCTGGTCTTCTGCATAGGTTTTTTATTATTTGAATGTAACCTGATGGTCATACTTCTGAGTATTTTCTTTAAAGCTGAAGACTGAAAACACATTTTAATTTTTTTTTCTTTTAAAAATTAATGAAGAATTAGACTTTAATCTATAAGAAAGATGTTAAATATTGCAAAAGCCATTTCTAACTGAGCATTGGAGTAATTATTAACAGTCTGAGGCTGCTGAGGACCTCTTTCTAGCTTTCTGGAAAGAGGGAAAGATGTCCAAAAAAGGCAGGGAGCCTCTTTCCACCTGTTCCTTTTTGTATTTATGTCTGTGTCTTAGGGTTGGGTGACATTTTCCCTGTCATGTTTCAATGCTGAAAAAAATGATGCAAGTGGCTTAGCACAGCATGTTTTAGTCCTTTTTATCTCCATATGTATGAATGAAACTTATGTAGTGGAAATATCTGGAAAGCAGTGATTAAAAAGGATTTTAGGGGGTCACAGGAACCAGGAATTGGCAGATGAGCTCTGAATGTAGTGCTGTGGAGAAAAATTTAAAACCAAATCTTAGGTATATGCCTGAGAGGGTCAGACCATGGTGATGGTGGAGATGCCAGGATAAGGCATCCTATATTGGTGTCAACATTTTCAAAAGATGCAAAAGAAATAAATGGAAACAAAGGAAAAACTCTTCAGCAAACTAGTGCCTGGAGAAAGTTTGCTCTGCAGATTAAAAGAGCTTAGTCTGCCTGACAAACTCAAGAAGAACAGATAACCACATTATAAATATCTCCTAGGGAAAAAAAAATGCAAGTACTGAAGGCCTCTCTTAACTTGCTGGGGAAAGCTATGATAAGAAAAATTCAATTACAAACTAATTTACTATATTACAGTGCTGATGGTGCAAGGCAGGATGATCATTTCACAAAAGCTTTCCTTAGAAGGCAGTGGATCTCTCATCTTACAAAGTGTAAATGGCAAATGTGGAGTTGTGGATACCAGATGATTGGTACAAGGAAAACTTGGGGCTTTTGCATAAGAACATCCATTTTGTCTTGACAGAAGAGTTTTTCTCAGCTTCTCAGAGGTGAAATGTGGGCAGGTCAGGGAAGCAGAAGTTGTGTTTTAAAAGATAGCAAATGTGTCCTGCTTTAGCAAGTAATTGAGTTCTCTTTTTAAGTGTAATATGCAAATACTGTAATTTAGGTGCCAATTTGCTTCCTACAAAGGCTGTGACATGTTGCAAGTCACACCTCTTGTGTTGCCCTTTATCATATCAATTTGTAACTTGGCTCCTGCAAACCTAGAGAAATAGAGTCAAACATTATGAGAAAAGCAGAGGGAACAGAGAAAGATGCATCATAGAAACTAAAAAGGCCAGGTTGGGAGGTCATTTACTAGCAAAGTAGAGAGTTGCTTACTCTTTCCTTTCTAGACGTATTTTGGTTGTTGGTAGTTTTTTCTGTATTCTGTTTTTTCTCCTGCTTACTTTGTCTTTTTGGAATGCTAGCTTAAGTGCATGCTTTCCTTTCCAATCAAGAGATATTTTCTTGACAGCAGAGGGGCAGGCCACAGCCCTTATTCCTGAAACCCAGCTACTGAGACACAAAAGAACTCCATCTTTCTCTCTTCAAGTCTCACCTATATGAAGCTTCCTAGAAAGGTGAATCTGAATGAGAAAAAACATGCATTTCTGAGTTAGGTGGACTGTGTTTAGGTAGGGTGGAGGAGGTCTCAGCTTTATAGGCTTCCTTTGCTCATGGGAGCATCACATGATTTTTCTGGTTATGTTGATAAGCCAGTTCTGTTTCCAGAATCAAGGGAAATGCTGATTTTCCTCTCATTGAGAAGAGCGAAGAAGCTTAGCAGCTTTGAACTCCAGTTCAATCTGAGCACTGGCTAGTGCTATAATAAATGGCTGGCTTCATTTAAGAAGATTCTGAAACATCAAATACCAAGCAGGAATTGCCCAAATGAGAAAATTTGTTTGTTCCTCTCTGAGAATACGGAACTGTGCCAGTCCTTAAATTGTGTAATACAACTTGGGTGCCAGTCCTTAAATTATGTCATACAACTTAGGTGGGGAGGACATGGGGCAAGAAAGCAGGAGTTGTAAGCCTATGATGTGGAAGGTGGTTATACATCAGTTCCAGAGACCTTGGACCAGCCTCTGTTCCTGCTTTGTTATACACAAGGATCATTCTCCTGAGTGAGCATTAGGACCCATTAGGACCCTTTTGTTTTTTCTCTGTGATTAATTTTGCCTGTTTTGATGATTGTGTTGATCTAGTGGTACTATCTGGTGATTCAACTTCAAAAGGCTGAAACTTTAGGCTGAAAACTTTGGATAGAAGTGCCAGGATTGGGCCAACCTGGGTTCTGTGGAGTGGCAGGAAAGTAATTCTGGATTTCTAGAGCTGATGAGATATTTATTCTCAAGCTTTACACAGGTAGCTTCTCCTATTGCTACAAAAGTTGTGTTGTTTAGGCCAAGGGATCTTAATTTTTGAACTTTCTTCTGTGAGCAGTTGGCTAGGTAGCAAACTTCCTAGCACAGGAGAGGACATTCGTTTAAACAACACACACAATAAGTGTTACCAGAGCCAGATAACTACAGATAAGCAGGCAGCTTGATGAGATTAGGAAGGCAGCAGTAGATACCACAAACAGAGGCATAATACACTATGAGCTATTCAGATTAGCTCCTAAAATCCTTAAACAGACTTTACTGAACTGTGCCTGGTTGAATTGTTCTCTCGTGGGACACTGTGTTTGGATTTGTGTTGCTGACACAGAAGAACCATCCATGCTCTCTTTTGAATAATTGTGAGTTCCAAGGCTGAGAGTTCAAAGCCTGGAGCACACTGAATTGGGGAAAATGCAGCCAGGAGCTGGTGCTCTTGATGAACAGATGGTGACCCAGAAAGCTGTCTGCTCAGCAGTAAGTACTTAATGACATGCAGGTGTCCTTCATGTTTGGCGCAATGAAGTCTTTAAATTTACTGTAGGAAGTTTCTTTGAAGACCAAATGAGGCTTCCCACCTCTGTGGAGCCATTTGTGGCACAATTTGCTGCTTCCAAAATCTGTCTGTTTATGTTAAACAGATGTGCAGAACAGAGCTGACCTGAACTGCCCTACAGCAGGAATCAACCAGAGACATCTTCATTCAGGACAATTCAAAGCCTTAGCCTGAGGCCACCAGAGAGAAGAACCATTTAGAGGGTAACTCTAAAATATTACTGATATCTGTTCTCAACAGTAACACAAGCTTGTTATGCCAGAGCAGTGTGTTTGCTCTGTGTGGAATAGCATCATCCATCATCAACTTTTGCCATGCCCTGAATAAACAGTGTTTTTTTGTTAAGAACTAGCAAAACCTTTCCTAAGTGATCTCTTTCTGTTTGCAAGGCAGCTTTGAATAGGCAAAGCTACATGGCGGTGAGGAGAGAGGAAGAGGTCTGCAGGTCAGAGGCCTGGGGAAGATGAGGCAAGGTGTGAGGATGGTGAGGAACATCACTGTTGGGTTTCTTGGTCTCTTTCATTTTCCCCTCAGCTGTGTTGCAGGGCTCTCTCCCTTCTGTCCTCAGCCTATGAGTCTGTAGCATTTCTTGTAGCTTTTCCATGTTAGCAAAGCTGTTTCTCATGAAGGACAAGGCACAGAGGTGTAGCAGTAATTCTGCATTGTGCCTTCAGTGCTGGCATCCCTCTGTAGTGAGATGTGCCTCACCACTTTAATAGGCAATGCCTGTGGTCTTAGCAAGCCTTTGTGTGTTTAGAGGGATTGAGTCTCCAGCAACAGGGGATGAAGGTAAAACATTACCTCAATAATAGGCATTCTGCAGGTGAAAAGGAGTGGTACCTCTGCCTACTTCTGGTTTTGATAGATGTGTTTTGATAGCTGTGGAAGAGAGATTTGGAAGCAGTGGATAATGCCAGCTTTAGTTTCAGTTAATTTGTATACCAGTTGCCAATTCTGTTTATTCAGAAAGCTTTGTGAATATACTGGCTTCCTCTGACTGTGATTCCCAGGCTGTATACTGTATATTCACTGAAGGGAGTGTTTCTGCTTGTGTGCCTGAATTTCCCTCCCTGAGGAATACTCAGGGTGGCTCAGGCAGGAGCAGGGTATGAGCCACCATGGAGGGTAATACAGATTAACCAAAAGCTGGAGTTTGAGTATGAGCTCTGGTCTGAGCTCACTGGCCAGCAGAGGTGCTAACGTCATTCCCAGGAAGCTTGGCTTGGTAACCAGTTCACTGAATTAACACTGAATAAAGTTTTGTGATTCCTGCCTCTTGGGTGATACCTTTTCGCTTAAATGCTAAAAAAAAAGGAATTAAATTGTGGCAAAAAGATTGGAGGAATGAAAGAGATCATGCCTGATTAGCTTTAGGAAGGAGGAAAAAGAATCTCACGGTTTAGAATGGCAATCACTCTGCAAGGGGCAGCTATCTCCTGGAGTTATCACTTAATCTCTAGGTAGGCTCTCTTCTGAGTTGTACTTAATGGGTAAGCTTTGGCCTGGCCTTCACTGAAAAGGAGAACTGCATTATTATTTCTCTCTTGGGATAAGTCTGGAAGACAGTCTTAGGTAAGAATTTGCCTCTTACTGAGACCTGCCCTTTACAGCTTTTCTCCCATAACCATCCCCAAGGGCCCTGCTGGCTTCTGCCTAATTTTTAGTATGCTTGAGATGAATTTTTACTGAATATTTTAGGAAGTCATCAATTATATAAATATCCTAGTATAATCTATGACACTTATCTAATACCTTTGCAAAAGATTCTGGGTTTAGGGAATCACTTGTCACAGCTTGTTGCCTTCCTTCTGTTCTGCTTATCTCATTTTCAAGTGGTGCAGGCAAATTAAGCTTCTGTATTTTAGACTTTGCTTTCTGTCCTTCTCCCTTTATTTCTGTCACTGGCATTAGCAAGCTTCCTCAGATCTGTAAGACAGCATGCAGTAGCACATTTTCCATCATCTGATGTTGGGGTATGTGGTGTCTTTTGTCTGTGTTTTTAATTATTATTGTTTCACTGTGCACCTGATTCACATGCCCTGAAAAGAAGGAGCTCTTTGCAGTTGTAGAGTGAGGCTGCAAGAAATGGGGAAATTGGAGGAGCATGCCAGAAAACTGGTGCTATGTCTGAGTGAATTAAATTATTGCCTCTAAAGTGCTTTACTCCCTAGTGCTAAAAATGGCTTTGGAATTTGATTGATATCACATATGAAGACAAATCAAGCTATGTGATGCGGAGGTGATGGGGAGGAAATGCAGGTGTATGCATTGGGAGAAAAATATTTCTCTCTAAAGTAGAAGATTTGCTGGATGGAATTTAAACACTAAAAACACAGCTTTGTTTCTAATTATAGTTCTTCCTTTCCATGAGTGGTCCATCCTTCGGACTTTCACAGAGATTTCTTTTCAGGCATTTCTCCTTTCTCCCCTCAAATTTCTATCCTTTTCCTGTTAATCCTATCCTGAGAAATTCTATCTTGGGAAGGGGCTGAGGAAACTACCCCTGCTCACCAAACCAGCATCTTTCTTGGTGGAATCTGTAGTTATTGCAAGTGAACTATGTTCCCTCACACCTCCTGTGCTTTTCTTTTTCAAATCACATAACTTCCTGCATGAGGTAACCTTTTCTATCTCAGGCTGTCTCTCTCCCTTGCTTGCTCTGCCTCTGGCTTACTTTCTGGGTCCCTTGCTCAGTGATGAATGAGTTTCATTCATCTTTCTTTTGGGGGCTCTGTGAAAAGCTTTAGACTTTGCCTGCTCCCATTTTTTCGCTCAGCTATTCATTTCCATGGCGATGGAGAAAGGAAGGGGCTGGCAGAGTGGGTGGCAGTGGGGCCAGAGGTCAAGAGTGGCCACTTTCTGAATTAAAGCTTTGAATTCCATTAAAGGTGACACGTTGTAACCTGGAGTAACTCTCCAAGAACTTGGCTGTCAAAGTCATCAAAGCAAAGAGAGAGTGAAGCAGGAGAAAGAGATCAGAAGAGGAGGAGGAAACCAAGAGCTTGAAGCTGCTGTCAGGATTACATCTGGTGACTTAATATAGGGGTAGTTCATTTGTGTTGCCATACACTGTGCTTCAGTGAGGCCGTGCTCCAAAATCTGCATGTGGATGGGGTGTGTGAGCTAGGGAGGATTCCCCTCATCCTTTGATCAACAAATGTAATCTTTTGATTAAGTAAACAGCCCTTCTCCTCTGAGAAATGGGAGGGGGAAATTGAGTGTAGATAAGAATCCCAGCTACTTTGGCATTTCACTTGGTTATTTTTTCATTTCTTTCAAAGATGTTCCAGAAGGACTTGGCCCACAAAGATGAGGGATGTTTTCTTGGCATCATACAAACAGAACTTGAGTAAAAGTCTGTGTCCCAGAAGGCAGAATGTGAAATAGCAAAGTGTATCAAGCTATTTCCAAACATCTAAAATTTAGGTGTTTTAAACACATTGATTTAGGAAACTTGCCAATATTAAAAAAAAAGCCAACATGAAACAACAAAAAACCAAAATAAAACCTGCAGAATTTTGACATTTGCAGATGTTTTTTCTCTGAAGGTTGGTCATACAGGGGAGGAATTGGAAGGAGGCACCAGGACCTCATGCTGTGTGTGTTACATTCTGAATTTATGTCCCCTCTTTGAATGGTCTCATCATGGTGGTAATTAAGACTTCGCTAAAATTCCCCTTTTTACACTTCTCATGAGGTAGTGATTCAAAGCAGAATTTTCTGTTAGTTTCCAAGTGTTGTGAGATCTTGCCTCTGGTACTATTGAGTTTCAGAACCTGTTATCCTTCAATCTCCAAGGTTTCCATTTCTTCTTGTGTGATGACCTAAGCCTAATGTGAACTAGCAGGAAAGCCTGCTAATTGTTGAGTGGAAAAAAATTGACATGCTTGATTTCTTCAGTTTTCTGCAATAAATGAAAATGTTTGGTGCTAAACTCCTTGAGGAACCTGCTCAGAAACCTTGCCCCAGTGTTATGTTTCTCAGCTTGCTACATCTATCTAGATCCCAGACTGAGTAATACTGTTCTTACCAGTCCTGAGTATGCTGTTGTCAAAAACTGTGCTGTGTGATCAGCAACCAGAGTTTATAAAAGCCTCTCTGTACTCTGAATCATACATGATAAGAATCCTTCAGCATCCAGGTCAAGTTGGGATGTCTAGAAAGACTCAGTTCCTTCCCATTGAGGGTACTTGACACTTTGTGGAAAGGTTTTCCTTGTAATTATGGTTTCTCTGCTTATTTTGCTGCTCACTAGCATCCCTGAGCTTCCCTGTGGCGCTGTAATGAGCAGCTTAACCTGTTAAAGGTAGAGGATTCTGAGGTTTTTATTTTGCTGGAAATGTGGACTTATTTTGCTGGAGGCTGTTAGGATTCTTCGCTAGAAGTCGACTGTGACAGCTTCTTGCTGTTGCATTTTTTTATTATTATGCATTTCTTCGTATACAAAAATTAATTCTGGACTCTTGTAAAATAATAATCTTAATGATTCTTTTTTATTTTCCAAGTCTATATTTTCATGGAGTTTTTTTACTGATGTGTGGTACATAAGGCAGTAGCAGCCAGTAATTGGTCTAGTAATGTAGCATATTATTTTTTAATCCTAGACATTTTTTCACTTGTTTAAAAAGCAATAATGAAGGACTTGTAGCAAAAGGAACACTGGGTTTTTCAGACTAATTTGCACAAACCCTGCATCTTTGCAATGGAGTAAAAGTAAGAATTGAGGCTGTACATAATAAGTGTAGGAGGTAAAAATGAGGTACTAGGAAAGTTATTAGTAAAGTGTGACATTCATGAGCATTTTTTGTTTGTTTTGGGGACTAGGGAAGATAGAGATGGAATAGATTGATTTGCAGAAATACTCCAAACTGACAAGCAAAGGCAGAATGGAGGCTTGCATTACTGAATGAGAGTCCTATTAGTCAAAGGTAACTCTAGAGATGTTAAAATTCTTCTAATGAGGGAGAGAATCAGCTGTAATACTCATTATTCCATGCTAAAGGAGACACTGCTGAGAGAAAGAGTTCTAACTTTGGAGAAACGCTGCAGCTAATAAAGGCAGCTAAGCCAGGCAGGAAAAGAAAGGATCAAACCTGCAACAGCAGCCACTGGTTCAGAGGTATGCAAACTCAGGCTGAGGCGACCCCAGAAATAGGCCAGAGACAAAGTGAATGGAAAATAAAGGCATAGGAGTTCTTTTTAGATGAGAGGTAGAAGGAGGCAGTGCAGGGAGTGAGAGTATAGAGTTTCTTTGTTAATAAGGAAAATATTGGCCTACTTTAGCACACTCAGACTGTGTTTGGCAGCACATGAATAGGAGGGGAGCCGCTATCATGTTGGTAATTGTGGCATTTGATGGGAGGTACCCCTGTATCTGCAGGATGGTGACTTTGATGCAGCATCACCTCAGAGAAAGAGTGCTGTGAGCTGCCTCAGGAGCAGCACTTGTACCAAGTGCACTGGCTGGTGAACCAGGGCTATTCTCGTTTTCCTCTTAAGAGATTTGTCTCCTATTTTAATCTGCTTTTGTTGGTGAGATGTTTGTTTGGAATAAATCTACTTCGACAGGATTTTAGGTTCTGTTATTCCTCTATTTCAGTCACCTGAAACGAACAAAAAAACTAAGACAATATGCAGAAAGCACAGAAATTTAATTTGCTGCAGGGACTGGATTTATCTATTCTGCTATCTTAGATCCTCCTTTTCCAGGTACGCTTTCCTTCATATGACAGTCTCAGAGTTTCACCCTCAAGGGTGTTGCCTTGCTTGGTCTTATTAAATTTCTTTGTATTTTCATATATGCTTGGAATACATTCCTTCCCTCTCTGTAGCAAAGCCACTTGTTAATGTTGGCTCTGCCTTGAAAAGCTAGTGCTAAGAGGAAGCTGACTTAATTGTGTGTTATCTGAGGAGTGAGAGTACACTGCCTTGCAGAAGTTGTAGTAGGACTGATTTGGGTAAAGCACAAGAAGTTTTCTTTCCTGTCAAGCCCTTTGGAGACTCAAAATGCAGGAATACAGCATTTTGCAAGCTGAAATAATCATGCCTTCCATTTAGAGGTATGTCTTGCTGAAGAGCTGATAAAACACTAAATCACAGGACTCTTGCCTCCCTACCTGGCTGGATGTTGACTGTAAAACTTGTTAGCATGGATGAGCTGAAGAGAAGGGCATGCACTGTGTGTTATCTTAAAAGAGAAGGGGACAAGTGGTACTAAACTAGCTTTTTGTTTGTAGGAACTAAGAGTAGCAACATTGCCACTTCAGCTGCTGTCTTAGTCATGTGCAGCCACCAACACCCTGATAAAGTTCTGTGTCTGAAGGAATGATGTTTCTGCTCCTTCAAGGAGATATAATCTCTGTGGAAGACAGCCTGGAGCTGCAGGGAAATTGGTCCTTTGCTGTGGTTTATGCCAGAGTAACCCTTCAAACTGCAATGCTTTCTGGGCATCCTGTGTGTCTTCTTTGGTCATGGAGCCAGGAAGCCAAAGTAGCCTAATAGGGGCTACATTTGGTAGGAAGCCATCTAAATCAGAATTATCTTTGCTTTGGAGTAAAGTCCAAACCTCCAGTAAATGCAGAGGAATGATTCAATGATTTGTGCAGTTCTGGGTGGTGTAAAGAGGTCCTGATCACATAAACTGTTTAAATACAGCTTCCCTGATACCTGTGAGGATGAATTGCTGCTAGGAAAACTGGTAGGAGTGCCTTGGAATGGTCTGCTGTCAACTGGCCCCTGAAATGGCTTGAACTCCTGGGATGGTTTTGCTCCTTCCTGCCCCCAGTCTCTCGGCTTTTTCACTAGGAGTCCTTCTTTTTATTTCTAAGGTTATTTCTGGGTCAGTGAAGATGAAGATATAATCCTTGAGCCTTGTGAAGTAGTTACCTTAATCATCCAACCTTCTTCTGGCAGAAAGCTGCTTACAACAAGCCTGTGCTGTGGCTGGGAGAGAGGTGGAGTGAGAGGAAATAGGGTGGCCTGGATCACAGATCTGGAAATAGATGCTGGAAATCCCACTCTTGTGACGTAGAGCTCCCATCGTTAAATCTCCTGACAGCCTCTGGCTTATGTAAATGTTTATATGAAGGGAAATCAAATTGCTCCAATCTTCTAGCGGTCGAAAGTCTGACATCTACAGGTAATTGCTTTTCACTTAAATTCTATAAAGTTTAGTAGTAACAGTTATTAAATTCTATGTTCGCATCCTTTGAAATCTTACAGGGTGCTTTTTTAAAAGTCTAACCATTAGTAAGTTTCAGTATAATTGAGCTTTCATTGTCTTGGCTTAAGAAGACTATTTTCAGAAGGCTATTTCTCAATTTTCTTTGTTGAGTTTCAGGGCACACAAACTAATTGCCTGTACTCACGTGCTGTCAGGTGAGCTACTGCAATTCCATGTCCTCATCCCAGCTGGCTGGATTGAGCTTCACATTCAGAGACTTTCTGTATCAGCCTTCCTCCTCAATTCACAGCCTGCTTTTCCCTGTGTCTCCTGGCCCATCCCATTCCTGACTGTCATTTCCTTCCAAGTCCTTGTACCATCTGTTTTAGGCCTTTGCCATCTGTGACACAGTCCTCTACCCTGAAAGGGTACAGAGTCTTTTCCTTGAGTGACAGAGTTGGGACTGATTTCTGTTGTCAGTGTATCTAACATGCAGCTTTTGTGGCATCCCTGTCAGCTTTTGGAAACTGTTTCTCATGAGATGTATATGTAATATTTGTGTACTAGGACTTTACTCTCTACCTTCAGGAATGAATAAGGCCTCAGGTGACAGGTCATGTGAAAATGCAGTGATATATTTGCTTTTACATATATATTTAGAAGAATTAGTAGACAAGGGATACAGACAAATGTAAATCCAAGTCCTTGTCCACTTCTCACTGCGCTTGTTGTGATTGAATCATGACTTTTCTCTTTTTCTGGAAAACTGAAAAATGGGCAAATGTTGACTCTGAAAAGATGAAGCAAGTGATTACTTCTTTGCTTTGTGCTGTTGCAGTAGGAAGGCAGATCAATGGAGTGAATCAGAAGCTGGCTCTCTGCCCTGACCCATAAGGAGACATGGTCCTAGGGGTAGAGCAGGGCAGTGATAGAAGAGGCACTGCCTTTATTCATCCGTTCTGAGAGCAGCCTGTGGTTATGGTCAGTCCTGACCGTGTGGTAGTGAGGATGTATTGCAGTAACCAGCAGTGCTGCTCTGGGAATCTAGGAAGAGCATCAGACTAATTTTCTCATCACTTTTGGCTGGTGTGATTAGCAGTCAAGGCTAATTACCTGCAGGAATGCTCCCTCTTGCCTCCCTGAATCTATACATGAGAAAGCTGGTGTTATGATCCTTGCTGCTATAAGCTGTTCTTCCTCCTTTCTGTTATAAATAGATATAAATATTAATGAACTTAAAAGAGGGTAATGCTTCATCCTTTTTCCTCAATTTGTCTTCTTTCTGTGTTCTGTGTTGTTTTGTTTCTCCTGTTGCTAGAACAAGGAATGACTGGAATGTTCTCGGAAGCAATCTCATATGCAAACATCCATTATGCAAACAGATACAGGTTCTGTTTTTGTAGCAAAACGTAAAAGTAGAACAGACCCAACAGATCTCAGTATCACAAACTATCCAGAAAGGAAAAAACTAACATGGCAAGGTTGGATATTGGTGTTGCTGAGTGGTAGCTTGGGTGCTGAAGATTGTGTGGCTACAGTAATGCAAAAAGTTAATGAGGTAAGTTAGCTTCTAATGAGCCCTATGAAGCCAGAGATTTCCAATATTCTAGCTACTCATGATGGAGCTGAGCTGCAGTGATGTTTAGCTGTGTTTAAGTTTCACTGCCATCTGAGAAGTTATCAGCACTTGCTGAGCACTGAGGAGAGGTATAGCAGATACACATTTTGTGAGCCTAGGTATCTCACACACCAGAAAAATCCCAAGTCCCTTAGGACTGAATATGCAAGCACTTGCCTGATTAACCCTATAGGTAAGTTGCCAGAAAAAAATCATGGCGTTTGTGAGATCCACACATTCATTAGACAGCAAGTTCACTTAATGTGGGTTTTTACTTTTTAAAGCATGCAGCCTTACAGACATCAACATGTGATCTTGCAGTTTTAAATATGAGAAAAGATCCAGTGCTGAGTCCATTGAATGATTTGGGCTTTGTTTTGTCTTTATTTTTTTTTTTTAAGATTATTATTATTTTTATTTTTGTAGAAACTGAGGTGGGAAGGAAAATGAATGCATTAAATTTTCCAGTATTTTAGGCTTTGTTTGTAAATGAAACAGTTTTTGGCTCTGCTTTCTCTTGGCATGTGATGAACAATAACAAATAGCATAATTTTCAGAATGTTTTGACAGTGGAAGGTTGTTCCTTGCCTGTCTGTCAGCATTACTCTTTCATTTTCCAAATTTCATCAGGATTTATGGTACCACGAGGTCCGAGTTGATTGTAAGTCTTTCTGTTTCTGCTTGGACTATACTACCTTACTCATTCCTTATTGCAATTGTAACTTGAACTCAATCCTCATAGGTATTTTCTCTGATAGGGACTAAAAGTCATTCTCAGGAAAGCTTAAATACACTCTTTCAGGCAAGATATTTTGAAAACTACACTGGTCTTTTTCTACCTTCTTGTTGGCAATAATTTTCAAATGCAATTTTCTGGTATAATTATAAAGAGAACAAACAATTTTTTCCCCCTTTCCCTACTGGCAACACTAAACTCAAAAGGAGGCTGCATGTTGTCAGAGTCCTCCCACTCCAGTCCTGTCCTGCAGGGACTCTGCATATTGCTTTGGAATGTGCCAAGACCTTTTGGGACACCCACACCCTGGGAGAGAAAAGAAGATCATCCATTTGATAGTTTTCCTGCATTGATTTTCTGACATTGCTATGAAAAGTATCAGGGATGTACTGTAACTATTATGTTTGTGGCTATCTAAAGCCTTGCAAAACCTTTTTTTTTGCCATGGTTTTTCAGGACAGGGCAGTGGTCACATGAAGATTTTTTGCATTCTGATATATCATCATCACCAAGCATTTTCCAGTATAAATCATGAATGGCTATTGTTGTGGAAAAAGTTTAATCAGTTAATCTAAAATACAATCAGTCATGAAGTACAGTGTGTCCAAAGATCAAGAATAGTCTTAAATAAAGTTTGTGATTTTAACTTATGTTTTAAGCAGCAACGTGTGTGGGGTTTTTTTTTAGGTCTTTTTGTAGGTTTGTTTGTTTGTTTGTTTTGTGTTTTGTTTTTTTTTTTTTTTTTAAATTTGAATGGTTGTGCTTTAGAATGTAAAGTAGGGAATGAACCTGAGTGTGACACATTGAGAATTTTATATACATTGCCTTGCACCTTGGATCACTTTGCTGAAGTATTTGCATTGTGATTTATTTCCTCAGTCTTAAACTGGAGCCATCATCTGCATCACTGGCCATAGTGGCTACTGATAGTTCCAAAACAATTGATAATAGCTGGCACTGCTTTGGAATTGTTGCTTGTTTAGGTGTCTCCCATCATTACAAGAATGATTTTGTAGTTTGGCATGTTGTCCAGTCATTGGTTCAAGGTGAATATAAAACATTAATGGATCATTTTGCCTACTCGTTTGAATGAGGACAAATAATTAAAAATAACCCCACAAAGCAGTGAAAAAATGGGCTGATGCTGTGAATTGTGTTCTTTAATGTCTTCCTGGTCCATAAAAGTCTGTTTTGGCATCTAGGTAGACTTTGTATTTAAGAATTGATTTCTAGATAATGTGAACCTTATCACCTTTATTTTTTTACTATGTATATAATTCTTATCTTCTGTCACTCTTTCAGTACATTCTTAGCAATTTAATGTCTCAGTGCTTTCATATGCAGACCTTTAATCAGTGTTAAGTTTTCCACTTTGCGCAGTTTGTAAGCTGAAATCATTAGATTATCAAACCTTGACCTGTGGTGCTAACTTCTTTCTAGAGATCAAACAATGTAAGCTTTGTTTTTTGTTTTCATTTCATGTGGCTGGGGTTGAAAAATTTTAAATTAAACCCCAGCCATTGCTCTTGGCTTGCCAGTACAGGGAGAAAAAAAGAAGCAGGAAAAGACCAAAGTGCAGTTTGATACTTTGGAAATGCAGCACAATGAAAAGGTGAAATGTTATGGTGGCAAAGTTTAATTAGCTGTAAGATAAGAGAAAACAAATAATGACATTTATTTTTAGGAAGAAGCCTCCCACAGAGAACTGTGACTATTTTGCAGGGAGAAACAGGCTAAAGGGTGCTGTTTAGAGTGCAGACATTCTCATTAAACAACAAAGCAAGAAAGTATCTTTATAACCTGAAGTTTTTATTGTTGTTGCTGTTATCACTATTAACAATACCACCCATGAAGAAAAGTGGGTTTCTCCCACAGCCCCATGTGACATGACAGAGTTGGAATCCTAAGAAAACCGGGGATATAAGGAGCTGCTTTTGCAGGTTTTGCAAAGAGAACCTACTGCATGTATTTTTGGTGGAAGAGGGAAAATAAGTAAAATAGTAAATAGAGATTGAAATGAGGGAATAAGGTAGAGTGAAAAGGGAAAAGAATGATAGAAAAAGCAAAGTTAGAAGAAACCAAATAAAGGACCACTTAAGAAGTGCAAGGGTAGACCCTGGAAATTAGTATAAATGGAAAAGAGCTTTCTTTTTGCACTTCCTTTTTATCTGAAACAGTATTTTGCTAAGTCTCAGCTTCCTGTATATTAGTCTGAATTAGCAGATGTCCTGATTCTCTGGATATAGTCCCATTCTGTACAGCATCAAGCTACAGGATGCAAAAGGCCTTGCTGTGTCTTTTAGATGATCAGCAAGAATAATAGCTGAAGAAATACATAAATGGGATTTGTTGTCTTTATTTAGGTCATTTGAGTATAATTAACCCATTGCAGGCAGCTGTGTTTAAATAAGTATTTACGTATATAGGAGTGCCTATATACCTGTTTATGTGTGTGCATTTGGTTGGCTACACCAAAAAGTCAATTAGATAAGGAATAGTCAGCACATGATAGGATGATGAAAAGCAGGAGTGGACAAAAAGATTTGCTTTGTGTCATTATGCTGCATCCAGTTTGCTCTTTGTCATGTGTTAAGCCCAGCTGTCAATTAAGTACCATGCAGGCAGTAGCTCACCTTTTCTCTAGCTGGGGAGGTAACTGGAAAAAAGGTAAGACCCATGGGTTGAGAGAAAAACAGTTTAAGAACTTAAACAGAATATAATACTTATAACAATAATAATAATTGTAATGAAAAGGGAGACAGTGCAAAAGAAACAACAAAGAAATAAAACCCCAAGCCATGCACAAAGCAATAGGTCACCACCCACTGACTGATGCCCAGACAATCCCTGAGCAGGGATAAGCTCCTCCTGGCCAATTTCTCCAAAAGTTATATACTGAGCATGATATTCTGTGGTATGGGATAGCTCTTCAGTCAGCTGGGGTCAACTGTCCTGTTTGTGTCCCCTCACAACTTCTTGTGCAACTCCCACCTGCTGTTGGAATGAGAGGCTGAGAAGTGTTTGATTTAGCATAAACACTACTTAGCAACAAGTAAAACATCGGTGTGTTATCAACCTTATTTGCATACTAAACCCAAAAGGCAGCACTGTACCAGCTGCTAGGAAGAAAATTATCCTAGTCATAAGCAGGAGATCCTTCCTCGTTCTTGTCACACTCATCCTACATCAGTCCACAGACTCTGTATTCATAGCTATGAAGAGACTGGAAATAGGCCTTGAGTTTTCATCAGGAGATGCCCAGAAAAGTTGGTAGAAGTTGTATATAGCAGGAATGCTGTGTGTTGGGTAACACATAGTTGGATGTGACAGTCCACTCTTGTAGGTACCAGAATTCAGCCAGAGTTCACCTACAATTCAATTTTGGATTGTTTAGATGTTGTGTATCTGTGTGCAAGTCACTGTGACTGTTGCTGCACTGGGGAAGGGCTGAATAAGTCAACACTGCCCCTTGTCTGAAGCTCTACTAGCCCAGTAGACAAAAAAAATTTGCTCAGGAATAAGCATTAATTCACTATTTCATTCCTTATTTGGTGGCAGGATATTCCCTTATGGTAATTAGTACAGTGTTTAAAAATCATCCTCTAGCTCAGCCAGAGGCAACTTTTGCATGAGTAGACAGCTTAAAATCCAGCAGAGGGCAACGCTGTATTGCACCTATACAGCAACTGCAAATGCATCTACCTCAAGGACCTTTGAGTTATCTTCCTTAGAAATCATGCATTTAATTCATGACAGATTATAGCAACCTTGTGGTTGGGATTTCGCAATAAAGTCCTGAGGTGTTTCTGGAAAAATCACTCCCATTGGAGGTAGGTGTTTTGCCAGTATAAGAATGGACTGATTACATTGCAGGATTGAGCTGTGCAGAAATAAAGACTTGTCATAATTTTTCACTAAAATCATCAAGAGTTAACATCCCTCACCTTTTCTTCTTTCCTTCCCCCACCCCTCTGCAGTACCTGCCCATTAACTTCAGCTATTGCAATTTTATAAAGGCCTTTTGCCTCCATCTGTATTTCTTGCAAATTCACAAAAAATGAAAAATGACAAAACACAGCAGTTAAATTAGCTGTGTTCTTGGGAGACTAATTGAAACAGAATTCCTTTTTTACAGAAATTGTAAAAACCATGCATACCATGACACTTTTCTGCTTATTAAACCTCTGGGAAGAAATTAGAAACAAAGGAAGTACCATTTAGAGTTACAAATATATTCAGCTCTCTAATCCCTCATGAAGAGTATAAAGAGCACTGGAAAGTGTACAAGGTCTGGTGCATTTCTAGACAGCTTCAATTTCAGAGGTTTATATGACACTGATTTCATTTGAGGTGGATGGCACTCCTGTTGTCTCAGGATTCTTGTGTGTGTAATTCTGCTCTAACTGAAGAATCCAGAGCCTTTGGGAGCTCTTTGCTCTGACAAGGGTCCCTGAGCCCAGAGAGGAGCCCATGAAACTGGTCTTTCAGTCACACACTAACTCGTCTTTATTACCACTCTGGAGGCTCACAGTAGTAGCACAGTCCCTGGAAAGCTGCTTTTGCCATGCTAGTTTCCAAATTCCTCAGTCAGCAGTAGCAGTAAAGAGTTTCAGTTAGGTTTATGGGAACAGAAACAAAAAGTGTTCACAAGGGATTCTGTCTCGAGTAAAGCATCTCTTTGAGAAAACTTGTGTACTTTTCCTACCCTCCCAGGTCGCACAATTCTCTGGAATAACCTGCAGTGAGGCTTGAAGCACCAAATGGAGAAGGATTTCAACTTTAGGTGTCCAAAATGTGTATGGGTTTTTTTTATCACACTTTTTTCCCAGTTCCTAACTCCAAAAGAAGTCATCAGTGAGTTCCCCATCTTGGAAGCCAGTTTGTTCTAGGACACTACTCACATTTATTAGGATGCAGGGCAGAGAATACATTTTCTATGGTTTGTATATTTGATTATAATTGCAGAGAGAAGAGGGAGAGGGTTGAGGGGATGAGGATTTGTTTTGCTGGTGCTTACCTCTATGGTGGTAAGGATGGTGTGATATTGAGGGAAGATATATTGGAAGGGAAGGAACACAGTGTAAAGCCTTACTAATTTGAACCATGGGTGATACACCTTTTTGCATTTAAATTTTGTGTCTTGGATGACCCAAATTGAACAAAGAGAACTTACTGGAGAGGGGCAGAGAGATGCCACCCTTGCTTTGTCTGAGGGATTCGTGCTGCTACTCCTGTCCCAGCAGGCACCACAGAGACATCCAGCGTGGGCCCAGCAAAACACTGATCGTTTATACACCATTATTGTAAAAATAGAAAATCAAAAACAAATAACATTTTAAGGGGTTTAGGACAGTGGATTACATGAGGGAGGTAGTTGTGAGTTTTTCAGTGACAAACCTTACAGTCTGAGAGTTATAACTAATCTCCAGGCAAACTGTTTTTCTTAACTGATCTGTGCAGAAATGAAGATGACCTAAAATTCAAAGTCTGGAACCAGTCCCCTCGCAAATTCAGTGTTTGTGTGGTGCCCTGAGTGATACAGACTGCCTGCTGCTTTCTAGGAGAACTGGGGTTCCTGGATCAGAGCTGTAAATCCCATGCTGTACAGATGAATGTCTTGAGCTACTTCCTCAGTATGCACCAAACCCCTGGAGCAGCCAGGCTGTGTCCCAGGAGGAGGAGCTGTCTCAGGTGCTGTCTCCAGTCTGTACCTACCCCGATGAGAGCTTCAAGGTGCTTTTGGTCCTGTCTGTCCCCACCGAATCTAGCCCCAAGAACAGGTGTTAAAAATTGATGAGAAAAAGATATTTATTTTTGTAGTAAACAACAGGCTATAGACACAAAAAAGGATGAAGGCAAAAAGACTGCCGTGGCATTTCTCTTCAGTGAGAGCTAAAGCCTCCAAGAGTTGTTTATAAAACACATCTCAATATCCAGCTTTTCTCAAGTCTTTAAGAGTGCAAATATAGCTTGCAGCCAATGAAATTTCATTGTCTCTGCTCTGTGGCCAAGTAAAGGTTTTAATTGTATTTTTTTTAAGGACATTCGGACTGGGTTTCTGAATACCAAGTCCCGGCTGAGCATGAATTCAAATGACTGAGGCCTAAGCCCCTGATAATAAGGGTTTATTAAGGAAGCACTAACAGAGCTGAACTGGAGTGGACTGAATGGCTAAACCGAAATAATGGGATGCTTGTGGCAACCAGAAAATGATTGTTTATTGGCATAATACCAGGATAAACTTCTGCCAAGAGCACAGGGTCTATCCTTGCCAAGTTCTTCATATGGAGAAATACAGTACTGAATTTCTGCACGTATTAGCAGTGCAGAAGTCTGGGAGGAGGAGAAATGGCAGTTTGCATGAGGTAGGGAAAAAAATTGTACATCCCAAATGGTGTAAACACTGTGATCCCTAGAGCTCCACTCAGCAGCAGGCTCTAAAGAGACCACCTGGGTTTCAGCTTTAGGAACGTGGTCCGTAAAACAGGGATTTCGCTACGGAGTTCTACCACTTGAATCTCTTAAGTATCCTCTCATGCATCACACAAAGAGCAGAAAAATTTGGAACTTTTTCCTAAAAATCCTGCCTCTGTGATTGTTGAAGTGCTTACAAGCAGTTTCTTTCGCTTATGACAAACAGGACTGTTTTGCGACTCTGCTGGGAGATGCATTGTGAAGAAAATCCTGTTGAATAACACTTGGCAAATATTTTATTCACTGAGAAATGCAGTTACACAGTGTAGCTATGCGTGACTGAAAGTTAAAAGTGTATGGACTATCTGCTGTTCATACAAGGGAGAGGCTGCTCTATATCATACTTCCTTGCCCTTTTCTAGCAGTCTTTTGAATATGATATATAGTGAGGGAGTCTTGATTCACATTACTTCTCTGTTGGGCTGGGAAAGATTTTTCTTTTCATCCCAAAGCTGGCATATCCGAATGCCATAAATATTGTCCTATGAGGCTCTTTATAGTGGTAGTTTCCCACATCTCCTGAGCAAGCTAAACATGTGGTATAAAATACTTCAATATTCCCTAGGGCACAGTAATCTCACCTTCCAGGAAAATGCCTTGGAGGCCATCAGAAATATCTGTAGTATAAAACAAGTTCTCTATATGGGTGATGGAGGTGCCTGCCTGAAAAATCTTTGAGTTGTAGCTAGGGCTGTTTTAAGGAGTAGGAAACTAATCAAAATGTCAGCTATCAATTATAGAAGACAGATATAACAAGATTTAAAATTTTGCTTTTAAATTAAACATAGCCATAAATGATTTTTCTCTTTCTTTTACTTTCTGCTGGCAAATTAGCACAAAGTTTGTGTGACTAACTGATTGTTCAAAGTGCTAAAGAGGTGGTTCTCAAAGAGCTTTATCAAGAGACGGGTTGCTGAAAACCAGTCTGGTTTGGAATGATGTGGAAAATGATACTGTCTGGGGAAAAAAAAATATCCATCAGTAGATCATCAAAAAATCTGAGCTTTTCTCAACCTGTATTTTTTCCCCTTTTTTAGTTATATGTAGCATAGATGCAACTTTAAAAAATTACATTATTTATATATTAATAAAAAGTCAATTTGAATGAAACCTGCCTTTCAGCAGTATTTCAACATCCTCCAGGCTGTAGTCTCCCTTTGGAGGTTAAAAATGCCAACTTCTTCCTTCCTAAATGTAATTCTATCTTTCTTGCATCTCCTGGCTGATTTTGTAATACTGTGATGATACACTATATCATTAGGGTGACTTGTATCACACAAGTCTGTGCACAATCTGGACACCATTCAAAAACAAACAAACAAACAAACAAAAAAAAACAGGAAAAAAGGAAACAAAAATGAACTAAAATATCTCTTTAGCCATTGTGGTTTGGAAAGACAACCCTGTAGAAGGTGTTTCATGTGTCACTTGTTGCATTTTTATTTATGTGAATCTTGAGTAAACTGAAAAGTAGTTCTCGGGTAATTTTGTTATTCTCAACTTGTTATTAACTCTCTCCACCAAAGACAGTGGTCTTAAATGTCACTTTAATTTAGTCACATTTAAAGTTTAATACTTTTTTCTTTCTTTTTTTAGTATCTGGTTCTTCTGTTTGGACTCTCAGTGTAACAATGGGTCTGGTTCTCCCCATTAGTTGCCAAAGTCTCCTGTTGTCTCCCTGAGATTTTCTCTCTCCTACTTGCACATTGAATACTGAGATCTCTGGCAGATGCAAAATTAAGACAATGGGAACAGTGTGAAATGTGTATTTGCCCACCCACATTTTAAGAAGTTTCACCTTTGCATTGCAAATTTTACATTAGCATTACTCAGTGACGTTTCAGTTTTCTGATTATTGTTGTATGATCTTCCCATCAAAGAATTTGTTAAATACTTAATAGCATAAATAACTCCTCCAGTTTTTTTTCCCCTTGTGGTGTTACATTCTCCCAGTGCTAGAAATTACTTTTAGTATTCAGAGACATAGATGGAATAAAATATGTACCTGGTTTTGGAAAAACATAACTTCCCTTAGGAGCTCTCACCTTCGCTACCTTCCAGTTTAGAGAGAGCTCTTTTTATCTTATTTTATTTGTTAAAAAAAATGTTGTTTTAGTAGTCTTGAGAGAACTTTGCAACCTAAAGCAGCCATAAGATGCAGAAGAACTGAAAGGACATTCTCTTTAAAATGTGTGTACAAGGGTAAAGGGACAAAGGAAGGGAGGATTTTCTGTGGTTGGAGAAGATGAGACTTAGAAGGGTAATTGAAAGGACAGAGTGAAATGGTGTCCCTCGGTTTAGAGCAGGAATGTCAGATGGCAAGAATTTTTCATTTGAATGGAGTTTCTTAATTTTTCCACGACTTTCTACCAGATAAAGATGATAACAGAGAAGTCAAATCAGTCATGAAAACGTTCCCACCCTGCTTGGGTAGATGAAAATAGACTTTTAAAGAATTGAATGTATTTTGACCTGTTACGTTGCTGGAATGTAGCTGAGGCACAGTGTCCTTTCAGTAATAATGCAGACTGCAGCCTTACTCTGTAGCTACCAAAATTTTGCTGCAAGCATGCAGCTCTGTATTGACTTAAATGGAAAGGTTTTTATGGAAAGTAACAAAAAAGCTCAACTGTCCAAAAGTCAAAAAGGCTGCACTGAAGTGTCACCTCCGGTAAATTGCATGCTGTACAACTTCATCCTCTATCAGCTGAAATGACATAGTTACAGTATCATTTGACATATTTTACCTTGGATAGAAAAATGAAACTTAGTCCAATGAGGTAAGAGACTGGACAGGGACAACTCTGTCTTCCTGGGCATATTTATAAGTGGGATTTTCTGTCTAGGATGTTTTCCTCATTAAGATGAAAGACTATTTTCTCTGAAAAAAAATTGTTTCTGTCACACACATCTTTTGGATAATTACAAGCAAGTTGATTTATGTCTATAAACCTCAGTTTCTATTCTGCCAAGTGAAGTTGATTGTACTTTCTTCCACTGGCTTGCTTGTTTCTAGGACACAAGAAATCTCCCATGGATGGAGGCACTACCTTGTGGTGCTGACACCATCAGTGAACATCCTAAAGATGCTTCACTGCAGCTGTCAAAAGGTTGTTCCTTTCTAGCACTGATAAGGTCATGGAAAGCATTGGCCTGTCTCCAAGAGCTGAAAAGGAAATGGCAGTGCATCCCAACTCATTTTTGCTACTATTAAATTATATGATGAATGCTCTTTCACAAATTTGAGGGAGAGTCCAACCTAGTTGCTAAAATTGCACTGGAACGAGTGAGGCAGTTCCTAAAGTTCTAGCTGAGTGGGAAGGGCTGTGAAATACCTGACAGTAGGTTGTGGCAAGGTCAGGGTCAGTCTCTTTTCCCAAGTAAAAAGTGATAGGATGAGCAGAAATGGCCTCAAGTTGCACCAGGGAAAGTTTAGATTGAATATTACGAGACATTGCTTCACTGAAGGGGCTATCAAGCATGGGAACAGGCTGCCCAGGGAAGTGGCTGAGTCATCATCCCTGTAACGTGAAGATGTGACAGTGAGAGACATGGATTTGTGGTGGTCTTGGCAGTCTAGGTTGATGGTTGAACTTGATGATCTTAAAGGTATTTCCAACCTAAAATATTCAGTGTTTCTATGAATCAATTGCAGAACATGAGGTCTGGGCTCTTGGCTTTATTTGCTGACTCGTGTCACACTGGTGGGCATTTGTTCCTTGGAGATGCTGTTTGCTGACTGGCAAAGATAACATGCCACACAACTGCTGCCCTCTGCTCACTGTTTTTGGAAAAGGAAGATTTAAAACCGTATTCTAGCCCTGTGTCACAACAAGGCTGAGACACGGATTTCATTTCACATATCCTTTGTTTCAGTTTATTTAATTTTTTCCTAATTCATTTTTGCATAGCTGTCCAAATGCCCTGATATTTGTCACTTGAAGCAGAGAGAATTTCTCTGAAAAAAAAAAAGTATAAATAGAGTCCTTTGGAAAGATTAATATAGAGCTCTGTGCTTTCAGGTTAGTTTTCTGACTGTACTGCATATTTTGGAATGTCATCTGAAGGGACAAACAGCAAAAGAGACAGTAGTATTGAATAAAAGAAATAAAATGTATTACTTTCTTTATGAGTATGGCCTATTTCTCAGAGCCTGATTTGAAGTTTAAAAAAAACCAAACAAACTGGTAAAATTCTCTAACCTGATAGTCATCTCAGGGAAATCAAAACTCAAATATTTGCCAAAATTTGTTTATTTTTGAGGAAAGGTAGTTATCAAAGAGAAGGCAGTTCTGCTGAGTCTGGCAGCTTTCCTTTACCAACATGCTGAGCCACTGGGAGTTTCACAGTGTTCCTGCTGCTCTCCTCTGCTTGAGGAAGTCTGGCTACCCTGCTCAAAACCTGGAACCATGCAGGCATGAGATGCAGGAAAGTAGAGCAAGCTGCAGCTGATGCTGGCTAATAAAATTATGCTCTCTTCACATAATCATTTTTATTATGGGTTTCTCAGTGTTCTTTTAAGGGAGACAAGTGCTATTATCCCTGTTCTATAGATGCAGAAGTGAGGATAGTCACAAATGCTGTGATTTGCCTACTGCCATTGAGCTGAAAATGTCTTCACTGGGGCAGAGGGAGAAAATGAAAATAAAAATACAGTAGAGGCATCTGTTTGGCTTGTACAGTACAGCTGTTCATTATGCAAATCATGTCACAGCTTAAACTACTCTCAAACCATGCTTCTTTCACAATGGTGGTGTGGCCATTGGGACTGTGGTGACATCAAAGTATATCTGCACATGTCCTCACAGTATTAGTAATAATCTTTGGCTCTGAACCCAGTTACCAAAATTGCTCCTTGATTGCTCTTTTTTTTTTCCTTCCTGACTGTGATACCCACAGGGCGTTGTTACAACTGCAATGGACAGGAATATGTGGCTTCATAAGCTTGCTCCATTACAATAAATGAATTTATATGAGTAAAGAAAACTTTCTCTTGGATAGACAGGGACAGTGAGAGACTCTTTTCTGCATTCTGCTCAGCAAGTTAATGGGAATATGCCCCTCCTTACTCTAACATTTTTCAGGAGGTACCCAAATTAATCTCTGGTATAAGAAAACACATTAGGTAGCCAAGGAGGTGGTCAGCAATATTCTTTATATCAGAACGCTCTCTGTAATAGTATTTATTTACCATTTTCTGGTCTTGTAATGTCATGGTAGTGGAGTAGTTGGGGTCTGGTCTCTTATCAGAGACTTTGAAAAACCATGAAAAACAGCTTTGTATAATCTCAGGCAACCAGAAGATCATTAGGTAGAGCAAAACCATTGGTAGTTTGAGGTGTGAAAAGCGGCAGAAAGAATAACTACTAAGAACCTCTTTTCCCCCTGCTATCATCAAGTAATTATATCTTTTGCACCTTGGGAGAGCAGAGTTGAAAGGGAATAGAGAGAGGATTTGCCTGTCACTGTTGTACTTCTGACCACAGCACAAGGAGAGAAACAGTGATGCAGAGGATGCACAGAAAAATTCAGTCAGAAATTTGGCCTCGCTGTCATTGAGACAAAAACCTTTGGAGGGAATGGAGCTCAGTGGTCTCATGTGGTCTTCTTGGTGAGCAGATCCAGGAGTGTCTAATCTTTAGCCCTGTAGAAATGAAAGTCTAAGAAACCCACTGTGATTTTGTCGATACTGAGGTGACAGCTGTGACTGTCGTGGGAAGAGCAGGAAGGGGGGAAAAAATTGAAGTAACAGGTGGCTTAAAACATCTTTTTCAGTTAAGATCTGGAAATATAGTAGAATGAACTGAAATATGTTTTTTTTTTTTTTTTTTTTTGTTTTGTTTTGTTTTGTTTCTCCTGTCTCACAGCTGGAGCAGTAGGAGTGGAAGGTCAATAGAAGAGGAAGTTGCAGAACGGTATTAGTTATCAATTCAAATGTGCTCAGACCAACAAAGAACAAAAGAGGGGAAGAAAATGTGTGTGTTGTGGATAAGAACAAAATAAGAGCTCAGGGAACGAGAGGAAACGGATCTCAACATCAATGTTAATTTCAGAAATCTCATTTTTAAGAAAATTTTTGAAGTCCAGGGCTAAGAAAATGATCTCTGTACACTTACTGGGGACCAACAGAAAAAATAGCAACCACCACTTTTATTTTAAATAAATGTAATACTTTTTTTGAAAACACAGCATGTTTTTTCATCCCTTTATAGACATGTCTGTTTTCTTAATATCAGTTTATGATATTGAATGGAGTTTTTTTGTTGCTATGTTGTTATTTGGGTATTTTTCCCTTCTCAATTATTACTCTTTAGAAATATTAGATGTGTTCCCTAGGCGTTCTGAAAAATAAAATTACATTCTAAAAATCTCATGTTGGAGATCTGGGAAGAGAGAAGCATGACATTCTTAATCCCCTTGAAAGTTTTGATCATTTCCACTCCAGATTTTTAATTCTTGGCCTTTTAATCAAGGTGCTGCCTGTTGTGTTTGTTTAGCACTGTGTTTCCACTTACTGCACTTTTCCTTTGAGGAAGAAAGTATTCGCTACCATTATGTCTTGTTCACAACCGTACTGTGTGAATGCTAAATGTTGACCCCTGAAAATTACACCTTTTATAAGTGATTCATTATTCTTTGATCAGCTAAAAGAAGCACTAGGGTCCTCAGTGGAACTTGTGTAAAATTATTTACATATTTATTATTTAATTATTTAAAATTTTTAATGGAAGGGAATGCAGTTGTATAGTAGTGAGCTTATAAAACCACATATAAATTTGTTTTAATTCATAAGAATGCTTTCTAAGACTTATCCTGTGGAAAGCTATGCTCTCCCGTGGAACATTTTGGAAAAAATGAAAGAAATTTTCCATCTGTATTTGTTTGTATTGTCCATTTTCTTGAGTCTTGCACCAGACTAAATTATGCATTTAAAGGCAGAACTCATGTACCTAGGGGTGTCTGTTACCAACTTGAACTATTCGTTTGTGTCTGGGGAACTAGAAATATAAAATATCTCCAGTAGGTGTATTTGCCTTTGGCTGATGTGACAGACAAATATGCAATCAGCTAAGCAAATATCAAAGACTAGGGGAACTGCTGTCCACAAATGAACTAATTACTTCAGCTTTTAGCTTATTTACTTGAACAAAACTAGATGGGATGTGTTAATAGGTCCTTGTTTTTTGTTGGTTTTTTTTTTTGTTGTTTTTTTTTGTTTTTGTTTTTTGTTTTTTTTGTTTGCATGTTAGTAATTTTCTTCAGGCACGTAATCTTGGTTTTCTACTTCTTTTTATGGCATTGGCATAGTTTGCTGGCCTCACTGCTCATTTTTCTGGCCCTTAATAATGTCCATGTTGAAAAGAGAATATAGAATTGGTTACATGTTGAAAAATGTTGTCCCTGAGCTGCACACTGCAATTTTTGAAATGAAGTGTTTAACTTGGGCTTTTCAGAAGGGTCATGCTATGATTTTTTTCCTTTTTAGCGTTTAATTCTTGCTCATTCTTATGGTATCCTGTGCTGTAGCTGAGCATAAATGCTAGTTTAAAAAATACAGAAAGTGTGCCAAATATAGTTTCAGCCTTCTAGACCTTTCTCACATCTCCCTGGAGGATCTGTAGCCACAAACAGATAGTTACACTCAATTTTATGTTTTTCAAATTTGCCACTGTACTGTGGAATAAATTGCTGCTTACCCAACTCTTTCCAGCACTGGCTCTCCTTGAAGCAATTGCCTCTTCCCTGCCAGCTGGTGCTTGCCAGCTTTTCCCCTTCTGCATGGAGGGGAGCATTGCTGGAACAGCTTCCATGTGTGGTGGCCCCTCTCTCTACCCTCGAGTGGCTGCTAGTTGAAGCTCCCTGATTCTCTTATAATTTTCCCAGACAGGACAACCAATCAGCTGCACTGGGTTCTGTGTTTCGAAATGGGGACCTGGAGGCTGTTGTTGAGATGCTAGCTTTGCTCCAGAGTTGAAGTGCAGGGAGCCTATTTTCAGTTTCCTACATGGCTTTGAACTGTCTTGTTAACACACAGGTTCAGAGTACTGGCATCCAGTGTTTGGAGTTAGAGATGGAGCTGCCAAAATTTCATTACTGTGGGCCAAAAGGAAACCAAGCCCTCTCAGAAAAGTCACAGAAGTATGAAAAATGAGCACACAGCTTTTGCTTTGGGCAGAATTACAGTGTCTGCAGGTCTCTGAATTAATATGAGGGAGTTTTTGATACACTGACCAACCCACTCACCCCTACTCACCCAAGTGGAAAATATAATTGCATTAATTAATTTGTCCAAAGAAACAAACTCTGTGTTTCATCATTATCCTAGTAGGTTTTCTTTAACAAAATCATTCTGAAAGATCATCATTGTTATAAATGAGATTAAGACATGGTTTTTCAGTCAGAGAGAGACCATTTGGCTGAATAGTCAGTTATTATAATTAAAGGTTCTTTCTTTCTTTAAATCTTGGCTCAGTTTTGGACTTAGACCACTAAGGCTATAGTAACAGTTTTGAGTGAACATAGCATTTCTTTGGTCCATGAAGGCATGATAAAATGATGGAGACTGAAGATTTTGAACTCTGAGAGAATATGGTGAGCTTTACACTTGAGAAGGTATACAGAGAAATGTATGTGATGTTGATGTCTGCTTTTCATACCCAGGAAGGAAAAGTAAGGTAAATAAAGATTTTGCATTGGATAAAAGAATGACGCTACAGTGGCAGAGTAGACAAGACAAAGAACTAAATTAGATTATAAACCACAGTAGTCAGGATGGAAAGTAGTTAAGGAGAAGTTGAAAACTGAAACACATTTGGGTGAGATCAGAGTGAAATATCAGGTGTGGGTGGCCTGGGAAATTAGTTGGAGAAGCTGGAAAGAGGTGTAGTACTTGCAAACTAAAATTATTGGGTTAGCCCCCACACGCTCTGCAGTGGTAATCATGACTGGTTAACAGAACTTGAAGGTCCAGAAAAGGTTCCAAAAATAGTGAAACCACAGCAAAGGAAATATAGCTGCAAAATTAATTATATACACTAAATAAATAAATAAAAGCTATTGGTATACTTGTTTTATTCAGCTTGGAGAAGAAACTGAGGGGATACCCTTTTGTGGTGTTCAATGAGGGGAAGCAGAGGGGCAGGTACTGCTTCTCTTCACTCTTGTGATCAGGGTCAGGACTCAACAAACCAGCCTGAAGCTGGTTGGAAGAGGTTTAGGTTGGATAATCAGGAAGAAGTTTTTCCCTCAGAGGGTGGTTGGCACTGACCAGGCTCCCCAGGGAAGGTGCCAGCACCAAGCCTGACAGAGCTCAGCAAATGTCTGGACAATGTTCTCAGGCACACGGTGTCGTTTTTGGGGTGTCCTGTGCAGGACCAGGAGGTGGACTCGATGGTCCCGATGAATATTTTCCAACTCAGCATACTCTGTGATTCTGTGATACATAAGACAGTTTTGAGTCATATGAATCTTCTCTTGGAGGAGTACGGAAAAACATCCCAAAGTTGGATGTGGAAAACTTTAGTTAGAAGCCCTTGAGTGATTATGCATGGGTAAAATAGGAGATCTTTCATAACAGGGAAGGTTTATCTTTAACAACTTAAATTAGAAGGTAAAAGGTGCTAATAGTAATAAGCGCTAAAATTTGTTGATGTGATTTCTTCACTACCTAATATAGAACTCTAAAAAGTTGAGCTATTTTAGAATTTGATTCAGTGTGATCTTACATCTCATCTTAAAGTTTATCCCTAAAAATAACCATTTGTATCAAGTGTTAGCAAGCTGATTTGCTTTATGTTGCATAGGAGCATGAATATAGATCTGATTAAAGTTTTAAATTTTAAAAGTTGGCTTTTGTGAAATTAAGTAAACTGGTGATGTGTGTTGGACTGATGCAAATTTTTTAATAAAGGATTGATTAAAATTTATTTCTATCAAGCTAGAAATAAAATTGACATTTGTTTCCTTAAGAAAAAGTGTAGGGAAAAAGCTGTAGAGCAGAATTCTGTATCTCACTCGGGATCAGCCCACTGAAGTGCTATTGTGAGCTTGCAGAAATTTAAAAAAATGGTAGTGGTCATCCTATAAAGTAGTGTCTTTAAAGTCCAGACATGGAAGATTGCTGAGACTCACCATAAACTTAGTTGGCTTAAATCTTGCAAGGGCAACAAAGGGCAAATCTAGTTTTTAAATTTTATTTTCCTACTAGTGCAAATAAAGACAACAAAGGAAATGTGTATGTGTGTGAAGGAAGAAGGAACACACTACAGCTGGGAGATCATGGCTCTGGCTCCAGAAGCATGTTAGGTTTTGCCTCAGTTCTCCATATGGGAGATCAGGTAGGACACAGGGGCAGGCACTGGGTGGTGAATGAGATAAAGACCTGCAGAAGAAGATTCTTCAACAGTTTCTGAGGTAAAACTCCAAAGAGCCAACTGCTCTTAATTTCTCTTTTACAGAGAAAACCTGTGTTATTATCTCTCAGCTGTTAAAAATGGCATGTTACATTTCAGATACATTAAACCATGGATCAAATTTTATTTCCTGTTACTGTACAACTAGAGTTTAGCAAATAAAATATTTACCCTTAAAAAGAGGGAAAGAAACACATCCAGGTAGCTGCAGACATCTGCCCTCGATGGACTGCAAAGTAGAGCAGATTTTGAATAAAGGAATAATTTAAGAATTGGAATTAAATATTAAGTTTCATTAAACACAGCATGTATTTACTGAAAGGAGACTGATGTCCCAAACTAGCTAATTTAAAAACTGATTTTGTAGATATGACTAATCTGGCACTAATCAAACTGTAATTTATTAAAATATTTGTTGTGGGAGTTTGATGAGAAATTATTCATTCAAGCAGGAAAAAAAGAAGGATTAATGTAAAAGTTAGTTCTAAAGTGGGCAGGCAGTTTAAAGAGGACTCAAAATGAGCGGTGTTTTGAAGAAAAATAATGGGTTGCAGGAACTTCTTAAATCTGCACCTGGGATACATTTTTATTTGTGGTCATGGGATGAAAATAACAGTGTGTGAAATATTGTTTACTGCAAAAGAGGAACTATACCTTTTTTATATAGTTATATTAAACCAAAGATTTATTGTTATTACAATTCAAATCTTAATGTTTTAATCCGAGGACTGTTATTAGTGCAGATGTAATTATTGCAGAAAAAGATTATATCTATGCAGGTGTTAAAATAATGTTAACAATAATGCCACCACTACCACAGGTAAAGTTTTATACATGAGCTTAGATTCAACTGTTTTTCCTGATGTTATGCTGACCTTTCTCCAGCTCTTCTTATCCCTCAGCTTGATGATTTCATTGTGTGGGTGGTAGAGATGGTTATGGTGACCTGTCATCCTTTGGAGTCCTTGTCCAGAAGGATGTTCATATTGCTGGTTTTTTTTTCCTTGCTCTAGGATCACCCTGGAGTTGTTTTTTTTGGTTTTTTTTTTTTTTAATGTTTGCTAGCATGCTTTAATGCCTTTCTCTCTCTTCATTTGTCTGCAGTCTTGTTATAGCCAAACTTTTTAGAGAGGACACTTAGGTATATTGGAAATTATTTCTGCTTTCTCTTTCTTACCCCTATAACCAGTTTTGGCCATGTCTGAATTTCTTTATCTGACCTTGGGACAGTTGTTTATAGCAAGTGTTTGTGTCTCTGTTGATAAGTTGGTGCCCCATCTCATATCTTCCATGTCTGTATTCCACTGCACTGCATTCTGTGTCTCTAATTCTCAAGGCCTTTGCTAACATACCAACCCTGCATTTCTTTATAAGATATTATCATAAGAGGCACAAAACTTACATGGCTCCATACAATGACAAAGAAAAGTAAATCAGCACAGCTGATTATTAGAGGAAGCGCTGTTGCAGCTAAAGCAAATGTGACAAAGCTGTGGACAGGCCAAGGAATGCTCAGAAAGGGTGAACCTTGACAAGCCTTGGTCCAGAGCCCTGGCAAACTCACTCCAAAGCCTGTGGCCCATCATTAGCAATGGCAATACCTTCAGTGTTGCTATAGATGCAGCTTAACAATATCATCAACACAGCTGGTGTCTGGCACATTATACTGGACAAGCTGGAGGGTATGGAAAGGTTATAATAATGTGAGAAGACCTGATTGTTTAGAGTGGTAGGTTGCACTCATATGGACTAATAATGAAATACTTGCTTCTGTAATCTGGGACCTTGCCAGTTGCTTTGGGAAGAACAGATGAAGGGAAGGACTTGTGCATAAAGTTATTAACAGCAAAAAAAGCCACCTGTAAAAGGCATATGTGATCCTGGGGTGTTACATATAGTAGCTTCAGTCAGGCTAGGAAAAAGAAACTCTTGTTCACCAGTACAGCTTCATCCAAAGTTGTCTGCTTTGTTCTGAATGCTTCTGTTCAGGAAAGACTTGTTCTGATTCAGGAGTACCTGGGTATGAATTAATTGTGTGAGTGCAGAGAGAGTCCCTCTGGCAAGCCTGGCTTGCACTAGCAGAGATCCAAAGGTTTAAGAAGTGCACGCCTGTGCTGCCTTGGGCTGTCCACTTGAGTGGGATTGTAAAATCAGGTTGGGGTAATGTGGGATTTAGAGTGGGAGGCTCAAGCTCTGCTCAAGAGGTCCCTTAAACTGCAGCCATGGAATGATTTCTGCCTGATTCTTTCTGAGGCTCAGCATGTAATTGAAGCCATGGATGGATGGTTGATGAAGTCATTAATTCTCTGATTGCCTGCCATTTTTAAATTTTCCTTTCATTTTTTACTCCCAAGCAGAGATTGACTGTGAAATCAACTGTAAGCCTGAAGGAATTCCTATGCCTTATTATTGCTGCAAGAAGCTACTTGCTACGGTGTATCTCAACTGCTCTTCTAATCTCCTTTCATTAGACACTTCATGCTTTTTTAACTCTCTCTGGTTTAGTGTTTAACTGTCGTTAACCACTTCTCTCTTCTCTCTTTCCTGTTATGGTGCTCTTTATGTGATTACACACTCTTTTTTCCTCATGTTGTTCCAACTTCTAATTTAAACTGTTCTAAGCTCTCTTTCTCTCTACCTTTTCTCTTTTCTGAAGTTCCTGTAGCAGCCCACACTTTAAAAATCTCCTCTTTCTTTCTTTCTTTCTTTCTTTCTTTCTTTCTTTCTTTCTTTCTTCCTTTCTTCCTTTCTTCCTTTCTTCCTTTCTTCCTTTCTTCCTTTCTTCCTTTCTTCCTTTCTTCCTTTCTTTCCTTTCTTTCCTTTCTTTCCTTTCTTTCCCTTCTTTCCTTCTTTCTTTCTTTCACTTTTATCTTTGTCTTTCTGTGGTTGTAAATACCCCTGCCATTTGTTTAAATTACACCATCTTGCTCTGTTTAGGGGCTGTCATACAGGATTTTAGAGATGCTTTCCTCTCATGGCACATGATTTACTTGTTACCATTGGTGTAGACAGAAGGCTCATTGCAAAAATCAAAATATCCAGGAGTCATTCATTTTGTATGTAGCAAAACACTTATTTCATTGCTATTACCATTTCTGGCAGTTCTTTAAATCAATGATTGAACAGAAAACGTTATCAAAGAATCTTATAAAAAGGAAGAATCAACCCTTTGGGTTTTGAAAAAGTAAACAAAAAAGAGTTATTTTCAGTAGAATATATTGTTTGGTGAGTTTTTATCTTAAATTGTCTTTAACTGCCAACTAAAATATTTGTAAGAAGAGCTGAAGATTGGACTCACATACTTGCTGGTAGATGGCATTTTCTGGCCTTTTGAAAAAAATACTGACTATTTTGTGAGTATTACATATAGGCTGCTTGTAATCTTGTGAGAACTCCCACCTTTGCTGTTTGCCATCCAAACTGTGCAAAACAGTTAAATGGTTTTCTATGGTTATACTGGTTACATCATATTTGAGCTGGTGGTGTGGTGTGAGGCAAAGTCTGCATTTGTACAACATGACTTTTCACATGTAGGTACAGGAGAGGCACTTCAGGAAGCAGCCTGGTCTCTGCAGAGAGACGAAATATCTATATCTCTGTAGGGTTAGTGTTTGCATTAGACATTTGGCAAGTGTTTTGTCTGTAGGGGAGTCTTGAGTCTTAGGAAAGCATGCTATATTAAGGCTCTGTGGGGTTTTTCTTTATAGGGCTCCTGGAATGTTTCAGACTCCAAAACCCTAACTATTTTCCCCATCTGTTTTGCTGAAAAGACTGTCAGTCTGATTTAAATTTGAGTCCCTTTCAATTTAATATGAGGCAGCTTCCCTAGTGACAGTTATCCATGACTCCCAGTGACTGGGGAGCCCCTGGGGTATGTGTGACTACATCCTAGGTCCCTGGGATGAGCAGCGAGGATGTGGGAGGCAGCCCCAAAACTGTGACCATCTCTTGTATTTGGTGGCATCCTTCAGAGTAAAACCACTAGTGCTGTCTTTGCTTCAGCTTCTGACACCTGGCAGACAGTGACTTGAGAAAGTGTTTCTATCTCCTGCTATGTGTGCTTCCATGAAATGAACTCTCTCCTTCAACAAAGGATTCTGGAAAGCTGATTGGAAGAGATGAAGTGAGAAGACAAACTATAGTGAAAATGGGATGTTAGGGGATGTGCAGTGTTACTGGTGGGAAGCTCCCCTGAAGGAAAGGGGCAAGGAACTGAGTGTGGAGTTGGATTTTTAATAGTATGGCAACTGTATTTGAATCATAGAATGGTTTGTCTTGGAAGGGACCTTGAGGATCATTTAATTCCAACTCCCTGCCATGGGCAGGGACACCCTTTTGCTAGACCTGTTGCTCAGCACTCCATCCAACCTGGCCTTGAACACTTCCACGGCTGAGGCTTCCACAACTTCCTTGGGTAACCTGTTCCAGTGCCTCACCACAGGCGCAGTAAAGAATTTTTTCCTAATATCTAATCTAACCCTACTCTCTATTTTAATTAATTTCTCTTTGTTTGGTTACTATATGCTCTTGTAAAAAGTTTCTCATCATCTTTCTCAAGAGCTTCCTTCAGGTATGAAGGCTGCAATTAGGTCACCCCAAGCCTTCTCTTTTTCTGGCTGCACAAACACAATTCTCTCAGCCCTTCCTCATGAAAGAGGTGCTCATTTGATTATGGAAAAACAATTTGAAGTAAACTGAGCTAAAAGGCAGGTTGAGTATTTAGTTTTTAATTGCTTATTTAATGTATTTCTTTTTTTATCTATTTTATTTGTTTTATTAATTTTCTGTAAAACATGAGAGGCTCTGAGTGGAAACATGCAGCAGAAAAAAAGGAAAAACAAACCCAAGCTCTGGCAACTCACGTGCTCTACTGTGGGCTCTGTTTGAGTTTGCTGGAAACAATGGTGGTCTTTTCTTCTTCATGGGAAATTATACTTTCTTTTGAAGTAAATGAAACTTCTGCTAATGATAGCTCTTTCAGACATTTGAATGCCAGGCCTCTTGCAGTCTTCAAATGAATTTATTTCAACACAGCTATTAAGTTGTCTCATCTGACTTCTAGAATTATATTAAAGCCAGATACATAAAAGTCTCCATGTTTGGGATTCCTCTCCTGTTTTCCATGTCAGTTATAACTGTGTTGCATTTGAGCAAGAGGTTGCCAGCAGAGAATACTGGGGAGTGCCAAATTAAATTTCAAATACATTTTGTTCTTTGTTCATGTTGAGAAATATTTTTCCTCCATGGTTGCTGTGCTCAGCAAAATGAGATGAGGCTGCCATTAAACTCTCTGTAAATATCAGTCTAGCTGAGTTTTAAAGACTATCTTTAAAACTGTGGCACTGTTACTCCTCCTCTGAAGGCTGGTGTAATATGAACGTCTTGGGTCCTGAGGAAAAACAAAACAAAAAAAAGATTGAAGACACCTTCCTTTCATCCAAGCAATCTCTAGTCCACTGTCTTAGTACCTGGCTGCCTACTGGAGAGATGTCTCCAGGAAAGAGGGACATTGCTTATTTTTAAATTATGTGTTGAAGGCCTTGTGTTCTGATAAACAGTGCCAAAGTGAGATAGTGCAAATTATAGAAATAGGAAAGGGAAATCTCAGAATGACTTTTGGTGACTGGTTAGTGAATGATGCTTCAATCCCAAGTAAATGAATTTAATACCATTTTGTATTTGAATATTTGCTTCCCAAATCCAGATTTCAGGTTTATTAGCATGCTGTAGGTAGCCTCTAGCAGTGTGTGCAAGTCCTATCTCTGTGCCTACTTTGCACATCAAACAATTAGTTTAATTTATATTATGAAGAGACACTAATTGGAGGGGAAGGAAGAAGTATGTAGCAAAACGCCAGTGACAATTAAGATAATGCATCACATATCACCTGTATAAGTTTTTGTGAAAAAAGCTGTTTTCAGATGTCACTTAAGCCTAATAAGAACTTCAACTCTTGCAAGGTGGACAGTAAAGTATCCCCTGCCTCATATGAATTGGTAAAGTGAAAAATGAAGTGTATTTTTTGCTTATTTTTACACAGTCAGGGGTCAGAAAAGAGGAGAGGAGTTCCAGACCTTTCAAGATCCTTGATTCTCTAACTGGTTTAAAGAAGACAAGCAATAGTTACAGAACTTCCCACCAGTAATATCAGTGCTGTAGATCACGGGTTTGGTACACAGGCTGGAAAATAGTTAAAAATCTCCGTATTCTCTCTGGAGTGAAGATAATTGCTCATTCTGGCAATAGCTAATTATGTTTGACTTGCTTGTGTTTTGCGGTCCTGAAGCAGAGCTTCCCAAAAACGCTTTAGTTGGAGTCCCACTTTTTACAGTCTCACTAACCATTTTTTTCCTTCTCTGTCATTGATCTGCAGAATGCAACAGCAACAACAACGTCGAATGTTCACAGCTGCCCTCCTGGCACTCTTTTTCCTTCTGGCAGCTGTGAGTACCACTGAGGCTGGCAAGAAAGAGAAACCAGGTAAGGTCCAGTCTAATTCAGAGTTAATCCCCAAGATAGATTGCATGCCTGTGAGAAGGTCAAATGCTTCTGGTTTTGTTATGAAATCAGGTCATTTGTTAACCTTTTGACATCAGAGTAGGATTTTTGCTTTGACACGTTGTTCTGTGTTAAATAGGGAAGCAGAAAGGGGTTTCCATGTCAAGTGGCAACTTGACAACCCCAGAGACTGGAGTCCTTGGTTCATCACAGAGTGGATATTGCAATGCAGCTTAAAATGTGCTCCATGAATAGTTTCATGCTTGACTTAGGGGGAGCCAAACAGGCATGATGAAAGAGCAGTTATGTCACTTGCTCAGCGTTATATATGACAGTGCTACACTGATGCTGTGTGATGTGGAAATCCTCTGACAAAGAATTGTACTAACTTGCTGTTGCACAGACAGCCAGACATCCAGCAGTAGTTTCTTTCTGTCAGTGATGAACTCAGACCTCATTGCAAGAGAAACTGGCCCAGGGTGAAAAATTCATATCTGTCAAACTCCATTTTGACAGTTTTTAAAGAATGTATTTTTTGGTGTTTTTCTTAAGGTCTTATTATTTTCTGGCATCTTAGGTACCAGATAATATGAACTGAGAGTCCATCAGAATTAGTGTTCCCAGTAAAAATAAAAGAAATTTTTAACCATTTTGTCTTTGTGGAAATATGAGAAAATGGTAGCATAAACATGCAAGACCTAGAAGAAAAAAAAAATTATGTAAGTATATTTACAGTTACTTGTGATGATTTAGGGGCTTAAGCAATTTTTTTTGTGAATCCCTGTGTTTGAGAACATTTCTATCTTTTCTCATAAGTCTTTTGTTTAAGGATCTAAATAAAATCATGATCCTTATATTTACCCTGAGCAACAAACTCACCTGAATTAGAAGCACTTCGAGTACACTTCTCCATGTAGCTCCTTTGCCTTTGAAGTATTCTGTTATAAAATGTGACATGGTATAGCAAATCAGAAGTTTTCATCCCACAGCTGTTTCCTGCAGGTGCTCAAATCCTCTGATACACAATTTCAGCACATACATTTCTCACTTTTTAGTGTGTAGTGCTTCAGCTGGAACTGAGGATATTTGCATGCCCCGAGCTAGTGGAGACAGCTTTCTGAGTGAGAGCCCTCCTGCATGTTTTGCTCAGTGATCCCTGTGGGTTTTTAGATTTCTGAAGATGACAATCCACTTGAGAATATTTGAATGGACTAGTAAACATGGCAGTGGGAGTGAGTTTTAATGATTATCGTGCTTTGGACTCGGATTCTGTCTCTGCAGAATTGTGAAGAGGATGTCAGACCTTTTGCTTTTAAGGCAATTGTGTTATGAATGTCTTCCTCACTTATCCTTCCTGTGACTTTGGTTAAGTTTAGGCAACTTCTCCATAGGCTTTGGGCACTGAGCACTTCTCTTGCTTGGTTTCTTGTCTTCATCCAGAGAAAAAGGCGAAGAAGTCTGACTGTGGGGAGTGGCAGTGGAGTGTCTGCGTGCCCACCAGCGGTGACTGTGGCCTGGGGACACGTGAGGGCACCCGCACTGGAGCTGAGTGCAAACAAACCACCAAGACTCAGAAGTGTAAGATTCCCTGCAACTGGAAGAAGCAATTTGGAGGTCAGCATTGCTCTCTTAAGGGGTTTACTTTGGTTTTTATTTTGAGCATGGGGCAGGAAGCTTGCTTTTCTGCTTAGTTCCGCAGATGTCTTGGTGAAGGCGTCAGTCCTGAGTTCAGGCTCACCAGAGCTGGAAGATGGGGGGTGCCAGAAGGCAGCTTCCTCAGAGCTCCTCTGCAGATAGTCCCTGTAACCTGCGTATTATAAACTGCCTTCCTGCATGCTGGAATCTGCTCTCTGTGGTGTTCAGCCCTGTTCAGAGCAGTAGTGCAAGTTCACAGCTGTGAACCTCTGTGATGGCTATCACAAGCTTTTACAGTGTGTGATGTGGAGCGTGGCGGGCTGGCTACCTGTGTGTGCAGTGAAAGGAGGGAATGAAAACTGGTGTATTTTTATCATTCCAGACCAGTGTATTTCATTTTTACCATTCAGTTCAGCAGGTTCATATGTACCAGTTTGGGAAGACATGTCAGATCTGGACAAGATGTCTGTCCAAAACTCAAATTTTATTACTCTTACAAATTTGGCACTTTTTTCTAGTAAACAGCTTGCATGATTTTGAAATTATTGTGACCTTACCAATATAATAAGTGCTGCAGTTTCAGACTTGAGAAGTCTATGGGTGCACAGACATTCTAGAAACTATTCAAGCTTTATTTGGTAACCTCTGGCATCACACAAATTGAGAAACAACCATATGGAATGTAAATGACATTTCAAACTGCTGTTTCTTTCTTTTTTTGTTATTGTTGTGCTGTTCATATTCATAGCTAAATGGATTTCTCTTAATATGCCAAAAAATGAAATATCCATGCAAAAGCAAGAGGATTAAATTTTAAAGCACTGGGGAGGGGAGGAGACTGCAACTACCACTGCAAATAATCTTTAAAGTTTTTGGGATTATTTTCTTCAGTTGCACATCTTTTTGTCTGCAAGCACCAACTGCCTGTGATATCCTATTAGTCTCACAATGTTTTTATTTTCACACTCAGTCATTGTGTTTTAAATTTTGCCTTTTTCTTCCTTGCTGCAGCGGAATGCAAATACCAGTTCCAGGCCTGGGGAGAATGTGACTTGAACACGGCCTTGAAGACTCGGACTGGGAACCTAAAGAGAGCCCTTCATAATGCTGACTGCCAGAAGACTGTCACAATCTCAAAGCCCTGTGGGAAGCTTACCAAACCCAAACCTCAAGGTAAATTCCATTTGCTGAAAGCTGTATGATAGTTCACTTAAATCACTGGGTTTGTGATGTCCTGCATGCTTCAGTGGGAGCTCATTTGTACAGGATATTGCACTTTCATGGCCTTTCCTCAGCTTTGCACTGCTTCTGTCTGTCAGGGCTCAGGCAGGGAATATTCCTGAGCTGGATAGCCAAGGCTGTCTCACACTTGACAAGTAAGCTGAAGATTAGAGCTCAAATTTTAACTTTAGACCACCTGTACTGTTACCAGTTTGCTTATGCAGCTAGACTTCCAGAGTAAAGATTCTTTTCGTAACTCACTCATTAATGGGAATGGAATAATAATGACATGAAAATATATCCCTTGAGAAAGATATATTTTATATAGGTTTTGGTTGGTATTGAATGTTGAAAAAAGGACTGCTTTCCTTCTGGACAAGTAGCATTGAAAAGATATTCTCACTGCACACTGAAATATGAAAATACTGTACACCCTTGGGGCTGTTTATTCTTTATTCAAACATAGCAGGAAGAACAGTACATAATGTATATGTCTTATTTAAGTGTGACTGACAGTATAATTCCTGGTACACAGAAAGACATATGCCCTGCATTTGTGTTACCAGGTGGCCCTTAGAAAAACTTATTTTCTTTCTAATTATTAAAACCTTTTAATGTACTCTTTTGGTGGAATAGCAGGTGTTATGTATATAGGATGATTTATAGTGGGAGCTAAAACTGTGAGAGCTTGTTTGAGATACAAAAGTAATGTGTTTTAAGTAGATTATAAAAGCTATGCTACCCTGACATTTGTTTGCTTAAAACTAGAAGGGTTTGACATATTCCAGGCTCTGAATGCTTGGATAGCAATACAAATAAATGTGATTAGGGGTGACAGGTGCACCTGGGACAAGCAATTTTCCACTTGTGGGCTGTGGGGCACCATTGATCGGAGGAGTACCTGCAGGTGGCCTGCTCTGCTTGAGCAACCAGAGAAGCTGCAGGCACTTTGTGTGTGTGTGTGCATGCATGCATCCATACACGTGACTGGTTTTCCTTGCACACCATCCATGGAGTTATCAGATGAGTCTGGAACCTGTGCAGACAGTGACAGGCTGTGGAGCAGCAAACTTACAACTAGATTTTCAGAGACCACCTGAGTTGGTTGAGCTGGTAACAATAAACATCATTTAGGGATTGAAGTGATTGGATGGGAATGCAGGAAGGGCTTTGAGATGTGTGATTTTATTGTTTAGCAGTTTTGGGGGCAGGATTTTTTTTCATGTTTTTGCTGTTTTCTTTTTTTCACTAAGTTTCCATGCCTAAGTAGCCTTTGGGAGTTTACTGAATGAGGCTTCCTATTGTGCTGCCAGAAGGCCTCTGCCCCTCGAGCCTCTGCCTTGCTTGTCCTGCTTCCACTGAGTCATATATCTCTATCCTGTCAGTCAGTGGCTGTCAGAACAGGGAAGAGGGGACAAAGCAGAGCACTGATGCAGCATTGTTTTGTGAGAGTAGTGCTCTTGGGTGGTACAGGCTCATTTTTGATTTAGAGTTTTAAAGGCAGAGCTTGAGAAATTGCTGGATTGGAGTCAACTTTAACTGATTCTAGAGTCTAGGAATGAGTTGTAGCTGAGACTGAAAATTGGATTGGGACTGACTACAGCAACCAGTTGTGGGGTTTGACTTAATTACAAGACCTGGCTTTATTTGATCTGAATGAATGCAAAAAGAGAAATAGGTACAAATGTGGGTTTTTAATCATAATAACTGTGGGCAGCTCTGCTCTCCTGATCTGCGTTAGAAATCTTCCTGCATGCCACCTGCTCGCTCATCTGCTCTTGGCATTAGTAGGAGCAGCAGGCATGGGAGTCACACACACATAGCCTGCCTGGGCTCAGAGCTAAGTCCATATTGCAGATCCGTGGGTACAACTACACTGGGCAGTGTGTTGGCACCAGGAGGAGGAACTAGAAGAAGAAATTAGGTCAAGCAGATTAGTACTGTGTGAAAAGTTTTGCCCCACTGAACTTTATTTCTGAGTTAAAAATCAGAGTGCTGGAATGTTGGCTGGAATTAGACTATTTGTTTTCCTGAGGTGAAGGAAAATACAGGTTGGCGGTAAGTCCAAACCCACAAATAAGATAAAGGAGAAGATTTAAACTGCATTAAATCTATAGCTAGAATCTTAATGAATTTCCTTATTTGGAAATGAGAAGAACTGGGTTATGGCCTGAGCACTTCAAATGGTCTACAGTTATATGTTAGGCTCCTTTTTCTCCCCTAATTTTGCATCGGTGCCTCAAGACTATAACAAAGAAAGCCCATGATGCATTATTTGGAAGCAGCAGCTCATTTTCTGAAGCGTGAAAGGTCTGTACTGATATCCAGCTAGATCTGTGGATGCTGATCAAGGGCTGGCCATTCCTACTGGGATTGCCAGGCCAAGCAGGACAGGGACTTTCTGGCAGGGTCTGCTCTGGCAGCAGAGCAGTCAGCCAGGGGCTCAGCAGTTCAGGAATATGTTTTACTGTAAATGGTCTCCTCTGAGTGGTCTTTGCTTCAAGGGGTGCACCACTGAATGCATCTCTGACAGCAACAGGCTGAGAGTACCAAAAGCAGACGTGAACTGACTGAAAATATTGCACTTAAAAATACCAGTATATTCTGAAAAAAGTGTTTTTGTAATTTTCCTGACTGGCCCCCTTTCCAGCGAGGTGAAGTTTTTATTCTATTAGGTTGTATTTGTAACCTCTCAATTATATCTATTTTTCTTTTGATTTCATACTGTAAATGAGGTCAGTAAAAGCCCCTATTTAGCTTCTCCAATCTATTGTACTTTTATATATCTTCTTTTAATTTTTTGTCGCTTGCCATCTTTTAAAGCTTCTGACTTAAGTATTTCTTGGTGTAAGAATTTATCCACAATAAGCATACTTACTATTGGACTTACCTAAATTCCTTCTATTATTGCAAAAGAGTTTTTGTTATGGAGAGACAGGAATGTAAACAGTGTTCCAAGCATGGCCTCTACAGATCTGTGTTGAAAGAAGAAAATACCATTGTAATGCTACCTTTATTGTTCATTACACCCACAAAATTAGCTAAATATGATTTTAAATTTGATAATTGCTTGCATGGGCAGTATCTGAGACCTTCAAAATTCCCCCTAATTAAAAAAAAAAAGTAAATAAATTAAAGCAATTATTTAACCCCAGGAATTGTTTGGGTAAGAGAGGTTATCTTGTCTAAGGCTGATCAATGAAGTGTTATGCATCAAATTTCACCTGACACATTTCCTTCATGGGATGTGGTGTCTGAAGCTCCTCCTCACCTTCTCTGTTCTTTGAGGAAAATGCCAGTTGATGGATCTTAAGTGTAGATCCTGCTCTGCTGTTGCTTATCCACCATTCCAGCCCATCAACATATGGCAGCTTTGCTGATAGGATGAGTCTCCCTCCTCTCACTTAACGATTTCTAAAATGACTGCTGTTCATAGGAGTTGGATCTGTTCATACCTGCAAAACAATCTTGGGGTTTATAATTTTACAGATTTGTTGATAAAATATAGTTTGGTTTTCCAGGACTTCTATGATCTCTGACAAAGCTTATGCTAAATTAAAGCAGGAGATGCTCATCAACTTTGGGAATCAATTCCTTCTTTATAAACTGGTAACCTAAGTGTTTTTATGGATTTCTTTTATCTTTAGTAAGCATCCATAGAAAAGCTTAAAACCTTTTTAAACACTCTCTATTATTTTGGAAACTAAAGAAAAAAAAATTTTCTTCTTAGCAACTGGTCTAAGTACTTGCAAGTACTTTTTACCTCTAAGCAGCTGTCTTACTGATTACAACTTTATTTAAGGATGAGAGCAGATGATGAAACAGGAGTTTGAATCTTACCTGGCTTCCTGACAAGCTCATTTCTCCATAGCTTTGTTCACACGCTCTCAGACTGGAAGGCAGTGACTTGGTCCTGGGCTGCTGGGTTAAAGTGTAGGTATCACAAGAAGAAAAATATCTCTCCTTGGATATTGTGCATTTGGACAGACAGATTGTCAGCAGTGTGATAGTGATGTCGTAGGCACCATGGTTGTATATTTAGTCCACAAATGAGGTCATGAGAAAGCCTGTCATGAAGTCTAGAAAGGATGATTTTTGTCAAAAAATCCCAGTGGAGGGCACCTCTTCTCTAGCACACACAGTTGCATATTCTAATCAGTGTCTGCAAGGTTGGTGATGTTGAAGATCTCCCTAAACTGTCCTGACAGATGTGACAGACTCAGGCACTTCTGTCGAGTGGCTGCTCTAATGGCCAGCTTGTGCTGAGGAGCACAAAACGCTTCCGACATCCTCCATCTGGCCAGCTTCACACCCACCCAAACCTGATTGATGCCTGCTCAGGTTCCAGCCAGCCAGAAAGCAGAAGAATGGAGTATTATCAGGATTCAGGAAACGTTTTACTTTAACTGCTAAGAGAGGAGGAATTTATTTTCACTGAGCTGGGTTGCCTGATGGGCTTTATTACTTCTTACACTCTTTCTGTCACTCTCATTCTTTCTTTCTCTCCCCCTATAACTTTTGTACTTTCAGATATTTATTTTTCTGATTAAGATAAAATTAAATGGAATAAGGAGCTTGCCTGCCCTTTCTGCAATGTACCCTTCATTTTTTTGAATTATGCTCCTTTCTGGTAACTTTTTCACCTGGCTGCATTTAACTCTTTTTAATAAATCTCCCTTCCCAACTCTTTATCAATTTACAGTGTATCACATCTATGAGTTACTTTGTCATGTCTCAGCTCAGACCTTGCCACACAGGAAAAATATGTGCTAAGGTTGGCGAATATTAACACTGCTCACACCACTGTTGTCTTTAGTAATTGGGGTGCCAACCAAAGATCACATCCTCCAACATGCAGTGTTTGGAAAAATTTCCCACATGAAGGCAAGACCTAACTGAGCTGTTAAGGGCTGTAATCTCTTCTGTATCATTCAGATCAGGTTTAGCATTTGAGAGCATAGCAAAGTGTCAGTACAATTCCCTGTGTTTGGCATGGTGTGCATGCTACTACATGGAGGAAATTACTGCACTCTGTATTTTTAATAATTTCATATAACTTGAAGAGTTTTACTTCAGAGCTGAGTGAAGCATAAATCATCTGCCCTACCTTGTTTTTTTTTTATCTGTATATCTTTACAGGCAGCAATTAGCTACTCCTGCTATCACTCCTTGGAACTCAGGAAGTCTAATTAGAAGAAGAGTAGTAATTGAAAGTCAGAAAGGCTAAATGATTTCCCAGATTGACTAAGTATCAGTAGCAGGTCCAGGAATGTAGCTAGTAGCTGCTGCTCCCTTTTATAATGGAAATAAAATTATCAGAATGTGACAATTGACATCAAGGTGAGTGTCTGTACTGCACTTTAATCAAGGTTCTTGGTTTTATGTCAGTCATTTCAGTGGACTCCCATCAGTGTTAAACACCATTTTACCTTGGGTCTTCTTAGGAAGCTTCTTGTCAAGTCATAGAGATGGACTTGTGTTAATGAGCAGGTGTATCCCTGTCTTTGCTTCGGTGTCAGGAACAGAAAACAGCCTGTGATTTTTGAGCACTCTAGTGGCAGATACCTACCTGTTGGGAGAATCTTGCAGTGTGCTGCCAGAACAGACTGACCAGCTTTGGCAGGATGGCTTGACTGCTGGTTGTTGCAAGGAGCTGACAGTGGTGTATGAGTGACTTGCTCTCCTGAGCTATTTGTTCCTCAGACAAATTGGGTGCTGCACTGATGAAATTGAACCACTTCATTTTGCATGTTGGACAAGTTGCCTTTTCTGGGGTGCCCTCCCTTAACTTTGCCTTTGTGCAAGAGCAGAAAGCAGCTGGAGGGGACACAGAGTGAGAGGAAATGACTTGGTAGGGCTGTGATTTTCTATTGTTTGAAAGATGCTGGTGTCTCCTGTTTTGGCTTCGCAGTCATGCTGTACCTCTCTCTGTAGGTTTTAGAATTCCCCAGCTTTAATGTAACTCATTAGTCGTACAGGCATGCAGCTAGTGTAATAATTAGTATTACAGGAGGCAGAATAATAGAATCTGCTCAAACTAATTAGTTATAAAAATGAGGGATTTTCTCATATTAGGAAACAGCTGTGATAGTTATAGAAAAACCTGAAAGGTAAAACTGGGAGGTTTTTCTCTTGTTCTAAAGGTGAGACAGGTTTACTGAAGAATAGACCCTGGCACAGACCAGGAGCCTGTAGTGAAATACAGTGATCTGAGCTCTGTAGGACAGGACACTGGAAGTGTGTGCCCAGTGGGAAAAGCATAGCTGGCTGTTATTATTGTTGCTATCATCATGTTATCTGTATTGCATGAGTGCCCAGAGGCCCCAGCCGAAAAAGGGTGCCATTGTACCAAACACTGCATAAACATTGTGAGAAACAGTTTTGCCATGAATAATTTATGCCTTATGGCACTGGGAAATGTGAAAACCAAAGAAGAAATAGTGGTCCAGAGAGGCGAGACTGGGCACTAAATGCTTGGTCGTGTTTCCCAGTGCTGGTCTGAGGACAAGGCTCGTGTTTCAAGGTGAAGTAAAACTTCCTGGAAATTTTGGGCTCTGAGACATGACTCTGTCATTTGGCTCCTTACTGCCATGACAGGAGGAAATATGATGTTTCTCAATTTCAGTGGGAATGAGAATAAGCTACATGAGAAAAACAAAACACAGTGGTGCTTACAGTGTGGACCAGCCTCAAGCTGCTTATAAGCTGCCAGTGCAGCCCATAACTAATAAAGTTTGGATGTCTTTGAATAGTTGCTTTTCTGCTTCCATTTACTTATGATTCTTGGAGGCTTTGTGCTGTAGTTTCCCTTGAGATTGCTTTTGTACCTGTGAAAAATTTTACTGTTTGGATAAGTAATTTGAATGCCTTGTCAGATCATAGCATAATATCAATCTGATTGACACAACCCTACTTCCAGGGAGAAGGAAATGCATGTAGAAGAGGGAGAGAAGAAATATTTTTTTAACTAAATATTTTTCAATTTTTAGTTGTTCTGCAGCTTTCATAGATAGTTGTTTTTGAAAAGAAAAACACTGGGATGTTCAATGGAAACCCAAATCTCCATGTTTTTCTGACCCCCTGGTTTGTATTTCAGATTATTTTTTCTTTTTCTATGCTGCCCCAAAAGATGAAGGACTGGATTTGACAAATTCTCATTTAACACTGTTGTACCTGCAGGAGTTTCTTTTAGGGTGGGTGGAAGCTTAAATAGCCTTGTGTGTGTCAATTCTGTTATGTGCTCATTGCCTCGCTTTTTTGGCTTGTAAGAACAGCCCAGCCTCCTTGGCATTAGCTAGTGCCCTTGAGCCATGAAAATGCCTTAAGCTATGGGATTTGCTGTGATAAAAGGTATACCATCAGCAAACATTCACCCTCATTACTGTTCATGAGTGACACAGAGAGAAAGTCCTGTTCCTTCTGTTCTGTTCTTTTCCTTTTCTATTTCTTCACTTCCTTTCCTTTCAAGCTCTCTTCCCTCCCACCCCCTTTTTTATCTCTCTATCTCATTTTCCACTTTGCCATCTCTCTATATTTCCTTCTATCTCTGCTTACTGCAAGACTTTTGCAGGTGACTCTGCAGAGTGGAGAGCCCTGTGTCCTGTGCCCCAAGGGTAGAGCTCATCTGGGGCAGATGCAGAAACCACAGCTGAGAAGGGCATGTGTCTGCTTTTCAAGAGCTAACTGAATAAAATAGGTTCTCTATTGACATTATACCACAAATAACTTTCTGTATAGGTATATACCAAAGTCCCAATGGATTATTAAAGTGTTCTGTCTCCAGCGGTCTCCTGCAGACGTGTGAATGCAGCAAGCAAACCCTTAATGTATCAGCCTGTGCCTGCACCTGTCTTGCTGGCATTAAGAGGGATCTTGTGTACAGCATAGACAAGGAGGGGGCTGAAGAGCCAGCTGGGACTGTGTCCCTCTTGTGCTGATCTCAGCATGATGAAGAACAGTGAGAAAGTCCTTACCCTACAGAAGCAGTAGTGTGAATGTACCCAAGGCGGATGAGAAGCCAACCAAAGAGCAAAGTGAACTACTTCTGAAAGCGTTAGCCAGACCCCTGGAGCAGACTCCAGTTGCAAAACAGCCTTGGTTTGAAAAGTTTATCCATTGCAATCTTCTGAATACTTACTCTTAAGATCTAACATCTTAAAGGCTAACCTAGATGTAAAGAAAATTAAATGAAACTTTCATGTTCTTTGCCTTTGGGCTATTAGGCCATTGAACAGTCAGACATTGTGTGTGTCTTTGTGGTCTTTTGAGTGCCTCTGCATAGGCGGTTTTGAAACTTTTTCTCCCAAATGTTTGAAGGAAGAAAGTAATCAAAGGGAAAGCTTTCTGATGAAAATCCTTGGTTTCAGCAAATTATCTCTTAAATAAAAGTTCCCTGTAATTCCTGATTGGTTTAAGTTGGGATGTTAAAGGAAAGGGTTTAAAGGTCTTACATCAGTATGTCAGATTCAAGAAATGGCTTCTGACTAAGATAATTTCAGAGTTTTGTGGCTCATTTTACAACAAATTGAATTATTTTCCCCTACATTTATTTCTTCTTGAAGTCTCAATGAGAAAGAAAAATTATTGACACATTTTCTGTGAGTGGTGACTTGATTCCATTCCTTTGTCAGATATGTTAGTTTTCATTACAAATGTAAATCTGGGTATTTCCCATTCCTAACACACTTTGCAGCGTGACTTTGTGACTTAAATGAGGCAGCTGCAGCCTTTAGGTCTAAATCAAGTCATTCTTGTGTTCAACTGAGAACAAATGTAAGTCTATCCAAAACAAAACTTTAGCTAAGTGAGAAGCAGAGCAAAACCTGATGGAGAGGAGTGGGCACAAGTGTGAAGAAATTGAGGAACACAGATAACTAGAGAAAGCTGGTAAGGAGCACAGGCTAAAATATAAGGGATGCAATCAATTGTAATCTATTAATGAAGTAAAAGTTACATCATTGTCATTGATTGATTGGAGAAGTGCCTTCTTCTGCTGTTCAGCTGGTGGATTTTTGCTTTTTTCCCTCATCTAGTAGAACTGTGTTTCTCAAAGAGGCTTTTCAGAAGAATTCATTAGGGAGCAAAGTTTCTATCATAATATAGTTTTTCCTTCTTAAACCATTCGGAATACATAAATGCTGTATATGTTACAGGCAAAAAAGGAAGAAAAGGATTTAGATAGCAATGAAAAGTTCTTTTCCTCTACAAGACAAAGAAAGGTTTTCAGAAATCCGGTACTTGTTTTTACAGTCCTGGATATCACAAAATAATACAGTTTTTGTTCCTAGACAGGAGTGTGAATCTCTGTAAGGTGATGTTTCTTTTGCCAAAGTATAAAATCCTTGATTATACCAAAGTTAAGACTTCTCCATTCCACAGGGACAGGCATTTCATCTCCAAAATTTAGAAGCACCATGCACCCCCTTTACCACCACAGAAACCTGGTGCTTTGGAAAATTTTTCTCCAATTGAGAGGTAGAGGGGCCTTTCTAAAACATGCTTTCCTCTGAGCTTGGTAAGACTGAGTGCTAGGCCCTGGGAAAATTGTATCCTGAACATTGTATCTAATGTGGAATTTTTTTACTATAAACTATCAGCACAGCTTTTGCTATTTTGAATGATTTATACTGCTTTTGGGGACACTGCTTGAATTTTATGCACAGAAATTCAGCAGTGTCATGAGTGAATTGTTACCTTTTTTTTCAGCAGAAGACCTGCAAATCTTGTCTTACAAAGCTTGACTTCCATTAAAATGTAATTACCTCCCTTTTGTGCATTATACATTAAGAGTGGCTTCAAATGGTGTGTGGCTCCTGCTCAACTGAATTACTTTCATTTGTTGCTTGCATAGTAAGAATGAGATTCTGGAATAAAGATGACTGTTTAAAGAGGACTGCTGCGATTCCAAATTGCATAGAGAAAGTTCTGCTAATCAAATTAACTTGTTTACTCTCTAAGACCCTGACTGAAATTTTTGTTATTGCTCATCTTGGGCCCACAGAAAGTGGGTCCAGTGCTAATCCATGAGCAGTTTTTAATCCTGTGAATAATTCTAAATCCTGCAAAAATTTGTAAGGTTATTCTGGTGATGGAGGATTAGATTATCCAGTGTCTGTGCATTGACACAGTTTGCTCCTGCAGGACTGTTTGGTTTTGATTTTGCTGGAAGTGCACTGGTTCCAGGGGGGAGCAGAGTGGCTGTGCAATGCTTGGTGGTTGCACACTGCAGGGACTACCAGGCTTTTGGAATTTGCTCTTTGAGTGCCCCCTGGTCCAGGATATTTAGCCTGGCTGAGCAGGTTCCTGAACTGACCAAAATCTGCTCTTCTGAAATCCAGGATTATCATCCTTCTTTTTGCTTTGCTTCTGCCTCTCTGGACCCTGAATTCTACTATAGATAGCTCATAAAGATACTGCCAGCTGGTGTCTGGCACAAGTGGGCCACCTGACTTGAAAGCAAATAGGGCAGTGAGTAGATTTAGATTCAAATTCTGTGTGGGTTGGTGTGAACCTGAGTTTCATCTGGTTAAGTGTTTTTACCATAGTGTCTCTCTGTATTTTTGGAGGCACTTGTCTGCAGCAAACACATTTCCTGAAGGCAAAGGACAGCTGGTAGACAGCTCTGTGGCTCTGCCTGTGGAAATACTGCACTCAGTGGGGTGGGTGAGGTGAAGGAGGCTGCTGTAGGCCCAAAGCTCCTGAAAATGGCAGGGTTCTGCACAGAACAGTCCCTGCTTACTGGGCAGCTTTTCCTGCTCCTCTCTGGCTCAGTGGTGAGTGTTGCTGGGCTCATACTGCTTTGCAGTGTCAGTGAGATGTGGAATCAGCTTTGTGGCTTCTCCATCAGAAAGGTTGTCTCAGAGGGCTCTGCTAAGTCACTTAATTTCTGATGGGACCAGGTTAAGATGCCTAGTAGAAAATGGCTGAACTGAAGGTCTTAACATCCAACCTGTGCTAACCTGAATTGAATTTTGATCATTTTCATATATGGAACAGGAAACTGAAGGGGACTATTGGACAGTGTACCTAGGGGATCTTTCCCTCACTTAACTGGCAATTGGCTACAGCTGATTGTGGAGTTTGGGACTGATGAGCTGGCAGATAACTCTGTTCTCTGAACTAATCAGCCTTTTGAGCATGGTGACCCTTTCAGTCATTCCTGGTTACTCTGGGGAGGGCAGCACTGGCAGGGTGATCAGGGTGATGTGGCTCCCATTGTTGGCTGTGACCCTGCAAATTGTCATAAAAGTGGAAATCATAGAGGAGGGTGAACAAAGGTGAGGACAATAAAAGCCTGAATGACACAAATGCAAAGAATATGTAGGGAAATGAAAAAACATAAGCAAAATGCATCTTGAAGCAACTTTATACATTGTTAGCCATGGACATACCATAGCCTGATCATAATCAAAACAGGTAGAGTGTAGCTGTGAACAGACTTGTGCATGAACATATGAACGTCAACATTTTATGGGTCAGCACATGGATGTTGGTACTGTGGTGGGACCTATAAAAGAGCCTAAGGGCTGGGCATTTCCTTTTTTTCTTTTTTTTTCTTTTTTTTTTTTAATATTTCCACAATTGCGTGTGTGCATTTCATTTCATGGAGCAAATATGCTGTACATCAATCCAGATTACCTGTCTAAAAGATGAAGCTTTGGTGATGTGAGTACTTTCAATGAGGGAGGAATTCCTCCCTCATTGAAAGTACTCACAGGACAGTGAGTACTTTCACTCTGCTGAGGCTGAGTACTCTGGGTACTCTTCTGAGTACTTTTACTCTGCTGAGGCTCAAAGCAGAGTCACTTGTCTTTGGAGGTAGATGGCAGCTTGGATGATGTGCAAGTTACCACAAGGGTGGACACAGGGGAAGAATTGAGAAAGGAAGAGATGTGGACCCACAGGCATTAAGTGCAAATGAATAAACAGTGGGTTGTCTGGTACCTCAGGTGAAGTGAGGATGGGGAACTGGTGCATTCAGATGACTCCAGACCACAGTCTTCTCCTGGACTCTTCAGCAGAGTCCTGTTAGCAGTCTGCCTGCATTTATATGTCTCCTTTGCTCTTAGTAAATCTGGTACAAGTCTGCATAGCAACCTGCTGAGTGCGCTGCGTCTAAATAAATTTTGCAGGTTCCAGTGCCGGTCTGATTGATAAAATGCCACTGTTTCTTTCAGAGAAAGTGGTGTTGCGTGGGGAATAAAAAGTATGAGGCAGAGTGCAATCAATACAGATTTCAGGCGGGTCAGTCTTATAGAGTGGCAAAATTAGAGGAAGTGGAGGATGTGGGCAAAAGAGGTTGAGGGGGGGATGTAGGAAATTTGCAGGGGTGGAGAGAAAGCTGTAGCTGAAAGCAAATTAGATACTAAGTCAATGAAAGATTGCTTTTTCTAAGGACAAGTTATGAAATAGTGTCAGATTCTGTGAATAGCTCCAGATGCAGGCATTCAGACACACATGCAAGCACACACATATATGCAAAAGCACGGGGAAAAATTAGTTTTCAAATAAAAAAAAAATTTCTTCTTTTAATTTATCTCTTTGAAATTAATTTTTTTATTATTCCTTTGAAATTTAAGCAATTAGAGCAGGTTATATGACTAAACAAGTATTTTATTTTGCTTTGACTAAAGGATTATTGGAAGTAATTTTTGTTATGTTATAACAGATGAAGAAAAAGATGTTGGTTTGAAACACTAGAAAAAAGGAAAAATAACCATCACAGAAATGTAGTAGCCTAAATTTGCCTTTGCTGGAGGTACCTGGACCTATCCATACCCGAAAGAAGCTGGTGTAGTTGCCTTGGCTTTAATGAAAACAAGCTCTTTTTACCACAACTGATGATTCCTAGACTGCTTCATTATGTAAATGAGTCAGAGGGAAAAGGATCATATTCACAAATAACAGTTCCACCTTAAGGTCTAAGTGCTTTTCTTCTCATTCAAGGTAATAGTTGTTATTTAGCCAGAGGTGGTGTTCCTGGCAACAAGATTGGCAGAGTTTAAGAAGTGCTTGGACAGCCTTCTCATGCAATATGGGGTAATTTTTTGGGTGGACCTGTGCAGGGCCAGGAGTTGGACTCAGTGATCCTTCTGGATCCCTTCTAACTCAGCATATACTAAGATTTTATGATAGTTTTTCTTGGTTAGATTAATGAAATCTGGGTTAAGGCAAACTGGGGTCTGCTTGCTTGCTGTTCTGGTTCTAGAGAAGATGCTTCACAGAAACTCTGTTTCCATCTCTCTGTGGTTCCTGTTGTGCTGTTTTGTGCTGGTATCAATAGGGATTTACTCATGTTCCCAGTGAGAGCTGTTACCTTCCCCATTACAAGGTGACATGGGACACAAGAGTATCTAATCCTCTTAATTTGTTTTAATTTCCAAGGTCCCTCTGTGAATTTCCTTTACCTGTCGAATACCAAGCTACCCTAGAGTACAGTGAAAGTTTCTGCAGGTGGTAGTAAAACTTTTCAAAATTTTCACTTGTGCCTTCTGACCCTTCCCTTATTTACCCCAAATTAATTAGAGAAGCAGGTCTTCTTAGTCCTTTGCTCATCCCATCAGTCTCAGCTGGCTGGACAGGCCATGATCCCATTGCCTCCCAAGTGCACATAGGTGTGTGTCCCAGGGGAATGGGGAAGGGTTGGCAGTAGAGGAGCTGGAGAAAAAAAGAGAGCTTTCTCCTTATGCTCTGGAGCTGCTCACACATTCAGAGAAAGCCAAAGGCTCACAATGAGACAGAAAGGAAGCAGGGGAAGGGTATATGTGTGGCTAGTGTGTGCAGCACTTTCTTCCAGCTCTCCACTGAGCTGTGACCCGGTTTCTCCAGGAGATGCCTGCTGTTTTCTTATTTTCCAAGCAAGTTCCTGAGACAATGCTTTGCATGCCAAACAGGGTCAGCCCCTCAGATAGGGAGGGTTCTGAACTGAACATGCAAGTCCCTCTCCATCTTCTCTACTGCCGCAACCTTTCCTGTTATTTTTCTTCTTTTCCTTCTCTTTTCTCTTTGTTCAAAATGGGGAGACAATTCTTATGTGCATGGAGAGAAAAAAAAAACAAAAAGGGGAACTTCCACGGGTGTTAAATGAAGTTTATTGCAGTGCCTGCTGGACACTAATTTTTTATTGTTTTTGTTATATCTTGACAGAATCCAAGAAGAAGAAAAAGGAAGGCAAGAAACAAGAGAAGATGCTGGATTAATGGAGTCAGCTTGGGCAATGTGAGAAAGGGACATCAGCAAACATGATCAGTTAACAGTTTCATTTATACCTAGGCATTTTATCCTAAAATTATTTATAGCTTAATGGTACCATAGAAGGAAAAAGCAAACACAGAAAAAAAATTCTTTTTTTTATTACTTTAGTATTTTTAATGTATAATCCTAACAACAATTTTTAGAGGCCTATAATAAAGGACTCCAAACTCATTTAGAAAATTATGTCTATTGTATATTGAACAATGTAGAGGTTTTTAATTTTTTTTTTAATCAAGTCTTGCCATAGGTCTCAATTTGGTAATTAGTCCATGCAAGCAGAACCTGAGCCTGTGTGGGGCTCTGCTGAAGCCAGTGGTACCCTGTGTGAACATAGCACTCTGGCTGGATGCATTTATATTTCATATTGGGACCTTATATCTGAAAAATTGAGGCCTGTTTCTTAATATCTGATTACATCTGCATAACTGTATGAAACTGTTTGTTTAAGGAAAGGATGGGGGCATTTTGTTGAGTATTTACAAGTATGAGATTTTCTTGGATGTGTGCTTTATGTTCATTCCAAAATGTCACCATCTACAGGTAAAAACCAGTAACACTCCTTTCCTTATCCATATTTTGAATGTTGGCAGTAAATCTAAAATCTTTCAACTGGACGTAAGAGTCCTATTTTTTCATGATTTTCTAGCAACAATTTTTCAAAGTGGAATGATGACAAAACTTTCCACTTTTCAGCCTATTAGTGATGGTAGTGTCCTCCATTTCACCTATCAAAGCTGAAAAATGCTGTAATTTACTTGCTCATTTTGACAGAAGGGGGAAAATAATTTTCATAAAAGATCTAGTTGAAATTATTGTGATTCTGCCTAGCCCATCTCTCTTTTGTATCAGTGGCAATATTCCTGTTGATTTTAAATATAGCTGGTTAAAAAATAGTATATCTGGTGGGAAATAAAAGAAGAAATCTGTTTGGAAACCACCAGAGGTAGTTCATATTTTTGACCAAAAAAGAGACAATTTGTGGGACCTGAAGCCAATAGGAATTAAATAATTTCTGGTTTATCTTTTAGTAAAACAGAAGGGAAATACAAAACCAGTATATTTTGCTTTCTTCCATTTTTATATAAGCAAAATACCTTGGGAAAAGCTCAGTCAACATAAAATTAGTTGTGATTTTTTTTTTTTAAATATACCTTGCAGGGGAAAAAAAGGAGAAAAATTACAACCAGCTGTTTTTCAGTTTGTTCAGTTTTACCTAATTTAAATGATTCTGAATCCTGAGGGAAGTCACAAAGTAGAGAAAAGATCTGACAAATGGCTGGTCTGTCTCAAAGTAAAGGGCTGTTTAACAAACTGACAACAAGCAGACCAAAATTTCTAGAGGAAATATAAGGTTTTCAGTACCCAAATTAAGTTAAAATTCATTGCTTCGGAATTCTAAATCCTAAAATTCAACAGCAAGAAATAACTTTGCTGTTTGTGGAGGCTGCAGGCTTGCCTGCTGGTCAAGAGGAATAGTCTTCCCTGTACTCCTGCATGATACCCACTGACTTCAGTGAAGCTGCAGCAGGCCGTGTTCATCTGAGTAAATCACATTTCTCTCTTGGGATTAGCTTCTAGACAAGCAGAGAGTATTTTTTTTTTTTTTTCATACTAACATCACTCCCCTTTTCTATGTGAAAAAAATTGTAACAATTGTAGAGCTTGCCCTCTTTTTTTTCACATGGAGGGTACAGCTGATCTGGACTCCATGGTGAGGCAAGTGCTTCTGTTCCCAAACACTCCTGAAGCCTCCTAGCCAAGGCTGCACATAGCTTAAGGTAGACTAGCCTCACAATTATTCCCCAGATTCCTTGGGTATGTTTTGCAGTCTGTGTTGATGTCCTTGTTATTTTGACCATGCTGTTAGACATACCTGAGCCTGTGGTATAGTTAAAAATGTCCCCCACACGTGGTGGAGGTGCAATGACCAAATGTAAAATCATAAAGGCTCATATTTAGGTGGTTCTGGGTGCTATTTGGTTTGTTTATGGTCTAATCAGGTCTACCTGTGCTTGTGCCTCAGACTTAAATTAATGGTTTGGTAGGTCTGGTTGAAAGCAAAGGGAGAAGGAAACTTTTTTTCTCTCACCAAAGGTTTGTCTGTCTACATGCTGCATCAGTTCACTTGAAGTGGCTCAACTTTGAGTGCCAACACTGTTGCACCATTGTCTCACACTGGTTAATCTAGTCCATGTTTCATAGGGAGCTGTCAGGAACTGGGAATGATGTTAAGACCAACACTTTGATTGTCCTTTAGCAAATCTTAGATGTGACTTCTTATTTCCACCTCCGTGAGTATAAAGAAAATTAATTCCCCTGTGTTTCTTCTGATGCTTGATGGTCCTTTCATTTAGCTGCCCATCTGGCTTATTTGAGAAACATTCCTAATAGATTTTGAAGGAAGCCAGCCATGTTCCTGTGGTGGCATAGGGCCATCATGGGGAGGGGTTATAGAAAACAAGGAAACAAAACAAAAGATATCATGTTAGGACCAGAAGAAAATTCAGCAAAGGGTGTGAAATAGGAGAACATTTCTTATGTACGACTCATCCACATATGTTTGGATCTATATTGGCATCTTATTGTTGACAACAATTGAAATAATAGTTTATAAACCTAAAATGAAGAAAATTTCCAATAAGCCAGAAGAAAATATTCAGAGAAAAGTCTAGCTATGCAGAAGGTGATAAAGTAATTTATGGCAGAACACAGAGGAAGATTGAATAAGTCAGTTAGGTCAGCTCTAAAAGGAGGCTTGCAGTACTTAAATGGACCCCTTGTTTCACTAGTGACATTATCAAGAAAGCAAAAGGCAAGATTCTGAGTGAAACCTCTTCCCACCCATCTTGATCAGTTTCTATTTCAGTCATTCTGAAGCTTCTCCCTATTTGCTTTCTAATCTTCTACCCTCCCTGCTTTGGGAGAGCAAGCTGGTCTGACAGTGCTGTGGGAGCAGCTACTTCAGATGAAAAACATGTTTACCCTCTTGGTGCTATCCTATTACAGTGAAAAAATGACTTAGTATAGATGTGTTGCTTACCTAGTTGAATGGACAGAAATTTCCTTCATGAATGTCCCTCTTGAGGAGTGGTTTACATCTTCATTTGCTACGGCTGTAATGGAGTTTGGGGAGGTGATAAAAATCCCCCAAATGACAGCCTTTTTCTGAGCGCTTAAATATATTATAAAAGAGATGGGTGAGTTGCTGAACATCAGCTTTGCATGAATCTGCATCCAGATTCTGCACTCCAGTGAGTTTAAACCTGAATGTATTTGTGTGTATTTGGGTATATCTCCCTTCTCTTTCTCTAAGCTGAGACAATGCTGCTTTCAGTTAAGCCTGTCTATATCTTGATTTAAAACAGTATTTGAGGACTGGGACATTTTCTGTCTTAGATATGTCTTCTGACAGAAATTCCCATAGTGAATGAGAGTCATTGCTTGTCATCCTGGCCTATTTAACAGTCTGTTAAATGCAGCAAAACTTCTGGGCAAGGCTCCAGAAAGGGAAAATGTTTGTTGTACATGCAGGTAGAAACTAAATTGTAATTTACTGATTTTCATCTTCTAATTCCATAATGACATTCTGGGCTGAATTGCTTTTCAAAGGAGAAAAGTTAGAAGAAATGAAAGAATAACAGTTATAAAATGTATAAGCAGGCCACTTTGGAGAGTTGGTGAAGAAGAGACAGGAAGTCAGGAGCATTTTATACAAATTTATATTGCCTGTTCCTTACATGCAGAAGACAGAACTACTGGTTGACACATGTTTTTATGCTTTCCTGGATTTGTGCCTTAATTAAAATGAATCAGATGTAAAGTGTTACAGAGAAGTAAAGTCCCACTTCAGCCTCAAAAGAAAGAGTTCAAGTGGAGACAAACTCAAAAGGAGAAAACAGTGTACAGGCTAATGTCAATGTTGAGGGTGGGACAACAACCTAATTTTCCCTCAAGTCTAGGAACTGCAGCAACATTAACAACGTAAACTCACCACTTTTCTAAAGCAATATATTGGTGAGATGGAAACCATTTTGATATCCCACAGCAGTGGGATTTTATGTCTCTGCATGGAAAATGTTTCCCATTTGGGAGACATTTCATGTATCTCAAATCCTACTAAGGGGAAACTATGTAAATGAGGGTAGGTGTCTTGTATTCAGTCCATTTTAATTCTCTAGGACAGCACTTCTCTGAAGTTGAGACTGAGTTCTCTCCTTTGTAGAGACAGATTATACCTGTTGCCTGCCTTCCCACACTTATCCATAATTTTGATGGCATTTATTCTGCCAATTCTGCTAAGGCATTCTACTTCTCAGTTAATCTTCTGTGGATGTTGCTGATCTTTCCTCATCCTTGAGACTATATTTTCCATTTCTTCCTGGATTGTTGCAAAACACACCCAGGAAGCCCATGCCACAAATTTCCTTCACCTGTGTCCTTTTGAAATTAAGACACAGTAGCAATTTTTTAATCACTGTATGCCAGTGAACAAGGAAGTATGATAATGAGCAAAGAGAGTCCCTGGATTTACTGGGAAGATAGATTGCTGGTAAAACTTTCCTCATAACTTGACCTTGTTGTGGCTTCTCAGGGGACAGAAATGATTAAAAGATCATCTCAAAAATTGATGCAGGAGTGTCTGTCTTCAAACAAAAAAACCCACAGAAAACCACCTTAACTAGATAAATAGCGGCAAGCAGTTGTATCCTTTCCCACTGTCCTCTTTTATCATCAAATTATTGTGGTGCATAGAGTTTCAGGGATGGTGAAAGACTTGCCTGAGCAGCTGTAGAACATGCAGAGAGCCTCTTCCACCCATGGGTGTTTGCATTTGGAGAAGATGTAGGTAGTGTCATTCATAGCAGCATCAAACTTTGCTTTTGGACCAAAACTAAACAATGCTGAAATCGAGTCATTTTCCTAATGGCTCCTTTCTACCACACTTCACAAATGGCTGTCTGTCTTGTGGCCTCAGCACTCTGAACTGAGCATGAGAATTCAACTATATTCAATTATTATTATCTCATTAAGTATCTCGTAGTCTTTAAACCACTTGGCTTTGAGTGAGTTGTATAGGTAAAAGATGTACCTACAGATTTGACTACTTACTTGAAAAAACTGTGATAACCAAAAAAAGAAAAAACAAAACAAAACAAAACAAAAAAAACAAACCAAAACAAACCCCCCCCCAAAAAAAACCCCGCAAAAAAAAAAATTGAAAACCTGTCCGAAGAGTAGATTTATTGATGAAGTAAAAACAGAGGTGCACAAATATTCCCATTTCAGGTGGTCATTGAAAGTTAAAAACTGTGCAAAACCTTTAACCCTGAATTCAGTGATGGAAAGCTAGGAAAACTGGGTAGCCTCTGTGGGGCTGTTTTACCCACAGTCAGTTTCATTCAATTAATTTGGTTTTCGAACTCCCTTGCTCTAATCTATCTGGCAACAAGACATTATTTAACTTTTCTCATTAGATATTCATTGCACTCCCCATATTACAATCATGTAGTTCATCTAGACTGTTACAGCTGAATGAAGTGGCTGTGGTAGTCCAGGGTGTGTTGTGGTGGCTGAGGTGGCCTGAAGCAGAGACAGGCTGCAGCTTGGAGCTAGAATCCACCTAATGCAGATGTCAGCATCAGACACAGCTGCTCTCTAAATATGTACACAGGCATACATATATATATATATATATATATATATATATATACACACACACACAGTCATATATGGGAGAAGACTCTAGAAAAGTGCATGCATAAGTCCAAATGTGAATCACGACCAGTGCTGCCATGTTTTCAGGCTGTGATTGAAATGAAAGAGCTTTTTGTCCTGTGCTGTTGTTTACATGAGGATACACAACTAGGATGAAGAGCTAGATTTCTTCCCACTTGCCAGCACTTCAGTTTAAGGATAGCTGTGTCCAAGGGAAATGTAAAACACATGCCAATGTAATGGCCAAAAGGACTTACTATCACAGTGATGTTCTCTTCTGTCACACCAAGTACACACAAGGGCTTTGTTCAAAGCTTTGAAGTGAACGAACTGCTTCAGTTAAGTATGAACATATAAACACAGACAGGAAAAGTCTTTTTCTCTTCCAATAAAAAGTGAGGAAAATGGGTAAAATAAGATGGAAAAATAAAAGTAAGAGAGAAATCATATTAATTCTTATAGTTTGAGTGGTAAACTGAAAGGAGAAATGAAAGTCAAAATAACAAAGCCTGAATATCATGTTCAATGGATTTCTAATTCTGTATATATCTATTAAACCAGTGCTATGTGATATCTTCTTATGGGTTCTTTCTTTTCCTGTTCCTTTTCCTTTTCCTTTTTTTTCCCAGTTTGTATATTGATTTTGTAAGCTAGCAGTGTGTTACCTTTTCAATTTTTTAAAACTTGTATGAAAGCCATATATCCATATTGTAGAACGAAAGCATTAATCCTGTAACATCCCTTGATGTTTCCCTTAGCTCTGTGGGATTTTGGGGGGCTCTAGTGAATGTATATGTTTACCAATTGTATCAGCGTAATTTACTTGCTCTTAGTGGCGATAAAGAATTAAATAAACTAATACACAGACACGTGGTGTCCTCATTTGGTTGTGGAAACTGTTTCTGGAGTTTCTTAAATTAATTCTGAGTATATGATGGTATCTCTTTATTATACTAATTTTCATTGGCTGTAGGTGTTGCTTGTCACACAAAGTAGATGTAGAAAACGTTTTAGTGTGTAGAAAGAGGTCTGCCAGAAAGAGGTCTGAATCTAGCAGGACACATTGGTTTGTGCCCACTAAAGCCTGTCTCAATTTCCTGGCACTTTTCAGTTCTTTTAAGCAGCTTGTTTCAGTATACAGTTATTTCAACTTGTGTGGTATTGACAAAACGATGGATTACAGATGAAGAGTTTGATTTTTTTTTTTTTTAAATTACAGTATCAGGTAAGCAGCCTAGTCATACTCAGCTGTTTTACTTTAGTAGTGACTTTGTGTGTTTGGTGAGAAGTGATTAAGACTCAAAAGTAGAACAAAGAAGCTACATTTCAATTTCTCTGGGATTTTTTGTGTCCAACTATTAGTTAAAATCTTAGAATAATTAATTAATTACTCCATGAAAAATGTTCCATCAATCACTTTCAAAAGAGGAAGATGCTTCACATTTTTTACAAGACGAGGGGATTGATATAGGCTTCTAAAATTGTTTGGAAGAAAAATAAGTGTTGTAAGGTATGGAAATTGACAGTACATTCTTCAAACCACTAATGGACTCAGAAACTTAAATCCTATCCTTGGAAAGGAGACCAAGCACTCAGTATTACAAAAGAAAAATGCTAATTCCTTTTTAATATGCTGTTTGGCAGTTAGTTACATTTTTAGCTTACAGGGTAGTGAGAAAGTTTTAAGATGCTCTTGTACTTCCATGTGAGATATCTGATCCTGTCAGTAAATGTGAGCTGCTTGAGGAGTGTGTCAAGTTATGGTTAGCTTCCCTAAGCTCCATCATGCTGGAGACACATTTCTGGATTTCTCATGTCCTTCCCACCTCTGTCCTCAGATGCTGATTGAGCTATAAACATGGAATATAGCTCTTACACCCATTCTACCCATTATTTTTGGCTGGGTTGCTTTCTTGGAACAGGGTCTTAGGAGGCCATCTCTGTCATTACATGGCCTCTTTTTGGTGTGTTATGTATGGAGTAGAGGAATGGAGAGGACTTCATGCAGAAGAGATTGAAGTTCTGCTACCAGTTTGTGCTCCAGACTTTTGGGAATGGTGGTTAATCACGTGGGTCTGGATGGAAGGAGGACCGCCAGAGGTGAGTGGGGTGAGATGTTTGCAGGCAAGTATCTTCTTGCAGCACAAAGCCTCTTTGAGACCTTTAAGACCCCAGAGCTAATCTGGTGCAATACTACAGCTGAAGTTCAAAGCCTTTTTGCACTTCATCATCCCTCTGGCCTTGCACAGGGTAGACTTGTAATTAAAACTTAAATGGCTGATAGTCGCCCTCGCACAGACACAGAGACAGAGACACACACACTTCATCCCTTGCCTTGTAGATGATGCAGCAACACCTGATTTTCACTGAGTACAGAGAATTTGCAAGATGAACTCATGTTCAGGATGAAATCTTCTCACAAAGTAGTAATCCAGGATTTTGTCCATTATTTTCTTTTATAATGATATGGGAATTTGCCTACATGAGATTCTCTCTGGTTTTCTTAGTTAGCTGGTACTACTTGTATCCAGTGAAACCCAAATGGAAGGAAAAAAACCCTGTAATCTTGTAAAATACAATTCTGTTATAAAATCTTCACTATGAGCATTTCTTAAAGAAAGGTTATTACATTTGTGGTCAAATGAGATTTGACATTAAATATAAATATCCATACACACAGAGAGTATCTTTTACAGAAAAATATCTCCGTCCTTACTGGGTACCTTGAGCTAGAAAAGGCTTTGTTGCTACATTTCTCACTGAAATGATTGTCTCCATTGGCAAAGAATGTTTTTTGTTTGTGTTTATTTAGTCTGTGCTTTCTTAGTTAACACTTTTCATTTGCTGTTTTACACCATTTCTACCATAGGAGCAAAAGATGAAATCTTGGATCCAAAAAGGTCAGTACCAATTTTTTTTTGTTTTCAGTATATAAAGCCTTGCAAGACCAAAACACACCAAAAAAATCTGTCTTAAAAAGATTGTTTTCATTTAAATAACAGCTATTTAGGAGTTTTTATTACTGGTGTTTATTAGTGGAATTTCTGGAGGCAGAGTAAGAGAAAAGTGTTTTATGTTGGGAATGGAGGAAAAGCAAAGATCTTTCCATAATGATAATTAACTTGCAGACACTTGCATTTTGAAATACAGATTTTTTCCCCCGATATACAATTTTAAAAACCCTACTGTTCCTAATAAAAGCATTCTGCACTTGTATAATTATATGGGGGCTTTCTGGCTGAAAGCTTTTTTATTACATTGATTTTAAAAATTTGTATTACTCATCACAATTCACTAGAGATGCTCATGGGGTCTAGATGTTCAACCTTGTTCAAGTGCAGTGGGTACTGCTTCAGGGTGCACAGTGGGGCTCAGCAGGATGAAATGGCTGCCTGAGGATGTGCTCAATGCAATGGAATCTCCAGCTGGAAAGGTGAACCAGCTTCCAATTCCTCCTCAAAGCATTTACAGTGGAGGCAGTAGCCAAAGAGACACAAGGCAATATTATCCCTATTTCGTTTCCCCCTTCCTTTCTTTTAATTTCTTTCTTGCTTGTTTGCTTTCTTCCTTTCCTTCACTTTCTTGGGCTTAGGACTCAGGCTGCTCACCTGAAATTCAGGTTTAAGTGATTATCTGAGAAGAAGCATGTCCATGACATGTGCGATTACATGGAGTCACTGTTGTAAATAGTCTTAATACTTCTGTGGGATTAGTAGATATGGGAAGAAATTCTGGGGAAAAGTGGTCTTGAAAAGTGGGAATAGAATTCCTGGTGTAAAGATCAACACAACAAAAAACTGGGTACATGCATTAGAAAAAGACACAAGAAGAGATACAGACTGGGGCATTGAAGATACCTGTCCCAAATATAAGGTTGCGTGGGTGGTTGCTGGAACTAGCTGCAAGGTAAGCCAAGTATATCTGACATATAAAAATATATAGGTCATATATTTTTATATACATACACATATATTTAGTATATCTGACAAGATATACTAAGAAAGATTTAGGTTGAATTCAGGACCTGATTTTGGATATATTCCAAATGTGAACTGGCCCATTTTCAGCATGTAAAAATGTGTTGAGACTCATGATATAATGTGCAAAGATTCTAAAATATGTAATATCTCAGTCCTGTAACAAATACATGAGTGCTGTGCACATAGTTCTACTGACTCAACAGGACACTTCCCAGTGCCAAAAGGGGTGGCAAGACCAGGACTCCATTTATCCTTAGCTGGGAATGAAGTGCCACGTTTGTTCTCTTTGCTGCTGTCCCCCTTTGCTGACAGGGGTCCATCACACCCCCTGTATAACTGAGTGTCTCAGAGGCAAAACATGCGCTCCCTCTGATAAACATTGTTTTGTAAGTAGTTGAATTTGAACTGGACCTGAGTTATCAAACTGCTGCTTGCTGTCTTATCAGGAAAGCTCCCTAAATAAGCTACTGCTCTATCTGCTCACATGCAAAGAAAAAAAGACCAGTCAATTTTCTTTCAGTGCAGGGTGCCCTGCAACCTTTCACATAAGGGTCACAATAAACTGGTACAACAGAGTAAGAAAAAGGCAATGGAAAAGGCAGCCACATTCCTACTTTGTAGCACTTATGCTACAGGTCTCTAGAGGCTTCATCAAGGGAGATGAAAAACAGTCTAATCTTAAATCCAGAAATATACTTTGTTTGCTGATGTTATTAGCAGCAATTACAACAACGATGTAACAGCCATTATTGTGACTTATGCTGTAGTTTAGTGATACACTCCCAGTTAACACCTTTGATTCAGAGGCTTTCATGCAGTTTGGCTGCTCAGCACCCACCACCCCTGTGTGTGGGGTCAGAGGTTAATCTCAGAGGCTGTCCTTAAACTCCCTCTGTAGTCAATGGAGCATGACAAGTCCATTCAGAAGGTGATTCAGATTAGAGGGCTAGTTAAGCAAATCTGAAAGATGTCACAAAGGGCCTCTTTCCTTGCTAGATGCTGAGGGAGCTTAGGGAAATGAAGTGTATGAGGCTGACTGGAGTTTTACTTGGTACTTTGCCCTTCCAATAAGGCTGCAAACTGCTAAACTGGAAGGCAGCACTTCAAAAGTGTTCAGGAATTTAAAAACTAAAGTGTCTTAACAGCTCTGAATACAGGGACCTGAATATGTAAACAGCAAGTGGACTACAGTCAGTGAGTGAATTTATCTGAAGTCCCAGTGCAAAAGTGCCCTGCTAGCTGGAAGGACTGCCCACACAGCACAGCTGAGAGGGACCAGAGGGTGAGAGAGAGGTGACAGTGGAGAGCTCACTGCCTCCTCCTTGGCCCTGGTGTTTGTATGGAGGAGAGGGGAGACAAAGTCCCGCTTTTGTTCACTTTTCCCCAGCTGAGGGAGGGAGGGAGGGAGGCCGAGCCGTGCCCCGGTGAGCTCCGGGCGCTCTGTGGCACGCAGCAGGTGCGAGGGGAAGCTCCTGTTCTGTGAACCCGCGGCCGGACGCGGAGCCCACGCTCCTTTCGTGGCCCCGCTGGGAACCAGGGCAAAGCCACATTACTCAGCAGCAGGCCAGGAATTCCTGGAAACAAGCGAGCACAGGAAGGGTCCATGGAGTGAGAATAGGGATGGTTTGGGAATAGCTCTGCAGGACCACTCCTTATCTCGCTTTTCCCCCGCTGACAGATTCAGGGCTCTGTCCCACAAGGTGATCAACATCTCCTGAGAGTCCTCAAACCTGTACCTTAACAACTTTTCTCCATGAAAAGCTCATCTGGACACCTTTTCAATTCTTCGGTTGCAAGGGGCTGCATAAACTTAAACCCAGTTATCCCAGCACCCAGAGGCCACTCTTCTGCACATCCCAGTTCCTCACTAGCTCTCTGTTTGAGGCAGGTGAGCTGTTGCCAGCCCAATGCTCTTCCCCTGCTCCCATATCAGCAGCTGCACTGACAGGAGCCCACAGCCAAATGCCTGGCATGTGGGAGCCTCTGCCAGGACAAAAATCATGTATTCAGCTCTGTGTGCCAGTGCCAGCTGGGAGTTGTGAACACCAAAGAGAGCAGGCCTGGGGCTGCAGCTGGCTGGCTGGCCGCGCTATTGATCCAGAGGGTCAGCCAGTGTCAGAGAGCTTTGGAAAAAACAGAATTAAGCACAGAGAACCAGAGAATCATTGAGGTTAGAAAAGACCTTTTATACCATCAAATCCAGCCATTTCATCTGGAAAGGACATATCCATGAGTTAGAGCAGAAGGGTTGGGGTGCTGAATTTGCCTCATACTTTTAATACTTAAAGAAGGCTTATAGAAAAGAGAGAGGGTGATTTTTTGCAGGCAGATAGTGATAGGTCAAGTGGGAATGATTTTAAACTAAAAGAAGCTCCCTTTTGATATGCAGAGACACCCTGTACCTATCAATGGAAAAATAAACAACTGTGTTTAAGAATCTGATTTTTTGTCTCGCCAACCAGCATGTAATTTAGGAACTACTAAACTGACATTTCTACAGCTTTCCCACAACCTTCTATTCACATGAAAGTCTTTGACATTGAACCATAGCCGTGCTGTGGGAACAGAATTGGACAATTCATAGATGTGATTGGTCATCTTCAGTCATTCCACCCCAGTGACACAAAGTGATAGCCACTGCCTACACCAGAATGTCAGTTTGAACTTTGTGAGGAAAGGACAAAATAAGAAATTATGAATAAACACAGGATAAGAAAGGTAGCAGGCTCATAGTGATGTTTGCAAAGAATATGAGCTACAAGTAAACTGAACTTTTGAGCTTTGTTTACAGTTTGGAGGAGGTTTTGCCTGGCAAGTTGGAGAGATGACAAGATGAGTTTTCTTCCTACGTGTATCTAGTGCTTGCAGTGCACACCTGGCCTCTTGCCAGGGAAAGAGAAGGTTTTTTTCATAGTCTGCCAGGTAGGCTTGCAAAACAGCACTCACAAAGTCAAGCAGACTACAGCTCAAAACCGTCAACAGCTCTGTATCGAGAGATGTCAAAGGGCAGGAGAATGGATTGCAGGTACCTTTTGGCTTGGAAGGAGAGCCTGAAATAAACTCTTGCTTAACATAATTCATCACTGCAAACACCCAGCAAGATGTCAACGTGCCATGCTCCTGTCTTGCCAAGAGCTTAGGGACTTCAGCTCACCTTTGTGGTGAGAGCTCTCTGCTCTCTGTCAAAGCACATTATGCCTTTTCAAGCTACTTGCTTTCTAATCTTCACCTCATTAGAAGGGCTGGCTCCAAAACACATATTCAACAGTCATGGGATAGAGCTAAAGGCTTTTCTCCACTCATTAGCTTTCTATGTGTGAAGTCTTTTAATTAGAAACTTCCATACTCCTTTTTTAATTGCTTGAATGTTGGAAATATTTAGAAAGAAATCTCAACTTCTTTTCTATGCAACTGAAAGGAAACATAGTGAAGGAAGAGCTAGTACTAGCTGCTTTTCCAAAAAGCTGGTCTGAAGAGCCCTGAGCTCTTCTTCATATAGATTTCTTCCCTCTTGGCCCTCTGGCAAATACCTGGGTTTGACCTAATCCAGAATATTCTTTACCCAACTGCAGTATCCCAGGGGCAGGATGCTCTCCAAGAGGCATTATGTTTACAAGCAGCATTTGGAACTGCTTTTATCTCCATTTCCCTCCAAGAGTGGCCTGTAAAGAAATAAGGTGGGATGGTGAAGAGAAACAGAGTTGATGTTCTCAGCCTGCTTTATTTATTTATTTAATGTTTGTGTTAATGGTGCCCTGCAGAGTTCATTTTATATCTGTCTCAGGTAGAGAATGTGTTGAAGAGGACTGTTTTGCACTGTGCTTATGCCAGTCATACACTTTTAATATACATTTATATATTTTAATATATAGCCTATGTCTAAATATATTTTTACATGGCTTATATGTGAATTCTGTGGGTTCTCTATTAAAAACTCAGTGTGTTCTTAAGTTGTAGAACTGTTTCTATTCAGGTTACCATCATAGTTAAAAATCTGAACAGTTTGAAATAGTGATTGGACAAATAGGAAAAATATCCCAAAACCTTCTGTATTGATAAATACAAAGCTGTCTGTATCTTAAGAAATCTCCAAGAAGTAGCTGCTAAGTTGGCAGTACAATTTAATTAGCAGTTAAGAGTTGCCTTCCTTGCCCTGAATTTGTTCTTTCCCCTGATGCCACTGGTCACTGTCTGCATCAACAACTTGGAAGGCTGGGATGATGCTTGACCTCTAAAACTGCCTCTACCAGCCCCAGCAGGCAAAACAAGGCAAAAAATAGCAGCTAAACCTAAAGTGTTGTGGGACAACAACCAAAAAAAGAGAGAGGGGTGAATACAAAACTTTCTGGCCATGTAGAGGCTGTACACAGAGCTTGCTGGACTTCACCACCTACCTGGTTGTTTGCCATCGTGTTTTTTGTAATATTTCCAATGTTTAACTGTAAGATATTGAGTCTCATACTGCAACTTTTATTAAACAGCATTTCCTTCTCCCACAGCAATCTGGTGCCAGTGAGCACAGTGGAACAGAGCTGAAGGAGAGCAAAGAGCCCCGAGGGACCAGCACTCAGAGAGGCTCCCAGGGAGCCTGGCAGTGTGTCCTGCTGCTGCACACTATGAAGGTGAGTGCTGCTGCCACCTTTTCATGTCTTCTGCCCTCCTCTACTCTGGAACCCTGTCAAAGAATTGAGCAAAGCCTGAAATATCATGTATTAGTCCTATTTTAGTGGTTTTAAGCTGTCAAGTTTACCCTATTCTCACTAATATTTTTAAATTAGCAAGTAATTCTCACTTTTTTTTCTTTTGGTCCCACTCTTCTCTAAGTCTGTTGTTCCTGAACAGCTCCTACATGCTGTTCTACATGGGTGTTTTCATTACTGGAAATTAATTGCAAGCATTTTCCTGCAGGGATTTGTTGTGTGACTTCTTGGTGGCTTCTCAGCTATGCACTTGCAGTATGGCATGAACTAAACCTCTGCCCCTAAGTGAGTCTGTGAAACTATTAGAAGTGCCTTGCTGGCAGAAATTATAACATTTTCAGATTCAAAAATTGACATAGATGAGTTATTTATTCTGACATTTTTTTGTCAGCAAACCACACTGCTGGGTTCTTTCCAGGGAGCTAACAGAAAAAGGGCATCTGTGCATTCAGAGGGAACCCACTTATAATCTGAATTACTATTAGTGGGAGACATTTTACACTTGATTTAATGAGAGTTTTTGGTTTTATCTTTTTGCTTTTGGTTAAATTTCCACTGAACTACATGGAAGCCTGACAATCAGAGGAACAGAACCATCATGCCCTCATTTTCAACAGTTACAAAATTCTTTATTTGAATCTGGGAAATTTCACTAATAGGTGAACACCCCTGCACAGATAATTATTTTTCATACTCTGAAACATAAATGTGAAGGTTGTCTTTCTGCCAAGGGAATGTGCTTATCTATTTTTATTTTCCTGTGTAGTTGCAATTTGATCCTGTTTGTAAGGTGCTGGTGTGTACTCAGAATGCAAACCAGCCATTGCTGATGGGTTGGTGTGTGCTCTGACCCAATAACCAAATAATAAAATTGTACTTCTGTGTCCATGCGTTGCTGAAGAGAACAAAAGCTTTCCAGAAAAATGAAAAAATCCAGGCAATTCAGGGGATTAGTAATAACTTGAAGTTTTGCTCCTCAGTTAGGGCTAAAAATATTTACAGTTGGCCTATGATGCAAGTGAACTCGATCAAAAGACACATCATTAGCTTATAATGAAATTATTTGGTCTTCACTTATTTCCCTTTTGAATACATCATTACTGATTTTTTTCATTACTGCCATTCTTTACATAGTCAAGCAATTTTCAAGACAGAGTGAACTCCATGAATTTATCCCCTCTTACTGCTGTAGCTGTGAAAACACATTTCCAGATTTTAGCTGTCTCTGCTGTTGGAGATGGCCTCCTTTTGCAAACAGTGACACCAAGACAGTCTGCTGTGATTTCCCAGCAGGAATTCCAAGGGCTGACTGGCTCTCCCAGCACAGCCATCTTCTCTTCCACAGAAGAAAAAAGTGAGAAAAGATAATTTACTAGGTGGACTAGAGAAGATGTTTTGGTGCCAGACAGACTGTGTGTGGCAGGCATATTCTTCTCTCTCTCAGGATTTTTTCATAGAGGAGCACAGAGGAAAGAAAGGGAAAATAATTTCTATTTCTGCTCCTTGCTTTTCCCATGTGGAATATGTTTGGAGAATTGTTTACCTGGGGTGATTGCTTGGTTGGATTCTGGTGAGGATTGTTTGAGCCTGATGGCCAATCCAATCCACCTGTGGCTGGACTCGAGACAGGGTCAGGAGTCGTGATTTAGTTAGATATGGTAGTTATAAAAAGTAGGTATGTATTATAGTATAGTTATGATGAAGAACTCATTCAGCCTTCTGAACTGGAGTCAGACATCATAATTTCTTCCCACAGGGTTCACCTGTATTTGCAATAACTGTGCCTGTTGTGCAGGTACCAGACCTTTATTTTGATTTTCCAAAGGGTCTCTGCCACAGTGCTTTGCAGGGTCACTGCTCAGGGCAGCTTTTAGCTGGGACAACTTCATGGTTGCTTTTATCCTTTCTGGTCCTCCCTAATCTGGCAGCACCTGTGGCCGAGATCTTCTGCTTGACCACCCTCAGGAATTTCCTGCTGTACTTGCCATCAGGTGATGTGGTGACTTATATCCCATTTTTGCATCTGCCATAATAATATCACTTGCCATCTTTACTGGAAAATCAAGTGAAGATTGAGATAGTGTGTTGGGGGAAAAACAGGGCTGCAAGTCATTGTATTGAACTGATAAAACCTTAGGCAAGTGAGGGCAAATCTACTTTACAGACTATGTAAAAAAAACCCACACTATCATCCTGGGCTTTTTGCTTTATTCAGTGTCCTTTTTCTATCCCAATGTCATTTGAATTGTCATTTATACCAGGGGAATAATGTAAAAGCTTTCTCTGTATGTATTTCTCCCTAAGCTCCATTGTCTATAAGCAGTTAGGTTGGAGACCAGACAGATTGCCCTGGGACACTAATTAATGCAGAGCATTTACTGACATTACATCACATTAAAACCAATTACACTTCCATTACACTCATCTACTTTACCCCTTCCTGTATATGTGCCTGTTGAATCCAGTCCATATTTAATTTGGGAATGGATTAGCTAATGAGGTGGTAGAATCAGTTACCAGCCTGGCAGCAAAGCAGTGAAAGTCATCCATAAAACACTTTCTGATGTGGAAGTTTTCTCCTAAGAGCAGCAAAGAAAAAAAGCTGGAGCAGGGCCTTTTCATTAATCCAACTTCCCCTAGGAATGGTCTGACCACAGTTCCCTCCTGTAGTGAATTTTATTATTTTTAAATTTTTTCTGTTTTATGATGGTGTGGTGTGACTGAAAGAACAGTTACTGAGAAAAAGCATTTGTGCAACAACTGTTCAAGGATAGGGGAAAGGTTTACATCTTCACAAACTGAGTCCAGAAAAACCTGCTTTAGTTAAATAGCAAATGTTCTGGGATCAAAGTGATGCTCCAGAAATATTCAATCAGTGGACTTATTCTGGAATAATTCTAATTCTGTATCTAATGCCCTGTTCATGCAATTTTTCCACAGGGGCAGAAACAGAAGTTGAGCATCCATAGTCAAGCAAACATGCTGTGCATGAAGCAGGTCAGTGTCCCACTTGCTGGGGAAGAGACCACAGTGACAGCTAAAAGTGGGGCTCAGAGATATCAACAGGGAGAACTGGGCATCTCTAGGGAGGAAGGGTACACAGTGCTGCCAGGGAAGGAGCAGGAATGAGCCCAGGTCCAGGTGGAACAAAGAAGAGAAGAGGGAACAAAAAGGGTGGTGTGGGTGCTGTTACATCAGCAGTATTTTACTTTTACATCAGTTATTTGCTGCTTAGTGTTAGTCTTGTACACTTCTTTGGCCAGGCTGTTGTTGGTGCCTGACTTTTTGAAAAGTGACAACTGTTATGTGCAGCTGTATCTAAAATGCACCGTCAAGAGCATTTCTAAAATTGACAGCTGATTTTAATGGCTTGTAGCTTTCAATCATGAAGTGAAGAGCAAACAAAACCTTTTGGTTAATAATGTTTACACAAGTCCCAAAGCAGACTATTTTATCCTTTCCTACAGTCAAGATAACCCAAACCAGACTGTCCAAAGAGGGGAAAAATGAAAGAGCTTTTTATCCAGGTTCTTCCCTCCTGTTATCTACCATCTATTCTCTGCAACAAAAAAAATGATTGAATCATGAAAGATAGAGAATCCAGCATCACAGATCACAAGCAGTGCAGCACCTCCACTTGCTTTATCAGACAGCAGAGCTACCTTCTAGTCCCAGCTCCAGCCAGCCCTTTCAGAGCCCTGTCAGCAGCAGCCTGGCTGAGCATGGCAGCTGGACAGGGCTGGGCTGTCAGTGGCTGCCTCCATTGTGTGGCCACTGCTTTTCACCCCCACTGCCTCACTCTGCTGCTCTGGGTGGCAGTGGGCAAGGGTCACACTTTTAAGCAGAGGAGTTTGCTGAGGTGAAATTGTGTGCAGCCTCACAGATGAGGATTTAAAGAAGTCATAAAATGAAGAGATTGAAATGGTAATCCTCACACCAGCCATGATTCCAAAACATGGCAGGAAATGGTGCAAAGAGGAAAATTAACCACCTTAGTACAGAGTTCAGTCTCATGCACTTTTCAGCACATGAAATCTTTATTTTTCTTTATAGATGGACACAGCTTGCCAAGGGATGAGTATCTTCTGTTTCTGATTTAATGTTTTTAACTTTTCTGCTCTAACATACTGTATTTTTGTTTCTAAACAAGGTACATGGGAAGAAGGGAATATGTGTGTGTGGTGCTCCCTGGTAAATTAGGATTATATTTGTTATGTACTTTGAAAATATGATATGGATATCTGAGATGATTTTAATCATATTATCTTATAGACTGGCCAAAGAATCATGCAGCTCTTCAGCTCCACTATTGCATGGATTATTTTATTCTGTTTATAATAGCAAGGTTGCTGCTGGTACCTGAACTATGTGGCTTAGAGGTTACCTGAGAGATGTTATAGTCCATGCAGCTGTGAGCATGTTCTAAACAGTAGGTCACTGATTAAAGTGCAGTACCAGCCAGAATAAGAAGTAATAAAGGGATTTGGCAGTAGGCATAGAAAGGAAAATGTGAGTTTTGGATTCTGCAAAGATTTCTAAGGTGCTGGGGAAACAGCAGCAACAGCCATTAGCAACAATCTAAATACAAGTCTGTGTGAGAGATGAAAGAGAAGACAGCACAGAAGCTTCTGCTCTTATTAATCATTGTAGACATGGAGCAGGGAAAGCAGGGAATTCAGGGTTTGGTTTGTTGGATTTGAATGCATGGAGGAATTTGGAGCTGTGACAGTCTGGGAGGGCACCCTGCCACGGTGTGCCTTACATTTTGCCCTTCCAAGGTCATATTTAAAACTGTACAGTGTGAATGCCCTTCCTAGGAAGCCAATGAGATTTAAAAGCAGTCCAAAAACATTCAAGCTGCCTTCAACCCTGTCTCAGAATGTCCAGTGTGCCCAGCCCATCACCAAGCAACTCGAGGGTACACAGAGCTTTTTAATGTAAGGCATTTTAGCACAGTCCAAAGATGCTGTCATGACACATGCCAGCAGTGATTCACTGCCTCTCAGCTGCCACGTGATTGCCTCCCCCCATACATTCTCTCTAATTACTGCCTCCTTTTTTTAAGAAAAAGAATAATTGTGTTCTTATCTTTCCCATATAAAACCATCAACTTGTCAAAAAAGAGAGTACCTGGTAAAATTTTCCTATTTTTTAACCTCGTCTGGCTTCTTTCAAACTGAGCTATGCAAAGCTCTAGTGCAGCCTGACAAGTCCTAACTGCTGAGATTTCACAGACACTGGGGGAATGATGGTGGGAGGGAGCAGGGGAATTGTTCCTGTAAGGGTTTTGCTGCAAGCTGCTGCATTCTGCAGGGGCTCTCACAGACACCTTGCAACTGAGCAGGGCAGGCAGCTGAAATGGAGCAGAGGGAATCACATTCAACAGGAAAGCAGTGTAGCCATAGAAAAATATGATGGTAAATTGTGCATACTTCAGTGTAAGAAAGTTTTGCTAATTTAAACAGACAAGAAAGTGAAAACTTATTTTTGTAATAAGACTTGCCCCTGGAAAGGAAGCAGGAGGTCCTTGAGTCATTCTTTGGAGTGTTTTATTTTGAGGCAGAGGACTTACTTTACTGACTGAAACTGGATTGAAGGATTACTGTGCTACAAGCAGACCATCTGTCCATAACTGTATTAGACATGATAATGTTCTTTTCTTCACCACTATTAATACCATGGCTCCAGTTGGCCTGCTCCTCTGCATCGTCTGCCTGGTAAACAGGCGCTACAAGAGACTGCTCTGTTCCTGAGATAAAAATATTTTAACAAGTCTAAAAACTCCCATTGCAGGGTGAGTGAAGGAAAGGGAGCTCCTATTTTGCCATGCAAGATGCAAACCCCTGGTAGCTGGAAAGTTTTGTTGGTCAGTGCTCAGCAGCAGAACCAGACCTCTCTACACCAGTGATGTCATTCAGACATCAGGACAGCACTAAATCAGACAGTGCTTTCTGACTTTTAACTTTTCATATAACTTAGGCAATTCTTAACTGGAGAGATTTGGAGAGGTATTTTGGATTTGTTACTTTCTTGTGCAGGTTTCCAGCTCCCTGCCAGGTGCAATTACAACTGTTGTAATGAAAGATAGTATTTTATAGGTTATACAACCAAGGTGAGGAGCACAGACATGATAAAAAGAGAGATCTGCAGAAAGTAATCTGCTTTTGTAACAGCAAAATTTCAGCTTATTTGCCTCTTTGGTTGTGACACCTTTTATTTTTCCAAAGGTAGCAAGTAATAAGTAGCATTTAATCATCAGAATACCAAGGGATACAAATGCACTGTGATTAAACTGGGACTTTCTTCTGCCACTTTATGGATATGCAATTGAACTGCAAAAAATGTCTCTTCTTTTATCTTTTTTCTCAGTTGGTATCTTTCTAGATGGCAGATAGGAGCCAAGCTTATTTTCAATAGTTGTCAAGCTCTGTTTCTTAAACAGCTGCTGTAGGAGCTCCTCTTTTTCCCTAAGATATAGCAGATTCATTCAGGAGCAGGAAATCATTCAGGAGCCATCTTGCTCCAGAGATTTTTTGCAGTTTTCTGGCAAACATTTATCCAGCCTTCATGTCACTGGATGAGCAGGTACCAGGGGAATTTGTTATGGCTCTTCATCAGTTACAGTTTCTTCTCCCCCAGTTAGTGTCCACATGAGCACTACCTTCCCTTTCTTCTATGTTCTCTAAGCTTGTCCCCATCTCCTGAGCTCTGGTTTTCTTTTGCCAGGAGCTCAGATCTCCTGGAGCTGCTGGTGGCAGGACAGAAATTGTACAAGAAACAGTTCTTCCAGCATCTTCTCAGAGCAAGGGACATTTCTCCCTTCTGCCTGGCCGTGGTATTGAGACATTCTCATCACTTTAGTTCTTAAACTGTGAGATGCCCTGCAGTGCAGGTTGTCTTAATCCAGAGGAAGTGAAGTTTCAAAATAACGGTGCTTGCAGTGGCATTATAAAAAAAAAAAAAAAAAAAAAAAAAAAAAAAAAAAAGGAGTAAAGAACATTCTTTGGGCATAACGGTATCATTTTGAAAATATCCTCTATCTCAATAAACAAGCAATAGAGCATTGATTCATAGCTGGTTGAAAAAGGAACCACAGTTCTCACTAACAACATTTCTGGTTTCTGATTTGACAATAGCTGATGGCAGCTTTTATAGACCAATCTCTTCTGAGCACACACCTTCAAGGAAATGGACCTGTGAGTTCATGCATTATAGAGACTTAGCTCAGGAATAATTTGTACAAATTGATGGCAGAGGCCAAATCAAACACACCAAGCCTGCTCTGAAATCAGCTGGTGAGGCACAGGCCTAGAGGAGGTAGGTGACTTCCCTCTGCACTTCAACTGGAATCCACAAGGTGCCCTACTCTTCCAGCTGAGCCTGGAGTGAACACAAATTTAAACCAACCCTTTGCCACAGCTGCTTTTGGTAGTGAGCTATTGCTTGCATGTGGAATTCCCACCTGAGTAAATGCTCTTCACTGCAAAAGAGAATAGCACAGCTTAGCACCACACTGTGGGATGAGAGGAGGAAAAAGGAGTGAAGGCACCATATACTGGGAAAGTAAATATCAGCGTGTTCCTGGTGCCAAAGGAGAACTTCTCAGGTTCTCCTTGACTCAGAATTGCAAGGAAAAACATCATCCTGAGGAGAGATACTTCTTGCTGGGTTTGCTCTTTCTGATAAAATGCTTTTGTAGTTCTGTTTCTGATGGAAGATGTGTAGTCAAAGCTTTTTATTGAAGGCCAAATTTTAACATAGGAGGCTAAATTGCTGTGATCACTTAATGCTTCTTCTCGCTCCAGGTGCTCAATGAGCCTTTTAACATAGCTTGATTGGATATGTTTCACAAAAGGTATTTCAGGTTTAGTAAGCAACTAAACCAGTTCAAATAAAATAAAATAAAATAAAAATAAAATAATAAAATAATAAAATAATAAAATAAAATAATCCCCCCAAAAAAAGTTGTTACCAGGTGATTTATAACACCTGTGTGAGCCTAAATAAGCTCGAACAGAGTGAACTGTTTTTCTGCATAAATCACATTATTTGAATAGAGAAACAATCTCAAGGGCTGTAGCTATTCCACCTCTGTGGATTAACTGTTTATTAGTGCAAGGAGGGCTGATTATGCCACTGCTCTGAGCATGCAAGTGCAGAGTGGATGTTGATGGACCCAGGGAAACATCTGGTATTGTGTCACCAGAGGATCAGACAGGTCTTCCTCAGTGGTCCTGCAGAGTCACAGGCTAACATAATGTGAGGAACACTGATTTTCAAGTCATAGGGGTTGTTAAAGAATGCATGGGAGCCTCTTGGTGGTAAAAGCATGTAAGTGTATTTTCTGATGGACTTTGGCACAGAGGAGGCTTGCTCTGTTAGGATCAACATGCTCCCTGAAAATAATCCTGGTAACTCACCAAGTTCTCATTCAGGCTTGAGGGACCTATTTTTTAATTTTTAATACTCTCTTTCAGGAGAAAAAAAAAATGTATGAGTTTGTTTTTGGAGACATGTAAGTTTTCAGTTCTATCAAAAGGAACTGCCCTCTTGTGGATCTCAAATATTCCTTTCCCTTGCCATGAGCAAACTGCAACAAAGATATGATGTGATATTATATGCTGAAGCTTTCTTGTCCTCAGGAAAAATACATGAAAAGTAGGGTCAAGGAAAATGGAGATATCTTCTAATCTAATGAAATACAATCCCCTGTGCTATGTGAAAATAGCCTGTTTGATGCCTTTTCTAGAGGAGAAAAGAAGAATTAACCAGGAAACCTACTCTAAGAAAACATTAGGCTGTGCACAGCACAAGAGGTGGTTTGCTTTCTTTTTGATCTGAGTACAGATTGAGCCTGATCCCTAGAAATCTACACTTTCTCCAACAGAGTAGCATCTATCACTCACATGCATTCTCCTGGTCGTGAAAAAATGATTCCTTACATGTATGTAGAAACCGATGGCTAAAATGGTAGATGCTTCAAACTTTTGTTTTCAGTTTCTTCCTTTGAGATAGCAAAAGTTATACTGTACATTGGGGAGGATAAATAAAACTGATATAGACAAATGAAAATGGAAAATGCTGTCTACTCTTCTGCCTCTCATCCGCATTTTATTAGTCACTTTAGTGTTCTGCTGTCACTAGCTCTTTTTGAGCATGTCTTTTTCTGTCTTCATTTTGTAGTCATCATGAGTACATGTGCTGCAACAAGCAAGAACTCTTCAGCTGATGTTTCTGCTTTGGGGACTCTGGCATTCCAGACTTGGATGTTTCTTGAGAACTAGAAATCCTGACTGGGACATTTCATTTTTCTCACATGAGCTATGGGAGCACCACAGAATAAATTCTAATCAGTACTAATTGTTGTAGCTTCTATTAACATTCATTTCTCAACTTTGGGGACAGAACATACCCTTAGCAAATTCACAGATAATGCTAAACTGGGGGAATGCTTAACATGCTGAACAGCAAAGTTCCAATCCAAAGAAACTTGCCTGGGACAAACTCTTCTCAAGAGTGGCAAGTGGTATAAAAAGGGACAGAAGTCACATGCTGCAGCTTGGCATGTTCAGGTTGAATATTAGGAAAAACCTTCTTCTCTGTGAGGCTGGTGCAGCACTGAACAGGTTATCAGAGTGGTCAGAGACTCTCTGTCCTTGGAAGTTCCTGGGACTCAGCCAGGCAAAGCAACAGCTGATCTGATCTAGTGCTGGCAACAGCCCTGCCTCCTGTGTGGGACAGGACAAGAGTCATCCAGAGATTTCTTCCAGCCAGCACTCCAATGCTCATGTGAATCTGAGGGATGCAGGGAGCCAAGCTAAAAGAATCCTGTTGCAGTCAAGCTTTAATTTAACAGCCTACAGTTGTGAAGTGTTACTGAGAAGTGAGCCACGTCTTCACGTACAATGGGAAATCTATTTTCCCAGCTTGTGCTACACGTATTACAAAGCTGCACGAGAGCACATGAGTCCCTGATGAGGGCAACTTTTCTTACTGGCTTTTGGCCCAGTTCTGGAAGACTTATAGGACATGCCAACATATAAGTATAGATTTTATTTTAAACAATTTCATCTATTGTTTGGTTAAACTCCAAAAGTATGTGTATAATTCTGTAATGAATAATGAAGAGATTTGCAAGTCCTTAGCTGACTCCTGGTGTGGTTGTTCTGTTCCTGAGGTACCTCAGCTGTGGCTGACTCTGAAGAATTAGGTCAGACAAACTAAATGTACATTTTACACTGAGCACATCTGTGTCCCTTATTCAGGTTACCAGTTCACAACATAGCATATCTGCAGTGAAACTTCCATGCAAATACAAGCTGCTCCTACCTTATGAGTCCAGTTCTTCCCAGAAGGAAAATCTCCCAACATCTGCAGAAGTGATAACTATTTCAGCTGGGAGTGTTTGCTGTTCCTTCCAAAATACACCCAAAACAGCTGAGGAGAGTTTTAGAAAGTAAAGAGGGCTTGCAAGTAGACCATGACATGCTTTAGCTCTTCACCAGGTTCCTGTTTTGTTCCACTAAAGCCAAGAATGTTATCACTCTGGTTGATGCATTATTCAGAGGACTCATTAGTTTGCTGTCACAAGGCCAAAGTTATTTTTTCACAGCGTCTTGTTTCAGTATGAGTGAAAAGTGTAGAACCTAAATTCTAAGCGTGTCCCAGACCTGTGGAAACTTTTCTAAGGATCTTTTTTGATTAACCCTGTACAAAACATGAGGGAATGGCATTATATATTGAGACATTCTCATTTGACTGCAGTATTTGGATAATCATTTGTAAGAATGTGTGCTATGTGAGTTTAAAAATCTTGACACTCAGATGCCCACTGCCCAGTTCAATTTCCAGAATTATTTCATGTTTCTCTACTTGTTTTCATAATTTTTATGTTCATGTGCTTTTATGATACTCTTATTCCACAAAGAGAATGATTATACCCAGTGTAGCTATATTACTACATTCAATCCTTGCTATATTCAAACCTCATTATGTGACCATTATTTTCTGATAAGTTTGAAAGGGTTGCAGGATGCCATTTGCAGCTAGGAGCAGGTAAGTTAGTAATCTTCTATTTGGCAAAAGCTTCTTATCAGTAGAGGGACAAGAACTATAGTAAACATTACATGCATGTAACCAAAAGGGAAGTTATGGAGTGCCACTGACAGCTTGTGTATTTGCTCCCTGTCAAAAATATTGTACTTTGAGGCTTCCTGATTTGAACTTTGTCTTCTTCTTCTAAGTATGGAAAATTTATGTGTCTTATTAACTGAAAAATATCCTGGAAATCCTTTAGCCAGCACCTTGTTGTCTAATATTTTGACTTTAGTTTTCAACATTGACATTTGTTTAGGGTAACTTAGTTGGCATAATTTAATACAAATTACTTCACCCAGGAAAGTAAGAATAACAATGTTCAAGTACTGTGACTTTTTGTTTGATCTTCACTCATGCTTTAATTTCCATATCATTTATATGTTATAGGAAGCCAGAGACAGAATTAGTGTCAAGAAAAACCAGAAAGAAAAAATGCTCAAACGTGCAAGATTCTCCTGCAGTCAGCTCATTCAGCCATTATGCTAAATACATTTGTACAAGGTTCTTTTTGTCACATCTTTTTATCCTGAAGCTGTGATTTAGTCAAATGAAAGAATGGAAAAGTACAACGTGCTATAATGGACTTGTGTACAGAACAGTCACTCGTGACTTTTCTGAAGCTGTTCCGTTGTCCTGTTTTCAGCCCACTGGACAAAGTATGGGGCTCACAGGCTGCTTTGTACCTCTGCCAGCTGCCCTCTGTGTGGTGATAACACTCATTCATGCCTCCTCTGCTCCCAAAACACCAGTGGCCCATGGGCAGCAGCACTAGTGTGTCTCAGCAGCCACCCCTCTGAAGGACTCCTGGCTGGGCCCTTCAGAAAGGCTGAGATCAACATTTAAAGTAGATGCAGTTACCCACTTCTTTATGGTAACCCACTTCTTTATGAAAGACCCACGGGTTCTGAAAAGAAATTGTGCTTTAAATAGCAAGTGAAGATTTAAAAAAAATGTTTGGGCAGAGGCTTCCACTGAGCATTGCTGTTAATCTTTCTGGTCCTGGTTTTTTTTATACAGTTATCATTGAATCAGTATAAAGCTATATGCATGTGAAATTAGGAGACTTCTGTGTGGAATATTTTTTTCTTTAAATAATTACTTATTTTTGACATGAATACTTAATGTTGGAGATACCATTTGGTGTGTGGCCAAGAATAAAGACCCATAAGTATTATGCATGCTTTAGAAAGAGAGGCTGGAAGCGAGGATGATATTCAGCTCCAGATCGTAGACACCTGCACTAGGAATATCAAAGAGAGATCTTGTGTGAGTTGGGTGAATGAGTATCCATCCTAATTGGAGGAGAATCAGGGTTTTATTTAGATTTTTTATAAATATCTGGCCAGAAGAAATTCTTTTAAGGTACCTGAATTGCACTGGCAGGTATAGCACATGACACAAAGGAGACCTGTGCTATTCAGCATATAAACGAAAGCTGGGAAAGATACCATAGGATAACTGAAACAGAGTGTGTGGACAAATGGAAATGACCTCCAGTGACTGTGCTGGGAGTTCAGACATCTGAACCACAGGTAAATCCATACAGGTAGTACTTTAGACATCTGAATTTGAGTGTAATGAATAATCTAAATGGCTGAAGAATAGTCTTCACTGACTATTCTTCTACTACTACTTCACTAGCTGAGGAGGGTACAAAGCCATTTTATGTATATGCCTAATGATCCATTAAAAAATTGTTCTAAATTGTTGGACTAGTTATAGGTGAGGCTTTAATTGATAGTTATAGTGATCCAAAATCTCATCTCATTATCTAACAACTGTGTAAGACTAGCCCTTCTGGGCAACGACAGAGCCCAGAGGGTCCATTCATAAAAGTCCTTAGCTTTTGTTCAGTGATGCCTTGATGGACACCTTGGTGACTTACTAGGCTGTCCTGGCTCCTGTAGGAATAAGCCTAAGTAGTTGTAAGGTTTCTTTGGGCTCAGTAAGTTACAGAGTTGTCTTTGTCGCCCTTTGTAACTGCCCTGGGTGTAGACTTCCTTCAGAGAATCAAGCTCCAAGGATGTAATTACATCCTCCAGGTGTGTGGACACACAAGAGCTATTTCCCAGAGCACAATACCTGAAGGCAGTCTGTTGAAAAGCTGGTTTGCTCAGAAACTCTGAGTACTAGAATAATCTTTTGTACTGGCAAGGTTTTCACTTCCAGCTGTGTAAGAAACTCATGGATCCAGGCAAAACAGCAAAACATCTGAGTTTTTACCCTTACACTGTGTTCTTTGGACTTAGTCCAGATGCTTCAAGATCTCTATAATTCTTCTTATGTGTCTTCTATACAGCCCATTTTTCTCCTCCCTGAGTATTGCCCTGTATATAAAACTAAATTCCTTGTTAACTGAAACTGGTGAATTGATTTCTGTGGGATTTTGTTCAGATACCACTAATCTCTTTAAAGAGGCATATGAAAGGCTCCTTACCTTTTGGATCCCAAAGTATATTCCTACATAATTTTTCAGGGGTCTAAGGCTCCTTGTCATTATCTCCTGAACTGTTCATCACCTTTCTCTCTTGGTGTGACCGTGACATTCTGGTATTTGCATTGTTTAGTCCAAAGTTGTGCTCAGAGAGTAAATGAAAAAGCCAGCAGTCTCACAATGAGAAAGCACAGAGGAGCCACCAGGTACAATTCAGCCTTTTCCCTGGTCCTAACCTGTATCTGCCCATTGAAAAATACTCTGTTATAGCTCCAGCTTAAAGAAACTTTCAGTATAACACTCATTTAATCAAATCAATAGAGATTTGTAGTAGCTGATGGCCTAGTTATGTTCAGATTTTTAGAAACGGCCCAGCAGAAAATGCAATGAATGTAAAGGATTATCAAATAAACCCTATTTTTGGTTTATTCTATTACATATCTCACTGGTGTCAGAAATGCTTGTGTGGCTATCTTTGAGGGAATAATTCTTCCATTTCAATTTTGGTTTCTTCATTCTACATGCTGGGTTATTATTTTTTTTTTTTCCCCATAAAATTACCTTGCAGCAGAAGACCATAACCTCTTGGGTGAAACAGTCAATGGGCAGAAACTGCAATCTGGCCATTTTCAAGGGGGGATCAAATTACACAGTTTGCTGTATAAAGCACAAACAAATTTTAGTCTGGTTGACGCTTATCTATTTTTGCAAGTACATCACTTTGGAAAGAAACTTACTCAGCTAATCTATGGCTGTCATGGAAGTGTAATTTTTCCTTCCCCTGAACCAATCCTGGGCACCTGGCAAGCTTGCTTGTTCACCCATGCATTCAAGTCTAGCAGTTTCCATGGAAACCCATCAAACTGTCGCACCAGTTTTCTAACATGCTGCCACTTCACAAACACAGGACAAGTTGTTTTGCACAAAATTCCTCTATAATGCAGTTCTCTTTTCTCTCCAGAGACAATTCAGCAAGACTAGGTGTTTATACATTTAGGTGGCAAGAATTGCTTCTTACTGCAGGTAAACCAGTTCACCTATGTGAGAGAATTTCAGAATGCTTTCAGAAACTCCCTGAAAAATACATTTTTCATTTAGATGAGGAAAAGGAAACTTTTTTTTAAATGTAAGTATACTTATACGTTGATTTCATTAATACACCACCTATGTCTCTGGTCCCCTTCTGGGAAGATATTTGAATTGTTAACTCAAGAAACTACACACAGCTGCTTCTTCTGTGGGACTGCCTTTCAAGTTAGTTTGATAAAGCTGTTAAAGGAGTTTAAGAACATGAACTCTGTGACAACAGGAGATGGGAGTCAGAGTTCCAAGAGGTCTTGTTCACTCTATGAATTTTTCTTTGGCCCATCTAGTGGCCAAAAAAATCCATGGCTTTTTGGTTATATCCTAACAGGCTGTATCCTAACATACCCAACAAACAAGTTTTCAGAAGAAATTCAGAATCTCAGAGGTACAGACTTGTCTGGTACTCTCTCATCTCTTTCCAAACGTGTAGGTTTCAGATATGGTCCAACACATATATTCCTTCTAGGTTTTCTGTTTGAATAAAACTCATGGCATGTACCTTCCCACCATGCAAGTCAACATCTATTTATTATTCAGATGGTAGAAAATAAATAAATATCCTGACATGACCATTTTTTGATTCACACACTGCTCATTTTAAAAAATTATTCCTGAATCTTAGAAGCTACCAGTTCCTATAAATGAGGATTATGTTCTGAGAATTTTTAATATTTTAAAAAGCATTTTTCTGCATTTCTTTTCTTCTCTATGCAGTACTGTTTCATTGACATCAACAGTTGGCCCTCATCTCAACTGGAGAAGCATAAAACGATGACTTCATTGTTCCTCATTGTGGAACAGCAAAAAGTAGTTAATGGTGAGATGAAGCTCAAAGAGGGAGTTCAAGATGAGGACAATTAGTTGGCAGGAGCCATAGAATTAATGCCCATCAAATTTGCAAGAATACCTTATCCACTGAATTTTTATAATAGAGATCAGATGAAGTTGGTAGCTGACGGGGCATAAACTAGATAAATGCCTATTTATCAAGAAGCATCTTTCAGCTGAGGAAACAGAATAGTGGATACCATAAAAGATTGAATACACTTAATATTGGCTTGCTTAATGGAAAACTTTGCCTACCCTATTAGCTTTAATTTAATGCTAATTTGCCCATGTAATAACAATTGATATTAAACAGTTTCCTATTTAATGTTAATTGAAAATCACTGGTCTCCTGTTCCAGACAATATTTAACGTCACTTATTTCCACTAGTGACAAAAATGCATTTTTATTGTGGTCTGAAAATTTTGCAGGAAATATAAAGTATAGAAGAAGCATAAATCAGTCAGTAGAACTATACACTTTAATTTAATTGTACTATTATTTTTAAAGCCACCATTGAAGCCCTAGAAACATAATTAAATGCCACAAACCATGAAGGATACGCTGAGATGAAACTGCAGTGGCTGCAAACTGAGTCATAGTGTGTTTGTTTCCTTTACTTTTTTCTCTCATTTATTCTTTCTAGTTGATCATGGACATAAAATAGTTGTAGTAAGGAAAGGAATTCTGGTTTGACTGACACCTTTTCCAGATTAAATCATGTGCTCACCTTCGACTTTCCAGGGCAGGTGCCACTGGCCTGCCAACAAAAACTGGTGGAATAACACCTCAATTTACATTCACTATTTTGCTACTCTATGAACTTACACTGAAAAGATGGATTATGGATTCCAGACTGTCTGTGAACTCTAAAAAGATTTTCAGCACCCTACAGCCTCTCCCTGTGAGCTTTTGTGAGCTTTTTTTTTGGTCCAGAATGAAACTCTGTTTAGAAATTATATTCTATTTCTACTGCAGGTGTGCTTGTATCACATGGACTACATGTGTAGACTGTTTATAAAACATCTGTGTCACTTCCCTCATGCATGTAACATGCCTAGAGTAAACAGAGCATGTAACACCTAAGGGTGGATTAAAAGGTGAAAACTTTCCACAGGCTATGTATGGTAAGTACATTTGCATCATTATTTATAAGTGGTCTGTCAGTCTCGTTGTCTAATCTGCTACTGATGTCAGGGTCTTTGTACTACCTCAGTCTTGATGCATTTCTTTGATATAATTTTGTTTTCCAGGATTTGACTAATTTGACACAAGTTCTCACAGTTTTGTTTTGTGTGCATTATTTCACTGGTTTATCTCAAAAAGTATGAGTCAATTATACTATTGCCTGTTTCCTACATGCTGGAAAAAAGCTCTAATTGCTTTCTGTCAATTGACCCAGGCATGTTTATTTCCTAAGTAATTTCTCTTCTCCAGAATAATCTCCCACTGAGAATACCCCCTCCTTACTGTAGAAATATGTATTTTGGTGGGTTATAATTAATAACAGTGATGTTATTAATCTCCACAGCATTTTCTAACCTTTCAAACTAAAAAAAAAAAAAAAAAAAAAAAAAAAAAAAAAAAAAAGAACCATTATAATTTATAATGTTTAGGAATGAAATGATGTCCCACTCCTTCCCTGAGGGGAAATAGGTTGCCTGCACAATTCTCAATTCTTTCCCACAATGAATAGAGTCTGCAATAGTGTATTAAAAGCAAAGCTTATTGTAGAGGAGTGGGGGGCCATACAGATGGCATTACTTTCCTGTGTGCCTCATTGCTCTTGCACATGGAAAGTGAAGAAAGAATTCAGGGAAATGCTAATGGTAATAGGCCCATTTTGGACAGGAGCTGGCATGTCTGTTGTGAGCACCACTGACAGATCACCTTCTTTTCTGATTCTGATTTGTGCTGACATGCAAACATCCCTTCATCTGAATCAGTGTGAGGCATTGAACACATTGAGCCACTGCTCTCCCACTGTTTGCATTGATAATTCATCTTCTGCAGTAAAATTTGACAAGCATAAAATTTGGAAAAGGTCAAGTCTGGGGTCTCCTGAGATTATTTTTGACCTTAGTTTTGACAGCAAATGAAGGAAATCAGTAGCTGTGTGCATTTTGCAAATCCATTAAACAAGTGAGGCCTGGCAAGTTGCTGTTATTATTAGGATTAGTGATAGCCACCTTTCCATAGCTAATGGAAGCCAGAGATGACATTAAAGACTGGTAAATACAAAAGGGAAATACATCACTGTAGGGACAACATAAATGCACACAGCAATTGATTGTGGACAAAGAGGGGCTTCCAAACTGGAAATCCTACTGCTTTGAAACCATGAAACCATATCCTGGGAGGGTCTTTGATCTCTGAGGTATCAGCATTTAAGAAGGAGGCACTAAGGCTTTATAGAGGTTTGTTGTATGTTCTTCTTCATGGTGACCTGAAAAGTCTGAATTGCTGGTCCAACAATTGTGGTGTCTTACCCAGCTGGAACAGGAAAGTAATCCCCACTTCAAATATGACTTTGCAGGGTCAGATTGGAATATTTAAGGAACTGTCCCCTACCAACCTTTGCCATCTCCAAAGGCAACAGTAGGGAAACAAATACTCCTCCAGGGAATAAATCTGTCATTTGTACCAGCAATAAATTACATCTGTGGTGCTCCTACTAACACTAACAGGTGTGGTCTAAGAGAAGCCAGCCTCAGTGATGAAGTTACTTGTACAGTAAATATTTTTTCCTTTATATATAGTCTTTCATATATTTTTTCAAGAATCCATTTTCCATGTGCACCAGAAGAAGAAAGTCCAGTCAACTGAAGCTTAGGTAAAATGCAAGAACTCTGTGCTAGGGAATGATCTTGCCTGGGAGACTAACCACTCCTGAATTAAATTTATAGATGTGGATCCTCTTTGCCATCTTTACCTTGTTGATGTTAGCCTTTGCAGGATAGTTACAGAAAGAAAAGGAGGAATGAATATAGCAAGAATACTGTGAACTTGGTATTAATGAGGGAGCCCTTCTTCTGAGAGCAAGAGGAAAGTTCAACAGAGAATTTATGGAGTGGCCTTTGACAGTTTAGAAGCACTAATATAGGCTTTGGCCAAATCAATATAAATAATATTTATTCATGCAACTGTTCAGATATTTAGTAGTGGCTTGATTTGCTTTCATAACCTTTTTTGGTATTACTAAATATTGCCTTCAGGGAATAGAGGAGGGTTTGCTTTAAGATCGTTCCTCTCTTTCAGGTTTTGATTTAGTCTATTTAGAAAGGAAGATAAGTCCTTTGCAATGAAAAAGAGAATGATAAAAGAAAAAAACAGAGCTGAATTAAGAGCTTGTAGAGGCCCACAGGCTGGTCCACTTTTTTTTTTTTTTTTTTTTTTTTTTTTTTTTTTTTTTTGCCAGTCAGAGACCTTCTAGCCGCATTCCCTTGCTGTCAGAAGTTCTGCCTGTGTGTCCCAGCTCTACCTGATCAGTCAGCAGTTCTGGTTCCTCCTGTCTGCATACCTAGCTCCAGCACAGCACTTCCAGGGAAATACCTCTTCTGCCTCTTGGTTCAGACTCTTCAGCCCAGTTTTGTGATGGCTAGCTAGTAGCAATGTACTTCCATGCTGTTGAATTAGTAGCAAAAAGTAACGAGGAAAGACAAGAAACTTCAACCACAGAGGACTGATTTCACCTCCAAAAGGAAAAAAAAAATATTGGTGTTTGTTTGAAAAAAGTAATCTCAAGTCAATTCAGAAAGTGTTGGAATTGCAGGCAATATGGTGCTGTATTGTTCCCTACTGAATTTCGTTTTTGGCTGTACAGTATGTCAGTTTATTTTTTATTTATAATTATTTTTAAACTCACAGCCAGCCAAGCTAAATGAGTTTATCCTTAGAAACAGGCTTTCATTTATTATGACTTGTCATTTGTGCCATGTAAGCTGCCCCAGCCTCAGGCATTTGTGCCTTTTAGCACCTCGTGGCCCACAGAGCACGGTGATAAACCTTCATAGTGATACCTCCAAAATCATGTCCTTGTTTACATTAGCACAAAATCCTCCAGACTGAATCAAAACCAAATGTGGGAAGGGACGGATGAATCTGGAGTTCTACTCTGGCTATTTTATCCTTTGGAGGACTTCTTTCTCTAAGGGTGATCTGGTGATATCTACCTGTACAAGGAGCTTTGACAGTATACCTAAGGACTATGGGGGTGGTTCAGAAAACAAGTCATGATTTGAGCAGCACTGGGTTTCAACACAGATAGCATCTTGAGATGTTAATTAAGTCCACTTGGAAATATTGTGAAGAATATATAGTATTTTCTCTTAGAACCACGCCTTTAACATGATCCTTGGTGAATCCTCCTAGTGCACAAGTTTTGGATTAACGGGCTATTTTTAATCACCTGTAGCCACCGCTCTTCCACTTGCTGACATTTTCACTCACTTTACATAAAGGATGACAATGGGTAAATAAACCCAGGAGATTACTGTCTGACTTGTGGGCATGTGGATGCTCACTGTGCCATGAAGAGCTATGAAAATTATGTCAGTGATGTTAAAATGTTAAAAGTACATGGTGTAGCACTGTAGCTCTGAGGGTTTAAAGCAATACAGCATCTGCTGGATGATTTCATTGTCACTAACAACTGTCAGTGACAGTGGGAGGTGGCAGAGAAAAAACATCAGTCTGATTTGCACTGAATTCTTCCAAATGTTCCTATCTGAAAGGTTTCCAGTTATTAGTTCCTTGCATTAGAGATAACAATATTTTGTCTTCTGTGAAGAAGAACACAGTGACTGCATCTTGTCTGCAGCCCTTTCTCTGACAAAGGCAAAATCTTAGAGAAGCCTTGGTTGTCATTTTGCTTAAATTAATTGAATTGCTCTGGATCCTACATGGCACTGGCCTCCTGGGCTCCCCAGGCAAAAACTCAGCACTCAGTTTCTTTTGAGCTGGAGATAATTTTTCACAAGATCCTTTGCTGAACCAAAGCTCAGCACAACCATGAATTGGTTCTCTTATCTCTTTGAAATAATGTGTTGTCAATACCCTTGGGTTGGAATCACTTTCATGGGTCAATTTTTTAATATTAGAAGGCATTGCGAGAGGTAAGCCTGTTTAGTGTAATTGTTTTGCAAAAGCTATTTAGTATTGCCACAGAGGAGCTATATTTTATTTAAAATTTTTGCAAACCCCTCATTTTTCACATTTTTTAGCATGCCAAAACTTCCCTTTAAAGAGGCTTTGAATGGCAAGCATTAAACTGGAAGAAAAATAACATGCAATGGGAAAAAGGGGGATTTTTTTCCTTAGTATGGAAAATAAAATACGACAATTTTTTTTTTTTATCTGAAATAGATAAGTGCATGCAGTAGTTGTTGACTGACATTTTTCAGTCTACAAAATTACTGATATTAGTAGCATTTAGTATATTTGTACAGAGTATGGGGCATAAGATACACAAATATACTTATGAAATGGATGGCTAGGGTTGCTGCTGTTTTCACTGACTTATCATATACATAAGGAGGCCACAAATATGTGGGCTATGTCTGTGCCACACAGCAGGATCAATGGCTACACTAGAAACTGAAATCTTAGCTCTTTTTTAATCATAGGTCATAAACCAATTTATTTCACACTAATATTATAGATATTTACAATTTAATTGGATCTTGCTTTCTCTGAAGCTATCTCCTTCTTTGACTGTATCTGAGTTTCTAGTGAAGAGAAATTACACTGAGCTTGTGTCATCCTTTGCAGGATGTTACCTTGACATCAATTGCAGGGTCAAGCAAGGGGAGGTGCCTTATTGCAAGAAGAAGAAGAAGAAGAAGCAGCAGCTTTTACAGGAAGGCTGTCTGGTGAGGTAAAACATTCCCATCACTCCAGGTTCCTTCAGGGGAGTGCTAGCCACACTCCCCTGTATGTTATTCTCACTTCCAAGTGGTGCAAAGACTAAAGGAAATGCAAAACTACTCTGGGCGTCTATAATACACCTCAAACACACTGAAGGTCAGGCAGATCTACCAGTTTGAGAATTGTATTATTGAAATACTGAAAAACTCAAAATAATAAATAAAAAGTATTCTAGGAAAGCAACATGTTCTGTTCTGCAAAAAGATTTGATTTTTTCCTGAACTTCAAGCCATTTAGTAACCCAAACATTTCAAATGGAATTTCTGAAAGACAATTCCTAAAATGTGAACTAATTTTAAACCATGAATGACTTTCTACTGAATTGTGATGGATTCTCATTCTTGAAAACTGCAGCATTAAAAATTATTATTCTTCCACAGAGAACATGCTTCTCCAAAAAGAGATAATTCAGTCCTCAAAATCATGTGATCGTGGTGTGCTGTTGGCCAGGCTAGACTGTCACAGCAGCACTCTGGGATTATTTATGGATGTATCTGTGAGGAAATGCTCACAGAAGAATCAGCCACTCATTTTTGTTGAAGAATTTTTATTGGTGACTGGGCTTTAATCTAACTTTTTTTTCCTTAGCGTGCCCCAAAACCAAATTCTAGTTACCACCTCATGGGGAAAAGGCATAGAAAAGTCTATCTTAATTTCCTGATGCAGTTGTTTAGATGCAAGCTAGAGGAGGGGATGGGAGAGATGGAAAGTCAAGGGAAGGGCTATCCCAGTCTGTCTGGTGTGATACTGTGTGGTGAATGCCTCATGATGCTCACCGTGCTGGAAGCCTTGGCAGCTCCATCTGGCAGTCAGAGCCACAGACAACAGCAGCACACAATTCTTGTTTGAAGGATGAGAGAACACTTTTTACTGCTGTTTCAGCTTTGGGTATGTGTTTGTTTCTCTGTTCTCCACATAAAGCAACTGTTGAAGGAAATGAGAGCAAGCAGAAAAAGGACTAGGAAAGGAAGTGCTTCAAAATCTGTTCCTGACACCAGCAACAAATTGAAATAGTGCAAAATCCTTAGTGTTGGTCCTGCTCTCTCATGTGCTACACTTTGAGGAGAAGGGGCATTATCCAGCTTTTCTCTGCCCTGTGAGCAAAGAGCACATAGCCCTTTTCATAGAATTAGTCTGAGTTGGAAACACCCACAAGGGTCCTTGTGTCCTGCTCTTGGCTCTGCACTGGGCAATCCCAGCTCCACACTTTTGCTGATTTATGAATGTTTGCGTAGACTGTAGAGAACTTCCTGGCTTTTAAGTTACTGCAAAGTGCTTTTCATGTTGGAGATGAAATAGATCCATACAATCCCTTTGTTTTTTTCCTATACCTCAAGCATTTGCCTGGGCTACTACTCTTGAATGCTTGTAGTATTTTTGTTTGAGGAATGCTTGAAATGAAGGCACAACTTCTTTGTTAATGTTGATTTATAGTCTTTTATGACTGGAGCAATTAAACTGTTGCTGGTTAAGGTGAATATATATGGCAGGATTTTATTTGTGCATATTCAGCAAGAGCTTAAGGATGAACCCAATGGAAAAATAAATACTGGCACTGTTCTGAAATCTCAAAGAGAAAAATTCTATGACCAAACTCATGATGATGCTGGTTTATATAAAGTCTCCTTAGTGGAAAGAAACATGACATATTCACATTACATTATTTTTGCCTTCCCAGATGGCCTTTTTTAGGGAAATGAAAAATTTACTTTTTCAAGAAATGATTGCAGGATTGCTGTTTTGTTTTGTTTTCAAATTTTCAATGTTGTGGATAAAAGCAAAAATTCATAGTGTCTCCATCTTTGAAGTGCTGTATGGATAAACTAGTGGTTACATATAAACAAGCTTTTTTTTCCTCATCCACCTATAACTCTTTCTCCCCCAAAAAGGTGAATTAACAAGAAATACAAAATAAGATTTTTAAGAGTTTATTGAACAAACATCTCTTTCAATGATTTGAACTAGTCTTTACCTAAGAGAATGAAGAAATACAAAAATGGAAAGAGAGAAAAAAAACTTGCTATCCATCATCTGTATCAGTCTAGCTTTTATTAGAACTCTTCTAATTTGAATTAATCTCTGCAATGATTTCAAATTTCTGATTTCATAAATTCTCTTAATTAGTCTTGGCACAATTACTGTACTCCCTGATTGTGATCTCTTACAAGGTGTCAGGGCATGTCATTATATTGAGAGTGCACGTTGACAGAGTTAGAGGGATGTGTCACAACATCCTAAATGATGTCTGTTCCTCTGCCCTTGGAAATCCACTCCTGAAACAATTACACTGGTGAGGAAAGGTTGTAATACGCCAAAGATTCTTCTGAAACATCATTCTTGTTGTATCCTGGAGTGGAACCCACTGATCCTTAGATTCTGCATTGAGAAAAAAATCTTGTCTCAATTGATGGGGAATTTACTTAATTTAAATATCATGCAAAGAGACCCTGAAGGTGAAGATGGATTTCAGCCACACGGTTTGTTTTCACCTGATAATATTTAAATAATTCCACCTTGTTATTTCCTGTATATCTCAAGGAAGTTGAAGTCACCTGCAATTCTATGCAAGGCAAGTGTTGCGATCTGCTTCTCCAGGATGGTTTGGGTGAATGAAGACGAGAGATCTCTCAAGGCTGCTCTTGGGGAATGAGGTTCATTGGGGATGCAGAAAGGTCCTGCCTCGTGCTGCCAGACGCAGCATGTGGTGAGGCCTGAGAGGATGGGAGAGGGGAGAGACAAAAGGATGCTCAAGGAGAGGGGAGGAAGTTCCAAGAGAACGTGTGGCCCTTCAAAGCCCCCTTTTCAAGGAGCTTCGAGGTGGGCTGGAACAAGTCTCAGGCCAATGGGGTTACAGGCACTTGATGTTTTAGGGGAGGGACAGGGTGAACCATACATCTTTTGGGGGTGAGATGGAACAGTCCACCTGACCCCAGGACCCATCCGTAGGCAGGGGCGTTGTCCGGCCAGCTGGAAGAACTGTTCTCATCCTGGCTGTATTATTTATGGATAATCATATTTATCTATCTTCTGCAACAGGCAAGAATGAATACAGTTCATTTGTCAGAGTGTCACTGACCTATTTTATAATAACCTGTATAGTAGCCACAAGTTCCAGATTTATTTCTCTGGTGTGACAGCAAAAGCAGTTTTATTGCAGATAAATTGACACTGGAAACAAGCTCTCCCTTCTCCCTGCAGCATTCCTATGGGCAGCAACCACAGCAGGGCCATGGGAATCTTGGAAGGAAAATTTTAGTGCACAATAAATAAACCTTCATAAATTATCAGATGCCACCAGACAACCTGCTGGAAATGTAAGCCACAAAAAGAGACCCACACTCAAACTCTTACCCAGGGATCACCCAGCACACATACACAATATATGAGCACACATACACAATATATGGGCACACATATATGTGCTTCCATGCTATGTAAGAGCAAGCAAAGGTTTTCCTGTTTCACTGTAATGGTAAATGTATAAAATCTTTTTACTATCTCACCTTCAGGATTTAATATCCACACAGGGAGGACCAATTAGGCCAGTGCTAGACTTTATTATGTTGGTGTAATTAGGGGCAACTTGTTAACATTTAGAGAGGATTTGAAAGGGGGTTATAGCATTGTATGGATTTGGCAATATCCTAATGAGAGAGGCAAAGTAAGGAAGAGCTTAGAGAGCCCTTTCCCAGTAGGCTCCTGTAATTTATGATCTCCAGGAATATAGAAGACAGGTGTGAATGAGCTGGGACATCTGTGTCTTTCATTTCCCCGGTGGTATGTGCCATCCCCAAAACAAGTGTACCTGTAATTATCTCACTTGCTTTAGCACCAGGGTTGTTTATCAGGAAAAATGTGTTTCCCATTCTCCTTGCATTAAGTGGAAATAAGATACTCTTATTGGCTTTGTGACATTTAGCACACTCAATTTAAGAGAGATGGTTTATTTTCTTTTCAAGTGCCTTCTCTGTTAGCTTCATACTTTTGAGACTATCCACAGAGTAACAGCATGATGATTGTTTTCTAAAATCCTCTTGAAGTTTCATTAGATTTTGTTGGATCTTGCAATAAGCTAGGATAAGTCGTTGGGACCCATGAGTATAAGTACATTTATTTTGCTAAACTTTCTTTTCCTTTCCTCTGTTGCCTAGGGCTAATATTTGTTTTGTGTGACACTTTGTAAATGTATTAAAAGACTGCGGACATACATAGAGGGAGGTGACTGCATTTAATCAGTGACTGACTGCATGCAAAGAATGGTATGATTTCTCCTTCATATCACCAGTAAAGGAAAAAAGAAAGCTAGAGAAGAAGGTGGTGGTGGTTTCAATCTTTCTACTTACAGCCTGGAAAGGAATTATTGCCTCCATCAGCCTCAGTGTTGCCACAGTAGATGAGTTGTAGCACAAGCAGCCCAGTTGAGCCCTTCTGTCAGTCTCTGTCTTGTACTAGGGCAGAAAATGGACAGGTCTGAGATGGAGGAATTGTGCAGGGCAGCCTGAGCAGCTCACACCTATGTGGTGTTTGGCTTCAGAAAGCCACCTGCTCACAGTGCTTTCCTATGACATGCCTGTGTTTTCAATGGAAAATAGCTCAAGTTTATAATCTCAGTTTATCACTTTCCCTCTCACAGGTGTGGAGAGAAAATGCAAGGTGAGGCAGAATCAGGAACCATGCCTGGGATTCACAACATAAAATTAAACTGTTGAATCAAAGTTTGTATGCCTCTACATTCCATTTCAGCTAGTAACTTGAAAAAATATAGAAAAAGAAAATTCTTTACAGTAGCTTCTACACTGCTGTTTGGGTTTTGTGATCAGAACAGAGCTGAGAATGTAGGGACAGGATTGAAGACCTTTCTGCTTCTCACACTGCCTGTCAGTGAGGAGACACAGGAAGGTGGGAAGGATCACAGTGGGGAAAGCTGACCATGCAAGAAAATTCCATGCCATATGATGTTGTGTTCAGAAATTAAAGCTGGGAGAGAGATGGAGATGGGGTATTCTGGGTGATGTTATTTGTCTTCCCTAACTACTTAGGTGTTAAGTACTTTCCTGGCCATGTTCCTGCTTTCCTGGCCATAGCTAAACACCTGCCTGCAGATGGGAAGTAGTGAGTGAAGTCCTTAATTTGCTTTTCTTAGGTGTGCAACTTTTGCTTTACTAAGGGAACTGCCTTTATCTCAGCCAGCAAGGTTTCTCATTTTTACTCCTCAATTGTTTTCCCTATCCCACTTGAGGTGTGAGACAGCAGCTGTGTGGAGCTGAGCCCTCCACAAGGGTTAGCAGGCAGGAGTCCTTTGTGGACCCACAGTCCATGTACCCCTGCCAGTAAAATGTGTCTTTTTGGGCTTAGCATTTCTGTCTTGAAGCAGAATTTGTTTACAGCAGTTCAAAAAGGACACAAAAAAATCCCTTTTAATACATGGCAATAATTACATCTACCTAATATAGACTTAAGTGCATGTTCAGTCTAAAACTCCTTTTTTCCCAGGGTATGAGTCCTTGCTCAGTGTGCTGGAGGAAAGTGAAAATTGAAGCATTCTCTGCTGTTACACTGAATTAACTGGGGGTCTCAGCCACAACAATGTAAATGCATGTTCTTTTCAGGAAGGTAACATATGTACCTTGGTGATTCACTGTCAGTTCATTAATTGATAAAGAGCTGAATTCTTACCCAAAACTGAGCTTCTGAAATTGTCATGATTGTTTAATGAGACCATAGAAAATCCAGCCAAGGCCTGTGGGCTATTTGGAATTTGAATATGACTAATTTTTCATTCACAATTAATGCAGAAATGCACTCAGCATGAACAGCAAAATCACATGAAAATAGTGAAATCACTGAAATAGTTTTTAGAATACTTGAGGGCACACAGTTTTGTTCTTTGATTGTGTAAACTTAGGACAATAAAAGCCCCAAAGGATCTGAGAGGGGACATGGCTTGGATACTTTGTACTAATTCCAAGTGAAATGTCATAGCTGCTGATTAGGAGCATTCACTAAATTAGCAAGCTGTTTTAAAAAGTTTGTGCTATTTCTGTCTGTGTTTTACTTAAGAATCCAAAGCCTCACTAAATCAGAACAGAGAGCGTTATTTTAATGATTTGTAAATATATAGGAATAAATGTTATTTGAGATATATCTTCCAGAACAGAGTAATTTCTGTTCATGGGTTGTTTTTTTTTTCTGTTGATGTTGTTTTTTGTTTGTTTGTTTGTTTTGTTGGGGTTTTTTTTTTGTTTTTATTTCTTCCTTGCAGGATACTGAAGATTTGCCAAGATGGCACATCAGACTGAGCAGACTTCTGGCCAAAGAGAATGTGTTCGTTACTAAAGTCATCAATCAATTCTAAGCCTTTTGGTGGGTCCTTCTAAAGTGTAAGACCTTCTAAGTGTAGGAAATAATATGTGGAAATCATTATGGATGGAAGATAAAAATGGTGATAGTAATTTTGCACAAATGGGAAACAATAGTGGTCACTTATGCCAGAATAGCTTATTATATTAGGATGTTAGATAACTGGGACACTTTATGGACACAGGTCAGAAGAGTTTAGTCTGTTCAAAAAGCAGCTGATCAAAATTTAATAACTTGCTTCAATTAAGATAAAAGAGTACTCTGATATGTTGCCACCTAAATAAGATATTTATTGATATAAGTTTGTGAAAATAATAAAAATAAAAGAAAGACCACCATGGAGAAAACGCTGTCCTTCTATTAATCCCATGCTCATTCAGCAGAGGAACAGATTCTTATCTTTTAATACCTTAAAAATACGTCTGTGACTCTAGCTCAAGAATTTAAGTTGCTTGGATAAGATTTCTGCCCTACTAAATGAAATTCTTTAGAAAGAATCTTTACATTTACATTGTATAATCTTTCATATCACATGCACTTTTTAGTGTAATTGTTGGCTGCAAACCCTTTATATCTCTGTGAGACAGGCTATGTATGAGGTACTATTTACTTATTTAGTCATTGCATTGCCGTTTCAAACAAAAATCCCTTTTATCTCTTACAGTTGCGTGGGGTGGGTTACTTGAACTCTCTTGGTTCTCAGCTAATGTCAACATGTGGAAGAAACAGAACCTGTCTGGTTCATGTTCTTTTTTGCTCAAAAGTTAATTGCTGCATGTGCAAGGAATGTGCAGCACTGCCAAATGGATAACCCCATGGAGACTGACATTATGGCTTGCTGTGGGGTGCTTGTGCCTGGGATGAAGCAAATTCCAGAGCAGCAGGGACCTGAACATCTTTGAGCACAATCTGTCTGATTTTACTGACTATCTCACAGAATTCTGGCCTTTGATCCAATGCAGAATGAAAACATGGTACTTTCTGAAAATGGAATTCCTGTTTGATATTAATCTAGTCCCACATATTCCACTGATCAGGAGAGCACTGCTGGAGGAGATGAACTACCTCAAGGCTGGATTCCACCCCCTCCTTAGCTCAGGCTGCCCAATAATTTATGCAGTGCTTAGAAAGAGCAGCCAGACATTACTTTAAATGGAGGAAGACCTGCACTTGTATTCCTACTTCAAATTCATCATATTTCTCCCTAAGCCACCACCTGTTTTCTGTGAAAGCTTGGAACAAGCCGTCTGAAGTAAACAGGGGTTCATTGGCTCAGCTCAGCTGGAGTGCTGCTCTCCACCAACACCATAAGTACTGCAAACTGCTAAGCCAGCAGATGCATGTGAGTGTTTCCACTGCTCTGCTGCCACCCCACCTTTCACAACGTTGCCAGTATTTCACCCACCTTTTGTATTCAGCCTGACTCATACACTGTTCATTTTCTGCAGCATCATCAATACCAGTTTTGGGGTTTGTTTGTAAAGGAGTCCAAAAGGACTAGCTCAGTAAAAAGAGGGAAAAAAAACCCAAACAACCAAAAAATACCCAAAAAACCACTTCATTTTACATTTCTGTTTTAGGAGCTGAAAATTGAAAAAAAAAAAAGGGATGTTAGGCTTGAGTTTAACACACTTTGCTTTTTCCCAGAATAGTCTTGATGCTAGCCTTTGAAGATTTACTTCCTTGGGGATTGCCTCTTCCCCCTTCCTCAGGAGCCTGCATCAGAGACTGTTTGCCCTTGAAGGCTGCTTCTGGTTAAGAGGAGTTGTCCTCCCACGCTCTCCATAACTGCTCCTGCTGAGGATGAGCGAATTAAAAAACCAAAAGCACTGAGAATGTCAGAAATATTATTTTCCTTGTGATAGTTTAATGAGGTTACAGCTTATGGTAATCAAGAAATTCGCCACTCTGGGAAAGAGAAGGGGCTTATGCTAATCTGCTGTGATGCTGATTGTTTTGCAGAAAGGATGTTGTGCCTGTGTAGCAGCAGCCTCAGCCTGTGGCCTCTCACTGCTGGGCTGGGAGTACAGGGCTGGGCTTGTGAAAGAGGTGGAGAGCCACTCCTGTTTGGTACAAGCTTTCTAGGTGACTTTTACTGGCACTTCATCAAAGTCTTTCCCTTTGGCCACCACCTCAGGCAAGGTACAGCCTGCTGTGTGTTCTCTTTGCATGTGCATGGGTTGTGAGACCAAGAACATATCATCCCTTTTAAAAGAAATTATTACATTTAGTGAAAATCTTCCTGTTGAAATATAATTTTATGGGTATGTTAGCTCCCTCTCATAAATATTGCTTTCATAAAAGCTATCTGTTTTCCCCGGGAATTTCATTGGCATGTATTAAGAAACTTGTAAAACCAAGAGATAGAGCTTTCACTACAGTTAAATGGTAAGAGTGTTGAGGAGAATATTTGGGATTTAAAAAAAAAATAGAAATATTTGGGATTTAAAAAAAAAAAAAACAAATATCATCACTTTAAAATTTAATCTCCAAAACTAACCAGGAACATATTTAAATGAAAAGTGTATGAGATTGAGTAGAGATTGAGATACCCTGGATTAACCTGTAATCACAACTCTTGTATATATTGAAAACACTGCTATGTGTACTCACAGCATTCTTTTCCATGAAGGGATGAACCCTGCTCCTTCTGGTGGGCTCTGTTGGCCCTGAAAGTCTGTTGGCTTCAAGGAGATGAACAAAAGGCAGAGGAGAAAACACAGCTTGTTCCTAGCTGGCAAAATGAACTTTGCAGAAAGCTGCATTTCTGAGAAAAACTTTTTGGGTGTCTACAAGCAAAAAAACCCCAACACTGAAAGTTATTATCTTCTGAAATGGAGGGATAATGCAGGAGTCAGCAGCACAGTAAATGGTTCAGGGATTGTTTTTTTGAGATATGGAGTTTGCTTCTTGGGAAAAATGAGGTGTGAATAAGTTTCCTGTGCATTCAGAGATAAATTGGAAAAAGAGACAGTAATGAGAGTCCTTCAAGCTGACAAATTACAAGTGTTCTACTGTGTCACAGAATCACAGAACATTATGTGTGGAAAAGAACCCACAAGGTTCATCAAGCCCAGCTCTGCAGGAAATGGCCCATCCAGGGATCAATCCCTCAACCTTGGTGGTGTTAGTACCATGCTCTGACAAAACGAGCCAGTGGGATTCTGTACTGAAAAGAGAAACTCCACAGCCTAGAAGGCTACTCGTGTACATCCTTGAAAAGCTGCACTGTATAGAGAGGAAATTGGGACTAAATTTCATACAGCCCATGCCAAACAGAAGAGATTCCTTTGTACACCCATCTTACCTGGGGTAGAGTCACTTCACTGCTTCCTAACATTTTTCTGGGAAAGTTGCTCTATATGAGGGGGCTGGAACAAGTGTTGAAATAAACAGCACAAGTTGGATAGTCATTTAAAAATGCACACCAAACTTTAAATGCTACACTGTGCTTGAGACAAATAAGAACCTGGCTCTCATGTGATCTGGGGCATGCAGCTGATGAAAAATGCCTTTACCTAGAAGAATTGTACAGGACCTAGTGTGCTATGTGCCTATAGGCACACAATCTTTCTCTGTCCCTCTTCCTCTTTGCCTGAGGCACAGTAATTATATCTGTTTTTTGGGAAAACATGGGCAGACCCTCCTTCCATACATATAAAATTTCCTGTCTGGACTGCTTTTTTGTTTCTTGTCACAGAGAGAGGGAGAAGGCTGTGACTGCTTTTGAAACTGACTGCCTGTGTGAGAAACTGAAGCTGCAGGAAGAATGAATGGTGTTAGTGCCAAGTTCCAGAGCAAAAGAGGACTTCAGAAGATGTGGGATGCTCCACATTTCTCAGAGGCCTGGTTTTCCTGAGTGGAAAAGATAACTGGTAGGTGATTAAGAGCTAGAAATCTTCATGGCAATTTTTGGCATTGCCTTTTGATATGCAAGTAAGGGCAAATCTCAGTGGGTCTCCCTGGGTTTCCTGTTGAGATGCTCTTTGTCCTGGTCCCTTTCCCTTTGCACAGTTCCCTCAGCCACAGCAGCTGTGGAAACCTTCTCTCCAGCTGGAAGGATGAGGTGTGTGGAACATTCCAAAGCTGCACCTTGGTGATGGCATAGGGGGCTCAGCTGAACAACCACCACCTTTTCTTCAGTACTGCTAAAAGCAAGGTTGCTCATCTAGGAATGAAAATGTTAGACCTTATATAAGCTAAAGGCTGTGTTTAGAAATCACGATTGAGATAAAGGGCTGAGGTATCAGGGTGCTTAATCTTTGCAACATGAGCTCTAAAGATGGGGTATTAGCAAGACAAGAGCCACTGGAGCAGTCCTTGATTGTGTAAATAAAGATCAGTCACAAGCAGAGCCATTGTTACCACCACGTGTAGCAAGACTGGAAACAGCTTTTATAAGTAAACCAGATCTGAAAAGCAGAGATTGTGTTTCTCAGGGTGTTTCAAGACACAGTCATTGTTTTAGCCCTGCAAACCAAGGTTGTCTATATTTATTGTGTGAAAGCTAGAGAACTCAAAGGCATTTAAAGCAGCCTGTGCTAAACAGTAGTTTCACTCCCCTGGGACTGGGACATTGTGCATTTAAAATCAGTGGCTGGATTGAGTGTCCCAAACTCCAGCGGTGCCTTGGAGCCTGGGTACACCTTGGCACCTGAGCCTCCATTGTTGGAACTCAAAATGTCTCTCAGACATTTTTAGAGGTTCCAGGCCTTGGTCAGAAGCATTTTAGACCCTGGCAGGCAGCTGGAAACAGCTGTGATTTTGAGTTTGAGCCATGGAATGAGTTAGCAACTTTGGAGGTGGAACAAGCAGTCACAAAGGGTTAGACAGTATAGTAGAAGTAATTACAAAGTAGAGGGGAAAATTTTTTAGTATTGTACAGGGGGTTTTAGCACCTGTACAGGGGGGTTCTTACTTTGTACATGGGGGTCAGAAGTTCTAAGATGGAGGAAAGCAGGCTGATCCTGTTCTTCCTCCTTCTTTGTCCTTGCCTCCATGTTCTTGGTGATGTTGGCACTCACAGATTAGTTTAGAGTAGAAAAGTACTTTGTAATATAGGTAGTAGGTATTGGGGGTAAAACTATAAACATGTAATACGTAATATATCTTATAAAAGATAGCAGCAGCCCTGGGTGGGGGGAAAGAAGAAGAAGACAGAAGACAGAGAAGATGTCAGGGTGTGTGTGTGTCTGCCCAGGCTGCTGACCAAGCAGCCACAGCCTGAGAAGACAATCTTTAAAGAACTAGCAATAAACTGCCTTGGGACCGAACAACAAAAGGCTGTGGAGTTTTTCTTTGGGAGCACAAGTTGGAGGAGAGACTTTACCACCACACGAGACCCCAGACCAAGCCCGGGGTTCTCACACTCCATGACGGTCCCCAGCCATGGCCACCTCTTTTCCCAGCCATGGCAGAAGTCCCATCCTGGGGGAGTGCTGCAGCAAGGCCTGGGCATGTTTGTCCCTTTGGACAGTCCCTCAGGACACCCAAGATGGTGGCCCTCCCACCTGGCACGGGTTAAGGTTTGAGGGTATCTGCTTTGCTGGATTTGGGTCGGGAATTTGAGCCCAAGACTTTCATGCCAGGAGAGCACTTGTGCAAGGCACAATGAACTGCAATATTCTCAGTTTGGGTCCACTGAGCTTCAGCGAGTTACAAAAAGGGTAATAACTCCAAGTGGGGACAATCAGTGTAGAGCACTGCTGGTATTAGGTGAATTTCTTGGATTACCAGAATTAAAGATTTGAGATCCTGCTTTGAACTTGGATGACTTGTACACATATCAGCCATGTTCCTAGAGAATATTTGCATTGTTGGTCTAATTCTGAGGCAGTTTGGCAATCTCCTGTAAATCCACATGTTTCCATGGAAAGCTTTGTTTTATATTGAGAAAGGAGTTTCAAATAAAACAGTGTTCCCAGTCAGATCTGTTTCATATTTTTAAAACATATTGACAAACTGAGAAGTCTAGAAAAGAGCTACAAGGAATACTGGAGTCCTGGAAAGTTTTTAACTGTAAAATGTCTTTTTCTTTTATCTTTAAAGGTAAATGATGCCTGTTCACTGTAGATAAGTGCCTGTGAGAGGAGCAGATTTACTAGGAGACAACATTTTAACCTTCTGGAAGTATAAAAATCTGCAAATGGCTGTCATGTCTGGGAGTTGAAGCTGCTCAAATTCAGAACAAAAATCAGTGGCAAATGTTTAAGCTAAGAATACTCAATCACTGAAGCATCTTTAAGAGAAATTGATTATATCTGCCAGCAAACCTGTCACTAAACCAGTATTATTTTTAAAATGTCTCAAGATCTAGGAGAAAGTTTTTCTATAAAAATAGTTTTAATTCAAGTGGAATTTTTGAAATTGCAGAAGGAATCTCTGGATGGTAACTCATGGTACCATTTCTACAAAGGTCAGAGTAGATGACTATTGAAGTTAAGGTTTTGCAATTATTTTCTGCCTCATACGTTAATCTAAAATTAATGATAATAAAAAATAATAGGTCAAGCAAAATGTTTTCTCATTAGATATTCTGTTGAAATCTACTTAAATGAAACAAGGCTTGTTTTTCTATTCATTTCCTTAATTTTACCACTTTCTAAACCGTAATGTAGACAAAATTTTCAAATATATTCCTTTATTTTTTACATTTTCCTGAAAATATTTAAATTATTAATTTAAATTTTTACTTCCTTTTCACCCCATGTGTAATTTTTGAGAAAAATTTGACAAATACCTGTGATTGACTCAAATATGTATTTTATTTATCTCACCACTAAAAGAATCTATGTCTTATCATCTGATCTTAAATGTTAGGATTCTGAGAAAAGAATCTGAACTCACACTCTGGTACATTTCCCAATACTGAAGGGCATGCAAGCCCTGGGCTGACATGTCCCTATTTTCCCTTGAGGATTTAAGTAGCAATCTTAGGTCTAGAGAGATGACAGAAAAAAATTGTAGATTCTTGTTTATATGAATATTCAGTAATTATGTTTAATAAAGAGTAGCAAATTGCCACAATAAAGGCAGATAAGTAGCTAATGAAGGCTAATTAGTATCAGACCACCTCATTGCTAAATAGGGTTATAGCTGGCTAAAAGAGAACACAAATTCTGAATTTCACCAGTATTAGTGATGATTTCAGCACAGGAAATAGATTATCCTGCCCAATTTCACTCTTTTTCTAGTGAGAATTTTATGATTTTATTTTAAGGGACAGCTCCCTGTACTCATGAATATTTCCACAGAGATGAAAGGCAAAGGTTATAAGAAGATTTTAATTATAAGTATTTGATGATTTTTTTTCAAAATATCCACTTCTTTATTTCCTGCTAAGCATGCCATAGATGAGGAAAGCTCCCAGGGATATATGGAAGTTGTGCACCTAAAAACACAGAGATGGCACTCTGGAGTGGCATCCCTCATGTTTTCTTACTGTGTGGTGAATCCAACACACTGTTAAAAATGCAGTTCCTTGAACACTCCTTCATTTAGTGTAAAATGAGAAGCTTGCAAATGGATTAAGTTTCAAAGAAGGTTCAGTATGTGCTTTTGATTGTCTGAGTGTCTGTCCGGATCGCTTTATTTCTAAAAGAAATAGTGACATCTAAAAAATGTCTCATCTGGATGACTGCAGCAATCACCTCATCTTATTACTTTCAAAAATTTGCATGCTGCGACTTCAGAAGAGAAAAAGGGTTCAGAATCCACCTTCATTTGTGTTGGCATCTCATTACAGATAGCCCTCAAATTGAATAGGGTTCCAATAACCCCTGAAGCTTAGTTTCAAGGAAGATTCCTGCCTACAAGGAAATGAGCTCATGTTCAAATGCAGCCTCTTGCACAGTGAGAGCATCACCACTGGGATCTCCAGGATTTCAGAAGCCTGTGGCCCTGAGCACAAAGGAAAGGCCTTTCCTGAAGAGGTAGAAGGAGAGGAAAGAGGAAGGGCAGGGCAGGGGAGGGTCATGTGATCAAGAGCTCAATTTTTACTCAATAAATACTTCTGAGTGATGAAACCTGAGCTGATTCATCATTTCAGCTCCCAGGCCTATTTCTGTGTAATTCTAATTAGTCTACCTTGTGTTTGTGGTCAGCTGTTGGATCAGGTTACAGAACTGCATGTATGTCCTGGTTTCAGCCAGGACAGAGTTAATTTCTTCTTATTACAGCGCTGTGTTTTGGGTTCTGGGTGACAATGGGGTTGACAACACACTGATGTTTTGGGGTTTTTGCTAAGTCATGTTTATCCTAAATCAAGGACTGTTTTTTCCCTCTTGTCTCATGCTCTGCACAGGAGAAACTGGGAGAGAGCACAGCAGGGACAGGTGACCCGAAGTGACCAGAGGGATGTTCCATACCACAGAATGTCATGCCCAGTGTATAAATTGGGGGAGTTACCCAGAACAGTGGCTGATCCGGGCTGGGGAAGGGGTGAGGCTGGTGAGGGGCTTGGAACACAAGCCCTGTGAGGAATGACTGAGGGAGCTGGGGGTGTTTAGCCTGGAGAAAAGGAGACTCAGAGGTAGCCTTATCACTCTCCACAACTCCCTGAAAGGTGGCTGTGGTCAGGTGGGGTTGATCTCTTTCTCCTCTGACAGAACCAGAGGACATGATCTCAAGCTGCACCAAGGGAAATAGAGGGTGGATAGTAGGAAAAAGATTTTTACAGAAAGAAATATAAAGTTCTAATAGCCTGCCTGGGGAGGTGTGGAGTCACCATCCCTGGATATGTTTAAAAAAAGACTGGGTGTGGCACTCAGTGCCATGGTTTAGTTGAGGTGTTAGGGCATGGGTTGGACTCGATAATCTTCAAGGTCTCTTCCAACCTGGTCATTCTGTGAATTCTGTCATCTTGCATCAGTCAGCAAGTGGTGATCTACTGCATTGAGCAGTTCCAGAGCTGGAGAGATTAAACCTGTTTGGATCCTGGTTTGCAGAGCCTGGAGCATTGTACGAGTGGCAGAGCATTGTGGGTGACAGCCTGGGGTCCCAGCTGGAAGAGCTGCCTGGGAAGCTCCTCCATGAGAATGATTTATCACCACAGTGCATTTCCCTCTGATTAAGCAGCAGGCAACCATTATCTTCAGCAAATGCATTTGTGAGCATGAGTGTGCCATGGGGAATACACTGCCTTCTCCAACACTGAAGGAAAGGGCAATTTGCTTTTCTATTTCTAGCCTAATGCTGTAATTATTCTGTTGTGTTTGAATTATGCCCAATATAAGTCATGAATAGGAAAGGACCTTATCTCCTTGTCTCCAGGTGCAGAGCTGCCAAACATTCATCTACCTCATGATCAAACTCAAAATCACATCAGTAGGTGGGGACTCAGTGTCAGACCTTTTGCTATGCTTCCCTTTAGTGACAGGGCACTGAAAATCTCCCTTTGTAAGGAGCTGGGTGCCTTGGAGAGGAAGAGCTGAGAGCTTCTTGCTGAGAAGGAGCTGGTTTTTTGGTTAACTGGAGGCAGTGAGGAATAAAAAAAGGCTTGAGAAGACTGAACACTTTCCTGTAGTTTGTATTTCTAGGTACAATTTTTTCCCAGCTTGTTGCCAGTTTCTTAGGCTTGAACAATACTTTAGTGGCCCAGGAATGCTTGTCTACCACTAGAAAGCCTTGATTCATATCTCTGTCATGTCCAAGAAGGCTGAAACATCCATTTCCATTTAAATCCATAAGAAGAACAGATTAATAGATTAATATATTTTTTTAATTTTTTTTTTCACGTTCAAAGAGTGACCACCTTCCAGTTTACAGCACTGGAAAAGGAAAAAAAGGGGGAAAGTCAGTGCTTGTAGTTGTTCCAGGCAGTATCTGAGGCCCCCATAGGCATTTTCTGTCACAGCTGAATATCCTAACAGCAAGTACCCAGCAGATAAGGAGTCATTCTTTTGTTCCACCCTGTAGTTCTTAAAAAGTAGGAAAAGTTCAGCCAGGAGATATGAGGAGACATTTGTGGCAGCCCCTACTGACAGCAGGACTGGGAGAAGAACTGGGAAAAAAGTGAAAATTTATGGATAAGAACAGAGAAATAATTGAAACAAAGCAAAATATGATACAAATAATACCAATGCTGAAAATTGTAGTGAAAAGGAAAGGGAAATAAAACCCAAGAAAGGCACATTCAAGTGATCACCACCTGATACCTGGCCTGTCCCTGAGCAGTGATTGGTCACCCCTGTCCAGTTTCCCCCTAGTTTATATACTGAGCATGTCTATGGTGTGGAACACCCCTTTGGTTATTTTGGGTCAGCTCTCCTGGATATGCTCCCCTCCAGCTTTTGTGCACCTGCTTTCTCAAAAGTCCTTGAGTTTGGGTAAACACTACTTAGCAACAACTTAAACATCAGTGTCTTAACAACCTTATTCTCATACTAAATCCAAAACACAGCACTGGAACAGCTAATGAGAAGAATATTAACTCTGTCCTGGTTGAAACCAGGATGGACAGGCAGAAAAATATTTATTTATGAGTTTGTGAATCCCAGCACACGTTGTGGATGAACAGAGACCCTTCATGGTCAGCACTCTGCAGTCAGAGGCAGCTGTAGCAATGCAGCTGTAAGTTTTTAGGCACTGAGGATATTTTACCAGCTCTCTGCTTATTCCTCTACCTCTGCTCCTGTCACTGCACAGGGAGTCTTACAAACTCAGGAGTTCTTGCTCAGCTGCTGTGTAAGTTGTTCTTAGCTCATTTAAGTGTTTTTCTCTGACTTTTTGTATGGCTGTTTCTGTGTCCTTATGGCGAAGAGCTTGAGTATATGGAGAATGTTTTGTTGTCTTTTTGTGTTATAACTTTTGCTGAAACTTTTGGACTGTTTGTTTCTTATGTCAGAAGTGTGGGCACAGAGGAAATTGATCCTGCTAGGTATTGCTGACTTCTGCTGAAGATGTTAGCTTACTTTGTCTGCTTGCTGTGGTCTAGTGACCTGAAGTCAATCAACTTTCTCTTCTGCTTTGTTCACTACAATCTCAGTATGAGGGATGTCATAAAGCCAGGATGGAAGTTGCTTTACACTACAGAACATAGCTAAAACTATGAAAAAAAACCTTGCATATTATTAGGAAAAACAACAAGGAAAAGAAGTCTTCTCTTGGTTACTTCCCCCTTCCCCACTGGCCTTAAAATCAGGTTTATTTCCTTTGTGTTTGCTACAATTGCCTTTTTCACATACACCAACAGCAAGCTGTTACATTAAGCAGTGAAAATGGGATACCTCACTCAAGTTTCTTCATATTTCTCTTGGAAAGCATCCAATATTTTGGGGCTTTTTGACCAGCAAACAGGATTTGCCCCTTAGTGGGAGCCAGCCACAGAGAATTTTTTCTGTGCTTTGTTTTCCATGCTCCTTTCAAACTGTTCCAATTTCCTCTCTTATTCCCAAAGGCCACAGAGCAGTCAATGCAGGTAGATGAGCACAGAGGGACCTGGGAAGTTTGGGCTCTGTGCAGCAGCCACTCTGCACAGGCAGTGCCCACGAGGAGCCCCAACCCCACTGCAAACTCCTGATTAAGACACAGTAGCAGCATCTGACACCTAATTGCTTTGTGTGGGAGTTTTCTGTGAAACATCCTGAGAGCGTAATAACTCCTGCAATTGATGGCACCTCTTGGAGCCCTTCTGGTTATTTAATTGATTGCAGGCTGATGCTAAGAAAAATGCAGCTTGTGGGTGCTTGAGCTGTTTATTAGCCATTAATAACCATGTGGGTGGACAGCTGTGTTGTGCTGATCAATGCACAGAGCTCTGCTCCTCAGAAAGGGCTCAGGAATTTGGCACCCAGGTTGTGCAGGCAGAGAAGAGTTCCCTTCTTGCCTACAAAGATTCTTCTTGCCCTTGCTCAGCTGCTCTAGCCCCCTACAAGGGTTGATCACTCCCAGGTTTGTGGCAGGCATGAAAGACAGGCTGCGTGCTGATGCTCACCACCTCCTTCCAGCTGAGCAACTGAAAAAGTGCAGCTTTTCAGTGGTTTTCTGAGGTTTAAAACAGCAGATTTTTCTTTTCCTCTGCTCAAACCACACTCATTGCACAATTATATTGAATGCAAACTTTCAATGTTGAAAAATATATTTGTACTGAGGAGACAGTAATTATTTATACTTCAGCTTCTTGTGCCTGATTTTGTGATAGTTACTATGTCATCATCCTGGCCTTCAGGTTTTTCAGTTGTACATCTCTGTATTTGCTCATGAGGCAGACACACAAATAGTAGGAACATTGAAATACAGTTTTTTCAACTCATAGAAAAATAGGAAATTATTATTTTGTTTAAATGAGCTTGGAACAAAAGCTTGATTCTACAACTTTCCATGAAATGAAAAATCCTGAAAATGGCTTTCAATATTTTATGTTATATGGTGCATGGATTTAATGAATTTCATTATTTGTTACAGCATCATTTAAAAATGCATATAATAATCATGCAAAACCATGACATAATCAAAGAATAAATTATGTAATTGTACTAAATTAAATTTTAATTTTGCTGAATTTTTCATTTCTAGTTTTAAATTGCTTTTCTGATGCTTATGTCACTACAGGTGTAATACTACACCCCTCCCTCCCCTTGACACTTTCCCTCTAGAATCATTTACTGACAAATTTATCAGTGAGATGTATTCACAAATGGTCACTGGGATGTATTTGCTCTGAGTTGAAGATTAATTTTGAATTTATTTTCAGATAAGATACTGACCTGATTAAAAACAGCAGAAATTAAAGATAAAACTCATAATGCCCCTTCCCTAAATTCAGCATTTCATCTAGGTTCTTCCTTTAAGTGCTTTGCTTTGGGGCAGCAGTATCCACCACCATTAACATATTTTGTTATCAACAGGTTGGGATCACTCCTAGCCATGGAGAAACTAGAGGTGGTTTCAAGGCACTGACCTAGAGATGAGAGGTACTTTATCTCATTAGAAGGTAATCAGCACTGTCTGGAGCCTGAGGAATTACTGTTTTATCATTAGGCCCATAACCTAATAGAAAGAAAGCCCCTTGGAGGAGGTTTCCTGGAACTATGGGCAAAAGGCAATAGAGCAGGAAACAGGGTGTGCAATGGAAATTACTTTAAACCAGATTCTCAAGGCTTCTCCTGGTGAATTTACAGCCAAGGGTGTATTTTTTTATTCAGTATATTTATTACTTATCCATCACATGCTTATCCATCCATCCATGCTGTGTCTGGCATAACAGGAAGAGCAGCGACTTGTAGGGAATTGAATCCAAATCACTTATTTTATTTTTCGCTTCTGTACAAAATGTAAACTTAGAGAGGGAGGAGTAGATGGAAATAGAAAAAGTGCATGTAAACTACTGCCTGTCCCTTCCTTGCCCTTTGGGTGATTGTCACATTGGGCCTTTGCAATCATGTTCTCAGTTCCCTTTGCAAGGCTCCTCTCATTCCAGGTTAGCATTCACGTGGGGTGATGTTATTGTGAAGTGGCTTTCCTGGCACCTTCGGTGGGGTGCATGCTAATAGGGAGTGACGGAGAGGAGAAAACGTGATGGGGATGCCAGATCCTGTTAACAGAGCCCCTGCTCTGCCCTTTCCAGCTTGCACTGCACCAGACTGGAGCTCTCTGTCTTATTGCTTTGTTCTCTGCTCATGAAGAGACTTTGAGAGGGATGAGAGGGGCAGGTCTGTGCCAGCCACGACGATTGCACCCAGGGTAAGGAAGGAAGTCTGTGCCCTCAGGAAACTTAGCTCAAAGGTGGCTCTCCTTTGTTCAAAGGCATGCAAAACTGGACAGAACAGTTGCTGCTGTAAGGACCAAATGCTCCCCAAGAACAAAAGACACTCCTGAGTACTGAGCAAAGGCATAAGAACCAATCAGCTTTATTTTCTCTCCATACAGTTTGCAGCTTTGAATAATGGATTTCTCTTCTTTCCTCCCATCTCTACTTCTTGTCTCACTTTTTCCCCAGCATAATGCCAGTTATTATAATTATAGTTACAACTGCATCTAAAAAACCTATGAAACCCTGGGGCTGTGCACACTGGGACTAAGAAGCATCTCTTCTGACTGTAGCTGTTCAAAAGAAGGTTGTCTGAGCCTGTCACCCTGGCTCTCCCCATTATCAGTATAGGCAGAAAAACTGTCCAAAGAGGCCTTCAATCCATTTAAATAAGGCTCCTTAAATAAGGGAAAATTATGATTCTACATTGCCCCTAGAAGGGTGCCCTACTTTTGGCAGATGAAGCATGACATGCCTCATCTTCATTTCTTGCTGTGGCTTCACAGTTCTTTGCAAACACCATTGACTTTCACTTTTCAGCCCTTTCCACTCTGAACTGTGTCTGCCAAGGAATTAACACATTTTTTAGCATGTATCTTTTAAAGTATATATTCCTCTTTGCAGTGTCCCAGGAGCACCTCTATAAATGTTCATAAAAGCATAATCATGCTGATTGTGTGCTCTGGATTCTGACCCAAGAATACCTAGAACAAAAATCATTGTCATTCCTGTTCTCTGTGGAATGCTATGGGAACCTGCTTATGCTTGTTCTAGCCTGGTGCATGTCTCTGGTTGGCCACTGCTCAAGGCTGTGCATAAGCCATGAAACTTATCCCTCTTTTTTCCTAGAGCATTTCAAAACCAGGAGTTCCTTTGAAATCACAGAATCACAGAATAAGCTGAGTCGGAAGGGACCCTCAAGGATCACTGGGTCCAACTCCTGACCTTGCACAGCACCATCCCTAAGAGTCACACCATGTGCCCAACAGCATTGTTTAAAAGCTTCTTGAGCTCTGTGAGGCTGGTACTCTGACCACTGCCCTGAGGAGCCTGTTCCAGTGTCTGACCACCCCTTGGAAGAAGAATATTTTTCTGATGTCCAGCCTAAACCTTCTCTGACACAACTTTAGGCCATTCCTTTGGGTCTTGTCACTGCTCACCACAGAGCAAAGTGTCTGCCCCTCCTCTTCCCCTTATGAGGAAGTTGTAACTGCAGTGAGGTCTTCCCTCAGTCTTCTCTGGCTTTACCCACTCCACTTTCCCCCAAAGGAAATAAAAAGAATAAATCAGCATTTTATAGCAGGAAAAAAGTTTCACAAGAAAGCTCCCAACCAACTCCATTATTTTGTAATTGTCTAGTTGTTATGTCTACTCAGCATGAACAGAAGACTTCAACCCTCTGTTTTATAAAATTATAGTGACTTATTTCCATACAAGGAAATTATTTTCCCTGTAATGGAAAATATACCAATTAAAACACTTGGAAACTTTTGGTTTATTTGTTTCTCATTTTAGAAAGACAGCATAACAAAATCTGGGATTTGATGTCCATATTTGATATGTCTTGTTTATATTTTCTGTGGAACATCCTGAACATCTACTAATTTAATAACTAAGCCCATATACACTGAATTTTCCTCTCATCCTTATCTCTTGGCTACTGGCAGGAATGCTGAAGGCTAACCCTCCTGTTGAAAGATATGCAACACTGGCAGAAGCTTAGCTCTTCTTACCCAAAATGACAACCTGGCCAGAGAACCCCAGAGTAGCTTAATTTGTCCCAAAGAGTGCAACTTTTACAGAGTTCTTGCCCCTTTGGGCTCCTGGCACTGCTCCTGGTACTCCTGGCCCTGCACTCCATCTGTGATGGGAGCTAAAGTAGATCTGTGCTGGAGAGATTTCACCACTTTGACCTTATCCCCTATTCTTTTATTAGGTTGCATTTTCGTAGGATGAATTTTGCAAAACCACAGATCCATTGTATCTATAGTTCCAGAAAATGATTTGGTGCAGCTGCCATTGCCAATACTTCTGTTTAGGAGTATTGCTCCTGTGCCATGTGGATTAAATAATCTCGGCCCAGCCCTGTTTATAAGTGTTTTTCAACTGCAGGCAAAATGATAGTAGTGATTATGGGGGGTCAGGGAAAATCTTTGGTTCCTAAACTAAATGAATTAACTCCAGAGTTTTTTGAGGCATTTCTTCTTGTCTCTTTCCCTCTTACATTGCTCTGCGTTTTTAAGCCAAAGGCTTTGATTCCATAGTGGTTTATTTAGCACCTTTAGCAAGCTGTTAATGAGACAGAGAAACCTGGAGAGGCAGATGAGACAGGCAAGGAAGAAAGGGATAGGGAGAGGGAGGAGGACCAAAATAAGGAAGGAGAGGGTGGCAAGACAGAACAAAGACTGAGAGCAAAAGGAAAAGGATATTTTTGTCTCTCAAATCCTTCTATATCATTTTTACTGATTTTATTCTTTTCCCTCATTCTGTGTGTTGGCAGAAGTGAAGTTGGCAAGCTCCATGGAGAAGATGTCAATATCCTGGTGCTGCCAAGTGAGTTCCCACGTCTAGACAGTGCATGCAATGCTTGGCAAAAGGCCAGAAACAGTGTTAATGGATTTACTAAATAGCAGCATTTCCCTGTATTGATTTTCTTAGGGTGCTCCCAGAACAAGTAGGTATCTACACTTTACCTAATTTTTCCTTTTAATAAATGGCCTCAAAGAGAAGCACTTAATAAAGACACTTCTGGCCTAGTGGCCATTGTCTCAAAATGTCTCTCCAGAGGGGAGATGATGTACATTATTAAGTATTACAATAACTGCAAATATTACTGGCTGTACTTGAAATTGGGATGGTAATTTTTATTGTGCTAAGCATGATTCTACTCTTTTAAATAAAAAGGTAACTTTGCTCACAGCCTGGTGGTGAAACTGTGAGTCTGAGTGAATGGCTCAGGTAGGTAATCTGGCATATCCATGTATCTTTTCTGTGTAGAAACAGCGCTGACAAAAATGTTTTCAAAATATGTGTGGGAAGATAAACAGAAGTTTAGCATCAGTGCTCTGAATTTACAGGTAGCCTTAGCTATATGTTTCTACAATGTAGAAATAAGAAATGTGCATGCTGTAAATAGCTGTGTCTTGGGAAAAGATTTCAGGTACCTGTTTGTGTCTCCATTGTGATTCTCACAAATATCTTTTGACCATCAGGGTCAACCCCTTAAAATTTTCCTACCTTACAACCTACCAGTAGAGTCTCTGCTCTGCAGGGTGTAAGGGGGTTTCAATACAGGCTGAGTAAATAAATCTACTCTAACAAATCAATTTATCTGACTTATCTGAGACAAAGGCAGGTGAAAAACTGGCTTTTCTCGCTTTCATTTTGGAAAGGTACAGGTGAAGATGGATGGTGATATGGCTGAAGGCAAGCTTGAGCTGAAGAAACAGTAGAGCAAATGGCAGAGGTAGAAAATCTTTGACAGAGAGGTTGAGGCAGGTATAAAGTCCTGTAAATGTGGAACCAGTGAAGATCCTCAAATTTTAGAAAGAAAAAATTAGGAAAAGGAAGGCAACATAGGCTACTTAATTAAAATGGCTTCTTCTCATTCTGTAGCAGCTGGACAAAAGTATCCTGACCCTGACAGAGCTGATGCACTCACCAGGCTTAAGAGACCCCCTCTTCAGTCACTTGTCAAACTGATAGACTGTGCTCCAAAAGCAAGATTTACCTGGGCAGCCATGGTCTCCAGTCAACCCACTCACTCCCTTTGCTGCTTCTGAGCCCTGTCTGCTTCTGAAGTGGTGGTGAAACAGTGTCCTGGGACCCAGAGAAGCTGAATATGCACCTTATTTCTTTATCTCCACTCCTAGATGCTTTCTGAGCATGCCATGCAGACAGGTTTGCATTCATAAGGCAAAGGAAACTCAGCAAGTACTTGGTTGTTAGTGGTGTCATCTCCCCTCAAAGTTAGAAATTTATTTTGCTTGGATATAACAGGACAGCTATAAAAGAATCTTACCTATTCCCTTTCAATACTTGGATGACAGAAATATCTGAAGGAATGCTTTTAGTGGAGGCCCTTGTCAGAACGCTCTAGGGACGCTGTGGTTAAAGGTGACATTTTCTGAAGGAGGAACAAAGGTGTGGACAAACAAGAAAAGGTGAAGTTGTACTTCAGACCTCTCTTGAACTTCACACTTGCCAAGGAAGTCAGGGAAAAGAAGCTTACATTTTTTTTTTTCCTGGTTACTACAGGCATTCTCAGCCTGTGGCTACTGTAGGAAAAAAATTTTTTTCTCCATCTATCACCATTATATTTACAGACTAGTTCAGCCAGTAGAAAGATCAAATAAGTAGAGATACCACATGCAAACACAATTTTACTATTATAATTCTCTGTTTAATGCAATGCTTTAACTAGGAATACAACTCAGCAGAAGTACATACATATATATTGCATGTAATTTAGTTGTCTCTTCAAAATGTTTCAAACCCTCATCAGCTTATTCCTTCATGGCTTGTTTTGATGAAATACCTTCTTTCTTCATCTTTTATAACAAATGCTGCTGAATAACACAGAAATTTTTCCTCCAAATGGAACACAACATCACACCCAAATTCCCAGTTAATATAACTTAATCAAACTTTGCTTCCACTGTATGAATGTTGTATATTATATATGTATATCTATACAGCATATATAAATATATATCTATAATGTATATATAATCAAGTGGGTCAGCTTTACTCAGCTAACCATAAACTTGTGCTTATCTTATTTATATGAGATCAAATGTACGGCATCAAGAATTTGACCAGTCCTGGTTTTGCCACATGATTTTGGAGATCACATACAGGTAATGCATTCCTTTTTTCTTGCAGTAGTATTTTCTTTTGAAGAAAAGAATGCAGGTTTTTAAATATATATGTATATATATAAATGAATAACAAGTTTTTCATATTGTTAAGTTAAAAAAGATCTCAAGAAGAGATGAGGTTCTTCCTCATACATAGAGCTTGAAGCGTAATTTGACATTCATCATAGATATATTTACATTATAAGCTTATCTGGATAGTGCTACACATAATGTATTATTTTTTACACTGTCAAGATATGGTGTTGGTCATGTTAAAACACACTACCTAAAGGTATTTACAAATTGCTAGTCTCTAACTTACCTCCCACCTCAGCCAAGTGGCACCAGAAATAAGGGATAGGATAGATGGATGTCTGTTGATCGGCAGCCATGGCTCTCCCACCAGTGTTTTTATTACTATTACTGCCACTGCTGCCAGGGTGTGCTTCAGGGAAGGGCAGTCTTTGGATAGAGGTGGAGAGACAGTCTCCAGCAGGGGCAGAAATCCCTACCTCTTCCCTGAAGTCTACATGAGCAGGGGGAAGCAGCAAAGCAATCCAACTGTGGCTCATCCCTTTGCCAGTAAGAACACACCAACTGTGTCCCCCTGTGCTTTCTCCAGTGCTGACAGGTGAGTCAGTCCAGATATTAAGCACCCAGTGTTTAATATCTTAAATTCTTAAATAAATTCTTCCTTCCAAGGGCACTGTGATCACACTGCTTCATGAACCACATAGAGCTGCTTCTGCCAGAGTGAGAGCACTCTGGGACATCTCAGAAAATGGTTTCTGTGTGCTTCTTGGCAAGTATGATTCAAAGAAAAAAAAGAAAAAAGAAAAGAAACTCACAGTGGAAAGACAAAAAAAGAGTAGTTACTGAATGGCACTTTTCAGGTAATACAGAACTTTGGAAGGCAAAAAGACACCAGGATTTATTTTCTTTTATTTGGTTATTACTGGAATGAAATGCATTTAACAAATCTATCCAGTACTCTGAAATATGAGGCCTGGGAAGACTGATATGCTCATGTAACCCACTAGCTCCACAGTGTAGCAAAAGAGGCCATTGCAAAAGGAGGGAAGTAAAAATATAGGATAAATAATTGCATTGGTTGTGGTAGATGTTCAACACAGCCTTGCTATAATTAAATTCTTAGGTTTGGACTCTCAGTGAATGCTCTGCTAGTAAGCTCATGAATGAAAGGGGATTCGAGGGAAGGCAGGGCTGCCTTTCTGTTGCACAGAGGACAAAATTAATCTATGCATGTGGCAGCATGATATCCCACTGCAAGCACATTCACTCTTTGACATTATCCACCGCTGTGCCTAGCACAGAGATAACACAACTGGGGAACAAAAGAACTGATTTGGCTTTGTTTCATCGGAGGGTTTGTTTTATTTCCAATCTAAAACCCATGCAGAAAGGATTAATGGAACTTGCCACTCCACACAGTACCTTGGGCTTCTGTGGAGGAGGATGTTGCATGCTAGGAGGCAGATTTTGGGTGGGGTCAAAGAGGGTAAATACCAGCATTCACAGTGCCTGAAAGGCAAGTGAAAATACAAGCCTGTAGCTGTAACACAGGTGACACTTGTTAAAGTAAGGGGGAAAGCTTTTTGGCAAAACTGTGGCAAAACAGGAAAAACAGGCAGAGAAGAGAGGCTGCAGAAAATGAAAGACCATCTCTGAGGTTCCATCAAGGCAAGGCTCTCTATAAACTTTAAAAGAAAGATTCCTTAACTAGAGCATTTTATAACATACCAGAACTGAAAAAGCAATATTATGTAGAAATCTTGTGTCTGTAGTGAAAGAAAAGCTAACTTCTTTTAAGCCTCTTAATTTCTACCACTTGCACTGTTGTCATCAGGGACTATTAAACACCAAACTCTGTCAGCAAACACCCCCCATGCACAGGGTCAAAGTTTGTTTCTCTGCCCTTTCTTATGTAAAGCCTTACATTCTTGCCCACAAAAACTCCACAGTTTATAAAAAAATAAAGATTTTTCCAAAGTATTTTAAGGGGAGAGAGAAAAAACATCACATGGCTCTACTGCACTCCTGCCCCCAAGCTGCATTCATGTCAAGGTTGCAGCAGGTTGGCTGTCAGGATGCTTTACCTATCCAGTCCTGCTAGGCCACTGCCATGATATAGAAGTGGCAGCAGATGTGGAAAATTCAATTCCCCAGCACCACAGGAGAAAATGGGAGCAGTGTCCTGAGGTGAGAGGTGACATCCAGAGGAATGGCTCATTCGTAGGAATGAAGAGAGAGCAGAGATCAAAATCAGTCAAAACTGGGGAAGGGGACAGTGAATTTGCTAGCAAGCCCCACAGACAAATGGGCACATTCAAATCCATAAAGAGATAAAATCAAGAAGAAGTCTCTGCCCTCCTGCTCCTATCCCTGGATGGGAGGCCAGGAGCTGCTGGGCCACTACAAGGGTTTCTTCAGTGGTGCGTGGGCTGTTTTCACCATAGCCACACTTCTTGAAAGCACCTCTTCTTGTCAATATGTTTTCCTCCACCAGAAGAGTATAAAACAGAGGGCTGATAGATTTAAGCACTTACTTTTGTCCCCTTCATGCTTTGTGTATGCCAAACAAGTGATCTCTGGGGTTCACTTGGGCACTCCCATCCCCTTGAGCTTTTGTACAGAAAAAAAAAAAAAAAAAAAAAAAAAAAAAAAAAAGAAAGAAAGAAAAAGCAATCTGACCTATATAGATTTCTTTGTTGTCCTTGGACTTCCTTTCAACAGGCAACATTCAAACACTTTGCTATCTTTCAATAGATCCTATGATTCCTAATAAGTCAAATGAAAATCTCAAAAAGAAAGAAGGCTGACAAGGTTTTCTTAGATTTTGTTCTCACTGGAAAACAGATTTTAAATATTGCTCCAGCTTTCTTTCTTTCTTTTTTCCTTTTCCTTTTCCATTTTTTTATTTATCTTTCTTTTTCTTTCATTATTTTTCTTTTTCTTCCTTTCTCTTTGACCACAGACATCTTTAATACTTAGAAAAGTTGCCCACTGGATTGATGCATTTCCAGGTTGCTCTTCTCTTCATGGAGCATGAAGGTAGGACTGTCCCATGACAACAGAAATCATTCCCTGTGGGCTGCCTCTTTCTGGAAATTATGAAAGAGGAAGAAACTGAGGGGACAAGAAGTTCTAGCTGCAATTTTTTTGTTGTTGTTGGTTATCAGTTTTGGGATTTCTTTTCTTTTTGTTTTGTTCTCATGAGTCACCTGCACAGTGTGCTTGATTTCTGTGTGAAGCAGAAGTGGCCAGTGCAGCACATGGTGTGGATGTGCCTCTGGGATCCTCTGGCCAAGCCCAAGGTGAAGATGAGGCAGCTCCAGCAGGGCCACCTGGGGCCTTGGGGACCACAGGGTGCAGGTGACAGTGAGGGAAGCCGAAGTTGCCCAGGGAGAGCTGCTCTTCAAGACTGACATCTAGATCTTGCAGAACTATCACTCAGGAGGGAAGTGAAACCTGGTGAATGTGGTTTGGGACACAAAGGAGAGACATGAAAGCTCAAAGGATATTCAAGAACAAATTATTTTGGAGTTCTGAACCATTAGCACATTTTTGATTTACTGAGCCACAATCAGCTGAGGACCCATGAGGTTCCTAATATCTGAGGGCACATTCTGCCTCTTCTCTGCCTTCAGGAGGGGCTAGACAGTACAATAAGTTTTGGCTCTACACCTCCCAGCAGCTGGCAATGCACACTAGGCAGACAAGGTTCCATGCAATATCTTGAATATCAGGTGGTTATTATTCGTATATATAAACCATGTAGGGTTGTGTGTTTGCATGCCTGTGGATTCATACATAGGGGCACTATGTCATCTGTTTTTACACTCTTTAATTGTCTGCAAATGTGAATGCACCATAAACTTACAGGGTGGAAACACAGGAGATTGTGTGTCCTGCAAACCTTTTAAATATACTATAACACAAATCAAAGCACCTTGTCTTCTGAGATCAAAAGTGAGGGTAGTGCTAGGGAAACGTGGTAGAAAACTTCAAATTATGTTTTTCCTTTGCTTGTTTTTTTCATGAATGCTAACCCCAAAATACTTTTCTTCCTGTGGTATTTTGAGTGTCATCATATCACATGATGAAGGAGTATAATTGAAATCTATCTGTCGCACTTCTTAACCTATAGGAATGTCCTTAGATGTTATTCATTATGAGCAAGTGATAGGTTCAAATGTGAGAATAAGGGATTTGCACACCTGACAGAAAACCAGAGTTAAAAGATGAAGTATGGTTATACAACCATTATTTCCCAATTTGAGTACCTGTACCATACCCATAGCACTTGCTGAAAGAAAGAAGCAGGTGTGTCTTTTTTACGAAACTTTTCTAAAGAAGTCAGATATAGAAATTGAACACATTTTATTTTATCTTGAGATTTTATCTGGATTTTTTGAACATTGTAAGAGAATGAAAAACCTAGGAATGTGTAAGTCCTTCCTTTGACCTGTCAAGATAAACCTAGTGAGTGAAGCTTTAAAAAGCAAGCAGTGCTCATTTTGGCAAACTTTGTCGTTTAGTTATTCTTCCTTAGAAGCAGGAAGATGAAAACAGTGATAGTAGATATGACTCAAGGCAAGTGAGGGTTGCAAAATTAGATCCTTGGCTGTATAGAGACAGTTATATTAGGATGAAACCACTAGGGGTATAAATTCAATGACTTCATATTAAGACATGTTAATCCATAATTTAATGTGGCCTTAATTTACTGCAGTTTAATCCTCCTCATTTTCACTTTCTGTTGAGAACTTGTACTGCAAAACATGAAAATTGTCATGATACCAAAGTGCTTTGACACTGTGTTCCATTAAGCTTGTCAAATGTAAAACTTAATTCTGCAAGATTAGTTTCACTGTAATCTCAGAAACTGCTATTTTGAGGTGCATTTTGGAATACTCTGAAGTTGTAGCATGAAATAACCAAATGAATTGGTGTCCTGTGTGATGGTGGCTTTCACTCCAGAAAAGAAATCCTCAGGACACTATCCGTGCTCTTTTTGGGTAAGAAAACATATAAATTTACCTTTGTTAAGGCCTGGAAGCTAGAGGTACTAGCAAGGAGATAAATAAAATATGCATAACTCACAGACAATCTTTGTTTTCAGTAATCTGATACTGTGTGACCTGTCCACAAAATGTTTCATTTTGCTACAGTAAATATCAAATATTGGAATACTAAATTCTTTGTCAGGTAAAAATTATCTAAATTTCACCTAGTGTAGAGTAGCAAAAAATATTTGCATTCCAGCCTTGCCAGACTCCCATCAAGACTATTTTAATATCTGTTTTTCTATAGTCACAATTTCCCACTCTGTATTTTTATTAGTGTTACCCCTTGGCTTACAGTCAAAATATGGCTCTCAGGTAGTACAAGGCAACGTGACCAATATCTTTTCCAGAAAGCAAACATCTTGTGCAGGATGCACCCAGAAAGGACCTCAGTTTCACACTAAGGGCTTAGAAGAGCTTGATCCAGGTGGGTATGTCAGTCTATCTTATTCTTTTCCTCAATAAATTAATCACAGAATCATCTTTTCAGAGGTCAAGAGCATGGTCATCTAATATTAACTATTCATTCTGTGAAGCTTCAATATACCTCTTCATCTTTACATCCACGTTTAAATGGATGTAGCCTTTTATTTTTCTAGTAATAATCTTGTTTCTATTCTTCAGCTGAGACCCTTTGTTTGGCTATCATGGTGGCTGACTGGATGAAACCTTTAAATTTACAACTTCTTTTAATATTCAGTCTTGCTCTGGACAAGTAAGGTACAGAAAGGAAGAAAAGGCTGATGAAGGTAAAAGACAAATAAATCCTCAGGTTGTTGTTATGTGACGAACAAAGTGAACAAAATCGTCTCAAAAGCTTTGGTTTACATGGATGCTGAAGTCTTGGCATGTAGCAATCTGGACAAGACCACGTCTTTTCATTTTGATCTTGACATGATGAAGTAGTCACAGAACAAAAGCCCCTGGGATGGGGCAAGCAGCAGACTTGGAACGACATACAATGATTACATGTTGCGCATAAGAACACTTTCAGAACTGATGTGGTTTTGGAAATGGTGGTGTCATAAACAACATAAAAAGTTTTTGTCATGATTTACCTGACATTAAGCTTCTTATATGACAGTGGCAAAACAGCTTTAGACAACTTTGAGCTTTAGAAAATTTCTGCCATGATTGATTTAAATTATGCAATAATCTTCCAAACTCCTATGCTCCTTCCACACAGTTATTATTAAAATTGGTGGTTTTTTTTACCTAGATGAAGATGTAATAAACACACACAGAAAAAAAAAAGAAGAAAAAGAAAAAGAGAATGAAAGAACAAGTATTTTACAAAGAATGACCAAAAATCATAGACTTTAAAGCCCTTCTGCAGAATACTCTCAGAAAGTAAGGAACTGTGCCTCCAGTCCTCATACTTGAATAATTTCTCAAACATCCCCGTGTCCTAAAGATTTATTTTAATTTATTAAAAAATGTTTTAAAGCGTAGTCCTCAGGGGTACAGCTGATACCCCTTATCAGTATTTCCACTAACATCCTGGATTGCACATTCCATAGAAGAGCATAAAGTGCTATAGCATCGAGGCTTTTTTGAATTTAATTTGGAACTCCTTCACCCTTTCCACAATTATTTTCATTATTACTTTTACCTTGTAGCTCCTATATTCTTGTAATGACACATAAGAAGGTCCTTAAAGGTCTTTTTGAAGGTGGCGTTGCAGAGCGCGTAGCAGGCGGGGTTGACGGTGCTGTTGATGTAACAGAGCCAGTAACCGAGGGTCCATACGGTGCCAGGGATGCAGGATGTGCAGAAGCTGTTGATGAGCACCATCACATTGTATGGGGTCCAGGTGATGATGAAGGCCAGGAGGATGGCCAAAATCGTCCTTGTCACCTTTTTCTCTCTAGAAGGGGGTGGTTTCTTTTTGGCTGGCTGCTTTGTCATCTTGACAATTTTCCGGGCTACGCTATTCTGTTTCTCCTCCCCGTTCGTGCCTATGATCTCGACAGTAGTGTTGGTAGGGGCACAGCAGTCTCCCTTTTGGGATTTGGTGACTATCCTGATGCATGTCAGCTTGGAGTTCTCTGCTTTGACATGGTCTTGGGAGGCAGAAGCCTGTCTGGCATCTTTGGTAGCTTCATCCTCTTTCAAGTTGGAAGCGACCACACTGATGGAGGTGGAGTCATTGGAGCTCTCCTTCTCCCCTTGAACACAGTTATTGGTTACAGTCTCTTCACTGGTTTTTCCATTCTGAATTTTGCTGTGCTCCAAACCATCCCCGCTGGTTGGGATATTGTTATTGTTTGGTTTCACTATTTTACCTTGGACAAGGCTGGGGGAAACTGTTTCTTGGTTTTGGGTGGCTTCCTTTTTTCCTTTCTTTATCCGACTCTTACTGGCTCGAGAGATTTGCCAGTAAAGGACAGTCATGATGATAACAGGCAAATAGAAGGCTGCAATGGCAGTGCCAAAAGTGACAGCAGGGTTGGAAAAAAACTGGATGTAGCAGTCCCCATCTGGGACAGTCCTTCCTCCCACAATGAATTGCCAGAAGAGAATTGCAGGGGCCCAGAGGATGAAGGACAGCACCCAGGCGGCTGCGATCATCATGCCGGCCATCTTCGTGGTCCGCTTCACGGGATACGTCAGGGGCTTGGTGACACAGAAGTACCTGTCAAAGCTGATGATGAGCAGGTTCATTACAGAGGCGTTGCTGACCACGTAGTCAAGAGCCAGCCAGAGGTCACACACCACGGGCCCCAAGGGCCAGTAGCCTATCACAGTGTAGAGGGTGTACAGGTTCATGGAAAAGATGCCAATGATCAAGTCAGCGCAGGCCAGGCTGAACAGGAAATAATTGTTGACAGTCTGAAGGTGCCTGTTGACTTTGATTGACACCATGACCAGGATGTTTCCAATTATGGTGACCAGGCTGAGAGACCCTGCTACCAGGACAATGAACACCACCTCGACAGTCTTATAGCGGCTCTCCAAGGCCATCACATTTTCAGAGGAAGAGTTTAAGTACGTTGAGTTATTCATTTTGCTTCTGATAACAAGATACCCAGTTACAACTTAAGCCTGCAGAGGAAAGAAAAGAAAACAGACACCATCAGGAAGTTAGCCCCTTAGCCTTTAAGGAATGGATCCCAAAAAAACTGACTTGGCAAATGTTCTCAGCTAGAAGATGTATTCAGAAAAAAAACAGTCAGCTTTGGTCAATGGAAACACTTTACAGTGTGCAATTTAGGAATAACAGAACAATAGGCTAGCTCTAAATATGTGAGAAAGGTACACATCTGGACCCAAAACTACATTTTTAAGTTCTTAGATGCATTTTTCTTTTTTTTGTTTTTTTAAAACTAATATTGACTTGAATATTAGTTCAAGTCAATAATATTTTGGAACTGAACCTGCATATTATTTTCTTTCCTGCTAACAAAATTGTTCTCTTTGCTCATTTCAAACCCTATTCCAAATAAAAGGTCTGGACTGGAGGGTGTCCTTCTTATAACCCAAAGTGAAGCTGTAGTCTACTGAGAGGCAGACAATGGGAAGGAGATCTCTGCTTCTGTTTTTCTTTCATTTTCCACCTGGGCATGTTTCTGTGAGGTTTAGGGAACAGGTTTTTTACCATAACTCCCCCCCAGTTTTCTTACCCAGCATTTCTTTTTTTTAGGCAACACAAAGGTTTTGGCACTTCATTAAACTAATTCATCTGTCAATAAACAAAAGAGGTTGGGTCTGTTGAAGTTAACAGAATTTCTAAACTCACCTCAGTAGATCATTTGCCTATTTAGTTAGATGCAAATATATTTTATTTCTTTTTTTTTTCCAATTTCAGTAAGATGAAAGTTATTTTTTACTTACTTTTGAGTATTTGTACCTGGATAAGTCATAGTTGTTTGTTCAGGTTTTTTTAAAACATGGTATTATCTTTTGATGCTTGCTTGACTGCACTTTTCCTATTATTTTTCAAATCACAATATTTTTAATCTGCATCACATAAAGCTAAAACAAAAGGTCTGACATAGATAGCAGGGTAATGCTAAATAAAGAAACAAATAAAAATCAGTTCTATTTACACATAGCAATTATTTTTGTGCCCCTTATACTCTACTGGCAGTGCTCAATAAATAGTAATTAAATTGCTAGTGATACACATTTGCTAGAAGACTAAGAAAACAGCGTGCTTTTGCCTTCAGGATATATTCTATCTTTTTGTGTATCCCCTGGAAGTCAATAGAATGCACTGGAATTGTACAGCATGTGAGTGCTCATTATTTATGAGCTGTGCTCAAAGGATTATTGAAGCATGAAGGCCAGATGTGACAGGGAAGTTAGGGTTTTTTTTCTAATGACAATATTCTGCTTTCCCCCCCCTCGCACATAAGGCATCACTTCTTTAAGAAAGAGTCTCTAAACATGGTGGTGGAATCAAAGGAAGACAAAAAAAGTATCTGTGTACAGCTCCTCTATACAACAGGGATTAGAAAATTCTCCTCTGGTTCCTCTGACTAACCTGCTGATGCACAGACATATGCAGTCCACGTCACTTCAAAGGAGCAATGCATTTTTACTGTCATTTCAGTACTGTGCTTTTTTATTTTTTTCCCGTTTTTTCCAGATGCAAAAGAGAGAAGGTGATGCAAAATGTCAGCACAGTGGCAAAACCCCTTCTGAACTCTCAGAAAAATAAGCAAGCCTGTCTCTGTGGAAAAGTCAAAATGCTAAACCAGGGTGAAAGGTTTTCTGTCTGAGGAAACTTTGTAATCTTGAAATTTATACTTAGAGAAATACAACTGGCAGAGAGAGGGTGGGGCTCATGCATTTGCCTTTCCTATCAAAAACAGCTACAATTTTTTTACCAATTCTATGTTGAAGTGAATACTTCAATGAATAAATAGAGGAACATGCAACATGAATAAATAGAGGATCATAAGGCTCAGCAGACATTTATTTTTTGCTATCTATTTACCAGTACAACAATAAAATCCTTGGGATCAGGTTCAAGATAACGAAATGAAGGAGTGCTTTAGTTAAGTGTGTGCTTTTTACAGTAAGAATAGGCTGAGTGGAATGTAGCAGAATTTCTCCTCTGTGCAAAAATATTGATGGGACACCTTTAATATATAGGACTGTCATTTCAGCAATTCCCAGTCTATTTTTCTCCCAAAGCTTCACAGCTGAGCAGCTGGTTATCCAGCTAGATGTGTAAGACATCAATTTTTTGGACAAGCTAAGAATTTCTCCCAAGCAGAGTTGTTTATGAGCATTCTTGACAGAATGCATTTCTAATGAAGAAGCAAAATCATGCATAGTGACGTAGTGATTAAAAAAAAAAAAAATCAGCTGAAGAAGGTTCATGATCTGGTGCTCTGCAGCTACTCTGGTGACAGAAAGTGAGTGGGGGAGCAAAATGGAGATCAGTGAGAGTGGATTAGAGATGAAAAAATTACGCTTTGTTATAAGAAAACAAGTTTTTCTCTACAATATATTTTTGAAAAACTGTTCAGAATTTCTGATTTCATTCCACTGAAGAAAAAAATTAATTTTAAAAACTTGAAGCTTGTGAAACCAAATTGCCATTTCCCAGCTGACTTTATTCCCAAGTCTTTTCAGGTGAAATTTTTACCCACTTTCACTGGAAATATTGGTAATCCAGTAACAATTTCCCTGATTTTATGGGAATCTATAGGATGCAAGGAGATGGATGAAAGTTAAAAACTAATCTTACTTTCTAGGAATAGGATTTCATGGTGTTAATATGAATGGAAGCAAAGCAAAAGAGTCTCTTTCCCTCTTTTTGCACAAAACTTTCCGGCCCTTAAGAAGGCTAGTAACTCTGGATTGCAAATTACGAGGGCAGTTCCAGCTTTCTGAGGTACAGGGAAACATCTGCTGTCACCAGCTCCAGTAAAAACCTCCCTTTGCCTTCATCAGCGTGATTGTGAAGTGAAGCATATTTTGCAATGTATGTTGATGAGAGAGTGTAAGGCTGGAGAGACAAATATGATGCATGGTCACTGCTCAGAGTACTAAAATTCCACATGCAGAGGTAGGGCTGTGTGCCCCTCCTAACCCCAGAGCCCCTGCAATCCTCTGGGCTCCTTCCTGTGGGCTGCAGCAGGGCTGGAATCAGGTGCACAGAGAGGGTTCTGTTTCTCATCGTGCCTGCTTGTAAGGACTACTTTTGTTTTTGTCTTGCCACAGAGCCCATCTCTCCTGCTGCAGGGACAGTTGTTATGGGAGCAGATGTTATTCATCAGGCAGACCTACAAGGCAGAGGCATTTTAAGGTAACATGACCTCCTGTGTGAGAAATACCAGATCTTATTCTTGAACAAACACAGCTCTCCTCTGCAAGCCCATGGGTATTTGTGTGAGTTGCACAATATGGCACTGAATCCCGTGGGCTACCATAATTCATCCTTCTATACTAAATGCATTCTTGCTAAACAGAGAATACCCAGAAAAGGCAAGGAATGTCTCTTGTGACCTTAAAAGCAACCAAGATAATTTTCTGAAATATATTTCAAAATATATATGACTTTTTGGAGTGGAAACATCATAATCCCTGCACAGAAAATGTCCAAAGCCAAGAAATCCACATATAAATGAATTCATTGTTTGATAGTTGATATGCACTTGGGAAACATTCCCAGTGCAGTAGTTCCTCCCTGTAAAGAACTCACAGTACTGAAAATTATTCCCTTCTATTGACTGGGCAACTGTTTAGGGCAGAGCTGGGGCATACTTAAGCATTGGATCCTGCTGAGTTGTGCTTTCCACTTATCCTGACAGGAACACATCCATTTAGTGCAGGCAAATCTTGTAGCAAACATTGTAATTTTAAATTTAAAATATATCTCCAACATCTGCCGCAAAACACTACAGAAATATTTGGTATATTGAAAAAAATGGCTGATACATCATGCCTGTCAGAGTTTATTAGACAAACTATTCTTCTGTATTGTGCATATTGACAAGTTAAATTTGGTAAGGATTTAATGTCTTCTTTGAATTCTCTGAAACCATATAAAGGTCAAGACATGAAAGAGGCAACAAATGATCAGTGCCTGAAAATTATATTTGTGATTTAAACAGGATTACCCAAGAATGTATGTGCATTGCCATTCTGAGGGCACATCTAAGTCTCAAGCAGAATGAAATACACTTTAACTTTTTTTTTTTGACCTGGTTCCTCTTCAGACCAAACGTATGTAAAATAGATTTGATGTTTGCTGTAGCAATAGTGGAATCTTTTTTTCCTGAAATGATTTTTTTCCCAAGCTCAATTGATTTTGATTCTAAATTTCTTCCTGGTACCATTTTAAACTCACAGTGTGAAAACAAAAAGAGAGAAGCAAAATCCCTTAATCTATGACAAATATCCTAGGTCTGTTAGCCAGAATTTACTGCAGACTTTAAGAGAAAATACATCTATAGTCTTTACTTTTGGTAAAAACACATTTCAGAAAATACCCAAACACCTGAAGACTAAAATCTTCACCACATGAACTATCTTCTGCAAGCCTTTTGAAACTAGAAACAGCTTTGCTAAATATTACTGGCTAGGTGTGGTCTGTTGTTCTTTTTCTTTTTCATGCACTTTTGTTTATCTCAAACAACACATGTCCTACAAAAAAGATATCTTGTGGGCCTGTTTGGATCTACTTTTTCCCTTCTAATTGTGAAGGATACCTAAGGGCAAAATTAAAAATTTCTGCACAGATCTTGAAAAAAGAAGTAGATCAGAGTCAGAAAATATTAAAAAAGCAAACCAGCAGTGTGCCACAAACAACAGTTGAAACAAGGCAGAATGAAAATATTCCCCCAAAAGCAGCAGGGGACTGTACATGAGTAGGTGTCAATGCTGGCACCAAAGCTGCTGCCTCAGGGCACGTTAGGGTCTGAGGATTTGTGCATTGCTTTTTGTGCACTGCAAACAGATTTGTGCTGTTAACTACATCTTGCACACTGTGGCTCTTGCAGTCTAAAACTGTATAGAAAGAAATATAGAAAAACTATATAGAAGTAAATATAGTGTCATAAGCCCAACATGTTGATATTAAATATGACACAAGTAGAAGTATAGACAGCATAGTAAAAAAAAAACCCAAAACCAACCAAACAATAATCTCTCTAGTTTCAGGAAATAAATAAAAAAGGTTGTTTTTCCTCAAAGATCAGATAATAAATTATTCCTAATATATTGATACTATTATTACTATTACTACTGTTATAGTAGTCACCCACTGGTACTAAGGCACATGAAATATTACCTTTCTGTTAGTATAGGTTTAACTGCAGATATATTTTTCTTTATTTGGGACCTGTGTTATCAAGAGAGAATTTGCATTCTGTCTTTGGGCAGCTGATACCATTACAAGCTAAACTCTGCATCCTACTGCATTGGGCCAACCTGAAAAATATGCTTAATACACATGGTTCAATCTAACTGGTTTTGAGCCAAAAATGAAAAAAAAAAAAAAAAAAAAAAAGGATTTTTACCTCCTGGACTAGAGAAGATACTTTTATTCACATGCCTCATTCTTGCTAGGATTATAAAAAAAAATCTTGTTACAAAACTAGTGAGAAAATAACAAATTCTCTTGGTGAAGTTATGGAAGGTTTTTCTCTCTGTTCTTGTGAAACCATGAGATTTATCCGTATGATAAAGTGACTGAATACAATGGTCCATGTCACTCCTGAGTCCCACCTGCAATCCTGTGCACCTCAGCTTATTAGAGGTGCTTACACAGTAGAGGGAGTTTTCAGAATGGCAATTGCAAAGCAGAAAGTTTTAGCATTACATTTCAGGCAAAGTAAATAGTTAGGAATGCTCTTACTGTTGAAAGCTAGAAGAGCATTGTTTATGTTTTGTTACTTTTTTTCAGGTAAGGTGTGAAATATGCCTATTTGCTAAGATCAAAATAAATTTATAATCCAGAAATCAGAGAAAAAAAATTAAAATTTAGTCTTTGGAGTATGAAAGGCAAAATGGAAGCATCTCATAGCTTTCTCTAGAGGGCTGTGTTAAATGGATAGCATCTCCATCTAGAGGCACAGATAAGCAGCTGCCACATAAAACAGTCCTTTCCAGTAATAGAATGGCTTAAAAATATTTGTAAAAATTTTTAACTCTCTGGCAGAGGAGATCCACATTTTATTGCCATTTAAATTTTATTCTAATTAATGAGCAGAGATATAATTTGATGAAAATCTGAAGACATTACAGTTAAATATTCCTGGAGCAAGCAGTCTGGATGAAGAGGTGTATGACCTGGGATGAGCTCTGTCAGTCAGAGCATGGTTCTAATAACACCACAGCTCTGGTTTTGATCCCTGGAAGGGCCATTCACTTAAGAGTTGGACTTGGTGATCCTTGTGGGTCCTTCCAAATCAGAATATTCTGTGATCTAGTTAGACTGGGGCAGCCAGTGCACAGAAACATGTGCTTAGGCCTGAGTTTATTCACTGCAACCACCATCATTTTGTCGTCAATTTGGGCATGACCCAAATCAAAATGTTGTTTCACAGAACATCATAAATGGGTTCGAAGTGTGGATGATGTCATCAAAAGGTAAAAACTGGAGACTAGCTCATACCACATACACATTTCATCAGTGCACCTAAAGCATAATTTTTCTGCTAGTAGAGGTTATAGGAGAGAGAAAAGGGACATTAAAGTGACAGATTTTAGTAAGTGACTTCTCCTTTCTGCCTTTGCTGCACCACTGTTAGAAGTTGACTGAAGCTTCTCACATTGATTAACCAAACAAGTTTTATCTGACTATAACTATCTTCTTCAAGCACTTTAGTTAAAATAGTTGTACTAGAACTCAGACTAAAATGATACCTATCCTCAGCCATGAGAAAAGTTGCCTCAGCAGAAGAGTTATTTAAGTTTCTGCTCAGATTGAATTGAAGATCATTAGGTTCAAGGATATATCTTCTGTAGGAAAAGCGTGGTGAGAGTTAAGTAGTCCCTCTGCAGCCCAGCACAAATTGGAGGCACAGCACTTCATTATCCTCAGATCACCCATAACACCTGTGCTGTTAAATACAAAAACCTTATGAGAGCTACTCAAAGTCCCTGACTGACAAGCAGTGAAGCTGGTGAGAGGAGAGGGATGACTGGTGAGAGGCTGACTGAAACCAACTTAATGTACAAGCAGACCTGAAAAAAAATCCTCAAACCAAACCAACAACCAAACAACCAACCCTCCTACACAAAAGAAACCAAAAAAAAAACAAACCCACAAAACAACCCCCCCAAAAAAACCCCAACCCAGTCTTTCTAGTCTTTCCTGGCTTAAATTATTTCTATTTCTTTAAGAGTCTGTAGGAATATTGGTCATGAGAAAAATCCAGAGAACTGCAGTACATTAGAGGAAGGGTCTCTCAAGGAACCATGGATTAACCCCCTCAACCTGCCAGTGAGTCCAAAAATAATTCTGTGATATTTCTGTGAATATCTGAGAATCCCTCCAAGACATAAGAAGTCCATTTGGGATCATGAATAAACCCATGGAGACTCTCACTCTACTCTTCAGACAGAGTCAGAGTAGGGCTTCTGACAGGAATATTAACATATGAGAGCCCATGGAGACTGTTACTGAAGCTAAAGAAAATCTTTCCTTTTCTCTAGGCTGTAAATGGTCTAAGTACCTGGCTTTTGCATGGGATTTTCTTATTCACTCACAAAGATCTATCAGATAATCCTCAAATCTGCTTTGGAAAGTACCTTATATTTTTACTCAGAAAATGCTTTTAATATCCTTTTAAACACCATCATGGTCAGTCTTACAGGAAATTCTCAAGAGCTTGAAAATCTAGTCTGCTCTTCTGTGTCCATAAATTCTGGGGATTTTTACACATCTTCCATCTTACTTTACATCTTACCTAGAGATGTAGATTAGAAGCACAGGAAAGAATGATGACTCAGATATTACAGGGAATGGCTCAGATTCTTTGCAAGGATATATTGAAGAGAAGTTCAAACTTGTTTCTGAGAGGGCAGCTAAATTTTTTTTATGCCTGTATTACTGTAGACTGCATTTGAAACAGTGATCATGAAATACTGAAGGAACTTAATTAGGTCTTTTCCTTACCAGAAAGCAGTGATACCTAAATTTCCAAACCAGAATCTATATTTTCAAACTCATTCTGCAGTCTGAGAAAAGTTTGTGAAAGATGGAAAGAGAGGCAATGCCTAAAAAAATACCCATAAAAACATTTAAAAATCTAAAATGAAGTTTTTGCTACAGCTAATTATAAATATGTTGATTGCAACTATGATTATTTACTGTGGCTCTGCACAGAGAACAGAGAACCTCAAAGATCACGTAGTCCTTGCCAAAGAAAGGAGAGTTTTATTTAGCAGTTTTTCATAGCTACTGCATAAGGATAGTGTCCCTAAGTCTCTGACTGTGCTGTGCTTCACTATATGACTGCTATGAACTTTAATTACATAGACTATAGCTACAGACTAATTGTGTTTTGACTTCATTACAGGTCTAACGAATCTGTGTCTAAATTTGGCTCTGATGCATGGGTCCAGATATTGGTCCTAGCATTCTGCAGCTACTCTTAGCAAGGTAAAATACCTTAGCTTTGCACTAATTCACCATGCCTTTAAAAGAAGCCTCTGTTAAAAAGTAATATAATGTTTAGCAAGCTAAACTTAATAACAGGAAACTGAGGGACTTGTATCTGACACTGTACCTTCTCTAAAAATTATATTCATCATCACTGCTCCAGGTAGACTAAAATTCATAAGCAAATACTCTCAAGCTCTCTGCAGGTTTTGGTTTTTAGAGACATTAAGTCTGTTCACATCAGACTTTGACCACTCTTGAATATTGACCAAAATAAAATAATGGGAACATTTGATATATAGGGTTAAAGAAAGGACAAATTTGATTATTTGAAGATAAAAAAATTAAAAGCCTGGGGGGCATTTACTAGCACAGGATGGAGAAGAGCAAGCCATTACTCTGTGCACAGATCTGCAAACTTCACAAACTCACTTTGTTACTTTAGCAATGAAGTCTGTGTAATACAAAATTTCCAGAGAGTGATAGTGATGAATATATTTGATGTCCCTTGCACATTCCAGTCTATGGCAAAGATGGTTTTTAATTGAAAGAGAGAAAGAGGTTGTTTCTGAAATTCAGAAACTGTGTCATTGTATTTTACCACATGGGAACCTCTTTTACATTGTGGCAGAAGCACCATGTCAGCTTCATCACAACTTCTGGTATAATGACTTGGCCTGCTGATGAAGTCAGTTCTCTCCCATTTTTGGTGTTGAGGATCTCAAACTCTTTTTATTACAGTCCTGAAATTCCACAGTTATGCTGTGCATTACTCTCTGCCCTACTTTGGTAGACTTATCTGTTACTGTCTGCAAGTTTCCTGTTTCTGCTTCCACATCTCAGACCACCTTCCCACAGCACACATGTCTAAGGACAAAAAGACTACTGACTAATATATTTCATTTTCTGAGGTCTCACTTTACCCTATTCTTCTGCAGTGGTCCACTTCTCTGAACCTAAACCCATCTTTACATAACAACTCTTTAAATTGGGACTTCATGGTGAAGCAAACTTACAGGAAGTAAACTTAAATCTAAATAGGAATAGTGTCTAGCAGTGCACCTAGGGAACAATCTCCTTCATCAATCTGCAGTGTCCCTGAAGTGTCATGTTGGAGATTAAATCCCTCCCACTGTGCCATGCAACAGCAGCAGAACCACTCAGCAGTGATTGCTGCATTGCAACGTGCCTCCACACTGCACAAACCTATTTGAAGAGCACAAGAACATACCTAGAGAAAGACATAGAAGGAGGTGTGGGCAAAAGAAAATAATAAATTGGATGAATGTGAATGAGAAAAATAGGACAAGACTGAGGTGTGAAAAATAAAGAAGTTGATTAGAAGAAGGCAGGAAAAAAAGTTCTGCAAGAGTGAATACAGACATGGGGTCTTCAAATTGTCACCCCTTAATCCCTGCTTTCAGTCAAAATTCCTCACTGACCCTTAGTTTCAGTACCTGCCCACAGAGAGATAGGGTAACATTTCTTCCAGCCTTGCACTTTGAACAGTATTGTGGAAACACTGAAGTGACTTGAAGTTCTGAAATCTCATCTCAATTGTCATTCAAACATTTAAGTTCTCAAATCCACTGCCATTTACTGAGACTTGGCCTACATAACCTCTTCAAAGAAGAGGATAGAAATTATTTTTTCAAAAAGTTAAAGTCTTGTTTCATAATCAGAAAGTCCAGTGTATTTAGGTATGCTCAACTATTTCCTCATAAGCTGGTCACACCAACACAGTCACTGCCCAGAGTGGAAGTGAGATAACCCAGGTGGGAAGGTGGCATGAAGATGGGAGGTGATTTTCCCTGCTGAAATCTGTGGCTCTCTGCAGCTCTTGGAGTCAGAGGCTGCACAAAGCCTCAGTGAGACCACACTGATTTGCAGCTGTTGTGTTCCCCCACTCCTACACGCCTTGTGATACTCTTTGAGAGCTCTGTGGCTCAAAGGTGCATTTCACAGCTCCTTGCTCTCAGTCACTCACGCTGTAAGCCTGGGACTTCAAAGGGACAGCTGAAAGGAAATGTTTGCAGGGGAAAAAAGGGAGAAAGATAAAAAAAGAGAAAAAGATTGTCTGCTTGTCCCTTTTTTTCTGTTCATGATATAACAGGCTTAAGATGTTTTGGTATAACTGCTTCTCAGTGGGTTATTTTTCCTTTCTTACTTTACAAAAACCACAAAAAACCCCCAAAACCTGTCACTGAGGAAGAAAACAGCTGTGTGATGCTTTCATCTTAGAGTGGGCTTGCCAAAGAGCAGGCAAATGACTTTCCATTCTCTACGTAGGCTCTTTGGGTCAAGCTGGACTGATGTCCAAGACAGCGACCCCCAATTTTTCATTTTAGACCTTTCAGCAGTAGCACATGCTAAAGCACTACTGCTCCCTGCTGCAGACCCAGTCACAGAGTAAACAGAAAAATCTCTGAGGGCTGGTGGTGCCCTTTCAGGCTGTAAGCAAATCATTATCATGACATTTTCTTGTTTCTTAGTGTAAATGAGCTTCAGTTCTAAATTCAACACATTTAAGGCTTTAAACATGTTATCTACAACATCAGTGTCCTCCACATATATAAAGTCCTGAATGTCTTTCATGAAATTTCTAAAGCATTTTTTTGGGGGTTTTGTTTTTTTTAGTATGTATAAAACTATATTAAAGTAGGATTAGTGTTTTTTTAGTTTTTAATTAGTTTGGATCTGTTTGTTGCTCTGCTCTTGATCTGTTGTGCTATGCAATGCAATCCCATTGAAAGTCTGAGGCACTGAACAACATCAAACAATTAAAATGAAGACACTCATTTGTAGAAAGACATAGTGGAGGGATTTACAGTCAGGTTAATGCTTAACCTCTTAGTCTTTCTAATGTTATGGTTGGAAAATGCCCTTTAAATTTAATTATATGCTTCTGTGCATTTACTGCTTTGTAAATGAGCATTTAAAAATGTAATTTTTCTTTACAGAGATCTTTCATAATTTTGAATCTACTCATAATGATTCTGGTCCTCCTAAACAAATGCTATGCAACCCACCCTGCCAGTGACATAGGCATTTATTCTCTTCCTAATTGTGTAAGGTTTGTAGATCTCAGACCTTTTAATTCAAGGGATAGTGTGCTTTCTCCTTAACCCCACCAAAAGCATTTCAATGATAGCACATTTGTATTGCATCGCCTTTGCAAAGAGCATCAAGCATCCAAAAGATGGTATTCACATATATTTTAATTATATCTGGTAAGAAGAAAAATGGATTTTGTGATTTACTAAATTTATATCTCATACCTCTGCACAATTCGGTTATAACTGAACATAAGAACACAGTTCGTAGCTATTTTCAAATACAGGTATGGCAGAGAGATTAAGAAGGCTGAACTCTTACACTTTCTCTGGAAGAACTGCTTCTTGCTGCCTTGTAATTTTCATAGGTAAAGATTCTGGGGGGTTGGTTCTCTACAGCAGGTAGTGAGAATCTGATGCAATTTGTCTTGTAAAAAACAGTGTCAATATGACTTCAACTCCCATGTAAATACACATGGACTTCAAACAGAAACAGAAATTTGTGTTTCAGGTATTCTAGCAGATTTGTCATGACCCTGCAGCACATGACTTGTGATACTTCCTGTTCTTTCAATACTGGGAAACAGGGTTGCGGTGGTGTGTCTTTTATTTAATTTGATATTTGTTCAATATCTGTTCCCCCCCATCCCTAATCTCCTCCTCTCCCCAGTTGTCAGTATTCCCTAGCTCTCCCCTAACCCCCTCCTCTCCAAGTTGTCAATCCTCCCTTTCCCTGCCCCTTTCCCTGGAACCTTCCCTGTCATTCCTCCTAGCTCCCTCCTCTGCTTCCAGAGCATTCCCTGTCTATTTAGTGAGGCTCGAAACCCTATTGCTTATTTTGTGTTATTCCACGCCCCACCTTCCCCTGATAGGTTTGTGATCTGTTAGTCCTGCCCTAAACTCCTGCCCTGCTATTCCCTTATTGGTTGCTGTTCCTATACCCCGCCTCCTGAGTTCTTGTATAAAACCTTTGTTCCTCCTCCCAAGGGGGTCTTGGGGCTCACTGAATAAAACCATCCTGTTCGCCCCCAAGTCTGTTCCCGCACCACCAACTGGGACTGCAGAGCTTCCCAGGGGGAGCGGCCGCCCGTTCTCTTCCCTCGCCACCCAGCCTGGCACCGCTCGGGGTACCGCGGAGAGAGGAGCTGACCGCAATACAACAAATGGTAGCAGAGGATGGTTCCCTCCTTCATTTTGTAGAAAAAATGGGCAAATTTGTGGGGGAGCAGGGTGGTTTTATTCAGTGAGCCCCAAGACCCCCTTGGGAGGAGGAGCAAAGGTTTTATACAAGAACTCAGGAAGACGGGTGTAGGAACAGCAACCAATAAGGGAATAGCAAGGGAGGAGTTTGGGGCAGAACTAACATATCACAAACCTATCAGGGGAAACAGGGGAGTGGAATAACACAAAATAAGCATTAGGGTGTTGAGCCTCACTAAATAGACAGGGAATGCTCTGGAAGCAGGGGAGGGGGCTAGAAGGGAATGACAGGGAAGGTTCCAGGGAAAGGGAGGGTTGACAACTTGGAGAGGAGGGGGTTAGGGAAGAGCTAGGGAAGATTGACAACTGGGCAGAGGAGGAGATTAGGGATGGGTGGGGGAACAGATATTGAACAAATATCAAATTAAATAAAAGACACACCACTGCACAGGGTAATGTTTGAGAGCAAGTAAATAGTGATGCAGCTTGTTCTGGCATCTGGCTGAGAAGAAAGTTAATGTAGTAAAAAGAGGAAAAAGTCATACATTTCCTAGCTTCTCATTCTGAATCTTGTGATGCACATTGTACTTTTGTGGTCCGGAAGTGGTTCATTCTACCTGTGTTTGTTAGGGTCAGGATAAAAGTAAAGCTTATGTAGTGAATTTGGGTAAGTGAACCAGAAGTTTTGGTTTTTCAAGGCTCTATGCAGGAAGTGACAAAAATTTGAGATTTTTCTCTGAAAAGAAAATACATGAAGTTGTTTGGACACATAAGCAAACTGGCAAAGGTAGAACTGTTAATGGCGGGGAAGGTCAAGTGGTTTAATGCTTCACCTTTGATATTTCTTTTTCCTTTTGTCCTCCTATTTTTATCCAAGAAGTGTTATATCACCAAGAGTGATTGCAACTACTCCAGCAAACTCAGAAGTAATCATTTTTCCTGCATCCTGAAAATGGGTCTATTCTGCAACATATAGAAAATAAAAAGCTCATAAAGCCTTCAAAGTATAATCTCTCTTTCTCCATGTGTGTATGTATAGAATATCTATTTATGCTCAATTGTAGTTTTGTTATTTCCTATCTTTTTCATTCTTTTTTAATATATTTCTCAATATGCTTGATCTGCATTGCATTTTTTCCTCTTTATCTGCTTTTCTTGTCATCATGTGCATGAGGGGTTTGGACAGAACTGTGAATATCGGACAAAGAAAAATCCAATATGATCAAAATTATATGTGCTAATCAACAATAACCAGTGTTTCTGTAGAAAGTGCAGAAAGTGCACACCCATTGAATGTACAGTGTGTTTATATCTCTTCTCCATATTGTTTGGATTTGAGATTCACAGAAATAATCTGAGCTCCCTCTGTAGCTAACAGAGCTATCTATTCATGACAAAAATACACAGATAATATTTGCCTGTGCTAGATACGCTTCATCTGCTCTGCAAACATGCTACTTTTGTGCAGGTTTAGAATTAATTAAACAGCAGACTGCTCGTGAAAACAGCAATCACTGGGAGGATATGGAGAGTTTATGGATTGAGTTGTGAAATTCCACACACCAGCATTGGCCCTGGAATCCTGACTTTAGAGATTGCTGAGAGCAGGGCTCCACTGTACCAGTGTTATTACTCATCCACACTCCAATTTCAGAGCCTGAAATCTCATGGTAAATTACTCTGAAAAAAGATCAATAGTTCAAAAGCCCTGTGTATGCCAATGGCAAATTTTCTGTTGCTTTTAGTAGGCTCATGACTTTTCTATGAAATAGGCAAAAAACAGGATTGGTGTCTGGGGACTAGTCCTAGTTCATTGTTTTATTAGATCCAGAATCATATTTTGGTCTTTTCTGCTGTAAACTGTCCTGGGATCACCCTTGCTATTCATCACTTAGGAAAAAGCTCTGTCTTCAGTACCCGTTTGCAACATTGGAGTGCCCTACCAAGCATTTCCTTTTCCTGAAGGACAATATTTCTCTTCTCTCTCCTTAGCACAGGGTCATGCAAAACTATCTGGGGCTGTGACTGTTGCCAGGTTATTGGCATATATATTTGAAAAAACCCCAAATCTGCAAAGTATAACATTGGGTTCATGATTGGAGGATTTGCTGGACAGTGCTCCCCTACTTTTAAGCACCTGCTGCAGTTTACCCATCCTGTTTATGTCCAAATGCTTACAACTATTGTAAGTTCATAAAGTAACATGGAACCTTAACTGATTAAAGGACTTTGTAAACAGCAGAGACTAGCAGAATCATCATAAAAAAAGAGCATAGGAACTGTCCTATGAGGATTTTCATAATCAGCAGAACAACTGAGGAATAAAATATCTTTTTTTTTTATTCATCTATTCTATGGAGGAGACGTGGCTAACAGGTTTCCTTTATAAATTGGAAATTAAAATTCTAGGAGAAGGTGCAGGGAGAAGAGCTACTGGGATGTCATGGGATGAGATGAGTTGGAGGAAGCCCTCACAAAGACAAGGTCATCACAGTACAAACTGGAGGACAGGAAGGAAATTATATGACTGCCATGGGCAAATGTTCAAACTTTTTGTTCAAGTGAACAAAATAAAATAGACATAAGTCATCACCATTTTTACTCAAGTCTTGTCCCTTAAGTGAATAAGAAAAAAGTACAAGTAAATAACAGCAAAACAAGTTGAACTCCCTCACATTTGCCCTCCTACCTCCTAAAAAAAATTTCCTGTAGTAGAAACATTAGTACAAGACTCAGACTTTTCTGAAGCCACTCCTATGGTTTAAGGTAATAGAAAAGCTTCCAGGCAACTGAATATTTCCCTCTGCTGTAAAATCCCTGGGTGGCTTAGACCCAACATTTAAAAACACAAACGTGAATAACCTCAAGATACCACAGGTGGCCACATCTAGCAGTTTAACACAAAGGCCATTAATTAAAGCTCTCTCTGTGTAAAAGGAAAGCAAAAAGCTCTCTATATTTCTCGCTCTCAGAAAAAAAATCAATGGAGACCACAGGAAATTTCTTAGAAAACTCTTGGACAGAAGATTGGTTCTTTCAGTTCAGTCACCGAACCCGCACAGGGTGGCTGAAGTGATGCAATATTCCCTATGGCAGCTGGGCTCTGCCTGCAAAGCTGAGGATAAGAATCACTGTCACCCTGTTCTTTTGAAAGTTTTAAAGTTCTTCTAAAAGTTTTCTATACTTCTAATGTTAACATATTTCTACTAGAATTTCTCACTCATGTTCATGTAAATAATGATTGTTTTACATTCTTCTTTGTGAGAAGAGAGAATTGATAAACTGTTTGACCAGTGTAGTTAGAGAGGTAACAATTTAATCCTCTAATCCACTGTCACTTTTAAAATTCTATATATTGCAAGGTCAAGAATAAACTTCCTCTCTTTTCTCTCTTTTACATCTTGTGTGAATGTGTCATATTTCATGTCATAGTGCAACAAATCACCACTAGGATAAACATGGTGTTTCCTCCTTCTACTCACATTGCTTTCTGCCCTGATTTTTACCACTTCAGTGGCAGTGGCTCTCATTCCAGCAGATAATTGCTTTGGCTATTTCCTTATTTCCCATCAGCCATGAAACAGAGGGTATGTCCAGGGATGACTGTGTCCAGCAGATCAGAATTATCTCTAATATAGAGACTTCTAATTTTTTAAAAAAATGCTTTTGTTCATCTTGGAAAGTAGTTTGAGAGCAGACCATATATCCAAAATCAATGACAAAGGATAGACTGTCAGAATGAAGCATGGGACCTGTGAGGGAAGGCTGAGGACAGTGAGAGTTTTTAGCCTGAAGAAAAGATGGTTGTGGTAGCAGCCTGCCAATACCTACAGGGAATCTAGAGAGAAGATCGAGCCAGTCTTTTTATAGTGGTGTGTAGTAGAAGGATGAAAGTAAGAAGACAAAAGATTTTGATAATACTGAAAGAAAAATATTCACTATGAGGCCAGCAAAGCAGTGAACACAGATACAGGCTCCATCCTTGGAAGTTTTTCAAGCCACAACAGATAAAAACCAGAGCAACCTTGTGTGAGCCCAACACTGACCCTACTTTGAGTGTGAAATTGGACTGGAGACTTCCTTAGGCTGTATTCACATGAATTTATCTATGTTTCTGTGATTCTAGCATATGCCATGAAGTTCACAGGTGCTCTGGATCAGAAAAGAAGGAACACAAGTACCTTTGTTTAATATGGAATCAGACATGATGAAAGCAACCCACGTGATTGTGCAGAAAACAGTCTATGAGAAAAGCACAGTGGAGACAAAAAGATACCAGCATCATGCAGGTGCTTGGCTACTTACTCAGTGTCAGCATCTGATCTGCACCAGAACTGACTGCCCCAAAGTTTATCCAAGAGGAGTCACCTGCCTGCAGTTTGCTATCTGGTGCTTCCCAGAAGCTGGAGCTGAGATGACCCAGGGAATCTGAAAGAGATCTCCCTTGCCTCATTTTCCCAGCCCTGACTTGTTGTTGACCACTAGGTAGCCCTTGCAGCCAGTCTGCAAGAGACCCTGAGGATGGATGCAAGGGCCCATGTAGAGCAGCTTAAGGAGTAAAGGTCAGACTCTTACAGTTCTGCCATGATTACAGCATTTTCCTGGAGAAAGGTTTAATGTGAGCAAACCTCTATGCTGGCAAAATTTCACCACAAGAGCAACTCCTCAGATGCATACCTCAGCTCATTCTAAAGCAAAATGGAATCAGTGGAATCATTCATGTGTGCTTCACAGTGAAGCACAAGTGATTCAGGCTCCATATTTGCCCCTTATTTCTATTCTTGCCCACAACTTGTGAAACCCAAGTTCACATAGCTGTTGTAATGAATCACATGAGGAGATCCCAAACCTTGTACTGTCTGCCAAAAAGTGCAACCTTGTGCATAAGCAAGAGAAATGCCTGTTTTAGAAGGCCCTGGCAGAACTGTGGGATAGCAGTGAACAGGATCACACAGCAGTAAGCCTTTCAATCTCCATTACATGATACGTATCTTTTCCCTCCCCTCCAAATTGCTTTTACTGTTGATGGTGACAGCTCTCCATCTCTGATCCCAAGCATGCAGGTCTGGAAGGAGCAGCTGCTTCCTCTCTGACCATAATAGCCCTGACATGAATGGAGTCTCCAATGACGATGCAGCTGAGATTCATTTTCCAGTGTAGAGGCTCAGCACAGAAGCACCAAGAGTGCCAACCACATACAGTTCAAACACAAGGCTTGTAGGAAGGTAGCCAGACACTTTGGGTTATCATTTCTGCTGTTAACTTGGAGGTTCTGATGTTCATCCATTATTGAAGAGGATGAGGGTATAGAGATTCAGTCCATTTAAAGTATAGTCAGTTCACTAATGCTCTGTGAAGAGTTACCTCTATAATTAGTCCAGCTCTAGCAACCCAGCCAGATCAGCATTCTCAGTTTTTTGACTGCCCTTATAGTATCAAAAATATACTTTGCAAAATACTTGAGTATGAAAAATAAAACCAGAAGGATGTGTTGTGGCAGAACAGTTACATTAGAAGTGATGATGGTATTGCACATGATAACACAGAGCTTTTGCAGGAACAGGGTTTTGGCATAAAAACAATGACTTAGATGGAACTTTTCTGGAAGCAGGTCCATCCCTGAAAAATGTGGGCACAGCACATCATCCCTGACCTCAAAGGTACATCTGGCACCCAGAATTGCTAATGCTTATGGCAGTCTATTTATCCATTCCAGTCTCCTGTCTGTCCTTTTTTTTTTTTTTCTTTTTTTTTTTTTTTTTTTTTTTCCCTTTTTTCTGCTCCAAGTTTATTTTGCAACTCAGATCTCAAAGATCTACAGGTGATGTCTCACTCACCTCAGGGCAATTCTGGGCACAACAGGCAGGCCAAGATGCTAGAGCTGATCTATAACTTCATGACTTGCCACAGTTCAAGGCATGGAGGACACCTGGAGGCTTGTTCACTGCTGCATCTCTCCCTCGAATCCACGGGGACAGATCCCCTGTGGAGCCCGGCCAGCTGGGCAGGGGCGAGGTGGGCAGAGGGAAGGAACTTCTCCTTGGATCCCGGGGGGCTTGGAGAAGTTCCCATGTGAGTCCAAAGATGAGCTGGTCCCACAAGCAAAGGAAAGAGGTGCTTTCCCTCAGGATTAGTTCCAGAGTTTAATGAGGGCCTGGAGAGATCCCAGGCCACATCTGACCTCGAAGGGCCTCCAGAGCAAGAAAGAGAGAGAGGTCCCTGCCCAGAGCAGCCGATACAGGGGGGGGGGGAAAACCGAGCAGCCAACAGGGGAAGGACATGGGAGCGGCTCTCGGGGGCAAGGCCTCAGAGTGACCACTGAGGAGGGGTCAGGGAGGAGTCCCAGCCAGGGTCCAGTTACCTGGTGACCCTGGGGGAAGGATCTGGACAAAGGGGAAGGGTCACCAGGTGATGGACACATCACCTGGGAGGAGACAGGGGGATGGGTTGGTGTTTGATGGACATACAGGTACTGATGGGAAAGCTGGGATGGACCAGACAGGTATAAAGAGGGGATATGGAGGGACAAACCGTTATGAGGGGATATACAGTGCAAACACAACTCTACAGTTCACTTTTTCATTTTTTTTTCTGTTTATAGGCAATGAAACAGGCAAGCACTGGGGTTTTTTTAGCACATTTTTACACAGACCCTGTGCTTGCTGGGAAGTGGTGGGATTTTGGGGCACATCACTGATGGCAGGCATTTCCACATAAATACACAGAGCTTTTGCTAAGGGAGAGCTACAACAATGCTCAAGGAGAAATGGGAAAGCAGGGCCTAAGAAGGGAAAAAAGGAGGATAAGAGGATTCATATAAATGCAGCAGAGCTGAGCTAAAACCTAGATCAAAGCCTTAAAATGATACCATGGAATTGGAGGAAGCCTGGTAGAACTGGCCCAAATGAGACTACTAAATAATAAGTGACTCATTCTTATAGTTCTCCCTCTCTTTCATCTTTGTGTGCTGAAGGTAACTGAATCCTTATTCCATTTCTACATTCAGTGAAAGCATAAATAAGCAAGTTATTACAGCTCCAGCTCTAATGATAAAACTGACAAGGGCCTGAAAGGTTTCCCCAAAAACAGAAAGAACAAAAAAAGAAGCCCACCACCTCCAATTGCCATCAAGCTCTTTATATATTAAACTACTCTGGAAAGACATAATATTGCCAATTGTTATATGTTATTGCCTCATGGATACCAGATAGATTGTGTCATCATAACCACCTCCCTTTTGCTTTAAAAGTTCTATCAATGAATCCGGTGACAGAAAAACTCCCTGGAATATCTATACATTCTGGCTCATTAATTCATCCTTTTCCCTAACTGCTTCTCTGATGCCATTTGAAATGAAAGTGCTGAAAATATTCCAAACACATTTTCTTCTCTAAAGATTGTTTGATGTATACCACAGTGTTTTCCATCACTCCTATCCACTAAGCTGTGCTCTGTCTCTCTCTGTGTTCTGTTGTTTGCTGTGCTCCCAGGAGATTAACAAAGATAAGTTATTTAAGTTTTGATGACTCTGCAGGGCTGCTTTCAAAGTAGCATTTTTTTCCATGCTAATTTTTTTTCCTACTTGGAGAAAGTGTCTTGTCTTCTGGAAAAAAACTTCTGCAAAACATTATGTTGGGTATTTTCTTCTCCTGATAATCTTTACCTCCAGTGTTGTAGAGGAAATAAAATGCCAATTCTGTGACCTGAAGGGCTGTGGTGCTTAGAAGGCTTTGAAGAAAGGTCTTGTCAGAGGGTTGCACTTTTTTGGATTCAGAGTAAGTCCCCTACATTTGTCTGTTCCTTCTGAAAACACTCATGCAAACTTTCTAAAGGCTGTCTTGAATCCAGAAAACATCTTCTTTATGACACTTAGATATCTGATTTCAATCCTTCATGGAATCATAGATAGTTGAAATACCACTTTAAAGTGTACTTTAAATGGAGAAGCTCACAGCTTTAAAGAAAGTCACAGTTATCACATACATTGCAAGAAATTGTACATTATGATAACTATTTTGAATCCTGTGAAAGAATTCAAAGTATGGGTGCCCAGAGGGGTATAATTTTTTAATTATTATTTTTCTATTTCCTGGCATATCTTATAATATTCAGTAGAAAAATTACTAGATTTCTGCAAAGAGTATTGGATAGGAATGAAAGAATATCCAGAATATACGGGATAGGAATAAAAGCCATGCCGGTATCAAGAGCCTTGTCATGTGTCAGTGTGCAGTTCAATACCTGGCTTCTAGTGGTGGTTACAGATTTACTGATTAATAACTACAGAAAAAACAGAGAGTGAAGGGGAGAGTTTTCACACCTATAACAGCTGATGTTTAACAATGGTACCTAAGTTAGCAGACTCATCTTCAGCTCTTCAGTGAATGAGGATGGGGAGGTTCTTTCATAGTCATTTAGCTTTTCAGACCTCTGAATCAGGTGCCCAAAATCTCTTTCTCTGCTCTCTCTTAGGCTCCAACCCAAGCATCTCAGCTGCAGCTGAGTGGAGCATGGACCTTCATCATGCAAAAAATTGTGCCCTTTATTCTTTGTTATCCTGTTTATTCTTAGGGTGTCTTTCAGGGTCTCATCTTTCTCTCATCTCTTCTCCACAAATTATTGTGCAACCTGATGTGGAGAAAGCAACAGTCAACCATGTTATAAATACCTTGCAATGAGTGGAGCAAACAGCATGGCAATAAAGTTGACCAGCCAGCCTCCCTCATGAGTTGCTTTTTATTGTGTTCTGCTGTTCTGTCATTCTCCTAATGCTGCCCATTCATCTTGTGCTGGGCTACAAGTCAAACCTGCCTACACCCATGTTCTCTTGCGGCTGGAGAGATCCAGCTGTGGCCTGCTCATGGAAAATAAACTGCCTAATAAAAATACAAGGGCTCCCCCATGGGTTTTTTTGCCTGACTTTTTGTATCATTGCTATGGAATATATGATTGCAACTGGACAGTCCACAAATGCCTTCCTTGGCATGTGTCAGACAGCTAGGCATCATTTATTTGATATACCAGGGCAATATCAGAGGAATTCAAGGTTGAGAATCAGAGATATGGTACAATCTAAGCAGTGTGTAGTAGCACTATAATTGAGGGAAGATACAGGGAAATGGCGTTTACCTATGAGTAAACCAAGCAGTGTAAATTTGTTGGTGCTTCTCTAGCGCAGCAACACTCACTGGGGAAATAAAAAAAGATTTTCATGAGGTGAGGGGGGGGAAAAAGAAAAGAGAAAAATTCAAGCATGTTATTGCAGAAGATTATAGTGGTAATTTATAGGAAAGCAGCTGCTCAATTCCTCACCCTCAGTCAAACTCAAACAAAAGGTCAGTGAATACAGTGATGGCAGTTCAGTATCTACTTCAATAAGCAGCAAAGTGACTTTGCCCTCTGCAATCTTTCAGCATGAAGAACGACTGCCTTGATTTTTTTGCACTTAAAGAAAGTAAATCAGGTCCACCTCTAGAAAGTTCAATAAATCTTTCTGGTTAACACCTTTTAGAAACTCCAGTCAAACTATCTAGTTAATCTGAAATCCTAAAGCAGATGCTTTGACAACTCCACAATATTTGCATCTTCTAATTCTGTCACTACAACAAGCAGAGACTTTTTGTGCTTCACTATAAAATAGATTTCACGCTTCTTGTTTTTCTGTTGAGTCATAAAAAATTCCCTGCTATAAAAGATCCAAAACCAATTTACATCTATCTTTTCATATCCTGGTTCAATTATAGTTTTTATTACCTCAAAAGTTACCTTAAATGCTCCATATTTTCAAATAAGTAGATAATTAAATAAATAAACTATTTATTTATTTATAGGGAAAGAAAAGCTTCATTCCAGTATTTACCACAAAGTACCCTAAGCAACTGGTTCCAAGCTGTATAATAACTACCCTGGGTTAAGATTCTTCTTTCTGAACATTTCAGATAGAAAGGTCTTTTGCCTCTTCTGTCTCTACTAAGGTTAATTTAGCTGACCCACTGAGACATCAGAGACTGCCACTGTCTAGCTTAAAGAGAAAAAGGAGAGCATGCAGTAATCACATGAAATGCACTCTGTGTCAGAAGTTGAACTCTATGCTTATTTTGCCCCATTCCTCTCAAATAGGGGACTTTAGAGAAATTTGAAAGTCCACAGATGTGAATCTGGTACAAAGAGCTGGATTTTCATGTGCTGCACATATGGCACTACCACAGGAGTGGTTTGTTGTCTCCCCATCATTTAAACAGGACTGAATGTGTGGACTCACAAAAGGACATGTAAAATGTCCATAATACAAGTCTGAAAGACTACATGCACAGGGAGATGGCATTCTGGTTCTGACTCATCTGTAGTCGGATTTCCAGGACAATTTCTAAGCAGTACAACACAGACTTTTTTTGTCTTTTTCCCCCCTTCGTTATTGCTATTCATCCTTGTTTGTTTAGGAGCTTCCTAAATAGCTGATCAGATTTGAAGCTCTGATGGACACAATCAGAAGGAGGATTAGAAGAAACTCACTGGGCAAGTCCTGTGTTTTCATGGTCCAACTCTATTTGGCTATCATAAAGTGTGCTGAGATCACCTCTGACCATGCACATCTTTCCGCCTTTGTTAGACCTTTAGATCTCCCAAGTATGGTGTTTTTTTGAAAAAAAACAAGTGTGCTCTTATGTGCTCCAGGGACCTTAGCTTAGTCCTGCTCTGAGGGTGAGGCAGAAAGGCTTAGAGAAGAAAATGTATTGGCTTTTGTATCTGAAGGTACTTACACTGACATAAATGCAATTATTAATACTGCTGACAGGATGCACCCAATCTATAATTTGAGGTAATGTTTGGCAACTTGAGCAATACGAATCATGAATCATTCATTAAGTGAGCAATGCATTTAATGAGTTAGAATTAATTTTTAGATGTCCTTTGTCATTTTATTGTGTAATTTAAGGTCACCAGCAGTATTTTTTGTATATCATAATTTCATTGAGGCTCATATGCAAACTCTACATTGCAAACTTTTTTTTCATTGAAACTCTTTTTTTTTGCTTAACGGGAAGACTTTGCCTGCTTGATATTTCAGATCCTCTTTGGCTCTAAATTGGCACAGCTCCATTGAAGTTAGCAGAGCCCTACCACTACAAAAAAAAAAAAAAAAAAAAAAAATTAAAAAAGGGACAACGTGGCTTTGAACAGGGATTTGTTTCCTAGTCAATAGACTCCCAGGCTTCCTACCACTCAACCAGACACCAATACACTCAAATTAATTATAGTAGTTTAGTTGTTTTGATTGCTTCACCAAAACTCCTCAATGTTTTTGACTTCAGGACATGGTACCATTGCATTATGTCAGCCCAAAATGGAGGGGCTTGGGCAGAGGAGCCCATCTTTTCTGAGATATAAGTAAGGAATCTTTTTCTGCACTGACTTAGGCTCCATTTTTCTTCCAGTATATCCTAATAAATAACTGAGACAATCCCCTCCTTTCTGCACAGTCCTGTAGGTTGCATTTTAGTTGTACATGCTCTGTCTCTGGAGACAGCCATCCTCACACTCCATCACCAGAGGAATGAAGACAAAACACCAGCTTCCTGAGAGACCTCTGAGATGTCATAATAATTGGTGTTTTTATGGAGTTCCAGATCATTTACTGATATTGAACACTTCAGTGGTTTAATCCTTCCTCACACAATGTGTAGATAAATAATAGCTTAACAGAATTCATCATTTATGAAAGGCAGACAGATCAGGCAAGCCAGCATGAAAATATTTTAATTATACCTTGTCAGAAGTATATCACAGGAGATAAGAGTGCTCTTCTTTCACCAGTTTCATTTGGAGAATTTGCCCAAGTCTAAATTTATTTGCTATTAATTGCACTTGGGTTCAGATGCTGTATTTTCAGAAGGCAAGAAGAAAGTGAGACAAGAACAAAAACTAGCAGAACACTACAGAACTTAGGAGAGCAATTTTTTGCTTGAGACCAGGCTCGGGAATGAAAAAAAAAACCACTTCCTAGAAAAACAGCAACTAGTATAGAAAAGGATAGGACAAATCTCATGTTTCATTAATTCCTTGCTTTATGCAAGGTTAATATGGGACAATACTACAGAATACCACTGGACAAATATCAGCAGAGCTAATTCAGTGCAGAAAACCTTCCCTTTGGTACATGTTCTCCAGCATAGCTTGTGTTCTCCAGGCATTTCTCCCTAGCTTCCCAAACTATATTTATAAAGTGTAAGTATCTAGAAATCTAAATGAATGGCATCTGGGGTTGATAAGAAACAAAGAAAATGGCTTTCTGATCAAATAAAAAGTTATGTCTTCATTTTTTTTTTTTTTTTTCTAGAGCTAAATCCAATTTTACTAAGCCAGAGGGAATCTTTTCCACTATGTTCATATAATTTTTGGATTGAGCCCCTGGGAAATTCTGTAGGACAAAACAGGGTTATTGGTCATTATACTTCTCATCTTCTGCTTATGCAAGTATTATTATTTTTACGCTGTATGAAACAGCATTTGATAAAGGTTGTCAAAATTATTTTGTCTCCTGTGCAAAAGTAGTATTGCTTTTATGTGTGATTGCAGTTATGTTACTGGTGGCTTATCTTCTAACAATATGACATGGTAGGAAATACATGAGAGAATCAAAGATAAAAAAATGGGGTAAATCATATAAACAATTCTATTTTCTTTCTTGTCAGTGTTATCATAGCATCATAAACTACAGAGTCCTCATAGAGCTGAGATAGCTTGTATTAAAGGACTAAAGATAAGACATAAAGTATCTACCTGGCCTTTGGTGAATGCAGTGAAAAATTTTCCTGTCACCTTGGTTGCCACTTGCATGTCTCAGAGCAAGAACTAAAGAAAGGAATTCCAAGAAGTAAGATTTCCAGAAATTGCTCTATTCTGCTACCATTTAAAGCCAATAACAAAGTACTCTTGGCAGTCATAGTGGTGAGGTTGTAGCAGAACAGGGAATTGAAATTCTTCCCATCCTAAAAGCTCTACGCACATTAATGGGATCAAGCCCCAGGTTTCCAGCCATATTCCTTGTTTGACAGTAACTCCAACACATAGGCATGTAACTCCAACATGTAATTCATACAAAACACAAACATTTTTTTAATCTTGCAAAGCTTTTAGTGTCAGTAAAATTTCCCTTCAGTGAGAAAAAACAATTCAATTAAATGTTGCATGAAACTATTTCTTTTCCCCTGCTGTACATTTGCTGACTATTAATGAATCCTGTGCTATTCAACTCAAGGTAGACAGACACATCTATTTAGCTCTATTTAGTTTTCTCATTGCAATTAATTTAATTTTTATAATTCTGTCATGATTGATATAACTATTTTCTTTGCCAAAATTTCCTAGCATCTTCAATTCCTTCTTACACTGAATGATGGAAGATGTCTCCCTCAATGAGAGGAGGAAAGATATTCCCTCAGTGTCTTTAAACCTTCATATTTCTGTATTTTTCTTTCTTAAAGACATTTAAGAAATTTTTCTTTCTTTCTTTCTTTCTTAATTGAAACAAAAGACAAGAAGGCTGAAACCACTGTGGATGAGATGCTTAACTCTTAATTTTATTCACTTTCTCCCTCTTTAGTTTTATGTTTCTCATTAACAAGAGACCCGTAATTGTTTTTTTTTTCTTTCCCTAAAAAGGTTACTTTGATTTCAAAGCTGATGTTTGTACATGGATGCATCTGAGACTGCCCATTACATTTATCAACTTTGTACATAATGTAATTATTTAGGAATACGTTAGAACCTTACATACTCTATCTTGGCTAGCCTAAGCACTTCCATCAGCTGAATTTGCCAACTCTATATTTCCCTTAGCCAATTAACTTCATTAGGGTGGTAATAATTGCAGCTAATTATGAACAAATATTGCAGGCAGTAGTCAATTTATCTGTTCAATCCTATACTGAGGTTTGACAGTTGTTTTTTCTGCTGCCTTCCTCTCTCTTTGGGAAAGATTTTTCCCTGAGAGTGTGGGCTCTGAGAAGAGCTGAAGGACGGAAGTGAAGAGTCTTAAAGAACATAAACCAAGCTTTAACAGGACTTGAGGGTATTCAGGTACTTCAAAGACTGCATACTATAAAAACACACATTGGTCTGAATAGCTTCTCAGTCAGAGAAATGTGGAAAATTGAATTGTGTCCCTGCAGGAAATATTACTAATTTGTTTTCATGCCACATTGATGAAATTTTGATATCTCAACTATTTGCACATAAAAGAAAGTGGAAAACAATCTTAGTGTGGAAATATTGGACTGCAAAATGTTTTCTTTCTTGACCAAGGAGAAGATTATTAATCTCAAAAGGCTGATGTATTTGGCATTCAAAAATTTGTACAATACTTCTGACAATTGGATATATTAGTGTTGGGATTTTTTTAAATTTAAATGATTATTTGAAATGTTCTATTTGAAATATTCTATTACTAATATTACAAGGAAAACATCCTGTTTTGTTTTGTGGTAGTGTTTTGGTTTCTTTATTATTTTTGATATTCTATGTTTTTAAGGAAAAGATTAATTTGAAGGTTTTAGGGGAAAAAAAAAAGGAAGAAGTCTCTTTGAGAGGACTGTCTCTTGGTTGGCTGAAGACATTCATGCAAGTACATCCATGAAAATGCCAGAGAAAGGGCATTTTGAAGAGATGTCCATTTTAAAAAGACACCACACGTTTCTGTAGGAACTCAGAAATTCACTTGTTTTCATTTGATTATTTTGGGCCATAGGTTATTTCTGACATGCTGGTTAACATATTTTCTTAATGTCTTCTATTTCTCGTTTTCATTAAAACATTTTTTGACAAATAATGTGCTCTTTTATTTATTTGCTGTAGTTGTTAATACAATATGAGGAAATAGAAAAGTTTGTTTTGGTGTGGAAATGGAACCTAAAACCTAATAGAAGGAAAATCCTGGTTTTGATTTTGAGCAAACATCTATGGAATTGGAATTTTTTTTTTCTTTTTTTTTTTTTTTTTCCAAATGCCACCAAAGGAGAAATCTGATGAAGCTAGATGTTCAAGTTAGCTTGCTTTATTTGAATTACCTTGGCTAATTTGGATGAGAGAGCTCAGAGGCAAAATGCATGCCACCTTTCAGAGTTCCTGAGGGCTCCATCTCATCTCTGCCACCACAGGCAGGGAGCCTGTGGTGTTCTGTGGTGTTCTCCTCCTCACTGCAGGCTTGGCTCTCAGGAGTCCTCAGGAAGAATTGTCACCCATGTTAGAAATAAATGTTTCTTTTGGATTTTGTGATGACATGAAAGGGGAACCATGGTTTTGTCAGACACTGTCATATGAATTTTATCCGCCTACAAACAATAGGTTTACCCCCTATAAGTTGATGTCTGATGCCAGCAGAGGCTAGGTATCTATGCATTTACAGATTCTCATTGAATTGCAGTGCCTTTTTGCATATAACAAAAATGTCATATTTTAATTAAAATTTTTTCAGCCCTACCTCAATTTTTACTCTCTCTAAATTTGGCCTGCATGAACCACTGAATTGCTTCATGCAGCCAGACAACTTTCTACTGGAAGTGGCAAGTTTGTGCTGATACCAGCGGTTCTGGCACCAGATGGAGTACAGGAATAGGGTATCACAGGTTTGCCCTCCTGAGCTATCTGAGACAGTGGGACTGGATATTGCATTTTTAGTGATTAAATATGAGGATGTCAGATCAGGGAAACTAGATCAGCAGTGACTGAAGGATGTGGCCACAGAGTAAGCTACAGTTAGTATTTTGTTTTTAATTTACTCCAGATTCAGGCTGGAGCTACTGTACTTTTAGAAGTTACCAAACTGCACAGAGAAATAACATCATGAAGACATTTTATATTTTAAATTAAGATTGACCTTCCATTCACCTTTCAATCCTCTTGGGTTACCCAACTTCATATTAGAAGTGTTCATCTGCCTTGCTTCTATCCCTCTTCATTGGTTGTGTAATTGGAAAAAGTCAGTACAACTGCACTCCTGTGGTTTGGTTTTAGCTGCTCATACTGACAACATGTGGAATATTGCAATATATTGCAGTTTGGAAAATCACTCATATACAATGGCTTTTCATAAATATAATTTTTGAAAGCTCTTCTCAAACCATGTGGGGTAGATAGGTTTAAATTGATTTTGCAGTCAAGCTAAGGGAGCTGGTGAAGGCTATGGCAACCCATAATGGGTTAGAGGAATTTCAACAACTGTAGTGTAAACACTTCTCTGCTAAGCCCTACTCAAGCAACATGACTTTGTATTTCAAAACAAATTCAATGCTTGATTCCTGCTCATTGTCTCTCATCTTTTGTTTTGGGAAATATAGATCATTTTTTAAGCAAATTAGACTTTTCAGTGAAAACTGGGTGAAATATAGGGTTGCAGTTTGATTTTCTGAGATATTTAACTGTTACATTTCAAATGAAAGCAATGAGAAACAGAAGTGGAAAGGTCTGCCATAGGTTAGAAGTGAAAAACTCACACTTTCACAGTTCAAGTCCTGGTACCTCACTTCTTGCTATGTTAAAAGCAAACATATGTCTGGATGCTTTGCCACTTGAGGAATATAAGTTTTATAATTATTAATTAAAATCTGTAGATACTTAGGAGACTATTCATGTCCCTCTTCCCTTGAAATCAGAGCTGAACTCACAAATTTCTTTTTATTATGGTCCAAACTCAAGTTAAATTCTCCTCTGTGGGAATTTACTTGAAGAAAACACTGTAAATTGCCCATCTGTTGAATTAGAAAACCACAATCCCAGACCCAGAGTGCCTTATTGTCTCCTGACTTGCCTTCCTGCTGTTTCTTTTTCAAAGGCTAAAAAAGCAGGTCTGAAGCCTTATCCCAGAAACTCAATAATATGTCCTAAGGAGACACATTCTCCTTCAAGGGCAAGTCCCTTTGGTTCTAATTCCCATGCAGCTTTGTTTTCCTACTCTTCTCCTGTACTGGGACTAGAGATGGGCATCCATTGTGTCTCTCCATGGTTTGCCATTACCTCACTTTTAAAATCTTGAGTGCTCTTCAGCAGAAGTGAGAGCTTTGGGCTCATTTGCCTGCTGAGCCATAGAGAAATCCTGAATATACAGAACCTGTCAACAGCAGGCACTGTAGGCTGAAGATGTGTGCTTGACAATCAGCTACTAAACCTGTGAAGGAAGGCTTCTAATTGAATTGCTAACACCATGGCAGGGAGAGCTGGCCTTTGCAACATAGTTCCCACCAAAGCTGTTTTTCTGCTCCTAGGGCTTCTCTTTTTAAATGTTTTCATTTTCCCGGCAGTAATTCTCAGATTTAGCAGTTTGAAATTCTTTGCTGTTGAGCTCTGGAGTTTTCAGTTGTGTAAATGGTAGTGCATATTGAGAGAAGGGGAAACTCCATAGTCCCTGAAGAAGTGCTGCCTTCCTCAACATGCTGATACAGAGACCAGTTCAGATCCTTTTCTTCAAAAAAGCTCACTTCAACAATTGGACTGTCTTTTTTCAGAGAGCATACTGGAAATAAATGTCTGCTGCTCCTATTTTCTACAGCCTGTGACTACATTGATTCCAACACCCCAGCACTGGGTGCCAGGAGTGCTCTCATGGTACTCGAGGTGCCAATCATCTCTGTGCCTGTGTGTTTGACTCAGAACACAGATGTTCAGATACTCTTCCAGTCTGAATATTCAATCAGGTTAATTTAGGACAGTCTCATCACAAGACACAAATATTTCAGCTAGGTATAAGCCTTTCTCCCCACTTTCCTTCTGGCTCAGGATGAGAGGCATTTGTTTCATTTATGACAGTTTTAAGGAACTCTTAAAACAAGAGCTTAGTGGGAGCACTAAAGACTGTCAGTTATCATAAAACCCACAGACAAAACTCCAGAAAATGTTTAACAGCAGAGTTCAGGTAGGTGTCATCTCAATTATCCTATAAAAGTCAGCGTTTCCCTGCAAATGCATTGCAAGCATGGCTTCTTATACGCTTGCTGCTAATATTTTGGCTGCTGAATTCAGATTGTTTTAATTAGGTGATGCTGTCAGCTGTCTAGGAGTGAAAAGTTGTACAATTGCAACTGGTACAGCCATCCAAGGGAGTTCAGACACTTCTGCATCCTCTCACTAGGAGCAGGGATGAGAGTGGAGTAGGACACACCATTCTAATTGGTATTGCAGAAAATCACCTAATATACAAATTCTGTGCCCTCTTTGCCTGTATCACCATAGAGAAGGACTTTATATTGCACTTACCAATAACATCCACTGTGCCTTTTTTCACACTTACTTAGAGCCAGCTGAGATGTGTTTTACCTGCTGAGCTTTGTTTTTTGAGATCTGTGGCAGAAAATGCAATTAAAAGGTTACATCAGACATGGCATATTTGGAGCTGTACCAAGGGGTAATGTGAATTCTGTTCTTCAGCCAGCCACTGCTGCCATGCCTTGGACATTTTTCCAACTCTACTGGTGAATTAAGCTGCACTCAAACTCTATAAACACACAACAAGCACATGCCAGCTTAACCTTCAAAATCATGGCACACAGTAATGCATCACCACAACTGAATTACAGTCTCTTTGGTTTTCATTGATAATACTTGAACTTTAAAAAAAAGTTTTTTAAAGACACCTTTTTTAAAAGACCAAACTGAGATTAGGATAACAAAATTAAAAATTAATAATAGAATCACAGGATGATTGAGGCTGGAAGGGACCTCTGGTGGTCTTCTTGTCTACCCTCTCACTCAAGTGGGGTAACATTGAACAGGTGACCTTTATGCACTTTTAATCAAGTTTTGTTTTGAAGTTTTTTGGTTGCATTTGCAGCAAGTGACCATTTAAGTGCTTAATTGAATTTAGATAAGCATCCAAGAGCTCAAAATTCTCACCGAAGAAAAATTGAATTTCTCTGAAACTTGGTAAACAAATCCTACTGAAAAAATCTCATTAAAATCACTTCTTTTGTAACACTGAAATAAAATGGAGTAGAAATTAATTTACTGGCTAGACCTCAATTTGTTCACCAGAATTTGAAAAGTAACTGGCTTTATTCTTTAAACTATTCATCACCTCTTTATTTGATATTTCTAGGAATTCCTATTTATTCTTCTTTTGAACTAATTTGATTAAAATAGTCCTTATGTTGCTCTTGGTATTTTCAAGTATGGATAAATAACAAAAGGAAAAAAAAATCCCACATGAACCCAATCTTTTCATAATTTCAAGTTGAGCTTATGTTATTGAGAAGGAGTTTTAGTTCATTAGTGTTCTCCTGTATTCACAACCACAACTTTGTCCAAGTTTCAATTGCTTTCAGGTACCAGAGTTCATGGCCAAACAGTGATTGTAATAAAGAGATTAATCTGAGTCTCCAATGTATGCAGACAGCACACCTGCTCCAAATGTGACACAGCAGGGAGGAAAGGCACAGAAACCTACCCTGCCTGAACACTGCATGATTGTCCTGACAGCGTTATTAACACTTCAGAACCTAATGGGAAGCAACAAGGTGAGGAGTACAGGGTGCCTGTAGAAAATTATGTTAAACACATGAAAGACCAGGAGAGTGTAGAGTTTTCAACACTCTGCTTGTCTGAACTGATGGCAACACTTTTTAAATCTGTTTCAGGACAGAACAGATACCTTCCTTACTTTGGGATCAGTGACCCAGCAGTCCTGGAGTATGTTCCTTTAAAATTTTCTGGGCAAAGTCACCAGCTCAGATAAAACAGTATAACTGCATTGTGGCTTTAATTCAATTATGTCAGTCCCTGAGCATCTTGCCCTTGAATAGTTGAAGAAGGAAGCTCTTCCCTCTCAATAACTTTATCAACTAGATAGATAGGCTGGAAGAAAGGAAATATTAGTCTGAATTAAAACTTAACTTATTATAGGCAAGTAATTAAGGGATAAAATCATAGAGGGCTTCATTTTCCTTCTCACCAAGAAACCTCTGCAGCAGGGCAGGGGAAGGCATCAGAACCTTACTGATGGCTGCAGCATTTTAATTTATGTGGTCAGCCAGACTAGAAGTGTCTTAGAATAGCTCTTGTGTTTGGTGTCCCCTCAGAGGACTTTCCATGGCTATATATAAAAGAGATTTGTTGTCTGTACTTCCTCCTTGAAGAGGAGAAGAAAGGTGACAGATGCAAACTCCCATTACAGTTAATTTGCCTTGAGACATTCTTTTTGAGTATAAACAGTGAGGACACCAATCTTTTACACAAGTGGTGTGAATTAAAATAAAAAAAAAAAAAAAGAAAATTTTGTTCATAACTTTTTTCCAAAGGAAAGCCTAGGAAGTCCATGACAAAGTACATTTTGGAACACAGGTTTAAGCATGTTTGTAGCCTTTCTGTTCATGAAATTGCCCTCCCTGCATATTTAATTTCTTCTGTCTTTATTTCTGGTTAAGGGAATACCTGTCAACCTCTATAGGTAATAATATGTTACAAGAAGAATCCTATGACACATTTAGAAATTTCTTAGCCACTCCTGTATTTGTGCCCTAATATTCTTCAATGCAGCTTCCCTTTGATTTAGACCACAGGAAAATATTTTTTTATCTCCTCTCCATGCTCTTCCTACTGTTCTTTTGGTTTGTTTATATCTGCTTATACTTAAACCCTATTAAATTTCCTCTTGACTTTTTTTTACCTTCTACTTCCAGTCATTGATTCTGTTATTAGAGGCTACTTTATGCACTGATAAAGGCATTCCTTACAGCTATCTGAAATGCCTCCCTAGAACCAAGTTATATTTTGACTATCCCACTTCTTCTACTTGGTCTTGCACTTAATCACATGCTTAAAGGATTGAAACCCATCCTAAAGCAGATAAAACTTCCTGAATTTCAGTTCACTTGCATCCATTTCTTGTGCACAAGGTCTCTATCTGGCATGATAAATTCCACTTCTCAGTAGGAAACCATTCAGTTTGAGGGCACCTTTGCTAGTTTTTTTACTGGTTTTTATTCCATGTTGAAAGTGACCTAGGACCCTTTAAATGTTCCTACAGAAGTGAAACTCTGCCAAAAAGCTATTAACAGGCCAGGATGCCTTTGATTCAGGAATTCTGCTAAGTATATTAACTATTTTCCCTCTCTGATTCTAGCTGCTGACATTATGGAGCTATTATGTGACTCTGTGGAGTCACAGAAAAGAAGCATGGTGAATCACAAGGTATTACTTGTTTTCAAATGTGATCTGGTATGAAAACCAGAACCCCTCACTGCAGGTTGCATGGAAAATGTTAGTAACGACGTCTCTGTCAGCATTTCTTGTCCAATAAGGTAGTTTGTCTTGCTATTAATTGCAGACAATCTTTACCTAACAGTAAATTTCAAAATATTTTGAAGTTGTTAATTGCAAAAATGAATCTGCAATTAAGTTACCCAAAGTCAGGTGTTAGTGGTTTGAGAGTGTCACAGTTGCTTGAGCATCCCTGCTGTATAAGAAACTCACTTTTTAAATGACCACACCATCTAAAACAGCAAAGGAGAGAAGGAGAAGAGCAGGATGGGGAGGAAAGCCTCTTTCCCACAGAAAAGTAATATCAGCTAAGCACAAGGATAAAATACTATTGACCCTGCCAGTGACCTAAAATTGTCAGGAGCTGGGTCTGAACTGGAATGGAGTGAAGCAAGAATAGTTTTGTGTTCCACTTCATGATGACAGTTCCCACTGCAGGAAGGGGAGAGAACTTGTTCATCAAAATGTGTAGGAATCTTGTCAAAATTGAGGTTTGGGTTGTGGCATTCTCTGCAATCTTTTGTCAGGGATTTGGAAGCTGTAGAACTAAGGCCCAGTGGGGCAGCCATGGATGGCTGATGCTCCTGGGTAAGCTGAGGTGAGGCATCCCTCTGATGCCTTCTGCCAGCTGTTGGGCACTGCTTCTGCTGAGCCCCTGGAGGCTGGGTGGATACACCAGAGAAGCCAGAGTGGGACATAACACATGGAACTCTGTCCAGCCTTCTGGTTTGTACTTTCGGGGAAAGGATCAGCTTTACCAGTCTTCCCAGGTGGCCTATGATGGAAGAAGGATTCTTCCTGAAATGAATATGACACCTGACTGTAGTGGTTGCCATGAGAGAGAAATCCTGTGGTCAGTAAGATAATTCATTGCCTCATTTAACCACTTGTGCCACTGGAAATGCCTGCTAAACTGCCATTCCTTGGGGGGAAATGAAGAGCTGAGAAGGAAAATGGCCAAGCTCAACAGCATAAATTATATAATTGCTGAGTATGTTAAAGAGGCATTATTAAATGAAGTGGGCTGGATGATTTACTTTGAATCTGCTCAGTGAAAAATTTACACTGAGAGACATGGGGCAGTGCCAGGGTTAATCATCTGCATGGCTTGTCCATAGCAAACACTCCCTGCATAGACATCTATCTGCTCTTTAGAACAGAGAAACCACAGAGTGTAATCAGAGAGCAAAAATGAAAGATCAAAACCTCTGTATCACATATCCAATACAAAAATATATTCATTTACACTGCCACATGGTACTAATGAAAACATGAAGTTAACAGAGCATAAGGAGAACAGGACAGCATCTCCGACATGGAGTTTGCATTTTAAAGCATCCTAGGACATGTCTTTGCATGTAAGAAATTTTGTAGAACCAAAATAAGAGGTGTTTTATAAGTCAAAAGTGTTTCTGCATGATTTGACTGCTTATTAAAGATGCAGAAGTGCTCTTCCAGACTGTTTAATTTCTTAAGACAATTTGACGTCACATTTATGGCTGGTTTTATGTTTGTCAGGGAAAATACAATCAGCACTTGCAAAAGTTTCTTGAATAATAAAGTTCAGTACACTTCCAGAGACTTTATCTGGTCAAGAAGGGAAAATATATCAGCTGGATTCTTTACAGTGTTAGGGAAACAGAAGAGTCATGCAGCCAGTTTCACAGAGGCATATATGTTAATTCCACTGTTTATAGTAATTGTCAAATTCAGTTCTGGCTTATGACGGCTTAAGCATTTCTAATTTATTAAGTGTCTGCAACAGTTAAGGTGTATTTTGCATGTTATCTTGTCTTCAGAAGAAATAATTGTATTAGTCACATTACTGCATAATTCATATTCATACTATAAGAAATGCTATCTTACAATAAATGGCTGCTTTTGAAAAATTAATTGGTCATTAAGAACAGAAGAATGCAAGAAGGGACGAAGACCTTGGATATTGCTATGCTAGAATTCCTGTATACATTCAGAAAGTATTTTGAAGTAATTTTAAGTTAACAGTTACTGCAGGGTTTATTTTAATGTTTTATACATACATACATACATACATACATACATATATATAAAAGACTTTACAAAGTTATAATGTAAATTTCTTGTTTACAAGGGTAAAAAAATACAGTTTTGTTTTAAAATATATTTGAAAAACAAATGGCTATATAGAGCAAAGCTTTGGAGGAAAATATCCCACTGAATTTGATTGAAAATACCTCCCTATTGAAATCTTCACCAAGATGGAGAATTTAGGATTTTGAGAACGCAAATTATGGAGTTTGCTTAGCATGTTAGGTCTGTGTATTTGAAATGCTCCTCCAGAAAATACAAAGATGAAAGAGAACTGCGAGTGAGAAACATTTTCCCTGTGGAAAACAGAGTTCCCTGTGGAGCCTGTTTTTCCAAAAGGCATGATTCTCAGCTGTCATACCTTAAACACACATGAGCTGGTCAGGCAGAGAGAAGCTACACACTAAAAGCAAGGAAGCATTTGGGAATGATTTTTCTTTCAGCCTTTTGCTACAGAAGATGATAAAGAATGGATGACTGGGGACATTTAATTTAATTAGGAATCCTTGACTATGTAATACACAGATTGAGACATATCTAAAGCCTGTTTAATAAGATTTCTAGCAGTGGAGGGCTGGTCCTACAGACTTTACCTTTGTGCAATCCTCTCAATTGCCAGTTTTTCCCTAAAATCCTGGTGGGTAGCAGGATTGGCATAGTTCAAGCAGGTTTCTGCTTGCAATTACTAACATAATTTTGGCTTTTTAATTCCATATGAATTATACCGAGGGGCTTCCTCCAGAATGTGGAGCCTTGCTGCCTTCACACATGAGCCTGATGGCCACCTCTGCCCAAAGTCCTGCCTTGTAGTGCTCTGGTGACACAACACTATTTGAACATCAGGCTCATACTTTACATAAAGCTGATGAAATGACCTTATAGAGAATGGCTTCATTATAAGCAACCTGTTGATTCCTTTGTCCCTTTATATGTCCCCAAAAGTCATCAAAGAAAATGTGGCTGCAACCAACACCAGCTCTAAAGAAGACAAAGAATTTCCTTTTCAATAAGCAGTGATGCCTGGAAGAGGCAGCTCTTACCCATGCCTTAAGAGGATGTGTGGTGTCCAGTCATAACTGAGCTTAGTGTTTCTGGTCACAGACCCCTTCCTCTGGAAACCTGTGTGATTAAAGAGCTAATTACACTGCTTTCCTATCCTTAGTCTGTATGCCTTGACCTGACATTAGAAGTCTCATTTGTTTAAGCAAATGAAAGTTGTCTGTCCCAGCTAATTAAGATTTGGCAACACTGCAGTAGACATTTTTCAAAGAAAACATCACTCCTGTCTTCTTACCAGAGATAGGTAAATGTGATGTGAGTGACAACCTGACTGCTGCTTCTGGCTTAAGAATTAAGAGAGTGAGGCTGAGTCCCTGCTGTGGAAGCACGGGGGACAAAATATCTTGGCAGTGACAAGTGTGTTGCAAACTCTCTCCACCAGCAATGCCAATGTTTCAAGGCTGCATAAAATTCAAGCAAAAAGGTCACTAAAGAACTGCTGATTGCAGAATGTGAATAGTGCTATTCTGAGAAATTGAATCTCACAAAAAAAAGTTTATATGTCTGAGAGATTGTGAGTGATTTTATATTTGTCCATTTATCTTGTCCTGTCTTGTCTAACAATAAATACAATTAAATTCTCTTAAATTCCACTATGATTTCCCTACCAGTTGTGGCAACCTTGCTCTCTGCCAAGTCTGTTGGCAAAATTCCACTGTGCAAGTGGGGAAATCCATCAGTTATACGAGCAGAAATCTTGGTAATGCCCAGTCAAAAGAGATGTAATTGCAATTGATGAGGTGTGCTCAAGATAATGAGAGTTACCAAAGTGCAGCTCTAGAAATAGTGTGGTTATTTTAAAAGGGATTTTAACATATTTTGTCCAGTCAAACCTAGTAGGAGTAGATAAATAAGTAGATATTTGAAATTCAGGAGCAAAACCAGAAGGGACAATCCTTCTCGTTTCACAGAATTGCACAAGACAAGGAAATCTTTTGAGAGGAAGAGGGAAGGAAATGTAAACTATTATTAACTGAACCACGAATTACCCCTCTTAAGAATAGAAAAGTGGCAGGTCTGAGGAAGAAATCCTTTCAGAATGTCCACATATGTTGAAGCATAGAATTTAGTTACAGGTTAATGCCCAGGTATGTTTCAAAATGATACACTAATAGGAAAGAAACAAAAACACCACTGAAGAAAAATTATAAGAAAATTATTCTATAGGCCATCAGACTCTAAATTGTCCCTGGCATTTGCACTGCTAGAATGGTGCATTAAAAAGCATCTAGATTTGGAAAGGAGTACAAAAATAAACAAACAAAAAAAAACTAAAAAAAAAGAGACTGAACAGTGAGGGTAATTCAGAATTTAGGTTTCCAAAGCTGGTAGAGTCATTAACTGGGAATGGGAGAAAGGTGCAGATGAGAAGGAAGAAACAGAAGAAAGATGGGTGTCTATGATTTGTACAGGTTTTGTATCTGAACACTTCACAACACTTCACAACCTCACCATGAGATTAATTAGTTCATCCTATCACACTCCTGAAAATTGAATAATGAAAACTTTCCTGGACGAAAAACCAAAACCAAAACCAAAACCAAACCAAACAAACAAACAAGAAAAAAAACAACAACAAAAAAAAGCAAACAAAAAACCCACAACCAAAAAACCCCCACAAAACCAAGGAAAGCTAGTATAGTAAACAATTTATTGCATTTTTTGGGTTTTAAGTAATTAAATTTTGACCTTATAGTGCATGGCTCAAATAAGCAGTTGGATGATAATTTACACCTGATATTTTCTGTTGGGCTGTATTCTACTGAGCTCAGTCTTCTGTAGAAGAATCAGCAAAGAATTTTTCTCCTCTGATTTCTAGACCTTTTCCCCAACCCTCTGCCAATTAATAACTCTCAGATTCCACATTTGGTCTCATTATTTCTGGGGGCACAGATGAAAAACCTTTATTCTTGTGAAGGCAGTGTGGAGGTGGCACAGCCTTTAGCAAAAGCATGTGAGGGCTGGCTGCCCTGGCCTTTGCTCCAGAGACCCTGAGTGTGACCAGCTTCGTGCCTGCTCCTACACCTCCAGTGTGACATCCACAACGTCCAGCAGGAGACAAGAGGGTCCCTTCCACTCTGACATGGGGACACAGTCCAGCGAAGGGGAGGCTCCCAGAAATGATTGCCCTGTCTCTCAGCTCAGTCCTTGCCCATTTCTGAAATCTCTAAGGATTAAATTGCTGGCTGGGTTGTCTGCTCCAATGGCCATGCCCTGCCCAAAGGGCTGTATGGAGTTACAGACTGAAGCACGTGCAGCGTATATGGAGCTGGTTCCTATCCCACCTGGAAGAGGAGACTTGGAAGCCATATTATCCTTGACTTTGAGGATTGTCCCTGCATGCAGGTTTGAGCCCTGCTGGTCATGTAGTGCTGCTAAATGTGTGAAATTGTCTTGCACTGACAATGCCCCTTCTGTGAAGCGGGGGACTCTGTTTCTCAGAGTCATCAGTCCAATAACTTTCATCAGTCCTTGAAAAACCTTGAAGAAGAAGTGTAATTTCTTTAGCTCTTTTTAAAAAGATTGTTACCTTAAGGATATTAGAAGACAATCAGTGTCTGACTATAGTAATCATCTTCACAGGAGAAATGACATGTCCCAGTCAGACATCCTTTGGGGACACGACCTCTTTTATCAGCACACTTATTAGAGTGGACCACTGGTCTTAGAGGCTGCCTAATGAATACAAATGTCCTTGCAAAGTAAAAACATTCCTGTTGAAAGCCTTTGCAGTGCTTGGTAGGTTTGAACACGAGTTTGCTCTCTTACAGCAAGTGGAACTTTATATTTACATCTCTGGAGGTTTGTGTGTTTACTGATTACCAGAACCCCACATCAACATCCTGGTGTCCTTGGCTTGTACCTTGCTGGGTGCCCATTAGGGACAGAGACTGAAGTGTTTGGGAGTCTCTGTGGTCTCAGAACTGAGCTGCAATGAGTGGCTCCCCACTCCTGCCTGAACACTGGCAGCTGAGAGGTTCTCCCATACAGCAGGAGGGGTTCTTCTAATCTGTATGTAAAAACTTCTGTGAGAGCATCTGGTCCATCCACAGGACTGAAACCCTGGCAGGAAAGAGTGAAGGCAATGGGAAGTGTCTGAAGGTAGAGGAGTAAAAAGAGGGACTGCAGAAGGAAGACCAATTCTTCCTTCTGAAAAGGGAGAAAAACAGGGAGAATGAAAGGTGAGAAAATGAAAGGCATAAGAAAAGGCAAATGAGATGTTCTGAAGCTTTTACAGAAATGGCATAAGTTTGCCCTGCAGGATGTGTACAGGGGTTGTAGTTGGTGTAGAATGGTAGAATTACCTCCTGTTTGAAGCTTCAGAAGTTTCAGTTGATTTCTGGACACACAATAGTTGGCAACAGCCTAAGATTAGTGAATATCCTTGCTCTTTTAATGTGTAATAAGAAAAGTTTGAGCCTGATGATAAAGACTAATGATATTTTTCTTTAAGCTTTTTGTTTAAGCTAACAAAAATTAGACAAAAATTGATGTTGCAGGCACATCATTAAATACCAGAGCTCTGTCATCTATCTGCTTTCCTCAGATCACCATAAATTCTACCTTAGGAAAGGTGTATAGTGAACCTTGATAGAGGATATTGAGGGAAGCATGAAATAAAATTTAAAACCTGCTTTCTCACTGTGCTTCAGGATGCTTCTTCTCATCCTAATGCTTTTAAGCAAAACTGAGTGTAGTACTGTATGAATATCAGATAGTAGCTGGTAAGAGGAGACTGCCTGCTGCCCCCAGAGCACTTAGCAGTGTTGTGCTGTCTGTCTGTAAATGATCTGAGCCAGTACATGGCACAGAAACACTGCATTATTCCAAGCTTGTTACACCACCACCACAACGAGATGCAGCCCCATGGTGTTATCATGTTGTTGAGCTTGGCCCTGACAATAAACTCTCTAAAGGTTGCAGTTATAAATAGACCTGGTACACTGCCTTATCACCTCCAGAGCCTGAGCTGAGGGGTGGTGTCTGCTCTTGGCAACGAAATGGGGTTGACTGCATGTCCCCAGCATGCCAGAGCACATCACAGCAGTGCCACCACGGGCTGTGTTTTGCCACCTCTGTGCAAAACTGGATATTTCCTCTGATGGAATCTGTGTGGTACCCTGTCTACATGAACAGTGGTACTGCTTTAACCAGCTCAGTAAAGATCTAACCAGCCTTTAGTCACATTAGACTTGGGGACAAGCCTTGTGACAGGCAGAACCACTCACTGTGGGCAGTGTCAGATGAGCAGAGCACTGACACAGCTCAGGTCTTGCTGCCTTGCTTTTGCCAGCACCACAGCTCTGGCAATGCCCCCTCTGCTGTCACCAGGCATCTCAGAGCAGGCACTGCTGCAGTGATGGCTCCTGACAAAGCCAGCAGCTGCTGCTGCTTTCCCTGGGCTCTCACCCTCTGCCTCCCTCCCCTGCTTATTCCCCTTTGCTCCACCTTCTCCTGCCTCTGTGCTGCAGGCAGCAAGATTTGGTCTCCACTGAGAAACTTCAACCCAGCTCTGAATTATGTGCATCAACATCCTGGAGTTTCACTGGAAGATCACAATGTGTTTAATGAGTACCAGAGCCCTCATTTCAGTAACTGTAGGTACTAAAAATAAATGCATAACAGATAGATTTTTTTTTTTAAACTTGCATCCCTATCACATGCTCTATCTGCATATTAATTTTGCAGATAATGCTTTAGGAGACACAATATCAAATAGTTTTCTAAAATGATGTAATATTATATTAAAGTATGGAAGTATGTAGATTTCCATTGAATGTTGCTATCCCCAGAGACCCCATCTGACTTTAATAGGAGCAGTACTGTCTGTGAACTAAGAAAAAACAAGAGGCTGCAAATAAAAATAACAGTTCTGTGATATGTCTGATCTGGGGAGTGATATCCTTTAATGTGGCTACTAGGAGGGCTGTTTGATTGAATTTTATTTAACATATTCATTAATTCAAGAACATAAACAGCTTAGAAATGAAACAATGTGAACATATTATGAGCAATAATGGAGCAGATGGAAAATAATACAAATTAACTTGAGCTCTGTTTTGGGAAAGCACTTACACAGTCACTCAGAAAAATCCTTGGAATTAAAATATCAAATGTTAGGAATATGTCTGTATTACTGGTGGTCAGAATGGTGATAGAAGACATTGCACAGTGACACCTCCTTTTGTTATATGCTCTCATGAGTGCAGGAATGAGAGGAAGGGAACAGATTTTTCCCCTTAGCTGTGAAATATGATGCTGTAATTTTGAATTGAAACTTATGACTAGTCTTAAACATATTTTCAAACTTCAATACAACTGAAACTTTTTGTTCAAGGAGATATCTTTTGTGAATTGAGTGCTCAGGAGATTTGGAACCAGAGCAGGATTAAAGCTCTATCAATTGTGACATTTGAAGAAAAATTGTCAAAGTATTAATTTATAATGAAAATGAGAAAAATTAATGTATTTAGAGAGGTTTGAGCAAAAAAGAAAAATGGTCAGGTAGTGTATTGCACTACATGATGGATATCAAGGAACAGTATTAAATAAAACTTTCTTTAGACAGCTGATATACCAACCAAAAAGCATCAGCTGCCCTCTCACACCACTCTGCTGATATCATAACATGAATGAGCACATTTCCCTCAATGGGCCAGGTGGACACAAAGTACAGGGGGTTCCACAAAGCTGATAATCTTTCCCCAAAAAATCCTGATCACCCATAAACTTTGCCAATGCAAATATGTGGGTATGAATGATAAGCAACTAGCACAAGAAGGAGAATCTCAAGTGATCCAGTACACTGGGAAAAACATTAAATCAGAAATTAAAATTTGATAAAGTCAAGAACAAAGTCCTATGTGAAGAAAGTGGAAAACAGATAGACAAACAAAAAATGGAGACTATTGTTCTTGTGGAAAAGAGCTTCATATCAGTAAGATCCAATATGCAGCGTTGCTATGAAAAGATAAATATGATTATGGAATGTGCAAATCTGCAAGTTGAGGAAAATAATTATTTTGACACCCTACAATAATGAGTATTCAGCTGGAATACTACATTCTATTTAGCATACTGCTTTCAGAAATTCCCAAATGTATTATCAGGGGTCCAGGGCAGTAGAATTAATCTGAACAGAGGTCAAGAAATCCTGCAATAGATTGAAAATTGGGAGAATTGGATTTTTTTCATTCTAGAGAAGTTTGAATTTCAGAAGGCTGTTTCAAAGGATGAGAAACTTTTCTCTACCCTCATAAGAAATAGCACAAGGAAGAATTACCTTGACCTGCAGAAAAAGAGACTTTTATTCCTAATTAGTTAAAGTTTCTAGCTAAGAAAAAGAGTTAAATGCTGGATCAGTGTACCAACAGAGTTTTGTAACATCTCCATCCCTGGAGATCTTTAATATCAGGACTTACAGATACCTATCAGGGACAATTAAGATATCCTCAGCACTGCTTCCATGGAGTAAGGATAAAAGCATCACAGCCCCCTTTCCAGCACTTTCTGGTATAATTTTTTAAATGTCTGATCAGGACACCATTACAAGGCTTGCAGGATAATCCTGAAGAGGGGGCATACACCAGTGGGTGGTTTGATAGCTCTTTTCCATTTTTACTCTCTGTTATTTTCACCTTTACCTCATGGAGCTTGTTTGGCATTCTGAAGGATGACTAGCAAAGTCACATACAATTTCAATGAAGGGAATGTCTTTGAGTGCACAGAACAGCAGTACCCTTCTGTATCAGAGTGGGATAAGTTATATTAAAAAAACATTAATTCTTCTGCATGAAGAAGGGGTTCCCTCAAACACCTGAACTAATGGGAAGAAGCAGGGATCTCTTTTATAATTTTAGTGTAGCTATGTAACACAATCTGCATGCACCTCTCTTTCTTGAAAATTCTGGAATAAGCTCAGACAGAACAAACTGGAGCAATCAGTGGTAAAAGACCTTCAGATGTGGTGGTGGTGGTGTTGGCTGTGAAAGTAAAGAGAGAGGGGAAAAAATACTCCTGCATGGGTACAATAGAATTTTTTATCCATATTGACACAATTTGAATAAGTTACCTGCATGCATCTTCTAAAAGGTGAGCTAAATGACATGCATTCAAATGGAAGAATTCTCTGCACAGGAGTTCCTGTAGTTTCTGAGCTGCTGGAAATATTATGACTATACCAAATTGTCCTTCTATTGACTGTAATGAAGCTGTGTCACGTAACAGTTGCTGAGACACTGACATTAGAGCTTACTAAAGATAAAATGCCTTTTGACTTAATGGAAGTTCTATTTACAGTAATTTGTCTTTACATACAATCTAAAAATACAAGCATTTATCTATGTATGTTTTCTAAATCAAGTCACTTCATACTTCTGCTGGGGTCCCTTAATAATTCTGCCAAGATCAAGTAAAGAATTAAGTGGGTCAAAGAATACAAATAGTGGTGTAAAACTTTCTGCACAGATCTTTGGAATCTGAAATCAGATTCAAGATTACAATACTTAAAAAAGGGCAGGGCAACAAAGGTGAGTGACCTCAGAGTAAAAGAAACCCAGTTAGTACTTTTATTTTTCAGGATTCAGTTCTGTGCTGACAGAACATCTGAAAACGTATTCAATCGGACATTACTTTCAAATATATGTTCACTTTGGAAAGGCTATTAGGAGAATTAGGAGTTCAAAGCAATCCTTCACAGCAGGACAGAAGCTGTTAGCCCCAGTAATTTTCAGTGTATGTACATTTAAAAAGTGCATGAAACTTAACTACATTATAATTGAAAATCTGCCTGGCTTTGTAACATGCAACTCACCTGTTCTGGGGTATGCAGAAGAACTAATTTGGTAGGTTTTAGTGATTCTGTAGTATTTTATATTACAGCAATTTAATTTTGAGATAACCTAAAACCACATAGAGAAAGAGCAATCTGAAATCTTAACACCAATGCACCTTGGGGCTGATTCAAGAAAATGAATAAATGGAAAGGAAACTACCTAATGGCATTTTGAAAACTGTACATGGCAAAAGGGAGAGCATTATTCACTCCTTGCTTGTGTTGCCTAGCATCAGGGAAAAAAAAAAAAAAGCTAGAAATTCAAATTTTATTGCCTGAAATCTTGCTTGGATGGATTTTTTAAAATTAAAATGTGACCAAAGTAAAATACTCATATGAGATTCAGTAATTTGTAATTAATGTTTTCTGCTGGGAAAAGAAATAATTTCACACATCAGGGAGTTCTATACATAGGTAAATGAAATAGTAATTCATAAACACTGCAATATGTTGTAGTTTAAGAAAGTAATGTGAATTAGAAAAAGAAGGGAAAAGCCTCCAAATAAATAAAACCCCCCCACAAACAAAACAAGAACAAAAACAAAAACCTTACAACATTTCTTCCCATTTCAGATGCTGAGTTTTCACATTACCAATTGTAGAGACACAAAGAATATAAAGTTAGAAAGGAAGACTAAGATCATTGATAGCAGTAACTTTCTGGAGCACTGGTTATCTACTTTTTTTTTTGAAAATAATTTATTTATGAAACTTCAAGAATCAAACTGTGTCAGAACTCACTGTTTATTCAGTATCTAGCACAAGAGAAATTTTCATGGGAACTTTGAATCCTCCTCTAGCGGTGCCATTAATTAAATAGAATTAGGTATGGCAACTTTGGGCATACCTTTATTCATTAGGAAAAAACCCTAATCTACAAAAGTAGCTTGCTTTATACCTTACAGCTGAGGCAGAGCATTACAAATATTGTGCTGGGGGTTAGGGTATGTTCCAGGCTCAGGGCCCCAGATCATAGACATTTTCAAAAGCAGAGCTACTGAAATGATTGACACTGTGCAAATGCACAAGTTCTTCACAGACACACCTGCTGCTAAAAGTCCTGCTGAAATCAATGGATCTGCTCCCAAGAACTTCCACAGAAAAATCTAAAGTCTCAGCAAAGTAGGTGGCAATGGAGAAGAACAATCTCATCTTTCAAGTACCAAGGGAAAGAAGCACCAGGTCTCTGTCACTGGGGTATTTCACTCTTTGTTCCTTGTTCTTCATATTAGTCAGAAGTTTTATATCAAAATCTGTAGGAAGATACCCCCTTCTGGATGAAACATATGTTCATTGGGTTTTGAGGCTGGAAAGAAGAAACAAGAAAAGCAGACTTCAGAAGTGATTTTCCTTCTCCTTCCATGGGATACTGTTTGCCTGATTTTAGTGTTCTGAAAGTTAGAAACCTTAAAAAAGCTATCTAAGATCCTTCTACAAGCTAAGAACATCACAGAGAAGGAAATCTAGAAGGGAATCTGCCCTCTCTTCCTTATCCCCATGGTAGAATAGAATTATGTGCCCATATTGAACTGGGATACTTCACTGCACTGAGTAAATTTCACTTGTGAAGCTTCCCACTGGCAAGAAAAGACTAAGAAAAGACACACCATCACAACTGAGTTATGGAATTCTCAGTACTTTACTAAGTAGTAAAGCTATTATTCATTTTTATGCTTCTTTCTGGCATTAGAAAGAGCTCTTAGAGCACACAGATTTCTTTGGCTATTGTTAGGTAAAATGTCAGTCCTCTAGCCTGTGATTAGAAAGCTTTCAAGCTAAAGGTATTATTTCCTTTTTTCCATTATGTGTGTGAGACAGAGCTCACAGTTGGTGGAAATGAGCTGGAAGGGAGTTCTGAAAACAAAACAGAGTAATATTGGGATTTTTTTTACCCTCACTGCAAAGATTGGTTGCAACCACAAAAGCCACACTATGAAAGTACCAAGTAGGTACTTGTAGAACCCTACCAAGTAGGGTTCTAGATCACGTTTGCTGCCTTATGTAGAGTTCTGTGTCATATTAGCTCAGTGCACAAATAAAAAGTCAATCTGAGTGTGCCTGAAAACCCAGCCTAGTGCCTAAAGCCTCCTATAATAAAAGTGCTGTGACTAAGGCAGAGCTGACAATTCTGCTGACAGTGCACACATCAGATCTGAGCACAGCTCATTCTTCCAGATTGTAATGGCTCTGCATTGCTAACAATAGCCAATCTTGGTCAGTAAACTAGGCAGAAATCTTCAAGGACACATACATAATGGGGATCAAGAAGTGTCTTTTTCACAGTTTAGACTGAGGCTACATTAACTGTGTAGATTTGTGCTCTGCTGCTCCTTCACAACACCATTAATGGCATTGTTCTGCCACAGCCCATAAAAAGCACCTGCTGAGGAGTGCCTCATAATGAAGATCTTTGATGCAGAAAACAAGAAAGCTCATTCTGTTGCCTTCAAGAGGGCAGCAAGCAGTGTTGACACAAGCAGCCTGATATCAGCTGGGAATTTAATACAGGATCTCTCCTATCACCTAGCCCTCAAAGAAGGAATCTGTGTCATAGATGTTGTAATTAGGGGCAGGAAGATACAAGAAGGGTGGTCACAGTTTCTATTCTCTGAGTAGAAAACAAAGCAATGAGATGGCTACATCTTTCAAGCAGTTATAAAAAGAAAAGGAGAGCAGTAATCCAACTGGTGATCAGGTTCTATTCATATTTAAAAATGGCTTTCATCTTACTGAAATCCTTCAAGAGATTGTTAATTTACTTATCCAATAAAATAATATTGATTAACAAGATGAAATTTTGATCTATGTTTTGGTTGTTGTATTTTGCTTTGTAGGTTTGTTCTCTCTCTTTTTTTTTTTTTTTAGTATTTTTGGTGCCTTTTTTTTCCTAAAAAATGACAATAATAATGTACTAGAAAGACTCCCCCCCACCCTAAAAGCCTTTATAAATCAGATGCAAAATCTAGTACTGCCAGATCCTGTAATTTTAATGCCTCATGTGTTTGGGCTTCTTTATTTTGCTTCTCTCCCTTAAAATCCCAGTTTTGTGAATCAGGTTATGACAGCATCTAATATTTTGAAAGGAAGTATGTTTGCAGTCCTCAAAACATTCCAACATCTGGAAGGAATTGAGAACAACCCAAGTGTTTTGTTTTAAAAGATGCTTATTGAGGAATTATCTTCCATGAGACTGATCTGGGATTTAGAGGGTTGCGGTGAAGATGATTCAATACCTGTTGTTTGTAGAAAGGAATCACAAAGGAGCCCAGTGAAATCTTAACACTAAAATAAAGGTTGTTGCTGTCTAGTGTCCTATATATGGAGTGGTTTGTGATACTAGTGAGGAAAGACAGAAACCCTTGCTGTGCTGAGGGTGGCACAACTTAAAACCTACATTCTCAGCTTACATGCTAGAAGATGAGACTTCCTTCACTTGTCTCTACTCCTTTTTCTTTCCATGTGTGAATGACCAAAGAAGGGAAAGGAAAAAGCAAATTCCAACTCATACTGAGGTGCACTACACTGCATAGATTTAGAAACTCTGCCTGGTGCAAAATTAAACTGGATTAGTCTGATGGATCTTTTTTGCAGCTTGTGGTACCCAGATTCAAATAGCTGCTAGAAATAGAAATTGTTTATCCAGACAGACCAGAATGGGAAACATGGATTTATAACTCTTATGAAATCAGCAGGTTGAAAAAGACAAATTGATTAGCCAGTTTGCTGTACACTTTACACTTCGCAAAATAAACACACCAGCTGGGAATAGCTACCCTGCTAGCAAACATCCATATGCCATGAAATTTCATAAACAAATAAAATTGGTCATGTTTTTCACTTTGGTTCAAAATATAATCTACTTTTTAAGCATGTTTGCATTTTCAAAAGATGTTGCAATGAGACAGAGCAACTGAAGCTAAAGCTACAGCTACCAACATGTGAATAAGAAGCTGTCATGATGTATTGTAATTCAGCACCAATCACAGTCTAAAAATAAGAGCCATAAACATGGGGATAAAAGCCCTAAACCCATAAAAAATGGTGGACAGTTTCTTAAGGGAACCTGAGGGAATAGGAACATATTTTCTTTTTCAGGCGACACGGGAAAAACAGGGACAATGACTACACCCTCCTACCTAAGGGCATGTCCAGACAGATCTGCATAGATTGTTTGGAGCCCCTCGGCCTCAGCAAAGTCTCACTCTACTCCAGGAGTTCTTTGAGGATAATGAAAGATGCATTACTGGATTTTTTTTCAAAAACATCAGTGATCTGCTTGAGCATAATACACTCACATGGCCAAAATTTAACATGTTACATCACATAACCCTTTTGAATAAGCAGGAACATTCATTTTTTTTTTTTCCTGATTCAAACTGGTTTTGATTAGTAACAATATCTGGTGACTCCTGATTACTTTGGAGTCCAAAACGTTTCTTTCATTACATTAGATAACCAGCACAAAAGTCACAACCCATGTGCTTCCTTGCTCTCTGTCTGCTGGAGGCAAATGGCACTACTGCAGATTGCTTTGGGAGGGCTGTTACCCAGTCAGCTCAGCAGTGTGATAGTAGGACACTGGAGGGGACTAATACACTGCCTCCACTCTCCCTGATTATCAGTTCCCCCCTTTTCTCAGTCATGAGCAACACCTCTAAGGGCTCAGGTAAAAGGGTGAAACAAACAGCCCCTCAGCTGTGGGTCCTATATCAATTTATACACACGAAACAGCCCTGGTGAAACAGAGAGCAAGGGAGCTCATAATTCCATGTAACTCACAGCCATGTCACAATCAATACTGTTTAATACAGGTGCATTGTTTGTCTCCAAAGGTAATTTTATCTCCCAAAGAACTTTCACTCTCTTAATCTCCTTTCCTTTCTTTTTTCCCCAAGGAAAAGAGAAATGCCTTATGGAAAGCAAAAGAGGTCTCTGAAAATCCCATCACTTTTAGATTGCTCGTCAGCGGCAGACCAGATACTTAAATCACAGTTCAGTGAAGCATGCATAAGGATGCATCCTGCTTTACAGAGCTCTTGCTCATGTCTGTCATCTTCCAACCTCCTATTCTACCCTCAGTTAGAAATCCTGTACAGTAAACAGAAAATTTCTAAACAGTTAGAAAGCCTGTACAGTAAACAAAAGAGACAAGCAAGCAATGACCTAAGCTGACAACTCCTGAGAGCAAAATTTCCTGGTTTGCAACCATCCATTGTCAACATCCTTGAAGGGCCTTGGTGCTCTCAGGCGAAAAGTGAGTGACCCAACAGCCCCAAGGTCTTCAACCTGAGCAGCTGTCTTCTGTTCCAGGGTAATTCCCCTCTTCCAGAATGGCAAGGCTTGCCTTTACCCAAATGAACCACAGAGGATTTGATATTGAATTACATCAGTGTACATATAAATACATACTATCATGCAGAAGGCATGATCCTCTATAGGTATGTCTACACTTCCAGGTGTAAAGTGGGCTCAAAAAATAGATGTAAGGATGCCATTCCCCATGACTTCAAAGCTTGCCATCCACACTTGCATTTATAGCTCAAATTTCCAGGAAAAAGGAAAAAGCTGTCCCTCACACATGTGCTGATGTAGTGGCAGAGTAACATGCCCTGCCCAGCCACAGCCTCCTCTGCCTAGAACACATCAACAAGATTTGGGTTCATGCAGAGGTTGGGAATGGGCTCAGGCTGTCCTTTCTCAGGAGAATCATAAATAACCCGAATCCAGAACTGCTACCACCACCACAGGTATTCACTGAGGATGGAAGGCATCCGTCCACATGTGTTGGAGAATGGCCTCATATCCATAAATTTTTGACAGTGTAGGCATACCCCTTCAGAACATGCCTGATTTCTTTGCTTTAGATAGTTACCCACTTACTATTTTAATGGTTTCACAGAGAACATCATCTGCCCATTCACCTCTCGCTGTGACAAAGAACTGAAGTTTGCAGCATTCACAGCAAGATGGAAGAAAATCCAGTTTAGACCTGTGCACGCACACACTCTTGCTTGGCAACAACCCAGAAATCTCCTTAGCTGTGCATCAGTATCGATCGTGCTTTAGTCCCCAACAGAGAGATGGCTGCTCCCTCTCGTCAGCGGTGCAAGGTTTTGGGTTTTCTCCAGGGGGAATTTCCTCCAAAGTGAGCGCAACCACTGCAGTCAGGAGAGCTCCGGAGGCAGACAGGGAAAAGAACCTGGCAGTTGAGAGGAGTTTATTGCCTTCCGCTGCTTATGAACAGCTCGACAGCATGGAGTCCTCCAGGTTGGTGTATCTCTATAATCTTGACCCACCTGGAGATCCATGGTGTCGAAGCATGAACTCATGAAGACAGCACTGCTTCCAGTGTTCATCCTCATCCTCGGTGCGTCGGACCGGGAATTGCTGAATCCTCTACCAGTTCTTCTACGACAGGCAAATTCCTTTGCTCCTTTTTAGTACCCCTTTTCCACCATTGTACAGTTTAATACACATGGGTAAGAGGTCACACACACCTTTCCTTTCAGCATTTGGTAAAAGGCAATCACTCTAAACTTTCCATACTCAGCACCTTCTGTATCAATTCAAGGTATCAAGGTGGAGATCTCCATCAGGAATTATGAAATCTGTGATTCCTTTCATGCCTTAACCATGTCTGAACATGTTTTTTGGATGGCTGCTTTGATTTGCAGCGATGCTGAAGAACGTGAGTAACAATGTGAGAAATATATTCTTGTCAGCCAAGAAGGATTTGTAAAAGAAGTTTCCTCAGTATTTCTCAAAGATGAGAAGAATCTGACTTGTGTTTCCAGCCTCAAATTACAAACTGATGTCCAAGGAAGAGTGTATGCTATGATCATAGTGATCTTAGAAATTTTTCTACCATTTCCAAGCACAATGTGCAAGCACAGTGTCATAAACTGCTTTTTATCTCCACTGACTCTGTACTTCACTTTGGTGCCTCTAATGAGACCTTGCTTGCGACTTGTTATTTTTAAGCTTTCTGGCCTGCCCATTATTCTCCTACACTTTGGGTTTGATGTATAAGTAATAAATGGTCAGGGTGATGGCTATAGGACCTTTAGAGAAAAGAAATCTTCTTTCTATGAGGGTTTAGATAAATTAATTTTGCTTAAAAAGTACATTTCAGCTGACTGCTTGACGTTAATTAGCCTAGCCTTACAAAACTTCTCCAAGGTATTATATGAATTTTACAACATGCTATGCATTTTACAGATAGGTATGCTGAGGTTCACAGAAAGACTAAATGCCACATTATTATTTTATGCAAACAGCTGACCAGTGTGGTGATTAAATTGTGTGGTGATAAATTCTTTAGCTTGCTTCACTGGGGAGTGATAGAATTTTGAACAAATGGGCATCTATTTTGGAACCCATCTCCCCTGCTGATTTGTAACCTAGCTTTCTTAATTTTTCAGTGCCTGTGCAAAAGCAATCTGTTTAAGCTGTGCTTGTATTTTTTTCCTTTTTTTTTTTTTTTTTTGACTGAATGATAATTACAAAACAAAAAAAAAAGGAAAAAAGTCACTCCAAAGGATAATTTCTGGAGACTTCTGAGGTTGTGAATATATGAATGGAGAAGCATTAGAGAACTAGAAGCAATGGAGAGCTAGATTTAGGATAAATTGTGCAGCCTTACACAGAAAAGTGAACTACACATGGAAAAGCAGGCACTAGAAAACCCCAATACCTGTAAGCTGGCAGGTAGGATTGCCATTCATTTTTCTGCCACCTAAATTTTTTTTTCTTTTCAGAGGGAAGAGGCTGAAATTATTCACTACTGATATGCAATGACAGTACATGACTGCATTTCTTGGCTAGAGGAGACACAAAACAAGACTCCTGCATGCCCCACCACTCTGTGACAGGGAAGAAGCACACACAGACACCTCACTCTGATAACCCAGGAGAAGCTTAAGAAGAGACCTTGCTCACATTTAGGCTCCTGTCCAACAGCACAGTAAAAGTTACTGTCTAATCTTTCCTTTTTCTAGAACCATAAAAAAGGAACAAAGAAGCAGATCTAACATTTAACATTGATATATTATACATCCCTAAAAACATATAAAGAGATGCCAATGACAACTCAGTTTTGAAAGCTCCCCTGTATTAAGGAAGGACTACTTAAGGCAAAGAAATCATTGCTGCATCTCACAGTTCATCCCTATAAAGATGTCTCACATAACTGTCATGAATGTATTTGAATTAAATAAATTTTCAATTTCTACAATTGATGTATTCGGTGTTTATTTTCTTCTGCAATGCATTGGCATGATTTTTTTCTCAGAATCAAAATACATGTGCTAGAGCTGAGGGGTTTTAGGGATGTGTGTGTGTGTGCTCTTGCTGCTTTACCTTTATTTCAAATTACAATGCTGTTTGTGCCATTAAATTTAGTTGCAGCAGAGATGCTGATGATGTCATGGCAGGGGCAAATAATGAGTATAAGCAGAAAGGACAAATGAAATCTTAGTCTGCTCTCATGCACTTGCCAAAAGTAGTTTCAAGTAAATATATGCACAGTAATTCAAATTATGTTGATGACATATACTTAGTTTATGGTGATTAGTACATAACTCCCTGAGTTGCTGTGGAGAAATACATGGGATTCCTGCTTAATAAGATATTATTCCTCAAATAGCCCAGTTGGAATATATGAACTGCTGCTGACTAAACCCCTGCAAGACTGATAGGAAAACTAGCTCTTCTCAGAATGAAATAATGCTTCATGATCTAACTGTAAGGAAAAAGTAACTAAAAGACACAGAATCTCATACATAACTAAATTAGAAGACTGTGTTTCAGCAAGTTCTCTACAACTTATCAGCAGCCCTTTGATCCCTTTACTGTGTAATGGCACTGTAGATTTGTTGTTTCCTGTTTCATTTCCATCAAATGTGTATCTGAATAAAGTTTCACTAATTGTCATGAGAAAAATCTTTAAAGAACAGGCATTGGGGGTTGCCAAAAGGTACTAAGGAAGGTAACAGACAAATGAAATGTATAGTCTGACCTTCCAGTGTTCTTTTGATTTTCACTCACCTCTCCTGCCTCCTTCCCTGCTCAGGTAAGCCAATGCTTCAAATATGCTGCAGTGGTGACTGACAGCAAAGATGCCAATGTACTGTGGAAAGATAATTGATGTTGTGTTCTCTCAGTCTCCCTTATGATATGACCACTAAAAGTGCAAATTTCACTGCACCAACAGAGACAATTTCTTAAGAACTTCCTGACTGTCAATAACAGAGCAGACTGTTAAGTGTGACAAAAAAGACAAAAAAATAGAAATGTTCTTTATTGGCACAGAAAATATTTAGATTTTGTTTCTACTTCTGTCAAAGTTTCTGGCTGGGGATCTTCTCCAAGGTATCTTTAATGTGGCTGATTATACATAGCACCTGCTGGTCACTGTCCAGATCCCATCCAAGCAGAATTTGATGCAACAGAGGAGGGGACAAATCTCTTTTGCAGGTCTCAAAAGTAAGAGGTCTCATCTCCTCATGAGGTCTCATTTCTGTGATTTCCTCTGTCCTCAGAAAGCAAAGAGGAATTTTAAGAGTCAATTACTCCCAAAGGCCATGAATACTGTTAGAGGTTTTTTGGTTTGGAGTTCAAATTTGTTGCTATAATACTACAAAATAAAATTAAAATATGAAAATGTACAATATGTAAAGTATTAAATCTCAGCTGTATGTTATTGCAAAGTCTTTTAGTGATTGATTTAAAGGCATGTGAAAGGCATTCCTCAAAGTAGATTTTCTTTTCTTCCTGACTTTTTCCTTTAAAGAGCTCTGGTATGGGGCCTCTTTTAACATTACAAGGGCTGGATAAAACTACCTCTAGAGACCATTGGTATCACCAGCAGTAAATTACCAGCAATTGTGCTATTCTCTGAAATGATAATGAACTGGATTAAAGCAGATAGAGAACTGCTTCCCTAATACAACTTGGGTAATTAAATTTCAATATGTAGGATTCTATTTGGCATTGCAACAGGATACCGTACTCCATTTCTTACCCTTTGATAAGGTGTAATTCTGCTAAATACTCTGAAGCAGCTGGCATATTTCAGCCCAGAAGTATGCTGAATATGATGCAGTGGAGAGTTTTTAGTGTACTAGAGTTGAATCAGTTGGTAATATATTTTATTATTCCCTTAAGGTGATAGATAACAGGAAAATGAAAACCATTTCCAGTAGCACTTGATTATGGAGAATCTAATATGATTTTTGGTAGTGTTGAGTTCTAACACTTCCAAGGGAAAAGAGGAAAGCAAAAGAGATGCCTAAAATCTCAGTAAATCAGCCTCATGGGTTTCCCTAAAATGCTCCAGAAGATTTTCCTGTAATTACTGCTGGTAACATGAGGGAATGCAGCAGAGACAAGATGAAAACTCTGGACAGTAATTTTTATAATTATCAAGTGAAAGTTCCTGCGTAGAAGTTATAAGATTAAAGTCCATCCAAGTCAAGGCTTTTTCTTCCTATATAGAGTTACTAGTCCAAGAGAAGTGTCAAAGAAATTGATTAGTATTTGTATAAATTTTGTGTCAGGGTGGAATCTTTTCAAAGTGAACTTCAGTCAAAAATTTCCACTAATTTCTTTGGAGGACTTGATCAAGACAGATACCCATTTTATAAAATTGCAGACTTCTTACAAGAATAAAAAAAATTCATATCTCTTAGGATGTCTGGGGAACTGTGTCTGTGTTGCTTCATTTTAATTTGGAGTAAGATGTTATCCAATACTAGCTGGTCTCAATGGTGTAAGATGAATTTTTGTGACAACTGGGAGACAAAAAAGATTTACTTTGACCCCTGTAGAAACAGTATTTCTCCCAATCCAACTGTTTGCGAGCTGAGATTTCTAGATTTTTACCTAATGGACAGAATTAATTTGATGTGAACTGTGTGTTGTGTACTATTGAACTAATGAATAGTCACTGATGGATATGGTATCTGCAGGGCATTTCACTCTGCTGAGTCACATCATTTTTGCAGTATGTCAAAAATGAAATGATTCTTCTAAGGGCCAGCATTTTTCTGAAGACAAATAAAGACCAACGTGAAGCTAAAATCTTTTTAAGGGACAGAACAATCCATCATCTCAGACACAATTTTGACATTAGCCAATATCTTAGTGACTGACCATGCAAACTGCCTGCCCCCAAATACTGCCACATGCCCTCTTCCATCCAAGAGTGATAATCAATACCGAAATGATGGACAGTTTACTCTAATTGATTTAATTGCCTTATAAAACCCAACAGCTCTCTGATAAGTACAGGAAGGGGTTGGTCTGCTTTACTCCAAGCTGTGCAGCCTCACGTCAAGTCCTGTTTTGGGTGCCACAATATAAGAAGGATATAAAGCTGTTAAAGAGCACCCAAAGGTGATGAAGGGCATTGAGGGAAGCCATATGAGGAGTGCTGAGGTCTCTTGGTCTCTTCAGCCTGGAGAAGAGGAGACTGAGGGGAGACCTCACTGCAATTATAACTTCCACATTAAAGGAAGGGGAAGTTGGATATTAGAAAAAAAGATTCTTCACCCAGAGAGTGGTTGGTACTGGAACAAGCTCCCCAAAGATGTGGTCACAGTAAGAGTTCAACAGGGTTTTGGACAATGCTCTCAGGCACATGGGGTGATTCTTAGGGTGGCCTGTGCAGGGCCAGGAGCTGGACTTTGATGATACTTGTGGGTTCCTTCCAACTCAAGGATATTCTATGAGTCTGTAATAACACTGTGGCAGAAGCCAAGAGAAAGCACACAAGTCTGAAAAAGTTTCATCTACTCCAAGGTATGCAATAAAGAGATCATAATTTTGAAACACTTGCTCATGAGATGTATCCATAAAAAGGGAGAGGAAAATTCAGGTCCTGAAGATTGTTGTATAGGACAGTATGCTAAAATATTACCAAAATTATCCACAGGAATATCAGAGGCTTTGGTCATTAGAGAAATTTGCTTGAAAACTGAGACCACCATTTTTTCACCTAAGAGACTATTTTACCCCAATCCACAGGTGGTCATTCCCGTCAGGGATTTAAATCAGACAACTCTTTGAAAAAGACTCCTACAGGCTGTACCATTATACATTGAAAACAAATAGCCTGCTGAGCTTTGCCTACAAAACCTTGCCTCTTTGATGAGTTTAGCTTCTGCTGTGAGAACATGTGATGCTTAATCTTGATCAAATGGGACAAGGAACACCTTGATGTCCCTGGCATTTTCAAAAGAGATTATCTTTCACATTCAGATTTTTAACTCCTTGCCAACTCACTCCTCAGTGTGATAGTCATTTGCTTAATGCCAAAGAATGAACCATCTAAGTACTGAAAATCTCAAGCACATCACAAGCCATTTCCTTCACTAATAGGCTGAACTTAATTCAAGATAGTCACGTGGTTTTTTAAAAAAATGCACTCATTCTCTTACACTATTTTAAAAAATTAGCCTGGCAAAAGTAGTCCTTTTTCATACTCCTGGTTTATAACTGGGCTTTAGGTAGGGCATCAATCATCACAAGCAGAGGACAATTTTTCACAGGAGTGTAACTCTGGCGTCAGAAAACCCAATATTTTCACAAGGGTTCTGATCAATTAAGAACTGAGCACAAGCTTTAATTGAAAGCTGCATCTTGCCTGCAGAGTAAGTGGATTCAACAAGCTTTTGGGATTTTATTTCTAATGTTACTTCTGGTGTGTGTTTGCTTGTTTGTGTAAAGGGTTTGTGCAGGTTTGTGTGTTTGTGCAAAACTCATGATGCCATAAGAAACTGATGATAGTGAAAGGTAAGAGAGCACTTCTCTTTCTCTCATGTCCCAGCCCTGTGCTTCTGCTGCAATGCCAAGCTCAGGAAATTAGATTAATTTTCAGGGAGACACTCTGCTTTGCCAGCATCTGAAAGCTCCTAAATTCTGTAGGTCTGCTACACATCACTCATGACAGGTTACAAAAAGAAAGAACACTCACCAAAGGAACAAACTAAGGGGCAGCACTACCACCCAATAAAACTCAAATGCTGCTTACTACACCATGCATTATATGAAAAATGGATATATAGAGCATGATCTCTTCTCCTGTCAATGACACTGACTGAACTAAACAAAAAAAGACATTTATCTTAAAGGAAAGTTGCTCTTTCAAAACAGAAATATCTCCAGCAGGATGTTTTCATTTTGAGATAGTCTTGCTTAGAGGCTTAACTGGAAATCCAGCTTTTTGGTTTGGTCTGTTTTTCTTTTGGTTTTCCTACTTTGTAATAATTTTGTCTAAAAGCTAAAGGGAAAAGACAGGCAGGCAGAGAAATCTTGTAGTTAAAGGATAAACTGATTAAAATGAATAAAACAAAATTACATTAAAGGGCTGTGATGTGTTGCAGGACAAAAAGAAAAAAAAAAACACTACCAGCAGAAGAAAACTCTAGAAGATGAGGGGTTTATTACTTTTTGCTTTCAGAAAATGATGATTGCTCTTTTGACCAGTTGAAACATTGTTTGAGAAGAATAGGTAAATGGAATGAAATCTGATTTTCTTTCTTACTACTGGAGCTCACAAGAAAAATGGTATTTTTGGAACAGGCTGCTGTGCATATTGGAGGTAACTGGATAGAATAGCCCAGTAAAGTACACAGAATCAGGAAAAAAATTTGAATTCCACTCAGGTTGATGTTCACCAACATAAAAATCAAAGCAGATATCAATTGCTTCTGCTATTTAATGTAAATTCTTTGAAGAACTGCACTGCACAGAATCAGTTAAGTAATACTAAGAAATACTTTGCATCTTGTCAGAAAGCAGGTGGTAACTGACAGCTAGCATCCTCATGGAAATACCTTGGAGAAAGAGACTCTTTAAAGGTATTTTGGTCATCCTTGCTTTTGTAGGGCTTTTTGCTATCCCAGGCCTTAAGTAATTTTCCAGATTTCTTGCTTTTATAAAAGCAGAATAGTATGTCACATAGAAGTGATATTTATCAGCTGTCAGGTAATTTCCCAACATAGCTCAAAGCTGCTCTCCTCAGCACAAGGCTTCCTGTAATTCTGTGTGGCTTTTCATATTGCCCACAAACTCCAGTTATCTGGTGAACTATTTTCCTTTTCCAATTAGAAGTCCAAACTACTTTCTAAGCCACTTCAGGGTAAAGTGTAAGACTTGCTCCCACTGTTCCTGGATAAAAAGATGCCAGCTGCAAGCAGCCATAGATGACAAGAAGATTTCTATTCACACATCAGCATTAACAAGGAAAAGTCTCCTTCTGAAGAGTGCTACTGAGTTGGAACAGCAAGCAGGGCTTTCCAATTAAGTTTTTTACTTCTTCTAAGCCTTTCAGGAGCTTTTCAAGAAAATCCACAAAGATATGTAGAATGAAAATTAAAAAAAGAATAATAATAATAGTAATAAGGTGAAAGAAAAAAGAATAAGATGTTTTCTTTGTGCATTTTTTGCTGGTTTTGTTTATAAATCTGCCTATATATTATCTTCTAGAGTAGAAAAATTGAAAAATACAATTGTTAAAATTATAAAGAACAGAAATGTCTTTTTTTTTAAATATTTCCAAAGCAGCCTGGGGTTTCAGAATAATTTCTCTTCCATCTTTACAGCTGAAAGATTATTTTTCTCATCTCAGGGGGCTGTGACTGAGACAAAAAGCACCCCCTGTCAGCTCTGCTGACAGTCAGGTCACAGAGATGCTCAGAGAGGCAGCATCAGGCGTGTGTTTTATATCCAGGGAGTCTGGAAACATCCTGGGCTCCAAAGCTCTGCTAAGGTAACATGGTACAAGTGAAGCAGACACATGTAGGCTCTCATGTCTGCTCCAGGCACAGGCTGCCCTTCAGGGCTCATTATTAAGTGCTTAATGTAGGAGGCCTTTGAAGTCTCTCTTTCCTGCAATTGCCAGTCTCTCTTAATTCAGTGTTCCTTGTATTATTGCATTTGTGGGCACTGCTGGTAGGTGAGACTGCAGGTGTGAGGTGCTGGGAGCAGGCAAAGGCTGTTTGTCTGCTGCCTCTGAAATAATTGCTGTTACTGCTAGCTGACAGCATGAAGGAGACACTGCTCTTACCCTCTTCCCATATCCAGATATTTTTAAAAAGAAATACAAATGCAAGGGCTCTGACAGTAGCTGCCCCAGCTGCATGGCCGTGAGCCTGCTCCAAGCCCTGTGGAGGTGAGAAATACCAGTGGGTTTGAGGTTGGACTCTTTTTTTGCCAGCATCTACCTGTGGATATGATGGAAGGCCACAGTAAAATGCACCAAGCTGGTGCACATTGCTGGCAAGCAAGTCATAAATTACTCTGGGATTGGTGTCTTTCAATCACCCTGTGTGACAGCAGCTGGAATACCAAACCTCTGTGCTGGTAGAGAAAAGGAGAGGCAGAAAATGAAAATTAAGTTGGTACTGTACCTCCAAGAGAATGCATTAAAAGTAAAATAAAAATCAAGCCCCACATTTGTGAACCAAATTCTAGCTACTTTACTCAGTTTTAGAATTCCCTCTGTGACACTCAGAGCCTACAAAGGATCGAAGGAAAGGACTGTGCCATCTCATTTACTCTGCAAAAAAATCTCTACAGATGAGCATACAGGGAATTAGATACCAGGTGGAGAGGTGGAAAAGAGAAAGCAGAGGCAGGGAAAAAATGGGAAAATCCCTGTGTAGGAGTATTAAAGCAAGCTCCTGAAACATGAAATGGAAGAATAGAAAAGGATCATACACCAGAAATACAACAGAAAAACAAAACCAAGCCAACCAACCAACACAAACAAACAAACAACAACAACAACAAAAAAACCCCAGACAAAACCCCCCATAAAATAAAAAGCAAGAAAAAACCCAAAATGAGTGAATTAGGTAACATAATCAAACTCTCTATGAGCCCCAGCCAAAAATGTAATCTAGTCTGAAAAAAAATGGGTAAGGAGGAAGACAGCTGGAGAAGGAATGACTGACAGCTAAACAGAGTTTAAGAGACAAACAAGAGTTTGGCTTAAAGCAGTGGGATGTATCCATCCCCAATCTATTTATCTAAACCAGCTATCTTTGTTTGCTAGCATTGTTCATTTCTCAGTCAACTGATCTGTCTGTGCTTTGCTGCAAGGGTACAGTGGTTATCTCAAATTGTCTTCTAAATCCATTCCTTCATCTTTAAATTGCCTTCTCCATAGGGCAGATATTGGGATAATATTGTGATGTTTTTATTTATTTTTCTGCACATTTCCATACAATAAAGGTAAGACACACATTAGTGCTCACTTTAGCTCAGAACAGAGGCATAATTGGTTTGGAATTATGTTTAAAAAATTGTGTAAGCTAGATAATTTTACTGAGGTAGAATTTTTTTTATATAGCTAACAAAAAACTGTTCCCTCAGTGTTATTCTCTCCAGTGCTATGGCCTGTCCTGTCATGAATTGCCCATGTTCCTCCAAGTCTTCATGTGGTAAAAGAAACTGAACTAGGTGACCATTTGAAGAAATTGCCTGGTAATCAAAGCCCTGCCACAGTCAGGCAGTCACAAACAGCTGTGATCATTTCATCCCAAACAAGCATTGATGTTTTATGGTGATATTGCTAGAAAGGCAATCATCCTGCAGGACTTTCAACAGGAAATTATGGAAAAAGGTTTGCTTTCAGACTCATACCTGCCTGCTTTGCCCAAACACATGAAGAGTCCACAGCAGGCACAAAAAAAGTATTTCTGTTCAAAGTAGCAAACAAAGTCTGTACTAAGAAATTCTCCTATTGGCCAGTCACAAAAAAGAAAAAGAAAAATACACAAACAAACCAAAACCAACCAACTGAAAAAAAAAAAATCCAAATTCAAATGGATGCAATCCAACCAAATACGTATCCTACTCTCCTGTAAAAAAATAACAAAATTTTTGGTCACAAACTTATCATGTAGTGGGCTATATAATTGTAGTAAAAATATTTTTTTATAAAATTACCATTATCTCTTAAGCTTATATCTCCTTATTCTTCTTTTCTTCACTAATTAGATTTGTCATTGTATTTGGTTTCTTCACGTACAACTTGCACACTGCTGAGCTGGTACTTTGATCCCACAAAACAATGTTAAGCAAAAAAGTTCAGCAAGGTTTGTAAAACTTTGATTTTATATTAAAGAAATTAAAGGCAAAGAGTTTCAACAAGCTCTTGAAACCTGAGAATATGGATCTGGGTGGTTTTTTTTTTTTTTTTTTTTTTCATTTCTCATGAAGCAATTAGTACTTTTTATTGTTTTGTTTCTTTTTAATCTAGGCATATGTTTTCCACAAGAATTTTTAGCTAATAGAAAGTCAAATATTTTACCGAGGAAACTTCTTTACTAAATTTATTAAAGCAATAACTTTCTTGAGCTTCTGTAATTTTTGGCAGTTATTGCTTTTTAATACAAATAAATGGCAGGTACTGACAATTAGAGCTGTTTTCTTTTTTCATCTTCCTCTCCTAATAGGTCTTTTCTTATTCTTAAGTATAGGAAATTACTGAATCTGAAAAGAAAGAAACCCTCTCTGCTCTAAAATACTGTTTTTCATTAGAGACAGCAGTAATTTTATAATATACATACTAATAAGGAAGTTTAATGCATAAAGAAATACTATAAAGATTGAAAATGAAAGAGTAAGACTGTTTAAAAAAAGATGTCAGAAATGGAAAGCTCCTTGCAAATATGGTGTGAGCTCATAGTCTTAATAGCTAATTAAGGAATGTTAAGAGAAAGGGTAAAAAAAAATCACTAAAGTGGTAATACTTCATTCTAAATCTGGACTTTCAGTAGAGACAAGCATAGCTGAAATCTTACTCTTTAATTCCATGTAGACACTGAAAATACATCTCAAGTGATAAACAGGTTCATGAAGAAAACCTGATAATTTTTTTTGTTCCTGTTATTGCAATGAGACTTCAACTTAGCCTGATATGTTCAGGACAATTATCCAGTCAATTACATGTTAACTTAAAGCAGCACTGTGACACTTCATTAAGTAACAAAATCTGATCATTTTGGTCTCAAATACCTTATTGTAAAATATAGAGTGAATATTTTGTCTTCCCACCTGATTAATGGGACTGGGGCACGAAACTTCAGCAGTGAAATGCCTGTGCCAGTGCATAACTACAAACCCAACCAGATTGCTCACTGCCAGCTCTTACAGTGAGCCCATCCTGAACACCAGCAGATTTTGTCATGCTTGCACAGGCACCCTTACATCCTGCACGCTGCAGAAATAACAGCTCCTGTGCCATGCCACTAGCAGCCTTCCTCTGCAGATTTCCAGCTCACAGGTGGGAAATCAGAGCTGGCTCTCTCCCTCATTCTTTGGAGACAGTCAGTGAGAGCTCCTCATTCCCAGCTCAGGACTCAAATCCTGCAGTTCTGGCTCAAACAAATGCCTGTTACTCATTCAAATCTCCTCCTAACTTCTTCTGAGGGACCACTTGTGAGAGTGATGTGAGAGTGACAGTGTCCAAAGAGCCAGCAGGAGAAGAACACTCACTCAATCTCAAACTAAAAACACAGAGGCTGCTTTAGAGATGACAGCCACTCAAAAAGTATAACCCCAAGCACCTTGGTGTTTGCAGAGCACGGGGAGGATAAGCCAGCCCCCGAGTTTATGAGCAATGCTGCAAATGTTGCTCAAGCTACCTCCAAACACAACTTCTATAAAATAAAGCTGGGCATACTCTGCTGGCTGTATAAATAGGAGGTCTAACAATTATAGATGTTGCTAACAAAAAGATCAGTTATTGTTTTAAACATAAATCTTAAAATCAAAAAGATTTCTTTATCCTAAAGAGATGACTTTTCTCCCCACCATGTAATAGTCAGTATGGAGATCTGCTCTCAACAAAAACACTTAGCAAAGAAAGATCCAGCATTCAGGCAGTAACTGTCTTTACCTCTTTCTGCTCCAGGCATTTTTTTACTGCTCTTGAAATCTGAAACTCCCAATGACATGTTGTTGAAACCCTTAGGTTTCAACCTGCTGTTACAGAATCACTGGGAATAAGATTTTTTTTTTTTTTTGATGGTTCCTTGGCTGGTATTTTTTTTCCTTTTTAGCTAGTAAGTAAATTAATGAAAGAAAGCTTTAAAAATTCAGTATTGCAGTATTTTGATCCACTTGTATGATTAATGTCCAGACCTGATAAGGAATCAGTTTATGTTGAATGCACTGCATGCAAGCCCTGTCACAGTTTATCCTACCTTTTGATCTGCCTGAGTTCATTCCCTCTCAGTCCCAATGCAGCATGGACCTGTAAGAGCTCCTCTGTAATTCTCAACCTCTCTGCTGCTGCTTTACAATAATGATACCAAAAGTATAAAATCAGATTTTGCTTGAAAAAAGTGATGGCAAGTAAATATTAGATGTGATCATGGCAAGGAGACTTATAAAATAAGTGGATGGCTGATATATATTTCAGATCAAGATCTTCACCAGTCAGGAGCTGGAAAATAAAAACAGATTGTGACAGGCAATAACCTGTAGTGATGGTAGAGCGGCCCTTGTAATGAAGCTGCTATCACTCTTCTGATCTCCTGCCGTCTTGTTTCTTTCTTTTCCTTCTTGAGGAACTGGCACTTCCAATCTTTTCTAATTCTCCTGATTCTAGGCTTTGATTTATACTGCTCTGGCTATTGTACATCCTGTCAGAGGAAGGAGGAGTTAAGCCTTCGAGGTGGAAAGAGAGGCAGCATTGACATAAGGGTGAGTAAGAACAGAGAATAATACCAGCCATTAGACAATGCTGATGGGTGACGTATGAGCCTGCCTTGCTCTGTAATTATACACAATATTTTTGCTTCAGCCTTGGCTGATGTGAACAAATACAATGTACCACCACCCCCCAACACCCTGGGAAAAAAAAAAAAATAAAAGAAAGAAAAGGAAAAGAAAGAAAGCTCCATGTAAAATTATAGTCCAATAATAAGAGCATGGTGCTGAACTCAGGGTCAGGACATCTGGGTTCTGGCCCCTTGGCATCTGCATGAGACTAGACAGAACACATATATTCTTCCTGCTGCCTTTGTTTACTCTGATGCATTGAAATAGATTTCTAGAAGCTCTGCTTTGCTAACAAAGTGCAACAAATGAAGAACAGACTCTTTAGAAGTGACGTCTCAAATAGAATTTATCTAACCCTGCCAGTTATCACACTTATCTGTCTATTTACAGTTCCCTGGGGCTCTGTGAGTCTCCCATGATCTTTTTGGTCATTTTTTTAAGGCTCTGAGACATTTTTGAAATATAAGAATCTCCAAGTAGACAGACATCACTAATGCCCCGATTGAAGAGTACAGCCATCATATATTAACTTATAATAATTATTTATATATATATGGTAATTATAATAAATTATGCAATAAACAAGTAATACTATAATAAAATTATATAGAAGTTATTTATATTTAATTATTTGAAAATCACTTTCCTCAATAATCAACAGCCTTTTATTAAGTGGAAGGATATCTCTCTGACCTCAGTAATCAATGTCAAATCAGGCACATAGGGTCTAATACCACTAGTAATTTTAATCATACTTGAGAGTGATGTCTATTTCCACATGACTGACTAATATGTCTTAAAAATGCATTACATTATTACATTTCTTAGTTCAGCAACTGTCTGTATTCTGCTGCCTAACAGTAAGAAAGTCACTGAGTAAAATATACTTTGCAAACACTCTCAAATGTGCTGCCCTGTATTTTCAGCGTGTGTGAACAGGTTTTATGTGTAAAAGATGAGATGCTGACAAATGTGGATGAAAAGCTAATGAAAGATTTTGCAGGCTTTGCTCAGACTAGATACTATTTCATTCCTTTAGTATTTTGTGCCAGATCCAGGGACTATCACTCACAGTATGGAGCAGTTGATGTGACAAACATTTCTGGGGTGTTTGTTCAGTGGTGAAATACCACCCGAAGTGAATAAAAGAGCAGCTGCTTCAATGCTAAAGTGAGCTGACGAGACAGCAGGTAGTATTAAAAAAGGCAGTGCTAAAGCAGCAGAAATATGAAAATACAGGAATCCTTTTGCTTCCTGTGCAAGTTTTTGCAAGTTTTCAAGAAAGGGGATGATGGAGCAGCCAATGCTGAAGTGAAGGAGACTATGAGACAAAAATTAACTCCCCAGGGAAGCCAAGTCTATTTTGCGTCACACATTTTCCTTGGGATACACATGGACAACCAGGTTTGCACTTTTGGAGTGGACTGAACTCTGCCACTTCCAGGATGGAGGAGGTGCAGGAGTTTCTGTCTTGTGTGGAAGCAGTCCTGGTGTTCTCAAGGAAAACGTGCCCAAAGGGAGTCTCTACTACTACCCACAGTGTACACCTGCAGTTTAAGATCTCTTTAAAGGCACTTGTCTTTGAAAAGACAAAAGGGCGATTCAAAATAATGCTAAACCATAACACATTAGTGTTATGTCCACAGGTATTGAACCAAAAGATCCTCCTGCAAGATGTGATCAAGAACAGGCTCAGGTATGGAGTCCGCCACCAGTGATTTGCAATAATTATCTGATATGGGGACAGGAACAATAAATACAACCCCCCCTGAACAGCCCATGCCCTTGCTTTTGTCTTTTTTCCAAGATATTTCTGGTTTGCAATCTCTCCCTTCAGCTGAGCTGTTCTGGAGCCCTTCCTAGAGCAAAAGGAAACAGCAGCTGTCCAGCCTGTCTAGAGCACCTTCAGCTTCTGCCTACAGGTATCGGGCCATTAATTTAGAGGTGGGAAGCTGGTTCAGTTGTGTTAAGTGAACAGTCACACACAAAAAAGTACCAAGTTCTCAATACTGAATGTGAAAAGCTTTAAAGAATCTCTTGGCCTTGACATAATAATTGAAACTATTAATCAGACTGTGAAGCTTAGCCAGCACACTTGCAGATGTACAATTTAAAATATAGGGGGGGAATATCCAGTGGACAAATTAATGACAATTAACAGATTGTTCAGCATAGGTCATTTTATTTTCAGTGATCTGAAAGCAAAAGAAAGCGTCAGCTGTCTGATGAGACCAGTGACTGATGAGACCCAGGACTGAGGGAATGTCTGTGCTCAGAAAAGCCCATCTTCACACAGCCCTCTTTGAGGCTATTGGGAATACACAAGTTTTCTCACCAGCCTAACAACTTTTTGTGTCCTGCCCTCTCTTCCTTAGGCTGAGAGGGCAGAGACAACAGCCAGAAGGCCCCACAGAAGAGACACACTGCAAACTGCTCAGAACAGCAACGTGCTTCTGCAGTGAATGTGCAAAACCAAGAAAATCAGAAGCTCTGTGTGTGAATGAGGCTGGATAGGTGATCATAACTCATTGACTCAAAGACTCAGACTGAAGACAGTCATTTTGTGGCTGACAAGGCTGTGTCTTTGAAAAAAGAGTGATGAAAAGTGCCTGTTGGAAGGAAGAGGAATATGGAGGGTGGAGGAGTAAAAAGGAAACTGAACTGAAGACTTCTCTGTTTTCAATCTTCTGGACGTAGACCAAAGAGAGAAAGTTTCCTCTCTTCTCCCAGTCCAAAACAGAGCACTGCTTTCCATATAATAACAAATCTTTAACCTGTTTTTGTAAAAATGTTACTCTCTCCAGTTAGATGTTTAATTAGAGTAATAATAGATTATTAAAAATAAACCTGAGACAGCTTTGGCAAAATCTATCAATTTAAAAAACATCAAGGAAAGAAATATTTGATTTTCAGATTATTTCCCCAATTAATCCTTTAATTCCTCACTGTGTGGAAGATAGCATAATCATCTATGTATAGTGATAAGAGCAACTGTGTGTACTCTGTTGTGGAAACTATGGAGGGGTTTTCTTGTTTTCTTCAGAATTTTTTTCCTTTGCCCATAGGGGACTGTAGGTAGGCATTTCAGCAAGCAGCAAGAGAAAAAAAAAAAAAAAAAAAAAGGGTATTGTGTTAAATTCCAGGTATTCCTGAGCTGAGGGACTGGTTCTGCTCCTGCACCATTCAGAGTGCAGGACAGCACCCTGGCTGGGATGACATTACACAATTTCCTATAGGAACACAAATAGCTATGTCATTGCTTTGTTAATTTACCTGAGAATGCTTATCTAAGCAATGATCAGCTCTTATTTTCCTCACTGTGCAATTCAAGAATTTAAGGAATGGTGGGAGATCAGACAGCACGAAGTCCTCCTCCCTTTTCCCTGGTGGGACATACCCACCACTTTAAAGCAAAGGCTGTGATGTTCTCACTTTCCAGCTAATCGATTCCACCACTGAAAAGGACTGACAGCAGCGCTGAGAGGGAGCTGGAGACACACCTTGGCTCCTACCAGAGCAAAGAAGTGCATCTGAGCACTCTGAGGTGCTGCCTTCTTTTAGCACCTCTCCTCTGCTTTCATGCCTGCCTCATGAACACTCACCAAGCCCCGGCTTGTCAAGCCCTGGTGTCAGAGGAAACGTGCTGCCAGTGGCAGGGCCTGCATTAGGCTCCTTCTGAGGAGCATCCAGAGTGGCTCACTGCAGAGCAGCAAGAGAGCCGGCACCCAGCACACACACAGGGAGCACAGCCTTTCAAACCCCTGTCTGTACTGACTGTGTGATCCTGTGTGCCCTTCCAGTGTCCAGGATGCTGTGCAAGCAGGATGGGCTGCGCACAGCCCAAATCCCCCCCAAACCCCACCAGTGCAGCAAAGCAGAGTGGGTTAAAGAAGACTTGGGGAGAGAGTTGGCATGACGACCACAGAGGGCTTCTAGGTGGCCTCTACAATAACTCATCATTACACAGGAAAGAGTGATAATTACTCCTTAGCACTGCAGTGCAGGAACTGGCTTCATGGCAGAGCACAGGAGGTTGAAGAGATGAGGGTGTTTGTCAGCACAACAAAAATATGTTGCTGTGATCCCTAACAAGGAGGTCTTAAAGAGGAATCGTCTGCTTATTTTGAAATTCTTTTGGTTAGTTATCATCTCTTCTCTGCCTATGTGTTCAGCTGCAAAAAATTTCTTCCTTGCTGGTTGTTGTGCTTTTAATTTTGTTCCTTTGTTTAAGAAGCAATAATGTGCAACGAATAAAATGTTAATCTGGAGCTATTCTTGTGAAATAAATAGATGATTAAAGAAAAATTTTTAAAAAGTGAGAGCTCTCCTGGGCTTTTTTCCTTGTTCTTTTTGTTGTATTGTATTAACACCACTGCCAGAGGGTTAGGAAATAGGTTTAATCACAGCTTCCTCACGCCTTGAAGGAAAAGGCTGAAGACCTTTTTGTTTGTTCCATCTACTCAAACTGGAATAAAAGTTAAATTGGAACTTTTCACCCGCTAAGATGTGCAATCAGAAGTCTCTGAGCCTCCCAGCTGACTCAACCTGAACATATCCAAAGAATATCAGAAAATGCAGAGGATGCATTTTTCCTTTGCTGCTGTGCTGTAGGCATTTGTTACGCTGTCATCCTTAGCACAAAATCAAGGCACCTTCAGCTGGTCCTGTCTACTGACCTGCACTGAGGAAACTTGATGTTCCCTCTCTTAAACAGTGGAGAAAAGAAAGGTGCAGGGAGGGCAAGGGGCCCATTCCCATTGAAGTCATAGCATCAGTGCTACAGGACGTGCTGGTGGCCAGAACGAGAGAGAATGACCAGCCTGCCTGTGGCCCAGGAAAAGGTGATTCAGTCTTCAGTGGGACTGAGCCTTTAGAATCTGCACCTTTTGTCCACAGCAGCCAGATCCAATGAATCTCCCTGAAGAGCAGGGCATTTGATTTCTAGGCTGCCACTATATCCCCAAACTGGGTAAATATGCTGTCACTGGTCCAAGAAGGACAAAAAATTTCTGGTGAGCAGAAAAAGTAAAGCAGGCTAAGCATTGTCCAAAAAAGAAGGCTCACCTGATGACTCTGGATGCAAAAGCAGCTCTCCCTAATCCAGAGTTTCCACTTTTCTCTCTCAGAAGTGTGTGGCAGCAAAGGGAACAAGCACACAGTGGTACCACCACCCCACATAAATTGGGATACCATCCCATGTATATCTGCCTGTGCCAGCAACACCTGGGGTCAGTGGAAAGGCCCTTACTCTCCAAAGGCCCATATTATTAGATAATTTACACATGTAATAAAAAGCAACTGAATATTTGAAAGATAATATAACATTCATTTCTTTCTATGGATGCCCAAATTTAGGTATGTTTAAGGGTGAGTTTAGTGCTGACTGTTCCAGAAATGCTGCCAAGTACTTTAAAATCTAAACACGAAGAGCAGACAAAGCTTGTGAGAATGAAAATGTTATTTTATACTATTTCCATGTAAGAAGCTGAGGTACAGGAGGCTACTGATTTTGTCCAAGGCCATGTCAGCAACCTATGGTGAAACCAGGAACTCAGCCTTTGTCATTAATTTCTGAAAGTACTAACAAAAAAATGACTCCTTGTCTTTTTAGCTATGTGTCATTTCCACACCCTACTTTGATTTTTAAGAGGAATTAAAGACAATAATGTGGAATATTAATTGTCAAATCTGTCATTCAGAAAGGATGGCCATGCTTGACTTACCTGGGCTTTTTTAAACCTGATATTTTGCATTCCCCTGTGCTTCAAAGTAGGAGATAAACAATCTCACTCTTTGCTAAAGAAAGGGAGAGAGATAGTTACAGGCTTCCTTTGGATAAAACATAGCAAATGCTTTTGTTCATCTTCTTTCTTTTTGCTTTCTTTACTTTTTTTCCAATTGTGTACTTTTGGGATTTTTTCCCCCTTTACTGAAGCACATAGCAAAATAATTAATAACAGTAGGATACTTCTTGGAAAAAAGCATCAGGAAACTGCTTCTGATGTCAAAACCCTTCCGTAAAGATCCCTACATTTACTCTCAATGGATCAGATTGTGAAGATGACTAGCAGACATCAAACAGACATTTTTAATGAGAATTTAACTGTGAAATTATTTCCTTCTAGTGGCAGTTGTGTGCTGGCAATCACAAATGTCAAAAGCAAAAGGGTAACTTATTTTACCTTCCTTCTTTCCCACTTCTCCTCATATTTAAGAACCTTCTATGTTTGGTTAAAGGAAGAAATTTCACAACCAATATTCCCTGTTTAAATTCTCAGTGCTAGGGCTCAAGGTCATACTGAGAAGGCATGGCATTGCCAGGTTAAATATAGCACTTTCTTTGGTGATGGCCTCTCCTTTCATGTCACTTGTGCTCTGACAGCTTTCATCAGCTGAATATACACTGCTAGAAAAGTGAAATTAGGGTGGGTGAAAGAGGCCAGTAATGGATCAGGGGATCAGTTTGAGCATGGAAAAGCAACAGCAGAGAAAACATCTCTACTTCTCACCAAGATCTGGAGCAGTTGCAGCTTCAGTACCTTTTTGTTTGAGGGATACTGAATGAACATTTTAGCTTATCCTGCTTTCCTGAACAGAAACTTTCCCAGTAAGCATCTCCAATTTTCCAACACTCCAGTGCAAAGAAAAACCCTGTGTATGGAGTCTGTTTCTTTTTTCATTTGGCAGCACCACAGCTGAACTTCACTATCTGACAATCTGCAGGAAGCAAATCCCTACAACAGTCATGGGACCAGGAAGAACTATTGTCCCTGCCTCAAGGTGCCAAGCCAAAGCCCTACCCAAGGTAACAAGAGTTGGTCTCTGACCTCAGCAGGCTTTGTGTCAGGCTATAGGAACGTGTCCAAAATCATGCAGCAGGTGGGTGGCATGGTCAGAAGCTTATCTGTGATCAACTTAGGTCTCAGTCCAGTGTGCTAAGTGAAAAAATATCCTCTCTACTTCAACCCTGATGCTTGCACAAAGCACTAGCAGCCTTATTCCAGGAAATGTCTGGGATATTCAATGGGTTATTATGGAGAGAGATCAAAGAGGTGCGAAAGTCTAATAAAATGCTGACCATCAGTGATTTCACCCACCTGTGTGTTGGTATAAACAGATTAAAAAACCCCATCAATTCCTAAGTGATTTCTAGAATAAGTGGAGAACATAAGAGTAGGTGCTCTTAACTAAATAGCTGAAGACATGATACAGTCAAAATACTGAAAAATAAGGACTCATTACTACATTAGGAGTGCAAGACAAACTGCTTATAATTAGTGAACTGCTTAAAAAGTACTGAAGGCAGAAATAAAGGAAATTTAAAAAAAATAAACAAAACAACTAGAAAACCCTAAAGAATGAAAGAGAAAGTAAAATCCATGGATTCAAAACAACAGACAGTTTCTGATTTAGTGAGGTCATGTGGAAAGCAAACTGGAAGACAAGACAGAAAAAAAGTTATTGTGAAATATTAAGGTCCAAGAAGCTGTTTGAGCCAAGCAACCAGGTTTGTGGAAATTACACTTCATCTCTGGTGAAACCAATGGCTAAAGGAGGGAGTTAAAATAAAACACAAACAAAATGTCAATTGTAAATGAAGAGGACTGAGGATGCACAAACTGACAAGAGCTGGTGGGGGTGTGTGCAGAGAGGGGAACTGCAGGACATTTCTCAAAGGTCTTAAATTCAGCCACTTTAGGAGGCAACCAGTGGGATCTTCTGCACATGAGGGAACTATTTGGAGTAATTAATGAGGAAAATTAATAATTAATTAAAAAATTAATTGCAGAGGTTCTGATTTTTTTTTGTTAAATCTGCTCTGCAAATGATGCAGTGCTGATATCCATGTTAGACCTAATTTTTTTCAAGACAAGAAAGCACATGAGCAGTCAGAATGTGAAACTCTGAAAGGGGAAACATTGGAACAAATTGATAAACAGCAGCATATCAAAAGGACCTTGTGGCTATATATGCATGGGTTTGGAAAGCATTTGAAATTGAAGTGGCTGTGCTGATAGCAAAAATATGCAAGTTGTCACTGAAGTCAGATATGCTGCAGAAGGACAGGAGGGTAGCAACAAGCATACCTATCTTTAGGACAGGCACAGCATTAATCTTAGGTATTATATACTGAAAAGCTTCATTCCACTTCCACATTAATTGCTTGAAACTAACAAAAAGCAGATTTAGTCATAGGAGAGGATAAAAAAATCATACTTTTTTTAAAAAATGTTGATCTTTGACGCATCAAGCTAAAAGACCAAAAAAACCAACCTGACAAGTCTACATATATAGGTATTTATATATTGTATTAATTTTTTTGACAAATTTAAGTTGTATTAGAATAGGTAGATTATTATTACAAGCTGGAAGCTGGTTAAGAAAGAGAAGACAGGAGCTACATATGAATGATCCATTTTCACACTAAAAGATTAACAGTTGGATTGTCCAAGAACTTAGAACTTTACCAAAATTATTGCTCTTAGAAAAAGAGAATAAGGATTGAAGTATTTTGTAATATGTTAATTAAGTTAGGAGAACCTAACATTTGGGCAGCTAGTGGAAATTAACATTGGCTGAGGCAGAATAATCACAGGTGGAGTGGAATACTTGGAAGTCTTTCTGGGTTCTGAGCCAGCTGTGGCCACTCATTATGGCACTACAATGAACAACCTTATTCTGCTTTATTACTGCAGTGGTCAGAAAAAAAACCAAAAGCCCAAACCAAACAGACAAAGTAAAAATTTCATTAGCATGGAAAGAGTAAGAGGTGGTAAAATGGAAATTATTTTATTATTCTTCTCTTTTCTCATGGGGCAGTAAATAAGTGGCACTTATACAATGAACTGGCTGTTCCAGTTGGTCTTTTCGTTTCATATAACAGAGAGGTATCAATAACACTGAAAGACAACTAATTTAAATAAATAAAAGGTTGTCTGGAATATGATTTTCCAAAGAAAATATTTAATTAATCTACTGAATTCGCTGCTACATGCTATCACTAAGGTACTGAACTCACTGGGAAGCAAAACCAGATTAGTTCCTTATCTGATCAGTGAGTACATCTGCAGTTTGTCCAAAATCTCGAGAGGTTTCCATCTGGGGAAGGAGGTGAGTAGATCTTTTTGTCATTTGGAACAGATCTCTGGTTAGCGAGCAAACCCAAGCCAATGGGTATAAAAACCTTTTACCTGAGGCCAGTGCAGGTATCTAGGGCAGTATTCACTACACCTGCCTTTTTGGTAACCAACATTGATCAAAACACTCTACAGGATGAGAAAAAACACCTGTCTGATCCAGTGCTGTAATCATTATGTTCTAATGCTCTGTAAGTGGATGACTGATGCCTTTTTGAATAGGAAAATAATGAGCAGTGAGAACAAACAACACAAATTCTCTTAATTATTCATGCTAACATTCATGAAACTTTTGAAATGTGTGAATATTTTCATGAATAAATCATTGGTCACTGGCATGCTTTAAAGGATTTCAGAAATAATAGTGGAATAAGCTTGTTGCCATTACTCATGAACAAAGTTATGAATAATTTTCAATATATGACTGCTCTGTTGTCTCGTTCACTGAGCATGAGATAGATGAGTTTAAAATAGACATCAGTAATTCATTGCAAAGCTGAGAGAAAATTTCTCAGGAATCTATGAAAATGCTATGGTCTATATCAGAAACCTAATTTTTCCCCATGTTTAGATTTTTGGTAATTTTTGTTTCGCACAAGGTGGAACGGATTACAAAAGAGAATACTCTGATCTTCATGTTTGAAGATCATCCTATCTGCACAGAAATAAAGAAATCTTTATATATTCAGGCTACCTGAAATCCTGAGCCAGAAAAATCACTAAGCAAGAAAATTATTTTAAATTACTAGGTTTATTTTATCACCTTGGTTTCCAACACTAATTTTGACAATGATTCAGAAGAAAGACCTATGGAGATATTTTTGTCTCATTACACCTCTCTCAAAAAAGCCAAAAAACCCCAAAGACAAACACCAAACCGCAAAACACAAGCAACCAAAAAACTAAGAAAGCCCACACATGGCCAGAGTTTACTCAGAGCTTTTCTAAGAGCTTGAGGGAAACCCTGGGAAATGCTGGTTTACAGAATTTCTTGCCTATTTATATTGTGGCTTCTCACAGAGATCTTTATTGCTAGCACTGCAAGAGGTGCCCTGTGCCCATTATCACATTGCATTTCCCTTTCAGCAGAGTCTGATGAAACAGAGCTGTTCCATGAACAGTTGTCAAAACACTGGCATATTCTAATTACAATACTTGCTATGTTTCTGTGAAAGTCAAATTCTGAGCTCAATTGCACCAGAATAAACCAGACACAAAATCACTGGAGGCACCCCTGACTTGAAAGAATGCAATTAAGATCAAAATCTAGCCCATGGAGTCTCAAGAAATACTGGAATGATAGGAATCAAAGAATCATCTTGTCAAACAGAAGACTCTGAGCAAAGCAGCAGGCCCTAACTGTGGTTTCATTTAATATGTATCATATCCTTAAAAATGAATACATGAGGCACATGGACTACTGAAATCCCACTGCACATCTTAGTGGCATTGGCAAGCATTCTCTAGGAAGCGCTTGATGGAAATGAGATGAAACTCACTTCACCCTAGCCTATCCTCTTGGGACTTCAAATTGTGATACATGAGAGATATTCTTTGAAAGACCTGCTGATATATAACCCTCTCTGTGGGGAATAGATGGTGCCAGACATAGGTAACAATATAGATTATAAGGCAGGACAGGCAGTCCAAGACATCAGGCAGCTCCACAGCCTAAAGAATTTTTACATAGCAGCAAGCTCAGGGTGTATGGGAAAAGGAGACAGCCCTTTAATGCATCTTCAGGAGTGGTCTTAACTTTTGATTCTGCCCACTTCAATCAGGAAAGGGTAGGGAGGTGGTGGGTAAGTCAGCAAGGGATCCCTCCTTGATTTAATATGGAGAGCTAGGGAATGCAATCTGCTAGGTGCAGGTGTTTGGCAGTCAGCTGATGCATGGGGAAGTAGGGAACTGTATTTTTTGGGCAGCTCTGACACAGGACAATCTGTGGAGACCCTGGCAAAAACTGAAAGATACCTTTGCCTGTGGGATGTTGCCAAAATATAGAAACTGGAAAAATGGGTAGGTGATGTGTGTGGAGTTTGTTTAGCTACAGGTGTTCTCAGTGCTTGGTTGTTTCAGCAGCCTGGTTCTCAGAGATGGGAATCTCTAAGATGGGTTTAACAAGGCTTGAAATGCTACCACACAGTTTAATGCTACTATACATTAAATACCAGCATACAATTTAAGCTTTTTAAGATTTAAGCCTACTAGCATTTGTGGAAAAGTTGTCCCTGTCATTCATATGAGCTGCATCTAAACCCCTTCAGCTTTCCTTAGCCTTATTTCTGTTGCCTATCCCATCCACCCACTTGAACAGCCAGTAGAAGGTCAGGGCAGCAGTTTCACAAGTGAGTAATCCTCTTTGGTGCCTCCAAATTTCTCAGAATTAGCTGAGAGTTGCTTCAAGCTATGAAGCCAATTTCCAAAAAAATGGTCAGACATAGTCTGAGCTTCCCAGCTTCAATTTCTTCCCACTTTTTACTCCAGTTTAACCCACCCAAGCCATAGCCTCCAAGTGACCAAACCAGGATCAGCTGAATCAGCTGAACACTAGATGCCCTTTTTTTCACCTTGGGATTTAGAAGGGGGAAGCTCTGACTGGCAACAGACACCAGGAAGAATGGAAGGATATCCTTTTCCCATACACTTGTTTCTCTCCCTCTGCTATAGCTGGCTATGAAGCCTCTCATTCCTTGGTCCTGGGGACGCTCTCCTTCGCCTGCCTCTGGCACTAGAGGGGCACGGAGATCTGGGCTCCGGGATGGAAATAAAACTCCCCGTGGCTTCCTACTTCTCCTTAAACTGAACTCAACTTTCAAAGAGGTCTTGATTTCACAGAAAGGGAATTGGCTTCATTATTACTGGCTTGTCTGAGTTCCCCATGCTGCATTGCTATGGAAACAGGACCAGAAAATACGTATTTGCAAGTAGGTCATGATATTAGTGGAGAAGAGAAAGCTGGGTGAATGGGTGAGTGGGTTAAAGGAGTGAAGTGGGACAGAGCTACCTCCTGGGATTATATTAACAACAGTGAGGGATTTCATAGTAGGTGTCCTCAAAAGACTTTTGAATGAGACACCAAAAGAGCTGAAAGACCCAAGCATTTTCAGTACCTGAGAACCATCACACACACAGGGATTCAGCCCAGAGGTGACAACCAAAGTGGCAGTGGGCAGTGGGCTGAACACCTAGGAGGAAAAAAAACCAAAGTTTTTTTTATAGATTCTGTTTTTAACTGATGGCCTCAGTTTCCTCCTTTCAGTGTCTGTGTCTCTGTCCTGGATGAGGACAGAGCACAGCCAGACTGCTGTCCCTTGCATCTCCTCAGGACATTCTTAATCACACATGGTCCAGGTCTCCCTGAGCTCTGCCCAGATGCAGTTACAGCCGTTTGGGTAGAGGATACTACTCACAATCCTGGGTTTGGATGGGAGAAAAGCATGACCTCTCCTTTTTATAATTTGCCCTCCATCCAAAACAAGTTGGGGATGTCCTAGACCCCCCCCAATATACTGTGCCTTGTTCCCAAGTAGACTGCAATGCAAAAATCAGAGTGGTGAGGGAAGGAATGGAGGGGGCAGCTCAGTGGGGCACAAGCTCAACAAACCAGTGAGAGTACTGCACTTCTCACTCTCCTGGTGAGAACAAAAATATGCAGTCCAGGCTCCTGCAGAGGGGAAGCTCCCCTTCCTGCAGAGGGGAAGTTCAACCAAACTTACAGTTCAAGAGATCCTAAAGCAAAGAGGAAGTGTATTCTGTGTAGCTTAGAGAGGTTTATAGATGAATCACCAAGAGTGGCTGGTGTCATAAACCATACAATCAAAGCTGGTGTGTATTCAGACAGGGGTTGTGATTGCAAGTGATGCAATACCACAAAGACAGACAGCTTGCATACTTCTGCTCTCCTGTATTAACCTTCCTTATAATTTTTTATAGCTTGTGGATTTGCTTTATCCCCCAAATAGCTGCAAGCTGTCAAGCAGAGGTTAGACCTTCATCTTTTGTCCTTGCCTTTTTCCTTCTGCAAAGAGAATATCTTTCTCAAGAGACAAGGACAAGCCAGTGTGTGCCAACACACTGGTTGATACATAAAAGTGGGAATAGATGTCATTCTGGCTAGATTTGCAATAAGAACTTCCAGCTGGAAATAAAGCCATCTCCTTGCCCTGGAAGGAACTTTAGGAAATGAAAATAGTAGGAATAGACAATCTTACAGGGGTGGGAAGATGTGTCCCTTGTTCTTCACCCATCAGAGGGGTAAGGATTCACCCATGGGCTGGTGGGGATGAGTTACAAGCCCTGACAGCCTCCCCTCGGATCTGGCAGTGGGCACAGCCATTCTCCAGGAGCACCTGGCATCAGGGCCCTCTGGCTGGGCTGCCATGCAGGGAACGAGCAGAGGAGACCCCAGCTTGCCTTTCCCCATTCCCTGGTGCTGGGGCAGCCACCAAGCCCAGCACGGGGCAGACCGGTGACAAGGCGCAGAGCCAGGAGAAGTGCCCTTAGCTGGAGAGATGGCCAGAATTGGCTTTTGCCTGACAAGAAGCAGAAAGCACTTTGTCCCTTCAGAGCCGCTGATAGTCTTACTGTGGGGCTGCACCAGGACCTCGGTGCCTGCCCAGAGCTCTTTCTGGGGGGCAATTTTTCTCTCACAGCTTGATTTCAGCTCCCTCTCAAAGTGTCAGGTCGCTCCTTCTGGCCCTAAGCACCCCGTGGCGGCGGCACGGGAGAAAGGAAAGGGAGCCCAGGGGCACGGCTGGGACCGACACAGCCCTCCCGGGGTCTCAGCCGGACCGGGACAGAGGGACGTGCCAGACCCGGCCCTGGAGCATCCCCTCCCGCAGCACCCTGCTTCCTGCTCCGGGCAGCGAACGCCAGGGGCAAGGATGCGGGAAGCGAAGCCGCAAATGAGCCGGGGAAAGCCCAGACCCTTCCCACCTCCGGCAGCGCCCCGAGCCCGCGCTCCCCTCCCCGAGCAGGACGCGAGAGATGAGGCAGCGGGAGCTGCTCCCGGGCACAGCAGGGATGCGGGGGGCTCGGGAGCGGCACAGCGACAGCCCCCTCCCGGGTACCCGCATCCCTCCTGGTCCCGCAGGGCAGGGATCCCGCCCGCCCGACAGCGAGCGCGCACCGCGGGCAGGATCCGCTCCCCGCTCCCGGTGACATTTTGCAGGAGTCGTCGACAAACATGTCACAAAGAGATTTGGGAACGGTAGCCCGGCAGATGAACCTGTGTCGGAATGTAGCTTTTGTAATGAAACCCCCTGTGTATAGCGTTTGAAAAATGTGAAGGTTCCTCTAAATCAGGCTACTCTCTCCCACTATACCATGATAAACTCGGTTCTGGGATTAGTATCGCAGCTGAAACTCGACAGAGAATGGCTCTGTGCTGGGGACAATCGCTTTGACTAATCTCCTCTCGCTGCTTTTCACCAGTGGCCCGCTCAGCTGTGACCCATTCAGCAAAAGTTTCCCTATGGTCTGTTCTGCTGCTTCTGCCAGGAAGCAAAAGCTCGTTTCTTAGACATTATTTCCTTGGCGGGAGCTTTCCTATGACAGCAGAGGATGAAATCCTAGGTGCGGCGAAGAAGGGGCGGAGGGTAGAGGACGTGAAAGAAAAGCCAAGAGGAAAAAAAAAAAAAATTTAAAAAAAAAAGGAAAGAAAAAAATTTAAAAAAAAAAAAAAAAGAGAAAGAGGAAACGTCAGTAAAAACCAAAGCTTTCCTACCTGTGATCCAATTAGCAGAAGTTGCATCTCATCCCGCTGCAAGCGGCTCGCTGGAGCGGTGGCTGCGGAGCGGCCCCGGCTGTGGCGGCGGAGGCATGCGGGCTGCGCGCCGTCAGCGCCCGCAGCCAGCAGCTTTATCTTCCTCTTCCATATCTTCCACAAGGAGGGAGGGGGATTGGGCTGGGGGAAATACAGATCACTTGGTACCGTGATAATAGGGGGAAAGAATAACAGGTTGGAAGCTTTAAACAAGAGGTGGCATTGTCCGGGCTGATGGAGTTTTTGTCTCGCTCCCTCTCGCCCTCCCACACCCACAGGCGCACACATATACACACACACCCTCGGGAGTCGCTGCTTTACTTCAGCCAAGCAGAGCATTAAAAAAAAAAAAAAAAAAAAAAAGAACCACAATAGTACTATCAAGCCTGGCATAAAGGTTTAGACAGAACTGGAGTAATTAAAAGCAGGTGAAGCCGGGACTCGTGAGTGAGCCGGTAATAATTTACACTTCCCCAGAGCTCGTGGGGAAATGAAGGTAAGCTGCCGCCCTCGTCGGGCTGCTGCGAGCGAGGGAAGCGGGGTGCCTAGGTGAGCATCTCGGGTGAATGTCCGAATGTCCTCGCCGGGTGCTGCGGCTGTGGGTCCGCTCTGACCGCCCGGAGGGCTGCGCGGGGGTGTGTGATGTGTGTGAGAGCCAAGTGGGCTCGATTAGCTGCAATGGGAAGGCAATTTCTGCAGAGAACATTTACAATTTTCTTTCAATATGACAGGATTAGTTGCTGTTGAAGGCTCTCCTCCAATAAAATCGCGCTGCTCTCTGATTTGGTGGCTTTGCTGAATAGAAATTACTGGTTCTTGTTATCTCTGAACACACTCTCCCGTCTTCCTCATCAGGCACTCCCCTCTTTCTCATCACAAGTCTTTATCTACAATTTGCACATCAGAACCACTTTTAATTTTGGTTGTTTTTTTTTCAATTACCTCTTCCCCATCTTTCCCTGAAATATTGTCCTCTTTATTTCTGGTTTTTTTTTTTTTTTTTTGTTTTTTTTTTTTTTTTTGGGCAAATCCTTGATAGCTGTAAGTCTAAAAGTAATGTATGCGAGGAGAAAGAGAGAAAGAGATCTTGCTTTTAGATTATAGCAGTCATCGGAGGCTCCACACATTGTGGAGAAATGTTACGCTAAATCCAGTTCAGTTTCTTAAACTGATTATTGTTCTGAAATTTTCATGGGGAGAGGCTTCCTTTGCACAGTGGCAAATAAATTAGGGAAAACAGATACATTCTGAGAGCAAGAATTAATTCTCACAGGGTGTAAAGAATTTCTCTTTAACTAATAGTCACTAGGCTAAGAAGTATTCACCTCGTTTAAGAAAATTTGCCAGTTCTATGGATGTAATCTAGATATAAAAATCTTTAGGTTTTCTTTGTTTTTATTTGCCTCTCTCCTGGACCAGAACTGATTTTGGTCTGAAGTTTGCTTTTTCCCTTGGGATAGGGCTGTCAAAGTGGGAAGCAGGAGAGCGGAACCCATCTCATCTATTGTCCAAAGACTAGTAGGGGGAAGTGCTAAGTGCAGAAAAGAGAAGTGGACTGTATGAAGGCAATCCAGGCTTTTGGCTGCTGCCTCCCCTGACCCATCTCTTGTCTTGAAAGGCTGAAGGAGCCACAGCACAACCACTCCCCTCCACTTCACTCCAACCTCTTCCCCTCAAGTATTTCTTGGCCTGAGATTGCTCCAGGAAAAGAGCTGTCTACATGACTCACATACATATAGATGTTGCTTCTGGAAAGGTCCTAGGGGTAGATTTACCCCAAAAAGGGTGATGTGCCTTTGGGGTAGGGCTGCTGCCTGGAAGGGTTCAAAGCCAGGCTGGATGGGGCTTTGAGCAACCTGATCTAGTGGAAGATGTCCCAGCCCATGGCAGTGGGGCTGGAACTAAATGATCTTTTTTGTTCCTTACTACCAGCTAATTTGGAGATGGGGAACTCTGAATTTTGGAGGTACTTGTCCTTCAGCATTACACAAGGCTGTGTTTCTCTACCTGAAAGCACTTTCACATGATTTAAGGGCTGGATTACTTGTAGCTCTTCAGGAAAATCAAGGCAACTGGGATCTGACTTCTGCCCCTTGGTTTCTCAGCTTTCACAGAAAATTTTGCCTGGACTTCACAGCAGAGTTGGAAGACACCTATCCAGGCAACTCAGACAGTATTTGGTATCGGGAGGCTGGAAGCATGCCATAGGCACGCTGCAGCCCCAGGGTATTGCTCCCTTTACTTCAAGTGCCAGGGCAGGGGACAGCCACCTCCACATCCTGGATGTCCCTTCCTTTGCCAGACAGAGCCTCAGCCCCGTCTGCCCCCTGCGCCTCCCACGGCTTGTCGCTCAGACCTTGGCACTCAACACGCTTTAACATTCACTAATCAGGACGATCAGCAGCCTCAAAAGTCACAGCGCCTGCATCTTCTTTTTCTTCCCCTTATTATTATCATTATTGTTATTCTTTCCCTCCCAGCGAGTGTTTGATTGTGCACGTTGATTTCTGGAGATTTAATTAGAGTTCAGTCACCGCCAGCACGAGTCAGCCCTTCCCACAGCGGGAGCAGGGAGCGGGTGGCGTCCCTGCCCTGGGATGACCCCGGCAGCAGCACGGCAGTCTCGGGGACTCCCCAGCCTCCCTCCCTGCATTGCAGAAAAGGACAGAGGTCCGGGGCTCGCTTCCCTCGCACGGCTGGAGTGAAAGCTGGAGGTAGCTCCGAGCTGGCCCTACCCAGCTGCAGGGGGCTCCCCAGTGCCGCGCTGCTCAGCGCCGTGCGGTCGGCACGGACCGCCGGAGGGACATCCTCCGCCCTGCCAGCCTCACTTCCTCGCAAGCGCTCCCTCGCGCCGTGATCTCCCGTGGGAATAAAAGCCCAGTCCCGAAAACCCCTGGCGTGTGACCCTCACCCCTCCGTGCCTTGTCTGCCGCCCGCCCGGCGAGAGCGGAGATTCCCCCCACCCACCGACACGCGTGTGAGCAGCGCTGCCTCCCTGAGCCCGCCGCGCCCGGCTCTTTATCAGTCTCGGCAGGTGCATCTTGATGGCACCCGGTGACTCCGTGGTAATTGGCACCTTTTAAGTTTGACAGAACATCCGTCATTACTGGCTCTCCTCTTTATAGATCTACGTGCTAGACACGCCTCCTGAGGGGGAAAAAATGCCGCTTCTGAACTCAAAACGTTTAGAGCTCATCCCTCTCCCCCACCCCGCACACTTCCCAGCCGCTCCAAAGCCCCTCATCCACGGCTCATGCAAGAAGAGGGAGGGCGAGGGAGCCGGGTCATTTACAGTGCGCTGGACCGCAGTGGACTAAAGTCTTCCTAGAACCACAGAACAAAGCACTCAGCCCTTCGTTGGGAGGAAGCAAAAAGAAAGCTCTTGAGGAAGCGAGTATTTGCTCATGCTGAGCTTCCCCTCCCGCAGAGGGACCGGCAGTCGCTCCCGGGGAGCACAGGTGAACTTTCAGCAAGGCTATTTCCAAAAGAAACTGCATCCTTATCCAGAGATGCCCAATGATCACTAGCAAGAATTTGCTGGGGGCTCTCCTTGGTTTTGGCTCTCCTCCCAAATGGCTCCTTCTCCCGGCGTGGAGCTGCCTCGTTGGGGTTTGTTCAGGCAGGATAAGTCCCCTGTCCCCATGGATATATAGCTTGGGTGGAGAGGGAGGAGTGGTGTCCCCAGCAGCTCCAAGGGGAGCTTTTCTATCATGTTCATAGGGGTGAGCTCCCTCTCTGATTGAGCTCTCATCTGCACCTGTGGGTCACAGAAACTCTGCAGAAACTCAAGGTTCTCTCAAGGGAGAGGGAGGCTACCAAGGGGCTGGGCAGATGGTCCCCATGCTACCACAGCGCCTACTTCCCCCTTCTCAGTGCAGGGAATGCCTGCTTCATCCTGTTGCCACAGAGCTGGTGTTAGAGGGGGCATGAGAAAGGGGTAGACTATGACTTCCCTCTCATTCCCAGAAGCTTTAATGTCCACCTAGAGCCAGGGCTGTTTTCTGCTTGCCAAGTTTCCTAGGAGGAGGGAAACAGGGAGGGTGCATGCTTAGATGTGCAAATTCCCAGTGGATGGGGATCTGATTGTTCATCTCCCTCCCAGTATGTTCCCCATGGTTTAGGTGACTGGTTCCCCATCCAGCACACAGCTTTACTGGGGAATGAGAGAGCAAGGCCAGAGAACAGCCAGCTCTGCTAACCAAAATTCTTGATTTTCCTCTGGAGTCACAGTCCTCTCCCCAGTGCCTGCTGGAGGTGGACATGTCACCTCCCAGGGGAAAAAATTGGATCTGAGAGCCATGTTTATTGAGAACACCCCTTTCCTGTGAGGTTTTGCCAACAGTTTTAGGCAAACAGGACTGGGAAGAGCAGGATGAAGCCCTAATTTCTCTGTGCAAGAAAACACCAGGTAAACAGATTCTTTGAGCAAATAGTGAAAGGCCCTTGTACTTCTACATTTATTTACTCATAGTCTTGCAGTGGATAGCTGAGTTTAATGCAAGGGGGAGGCAGGTGCCTGAAAGATGACGGGAAAGTGCTGGTGAGAGTGGGACAATGGAACTGCAAATCATCCTGACAGTGTGGAACACAGAGAGAAAGAGGAAAGAAAGGAACAAAACCAAACTGGGACAAAAGCAAGCCAGACTATGTGAAAATAAATTTCTAATAATGAGGAAATGAAATTAGTTAAATAAACTGATATTCAAACCTTTGACAGAAAATTATGTATAATTCTTGCTGCTAAAAAAACAGCTGGGCAGTGCATTTCTAGGAGTGTTGTAAACCACAGTTAGATCTGCCAGGGTAGGCACCGAAGCATTGACACATGGTAGCCTGGATCTCACTAGTGCCAGGGAACTAGGAACATCTTGGTTTCTTCTCAGTTCAAACTTTAAAGCCCTCCAGAACAGCTGGCAAGGAGGGGTGTTGCTTTCACCTTCCAGCTACATTAAACCGCCTTGTTAATAAAAAATCATCAAGCCTTTCTTTTCCATTTTCCCTGAATAATGATACTCTTTTTTTTTGTGTCCTTTTTGAGTCTCAAAGCACAACATACTGGGAATTATTCAAATCAGATGAAAATGGATGCAGTGGAAATTCCCAGCAGGCTTAGATGGGGCTCAGGGTCTAATTCTTAGAGCCAAACTGATCCTCTCTCTTGTGGAGCAGCTAGGTGGCGAACTGGAAAATCAAATCTACTGTTTTATTAAGGATAAGCACAGTATCTGGAGAGCATTCTGCTAGGCACAGCAGAACTCATGGAACACTTTTTAATATAAGCATACACATAGTTATCATCCTAGCAATAAACCCCTATAAACTGCAGATCTCCACTGCAGTTTTTGTTGGTTCGGTTTGGTTTTTGTTTGGGTTTTTGTTTGTTTGTTTTGTGTAGGAATAATTATTCTTTGCAAATGCTACAATGAGCCAGGTGGGTGGATCTGAAACGAGCTACAGAACAAACTGCAAAATAGGCTGAGAATCAATGCCAATTTTGTCTAGATTTGGGAAGACAGTGACTGATAATCATGATATAGTATATGTCCAACTTTGTCAGACATACTTCAGAGTACAGACAGAAATGTTTGTTTCAGGAACAAGAAAACAAGAAAGAAATATTTTGCCTCAATTTATGTGATATAGGACACAAACATTAAGGAGGGCACGAGAACGGATATGATTTTGTTTATAACATGATCAGTTTTATAGCTGTGACACAAAGTTCTCAGAAGGAAAGAGTAAATAAATTTCTCTCTAAATTGTCTACAGGTGTGTGGAGTGGGTTCTCTGCCTCATAAAAGCTTTACTTGGCGTTGACCATAGAAAAGCAGACCCTCCTTGAGCTAAATCTCAGGGATTCATATCCTGAAGCGTCTCTAATGGGGGGAAAATGGGAAAAACCTGAAATGGTCGGAGCCGCCGGAGGAGTTCGGAACCTCCGCCTGCAGCACCCTGGAGAGCGTCCTGCCCGCACCGGCATGCCCCTGATTCCCTGTGTCCCTGTGTCCCTGTGCCCGTGTGTCTGCACACAAACACACACACACACACACACACACACACACACACACACACCCCTTTAAACGCCCTTTGCTCCTATTTGTGCTTGCTGCTGTTCAGCAAGCGCAAGCCAATGATCAGCTGCACGTCCCTTGAGGTCACATCTCCAGCTATGAATCCCACAGCACCTGGAAGATGACTCCCTGCAGGAAGCTGGAGAACGGTGTTTCTGTGCCTTTCACGTACTCCTGAGCTGCAGCCAGTGGCTAGAAATGAGGAAGAGTTCAGAGGCCTTTGAGAGTGTTAAAGAATCCCAGAATGGGGAGGGGTGGAAGGAAGCAGCAGAGGACACCTAGTCCAACCTCGCAGTGTCCTCTCGAGCAGGTTTGTCAGGTCTGCATTCATCTGGTGTCTGAATATTCCAAGAGAAGAAGTTCAAACACAAAGAACACAGTAACCTGAAGCTCAGTGCTAGGAAAACTCCTTTCAGTACAGGCTTAAGTAAATAGTTGTGTTATTGAAAAAGAGGAATTTTTCTGCAGAGAGTCTCAGTTACTGGAAATCTGCCCACTTCACTCATGTTGTACACAAGGATGATGTGTGGACATGGGAAAGCAGGTGTCAGGCAGATCATGCACTTCTTTTAATTTTAATTAGCTGGGAAAAAGACCAAGAGGTATTTCAAACACAATTTTTTCTCAGAGCAGCTAGATCGTTGTCAGCTTTATGTGCACTCCAGTGACTCCAAAGAGGCACCAAGGACTGTCTGTGTGATGAAGAGGTTTAAAGAGGGTCACAGTTCAGGGGGAAAATTTCTCCCCCAATATTACTTTACAAACACACTCAATCATTCATCTTCCCTGGGCATGAAGTCAAGGGTTCCATCTGCTCTTTAAGTACTCAAGCCCACATTGGAAGCTCTCCTGCAGAGTAACCCTGTAGCCACTTCCCTTTTGAACTTTGGATTCTGCCACAGAGTTGATGCAAAATCTGATACTGATAACTGTTCACCCAAATACACATAAGGAATGAATGGTTATCCAAAGCCAATGTGAAGTACATCAATCCAGAAACGGAATTCTTAAAATAGGAGATCCTGAAATTTTTTAGTAAGCTATTTCAGCAAGCAGCTTAGATCCTAAAAACCAAAACCAAAACCAAAACCAACCAAACAAACAAAAAAACCAAAACCAAACCCCAACCCCCCCCCCACAACCCCCCCCCCCCCCAAAAAAAAAAAAAAAAAACCCAAAGAGGAAAATGAATTCTGTTTCTTTTGGGGAGAGGGTATTGGAAACTATGCCTTCTAGGTTCCTTGTGAACATTTTTATATGAGATTCTTGTTTTCTCCTCCTCAAAATGCTGTGTTTTGTGCCTTTTGTTACTTACTGGAGCACTGATGCTTGCAGAAGAAAGACACTACCTGATTAAATGGCTTAACTTCATGTTGGTCACACTCAGCTGGGATGAGAATTCAAGCAATAATAGCAAAACCACTTCAGCCATTTCATTTAAAACCTAGCATTAACAGTGCTGGATAGCACCTTCTCCCCAGTGTCCAGTGAGCTGCTGATTAGAATCAGAGTGAGAGTAGCTTTATTTGCCCTGTGTCTGCCCTGGACAGACATCACTCATTATGCTCAAGAATAACATGACATTATTTTAGTCTTTTCCTTCCCCCCACTGCAAGTGACAGGAATGACAAACCTACCAAAGGGTTTGCACCACACAGTGCCAGGAGTCCTGAGATGTCTGAGGTGTTTCTGCAAAGAGGCACAATATTTTATAAGTATCAGGCCTTATTTGGCTCTGATAAAGTTCCATGTTGTTGTGCCTGCTCTGTTTTCAACCCCTGAACCATAACACTCCAGTGTCCTCTGTAGATATGGCCTTAAAAACACATCTGTGTGTTTGCCCTGCTCTTGAACCTGAGTTTCATGTTCTTTTCCTACATTCTTCACTTCTTCTCCTTCACAGCTTGAATTTCTCTTGAAGTTTTTTTATCTTTGTCTCAGGCTTAGAGCATGAGAAAAGGAAAGAACTTCCAATCTGTAGGCTGGCAAGTTTAACTTTCTCCAGCGATGGCCAGATTCAGATATTTCTGTAGAAAAGAGCCAAGCAGTTTAATGACAAAATCTACCTCCACCTAGAAGGCTCCTCCTAATCGGAGAATTATGGTTGCATAAATTCTCCTGCATGTTTTTGTTGCCTCTTCTCCTGTTTATCTTAGCATTAAATTCTGCAATTTAGGATATTGCTGATATGTCTAGAAACATCCTGTTCTTTGAACCTTGGGAAGTTTTCAGACCTAAGGTCATCCTTGGCTTTGAGAACTACAGTATAAGTACATGTTCTACACTTCAAAGGCCTGTGAAAAAAGGTATTTTCTTATATGGGTTTTGAAGTTGATACTTAGTACCTCAACTGACGATCCTGCAATGCTTTGTTTTTTTGTCTGAAGTGGCAAAACCAGTGATTTCCCATCTTGTAAAAGCAAATTCCCAGATTGGAATTATTCATTGTATCCTTATGTTTTCTGTATTTTTTCCTATGTCCCTACTCTCTAAAGGTTAGAATTCCATTTTTTTTCTTTACCCTATGTTCAGCCAAGTGTCTCTGTTTTTTATTTCTTCATGGCAATTGTTTTCCCCCCTTTCTGCTCCCTGTTTACAAGTGTCTTTCTTGAGACAAGTTCATTTTATTGCAGATACTATTCTGGATGAAACCACACCACTTAGATAGATGGTCTGTATAACATCTGTATAATGTTCTAATATGATTGCCCAATATTTTTTCATAAATCAGCATAAACCTTGTTACTTAACATCTTTCTGCCTTATTTACTTAACTAAGCTCTGAACACACCTTTGCTAATCTGTTTTGATTTATATTTGTGTCACTAGTATGTTTAACTGAAAAACATCAGCAAAATACAACAGCATATATATTTTTCTTCTTTAGCATCTACTGCTTTTTATTTTTCAACACTAAGCTTTGTTAACTGTGCTGGTGTTCAGCCATTAAATTTTTAAAATGCATTCAACTTTCTTCACTTTTTCTATTGCTTTCATCCCAGCACATAGCCCATTCTCAATTCACTGCACTCTTCTGAACTGCTACTGGAGTCTCTTTGTCAGAACCAATTTGCAAACTCATTTATTTATTACTAATGTTCGAGTGCTAAGTTTCCACTCTTACTTCATTACATCATTCCTCTCTTACCTGCTTATTGTTTGAAAGAGAATAAAACTCCACCAAATGGAGTTGTTTGGAATTCCCCTCCTTTCTACTTCTAGCAGTTTCACTGAATTGTACTTACTCAGGTCATCTGTGTACCTACAGCTTCTCAACCTTCAGCTTGTAAAACAAGATAAGATCAGTAACAGTTACCTTTACATATCCCCTAATTTAATCTTTTACTCTTAAATACTTTTTCTTGCGCAGCTTTGAACTGTAGCCAGTATGGTCTTTCCATAAAAGCTAAAAATCCTACCATGTTTTTTATCTCCCACCCTTCATTATCAACACAAAAAGAACTTCAATATATTCCTAAGCATGCTGGAGAATTTACTTGTATTTTGCTGAAAACTACTCCCACCTAGAAAAGGTCAAATGTGCCTGTGGAACATGACAATAAGAAGCCATTCTTTGCCTCTTTCTATGGTTTTAGGTTATTTATTGTCAAGAGGATATATTTAATTATGACAATTTTTTTATTAAAAAAAAGTAACAAAATTTTCTGATTCAATTTGACTCAACAAACACACATTTATAGACCCTCTGTCAGTATTTCTATATTGTACTGCTTACAATTACCTGTTTTCACATTCCTCTGCATTAAGTTTTTGGTTGAATTGATTTGCATTGGAAGGAATAGACTCTCCTGAGGAAAGACATGACAATAGTTTTGTAGCTCAAGCTGGTATTAAATCAAGTATAAGCAGACTTTCTAATAAGCTTTTAAATTAGAAGGAGAAAGCTCTCAGATGAAGTTTTACATTGCTGCAGTGATTATTAAGAGCAATGAATCATGTGAGGTCAAGCTCAGCCAGCAAACTAAATTAGTTTTAGAGCACTTTTAGAATTTGTCTTGCAGTCACATTTTTAATACTTAATACTGTTTGGTGATCCAGCAAGACTGCAGATCACAGCATGTGGCAATCTTGCACAGGAACAGAGATTTCTATCCATGGCTGTCTGATTCCCTTGTGAATCCTTAGAATGAGAAATAGCTAAAAATCCCCTTCCTTTCATATGTTTTTTTTCACATTCCAAGTTATCAGTATCTGCTAGGTCAAACACTGTTTAATCAAACAATACTTTCATAAAACCATATTTTCTACTGGAAATACCAAATTATTTTAACTTTTACTCTTCCTCATTGTATCACATTTCAACAACTGAATAGCATTTATTAAAACATGTTCCTTCTTGCATCACTTGCAGAGACAACAGATGGTGCAGTGAAACTCTGTATATACCTTTTCAGAAGAAGAAAGGATGTGTTTTCTTCCAGAGTGAATAGATAGACACTTTTTGACATTAATGACAAACATGGTGAGTAAAGTTAGTTGCATTCAATTATTCCACTTGAGATATTAGCATGTCAATCTTTTTTAGAACCTTTAGAAGTCACTCTCCAGTGCAAACTTAATAAGTGCTGAGACTGTTAATATTCTGTTCTTGATTTTTCTCCTCAAGAAAAGATATTCCTGAGTACCTGAACTGTCAAACCCAGTATAGTGTATTTTTAAAGATTATACTTAGCACTACAGCTGAATTTGTGCACAGAAATTGGCCCAAGTAAAAAGGCTACTTCTGTAAACCATTATAGACGGCTTTTTCATGCATATTTCCATATGCAAGATAAATATAGATATTGATATATTTTTTAAAATGCTGTCATCATAATTATTATTCTGATAGTTCATGAAAATGATTCATGAGAATGCCTAAGAGAATGCTCAGTGTTCTGTACAAAAGTTTTGGTTTAAAGGGCCTGAATGTGGATGTTATGTTCTCACCTGGACCTCAAGGAGTAAAGAGCAAGCTCAGGAGTCAGAGTTATTACTTTGATACTCACTTGAGTGCCAGATTTCAGAACGGGTCCTTCAAGTACAGGTTATACAGCTCTTGTACTCCAAACACAAGGCTGTTCAGACAGAACTTCTGAATATCTACTCTGTGTATGGCTGCTGAGCAGAGCAACTGCTACTGAAAATCAGGACTTTGCTTTGAAAGGTTAGCTGTTTAAAACATGAAGAACTTGGTAAAAATAAAAATATAGGCTACAATCTGTCTTAGCTTCCTTTTCTCATTTGTAAATTCATTCCTGTGATTATCCTCCTCAGAGGAGTGTTGTGAGGCTTTATTAACTGAAGTTTTCACATGTGGAAAGGTACACATAGCAAAGATGCTATAGCACAAATTATTAGGAGAGGAGCAGAGAGGCACATATCTATTTCATGTAATGGGTGGGCTATTCATTCCTCCTCCTCATGTCTCTGGTTCTACAAAGTTAAAATTTACATGGCCAAATACTCATAAAATAACATTAGATTCATGTTCACAATTAATATTTCCTCCTTGTGCATCTGTTTCATTGATTTAGGATCCATTCCCTGGACCAGTAAGCAGAAATAGATCATGTTCAGTATATAGATCATGATCATACAGTTCTTTAAAATGTAAGAAAAATGCATCTGTCGTGGTTTGACATGGAAAAAGAATTTTTCCGGAAGGAAGAGGTCAATTTGGATATTGACCAATTGAAGGTGGACACACCTCTGAGAACACAGAGGGGTTAAAAGCAGAATTCCCAGGAGAACTGGCTCTCTTTGGTTCCGGTCAGCCGCAGTGCAGCCTCTCCCCTGCCCGGCGTGGCTGGGTGGGGAGGGGAAGCCCCATGGCCTGACTGAGGTGGGCCCAAGGGTGGAGGGACTGGAACCCCTGCAGATGGAAGGGTGGAGAAATCTGGGATGTCTCCGTTCCCCCCACCAGAGTCTCTTGGCAGCGGTGGCTTGTCAGCAATTTCACCTCGAGGAAGGAGAAGAGCAAGGCGGGGGGGTGCTGCAGGGTGCCCAGCTGCCTGTGGGAGTCAGAGAATCTGGGCAGAGAGCCAGCCAGGGAGTCAGGACTTTTAACCCTTCCTTGAGAAATGAAAGCTGTGTGAAATTTCACTCCTCCTCGTTTGAAAGAGAGGAAGAGAGAGAGCTTGGACCCTGGGATGTTAGAAGGAGAAATTCTAGATGGGAGGGAGACAAGGAGTAGCTTTTAGCTAGACTTTTTTCCTTTGTAGCCACCGACTGAAATCAATCTTCTCCTCCAAGAGAGATTGTATTTTAGGAGGATGCCAGTGAGCCAAGAGACCTGCTTCAGCTGGGAAAAGACAGAAGTGGAGCGAACAGAGAAAAAAGTTAGGGGGTTTGTGGTGGTGCCCCTGTCTTCAAAGAAGGAGAAGAGAAGAAGATCTCTGTTCTCAGACCCCTGGCCCCAGGGGAAAATGGGGGGGACTGTGGTCCCAAAAAATAAAAAACTGAACTGTTGTTTTCTCCCCTCTTGGCAAGACATCCTTGAAAAGACAAATCCTAAAAGCAGTCTGTCCATCCATACATTAATAGTGAGAGCACTGTGCATAAAAAAGAGAAGGGTCACCATAGCAAACTTTTCTCTGGGCGGTGCCATGTGTGACATGGAAGCACAGGATGTGTCAGCTGTGTTTCTTTGGGGGTCTGTGGCACAGGAGAGACTCATGATGGACTGAGTATTGATTGTCTGGAGGGTGGAAACCTGATTGGAGTCCAGATTGTGTCTCACTGTGGTTTGTTGGAGTTGGGTGGTGGGAGGAGGAATGCTTTGCAAAATTTTCATTTTGATTTTTGTGTGTTTCTTTTTCCTTCCTTTCTTTCTTTTATAGTAGTAGCTTAATAAAGTTGTTTTTTTTTTTCCTGTTATTAAGCTTAGGCCTGCTTTGCTCTGCTCTCGATTGCATTTCACAGCATTCATTTGAGAAATTGCATTTTCATAGAGGCACTGGCATTGTGCCAGTGTCAAAACATGACAGTATCAAAAAATATCATTTTATTATCCGTTAGCTACAGTAGCTTGGGAATTTTTTATTCCTTGTTTTTTTCAGCACATTTTACAGAATTCCTGTTGCTATCTAATGGTCCTTTCTGTCAGAGATTTCCACCTCAGATCTACACTGATCTTGATTTTATAGAAAGAAAATGGCAATACTGGAAAAAAATTCCATATATCAATCCCAGGATTTTTGAACAAGTTGTTACCTGAGCTGAGCCCGAAAAAAAACGCTGGAGAACAAGGACCAAAATCTTTTCAATTCCAGGCAATAATAATAAACAGGGAAATAGAAACAGTACAAAAACTCTCTTTCATCATCCCAAGCCATCCTCTGGGTCTCTGAAGAATAAGCAACTAGATCTAGTCCTGCAAAATGAACTAGTTTTACGACATTAACTTGCAGACTCCAGAGCTTGAACCTAGACCCCTGAGTCTTCTTGTAGAGGTTTAGGACTTTGGATTCCTAAAACATAGTTCAGTCAGCAGGCAAGTGCAACCACTGACTTAAAAGAGTCCTGGCAAAGAATGACTCTTGGTGCTCAGTCTTTCTGCTTCTTTATATACCACTAGATGAAGTTTCATCCTCTGTGTGTATTTGTGGGCAAGAATATTTGGGACTTCTTGCTGGCCAGTTTCTGCCTATATAATAATAATATTGGCTTTGTCTGTGATAAAGTCATTTTCCTTATAGTGTCTTGTATAGGGCTGTATTCTGGATGTGTGATGGCAGCAGAGTTGGTAACACATGGATGTTTTGGTTATTGCTGAGCAGTGCTGACACAGAATCCAGGCCTTTTCTACTCTTTATTCTGGGCAAGAATTTGGGGGAGAACACAGCTTTGGCTGCTGACTCCGACTAATCAAAGGAATATTCCATATTATGTGGTGTTGTGCTCAGTAATAAATACAGTGGCAGAGAAAGTTTGCCAGGATTGACATTGCTTTGGGGCAGACTGAGAATATGTTGGTTGATTGTGAGTTATTGGATTTTTTTTTTTTGCACCACTTGCTTATACTGTTAGGTTTATGCTTTTTGGCTAGTTGGTTTTCTTTTTTTTTTTTTTTTTTTTAATTTGTGGTTTTGGTTTTGGTTGTTGGGAAGAGTGAGATAGTGGCTCTGTGGGGCTAAACTAACTGCCAGGATAAAACCACAACACTGTGGTTTTCACAATGTGATGCAGAAATTCCAAGCTCTAGATGTCTGCTAATGCATTTTAGACCATTGGGCTCAGGTAGTCCAGACTTTGGGTAGGACACCTGAATTGTTTTATTTCTTTCAGTAGAGGGGACAATCAAGAGAAAATTTGCTGCATTCACAAATTCCCATTTACTTACTTTCTTTCCCGTTCATTAAAAAAAGAAAAAAAATAGAAAACCAAATATTCTTTTTTAAGGTTTAAAATCTGGCAAAACTGTTTATTATAAGATAAGGTGCTTGTCCAGGATTTCTGATTAAGAAACTAATGTGGACTACAGGTTATAATTTCCTATGAGAAAATGTTTGAATATAAATACAACAGATGCCACTTGGGGTTGTCCTGTGTGTGGCAGGTCATGGAATAATGGCTACATAGGGAGTCTCAGGTAGATGAATTCACACAGGACTAAGAAATTGTGTGTGCTCTTACTGTGGAAATTACAACTGGCTGGAGAAGGCCAATTTCATTTTGTGACACCCATCAATGTTTCACAATTATTTTTTTTGTTGTTCCCTGGGAAGAGAACACTGAAGAAAGTTTTTTATTTCTGAGAGGTGTCAGAACACCAACTTGTGATTCTGTGAAGTCAGCCTTAGAGGAGAAGGGTAGGGGAAAGGTTTTCCTCCATAACCAATAGACACCAGGGAGATTTCTGTTGCCAAAAAAGTCTGCCTTAAAAACACTAACAAATAAAATTCAATAAAATAGAAAAAAAAAAAATTCTTCCTACAACATTAGATCTAAATGGTAGACTCTGGCAATTAAGAAGATTGAAAATAAAGGTTGAAGAATTGAAGAGCGTTAATAATTCTTATCATTTACTATCCTCAGACATATATATATATATAAATTAGATGTATTAGTACTTCAGAATTTGACAAGTATAGCTCAGAGCCGGCAGTCCAATTCTGCCACAGACAATAAATCAAGACAGTGTTCTAAGACGTGACTTATGTAATGAAGTATGATCTGCTTAGCCACAACACCCCCGTGGAAAATAAATATTTGTCTTCCAAAATCATACAAATACTGCCCATTGCGTGTTCTCTTGAACGGTGCAATCAGACTCACTACCACAAAATGAAAATACATATCTTTGTTAATGACTCCTAGGATATAAGAAATTAATGCCCAAAACACAGACACATGCAAAAAGGAGAAGGAAAATACAAACAAAAAGCTAAAGAACAGTTTCTATTTTGATATAATTTGTTTCCTACAGAAAACACCCACTACCCCAACTTAATGTGCAGTGCAGTTACCTTCTTTATTTTACTGTGATCAGCTGATTGGCATCTTTTGAGTTACTTTGGCTCTGTCACCACAGAGCAGGTTCAGCTCCTCTTATACTGTGTGGTGAGCAAGGAGGTGGGATGCCCCCAACATCAGGAGGAGTCCAGACAAGAACCATGGACATGGTCAGAAAGCTGGAGCACCTCTCCTATTCTGACAGGCTGAGAGAATTTGGATTGTTCAACCTGAAGAAGGGAGGGCTCCAAGGAGACCTTAGAGCACCTTACAGCACCTAAAGAGGCCCTATAGGAAAGCTGGAGAGGGACCTACCACAAGGTCACATAGTGATAGGACAGGGAGTGATGGTTTCAAACCAACAGAGGTAGGTTTAGTTTGATATCAGAAAGAAATTCTTCACTGTGAGCATTGTGAGACTCTGGTACAAGCTTCCCAGAGAAGCTGCAGATGCTTCATCTCTGTAAATGTCCCAGGCCAGGTTGGATGGGGCTATGAGCAACTTCGCCTAGTGGAAGGTATCCCTGCCCATGACAGGGAAATTGGATTTAGATGATCTTTCAGATCCCTTCCAGCAGAGAATTTCTGTGATTCTGTGGTTCTATATGATTCCTACAGACATGACTCACAGAAACTGATTATTCTGGGATTAACCCACAGTGCAGGGCAACAAGCCCTTGCAGTGATTAAACAGTCTGTTCTTTCCTGTAAGTATTTAGGGGGCAGAGGCAGAGCTTGCCACTGCTTTCCAACAGAGACAACCAATTTGAGGACATGTCTAACCTACTCAGTCTGTTCTTCCTGTTGTATAATTACTGTTTGCCTCACTGACTTACATCCTTGTTAATAGGCAGTCTCATTACAATGGCTCCCTCTCATCTCCAGTGAAAGCAGCAAGAAACAATCACCCGTTGTTTTTATCAGGTTCAGCCCAGCTCTGAGAGAGCAGCAGCAGCAGAGCTATTGTTATGATCTCTACCAGATCTATTTATACACAGGCATATGGAATGTTTTCCCTACACTGGTACTTTTCTACTCAAGTGCTATGGTTTACTTTTCAGGTTATCAATAACAACAACAAGAGCAATAATAACAGCAAAACAACAACAATAATAATTATTATATTAATAATAGTAATGTTAATAATAATTCTACCCTGTCAGCATCTGCACTTTCAGTAAATTTCTGTTGCATCCTTTTTTTTCCCCAGTTTTCTTGTTACTTGTCTTTCTTCCATATACTGCCAGGTGCCTTATAAGATCCTAGAGCAATAGTTTTCCAAATTTTGTGCTTTATATACCCTGAAAAACATTCCTAATGGTGCTGCAAATATAAGACTAGTGAGTATAGATTTATTTTTGTTAGCTGTATCTCCTGCCTTCCCTAGAAATAGCCAAAATACCTCCAGGTGGTTGTAAACAAACCACTGGAAAACAGAGATATAAAAGGTGAGTTTTCTGTACCTTGAGGTTAAAGTCAAGCAAAATTTCAGGTGTTCTCTGCAGAGTTTTAGGGTTTGAGAAAACTCCTCTCCAGCACGGATGCAGGGATGTGGTAGCAAGATGTATCTTGTGGGAGAGAGTTGATGGAGTCTGACATGCAACAAAAAGAGAGAGAAACAGTTTTTTTAGACTAAGGGCTATAACAGGTCTTTTTAAATCTGGAAGAAGTAGATCCCAGTGTTTCAAGGTAGACAATATATAATAATAACAATATACAGAATTCTTCTTTATTTGAAGAGCACAGGGTACCTTTGGGACTCAGCTCTTTTAGCAAAACTATGTTTTCCTTTATTATTTTTTGTTCATAAAATGCCACGGAAGTTGCACAAATAAGTGTACAGTGTTTTAAATGGTTTTAAGATCAGCACTGGTTGATCAATATAGCATATAGTAATTTTTTCATTTATATATTTCAAATTTACATTACTCAATAGAATATCAGTGACAATAGTAGCTGAGAAATAATTCAATGATTGTGCCACTCTCTGAAAATAGCTTTTTGCCACGGTGGAATAGATTTATGGAAAAGACAATGCTTATTGTTCCTATTGCAGCATATGTCCGAATATAAAAAAATCACATTATTTTTCAGTGAGAGTTCAGACTTTAAGATTTAGTATGTATACAATTCAGTAGAAATTAAAAATTAGATTTTTATACAGACTCAATGTTTGTTTATACCTGTAATAAAATTTAGATAAATTATTTCAGGCCTTTTTAATGATGTCTTTTGAGAGGAAAATGTATGCATTAAGGGATCCTTGGAAGAAATCCTTGTGGGATGTCTATATATGAACATACATATCTATGTTTAGTTGTCTGTATGAGAAAGGTTAGGTTGTTTTGGGTTGTAATAATAAATTAATTTTATGGGCTAAGGTTTTCTATAAGTTTTCTAAGTTTTTTTTGACTCACAAACCAGTTGCTCTCCCTGTCTGTAACTGTGACTCCAGGTGTGCTAGATACTTCTAGATTTATTTTCTCTGTGTTATAATCAAATATACTAAAAAACTACTGCTTTACCCTTCAGTACCCTTAACTGTAACAACTTGAGTGAGTGAAGGAAAGAGATTAAAATCTATTCCTAACAACGTTGTTCCTTCATCTGCCAGCAGGGTCCTCCCCACTGATGTTATTAGGCAGCTCCGAAAACCCAGGGGAAGCCCATCTTTATCTGGTAGAAAGACCCCATTCATTGGAATGGTTGTGGATTTGGATTGCTTTAGATTACCTATTTCTTATCTCTCATTGACTGCACAGAAGTAAGAGAAGGGAAAAAATACAAAAATAATATTCTATAGAACACTCATTCTAGACTGAAAGAGTGCTTATTTATATTTAATAAGCATTAACCCTATTCTTGCTTCTAGCTAAAAACCAAAGGTTTTTGTCTCTGAGCCAAAAATCATCATCAAGCATTGGGCTGCTGAAGAAGAAAGTGGTTTCCACATCTCAGGTATCCTCCTTGCTTTCATTTCTCTTCCCCTGCTAGAGCTGAAAGTGTACCATTAAACAGAGCAATGTGATCTACTGCCTTCTTCTGTTTTAGCAGGTGCTCTAAAAATGCTGAATTTTGAGCAGTGATTTCTGAGGGCCAGAGACCTGGTCCTTCCATCAGCTACAAGTTCTGGAGGTCTGTAGCTCCCATCTGCACATCCTGGGTGGATGAACTGCCACTGGCAAGGGTGAGCACGTTCAAATCTGCCAAGGGGAGAATGCTGCACCCACACCCCCTGAGCAGCTCTAGGGCAACAGACTCAGTTTGGAAACTGAGGGCTCCAGCTAAGATAAACCTGAAACCCGTGCTGTGAAACCCTTCTTTGGCAGTACTTGAGAAAATTGTATCAAGAGGCACAATTTGAGTGTTTGACCCTCACCATACATCTCACACCAGTCCAGCACTCTTTGCCTTTGCATACAACAGATCAGAGGCTTTCAGGAGCTTTCTAGGACTCAGGAATTGTGATCATGACCAGGTGTAGAAAAATTCATTATAGTCTCTTCCCTAGGAGGAATGTGTTTTAATTTCATGGAGCTAGAGGGGTCTTAACTAATCTCTGCTTTACTTAATTAAATGTGCTAGTAGAAATTTCCATGCCACCTCTTGAGGAAACAACAGGAGGGAATTTGAAAAGAGGCTGTTGGTTAAAATGAGTAAAGATGTTATACACACCTCTTCTGCCTGCCTAATTACTCATGACATGAACACACACAGCTGTGACTAGGATGCACCAGAACAAACTGTTCTATAAATTCACAGCAGTTTCCTGTGTATTCCAGAAAATACATAAGGGCCTGCAGAAAATGCAGAGTGTCAGTGGTCTCTTGGCAACTCTCTGTTAAGTAAACTCATATGAGGACTGTAATAGACAATAAAAGAATACACTTACTAAAGGTTTTCATTCCTTCTAAGATGCTGGGTACTTATCTCCTGAGGGATTAATTTGTTGGAGGCAGATACTGAATGTTCCCAAGGCCTCTTTGGGAATTCTCTGCTGAGTGAGTGCAAAACTTCAGCAGCTTGTGCTGGAGTGAAGATCAGTTTAAGAAGCCTGTAGCTGTGTGTCTGAGGAAACTCATTGGTACATTTTCTTCTACCTTTGAAAACAGAATCAGAATTAAAATAACATCAAGCAACTTTATTATAAGGGAATGAATATAAATCTATGGAGAATGATTTCTCTGCCAATTACACTGGTTTTGCACTAGGGCAGATACATGTATTTCAAGGTAATTACTCTCATTTAGTAGAAGGAGAACCATGGCCTGTGGTCTAAGAAGAGAAGACTGTAATAAATTCTGGATACTTTCCAGAGACAATATTTTTGTAGGTTCAAAGAAATTCCCAAGATACATCTGGTTCCATTTTAGCTTCTTCTTAACTTCTCCTGGTTACTTCCGATTTGCAAGAAGGTTTTTGCAAATCCAAACACCTTTATGAAGGCTCATGAAAATAATAACTGTCATGCAGACTGAGTGATAGACGTGGTGGAAACTCTGAAGAAGAACAGATGTTTAAAGATTTATTTAAAAAAGAAAATGTATTTACTGCTGATAATATCATTCTGGTATCATCTTCAGATGTTATCAGAGATAATTGCATGGACCAGGGAACAGAGGACAAACTCCTTCTTGTACTTGCTACCATATCCTTACTTTGTAAATGGAGAGGAGAACAGGTTCCACAGTGCAGAAAGTCATTTGCAAAAGAGGTGATTCCTGCCCACTTCAAACATACTCAAAAATGAACCTGAAGAAATGGTGTATTCTATTCAGAGAAAAAGAGGAAAAGAAGAGAACACGCTTTTGTAAAAAATAATTTAAAATAATATTATTTTTTCCTTTCCTTGCCTCCTTTGTGTTTTGCAGACAAGCAGGAAGTTTACCACACAGCAATAATATGACAAACTTTTAACAACCTTTCATGACTCTGTGGTCACAGGGCAAAGTCATGGCTCTGCCAATGTGACTTGCAAAAGTGTAATTGATTTATATACAGTGGTGTTCTCAATGAGACTCATGGAAAAGATGCTTGAGTTTTTGGAAGGTTTGCAGCAAAGGATTACTTTCAATTTTTGTTCCAAACACATGGTGAGTTCACTTACCTTCTTATTCCTTTGTTTCATGTAGATATAGATTGGAACTTTATAAACCCAACCTTTTTATTTTTAATCCCACAGCGTTGCTCATACAGGAGGACTTAAATTTTATGCAACCTTTTCAGCAAGTTTCACTCTGTTCAGTCTTCTCTGTTCAAAAAAACTGCAAACTTTTCATTGAATTTGACTCACATTTTCAGAGCAATAAGCCTACCCAGAAAACCAGTTGAATACATCCTATAGAAAAAAAGATAGCGTCATGTTAGGACTTTCAATTTTTAAGTCATACTTGAGATTTCTAGAGAGACTTTCCATAGAAAATATTATTTTATACTCATGCATATGCTGAGAAAACTGGTCCAAAATATTCATTGTACAGATGTAACAAGTGTCTGCTAATCACAGTTCTCATCACAGTTTCTACCAGTAAACTTCAGCTTATGGCAGCTGCACATATAGTTGCCTTTATTTACATTTTGTTTGTTGCTCGCAGGGGGTGAATAGTTCCATCACATGAGAAGGTTTCTGCTCCCCAGTTGAACTGCTGAACATTTTACAACCAGCAAATGATGTGAAGCATATCAGAAATGAGAGAGTGAATGCTCTTGCTTGCACAGAAAGATCCCAGCTCTCCTGTTTGGATGAGTATTTAAGTGATGCGCGGCTACATCTGAAGCATCCATATGAGATGCACCAAGGACAAAGTGAGCAAACATGACTGAACTCTCTATTTCTAATAAATGGTTTGAATAATTTGGATGCTGTTTAGACAGCCTACAGCCAGTCCTAACACAGAGCTGCACAGAACAGGAAAACCGAGCTGAGAGCCCTAGAAAGAGCCTCCCATCTTGCACTTGCTGAAGCAGGGGTCACTCAAAGCACATCTGTTTTCACAAGTGTCAGAGCTTTCCATGGGAAAAGTGTGTTTGTGGCCACTGTTGAGGGGAACAGAAACATACGGCCATTTTAATTAAGTACAGGCAAGCTTTTGAGAAATGTTTTTGAGAGGCCAGGAAAATGCTGTGCAAAAGGTTGAATAGCACTGGTGCTGCTGAGCTGATGGGAGAGCCCTTGTGAAGGTCAGGTTAGAGAAGCCACATGCAAGGAGGAGGTACCTCGGGGTTGTTGGAATCGTGTGCCATTGCATAGTTAATGAAGGCCATGGGTTTTCCATCTTTTATTAATTTTAAAGCTCAGTTGAGAGCTAAGGAGGAGTAATATTTCAAATAGGGGTCTGAGTCAAAACCCCAGATCAACATGTCCATCATCCTGAGGCAAATTTGGTTCTAGAGCCAAATGCTGCTACCTGGGCTCAGTGCCAGATGTGCAGTGGTGACTCATTAGTAGCATGTCCAGGGTAAATGAAGGCTTTCTGGAGGTATGAGAATATTGACTGAAAGCCCAGTAGTGCCAATGGAAATACTCCCTACCAAGAGCTTTAAATCAAGCTGTTAAAACTGGATTCCTGGGGATATTATTAAAACTCCATTATACATCTTGGGCTCCTGAAAAAATGTAGCCATATGTCTACTTGATGAATCACTGAGATTTCTGATAGAAACATCTCATCTGGTACTGATCCTGCCAATTTCTATCTAGTTTAAGTTCCAGAGACCAATTACAAGCCAGTATGTTTTAAACTGAGCAAGTGTCTCACACATGTCAGTGTTGCCATAATAAGTTTTTCTCACACTTTACATTTATTTTTAAAAATTGCCTATGTTATTGAAGAGGTTGAATAAAGGATCCATGGCATCAGAAAGGCAGAAAGCATTTGCAGAAATAGTCAACTTTGCTATTGATATTTGGGATACAAAAGACACATCCATATCACCTTCATCTTCTAACAAGTAAATGAGTCAACAGCAAAAGTGTTTAAGAGAAAACTGTTAGCAATTAATCACATGCCTCAGAGACCTCAGATTCCCAATGTAGATTCACAATGGCATTGAAAGTTGAATTTATAGAAGCAAATATTTAAATATGCAAATTATTAAGTTTATAATTGAAAAAGTTCCAACATGACCAAAACATGTGAAATAAAAGTAGTTGCCTCTGCTTTGCAGTCTATACATCTTTACTGGATGAGCTGCAAAGAAATTAATACAAAATACTTTGAAGGACCTATGCATTGCTGAGTGATGCTGTGGATCAAAAAAATCTTCTGTAAATGTACGTGAAAATGTTAAAATATGTTAAAATTTTAGAAAATTAGGAGGTGAAGATAAGAAGAGTGAGGAAGGACACAAATGAATGAGCTCTTTCTAACATGTTTATATATTTACTCTGATAAGAAGAAGCATCCATGAGCCCAAGTCCTTAGGGAAAGCAAAGTATAAAGGAACAGAGAAAATTTTTTAATCATATGCTGTTCTTGCATTTTGTGACAGCTACACCTTTTAGATTTCCTTTCTGAAAAACCAATCATATTTTTTAAATAATGTTGGTACTTCTTGGAAAGCCTGAGAAAAGTGTAAGAGTATGTTTTGATGTTTTCTTGGTTTTGATAAATGTCCCATTTTGAAGGGTAAAGAACCTCTTAAGTTTCAAAGGCATAGAAGTATTTCCCGAAAATCCTGAATTCTGAGAAGAGATTAAAATTACTTCTAATTTCAAAATGTAAATTGACATAGCTATAACTACTTTTAATAAAACATTTTGGAAGCACACATGGCTGAAATGCAATGTATCTATTAGCAACAATAAGAGACAGTCATTGATTTGTATGACCTCATAAGGATTTATTACCCTTGAATAAATTTGTTAATAGCTTATTAAAAACAATATAAGAGAATGGGACCTGAACGGTGAAATGCAGCAAATGAAATATTCAGATTGCAAATTGAATGAGAACACAAAATGAGGCAAATCTTCAGAGAGCATGAATTAGTCAGAGTCCATTTAAATCAGGGGAGGTGGAGCAGTTAATGCCAGCTGATCATGTAGCTTCACAAACTTAAATCTGTTGTCCTCTCATAACAGCGGAGCAGTAGTGATCTTAATGCGCTGGACTGTGCAGAGCCTTTGCATAATAAGAAATCAGGTTATTCTTCTGGTATCATAAATGGAATTTGGAGGTGTAAAGAGGTTAAGTGATTTTCAAAGGTCACAGGACAGATAAGTGGAAGATCCAGGAATAGATCTGGCATGTCATGACTTCTTGCAGTAACCAGAGGACCATCTGGCTTGTCAGAATAAACTCACATTTAATTAGGTGATGTTCTAAGGGCAAACAAAAATGCCAGCATAGGTTAAATGCCATCTAATAATTTGTCCTCACAGCAGTTCATCTGTAACAAGCCATTATGTAGCCCTATTTCTAATCTACTGCATCACAATTTGTGCTACATGACTGTTAGAAAAATCTTTCATTTTTGTCTTCAAATGCAAATTCAGATGTAGTGCTGATTAGGCTGTGCTTTGTCTGGAGATATAAGCAAGGAAATTTCTTGATTTATTCCATGCAACACTAAATGCAAATATCAAATCTGTGCCCTTACTGCTCTTTAATTAATTACATGTATTAGCCCACTGGGGAAAGAAATCCCACCTGATTTTATTGAAAGCAGTTCTCCTAAACTGAAATTTAGTTTGGGTCCTCCTTAGCAGCAGTCCAGCACTACATAGAGTGAAGAGAGCTGTCACCTGTAACAAATGGGGCAGCTCAGCCACATCAGAATCCAGGATTATCCATGATACTGGTGTGTCTCTCACTTACTTTGGCTGAGTTTGTATTTGACTTAAATGTCCTAAATTCCTTAATATCAGTCTTTCTTTCCCTTCCATTTCTCTACTTGCTGCCTCCCTAGAAGTATCAAATAAAACCAATGTGGCTGTTTCCTCCACCCTTGGCTGCAGACACAAATTTCATAGTGGGATAACTCTTAACACCTTTACATTATTGGTAGGTAATACAATAAATCTCAGAGCATGTTTTACCCAGATATTCTCTTCAGCTGCAATTTAATCTTTTCACATTTTACTCCTATACTCTCATTTCTAGACATGTTACCTTGGTGAGAGTACTTTTTTAAAATATTTTTTTATTTTCCCTGAGCATCTCAAAACATCTCATTTACCTGCATAACATAAAGTGACCATAAAGTATTCTGTAGTGTTAACAGTGCAGGAAAGGCAGTACATAAGAAATAAGGAGCAGAGCTTTAGATCTTGTAATTCATTTCTAGAAACCCAAAGTTGCAATATCTTCCCTCAGCTAATGACTTATAACCTTCAACAACAACTGGGCCATAGACTGAGATGACCTTCCTCCTTTTATTGTGAATCTTTGAGTAACAATATGTCATTTCTCAGGAAAAGGAGAGAGCTGCAGACTCTTCTGTTGAAACCAGCTATCATTACCTATGCCAGTCATATCCTGCTCCAGAGATAATTACCAGAGTGCGAGAATGTACCTGTAATCATTAGGTAAATTAAACATATAAATAAGTTTCATGCAGATAATTGCAAGCAAAATAAAAAGAAATAAAATAGTAAAGAAAGTATGAGAGAGAGAGAGACAGAAAGGCAAAATGAAAATGGAAACTTAAGAAATATTTTTTTAAAATACTTTCAAGATCTACTTTAACTGATGACTGATATTCATATCTATGCAATTCATGAAAAAAGAATTGAAAAGGAAATTAAAATAATAAATTTAAGATATATATTAAAAAAGTTATTCTGCCTGAATACCTTTGCTGTTACTTTGTAATTATCCAGCTGGGCTGTTCAGTTGACCAGAATGACAAGATTCATTCCCAAGTTTCATTTCCACTTGGCACCTCCTTCCTTTGTGTAATACCCTTTGCCAGCTTATTAAAGTCCTGACACTGGCCAGTAATGTGACTTCAGAGTTTTTAGCTGATACTCTGGGCATAAAATCTGCCAGGTGGCTTTTGTACTCTGGAGACACTGGCACCTCCACCATGCTCCTCACACATGGCCTTAGGAAGAAGGAAGAGATTTGCACTCCTCATATTTCCTTGGCATTTATTAGGTCTGTGTTGTTGGTGTATCTGGAAGTAGACAGATCTCACTGCAGAGCCTCCTGCTGCTCTCTTCTTTCTCTGTTCCCAGGAGTGTGACCATGCACTTTAATTATCCAAGGCCATAAGCCCCTGAGAATTACATTAAATATTTTTTTCCATTTTCTTTTAAAGTTCTGTTTCAAAGTTTTGTTATTTCTTTGAGGTGTCCTGGACAGCATTGCTTTCAGACCCTACCAGTCACCCACATTTAACTCTGTGAAGTTATCACTGTTCAGTTAGCAGGAAGTGCATATTTTAGACTTAGATAAAATTTCTGGCATATTTTGGGAAGGGAAGTGAAAAGACAGAAAATAAAACAGTAAGAAAAGAGATGACAATAGTACAAGTTCATCTTAACAGACTATTAATAATCCAATGCAAGTTTAGTTTTCATCACTCCTATCATGTAAACACTTCTCCTAAAATGCTTTATAAAATAAATAATACAAGACCATAGATATTATACTGTATAAATTACAGACCAACAGAGGCAGAAAGATACTGCCTGCAGAACATATTAAAGAGAGACAAAGGCTGATAACAGAGAGAAGAGAGTGGTAGAAATTAAAAGGTGCAGGCAGAGGAATGAGGAGGGGTTTGCAGAATAGGTCTGATAAGGGATGGAGAGTTGATGAGGCACAGAGATACTGGAAGGCTGTTGCAGATGGCAAGAGGGTGCAGAGAGTCAGAGGAAGCTGGAATTGAACCAGAGGAGGAAGGAGGAGGACTGACAAATGCAAGGCCTGCACTAACAGTGCAGGCACTTTGCAGCCAGAGATTATTGGGATGCTCAGAGATTTCACTGGAAACAGAGGGGTCATGAATTGGTGGGTTTGGTATGACAAGTACAAGATAGTGGACAGTACTTTGCTTGCTGCCAAGATGCAGAAAAGCCTGGGACAGGCTGTGTCATCAATGCAAAGGAACTTGGAATTTTACAGGAGGGGAAGAATAAATTAAAATGATCTGTCTTCAGATATAACTTATTTACTAAATCCAGGTTCAGTTTACATAGGGATAGGTTCAAGTGATAATAAATTCCCCTCAGATCTTGAAGCCCATCCATCTGAGGTGGCTTTTCAAATTCCCTTGCTACACTGGCTGTGCCTTTGACCTACCCCTGCCAGTGGTTCCTCTATGAGAACATCCTCTCTAGCCAACAGTAAATTGATATTCTGGAAATCTTTTAGAAATGGCTCCATTTTAGCATCTGCACTTTTAAGTGCAAACCTGTTGAATATAAAAATTTAGCTGTGCACTTGAGACTTGTGCTCACAAATATGATTGGGATCCTCAAACTGATTTTGTTCAACACTAGGTTCTACCTGTGTAAAGTCAGGGAATATTAGAAGTTTTGCAGTTTCATTTTCTACCCCTGACTACTCATAATCCCTAAAACTACTTTTTGTCTCTTAACACTGTCTGTTGAACATTTGATTTCACCTTGGTTCTAAAGGTCATGATGGGGATATATCTGAGAATGGAAGGATATTTTAGTTCTATGATCAAAGGGTCTATGTTTGACCCTGAGGCCTTAAGAGATTTTTTTTCTAGAAGTAGTGAAGAGAAAATATTCCTATGTCATTTCTTTCATTCCAGACTCCCAAATTCTACATGAAGTAATTTCTGGGCAGAAGAACAGCTTGAAAAGAATTTAAATAGGAATTTATTTATCTAACCAAATATTTTCAGAACTAGAATGATTTCTCCAAGAGCTGATTTGTGGGCCAGTTTGATGCTCTATAAAATTCATTAATATTCAACCAACTGACTTTAAATTAAGCCTCTGATTTTGCTCAAAAGAGAAAAAAATCTAGTACAGACTTAGGAAATTGTTAATAAAATACTGCCTTGATCTTCCAAAAATTTCAGACAGCAAAACAAAACAAGACTAACTAATCAACATATTTTTTTTCTCAAAAGGTTTTAGAGATCACTCATGTGTCCTTCTCAGACATGTAAATGCAAGATAAGGAACCATGTCAAAATATGCTGAAGGCAGATGCAAGTAAGCAAAAGGAGCTGAATTCCAACTAATCTGCAGAAGCCCCCATGATATTAGGTAGAGATATTCCGCACCAAAATACTTATTTGTTTTGTAAGATAAGTTAATTTTAATGAAATTTTAGCTAAAATCATAAAAGAGTAATTGCTGGGCCTTCTATTTGTCAAATAATTTTGCTAACAGTTGTAGTCATACCCCAGAAAAATTAATTTTCAAAATGACAGCCAAAGTATGCTATTTTTTTGAAGATCTGTAGCCCTATTTTCCATCTTCCTTTGTTCATGCTGCAATTGTCCAAATTTTGGGTATTTAATTTGGTTTCTCAACAATATATAAAAGTTGCATGTAGTGTGTCACTGACTCAGCTGCAATTTAATAAAGACAGTAGTGATATCAGCTGATTTTATATAATTTGATTTTATCAAAGAAAGAAAAGAAAAAGTATCAGAAAAATTACCTAATACCTTAGGTGCTTTTTTTTTTTTAATTTTTAAGCCAACCTTGATAGAGTGCATATCTGAGGCGGAATTCCTGCATGTACAGGGAAATGTTTTAGTTACTATAAAGGTGCAAATGCATGCACCAGGCAGATGTCAGAGAATGTTTGCATTCCAAAACTTCAATTGTGTTTCTATTTCTGTTTTTTGTTGGGTTTTTTTGTTTGTTTGTTTTTAATGACCTGAATGTGCATCTCAGGACATACATATTTTTCAGCTACACTGCTCATATGAAATAGCTGGACAAAAAAATCACAGAATCAACTAGGCTGGGAAATACCTTTGAGATTATGGAGCCCAGCCTATGAGCTAACAACACCTTGTCAACCAGACCATGGTACTGAGTGCCCATCCAGTCTTTATTTACTTAAACACCTCCAGGGATAGTGACTCCAAATGACAGCAAGCTCAAATTTTCTTACCTACAGACAAGATCTCTGGCAAGAGCTATGAGCTTTGCAAGGTTCCTTTAATACTCTTTGGCTTGGTCTATCACAGCCAATGGGAAAAAAACCCAAATGGAAGGAAGTAAAGTGATCTCCAGAAGATGTTTGACTACCAGCTCTCTAGTCTTAGACCAACAAGACTTCTGATCAAGATGCTGTCAGTTTTTTGACAACTGTTTCCAACATAAATATACATTAATTAAAATACTTTTGTGTCTGAATGAAGTAAATCACCTTTTTAAAAAAAGAAAGCTATTAAGGTTCTGATAAGCAACTTGATTTGGCACACATAAACTAGCTAACCTGTGTGCCTGGCATAGCACTAGAAGGTTTTCAAGTATTGTCTGGTGCAGAGAACAGAGTACTCAGCCTCTGAAAAGCTGTTTTCTACTCATTAGTGGAATTAGGGCTAATATGTACCAACCAAGCCCATACAGAATTGTTTTATTATTTTTCTAGCCTAAGTACATTAAGTTTAAGAAGAATACAAACCTACCTTCCTTCCTTCTGGAATGACAATCCAGCAAAAATCAATGAATGTCTCTTAAAGTAGAGTACAAGCAAAAAGGTGGTGTATATGCTATTTCTTAGGGATTACTCCAGCCCCTGGATTGTTCTGCCTCTCTTCCCCATTTCTCACTTTAGGGAAGCTTGGCACTTACTGGACTGCAGTGTGAGTGGTCAACTCATTAGCTGAAGAAAAAGAAAAATCATTGCAAACTAACAAGAAAGAGAAACCCCTGAGCCTGGAGAGTTTTCTGCAGGATTAGTGTGTTGAATTAGATGAGAAAAGGTCTACCAAAGATGCAAAAGCAGAATTATAGACAGTTATTCAGGAATATGTGAGGGAGGAAGACATTTTTATGGAGGTTGAAACTTAGTTTAGTTCTTTGTCATATAACTTGTCTCATTCACAAATCACACTGAAAGAAAACACTGACCTTGGTAGTTGTGTAACTGCAGTTTTGAAAATCCTTTAGGAACAGAAGCAGAAGAATTGTTGCTAGCAGACCCAAAGATCTTCTTGGATCCAGTTTACAGCAAAGTTCTAATGGTGATATACCAGATCTGTGACTTATTTTTTAGTGAAAAGTCAATCCTGTTTGGGTCATTCAGAGCAGAGCATATCGACCTGAAAATAAAGAGCAGGAAGATGAAAAAAGTTAATCTATGTCATCTATAGTCTCCACATCATTGGGCTGACTCAGAAGTGACACATTTTTGACTCAAGAATGGAATGTTCACATTATTTATGGTGTGGATATTACAAACATCAGAACACAGTTAAACCAAGCCAGACTGTGTTACCAGCCCTACCTGGGCAGGATTCAGCTGTGAGGAACCTGTCTGACTGTATCATCTTCAGCAACAGCAGCTCTCACCATGCTTCAGTGCAGTGATGAGACGGGGAGAAGAACAGCTTGAAGGGGCAGAATTAATTCCAGCTCCAGTCCCACATTCCTGTCCATTAAAAGCAAATATTCAACTTTAAAAATGCAAATAAAGATATGAAAGGAGACCAAACAAAAGCAGTAGCATTAAAAACTTCTTATAGCCCTTTATAGCTCTCTGGAGTGACTTCATCCTATTTACTTCCACTTCTTGAAGTTCTGTTACTGTATTCTAGCCATAGAGAAAAAAAAAAAAAGTCTCTTTAATTATTCTTCAATGCCTTTTTCCAGCCAGGCCCTGTGTCCTGGATTGAAATCAATGTTAATGGCTTTTGAGACTCCAGTATAGATATATTTTTTAATTGATATCTTCTCTTCCTCCTGCTGACCCAATTCTCATTTTCATTAAATTCAAAAATACATTGATGATCCACTCAGATCTGATAAATTATTTTAGCTCCTTTCTGCAATAACTAAATTTAATAGTGGTTTGCTGGCACAATTTAATTACTGGCACAAATATTTGAAATTTGTGAACAACAGCTGAGCTGCAGTGACAGAAAACAGGTGGTCTGGTGGCTGTTAGGATCCCAGTAGCAAGCACACAGAAAATGCAGGCTCCTGTGCAGACTCATTACTAAAATTTTTGTTTGAATCTCTTCCTTATCCAGCAGTTTTATTCTTTATTCCACTTGTCAGGGCAGTTGTCTTTACAGACTTCTCTGTGGGACTGTTTTTAATTATGGAGAAGGCACATACTTAAGAATTTACCATGCTAGGAAAGAAGTAATGGAACAAAAGCAGAAGAGGTGTTTAGAATGACCATAAAATTATTTGGCATGCTGGAGATAAAGTGTGGAATTTTTTAACCTGTGAGCCTCACTGATGCAACAGAGAGGCAAGGAATTCTACAGCTCAAAAAGTGTAGGCAGTTAAGGTTGTCAGAGGGAAGGCAGTAAAGTTCATTAGATGCCATAGTGTGACATTTCTTAGGGTTTTGCTTCTTGCCAGAGGTGAACTTGCTGGGCTGGTACCCACTGAGTAATCACTGCATCCTGTGGTGGGAAATGTGATGTCTGCAGAGCCTCACTGCTGTGAGCACTGTGCCTGCACGTAGCTGTAGCTGTGCTCACAGCTAGGGCAGCAAGCTCAGGTCTGGGGATTTTTGGTGTGCCAGCCAGGAGGAGAAGCTGGTCGAGGAAATGTGATTGAGCTCACCTGTTGCCCCTGTGCTCTGGGCCCAAAAAGCATGAATATTGATAATTGTGCAGCTGCTGTTTCCTGTACAATATTGCTATGAATCACATTTCTCAAGGTGAGAAATACTCAAACACAGGCCCGGCAGGACTCTTATGAAACACCTTATTTGTCATCAATGCCAGACAGAAGCAGGAGTGCTCCAGCCCTCAGAGCCTTTCCCATGAAGTTTGCTACCTACTGTAACAATATACTTCACTTGGGGGAGAAAACAAGCTCAAGTAAAAGAATCCCTTCTCTTCTGAGTGACACTTTGGAGAAATTTTCATTGTACTACTATTTTAGATTCATAAATGTGGTGTAGCATGACTTAATAATGGAAGTTTTCTAAATACAGGGCAGACCCACCTAATCTCTACTCCAAACAGTTTTGCAGCCTGCAGCAAGAGACAAAAAGTGAATTCAGGAACACAAAGAAGGGAAAACTGCAACAGCCTTGAGTCTGTGGGAAAAACTGACCAATATTCCAGAGTCAGTCTGTTTTCTCCTGTTGGTCACTTGAAAGCTAATAGACAGTTGTAGGGGTGTTTGCAGATATTTCCAAGTAGGTCTGATGAAGTGCAGGTGAACATAAGGAAGGACATTTTTGTCTGAAGGATCAATCAGGAGGTCCTGTGGTTTCTAGATAAGTTTCTGCTCCCTTTAGTGTTTATTACTTAAGATGGTTGTCCTGGATCTGGATTGCACTGGTATGCCATGGTGACTACTGGATGGAATAGAATAATCTTCAGAAAAACAAGATCCTTGATATTCTTAAAAATAAAAGCCTTGTTACAAACCCTCTGTACCTGAAAATGCTGATGGGGTATTTCCAGTAGTTTGTGTAGCATTCAGAATTGCTGTTGAAGGGGAAATGTCCTTGCTTGAGGAGATATTATATATCAAAGTCTTGATTGAAAATAGTCAAGATGAAGAGGTAATCAAGGGTGCTAATGGTCACAGTGAGGTGTGATAAATCTGGACAAAAGTGGTGATTATGGGCAATAAATCCAACAACCTGCTGGGCTTGGCACAGAGCCACCTGAGACAGGCTGATTGCCAGTAGTTTTGAAGGTGAGCATAAAATGAAGCATCCTCCAAGTTAATAACACTCACATAATGAATATTACCTTTTATTAAAGCAATAGGTCTATGACCAATGCAAAATTAGTTTGCCTGAGTGCATGAGCACATGCATTCAGAAGGGGATCCTGGGAGAAGCAAGCAGGGTGATGAACACACCTGCAGGCTGTTGTTTTGCCTTCCCTTTGGCTTCTCCAGTCCTTGTTCAGCAGCTGCATTCTCAGAAGGCTGTTTACTCCTGAAACTGTGGTGTTTCATCATAAGACTGTGCAGTTCTACTGTGTTGGAAGATGGAATCTGGCCATACCAGGATCAAATTCTAGGACAGATGAGGTTCTGGGTCCTGCCCTGCGACCACAACAATCCCTGCAGCACTACAGGAGGACTTCAGGATATTAAAGGTTTTTTCAACCTAAGTGATTTTGTGATTCTCCAAGTGGTAGCTGGAGACTTTCTCTTCTCAGGGAAGCACACTGGCAGGAAGGAAAATCCCAGAAATTCTGACTGGGGAACTGGTTGTCCTTTCTCAGCCCTGCCTCACATTGAGCTCTCTGCTTGTGATGAGGAATAGCCTCAGGGCTGAACAGCCTTTGAGGTGACAGGATCAAGTAATTCCCTTTGAAAGTATATTTCAGGATCTCTGCAGGTAGACAGACATTATTGTAATGTATATGTTGTAAGGTGGGGGAAGCTTTTTCAAAGATGAGTCAGAAAATTAAACCTGTGTCTGTGGAATAATAACACAAGATCAGCGCAGGGTGCTCTTAAGTCATGCTCTGTAGCATCTAAATCTTAGCTTCTTTTTGGATAAGACTAAATACAGCTTACTGCAAGAAGGAAATATCCAGCAATTGGTTATCAAGAATTAGTAATAACAGTGTTGAGTTTTTTTTCTTCCACCAACCACATAGATTGATTCCTATAATAAAACCAGTACTTAGAAAGCTGAACTAGACCCCTTGAGAAACTGTATTTTGACAGTTCATCATGGAAGGTTGTTAAGTTAGTCCCATGTTTGATTTTTTTCTATTTTTTTTTTTTATGTTTCTTTGGTTTGTTTTTGGTTTTGAGCTTTTTTCCCCCTTATTTACAGAATAAATTTCTTTTTTCTTTTTAACATCCCCAGTTGGAACCAGGAAGGCTGCTTTAAGAGCCTCATTAGGCATTCCCTTTAGCAGCATACAATAGGATCTCAAGCTGGCCTGTCTCTGCAGTATTACCCAAGGTGGATGCAGGAGCTGTCACCACCAGAATGCCATCAAAGCAGAGGCTCCACATCCAGCAGACTGAGAGGCAACTTTCAAGCCTATGATGTCTCTTTCAAGTCTCAATGTTTCCAAATTAACATCACTGTGCCCTACTGTACCTGTGCATTTTGCTTTGTTTGATGTGGCATTTATATGCTTGCATTCATTTTAACCAGTCACTCTCTGTCTAACACTACTTAGGCTTTTATTTTTTCAGCTCAGCTGAACAAATTACCCCTTGGTCAGAAGATGAAGAGGTCTGGCTCCACAGATAAGATACTTTACTATGCAGAAAACACAAGAAACAGCTAATGCCATTAGCTAGTGCCAGTTCTGCAACAGAAATAATGGGTAAGACTTAGTATTTTTAATGAATCTTTCGTTTTCTTGCTGGAAAAAAGCCTTGTGTATTGAAACACAAGGGAAGGAACTACTTTTTCTGGTAGAAATTAGAACTTTTCTCATAAAGCTTTTGCAGATCTAGGGCATATTGCAGAGGAGTCCAAGGCCAGGTCCCAGTGCTGGTTCAGCAAGCTGTGCAGCACAGCATTTCCCAGTTTTATCTCAGGAGGATGCTTTGCCTGGGTATTGCACTGTGGGGACATCTGAGAGCAATGATCTCAGAGGGAAGGATGTTCAATATGCTCACCAAAAGGTTGCAGAGATGCAAGCTCCACTCTTCTCTCTGTTGCAGAGTAGGACTCTTTTAGGGTTCCTTTTTCTCAGTCTGCTTAGTTGTTTTCTTTCTCTTTCAAGAAAAAAAAAAAAAAAAAAAAAAAAAAACCACCAAAGACAAAACTAGCCATCACATTCTTAGTTTTTCCTAGGAAAGAGGAACTTTAAAATATGTGTTAGTGAAAATTCATTTCTTATTTAGTTTTGGATAGTATCAGTGGTCACTTAGATGACCTCAGACTCAAGGACAGTTTCCTTTTTCTGCAGTTTATCAGCTGTGCTTATAAGTCGGAAGCTGTTTCATGGGTTGCAAACATATAAATTTTAAATCTGAAGGGATAGGATTATCCTGGTATTTATGTACAGAGACGAGCAGAACTGAAGCTTATGGGCACAACAGACACAAAAAATATTTAAATGAGGAAAAGGAGATGTTTCAGCCAAAAAGCCATTATCCTGGTGTAGCTATTACATAAATGCAAGTACAAACATATAGACCATGGCTTTCCATACAAGATTTAGCAACCAAAATCCTACCTTGAAAATTTCACAAAATAAAGCTACAGAAGACATTCATGGGAGTGAGAAGGAATAGGAATGTAGAGCTTGTCTTCCTGGGAACAGAACAAGGATTCTCCTTCCTCTCTTCTCCCCTGTCCTCCTGCCCTGTGCTGAAGCCTGAGTTCTGCAAGTTGGCAGCTCAAACTTCAGCTGTTTGATGTGTGGGGCCCACAGATCAAACAGCTGAGAATCCCTTGTGCAAGGGATTCTCAGAAACTGCCAGAGTGCATCTCTTAGAGCTCACCATGATTGGCACTAATGTCAAATAGTTAATTGTGCAGCAACATTTCCAGCATTTAGTTCCAGTGTAATTTCTATATTTTGGCTTCTTCTTATTTCCAAGGGATTCTTTTTTATACTATGTACACTCTCATGTGAGTTAAGGTGGCTGGGATGAATATTTCAGAGATGGTGTTTTCAAAAACTAAGAGAAGGTTGAGGTTGGGAATTAAGAGATTTTCTCTTTGCAGATAGTACAGTCCAAGTGCTTGACCATGTTTGAAGAAGTTTTACTGAGGGCATTGGAATCACAGAAAAGGTGGAAAAAGGGAAAAAATTAGTTGCCTAGGGAAACTATTCTGTGCACCTAGATGTAAATGTTCTTTCCTGGTACATTCATTTTTTTTTGTTTACTGGACAGGCTTCCAAGATTATTGTTGGTACCAAGAGAATAATGAAGTGACATTTCAACTTCTAATTTCACAAGGTGCTTCAGCATTGTTACCTTGTCAAAAAGGATTCTAGTCTGCCATCACAACTGATGTTTACCTCAGCAAAAATACTTTTTTAAAAAACTGTAAACTTTAAGCTTTTTATTTCAGAGCTGAATCTTCTTTGGGAAGAATTTTTTTTTTTTAGAATTTAGATATTCCTGTATTTTTGAAAAGAATTACCTGTCTCAAAACAATTTTCATAAGAAATGCTGTCTTCATAACATATGCATTTGGACTATGGTTCCTTCAGTTTCTTCAGAAACCCACAGGATGAACACATCCATTACTGTCCTTGCAAACAAAGTGACGGGGAAGACAAAGTTGTGGCTTCCATTGTAATGTCCAAAACACAATGACCTGAGAGAAAATTTTCTACTCTTGGTAGTTAGGAGCAAACATCACACTCATGACAATTATTCATAATGTATGCACACAAACCAAGGAAAAATCTGCAGAGTCTGTACAGAAAAAAAATCTACATTAACTTCATATCAGATGAGGGGTGGACTAAATAGATAAATATGTGCTCGAGACCAAACTCTTCTAAACACAGATGAATAGATTAAATCCATACTCTAAAGCATATCTGCAAGGTCTTCCTCTTTGATCCTTTGGATACAATTCTATAGCTTATCATGGCAATTAAATAATTTTGAATTGAACCGAATTGAGGAATGAAGGAATTATTGATTGCAAGCCAGCTCCCAGTGTGCAGGTGTCCAAATAAAACCTCACTACAATGTTTTGGCATCATTTCATGTTTTCTTGTGTGAGTATAACCTGCCAACAGAAACCAGCTTATTTCCTCCAGGATTTTGTTTTTAGTTGAAGGAGATTAAAGCAAAGATATATATACAAAAAAAAAAAAAAAAAATCTGCTTTGAGCCACAAAGGTATTATTGGTTTCAATCTGATCTAACTCACATCCCACTTAAATCAGTTGGGTCTTTATATTGTCTTCAGTGTGGTTTGCAGTGTCCATCCTTAGACAGAGCCTCTGACAGTCTAACAATGTTTGTTTTTCAGAGAGATACTCACTGGGACATCCAGACAGGCAGAGTGAAAAGAATATCTGAAATAGCTGCAGAAGGTCAGTTCTGATAAAATAATTAATGGAAATAATATCTTTAGAGAAGCAGGATTTCCAAAGCACTCCCAGATGTGGTCTGACTTTCTCACATGGATGATTGTAACATTAGACATAGATGAAAAGCTTATGGAGTGATTGCTGGCAATATTTCATGGGACTTTAGAAATAATCAGTACATTTACTATTCAGATCTATCAGCCACCATTTCTACTAGTGACAATATCTGTTTACAGAGTGAAAAAAGGTTTTCTAAATTAAAAAAATATAAAACAGTCTTTAGATGCTGCTCCAGAAGGAAACTCAGCTATTCTAAAAGGAGAACTCTGGTAATAATCTGTGATCCTCCTTTGCAATAGAATAATTCTAAAATTAACACTAAATTTAAGTAACATGAAATAACAGCTTAAAGTTCTAATCCATATTTCAACTATAAACAAAAACCGAAATTAAAACCTCAAAATGGTTATGACATGCTTTAAAGGCCCTAAGGAGATGTAACAATGAGCTGCATGAATTTACAGAAATCAAATTAAAAAAAAAAAGATATTCAAGAGTTTGTAGTTGATGGTTGTCAGAAGTTCTGAAGCAGGAATGGGAATTTTCTTACATTAGCATAATTTGGGAAATTCTGCATGGAGACTTCTAAGGATATTTGGCAGTAAACAACCAGCCATCATAGCAGTCTCAAAGGTTAGCACCAAATTCACCAAACACCACTAAGCTACAAACGGCCCTGCTTGAACCAAATCCTCTTCTACTTACTCTTCATTCAGGGTGGAACATTTCCACTGCCTTCAGAGATTATTTAGTGGTTGCTCTGGTGTGAGCACAGAGTTTGAATTGTGCTGTTTTTGAAGGGAAGTCCTGGTTTCACCATCCCTAGACATAATATAGCTGTAGTCCCATGTAGTCTCATAAAATGTTTACATTCTATGGTAACAGCAAGCAGCCTCACAGTGAATGTGCTGCCAACCCCCTATATTCTGCCATCAGCCTTTCAGTTCTGACACACCCAGGCATTTCCTCTTTAAGATACCATCATAGACTTTGGCTCTCTACACTCAAAATAAAAAAAATATCAAGTAGTAAGTAGCATCCCTGCTGTGTTTGCTAAGTCATTTTCAGGCGTCTAATAAATATTCGTTATTTGCACTTGCCATAGCCAGTGTTTCAGGTATCTGAATTGATTTCAAGTAGTCAGTGAGAGGAAGCCAGATATTGGAGCAGAGCCAAAGCACAAACTTTACTGAGAATACCCAGGGAGAAACATTGAAGGGAAACAGGACTGGAGGCCAATGATACTGTACAACATCTCTCTTTTCATCATTACTGATGAGTCCCTGCTTATTGATAAGGCACTTTTTATTTTAAAGCAAAACTTTTGCTTTTAAAAGTGTTAATTCTTCTCAGTTTTTGCACAGCTACAAGTAGACTACCTGATACCTACCTGCTAACAATGCATAATTCAAATCTGTGGTTTCTTAACTGCTCACGCAGTTATCTGACAGCTCATAAACCAAAACTCAAGGCTTGGAGGAAGGCTAGAAGATATTGTGATAGCCTTGGGGTGTCTGAAAGGCAGCTGTCATTGTTTGAGCCTGACTTGAAATTAAGCACTATGCACTGCTCACTGAACTCACCCACAGTGAAGAAACCTGTAATGATCAAGAGATGAGGTTTCTTGAGTTAGACTTGATGTAAAAAGGTTTAGGACAGCCCATCCAAAGGCATTATTTTGCATGTAGTGTGGAGCAGCACTTGCCTGGAGGGGCTGGCAGGAATCCTGACAGAGTTTGCACAAGTTTCAGTTTAATCAATGGAAGCAAAAAGCAACTTGACTAAAAGTTCAGAAGCATTGGAATTATAATTCCTCAATGCTGTTTTGGGCATGACTATACATTTATTTTTATAAACAGCATGGAAAAAAAGATCCAGGAAAACATCAAAGTATCCAAGACCACGTAAAGAAGATACTTGTTTGTTTCAGACAAAGAAGGCAAGCATCTCTAATTATATAGAAGGAATAAAGGAGACAAAGGGAAGCCATATACCTTACTTAATTTAGCAAGTGAATATAAGTTACCTTCCCTTGGGTCATACTGCATTAGTAAGCCAACAAATAGATATTCATTCCTATTTATGCACCTTTTCCTATCCAAGATAAAACCTGCAGAAGATGTTTGCAATCTGAGCTGAATGAGGCAAGCTGTAGGCAAAGCCTGACCAGGCAAAGTCTCTATTCATCACCCCAGAGAAAAAGCATTTTAAAGCAGAAAGTGTGCAACACACAGGCTAGAAGAGGGTAAGGGTAAAACTTGCATTCTCCATTAAGGCAAGTTAGTAAAATTATCTGTATACTCAGATTTTCCTCGCATATTCAGCTTTTCCATTCCAATAACAAAAAACAACAACAACAAAAAAAGATTTTACAGTAAATAAATAATAACCAATTTTGGAGTCTCTTTTCAGTGCACTGTGAGGCATTGTTTGAGAGTAGGTGAAATAAAGCTTGTGGGTTGGGGACACAGATACACAGGACACCTAAGTGCCTACCATAGACACTGTTCTATTAATTGGTGTCTTAACTGCAAAATATAATTTTCTGGTTTTTTGACAAGCAAGATGCTTGCACTGACTACATGATACATTAAGCACCAGAAAGTTTCAAAAGCGTTGGTGACATAGAGAGCTGATGAGAAAGGGTTTGTTGTTCCTGTTCACTCCCAGCCCAGACAAGAGAAGGGTTCATGTTGCCTTGTTGCAATAAATCTGGCTGCCTCAAGTCCCCTGGGAAGCCGGCTGGCAGCAAGGTGCTTCCCAGAGAAAGGCAGGTAAGGAGAGGGGATGCTGCTCTGGGAAGGTTTCCAGAAGAAGGGATGGGGGAATATAAACAGGAGGGGAAAAAGGAATTTTTTAAAACAGAGGCAAATACGATTTGTCATCTTTCTAATGAGAAGAGCAAGGCATGAGGCTGAATTCCCTGAAAATTATGAGTCTGTGGGTTCTCCTAACTTTGTTATTTTAATGGCTTGGATCCTAACCAGACTGCAGTAATGCATTGATACTTCAGAGAAACAGGGAAACAGCCATTTACTTAATGGCTCATGGATTAATTGAGTTCCAGACAGGTCTGGACAGTGGTCAGCAAACTTCCAGTACATCACCTTCCAGCAGTATCTTTTCCTCAACACCTTTAGAAATGGCAGTGTGCAGCTGAAAGCAGGTTTTCCTTCTCTGGGAATTGCAGGAATGCACGGGCATACCATGGGGGGAATGGCAGACAGTAATGAGCAAGAGAGTAAAAAAGGCAATTTATATAATGTGTCATCCTAACTCACAGATGATGTAAAATACTTGGATTCTTTTAAAGATCATTTTACTCTTCTCTAAATCACTTCCTTTATCATATTTCTTTGTGGTTTTTTTCTTTTTTTTTTTTTTTTTAACATCTCAGAGAAACAGCTCAGCTCAGCTCTAAGCTAAGGCATAATGAATTCAGTAACAGCCAAATCATCAGGAAACTACCTCTGACACATAACTTTTCTGGTGTGACAGAAAAAATACAAGATTTTTAGACTAAGCCTGGAAATTATTTTCTATTTTTCCTCACTTTACCATGTATATTCAGTCAGCTATAGTCATATTCCTGCCTATGAACGTGGAGAAACGTAATGAGACACTTATTTAGGACATGCTTTAGCTTTAGTTACTAATGCTGCCTGTACCAATATCAGATTTCTCCCTTACTTACCAATCCTTATGGAAATTGCAGGCACAGTTATAAATTGCTATGCATTCATTTCCTCCTTGACTGCATTGTGTATTGTTACCCTGAGCAGAAGGTGGTATAAAAATGCCCATTTGTATGGGAATATAAAAGCATAAGTAATGTATCTATCATATAATGTAATCACTGTGATCTGTAAGGTTCCACCTGCACAGTTAACACACCTGTGCTAATTACCCTGCTCAACAACAGAAACTAAAGACTTTGTCAGTGTGTTGAAATACAGGCAGACAAATAGCTGTGGAAGAAGAAGAAAAAAAATTAAACTGGGGAGGGAAACTAGCCAGAGAAGCCTCCTTCTTTGTCACTTTTAAAGGTGACAGAAACTCAGGTCGTAAACCCATACTCCAGAGACATGAGAAAGTATCTCAGCACTGGGCATTCCCAGCTGTCCCTGCCTTCATGTCACAGCTGTACCAAGACATTTGTGTGTTTATATGAAAACCAGATAATGGAATGGATTTGTACTTAAAATAACAGCCAAAAAACCCCAAACAAAACAAGGCCAAACATGTATATATATATATATGCACATATATATATATATACACACACACACATATATATATATATATATATATCCTATAAAGACTCCTGTTTATTAAGAACAGGTCTACGCTATATGAACATACTGTGCCCAGTTAAGTCTTGTTTTTCTTCTCACAGCTGACATAGGAGCACAAGGTCAGGTTCTGCTTTTGCCAGTATTTGGGTCACTGGGCACAAACCTGACTGTGTGTTCTGATCCAGACCAAATCCATGCCACAGCCTGACCTGATGTTGTGACTGAAAACATGGCTTAACCTTAGAATGGAGGAAAACTTGAGAGAGGAAGAGAATGTTCACTTCTAAATACCCCAGAGATAGTCAGTGATGAGCAACATGTGCTTGGGGGGGATCATTTAGATTTTTTTAAGCCTTCATTATCTTGCCCAGGAGAGCTGATTGCACTGCTACCTCTTTGGACTCTGCAGAGTATAAAAAGGCATCATATAGGAAAGTTAACTGCTTATGGGATAGAGACTTTTAATGTTGACAGCCCTGATGAATCCTAAACTGAGAAAAACATTTTAAATTCAGCCCAGAGTACTGGGTTTCTGAGTGTACTTTCAGAATCATCATGACTTTTAACCCATAAACAACAGCAACTTCCACATTCAAGAATTACAGAGGAGACTTTTATTTTTGTATTAGAGACAGATGGAAAGAGATGAGCCAGTTCCAAATCACAAGCACACTCTCTTGCTTATCTGTAATATCTCTTTAGCAAGGCAAAGATACCTTTGCCAGAGACAGGTGTTGTGCTAAAATGCACAACTGTTCTTTTTATTTACTTGTACATCTGCTAATGCCTTTGGTGCCAGATTTGAATGTACAAATGCAAAATTCAGAGGTTTTAATTATTATTGTCCCCATGTTTGAAAAGCAGGTTTTTCATAAGGTCACATATTCTTGACATGAACCATGGATAGGCACCTGAGGCAGGGACTGGGAAGGTGCTCAAAAGATATATTGCTGTGGAAAGATTCACTGGAGATATGGAAGAGCATCTGTATCCAGGGGAGATATGCACTGGGGAGCTGCTGTTTTTTCATTCCCCTCAGGACTGGAATGGACCAGCTCAAAATGCCCACTCCTTCTCTATTCAAAACGTACTCATTTAGTAAGTAGCAAACAGAAATGAGGGAATTCACATGTTCCCTGCTTGGATCTCGGGAATTGTGCAGGGATTGTTCACATCTGTTGGGAATCAAGGTGCTTTGATAATATATTTATCCCACTCATTTTAATGGCTTCAGGTCATTGTCTGCCACTGAGTCAGAGATGTCTCAGACTTTGCAGAAACTCAGGTTCATCATCTTCATGTCTCAAACCTTCCTTCCTCTTATCCTCTCATATTTTGCCTTTGCCTGGTACAGTAAAGCTTCAGTAATCCTGTATGTCTCACATTTGGAGGGACAAGATGGCAGATGGTGGTGGGACATAGAAAAAAAGGAAGAAATATTTTAAATCCTCTTTATTCCTCTCTAAAGGAAGCACAGGACTTCCCTAACTGAAGAATTAGAACAGAAGTTTTCTGAAACACAGAAAGAAACAGTGTGATATGGAACTTCTAAGCTCTGAAGAATTGTTTTCCTCATGGGGCTTCTTTGCAAAGGAACACAAAGCAAATTTCATATTGTCAACTCAAACTCCAACTAAAAGCTTTTCAAAATCTTCCTGTTTTGGAAAAAGCCTTTCTAAGTCCCAGAGGAACTAAAGGAAGCTCATGAAAAGTAAGGGTTTGCAACTTTTTAGTCTGAGATTTTATGAAGAGCGTGGAAAGATGGGCAGCAGCTTTACCCTTTTCTTCTAAATCCTTGGCTGATCAGAGGAGAATTACTTTGACCTGCCTCATCCCTCTGAATGTTCGTTTTGCCTTTTTTGGTTTTTTTTTCAATATAATGAGAATTATCTGCTTCAGAAATATTAAGGCTGCACCAAGGAAAATATTTTTTTTTCTTTATGTCTGTTGAAGTCTCTTACCAAAGGCCAAATATGCAGATTGTTGGTGAAATGTGGTTGCCAACATTTTAAACATTTGCAACAAATCCTGCAGTTCCTCTGGCTTATTTAGAAATGTGATTAAATAAAGGTGAGAACAACTAAGGACTTCAAGTTTTCACCTAGCAAATGTTTCTGCTGCATCATTTTCCATTTGGACTCAGCAAGGGCAAAATTGCCTATTGATTAGTAGATATCCACTATAGAGGATTCAATAGGTGCTTTTGCATATGCTGAGTCCTAAAGGCAGAAAACTGAGCTAACAAAAAAAAAGTTAACACTGCCTTTCCCTACAGAGCCCTCCACAGCTTTCCCCAGAGAAATTGCTTTCTGAATATTGAACAACTCTGAATTCCACCAGGGAAAAAAGTACCCAAGATAGACACATTATAAATTATATGGAATTATTAGCAAAAGTTGTGAGATTGCGGGTTATTTGTCTTGCAACACCTTTTTGTGACCTCAGCTAGTATCAGGTATCACTGGACTAAGCAATATTTTGGAAAGAAAAGGAGAATTATGGCCTTCAATTACTTTAAAATAAAAGGGACAAGACAGGAAACAAGATGACTACAAGAACTCTCCTTTACCACCCCTTAAAGACAGGGTGCTGAAATGATGGGCTAGAGAGTAACTTGATTTAGACTACAGGGAAAAAAATGGAAAATATTAAAAAACCCAAAAGGTTGGTCCTGCATGTAAAAAGATTTTTTTTTTCACTCCCATTGCAAAGTAAATATCAAGAAATACAGGGAATAAAAGAAAAAGGTGTTTCAGACAGTCCCTAAAGAGTCTAGAATGGCATTAATAAATTTAAATATATATAGTTTATATTGGTTGAATTTAGTTACCACTTTTCAGTTCACAAATATTCTATATTTGAGAGCTGCATAATAATGTATTTTTAAAAAACTTGCCATGAATCAGTTGATCACTGGTCATTTTGTGAAAAAGACACTGAGGATATGAAATTTGAAAAATGAATTCACTAATCTGTAGTTTATTTTAGTTTTTCCTTCCTTTGACTGTGACATGAAGCATACTTGGAAGTTGTGATTTGTGTCCAAAACTATGTCAGAACCTGCTGTTGGAAATACCAGCCATGATCCAAATCCTTTCTAGTTTGTTAGAGAAACACAAAGCTACTTAAATAACCCCTGACCTAAGCAAGTAGGACATAACTGCAGCAGGACATCCCTTTTCATGTAATTACTTCTTGGGTTTGTGTTTTCCCTTTTTTTCAAACTTTTAATTTTGTTTAAAAGGTTTTATCCTGTCAGAAAACTTTTTTTTTTTTTTCATTTTGTTCTCATACAGCAATCAAACTAGACATTTCCAGTGTAGTCACCTGCTTGACTAGGTAAAATACAAACATGGGATAACAGCCTAGGAAAAAGAAAACCCTGGCCACATTCACTGTCTCCTTTTATAGGCTTCAGAGATCCTTAGTTTTTAATCACAAATGCATTCAATTTGATGGTGATGATGCTCTAGGATACTACAGAGATTTTTGGAAACCATCAGCAAAAATTAATCCCAGGAAAACAAGGTGAAATGCATACATTATGCAAAATATAAAATGAGAGAGAAAGGGCATGAGGTGAGAGAAATGAGCATGGGATGGGAAATGAGCTGGGGAAAAAGGAGAAAGGCAGATGAGTGAGAAGTGAGGGAAGAGAACCAAGAGCTTATCCCTGACAACAAAGAGAAGCAGATGGAGAAGCTGTGTTTTAACTGTCCACATCTCTGTGGGGAGACTTCTGAGATGGGTTGGCAAAATGATAACCATATACTAATCAATTGCAATAAATGAAGAATCTATTTCGATTACATCAATTTCTTTCCACAGCCCTGTACTCTTGTAGCTTCAATGTATGGATATTTGTCTCTCTTGTAGAAAATAAAATGTTTATAAAACAGAGAGCAGGTTGTTGTTAATCCCTTAATGGAGATAGATGCTTTATTTTAATCATTCAGAATTTCTACAGGCCTCATGAGTGTCTTAGAATAAAAAAAAAATTATGTGAAGCATTTCATAACCACTCCCTGTCTACTATTGATAGAAATGAAGGCTTTAGGAGAGTTGTTAATGTCTCTAACACAAAATTGCAGTCTTTACACAGGGAAAAGGAAGATAACTATAGCTCAAGCCATCAGACACTAAATTGTTTTACAGCACACCTGGAAGGACATGATAATTTCATTTTATTCTGGTAATTACATGCGGATCTTTTCTTTACATTGTTTTATTTTTAGGATCTTAACTAAAACTCCTCCCTTTGTGGAGTGGATCCTTTCAAAGGCAGGATTCTTCAGTCTTAAAAATAGTTGAAATCTACACAGATTTCATTAAAATCATCGACTTCCTCTTTATTTCTTTCCTACTCTTTTAAGTAGCCCTTATAGTTCGTGGCCTTTCGTTGCTTGCATGATGTGTCTGCAATGTAGGCAGGAGACTGTAACATCTAGAACACAGGGGATCAATCAGCATGGCAGATCCTTGATTGTTCTCAAAACCAGAAAAAATGTAATCAGTGCATGTCTCTTAGTATTTGCTAGGCAAAAGGGATGGAAATGTTTGATGGCACTCATCTTGCAAAGTTGTCTGCCCCAGGCAGCCCATGGAGGTAATCATACATGCACGCAGGTAAGAAATAAAATAAAGTGGGGAAAGACAACAACTACTGATGGTTACACACTATAAAGGCAGAGGGAATTTGTCAATTTGTAGACCCTTGTGTGCGAATTACACTTCCTTTACAGGGCTGCTAAATTCCAGCCTTAGTGCTTCCTTGCAAGACGTGACAAGAGAGCAGAGAGCAAATATTTCATTTAGTGATAGCAGAAGTCATAAAAAACTTCAGGGAGACTGAAACGATAATGGTGACTTGACTCCACAGGGAGGAGACAGGAAAGAAGAACACAGTGTGCACTATGCAGAAGAAATTCTCTCATGAAAAACCCAGGGAGCTGGAAACAGAAGGAGATAAAGTATATTTCTGAAGTCAGAATTGCCTGTGTGTTGGTGCTTTTAGTCAGTCTGTCTTGTTCCCCACACTGACAGACTCAATATTCATTCTCAGAGAACCACTGTAGTGAGTACCCTGGTCACGCATGCACAGAAAATGTGAACATTTAGTGCACAGACCATGCTGGGAAAAAAAAAGAGAAAGAGGAAATATAGATGGGTAAGTGGTATTTCCATCTTTAATACTCCTCTGAGGAAAGTTTCTGTGCCTCTTAGATAACAAGGAAGCTTCAAAATGGGGAGTGTTTTATTTGAGGGAATATTAGCTTCAGTTTTTGGCTAAAATTACATTGGGTACCTAAATAATATCAGGCACTATCTGTGCATTATTCCAGAAAGCTTCTGTAGAACCAAAAAACCCCTTTTGATGTGTTAACTTCTGATAAGCACAGGTAAATGTGAATCACTCTGCATAACCACAACTTACACAGGTCATATTACAGAGAAATAATTGTTTCTGACTTCCAAATATGCGAATCCAAGAATCTTCCCATTTTTCAATTGCTGTAACAACACTGATGTCCAGGTACCTATGGCCCCTGTAGCTCATCAGGTCTGATAGCTTGCACATATTATATAGTCAGTTTTCATCGGTGAAAGTCCATTACAAATGTTAAGAGAAAGTGTTTCTCCAGTAATCTAGAGAATACATACTACAGTATTATTATTTGTAAAAATATTTACAGCTTCACTCTCATATTCAATATTGAGCATTTAAAAGTAAGCAGAGTCTTGGATTTGGGTATTTTCTCTATATTTGCTAAATAAAATCCTGGAAAATTGAAAATCAGAGTTTAAAGTCTCAAGTCCTGTCCTCAGTTTCCTATTTGTGCTTCCCTTATGAACTTCTTCTTTAACACAGAAGAATCGCTACAGTGAATATCTTAAGCATGTGAAGACAACAATAAGAATCTAACCCAGCACATATGAGTTTGTGTTGACATCCAAATTCTTACATAATATTACATTATTTGTTATTTGTGTTTGGTTGTCTGTCTCCCTTCCTTAATAATCCAGCATAAGAAAAAAATGCAAATTCAGACACAGTGAAGCTCTTCAAGTAATTTCTGTTCAGCAGTGGTGTATGAATACTGAGATGTTAATTTTCCAACATATGATGCACTACAGGACATTTTCCTTGCCTAACCAAGTAGTGTGAACTAACATTTGAATGCCTCTAAGATGTTATAAGGATAGATATAAAATTTTCTAATGGGGTGAACTGAGAGATCATTAAAGATATGGATGGAAATACAGAGAAAATAATGAGAAAGGGAAGGGGTAATGAGATAGAAAAGAATATGGCAAGAACTACCAGGTTGATGAGAAAGGAGAGTGGAGATTCAAACATAAGTTATGCTCAGAGGACTACAAGTGGCTATGAACCAAATGAATTTGATGCTAAATTCAGAAGGAAGCAGTAGTGTGGAGATACTGTGATATAGCCTAGGAAGGATTTCCAAAAGATTAGCAGTCACCACTTTGGTGATAGAGTGGAAAGTACTTAGAAAGAGAGGCTACTCCATATACTTTATTCTCTTAAAGCACCATTCCACTGAAAAGCAGGACAATTCCATCTTTCCCAGACTACTGGTGATGATTTCCATAAACTCCCTAGTGCTTCAGTGTAAAAGCCTATTATTAATATTAATAATAGGGCACCACCTCCAAAAAGTTCCTGAAAGGTGTTCCTTTCCCTTTTAAACATGGCACCTGGACCTTGCCAGGTGTGAAGATCAAGTGTTTCGTTCTGGGCTTTTTGCTGTCAAGATTCTAAATTGGTTTTGGAGCTGAGTTAGGTATAAACTGATACAAAGAGAAAGTGCTTTGTGGGATTTGCTGTAAGTCTTGTCTACTGTGGGAATTAGGAGGATTAGGTAGAAGTAACTGTGATGAAAGATGTATGAGAGATTATTTTAGTGGGATCTGAAGAGGGATGTGCTTTCAGCTATGTTGCAGTGAAACAACTGACTGAATATAGTGACTTGATTTATGAGCTATAGCTAAAGTAAGACCCATAGAGAAGAAAAAGAGGGGTTTTTTTTCAGTCCAGGTGGCAAGGATATGAATGTTGGTACTGACAGCTAAGTGTAAATGTTTTAACAAAAATAAGCTCAAGTGAATGGCCTTTGTGCCTTTCTGGACCTGGACCATTCTCACATGGTTAGTGAGTCCTTACAGTCTTTGCTTTATGTTGTTTGCAATGAATTCATCTGTGCAGAATGATGGAATCTTCTTCAAGTTCCCTCAAACAGAAGCATCTTGAAAGTAATGATTGTATTAATCCCTCAAGTGCTTTCTCTCCCTCTTGCTGTCATTCCATTAAATGAAGAGGCCACATGACATCTCTGTACCTGATGTCTCTGTGGAGTATGTAAATGTTCTGTTAGAGCCAAATCAGGACTTCTCATCTGCAAATTAAGAGCACACTGAAAGTTGCTTAGATAAAATTGTATTATTCATTCTCAAAGCAACTATTTCTTCAAAATCTCTATTCCTCAGAAAAGAAAAAAAGGGAATGAAATTTTAAAATAGAAATCATTTAGGAAAAGTTTGCACTGGATTTTTTTAAGCATTGAGGGTAAAGACTTATGGAAAACATTGTGTTCAAGACCCCAGAGAATATTTCTGCTGTTGTCAGAGAGATTTGCAATATGTTACAATAACAGATTTTTATTAAAGCATTTAACTCCATTGCATAGCAAAAGATGATCTGTGACCCCATTGAATGTATCACCTAAGCAAATAGAGTGAGGCTATACTCCCTTTTAGACAAGAAGGAACAAAGTTGAGGACAGATTCAAGATACAACTTTTAAAAGGAGCAAATGGGATGAGGATGCCCCAGTCACAGATGATTTCTGATGACTTGGGTGCAGAACCTGTCCCTCCCATAGCTTTATCTGTGCCTGTAATTGGAGCCTGTCATACCCTTCCTGTTGCCCAAAATGATCGAAGTGTGCTGCAAAAGCATGTGAACATGCTGACAGTCATTCTATTTGATTTGATTTCATCTATTGAAATCAACCTTTGATTTCAATATAACAGAAATCAACAATAAAACACGGGGGATATGACTAAAAAGTGTATGAGAGAAGAACAACAAATATCAAGATACAGTCCCCAGCTTCCTTCTTTCAAAGTGGACTACTGTGTTTGGATGATGGACAGTAGGGGATCTAAAGTGTGCTGTTTGGTTTTATTATTTTTCCTGTGAAATCCTAACTTGCTGAAAGTTATATAAACCTGTGTCTTCTGACCTTAATTAAAAGACACATCCATTTGTCAGCTAATGAAGTTTTTTCACCTTTTTTAGTAAGAATTCTTAATGTATCAGGTAATAAAATGATTTTGACTTGAATGCTAAACTACTTATTTCTTGGTGAAGTATACATACCATGAAGGTCACAGACTGACCTGGACAACAAAGATGGGAAACTCTTAGTGCAGCTGTTCATCATTTATATTCCTTGTAACACTGTGAGGAATCTTTGGTTCTAAACCTGCTTTATGTAATCTGGCTACTCATCTAGAGAATGCTAGTTGTCCTAAGGCTGGTATAAATGACAGTGGAAAGATATTTACCTAGATGGAAGTTCCATCCAAGTCAAAAATTATTTGGGATTTTTAAAATGCTTGGGTCTGTATCATCACTGTATACATCCTTTAAAAATGGAAAGCCGGTGTTACCTGCTTTTTATTAATAGTCAGAAATAACTTATTCTTAAACCAAACTACTTAAAATGTGCTGAAAATACATATGACTTGTGTTGCACAGTGGACTTTGGAGACCATATTTCTAGTGATCAGATTTTAGGGTTTTGAGGCTTAATTAAAATCTTCATGTGTTTCTTCTAGTGGACAAAGCCACTTCACCTTCTCCATGGAATTTATCATCTTTTGTTGTGTTTCCCTGAGTACTTCATCTACCCATTGACCAAAATAGAGCAGGTTCCGGAACACAGAGTCATGCTAAAAGAGAGAGAAAATAAAAAGTCTGTGTCCACAGCATTACTATAAAAAGTTGTGAGGATAGAGAGATTTAGTTCTGTACTAGGACATCTTTTCTTGTGGAAATAATTAAAAGAAAGGAGAGACATTTTTTATAGTTTGAAAAACACTCTGCTGGATGCTTTTAATTCCTCTGTGTTTAGGATCTTTCTGCTTGTCCCCTAAACTGGAAACTTCATTTTTCATTCAAGATAGTTATGTTGCAATGCCAGGAATATGAAGAACTAATATTCTTCTATGTAATTTTTGTTTGATTTTTTTTTCCTATTCAAACTCTGGATGAATTTCAACAACTCCCACTGTCTTCTCAGGTTCCTGGATTTTACATCTGTGGACTTAACTTCCTGCATCAAGTGCTTTGAGATCTATGCAAGAAAACAATGTGCAAGATCTAGTTGTCATGATTGCAAAAATCCAAGTACAATTACTTTCAGGGGCTATGAGCTATAACCAAGTATAAAGAGCTCAAGGGCCTACCAAATGCCAACAGAAATGGAAAAATTGCAGTAAGCATCTTGAATTGAAAAATTACTTTTGTCAGGATGTTTACTGGTATTCTTCCAGTAGAATAATGCAGCCATACTGTTTACAGGGTCTGTGGGTTCAGGTGGCGAAATAAGTGTCCTCTCTGCCTTTTAATTTTCACTCAACATTAGCAAAACATAGTGTGCAAAGAGCATGTCCAGCAGTGGCCCTGCTCTTTTGTACACTTTCTTTCTCTTCTAAGATTTTTTTTATGGATATTGGACTGCTGCCTTTGGCCATGGCAAGAATAACCAATACATTAAAAAAGAGATTTTTTTTTACAAGGTTATTGAATTGGCATTGAACACAGGCATATTTCTAGGTGATATATGAAGAAGACAACATTGAAGATAGAACTGAAGGAGTAGATGATCAGACTTTATTTTTGGGGATGGAGGAGAAAGAGGAATTCCTCCACATCCAGTTTAGTATTTGTTTTATAGAATAATCCATGCTCTTTAACATGACCCCCTACAAAAGGTGATGATTATGAGAGAACCTTTCCTGAGGGATAACACAGAATTTTTTTTTTTTTTTTAATTGAAGAGGATTTCAACAAGAAAGGTTTTTCTTCCTCTGTATTCAAGTACAGTCATTTTCTAGAGTCCACACAATCCTATCCTCTTTGAACAAAGCCAGTGTGAGCTTTTGGAGTGCTTGTGTCTTAAAGAGCCTGTAATATTAAGCCATCCTAAGAACCTTGGGACAACTGGTCAAGGATTTGAAACAAAAGTTGTGTTCCCTTCTGTCCTGCCAGTTGTAGGGAATGATGAGGCAAGCAACCAGAAAATCATGCAGACGAAAATCTGGTTTCAAGCCTGGTATTTTAAGAAGATATTTTTGGGTTTTTGATCATGGGATAGTTTATACAACATAAACTCATTTCAGTTGGAAAACACCATGTTAGAGGAGATAAAATTAGGTCAACAAGGAGTAGTATTAACCAACTTCGTATGTCCTGACCCCCTTCCCAGTTGTGCATGTTTTATGGAGTCCAGAGTCTACAGTGAGGATTGAAAGCTTATGGCAGAATTTCCCTGTGGGAAAACATCTGCAAAACATCTCTTTAAGGGACAGAATTATATCAGTGTGGGGCTGAATAAAGATAAAATTTAGAAACACTTTAAGGGCTCCTCTTTGTCCAACCTTACTTGTCAGGAAGTCACCATAGGAACAAAAAAAAAAAGCCTGTTTAAGGGAATAAATGGGAAAGTAGCTGGGTCCATTAGCAATACCAGAATATGTACAGGCACTCATGTCCATTGAGATAAGACATTTTAGTAAAGTCTGCTCTAGCAAGTGTATTCATAATGAACAGATAACAGGGACTTAGAGACAGAGAATGTAATCTCAGCATGGAAGAGGCCATGAACTACTGCATAAAAGAGTCATGGAGGGCATGAATAGTGTAAAGCTTGTGAAAGGATTAAACCAGGGAGGTAAGAACCCACTCTTGCCCTGATAGTTCTCTTGTCAGTGTTTCCTCTTGCTATACAACTGGATATATGCAGATGAATTCCTGGTCTTGCTTGGGACCTTCTGATATCACTGTAAGAACACATCAAAATAGGCTCATGCTGAGTAAAATTGTACTGAATAAATAATGTACAGGCATGTACAGGCCATGCAGCAGGATTCACTAGTATCCAGAGAAAACAAATAGCACAGATTCAAGCTCAATGTTGCAGTGAGGATGGTGAATTCAAAAAAAGATCACCTGATGGGAAAAGGGGACCTTGCTAACTTAATTGATGAGACCCATCAGCATTCCAGTTTGAAAGATAAAAGGTTGCTCTATAAGGAGAAGTAGTATCCAGCAGTGGAGAAAAGCAGTTGACTGGAAACAGGTAGGAAACGTAACGTAATTGTCTTCATTTTCTTTTTCAAATCTCCCTACAGAAACTTCTTCTACTGCTTCAGATGAAAAGGGGGTGATAAAAGTGACAGCAGGTTTAAGGTCTGATAAATGTGAAGATCTACTTAAATACAAAATACAAGGAATGTTTCTCCTGTTTAGTAGCCCTGTTTAAAGATAAAATTTAGAAACACTTTAAGGGCTGCTCTTTATCCAACCTTACTTGTCAGAAAGTCACCATGGGAAGAAAAATAAGTCTCCTTAAGGGAATAAATGAGAAAGAAGTTGGGTCCAGTTGGTATACAGTTGAGTTTGTCACCTACCACTTCTATTTATGCCTTCACATTTGTCCTGAAGACACAAATGAAAACTCTCTAGATGCCTGTACAGTACTGACCTGAGTTCAGCTAATACACTTAGCTCAGTGGCTCATCATTTCTTGTTGATGAACTGAAAGCTACTGCACATGTGGGGTTGAGAGGCACTGGGACAAGCAACAAGCATTGCAGATTTGCTGTGCTTTGTTTTCCTTTTCCTCCTCAGCACTGCATCATTGGAAGCAGTGGATGTGTACAAACAAGTGAAGCTGGGCAGAAAACAGATGTTTTCTGCACAATCAGTTCACAAATAATGAGACTGCTCCCATGCATGCTGTTAGCACTGCCCCCCTGCTATTTTCTGTGGAGTATAATGAGAGAGAGAGACAATAGAGAAAAGAAAAATGTAAACTATTCTGTTTCTGCCAAAGTACAAAAAATTCCACTCCAAACAAGGAAGTCTTTCTACAAACTCACAAAGTTTCACCACCCAAAGGGGCAGAATGGGTCAAAGAAGCAAAAAAGCATGTAAAATATTTTGCTCACACCTGCCAAGCAGTTATCACAGCTATAAAGCATCAATATTTTTTTTGGTTTTGTGAAGAACAGTTGGCAAACAGAAGATATTGATCAAATATTGAGCAAATATGTGCATCTAAACTATTCTCCTCTTTCTCCTCAGGTTGAGTTTCAGAACAGATTCTCACTGAGCTCTCCAGCATGACACACATCAGCAGAGCTACAAACTGTGGTGACATTGTAAGGAACATCTGTTACAAGTCCTGGCAACCTCTCCTATTTACTCATAGTTAATTAGTATTAATTCCAAAGGAGGTCTTTCTCTTTTACTTTTTTGTTAAGAATTTTTTTTAATGAGATATTACTTATCACCCTCAAGATATACAAAGATAAATGGATTCTTAAAAATCTATATTGCCTCATCTCATCAGGGGGGGGCTGTAAACAATGAAAATACCTTTGGTGTAATTTCCTGCTGAAGCCTGATGTTTTCACCGAGTGCAGCTGATGACTATACAGCAGACTACTCTTTCAGGCTGAATACAAGAAAAAAGTGTTGCCAATACAAAGTTATTATGCAGATTCCAGGCCCAGACTTTTTTTCTTCTCATGGTAATAAAAGTAGTTGACAAGCTCCTGCCACCAAAGACATTTTCATTTACATTCTTCTGGTCATTTGGAAGGTGATAATAACAACACTTGCGCACATGAATGACATGTTCATCAGAGGACAGGAGGAGAATTATTTCTCTGCAGGACAGAACTTGGAAAAGTGTGAAGGGTGAGGTCTTAGCAGACTCTTGGTAAGTGGATCACTACTGGTGAATTGGCAGATAATTTAACAGGGAGCAGGACAAATAAACTAAGGTTCTACTGGCAAAGAATTACCCTATTGGAATAGGAAGTATTGGTGGCATAGACTACCTTAAAAGAGACTGTAATTTTTATACCAATGAGGTAATCTTTCTCTTTCAGAAAATGTGCTAACACTTTTCCAGAGCCTTCAGCTCTGGAACCCTCAATTTTAGAAAAGCAAAATGTAGAAGACAAATGTTACCTTCTTTAAGTTTTAAAAGAAAGTAAGTCAGTGTGCCAGGCTGACAATTTTTCTGCAACTTTAAAGCCTGAGAAAGAAAAATATCACTTATCTTTGCAGCTAGATATTTCCTTTGGGTATACTGAAGTGGGAAGAGCATAAGGCTATATTGTTTTTTGTGCAAATTTACTGTCTTTAGAATGTAAATTCATGCCAAAAGTGGATGCCTTTGCTTTTCCTCAAAGACAAAGCAGAAGAAACATGAGTAAAATGAGAATCAAGCAGATACATGTAACAGCAAAATGCTTCATGATCCTTTCAGAATTTCCATTTACTAAGAATCAGAATTTTTTAAAAATCAGCTTTTGTGTCACAGAAATAATATTTTAAAACCTAGGGTTCAATAATAATCAAACCTAAGACAGTCTTAGGAGTGTAGCAATTCTGCAGGGCTTTTGGATTACTCCCACAAGCAGGTCCCTTGTCTCTCCAGTCCTTCCTTCCCTAAGATTTGTTGAGCCAACACTGAGTGTAGTTGATAGCAGGGCTTAGGCAGTATTCCAGCCTGCACATTTGCTGCTTCCCCACAGCTAAAGACACCACACAAAGCAGCAAGTGTCAAACCCCAAACATCACTTAAAGGACAGACCAAAACCTGGGAACAAGAACAGACCATCAGTAAAACTTGCCATTTCAGTATTTATGAGGCTGAAAAGCAGCACTTCATGCTTGTAAGCAGACCAAACACAAATTGCTGAATTGCAGCTAGAATGAAGCAGTAATGAGGCTGTGGTTTCAGCTGTGGGACAAGGAGCCACACTCTCCCACGTGCTGGTCACTCATCATGCTCTCATCAGGCTGTAAGTGGTTTGGGGAGAAAAACCAATCTTCATCCTCTTATGCTGGATGAACACAAGTGGCTCTGGCTTGTCTGGCACCAAATTAAAATGCTCTCATTTCATTGTGGAAAGGGCACTGCGCTTGCCCAAAGAAGGAATGTGTTTTATACATACAGCACCAAAGTTGTGGTTTGATTCTTTGTCATCCAAATGAATCTATTTGAACAGGCTCAAATTAGGACTGCATGAAAGGCTACACTGAAAATATTTTTGTCAGAAATAGCTTTGTGCCTTCAAACAAATCCCTATTTGAAAAATAATATGATTTTTGCAGAGTATTTTCACCAGGAGACAATAAGGAAATAATTCTGTTTCCAGCTCCTGATAGGGGTGTGTCATGAACAAATCACAGTGCTTGAAGGAGCAAGGAAAGAGGCACAAGACCTGAGACAAACTTGACTGAAAAGCTGCACTAACTTCAGCTGGACTAACCTCAGTCTTTGCTTCTTGAATGTTCTGTTGCACTTTTTTAAACTTTTGTTGCTATTTGGAAAAAGAAAAAAAAAAGCAATGCCGACATGCTGAAATTTTCTTCAGTATTAATAAGTGTACAGGTTCTTGGGACAAAATGAATAACTTTAAGTGGATTTGCCTCAGGTTGGCTCAAAATGTACTTTCTCCTCCAGATCTCATTTTCCCAGGCACAGACATCTAATGGCTGTGCAGAGGGCAAAGAATAACATCATGAAGGGAGCACCTCTTTACCTTCTCCATGTCCTAGCAGAGAGTGCACCTAAGATTTGTCTCCTTTCCAAAGAGGACATCATCCTCTTGCTTACAGAAATGTCACTGGATTTTCTTTCTTTCTCCAGGAATCCTTGTCCTGAGTCTCAGTTATTTCTACTGGATTTGTGAGGAGTGTCAGAGCCATGCAGTGACCATAAAGGTTAATACAGCAAAGCCTCTGTGGCATCAGCCTCTGAAGTCCCCCTAAGCATGGACTCATTTCAGAGACCTGTTTGCTGTAGCTGCAGAGGTAATGAGGGGCGGACAGGTCAGTCAATCCTACCACGTCCATCCTGAGTGAGAACAGACAAGGCTTGGCTGTGAACAAATAGCACTGACTTTCCCTGTTCCTCAGGTGTCCCAGAGGAGGACCAGAGTTTATGCTACAAACTAATCTCACTGTTAAGTTCTGAGCCAGACGGAGAGGAGCAGATTGCTGGCTCTCCTGCATGCCTCTCTTAGTTTTTCAGACTCAATTGCTAGCCTTTGTACAATAAAGACTATTTGTTCAGATGACCACATCATCCCTCTACTGGTTAATTGACAAAATCTGAGAAGAATGAGAAATTAATACTTTTTGCAACTAGCTAATAATTGGCTCTGTAGAAGGCAGAAACTTAAAAAAAATCCCCTTTATACAATTCTTAATGTTCTGAAAAATTAGATACTTAGTTAGCAGCTATTAGTGTGTAGATAAATGACCACCCTCTTCTCTCTGAGCCTTGCAATCATGCACAAGTACACAATTTACCTCCATGTATGTTCTTAGAGTGAATGTGTAGTGAATAAACTAGGAAACAATCAGTGCTGTTCTTAGTAAGTAATGTAAAGCATTGCCAGAGTGTATGCAATCATTCATTAGTGATTCAAATAGCAAGACTAAACTGTACTTTCATGAAATTTGCTGACAGTGTCACAGTGGGAGATACCAACATTGCTAAGGTTTGGCATATTGTATAAAACAGCACTTGGCATTTTTAATAGAAATGAAGTGAAATGCAACATGCAAGGCTATGTGCAGAAGGGTTTATACCAAGAGCTTCTCCTGCAAGCTGGGCCTCACCAGTGGACCCAAGAGAAGAGAGGAACCTTGGAACTTGGAACTTGGGTTGATGAAAGCCTGACTCTACCCCAGTCTGAGGCAGTACAGAAGAGAGCAGATGCAGCTTGCAAATACTGATGGTAGACAGTGTTTGGTGAGGAAACTTCACAGGGAAAGTGCTGATGGCACAGTGTGGAATGAGTTTGGTCACCTGCCCAGACAGGCTCTGTATGAAGTTTGTGGGATAAGCAGAAGAAAAGTTTTATTCTGTCAGAATAATCATTGAAAGTTCAGAGTTTAACCTTAGACTGGAAGGTGACAAAGGACATGGCTGCTCATTTTAAGTGTAGTGTGTCCTAAAAGCAAAGGGAAAAGGGAGAGTCATTTGAACTAAAGAAATATGCTAGCACAAAACCAGATAAATCACCCACAAGTACAACCAGGTTCCTTTTAAATGGTTGCTAAGGTTGAGGGATGAACTTCAGGAAAAATATTCCTGCATGAGCAGGGCAGGCAAATGCTTTATTCTTTCACAAGTAGAGAGAATAACTCCAGGCTCCAGCTCCAGGAGGGACAGGAATTCTAGACCCAATCCAAAATAGATGACTGAGGTTTCACTTTGGCTCCACACCCTCTCACAACAAGCACTAAACACTGTCTGTGGCAGCAATGGTACCTCTGGATTCACAGTCCTGCTTAGCTGAGCAGTGACTGCAGAGTTTTTTCCAATATAATCTTAATCCAAATAAAAGCATGCATATGACTGAATTTCTCTCCTTTGCAGGAACACATGATATAAAATTTATGCTGATTCTTTGCTTTGATGTCAGTTGTGGAAGAAGCTGCTTTACTTGGTATATCATAACATTAGAATGTGCCTGGTAAAACATCATAATCACAGGTACAAATTAATGAGTGATTTTCAACTACTGGTGCTAACTGACAGCAGTAGACTATTATCTCTTATTGTCTTTGATTCAACACCACAGGGAGCCCTAAACAAGCATTTGCTGCACTGCTTAATTCTGGTCTGACTCTCCATCTGGTCACTGCTGCAACCTAAACAAGCAACACACAGGTGAATATTCAGCTGTGCTTACCTTTACACTTTCTGATGCCCATGATTCTAGTTCAGAATAACTGGTAGCATTTTTGCCTGGAAAAAGCTCTTAATTAGAAGGGCTTTAGTTAATGATTGTTGTGAATGAACAAAGGGCGAATCATGCCTGACAAATTTGGTGGCTTTCTATGAGGGGGTTACAACACTGATGGACAAGGGAAAAGCAATTGAGAGACTTATCTGGACCTAGAGTACATAAATCTTGTGTACCCTCTTTCTATTCACAATCTGTTTTTTTGGGGTAATGTAAAAAACAAAATTTACTTTTCTTAATAAGAATTAAAGGAAGTTGTTCAATAGCAAATAATTGCAAGTTGACAGCTTGAGAATAAGGTTTTTATGGTAGCTTGACCCCAAAATAATACCCTTTCTTTAGCAAGGGTATATAGTCATGCATGAAGCATTTCTGTTTGAAGCAAAATATCAAGAAAACGTACATCTAAAAAGTCTCCTTCAAAAACATTTATTTCTGATCATGAACAACATCTTTGTACTATTTAAATCAGTATCAGGATTTCTGATTTGCTTATATTGCACAATTACTGTTTGAAAACTTTTGGGCTTGGATGACATTCAAGTTGTTTATTCAGTGTGACACTTATTTAGGCAAAGAATTGGACAAAAAGTAGCACTATCTAGTGTATTCCTATTGGACTTCCAGATCCTCTTTTTAAAAATTACCTGAAAATTATATTCTAATCCTTTAAATACTGTGCTTTGTAATGTAAAACTGTGAATTCAGATGGTGTTTCACTATGTCTTCAATGACAAACAGTCATTGACATTCAAACAGACTTGCTTTAGAGATAAATTCAAGGAAAGAAAATAAGAGAAGAATAATCCCATATGGTTTTTCTTCCAAAGTCAGTCCTAAACACATCATCATAAGAAAAAATGGGAAAAGGTACTGCATTGTATAACACTTTGTGGCAGTTACTCTTCAAGGAATGCAGGTCTGTTTTCTTACATGTTCTAATGTAAAAATCTCAAACCCCTGAGCCATTTACCAGTACTATACAGTCCTCATACCTATTAAAATAATTTTGTCTTCTTACATTTAACTTCACAACTTCTATATGACTTACTGCTTACCAAAGAATAGGATTATCTATTTGGATGTTTTCTCTCATTTCTTAGCATGTTAAATTCTTGTTCCAGTCTTTGATTCTGAATAGTTGTTTAGTTATTCCAGAGAGATATTTTGCTTTCTTCCAAAGTTATTTTAAATATAACTTCACTCTCCAAAGGAAATCAGTGTCATATATTGCATTTTATTTCTGTATGAATACAGCAAAAATTAAGCAACCAGCATTGTCCTACTCAATATATTGGATCCCTCTGCAGTTCTTTGAATTTCATTTGGGTTTTTTTTAGTGATAACTGCAATGATGATTTTACTACTGTTATCATTGCAGAGCCAACACAACCACAGAAGGCTGAGCTGGATTCACTTTTGCTTCACACATCATTAATAAACCTGACAGCCCAGATCTGATTGCAAGACTTCTATTTCTGATGATAGAAAAAGAAAGCAGTTCAATTTTCCACTGTGGTTTGGATTTTCAACACCAGCATTTAGAAACATTAGGATTAGATATATAAGATATAGAAGACTTTGAGAAAAGAAACACTTATGAAGAACAACACTTTTCAATTTCTTTTGTCCTTCTTAATCAATTTAGACAGTTTTTTAAGAAAGCCTTTGTATAGGTTGGATCACTATTTTTTAGGTAAGAACTGTGACAGAGCTGATTGGATGTATCAAAGGCAGGAATATGTAGAGACTACAGCTGACAATTTATGTAATTTCTGGTTTGTGTGGAATCCATGGGAAGCACAGAGTGGCATTACAAGCCACTCTCTTAGATACATTACATTACATATATGGTCTCTTAGATTCATTACTCTTGCTCTTTCCTTACTAGGTCTGTGAAAGGGTACTGTGAATCAGATAAAAAGGCTCACATTGTATCTTGTTTTAGCTAAGGGACAGAAGGGGCATGGCAGGCAAAAATGAAGAGCAAACTACTGCAGAAGGTAGAAGAATTTACAAAATGTAGATTTGTGATCACAGTGGAGGATACAAAGGGATGAGGAATCAGCACATCAGTAACCCTCTTCATTTATCATGAATTCTTACACAGATGAAAGAGCATTCCCACAGCAGTCTCCTGACACTAAGCAGCACCACATGACATAATAAAGATCATTACATACAGAGCTCCCAAATATTTCAAAGAAAGGGAGTTTTTCAGCTATGCTTTGAATCTTTCAGGCAGTAAACACTCTTTGGAGAGACCCCCTTTGAGACACCATTCACATTCCCTGATGCCTCTAATGAAATAAGTGTCCAAACAATGAGCTAGGCTTAAGGCAAAGGACAGAGTAAGGACACACTGTCCTGGCAGAGTTGAGTTTTGCTGGGATACACCTCTAGCCTAAAGGAGAAATCCATGTCTCTCAACTAAGATTGCAATGAAGTCATAAACAATATGTTTTATGGTTTTATCCCTTCATAATCCATTAATTGCTGTAAATAGGTGCTTAAATCTCAGCTGAACTAATGATCTTATTTATACCCTCTCAGGTAATAATATTGAACTAGTTAAGAACCTGGCTTAAACAAACCTGACTCTGTGGACAGCGTGTCTGCCAAGGCCAGACTGATGTCCTGGGAATTTGGGCTTCAGGTGCCTCAGGGAGGGAGAGCAAACAGGAGATTCCAGACCTTTGCCTTGCTGGAGCCAGGGAAGATACAGCAGTGCTACAGATCATCCTGCACACTACTCACCCTGGCAGGCAACACTCAGTCCCTCTTTGGCAAGCAGTGTGTGGAGCTGGGGATGGTTGATGGTGTGGGCAGAACATGAGCTATAATAAGCACAAGATAGAGAGAGATTATGGGAGGAATTTTCCTGGGGAATTAACCATCCATATTCCAAGCCACCTCACTAATTAATTACTCCCATAACTACAAAATGCTTTAATCCTTTCTCTTCTACCCCCAGACTCCATTTCTTTCTGTCAGTCATTTTCCCAAAGCAACCTTGGCAATGCAATTAATTGGTAACAAATTAAAGCAGCTACAGCACAGGGAAAACCTGAGGACCATACAAAGTACATTCAGCTGAATTTTAAACCAGGCAGCAGGACAACTGTTGTACTTCTCTATGCTGTACAACAGACAGCAGTGCAAACTTCAAATGAAAAGTTTAAAAGAAGCTGCTGCAGAATTTGCAATTTGTGGCACTATAAAGACAACTCGGATTTCAGCTGAGGAACTGATGTTGTGCTTGTCACAGAAGGAATTAATTTCTGAAATAACTTAAGTAGATACAAATATTTGAATAAACTGAAGATAAACCAGAATTCAGCCACTCCTGCTTAGTATGTGTTTCAGTGCAATGAAACTCACAAATCTCAAGTTATCACATGAAAGAAAGTTAGGAATGTACTGGTGGATACAGCTGCATTTCAAGCTCTAGTGTGATGAGCAGAGTTAAACCACAATATTCCAGGTCAATTTTTTGGGTTACTGTTGTAATTCTCAGTAGTCTGGGTCTTAATGAAGCAAAACAATGTGAACAGAAAATCATTGGCCTGCAGCATGGAAAATTCTGGGTATAGCACTACAATTTCACAGAAATAGGTGAGTCAAGCTCGTCTGTTTTCACCTTGACTTCAATAATATCTGCAGTTATTGTTGGTATTTCTAAAAGACAAGCTTATTTGTCTCCAGCCCTTAGGGGCTGAGGAAGTGCAGAATCACCAATTAAAGGCTTTTAACAGCTGGATGCTTCCTAACTGCTTAGCAGAAACATTAACTATTTAAAAAGAAAAAAATCCTCACCAGTCTGAAAAGGGCTACATCTCTGCAAAGCAAAGGATGAGAGACCTGTTGAAAGCAAAGGAAAAGAAACAATTTAGATTACACATTGTTCTTCCTTCAGACAGCCCGAGCAATTAACCTTTTCTGGCAAAAATGCATGGCCCTACTTTTCCCAGTGCTGAATACTCCCAGGTGGAGATGGTGAGACTCTGTGCTCATGGCCCATCTCCTTACACTGCTCCACTGCAGCAGATGCTCTCCAGCACACAGAAGGCCTTGGCTGGTGCTCACCATGATGTCACTGGCTGCTGTGTGACAGAGGTGCCCATCCTGACAAGGGCAGCTCATGGATGGCACCTGCTCTGTTCCTACTGCTCCCAGCAGATGTTCCTGTAACAATCCCCAGCCAGCTGAGATCGTGGCACCTTGCAATCTGCCTGAAACTCTGTTCTTCACATGTTCTTTATAGCTGATTTCTACCCAGAGCTACTACAGGGCAGTCCCACCACAGTGCCTGGCACAACTATGGAGCAGATCTTCCTGGAAACTATCCTAAGGCACATGAAAAATAAAGACACAATTTGTGATAGCCAGTATGGCTTCACTAAGGGCAAGTCATGCCTGAAAAATTTGGTGGCTTTCTTTGATGAGGTTACAACACTGATGGATAAGGGAAGAGCAGCTGACACACTATCTGGGCTGGGACAAATACATCTGACACGTCTGGGTCTCTCAGTTGGCGAGACAAAGATTGGATGGATAAGGAATTGATGGACACACTACAAGACTTGTGTTCAAGGGTTCCATCTCTGGGTGGAGAGCAGTGGTGAGCAGTGTTCCCCTTGGTAGCAGAATAGGTACCAGAAATAATAGTTAGCAGAGAAACAGATGAATTTGCAGCCTGATTTACACTGGGAAACATATTCTAGCTAATCTCTGCTTGACTATTCTGCCTGCATCATTTCTGGTCTGATAATAATGATAAACTCTTTTCTGATTAATATTCTAACATCTTAAATATGTAAAAGCTACCTAATTTTTTGACTGCTGCATACCTAAGCCAATTACCATATGTTAATTAAAGGATTTGTCATCAACTAGCATTTCTAATGTTTCCCCCATAACATGATTGCAAGTACATGTCATAGGAGGGCTTTTTTCCTCTTCTCCATTTTAAATAAATATTTTAAATTATTCCCTGTTTGCTTTTTGAGTAGAACACTCTGATCTCTGTGATCAAAGTTAAATCATTATATGAAAACTCCATGGTTCCTCTTCAGTTGACTTTTTTTTCCAGTCTGCTCTGATCTCCAAAGAGTATTTCCATTTTGCTGTAAGCATAAACATCATCATAGGATCAGGTTGTATGAATGTGAATAAATGTCTGAAGTTGTGCTCCACTGCCTCTAATAAAGTGAATTATGCACAGAGAATGCAACTCACTTTTTTATCTGATGTTATCAGCACTTAATGTTCATTACACAAAACAGAATAAAGTTGTCCGTAGTTTGTATCTGTCTGTTGCCAAATTATCTTGCAATAGACTTAATGTTAGAGAATATGGACTATTTAGACCTTATTTCACTATTGATCCTTAATTTCAAAAGCATAAGACTAATAATAAAGACCAAACAAACCTACAATAACCTTTGCAGAAGGTTCTGTTACATATAAAAGTAATAAAAGTACTGAAAAGACATTGGTGTAGGGTCCAAGTAACTATGTGCAAGAGGTATGTTCAATTTCAGCTGCATATGCTGAATGAATGCTGTGCTCTCTGGTTTCTGGGCTCCACTAAAGGGCTCATAAGCTCCAAGAAGGACAAAGCATGCTCTGCACCTTGGCTCTGTAGTTGGTTTCATACCTGCAGGGAAGGACAGAGGGAAAAGGTACATGTGGGCTGTAATTAAGGATTTTGGTTAGAGAATTTTGGTAGCCACTGCCACAAGGAGAACACTCAGACTGCCCTCTGTGCCAGCACTGGTACAGGAAGGAGAGTAACTCTTGCTGAAACTGCAGTGTATAAAGGATTTTTCCATGCTCTTGAACACATCTCACAGGCATTTCCTTATTCTGATTTATATTACTTAAGGTGGGATATCAAGATGCTTCTTACTAAATATTTCATATTCAATTGAAGAGTAAAATATGCCCTATGCAAGATCAAACATATAAAACATCTGAAATGAGTTTTTCTCTTTTCAGACCATGCACTGTGCACCAAGATAATTGGCTTTTTAACCTCTACCTTTCATATGATAGTCTTCTTGGTCATTTTGTTAAGAGCAAACTTTCTGGAATCAGCTCAAGAATTAACGTGTTTTCACTGGAAAGATCAGTATTTGATGAGCAATTGCTATCCAGAGAGGCTGGATTTTTATTTGAATTCAGAAATCTAAATAGATTTTTGAATTCAAATGGCTATAAACCATTGCAACAAGTGCTTAAAAAGGACTTAATAGTCTACACACTCTCTGTATAAAAGGGAAGTTCTGTTCATTAAAAAACAAATTACAGAGATAAATAAATCTCAGAAATAACACTGCTGAGTCAAGACGTAAAAGTAAACCATGACATGGCACTTGAAAACTTTGACTGTTGGTGCCATGGAACATGTCACTGTGTCCAAGAGCTACAGCAGCAGAGGAAGCAGACTCTGTGCTGACAACAGAGTAACCACCTCAGAGTTGTGCTGTCTTGAGAAATATTTCTTCCTTCCTTCTAAATTTGAATAAATTAATATTTCACTACTTTTTGTATTTAGTCTAAGTTCCCAACCACCTATGTTCATTAAAGAAAGTGACAAGAATAATCATACATGACCTTTCTGAAAGGCAGTAAAAATAACTTTTTTAAACAACCAAATAGCTGTGTGACAATAAATTACAGCATAACAAGAACCATATGTTAAGGGGAAAATATTCTCCTAGCAACAGAATGGGAAAGGTGCCTATTAGGGGATCACTCAACTAGAAAAGGGGTCTGGATCTTAATGCCATGGATATAAATGGGAGGTGGAAATATTTTGTGGGCTTCACTTCAGATGAGGAAGAGGAATGGAAAAATAAAGGATAGCAAAAAAAGAGCCACTGAATTTTAAATTTTACTTCCACTCATTCCCCTAAATAGGAAAGTTTATGACTTTTCCTTCCAGTTTCCCTCTGCTTCAGACACTTTCAGGACACTTGGGTCCCCTGAGGTCACGGAAATCCTAGAGATGCCCACATCTATCTGGTGGGTAAAGCAATCTCTAGGAACTGACATTGTGGTGAGCAAAAGAGGAGCAACTCAGGAAACAGGGTGATTTAGGGAATTGAACATAACCTACAAGATTTTTACTACTTTTTTTTTTTTATATTTTGGTTTTGTGTGGTGTTCAAATGTACCTCTTTTAAAAGAAAAGAAATATTACCAACTCAAGTTTCACTTTTTTTCTCTTCTTGTAACTCTCATAGCAATTTGGCCAGCTGGAGGTAAAAATAAAGAGATTTTTCTAACTGTCAGCTCTACAAACAACCTGGGGTTTAAAAGCCCAGCTGCTTTTTGTCTAGTTTGTTCATTATCACAAGTAATAGTCTGTGCGCCATAAAACTTGTATAATCTCAAACTGTCAGTTTGTTATTAAAGGCAGACTCTACCCTCATCACTCAAAATTAGTTAAAAATTTTCTTGAAGGCAGATTTGTTAGGAGAAAATTCAGGTCCTTTCCCCATATTTGGACTGTGTTTGCTGTGTTAACTTTTGGCTCTAAAACACAGCTTAGAATTAACAAAAAGGAATATATTTGTACATTAGCTGTAATTTTGCAGAGCTGAACCATGGCCTTAAGCTAAGTGTAAAGATATATTGCACTGAGATGATCTTCTCTGTTGTACTAACATTACACTGCTTTCATTTTCCTTAGAAAATGAAGTAACGTGTCCTGTCAAGCTGTTTTCTAACACAAATCCATTATTTTTCTATTCATAACTAATGACAGATGCCAGCAATAGAAGCCTGGTTCATTCATCATGTGTATTTTCTTTCTGGCTGTGCACCTGCACATGGGTTATTGTCAGGGCACTCAAGAAGTCCTACTGTGCTTTTGATGCTAAATTATATGTCTCAGCAATGATTCCAGTTTTCAGGGTTCATGGATGTAAAATATCTCTTAATCCAAAAGGAAAATAGATGGCTGAGAATTGCTTCTCTGCTGCACATGGCATAGAACACTCAACAAGGTAGGCATCACAAACAAGGGACTTAAGCTCTGCAGCCCATGGGGTAAAAATTATGCCAAAAAAGTGCATAAAGAGGTTCATAGGAGCAATAGTAACACTGCACACAAGTGTTAATTAAGAAGAAATTGTAATTAAAAAAAAAACAAAAAAAACAAACAACAAACCAACCCCCAGAATCTTCAAAATAAAACTCAATGCATCTCTGTTAAAGTTTTCCCTTCAGTATACCATGTCTACCACTCCAGACTAACTACATTTTAAAGAAGAAGCAGGGAATGAGTTTCTATAGCAGATTAGGATTTTAGGACATCTGCAGCAGTTAAAGGTCTCTAGCAGTTATATGTATTAAGTGCTTGAAGAAAAATGCCAGGAATTCTAGAGCTAGTCATGTTAAGATGGAAAAGTTCATGTTAAGCCTTTATAGCAAGGACAAGAGTTTTGATTCTGGTTCATCTGCAAATGTGTATGATTTTTAGTACTTAAGAAGAACAGGGAGAAAATCAAGCCAAAGGCCTATTTAGCCCCTAAAATGTCTCCAGCTATATCTAGCCATGGATGGTGAAGGAAAATCCTAAGAGCAGAACAAACATATCATGTTTCTTTTTTATCTGCTGGCCAGAACCAGTAACATGTACTTCAAAACTATCCTAAGGCAGAATTACTACCTCTGGGTTTAATGACACTTTGTGAACTGAAAGGTGAGAAAAAAAATCTTATCATTTAGGTGGAACTTGCCTTGTGATAATTTCAACTGATGGCCTCTCATCTGTATGTTAACAAAACCCAGTGATAATGGTTCCCCATGTATCATCTCCTCGCCACTGATAATTTCACAGCCCCATATTCTGCTCTTGTTAACTATCTCTTCTTTTTATGCAGATGAGCCCTGGTTTATTTCATATCCCTCAAGTGGAAAGCATTAATAACTTTGATCATTCTTATCACTACTCTCTGCACCTTTTTGAATCTTCATCAATTCTTCAAGAGGCTAAAACCAGAAATTCTTTGGCTCTTCTTGATTTGGTTTCACTGTGGATTAATACTGTGACACAAAAGTTTTCTGATATGCTTTCCTGGGTTTTTTGGTAATGACTTATCTTTACTCATGACCGAGTAAAGAAGAAGTGAAGAGCTGACATTTTAGTAGAATTATCAGCTATGGCATTGGGAAGATTTTTTTTTTTATATATAGACATATTTGTATAAATCAGCACATAGTATTTAGAACAGACTTTCTGTGTCTGCATTATCCTACATCCACCTGCACCAATTTTTTTCCTGCCATTTCTTTGCCCAATCATTTAGTACTCTCTGGTGATTCTGCTACTCCACATGGCACATTTATCACCCCACTTAATTTTATGTTATCAGAATTTGCCACCTCATTCTGTACTTGCTTTACCACATAGCTGCAAGTGAGGAGCAGCACTCATTGCTGAGGTAACTTTGCTCCCCCTGTTACCACAGAGCTCAAGAGAGAATTAGACTGTCACAGGATTTTTCCAGTTCATCTGAAATGCAGGTGAGCTTTTTCTCTTTAGAAAGTGAAGGATGGGAGGGATACACCTAATCTACAGATCTCCTCCATTAGCTAACTGGAACTACTAGCTGCATCTGATTATAGTGTTTCATATTTGCATCATAATTTTTACAGTGTTAATTTGCTGCTGATGATGATGTGAGGTTCAGTGCATTTGTTTCCTTCCTATTTGTGAGTTTTGAAAGTGTGCTGCTGGTGTTAAATGTAGTAGTGATCAGAGGGAACTGAGTGGTTACAGCCATTAATTTCTGCAGACAATTTTAGAACAATTTTGATGTGCCCCATAACCATTCCTGGCATGTGTTCAGTACTGCAATACTAATGGAGTGATGCCATTTTGCTCTAAGTACTGGGCATAAATATTATTTGTGTCACACTCAGAATCTGACAGAGCAACCTGACTAGCTGAGGCTGGCTTTCCAAGTGATTCTCACTTGTCCACATTGTTTGTTTTCACTGTGAACCCTCAGCCTGCAGGGCTGCATTCAGAGGAGTGTTCAAGGAACTTGATTCCATCAGCTGATCCATTGTACTCAGAGGAGACACTGCAGACCCTGGCAGAGTCAAGAGTAGCTTGAAGACAGCAGGACCACAGCTGGTACCTGGTTTCCAATTTAGGAATCACCATCTGTCAATACCCTTAAAGTGAAAAAGTAGTTTTTTTGTAGAAGCAGCAGCTCACAAAAAAATATCTTCATTTTATTGCTTTGGTCTTGATAGAAAAAAGGTAATTATTTTCATTTAGCAGGTGAAATGTCCTGTCATTTCTAGCTCTAACACCAAAGATGCATAGCTACTTTGCAGGAATTGTGAGAATTTTTGGATAATTTCAAATATTTAGTATATATTTATTCTTTAGGTCAAAAAATCTTGAATTTTTGGAAGAAAGTTTGACTATGCATTCCATTTCTATTTGTTATAGTCATATGAAATATCACTGTATTATGCTGAGCTGTAAGGCAGTGACCATCAAGGACTTATTTATATTGTTTGACTGCTTTTGTATTCTATCAAATATCAACTTAATACTGCAAAAACCAAGTATACAAACATATTTGGGCCTCCTCTGCACTGCTGTGAGGACTACAACACAATACTGTATGCAAATGCAGTTATTCCATCTACCTCAAAACCTCTATTCAGCTACAATTGGATTAAATACTATTTTTCAGGCTAAGTAATCTCCTGACTTGTTGTATCCAGTGACAGAGGCTGGGGACAGTTGCAGAGAATTAAATAATCTTATTATTTGTTCTTGGCAGGATTTTACTGTCAGAAAACAATGTTGATGTTTCTAATAATTACCTCTATTGTGCTCACACCTAATTGGCTTAAGTTCTGTAGGGTCAAATTAGAAAATTCAACTTCTGAAGAATTTACAATTAAAAAAAAAAGAAAAAAAAGAAAAACCAAAGACAGGGCAAGATGAAAAGATTTACAACATATACTTACTACTGCTTCTTATTACACACCTATGTATTTATAAACAGATAGTAGATTATTTAACAGAGATAGAATGGGGCCATATTTCCTGAACGTTTCAGTTTGGTTGTCCAGTTTGAAACTACTCCCAATCAAAACCAAATAAAAACTAAACCAACCAGTGTGATTCCTGGACTGAGAGTGAGGTTACATGGGGATCGACTCTATCCTGAACAGAAGGCTTAGGGAAGATGTAAAAGCAATCTTCTGCCTAGGATTAAATTACCAAGAAGAGGGATTTGTGTCCTCCACTCTCTAAGGTGTATAGATAAAAAGGAAAAACAGGGCTCCTAAATTGAACCAGGACAGATTGACACAGTCTGTAGCCAAGGTTTTCATTAAGCAGATAATTAACTATTCTAAAAGCCTGAACACAGTTTGCAGAATTTTCATCCTTGAAAGCTTAAGATCTAACTTAATCAAGCCTTGAAAAAGTTGCTCTGATCACTAAGATCAACTAGAAGCAACGCCACATCCCCTCCCATCTGAATTGTCCTGTGGAAAACTACACAAGACATTTATGAGTTGCAGTTGCACAGATTTGCCATCTGACTTAAGAACTCACGATCAAAATTTGTAGAAACATTTTGAGTCTTTCCTGTTCTGCATGGTTAAGAGTCCCAACTTTAAGACACTAAAAACCCCAACAAATAAACCCTCACTAAAACCCAAACAAAATATCAAGTGTTAAACTCCTATTTAAAGGTCAGGCCTAGAAATCTTGAGTCCTCTTTATCATCTGCAAATATTTAGCCTAATGAAATGATAAATAGTTGTAGTTGCACATTAAAGACTTTTTCTAATTGTATCACAGAGATTACAACAGAAAATTATACAGCAATAAGCAGATATCAGTTACTACTGTTGGAAATGTTCCCTTGTTTTTATACCAACATTAAAATATTTCCAGACTGATGAAGAGAGAAGAATTTATTTGTTTTACGTGAAAGTCTTCTGTGAAAATAAGCCCCACTTTTGCATTGTCTAAAAACATAGCAAGCCTTTCAGCTTCTTGAAGGAAAAATAACAATATTTGGCTTCTTCTCTTACATTAGATCTTTCTCACATACGTTATCATCCCCAAAACTTATCCCTGTTTAATTAAACAATAGCTTGAAGCTTTGCTAAATTGCTACATGGGAAATATCCCTACTTTTTGGGGAGTAGTAAAAAAAGATTGACATCACTAGTAACTCCTTAAAATTATCTCCTCCCAAATTTACTGATGCAAACCTTTTGAGGTAATAGCCTTGGCAAAAATTCTGTCCAACAAAACCAGCTGACATTGCTACCTTCTCTCTCTAAAGCATAAGTCATTTATAAGCCATTTTAAATAGGAAATAGCAAGAAGAAATCCACCAGACATGAAAAGCAGCAGCCCAAATCTTCAGAGGGTATCCACCACACTCAGTTAAAGATATTGATTTTTTTTTTTTCCCTGATTTATATCAGTTGCAAATCTGGTTCAGCCCCTGTGAACAGCTGCTTCTAATCTGCTTTAATACCATCCACATTGAACTGCTTATTGTTATTGGTTTTAGGGCAATACAAAGAAAGAGAGGGTTTGCATATAGCCATGGCTGTTGTTTATTACCTGGTTATTAAATTGTGCTGATTTTGGCTGGGGATATTTAGTTACTAGCTGGGGTTAGACCACAACATAAGTTTACAGGGTTTTTCATAGGATTTTTGAGAAGTGGGAGTAGATAAGCTAGAAATGATTTTTTAACTAGGAAGGTGAACCAAATGGTAAACCAAAGTATATAGTGTTTTTAAATCTCAGGGACCAATTAAGAATAGCAGCTGTTGTTCTGATAGGACATAAAAATTTTATTAGGGCTACCAAACTATCAGTAAAGCTACCCACTGGCAGAAACCTAGGTGTATTACACATGCACTCACACATATCCCTCTGGGATAGAGGGCAAGGGTATGAAGTTTTTCTCAAGTTTCATGAGAACATTCCTGGGTTTACAATACCTAATGTTGTGATGTCACTGTAGACAGAAGACACAAAAATTGCCATATGATCAACTTCTCTGCACAGGAAGGAGTCTCAAGACTGCTTTCTGAGAAACTTGGATGAGTTATCTTTTGAAAGCTGTCAGGGAAAGTGAGAGGGAAATAAAGGACTGTGTGGCCAAAAATTCAGGTAGTAGTATCTTTTCTTCTACCATGCTTAAAAAAATATAGTCCAAAAGTTCAAGTGTCTGATCAAGCTCTTTGACATGTTTTTCAGATGATGGTAGAGGTAAGCAGGTAGACTCAGTAGCAAACATTTTAAAAGTGTTTAGCTTTGCTTAGAAACTGGCTACAAATCCCAGCACAACTCACAATAAGCACAGACTTCCCTCTTTTCAGTCATGTATAAATATGTATATGAAGTTCCATCCCTCTCTACCTTAACCCTGTGTCAAATTTTCCTTGTAAATACGGCTTGTTCTGGGAGTGCTTACTTATTACAGATTATAAACTGCTGGCTTTGCCTGTGTGTTTTTGCCCACATTATTGAATGACAATTAGAATTTTCTTTCTCTTTGCAAATCAAAAAAAAAAAAATGCCTGGGGTTTATGTGGAAGAACTGCTGCTCTTTCAGCACATTTGTAGAGGAAAGTACTTCTAGAGGCCCAGAGGATGGAAATCTGCTGACTTCACAGCCCATCAGACAGGACTCACTGCAGTAACTCCACCACCACACCTCGGTGTTTCTCCCACGCAGCTCCGCAGCAGCAGTTGCTGCAGACTCAGCCAGATAACACAGGGAGAGTTACACACAGCTCAGTGAGCAGGAGCTCCAAAAAGTTAAAGACTACAGCTTGGGTTTGGATTTTTAAGCTGAGGTCTTGTCGTCATTGCATGGCACCACAACCTGCAAGTCAAAACAAAAGACCAGATCTGCTTGCATAAAGCCTGAGAAGGGAACAAGATTTGCATGAAATGATATGAAATAGTAGGGAGTGGATTCTTTTTCTGCTGATGGCAGGTGTCTTTCAGAATTGTGAATTGCCAGTATAAAGGGAGGCATAACTTTATTACTGCTTCTCTTTTGCAAACAAATGTCATCTGCAGAGGAGAAGCTGGACTGAAGGGGCAGACAAGGCATATATGAATAATATCACAGCGCGGGGAGATCTAAACAGTTCAGAGTCATCCTGTGAAGTACATTCCCAAGTGTAAGAACTTTTCACTAATAAAGAGTACATTTTAAGATTAAATATGATTTTTCCATTTATGGCGTTAAGACATTTCATTTCTTTATCCATTGCTCTGAACCATTATCACACCAAAGATGCAAAACCCTTGGATTTCAATTACTGCATATGCTGAAAAATTTTAAAAAATAGTTTGCATATCTAGTTTCCATAAATTTAGGGAGACAGCTAAAAAAGCAGTTAAGTGGTCTGAGTCAGTAGAAATTGCTACAATCTAAATAAAACAGACTCATTCACTTGGGTCCACAGCCAGGAAACATTACCCATATTTTTTTGCTGTTCATATCCAAGCAATGTCTTTTTGTTTTGTTGTTCAAGCACCTTTGATCATCTCTTTTCCACCACAGAAAAAGGAGAGGTTCCTGTGTGCTGGTAGCAATGCCTAGAGAGACACAGACAGAGAAGAATTCACCCAGAAGTTATATTTATCCAGGTTCCACCTGCAGCTAAGCTAGGAGTGTAGGTATATCCTGAAGACAGTGGGTTGTCAGCCCATGATTTTTATCTCCCTCCATTGGTTATATGTGAGGAATTTTGAAGGAATTTGAGACGGGATCTCTGAGTTGCTTTAGATAATGTGATTTGTTTTTCTTATCTTCTACATAGGCAGGAAGGGTCAGTTTGGCTCACATCTTTACTGGATGGCTTATAAGGTCACTAGACCTTTAGTTACAAGGCCTTTTAAGGATTTATTGACCAATAAAACACTGATAACAAGGATATTTATGCTTTTGACACAATCCTTAAATACTTAGTCTTATAGACTCATGCTACAGCGTAAGCTTTCTTAGCCAATCATGTTATGACACACAAACTTCCAGTACTGCATTCTAAACTCCTTGTTTACTTTTGTAACTACTACAATTTTTATGTCTTAAACTCTAAAACTTTTAACTTTCCTCTACTTAGCTTAATGTGTCTCTGCTTTAGACTATAAAACCATATTCTGGCTTCCAGAAATTAAGTTGTCCAAGGTCTCAGATCAAATCCTGTGTTAAATTCTAAGCTTTGACTTACAGGCCCAAAGTTCTGAGAGTTCACTTCATTTCAGATTCCAACTGTTATAGAATGAATTAAACCATCTCAGAAAACTTTCAAATGTCTGAAAGCAGCTGAGGTGAATCCTCATCTCAGATATGCCTTGGATCCATTAGTTCATTTATGATATTAAGGTGTTTCCTGATATGCACAAAAGACTCTTTTTAATTTCTTTTTCACTCTTCCTGTTATCCTGAAAAAATACTTTTCCTCATAGAAGAGCCATTCTTTATGCAAGGAACAAGTGGAATAGCCCTTAGCTTAAAATACAAGTTGAATTTTCTGGAGAAAGCTTGAGGAAACCATTAAAATAGTTTCATTTGCCTACTCACACACACAAAAGCTTTCAGGAAGAATAATTGTTCTCTTTTGAAAAGTTTAGGGCAATTTTTCATTCCATCAGGTTTTTTTTTAATAACCTTTACTCAGGTTTTTTTTTAATAACCTTTACCTGCAGATTTTCTCAGAGAACATTATTAAGAAATCAAGTATAATGGTTATGGATATTTTCCCTCCTGCTAATCACTTTCAATAATAATTTTAAGAATCTTAATTTTTAATGGAGTAACACTTTTCATAAGTCTTGAAAAACAATAGGAATATATTCAACTTTTTTGCTAAATATTTAATTGGAAAAATCAGTGCGCCTTTCAAGATAAAAATGTTTTGTTCAAAAGATCCAGCCAACTCTAGTAAATTATTTTTCTTAAGTTTCATGCCTGCAACACTCAGAATAAATGAGATGTCTTACAGCTTTTTTAATAAAGGAGATGGAATTATTATTGTTAATTTACTGATTTTATTAAGAAGCAGATAAACTTTTATAACTGGAGACAAAATGGTTTTGCAGGAAAACTGAGAGATAAATACACTCCTGGGTATGTAGTGATACTTTTGCTCCATCACTCCCCACTTCACCATACCAACTGAATTACATCACAGTTGCTCCTGCAGCCATTTTATGCATTAAAAATACAGTTGATCAGCAAATGCCATTTCTTCTGAACACACTTTGGATTCTAAGAACACTTTAAAAACTGTAGAGTTAGATTAAGTGTTACCTTTTGGCTTCTTCAGTGGAAGGACTAAGTGACATCTCTTTCACACTTCTTTTTCTCAATTGTTTAAGTAGACTAAATGCTTTGAGGCAAGTTTATGAAGGTTTTGTTGGTTTGGCTTTTGTTCAGTTAGTTGCTTTTTTTTGTTTTGTTTTGTTTTGTTTTGTTTTTTTTATATCTAAGGGTAGTAGTTCTAAACCTGCCATTTAGACTTGCATATGAATACCAGTGTGTATTTATTAGGTCTATGGTCCTGAGAGGTGTTTCTTGAGTTTGCAGTATGATTGTTCTGTCACCATTTTATTAAAAAATCTGTAGAATTTTGGGATAATATTTTCTATTCCATCTATATGCTACAGCCTGCCTGGAACAGGAATGGTCTCCTCCAGCAGAGGATGAGATGCAGTGGCCATGGACCCTCTTCTACTGTCACCAGCAATAATAGCAGCTAAAATTAACAGCAACAATAACAATAACATATCACTGCTGTGTAAAAAGTGCAGGCAGGCTGGGTTTTCTTGTACTGCTGTTAATATAAAAATATTTAGATAGATTTGTTTTAGAAACATGGATTTAAATTTCTCAGTCCAAACAAAGTTGTTTGGAACTTGTGTGGGAAGAACACGATGTACAGTCCCTCTTTAGAAGAAAGCAAACAATAAGCCTCTTGCTGTGCTGCCACAAGACATATTTATTATTTATTCAATTTCTTTGCCCAGTTTATTTTTCAACACAAATTAAAAGCTTATTCCTGCATCCGAGTCCAAAATACCTTGGGCTTCAGCCATTCTGGGTATTCATCGTGTTTTGTCTACCTCTTTGTTCTGCAAAAAGTACCATCAGCCCAGGCTGTTCACTGCAAATACTGAATCAAGACATCATCAGGTTATTTATTTCTTTCAATTGTTTCCTTTTTCTGAGAAGGTGAATAAAAGCATTATAAACAGGGAGGCCTTTTTCCCTAATAAAATAAGTCTCTATATATTAAGAAAAAATGAAATGAGGCCAGAAGGTTGTAAATTCTCTGATTCACTAGGTTGCTCCAACAATTTTTTGTCAATATACTGTCCTATAATTGCATTTCAGATGCTGGAAATTTGTGACTGGCTTTCTCCAGACACTGTTAATTCTGCTTGGCACTGATGGTTTTATCTTCATCCGGGTATCAGTCTGTCCCTAGAAAACACATATTGAGACCTGCACTAGGCATTTCAGTAGTCCACAAAATGTTCATCTCCCTCCAAGTCATGGCTAAACGTGTCAATGAGTCAGAAACCAGAGAGTCAACAGGGCACTGAGTTCAACACTGTTCTCATAAGCCATGAAGGTGCCACTGCAGGGACACCACATGGCACCAGGTGCAAAATGGTGTGCTCTGTCTGGGACACCTGGAGAAAACTACCAAAGCGCCCAAATTGCCTAATTCTGACACATCTCCCATGAGGGCAACCTTCAGGGAGCAGGCTAAAATGGCTGCAGGGACATTCCTGTAGAGCTTTGCAGAACTGTTTTGCCACACGTGTGAAGAGCTTGCTATATTTCTTAGGGAGGGGACCCATCTGGAAATGAGCAAACACTGACCTCCATGTGTACTTTCAGCGCTCATCCTCTTGCAGCTGGCAATAACTCAGAGATTTGGAAGAAACGAGTTCAAATGTCTTCCTTGCAATGAACTTTCTTTAGCCAGCAGGTACTCACTGCCACAGGGGAGCAGCTGCACTGGTCCCAGCTCCCCATGCTGTTGTGCAAGCCCTGGACATTGCAGACTGTCTGTCCCACTGGCTCCTTCCTCCTGCATGTCACATTCCCTGGAAAAACCTGCTGAGCTCTGCAGGACTTTTGAGGCAATACAGTGGGTACTTCTGTGAGGCTGTGGGTTAGGGACACTGTCCTGTGACCTCAGGTGAATTGACCCTGGCAGAAGTCCGGAGAAAAGGGATACAGGATGGAAGAAAGGCCATAAAGAGGTCCATCAAAACGTCCATTAATATGTCATGTCACTTAATGTGGGCACCTGACATGACATGACCACCACTAGGCTCTCTTCTAGAGCAAATTCTACAACTTTGTCTTTGAGCTCACAAGAATACTGTGATGATCACTAGTCAAGATTGAAACACTTCTCTGCAGAATCAGCAGGAACTATTGACATATTTTAATACAGAAACAAAGACAAAAAAAAAAAGGCAAAAACAAAACAAAACAAAAAAACAAAACAAAACGAAAACACCAACTGGATCAAAACAGACTGATTATCTTCCTAAGGGGCAAAACTCAGCCCACAGACCCACAGACTAGATAGTGAAGGATAGAGTGCCACAGCTGAATTGTCAGGGAGCTAAAATCTTGGCACAATGTCCTGCAGAAGCATAAAAGCTCTCATATTCATTATATAATTACAATTACTGATTAATACTCATCTAAGGCCCAGCTGCTTCTTCCACAACTGCTATAGGAGTGCTCTCTCTGGAGAGAAAGCTCTCGTGATGCCAAGGTGAGTTCCTTGTATAAATAAAGCAGAAAGCAAAGATTGATGCTGAGAGTGGAACAAGGAAACCTGACAGAGGATTTTCTTTCCATTAAATACAGCATGCAAAAAGCTATTTTTTTTTCTGTGGCTCCAACTGACTGACAATGCTGGCAGGATGAACCTTGGCAAGAACAGAAAGGGATTTACTTGTGCCACTGGGAGGCTTTCTGTGCTTTTCTAGGGGAGCTATTCTGGATCTGAGCTATGACATCAGAATCTCTCTCTCTAGGGGCAAGAAGAAACTTGCTTTTGGCCATTAACCTCAACAGCTCCCTTGAAGCTGCCCAGCTTGCAAGGCCCTGGCTACTCCAGCATATAATCATGGGTCTGCCCACATCCTCCTGCAAGAGAGCACAGCCTCTTCTGTAGGGAAAGGCAAGGCAGGGGTAGCTGACACAGAGTAAGAGGTATGTAGCCCAAATCTCTTTCCTTTGCTGAATTCTTGTTCTCACTTTTAACTTCCAGTTAATACTTGAAGCCCATCACTTATATGGCATTTCTCTATGACACTTTAACTTGGGGGCAATGGAGTGGAATTGACTATGAAAAGTAGTAAAGGATTTTGAGAATGCAAACGTTTACCAACTCTGCTGAGGAAGAACAAGGCAAGAAAAAAAAAAAGAAGGAAGGTCTACATATAGACATGATTGTAAAATTAAGATTCTATTTGATTTCCTAGCATTTCTAGAAGAAAGGGCACATTGATTACCACTTGGTTTAACTCCTGGTCTATGAGAGCACACAGAATGGAGAACGATTTGTCATGCATTCTTCAAGCTCTTCATTTTCTGCCTAGCAAATATATAGCACACATCTGGATGTAGCCTTTTCTGAATCTCCTTTACTTTGAAACTGAGTATCTATGACATTAGAAGGAGACCAGTACAGTGAAAAGGGCAAGAGGACACAGCAAATGGGAAATGGAACTTTGCAGTTAGAATTGTGCTTTGTGAGCCATTACCTTTTGGTACCTCCTCTGATTTCAGGATAGATTTTTGTTAATAAGTTCTTCTTAATGAGGGTTGCAGACACAGATTTGCAAACTGGCTGCCATGGAAATAATTCATTAAGCTCCCTAGCAAGATTCTGTCCCCTTTTACACTGTTGGTGCTGAGGATGACAGATTCTACATCATGACTTGTTTTCTTCAGTCAGGTTTGTGTGTCTCTCAGGGTCTCAGGACTGTTTACCATTGGAGTTTACAAAGAACCATCTCCTTCTTCCTCACTCCCTTTCAGTCAACATTTGGGCAGCACAAATAAGGTTCCTAGGAGCCCCTGGAATACTGAGGACACAGGGCACCAGGAAAATTGTAAACTGGTGTGACAAGACCCTAGGTAAAATCTCAAACAAATTAAATAGACATGAAGGCTTTTGAAGGAAAAAAATACAGCAAGCAAACCCAAACACTGTGATTACTTACACTTGCCTGTAAAAAACTGTAACATTATCATTTCTAAGACTGCAAAAATTCATTTGTTTGTGTATTTTCAGAAAGAAGCTAATTTTTTCCTCATACAGAGAAGTGGTAGGGGAAAGATTATTTATGAAATCTTGTGACCCTTAAAGAAACTTTCCCTCAGTCACAGTAGGGGTGCTGTCAACACTTAGACTATCTTTGAGAATCTCTAGGCAAACAGGATACCCAGAGGCTCTTGTCACACTCTTTAATTTGCTGCTCTGTGTAGCCTGGGCTTGCCTGCCCCCATCCCCAGCACAGTCCTACTGTAGGCACATGGACACAAAGCCAACCCAGCAGCACTGATAGCCACGATGAGACCCCATTGTTGTACTCAGGAAGAACAGGAATTTTTATTTCACCACAAAATCCAAATTCTCTTACAGGTGTGCTGGCATAGAAGAGCTGGCATTGCAGCAGTAGGCTCCACTCTTCCTTTCTGCTGAAGGAATTACTCAGCCAATGTCAGCATGCCTGGCAGTGTCTCCTGTTAAAATGCTCTGCTCTGTAATTTCTGTGAAACCTTGTATGGCACTAGGGTCACACAGAGCAACTGGAATCCATAAGACAGGAAAGACACCAGACACAGGTCAGGATCTCAGTTTGCCTCTTGGGAGTTTCTTCATAGATTTTTGTTTGCTACTGTCTTAAGATAAATCTCTCTGAAAGCTCTTCAGTGTCAAAGCAAACTGGGAAAAATGTCAAGAGGAGCTTTGATTCTACTATTCTTTCCATTCAAGTTTGCTTTCCTCACAGCCCTGATTAGTCTGTCATTTTCATTCTCCATATCCTTCTTTCCCGTGAAAAAGCCCTTCTTAAGTGTCCCCAGACAAGTGTTTGACTCATCTATGAGCTCTGCATTAGTCACACACTATTTGCAAGCAGGCTGGTGCATTCACACAGAGGACAAAGCTCAGTTCCAGACTTTGCTTTGCTGGTTTGGTGCACTTCACCATTCCAAAGGTTTCTTCCAAACACAGACCTTTCTTAAGCTCATGAAGGACTGTCAAGCTTTTGGCATCACTTGCTCTACTATTCCTGCCATCTTCCCCATACACGTGAAATCCAGTAATTCTGGTTCATGGAAGAAATTAGGAATTGGATGCTAGCTGTTTGTGGTTCAGTGCCTGAGCAATGTCTATAATATCCTCCACAAAATTTCTGGGAAGTGAGAGTGTTAACTTGTGATAAATCTGTAAGTGTTTCAGCAAATTAAAATCTCAGTCATGTGATAATTAAAAAAATTTCTTTGCCCATATGGCAGAGAAGGACACCAAGAACGATGATCTATCAGTCCTAAGATATTAGTTGCCACTGTCAGTCCTCCAGACTCCAACAAATAAATGGGAAGAAATCACCTAAAATACTTGACTAGGACTCCTTGCGATCTGCTGTTAATGGTCTGTACCTTTAATTCACTCTCCAACATTGCTTAGGTTTCAGGAATTTTGCAGGAACTTATTTGCCTTGTCCACTGCATCTATCGTCTCTTCCCCAGCTAAAGTGGGGCCACCCTTTCCCATGCAGATACCGTGGTAAAAATAAAGGTGCCTGGACTCTCCACAGCTTTGTGTTAGCATTGTCCCATAGATTTCAGGAATGCTTAAATAATTTTTATGGGCCCAAGTAATTTAAATCATTAAAGAGTGATAGCTGCCACCTAATACCCAGATTTAATACCAAAACCTGCTTTTGCTGGCATTATTAGTTACTGGAGGAAACAATTTTAATTTAAAGCCAAAAAAAGATAATGGAGGAGTATGGCAACAAGAGGAACCTAGAAATAGTAACAAAAAGAGACCATTGATGCAGTTAATGTCATCAGGGCAAGTCAAGTATCAGCTGTCTATGCATGAAGATAACCAGGGTTTATAGTGCAGAAGTGAGTCTGTGTGGGATTAGGTTTGGACTATTTCATCAATTACATAGCCGTAAGCTATAATAAAAAATAATAATACTTTGCACTTGCACAGTGCTTTCATCATCAGATCTCATCTAGAAGTACTTCATAAACAATCATTAAGCTACCTTCCCCTGTGAAGTACATATTAGATTATTATTGTTACTATTATTATTATATCAGTTTTTTAAACAAAAAAAGAAGATAAGTTACTCACTCAAGGTCACCTCCATCATCATGTTTACGAGGTCTGTCAGCTGACAGTCAACTGAGATGCTGCCTCCAGGCTGAAATAAGGGATGGGGTGATCTGGGGAGGATAAAGTGATACTGCTTGTCTCATGTTTGTACTATGACTCCATAATTGTAAGAATGGTGTATCCATATCATGATGTAGATTCATTAATGCCTAATTTAAGGTGTCTCCAATATTTTTTTTTCATTCACAAAACCTACAGAAACTGAGTATCTGTGAATTCTTTACGCTCTTGTTAAATTTATTTTGAAACTGGCCAATGGACTCAAATGTCCTAGGAAGGAAGAAGAAGAAACATAATGTTACCACAGGTTTGATTTCCTCTGTCTTTCACTTTTGTGCATATCACCTGAAGTTGATTGGACTATAAAAAATTTACATTTTAGGTGAAACATAAGGGTTTTTTTCTTAAGTGGACTTTCAAGGACTAAGGTTACACAGCAAAGTGATTGTTGTTTGACAAACTATGAATTCCCTGACTCACTCTTTCCTTTCAAGGCAGGCCATGTCATTACAAGCTTTCCTTAGAGGTTAAAAATACTTGCTTTTGTAGAAGTCAGAACACCTAAGGGACATAGGTTACAAAGATATCACTGACACAGAGAATAACAGAGAATGGCATTGTGTCACAGCAGGGTGACCCCTGACATCCTTGGCAAACCCAGTTATTTTAAAGCAGGAGATCTCAAAGTGACCTGAAAAAGGAGTAAGTTTGGTTCTTTTGTCCATGTGGGGAGAGTAGGAAAGCCAAGACACAGAGCAGTGAGGTGAGCTGCCTTTCACTGCTCAGAAGTGGGGTTCCCAGACATCAAGGTGCATTGCAAAAGGTATAAATTCCAGTGTACTTCCCTGTAAAAATGAGTCTCCGTCACTATGCTTCTGAACTTGCTAGAACATGTCAATGTGCCTTTCAAAAGACAGATTTGGAGGAGCTCTTGTATTGTGACAGAATTAAAGAGAATGAAAGTGATATGACACTTGTAAAACCCATATCCTATCTTATTTATCTGTTGTCCCTGTATGCCTAAATCTGTAGCGAGCTGTGCTTCTCCAGGACGGTGTGGGTGAATGAAGACGAGAGATCTCTCAAGGCTGCTCTTGGGGAATGAGGTTCATTGGGGATGCAGAAAGGTCCTGCCTTGTGCTGCCAAACGCAGCACGTGGCGAGGCCTGAGAGGATGGGAGAGGGGAGAGACAAAAGGATGCTCAAGGAGAGGGGAGGAAGTTCCAAGAAGTCATCCAGCCCCTCAGAGCCCCCTTTTCAGGGGGCTTCAAGGTGGGCTGGAACAAGTCTCAGGCCAATGGGGTTACAGGCACTTGATGTTTTAGGGGAGGGACAGAGGTGCAAGGTGAACCATGCATCTTTTGGGGGTGAGATGGAACAGTCCACCTGACCCCAGGACACATCCGTAGGCAGGGGCGTTGTCCGGCTAGCTGGGAGAGCTGTTCTCATCCTGGCTGTATTATTTATGGATAATCATATTTATCTATCTTCTGCAACATAAATCCAAGAACATCATGTTCAGCTCCCCTTTTTGGGGATAAAATGCTCTGTAATGTAAGGCTCTCTCTCTTATGGAGAGTTCCTCTATGGATTACTCCTGGAGGAGATTTAAAAGCCCACAGAACCTTTAGGGCTTATGGTCTCTCTGCTGGGTCTTTGAAGGAGGGATGGATTCAATATGTTTTCAAAGGAGCTAAGTGGCTATGGCATACATAGCAGTATTGGATATAGGTAAAATGATACTCTGCATCTCTCCACCTGTTTGAGTTGTGTCCAATAAAGCTGCTTGCAATCGGTCTGTACATAGTTCCTTCTTGTCACTGTGAATTTGGAAATTGAAGATAAGGCCTGGCATAAGTAAGAACAGATCTAAATATTTTATGGGTCCTGATGGGTTCTTAAGTATGCATGACACCTGCTCCACAGCACAAAGTGACCTAATGTCTGCAGACAGTGATGAAGAACAAAGACACCTTCTCTCACTGCTTCAGGAGAATGGCAGATATAGTTAAGACAGGCAAAAGCAGAGAAATACTGCCTTGACCACTGCAGCCAACCTGGACTTTGGGCCTGGGCTGACTCCAGACTAGGAGTACTGCTCTTTCCTTATCATCTGGCCTAGTTTAGAGCTCATTTGCTCAAGATTCACTATACTGACCTTTGAAACTATTTTCTCCTTTTCCCCTCTCCCTTGCAACAAATGGATTGCAGCAAAGAGTGAGGAAAAATCTCACAACACTTTGGTCTTTGCAGGAGCCATCAACTCCAAGCAATCTCTGTCCATTTCCTCTGGCCACAGACCTGTTCACTCTCAGTTTCCAGTCCTGCTGCTGGGGAAAGAGTGATTGTAGAATTAGTTTCCTCTGTAGCAAGGGATAAACAAGCTCACAGTCACAAACTGATTGATGGGAGACTTTTAGTGGCCCACACTGAAGAGATTTAAGGCCTCATTTAAAGTTTGAATGCCATTTAAAGTTTTCCATCAATGTCACTGAGGGGTTTGTATTAGTTCTCTGACAAGTAAGATATGTGTAGGGTTTTACAGGAAAACTATTGGGTTTTCCCCTCAAATTGAGGAAGTTCCTGTTTTCTTCTTTGCCATACAAAATATCTGTTAGCTGCTTGTTTGTGTGTGGCCAGCCAGCTTTTTACTTGACCTCTGTGATTGTTGCTCACCCAGATCTGCCTGACACAAAGCACAGATTTATTTTTTAAAATTTTTTCTTCAAATTTCATTAACTTATAACTGCAGTGAGTATCTGCTTAAATAAAAGAAAGATTAAATATATTTGTTAAGTGTGGTTAGTACCCTTGGATGTCAGAATTAATTATGTGCTGAAAATGTAGCTATCTGTTTGAAATTGCACGAATAATAGATATGAGACATTCCTAATAAACTAAAACCCCTTGGGCTTTGAACTCTTCACTTCTACAATAAAAGACAGAGAATTTAGCTGCAAACTTACACAGCCAAAAACCTATTCAGAAGGACCACTTTAGATTAAATAGAGACAGACTTTTCTGATTCCTTGGGTGTAATGAAAAATACTATACATGCATGTGTTTTTACAGATGTTTGAAATGCAGGATAGAGTCCAGGGGAGTTGGATTAGACCTCTCTGACAGGCACATCACAACTACTCAGTATCCCTTGCCTCTGTCTCTGACTCCCCACTGTTCTGCAACTGGGTCAATCCATTTCAGTGATAAAGTAACTCCTGAGTATAATGCACTTGGAATCCAGAGGATGAAATAGCCTCTGATATATATATATATTTTTTTTTAAATTGTCCTCTTACTACACAAAGCCACTTTCATTTTAATTGAAAATAGCTAAGACACAACAGAACAAAATAGCACAAAATTGTCTATAAAATAGCAGGAACAGTTATTTACTTTCAGGAAATTCTATCTTCACTTAATGATTCACTAAATGCTACAAATATACTCTGGTTAGTATTAAAAAGATATAAAGAAGAAACTGTTTCATAAACAATTTTTTTTCTCGCTCTTAAGCTATTAGATTAATATATATCATTTAAGGAAATCTAACCACTAAATTATTTTAGGTAAGATACACTGTCTTGCTTTGCTCCCTTTCTATTCCTTCACATGTTATCCCAGAAAGCAGAAATTTGACTTGTTTCACTTTCCACGTAAATTTAAACAATTCACATGAGATTCAACCAGCATGGCCCCTGCAAGGCAGTATTCTGCTTAGGAAATGCCTCTGCCACGATTATTTGCAGTAGGAAAGGGGATGAAAAGGAACCTGTGTGGGGGCAAAATAAATGTTTTGACCCTCCTGTGCCTGTGGGGTGGGTTGCATTTTATAGACTGAAGGAGGAACTTCTGGATGTGGTCCATTCAAACCAGGCAGCTTGCTTCAAACCCACTCCACTACTCTAAAGAACAATAATAGATGAAGCTATGGTGGATTATCTGAAAATGAGGAGAGAGAACTACTTCTGGATACAGCAACTTTAATCTCCCTATCTCCATGGATATCACACTTCCATGCAGTTAAATGTCCTTTTGGTGTTAAAGAGCATCTTCCCATCTGGTACTTTTAGCTCAACACCCAAACTGTTGTACTTCCCTTCTCTATCCCTCTTGGATAAAAATCTGGGGTGAATTTTCCTGAGGGGCTTAAATAAAACCCTGAAAGTAGCTGCTGAATAGCTGTGTGATGTAAAAGCCAGGTCTTTTTAGAAATTCCAGGTAGGACTGAAAGCATTTTGGTGAAGGAATTTATTTCTCATTATGTGTTTGCACAGTGCCTGACATGCAGAGAACAGCCCCCCACAAACCTTGTATTAAAAGTTTTTAAAGTACAGTTGAAGAAAATTTCTGCAAAAACAGGAAAAAAAATCCCTCAAATCAATATTACAGATTATTCAAAAATAGCTTTTTTACAATCTAGTACTTCAAATTCAGCACTGTTTTTCTATCCCAAATTACCTTCTTGCTTTTTTAGTAAAAAAAAAAGACATTTTCAGCTGCAGAGGAATGAGTTCCGAGGAGTTTCAATTCTATGGTTTCCTATAAATTAAAACAGTGTTAGAATAATTTACAGAGAATAAAGTCTGTCTGCAGGTTGTTGTTATTCTGTAGTCTTCCTTAGACAGGCAAGCTGTCAGTTGTTAAACAGTTGTTAAACAGTGACCTAATATTTTGCTCTCACTTTTGCGGCAAAACTGGAATTCTCTGTGCTATTTTACTAGGAAGTAACAACAACACCAACAACAATAATAATAATAATAATAACATGCCTCACAATTTAAGCCATTATTAATTCTTGCTCTCTTTTTGAAATAGCAAAAGAAATTGAAGTATTTTCAATTTTTCCTGCAGAACTTAGACCATTCATTAAGTGTTTATCTGTCATAGAGCACTTGCATACACTGTTCCTAGTGAGTGCATGAGTTGGTGAGTGTTTGAATATGCACATGTGCTTGCATACACATTGTTCACATCCATCTGCCCTGTCATGCATGCATAGGTAAATATGTGTATCAGAGCTCTGTACATGAATTTATAATTTCTGTACAGTTATGATTATTGAAAAGGAAAAATTAGGGATTCCTGCAAAAAGTTTTCACATCTCATTGTGGTGGGAGAACTGTCTCTAAATACTAAATCCAAAAAGGTCCTGCAAAGTCAGGCAATGTTATAAAACCCTCAAGTGATTTGAAAAGAAAGATGACTGATAATTCTTACTACTAAAAATTCTTACTACTGGGTTACTTCTTCCAGTCTCACTAATTACTATGAAAGTCACATGTGCACACCAAATTCTTATTGATAGGTATTAAATGCTTTCGTGTTAAGACAAAACTAATCTTAATTTCCTTAAACATATCTTATTATCTAGGTCTCAGATAAAATTGACGTGAAATTCACAGATTCTGAACCTTCCTCATGAGCTTATACCTTCAATACCTTCAGCTTTCATGTAGTTGTTTCAAAATCCTCAAAGCAGTTCCCTCCTCTCTATCAAAAAAGCTGTTATCCTTGGAATTAATCTCACTGCCTGTATAGAATTAATCCTATCTAGTTTCAGTAAGCCTTTGTGTATGTATTTATATGATCATACCTGCTTTTTTCAGGCATCAGAGGATTGCTTGTGGAATCAATTCCCTGGCAGACTTTACAGCAGTGTATAATGTAAAATTGTTTATTAAGCTACAGTGTGATATTCATTTACTGGAGGCTCAAACACAGTGATGCTATGTTACAGAAATGCAACACTGCTATGCTAGAAAAATGACATTGCTCTTACACATATTCTGCATTCTGCTTCAAATTCTTGCAAGCTCCCAAATAAGCTAGTAAGAGAAAATGGTGGCTTGAAGGTATTATGGAAAATTAAATTGAAAAAAGAAAAACCAAAATGAAGCCTCTCTCAGATAAAATAGGACAACATTTTTATGACATTCATTGGTATTTCTTGAGCCAAAATATATTCAAGCATACTGGGTTGCTTGCCCAGAATCTAGTTGTTAACAAACACATTTGGGAGATAATGACTACAAATCTACCATTGTGCATATGCTGTGTGATTGTCTCATACCTTTTGGGAGAAAAGTTATTAGAGGAATTATACTTACTCTGGGCACTCAATTTTAGAAGGTTTTGTCATGCACAATATTTGCCATTTACATCTATAAGAGCAAATAGAAATAGCTCCAGAGGGTAAAAATTGCAGCCAAAAATATATATACATATAAACAGGAAAAATAAACCAACCACTGAATTGTACATGAACTCAGTGCTTTGTTGGGTATCATCGAATGTTAAAAACCAAACTAAATCAAAAGACACTGACAAACAAAAGTATCCTCTTTTATTAGGAAAGTGGTTTTATAGGCCTTATTTCTACTTCCTTGTTGTGATTCATTATCTCTGGTGGAGGACAGGGACTGCAGTAGCTTTGTTAACCATTTGTCATTTAGACAGTCCTGTGTATTATATAGGAGAGAACCAAAGTCAGTTATATTAATCTTGTGGGGTTGTCTATCTTTAGACAAGTTTTGTTTGTGCTTTGTAGCCTCTTTGTGATGTGTCACCTGACCTCTCATTCTGAAATAACTTTTCATGGGTTTTTATTCAACAGAGTAATTTTACCACTGCCATTTCTTTTCCACTGAGCTACAACTTAAGTGCCACACAGTCAATAATGTCCACTGGGAAAGATCCAAAACAGGAGGCTGGAGCACATCACCAGGCAGGACTGAGCTGCTACTTTGTGTTGAACTTGGAAGAGTAATTACTGCAGTATTTAATTCTACTTGAAGTCAATGTCATGCAGGTGAGGACTTAAGACTCTCTGGGTGCTAAAGCTTTTAGAGTCAGACTTCACATAAGTGTCTGTATTTCTGACCCTTGGGCAAGTTCTTTCCTAGTCCTTTTCCTCTTGCAAGAATATGTAGAATGTATCTCTCACTCAATTTTTCTGTCTTTCAAAAATGCCTCATCCTCATCACTCTTTTTTTTAGTTCTGGAGTATACTACTGAAATCTCTCAAGGAATTACATAGAACAGGGCAGAATCATCAGCTGAGGATGAAGCATGATGTATTTAGAACAGAAATTGCACTTTACATGTACCTTCTTACTCTGTTGTAAAGTCTTGAACTACAGTTGATTGTAAACTTTTGTGACTCTCTATAGAGAGAAGATGGAAGATAGTGCCTTCTGTATAATTAAATAAAAATCCCAAATGTATCAATCTGGTCTATAAAGCCTGACCTGAAATCTCACCAATCTGCTTGAAGCTGCCTGGCATTTCTGGTTTTGATCTGAACTGGGAATACGAAGAAAATTCATTTTGTTTTGTGAGACTACAAGGCTGTGAGTGTACATTTATAAAGGAGTATGCATATTTATGTATTCATGTAAAAAATAGGATTAAAAGGGGAAAAAAAGTCAGTTACATGTTGCAGTAGCAGTGTGTAAAGGTTTTAGGACAGAGTCCAAGTTTATCCAAAGAAATCCAGTAGTGCTGCATTCAAACCCATTTTAAAGTTGAACTTTTCTGCTCTTTACCATGAAGACATGCATGGATAATAGCTTCTCAGATAATCAAATTCAAACTATCATTATAAATTAACTAAAAATTAATAACTAGAAGGCCCCAGAAGTGAATTATAAGGAGCAACATGTTAAGAACACTGAAATAAAGGGGAGACAGCAGAATTAAGGAATAAAGAGGAGTAAAGGAAATAACAATTTGATGTTTTTATGCAAAGCTCACAGCAATCTCTATGTTGTGGTTTAAGGCTGAAATCGATTTACCTATATTTGGACATGCCTCACAGTGCCAAGGGGAGCCAGAAGCACAGGGAATCTATAAACACTTGCACAATAATTAACACCAGCCTTGCTAGCACAGCCCAGGCAGCCCTGGTTCAGCATCAGCCCTGGGAAAGATTTGAGACATTAAGGAGAGCACACTGTGATGTGTGAGTCTGCTTGGCAGAGCTGCATCTTTTTCCTTCTGGGATGTGTAGTGTCCCAAGCAAAGTTGGTGTGCTGCTGCAGAAACTTAAAGGAAGTCCCACCAAAGCACCTGGCAGAGGCCAAATACAGACTGGGGAATGAGAAAATAAAGAAGTTGTGTGCTTAAATCCATGCATTTTTAAAGCAGCATTGCTGCCATGAGCTGAATAACCAAGAGGTTTGAAATGGCAAAGTTATGTGGGTTTCTGGCTCCATGATTTAATGGTCTGCCAAGCATTACTAAGGCTCACTGAAAGCCAACAAACCATTAACTGAGTCTTGGGTGGGATATATTCCCAGGTTCCCAGCAGGACTAGAGAAGTGGTAATTCCTCAGTTCTTGGCACTGGTGAGGCCACACCCCTGTGTAAAGTTTTGGGGCCCTAACTACAAGAAAGAAATTGAGGTGCTGGAGCATGTCTAGAGAATGACAACAGAGCAGGTGATGGGCCTGGAGAACAAACAACATGTGAGGAGTGGCTGAGGGAGCTGCGAGTGTTTAGCCTGGAGAAAAGGATACTCAGGGGACCCCTTATCACTCTCTACTACCACCTGAGAGGAAGGTTTAGTGAGGTGGGGGTCAGTCTCTTCTCTCAAGTAACAAGAGACGGGACAACTAAGAACTGAGAAAACCTCCAAAAGGCAATTTTTCCCAAGTTAGAAAATCATTTATGATGACAAAGTTAGCTGAGATAAAGCCCTTATTCAGGAAAGCATCTGGTGACATGCTCGTGTCCTGTTGAAAGTAATAGGGCTTAAGTTAATGTGGAACAATAAGTATATGTTTAAATGTTGAAATAAAGACATGCTCAAATATTGAAAAGAATACACATTCCGGGATTTTGGACTTTGATGATTGAGTGGATATTTATTTAAGTAACATAACAGCTTAACATAAGGACAACAGCTTTCTTGATAGAAAAGTCTTACATTCACCGGTTTATGCCATGGAAATTTAACTGCCCACAGTAGAACACCATAATTCAAGGAGGCAGTGAGTTGAATCCCATTCTCCCAAGGGAAAAAAAATTGTCAGACCACAGCTTTCTACTTGTCAGAGACACAAGTTACTATGTTTTCAAACAGCATTTGACTGGCACACTCTTACAAGTTACAAGCCACCTGGGCTAAACTAACACAGATGACCCTTATGACTGAGTACATGCACTAAATAAGGATGTGTCAATACAGTTGTTCTTCAGTAACTTAGTAATTTCTTTTGGCACACAGAGCATAAATACACATCCCGTTATGGGAGGTAATAATTTGTCTCAGACTAAATTTCAAATGTTTCTCTGATGGAAAAAACTCTTTCCTATTGGTTCTGCTGTTTGAATAGACCCCTGTTTTCTAGACAGATACTTTGAAATTTGCAGCAGACAAAATTCCAATTAGTATACTAATTTGATAGCTCTATCATTGCTTTTCTTGTACTGGAGGAGACATCAATGATGCATTCTGTCGTATTTGGTTTTTTAAATTTGTTTGGCTTTTTAAGCAAGTTATTTGAAAAATCCTAATATGGAATATATTTAAAAGCATATTTACAAGTTTTGAGTGCATTTTGAAGGAAAATTCCCAAATGTATCTTATTACATGGTAAAGAGGGGAGTATTTGACACATTTGTCACAAAAACACTCCTAACAAGCGCTTAGTCTTACTAACTTCAAGTAGATTTCTATTAACAAAAAAGTATGGAATCATATTCAAGAGGATTAGAATTTTAAGTAAAAACTACTATTATCAGAATAATCTCAGTAAATTTAAAAATTCATATATTACTGTTATTAAAAAGTAACAGCCAGAAAAGAAGATCAAAATGTTGCAAACAAAACCAGCTGCCTCCTATACCATTCAAATAGTGAGTCAAATAGGGAATAGAGCTGTTAACCCTAGTGAGAATATCTATCCCACTGGTCTGTTAAATATATTTCCTGGAAAAGCATGTACTTATTTCATGCTTGGAAAGATACATAAAATCTCATAAAAGTGCAATGAGGGGATAAATAACCAAAAGGGTGTTGTGACAGGAAGTCTGGAGATAAATGATTAACCAAGCAAGATATTTGCTTGTGTAGCAAGGGGAAGAATAGGAAGGTTTGTTTTGTTCAAGGGGTGTTTTGAGAAAGCAAGGGTGGAAAATGAGCTTATGGTGAGGAAAAAAAATCACTGACAGGCAAAAAAAGGAAAGTAAGGGAACAAGGAGTGGTATTTCCAGTACTACTCCTCTGAAGAGCACTTTAGGAAGTGTCACTTGTCCACAGTCAATTCCAGATGTTCAAAGCAGAGAGAGAAAGAAAATGCAAACTAGCTATGCAAAAACTAAGCTCTGGTGGTCTTTTACATTCGCTTTCTTTAGCACAAAGATGTTTCATGATTCAGTTATGTAAATGAGGTTCATGCAGAAAGGATGTATAATATAATCATTTTGGAACTGTAAGCATCCAGCTAACCCCCATTTCAGAAAATCACTTCTTGGTGCTGCCTGTCCCTCCTTCACTTGCCATGATCATTATAGATGTGGATGATCTATTCAGCATCGCTTCAAAAATAGGGTAGTTGGAAAAGTTATGGGTTGTTTTCCTTAAAAGTGAAACTCACACAATTTTCCTTTCAAGCATATACACACATCTGGCACTGTCCTTAGGGGGAAGAAGGGGTGAGCATAATTTGGCAATGATCTATCAAAAACAAATTTACAGAGTCCACCAGACATGGTTTTTTTCCAATTTTAGGCTGGATTTTTAATCCCAGACCTCTAGGGTCAAATGGGATCTGGAAAGAGGAGAAAGTCCATTTCTTATTTGCTTCAGCACCAGAAGTTACTGCTCTGGCAATAGGAAAAGATTTTTTTTTACTCTAGTTCCTGAGGGGGATCCACAGTCAAGGAACATTACCTTAGCCCTTGTGAAGCTCATACAGCTCATTTGATCTATAAAGAGCTTTACAAACATAACTCACCCTAACCAGAAGTTGGCAATGAACTGCAATCACTGCTGCACTACCTACAAGAAACTCTGATTCTAAATGTGAGTTTAATGAGAATATCCAGATCTCTCCTGTTAATCTGTGCTAAAACTGAGATAAGGGTCAGAGACCTGATATGCCACCTAAAGTTGCACCAAACTTGTGATAGGTCAGCTACCTCTAATTTCCACTGCATTTAAAACAGGGATAGAAAACCTCAAAACTTATAATCAAGCTTACTTTGATAGTTGGATAGTTGTAATCTAGGCATGATTTGGTCAAAGTTAAGCTATTTCAATATATTTAATAGAAATGAACAATTAACTACTTAAACTAAATTTAATAGTACTAGGAAAAAAGCCCTCCATGGAACTCATAGATTATACCCTGAGGGTACATAAGACTGATTTTTAGGAGAATATTTGATGATACCATCTTCACTTTATTTGTCCCCTGCCTCTCTGGATATTGGTGCAACTGCTTTCTAACAATTAAACATTTTAAAAACTTGTTATACTTGTGGCAAAGTGATTTCTTCCTTTGATGTTTTAGGTTCTTTGTGTAGTGAAATAATTAAATACATCTGAAGTACATTTAGGACACTTGAGGTGTCCTTGATCCAGATAACTGAGAAAAGACCAAGAGGATGCAACTGCCATCCAGGAACAACAAAGCTCCATTCAGTAAACATTGGTCCATCTCTGTGGGAATATTTTAATTCTAGGAGACTCAAGACCAGAAACTCCCAACTATTTAATACATTTCTATCCCATGATGGAACTTTGTGACACAGAGCAGGTGGCTCAATGAAATTCAGAATGCTATCACAGGGCTGTAAGGTACAAAGAGAGGTTTAGTCAATTGAAGAGCACATTAGGCTCAAAAGTCATACCTCCCATTCATATATGCTGGGGCAGTGGGTATTTTGTTATTTATCTGCACCAGAAGATTGTCATATATTGATTGCATATTTTTTGTATGTCCAGTCTCTCCCTTTGTCAAACAAAATCCTATGGGTGAATGTCCATGTACATTGCAAGGATACATACACCTTTAATCAGATTCCTGAACTTCACAAGTGGGGGAAGCTTTCTCAAAGTTACTCTTTGAAATAAATACTCAGATACTCAGTCGCTATAATTTCTGTGGTCAGACTAAGTTTGTGGATCTGAGCTCTGCTTTCAGAAAGCAGGAAGGAATAAGAGGTAACATCCTTTTATTCCTTCCTTGAGTTTATTACAACCATGATATTTTCCTCTAGCACATCAGTCTCTCTTTTTATTCTGACTTGTCTTTGCCTCCTTTAGTACTTTATATTGATCACGTCATTAAGCCCTCAGATCTTCCACAACAAGGAGTATATTCCACTAAAGACAATAATAGAATATCTGCTTATGTAATTGTGCAGATTATTTCCTTATATACCAGACCCTCACCGCCTTTTCTAAATGATTGTATAATTTCCCTTTGTTTCACTCCTATGCTGTGGGACCATGCCTGCCATCATGTTACATGCTGAGGATTTTATGATGGGAGTGAGTGCTGAGAGTCAGCTCCAGAAAAGATGTGGCAATGAGAATCTAAATATACAATGCAGAGTAATTGTTCCCAAAGTGACTGTAAATCTGGGCCAGGGATCATAGTCTACTACTCACATTTATGGAATAGCAGCTGTAAATTATCATAGTCTCTTTCACTTCAGAAAAGCTATGATAATTCATACCAGCTCTAGGAGTATCCCTGCATTCATGGAGAAAATTCAATACTCATACTTCAACACATGTAATGAAACAAGAGCTAGCACATTTATATAGAAGTGCAATTCAGAAACCCATGTTAAAAGAGAATTGTCTAATGTCTTTAAAAAGGCATGACTGCATACATTTGCATAGAAATATAAATCTGAAGATAAATCTTCCTCCTAGGATTTCATGAGCAAATACAATGTACAAGGCATTTAAATTTGATGTTTAAAATTTCATGGATGGATAACCTGAACTGTACACATCATAGCTTGTCTGGGGTGGAAACAGGAACTTTTAAAATTGGGTGCAGGTTTTGTTCAACCTGGCATACTCTGCTTCAATCTACTTAATTCCACCAGCTTTAATAAACATTGCTCAGTTCCTAGCAGCAGCATGGAGAAACTGGCAGATTAGGCTTGAATTGATATGGTAAACCAATAAATCTGCCAGACCTTTTTCTTCTTCCTTGTAGCTGCTGAATGCCCAGCTCAGGCTGAGGCAGGCACACACATACAGTGCAGACTGCAGTGTGCTGCATGATGCAGGGCTGTGAAGCACGGAAAGGTTGATTGGAGTGAAAGCTCCCATAATCACACTTTCATCTAAACACCCTAGCAGGCCTGAAGAGGAAAGAGGGCTGTGTACAGAAGGTCAAGAGAGGTTAATATTAGGACAAGCTAAATAACACCTCGTAAACAGCTGCTGTTGTGCTTCAGAAAGTGATGCTGCAGACATGGCAGACGCAAAGCATATCTTGGAAAGCAAGATTTTAGTGCTGTAGCAAATGAAGAGAGATGAATAGCCAAAAGAGCCAAACTTTGAAAGCCATACTCAGCATCAAAAACCCAAAAACTAGATGTTTTTTTCAGGAAAACCGTCTAGTAGGGATTATAAGATAAATGCTCAATTCATTTAAGTCAACAAAATTTGTTCTCTGTAAAAATGGAAATGTCACGCTTATGAGTTGAAAGACTAAAACTGGCTGAATGCTGGATCAAGTTTACACAACATTTAGCGTGAGAGTTTTCTGATAGCTACAAGCTTTGTTTCAATATTCTTCAGATTTCCACAAGACAGTTTATCCTGATTATGTCCACTTAAGACAAAATATGTTAAAATTCAGTATAGTTTAGCTATGGATAAAAATGTTATTTGAATATATGATAACCAACTGGATGTGTTTTATTTGCTTGTTAATCCCAAAGCAACAAATATGTTTTAATAAATACAGAAGGAAAAAGAGTGAAAACAATCAGCACCTTTTGTTAGACAGGAACAAAGGAAATGTCAGGCCACGGAATTAGTCTTTTCCAGAAATTTATAAACATCTGAAAAGAAGAGCTTATAATGAATGTGCTTCTTCAACCAGAACAAGCACACTGTGACTGCAAAGCTATCATAATGCAACACAGTGTACCAGTGGGAAATAAACACACATCAAGAAATCGTATTATTTCTATGAGTGTGCTTCAACGTGAGCAATTCTAATGAGTAAAACAGCAACTGCCTCCCTCCAGTTGCTCTGCAGGTGTTGTTCTCACACAGAGTGTACTGGGACCCAAGCTTTGTCAAACTTCTTTGGGCCCCGAAGACATAAGGAGAAATTTCCTCTGAAATTTCTTTTCTTAGCTTACAAATCTACAGGTCACGTCTGCCACACCCTTTCATCCACTCCAGTAAGGATATACATAGAGCTTCAGTATTAACAATGCTTTTGTATCTCTGCCACACTTTTTGGATAAAGTGCATTGCTTTCTTTTGCTCTTTATTTCCTTGAATGCTGCCAGTAACTCTAGCTTCCCATCCAGCAGTGTAAATCCCATCTAATTCTAATGAAGTCAGTGGTTAGGATTACTACTAAGATAGCCAAATTTTTCTTTCTGGGCCAGTTCAACGTTTTAAACAGTTCGATGTCATTTCTTATGCAATGGGAACAATTTAGACAATCCTGAGGAGAAATAGTTATTTCTAGGGTTACTTTGGCTGCATTTTTTGGATAAGAAACTTCCAAATTCACAAAACTATACCTAGATGCAACCTATCATTTAATTTTGTTTCATAAGCTATACTTAGCTCACTGAAAAAAGTATTAGGAACAGATTGTCAGTTGCAGTAAATAATTATAGTTCAGTTATAGCCAAAGAAGTTTTTGTGATTTATATTCCAAAAGATCTGACCTACAGAAGAGTACAGTGGTTATCTCTCCAATGTAAGAAGAGAACTCTTCTCATATCTCATGTATTTTATGTCTTCTAAAGAGTTTTATTTCCACATAGTGAGTATCCTGCTTCCCTGATACTGATGACTTTATTCATTAAGTATTTGCAAATGAATACCTTTCTTGATTTAATTAACTTTTATGGATATTTTCTTTCAACTTCTATGCTTTTCTATTATGAAAAGTACTGAGTGCTTTAATGTTCTGTAATTGCTCAGCAGGTCAAAATTCAAGGAGTGCATAGTAAAATTAAAAATTGTCTCAAAGAGGAGATAGCTAATCAAACCTTTGACATTCCAAATATGCAGTAGATTCTTACTTAAAAGTGACCCATAAAACAAATGGATTTTAGGAGGATCAGAGTTCAGGATCCTTTACAATCTCCTCTGCCATTTGCTTTCCCAAACAAGCCAGTCTTTTGGGCTAAGCCCTGAGATAAATCCCACTTGACTTTATGCCTTGATGCCTGCACCAGAGAATGCAAGTATGCTGTCACAAATACTGAAATAAACAACTTATTTTCTCATAAAGGAGTGTCAAGATCATCTTCTTTCAGTTTTGAGATTTTAACATCTTTTGGACAGGTGCCCTGAAATAAAATCAATAGAAAATTAAGCCACGTGGCTTGTACTCAGCACATGCAGTTGAAACATGTTGTAAGTGGCTCTCAAATACCTGCCACTACTTCAGCTGTGAGGGAGTGTGGGGGACAGGACAGGCTGGAGAGTGCAGCTGTGATTGTGGAGGATATCACTGCTCTCAAATCACCATCACAGAAAGACAGATGACACCAGTATGTCTGCAAAACTCTTGGTTTGGCCTGAAAACTTCTCTGTGCTCCAGAGATAATTTTGATTTGGCTTTGAGTTGGGTTTCAGTCTGCTCAGAATTAAGCTAAGCATTGTGATGGAGTTGAGAGACCATGTAACCTACACTGTTCCAGGTAATTAAAAAAAGAAAAAAAAAAAAAAAAAAAAAAAAAAAAAAAAAAAAAAGATGGATTAGTGCACATCATGCACTGTGCAAGTGCTCCCACAAGCTTTGTAAAGTAATGAGTTTGATGCTTGAATAGGCCAGTGGCTCTGAAGGCAAATCATTGTTTGGCTTATCTTCCACTCTTTTAAAAACTTGTCTTGGAATCTTTAATTTCCATGTAGGCAATCAAACAGATCCTTAATTTAACATGTCCTCTGAACAACTTGCCTTCCTACAGTGCAGCAGCTACCCCTACCACCCCCAGCACTGCACTGTCAGCACCAGGCACAGACCCTTTCATCTCATCTGGGATGGTTTCAGCAAAAGTGGGAGCACCACAAATCACACAGTGTTTTGTGTGATTTGTGCTATTCTGGTTTCATCTCCATTAGCACTAACAGCAGTACTTGCTCTTTATAAATTTTCAGTTCAAAAAGAATTGTAGATTAAAACCTTTTGTTCTCCAATTTTTGGTAGTGACAGCTCAGAAGGTCTTCGCAACCACTGTTTGGCAGCTAATGGTCTTAAAGCTCTCCCTCAATATTCAACACAACCTGCTGATTCATCTTTCATCTAGCAATTCTAGTATCAACTTTATCACAGCCCTACTCATACTTTTAATAATATGTATTCAGTTTTATTCTAATTTACTGTATAAAATTTATAATCCTAGGAATGGGAAAGGAAGGGGTTCTGATTTGACCAGGAGAGCTGAAAATTCATTTGTACTATATCCCTGCATACTCTCTCAGAGAATCAAGATATTGTGTCACATTCCACTTTGAACAAGGTCTAGAGTAAGCTTCTTAAATACACAGTTCAGGGGATCTGTGAGAAATTGTAAAGTTTCTCAGTTTCCAGAGCTTTGTCCCAGAAGAAGCACAATAGGGATTTGAAGCAATTTCTCTGAGGTAATTAAACAGCTAAATATCCTTAACTTTTTACTCATATATTGCTGCAAAAATTTCTGTCCTTTTGCACTGTTGTTTAGCTCTGCAACCTCACCAACATAGTTGGCTGCTGATACACAGAGAGTCTCTAGCACTTGGCAAGACCCAGATTTAACAGATTTACCAGCATTTTCCTATTGCTTCACATAAGGAGTCTTACCAGTAGCCACTGTTTCTCTGCCTCATTCAAGCTGGGTTTTGTACACAAAAGTAACACAAGGACCCTGCAACGACTTGGGGGTTTGGTCATCAATGAATGTATAAGCACAGGTAAAACAAGTGCTGATATTACCCCTTCTCATAGATTTCTCTCCACTTTCTCTTTAAAGCCATAAAGCTATCTTGCTTTTTTTTTGGTTTTTTTTGTTTGTTTGTTTTTTTTTTCCTTTGGTTGCAGGAGGTGGCTCTTCCATTTCTACTAGATATCTTCTAGTACTGCATGGCTCTTATAACTTTATGATAAGCTTTTCCTGAGGTTATATCCTAACTTTATTTTCCACGTATCACCTAGAGGTCAAGATAGTTGTACATGATAAAATAGCAAAAGAAAAGGATTTATTGAAAAACACCCAGTACCTTTGAGGGCAATTAAGAAGTAAAATTATAAGCAGGATGAAAAATGACAGTTGTAGTGATAACAGTAATGTCAGAAAGAGATGGAAGAGCCCCTCTTGACTAAAGATGAATTTGTGTGACTGACAGGTAGATTTATTTATTGTCTTTATTTGTTCATTCCCCTTCAAACTTGCACTTGGAACCAAACAGTGGCAATAAACACAGAGCTCCTGTGGTGCCAGAGACCAGAATCACATTTAAACAATTAACTCTAGATGTGAAAAGTAATATGCATATCAAAAGAAAACGTTGAAAAATTAAATTATTACTCCCCTTTTTCCTCTTGAAGGGCAATTGAGCCTCTGCTGAAACAAGGCTGTCAATGTTCCTTAAGTGGAATTTTCCCTTTTCCCCAACTTTATCAATTATATATTTTGGAAAAGTCCAAGTATCCTCTTATTCAGAGCAGGAAGATTCAGAGGGTTCTCAGTCCTCCTTCCAAGACCTGCTAATTCGTGAAAGCATCTAAGTTAGCTACCAGGAGATGAAACTGAAATTCTTTAAGATTTTATCCATTACACTTTGTCACTTCAATCAATTAGAACAGCAATGCTATTCAGACTCTGACCATTCCCACACTTATTTTCCATGTTCCATACCTGAAAATGAATACAGTGAATCAACTGATGACTTACAAGCACCCAAAGAAGGAATATCTCAGGTGGCTTGTAACATCTACTCATTTTTACATGTTTCTTTCAGTACTTGCCCTTTTTGCAACACTCTTGACTGGTATTAAGGTTGAGTTCTCCATATCCCAGGTTAATTAAATATCATTTTCCAATCACTCATTCCCCACTCTGTGTTTTGGCAGACAATTACTTCTAAGTGCAGGTAGTTGTATTTGTCTCTCATGAATCACAATTTTTCTCCAATTATTCAAAAACATTCTGAATTTTCCCCTGTCCTCTGTGCTCACAGGTCTCCCTAATTTGCTGTCTTCCTCCAATTCACAGGCTCCATGCCATCAGTGTCAGGTTCAGGAGGGATTTCTGCAGACACTTACTTGGTAATTGCTCTGCAAGTACAATTCCACACAAACTTTCAAGCTTGCCTGCACTCTGATTCTGCCTGAAATCCCCACCTGACAGAAAGGTACCTCTTCCTGCTCCTTTAAACAAAACCCTACCTTGTCATATTAAGTTATGGCTCATTTTCTCCTCACTACTCACTCCTGACAGACATGTGGGCCATCAGCCTTGTTTCTTATGACCTAAAAGCTTTTGAATCCAAGGGCACTTAAATTCAAATGACTCGCCAAGGTCACAGAGAGTCAATGTCAGCACTGGAGAAAAATTTAGGAAAGCCCCAATATTATTCTACTCTCAGAATAATAATCACAGCTGTCTTAATTCCTTGATTAAAGAGAGGGATTGAAGACTGCTTGTTATGTGGTTCTAGGCTGAACACAGACTGTATAATGAACAAAGAGAGCAGAACAAATTTACTGAGCTTGGGCATTCAGCCCAGTGCTGAAAGATTAAATGCCATATTTTTATTTTTATTTTTTTTTTAATATGTATATTCACAAATGAATCAAAGCAAAAACTAACTACACCTGGAAAAAGAGTTTTGTCTTGCAGGATCACGGTGTAGAAGTAATTGGCAAAGGCTTGTACAAGTCAAAAAATAAATCCAGAGAGACCTTTCACAGAAAACTCATTGAGATCAAGAATGATGTGAAAATTCTGTAGGTCAAGACCAGATGTCATAAAAGCATCAGAATGTATTGATCAAGCAAGGTAGGGAGGAAAAAATGAAACATGCCAACCCCTACCCTGGAGGGGATTTTAGTGACAGTTCCTGTCTAGACACCTTGAGAACTATTCTGGTGGCCACACAGGCCTCTCATACCACCTTGGACAGGGCATGCTGCTGGAGACATGTCCACAGGGTTCACAGGCTGCCAAAACCTGTGTGAGACTGAGACTTGCTTTCTGGAGTGGTAACTGGAGCCCAGAGATCCTACTCAGGCACCAAGATCCCCTTCTCTGCTTCAGAATTTATTGTAGCCTGAATTGTTCTGATTAATGCTGGAGCCCATGAGGCTGTTTGCCCAAACCCTGTGAATAAGCAAAACTTAGTAGGTTTGCAAAATAAAAGATGGTTATGAAATTTTGTTTAAAATAACTTTTTGATTTATTGTCTTTCCAGAGGGATTTAAAAGTCCTTGCATTACTTCATCAGGAATCACTAACATAAGGAAAAACAACCAGTAACAAAAGTTTAAAGAAGTATTTGTCTTAATACAGACACATATGAATATTTTATGTTAAAAATTGTGAGGTCTTTATTTTTGGTGAGTATTCAATATTCAATATTCAAATCTCATGTATTTTAGCTTTCATCAAAATCAGATTCAGTTTTGGTTTGTTATGACATAGAAGCCAGCCTGTTCTCTACTTCTTTTCCAAGCCAGTCCTTGTATTTGCAATAAAGGAGCAGACATTGCACTCCAGATTTGAATTTGCTGTAACTACAACAATCTGTAAGAGCAACTGTTAGTACAAAGTATATCTTGCCTTTTGCTGTATAATAGAGGATTAAAAAAAAAAAAAAAAGAAGGGTGGATATACTTGTACACTGAAGTTGACATGAAAAAGGGAAAGTCAACAGCAATAAAAACATATCCTGTGGAAAAAATGTTGGTCCCTTTCTAGTTGAGCCATATTTTCACTTAGGATGAAAGTGGCCTCACTTCAAGATTTGGCCTCCTTGGAATGAGTGGGATTTTTTTATTCTGCAGCTGCTTTATCTGCCCTCCACTCAATCTATGGTGAAGATGCCCATGTGAGGAAGAGGGAAGAAGTGGCAGTAATTTGTTAATCAGAATTTGCTTGTAGAGCAGTTTCTTATGCCTACATTTGCTACAGAGAGCTGTTAAAATTTTCTATTTTACTCCAAGTTTCCAGGACTAACTTGAGCTAAAACCAAGTACTGCATGCACCAGTGAACTGCATTATGTCATTAGCAAGCATCTGATTTCATGTTGCACAAAATAACCAATTTTTTTCTCTCAGAAGAAAGTACACAATTAGATTATTACTTTGAAATAGGAACCACACCACAAAGCATCCAAAAAAAAGGAGAAGTCCCCATATTTTAGTATAAGCAATTAATAGCTGTATACATTCTTTTAGTGCAATCGGAAATACAAACAAGGGATTATGATTTGTGGACTTCCACCTACAGAATGCCCCTCAGTGCATCAGTCCTCACTTCTGTAACTGGGACATCATTTACAGCAAGCAGCTATTCACATGATTAAAGAACTATTCACTGCTAGGAATAGATGTGTGCTCCTAATAAGCTTGAATTCTCTCCTCATTGGAGGTTCCTCTTTGTATTTTAGACAGTGAGTCTACACACAAAGCATAAAAAAAGAAGAAATTACATACCTTTTAATCACCCTTGCTCATACACTTGTTACTTCCCAGTGATAATTACTAGCTGCAGCATCAAGAAAGGATTGTGATCATACCTGTGAATTAATTTCAAAAGGCAGGTATTAATTAAAAAGCATGATGGTAAGTCTATTTATACATAGTTGCTGGGACTGGACAGTTAGCAATGATGGGAGAGGGAATCATAAACAAATAAAACTAGCAAGTCTAGTTTCTTTCAGATAGTCAGATTTTTAGTGTTACTAAAATGTAAATACAAGATTCTCAGCTGTTGGAAGTCAATGGAATTACTGCAATTTACACTAGTCAAGCATATGGATCTATATATACAGTTAAATACACCCTTCCTGAATAACAATAGTAATTTCCCTGCAAACTCTGCAACGTCTGGCAATTAGAGCAAGAGACCATGAGTCAGACCTCCTGAGAGCTATTCTGAGCTGAGCTAGTGCTGCAATCCCCGGCCTGTGAATTTGGGAGGATGGATTTCAGAAGCTCTGAACACCCACAACCCTAACGGGAGCAAAAAAGGGTTCATGTGTCAGAGTACCTGTGGGAAAATCAGGTTTTCAGTCACCTACAACTTGTTGCTGTCTGTAAGTCCTACCTCCACTGTTTTCTGCCCCCTGGGGCTCACAGGTTTGTCTGATTAGGCATTTTCCATGTAATTTGTTCAAACTTAATGGCTTATTCTAAGAAAACAACAGAAAACAGAAAATGGAACAAACTGCCCAGAAAGGCTGTGGAATACTCTTTACTGAGACCAAAGAACCATCTAGACACAACTCTATGCAGTGTGTTCTAGAATGAATGAATTATACAGAGTAGATATTACTGCAGGAAGAGTTCCCTTACCAGAAGACAACTATTGTGCTCCTGTAAAGAGCAGCAGGAATTTACACTCATAATTTTTTACCAGAGCTTCAGCACTAAATGCTGTTTCAAAACTGGCAGTCAAGACTGTGCTCCTTAGAACTGGTCTTGAGAAAGTAACTTTCCCTTAAAAAAGCTTCCATCTAAGCTTTTCTGAACAAACACACAGATGGATCTGTTGGAAAATCACTACATCTTGTCAGTGAGATTCTGTGCTGACATTTCAAGGGCTTAAATCTGTAGCTGGGCTTCATTTCATAAGCAGTAGATGGCAAGCACTTATTTGCTTAGATAATTATTAAACATTTGTCAAGTAGCTCTAAAATGGACTTGTTCAGAGACAGTTTTCTGTGTCTACCTTTGGGGGTCTGCAATGCTGCACCTGGGTCACAAGCTGTTGAGTACCTGTAGAGGGAGGAAAATAGCATGTCTGGCAATTTCATGAATCTGCTGCAGAAATAATCATAATAAAAAAGTCCTAAACATATTCTGTGACAAAATTTACTCTCTGACCTATTCCCTAATAGCCTAATAACTTTCTCTGCAAGAGCCTTCTTGTTTAAATTGCTAGCTGATGAATATCGTGCAATTGAAGAAATTCCACAGATGCCTTTGAGGGGAATGTTTTTCAGCATGTGAAAATGTAGTGAGATCAAGTAAGGGGGGGCAGCAAGATTTCCCAGACTTGATTTCTACCCCAGGCTCTGCCAACAAGCTATTTTCTGTCTAGCTCGGGATATTTATATTTCTCACCTTATCCAGCTTCTGAAGGGAAAATCCATAGCCCTAATGCTCTCAGAGGTGCTTTGTGGGGTTTAGACAATGTCAGTAAAAGTCAGAGATGCTGATAGGGAAAGACAGATCTTGCAGTTTGCATGCACTCAGATGTGGGGCCTGGGCAGTGACCAGTGTCCAGAGGAAGGCAGTGTGCCAGCACAGCCAGGTGTCACCTTCTCATAGGATAAATGTTGTGAAAGTGTGAACATGAGCATTAAGTCCAGCTTGGCTCACAGGTTTTTCATTTTCAATATCCAGGAGGTTGAAGATAGGTCACTGGAATTTTTATTCTCAGTTGCACCAAATTTCAGCTGAGCCCAAGTTTCTGTGACCTCCAGGTGCTCCCAGGGTACTGTTCCTTTCCCTTTCATCCCCATATGCTGTTGAATTACAGTGGATTAATAAATTGCCATGTGTCAGCTAAAGCAAAGGTCCTGATTTGCCACACAGTGTTAGCCTGGGGCAAATATTAAGTAATCCAATTTACTCTCTAAAAGTAAAGCTATTTTTTTATCAAAATTTGCTACTTTTCTTCATAGCTTACTTCAGTTTCCTGGAAAGATTGAGCTGTAAGCATGACTTTTTTTTTTTTTACCATGTAAAAGACACAGGTAACAAGAAAAGCTCTTTACTGCACAGGGGTTTGGGAAAGCCATCTTCCCATTGCTGTGGAAATGAATAGTGTATTTTCCTGTTCCAGGTGCTAGGGGAAGGGTGAAACCACAGAGTCAATGTGTGTCCCTTTCCCTTTCCTCTGCTTGGAGACAGTGCACTCCCACAAAAAAAAAAAAAAAAAAAAAAAAAAAAAAAAAAAACCACAAATATGATGTTTAACATGTTTTTTATTTTACTGACAATGAAACCATTATGAATTTGCAGCCCTTAGATCAGAGCAAGTAGTTAGTAAAAGCAAAAAAGATACAACGACAGTTTCAGAGAACTATGTGGTATCTGACCTTTCAGTGACATCTTTGTAAAACACTGTCTGGTAAAATTCTCTTGGGGAATAATTTTCCAGATTAGCTGCTTTGACTCTGGGCTTGTAGTTCAAGTACAAGCATAAAATATGTTTCAGACAATGGTGGTGGTAGTTGGAGTGTTACTCTGTGCACTGTGCTCACTGTTCTCAGGTTATAGAGAAACAAAAGGAGCAATCCCACATCAGGCAGTCTGGAGGGAGGCTTGAAAAGGTGCTGCAAATGCAGACTTAACTCATAGATATAAAGCAAGTGACCAGACAATTTCCACTAATCCTTTCTATAATAGTTTCCGAAAAATGATACAAATCCCCAGTTATCTACGTGATTGATAGGTCAGTGTCAGGATTGGTTTTAGTAGTTCTATTTACACATTAAGCACACCCAGCACACATCCTGTTCAGTCCCTTTGCTCTATCAAGCTGAGCCTTTCTCACCACCTAACTCAGCGACTAGATTTCTTCCAGAAACACAGTTTTGCCAATGAAACCAAGTCTTTCATTTATATTTAAGGGAAAATTCAAAAGGTTATCCTATGGTACCTTATCCCCATAGCCTGTACACCATGAATGGCTCTACAACAGCAGCTCCTACCTTTCTGATCATGTGAGATGTGTCAGCCACACTTAGTAGCACTTAAAATAAAAGACATAGGGATTGATACAGTCGGCAGTTGGAGTGGAGTTTTAAAAACAGTTGCATCATGTAGTAGATTTCGGCAATAGGGGACGTAGGTCACTCATTTGTAATTTTTTTGAAGCTATAAAGCACCTGCTGTGCCCACAGCCGCTGCTCTGAACACTATCAATATTTAAAGCAGTGCACACAGCTGCAGCCATGAGCTCTCCCATTACAGAGACACCTTTCCCTTATTTAATGCCTGTAAGTTTTAACACGGGTCTCCAAGATAACCAAGATCCACACTAGGTAGCAACAGCAGCTCCCTTCCTTTCAGTATGTCAGATCTCAGCTTTCTTCACATTCCTGCACACCCCCAACAGCAGCCCAAGCAGGCAGCATTAATGAGCCAGGCAACTGTACAAAGGTGCCCATGCCTGTCTGCAAATCCTACCAGCAATTGCCCCTGGAACTGAAGAACAGCAGTGAGCAGAGTTGGAAGGAAGGGAAAAAAAAAATCCCCTGAGCTAGTCATGATATGAAGGATGGAGCTGAATGATGAGAGACCAAAATTATTGAAGGGATTTTCTCCGTGCAGTGAGTGGTTATGTAGTTCAGCTGCTGCTCATTGTATTGGAAACAGCTGTCATAATATTATGTTCACTTCAAAAGTACATAATAATTAAAACATTTTGGCAATTAGGAGATTCAGCTAGAGGCAGTAAACCAGGTGATCTGCACTGCAATTAGAACTGAAAAAGGTAGTGTTCTCTGCTCTTTTTATGCAAAGCAATTATCAGAAATTACTCAGTATTTTGCTTTCCCAGCTAAACAGATTGTACAATAACATTACCTACTGGTGCAGGGGGTTTCTAGCCCCATCAAGGAGGGATTTAGATGTTATTTTTCAAAATGTAAAGGAAATGGTATGGGCATACTCAGCCAATTTAAAACAGAGGATTTTTCTTGCTGAAGCTAATAAAGCATTATAAATATGCCCCAAAAAACAATTTTTTTCAGTGGGTGCAAGCTCAATTAGAATGGGCACATGTAATTTGCAAAGACGTGGAGACTGCAAAAGTGAGAAGCAGTGTAGAATAAACACTTAGTCTAAGGGAAATTTGAAAATAATGCTCTAAATATATCTTTTCTCTGTCCACTGCAAAATTATTTACCTGTAACCATTTTTGAGGTCTTAAATAAAATTTTAAGACAATTTCTAAAACCCAGTCGAAGCAAAGCCTCTGAGATACTGACCAATAACAAGATTAATCTTAAAATCTTTTCCAAACAGTTACTTTTTAACTGCTTGATCTCAGAGTATAGGAGTATTAGTGATAACAGAAGCTGCAAGAAATGTTACCTTTATCTTAAATAAAATGTTCCTAGAAATGAGGCTTCAAGAAAATCTCAAATTGATGTATTAGATAATCAAAAATAGTAGAATACTTGCCTTAAAAAATGTAGAAGTCATTTTTTTAAAAAATAAAACACCTCTAAATGCTCTCTCTATGTCAACATTCCAGAGAATATAGAATGGCTTATCAGATGGAGACAGAAAATTTGAAGTCTTAGTATTAGAGCTAACATAAGTGCTTTGCAACCAGCTGGGAAGGCTTGTTACCTGTGAGTTGAAAGTTCATGTTTAAAACTGAATTCCATATTTTTATGAAGCTGCATGACCAAACAGACATCAGGATCCCAGAACTGGAGGTGGATGGCAAGTTGGAAGAGGTTGCTAACATCTGGGGGAATGGAATTCAAATACAGAATTAGCTGGAGATATTAGGTTAAAATTAGCATAAATATTCAAGATGTACTAATGCATGAGCGGAAATGAAGAAAGTCTGTTTAGACAGAAAAAACCAATACAGGACTTATATGGAGTCAACAAATTGATGCTGTGCTAGAGAAAGGAATCATCATCCTGAGATGCACAAATAAAAAGTAAATTATGAGCTCCTGGCAGTGCTGCAGAGATTTCAGCAAGAATATGATGCTCTCTTTGGGGTATTGTAACTACAAAAGCTGTAGACAAACTGGGGGGAGACTGACAGATCCTAAAAGGAGTTCAGCAGCCATAGCCTGTGAGAAAACCCAGAAGGGTCTCGTGTGTTTGACTCAGGAAACAGCAGAATTCTGGGGCTGGTGGGAAAGAAAAGTTTCTTTAAATCCATAAATGTTGCTATAAAGATGTGTATGATTGATTTGTTGCCTTTATCCACTTGAAAATGTATTTGTTGTAGAGAAGAAAACCTGGAAGCAAACCCTTGCTGAAAACAGATTATTTTTTCATTTGGAACTTTATATGGCAGAAAAGTTGAGGTAGAGCAAGCAGAGAAAGCATTATTAAAAGCATTGCAAAGCAGACAAACAATATAAAAGTTTTTCATATGCATTACTCTTACTCCTTCATATATTTCAGTGAGAATTTTCACTAAAAATCAAAATGTGAAATAGGAATTTAACCCCTCAATTGCCTTTTGTCTTATTAGAGCTCTATGAAGTCAGAATAAAACGAAAAAGATTAACCAGAAATCAAAGTATTCATTGGTCAAAAGACTTTGCAGTGTTGCCCTGTCACACTAAAAATTATAATTTCCCTTCAGTCTCACTGAAGCAGATAAAAATAGAAAGTGTGAGAGTCAGAGAAGCGTAAGGAAATACAACTTTTGCCTCTAGGTTTTGAAAATAAATGAGAGAAGTAGCTCATTTCTATTATTAACTACTCAAGTCTGCCAAAGGCAAAATTTTAACAAATTTTGTATCAATGGAAAATCCATTTATAACTTGCTTTGATTTCTGTTCCATTTCCACACTAGGACAAGAAAATGATAAGGTATGGCTACATCATAAAATCAAAAATTTGTGGGAATTCCTGTAACAAATTGCCACATATTTGAAAACATGCTGTTTTGCTCATTTGGGCTTCTCAGACTTTCAAATACAGTTATGGAATAAATAGAAAACCATTTCTCCAGCCCATTATTTAAGTATCTTAAGACACACACAGAGCTGAGGACGGCAAATTTTAATCTTGCATCCCATTTATGCAAGTAATTGAGGCTTTGCTCTGGCACATTCCCCACCCTGGACTGCTCTGATGTTTCTCTGTGTAAGTGCTTCAGATGAGGGTGGTTATAGGCATGATAGAGGATTGGAACCCAGAGTCAGACACGGAGCAGACAGGCAGGATTTACAGGGAGAAAACCTGTTTTGAACCTTTTTTTACTTGTATAGGGAAGGAACAGTCTTCTTTTTTGTTACATTCTCTAAAAGAAAGATAATATCTTTTCAGGGGTAATGTTTCCTTCAATAATATTTTATTTTCCAGTGAAAATAATTTTTGTACAGAAGTCTAAACACACAATTATAATAACATTTAGACTGTAAAAAGCATTTTTATCTTGTCAAAACACTGTGCAAACATAAGTAATTAACCTCACCACATGTCTTTAAAACAGGCAAGTGCTGTCAGCTCTGTTTAATAGACAGCACAGTGCAAACACAATATAAGTTGCTTGCTGAAACTTACACAGTGAAATAGTGGCAGAAATAGGGTTACATGTGAAGACTTCTTTTTTCCACTGAGTAAATCACTAGGCAGCAGAGCTTCGAAAGGAAACAGTGTGTTTAACCTTTAGCGACAGCATTCAGGCTCAGCAGTCCCTGCAGTATTCTGCACCAAAAAAATCTTTACTTTTGGGGTTGCTGAGAAGTATAAGGCCCCTCTGCCTGGAAAAGTGGGACGTAAGAATAGAGAGGTTGCTGTGGGAAAAGCATGGGCAATTCCAGTCTGTCATCTCTTGTGTTTAAGCACAGAAAGTCACATTTCCTGTGGGCACCCCCCAAACACTGAGCAATGGGTGCATTTTGAGAGGAGCTGCTGCTATGTTGGTGGCAAAAAGAAGCTCTCCCACGTCCTATCGTGCATGGATGATGTGGCAGTGTCTGAATAAATTATTTATAGGCTATATGATAAACTCAGAGCTTTCTCCAGCATCTGGGCTGAATTCCAGTTCTGCTGTGATGGTAAAGAATTACTTCTGACAGCCCCTGAACCAAACTGCAGGCAGTGCTGGGCTAATCCATGTAAGACATGCCCATTGTACAATATCTACTGTATGCCTCAGGGCTGCACGAGCATCTGCATGGAGGGGGGTGGATGGTGAGCAGAAATTTTCCCTTTTCTAATGTTCATGTAAAACAACACAGCTCTATGGTTGAGAGCAAAGATAGCTTTAACAGCATATTTACTAATGATTTGCACAGAATCACCAGTACTGTGAAGACCATAATATATTTTCAAAGGTTTTATAAAAACTGGCATTTCTGTTCTGCAGTAATTTCTGAAATGTGACTTCTACATAGGACAGAAATACCCTGCTGGGATGAGCAGCCTAGCTATTTATCCTGTCAGGACCAAACTCAGATCTGAAAAGCCAGAGGCTTCAGAGCAGCTCCCTAGAAAGATTTCTGAAGGACATAAACATGAGAGCTCTGTGGCTGCAGGCTCCTCAGGTGTAAGGGGCTGAAGAGCAGAGTCTTAAGAGAAATATAATAATGAATACACTTACAAGAGATAGGTGTCATTAGAAATCTTCCAGACAAATCTAGTAAAGTTTTAAAGTTACTTTGTAATTCTTTTTTCGCTTAACAGTCTTTTCTTGTGTAGAAAATAGTTTTAGTGCAGTATAATGGAAGCACAGGGTCCTTTTAGAAAATAGACTTTATAGGTTTCTTTAATGCTAGCAATATTCTTAATTCACCTGACTTCCACTAGAAGTTTAATTTATAGCAGGTTCCTCTTGACAGAAAAAGCTTTAATATCAAACCTAAAAAGTAAATAGTCTCAGTAAAAATGGGTCAGCATTTCCTGACAGACTGCTTCTTGTCAGAAAAATCTGGTATGATTCAATTAAAATCCTGTGTAAGAATGTGACAATTTCAATGAAAGTTTCCCCAGGAAAGGATTGTTCTGTTTGAAGATAATGTTTCTAGTAACAAATCAAAGAGTGAGAGACCTGAGATATAACTGCCAACATTCTACTGTTTAGACTGTTCTCAAATTTTGGTGATTATTTTCAAGACCTGCAATTCTCCTCCCCCCCATACAAAACAAGAATATATAGTCCCCCTTTGGTAACTTTTGGGGAAGCATTTATGTTTTAAAAAATTAACATTCCATGGTTTGGAGAAAGGCTTGATTTATATCTGAGAGAACGGGGCAGTCAGTAGAACTACTGTGGATCTGGTTTCCTGGTCTGATTCATGGCAGTGAACCTAAAGTTTTCCTTTTAATTTTTTTTCAGAATTTATTTAATTTTGGGGGGAAAAAGCAAATTCTGCCTGCTGCCAGCACTATCAAGGGAGCTGAGGTGCAGCTTACCTGATGCACCAACCAGGAGAAAAGGTGACTTTTTTCTGAATTCTATCTCTTTTTTTGCCTTTTCATGCCTAAATATCTTTCTAGCCATATGCCTGTGATGACACCAGTGAGTGGACATAAATGAGGAATGACTACTGAGAGTGGGAACTCTTAATGAAGCACTAGCACTCATACAATTCATTTTGAGACATTAATTGAGTGTCCCTTGCATAACACTAATGAGCCAGAGATAGTTGCTCTTCCACAACTCCATAGCTGGATTTAGCTTCTGAACAGAGTTGGTTTTGCTAGATTGCCTCTGGACTTCTGGGTGATAAAGCACATCAGTGCATATATCTTCCTCAGCTATGCAATTTTCCCTGCTCCTAGTATCACATGTCACAAAATCTTAGCAGCAGCTATCACTTATGAGATTAAAAGATGGAGCACATATGGATATAACTTCTGCTGACTACAGTAACCTGTATATGGTGTTAAAGCTTCTTTGAATTTAATGATTTTGTAGGTGAACCACCCCTACTGGCAGTGCCTAAATAATGACACAAATGGCTTTCAGTTCTCAGGAAAAAGCTTGCATAGCATTATCTCTTTATCCTACAGACTTTTAAAAGACATCCTGCTACAGCATCCTAACAGAAAGCAGAATAAAGCCTTATTGTAAAAGATAGAAATGTGTGGTGGGTTTTTTTGGTACCTTTAGTAAAAGGCACTAAATACAAGCAGAAACCTGTGTCTCTGCAGGGTGCATTAGCACAATATCTGTTTGCTCTCTGACTGCCTTGCCAGTGTGCTGGGTGTGAGGCAGGTTGGCATCACATCTTCAGTGTGAAGGGAGAGAATTGAAGAAGCCATAAGTATAGGAAACCATATAAGAGTTGAAGCCAAAACCCTCTTCTCTGGAAAGGTATGACTCCAGAACAACCTTCACACCTCTTAAATTTGGTCAGTCTGTGCCTACACTGTGCCTGGCAAAGAGAGGTGGTTGTTGCCTCCTTCCCTGGAAAGAGGAGGCAGGCAGGGTAGGAGGGCTGACTGAGCCCCCAGGGAGAGCTTGGGACCACTGACACAGAGGGATCCAGAGGGAATATTTTATCCTTGTTCTTCAGTGACAGAAAGCAGGAAGCTGTGCAGGGCAGCACTAGCTGTCAGAGTTAGGCACATGCAAACTTCCCTCTTGTCCTGGTTGTACAGTGACCAAAAGTTCTGAAGGCCTTGCCCAAGTGTCAAAGCACAGTTTCAGAGCCAGTGATGAGGCTGTCATCACTTGCACCATACAAATGCTTTTCCTACTTTTCTTCCTGTAGCGTAACTGTTGATGCTGAAATTTTTTGAAACCTTTGAACCTTTGGAAATTTGCCATTTCAAATTTTATATGTGTGTTGGTCTTACCCTGGGTTTTGGGTATTTGTGGCTCTAACAAAATGAGATGTAATCTTTAAGGAACTCTGATAGATACATGGATCACTGGGGCCCATCTGAGCATGAGGCCTATGCTGCATCTCTCAGACTGGTCCTGAATGTCAGCACTTTACTCACCCAGCTGTGAGAAATAGCTTTGCCTTAAAACATTTTTTAAATTACTTGAGAGATACAAAGACACTGCTCTTTCTATTCCATTATTTACTTCTCTGTAAGATTTTTGCTGGAATTTATTAGTCTATAGCATGATACATGTATTGCACACTCACACAGCCAAATCATCTGAGTTTTTTTAGCAGCAAGGACTTAGTGGCAATGCCAAGTTTTTTCCAGAGTATATGCTTATGTGGGTTTAATAGATGTCAGGGCCAGGAAAGCAAATCACAATCTGCAAATCTGACCTCCTCCTGAAACAGGTTGTTGGATTGCTCATTATTAATTCCCACTTCACATCCACTTGCTGTCCTTGAGCTAGAATATCTCTTTGAGAGAAAAATCAAATGCTCCTATATACATTGTCAGTGGTGCAGAATGTATTACCTGCCTGGATACATAGCTACAGTAACTAAATGATTCTGTTGTTAAAAATCCCACTTTTGCTCTTGCCTGAATCTTTCTTGTTACACTGTAGAGGAAGAAGATATTCCTTGCTTTTGAATGAAGCATAACACTAAAGGAAAGTAATAGAATTCCCAAATTGCTACTGTTTTGATCTCTTCAGCAAGTATATAGATTGTAAACAACTCACACATAGCTGGTATTTTTTGTGATCAAAATATATTAAACTCCCAAAGACATGCATCTAACTCATTATTTTTCTCAATCTTTTCTGACCTTTCTCCATCTGCTTAAATTCCCATTTTAAAGGACAGGTTATAAAATGTGGTACTCCAATACCAGGCACTTCAGTACTGATTACAAGTGAGAATGTAAATCCTACTACTCAGCAGTTTCTCAGTTGCATATTTAAAAATTATGACCACTCATGTTACATTGGGAACTACAATTCTCCACCATAAACCTCAACTCTTTATCAGTGTTTCCTATAATAAGATCTATTCTTCTGCAATTATGTTTTGTATCCTGCTTTTATGACATGCATGATTTTATAATTAGACATTCTAAGAAATTCTTTCAAGGTTATGACAGAAGATTAACTTATTTAAATATGAGAAAAACATTTAAATGTGCTCAGCTATGAGCCAAACCCTATGGGAACACAGTAGAGACAGCAGCTCAGCAAGATTTCCTGTTTCTAATAATATTTTAGAGCTACTATTTAAGCAGTTTTGGTTCATTTACAATATATCTGTTGATTTCATGTTATTTCAATTATTAATCAGGAAGTCATCAGATACCAAGGTAAAAGTTTTCCTTCTACCTGGGTGTCTACATCAACAATTTTGATTTTTCTGTCTAATTTATAGTGTTGTCCAAAAATACTCAGTCAGTTTGAATATTTTCTTCTGTAAACTATTTAATTTCTTTACCAATCAGGATCACTTACTAGACATTCCATTATTTATTCTATTGATTCCTATCAGACTGAGGAGATCTATAATTTTTATGTCACACTTCTTCTTTTTCAATAATTGCACACTGTCATCCCACTGCCACACCACTGAAAAGACCTCTGTGCTCTAAGGGCTGCTGGAAACCCCTGGCAATGCTGATGACACTGGATCAACACTGGGAACAACAGAAATAAAGGCCATGCATGAGGAAATGGGAGATACAATAAAGTGTGGAAAACTCTTTACTGGTTTTTTTCAGTTTTTCTATGACTGCCTAATGTTTTCTGTTAATTTATGTGTTGTATCGTCTTTCTTTCTTTCTTTCTTTCTCTTGGTGAGGCAAATTACAATTTTGCTGTCCCAACAGCATTTTATCCTTTTTTTATTTTGTAGGACCTTCATTCTATAGCATTTTTTGCTTTTGTAGGGCCTTCATTCTAGAGCCTGTATTCTCTTGGATTCTTTTCCTCTCTATTTGCTGCATCAGTTTATGTTCTTTCTATTTTCTTCCCTTCTTTGGTGGTTTTATACAAGTCTGTCTGTCTCTAGTCCCTTTATTTTCTTCTTCACATTCCATGCTTTGTTGCCTTGTTTAGTTTTTCATTATCCTTCCAAATAAACAGCTAATTCTGAGGCTTCTATTCAAGGAAAGCTAATAAATTCATTGTCTGATTCTTTCCCTTCCTGATCATTACAATTCTAAGTAGTACATTTTCATGCTTTTTTCACCCCTTTTCAATAATTTTTTGCACATTTCCTTTTTCTGAGGCACTGGTTTGAACTATGCTGAATTTGAAGAGATTCATCAGGATTATTGAGTGCAACAACTGGCCCTGCACAGCACACCCCAAGAAAATCCTGCCATGTGTCTGAGAGAATTGTCCAAACATTTGCTGAACTCTGTCACTCTTGGTGTTGTGATCACCTCCCTGAGGATTCTGTTCCAGTGTCCAGCCACCCTCTGGGTGAAGAACCTTTCCTTGATATCCAACCTGAACCACCTCCAACCCAGCTTGATGCTGTTTCTGAGTCATGACTCAGATCAGGAGAGTGAAGAGGTTGGTTCCTGCCTCTTCTCTCCTCTTCCCATCATGAGGACTTTGCCTCCCCTCCATCTCCTCCAGCTGAACACACCAAGTGACCTCCCCAGCTCCTCATTCCCCTGCAGACCCTTCAGCATCCTCATGCCCTCCTCTGGACACTCTCTAACAGTTTCATGTCTTTCTTATATTGTGGCACCCAGAACTGTCCCCAGCACTCGAGGTGAGGGTGCTCCAGAGCAGAGCAGAACGGGACAATCCCCTCCCTTGCCTGGCTGGCCATGTTTTGCTGTATCTGTTGCAATAATATGAAGACTTAGTGTCCTGGGTTGTAACATATTCTATTTGCCTTCTGTTAAAGGTGGGGCAGTTATCTTCTGTTAACTGGGCAGTTTACTTTTTCTCTTCCACAACCAATCCTCCCTCTGGGAAATATCTGCTGTTAGTGGGCTGTTGAGTGTCACTGCATGACTGATAAAATTACATTATCTGGTTGTGAGATGCTCCACCCAGGGGGAGAAGCCAAACATTCCTACCTGGATATAATCTGAGATTATATCAGATTATAATCTGAGCCTTTTTCTCCCTGAATTCCCAGAGGAAGAGCAGGCCCATCTACTCCACCACTGGACCTTCAGAGGAAAACTCCACCCTTCCACAGGATCCACACCTGACACGCCAGGAGGGCTGAAGCCACCATTTAATGGGACAGCTACCAACACCCTGACCAACAGGGTGTCAGGTCATACTCTGACCCTGTCAGTGGTTTTTTCTGCTTGTACTGTTACATTTGTATTTTTAGTTTTCCTAGTAAGGAACTGCTATTCCTCTTTCCATATCTTTGCCTGAGAGCCTTTTAATTTCAAAAATTGTAATAAATCAGAGGGAGGCGTTTACATTTTCCATTTCAGGGGAGGCTCCTGCCTTCCTTAAGCAGATACCTGTCTTTTTCAAGTCACTTAGTCCTTTGAGCCTATTGGTTTATTGCTTTATTTTATTTGTGTATAAATGTGATTATTATATGATTCATCCCTAAGTGCCTTAAATAAATGCAGATATTATCTGACTAACATGGTGAATTATATCTATATCTGCTCATTCATAATAAAATACATTAAAAGATGGACAGACTGTTTTCATCCCATTAAACTGAAGAGAGAGTCATGCGCTCTGTGAGCACACCTAATCTTAAGCAAGTCATCTCCAGCTCAAGTGAGGGTTCTCATAGTCTTAGGTAAGTGATCTGCAAGTCACATAGGTCTCTTTGGAGATTAATCCCCACAAGAGATACTGTAAGCAAATCACCTAATGCTGAGGTCATGGCTGCAAGGACAACAACCCAGTGAAATGCTCATTTTTTCAGATCCTGCTCATAGTCAATTTAGTAATGTTTTTCCTGTTAAAATTACCCTGTCAAGTAACTTGAAATGGTGAAAGATCCAGCCAACCTGAATTGTTAGTCCTGCCTGTAAAATCAGACAGGTTTGTTTTCTGCACTCTTGTGGGTGCACAGATCTGGTGTCATCACCTCCTTCTGCTCCACCATGGCACCGAAAAGCCGAACTGTCATTGTACACCCACAGGAAAAGTGGCAGCCAGATAAACATATGCCCTATTCTCTGCTATTGCTTATGTAAAGTGGATCTGATGGCAAAATGGGAAAAAGCTATTTGCTCCACTGTCTAATCAGGAAACTGCTTTTTTAATGAATGTATTGTTCAGCTCAGAGTGCTTCTATCGAAGTGAATCTGCTATCCCCACTAACATTGTCGCTCATCATGCAAATCAACTGTTTTTTCCTTAACCTCTTCCAGTTATAAAATACCAGTGCTTGTCAAATGCAAAGATAAATTACCTTGCCTTGCCTCTGGTTTTATTTATAGAATAAGGCAGTGAGTTATTGTAGCCCTAAAGACTACTAGCTCTGTGTTGCACAGCACTGACGTATCCCTGTGTGATAGGTTTAATTAGGTCTTTAGATGGCAATAAAGTAAAATGCCAATTTGCTTAAAGATCCTTAAGAATGAGATAGCTCATCTAAAGAAAAGTTTGGAGTACCTGGAAGGACAGGAATCTCTAATGGGATGGAGATTCCCAGCCTGAGTTTAGGTGTTTCAATAAATAGGATAAATCAGTCTGAAGCTGCATCTATCCATTCATTATAATCAAGATTTAGACCTGATTGCTGAACAACACTTACTTTTGGTGCAGCAGAGATTAAGTGGGGCAGACATTTACCCAGCTTTGTGTCTCTCACAGTCTCTTTGAACAAAAGTGCAAGCAAACAAATACTCTCATGAGTGCTATTCTATTCCTCCACAGATAATTGAGGTATGGAAATGGTCAAGTGAAAGGACAGAACTGCAGTAGACAAAACACTATTTTGCTTTTAGGAAATACTCTCCATTGCCACCACAATTAAAAAAAAAAAAAAATTGATTCAAAGTCCATGAAGTTCTTGAGTGTATTTTTAACTTAATTTAGTGAATTTCAGAACAGTCTCAATGGTAGTTTTCATGCAGCAAATAAAGAACATGAGCTCCTCAATATATAGTGGATTTGCACACTCTCCTGCAGATTATTAAGAACCTCCCATTCTGAATAAAGCAAACATAATTTAAAATGGCATCTTTCTAGAAGGAAAAAAAATATGTATCATCCTTCTTACATTTGTAGGTTGGGACGTTCTTGGAAGAGGCAAAATTATTTTTAAATATTTAACAAGCTCTTGAAACATATTATGTGATGCTGTAAATTAATATTTATCTTTAAATCCCTTTCCTATGGAAGGGGGAACCTACCAGAAATTCAGAAAACACTGACAGCTCCCACAGCAAAGCACTACTCCATCAAAGAATTAATTGAAGGCCAAACAGAGAAACTATCCTAGGAAATGCAGCCTCTGGCTTCAAAGCCAACAGAGAATAAGATGTACAAAAAGAATAAAGTATGTGGGAACAAGTTCTGAGCTGCCTAAAAGCAAGGTGGGTGAAACAAATCAGTCTATGTGCACCATGCAGCTACAGAAATGTGAGATAAGGCTGGTGGGTGATAAAGAGCTTTCATATCATTGAATGATTGCTTGTGCTTAAACTCCTACCATGGGAAATGGCCTGGCAAGAGTTACCACAGACTTTTGTAACCACATACTTTGGTAGCCTGGTTAGGTGCTGCAGAATGGACAGAACCTGATGGTGAAATATTTGTTTTGGCCTAGTCCCATGATAATGTTTTAGATGTAGCTTCATTCTTCATTGGAGGAGATTTGTCAAAGGCATTTCCTTTCCTTCTGTGGGCTGACAGAACCCTTTACATGCCATTGGTTCCCTTTGACTCCAATGGAAAAATGTCATGGAATCACTAAACACCCACACACAGGTCCCCAGACTTACTCCTATGTCTCACTTTCACCTATTGCTCTTGCCCAATAAAATTCCCTGGTGGAAAGAAGCTGTCTTCAAGTTCCTGCATCACAGATGAATGGCAAAACAAGACCCTAGAGAGATGGTCTCTTTGTTGCCAATCGAATGTCACACATGAATAAAACACTCTGAAACACCAAAGCCACTTCCTGGAGAGACACTGAGGTCAGACCATGGCTTGAAAGGCCCCTTGGATAGAGTAGAAATATAATGAAGGACAGAGAGTAGGATTGCAGTTCATTATATCCAGGCTGAATGCCTGATACATACTTTTATAAACTGTTTCTCAGTCCTCTATCCAACCTTTGAGCCAGTGAAAATTTCTGGGTGAAAATTCTGTCAGAGCCAGCAGGTTTCAAAGAAAAATGTCTGCTTTTTGAAAAACTTTAAAGATTAGGACTTCACAGACAAGTAAAAGTAGAGTGTGTATTCAGTCCTGATGCCATGAAAGACTGCACTTACATGACTGATAAGTAATCGAATTAATGCAGCTTTGAAATGCAGAAGAACCATGCAAGAAAAGAAAAGGAAAAGATAGAGATACAAGCACAGAAGATAATTTTAGTATCTTCAAGAATGAACACCAGAAACTTAAAGCTAGAAACAACAGCTGGCTTGAAACTTAAATTTGAGAACTTGGCACCTTGCTTTATTCTGCTGCCTCTAAATTGTCAGGACTAAGTAGCTATCCATTCAAAGGAGATGATGTTTTGTAATAATTATGTCTCCAGATGCCCTGGGTATGTTAGAAGGAGAGCTAACTCAACTGGACATCAGAGCTTACTCTTTCCCAGATATTCTACACTACAGCTTTCAAATCTTATGCCTTTGTCACTTCTTTTGGGCCTGGCATATATATCAGAAGTAGCTGTAATCAAAATATCCCAAAATAAGTGGTGTTTTTCTTCTCTTTACATCTGAATCTGGAGCCACCTGCTTTACAGAAACAGCTCCTTTGACTTTTGAACCAGGAATGGATGATACCCATCTCAACTTCCCTCAGAGGAATTACACAGGCTGAAGGCCAAGTGATTGTAGGAATTTCTCCTAAATTAGACTGAGACCTTTCAAAAGTGAAGTGTACTGAGCCAAACATTTTAAAATGGAGAGAAGACAGATAGGGAATAAAAATTATGTACATTTGTATCATAGAACTTATCATGACCCAGATCATCTATTTTGTGCACTATATTATACTCCAAGTCTACTCAGAGTGCTGTTCCTGATTGTTGAAAACACTGAATGTTTTGAATGTTTTTAAAATACTGAACAACTAATTTCATGGCACCTGCAGATGCCACAGGGTATTCATCAGAAGCACAGAAAATCATGGTCACCAAGTTCTTATCTAATTCCTTCTCTCACATTTTCGTTTTCTTTCTTGTTTACCTATGTTTTCTAATGCAAACTGGGATCTGAAGGAAGTGTGGGAGAGAAGAAGGTAAATCTGGATCACTCCAAAGGGATGTCCAGTACTGGAGTACTTCAGGACATGGATCAGTATCAGGAAGGAGAAAGCAATCCCTCCACCACTTCTTTGAGCTTTAGCAAATCTGACAATATCAGCTGTGAGGCTTCTTTGCATGCCAGTGATACTTTAAGGACATGAATACTTTCCGTAAAACTTGGAGGTCATTCCAAGGCCTTTCTTCAGATATTATGGACCTGATTTAAACCATATTTAATCCTATGATGAGTTTGCTGTTTATATTAACCATTCTGGAGAAAAAAAAAAAAAAAAAAAAAAAAAAAAAAAAACAACAACAAAAAAAATGGAGAAAGATAATCTCTGTGACTAAACCATATCCCAGAATAGTATTTGTGAGAGTAATGAGATCACTGTTTTCCTGACTCATCTCAGATAAATGGAGAGAAGAGTCTGTGCTGCACCCCAACCAGTCAAGCGTCATCTGCAGTGATTCAGACTTCAAATAATTAGCTTGGTGTAATTACTTCAGGAATCCCCACACTGGGCTATTAAAGATGACAAGCTAACTACCTGAGCCTGACAGGCAGGATCACCAGAAGCTGCAATCCTCCAGCAGCACATGTAACTCTGTCTTAAGAAAGCTCAACAACAGAGCAGTCAGCACCAGGCTGGGGTTGGAAGCATTCTCACTGCTCCCTCTATTATCCTGCCCTGGAATAACTTTTTTTTAAGCACTTGCATGGACAATATAGAAAGGAAAGTTATAAAATATTTTGTCCGTGCCAGCACTCTAGATTTTGTGGCAGTGTTCAAGCCATGTGGAGCTCAGTGTTCAGTCTCATGAATAAGTCTTTATAATAACATTTTCTGAGCCTCTCCAATGTACTTAGTACATGTTTAAGAGAAGGGACTCAGGAAGATGAGGAAATCTCTATTTCCTCCACTGTTTTTCATCTTGCTTTGCCTGAGTTTATTCACAGGCAAAAAGGAGAGATAATTCTTACATTCTTCCAAAAGCCAGAAATATTTCCAAGGGCATCTAAGCTGCAAAGAAAATGTGGCCATTGAGGGTTAAGTTCTTAGGCTACAAAGGAATTATAAAAATTTATCACATAGAATTAAGTTTATGGTTTTCAAGCCTATCAGTATTTACTGAATAGAAAACCTATGCAGTGCTAAATGGTAATTTACTTTTTTTCCCCTTTGTGAATGATGTTTTCTGTTTACTAGACTGTCATAAGAAAGAGCATCTGTGATTCTGAGAACAGATAATTGTCATTGCATTCTGTCCTATGAGAGGGAGTCCTAAAACCCAGAATTCAGAGGAGCCTTGGGGAGAGATGGAATTGTAGCCTCTGTAGCCTTTTCAGGTTGGCAAAATTTTTTTGTGTTAATCTAAAGAAAGATGTAGGAGGCACATGGGAAATATAAAATAAAATGTTCTGTGTAAGATTAGAAAGATAAAATCTGATCTCCCTCAAATGATCAGAAAAAGCAGTCAAGGGACCTTTGCCCTGCACAAAGACAAAAAAGCTGAGAAACAGAAAAATCTGTAATATGTATTTTAAAAGAAGAGGTTAAAGATCTCTCAGATAAAACACCAAGAAATATTTCTTGTACATTCTGAGTCAAATGGAAGGTACAGTTTTCAAGGAGAAGCTGGGCTCATCTCATGTAAGATTAGAAGATTATGAGATTCGTTTCTACAAAAATTTTCCATATTTATTGAGGATAAAATACTTCTACTTTCATGATGTAGCTGAAGGCTCCCTGAAGTAAGATAGATCTGAGGAACACTTGGTGATGCAAAGAGTTTTTCCTGAATTCAGGTATGGTTCAGGTCACTCCTGTGGCAGGTGCAGAACTCATTACAGACAAGAGTTCCTTCAACACTATTCTTGGTTGTGGTCCCAATACCTGGTCCTTGACACTCGAAGCAGGATTTACAGGAGACTGTTTGAATGGCAAGGAGAGCATGGAGAAATGCCTTTGTGGCTGTTGAGAATGAGGGAAAAATAACAAATGTCTTAGCACTACTCCAAGGAAATTTTTCTGTATGGTTGGTTCAGCAAGGTGGCAAAAGAGGAGCTGAGGTACCCACCTAAAATCCTACTATATTTAGGGGAAAATCTGATTATCTGCCTCAGTATCTCTTGATGAACACTAGTAGTGCATACAGACACCTTTTACAGAAATAAAATTCATTATCTAGTAAAGGAGTCCTTTAGCACTCCAGGGTATAAGAGCTTACTGATGTGCCAAAATAAAAAAACTTCTAACCTAGAGGATAGCCTGTAAAAGGATGGTGGCACAGGGTTCAGACTGAGAACAAAAGCCTGGAGCCCAAATATTCGTATAGATCAGCTTGTGAAATCTTCTAGTGACTACAGGAAAACCTTCAAAAAGTGATATTTCATCAGTGCTGTTCAATATTTTTTCCCAGACTGACTTTTATTCAGGACATTTCTCCTCAGCCTTCCACAGATTTGTTGGAGAAAAAAAAAAGTCTGATTATAAATATTCATCAGTCTGTTATCAGTTTAATATGCTTAAAATGTTCATGGAGTACTTTGAGGAGGACAGCTACTGTGCTAGAGTGTTTTTAAGAAAGAAAATGTTGAAGCTCAGGAAGAGGAATAATGCCATGACATTTCTGTGGCTAAATAACTGATCTGGAGGGGGTATGCTTTTATTTTTCTGCTCAGATAGTTAAAGTCAGCTACTCCTAAATGAAGTTTTCAATAGATTTTTTTTTTTTCCCCCAAAGTCTGTGAAAAAATAAAAGCAATTATGTGTTTGAGTACTTTGCAATCTAGAGGTGGAAGAAAAAGTTGGAAGAAACTAATTTCATTAACTGTTCTAAATTAATCTTTCTTTTCCTCCCAATGGGCTGATTCTCTTTTAGTATTTTTTTTTTTAGCCAATTGTTCATACTGTGGCTCAAGATTAGAAGGAAGAGATAAAGAAACTTCAGGAGACAATAATCTAAAGTGGAAACAAGAATAAGAAAGAAAAGAGATTATATGGCTTTAAATATTTTGAAAACTTCTTCAGGAGAGATAGATACATCTGCAAACAAGAACAGAGTGAAATTAAGCTTTCCTCTCCTTATGCTTTTCCCTGCTCCTGTTTTGTGCCCTGTTTTGTCTGGTCATTATTTTAAGTTCTGCTTTTTGTCAGTTTGTAAGTGTAGGTATTAACATTTTCAGTCCTTTGGATTTCTGGGATGTTCAGAGGAGCCTGAACTGAGCTTGAACTTTGGTTAACTTTTTTCAGAGACGAGAAGTTCCAAAGCTGTGTGGTTTAGTGGTAATACAGTGATTGCATCAGCCAAAGTCCTTCAATATGCCCTCTTTGAAAGTCTGTGTGCATCCTGGCCTTAAGATGCTTATTTATTGAGCAACAAATACTATTACCCTGGCCAAAACATCAGGTTTTACTCTCTTATATGTTTTTTTCTGTGGGTTTGTTTTTTTGGTTTTTTTTTTGGTGGTTTGTTGTTGTTGTTGTTGATTTTATGTTTTTGTTATTTTTTTCTTGAGATTTGTTTTTGTTGTTTTTTTTTTTTTTTAATGAAATAGCCACTATATCAAGTTTATCTTCAGCATAAATCAGGGTCTTTTTCATAGCCTGACATGAAGTGAAAATTTTGGACCATACATTTTAAACAAAATTACATTTGATTTATACTTAATGTGTAGTGGGTTCCTAAAAAGTGCAAAGAATGATGTTTGTGGAAATGACTTTCATCACCCAAATCATACTAAAGAGTTTTGGCCCTGGGGAAAAAAACAAAACAAAAGAAAACAAACCCCAAAACTCTTTAAGAAGCAGCTTCAGCATTCCTTTCATTCACATTTGCTTTTTTATCTCAGTAAAGCTGCTCAGGTTACTGAAGCAAAGCAGAACTTTTGATTAACAAATCCAAATAATTACAAAAATAATAAAAATTAAATCTTTAAATTATGCCTTCGGCACAGAGTTTAACATGCTTTTTTAAAAATATATATCATAAAGTGACAGAGACAGTAGTGCCTGATTGGTCATGACATGAAGCTCCCTGCTGCACAAAACATTTTGGTAGGCTGGCTAGCTCCCTCTGATTAGATCTGACAGATTATTAGAACTGTAGCACTTGATGGACCATGAGAATAGGAACTGACATACAATTTCAGTATCCAGTATTGGTTCTTTCACTAAAGAGCATCACTATCTATTGATGCTTGGTTTTATTAGTAATTTTTTCTATTTTCTAGGCATCTTTTTTTCTTCTTTATTTTTGGTTTTAGTGTTTTTTTTGTTTATTTATTGGGTTTTGAGTAGGTTTTTTTTGTTTGCTTTTGTTGGGGTGGGTTTTTTTTTGGTTGGTTGGTTGGTTGGTTTTGGTTTGGTTTGGTTTGGTTTGGTTTGGTTTGGTTTGGTTTGGTTTGGTTTACTCCTTGGTATTCCCTCTTAGCAAGCTGACAGCTGGCAAGGTAATATCTTGATCATGAGTATCACCATGAGATGTAGAGGAGCATTGAACCCCATCCCATTTTCTGTGCTTCACCTATCAGGTTCATTTTATATCTCCTGCAAAGAACAAAATTAGTTGAAATGCAAAAGGAGATTAATAACAATAACAGCAGAGACTTCTTTTGTTGTCTGTGAGAACACTGGGAGGTCTGACAGGTACTAAGCTTTCATTTCCATTCACTGGTAAGGAAAAAAATGCATGGAGCCTTTGAAACAAATGGTATATTTTTAAAGATGTGAGAAAATGTCAAGTAGAGCGGTGTGAGTGTATCCCTTATGCTCTAACCAGCCTTTTTTCATTTATTCAACATATAGCACAGTCCCCTTGGCAATTAGGGAATTGCTAGCTCTGTGGAATGATGATACTGATACAGGGCACTGAAGAAGTCATATCTGTGCACCTTTCACATTGTTTAACTTTCATCCCTTGCAGACTGCTTATGGATTTTTCTTCCCAGCACTTCCTCTCACAGTGCCAACTTCCAAGTTTGTTCCAAGTGATACACCTTCCTACTGAGTGGGCTGTCAGTGATCATTACTGTAAAAATAGCTTCATACTTCCTATCATCATTCCTATCTCCTTCTTTAACCACAACTTATCTGCTAAAGGGAAACAAAATGCTCTTTTGCATAGCAAAGGGTCGAGCAGTCTGTAGAAAGAAATTGGATGTTACAAGGCAGGGTTTAAACCATAAAACATAGGGACAAAGGGATTCAGGTTAGAGACAACCTGCATTCCACTTTGAGTAGTGAATTTCCTGCTTCAATTAAACTTTTTGGATGTGCTTTTATGTGCTCCATTTCTCTGTGTAGGATGATATGCTCTGGATAGGCATATTCAAATTTTTATCTTATTTTATAGCTATAATAAATGAAATGTAAAATCATTGGAGATAAATGCTTCCTATCTTCCTCTTTTTAAAGAGTAGCACTCTGGCTTTACAAATTCCCAAGTGCAACCATGGCTGCAAAAATACAAGATCCACAAAGAAAATTCATGAGTGGCATAAACATTCTGTGATCTGAGATATTCATGCATAGTGGTGCTACTTATTATTAATAAAACAAATGTGAGGCAAGGGATGGATTGTGACTTCCCTAACCAATTTTCTATTATTTTAAAACCTCACACTATCAAAATCTGTATCATGCACCACAGGTCTGTATATTTTATGCACAAGTATTTTGTCTGTAGGCTTTCTATAGCTCACTGTTGAAGCTCTTCTTCCAGCTTTACCACACCTTAAGAGCTTCATCTGAGAAAAGCTTCATCTTAGAAGAGCTCCAGGGCAAAAATGAGGTATAACAGATTAGAACACTGAGAAAACCTCTCACTAAATTTAATTTTACTTCCAATTTTGAGCAGTGTTCCCATATGTTAAAGTGTTCCTCTGGCTTAAACTAGCACTAAATATGTTTTAGGAAACCAAAGCACAAACATCATAATTAATGATCCACAGTTACATATAAACCAGTTCCCCATTCAAGTTGAAAATTTTCATGGGACAAAAGCCATCAGATAGGTATAAATATGTTCTTTACAAATGCTACTTTCTTGGTGGTTTCACACCTATTGTCTCACATGAGCAATGATGTTGTTTAGTGTCTAATTAAACCATGTACTCTCACCATCTTTTAACTTTAGAGCTGCAACACTGTCTCCTTCAAAGGAAGATTGTGGAATCAAGAGCTGTCACGGTGCAGATCAATGCAAATTTATCTGTATAGCCTGGGGAGGCAACAGTTCAACCTTTAATTTGTGTATCAGTCTTTTCCATGACTGGGTGCATTTCAAAGACAAACCATTTGTCCCTGTCCAAGGAAATCTGCAGAACCTCTTTAGTATTTTTACCAGCCCTGCTAGACAGTCCAGCTCCTTCCAGAGCAGCTGTGCTTGCCTCAGATTGCAGTGGTATTTGTGATGTACCTCAGCTATATCAGTTTTCCTGAGTTGTTTTGCTACATCCAGTCCTAACTGGGAAGGATCAGCAAAGAAGAATCTCTTTCATCACTGATAATTAGTGGCACACCAAAGAGAAAAACACATAAAGTGGAAGTAAAAGATAAAAATACAAGCACCAAAGAACAAGGCGCCTTCATGATTGAGAGTATTATCCTAATGGTATTTTTAGTCTGAATTCTGGGCATTGGCTTAGTAGGGGCAAAAAAGACAGAACCATCACTCAAAAGAAAAGCAGTCTATGATGGATCTGGAGATCTGTACCTTGCAGTGCTCAGAGGTCTCAGAAGATCTTTTTTGAAGCCCTTAACACCCTATGACTCCTTCACACGTGCTAAGGGCTGTGGCAGTAAAAGGAGGGATTTTTCTATATCTCCAGGAGGGGACATGCTGCTGCCACTTCCCTCAGTGCCCATCCTTCCTCCTTCTTATCAGAAGCGAGGTGATTTGGGCAGGGGAGAGAGCTGCAGAGTGATGTACATCGCACTGGGAGTGTGCTGGGGGCACTAGCACAACCTGCTGTTGATTTGGTTCCTTGGCTGGGCATGGCTGTTGTCACCTGAGAGCTCAAACACTCTGCAAGGTCTATGGGAGATTCAGAGGAGGTGGACATCCCTAAAATTACTGCATGTACTCAGAAGTTCTGGATTGTTATCATTAAATAGTGAAAATAAGGAGAGAAAAGTGGGAAGTTGTGAGCTCTGATTTTCAAGATATGGAAAGTCACTCTACGTTAATATTCCCATCAGCATAATAACATATTGGCTCAGTGATGTTGCAGTGATTAGTTAATATCTGTGCAGCTCTTAAAAATTGCAAATCCTTATTCATCACTCTGTTCCAGCAGTTTTATGAGTTGGTCCTAAAAATCATTGCCAAGTGCTATAAAAGTGATCGATATCACTATTAAAGCATCTATATTCTTCCTGCTATCACTCACAAAGGATGAATATCCAGAAAAATTTTAGAATCAAAATAGTAATCAGGTGGATAAATTATTCAGAGATGCTGACAATGATGTTCTCCTGCTAATTAATAAGGTACATCTAAGAACTTCCAATTGTCTCCCTGAGTAAGCTCCACTTTCAGCTGGTGCTAAAAGCTTCTTATGGAATGGTTGGTCTTTTGAAATGTGTCATTAAAATAATCCAGTTTTCATAGATGATATGTATTTATCCTTTGGGGAAAAAATAGCAATGCATTTTATGCCTTTTTTTTTTCTTTTAACACAATAGAAAAGAAAAGAAAGAAAAGAAGGATGAGGCAAATAAAGTTCAATGTAAATCAGCTGTCACCGCTCCTTATAACCCCAGCCTAATCTTTGAGGTGCTACTGCAGTTTCACATCTGGATGACTCCAATTCAAATTCCTACTGTTTAAAAAAAGACCAAGGAGACCAAAAGTGTCTGGATCCAGATCCACATCCATGGATGGATGTGTCCATGTCACTTGCACTGGAACATGGATACATCGCACATCACCCAGAGACTTGTCCAGAGGATCGAGGAAGGAGTGCACTTGGAGTCTTGCAGCATTTATTTTCTTCAAGCTTAATGAAGCCTGCTGCAACCAACAAAGAACCAATTCATTTTCTTAAGAGACCTTGCCTCTGGAAGGATGGTGTGCAGAGGCATAGATGAAGAAAATTTCACTGCTGTTAGAAACAAGTAATTCTCTGGAAAAAAAACCTTAATTTTGACTCTGACTCCTGCAATTTTAGTACACAGTTACAGGAGTCATGGAGAAGAAGGAGGAAGAAAGGATAGGCTTTTAATGAGAGCCTACACACAACAGCAACAAAGAAAACTCAGGAGGTGACCATGAGAACCCTCACTTACACCTATCACCACTGAAAGGGTTTTGTTTATGTTCTCCATTTAATTGTGCATCTAAGAGCCACGTGGTAAAAAATTAAAATATTTCATATGATTGTTTTGTGCAGTGCATGCTCAACATTTGATACATGTTATTTCTTTGTTGGGAAGTGATAGCACAGTCATTGATTAATGTGAATTCTTGCAAATAAAGGGAGAAAGCTTGTATATGTTTCAAAGTGCTATGGAAATGAATGTATTAAAAGTATTTTCCCTTTATTTTAAGAGAAGCTATGGCAAAGGATATAATATATTATCCTGTAACTCTGAAAGTAATTTTCAACACACCACCTACACTAAAAGTATTAATAACTTCCCTAAGGTGAGTGTCATGCAGAACACAGATAAATGTTATTGCTGTTTTCAATTTTTAAGGCTTTTTAGACTTATTGCCTGAAATGTTTGCTTCTTATTTTCATGTCATTAATTTTGTATGTTTCTCACTGTCAGTGTGTATCAGGTAGAGTCCAAAACATTCTGAAGAACTTCTAAAGAATAGAATAGAATTTTCTATTTTAAGTTTATTTGAATCTTCAAATAATATATGCTTTGGTTTTAAATTAAATTTGGATTGTCTTCTTTTGCTAGAGTATGCCCCCAAGCCACAGAGTAAAAAAATGAAGAATTTATAACCTCAGTTAAATGTTGCTGACATCGAACTCTGAAAATTTTGTAGCATTCTTAATAATTAAAATATATTGTTTTATGCATTTTGAATGGATTAGAACAATCACTGCTCTTTTGCCTATAAATAGATATTAATAGATAACTAAAGAGTACAAATTTCTAGTGTAGCAAAACTACCTATCCTCATGATCCCGTGGATCTTAAAACCAGAATTAGATTTCATCTTTGAATCTTCTCACTGTTCTATGAATAAATTTCCCTACCTGGCTATTCTCATGATGACTTTCACTAGGAGAAACTTCCTTTCTGACTGGCATGAATTCTTAGCTTTCTGGTAATTACACTGACAAATTCTCTTTCTGTACATTCTGCTCTGGAATTGGAAGTGGTCTGGTCCTTCATTTACTTCTTTGCTGCCTCAATTAATCCAGCCTTCTGGAAATCTTAAACTTTATCACTGATCTCATCCACTCCTTAACCATCACATTATTGACCAGAGGCTCACTTAAGTGTGGAAGATACAATTTCCATATAAATTACCCTAAAGTGCTTCAGTAGCACTTTTAGGGCTACTTAACTCCAGCAATGTTTAATATGAATAAAAAAAAAATAGTATTTGTATCCTGCTTATGTGATTCCTTGCCAAGAGGAAAAGAAAGAAAATCTTTTGGATTACCTTACCATCTTAGATGTTGTCACAATTACACAACATTAAAAACAAAAGAAAAACCCTTGATCAGTAGCACAAATTATGGCATTTCTACTATGGTTTAGATATTGCAAATGAGGTCATGTTCTCTTGTTCTCTTCACAAACTTGAAACATCTGGATGTTGCATAATAGCATGTGCAAGTTCAATCTCACATAGAAGAATGAGAAAAATGTATGCAAAAGTGGAACAGCACAGTGAAAAATGATGTCGTGGCTCACTAGATTAACAATGCTGATGGAACAGAAAACACTTCCCATGTATTTGAGACTCCAAGACCAATTCTATTCCCACTGCTTGTGTGGACCAGCCTTTCTTAGCAAGCCCATTCTTAAGACTTCCAAAAATTCATCACCTGAAGACCAAAGAATCGAAGCCGCTCAGCAGCAGCTTGGCAAAGATTATAAAATAACACTTCATCCTAGGGAATATCAAGCTGATGAATGGAAGCTCACAGACTAGAAGTATAGATGCTAAAGATGATATAGTTTGCTAAATCAGTTTTCCTCATCACAGTTTGAACATTTTCAGGCTTGTTTTAGGTACCTTTCCTCCCAGGTCAGATAAACTACTCTCAGACAAGCCAGCAGTAGCTGAGGTCCATTTGCTCTATCTGATGAATATCTCTGAACTTTTCTGCAATAACACTTGCCTGTTTTCCTTGCCAAAATTCCTTCCTCTGCACTCTACTCTAGGATGACACATGATATCTACAGTTGCTCTTTGCCAGATTCAGTTGCATTGCAGCTAGGAGCTGCAGTGTGCTGATATCATATTAATATAATAAATTATAGAATTACACAATGAAGTGCTTTAATTTCCCCCTTTGATCCCCTTCTCATAACCCTGTCCTATGCTCCACATTTACCCTTTAGCATTTGAAACCCCTTAATGACTTCAAAGAGCAGCATAACGAGGTAGGTTTTTCTCCTTCATAGCATGGTACCACTCTCTGTCCCAGATTAGAGGCCTTATTGGAGATCTCTTTCCATGTCATATGGAAAATGTAAATAGTCTCCTAATACACTTCATTGAGAAGGTCAAAACAGCTCATGTCACAGCAGATGAACTAAGCTGTTAGAATCAGGCTCTCAGAAATCACCCAAAACTGAGGTATTCAAGTGGACTTCATCTATGAAAGATTATCTTCTTTGACCCTCTGAAGCCTCTTCTGCATCCACTGTGCAGAGCGCTAGTGTTCCATATCAGCTTTAAAGAGTACATAATTCACACCCATCCAACACTGCCAGGGTGGTGAAAGTGGATCTGGGTGCAAATTAAAACAAAGTTCCTTAGCTTCAGGTAATTTGACACTAGAATTGCTTAAATCAATATTTGAACATTATTTAAGCTTAATTTTGTATTAAGTATCAAGAAATACAGATTCACTTCAGAGGGCATGACACTATTTTCCTAGACATGGCCTCTGAGCCAGTTAAAAAAAATTAATACATACCCCCAGCTGAAATATTTCAGCATCTAAACCATATTTATTCTCTCTTGTACAATATGTAATGTTCCCTTTTAGTCACAGATATTCCCTTGATTTCAGAGGGCTCCAATTGAATGGTTGAAGTGAGGTACAGCAACTTGATGGGAGGTATTTGTTTGGCAGTACTCTCCATTAGACATGGACAGTCTGACCCTTTGGAACATCTGGCTGGAATTGCAAAGGTGATGAATGCCCAAAGTCCACCTGAACACTGTACACAGATCCTCTGTAAAAATCAAACAATTAGTAGATATTTGACAACTCAGGAACTGCAAGAAATTAGCTGGTACTATATGCGCATACAGTTACAAGGAGAAAGCCCAAGAGCATAACTATTATTTGATGACAACCAAAAAGCTGAAGTTAAATTTCACCTTGCACCTTGCTGAACTTTATTTTGCAAAACCTATTATCTGAAGGGCCTAGTTTTTTCAGTTTTTCAGTTTTTCATTTTTTTTTTTTATTCTTGCCAAATGAGAAAACAGCCAGAATTGTCAGCTTTCAGAGCAAGAAGAAAATCTCTTCCATTCTTGTGGGTGTCTGAGGTAGACGTAAGCAGTTATTGTTGCTCATATTAATCTTTAACCATGGCTGTGGGCATGAGAGGAGATGTAGATCCTAATCTGTTTTTATGCTGTGTCCATAAATATATTTTAAAATCATACTACTGTTACCCCTTTATTACTTGTTCATAGTAATGCAAGTCCAACCATTGATAAAGAATAGCCAGTGGCTTGGACCATTTGTCTACAGAAAAAAATAAAAAACCACCAAGCCTGGTGTGAGATATCTGGCCCTGTCATCTGGAAAACAGGGATGGTTTCTGCTCATGTCTTTGTCCCTTCTTTGACCCTCATGCCAGGCAGACTGAAGCAGTAAAAAACTTTACCTTTTCTCAGCAAGAGTATCAGGGCAACATAGAAGAGCATTGTTTTACTCTCCTCCTATAAGAACAGTTTGATTACATTTCTGTGTATGTGATTACATTTCTGAGCAATAAAAGGAAATTATGGCTCCTATTTTTGATGTCTGTGAAGAAAATCCCAGAGAGAGGACCAGGTTTGTGCCTACGTGTGCAATCTAGCCTGGTAAATATCAGAGGAGAACCCTTAAGGGATGGATGCCAAAAGGGAGGTTTCAGAAAGTATACGTAATTTCATAGAACATTTACGTACATTTAGACTGGGAGAACATTTTCAAAGGAATATACTGGAATAAGGGATAAATTCCACCTTCCATGCACAGTTTCATTTACTTTGAAGACAGCTGCTTCTCCAAATTTCCCAAGGATTGGGTCTGGACCAGTTCCAAGTGATAACTGTTAAAGCAGGAGGCCAGCACTAGACTGAGTATCCTTGTTGTGCTATTATCCAACCCCTCAAAGCCACTGGGATACACAGATAAGAAGCTGGCATGAATGAATCACCAAAGGAAAATTACAAGTCAAAGAAGAAATTGCATTTCAGACTCGTTGACTTTCCTTCTGGCTGAATGAAAAACACTACACCAGCAGGTGTGAGCAGCATGGAAAATGCTGTTAATTGAGCAATAGCAATGTTTGCTTTGCAAAGAGGCCCTGTGGCCTCCCATGCATGGCTGAGCCTCCTCATCTGCCCTTTGCCAAGCTTTGGTTTTGTCCTGTGCTGCAGGCTCTCAGCTTTCACAATAACACAGCACCAGAGTCAGAATTAAACACTGGCTTTGGCTGGATTAAAAGCAAACATACAGATGGCACAGCTTATATCACTTTTTGTAAAAAGACAGGAAAATCCTGCAGTTGACCTGCCTGGGGGAAGAAAGGCTCCTGTTCAAGCCAGAAATTGCTCCAAGCAATCACACATCTCATTGAACACAGCAAAGGTACAATCCATGTATTTGAGACGATGGGGGATGAGAGATGCTCATGCTAGCTACAAACCTTCCATCTGCTGGGCAAAAAGGCCACGTTGCTGCTTCATTACTATGCTAGCAAGAGGGGACAGTTTAGCCACTTAGCCTGTTGCTGTTGAGATAAAGTCTCTGACTCCAAGACTATTCTGTCATTATTTTTGCACAGCTCCATCTCTTTTCTCTCAGCTAATCCAAACTATTGAAATGGTAAAGATAGATCACTGCTGGCAATAATCATCTCAGCTTGGATTGGTTTTGGTTTGGAGTTTTTTTGTTCTTTCTTTTCTTCCCTCTTTAGGACCACATGCTTGATTCTATTGTTCTCTAATAAAATAGAGTTTTAAAGAAATTGCAGGACTCCTGCATTGCCAGATAATTGCAATTTTCTTCAAATTAATAACCAGGTCCAAAGAGTACAATTAGGAATGAAAATTGTGGCAAAATAAATATTCCTGATTGTGTAGGTTTTTGTTAAATAACTGAGAAGAAATGTTAGAAAAAAAAAATTATTAGAAAGGAGCTGGAGTATTGGTTTTGCTTTGCAAAATCCACTACCACCAGGAAGCATTGCCTGTGCTGTGGGACTTGGAGTGGTATGGCACTATTCTCCTTGGTAATCTGGTCTTTTCTGTTCAAAACAGCTGTAGGATTTCTTTTGAACTGAATAACTTATTGTCCTAGTTTAGGGCAAATTCAGGGAAAACCTGCTGGAAGGAGCCCCCAGAAAACAGACCCCCACGGCCCCTCCCCACCCACCTGGTTTGGGAAAAACAAATTTCTCTGAGAAGTGGGAAAAGAACCTGTTTATTTAACAAAGCACTCCCCAGCACCAAAGCAAATAGCAACACCAGATGACAACAAAACTCTTTCACCACTCTGAAGAGATGAACAAATCCAGAAAGTCTCTCCTGGGGGTGGTTGCCTGGGACTGGGCGCTGGGGATTGCTCTGGGCACTGGGGATGGCTGCTACAGATCACAAAATGCAGGCTCTGGGTGTTCCTCAGTGTTTCCAGGTCCCAGTCCGGAGCTGGTTGGATGGTATTCAGGAAGAGGAAAGGAAAAGAAACAGTCCAGGGAAAGAATTGGACTGCTTAGCTAAACTAACTAGGAAGCTAAGGCAAAAGCAGAAGCAAGCAAAGCAAGCAAGCAAGCACCAGCCTTTTCTAGACAGCAGACCATGGGGGAAGGTGAGCCGGCTGATAACAAGGCAAAACAAACCTTCACTTTCAGAGTCAGTTCTGAAAGCACAGAACATAATATCAAACATAAACAGAACACACGATTGGAGATACAAACACCATAATGTCACCCTAGGACACTTATATTCTGTGTTACAAGGTTGGCACCAAACTGATTCAGCACTCGATTTAGTGACGTGATAAGTACAAGGAAGGAAAGCCTGTGTCACCTGTAGGCTGTTATCTACTCATTGCACATGTAGACACAAGGGACTGACTAAGAACAGAAAAATGATCTTTCAAATATATATTTACAGGTATATTATCCTTATTTTCAGGCGGTTTTGTTTGTAACATATACATACTGTATTGTAGTCTGGTTTGTTTGGATGATTGATTTTGTGGTTTTCAGCCACAGAATACCAGTTAACTGAGATGTGCTCACTAAATTCACATCAGAAATACCTGAGATTTTTATCTGTTAAATCTGTTCTTTACCTGCTCAGATGCAGGCAGAGAATGAAATTCACTCCCCTGGGCAGCAAGCTTTTCCATCTCTCCTCAGCTCTGCTATTGACTCCCACCTGACCAGGACACTTGATCAGCCCATGGATAAAACCTCCAGAATATCAGCAACAGGAATTCTCATCACCCCTATGGTGAGAACCCCTCAGAATGCCTGTTTCTGGACTGGCTGCAGACACCTGCCTTGGGTTCAGTTAGGATGGGCATCCTAACAAAATGACAGAGCAGCTTTTGACTCCTTCTACCTGATGTCCAGAGGCAGGAGAAGGATTAAATAGCAAAAAGATCTTGTTTCCCATCTGATATTTCCTGGCTGTAGCAGTTGAAGCACATTATATTCCAAAAGCTTCTCTAATTTAGACTCAATTTGTTATTGCAATGGATGAAAAAGGACACCCATTTGCACTTGACTTACAGTTAGCTACTTCTTCTCATATAGATAGCAATGGCTATTATTTTCTCCCACAAATTGTGATTTTCTATGGGAGACATTAACCCAAACACTTTATCTTTTTATGCTTTTGTATATTTCTTTTTCAAATCTTATCTAGAACTCAAAGAACTTGAAGGACATACTCCAGTAGAGAATATTAGAATTCTCCCAGGGCACTTTATTGTAATTATTGTTAGTACTGAGTATTTGGGTGCTTTATTCTGAATAATATTATATAAATTTAAATTGTTCTGTTATATTCCATACCTTGAACATCAAATAAGAGAAATGAGTTATTAAAAGAAAATATTCACTTCTGTTATTTGAATTGTAAGCCATTTTGTTAGAAAAACACCCTGTGACCAGGTATGTAGACTTTGATCTTTTCTGAAGTATCCAGTTCAGAACCTAGCATGGGTGAACATGTAGTCTATTCAATCAGACTGAATTATTTGGGCTTGTCTGCCTAAGGCAGCAGACTGAGAGTTGCTCTGTACTCGCTTTAGAAATGACCTGGCTTCAAGATGTACTCAAGCCAGAGAGCCAAGACTGAAGAAACTGAGTTGAACAGGTCCACCACTCTCGTTTTCACACTGATCTGATTAACAGAAGAGGGAAAGGAGAAGCAATCCCTGATATTTCTCACTGACTAGGAGATGTAAATCTGTTTTGTAGCTGAAAACATATGTTTTGTTGCTGTGCTTATCTTTTTGTGATACAGGTGAAAAATCAAATGAGGATTTTTTTCTGTCAGTTTTAGATTCATATGTTTCTCAGCTCTGTGTCTCCTACCAGTTTCCACAGATGAAACCTGATCAGCCTACATGAAATTTCACAAGAGTAAATGCCAGATTCTGCACCTGGAATAGATGGAATAGATGAAATAGATAGATAGATAGATAGATAGATAGATAGATAGATAGATAGATAGATAGATAGATAGATAGATAGATAGACAGACAGATTAGATAGATAGATAGATAGATAGATAGATAGATAGATAGATAGATAGATAGATAGATAGATAGATAGATAGATGGATGGATGGATGATAGATATATAGATAGAATAGCAGGCATAAGTATAAACTGGGGGAGGAGTGCCTGGAGAACAGCCCTGCAGAAAGGAATCTGGGGATGCTGGTAGATGGCAAACTTAATCTGAGTTAGCAGTGAGCCCTGGCAGCCAAGAGGCAAAGCTCATTGTGGGTGTCAGACCACATCATGCTTGTCAGTGTCTCAGAGGCATTTGGACAATGCCCTTTAAAATATTCTTTAATTTTTGGTCAGTCCTGAAGTGATCGGGCAGATGGATGAGAGTTGTAGGTCCCTTATGATTGAAATATTCCATTCTATTCCATTCCATTTTACGTCCTAAGTAAAATGGATGGACCTGACTGAGTCCAACTCTACTAAAGGCATAATGAGTCTCTCTATTGATTTTCAACTGGACTTTATTAGAATATGAATTTAAGAAAAAAAAACAGCCTCTCACATGGTTTTGCTTTTTAAAGTCACTACCATAACTAGTTACTTAATTTAACCTGTCACAATATATACTCATGTCATAAAAAGCCCTTTGGCAGGTTTTTGTTTGTTTCAAAAATAGTTCAAAACCAGATACCATGTAAAGAAAAGTAACTTATTCTACCACATAATTCTTGTGTTTTTTCTACCAAAGGGAAGTAAAATTCAAATCTTGTGGAAAAGATACTATACTATATGTACAAAAAAGAAAAATTTTATTTTGTGAAGCTTAATATGACCAGAAGTTGATTCTGGACATAGAAAGTAAGCACTTCCTTCAAGTTATATATCAGATTTTCTTGATTATTTTGTACTGTCTAATTTAAAATGTCATTCTTCTGGGGAGTGGGAGGAGAAGGGAAGTTTGGACTATTTTATATGTAGCTTTATCATACATGGATTAGTTTGTTAGTTTGATCTAGATTATAGTTTATCCATGTTATCAGCTTTTTTGCTAGAGATGTTTGTGCTTTCTCTGTCATGGTGACTTAAACATCCACCATACATTGCAGCAGCACACAGCACAAAATTCTTCACTAGTGATGAATGAAAAGAAGACTTTTTGTGTGGCAAATCAGAGCCATAAAGCAGCCTGACTAGCTCTGATTATCACTCAGCTAGCTGACTGATAAACAGTGTGTCCAAGAAATAAAGGCTTTAGTAAAAATAGTGCAAGTGCAAGCAGATAAAAAAAATAATCTTCCCAATATCCCATGCCCATTTTACTTTTACTACATGTTTTGCATATACACAAAGAAATAATCAAGCCTTTAATAATATATGAGAAAGAAAGAGAAAGACAAAAAGAGGAAGAGGAAGAGGAAGAGGAAGAGGAAGAGGAAGAGGAAGAGGAAGAGGAAGAGGAAGAGGAAGAGGAAGAGGAAGAGAGATTTTTGACAAAGCATTGTACAATCTTTTCCTTTTTTGAATTTCTTTCATGCTTCTGTGGAGAATGTTTACATTCAGTGACATTCAGAAGCTCTCAAGAGACAAAGAATTCAACTGCTTTGATTCAGATTTCACATGAAGCATGTCTATGTTTGTCAGCACAAAGGGGAAGGAATCATCTCCTTACAGCAACACAGTACTCAATTATAAAATAACACAGTAATGCTCCAGCCTGGGACACATTAATGAATAATGAAAAAGCAAATGAAATCCAAGAAATACAGAGTTTTCACACTGGGTTATCTATATGGGATTGCCAATAATCCAGGAAATGTTAAGGAAAATCAATGCTAAATGCCAAATTACATAAAAATTTAATGGCTTCTGCACTACGTTGTTGTCCACTGCAGTAAAACAAATCAGATATGGCAATACATAACCCTATTAACTATACCAGAAGAACTTTGTGTTCAGTTATCTGCAGTGAGATTTATTTTAATGAGGTGTTTCCCTCTTCTGCCTATTAAATGTTTACAGACTCATAAAGATGTAAAGTCAGTAGCAAGAGACATCAGTAGAAGACCAAATTATTCACTAGTTCAATGCCTTGCCTAATAACAGAGACATAAAACACTGAAATGTGACTTCAGCAGGTAGAGGGGGAAATATGGCCCTGTTTCTGCTGTCCTGCTTTCTCCCAACACTATCCGGGGCTGTCTGCACACTATTTCATGGCTCCCCTCAGCATGGATAGTGGCATGCCTGCACTAGAACTTGTTAAAGGGCAACAATTCAGATTAGCAGCTCAAGGACTGCACCTCTGAGATCTGCAAGAGCCAAGCATTCTGACCCATCCATTCATACTGCCCATATTGTCCCATACTTCCATCTTCTCTTTACCAAACCATTTCAGGTCTGCTGAGTAGGACTGAGCCTCATCCTTTAGGGAATCGTCACCTTTCCATCTCAAAATGGCTGTACTCTGCCTTTGGATTGTGGCCACTTCTAAGAGTTGTTTTTCATTGGAACTTAATGACAGGTGCTAAAGCTGTGTTTGCATCAGTGAGAGAAACTCTCACATTCTCATGTGCTTGATTCTTGGGCAGCTGTCAACAGTGGAGAAACCTCAGTGAGGATGTCAGAGGTATCAGGAAGATGTTTTAGCTATTAAGATCTGATTTGTGTCACTGGCTGAGTGAGAAGATCCTCAAGGAAAGTCAAATAAATTTTAAAAAAATTAACTGAAGAAAGGGAGAGGACCTCTATAGAAATGTAGTATATGCATAATGTGTTTTGAAATTAAACAAAACATGTATGAGAGATGTAAATCACTGAAATGAGAGCATTAATTTTTGTTTTACTTTATTGCTGTGAGCAAGAAATCCCACTGGTGTATTGAACTCCATTAAAAAAAAGTTTTCTGAAAAAATCTGGAAGACTGTTCAGTGAATATATCAAGACTAATTATTTATAATTAAGCAGCTAGACAAGAACATGAGTTTGTATACAAACATAGCTAGAGAAATATGTTGCTCTGATGTATGGACTGTGTGCATACAAGATGAGAAAATGTTCAAACTTAATAGGAATTAGGTTGAGAAATTAAGGCTGCAGTCAAATACTTAAAATAAAATACATGTAACAGTACAAAATGTGTAGTTGAAGGGCAGCTGGGGAGTCAGATAACCACAGAATATGTAGATTGTACATATTAAAGCTAGCAAATATTCCAAATTCAGTTACATACATAACAAAATTAGAATCAGTGGGAAAAAGAATGAATAGAAGCATATAGTGTATTTCTGAGGAGACCAGGCAGAAAATGGGAAGAGGAGCAGTGAAAAAGTGTGGGTAGATATGGCAGAAAATGGACATAAAGTGTAAAATCAAACAGACCACAAAGGGGGCTGGACTTTCTGATGGCACAGGTGCCAATATCTGCGGCCAGCTGCTCTTGCAGACCCAAGCCCAGTGGGATGGCAGAGCCACCCCCAAGGTACAGTCCCCTGGACTCTCCATCAGGGCCTGTGCCTGGGAGGTTGGGTGTTGGGGATGGAGCAAAGATGGACAGAATTGCATTATAACACTAAATTAAGTGAGGAGAATAGTAGAATTGTATTGTAACAGCAGCTGTGAGCTATTGGAAATATTTAAGAGTGATAAATAAAAGTTTCATAATTGTCTATAATAATGTGCAAAATAACATAATTGTAAATTGTTTACAGCAGTGTTATTCCATTATTTGAATAGGTTATTGGCTTTTTGATTTTTTTCTTTCTTAGCAGTTTGCTGCTAAATCAATAAATATTATTGATTCTTGTACCAAGCATTCTGAAGGGGGGTGTTGGACTGTGAGGTACCAGTTACCCCATTATTCTCCTTTGCACAGTGGGTTCCTCAATTTTAGAAGAGGAAAGGAGCAGCCCTTCACACAATCTCACATTCTTCCTATGCTGCAGCTCCAAATTCAGGTGTCTCTTGTGTAACTTAACTGCAGGGAGGAGAAATCTGATTTCAGCATTCAATCTAATTTCAGGAGACCTGCTTTATCTCACTCCCTGGTTCCAGGCTGCTGTGCCTAAACCAAAAGTTTGGCAGCACTCAATGCATTCTCTCTCTTCCCTCAGATATATGTGGTCTGTGACACTCTAGTGAACACAACTTATGAGCTGCCTGATAGGAGGAAATCTACCTGTGTGGAACATTGAATAGTTTTGAATTAGCATATTTATTTAAATGGATTTTAAATTCAAAAGAGAAAATAAATTTAGACAAAAAGTTTCTCAAAATGTTATTTCTACTTTGTATTAGCTCATATTTTTGATTTCACAATGACACAGTTACTTCTTCAAACCTGTTTTTAAAGACATCTTTCCAAAGAAATAAGTAATCTTTATTTTCAATAGACTTGTCTCAAAAGTCAGCCAAGATGAGGGGGGAAAGGGGCGTATAATCTTTCTGTGGACATTTTCTGTGTGGGTTCTGTCATTTTGAAAGATGAGAAGAAAATTGATCCAACATTACTCACTCTAATTTTGGCAAATTCTAAATTATAGTTAGTAAATGTAGGAACTATCACTCATAACTAAAACGGACATTTCATCATTTATTTTTCTCACTGAATATTTTTCAAGATATGTAGGAATGATGGGCTTGAGTATCACCTCAGTTATAATCAGAATTTAAAAGTTCTTCAAAGTTAGTGCAAGTAAGAACTTACTGCAAACAAGAACTTACTGCAAAGAAATGTGATTAATAGCATGTAAATTATTATTTAGAAAGAAAGGTTAGTTTCTGAAAAGAAAAATATTAAAACATTCTAAGAGCCATAGAATCGTCTGGCTTTTAAAAAATAGCATCCTTACAAGCTGGAGTTATTTTGTTACCATGTAATTTTAATTTCACTTGTATTTTCAGTCTGGGTCATTGAAATAGATTATAAGAAGTTTCATAATGCTCACCTTGGTTGGCAAAACTACATCTCCCTGACAGGACATCTAAAATGCTCCCTTTCAAAATTTCAACAGCTTCCAGGAGCAAATGTTTTTGAAAGCAGAAAATTGTTTTAAAAGTCTGTAAAGGTGTTACTTCCAGTGTTTCTGAAATTAAAATGTGAAGACTTCTTTTATGTCTGATTATTGCCATTACTATTTTCACAGACCGCCTCATGATTCCCTACACATTTATTCTCTTTGGATCCAGCCCAATCTGCCATACAGCTTGATATCTGTACTGTCAGAAATAAAAATTCCAAGAGTATAAGTTCAGCGCTAAAAAAGTCACCTTAAGTCCTCATTAAAAAAAAAAAAATATTAAATTATTCAATCCCTTTAGAATAAATGTTTAAGTAATTTCTTACATTTATTCACTGCCTCCTCACACCTACATCAAATAGAGATTTACCAAAATTATTTTCACTTCTAGAACTCTGTGGAAGTGCAATCTAACACAAAAGTTTCTGGAGACATTGAGAGAGAATGAGGCACTGACTAAAGGTGAAACAGGCATTTCTTTCCCCATTCAAAGTCTAGGTGTTTTTATCAAATTACAGGAACATTTCACATAATTATCTCGTGCTTCATAGTTTTCTCTTCTGCTTTTTAAGCTACTGGTTTATCTTTTTTATTTCCCCCTCCCACTACCCTTTTAAATTATAACTTTGATTTTCTCTTCCTGATTTATCATGCTTGTTTTCCCTCCTTCTTTGCCCCATTTTTGAACTGTTAGTTAAGGATCTGTATTCTGAGTCTTTGGTTTACAGTTCCGGTGGAATTATTGCTGTTGTGTAAATTTGAGTGCTGTGATATACAAGTAGCAATTCATATTGCTCTTCCTACTGTTGCTGTGCTTTCCTGATAATGAAAAAAATCACTTTTGAAGCCCTTGAAGCCCCACTTATCATTTGCTAATGGGAACTCCATAAATGAGAATTGGAAGATTTGTCAGTGTTGAAGCATAAAATAAAATATTTTATTCAGGTAATTAAAATATTCCCACAGCATCTTTCAATATTGCTGTTGCTGATAATGGAAAGAACCCAAATATAATTCAGAGGTTTTTTTACTTAGTCTAGAGCTGGGCTTTCTTGTCAGAGGGATATGTAGTTATGACTACTCATCTGAAATTTAAGAAGAGTTCTTTGAGATTCCCTAAATGGAAAATATCTGTGGCTATGAGTACCTACAACTGAGTAGGATACAGCCCTCTGCTGAAGAGCTGAAATTTGTCATAACTTTAATGTCCTTCATCAGGAAGTTTAGTTTAACTCTCTGCCAAGTGGAAGTCAGACAAGTAGCAAAATATGACCTCATCCTGTTGGAAAAATTTGTCAATAATAGCTGTAGAAAGAAGCAACCTAAAAAAGTAATTTAAAATTGCAATAGGGAGGTGCTGTATGGACCTGTAGAAAATGAAACCTCTTTTCTGCAAGAAGTTGTCGAGAAGTTATTCATGCCAGGTTTTTTTCCACCACGTTTTCTTCTGTCTACAGTTAAAATTTTTAAGCTTCTAGCCAGGCAATTGACATAAGTTTCTAAGGAATTATTTTGGCTGTGTTTACTGCCACCAGTTTCTTTAACTACTTTTTCATTAAACAAACATTACCCTTCTCTCTATAAGTTATTTCATTTGCGAGTTGCTTGGCTGCATGGCAAATAATTTTAAACCAGTATTAAACCAGTATTTTAAACAGTCACTAAAACTTACACTTATCATTCCTTTCTCTACTGGTCTAATCACTTCTAAAGTTTCCAGATAATTTCATTCCTTTCTCACTGCCTTATTCTGACTGATTAGCAATCCTTCTATCATTTTGTGTCCTCTGTTTAAACCCTGGTACAAAAAATTTTCCACTGAACTCAGATCTTCAGAGCAATATTTACATTTTTTCACTAACAGCTGCTATTGGTTATACAATTCTTTATCTGCTGTCAGTTCTCCAACCTTGTCAATCTAAAATATTCCCATACACATTCTGAGATTCACTGCTAATTTACTGGTGCCACCTTGTCCTTCTGCAAAATCAGATTTCTCCAGCATTGCATCTGACAAACAGTCCCTGATACACCTGACAACACTCTTCAACAACTTGTATGTCTCCTCTTGTTATATAAATGTGTCCAATCACAAAAAACCCCAAACCATATTGACTCTTCTATTCATGGAAATACAATTCTAGACTTTAGAGTTCCTGACATGTTATTAACATGGTTGGAAACAGCAACAGTTTTGACTTGAATAGCCAACCAGGAAGTGCAAATAAAAACCAATGAATAATCACAAGTCAAAGTAAACAATAGGTGAAAAACTTGAAGGTTGAAATGTGTTTACATAAACTGAATTATTACCATTGACAAATTCTTTATCAAAATAGAAAACAGGAATTCATAGAAAGAACTAACTGCATCAAAGAAATTACTCCTAGAAAATAATCCAGCTGTGAAATTTATTGTTGACTAATGCATTATAATGCCCATGGAGAAAATCTTAACTACTCACACCTTCTTGGGTTCTTTGGAAAAAACGTAAAAAACAGAAAATGAATGTAATACCACATCTGATATCCTAGTGAACTTGCTATTCAGTGTACAGCATAAGTAGTAAATAAAATTATTATAATGAATCAAATGTAAATGAAATTGTTAGGATGCATGAAGAATGAATAGGAAATGAATGTTGGGAAGTTCATAACGTCACAGTACAAATTGCCTGTGAGACATCACTTGACATTTTTCATTCAGTTTCATCATATCTCAGAAAAGATATTGCTGAAGGTGAAGGGTGGAAAGAGGACTGACAAAATATTATGCATAATACATAATGAAAACACAGTGATTTCCACAGAAGGAGAGATTTGAAAGATTTGGTCTGTTCTGTTAAGTGAAGACTTGACTGAAAGTGGGCATTTCAGGATACTAGCAGAAATTTCTAGTGAACATGCAGAAAATGTAAAACAGATCTCCAGCACCTACGTTCCTCATATATCAAGAGGAAAGAGAGGGAGTTCAATAAAACAATATACCAGCTGAAGCTGATCAATAAAAATACTTTTTACATAACTATGGCTGAGGTACAGAGCCCACTGACACAAAATAATTGCAAGAATAAACTTAGCAGTGTTTATAAAAGTCAATAGATCTTATGTTGTACAGGTTAGAGAAATACAGGAGGCATATAATCCTCATCCCTCATCATATATGTGAATTACCAGTTGAGAAGTAACAGCAAGACATTACTCAAATGGATCAGTGATTCATTCTATGTTGGAAAAATGGAAAATAACTTGACTTCCACTCTTGCTCTGGCTACCTAGCTCTAGGGAGACAATCCAGAACGAAAGCAGGTGGATTACTGCATGCAAAAAGGGAAGCAAGGGCTCAGGAAGAGATTGATTTCAATGAATCCCCTCCAATCTAATGGCAAGCTAAGCACATTGATATACAGGCCCTGGGAAAACCAAATCTCTTTACCAAAAAGAATACCAAATTATGCCTGTGACAAAGGTCCATATTGTATAATTTGAATCAGACATTTTTAGTCATCTCTATTATGCACAGTTACAGGACAAAAGTACAGGACAAGACTATGTTTTTAGCAACACAGCTTTTTATCTAAGGGACAAAATATTTGTTGTCTTTAAAAAGTAACCTCAGATTTGATACATTCTCCTTGAAAAGGCATGTGTGGGATGCCTAATGCTGACAGTTTTTCCAACTTATGTCTTTTGCATATATTTTCCAAATTATCTAGTTCTTTTTATATTAGCACTATGACAATCTTTCCACTATATCCATTTCTTTGACAGGAAGAAAATTTTTATTTGACTTTGAAAGGCAATGACTTTCATTTCTTCCTTTTTTTCCCCCCTTATGGGTAGTTGTCTTTTTTCCAGAATTGCTTCTAACATGAAAACATCTATTGCCAGTTGTATAATCTCCAGGTGATGGTTTACCTGGTAATTTATAGGCATCTAACAGATGTTTACATATAATATGAAACTAATATGCATATATTTTTACTTCATTAGTATATATCTAATTTTTAGAAAAAATATATTATCTGAAGAAGGTGGTAGTCTTTCTTTGCATGGACACATAGGGTACACCTTCTGAACTTGACCCAAGACACTGATGTCTATGTAAAAAATTCAGTTTAATACAGTAAGCCCTGACTGACTCATGGTTGTGTTGGCTGAAGAAAAAATGTTTCAAAGATTGAGAGGTGCCAGAGCCCAAATTTTAGTTCACTACCTTAGAAGGAATTTATAGATCTTCTTAACTCTGTGACTGCTCCAAAGGGAGCTGAACCCATTTGATTTTTTATTCACAAGGTTGAATTCTTATATAAAAACAACAGTACTGCAAATTGATAAGGCAGATTTTCAAATGCAGTCAGTGTTTATAGTCCTCTCAAAATATCAGAAATTTGTGGAGACTAATGCTGCCCAGTTAACTGCTGGCCTACACATCTATGAAAGGTTTCTGTGTTCACTGGTCTGTTGCATTTTTTCAAATGAAACAAAAAAGAGAGAACTGCATCTCAAACATTTATTTCAAACTGCATCTGACAGACCAGGGAAAACAGATACATATATATTGGCATCAAAAATGCAAATTAAGCTTCTAAACAAAGGTTTATTTCTAAGATTTCTTTCTCTTTTTAAAAAATGAAAAGATACACAGCACTAGTATTCAAATTCGAAGTGAAATGTCTATGTTCAGGATGAAGAAAGGCTTTTTTGTTCATATTTCTATCTGTAAAACCATTCTTTTCTTTTTTCTTCCTTTTTTTTATTTTGAGTATAGATAAACAACACATTTGAGGTTAACTTGAAACAATTCTTCTTTTCTCCTATTTTTTCAGATTTGACAGTAAGCTGGAAAACCAATAATTTACACAGCTCTCCTCGATGACCTAGACTTCTGTGATTCATCACTCCTTGCTCAAGTTTCATTAGCTGTTGTCTAAGTGCTCATTATCTTTTGGAGATGCATATTTTATTCTTTGCTTCATCTTCCTTAAGGAAAGAAATTATTTGCTCATTTATAGCACAATTGTATTAAAAAGCCTTGCTGCATACCTGGAGCAAATCTTTCAAGAGCTAAGTAAACATGAAAGCAGAAAACAAATTATTCAGAATGATTAAGAGTCTTAGGAGTTCTTCATTCTCATTTAAAATAATGTCTTCAATTATCAATACTATGATTAGAAGTTCTGTCTGTAGTAAAATCTGCAAATTTTGAACACAGTCATTATTTCTTTTCTTACAAAAATAACACAAAAGCACACAGCTACAACTTTCAATAGAGTTAATTGGTTATGTTTGTTATTCTCTGTAGTCCAGAAACCTTTGTTTTTATTACAAATACTGTTCTGGGAATTAATTTCCCTCTGACATTGAGTGATTCTTAATAACTAATAATTTGAGATTGCTGTTATTATCAGTCTGAGATATTCCTGTTTAAGGGACTGGAAATTCTGTGCACTTTGCCTTGAAATCTCCCCTGAAATCCAACTGTGGGATGAAAGAGAAAGAAGCAGAGCTTGAAGCCTGCAGGTGTTGAGCAGGAAGCTGGAGGGAGGGTCATAACCAACGTTTTGTTCTGTTTCGTGCATTTTCTCACCAGAATTCCTGCTCCTGCACAGCAGAGCTCAAAGTGTGCTCATTTTACAAATTAATTCCCTGCGGGGAGAGGACAAAATTTTAGGGAGACAGCAGCTTGGATATATTCAGTCCCTTAATTTTAAAGGAGATTAAAGAAAAAGGATCAAAGGGCCTAAATGGTGTTCATAGGGATGTGGCACTAGGGGTGGGGAGCAACTGTACCATAAAATAATTTCCCTCACAAGCATAAGACAAATTGAGCACCAGTTCCACTTTTCCCTGTGTACCATAAGGCACAGGTTGCTTATTAGCACAGGGTAACAAACTGAGTGTTGTAGTCACCTGCTAATCAAAAACTGCTAAGGGAAGAGAGCAAAGAGCTTAAGGGCACTGTCAGTGTTTGATGCACTCCCACCAGCAGAGAACTTGTCAAAGGTCCAGACTCCCTCTGAAACCTTTCAAAAGGGACTGACACCTTTCAAAGCAAAACAGCCACACTGCATTTCAAAATAAAACATCTCTTTCTCCTCTCCAATCCATTTCCTAGAGCTGTGGCTGTCAATCTGCTCTGGTGAAAGAAATCAATCCCACCACCAGGTCACCCAAGGAGCCTGGAAATTGGCAAATTTCAAGTGATGCATTTCATTTTGGCATTATCACAATTGTAACCATGGTATTTGCTACATATTCCCAGGGCCTGCTACCAAAACAGTGCAAAGAACTACAAGCACTGTAGTGCTTGTAGCAGGTATTAAATGTGTGTCTGTGGTATATGCCATGGGAATACATCATCCTTGTAAAACACTATGGATTAAAATTTTACATCTTTGTTTATTTGTGATAATGTGTGGCTGCTTGATGACCTGTAAATGCAGCCAAAGTTTAAAGATGCTTCTTTGGATGGTATTGGAAGATGTATGTGGACTTATAGGAAGATTCTGACACTACAGCTGATTCCAGACAGATGTCTGGAATTACTTGCTTTATATTTCCAGACAGTTTTGTGGGAGGCTTAATATCATAAAGACACCAAGCACTGTGATGACAAAAAAAAAAAAAAAAAAAAAAAAAAAAAAAGAAGAAAAATAGTCCAAATGGGTGAACTAAGTCTGAAGAATTTTTTCTGATTAAAATAAACTTCCCTCTTTTCTTTGGGACGTTAATGTATTGAAAGTGGTCCTTTTTTGTTTTACTAAACAGAGTTTCCTTATGCTATGTACAAAACATATGCTATTATATATATTTTATTTTAACGCATTCTTTTAGCTCTCTCCAAAGCTCACTCAGTGATTTTTCTAGATATGTTGTAAGACTACAGCCAATTTCCCCATAGCCCTGATATATTTTTCATGAACTTACATTATTAACTGTGAAAAGCCACAGAAAGATTTACTGATCACATAGACAGTGAGAAATTTGTCTGTGTAAAAAACGTGCTGAGACAAGCAAGCACAGGAACCACCTTTCACAGAAGATGAGATAACAGGTGGGGAAAGACCTGGAAAAACTCAATATTTCTGTTGTCAAGTCTTGGGCCAGTTCCCAGATTTTTCAAAGCCATGCAGAATATTCATAGCAGAATTAAAGGCAGTTGTTTCTTACCCCTTTAAGTGTGGGGTGTTTTGGATGCCTTGAGACTCCTCAAAAATAAAAATTCTTTTCACCAGAGAAGACTAACACTTGTGCACAATTTGATGTTTCTCTGATTGACCATCATCAAAAAAACTCTGTGTATTACTAGGTTTGGTACTTAGTTCATTGAGATTGCTCACAAGGATGCAGGCACTTCTAATTGCTCCTCTTTCCTTGCCTGTCTGAATGTTTTCCATGTACTGTGAGACACAGAGGAGGGAAAGGAAGAACAACTAGGTGAGATCACAATTTCCAGCTGTTTCTTTCTGATACCATTACTGAAACAAGATTCTGTTGCAATTATGTAACTTGGGAATAGAGGATGCTCTCACATTTTAGTTTAAAATGCTTATTTACTTGCTTTATATTTCAACCTCCCAAATACTGGGATTTTATGTGGAGCAAAGATAAAGCTCAACGCTGGCTTTGGTTCACAGAGGACCCTGTCAGGTACCACACATGATACTTGCCAGCCCAAGGACTATTCTGCTGCCACAGCAAAAAGCATCTCCAAGAGAGTGAGGAAAGATACAGTGGGATATAAAGTGTATAGTTCCTTCTCCTAAAAACTCCTGCATTGTTGGCTTTGCTGCAGCCAAAGCTTTTTCCTATCCACAAAAGCTGTTCCCTGACTTGGCTGTCACCTGTAATTTATATTACAGGAAAGTTAACAGCACACTATTGACTCCTTGTCCCTCATCAATATTCAGGAGCCACTGATAAACACTCAGCAGTGCTACCTCAGTTCTAACTCCATTTCTTGTTCCATCTGTACAACTATGTCTTTGCTTTACATTTATTTTCATAAATAACAATTTGCTTTACTTTTATTTTCACTCATGCCTGTCTTCCAACAGCAGCTGCTGTTGAGACTCAGGAAGGCAGAATATTCTCCAAGCCTGTGTAAAGTCTGGTATCTCTAGGTGCCATCCCACTGCAGTCCCCTGCAGCTTAATCCTAACCTGGCAGACAAATTTCCTTTACCTAAGAGAAGTCCTTACTTGCTGAGCCAGCTGATGGGCAGGAAAATAAAATCATCTCCTAAAGAAACTACAGCCACTGCACAGGCACAATGTCAGTGTTACTGACAGAGGGGCAGATATTGCTGCATGGAAAACCAGCTCATCTGTGTTGGACAATACTCTTTTCCTGCCCCAGATATGGGGTAACTGAGAGGTGTTTTAAAAACTTTTATTCCATTTTCAGTCTCATGAGAAGAGTGAGACAATACAGATGTTAGAATTCACACCATCACAATCAGAAGCCGACTATTTCCTAATTACAAAACACTAGAAGCATTTCTTGGCATATCAGCTTTTTGCCACGCCATGATCTAAAACTACCTCTTGTAGGTCAATGCATCTTCAATAGTTCTATTTCTCCAAAATATCTAGTCCTATTTACAAGGTCATCCTTTGAAACTGTTATCTAGCTCCATTTCTCTCTCAACAATATCCGTTCTATTCCATGGCATTTCTAAGTCAGCATTTTTATCTCAAAGTCTGCATATAGATTCATGCTGTGTGGGCCTTCTGTCAGGCCCTGAGAACTCTCTGCAAATCCATCTCCCACAATCTGCACAGCCCATTGCATCTTCCTGAGAAGCACAGATCCAAGCCAAGGTGCTTGTTTCCCTTTTCTTTGACACTTGGTGCTCCTGCAGTTCCTTCCACAGGGGGCAATCAGGGGCACCCTGGAGGATATGGGATTGTGATCATCTTGGACCTCTTGTGAGGGCAAGGTACCACCTAACTGCAAAGTCTTACAGCTTAGCATAGATTTACTCAGCCCCTGCTGAAAGACTTGACAGAGTGAGACAGGCACATGGCATTCAGAGCAGCATTGATTACAGCTTTACTGCATCCTTCTGTCCAGAGGCATCAGTCACTTCCACAAGACAGCATCATGCAAAGGCCATGGGTCCTGCTGCTCAGCAGTGCTGTGCCCCGAGTGGTGACACCCTGAGCTCTGTCACTGCAGCCCATGACACATTCATGGTCACTTACCCCTCATCAGTGCCTCTGCAGCCATGGGAGGTGTTGTGCCTGTAATCCCTACAGAATAATAAAGTCTGACAGGCCAGGCACTGCCAGCCTGTTATGGACACCCTGAGCAAGGCACAGGTCACGGGGCTGAAATCCAAATGGCACCAAGCACTCAGAAATCACACTGATTCACTACCTCAAGCAGCCATGGTGAGATGGGGATGGAGATTGCAGATACAAATAAAGAAACCAGTCCAGCACAGACACTTCCTGCCCATTACAGCTGTGGTTTTCACTACAGCTGTGGCTGGCCCTTGGCTGAAAGCTGTGTTTGTGTTGCTTCCCACAGCACTGAGGCTGAAATGGCTGCAGAAGATGAGCATCATTCAGACAGACCCACCTCTGCTGTGGTATTTGCCTTCTTCTTTCAGGGGCTACTGGATTTGTGCTCAGTTTGACCTGTTGCAAAAAATTCCATCCTTCAACTACGTACTACCCTGGTTATTCAGAACCACTGGTTAACCTGGAACTCATAGGAAAGGAAGGGTGGTTTTATGCTCCACACATCAAAGGGTAATGTTTTGGATCATAATTCTGAATGTTTAGCATAAGAAACTTAAAATAGGGGAGATTGTCAGCCCCTTCAAAAAATTGAAAACTATTTTTAAAGTTAATTCAAGCTATCTACCCCAGAAACAGAGACACCTGAAATCCCTCCAGACTCCATCATTAAGTCCCTGAATATATCAAATGCATGTTTTGTTTGCCAGTAATGTTGGTGGGAATTAAGAAACTATTAAGAAGAGGTTGGAAAAATCCCTTTTTAACATAATGACAACAAACATTTACATAATCAGCACAAAGGAGAATAAGAAACTGTCTTCAAGCTTTACCAAGGTAGCAAGTTAACAGTTTTTTTTTTGTGTGATGGCATAGCAGCATTGCCAAATGGGCTCACTAATAATTAATTACTCTATAATTTGCATGGCTTAAGGCTTTAATTCCAACATAAGTTATGGAAAAGCAGAGATATAACTTTTTATATATAAGATGCCAGACAGATTTTGTGTTAGGGAAGTTTTCATGAGATGAGAGATGCACCCCTACACCAGGCAGTGAAGGGCACTGACCTGAGCTTTCTGCTGTCCACAAACCACTTGGGAAGATCTCTCACTTGGAAAGCCCTAGAATTTAAAGAGCCTTGGTGCTGGCTTTGTCTCAAGACACCCAGTATAATTTTGTGTCTTACAGCCTCTCCCAGCACCCCTGTGATAGGACTGCTTGTGTTTGCAGCTCCTGCAGGCAGGACACATCAGCTTTGGCAGCCTGGAGCAGCACCTGGGTGACAGCGTGAGCCCCCGAGCTGCAGTTTCAGCTCACCAGGCTGAAGGACAGGACTGAGCAGTGCAAGCATCTTAGCAAAAGTATCAGTAGGTTTTGCAGAGGTATTTGGAGAAAGTTCTTCCCTTTACTGAAGGACTCAGGGTTAGTGTAAACCCACCTAGGTTCCTTTTTTTTTTCCCCCTAAGCTTAAGTTCTACAGAGTTCTTTGGGTACTACACCAGTGATGTATTTGGAGTCTGGAAAAGATTGTTTCCCTACCTTATCAGCATAGGCTCATGCTGATTAAGTGATTTAACAGGGCACACAGCTTGTGTTATCCTTTTTACCACTTCCCTACCCTCCTAGAAGAATTCTCCATCTCCTAGCACCAGTCATAGCCGTGAATTCACCTCAGGTGCCACAAGCACATTTTCACACACTTGGGTATTCCCCTAGGACCCCATGGGTCATGGGCCACAAATACCCACCCTTTACACACACAGCTTTCCATTCCGGATCAAACCATGGCTTCATTCAGCTTGTTCTTGGACAAAAGTCACTCACAGCTGGACTGTTTCCATTTAGGTATATATGACACATAAATAAATTACTCTGTACCCTTAGTGATTGCCCTTTTATAAATTTTCATTTGAAGTAAAGCATAAAAATTAGTGGTAAAGCAACACCCTGAAATATGGTTAAAATGGAGTTTCAAAATGTATCTTGATATGTGTGCGGTGATTATTGGTTTCCCATATAATGAAACAATATTTCACCTTTTCCCTATCTTCTGGGAAGGTTTTGTACAATTCACAACAGAAACACTTGGAAGTGGGTAGATTTTTCCTTTTCAGATTAAACACCTTGCTTCAGTTGTCATAATATGCTTCTTTCCTACTTTGTTAACTATCTTTTCACCATCCCTTGTGTTTGAGAAACAAAATGACTTGCTTATAGAGGCAGACAACATTTTTCAGGAAAAAAGACATTTTTTTCCTGTTTGTTTAGCTGAACTTGTAACTTCTTAACTGAATAAGTTAAAGTGAAATAAGATTTCAGATCTACAAAGAGCAGTCTTCTACAAGAACATAACAAAAATAGAGTGTCAATTAGTTGTAGAAAAAACATTATTTTATGGCTGTCTGCTTAGAAAATTTCAGGAAGTAAAAAAATCAGTTACAAGGCTAAAACATGACGCTCAGAAGCTTTTCAAGAAACACAGAATATACAATCATAAGAAAGAAATTCTAAGTGTAATGCAAAGACTGAGAAATTTACAACTTATGTCAGTATTTTCCATGGCTGCTGAGTTCTGTTTTGTGTGGTAATTGCCTGTGCTAGTGCCAGAGCTCATTACCATTTGTGGGAGATGGTTTCTCCAGAGATCAGTGCTCACTTGTTTTTTCCCTGGTGGCACTTCAAGAGCCTGTGGTGTTCCTTCTGGATCTAGCTGGGTCCTTTCTTCTTTGCCTGTCTCAGGTTCTCAAGATCTTGGGAAAGTTTGCCATCCTCCTTCTAGCCCATTTTATTTTGATGAGGAATGCATTCCCTAGACCTTTCTACCTGGTATGTCCCTGCTATCTGTATGGTGCTGCATGGGTAGCAAGAAAGAAAACAAAAAATCACAGAGAACTGGGACTTAGGTGCAGAGGCCAAAAGGATGAGTTCCAAAGGAAGCTGACACCCAGAATTTTCTAGCTGAATTGTTTCTTTTTTGTGTGGGTTTTTTTTTTTTTTTTTTTTTTTGCGTTTTTTTCCCAGGCAAAACAGGTTTGAGGGTGTGGACTATTGAAAACTTCAGGTGCAGTGTTTGTTTTGTTTGCTTCTTACAGTAAAGTAGACCGTATGTTTACTGAATTTCAGTCATTCCTCTCAATAATCCACACAGTTTATTTGTTGTCTAAACATTTGTCCTAACTTCTCTATGGCAGGAACATAATACTTGATGGGTAACAGTGCTAACCCATCTGCAAACGCCAGGAAAAAACAATGCATTTCAAAAATGGGGATGTGAAGTCAAAGCATGGCTGCAATGTGATTCTTTATCTCTCAGTAATATTGAATTCTAAGTTCTCAAACACTATAGACAGTGTCCTGATATAAATAAAGACTGAGAACCAGCTATAAGAGAGACAATTTAGAGAGGATTAAATGGATTACAGTCCAGTGGTGGACCTCTAATCTACATCTATTCCAGAATGGGATGGATTTGAAAGTTTGATGAAACAAGACCACATTTTCCAGATTCACAGACAGAAAAAAATGCACTGTATGAAACAGCCAACTATGGCAGACAGAAATTTAGACAGGCTGGTAAGACACTGCCTAACTTTGATGAAAGTGTTCACCACAAAATTTGTCCTTTCTGTGATTCAGTGCAGCTTTTCAGTAGATGCAGCTATTGTTCTTTTCCTCTGATATACATTGACCACATAAGAAACTGAGCAATTCAGCACAGCCTGTGTCCATGTTGGGTTAACAAGAAGAATCTCAGCAAGAATTCTGTGTCCCATTGTGCTATAAATTACATGGTTTGTTACCAAGCTTTTTCAAAACAGATTGCAAAAGATAGGAGTCAATCTGCCTAGAACTTGCTAAGGATCCAACTGAAAATGCAGTGTTATATATTAAGAATTGAAATTAAGTGCACTTAAATTAATTAAATATATGGAAAAGAAAAATCAGAAAGAATAACATGCCAATAAATCCCTGGTAATACAAGGAATTGTATTGGAATTGACAAAGAATATTGATTACTAGGCGGTTTCACATTTGTTATGCACATAGAAAAGTGACAGTTCTGTAGTAATTACATAGGAATTGTCAGTACTTTCATTTGTGTTTGGGTTATTTAACTGCACTGGCATTTCTATAAATCATAACATGTCACCTTAAATGTACACAGAAGTTAAATCGTTTGTCTTTCAACTTATCATAGAAACAAGAGCAAAAAGGTCCCTTGACAAGAATTTGGATAAAGGCCTTAATAAAAATTGCAATGTTATAAGACTTCTGGCTGATTTTATTTTTTTTTTAATAATTGAAACTGGATTTAATTGTTCACCAGTCATCTAGAGTGATGAGAAAACAACTGCAATTTTCTCCAAGTGTTAATATTTATGAGATATAAACACTCAAATCTAGCCTGAAATAAACACAATAATTTTCCAGAGGCCATTAAATAGTCAACTAATACTTGCAACTTGTGCTCATGAAGTTAGATCTCTGCTATCTGAGGCTGAATCTGCTGACCTGGAGAAAGACACATGAGATCCATCAGGTACCTGATTTAAGACCCCTTGATTTATCCTCATCACCAGCCACAGCCTAGAGCACACGCTTTAGTCAAAGAATGTTCTGAGCTAGTTAAGTGACACAGCTAAATGGAGCATTTGCCTGTCAGAGGAGTGCTAATACAGTATTTGAAATTTATGAGTATCCTTATAGCTAAAACAATCTACTCAGATAACAATTATCAGGTCAATGCCTTTTTAGAGAAGTAATTGACATCTCTGTAAAAGATGGCATTTGGGTTTTTTGCTTGTTTGTTTCACTGTCTGGAGTGTGGGGAAAGAAAAAGGGAAAAGCCATTATTTACACAAGCCAACAACATTCTCTTGCAGTAAAGAAGGCTAACCCTGTCCCAGGCTGCATTAGAAGGGGGACTGGAGAAGATGACCATCAGATATCCCCTCTAAACTCTATTATTTTGTGCTTCTGTGAAAAAAAAAAGGGAAAGAGGGAGAGAGAGAGAAAAGGAAAGAATTAAAACCACTTACCTGATTCCAGCAGTCAGAAACAGATGTTTGTTTCCCACTAAAATAAAAATACAAAATATATTAGGTAGAATTATTTAACTTTGGTTTTCCTTCTTTATTTGGTTCGCAGTGCATTTTTGTAATATTCTGAAGTTTTATTTTGATCAATGATATGGTTTTTTTTCCCCCCCAAACTAAATTGCTGGACTGCTTAGTTAATGATCTTGAGGTTGACTATGCGGTTTTACCATTCTTTGTAAACTGCTACTTCAATAAAAGTACAAATATAAAGCACATGCCAATGATCTAGGCTTGAATTAAACATCTCTGACACTGAACCTTTTCCAAATGAGCAGTACAAGAGACTAGAGTGGAAAACATGTTAAGTTTATGAAGACTATGATTCATTAACTTAAAAAGAATGTTCTCAGTGATGCATAAGTTGAAAAAGCTATCCTACATTTTGTGATTCTATTCAGTATTTTATTTTTAACTCAAGATAGGGAAGAGGTTTCTACAAAACTGTCCTTGAGAAATTTAAAACCAGGACTCAAGACACTGCTTTCAAACATTAAACATTTGTCATGGTTGGACAGAGGTGTTAAATATTCACTTTATATAGCAAGTATCTTAAACTGTTGCAAACTTGCATGAAGAAGCTGGATCAGGGTTGTAGAAGCAGTGCTGCAGAAAATCTATATGTCACAGCTTACTCATAGATGGAAAGTAAAAGGACACTTTTCACAGGCTCAGGTTGCTGACAGTAACTGAGAAAGATATTTGAGTGAAGCTGGCACACATGCTAAAAACATTAGTTCATACTAAAAACCCTTGGGTTTTGGTGTTTTTTTTTTTTTTTTTTCTGAATATGAGGTAGGATTTTAATTCAGCAACAGATAAACCTTCAAATGGATCAGTTTGCTGTGAGACCGTGGAGTTTACACGATTATGTAAAATTCTGCCATTTGCAAAATGAAGCTTAGATGTTAAATGGCACTAACAGTACACATCTGCCATGACGACCAATGTATATTTTATATATTGAACTGGTGGCATACCCAGGTTTCTTGATTAGAGAATATTTGGCGTTAGTTACTGTTTCTCTATTCTGGATAGACCTAGAAGCACCAACTGAACACTGTTCATCATGTTTTGGGCTCTCTGACAAAAAAATACAGGCAAAAGTTAGGTATTAAAAGACAGGAAACTTCTGTGTATATTTGATAATAAAGATCATCAGCTACAGCTTTGGACAATGGTTCAGACAAGTCTGTAGCTCATTTATTTCCAGCTGGTTCTATACCTGATCCAGTTCACAGTAACTCAAGTGAGAAAATTTAAGACACAAATTGCTGGAGAATTGTGTATAACTTCACCTTTCCTCCTTACTTCCAACTTCAGTATTCTACTGGGAGCACCACAGTGAGATTATGGACCAAAAAGTTGATATATTTATTTCTAAATGCCAATAACAAATCAGACAGCATGACCCAGTGCAACGAAGGGAGGCAATTACTTTTGAAAGGGTGAAGAAAGGCTCTGATTTGTACTTTACCAGTTATGAAATACTTTTAATAACTTCTTTCCCTGATGGCCACCACTCCTCATATGTCACTCTGGGTTATCCCTGGGGTATGTTTATGTAACAGTCAATTAGCTCTAAAGGTCTTTTTTTTTTCCTATTGGGTGAATTTGACAGTCAAATTTGAGAATGGTTTAACTCCCCATTAACTGTTGCTAATTTACAAGAGAACTCCTGCAGAAAACAAACAAATAAGCTCATAATTTGATGCAACATCAGTCTGGAACACCAAACAAAATCATTAGGAACAGCACAGCTATTAGGATTAGCAAACACAGGTGACTGGGGGAAGGGGCAGTCAAGCAAACAGAGCTCTGTCATTCTCTGGGAGAGCTAGCATGATTCCCTTCAGTTATTAATCTTCCTGTGGGGTTCAGAAACAAGTTGTGAAAAACCTCACACACAAAGGCAAATTTAAAGTTCAAGTTCATATTTAAGAATTTTGATGTGCAGTAAATAAAAATACATGGTTCATACTTTTTCTGAACTCATCCATAAGTACAGAATTTGAGAGTAAAATGCATTTCACAGCAAAGCCAGACAAGCTCCTCTACGTTTCCCTTTCTAGAGTCTGACATTTGTAGCCACTCTGCATTACATGTCAAATCCTGCTGCAAAACAGTCTGTGAAGGTTGGTGGACAAGAAATTTGTATTAGATCCATTTTCACTCCTGACCCCCATCTCCAGCCTTTGGTGAGGCCAGCAGTGACTATGCAAATTTCACTAGTCATAGAATGTCCTTTTCCCCTTCTGTTTTTTAGTTAAAAAGAACAAGAATGGAGAATTCCAAGAGACCATTATACCAGCAGAGGTTGGAATTGATGTTCACTTGTTCTGTGGAAAACAGAATTATTTCTTCTATGTCATCATACTTTTTAATGTTACATTTAAAGCCCTAATGACCGATTAACATCTCAATAGTATGAACTCCATTGTACAAACAAGGATGTCTTTATTTCAGTGAACTTAGACTACAAGCAAAATGTGGTTATAACACTTGCATAATTATTTGTAACCATTTAATTCCCCGTGTCTTTGAAAAAAATTAATCAAGCTTAATTCCTAAGGCTGTGCAAAGAACAAAAGGATCAAGATGTTGCACACTTCTTAGATGGATCAGGACTGGTTGGTATCTGGCAGGTGTCAGGGAGTATTTTATGCTCCAGGGAAACCCTGCCACAACAACAAAAACAAAACAAAAACAAAACAAAACAAAACAAAAAAAAACCCAAAAAAAAACCCAAAAAAAACCCACCAACGAGAAAACCAAACAAACAAAACAAAAACCCCACCCAAGTAAACAAGGGATAGGATGTATTTTAAAAGGATAGGGTCCAATAGTTATGAAATGGAGAACAGAAAAGGCAAGGAAGATGTAGAAAATTTCTGCTTCTCCAGGACGGTGTGGGTGAATGAAGACGAGAGATCTCTCAAGGCTGCTCTTGGGGAATGAGGTTCATTGGGGATGCAGGAAGGTCCTGCCTCGTGCTGCCAGACGCAGCACGTGGCGAGGCCTGAGAGGATGGGAGAGGGGAGAGACAAAAGGATGCTCAAGGAGAGGGGAGGAAGTTCCAAGAGAGGGGAAGAAGTTCCAAGAGAACATGTGGCCCTTCAAAGCCCCCTTTTCAAGGAGCTTCAAGGTGGGCTGGAACGAGTCTCAGGCCAATGGGGTTACAGGCACTTGATGTTTTAGGGGAGGGACAGAGGTGCAAGGTGAACCATACATCTTTTGGGGGTGAGATGGAACAGTCCACCTGACCCCAGGACCCATCCGTAGGCAGGGGCATTGTCCGGCTAGCTGGGAGAACTGTTCTCATCCTGGCTGTATTATTTATGGATAATCATATTTATCTATCTTTGCAACAGAAAGGGGCTTTAGTGCAATCTACAGAGGCAATAAAAAGTATTGCCACTTGGGAGGATTTTATCACACAACATTGTCAAATATGTTTGAAACATCACTGTGCCACAGGAGTAAGTAAAACCAAAGAAGAAGCAGGAGAATGAAAGCTCTCCTTTAGGATCTTTATTTTCAGTTTATTGGCAGAAACAAACCTGTAAAATTACATTATTTAAAGTAACGTAAAATGTATCTGCCAATCCCAAGCAAAACATTTCTTGTCTTTTTTTTTTTTTGGGGGGGGGTGGGGGTGGGTGTTAGGGTTTTTTAGTTGGGTTTTTTTCTGGTTGAATGTCCTTTTATCTTTTTTCTACCTGTACTTTGAAAGAATCATTAGTTTGAAATGACAATTCAATAGATTTCATTTGCAGCTTTTAACAGAAGGAAATAGTAGCCTTCCTTCAAATATTTCTTTCTTTCTACCCAGAGCTACTCAATACATTTGTTATGATATTTGATTCAATAACTCCTGTTGACCCATTTGTATGGGGTAAGCAATTTCTACATCACAGTCTCACAGCTGAATGGTACCCAGAAGACCCAAAGGACAGGTTTTCAGCTCAGAAAAACAAAAGGCAGAGTTGTGCCTGTGTTTTCTTTGAAGCTCTCCTGCAGCATGATGAACGAGTCAGAGTGGCTCCTTGATCATCCCTTCTATGCAGATAAACCTCTCTGGGGAGCTGGGCTGAGGTAATGCTAAAGGCAGCTCTCTGTCAGATCAGCTCCCTAGGGTCATAATATGACAGGGAAAGAGTTGAAGGACACTTAAAGATGTCCTAACAATGCCTGTCCACAAGAGGGGGGAAAAAAGTGTGTAAAAGTGCTTTAAATTCACCTTTGTTCTCTGTCATTAATGTCGTTTTAGGCACAAATGGACCAAACTACAGAGTGCAGACATCAATCACCGGGCAGACAAATCCCTCTCCCGAGGGATCACATGTTGCATCTATAGTACCTGGAATGCAGTCCTTTGCTTTTGATATGACATTTGTTTCCACAGCAACCAGCTGGGAAATAACTATAGGTGATATAAACTACATAGGCAGGAATGATATGACAAACAATTCCAGCCTGCAAATCAAAACACAAAAGGGAATGAAAAGGAAATATCATTCCATCTGTATAGACAAGCACTGAATAGTCAGATACAGGCAGAACTCAAAGTTTCTAGTGGGCTTCAGCTGCATATTTCCCAGTTATTACTCTATTAAAGCTTGTCTTATCATCTGAGGATGTACCTTTATGTTGAAACTATAAATAAAGCCATCATTAAATTCTCAGAGCAACCAGATTATTGCAGTAATGATAACCAGGATGCCATTTATTATCAAGTATATTGGCAAAATCTCACACTTCAGTGATAAGGATACTTCAAGAAAGTACTTATTGCCTATTTATTTATGACAGTAACAACCTAAGTGTCCCCAGAGATTATAAAAAAATCAATTATTTGATTATTTAAGAACAGAAGTTCCATGAAAAGATCATCCTAACTGCCTTCCATAATACAATTCTATTACATCAGCTAATCACTCATGGAAGTATGACAGCTTGCACTTGAAGACAGATTTCACTGCTACGGACACAGCTGCTGCTTGACAGTGCTGCACTGCCCCAAATAGGGCTGGAGGTGACACAGGCAGCAAGAGCACCCTGCTCTGCCACCTATGATGCCTGACACACAGAGGTCTGTGCACTCCTGGATGCCAAAGCTTTTCCTTCTTGGAGAAGAAAAAAAAATGTCCAAAGAGAACTAAGCTTCCCTTTCAAGAAAATACTCAAGTCTATCTTTAATTTTATCCATTCTGGGAACAGCATTCATTTAAAGTGGCATATTTTCCTGTCTAGGATTCTTAAGTATTTAATGGGATGAAAAATATTAAATGCAAACTTTTCCAGAAGTTCACTGATTACATTATAAACTCCCTGTGAAGTTGGATGCTGTGCAGTCACAGTCTCTGCCAGAAACAAGAGTGCTTTGATATAGCTTTGATATAAAATAAACAGTAGTATAGGAGAGAGAGGTGGATAAAAGTCATTGCATTAACCACTGTTTATTTATTTTGGGTATTTCGCTTAAATAATTCCATAAACTTACATTAAAAAACATTGAGAAATGTAAAAGGGAAAAAAAAAAAAAAAACCAAAAAAAAAAAAAAAAAAACCAAAAAAAAAACCAGGAACACCATTTGGCATTCCAGCCATTAACATGGGTGATTTGTGAGATATAGCAGATTTGAGGAGGGATGTGGAGGATAGTGGTGCACCATTGTGACATTTCCCAGCTCAGTAAACCTCACTAAAAAAGTAAGCCTCAAAAGCTCCCTGTGAAGAAGGGCAGCACTGTTATTCCATTTTCATTAAGGGAAAATGAGTCACATTGGGTTAAATACAGAGACTGAAGTCATACTAAACCTATGTGGTTCAGCTTCAGCATGAAGCCCACCTAGGTCCTGCTTCTTTCTTTTAATAGCATGACCATGCTGGCTGCCTAAAGAGCCATGAATATATTACAGAAATTGCCTTTCTTCTGTCACTGCATGGGCTGCCACAACAGCCTGAATGCAGACAGGGATGATTCCAGGGAACTGATTTCATAACCATACCATTCAGGGCTCAGGGATAGCAGAGATGGATCAATATGTGCTGGAAGGCATTTCCCCCACCTGGTCTCTGCTTTGCCTCACAATTATTCTGATTTCCCTCACAAAGATTAAATATGTGCATAAACACAGGTGAGTGAGGCTTTTAACATTTTTGCTCTTCACCAGCTGTTCTTCCATTCCACTGAATTTTCACTTACTGCTTTTCAGATTGACGATGAAAATGTGGGACATATCAAAAAACCTCACAGAAGGACACAGAAGTATGGAAAGATGAAAAATAGGAAACAATTGAGGGACTGGCAGAGTTCACAAAAAACACTCTCTCTACTTCATAAATTTGATTTGAATTATTATCACCTCAGAACCCTCAGTCAATGCCAGAATACAAAGCTTGGACTATGGCTGATCAAAAAAATTGCATCTAGAAAGCAATTCTCTATATATTTATTTGAATTTTGTGTTCAGCAGATTTACAAAAGGGATGTTCAGAAATAAAATGTTTCCTCCTTGGGCTAATTAAAGGGTAGGGGCCATGGTGGTAACAATGAGAACTGGACTTCTGAGACTCCAGGAGAAACATTTTAAACTGGCAAAGAACCTTGAACAGCTTTGAGACTGAAAATTGAGACAGAAATTAATGTCACTTTAGGGGAAAATAAAAGAAAAGCATCTGATGAATATCCTTAAGTCACTCTCACTGCTCCTAAGGCAAGATTGTGAAAGATACCTAATCACATTATTTTCTTTACTTTTTCTTTAGATATAAGGTCTCTTTGGCTCTTGGACAGACTACAAGGGTTATTATTTTTGTTTTGAATCATTAGGGCTAGCCATTCATTTTCTGCATCAAAAAGGAGAACAAAGGGAAAGAAACTAGTAGAAGCTTAATTTGTAATGTATCTACAAAGAGCAAATCCTCAGCTCATTCACTTGTCTGGGAGATGGAACTAAAGAGAATTTGCCCTTAGGGAAGATTTCCTGCTCCAAGATGCTGAGATTCACATTTTTACCCACTGAGCTGACCAGCACCAGATGCCTTGAGAGTCAGCCAGCCTGCAAATACTCGACCTTCCATGAGCACTGAGCTGTCCCTCCTTTCATCCCTGCCCAAGTACTCAGTGTGAGTGCTGCCATTCTCTCTCTTCCCTTGGATTACATTTTTCTGCATAATGTTGTAAAATCCTTATGTCTATCACTGCACAGAGTGTGTGAGAGTCCTGAAGGAAGGGAAGGTAGTTAGCAGTGCTATTCTAGTGAAGCTGTTACAAGTTTATATTTGCATAAGGGTGAAAACCCCTCACTTTGAGAAGCGTTGTTTAAGCAAGCACAAGAACACACTGAGATGATTTTGCTTACTCCCTGCCCCTACTTCAGCACATTTTCCAGACCAAATAAGAATAAAAGTAGAAAAGGAATTCAAAGCATGAGTGTAATTTCTTGGGACAGATTAATACTATCCCCATGGAGCAGAGCCATGGTGCACATGGCAGATGCACCTTGTGCACTGCTAAAACATCACAGAGCAGATATTTCCACAGCCACCTTAATTCTCAGCACTTTGCATAAACTAAGCACTTCAGAAAAGTTGGAAGGATCAAAATGATGAGGTGGATTTTTACCACCATGCAAGTTATTTCATAAATGCTTATAATTATGTATTTTTTTTTAAAAAGGGGGGGTGAGAAAGGAATAATTAGAATATGACAAATTATTCATCAGTATCTCCCCACACTAATGAGACACTTCACAAGGCAGTTAATTATACCAGAATGATTAGTGCATCCTTACTTATGCTGACACATCTGTAACGTAAAAAATCAGGTTGTTCTGAAAAGTCTGATGCTGTTATTAGACTTTACCAAATAGTGTCTCAAAAACATTTCGATGTTTCATCTAAAGGATTTGCACAGCTTACGTTAATTGGAGATAACTTTATTCATCCAGGCTTCTTTAATTTTCCACATTAGGCTTCTAAGGGATATTTAATATTTTTTATTATTTTTAATAAATGATGCAACACTGAAAATTAGTCACTTTCCTTAATCAGAGGAAGAAAGTAGGTTACTGCTCTGCATGCCACAAAACACAAGAAGGACCTCATTAAGGATTTGGTATTTGACATCATTCAGAGGCAATGCTGTATATCACCAGAGTTGGATTTCATATTAAGTATGCCAAAGGATGTTGCAACAGGTGATCTAGGGAATAAGAACTCATGCCCTGGGTCAAAGGAATAATTCTGATTTTTCTTCAGTATCATCCATCATAAATATTTTTCCCCTGAGGCTGGCTCTCAGATCCCTCTGGAGCACATCATCACTGCACTTTGCCTTTCTCCTGTGCAGGGTCCTTGCTGCAATAAGCCCAGTTGTGAAGGACACCTTGGGTGTCCATTCCCTCCGGAGGTCCAAGGTGAACAACTCTTAACCTTTCTCCACTGGCAGTCACTGCTGGTGCTTTGGGCCTTCTCTTTTGCTTCCCTGTCTAGGGGCAGCTGAGACCAAGGGCAGTGTCTTTGGAGTGAACCTGGCATCAGAGTAATAACTGAGAACCCTCAGTTAATAACTGATAACCCTCCACAGCTCCAAACCCCTGCTAGCATGCAAATTAATCTCCTACAGACTGTCCTGAGCTTGAGATTTTTTCATTGTAAGATCTTGTACTTCCTGCCATTTGCCACTGAAGCTCACATGATAAAAAATTCAGATGTACCTTGGCCATACAGAAACATAACAAAAAAAGAGCCTTCTCCCTATCCTATGGCACAGGATGGAAAATCACAGATACACAAAGGTCTTGTGGCAGCTGAAGTGAGTGGCTGCGGAGCAGCTTTGTGCCTGGAGGGAGGCAGGAGAGGCAATTACACTGAAATCAACAGATATTTTGACAAATTGCCTGCAACAATTCTATAAAACTCTTCAGAGTGTTGTGATTTGTCCAGGTCCATCGTTCCTGGATTGCAGGTGAAGTGAACAAATCAGAATGGTTTCTGTAAGCTGCAGTTAATGGCTGCAGTTAATAGCTTGTGATATTGGTAGCAGGGACAGGAACTGCAATTAGTTTTATTAAAGGGAGAAAAAGCTTAAGGTAACAGGAGTTGGGAACACCAATACTAATTAATTCCACAGAATTAAATGGCAGTATCATTACAGAACCTGTGGTTTGAAATAAAAAGGATGAGGCTTTAGAGGGCTACAAAAGCCTTTCTCAGTCACCTTAATATATTTTCTTTTTTTTTTTTTTTCTTTTTTCTTTTTTGGGTGGGAGCAATGCATCATGTAGAGAGAAAGAAACTGAACATACCATAAAACACTCAGGCAGGGGTTTTGTATTGCACCTGTGCTGTACCCCAGGAGACAAAGCCAGAAACAGGCTGAAGTCTGTGTGCCCTGTGAAGGCTAGACAGAGGTGGGATCTTTCCTAAAGGCAAATGCCCTCAGGGCTGGGCGCCTCATGAGATGGAGCACAAGTTGCACTACAAGAGGTATGAATCCATCAGTCTTGTGGGAGAACGCAGATTCTTCTGGTCAGGAAAAGGCTTGTGAGACCTTCGGGCTTGCATGATCCCGTAACCCTGCATTGCTTTTTCTCTTCCTCAGTTTTCAGAGAATGAGCACCACAGAGGCTTTCTGTATTTTGCCAGGACAGGTGAGGATAGGAGAAATTGATTCCCCACCAGCATTTATGTATTAAAAGCACAGGAAGCTTCAGAGGTTTGGGGGAGAGCTACACCATCCTTATTATAGCTGGAGGAGCATCCTGTGGAGGGGTGCAGGTATGGAAGGCTATTAGAATTCTTTCAAGCAGGCCTTTTTGTCATAGAAAATATTGCAGAGGACTGCCCACATAAAACTGAATCCCTTTGCCTTCACTCGTGTCGCACAGAGTGACAGAGAACATCTTAATTTCATCACTTGAGTAAAGAGCTGCTGCCCAAAGGCAAAACTGGCAGAACTTGGCTGCAAATACTCCCAGAGTATTCACAGGCAGATCCATCTTGCATTTGACATGTCAGGGTGGGAGAGAAGCTGCAGTATCACTGCTTGAGTGTGTGAGTTGCTGATGCCCCACCAGAGGTGTGAAAAGCTGCCAAAGTGCCACTAGAGAGCCCAGGAGGCTTCTCCAGCTGCCACGTGGGCCACAGTAGCCCAGGACACCCTGACCTTGAGATGAGCTGGGTTTCAATGGCAGAGCACACAGTCTTCCCTACAGGCACTAGGATTACATTCTGAATGAAGATTGGAGTATTTCTAAGTGAATTTCAGTTGAGCTGCCTTAGAGGAGATAGGATCTAAAACAGACCAGAAGCCAGGGAGAAGCTGCAGGGAGATAAGACCAGAAAGAGAAATATCTTTATTTCTTTATTATAAACCTGAGTGGCACTTTTGCCTGCTTGATTTGGAAATATCAGCCAGTCTAGGTGATAGAACTAAGGAGCAGAATCAAGTATGTGAGCTTTAGCAGTATAATAGGGAAAATTTAATTCCCAAACTACCTTTACTTTCTCATAAGTGGGCTATATTGTATTTTCAGTTTACAATGATCAAGGATTATCCTCCAAAATAAATAATAAAATAGCATCCCATATCTATAGCAAAAGTTAAAGGCTGAAGCTATAAATTGGAAACAATGACCTTGACTCTTCTTCTCAGAAGTTCAGACAAAAAAATATTAAAAAAACAGTGAAGCCAATAAAGTTCTCTTAGGAAAGATAAAGTTTGAAGAAGAGAATCAGAGCTGAGATGCTTCCTATTTCTTTTTCAGATATTACACTAGCTTTTTATCTCTCCTTGTCCTTCCCTAGTTAGGATCCCTATTTTGCATGCAAAGCCAGGTCCATGATTAGATTCCTCCATCACATCCACTGACTACAGCCAGCCTCAGCCAGGGGAATGGATTGAAGGATTCAGCAGGACCACAGCATGCTTAAATCCCTGCAAAAGGGAGGAAAAGGAGAGCTGATAGAACAAAATAATGACCACATCCTTCCTGTTAGATAACAACAGTTACCATTAGGGATGAAACACTTTCTTCTAGAATATAAATGCCATGGATATCTTCAAGGCTGTTTTTGTGATTATAATGAAAAAAACTAAGAGCATTTTTTCTTCTTTTTGTTCCCCCCACACATATTTTCTTCATGTACTGAGAAAAACAAATCAAATCACCCCTTTCTGTGCCTGAAAATATCAGATTTACTTCAACTTAGAAAGGTACTGTCCTTCAAGTAAATGCTGACATTTCAATATGTTCATAGTCCCAGCCACACAGGTTTAAACCTCATCTCAGATGTAGTTCTGCAGGAAATATTAATTTTCCCTCTCTTTCATTGTTTTCCAAACAAATCTTTAATTGATTAGCTGTTTTTTGTTGCCCAGGTATTCTTTGAGTTCCAAAATGCACACAAAGAAATCAACTATTTAAACCAACATCAGGCTTAACAAAATGATCCATTTCTTCCTCTTATAGAAACTAATGAACAATTTTGAATTTATTGTGATGGAAAGACAGTGTCTGCTTGCAATTAGGCTAATAAAGATTTTGTCTCATGGGAAGGTACTTTAAAATAATTGTTTTCATTAGTTATTATAAATAAATAAATAAATAAATAAATAAATGTGCACAATTTAGCTTTGATTACCTGGCATCTAAAAACACATTCTCAGAAGATGTTTCCAACTATTGTCTTACAAGAGGGAAAGAAGGAACTCCTGCTTAGGAGAAAATTGAGTTGACATTTTGGAGCTTAAAATGGGACCTCAGTACTTAAGTATTTGTAAAAATATGTAGCATTTAGGAAATCACAATAATTCATCAATAACTCAACACAGAGAAGCACTCTAGCTCAGCCCTGTGGGATTTTAATATCTATCCACAGCTCCAGCCTATTTCACTTCAGACAGCTTTATCCCATCCACAGGCACTAACCTTGATCCTTCTATTTGATTTTTGAGTCCTGCCATATGCAATGGATCCTTAGAGTTTTCTTAATGATGCTTCCTAAGGTGACAGTATCAAACACCCTTCACTCTTGTGAGATCTTTCAGGACTTCCCTGACCTCCAGATGTCCTTTTAATAAAGCTTTCTGCAACAACTCATAATCCTGTAGCCTTTAAATAACAGCCCATCTAGCAGCACTTTGGGTTTAGGGGTGAATAATAGGCTATGCCTCTCACCCTTACCTATCTCTTAATTGCTTTTTTATAGGATTTTATTTTGCAGCTTGGCTGATCACAGCCTACATTTCAAAGGCATCTAGACAGGGTGTTTTTCTAATCAAATACTTGTACACTTCTCTTTATCCACTCCTCTCTTGGGCATGCTTTTCTGCAGATGAAGAGCCACCTGCAAAAGAGTTCAGTATCCTTGTGTGCCATCATAAAGCTTTGATATTTTCCCATAATGTGAAACAGCATTAATGTTGCAAAACAAGGAAATAGCCTTGCTGCCATGACCTGCTTTGCTGCTTTGAATATGTGAGGTACCTTTTTGAGAATGACCCTGCCTCACAGGAGATGGAAATTGATTCCATTTTAGTCATATATTTCATTGGCTTGTTTCCTTGCAAAGAAAAAAAAATAAAATATTTTTCTCTCCAGTGAACCCAGAGATTACTGGCTTTGCTGGATCTTCTTTACCATGCCCAAAACAATTATTTCTGAACTGCTCTTGCTTTTGTCTCAACTTTACAGGAACAGAAACTATCCTAAACCCTGACCTGTGGCTGCATTGGGATCTTTGAGTCCCTTTCCTTCAGTAGCTCCAGTGTTTTAATTTTAAGAAAATGCTTATTTTCAATAAAAACATGTTTTAACTCTGAAAAGTGTTGTTTTTCATGTCTACTTCATTACCTATTGTTCTAACACAAAAAACTCTTGGAAGTTACATGGTTTTTTACTCAAAGAGTAAGTTTCTATGCTCCCTTCCATAGTAATTAACCATCCATCAAAACTCCAGATCTGGCACCTTTATCTCTGCTGAGCTACACAGTGGGACATACAGAATGCCATAAAGTGATTTCGTTATCCTACATCCCATGAAAAAAATTGTTCTGGCCTAGTGACTATTTTGGTTAAGCAAACACTGATTTTTTTATGAAGAATTAACTCGTATAAAGCTAAAAAATTATCCTAGATATATTTTTCCTCTCAAAATCTACTTTTAGCAGGTCTGTTAAAACTGTCAAATATGCAGACCTTGTGAGAGATCCAATTTCATCGTTTTCATGAGCTCACAGCAATGTTTTATTTTATCTCTGTGAAGAGCAGAGTACTCTAATGCCAATACCACAATTACACATTTAACAACTTCTGCTCAAGTTAACTGAAGGCTGCTTAAGAGCAATTTATCATCAAAAATAAAGGTTGTTTTTTTTTCTTTTTTCTTTTTTTCTCCTTGACTGTTACTACTCAAGGTCTGAGATTGAAACACTGGCTTAACCTTTCCCATTTCTCTTCCACACTACAAGAACAGTGTGGAAACTCTGGTGGGAGTTTCAAGCAGATTCATTTAACACCCTGTTCCCCATCACCCATTCAGAGCCAAGTCATCCCACATCCATTGTCTGAGGGCTAATTCATCAGCACTAGCTTCTGCTGTGAACCAGCTGGTTTAAAAAACATCATGCCAGCTCCCTTGAGCAGTGCAACTCTCCATATAGAGGATGAGTCAATATTTTGCTACACATCTTTTTGGTCATTTCAGGGGAAATGTACTTATTTAACCATTATACAATGCATTTGGACTGCAAAATCATTTACAAAATGTGTCTGGAGATGTGTATACATTATCCCTGTTGTAGATAAACCTATCTACAAAAAAACCTCCACAGAGATGGGATGTGTCCTATCTGGGATCACACTTAGCCCTGTACAAGCTGATAGAAAGGAGAAACTGCTTTGTCCCCAGCATTAACCATCACAAGATGCTGTAGTTAGCTTTTACTCTCAGGGCAATGAAATTATCCTACATCCACGATGTGATATATGTATTTGTTTTTCTAGGTTAAATAATCCCTGGATGCTCATCCCAAGCTTTGTACTGCTCAGTTATGTCAGTTTAGGCTCTGTATGAAGTAGACTGGGGAATGGGTCATAAACCATTTTTTTTTCCTAGTTTCTTTGTTTCACTACTCTGCCAAAGTAAAATATTTACACTCTGAGAAATATTTGGACTGGGTAAACACTTTCAGTGCTTGGAGAATATGTAAGGTACCCATTTCTCTGGAAGAAACATTTGTTATAGAATCATTAGTGCTGGAAAAAACATCTAAGATTATTGAGCCCAACCAGGACATTAGACTCAATCACAAAAACACAACCAACACACAAGAAGAAAACCATTACTGAGGTTTACTAGACAAAACTGATTGTGACAATGGACCCCAAATAAGTTCAGCAATATTCACCAATACATAGTGGCATGATCCCAAAAAGGGAGTAGGTGTGCACATGAACAGCACAGCTGCTAGAACACAAACAAGTCTGTAATGCAGCACACAGACAGCATTTTGGGATGACATTTGTGTGAGATTTATGTCTGTGTTGGCCTGATGAAAACAAGCAACACACTATGGGAATTAAGCAAAAATTTTGAAGAGGAGTGATGGTGTTTTCACGACATCACTTCAAGGGTAAAGAGCAAAAGAGCTTGCTTCTTCCCATAGCCCTTACTCAAGTGCCAGGAGTAGCACCAGGGATGTTATTCTATCCATCACAAAAGCTCTGCACTACTAGGGGATGGAGTACTGCTAAGCATGAATCAGCTGTGCAGGATCTCTGAGAAAGCCAGGACTGATCCATCAGTTGCCAAAATCTCTATGCAATTTTCTCTTAAGAGAAAGCAAGAGAAAACATTATACTCAGCCCCAGGCAGTAGGTTCCCTCCCTATAACTTACCATAAATCAGATGTGGACTTTTTTTTTTTTCCACCAAGACCACACACATTAAAGCTCCCTCCCTTGCTTATCTTAGACTGCCCAAGACAAAATTTTTTACAGGGAAGGCAAGGAACTTTCTGGTCCTCTCCTTTAAGAACACTATCAGACCATTCAATGGCTTCATGCCAGAAAATGTTAGCATCCCAGTAGGTTTACCCTTGTCAATAGCTGCCAGCACATATTTTATATTTTTCTAAATAGACAAAATTAAGTTGAAAACTAAAAACAAATCAATTTCAATTTTTTTTTCTCCACAGAGAAAAGTTTTCCCTGTTAGGAAAAAAAGTCTAGTTTTACAAATGGTTCTCATTTATTAATTAACTCATTATGCATAAAGTCATGTTGAAATTGCAGTAGTCAAGACCTTGCTCTCAAGTCTAAACAACAGCAGAGACAAAAGGATGGCTTTCCCCTGCAATCCATCAGCATCATTACAAGAGCCCCAGTCTCTGCAGGCAAACAGAATAACTACTCAAGCAACTTTTTTTTCTATTTAGATGTTGTCCTAAATCAACACATTCATTTTGGACTCTTGACTCAGCTTATTTCTCAGTATTAACTATCATTGCAGTACACACTAGAAAGTGTGCAATATTATATTCTATTTTGGAAGTTCTATTCCCTATTTTCCTAACTCTGTCAAAACTCTTTTTTTCCATTTTGAGTTGTAAAAAACAAAATTCTTCTTCAGCTGGATACTAATGTAAAAATGCAATTTAGAAGTTCATTTTTCTTTTCCAACCAGCTCATAATAATGGCTCAGCATTCATAGCTTATATCACTCCATGTCTTCTCTCTCACCTAAAATCAATGTATTGCCAAAGTATTCCTGCTTAAAAAGAAAAATAGAAGTCTAATACTCTTAGGTGGCATGCAGTCAATTCTAAAAATTGCCAGATGCCTCCAACTCCACAAGTACACCTATAGTAGCACTGAAGGTATTTTTCATGAGCCAAAGATCAGAAAGAACCATGGCATTATTGTTGAACTTATTGAAGGCATTTCAAGTATCTATGCAGCACAGAAGTTTTCCAACTTAAGTCTTGCATTGGCCCTGATCTACTGGGCTGATTTTTTGTATACTCCTACTGAATTCAGCAGGTGATCATACAGGATTTTGTTTATTTGGGGGTCAAATGAAGGGTCTCTGCATGCTCTTTGGGAAGCATTTCAGGCATTATGTGGCAGTACAGACAGAACTGTCACACAACGGAGAGGAAAGAATTCTTAATTTCAGCTCTGAATTCACCAGAAAAATTGTGATGAATGAGATAAGAGCTACTGAATATTGGTGCAACCTATCGAGGAATTGTTACATGCTTTGTGTGGGATTGTGGATCTCTCTTCCTGCAAAAGCAACAACAAGAGTTCCACATCTCCCAACCCCACCCCCCCCACATACTTTTCAGAGAGCAAATGGACACAACACCACAAAAACAAAAAGTGCTGTGTTGGTAAAGGACATTTGGAAACCCACAGCAGCAGGTGACAGTGTGTTACTGGGGAGATTAATTACTTCTCATGCTTCCAGAAAGTCCATTAAGAAATCTAATCTACAAAACGGGCTCTCCTACACACATTACTTATCCATTAACATTCTGAGAGCAATTAGCAATTAGGCAAAGGAGGTGATAGCATGTGCAATCCCTGTGAAGTAGTGAGAAAGAGATTTCCATAATATTTTTATGTTGAAATAAAATCAGCATAGCAACACGAGGTGCAGCAGCAAGCACTTCATTTGTATATGCTGGCCAGGAGAGCTACATGGCAACAGTTTGAAAAACTTCAACCACTGTATCTAAATAATACCTGAGTTTCACCCCCTTAGGTTTTCCCTCCTTTCCACTCTCCTTTTCCATGATACCAATCTGTATTTTTCCCTATCTCTGGCTTTGTCCTCTTTCTGCCACCATTTCTCCTGTCCTTAACTACTTCTTTTAATCTTTTTGGTGTGTTTAGTGATACTGCATTGACCAGCATTTTTTATTACATTGCTCATGTCTATTGTACAGTCATTTGGCACCATTTGTGTTGGGAAGATATTGTTCCTTTCTCCTTATGGAACTTTAATCCTGAATTTTTTCTTATAGGTCTTCCCAAACTTATCTGAATCACACTCTGTTGGTGGTTTTTTCATCCTGTGAAACATCACGGGAGTACAGTGAGACCTTTTATCAGCAGAGGAAGGTAAAATAGTGAAGGAATGTGTTTCTGGCTGAGAATTCTCCTTCAAAGAATTCTCTCTTGCTTCATCCCACTCTATTTTTGGCTCCATCCACCTCCTGTGCAGCATTTCTAAGGTTGTCTGCTCTGACCCTTTTTCCCAAGGTCTAGAGCTTTGGATGGCATCTAACTTGATATGGATAACAATTCCCTGGTACCTCTCTAGCATAATCATACATCATGAAATGCATTAAAGATTTTCATTTGGGGCAGCTGAGTCTCCACTTGTGTACTTGTTCATGATTTGGCATCTCTTTGAATCTTGTCCACAGGGCCACCAATTAGGGTGATGCTGGGGTTTGTGATGTGTATGTAACAACTGTCCAGCAAAAATTAGAAAGTCACCAGTAAATTTGTCTATAGCAATGAAATCTAAATGGATTTTAGTCAATACATCCACATCATGGACTTGATTTAAAGACATTTAAATGGAAGTTTTGCATCCCATTGTTTATATCCATCAAGTATATCTTCTCTGTTGAGGATTTTTTTCTTCACCCTTATTTAATTTTCCCTCCCCTACCTGTTTCATTTTTAATTCTGTGTTCACCTGATCAACAAACATTGTCATTTCTTTAATCTGTCTTTTACTCCATTTTCATTCCTTTCTATCCTCTCTAGCACCCCTTTTCACACACTGGTGATTTAGTTGAAAATAAGGTAAATGGAATTAAGAGGCAGAACTTACGTAAACTGAGGATATTCAGATCTTGACTATACAATCCATTATTTCAGATGGTTCAGAAATAATACAGTTTATCCTACTACAGTATTTAGTATGAACGAGATGGCCATTAATTCTTAGATAACTACATTACTGAAAAGACAGTAAGTACATGGAACAGGTTATAGTAGGGAATATTAGAGCAAGGTGAGATTAGTCATAGTATAATAGAATCACAGAGGTGGAAAACACCTACATCATTGCCCAGGCCCCTCTACCTTGCCAAGCTTAGGCTGCTTTCCACCAAAACACAGTCTCAAATTCTGTGTTGCATCTAATTTGAGGAGTGCTGGGAGGCATTCACCTCCCAGTTTTCAGGGATTGCTCTTCACCTGGAGAAACCTCCTCTGCTTGTTGCTTCTGATGAACTAAGCATGGAGTCAGACAGCTGCACTTCCTTGAGCAGAAAAACTCCTACTGCATGCCATAATCAAAGTGATGGGCTCCTGAACGAGGAGATGGTGAGTGTGAGAGGAAACCACAGAGAATGGCACTGATTTGAGTGCCCTGGCAAAGAGACCACTGCATTCCAGCCTGCAAACAGCAGACTCTGCAGCCAGCAGAAAGAGCCAGACGAGCTGCTGGAGGTCATGAACAAGATGCAGCTTCCATTAACAGTACACAGCAGCAGAAATAAATGTGCCTGCATTCTCACGACTTAATTAGCAGGAATGCTTCTGAGAATATGAGAGATGCTGAAACAGTAGAATCTCAGAAAAGAATCTGAAATTTTTGCCTCTAGGTGAACTGAAAGAACTATCTGGAAATGAAGAGGTAGTCTAGAAAGCAAAATAAGCAGTACAGATTAAACAGCATGTATCTCCCTGTCTGTAATTTACCTACAGAAGAAAACCAAGAAAGAGGCTTGTTAGAATATGATAAACCTTGTCCTGCATCTAGTTTAGGACAAAAGGAGATAATAACTGATTATTATTACCATTAACCATACATTATTCTCCTTCCTAAAGGCTCCAGTAAGACTTTTTTAATATGGAAAAATGTCATGTGCATTTTTAAATTACACAGGGCCACATCCTGGAATAATGTTGAGAGAAAGACAAGTAGAAAGAGGGATGAGAGCAGGAAGAAGCTTGTAATAAAGATGATATGTCACATTCTCTAGTCACTCTAGTGAATATTTTGTGCTCAGGTAGACTTCCATTTCTGACAGCACAGTGTGCAAAGCAAACACATCTTGACAAGACAAACTACACCAGAAACTCCACTGCATTATCTGATACAAGTGTCCCAGAAAACTAATTTTCAGACAATAAAACTGCTAAATCATAAATGGTAATGTCCCACCCTGTGGCTTAATTCTGAAATCTCATTGCTTGAGATTAAACAGGGGCTAGCCTTGGTGTCCAAGTGAGACACAATTGTGGAATTACCAGATTGATATACAGTTTGAGGCACAGTGATTCATTTCCATTACTAACATAACTTAGAGACTTAAGTGGTGCTTTACCTGACTTAAAGTCAGTAAGATTGTCTCCTTTCTTGGATATATTCAAAAATTGGGTGGACACAGAGCCACCATTCTGGTAAATGATAGTCTGGTCAAGCATCTTGGGCAAGGGATCTCCTGAGTGCTGTCCCACCTCAGGCATTAAGTGATGAAGACCAGCACCTGCTTTTGGTTGAAGATGTGTTTTTTGGGGGGATATTGAAATTAATGATGGGGATTTACAGTATTAGTGAGTATTAGATACAGAACTAAGAATGCTTTGGCAAGAGGTAAAAGTTATGCATTTAACTCAGGTAGGAGCAGGGTGGGGAGGGCAATCTCTTGGAGGAAAATTAGGATCTCTTAAATTAAGTTGCTGGTTGAATTTTATCAGCAGACAAATTTGTTTCAGAAAATAGAGGGGTTGTTTGTTAATTAACGGTGCAAATTTATTTCTATCATTATTATGCGTTATTACTTATGTAATTGTTATTTTATTGCTGTTCTATTTAATAATAATTTCATTTGCACATGGCACATTTTATATGCAATTATATATATATTTATATATTCACATATTTTTGTACATAATAGACATTTATAAATTACATTTATACATAATAGATTTAATAAAAGCTAAATAATGTTATTATGTAACTGCTATTATTATGTCTAATTACTATGTGTTGCTGGGACTTGTTGCTTAAGTTTTCCATCAAAACAGTATTCAGATCAGCTGATATATTCTTGAGAGGACTGTGTAGGAAATTCCCCATAATATGCTGGGGTTTATAATGAGATTTCTGCAATGTCATACTGTTGTTCTACCTGACAAATAGTTGGCTTTTATTTAATTAATTTTGTCCTAGCTACTGTTCTATGCAGAGCATAGAGCAACATCTTTCTATGGAATATCTAAACTCAAAAAATATTTACCCTATGATATCTGTAAGGTAAATGTTACTTCATAAATTGGAATACTTGTCACTCCATGGAGTTGTTTGGCCTTTCCCAGAAATATTTATGCAGTACAATGAGAGTATTTACTCTTCAATTTAACCAGCAAATATTTGTAGGCCACCATCTTTTATGTCCACCACCTGCTCTCGAGGTATCTATCTCACTGCCAAATTATTTTATTTTTCAGTTCCTTTTCATTGTTTTTTACCATACATTGTTTGCTCCATGTTTTTTCTGTGCCTGTTCCTGACTCATTCCCATTGATCACCACATTTCTGGGAATGTAGGGCTAAGGAACAGGGTCAGGTTTCCATATGCCCAAGGCAGAGCAACAACAGTGGAGCACAGTCATAGAATGCCTTGGGTTGGAAGGATCCGAAAGATCACCCAGTTCCAGCCCTCCAATCCCGTGGGCAGGGACACCTTGCACTATACCAGGTTGCTCAGAGCTCCATCCAACCTGGCTTTGAACACTTCCAGGGATGGGGCAGTCACAGTTTCTCTGTTCCAGTGTCTCACCACCCCCACAGCAAAGAAATTGCTTCCAACATCTAATCTAAAGCAACTCTCTTCAGTGTGAAGTCATTCCCCCTTGTTCTGTCACTCCAGACCCTTGAAAAAAGTCTCTCTCCATCTTTCTTGTAGCCTCCCTTCAGGTGTAGGAGGGCTCTCATTAGTTCAGCCCTAAGCCTTACCCATTTTCTGGCCACTCATCCTTGCATTTGTAAAGCACAAACCCACAAGCCACAGCTTGTTTTGCAGCACACAAGAGGCTCTGGTACAATTTGGTATTCTTCAATCTCCCTTCCACACTAAGGGCTTTTAGGTCATTCTTCCAACTGAAGAGCTGTTAGAAATTATTTTCCTCTTCAGACAAATTTTCTTTAGTTTTCCTTTTTATAAAAATCTCTCACTTTATTACCTTTATGTAGAGTAGAATCTTATGGTATAAGTTGTTGTGCTTCACTATGGAAACTTTTTTTGTTTCACCTGTATTTTCATAATAATACCCTCTGAGTTTCTCTTTAAATATTCTTAGAGTTCTTAAGCATTACATCCACATCCTAAAAAATGCAGATAATTCAACAAAAATTACAGGGAAGTACAAATCTCCAGAAACTATAACTGATTATTTACAAATTAAGTGAATGAACACATTAAAATTTTGCCAGGCTGGAACCCTAAATCCCTTCGTAGACTCCTTTTTTCCCCCAAAAAATGTTGTTCTGGTCTATCAAAAAAAGAAGGTGACTTACAAACTGATTGATTATTTCCACTTTTCATCTGAACAATCACCTTTGTGCATTTTTTACTTTCTCCTTGCTTGGTGCAAAAGGAAACTCTCTTCTGCAATGTCCGCTGTTGATCTGAGTCACATCTGAATGCTTTCATTGAACAGGCAGCATTCTAAGTCTAGATTAAATCAAATTTACACAGAAAAGTCTGACATCAAACCCCATGCTTTCTATTGTTGTCTGACATTACATTTGTCATGAAATTGCTAATTCAGGAAATATTTGCCATGTGGATAAGCAATCCACCAATCACAGAACCATTTGTGCGTGCCATACAAATGGGAAGGATGGATAAATATAATTATTCATAAATAATACAGCCAGGATGAGAATAGTCCTCCCTGCTAGCCAGACAATGCTCTTGCCTACGGATGTGTCCAGGGGTCAAGTGGACTGTTCCATCTCACCCCCCAAAATGTATGGTTCACCCTGCACCTGTATCCCTCCCCTAAAACATCAAGTGCCTGTGACCCCATTGGCCCAAGCCTTGTTCCAGCCCACCTTGAAGCCCCCTGATAAGGGGTCTCTGAGGGGCCAGACACCCTCTTGGAACTTCCCCTCCTCTTGAAAGTTCCCCTCTCTTAGATCTTCCCACCTCATAAGACCTCCACCCTTTCCTAGAGCATCCTTTTGTCTCTCCCCTCCTCCATCTCCTTAAGCCTCGCCACGTGCTGAGTCTGGCAGCTCGAGGCAGGACCTTTCTCCATCCCTAATAAACCTCATACCCCAAGAGCAGCCTTCAGAGATCTCTCGTCTTCATTCACCTAAACCGTCCTGGAGCACAGCGCTCCCTACACCATACAGCAGCAGGAGCTACACCTTGTCACAATTCTTTAGATGTACACTCAGACTAAGAACCAACCCAAAATGCTTTACACCCCCTACAGCTGCAGCTGAGCATGTTGGACATACTGGATTTATCCTCTGCTCCCTGTTAGGGACATGGATCTGCTCATGGAAGGTTTTAGGTCAGAACTAGGAGAGAATCCAAGGCTGACTCCTGGAGAGAAACTCACAGTGGTGAATGAGGTGCTGGCAGGGAAAGGGGACAGCCATGTGCCAATCCTGTGCAGCTGATGCTTCAGGTGCTGGGGTGGAGATGTGTTTGGGCAGGTAAGGGAGTGAAAAGCAGCATTTCCTAATATAATCAGATGGAGACATTGAAAATAGGTGATCATGGTTATGTGCATGAAAGTGCAGTGATCTGAAAGACTTTTTTCTTCTCTGAGTCATTTGTGGTGGCCAGAGGGACAGGCACTGAGCTGTGCAGTTTAAAGAGGGTATAGGGCTAGATGGGAGGTAGCAATTTCCTAAGCAGTGTTCCCAAAGGAAAAAAAAACACAGACAAGCTACACTCACGTTTAGCAGCTCTTATTCCCTTACACAGAAAAACAATTTCCAGATAAGATTGAATTTCTTTCCTTCTGCTCAAAATATTTTCTCCTTTTTCTTCTTTTCATTCCTCTTTTTTATTTCTTTTTTTTTCCTAAAATTTTACCCAGATCCCACTGAATGTAGCACACCTATAGGCATGACAGACCAGAGGGTACCCCTGGTACCCTGCTGCACCATTCAGAGAGGTGTGTGCAGAAGCATATTTCTTAGCTGACAAGCCCTCAAGTGGAAATTCCTGTTCTCCAAGAGAGGAGAAGGGGGGAGACAAGGCTGGGCTCTTTTGGATGTCTTTGGAGCACACTGCAACTTCCAGCTCTCACTGCAAGGAAGCCAAGAAGTCACTTGTGTTCTGTGGCTGGGAGGCTTTTCTAGGAGAGCCACAGCAGAGATTTCTCAGAAGTACTTTACCTCTTCTGCTTAAAAAGTCAAATAGAAAAAAATTCCTAGAACCAAAATTTGGCTAAAACATGGCTAGAGCAAAATAAAACGTGGCAACACCTTTGAGAGGAAATTCAACACAGACATCACAACCATTCTTTTCTGCCTTGCGCAAATAACATAATTTTAACAGGTCCCAAACACTAAGATGGTCTGCAATAGCCTGGGAATCCTCTTCCATCTTGCTTTTCTACCCTGACTATTGATAAACACCTCAGTAGTTCTGGACTGAACAAATACAAATACTTCAAACTACTGTTATCTAATTAAAATGTTCCTCTTTCAGAAATTCTCTAGATTATTTTTTTCCATTTTCCCCTAACCAACCTTAGCAAAACAATCTCCTGACCAAGTTGTGGTCATTTGCACTGGAAGTACAGCATATTTTCTTATTGGAGCTAAGCTTATTTAAAAAAATATAAATAGCACACTCCAAAAAGGCTGCCAATTTTTTTAGCAAAATACATTTGCATGGATTTCTTCCCAGAGTAGAAATTCCTCTTTTGGCAATTGTGTGCAATTTATGACCACTCAGAAAATATGAGCCATGTTCTCTCCTCTTTTATACACCATAAGCTTCAGTGAAATCAAATTACACTGATGTAAAACCATTGTAAATGAGATCAGAATCACAATCTGCCTCACCCAAGACAAAACTGTTTTGTGGCTAAATAATTTCATTTTGTGATTAATTTAATATTAGTGATGGGGTCCAAATGTGTTTTGTAAACTGCTTTATGAATAGAAGTTGATCCTCTGAGGTCCGTGAAACACAAATGAAAAAACATTCTATTATCAAAGGTGCCACATTTTTTGTGAAGTGTTTCCTTTTATAAAAAAAATTCCTATTCTTCCTGAAATCCAAACATTGACACTTAAAGATTCTTTCACTGAAGTTGTTGGATTTTATTTGTTTGGGGTTTTCAATTGTAGAAAGACAGTTTCTTTACTTAGCTGGGTAATTTTTGCTGAATATAGTCACTGTTGTTGCTGTCTCTCTCCTAGCTAACATCTAAGTTTGTTTTACCAGGAAACCAGTTCATATCCATAGCTTGATTTGTTACTTTTATAATTAGCCAGCTAAACTAACTGTTTATAAAATTGTATCAGCACAAAGAAAGTCCAGTTGGATTCAGAAGGATATGATGTGCCCTGTGTTTGCAGAATATTAATTGTGACTGGAATAAATATTGGTTATACCCTTTGCAAAATGACCGACAAACATTTCAGTATTCTTTAAACACAAGCTGTCCCTGACAGATTCCTGTACTTTCCCTGAGGAAAATAGGGGAAAAAAGTAGGAGAACACTGCATTAGATGTGGGAAAAATACTCAACAAATGATCTTGTTAACAGAAAATTGTGCAACCTTTACAAAATTTTAATTAGAGTCCTAATTTTATTCATTCCAAGTCTGCTGGTATGAAAAAAGAGAGCTGTACTGGAGGATGTTTCATAAACTCTAAGTTGAAGATCAGATACTGTTCAACAGGAATTACTTTATCACATAAATTAATATAATGCTTAGATCTGGTATTGAACTGAGAAAACAGTTCTTAACAATGTAACTTCTGCTGTAGTTCATAAAGCTGAGAGAAATAAATAACATCTTGCCTTTTGTTTTGTCCTGGTGCAAATATAAACATAATATATCCCCAGTCTCTTCTGGAAACCCATCATTCATCCAGGTTTTGGGTTCCTGGAAATCATCAAATTCTGGACTTTTTAATGTACAGAGACAAAGCACAGTCTTACAGTAGAATAAAGATACTATCACCTCATATTTTACTTATTTTAAATCTTAATATCTGATATTTTAACTCCTTCTAAGCTGCAAGTCTCCTCAGATCAATGTCACCAAGATTCAAACCTCATTTTCTTCCTCCAGTATGATTCATAAGGATTATGGCATTAAAAAGGAAAAAAAAAACAAAAACAACCTCCTCTATTCTCAGTCACTTTTGTTGTCCATCTTTTAAAGTCCTCTGATTTAATTTGATTTGTAGGTACCTTCCTTGCTGGGTTCCCTTAAACTATCATAATTTTTCATTTTAGGGAACAATGTTCAGCTCTCAGGATGTTCTCCTACTCATTCAAGCAGCTCATTCACTATTTCCATATCTAAACATTTAGATTTTAGTTCTGGTTGACAAACCCCCAGCCTGAGCACACTTTGTCAGAGACATAAACGTACAGCAGTTCTTCAGGCCTCTCCAGCTGTCTACAGATGTCATTTCCAGGACTTTGGTTACATTCTACCTTCTCATAACTTCTCTTGGATAAATTCAATCTGACACATAGCTTGAGATGAAGAGGTTAATTATGTTTATATAACTGATTCTGAAATTATGTTCACTGCTCAAGAATGCTGGATCTAAATACACATAATTATGTATTCCTGGCCACCTAAGCTGGGGCAAACCTTATAAGCACCACTTAGTCCAGATCATATTGATAGAAATATGCATAAGGACAAATTTTATTTCTTTTTTTACATCCTTACATACTAAAAAGTGGCACCAAATGGAAATCAATATTTTCATTAGCGGTGCTACTCCTCAGGGATATTCTGCTTTACTGAGGAAGGAGAGGTGAGGAAGGAAGGGCAGTCCCCTGGATGTAACCTCCCTCAAGGGTTACAAGTGTTGATTTGGTTAAACTCACTGCAAAGGGACAACTCCCCCTGCAGGAACTCTTTTGGCTGAGGCTGCTCCCATCACTCTACATAATTTCTTTCTCAGCCAGACAACCCAGCCAATATTACATTCATTTCTGTGAGCAAAGATACTTTCTTATTCTGTTATTCATAGCCTAAGATTCTGGGTAGCAGATTTAGCAAACTCTAGATAAATAAGACAAGACTAAACTGTTGCTTGCTCTTACTTTCCCCAGAACACATCCTGATTATCTGCAGAGACCTCCCACCTGGATTTCCACACAAGCATCAAGAACAATGAGCATTTTTACTCTAAGTGAGAAGACTCATTGCAAGGTGGCCATCCAATACATCCTCCTACATGAGAGAGAGCAAACTCCATTTCACTTTTTACCAGGAGATTCTGTTCCCTGCACACAAATAAACAGAAGCATGGTGCTTTCTAGGCACAAACTACCAGCTACTCTTCCAGTTACACACAACCACCTCTGGTCAAGGAAAACAGACATTGTGCTGCTTCTTGTCTCATAACAGAATCAGGAGAAAAGAAAGCAAGGGAGATGGAAGAAATGAGAACTGCCTTTTGTGTCTCGGCAGGTCCTTGGAGAAATCAGTCCCCAGAAGAATTATTTGTAAAATTAAATGGCTTGGTTTGTATTTAGCTTCAAGGCTCATCGTGCCTTGCTTTGCAGCCATTCTGGGCAGAGCAGAGTAGAAGTCACTTAGATATCCACTTGGATGGAAACTGGCTCATGGCTTCAACTCCACATTTTTGCTCCTCTTTCTCTTGTAACAGAAGCCTGGAGCAGACCTCCATGGGCAGCTCTCTGTTACAGCTGAGCATGTGCAGCCCTCCCACCTGGCCCTCTCTGGCAGTACCTAATATATTCATCTAAACAGATGACTGAACAAATTAATCTATCAAGGAGGTAATATCTTAGGAGAAAGGGAGAATGTCTCAGAGGGGGACCAATAATTGGGACTACTGCATGCAGGAGCAAAAGCACAGTCTGAAACTAATATTAAAACCCAGGCATTTTTAATCTGACGCTGACATTTAAATCAGAAAATCCAAAATCTGTGTAGTGTCTAGTGAAACAGCAAGCATAAAAATAGCTTTAAGTGACAGAATACCCAATTAGCCAAGAATAATGTAAACTGAGCAAAGCACAAAACCCTGTGTGCTTCCCTAGTGAAGCTGGCTGAGGCCACCTGGGGTAGTTTGCTGTCTCCAATGAGACCTAATGATCCGTTTTTCAAAGGAAGCTCAAAATTTCAGGAAGCTACTAATTACTCCTTGCTGAACCAAGAGCACAGCTGGTACAGATTCTGATCAGTTTATGCTTGGACTAGAAGTACCTGCCTGTTTTTCTTGGTCAGTGTAATTCCATTTTCTATTCATGCTGAATATTTTTCTTTTTAAAAACAAAATCCAAAACTGATAATGGTTGTTTATCATCATCTTGAATTTACATGAAAAAAAAGCTATAATCCCACTTCTCTTTGAAAACAACCCTGAAACAACTGTGGTCCAGTGCAACTGTTCTGAGTCACATAAGAGATTTTTTTCACACGCATGAATGAATTCTGCAAACATTAACAGAGCTGTGGACAACTGCCCAAAATATTAAATTTACAGGAAGCCTGGTCATTCTCTTTTTTGACTTTTTTTTTCCCCCAGGGACAAAAAATTACTGGGAAAAAATACGTGGTTGTAGAAGGCTTAGGTTAGAAGACGGCAGTGCTCAAAATCTTTCAGCTCTGCATCACTGGCTTAGATTAAAGGCAGCCCAGAAAATTTTCCTGCTTGGTTCCTGAATTCAATACATCCTAGGATGAACACTATTAAAAATATATTTCTCTCAATTGATGTTAACTCTCCCATAGACAGAAAAAAGACAACATTTCAAGAAGATTTGTTTTATGACTTCAGTTAATATTTTCAAAAAAAATTTAAAGACAATAGAACTGGAAAGGTAATTTGCTGCTGTCTTCAGCTTGCTGATTGTATAATTCTTGGTTATCACACCTATAAATTGCAAATATGGTTCCCTTCATGCAAGTACTTTATCCAAAATTTCTTGTTGCACTGGGGACTGTGGAAACCTGGCTTTTCCAAGAAAGGCAGTGAATGAAAAAGGGATCTTCTCATGGGAATATTACTATCTGCATTCATTCCATTTATGCAACAAGGCATAAGGATTTGAAAGATGCAATTGCTCCATAGAACTGCTTTAAAAGGAAGGGGAGACTACCCCTCTGTAGATTTTATCACATCCAGATGAAACTTTATTATACAACAATTTCTAAAGTGGAAAGACAGGTAAAGGGATATCAAAAGGTTCCCTCTCTTCAATAACAATGTTAACAAATGTTTAAGGGTGTTTCACAAGTGTTCAAATGGGATCTGAGTCTGACCATCAGCTGATAACAGTATCAACTTCCAGAAGCACAGCTTTGAAATTTTATTCTGTACAATTGTTTTTGTGGGATAGGGAGAGGAGGAAAAAAGAAATGAGGAATAAAATATTAAAAATCTCTAGGAAAAACATCAAAGAGAAAGAAGAATTTGGCACTGAGATTGCTTCAGTCATGGATCTAAACTATGTTGTGGGAGCAGCATGAAAGAGGGTTTGAGGGCTTTTTTAATTTAGATGTTTCACTGAAAAATAAATGTTCTTTTCAGAGGTTAAAAACTGTTCCCTCAAAAAATATTTCTTACAATCTTAAAATAATTAGGTTGTACTTCTGATGGCAAAATAAAGATACAGTGGTTTAAGCAGTTTAAAAGTTTTTCTAATGGGAATACATCTTTTTTGAAACATAAAGTATATAAGAGGAAGATTCATTTTTTTCTTCTTCTAATAAATCTCAAATATTCTGTTCAAAATTTCTGAAGAACAAAATATTTTTTTTCTCCTTAGAATAGCCATGGAAAATTAAAATCAGTTACAAGAAACTGATGAGGTAGGTTTAATGTGATGTCTGGAATTCTGTCATAAATCTACAGAGGCCAGAGTATTAGAATAAATAATCTGCTGCAAACTTACTAAACTAAATAGAGAATGTATATTTTTTAATGTAGAACTGTTGATTTTTTTTGTATAGGGTTTTTTGCTTTGCAATAATAATTTTCAGTTGTCTAAAACCCATGTAAGTCTTGACAACATCTAATGAAAATGCAAAAAATTTGAAAAAAATTGAAGTAACCAAATTAATTATTTTTAATAGACATCTCAGAACACTGTGCAGTAGTCAGGTCTCAACTGCCAGACAACTAGTAAACTTTCTTCTTTTTATATCCTTCCTCCTTAAAAAGTAGTAATGAATCTCAGTATTTTCCATACTGGCCACCAACATCAAAGGGAATAAAACAGCAGAGCTAGGCCAAGGAAGAGACAAGTGATTTGAGGATGCAAAAGGCAATGTGCCTCACTAAGGTCTGTCTGTGGAGGGGCACTCTTTCATTTTTGAATTCTACTTGAAATTATAAATCAAAAGTACCTTAGCAAGGATCTAGAGAATCTGCAAACATTTCATAGTGTTTTTTTCAAAAGAGGTGTTAGCAAAAAAATTAAATAAAATTTCTTCTATAATTTAAGTCTCAAGGCAGAGAATAAAACTTCTCATTTCCATACACTGAGGCAACAGAGGTGCAAATTTATGAACGTTTATGTATAAATATGCATATGAACAACAGAGAACCTTCACATGGTTACAAACAGAAGAGATATCTGAGATGTCTGTTAAAATTCTCTGTGGTCTCAACTGTGCATTCACCAGCAAACACAAAACAGTCACTGCTTTAATTAACTAGGTGAAAGGAGAGAGAGTTGTGGAAAGTTTCAAAAGGGGAGAATGACCTCCAGAAAGAAGTAGGAGGAAATTCTGGAACTGTTGGATAGTGCAAGACACAGTTACACAAAAATTCTAGTAAAAAGGCATTTGAGCTGTGAAGTTACAATAGCAAAAACAAGCCACAGAATGGGAATGTTTCTGAAAGTGAACATGAGAATACAATTGGACTTCAATGTACCAAATGCAGGTAATTTCTTCAAAATAAAAGTATTGTGTTTACAGATGGGAAACATCCATGATTGGATCAAGTGTCCCTTTCAAATTCTGAGTCACTAATATCAAAGAATATATTTATTTTTCCTTTCCAGACTACTAAGCAATAATAATAAATTTGGGGCTCTACAATTTTTTTCCTATGTCCTCAGTTCCCTACATCCAATCTCTTCTCAATATATACTGCTTTCCCCATTCCTCTGCTGTACTTTTTTTCCTTCTTTTCAATTCCCTCCTTCTCTCCTGTCGTTCCTCAATGCAGTCTTTGCTAGACATCACGCTAAAGGCTCCAGGTCCTTTCTCTGGCTCTGCTTTTTGCCCATTTTGTTCAGCTCAATGCAGCTGCTTTGTTTCACGGACTACAGCACATGTTGTGTTTGTACTTTGCTAAATCCACAGGACTCCTGATCCAGTTGAGCTCCCTGATATTTGAGTGTGAATAATAGATAGTGGTGCAGTGGCTGGAAGTGCCAGCTTCAATCCATGTGCACATAGGCAGAATCAAAAAGAAATGCCTCCAATCTGAACGAGCACAATCTCTGGGAGTTCATCCCTGCTCCAGGTGGAGGACTTCAGTGGAGCAGAGCATGGGAGGCAGCAGCACCTCCCCTTCCCCCTTTTTACAACAGTGGGCAGTATTACCACTGGTCACCCTAAGTTTTTACTTTTTTTTTTTAACTTTCTCTGATAAGCAATTACTTTTTAACCAAAGGCAGTAATTTCTAAAAGAGTGAAGGAGCAGACAGAAAGTGGTTAGGAACCAGGTGTCCTACTGCTTTCCTCCATGCCTCCCTCTCTCCCACTGAACTCCAGCAGACACCTTTTACTGACTGCATCATGCTTCCAGCTGAGATTCATAGGATCCGCTAATTAATGCTGCCTAAATCTTAATAGCTAACAGATATTTGATGATCCTCAAGCACAAGATGTATTCTCATCAGCATTACTAAAAATCTAGCTTCTATTATTTGTATAAACATTTTTCTTTGCAAATTCTACACTGTAATTTATGATTAAGTTAATAATAAATTATGACTTAGATTATTCACACTCTTGTTAAAGAAATACACAGTAGAAGCATCCTGCAAATAGGATTAACATGCAGACATGGAACTTCATGAAGCTCAAGGAACAGAATAACCTACTAGAATTTCATGTATTAGAAGTTAGAGGATGCTTTTGCACCATCCCATCCTTTGCCTCCCCCCTATAAAAAGTCCCCAACAAAACCACATACCCCAAACCACAGATAACAGAAGAAATAAGGGATGAGGGATTAATAGAGTTTCCCTTGAGCCTAGGATTAACTCCACCTAGGAGAGATCAGGTTCAGATTTTTTTTTTTCTGAGTTGTACACGATATCAGAGTTTATTCTTTATTAAATAGATGACATATATTAATATTCTAATCAGCATATGAAGCACGTAGAATTAAAAAAAATTAAACATCTTTGCAATTAATTCAAGGTGGAATTCTTCTGTTATTACAGACACATGTATAAGCATCTATGTTTCATATATATATTTAGCAGACAGGATGAAGCAGCCAGAGTTGGAATGAATGACAAGCAGCCGATTTTCTCCATATAGGGAATATCTCTAAGTCCAACAGTACTCTGTATATGCAAGGCAAAGATGTAGTAGAAACCAAGAGAAAACTTATCTTTAAACTGCATTGAGGCAAGCCTATCTTTGATAATAAACTGGTTTAGAGCTGATTTATGAGTTCTGCTGAAACAGATAACCAGCAGATTACAAATATTCAACATTTTTACACAGTTTTGTTCAGCTGCATCCCATCTCTTTTAGATTCAGTTCCAGGATGCTTCTAATTTGATAACTGCAGAAGCAACAACACTGATAATAAGTATGTCTGATAAAAATGTATTTCACAGTCACAGGGGAGGCTTATTCCCAAGACACACTGATTCAGTGAGGATATGAAAAACAAGCCAGATTATATTTGTTCTTTTTTTAATCAAACCTAGGTGACATAAATCAAGTGTAAAATTATGATTGTGGAACCATCACAGTGAAATATGTGTAAATGACTTTCAGCAGTCTATTTTAAAAAGTAGAACAGGTTTATGACACATAAGTAAAACCCAAAACAAGCAAAAACACTACCAGAAAAAGAAAAGGAAAAACCCCACACACAACCTGGAAGAATATAGGTTTGAACACATAAAAGAAAGAAAAGTAACACTGAGCAAATTCTTATATATTTAAGGGGTTTTGTAGCCTAGTCAAAAGGTACTGGAACACCCTTGTTTTGTTTAGAGGGACTCAGTTCAAAATTCTTGAAACAAATTTGCAAAACAATTTGAACTAATCAAGATCTGCTTTCCTCAAGTATGTGTGAAATAATAAAAAAAAAATTAAAAAGAAAAATATTAAATATAAATCCTGGTCAGAAAAACAACCCTCTTCTTACCTAGCCCTAAGAAAATTGGTCATTAATAATGACAGAAAGAAAATGTAGCAGAGATGGAGAGGTAGAAACCTCAAAAAGAGCAAAGTGGGAAGGCAAAAATCTCACCAACTTCCCTGGCTCAGACTGGGAAGATTCTGTGCTGGACAAAGGCCTGCATGATCCTGGGCGTACTGTTAATGTGGATTTGTTTTATTTAGGATGGTCTCAATGTCTGTATCTTTGCCATAAAAACACTGTTCCTGTTCTCTACTGAAGTTTCTGCTAAGACAGGATCCCAAAAGAAAATATGTTGGCACTGGCTGCATGATGCCAGACCCACTCACACACCAGTGGGGAGGAGCTCCTTTGGATGTGTTCTTTACAGTTTGTATGATATAAAGCACTTCCAGGTCATGAGATTCCAGATGTTCGTGAGAATAAGAGGGGAGGTGCTTGTACTGTGAGAGGATGATATACTCATTTTGATAGGAGTAACTGAATCATTCAAGGTGCTAAGGCATTATTATTATAAGGCATTACTACTATTCAAGCAGGACTACAGAATGAGCAGTGTGAACTGCTTGCAGCAATAGCACAGCCAAATCTGTCCTTTTTCTCTGCATGAATATCCATAGGTTGTCCAGGATAAGGGAGAGACACTAAAAATGCTGGGGTGTACAAAAATATTCACTTGAAGTAAGCATGCATATGTTCAAATTTTGACATTCTGAGTTCTATGTCATGGGTCTAATTTAATTTAAAAACATTCATCTAGATGGCCTTGGGAGGTGCACTAGACCATCTGTATGACCTTCAGCACTTGCATGTTCTATTGCATATATTTTTTTCCCAACTTAGGTTCATTTAAACGAATTTTGGAAAAAGACTTTCATATACTTTGTGGTGCCAGTATTGAATAATTATATGCAGTATTTAAATGTTGCAAAACAAAGTGTCAAAATTTGATCTGCCTCAAGGGTGTGTCTTTGAAGGTGTCAGAGACATTAACAAAGGAGATAGAAGAAGTTATATGCCAGATGCACACATCTGTATCAGTTCAAACCCAATCCCCAGTCCCCAAAGCTGTCAAGCACAATTTGCTGGAGGAAAGAGATTATTTATTTTTTAATCATCTAAGTACAGAAACCTTGGAAAGGGCTCTGGGGGAAAGCCTCTTGTGGTAGAAGCGTGTTCTACTCTTCCTTACCATACCCCAATCTAATTATTTCCTTTCTGCTTCCTCTAAACCTTTTTCTGAATGGCTGTAGCTCACAAGTTCTTGTGGTTTCAGTTGTTTCCCAGACACAGAGATTCCAAAGGGGCACCACAGTCTGCATGAGGCTGTAGCCCTACCTTTATTCCTGACACACCAGGGAATGAGCATCCTGTGGAAAATACTTTTATTCACCTAAAATCATAGGAAGGATAAGAATTAGGGTGAGGCTGCAGAAACAGCAGGGGATGCCAAGTGGGAATTCCAAGTGGAATTCTGGCTGTTACCAATGTAACAGGAGCTTCATTTGCGAAGTGCTGTCTTTTTAAGCATTGCACTGATGTTGCATAATGCCTGGTCCATACACAACCCATCGAGAGCCCTGGGTTATAGGGGAAAGCCCTGATGGGTTTTTTGTAGCACTGCATAAAGCAGCACTGGCTTCTCTTCCTGCGAGGACAGATTCACACCAGACACTGCAGAAGAAGTAACTGCCACTTGTTCCATTATAATACATCTGAGTACATACACAGCCAAGAGCTGAGCTAGGGGTCTACAGGAAAGAGAGAGGATCATTTTAGAGAATAGTATCAGTAAACTCCTGGAAAATGCCCTAAATTACTACTACATGGTCTAATGTATTTATATGGTTATGTTTCATTATAGTGCTTCTTTGCAAGATACGTTCATTAGCAGCAAAAATGTCCAATTATCACCCTTTTGCCTTTTCCAGGAATTAACCAGCATTTCTGTGTGGATAAGGAAAAAAATTATTATTATGCAGTTTGATCTTATTTATCACCTAATTCCACTCCATGGCAGCATCTACTGCAATTTGTACACGATCTGCAGAGGAGATGGAACATTTATGTTCTCTGCCAGCCCTCATGCTGTACATGTTAGGCCTGAAGATGTGTTCAAAACAATAGAGTTGCTTAGATAGGGGAACTGGCCCTTTCCCTGTGATGTTTTGTGAGGCCACCTATTGGCAGAAGACTTGAATTTTTAATACCTAATTCCTTACCCAAATAATAAAATCTAATTAACCTGAGTATGCGTGCATAATAAATTCTATTATTTTATCAATATTCATTTTTATCAAATACTGAACATTAAATAAACACTGTCAAGGAACCTAGATATATTTAGTACTGATGCTTTTACTTATTTCAGAGCTCCTAACTTCAGCAAATTATTTAATGTCTTCCTAAACTTTTTTTTTTTATTTCATTCCTACAAAATGTTTTCAAAAAGAACTTTGTTTCCTGCCTGCAGGACAGAGAACACAAAAAACACTAAGACTTTCTCTTTGGCTAATAAATAATCTCACTAGACTGACAGGGGACAACCATTTACCTAATGGTCAGAAGGAAATATTTGTGATCACATGGCTCTCCCTAACCCTCTGTTCCCACCCAAAGTCAAATGGAGCCTGTCTCTGCTTAGGGAATATCTTTGTCAAAGTAGCCCACTATCATTGTGGATAGGTATATACAGATATGCAACTATGAAGAGTGTCCAAATAGATATATTTATATATCATTTTACATTATAAAATGTATATAAATACACAAACAGCAGCACATTCCATTATTCAATTAAACATCAGGCGGCATGGAGTTAAGTCCCTACCCTTGCAGGAAATCACACACACTGGGGCCATGGGTGTTTCTCTCCCAGCACAAGAAAAGTTCTCCCTGCCTGAGCAGACTCATTCAGCACTCAGATCATTATTTTACCCACTGACACCTCTGAAATCCTAACAATCAATGCTCTTTAAAAATTAAAACACAAGTTTCAAGCCAAAATATCTTAGCTGCCTCTTTGTGCTGCAATGCTAAGTACAAAGATCAAGCAATGGTTTTATGGTAACACACAGAGCAGCCACAAACAAAGGGCAGCCCAAGTCATAGAGCTGAACATCTTGTTTTAGACAATCAAGGAAAGTTACAGGCAGCTCATGTCAGCTACTCACAGTGCTGGATCACAACCTGAACACTACCTTTACTCTAAGAGCTGACACTTTCTTTCAGAAGCACATGAAGGAATGGAAAGTTACACCATGTTCTTCTGAGCAAGATCTTAATTTCCTGATCCATTTTTCACCAGCCACTCAGGAAATACAAACTTTAGATTTATACAAAAAACAGAGGCTTTAGAACTTTCTAAAGTGAGCATTCTCCAGCAGCAAAATTGTACTGCTATCTCTGAGCTCCATCCAGGCCAGCACTGGGGCATCCTAATAAGGAGATTAGAAAAGATTCTGTATGGAAGTGGATTAGAGCTGCTGGCTCAATTGTATTGCATCAAGCTGTAAGAGGCAGAGCTCAGAAACCCTTCAAGAGCAGGAGTCCTGTATTGTGAGAATGTGTATTTGAGGAGACACAAGGGAGAAGGTTTACAGAGATTAGTGAGAAACAGCAGAGGAAAAGTGGGAAAAGACTCTAAGCATGAGGTAAGAACTCTAAGACAGATCCTGCTGATCTGGAATTTATATGGCAGACAGAACAGCCCATGACACTGTCATGGCCAGCTGCTCTCCTGCTGGGCAGCTGTACTCAGGAGTTGGGAGCTGAAGTAGAAGAATTAAAAAGCAAGGGCACACCTTGTTAGCACAACATTATGGAGATACTGAACTCAAGTGTATGTATCTTCAAAGCTACTCTGAATATATTATTCTTCAAATTATTTAATCCATTTCCCATATTCAGCCCAAACTGCAGTCATGATTTAGAACATTTCCAAAGGATTCCCAGTACCAGTTCCATGATGGAAACCCAGGAAAGAAGACAGGTGCTAACCTACAGAAGTCTCAATAAAACTATGCCCCATGCAGTGGAAAGCAGAATAATAAATCAACAAATGAGTGCTATGAGATGCATCATTTAATAAGTAAGGAAGAAAAAAAAAATCTATGAAGTGACTGTTCTTGGATACTCCCAAGATAAATCAATTTAAACTTTGTACACTGCTCAGCGTAGAGCTACAGAATTAATGTCCTGTGTAGCAACCAATCTAATCTTTTTTAGTAATGCACAGTGAAAAACCTATTATCTTACCTATAATTCTTACTGGCCTGTTTCTATTTATTTCTTCAATGCCAGTCAGCAGGCAACTGTAGTCTGCCATTTAGCAACAGGGGGATATTTTCACCCACTTCAGAAAATGCAATTTCACACGTGGGCCCTCATATGGCAGTTGATGTGGGGTTATTTTGATGGATGATCAGCAAACCAAAGCACTACAGTAAACAGAAGACTGGAGGAAAAACACAAACCAATCATTTCAGGAAAATGCAAGCTCTAAAATGATGGACATTGTTAGGGGACAGCAAAATCATGCACCTCACTCCTCCTTCTATAAATATCCATTACAGTTCACTCTTATTTTGTTACTACCCACTGCGTTGCTTAAACTTTTGGGGGCATTACCCCAAAGTGTTACCCAAGCTGGTTCCAGTGCACTCCAAATTTTGGCACGTCTTGGGCAGAAATAGCACAGCCACAGAGGCACAGCAGGAGTGGCAGTGGCAGCAGGAACCTGCTCCTTCCCTGTGGAGCAATTGCTGGGGGCACACTCCCTGTGCCAGGGCAGCATGGTGCTGTGCCAGCAGGCAGGTGCCAAGGGAACACAAAGGCTGCTCAGGTGGATCCTTTGGAATGCATGGGAGGGTGTGCACTCAGCATGCCCACCTGTCACAGCAGCCAGGGAGGATTTTCTAGGAGAGATGCTTCCAGTGCCAGAGATGTGGGTTTTTTAAAAGTTTTCTGGACTGAAAGTGTGGGTTTCCAAAAAAGGTGCACAAATCCTGGAAGATACCTGGAATTTTTAGAGGGCTTCTGAGAAAGAATTACTGTTAGCTCCAAGGTGAAATTCTTAGGCTGGGGCTCGTTTTCTCTTTTCAGTTGATACAGAACAATGTTCCCCTTGGATAAACTGCATGCAATTTAATGCAAAAACCACCTTCAGCTGCTGGCACTTTGGAAAATCTCTAAGGATGGCCCAAAAACATGATGTTTTTGTCTCTGCCACTTCCTTTTTCCATTGGTAAGGTATTTTGGGTAAATAAATGAGGAGAGTTCATTAGCGTGCACTGGCTAAACAATTGTTACTAAAATACTAGAAGGCTGTGATTTATGGTAATTTTCATTGGAACAACCTAGGGAATCTAATATATAAATCTTTAAGATTGTGCAGCTCACTTTTTTGGGGCTTGGGCAGATTAATAGATAATAGCACTAATACCAAAACAAGTTAATGTCTTAACAGATTATGCCATGATGCCATTATTTAATCTGAAAAGCTAAGTATGCTGAGATTTATGCCACTGCTGTGCAGAAGAGAAGCAAGGAAAAAGACAGCTGCTTTCTGCTAAAAACACAGCAATATTCAATGAATGTTTCTTTAGGATATGCTGCAATATACCAAAAGGAAAAGTTCTGGGGACAGGGCCAGGTTTGCAAATTGCAGATCTGTTTAAAAAGGGGATCACAATCAGAAAACTCAACCCTTCTCTAAACTAAAACTGGTTATTCTTATATATTTAAAATAACATAAGTTCAAGTCCTCTCCCTAGAGACCTTTCCTCATCCAGTTCAGACACAGATAGCACTCAAGGGTACCTTTTCCATTCTCTGAGATTTTGAAATAATTCCTTGTGAAAGTACACAAGAAAGTGCCAAAGTATTATTTCCCTCTTTCAAGAGTGCTAGAATTGATATTTTCTTCCCCTTTTTTTCAACCCCTGCAAGTTGTTTTTACAACAACATTCTTACAAAAAGTTTTTACTTTTTTTTACATCTGCAAGTTGTTAGCCAAAAAAATAAGTGTTATTAAATATATGAACATTTTAAAACATAACATAAACAAAATTTATTGCATTTGCTAAGAAAAATGTAATGAAGTGTGATGCATGTATTGAGCAAATATTATCAAATTACCAGCCAATACAGGAAAGCACCTGTGCCACAGAAGATTAATTTAAGGCCCTGAGGAATTTCATATGACCTTTCTGGTTAACTTGATTTCCCTTTTTCCACCTTGAACACAGGGAAGTTTTTCATTCTTGGCTTAAAAAAGCCAAAATGAACCTTTTATTCAAACTCAGTTTACTATCAAATGGCCATAGACAAAAATATGAGTTTCTTGATTTGTCCACAGCATCAGATTACTCTTGCAGGCATCTTCTGGTGCCAATTTCAAGTGGAAGAGCAGATGAAAAATCTAGCATGAATTTATCTGGCGTATTTACACATCCCATGTGCCTCCAAATTGATGCTAAAAAATCTGATGACATCTTCCCCTGATTGCTCCTACTGTAAAAATTCATTTCTGCTTAAAACAGAGACAGAGGTATGCTGAAATTATCTTATGTCCAAATTCTCAACCCCCAAGCGAAAACATATAAAGGGGATCAAAAGCTTCTGGATCTTCTTTCATCTACATATCTCATTTTTCAATCAAACACACCAAGCTGTCTGAATCTTCTGTGACTTTCCCTGACTAATATATGACTCTGTAGGGTTTGGGGTTTTTTTTCCTGTTTTCCGCTTGCCTTTATATTAATGTGCTTTCAAAAGAAAAAAGATCTGTGAGACTGCTAATTTGAGAGTTGACAAACACAACAGCACCATTAATCTTCTTCACCAAAAATAATCAGAGTCTAAACTTTTAAGATGAAATTAAAAACACACCTCCATCTCCTCCCTGAATGATAAAAAAGCTCTGAATCAGAATGGGGTTGAGGATATACCATGCTACCTGCAGCATGATCCAGTTGAAGTGCTGTAATGCAAACCCAAAGAGAAAGGAGCAGTAACTTGTTTGTTCTTGTCTCAGTTTGTGCTCAAGGGACAATTAGTGCAGGGTGCAGTGTGTCTCAGAGAGCAAAAACTCTCTCTGATGCCATTGACACTGGATCCTGAAAGCAGTCTGTGGGAAGCAGGTGGAAGGGCATCTGTGGAAAACTGTTTTTAGTTGAAACTAATGTCCACAAGTCCCCTGCCTGGCCATCAACACAATCACTACCCTGTACAGCCTCAAGAATTCTCTGCATACTTCCCAGAACCACAGACTGGGTCAGGTTCTAGCAGACCACAGTGGATCATCTGGTCCAACCTCCCTGTTCAAGCAGGCTCAACCCAAAGCACATTGCACTGGATTGTGTCCTCATGGTCCTTAAGTATCTCCGGTGAGGAAGACTCCACAACCTCTCTGGCCAACCCCTTTCTGTGCAGGGCCACCCACACAGTAAAGTTCTTCTTCATTGTAGTGGTTCAAGGGGAGCTTCTTGGTAATCAGTGTTTACCCCTTGCCTCTCATGCTATTGCTCAGCACTGATCATTGTTCTGTTATAGCTTTGCTTTTCCATCCATTTTACTCTCACCCAGTAAAAATTTCATCAAAACCATATCTATGTCTCTTAATTCATGTGAGATTTGCTTTAAGACATGTCATCTTCTGCTTCTCTCTCACCCATAAGTCTTGTAACCACATCTTGGAAGAAAATTAGATTGGTTTGATGTGATTTGCTCTTGACAATTCCATTAATAGTTTCCTCCTATCACTCATATATCCCTATCTGCCTGAATTTAAACTGTGCCTGCATTACACTAATTAATCTAGAATCTCCCTCAAAATTCACTTTTCTTATTTTTTCCCTGACACAGTGTCAAGCTAAATGTTTGAGTTATACCAAAGTATCAGACTCCTGTTTCTTTAGAGAAGAGTGATGCCTGCAGATCTGTTATTCACCATCCACTATAAAAAGGAGGATCTACTAGCTTTGTTTAAACAGCCTAATAAATAACCATTTCTTCGCAGACTGTCTATGGAATTCTTTGCCAGTGGAAGTTGTGAAGGTAGATACAAGCAAAGTCTACAAAAAAAGGTCTAGAAAAATGCATTGACCATGGTTTTGCACATAGCGAGGCAAAGTGATGAGGCAAATGATTGTTGGGAATACTGTCAGGAAGAAAACAACAAAAAAAAAGTATTTGAAATTCACAAATGAAAGGAAAGCATCTTTAACATTTCTGGCACAACAGAAGAGCAAAAGGAAAAGAAGTGAGAAAAATTGCAATTCTCCTTTGCTCCATTTCTTGTGTTATAAAAATAATACCTACGGTTAAATCATGTCTCCAGCTTAACTAGAAGCTGCGGCCATCTGGGGCTGAAAGCAGCAGGAGATATCCAGTGATGGGAGGAGAACTGCTTCTGCTCAGAAGTCCAGGCTGTGGCTTCTGCAAACATGGTGTGTCCATGCAACACACCCTGAAGTGCAGTGAACCACATGCAGGTGCTAGCAGCCTGTGGGCACCACGAGCCTGCTCTGGTGTGAGGAGACACTGCTGAGAAGAACCACAGCCCTTCCCAACCACGTCTGAAAATGGCTTTTTTAAATTAGAAACACCTGTTACCATTGGCCAGCTATTGCACACACCTGCTGAAGGTGCTCAAGCCAGTCTTCTCTGCCATTAATTTTCTGTTGGTTTCAGCTGTGATTCCTGTGCTTGCTGAGCTACAGCAGGATGTTCAGTACAGAACAAAGCCTAAAGCTGAAGAGTTACCCTCATTTCTAAATTGGTTGCATGCAGCATTCAGGCACCTCAATCTGTTAATTACTATGTCTGGAAAGCCTTGGCATACATATTCATCACCTGCAATTGTCAAGCTGCCAGCTTTTGCAATTTTAATCACTAACTTCATGATATCTGGCATTTTTCTTGAAGTTGAATCCCTCAGAATTGTTTGGTTTCCTGACAGTTTCAGTTTTGCTTCTTCTTAAAAAAGAAAGTCTAAATTTAAGGTCCTGAGATTTCAAAGAAAAAAACTGAAATGTCAATATCTGGGGGAAAAAATGAAGATTTTGGAGAAGAGTTGTAAGAATAAGTGGTCTCCAAAATATAACTTCAAGAAAAGCAAAATTCACTTTAGTTAAAAAAAACAATGGAGGAGTGAGATTATACAGGAAAAAAAGAAGGTGGGCTGTTGCAATAAATATTATAATTAATTACATAAAGTATTACAATAAACGGTGATCATGTGAGCCAATAAGGCTCTTGAAGGATGAACTCAGAGGAATTAATTTTCATTTGTAACAAAATGAGCATTATTAAGAGCTTTATGACTTCTGGAGCTTCAGAACTGGATGACTGCAAAAACTATAGAAATGTTTGCCAGCTGTCTATAAATTATAAGATTAGACAAACAACTGGGAAAGAGCTTCACAGAATACTTCATTGTGCTTTAGACCATCCAGGAAGCCTCTTTCACAGTTTTGCTTCTCTAATTCACCATATCTTGTGTTTCAGCAGCAGCATGATGGTGATGCACAGGAACTTCTATTAGTAGAGAGCAGCAAAGATAACACTACTGTTTTACTCCACATCTTCTTTGCCTGAGAGGAAGATAAAAAAGACTGGCAAAGTTTAATAAGAATTTTCTTTTTTTTCCCTAAGTTCTGCTCTGTGTTGAAAAGAAAGTGCTATGGATCAAGGCAAAGTCATGTTTCAGTACTTCATTGTCTTTACAACTGTGTGACATTGCTGTAAGCACCCTCAGAGCAAAGCTGTGTCAAAGGGAGCTGCAGATCAGCGGTGCAGGGCTGCTCCTTCATCCCATTCTCTGTTCCTCAGCTGGCTTTAGGGCATGCTCTCTAAGGAGTGACCTCCTGGCTCTGTACTGCATCTTCCTGCTATTCTTGTAGCAGGGAGTATGGATTTGAAAGCAATCCTATCAAAGCAGCAGTTATCCTTCCTCCTTTGGCCCTTAGACCTTAGAAATTAGTTCAGACTAATTCTTAAGTTTTAAAAAGAAATCTCTCTCTTCCCTAAGTGTTTGCCATCCCATCAAAACTCTATGTCCATGATTTGTTGATTTCAAAATCCTAAACAATTTCAGTTCAGAGTTATGCAACCCAAAAGCACATGTATTTCCCTGCCCAATAAAGTTTGTTTGAAGAGATTAAAAATAATTATGAAATAACTGTCCACAAGACAAAGAGTGTTTAGGGCATTCCACTGAGTTGAATCTAATTCAAGTCAACAATTGCCAGAAGCCAGAAGTGTCTGAGTTCCTTTTGACTGTTAGGACAAGCTTGTTGCTGGTTTATCCTCGAAAAAAATACAGACACATCACATAATCCTTCAGATTTTTGGCATCCTCAGGACAGAGGATGGGAACTGAACAGTCTTGAGGCAGTTTCCCACACATTATTTAACTCATCCCTTCAGACAAAAAGAGCAGGGCATAACAAACACAGGTGTGTCAATAAGTACTGACTTCAACAGCAAACAAACCTGGGGCATCCTTCTCCAGAAGTGTAAGGGTATCATCCTGAAACATTATATCCTCTAGCTGCAAAGAAAGCTTTTTACAGAAAGGTAACTAAACAAAGAAAAATTTAATTTATATATTATTTCATTGGAGTTTGCCTTGCTTCAAGTTGTGTCATACCTGCCCAGAAGGAGGAGTTCTGAATTAACCAATTAATCAATGCAGCCCTACTTCACTATGAGCAACTTCAGTTTAAATCAGAATTTTGTATGTCCATAATTTGTAATTAGTAATCATGAGATACTGCTGCTGCTTGAAATATTTCACAGAACTGCAGGAATCACTAATGTGTTTGATTCTGTTCTATTTAGGTTAATCTGGGGTCTTTTGCTACTACCAATACTACCTTTAAGTATAATCTTACTCATTGTTAGTGAGAATGAGTACAGCTCCCTCAATTGCTTCATTTCAGTAGTTTCTGTCAGACTTACTTTTCCTGAATGGCATCCAAAACAGCAACTTATTTTAAGTGAGATCTGAAAGTCCTGACTTTCTCCCAGCTCTTACTTATTTAATCATGAGGATAAAAATCAGAGATCTGTATCTACTTTGATTTTTCTCTTTCCAAAATTCCACAGTCACACTCATAAAGCTAAGGTCATAAAGGGATTCCTACTCTCTTAGGTAGGATAACAACTCATACTTCATAGGAAATTAATGCAATGCAGATCTGCAGCCCACAGACAACAAAGTCTGCTGGGGGGAAGGAAACAAGGAAGCTATGTGACCCTTTCCTATGTGTGCAGTAACCCCCCAGTATGATATTCTGCTCATATGTGTTTCATGGCTTTTGAGGCAACAACTTTTAAAATGTTTATTTATCAGGCTTCAGTGTTGCTCTATTTCTCCACTGGAAACAAGAGGCTCTGTATTGTATAATCACCTGTAGTCCCTTTTTCAATGTCCTGCATCCTAAAGGAATGCATCCTGGAAGTATCTCAGATCTCTGTAGAGAGGAGAAACTGGAATACCAATTTCTAAGTTAGAATATTCATCATAGCTGCAACAGCAATAGCATTTTCAGTCCTATCTTCCAAACAATTTTGCACTGCATTGCTTTTGGCTCCTGGACATGATCAGATTTTGGCTGTATCTGAAGAAATAAGAGTGAAGCAGAATGGGGATGAGCATCTTCAACACCTTTTCTACTTCCTTTTCTGTCTAGGGAAGCTCAGGCAATTTTCATTGTCCCAGTGAGACAGCAAATAATGACAATCATAGAGAAAACTAAATAACTTCAGTGTAGTCTTATACCAATGAAAAAAGAAAGAAACTCAGGTCATTTATTATTTACTGGTGCAGAAGATTGTGCCACTCAGGCTGCTGCATGGGTGCTCTGCAGCTCTGACACATTCTGCCTAAACCCCATAGCTGAGACATCAGACCTTCCAGCAGTGGCAGCTGTGTTGGGCTGTGTCCCTTCTGCCCTGCTGGAGGGTCAGGAGGATGAGCAAGGCTGGCTGGGGACTGGACAGGCTCAGAATGTGGCCATCAAAGCATGAACCCAACAGCACCAACCAAGAAAACTCTCCAAAGAACTTTATTCAGATTACCTACAATATTAGAGTAAAAATTTATACATGCTTTTCTTTTCCCTATGGAGTAGAAAGGGTGTCCAAAAAGTGGTTTTCTCCTTATCTTTAAGAAAAGGAATCTTACTTCTGAGGAAACCTTTTTTTTCCTCCATATTAGATAAACATTAATGTCCTGAGAAAAGTGTTAGACTTTACTATTTCGTAAACAGTGCTAAATAATAAAACCCCCATCTCAGAGTTTGGGACATTCGCGTGTACTAGCTGATATTAAGTGTTTCTTCATCACTAATCCAGAGACACAACTGCAGCCTTTGATAACTTTAACTTGCAAGTCATTCTAGCAGTGCATGAAGTATGAATATAATTACAGTCTCAGAATATTAGTATTTCTATTGTACTGAAACTCTGTTCCACACACCTCCTTCAGATAAGATAGAAGTGTTTGATGTGAATGCGTCTTCAATTAACATTTCTGGAAGATAATGGAAGGCACTGATTGGAAAATCCTTATCAAGGTAAAAGCATTTGAGAACTAAAGAAATAACATGCCTGTCAGACCTCACTACAGCCTTGGCAATGTCTATAATTGAAAAGGGGCTTCATAAAGTCCAGGTGAGCATTTTTTTAGCTGTAAAGTTACACATTAACAGATATATATCTCTACATATGCAGATATATACATAAAAATTGTTATGTCATGCTCTGTTTGTAAGGAAAATAAAGATAAAAATGGTTTATCCAGCATCTGAGTGTTGGGTATCTCAGAGCATGGTTCTCTGAAAATTGAGGATCATGAAGTGCTTACTGGGGTACTTCAGAGGAGGCAAGGTGCAATTGCACCTATATTGTCTGTAAGAACAGAATCCAAGAGTTTTCAAGTTTTTTCTCTTGCAGCTAAGCTTCTTCACTCATGAGGGACAGCAGAAAAGCAGTAGCCAGTGCCTGTGTGTGTGTACCTGCAGATAAGCAGTGGCACAGACAGCCACCAGAGAGAAGGATGCCTGTGCCAACTGAGCACTTCAAGAGGATCCTAGACACGCTGCTGTAAGGGTTTGGGTTTTGCTTTTCTGGGAACGAAGTGAATTGATTGGCAGTTTCTCACTAACGGTAAATAATAGTTCCACCCTGAAGGCATATAGAAGATCTTTCTCTGTTTGAGCACTTTGACAAGTTGTGAAGCAGAAGGTGAGTTTGCAGCCCAAAATGAGAATACCTGAAAACAAGCCAGCTTTAGGTTAGCTAGATGAGGGACATTTACATTGCACAGAGACACAGCACTTAGCAGTTCTACTGTGCTGATTCAGGAGGGAGTAGCAAAGTTCAGAGTTCACCTTAGCAGGGCTTCTCATGCTCATATTTATGCTTTTAATACATGTTTAATCTGCTTAGAAATGAAAATTTTATTAAGAAATTACCAAGAATAGGAGAGAGGGAAGAGAAGTTTTTTTTAGTAGGGGAAGAGGTGATGGATTTAAGGAAGGTATAACCCTCAAAAGCACAAACAAATGGAAATCCAGATCTTGGAAAGCATCTTGCTCTCCTCAGGAGAGCCATTCTGACATCCATGGAGAGGACTTAGACAGTCCTCTGCTCTTCTTCCCAAAGACTGTGGATGGCAGATCAGGGTTCTACAATACTGACACAAGCACTGAGGCTGTGTCTCAGAGTAAGCCTTTCGAAAAGCTGTGCAAACCACACATGCCTTTGCTACCAGGCTGTAGTTCAGCATCTGGAAAGAATGGCTATGAAAGATTACCTAGGGCTGCAAGGCAGAGAGTATTGCTAAAGGAAGGTCCTTTTGGCTTGGCCTGAAATTCAGAAGGATGGACTTCTAAAAATACATGTCACATATGTACTCACTGAAACTCAGAATGTCAGGGATAAACTCTCCCCTGTGCTTCACCAGTCCTTTCCAGATGGATAAACAATCTCCTTGATTAATTTATGCAGATGGCACATTTGTCCCCCAGCAATTTTAATATATAGCTAATATATGGGCCACAGTTTGGGAAATCTGCAGTGACTAGGAGGAGATGTGCCCTAAAGTCAGTGCAACAACATCCAGCTGGAATTTAAAACTGCAGTGATCCAAGCAGGGTAACACCTATGCATGGGGTTTTTGGTTTGTTTTGTTTTCTCAGATGTAGGCTTTTTAGAGGTATCGATTTCTCAAGGTTGGGATTGAAGGCACTTGAGATAGTATTTAATGTTCAGACAAAGGTGTTATCAGTTATTTTTTATCAGTGTTACAGTCTCACAGATGTGAGTTTGGCAGCTTTTTCATAGCAAGGCACAAAATGGCTAACTCTTGTTACAAGGTCTTTTAAAACTAAACTATCCAATTAAGAAAGGACATCTAGATTATTTTCCCTTTTAACTCAATAACTGATACCCCACAATGCAGACTTTTCTGTGCAATCACAAAACAACACCCAAACCCATGAAGAAGAAGGAAGAAGGTAAAGAAGACCTTTACCTTTACCTAAAGAAGAGGAGGCAAACCTGCCTCCATCTTGCTTCATATTTATTTCTGTATTCTAAAACCTCAAACTCTAAGTTTTCCACACTGTGATTACACACTTCTAACCAACTACACATCTGTAATCCCAGTGCTATTAATCAATTTTAAAAGCCTGTTCCATGACCTCAGGTCAAATGCAGTGTTCTCTTGTGGGTATGTGCCTTTAAGCACAGAAAGTTTAAAATTCTCAGCATGCAGGATTCCAAAATAGAGGTTTAGTTTACAGAAAACCCTCCACATCCCCAACTTCCTTTTAGAGGATGACATAATTTTCAGCTTGCTCACATCACCTCACCCAGCACAGAGCCATTTCTCACATCCATCCAAACCACCCTGTCCCATTAGCAGCAGGGAATGTTTGCTCTCCCTCCTCTGTTCCAATATACCAAATATTGCTATGAAGGGTGACTAGCAATGCTCTCAGTTGCTCCCAAATTGGTGCCATGAAGAATGCAGAAAGACTTTTGTAATCTTTTTCTATTACAGAAAGATTAAAATGGAGCTCTTTCTTGGCACTGTGATCCAGGAACGTTAGATAAGTCTCCTCACAGCAAGTCTCCTGGTTTTATAGCCACCTGGATGGTTTGCTAAGCACCCAGAGAACTATTCATGCTTTAAGAACAAATTAATTATCATTACTCAATTAGCAGTACCCTAGCTACACTAGACTGGATCATCAAGCAAACCTATTCAGAAACTTTATAAATAATATTCTTCCTGGAGTTAGCATAATATGATTTTACAAGCTTTTAATCTTGGTTTGCTTTCTAAGTTTACTTTAGCACTGTCATGGTTTGACACTGGCACAATGCCAGTGCCCCCATGAAAATGCAATCTCTCAAATGAATGCTGTGAAATGGAATTGAGAACAGAGCAAAGCAGGCCCAAGCTTAATAACAGGGGAAAAAAAAAACAACAACTTTATTGAGCTACTACTATAAAAGAAAGAAAGGAAGGAAAAAGAAAAAGAAACACACAAAGATCAAAATGAAAACCTTGCAAAGCATTCCTCCTCCCACCACCCAACTCCAACAAACCACAGTGAGACACAATCTGGACTCCAATCAGGTTTCCACCCTCCAGACAATCAATACTCAGTCCATCATGAGTCTCTCCTGTGCCACAGACCCCCAAAGAAACACAGCTCCACATCCTGTGTTTCCATGTCACACATGGCACCGCCTGGAGAAAAAAAGTTTGCCATGGTGACCCTTCTCCTTTCCATGCACAGTGCTCTCACCACCAATGCATGGATGGACAGATTGCTTTTAGGATTTTCCCTTTCAAGGATGCCCTGCCAAGAGGGGAGAAAACAACAGTTCAGTTTTTCATTTTTTGGGACCACAGTCCCCCCCATTTTCCTATTTTCCCCTGAGGCCAAGGGTCCAAGAACAGAGATCTTCTCTTCTCCTTCTTTGAGGACAGGGGGCACCACCACAAACCCCCTAACTTTTTTTCTGTTCGCTCCACTTCTGTCTTTTCTTAGCTGAAGCAGGTCTCCTGACTCACTGGCATCCTCCTAAAATACAATCTCTCTTGGAGGAGAAGATTGATTCAGTTTGTGGCCAACATGGAAAAGTCCAGCCAAAAGCCACTCCTTGTCCCTCTCCCATCTAGAATTCCTCCTTCTAACATCCCAGGGTCCAAGGTGTCCCTCTTCCTCTCTTTTCAAACCGAGGAGGGAAAAAAACTTCACAAAGCTTTCATTTCTCAGGAAGGGTTAAAAGTCCCAACTCCCTGGCTGGCTCCATGCCCAGGCTCCAGCTCCCACAGCAGCTCGGCACCTTGCGGCCCCCCTGCTCTTCTCCTTCCCTGCGGTGAAATTGCTGACAAGCCACTGCTGCCAAGAGACTCTTGTGGGGGGGAACGGAGACATCCCAGATTTTTTTCTTTACCCTTCCATCTGCAGGGGGTTCCAGTCCCTCCACCCTTTGCCCACCTCAGTCAGGCCATGGGCCTTCCCCTCCCCACCAGCCACGGCCGGGCAGGGGAGAGGCTGCACTGCGGCTGACCGGAACCAAAGAGAGCGAGTTCTCCTGGGAATTCTGCTTTCAACACCTCTGTGTTCTCAGAGGCATGTCCACCTTCAATTGGTCAACATCCAAATTGACCTCTTCCTTCTGGAAAAATTCTTTTTCCATGTCAAACCATGACAAGCATGAAAAACAGGCCTTCAGTCTCTGGCTGTTTTGTGAGAAGTTCATTGTTTATTTCATTTTTTTCTGTACCTATGTTACAAGTTTGGCCGCTTCAGTTGCCTGCTGATGTTTGTGTCCCTGACTTGATCAAAGCTGAGCACTAATGATCAACAGAAAATAACAAAATAAACACCATTCAGCATGAATTTTTAGTGAAAAAATAACATTTCCCAGGATTTATGAAATCAATGTTTGGAAATACTCTTCTGACCTTTCTACACTATCAAGGTCCTGGGTCAGCTGCAGTCAATATGGCCTGAAAATAAATAATCTTTGTGTTCTTCAACTTTAGGTATTTGTAAAACATCTTTGTGTTTTTTGATACAGTTGGATGAAAAAAATCATCAGTGGAAGAAATCACCCAGGGCTACCTGATTAGAGAACTGAACAAGCCAACCTAAGAAGCACAGCATGAATAAATGTGGTGCCATATTTAATGGTCTCCCCAAAGAAAACCAAAACATTTGCTCTATATTTTAACAGATATACCTGCTTCTCAACTGCTAGCTTGACTCAATGACTGGAACCAGGCAAAAAAAAGAAAAAAGCAAATGAACTCTATAGTTATGTCCCCTGTGAGGGATTTAGTTGGGGGAGGAGGGCTCTGCTTTGTTTTTCTCTGGAAGAGAATATTCTGAGCAGCAGTTGTTGATTTTGAGGGCATAATTCTCCTGCATAGCCACTGAAGGTCCTTAATCATAAGGGGTTTTTTTATCTTAGGGAGAAGAATTGCACTAACAATAGAAATGACAAAACTGGCCTCCACAAAAGGATGCTGTAGGCTGCTGTTTTCTGAGAAGAGATAGGCAGCAAAGAGAAAATAGAACGTGCTTCTAAGCAGTTGGCTGTATTATATAGTCCAGTCAGAGCTGGTACATCTTTGCTGGAGGAGCCCCTTCTGATGCAGCATTTCTGCATTCCTCATGGGCACACATCACAAACATTGCATCTCTAGGGGACAGAATAAATCCTAATCACGAGAAAATCTGCCAGCAGGATATTAGTGGGAGAATTTGCTTTGGAAACAAAAGTGTGTGAATTCACTTCTAACCATGTGGACAAGGACACTTCATTATCACAGCCCTTTGCCTCCCTTCTATTCAACTCCAAAGCCAGCAGGAAAACATCCCTCCTAGAGAATGCTGGAGAGACAGAGGGGTGAAGGGAATCTTCAGCAAAACGTCTGCTTCCTCCTACCAGTAAAGCCCCCTTTTAGACAATGGTGACAAACACATGCCAGGTTTAGAAACTACTTGTTTGCTTCCCCTGAACATCACAAAAATTCAATCCAGCAAAAGGCACTTTGTCACAGTCTTCAGTGCATTTGTGACAGCCGGTGACAGATTTGCTTTGGAAATCACCTTTTGAAAGGTGCTAACTTCATAGGTTTCTTTTAAGCCTCTGATCCAAAGGACGTGCCATCAAGGCAGACACCATAATTTCTATTCTATAGCCTCATTTTTGCCAGAGAAAGAACGTTCCATGGGATGTCCAGTCTCTCACACTTTGGCCTTGTTTTCAATTAATGTCCACCTGACAGACAGTCCATGATCCACAGAGATTTCGCTGGTCTGCAGAGGGAAATTCAGGGTATTTTGTCAATTGGGTTGCAGAGCACGGTGAGGCTCTGAACACAGGGCTGTGTGTGTAATCTTAGTTTAAGCATTTGACAGTGCATCTATTTACTCAGCCAATGTAATTAGGAACTTCTTTTGAAGATTGCCATGCGACCAGAACCTACTGGGCTGACTCACTCACTAGACAGGTAAAAAAGAACAGGTAAAAAAAAAGTCAGCTTGGGATGTCAACTGCAGATTTTGAGAGGATGTTTCAGGAAAATCTCAATGATTACAGAGGAGAGAACAGTTCTCTTAAATCCAGGCAAAAGAATGATACAATGAGAAATATCAGGTGGTCATATAATCCCTTTTGGACAGCAGACAACTGCAATGATTTGGATTCTTTTTCTGACTGCATTATTGTGAAGATCTTTAGACAAGTAATTTCATTTATCTGACTCTCAATTTTATTCCATTTTTATTCTCTTCCCTGATACCTGTGGATGACAAGAATTAGTGTAAAGCAAAGGCTAGAAGAGACAAAAAAACAAACAAACAAAAAAAAAACCCAAAACAAACTAAACCCCCCAAAAATACCAAACAAAAAATAAAAACCATACCAAAATAAACAAACAAACAAACAAACAAAAAAAACCTACAAAAAATCTTCAAAATTAGCCAGCTAGTCTTGCAAGTAGCTCTTTCAGTCAAGAAGCCTGATAGTTTTGTGCTGGTTTTACCCCAGCTGAAAGGCTGGAGTGAGCAGAAATTGTGCATAGTCATACAGATATTTTCTTAGAGATAAACATTTAATCAATGGGCACTTCACATACATAATCATCAGGTGCCGTTGCAGGTATTTTACCTGATAGAAGAAATCAGATGTGTGTTTTCACGTAACCATGGAAACCCCTTCAGGAGAATTGAGATTTCTTAGGAGGGAAGCGGCTCTGGCTAGCTGCTCTGAACTGGGGACTGAGATACTGCAAATTTGAAACAATTTGTTTTTGTCACAGTGTAGGTTTGCCAGAACTGAAATTGCATGCTTATCTATCTTGCCTGCAAGTGCTTTTTTATCCATTGCCTTCATACCTACGCAGAAAATAAATCTTAACATTGTCCTTGGTATCCATTATTTAATAGCATTTTACTGCTAAAGCTTATCCACTTGATTTCTCTATTTCCTCCCTGAAGCTTTTTTCTCCCACTTAAACCCTCCTGGGAGTCAATCTGACTATAAAGGAGGAATAATTTTATAGTCTCTAGCATTAAACTAAATTGTTAAGCTAAGTCAAAACCAATAGTACAGTATCTGTGCAACAACCTGTACAAAGTATTTTAGCTACTTCGAAGTCCTAGAAAAAGTTTGTAAACAGTTGTGAAACTCCAGGCCAATTTTAAACAAATGTAGAAGAATATTCTCAAGGGCAAAGAACAAAAATAACCTCTCTTGCCATCTTTCTGCTGTGACCTGAAACCAAACCAAGAATAGTTTTGGTTGCCAGAAAATCTGGGATGTTGTTAGATCTTGCATACAAGTCAAGAGCCATGTATTTGTTTTCTTTGGCTTCTAGGCAATTCCAAATATTGCCACTCCTGGTGCCCATTTCTATGTGATATATTGCTGCTCATTCTGCACAAGAAAAGCATCTCTGTGACCTGCAATGCAAAGATGCTGCAGTGGCTGGTTGCTTTTTTTCTTTTCCTTTTTGGTCCTTGTTTATGGATTCCTTACACTGATTGATTTGCATGATGATGGCATACTTATTTCTCAAAGTATACCAGTCAAAATGTAAATCCTAGGAATTTAGAAAATGCTTCTCCATAATTCAAAGTTTGTATTCAAAGTATGCATGATGCTCTTGCAAACATTTTGTTTTCTTTTCCCCAGAAGAATATTGCATAAACTCTACAAATAAATGCATTCCATGCTGCTGTTCTTTATCCATAAATGGGAGTTCTGTCTTGTCTCTTTACTGGTGAACTGAGGAGAGGCAAAGAAGCAGCTCCTAATGTGATCTTATGCAATATCTAGCATATTATGTGACTTTTTTGAGTTTTCTCAGAAACACTCAGCTTGAAGTAATGTTTCATTATTTATTTGTAATTGCTCATTTTCTTTCAATGCTCTTTGGTATTTCTTCTGAAAAAAAAAAAAAAAATTCCCAGATCACAGAGTGCTGGAGAAAACATTCAGACACGGTCACATATTTTTATTTAGTTAAATGTATAATTGGGTAAATTGAAAGGATTGAGAGGGAAAAATAAAAAAGAATGTTCTAAAATCAGGACTTTGGTTATAGAACCAATTCATAGTACACATTTGGGCATACTTAGATCTCAACAGCAAACCAAACTTCTATCTGATTTTATCTTGAGCTCTGTTATCAATTACTTATAATCAATAGCATGTAAAGAGGAAACACTTTTGCAATTATCTGTTCTTGTCTTGGGCATTTGTATAGTTAATAACATGGTGCTAGTATAACTTTAAATCTCAGCTATGACATTTTTGTTACTTGAACTCCGCTCTCAGTCTCTTTATTTAAATAATAAACCCAAGAAAAAGAATGCTGCTTAGTTAAAACTTGAAAATAAAACAAGAGAAGGAATGAAAACAGAGAGCACTGTTAGAATATCAAATGTCTTTTTGGAGAAAAATGTGTTGCATTTTTTTGTTTTCTCATTTCCTTCAGATTGGTGAGTAGCAATGCAAATGATGAAATTCCACAGGCACGTCTTTAGCTCATTTTAGAGATAAGAACCCTTCGAAACAGGGTGATGGTCAATTAAAAAGATCATACTGCTTCTATGAGCCCGTGGAATCTCCATGTTTCAATGTCTCTATGTTTTGACTACTGCTGTAAAAAGTACAATAAGACTTATCCCCTGGGTATCTTCCCAGTTTCTAATTCCAAGTGGATGTCTTACATATCTATAAAAACATTGAGGTTTACCAATATTTATTATAGCAATTCTGAATGCTCTTAGCTTCATGGACTTATTCAGCCTTTCTGGTGTACTCTGTGATTCTGTGAATCTCTTTAAATTAGTATAACTGCATGTCAGTAAGTTTCTTTGATAAATCCTGACAGACTGAGAGGTACTATATTAATTTTGCATTTTTATTTTGTTTGTTGATGCTGATGGCCCCAATATGACTCATTGTTTTCCCTGATGAATAATTTAAAAGAGGTAGAAAAGCTAATTTGTCTGGTATTTTCCTGAAAACTCAAAAAACAATTCAGCATACTTTCAACCAGCTGGCAAAAGGAGGGAATCTAAAATGCTCAGTGTCTCTACTGAAACACATTGTAGTCCTGCTACGAAGCAACTACCCTGTGTCTGGCATCTCTGTGGTTTCCTAACAACCTTTTACTTAATAACCATGTGTCTGAGGAAAAAACATGACCTGAAAGGATGCACCACCTATTTGCCAAATATCTCTTCTTCCAGACTGCTTTCTGCAGGGCTCTGCAGCCACCAGAGAGACCTCCTCACTCCCTGCCCTAGGATAGGGAATTGTATATGCCATGGAGTTTTAATTATCAGATCTGAGTTTACATTAACAGCTCTATTCACTCACATCTCCTGATTTCCATTTGTCGTGCCATACCATTTTAGGAGACACCACGGTCACCAAGTCTTTGGGTCAGATGTTAATTTTTTTTAAGTGCACTTCACAAACTTCAATGAAATGCTTTAGCAAAAGTGCCAGAAATATTCTGTGAATGATAGATGAGTTTACAAACACAAATATGAGGTTTGAAAGCGGGTGGGCTCCAAACCCCTTATGTGACATTCACATTCTCTGGACAGAGAGACATAATTCTGTTTCTCAGGAGAAGCACAGAGAGAAGAAGAGAAAACAATCTTTATCTCTGCTCCTTTGTTTTCCCCATATGGAATGTGTTATGGAGATTGTTTACCTGAAGTGATTGCTGGATTGGATTCTGGTGAAGGTTGTTTGGGTTCAGTGACAAATCAGATCCAGCTGTGCCTCGGACTCTCAGCAGAGAGCCACGAGTTTGTTAGTTGTTAGATAGGTAAGTAAAAAGTATGTAGAATAGTATAGCATCTCTTTAAATAGTATATTAATGTATTATAGCATAGTTTTAATAAAGCAGATCCCACAGCTTTCTGATCAGGAGCCAGACATCATCATTTCTTCCTGCAGTCAGGGTTCCCCGCATTTTTTACTATACCATTACTTGGTGTTTTTATGTCTACCTGCTGCAGCTGCTGTTGTGCAGGATTCTTACTAAAGAGAAGTAACTGCACATAAACTCAAGCACCAAACATTAGATAGTCACAGGACTGAAAATAAAGAAGCATTTAGGCCAGCTTTGAAGACTGAACTGCTGCAGGGCACAAATAAGAGTGTGGAAGGTCATACCAAGCACCAGATTGTGCTGGTGTGACTGTCATACCTCTTGCCATGCTGCTCTTTTAGGAACCACAGCTGCCTGTAGCCAGACCTGCCTGGGAAATAGCTGAGCTCCTGGGCTTCAAATTGTTCCCCTGCAATTCGTCACCAAATTTCCAGGAGCTGGGGCTGGCCATGGGCTGAGTGCATTGTGTCCCTCACTAACTGAGACAGCCACTCACACATGTGGATGACACATGGCCTCTGCCAAGTCCAAATGGATTTCTCACCACCTTTCCAGATTTCTGGAATTTCTCTGAATTCTTATATTTTTGAGATCAAAAGCAGACAGAAGGAAAACTAGGCTTCAGACCAATAGTGGCAATTTGCTTTGCCTCACAGGAAAACTGATGATAATTTCTCACAATCAGCTTGTTACTACAGTTGGGTTTGTTGCTGAAGCCATTAACACTTTACTCAGTTAAATCCAATCTGATTGTTTCTCCATGCAGATTAATTGCATTGTGAATTTGGTCTGGAGCGACTTCACAAGATACAATCATACTATGGATATGGCCTTGACAATATTAGCTTGCTTTCTTGTTTTCCCAAAGGTCTCAGAATCCATCTGGTGTTTTCTGAACTCTGATATCCTTGTAAGATCTTTATGTAGTAAGTGCTCTTTTTAAGGATGTTAATTACACTAAAGCAAGTCAATATATTGTGCCAGCTGCTGGAAAAATGACAAAGTTCCACAAAAAAGTAATGACTTCAGTTAGATGCTGTTTGACTTATCTCCTTGATGGGAGGAACCTTCCAAGTTGTGATTTAGTTACCTTGGTATGCTTTGAAAAGCAGCATTAGATGCACCAGTATTCCACAACCACTATTTCTCTCCCTTTTAAAATTATATTTTGAAAGGGAAGAAGCTCAGTGCTTTTACCCATCCATTATTCTTCTGCTGTGAAATAAACTTCTGTGTCAGAAGTGAATTCCAGTGACAAGTTTTCTGGATAGTTTGAGCTGCAGTAACCTCTCTTGTCTTCTCAAGACTGAACTTGTTGCAATGTGAAGAAAATAAAAATCCATTTCTGAGGTGACTGTTGGAGATACTACCACACAGATATGGAGTGTAATCATAAAGGAATAGAATATACAAGAGAATCTTGTGACAGAGGCTTAACTCAGGAGTATGAGAGGCATTTATCACTGACCTCTTAAAGGAGGAGAGAATCTGAGATCACAATCTTTTCTAGCAGAAGTGTCCCTAACACTGCAAATTTAATGCATAGTCCTGCAAAGCAAAAAATATGCTGATTTTGTTGTTTCTTTTTCACTGCTGATGACAGGAGCATACTAGTTTTATACTGTTTTAATTTCATCACACTGTCAATAAACTCTAAGGTAATAAATAACATTTACGATATTAATAATACATATGTGGCTTTGGAGACATTTTATGTAACAATTAATTTTTATTGCCTTATATATTTTGCACAGTTGTGAAAAGGACTATTGGGGTTTTACCCAGCAGGCAGCAAAGCCCCACAGCCACTGGCTCGTTGCTGGTGGGAGGAGAGAATTGGAAGAGCAAAAGGAAGACAACTTAATGGCTGAGATAGAGTTTAACAGGAAGAGCAAAAACCACACACACAAGCAAAGCAAAACCAGGAATTCATTCACCACTGCCCATGGGCAAGCAGGAGTTCAGCCATCTCCAGGAAAGCAGGACTCCATCATTCATAACAGAGACTGGGGAAAATAAACTCCATCACTCCAAACATCCCCCTACTTTCTCCTTCTTCCCCAGCTTTATATACTGAGCATGACCTCTTATGATCTGGAATGTCCCTTTGGCCAAGTGGGCTCAGCTGTCCCAGCTGTGTCCCCTCCCAACACCTTGTGCACCCCCAGCCCTCTTGCTGGTGGTGTGGGGTGAGAGGGAGAAAAGGCTTTGACACATGGCAAGATCTGCTCAGCAGCAATGAAAATATCCCTGAATTACTGACACCATTCTCAGCACAAATCCAAAACACAGTCCCATACCACCTACTAGGGAGAAAACTAACTCTATTCCAGTCAAAAGCAGCACAAATGTACAGTGAAAACAAAATATTTCAGTCTAAAAAAATATGCTACATAAATGTCAGTGAATGGAAATAATTCTGTACGGTAGGACAGACCATTACAAAAAAAAAAAGCGAAGCTCAGATTTAGTGTCAAATTTAACATTACATTGAAAACACAAAAAATTCAAGCTCAGCTGTGATTCAAGCTCCTGATGATTAGCAAAATCTACTGTGGATGGACTGACCCAACAAAATGCATTTGCTTTAAGCACATTTTCTGAAAGGCTATCTAGGCTCAGGCTGAAGCTGTGATTGAGTCAAACAAGCCGTAAGTAAACCTGAGTTATTTGGTTTACAACCAAACCAAACAAAAGCCCCAATCCAGAAATTATTCTGTTTCAGAAAATCTTGTTTTCCTTAAATAATGCTGTAAAGAATTGTGCTTTCCCTCACCAGAAAAAATGTATTGGTCTTGCCACTACTTTTTTTTACTGTATCAAAACTTCATTACCCAAACTCCACTCACTATGCACATCCACTTTTGGTTCATTAATGACTAGGTACTAAGCATAAAATCAGACAACCTAGTGAAGCACACAAACCAGATTTTGTTCTCAAAGAATATGGTGAAATAGCTAGAGCCATCCAGAGTGATGTGTACATATTGCTGTAAAATTAAAATAAACAGTGTGTTGCACCATCCCTTTCACCAGAGAAAACCTGCTGTCCTGAATGAAGAAATGAAGACCACAAATGTTTAGTAGGAAATAGGCATCAGTGTTAAATTGACAGACTATGCTTATCACATCTTGAATATATCGAGATTTAACTAGCAGAGACCCACATCAAGGGGTTGTTTGAATACATTGATTTCTGTCATAAGTAACTCTCATCACTCCTATAATTTGATGAAAAAAGGGTAGCTCACTAAATAAATTCTTATAGTGATTATGGAAAGAGAGAAGAATACCTTCAAATGAATATACTGCTGTATTTGCAACATATCCATCAAAGAAGGACAAAAGTATCCCACATAAAACATTTTATGGTTTTTGATGCATGCTGTAATCAGCTGGAGCCACACAAAACGCAGAAGAGTTGTAAGAGAGATACAGAAATGTAACTAAAATCAAGGGGAAAAGGGGAAAAAAGGAATTTTTTTTTTTTCTAGCTAAATATTCTTTGCTGTACTTGATGTTAGAGTGCCTTTCAACAGAAAGGCTCCTGTAATCACCCAGATCTATGAACATTATGTGCTCCAGGTCAGCCCTGTTTTAAGAGATTTACTGCATTTTGGTGCACAACCACTTCAGACCATTAGTTCCTGCTTCTTCTTATTAAAATAACATCAGTCACCCTCTCTGGGGAATGAACAGACCAGTACTTTCATTTGTTAAAAGAAACTTTGATTTGCTAAAGTTGCAGGGCTGGGCTCAGAGCTCCTAGTCACACAGTCTGTCTGCAAGGGACAAGAGGGCAGCAAACCCCATCCCAGGTATTAGGAGGATGATGGCTGAGCTTCCTCAGAGCCAATTGATTTCCTGTAGAGTCCAGTTCTGTTTGCCTTGGCCCTTACCATAACCCTAAAGGATTTGTGAATTCTCCTTCACAGTACGCAGTGATCAGAAAATAAAAAGTAAGTCTGTGATGGATTAGAACTGAATAAAAATAAGAACAAAATCAATACAAGTAGAATTTAATTTCTACCCTTTTGACCATGGAAACCTTCCAGGTACCTTGGCATTACTAGTACAGATTAACCCATTACATTTTCCTTCTCATACTGAAACAATACAATGGCAAAATAGGCATGTAGCATGAAAGTATAATTGAAAGACCTTCTAAAAGATAATATAAAGTGTTAAAGATAATATAAGTATTAAAATGAAGAAAAAATTATTGTTATCCATTGGTGGCATAGAATTCCCTCAATTGCTATTCAAATGCTACCCCTAATACATACAACAACAACAACAACAACAACAACAAACAAAACAAAAAAAAGCGCCTCTTACTAAGAATAATGATGGGGTTTCTTTTCTTCTTATTTGATCCAGGTGGTCCAAAAGTAGAGGTTGATGGTGGAGAATGCTGTTAATGGCCTTATTCTGGAATGGGGATGGAGGCATGAAACTATCCAAATATTGCTGCTCCAGGATCTCCCATATTGTCCCTTGGGTTATGTTGTCTTTCTTGTACTTGGTCTCTGCTTCTGCTTCAGACATCACTTTCCAAGCACTGGATCACAAACTAAATTTATCATGCAATTTACAGTACCTCCATTGCCATTTCCATCATGGTTCTCTGACACTCCTGAGGAAGTCTGCTCACTTGAGAAATTGGAATATTACTTGGCACTGTCATCAGATCTGATTGAGCTGGGCCAGTCTAAGAGGCCAAATTCATATTAACAGATCAGTAAAGGTAAATCAACCTTGAGAAAACATCTTGTAACCAAGCAGACAAATGTGATAACACAACTCCTGTGAGAAAAGGCCTAGAGGACTTCTTCCCAATTCATCTCTCTTAAGAAAAAACAAGAGTGACAAAGTGTTTTAACAAGAGGATCAAGCATCTTGACAAAAGGTGGTGTCTGAGTTTTGCTACTGAGGGTTTAAAAGACAGTGTAAATAATTGTTAAATTATCTTTTATCTTCCCTTATCTGTCATAAACAGATAAACCTGGAGTCCAAGGTTAACTGTGTGAACACTGCAACTACTAAAAAGGAGTTAGGCTATTACTCTAGGGAATTATTCAGTTTGAAATCAAGTTCCTCGGATATGGCTTGGGCACTCAGCATTATGAAAATTTCACAACCCCACAGGTTGAAAGGAATAGGATGTCTTTCAACATATGGAAGTATCTCTTACCTGCCACAGAGAATACCGAAGAAAATTTATTTTATGAAATTAAAAACTTCTAGAAATCAAAGAAAAATCAACCTGATACTTGACATTTCAGAGGAAGCAAATAGAGCTGTGGTAATTATATCTGCTGTCCATTAGGCATCACTCAAATGTTATCCTCAGTTCTGGATCCACTGGAGCTGGCCACACATGTTTCAAAACCAGCAGTGGTTTGTTGGAATGACCAACCTAAGGAAAAATATGATTTCTGTTCTGCAGACAATCAGAGCTCTTGAACCCCATTCTACATTGTTTAGGATTATTTACTACTGGTAGGCACATCAGAGGACATGCCAATCTTAAAGCGTGTGAGGCTGTGTGAAGTGTTGAGGCTTTATTTTGGAATTACACAGCTTTGGGAAGTGGGGAAATGGAAATGTTTGCACTTTGGCTGAGGTGAGCATCCCATAGAGAGAAGCATGGTCTGGTCTCTGCCTGGAAGCTGCTGCTGCAGTGTATGTGTGCTCATGTGGTTCCAGTGAGTATCCAGATTTACTGAAGGACATGGCCTGTGAGGAAGGCTGAGGGAACTGAGATCATTAGAGTGGAGAAAGGAAATTTTTGGGAAGCAGTCTGCCAGCAAACTCAATACCATAAAGAGAGAACAAGGCTCTTTACTGAAATGCACAGGAGAAGATTGAGAGAAAACGGTAATGAATTGACATAGTGTTAATTATGTTTAGATAAAATGAAAAAAAAATTACCAAGGGCATAATTAAGCACTGGAACAAGGCTATATGATTGTGGGATTTCTCTCCTTGGAGGTTTACAAGACCTGCCTGCATGAACCCATAAGTAACATAGTCTAAATTCAGCATTGAGCAGGGAGTTTGACTAGAAACCTCATGAGGTCCTTTCCAGCCTAAATGGCTCTATAATTCCATAAATAATTTGCCCAAGTTCTATTATGTTGTCAGAGGAGCTTTAAAAACCTTGAGAAAGGTCACAAAAGCAGTTCTCCTGGAGAATTGGATATTAGAGAGTTATTTCCCTGGGGCTGGAGCCCATCTATAGGTTGGTGTATTTTTCTTCTTGCTATGTTTTGATAGTTACTTCCAAGTTAGACACACTGTGAGGCTGAAGCCTATGGAATAGAAGCTGTGCTCAATTCTAGGTATCAAGATTTTGGTCTTGATTGTCTGCTTTGGGACTGCAAAATATCATTGCTTATTAGAGCAGGTTTTGTTCAGTGAGTATAAATTTCTTTAAGAACAGTCTACTTCAGATTGTGGAAGGATAAAGCCTTCAATTCACAGCACACAACTGTGTCTTACAAGACATTCTTTATTCTTTTGGTTTTGTCTGACTAAAAGACCACTCACATAAAGGCTAATGAGAGTCAGGATGGAGACACAAACTGTTTTCATTCCCTTTTTTTTCTTTCCTAAGTAAATTGTTTGCATCATATCTTTTGTTGGTTTGTTTGTGTTTTTTTTAATTCTTCCTTTTATATCAAGGATTTAACAAAGTCATAGAATTTCCGACATTCTTTTTTTTAGCAGTTTTTAGGGTGATCAACATAATTCATGTCTCAGAGAGAAAATCAGGCAGTTTCCCACTTGAGTATGATTCTCATGATGCTGCTGTGTTTAAAGTTGTTTTCCAAGGGTTGGGGAAAGTGCACTTGGTCATGGATGCTGCAGTATAGTACACCTGTAACTCCAGAATTTCCCATTTGGAGAAATGATCATTTAGCCCAAGTGATGTACAAATTGAGAGGTTAGGTTGAATTATCTTCATTTGAAAGAACGGATGACCCACAATAGATTTTTTTTTTTTCTGACCGCAATTAATGCAGTGTTCCTTTTTTATGACATTTTATAGGCAAAGTGATTTATTAAGCTTTCCATTTTGAAATCCAGGACTGGGAGGATTTAATGGTGATTTCAAGTGCCATTGGTTCTCTGATTTTGCTGCTTTATTCTTTGGTCAAAATTTTAAGCTAACTTTCAGCCCAGTTTTTTCCATCCTGATTTGCTTTTCTCTCTCCTGTTTCCAGTAAACTCTTATCAAGTGTGTCAGATGGAGTTATTATTTATGAAATTGACAAATTTTGTTGCACTTTTTATCTTATATGTGATTTTATTCTGCTGGAAATATTGATTTGGAGTGCTATAGTATGCAAGCTTCATTTAAAGTTATTATCACATCTGTCTATGTTATAAAGAAGAGAAAAACCCTCTTTAATCTTTTTTTTTTATTATAACATCAAGCCATTTTTACCAAACTCATTCTAATATCACTTTTCCTGCCTGAGCTACAGCAGCACTCTTAGAACACTTCTTCTTTTAGTTTGATAAATCTTTGTCAAAAGTTTATTTTGATGCATGCACTAACATTTTCTGCTTAGCATGAAATTCATATGTGTTGATAAGCATTTTGGAAGAAGTGATTTTTTTCAGGGATCTCATCCTGAAATTGCAGGTTTGTCTTCAGCTACACATCTCAAATACGTGTTACAGTGCCAGTAGTTTCAGGTGCAACCACTAAATGTAGATTTGCCACAGAAGTCTGGAGCTCTCATGTTATTATCCATACTTAAATAAGATCTATCTCCACTGTGGGATGTAGAGGCCATACTCGCTATGCTAAAAGTGGAATAAATACTCATACAGTGGAGGACAGATGACTGGAGGTTCTTCCCTGCTTTCTTCTTTAATGACAATGCAGACATAGACTTTATAGACACAATGCAGGTTACTCTGTTTATTCTGGGGGCACCATCAAGAGTTAAGGTGAGGATGAAGCACATTCTTCTATAGGTGCATGTATTCCCATCTCCATACAGAAAACATTCATTCTTCCTAATGTTCAAAGACTGCTGATTCTGACTGAAAAATGAAATAGTATCTTCCCATTCCCTTGCATGTACTGAATTTATGCTTTTCTTCTAAGTAGACTATGATCTCGCTCAACTTAGGAATTTTTGTTCATTAATTCTTCTTTTTGATTTCATAGGCAGCACATCTGTGCTGATTCTCACTAGATTTCAATTTGTGATTGAAAGCCGCCTCTAAGAGCTGCACAAAGGGCACAAAAAATGTGACCTGCTAACATTTAAAGAGTCAGCTCTCCACAAGTGGAAAGACAGGCAAATGGCACACACCAGTGGCAAAGGAGGGGCCTGCTCATATTGGGAAACCTTCTTAAAAAAAAATCTGATTTAATAAGAAAGTGGACACAGATGTGCAGAAAATACATGCTTTTGGGAGAGATCAATATTGATGCACAGAGGCAAAACCCATGAGCAGACACTGCCATTTCAAGAGGAAGCACTGGCAGAGAGATAACACAAAAAAAGATACAGAGCTTAAAACCCACACTTACCAATAACTCAACCCTCCAGGGTACAGCAAGGGAAATATATCACTATGGATAGACATCAGGACAAAGATGGTTAACAAAAAACATCCATTTAGGGACACTCTACATGCTCAGAACTCAGGCTGTTGAGGAAGAAGGTGTATGAAGGACACAGGTTTTAATTTCTACTGGTTCACATTATGGGGGCGGGGGGAGGATGAGGGGGAAGAAAATTAAATATGTAAGAGGAAAACCATTTTAAAAATACAGAGAAAAAGCAGAGAGTCATTATCCCAGTGAAGAATAATAAAGCCTCTTCCTGGTAGATGAACCCATAGGACAAGATTTGTTGTTGCCACATACAGCACAACCAGTTGCAACCCAGAGGCTTATTTGAGGTATAGATGAGCAAAGGAAACAGCACATTACACTGTTTGACAGCTGCAAATCCTTGAGGCAGATGTGGCTTGGGGTAGTGCTGCCTGAAACATCCTTTCAGTTACATCTTTTTATTTTTAGCAGTGCAAGACAATTCACTTTATCATTTTAATCAAAGAGTACAGGCTGTGATGAGCAAGGGAATGCTTTCATCTAAGCCACTGATCACTTCATAAAATTGGCAGCATCTTTTCAGCCTCTCAGTCACTTCAGATTCCCCTTTTGACCCCGCAATATATGACATGAAACCAAACAAGTTGTTAACTGTAAAGATAATAAAACTTATTAATATGCTAGGAATATTTAATAGCTTTTTCCTCTTTCAAAGCTGTTGGCCTTTTTTTTTTAAGGTGCTGATTCTTGGTGGGCTACTGAGGGTCTGCTCTAACAGTAGGATCAACTGTCAAGTGCCACCAGGTGGTCCTGACATGAAGTTGTAGTATCTTCAACTTAACAGAAGATATTCCCACACACACCCCTAAATGAAAAAATGCTTATGGAAAAGTTCTTCCCTGAAATATGATAAAGATCAAAAAGACTTCAGGAATCTTTTTCCTCCTGGGTTTTTATACCCAGCCCAACAGCCTCATGGAAGAAACCTCTACTTGAATAACTTTAGATTTGTATGCATGCTTGCTTTTACTAGAGCTTTTAGCATGCATGATGAAGCAATCAGACTTGAAACTCAATAGAAACATCTGATGCCTCACTGCTGTACCTTGGGCAAAGAGAGAAAATTTCCATGTTTGGAATTCTCCTCTTGTAATAAATGAAAACACTAAAACTGAAGGTCTGCAGGTTCAAAAGAAAATGTGGAACTAAATTATCAATCAGGAATCGGAGAGCATTAGATAAAGGCAATAACAATCTCACAGAAGCCAGGGGCTTGAGAGAAAGAGCTATTTGAAAGCACACAGTTGCAAACACTGCAATGCTGTGTCAGACACAAATATTTTCCCTTTTTTTTTCTCAAGGGATTTCTACAGGAAGGTAGGCAATGATATCCATCAGCTTTGGCACAAAGCTAGGAACCAATATTTTACAAAAGGCAGAATTCCCCTACTATGGCCTTTCCTTAAAATATATTTGAAATTAAGTAATTTAGTGTGGGAACTCAAAATGTCTCTCAGACATTTTTAGAGGTTCCAGGCCTTGGTCAGAGGCATTCTAGACCCTGGCAGGCAGCTGAAAAACAGCTGTGATTTTGAGTTTGAGCCATGGAATAAATTACCAACTTTGGAGGTGGAACAAGCAGTCAAAAAAGGTTGGATAGTATAGTAAAAGTAGTTACAAAACAGAGGGGAAATTTTTTTAGTATTGTACAGGGGGGTTTTAACACTTGTACAGCGGGGTTTTTACTTTGTACATGGGGGTCAGAAGTTCTAAGATGGAGGAAAGTGGGCTGATCCTGTCCTTCCTCTTTCTTCTTCCTTGCCTCCATGTTCTTGGTGATGTTGGCACTCACAGATTGGTTTAGAGTAGAAAAGCACTTAGTAATACAGGTAGTAGGTATTGGGGGAAAACTATAAACATGTAATACGTAATATATCACATAAAAGATAGCAGCAGCCCTGGGCAGGGGGAGAGAAGAAGAAGACAGCAGACAGAGAGGATGTCAGGGTGTGTGTGTGTCTGCCCAGGCCGCTGACCAAGCAGCCGCAGCCCAAGAAGACAATCTTTTAGATAACCAACAATAAACTGCCTTGAGACCAAACAGCAAGAGCCTGCAGAGTTTTTCTTTGGAAGCACGGGTTGGAGGAGGAATTTCACCACCATATGGGACCCCAGAATAAGGCCTGGGTTCTCACAATTTAGCAGGGCAAATGAATGCAAAGATAAAAAAATGCCTGCCAGGAATAGTAGATATAGAGATACAAGCTCTGACCCCACTTTTATATAGAAGAGTTCCAAGAACAAAGCACTTTCCCATGACACAGTTATTCTCCAGGCAGGGACAATTTCTGTTCTTCTAATGAAATATCTGTGTGTCTTTTGTTTAATACATTTTCCTGTCCTTTGCTCCCAGGGGAAAAGGAGCCATAAAACTTTCCTCTTTTCCTGACCCTCAAGTTACTATTGATGCCTTTCAAACCAAGAACTTCTGAGGTTTCTAAAATTACCTCTGAAGCACAATGAGCTTTCCTCTAGGATGACTGGACTGCTCCCAGAACTCAGTGCTAGCGCTCAGTTTTAAAGTTTTGACTAACTAGAGAGAAATAAGGTAGACATCTCTCTCTCTCCAAATGAGAGAACCTGACTGCTGGATAAATCTGCCTACCAAGTGCTCAGTACCTTGCCCTAATCTTTTTAGTCTTCAGCTACAGAGCCTAATGTTGCCTTTAAAATAAGAACTAAAGTTGCATATCCTCCCTTCTTTTTGAAAACTCTGCTATATAAGGCATCTTGGGAAAAAGCTCTAGCAGACAGAAATGCTTCCTCTCGTCTTGTAGCCTGTGGAGGAGCTATTTAATAAACATCTGATCCAGGCATCAATGACTGAGGCATGAACTTGTAGTAACAGACCTGCTCCAGTTGGAGAACTGTGCAATGGACCTACCTCTTCCCACCTGGTTTGTTGAGTTTTTGCACACCAGTAGTGAAGCTAAACTGACAGTAGTGGGAATAGGAACTGTGTGAAGCCTGGACCATACACAAGACAGTAACGTTAAGACAAAGAATAACTGGGCCTTTGCCACAGCTTTAATTTATTACAAGGTGCAAAGGTCCTATTCTAACCTGTGCTTCCAGTTTTAATCTGAAATACTGATCTTACTTCAGAGGAGCGTGTGGGTTAAGGGTTGTCATCAAAGAAAATGAGAAGCATAAAGAGAAAAAAGACTTAAAAACATTGGCCACTGAAGAGCACAAGAGATAAAGCACTTTCTTGTGCAGACAGTTGTTAACAAGAAGAATGCACACATTGCCTAGGGGAAGACACAATTCCCAGTATTTCCAGCTGTTAAGATAAACCAGTAATAGCATTAGTAGCAGTAGTCTCTATATTGAGGTTTTCCTTTTACCTGAACATAAAAGTTCTCTGGTCACCTGTGCTACCTTCACATGCATCTGGCCATTTCAACACACCATAATTCCAGCAGGGGTTTTTCAGGCAAGTATAAGACATGAAGGATGAAAGATCTGAGGGATGCTGCCAGTTCTCTTGCTCAGTGTTTTGAGGAATAACCTGGTGAAATACGCACTTCACCTTCTTCAGTCCAGCAGGACATGACTTAGCAATGGCTCAGGCTCATGCTTTGCATGAACCAGAAGATACTGGTGATACTGAAGGACATCCCTCTGTGACACAGCCTCCCTCTCTAAGCCCACAGACCTGCAGGGCTCATTTTCAGACCATCCCAGCAAGTTAGGGAAGGTCCTGAGCCCACTGTACCAAGGGAACAGCGATTTTCCCACAAGGTCTTGCCAACCAACCAACAGGAGAACTGAACTCATCCCACCTTCAAATCCTTGTCTTCTCGAAGAGCCATTTTGCTATATAATCTCTAAAGAGATGCAAGATGCTCAAACCTTACTAAGGAAAAGGCAGAAAGTAGGGCTAGAGAGTTTGCATGAATATGTATGGTCAGAAACTGGGGCCCCCGTTTCCCTAATCTCGTCAAAATTGAGGCAGACTCCAGAATTCCCAGTAGAATTTCAGAGTAATGACAAATATAGTAACTTAATTCCAGGAGTAAAGAATGCTGTGAATTGTGCATTAGCTTTCAATGCAAGCTGCTTAAAAGAGATTTACCAGCCAAATCTGGTTTAGTCAGCTTTAGGTAATGTCCATTTAAAGTAGCCATGGAGGAAGTAGCAAAACTATGTTCAAAAAACAGTACTGTGGAAAGTAGCCAGGAAAAAAATTTCCAGCAAGACTTAACCAGCAACACAATCTGCAGTCTCAGATGATTTACTTTGGAAAGTGGAAGAGTCTGGATTTTCCAGCAATGCTGTATGTGCTCTTGGGCTCTCACTAGAACTTTCCATGGTTAACCATGTTTAAATAAGGCACATTTTGTGCTTTTCTGTGAGTGCATTTCTGGCATCAGTGACACAGGTACTCTTGGGTTTTGTTGATCTCAGATGGACACAGGGAAAGGCTGTGGAGGTTTTGAAGAGGATGAGGTAAGTGATCTCATCTCTCAGAATAAGAGTTCTGATTTCCTGGTAATGTCACGGTGCTGGGGAGTGATGATCTAGTGCCATCTAGACCCATGACAAGGAGAACCCAATCACTACACCCACCACTCTCTTCACCTTCAGAGCTGGGTCATTTCACCAGCTCAGGCAAGGAGCATTTGCCCTTGGCAAAGCTGTGTTGAGTGTTCCTGATTACTTTCTTGCCATTCATATATTTGGAAATAAACTCCTATACAATAAGTTTTGTGTTTCCTTCAGGGTCTGAGGTGAGGATTTCTGACTCAGAGATCCTAATTTCTTTTCCAATTTAAAGGAAAACTGCAACCGAGCAAAAAAAGTACATTCTAAGTTGGTGCTAGTTTGTTGAGATATAACAAACCTAACTTCAACCTTCTGGCCCCACAGGTTCTTCAAACACAATCAAATATCAGCCTCTACGGGTTTTCCAAATTGTTGAAGCAAATGAGGTTCACAGGCATGTCACATATTTCATTCCCTTCACACCACTTTTAAACTGGTGCCTTCTGTACCTTGCAGTTCCACGGCTTTAATCACTTCAGCCACATAAACAATATTTTTAGTGATGATGTCATAAACTCAGCTACTACTGATATTCTCGGGATCAAGAGCCATTTAAAAATCTTTATAATTTATGTAATTATAAAGATTCCCTACTTCAGCAGTAGTGAAGATAAATACTGCTAATAATATTATAGTAATGTACTATTTTCTACTCCATGCAATCAACTTCCTTGGTTTTTACTGCCTTTCCAGCCTACTGGAGCCAGAACTGTGAGAAAAGATCAGGGCACTCTCCCACCAGAAATTTTCCCTTGCTATTTCGGAACATAGCCAGGAAGTACACAGCATGGAAACTGAGTTAGGTTGCTGGTCTGGGAAGACACAAAGGGCTCTTCTGTTTCTGCTCTACAGCATTCCTGTCCTGTGCCCCCAAGGAGAATCCAGAAGGTGCCCCTCTGACAGACAGGTTGACAAGAGATTAAGGCAGAAAGAACTCTTTTTTAGAGCTGAAGCCACAATGTTCTGTATTCTGGAGATCGGGGAAGAGACAGCAACAGTAATGACAAGTCAAATCATGCTGAAAGATCAATTTTTATTGGAGGGATTATTAGCAAGATTAATCACAAATAGATGTTAGGCTGCTCCTGATTTGGGTTCAGAACGAGTTTATATACAAGTATGTGATAAACAAATCATAAGCCGAAAAATGTAATATGATTTCTCAGAACATCTTTTGATGTTAGATACAAGCTGAAAAATAATCTTCACTTATAAATCCATGTCACCAAATTTATAAAATACAAAATAAGAAGTTTCAGATAAAAATAAGAATCATAAAAGCAGACCAAGCAAATAAAAAGAAACTACTGCCCCATACTTGTTGGTGCCAGTTTTACCACTTATGAGGGGGCAGTTAGCAAACAAACTTTAACAAAGAGGGAAAATCAGTCTTTTTACTACTTTTTCACACTCCATAATCAACATGAGGGAAAAGTAATCAATAAAATCACTACTGAAAGAAAAAGAACCTTTGGCAGAACAAAACCTCATGCCCCAGTAATGTCGAATCACAACATTTCTTAAGAATGATCTTAACTGTGATGTCACTGAAAGAAGCAACATTTTTTTGCTATAATATTTCTTTATTGGGGCACTAATAGAGAAACTACAGCAGCTAAGTGTCCATCTTTTCCTCTGGAAGGACATTTTCACATCCTTCATACTGCACCTGTTTTGTAACATGCATGTGAACCCAAAATAGAGAAATCATTAATGACATAAACTAGCATTTATGACATTTTTTAGGGAATTTCTACATTTTTTTTTAAATACAGATGATTTGGGGTTTGCAAATCTTATATTAAGTCTGTAGGAAAACATGCATTTAGCTAATAATCAGAATTTACATATTTATGGCCACTGTGCTGAAAAGTACTCTCTTGGCACCAAAACAAGCTAAAAATATCTCTTCTATTTATTTATTTGTTTTTTTGTTCATTTGATTGCTTGTTCTAAGATGCAGATTTCACATTCTTTTGGAAAAAAATTAAGCATGAAGATAGACAAATTTCATTATTTGCTGTGTAGAACATAAGCTACCTAATAAATACTGCACAGACCAGGCAGGACACTGTCCTCCAGATATAGAAGGCAATTTGAAGCAACAGTCTTGAGTGTGTTGGTGCTCATCACATCAATTTGGCAAAGCTGGTTCTTAGTGTGGGAATATTGAATTTTGAGCAGCCCAAATGGAAATGCCTCAGAGGCATCCCACTTTAATTCTCTCCTTCAAAGCTCTGTCTTCCTTTTGTCCAACAACTGGAAAAATAAGGGCCCCAAATCGCTGGTGATTTTTTAAAAGTTTGTCCTCAGAAGCATGACGAACAAACTTTTAATGTCAGCAGGGTTAAGTGTTACACCACTCAAAAAAGGAACTGTCCACCTTCCTTTTGATTTTTGGGCTATCAATACTAAATTTATTTCTTATATAGACTATACACTATTGACTTGCCTGCAGATGACCTACTTTCCCTTGCCTCAGATAACTAAAAGGATCCACAAATCAACTGAAACCTCTTACTTTACTGTCCATTTCCTTTTTTATTTAACAAACATCTTTTTGTTGACAGTGTTAGATGTGCAGCCAGCAGATTGAAACAGCTCCAGCTTCACAGATATAGTCCATTATTAACTTTTTGTATGCTAGTGTTTTTCATTTGCTGTCCTTTCTGGAGTGCATATATAAGCAAGGCTGGCTACAGCAATCCACAGTGGATTAAATATTTCAAGTGCATAACTGTCACCAAAAACCTTTCCAAATGCAGTGTGCATTTTTATCATCATCCACTTTGAAGTCACTCCTGTATCACAGGAAATTTTTAACTTACTTCCTTGCTGTTGTTAGATGCTAGTTTTTCTAATTATGACAGAGAAGGGAAGGCAGTAGATTGGAATATTTTCAGTTGAAATTAAGATTCTTTAACTGAAACATTTCAACTGTTGAATGAATAAATAAATTTAAACACAGTTGCAATAAAAGTGAGCCTCTTGAAATTAGTCATAACTAGAAGTTGGCAAGCAGTTATATACTAACAACATACAATTAGCTGCAGGGATTTAACAACAGTCTTTTGCAAGAATTATTATTGAGTCTGTCTTTACGATTAATGTTATTAACACTTGCTTACCTGTCTTCACCAATCCAGTTCTCCAGATTCTATTATCTGCCCACCTGGAAAAAAAAAAAAAAGTTGGTCCCAAAATTCCAAATGTAGGGCCTGAATGTGACATTCACACAGGACTTAAATAATAAAGAGAACATTGTGCTGCTATTTGTCTGATAGAGGACTGCAAGAAAATATGATGCCACAGTCCAGTTTCTGGCTTCCCACAGGCTCTGAACATGATGAGGCATGAATGTCTGTAGCCTGGTGACCCCTGCATTCATTCAGGTGCTGAATGTTGGAGCTGCAGAGTTCACGGGGTTGGAGACAAAGAGAAATGGAGCTCTGCAAGAAAGAGGAATCTGCCCCCACTACCTGTGATCAGCATGAATCTTACATAAAGGGAATAAAATAAACTTTTCTCCTTTCACTTTCTCATATGGACATCAAGATTCTGATCTTTGTGAGCATAAGTATGCCACTCACCCACTAACACCTTGTGTTCTTATTATGACAAATTTGGTTGGAAATTTAAGGATGACCAGTGGGTAATCAGCAGTGATCTATGAAGAACCAGTTTACTCAACTTCTACAGTCAGGTCAGCAATCAATATTTAATTTTATCTCTGCATTTATTTATTCTAGTCATCTTCTTACATGTTCATAAGATTAGAAATTGTTCATATTGATAAAAACATTAATTTGAAATTATAAGGAAAAAAAAAAGTTGTTTGTTTGGTCTTCTGAAAAATCAACTTTATTACTTGGCAGGTCTCCTTAGCTAAATGCTTCACCTCATAAATTTCAATATTTGCTTTTTGCTTTATATATAACAAAGCAATAGAGATCATTGATTAAATATGAAAGGGTAGCTCCTAGTGATCTGAATAGACAAAATGGCCTAGGTCCACTTTTTTTATTGGAAACCACTGAATTGCTTCAGGGTGGCCTTTGTAGCTCTCTGGAAGCAAAAGCCTAGGCCATGTCAAGTGGCCTTACAAAATACTGGAATATGTGCTGCATTCTTTTTTCTCTGTCCTTTCAGTCTGTTTGGACAACAGTGAAAGGGGGGAAAAAAATGATCCAGAAATCCACAGAAACCTGAGCTGCTGTAGAAGTGCTTCATTTTGTGTTTACAGAGGAAATAAATGATACTGACTTCTTTCCTGCCTAAGGGGAAGCTGAAGTTAGAAAATGAGAGATCTCTTGAGGGAATCTTGCTCCTTACAACCTATTCCACAGCAAGTAAAATCCCTTTTGGGGATTTTCCTGACACCAAACTCAGCCAATAATGGTTAAAAGGGACTGAGAGTGAGAGGCAGCCCTGGGCTGCAGCCAGGGCATGCAGACATTCCCAGCCCAGCCAAGGTGCTGCAGCACCCAAGGGCTACAAATTCCCTCCTTGGGCTGTGGGGGTAGGGTTGGAACAAACCCAGCACCGGGATGTCAGCATGCTGAGCTGCAGGCACACAGAAATTACCTCCCTGTGCTGCCCAGAGCAGAAGGCTCTGTGTGCAGCAGGGCAGCTGCTCCCAGCCTCCTGAGCTGTGTACACTCTGCACAGCATCAGCTCTGCTGACGTGTGCCTCTGAGCAGCCTGGCCCCAGCCTCTCCCTGGTTACCAGGAGGTGTTTGAAGGAGCCTAACTTTGTTATCTTCAGTTCCTGTGCATGGAAAGTCTCTGACCGTACATTTGAGGACTGCTGCTCTGATCTTGCTGACCTGTTCCCAGGACTGACACAGATCCTAGTGCTACTAGAGCAGAAAATAAGTCCATCTGGGAACTGACAATACAGCTGAGGACTTCTCCTCTACACTCTTGGAGGTCTCCATGAGTTCTTTGTGGCTATATACTTTCTAAACTTTGTTCTGCACAGCATATTTTACTTCCAGCAGGATGCTGTCTGCAAAGCTCAGTATGGGCAAAGCAAGATATTCTGAATTTGCTCCACGCTGTATACTTGTAATAGATACATGGCATCAACACAAAAACACTGATACAAAGCATAAACCCATTAATGCTTGAAAAGAATAAACGTAAAAGAATAAATGTAAAAAAAGTTCTGTTTATCCCTGCTAGTGAAGTTTGCTCTGAAATAGGATATTTATTTAAAAGGGACAGGAAGGAAAACAATAGAGGTAAGTGAAAATCCATCAAAAGGCATCATTCGTCTGCCAGGTGCAACAGAAAGGAAGCTAAAACAGATAATAACACTGCTGGAACAGAATGCTGTTAAGGTTGATGGATGGGAAGAGCTGACAGCTCACAAAGACTGTGAGGGCAAGCTGCTGGGTAGAGTGTCAAACTAAATAAATCTATACATCCTTGTTTCACCCAAACACAGCTCTATCACAAATGATACAGTCCAGTACTGTGCCTTGAGCTGATTTTTTCAACTTTGAATGTGATATAACAGCATATTTAAAAAGGTGTGCACTGTTTCCTGTAGGAATCACTGCAGGAGTGAGGTGCCATATCTGAGAAACTTTGATTCCTGTTTGTTTGATTCCCACTATAATTTTTACACCACTGAGAACCCATGTATCAACAGAAATTATATTCAGAAAGCTAATAGGATATAACAGTTGGCACCCTCTTCTTTAGGGATGATGCTAATATGTTAGGGACGTGGAAAATGGAAACTGTTGTAAAGAACAGCCCATGCTTCGGATCTACTGAGAAATCTGGTGGGAGGAAAGGGAAATTAATTTGTGGTGCTTCACAGTGAATATACAAAAAAAATCTGCCATTGAAAGTGTTGCACTTCATTTATTTTTTACTTGGTGGTTTTGGGTTTTTTTGATTATCATGAAAAATCAACATTTTCAGGTAGCTGTGGGATTACATGTGAATAAAATAAGCAAGCTTTTAGTTCCACAAACTTGTTAGCAAACCTTAGATTTTCTCTCTAGATTACAATGACTGCAACAATGTTGACATAGCTGTCCCAGAGCATTTTTTACTTGTGAGCCATAAAACACTGAATAAAGGTAGAAAAAAAGAATGAGCAGTACTTCATACAGAGAGAATCTGAGGAACAGAGAGGCACTGTGATTTCTCAAAGGTAAATGAAAACCAAGTGCTATAATACCTTCTTCAGCATTATATCCACTGACCCATCTGGGACTGTGGGACTTCCTTTTCCCTTTTAACCTTTCCTTAAAATTTCAGGCTTGCCAGTGAAATCATATTTGTAGCACCACCTCCAAAAATGTTGCATGACTTCTCCTTAGAGGACAATAACAGCTACAGGAGTCAAACACAGGAGATGTCACGTTCTCAGAAGAGTAATTGCACTTCCATTTCCAGGCTGTCCTCAGGCAGTTTGATCTCAAACAGAGTGGACAGAGCCATTCTGTGAATGTCTCTGTACCCAGACTCCTCTTCCAAAAAGGATTTAAAACAGGGGCTTGAGCTTGGCTGGTCAGTTTGTAACTAGAGGATGATGGGAAGGTGGGGAATTCTGCTCCTAAATTCTGTTATTCCTTTAGCTCATTCTGCTTGTTACCTTGTGAGTACATCCACTGACCCACAGAGGACCACAAATAGCAAACACCAGGCAAGTGAAAAAATACTTCATTTACTCCAAAGGTAACTTCATTTACTCTCCTCACATTCCCAAGTGAAGTAGTCTTCTATTTGGGAGGTATTTCTGAATACCAAACTTTGGATTATGTACCAACTTTACATACGTCTATACCTCTCTTACTGAAAAACTTTAGATTGCTATAAATCTTGGGTTTGAGTATTCTGAATGTAGTAGGAGGAGTGAGGGAATTTTAAACAAAAGTTTGCTGGGCCTTTCTGTAGCTGTCAGACTTGAGAAATGAAATCTGAATCAAATCTGTCAGTGTTTTTATACTGCTATCATTTAAAAATAGATTTATTTTAACACTTGAATTTTACTCATCATGTATAATGCCATAAACTTTTCTGTCCATCATCAGTGATATCTTATAAGATGATGCATAGATATTAAAATTTCTAGCAAATGCTCATGGTCACTCTCTGTTCCACAGTGCAAGACAAACCTGCTGATAATTTAAAGAGTGGCAGTGCTGGATCAGAAGAAGGAAGAGCCAGAAGTACCCAGATCCCTTCTAGTGCTCCATGATCCTAAGGCACTGTAAGTCATCTCCAGGCAATTGTGAGCCATGCCCAGCTGGCCAGAGCTTGAACATACAAAGGGATGGTCACAAAGTTACCAATTTCAAATTCCCATATGGATTTTTTGATGTATTTATTATGTGCTTTCAAAGTCTGCATCTTCCAGGGATTAGCACAGAAAAATACAACCTTCAACATTACAGGCTATAATTAGGAATTTGACTTCCATAAGCTTTAGGCCAATTTAAAACTCCACTCCCAAGTTACCAGGAAACCCGTGAGCTCTGGATTTTCAGGCAAGGCAGATTCTCTTCAGAAGGTTTATTTGCTCCCCTAGCCTTCAGTGGCACCTAGTGGAAAAGAAGCAATGCGAAATGAGTAACAGTTGGGAGGGAAAATGCAATCCTTTTTCCAGCTCCATCAAACAACCTTCCTCCAAAGCCTCTGAAGGAATAACGATGTGGAGTGGCTATATGAAAAAGATCAAGATATTTGTATGGAGCAGAGCTCCTGGCAACAGGATCTGTTCTCTTGGGAAGGGCTTGTTTTTCAAAACAAGTTCAAAAGTTAGCACATGAAGGTATGAAAAGGGCTTAGTGCAGCATGATGACAAAGCCAGCAACCTTAAAAGAACAGACAGTAAAAAAGGGATGAGGAAGGGTGGATCTGACCTGGGGGACAACTGGAATCATGTAACATTTCCTGCTGGAATTACAAACAAGGTGTTTAACCATTTTTGACCAGAGCAGACATTGAGTCATCACTATTCATTTACAAGTCATACTGGGCAGTTTAATAAAGACTTTTTTTTTTTTTTTTTTTTTTTTTTTTTTTTCTGACCACGTCCCTGTAATTTACTAATACAGATAAGATGATATCTTGTTCTGGGAGAACATGTCTTGTTTCTTGGTAGCTCTCTGCCACATAATTATATTATTGGAGAGTCTATTTACAAACACTCCTTGTGGCTTCAGCTACTCTTCAGGGATGGGACTTTAAATTTCCCTGCCCGTTCCTTCCCTCACCATTCCCAGCTTTTGGAGTTCCTGATACCTTGTGAAATTGGCACTGCCCACTTATAGATTATTTTTTCAGATCATCTCTACTTCAAGTAGTACCTGAGGGGAGCTGGCAGAAAAGATGGAGGATGGAGAGAGACTTTTTACAAGAGTATGTAGTGACAGGACAAGGGGAAATGGCTTCAAACTGAAACAGGGCAGGTTTAGATTAGATAGGAGAAAAAAAGTTTTTAATTTTAGGGTGGTGAGCCACTGGAACAGGTTGCCCAGAGGAGTTCTGGATGTACCATCCCTGGGAGTTCAAGACTCGGTTAAATGCAGCTCTGAGCAACTTGATCTTGTAAAAGGTGTTCCTACCCAGTGCAGAGGAGTTGGAAAAAGATATTGTTTAAGGTCCCTTCCAACCCAAACCATTCCATGATTCAATGCTTCTAATTACCTGACTTGAAGAAAAGTCCACAACATTTTTCAGAGTAGCACTTGGACTTGTAGCTTCCATGTCTTCTTCAGCATGGGAGAAATCTATCCTGCAAGGCTCATCTAAAAGTTGTCCCCACTGTCAGTGCCATGCCACATTCTTTAACTCTATTAGCTATTGTGTCACAGAGTCACATTTTCCATTTTTCCTCAAAACAGATGTAAAACTTCACCAGTGGCAAAGTGAGTTGGGCACTCAGCTTCCACCAAACTTCTAAATATTAATGTAGTTCTGCTTCTTCTTTTGCTGGTGGGAAAATCACTCTGCAGCTTCACTAAGGTTTGCGAAGTGCTCACATGGGTAATGCAAAGGCCTTTGATTCATGTTTTTCTCCAGTTGATAGCCAGAACAGCTCATTCCTGTATCATACTTTCACTGCCTTTCTGGGAAACACTTGCTATTGTATTTCTATGCTCCCCCTATTCCCATTTTGGTATTTCTGCATTCAGTTTTCCTTGATGCTGTCACCCCCAAACAGTTAGAAAATGACAAGCTAAATAGCTCATGAGTGGGTTCCTTGTCCCTTTCTACTTGAGCCACAATATCAAGCACTGGATTTGTTCCAGAAGGAACAACACACTGCTCACTTCTGTGCTCACAACTCTTTGGCAGAGTTTTCAAGCAAACAACCCATAGAATGCTAAATACTGCATAGATTTTGAAAAGCTCCACTTCTCTCTGTCCTGTGGTTTTAGTCTTTTCCTATTTTTTTTAATTCATCTCCAAATACCAAGTGTGATGACTCAGCATGTGGTGACTTTGCTGGGTAGGTGGTTTCTTTGTTTGTTCTACACATCCTCTCCATTCATATAATTTGGTATGTATTCAGTCCATGATACTGAGGCCAAAGGACAAAAAAAAATCCAGACAGGCAATTTATCAACAGCTGCAGCTCCAACCTATGGAGCTACTGCATTCCCAACAGCACAGGTTTGTCCTGTCTGGGTACAGCTTGTCCTTGTAATGCCAAATATGACACTGCCAGGGTTTGCTTTTAGCATTAATCCTATGGCTTTACTCATGTGAACTGCCTCAGTGGTAACCCACAGTATAATAAAGAAGGGATTAAGACAACCTTCATTATTAGAAAATTACAGTACCCTAAACCTGATGGAAATAGTGAGTATTGCCCACTGTTTATTAGACAAGTTCAGATATTAGCTTGTTAGGGAGGGAAGAAGTTTGTAAATGTTAGTGTTTAATAGTAGGTCCAACAAAGTATTTAATAGGTCCAGCAAAGACAGGAGTTTATTTCATACTGCAATGGGCTGTGACTGACCTCTACCATTCTCCATATAATGACCTGTATTGGATTTTAAATGAAATGTCCTGAGACCCTAGTTTTCCTAACAAATGCTCCTGCTTCTGCAGTGCCTTAAAATGCATCATATATTCATGTGAATATCAAATACTGTTTTATATTTTTCTACTGAGTAATTTCATTCCTCCAGCACACACACCATTTTCCCTATTATACTCTAATAATCCTAATATACATTTATCTTATCTCTTTCTTCTTTTTCCCTTAAGTGCTAACAATATAATGAAAGTTGCAGATAGGTTTCATATCTGTTGATCTGATTAACTTTAATTTCAAAACAAGGTACTATAATTTCCTTCCCTTGCTTGGGCTGTGCAGCACCCTCTAAAATGTATATTGGTTGTTTACATATCTTTAGAAAACATTTTTATACCTTTTAATATTTCTTGGGAAATATAGAGTATATAAAGCACTTAGCAGGGTCAAAGGATATGGCTGCAATGCCATTTAGAATGTTTCTGGGGTAACAAAGCATTCTATTGTTTGTTTTTCTGTGTGCTTTTTGTAATAACCAAGATCTTTTCCATTCTCTTGCACTTTTGAAGGTCACCAAAGTCATGCTGGAACCAACTAGTCTAAATTTACTTCCAGAGTAAGTGCTTACAGAATTTCTTTAATTTGAATCTGACAGAAGACATTTATTCTAGTCATTGCCAGTAAGAAGCAATGTGAAGCAAGCTGTATGGGATCTGCAGAGCCCAGCTCTGTACACAAGAAGTCCAGGAGCTTTTATGAAAGGTGAGATCTTCTCAGCATGAACTCTCCCACAGAGGAGATGATCCTGGTACTGCCTACAGAATAGGGAAAACCCACCATTTGCAGCCTTTGTTCAAAGAAAGCTGAAGACAGAAGCACATTTAAATCCATGTAGGGACTATTCAGCTGTGCTAATTCCATCCACTTATTGATTTAAATGTGCCTGGTTTAATGTGCATCTCCTGGGGAACTTTCATTATGTGAGCAGTTTTAGAAACCAGCACAGCAACAACACAGGTGAGAGTGAAAAAAGTTTGCAATGACATCAGGGTGATAGGTAGAAATCTTGTTTGGTGCCTGCCAATGCTCAGGTCAGACTTAGTTACTGCATGAAGCCTTCTTTTCATAACTTTTTTTAAAAATCCAGAGAGGATAAAATTAATTAGGAAAACAGAGCTATTTGGCAGATGAAGGTCCCACCTATCAAAATAATGTGCATCTGTTCAGGATTTAGAAGTCTAATTTCCCCCAAATTGCTTCAGCTTAGTCAACTGCTATTTTTAGATTTTGTGGCTAGCAAAGGGAAAAGCAGAAATATACATATGGAACACTGTATATGTAGCATTAACTAGAAACGTTTGTTTGCAATGAACATTTGTGATGTCTTTTCCAGATTTCACTTCCACCATCTGTAATATCCTCCTTCAGCTTTTCTATCTGCTGAAGAACTGGGTATTGTCCAGGAGTATTACCCTAGCAGGGACTAGTACTCCTCAAGCAGTGTGAGTAGTTATCAGAGGTGGTTGATCCTCTCTGGAGCCACAATCACCCAGGGGTTCTATCTATCTTCCTGGGACTTTCATCATTTTACAGGATGAGCTCTGAGCTGGAGGGTTATAAAAGTCAGTGTGACTGCTAATGTCTTTCCTCATTAACAACACAGGGAGTAAAATGAAAGGTATAGCACCACACTGCAGTGAATGCAGCATGTGTTTTCAAATCTGAAGATGAGGGGCAACTTTGAAATTTAAGTAGTCAACAGAAGAAAAAAAATATATCCTTAAAATAGTCCCCCAGGCACAGTACTTTTGTGCTGAAGCTAATCTTGATACTGGGGATAGACATGAAAAGTGAGAAACAAACTGGTTTTACCTTTTTTTGCACAGAAATTATAGCAGACAGATTGTCCCTGCCAGCATCACAGAAGGTGGGAGCATGGAGACATGCTGGGAGAGTCGGCACTGGTGATTTCTTCTACATATTAACCTGGTCCTGCTCCCTCAAACTCTCTCTCTCACAGATCTTGTCCACTCTGGGTAAACGAGCCCCATTTTAGCTCGTGGAAGGTGACATATGCTAATCAATTTTCAGTGCTGTGTGCTCTGGGTACACCCAGATGGTTGTTAGGTCCAACCAAGCTCACAGAGCACCAGGAAAGTGCTTGGGGATGAGGCAGGTCCAAGGCTAACCCAGGAAGTCAGTTTGCAAGCTGGGGCTTGGGTGAAGGGAATCAGTGGGCACAGCAGGCACGGCTGAGCCAGAGAGGACTGTCCCCAGCATGGGCTTCTACAGAGGCTAAAGGACCAGTCCCTGGGCCCATGAGCAGGCATGGAAAAGATCCCATGTGAGACTGATAGGGATATCATGACTTATTGTGCCCTCAGAACTCCCAACAGCTCAGAGGAAACACACGACCAATGAAGGAAAAGCCTGTTATCAAATTATTTTTGTCCCCCTTGAAGAAATTCTGTAATAGTATCCAGCTATATTGTTGCCATCTAATCAAGAAAAGGTGCTAATTGTCAGCTGATAAGGAAAAGGTAACACAAAGGCATTGTAGCAGATCTCTGAAGTGGCTTGGCAGCAGTGAAGGATGTTTCACTCTGCCTGTGGTGAGAGATGTAAATTCAATACTCACATCAAAGGGTGCAGTCATGCACACAGAGAATTAAAGAGGCATTGGGCACCTCCTGACCATTCACATATTTCATGTCATGGGAAATACCAGGATGGAGAGGAAGGGTGGTTGTAGGGCCACCTGCAAATGTTTGTATCTAACCTGGAGCTTGTCTGAACCCAAATTCACAGCTGGCTTTGGCCATAAACATAATTGATAGAATCATTGTGATTTATAATTATAAACATAATTTATAAAAGCAGTTCAGCATCTAAGTATGCATGAACAAAATTTGCAGCAAGGCTTAATCAGCTCCTTAAAAGTTAGGGATATATTTGAGTGTCTTCCTGTATTGAGATAGATTTAGAAGCCACACATATATTCTCCAGAGCTGGGGTCACAACTCTGTAAAGCAGAGATGATGATGTTTATCCTTTTCCTGACACATGCCTCCCAGAGTCTCCCTGCCTGCTTTCCATCATCAGGGCATAGACCATCACTCACCATATGTCTGTGTGTGTATATATATATTTATATATTTATATATTTATATATTTATATATTTATATATTTATATATTTATATATTTATATATTTATAGATTTATAGATTTATAGATTTGTTGACTTATAGATTTATATAATTATATAAATATATATATATTTTATATAAATATATATATTGTATATATACATAAATAGAGAAAGGGGTAGAATTGGTGGTGCAATTTGGCTGCTCTGGCAATAGAAACTGTAATAGCATTACTCTTGATTTTGGTACTTATGTATATATGTGTATAAAAATAATAATAATAAAAAATACACATTTTTCCACTTAATCTTACAGTGACTTACATCTTCATTATACATATCTGTGGGGAAGGAAGGCAAACACTTCCACAAAGCAATGACACAAAGAATTTTGAGCAAGACATGGAGGGCAGATGCCTCCTGCTGCAATACAAATTAGGAAACCCTTGTTCCATTTTTCTCTTGCAAAGTAAAAAATAGTCAGTTTAAAAGTGATTTTGTTTTGTTTTGTTTTAGTTTTTTGCTTGAGCAGAAGAAAATATTGAGTTTTTCTGCAGGCCTGCTGGGATCTGAGGGTACCATGAGATCACAGGCATATTTAACCTGGTTTGAGCTGACCAGCCATGCTCCAACCTGCCACACACAAACAAGGATAAAGTAAAACTTGGAGCCTCAGCTAATCTCCAAGCTTTGCAGATGTGGGCAGTGCAGCATAGCAGCACTTTGTTATAGATAACTCCCACAGAGGGAAGTGTCATATAAGGCAAATATTTTTGCAGCTTGGAGCGACTGCATATAATGGCTGTCACTTATATTGTATCAAAATTCTTAATCCGATATTTTTCATATGCAATTTTTATGAAACATTTATTACTTAAAAGCACCTCTCTGCAGCTGAACATAGGAACTACGGGGCTCCCACCAGAGTGTGTATCACAGAAATGAATGTGATGATACTTGGCAAATCTCTCTTCCTCAGCCTGGAAAAGTCAGTCTGAAATCTGGAAACAATTTTGTATTGAAGTCCAGTGAGAAGCTTTAGAACTCAACACATAACCAAACCAATATTCTTCAAAAAGCAGTAAAAATTACAGTCACATCAGTAAACTTATCTGGAGGACTGCTAAATCCAAACCACAGCACACTGCAGCATAACCACTAAAAGCACCCAAGGCAGAGGGCCTGCAAGGATGGTGTTTCACATTTGTATTTCAATTTACCCTTCACTGTACTCAAGGAAAAATAGAGGTCCTTTTGTGAAGAGCTGAACACAGCTCTTGCCAGCTGATGGGAAATGCACATGGAGGGATTTATGTGGTGGAGCTCCTGCCTGTGAATCACAAAAACCCAAGAGGATTAACACTTCAGACTAAGAAATGTGCACAGCAGTAGGTCTTGGCCCTGGATGGGAGAGTCCCGCAATTACTCACTCTTGCTCTGTTTTCTGGACACTACATATAAGCAGGCAAAGCAGCAAACAAAACAAAACAAATAAAACAAAATCAGAGATTCTTTATAAGAAAGTAGACGTGGCATAGAATTAATGTACTGTGCTTTAATACTCCTTGATCATAAATCTAAATGCCAACTAAAGGGTATTGTTGTTCTGGATCAAAATAAAGTATATTTAAAAGACACTAAGGCAGACAGATCCACTGTATTTGTGGTTGAGAAGCACATTTCTAGCCTCCAATTTAAATGGAATCAGAACCATTTAATCTGTTCTTTATACTGCCATCAGCCTGGGTTTCCGGAGGTATTTTCAGCAAGCATTAGTTTTCAGACACAGACATATCTATGATTTATTTATATGGGACTGAATCAGAAAATATTTAGTTTAAAAAAAGGAAACAAGCCCTGATGTCCATAGAAATTTTATTTTTGGACTAATTACAAGGTTTCAAGAGCCAGTTCATTTAAATGGCTAATTTGTATTAGACAAATCTGGCTTTGCATAATATTAAGAGAACCATCTGAGTGGAAGTAAATTACTCTTCATAGTAAAGAGCCATAAAGCCATCATTTCCATTTTCTAAAAAGTCATTTAAGTATTTTTTACACTGTTATGACCAGAAAATATATCACATCTGGATTTTAGAAGATTTCATTGCATAGGCCAAAAAAATCAAAGTGAAAACATATTTTTTAGATCATAAAAATATATCTACTTCTAAGACAAGTACATTCAGTCCAGTTTCAGACATGGGGCACAAGCTGGAAGCAAGATGGGTTGTAAAGTAGTTTTTGTTTCCCTACAATATCAGTCTTTGCACAGTGCTCACCAATGGAGAGGTTGTACCTTCTTTTGAGGAATGAGACTGCACAGTGTTGTTTTCTTCTTCTTCAATTTACATCTGTGAGAATTTGCTGCTCTAATTTAGTGACTTAGGTAGAGATATTAGAAGAGTAGAAAACAATCCTTGTAAACCTCATTAAAATTACTCAGGTTCAAGAAGGTCTGGCAGTCACGAAAGTATAAAATAAATGAAGCGGAAAATGTTAAAATTAAAGAAATCAGAATCATACAACTTTCTGTTTTTCCATCATTTAGCAAGGATCATCCCCCATCTGACTCAGATCCCACCTACTTATAATAACTACCAAAACCATAAAAACAAATTTTCAGGCTCTTCTTTATGTGTTCTTCACCAACCTAAGGTAATCCCTTTTAAAACCTTCTCAGTGTTTATCAAATCTGATCAGAGAGGACAATGCTTAGAGATTGTGGAGGCCTCTTGCTCCATGCTGTTAAGCAAAGCATCTATACTTTCATAATGCCTAAATCTTCAAAAGTTTCAAAATGCAGAAGAGCTCTGTAAATAGTGATAATGACCAGAATGGTTTTAACTGCTTGTGGCTGAAAATCAGGTAATTTAATCAAATTTACAGAAAAGTATTTGGGTTGTGATTACTTTGTTGTCTTATTTGACATAAATACAACAATTGCTGAGGCCACACCAATTTTCCTAGATAGCTTTCTGCTGAGGGCACAAAGACTCTTTTCCATAGCTCTCCATATTACATTGCTGCAGTCCCTGAGCGTGCAGCATACATCAATTATATCAATAATCTATACTTATTTCACATTTTATTTAAAATACCTCATAATTAAACTATTTCTTGAAGCTAATGTAGTCTTAGTGGGAGAGAATAAAAAATTCTTATTAATTTTATTAGGAGCTGATTAAATATTTACTAAAATGCACTTCTGACAAAGCTAATTAGAAATGCTATTAGAAAAACCCTCAGATAGATGCTTATGAAATATTTAAATGTCTGGAATAAGGCATTTAAAAACAGCATTTAAAAATTACTTTGATTTTTAAAAGGTGAAATTTTAAAATAAAAGTAAAACCCCCTGAAAAATAAATGCATTTCTTACAACCTCAATATATTTGTGAGCATTTTTCTGTAATAGCTTTGCAACACTTGCTTTTCATTATGCTGAAATTCTCATATTTTCTGTGGAAAATTTATTCCAGTTTTGTGTAGCCAATATTTTTGTAGCTGATTCAAACTGCATTTGCTCAGGTGAAAGTTAAATTCAGATCACAGAACTACTCTCATGAAGCCACAACACTTTATCTACTACCACAGACAGATCTAACCATGGACTAAAAACATTTACTGAACCAAAATTAATTTTTCTCATGTTTGCTGCCTCTCAAACTTCTCTATGAGCATGAATCTGTTTCAAAGGCAAATTCCTTGGAGGAAAGTGAATTCAAACATGAGCATCATTCCCATGCTCAACCTTCTCCTTCCTCTCCCAGAAGCATCAGAGGAACATGATTGATAGGCTTCTGCATTACCAAGCAGCAGGACACAGTCAGTTTTGGGGTGGAAGCTGTTGCTCTTGTGTTCTAAGAATATTTAACTTTCTATATTTCTACAATGATGAGAAATTGCCCTTCTCAGGGAGCTGTGTTCCAGGGTAGGGGAGTAGCGTAGTGCTGTTCCCTATTCCCCTTCCAAAGTGATAGCCCTTTGTTTAAACTTTTCCTGGTAATTTGAATGAAGAGATGAAATTTTAAATCTCCCTGCTCCTGTTCAGTGCATTGTGCAGTTGAATATCCTCTTTCTTTTTTTTTTTTTTACCCAGAGGTGGTTGCATGAAGTCAACCTCACCATTCAGCAGTAAAGAAATGTGCTACATCACATAAAAATTAGTCACTGAGATAAGAGTATGATAATTTCCCCAGATTTATGGATTATGGGGCAAAACAATCTTGTTTTGCAGCAGAGACCCTACTACATGATTCCTGAGATCATTTTGATGAGTGAGGAGCAGTCAGGAAATTCCCTGATGCCACTTTGGACATATTGCCCAAATTTGCCTTCAGGAATTATTGCTATATCTTTAATCATGTATTGTTTCATCTACAGTCTTTGAAGAACAATGCTAACTGAGTAAACTTTATTTTATAAAGGGCATGGAGGTGTCACACAAAACAGCCCTCCCATGTGCACTCTTTTCTAAAGCTCACCTAAGCCCAGGGAATCCAGGAGAAAAGACAAATAGTTTTGGAAAACAGTGAAAAATATAGCCTGGCTACTTCAGAGAACAAGAAAGAGAAAATATATTTGTTTTGCCCATTTGAAATATCCCCTAGCAACCATTTCATAGGGAATTCCTTTGAAGATGACACTTGAAATTTGGCAGAGCTGCTTCCCTTTTTTCTCTTTCTCTCTTATGCATATGGCATCATATTCCATATGTGATATGCATCTTACAGCTCCCAGGAAATTTCTCCCACATTTTTCCATAGGCTTTGAAAAGTCTCTCTGTGCACAGATAAGAGCAAAACTTGTTAAAAGCTCAGAGACCTTGTCTCCAGTGAAATGTTCCTACCTGGGTCTGCAGGGACAGAGTAGGGCTTTCTCTTCAGCATCTTCTATCTCTTTCACAAGGGAGGAAGTTTAGTGGCAGAGCCTCAGAGATACTCTGCAGTACCCAGGGCTGTTTTGAACTGTGGTGCAGCTCTCACTCCCTTCACTATTTTTTTGTTCCATACAAAGAGTGCAGAAAGCCATGGGAAGTTGAGCCTCTGTGCCCAGGCTCCAGCCCTCCTGAGTGCAGGATAAATTCTTGTCTGGTCTGTGTGTGACTTGATGCTGGGCTGATCACAGACTGGAGAGCAGAAATCCCCCCTCAGTGGTGCCCAGGTCTTGTACAACAGTAGGAGCACAGCAGTGAGGAAACTTGCAGGGGCAGAACAGGGCAAAGATGCAGAGAAACTGGGAAGAGATCAGGATTGTAAGCAATCAGGGCAAAAGGCAGCAGAAGAGAAGGAAGAATTGAACGATGGAGATGTGGAACTGCAGGAGAAAAGCGTAAACAGGAGATGAAAGAGAGAGGCAAGGAAGCAGCAGATGTAGATGAGAGTGGGGTGGGAATGGAGGCAGGCTGTAGACACAGGGCCTGAAGAATTTGCAGCCACTGGTGAATCCCATCCTGCACAACCTGGAGCTGAACTCCAATAGCTGGGAGAAAAAAAGAAAAGTACACATACAATTTTTCCTATCCTTTATTTTATAACTAAACAAGCATGGTACCTGGGTAATCCACTAACAGTCCTTTATAGAAAAGGAGTTACACAGATAAATAGGGTGAAAATACTGGTTATGTGACAATTCTCAACTGTAATTATTATAAAATCAGAGCTGATAAGAGAAAGAGAGGCATAAGCAAAGGGAAAAAAAAAGAAATAAAAAGAAGTTAGAAAACAATAGACTAAATGGGACAGAAGTGCTGTGAAGACAAGAAGTCAGAATTAAATTAGAAGATGAAAGAAAAGAAGATAACAATGAAGGAAGGTGCTAGAATAGAATTTCCTAAAATTTCTGAAAGCATGAGTGTGCTTTCTCTCATCTGTCTCTGTATGACCTCCAGTGGGTCCAGACACCTGGTAAAACACTTTTGGTGTTGTAATAGCAGCAAGGATCTTCATTAATGAGTTTATTAGTCATACAGGTACATAACTATACAAAAACAGTAGTAGAAAGTGTAAAAAGAATATAAATAAGTAAATGAAATCTCAGACATGGAAGACTCAAGCTACTTGCATGAAGAGATGACGAATACACTGAGTTCAGTCCCAGAGTACTAAATCTGGTAGTGCAAAATGAATTAATTACAGCAAGGGCTCCCTAGCCATAATTTTGTCTCTAATGTACAAGGTCACTGCCTAATCCTACTCTGGGAGAGCAAACCCAATCCTCACTTCACCCATATTCATACAGTGATATGATTTCTGATGCAGAGCATTTGACTTTAAAATAAGCCTTCAGCATGTCTGGAAATCCCTTCTGAGCCTCCTACAATACAAGACCTCTGTACCACAGTGACCTTTCTTGTGCTTAATGACCCAAAGTTTATAAGCTGAGAAACATTATCTTTTAGACACTTGTGGGCTGCTGTCTTCAGCCTGAGAACTGTGATGGGGTTTTGCTCAGTAACAAAAAAAAACCAGGAGCCAGGACCTTGGGGTGATGATCAATAAGTAGATACCACCCTTCACTTCAGGGTAGGGCACCCTCAAGAAATGGAATGGTTTGGACTTGAATTTGTGCTCCTGGTAAAAACTATGTATGTAAATTCTTGAACTTCATTAAAATTGTAAAATAACCACTTGATTTTTCTGATGATAAAAACTCAGAGCTGCAGTTTCACAACCAATTAAAATAACACAAGTAATGAAACAGAAATATGCTAATTGCATGTCATAAAAATGCCTGTCTCCAGATGCATTTTACATTGCCTATTTCCTCTCCATAAAAATGTACATATTTATCTCTTTTCACTAACCACAAAATTAAAAACAAACTTTATGCTTATCTGGAAATAAATATTAAAACTAGACATCAGCTTTATTGGATGCAAATTGATTTATCTTCTTCATCTCAAGGGACTTTTAAATGAAGGGACATTCAACCAAGAGTCAGCGAAGGCAAAAGGAAAATTGATCAGATGAGCTTTCCACGAGTCTCCAACCTTGATCCTAATATCTGTGCACCCCCTAGGCATTTATATGTCTAGCAGCATAACATTATGACAAAGAATTTTGGTTCACTTTCACATTGGAAAAAAGAGAGCAAATACTTTCCACTGAATTTTTTCAACATTTTTCAGCTGTTGAGGAGAGAGACATGAAAAAGGTGTCTGTACAACATTAAGACAGTGAACATTATGCAAAAAGGAAAAGGAAACTCCCACCCTGTGTTTTGCAGTCAATTCCAATTACTAAAATTAAAACCAAGACTATTGGTTTTGGCACTTTGTTTTTCCCTCTCCTCATAATTCTTTAATTTTGGTGAGCAGAACAACAACACTGTACATTAAGAACAGGCTCAAGGCCAAAGTTCCTGACTTTCCATATGGCTGAAATGCAGCTGGAGCTGGCTGTGGGTGACCTGTTGGGAACATCTGTGGGCTGTCTTGGCTGTCATAGGTGTCCACACACCTATGACTCAGAGCTTCCATGTAGCTGTGAGTGAAACACAGACTTTTAATTTTGGAAGTATTAGAATAGGGCCAGAATCATAATGCATTAATTGATACCTGCTGCTGTCTCTGCACTGAATGCAGTGGAAGATGATGAGTCAGGAAAAAAATTGAAAAATAAAAAGCATAAACTTCTACTTTATAAGTATGACATCACTATTTTAGAAATACTGAATAAATTGCTCAGATGTATTGCTCCTGGCCTGAGCTAGGCTTATAGCTAACTTTTTTTAATTAAGTCCTTTATTCTAAATGTGCAGAAAATTCACTCATGCTGAGGAGGGAAAGCCAGGTGTCTGTAACTCACTCTTATTGTTACAGCATTTAAGCCTAGGTGTATATCTTGCACTATTATTTACAAGTCTGTTTCTTTTGCCACTGATCTCCCAGTTCCAAACCAGCAGCAGTGGGAGAACCCACAGCATGACTTCCTCACATCACTTACCAGAAGCCCAGCTATTCAGAGTAGAAATTCAAACTGATCATTTAAGTAGTCTCCAGTACAGGAAAGCCAAGACAGAAAGGACTGTTGAGAGTCCAAGGATGATGGAGGAACTCTTCAGGACAGAGTTTAGGGATAAAGAGAAAGCACATGGGTGCTTGCCCTTGCAGCTACATGCCAAGCAATTTCCATCCAACATCCTTCCTACCTTCTCTTCCTGCAAACCCAAGTTTCTTGTCCCTCCATACCTGAGATAAACTTGCTTGCTGCTGCACACTGCTGCACAGACCACTGAGGCCATGGCAGAAGATTAACAGCTTCTGATGAGAGCACAGGAACTAATTGAACTATTATCATTGAGCATCTCAGCCCATTTCTCCCTCGATTTAAATCAGTGCATTGCAGGCAGGTTATTGAAACCCAGATTATTAAAAGGCTGTTCCCTTTGTGTATATGCATCACTGAATCACACAGAAATACAAAGTAGACACTTCTGTAGGAGCTGCACTTGCTAAAGCTTTCTGGAAAAGGCAAAAATCAGAAATTATTTTGTCCCCTCTGTCCATAAAATAGGCACAAAGTTATATTGCACAAGATGTGGTGACAGGGAGGAAATCTCTACAAGAGCCTATATTAGTCTAATTCTGATGTTTTATCCATCAGAATAATCTCCTCATAAAAGCTGTCAACTAGAAAACTGCCACAGGAACCACAGCAACTGACTGCCCAGAAGTGGCTTTTGTCCATGCATGTGTGCATGGATCCTCCTCTTCTGTAGCAGAGAAGGTCACACATTGGGTTTGTTTCTGCAGAGCAGCTTCTACACAGTGCTGGCAAGCAGGTCAAGTAAATAACTGCTGCATTTGTAGCATTTATTTCCTAGAAGTCCTGAAAAGGATGTGGTTATTTTCTCAAAACAGGTGGCAGCCTAAAGGGTAGAAAACTGAATCCCTTGCAGGGATCATTCTTGCATTTCTAAGCCCTTGGGCCAAACTGTGCAACCAGAGATGTGGAAACCACAGCAACTCCTGGCGTCAGTCAACCCTGGCAGAGAGATCCAGATAATGGAGACAGTGACCTGCTGTCTTGGCTTTGGGAAGGAGAGACAAAATGAAGCTTTTTAACTCTTTTCTATTATGAAACCTGAAAAAAAGGTACTAAGAGTGAAAAACTCAGTGCAGGAAATTACAGCTCTGTTTCTTTGAAAATCCAGCACAGCCTGCTCCTAAAACATCTGACCCTGCAGTGCTTAAGAGTTGTTGGAAAGTGTCTGTTAAACAGGAGGAAATTGGAAGATCAAGATCAAAGACAGACACGTGGCACAGATGCGTTAACAAAAAACAGTGTTTCTTGGCTATAATTCAAAATTTAATATTCAGTCATATTGGCCCTTAAATTACAATTTTAATTTCCTTAACATGCCAATACTGTTTTCACAGACTTTTCAGTCAGCCTTTTTTTTTTTAATTTTTTTATAGCTCTAAGCTGCAGCTGCATATAAACTAATAAATCTGTTGTTATTTATTGCCTTCTACTTCCATGCAAAAGCCCCAATCCTGCCTCTAGAGGTGTATTAAGGCAATCTGAGGTCTTCGATACAACATCAAGCTGGATGTGTACCCACCTAACTCTAACCTTTCTGAGTTCAGCTGAGCTCATAGCCTGCATTTCTAGATAGGTATTAAGTCATTACTTTGAATTTAGAATATAAATAACATCATTGATATAAAAAATGAGAGCAAAAAAACAATATTCACAATTATTTATATTAATTAAAAAATTAAACCTTAAACTTTTGACATTTGTTTTGATAGGTCTCCTTCAAAGGGATATCTCTGTGAACTAAAAACCTGATAAAAGAGCTACAAGGAAGAGCAGGTAATTTAGAAAAGCAGACAGGACCTTGGTTTTTATCAAGAACATGCATGACTGAAAACTGTATCCAAACCCAAAGTATTTAACTTCACAGGCAAGGGTGATGTCAAGCATTAGCTTCTTACTGATGTGTCCTAATTTTGGAAATTAATTGTTGTCTTCAGTACAGGTATAAAAAATGTAGATAAATGGTCCAATGTCTCCCATGATTAGTCTCTACAGTTTTGGGGTTTTTTTTATTGAGAGTCTTTCAGTCAGCTGGTTTCTTTGCTCTTCACTGAATCCAGCAGGAATTTTGCTTGCACCATAAATTTAGAAACTAAATAAAAAGGAAGAAATTCATTGCCATAAGACACAGCAAATACACTTGCTAAAACTTAAAACTCTAGCAAATACTAGAAAGCTTAAAGAAATTTTAAGGGAATTGTAACTATTCTCCCTAGACAAGTGACCTTTTTTACACTTATAACAGTGTTCACAACTGAACAAATATTCTCAAAAGTCAGACATACATGGCACCTCACCATTAATACATAGAGTCATCCTGATGGTTTATACTTGGTCTTCTCAAACAGATCCTGAGATCATCTCCTGGTTGTTTCACAATGTCAGGACATGAAATGGCCACTCCCAGAGATGTGCAAAGCCACTGTTGCATCCATGGGTACTCAGTTCCCCTCCTCTTCTCACTAACTCACAAATATAAAAGCCCAGTGCAAGCAGCACTTAGCTTTAGTTTGTGTGAGAAGGGATTATTTTTCATTCTTGATCACTTAGCTGTTGATTCCACAATACAGGATACAAAAGGAGGAGGAAGGTAGCCATATAGGCATTGACACAAAAATCTTGAATGATAAAAAAAAATCATGCTTAACACCCCAATGTGCATAAAAGGCAGTAATTTCAGGCCATCTACCACTCTTCTCATAACCTATTCCAATCAATTACCCATTCATTGTATTCAAGTGAACAAATGCTGCCTACTCAATAGGAAGCCTCATTCAATCTGAATTCAGACTTTTTTTTGTTTTGTTTATGATTAGTTCTCAAGCTTTATTTTACTTGGTAGAATGTAATTACTATTTCAGTGCCAGACTTAAGAATTTCTGCAAAGGGGTGTTTATCCCCACTTTTCTCTTTGCACTTTGTTGTGAATCCTCAGCATTGAAATGTATTGACCTGTATAAAGATCAGAAGTATTTTTTTTTTCCTTTCTGTGTCCCAAAGACTTGAATTTAATTTGTAATGCCAGGTTTATGGAGTAATACTTATTCAATTCTGCTTGAGTTCTCATTCTGTACAGCCAAGACCTTTTGTGCTTCAAATTTGCTCCTTTTATGAAAAATATTTCCATAAAGCAAAAATAAAAAATAACAATAAATGCACAGACAACCTTTATACTGCTCTTCATAATCTGAATCTCCTGCTCTCGCTTTGTGGCTTTTGCTCACAGGTTCTGAGAAATTTGGCTATTTTATTCTTTTATTCTTCCCCTTAACCTGTAATTAGTTAAAAAGAAAATCAAATTTTTCCTAAGGCATTGGTTAACAGGGGACACACCAGCAAAGTGGGATTGTAATTTACTGCCTCTTTTAAGCCACTAGGAAATGTCAATACATTTGTAGTCCCATAAAATCAAGTACACAGTGAGCCTGCTTCTATATATAGCAGCCTCACTCACCATCCACAGATGGCACATTTGAGATGATGAACACAGTAAAAACACTGAGCCACTATGTTTATCTAAAGCATGTATTTTTAATTACATACTACATTCCAGGTTTCTTCACAGCTTTCACAGTCAGAAAGGAATCATTTGTTTACACTTGACTAGAGCAAGTATTTCATTTGCCTGCTAATGTGGGGCATTCCAAGATGGAGCTGAGGAATATAGCAGCAAAGATCAATGAATATTAAATTAATGTGCCAAAGCCTACCAAGTATAATCATTGGGGCACATTTAACACAAACTACACTTGTGTGATAAAATCTGTATTGTTCATGAATATCAGAAGGGCTCTACATAAAAATAAGGGTTTTTTCTTGTTAGATTTATAAGGCAAGAAAAAGAGTAAGGCCACTTCTCTCCCTGCCTCACAACTATGCACTTTGCATTGTTTGCTTTTCTGTCACTGAAATGGTCGTATAGAGCAGAGGTCCTTAAAGTTTCAACAGCGGATTGGCCCTACAGATAAATCACAGCAGTAAAAACCAGTCTTCCTGTGTCCTCTTAACCTACTTATATCCCTGTTTTCTCTCTTTTAACCAGAGCTCCAAATACCATATTTTCTACACATTCAGGCATAAAAAGTTATAAACTTACTAAGCACCAACTGAAATACATTCAAACACTAAATGTGGACAGGCAGCATTTCATGAGCAGTGGGATAGATAAAGACATGAATACATGCAGACAACCTCCACATCTTTTATAGCACTCCCATGTTCCCAAGCACAGCTTTCTTTTATAGCCTTTACTAATCCACTCCTGCCTGGGAACTCTGTGTTTAGGGCCTGGAAAGACAAAAGTGCCCCATGGCTGCCCTCTCTGAAAGGGCAAGGGGCAGAATTCTTGCTTTTCTACCAGTACTGCTTGTATCTGACCCTTCACACTTCTATCACAAGGCTACTAGGAATTTGAGATCTTTCAGCTCCCTGAATTATACCGAGAATGCAATATGCTCAAAAACTGCTGGAAGGAATGAAAGGTATGTGGGCAAGCAGGCTAGAAACCGACAAAATGTACATCCTTTGTAGACAATAGGTATTCAAATTTAAAAATCAATAAGACTAACCACATGCAATAACTCTCATCTCAAACTGTTTTACAAATGAATAGGAGAGATCATTTCATACTCTTCCAAAGTGAAGCCTTTGGAACAAAGCTGCCATTCAATAAAGCACATCAACATCACTAAATAGTCTTGGGACAGTGAATGGCAGTGTAGTGCAGGCAGTGTAATTCCCAGCAAGATGTAAATTAAAATTCTGTACTAAACAGATTTTTTTCTAGTGTAATGCAATACAAAGATACCACAAGGGTAGCTAACACTGGAGCTGGAGAGATGCACAGCCTCAGAGCCTCTCTTAGGACATCCTTCCTTACATAAGTGATTATATGTTTTACTGCCAGTGAAGATAAAGAGGTTGGGAATATCCACATGACCAACCATCAGCACTTTCAGTACAGAAGTATCTAAATTGGAAATGGATAATCTGTTCTGCTTATGCCAGTCCTTGGGCATAGATTACTCCTTTCTCCCCTGTCTGACCTTCCTCATGACACTGCAGGGCTTTTCCAAACTCATTCACACAAATTTATTTTTTGTCCAGGTTGTCTGCCCAAGTTTGCCATTTTCCTGTGAAAAAGCCAGTTTTCCTTTGTTTTATTTAAATAGATAGACATGAGGTGGGGAAAGCATACTGAGATGTGGGGGAGGGCACAGATCTGAAAGAATGTGAGAGACTGCAAGAACTACTTGATTATAGATTATGTGATGTGAAATAGCAGGTGAGGGAAAGGAGAGAGGTTAAAAAAAAATCCCTAAAATTAAAAACTGCCTGGCTTTGAAAGCTAGGAGAAGTAGTATACTTTGAGGATAAAAGTGCTAAATGTATCCATCAGTTTAAGTCTTTGAGAATTTTTATAAAGTAGCTTTTATGAAAGCAGCATAGATTCCTCTCCTGGCTACAGAGGAACAGGACCACAGACTGATTTGCTACTCAAAACCAGTGTTGCCTGCACTCCCAGATCCCACACACTGGATTCATTGATCTTGAAAAAGGTGATGAATTGATAATGGACACTTCTTGAAGGTGCCTACCCAAGAACTGATGCAATCCATGGCTACTTAACCTGTTGGATCTGATGGATTTTCAGCACAGGGTGAGACAACTTACAGGACATCTCTATGCTTCTGTGTTTTTTCAATGTGCTGCTACAGAAGTCTCTGCTGCTGAAACAGAGTCAAATACAATTTGTTTAAGACGTCGTGTTTAAACCAACAAAATTTTACAAGTTGCACAGCTCAGGGAGCCTGGAGATGTCATCACTCTGGCTTTAAAGTGTTAATCAGTGACTGGTGCAAAAATGAGCTATTCAAAACCACAAAAACTTTCTTGGGTCCAGTTTGTGAGTTACATTCCCAGTATTCTCAGATCTCAAAGTCACTGTGTTACTAGATGTGAATGATATTTACTGCAAACAGAGATTCCAGGAAAGGATTCTCAGCCTTCCAAAGCAATTTTCCAGCCACCTCTGATTTCTGGTATAAAATCATTACATGGTTATTCTTCTCAGCTATGCAGTAATTTGAATGGAGTGTGGTTGCTGGAGGGAATTAATCAGAGGAGGTGGCTGAACTTCACTTCCAAGTCATCAGTCAAGACAGATAGAATCAGTGGCAGGGGTCAGTGAAGTGAGTAAACCACAGCTGTACAGCTGTGAGCCACAAAGATGGGAATCCACCTTCAAAGTTTTATATAAAATTTATAAAGGGCCAAAAAGAGATTTGGAAGGTCTCAAAATCTTGGCTTATAGCCTAAGCCCACAGGCTCATCACTCTCTGTGCTTGATCACTGACTATATTGCAGATGATCTCAGGAGCAGAGACCTTTTTATCCCCTGTCTGGAGTAGCCTTGTGGCCTGAAATCAATTTTCTTTGACTTTTAATATTCAGAGAAAATATTAAGATATTTAAGCACTTTATCACATTGCACTTTATCACAGTATACATGACCACATGCAGATTTATGCTATGGAAGAGAATGAGAACAAACTATAAGTACTAGAAAAGCTTCTCTTTAAAGGAATTATACAAAAAAAACCCCAAAGCCATCAATATGCCACATTGCCTTTTCCAGGGACTGTGCCATATAACAAACCAAAGAGGATTAAGTTTGTTGAAAATTTTGACCAGTGGCTTTTAAGTTTCTGTATTGAAATCAGTACAGGCAGGGCAATGACATCAGTGGGACTGTCAGATCAACATTAATGCTTTGGAAAATCTTGCTGATGAGATGCACTTTAGCTAATTGAACTTCCTCATTTATAAATGCAATAAAAGAATCCACATTTGCAGTTTCATCCATAGAGAATTGTTTTTACCACACTAAAAAGAGTTTTACAACCTTTCTCTCTGTTGAACTACTCATTTATTTTCCTTACAAAACATTATGTCTGTTATACACAGACTGCCTTTTCTTTCTGAAGACTCCCATATCTTGGTTGCTTAGTTTTAGACACATTTCCAAGATTACTTAACTGAATTTCCCCTTCCATTGCCTTTAAACTAAAAGAAATACATGACAGTTTTGATCTCTTCTCTAATATAGGGGTGTCTTCAGATGTTAACCACCAGTGAATTTGATTCCTGTACTAAATAACCCATTTCAAATACTCCCTATCTTTGACTTTCCCTTTTTTCTTTTATGCTGCAACATAATCTATAAAGAGGTGATAATACTGGCAAAATGTGTGAAGTTGTTCTTTGCAAATAACATATATTTAAACATCAAAAGGATTTGTATTTTTGCTTAGCTAAATTATATTAAATTGTCATACAATATGTCAAAACTATGCTCATGTCCTGGATTTGTTATGTTTCCTCTATATATGGGAAAGAATAATTGTTTCCTGTTTTGTTTTACTTCTGGGGAGAACAGGGGAAGAATTTCTGTTATTTTTATAATGCAACCTAGAAAATCACTGCCACTGCAGTTTAGTATAATTTTTTCTGCTATCTGAGGACTTTTTTAATCATTATGGGGCACTGAATTTCACACATTGCTAGTAAAGCTGATGTTAACACTCTTTTCAGGGCACTGCACAGTGACATTCAGTCTCACATCCAATCTGGCTTGTTCTCCCAACCCAACCTCTTGAAAGCAGACATTATATATACTAGGATTGTGTAATGATAATTTGATCCAGAACATTTAGCTGGGAAAAAGCATGAGGGGAAACAAAAGTCACATGACACTCTGCATGGTGTTCAGCAAGTAGTTTTGATTTAAAAAGGTGGGGAAAATTGCTTTTTATGAACATATTTCATTTCCTAAGGAAAATTCTCATTTTGATGAAACCTTTGATATTTTAAAATAAAAAAAAAAAATCCCAAACAAACAAAAAGCTCAAACTTCTGCTAGGCAAATAAGTAGTGGGGGGGGAAAGGCTTAGAATTAAAATATTTTGGTTAACCAAAGAGATGTATAACTTAATCCAAGAGAAAGCATTTCAGAGATATTTTCAAGATTTTTCAGGCAGTAGTGAGGGCAGTCATTAATTGCACATCTATCAATGCTGGAGTCAAAAGCAAAGAAATTCTTGCAAGCACAGCCAGGTCTAACACACACCCCAGGAAGAAGAGAGCAGCAGCAGGAGCTCAGGCAGGACTGAAGAGCTGCTGGAATGGGAAGAGGGATGGATTCTGCAGCCCACACTGAGCACGCCACCAGCACCGAGCCCCCGTGGCTCTCAGTACTGCACTCCAAGGGAGCTGCTGCACTAAAACAAAACTTGGCTACTGAGGACTGATTCTTCTGCCCTGAAACAGTGTTTTGAGAGTAATAAAACATTCTACAGCAAGCCTAGGCACCAAAGACTTGTCTGGACGTTTTCTCTCTGCCTGGGTTCTGAACAGTCCTTCTTCCAGATAGCCATTTATACCAAATTTCTTTCCTCACTTCTCAGCTTCTAAACATCTTTTTTGTGGTTTTTGTTTGGGTTTTTTTTGTTTTCATGATTCCACTCACCACCATCTCATAAATTAACAATAAACTATTTGTGTGAGAGACATGGCATATTGAGGAGAAGTGTCACAACTTGGGGCACCTAAATTAACCTGCCTAAAACAGGGCACTAGGGGCCATCAGAGCAATAGTTGCTCTCTTATAGGGACAGAGACTAAGCATTTTCTAGGGGACAATTCAGTACCTCTAGGTGAGGATCCCACCCCCAGTTACAGTGAGAGTCCAGAAAATTAAGCTGGGTGCTGAAAATTATTTTTTATACTCCTTTGGATATCTTAATATTTTTTTTTTTGTTTTTTCCATACCTAATAAAAGAGGAAATTATATTTCTTTGGTTTATACTTGGTGGGGTAGGGGGGATTTAATCTTGGTGTACAATAGAGTGATTCTTCATAGAAAAGGACTGTGGCTGCATGCCTGATACAGTTTTCTGACACCACTAGGATGTGATCAGGTGCTGTTTCTGCAAAGCTGGAAGGCATAACTGAGGCAGCCAAACCATAGACTTCTATAACATGTTCCAAAATACTGAAATATATTTGAGTTAAAGGGACATTACTCTAAGAGCATTAGCCTGTAATGTGTGGAATAAAACTATGGTTAGAATTTTGGTGCTGAATAAAGTAGCATATGATATCAAATATTGTGTGACACTAAATTAAAGTGGGCAAGTACAAGTTACTGAGGTTCTTTGAATATTTTTCCTCACAATTCTTATGAAAAAAAAAAAAATGACATTTTCTCAGATTGATTGCTGAACTTTGATGTCATTGACTTAGTTATAATTACTTCAAAACGATAGGGAGGGGTTTATCACTGCTGTGTTTTGTTTGGATTTGTTCTAATTATTACTAGAACATTTAACACCTAATTTTATTATTTTTACAGTTTATATGATTGTCAGGTACATGATGACATTTGTGTAATATAAATACACAATATGACTTTTATATGCTTCAGTGTAAACCTTGTCCTTTGCCTTATCTGTAAATCCCTGCAGAAAACTCTGAAAGTACATTCTAATTGCTAGGACTAGTAAGAGCAGATTGCCAAAGCAGCCTGAAATTAAAACTGGCACAGATTATAGTGATTTATATACAAGTGACAGGCCACTTGTACCTGTCAGGAATAAAAATGTGAGACTTCCATCACCAATCTCTCCCAGGACATGCAAAGGCAATTCAGTGTTAGCTGCAGAGGATGAGGGTGCAGTGCAGGAGAAGAAAACACTTTGGTGGTACACTTGTTGATGTGATAAACATTGAGCTCAAGCAACCAGATCTTTACAAGGGAAGCAAATGTCTTTTTTAGTTTGGTTTGGGTTTTTGGTTTTTTAATTAAATTCTAATGCCCAGTAAAAATTGTAAAAGCTTCTAGGGATCCTAGAGCCAATTACAAATTCATTGTCCTAAAATTTTGAAGCAGAACAGAGCTTAAAAGGATTGCAAATTAGTCACTTGTTTGCTCAAAGAGCTCTAATATATACACTTTATTAACTAGACATAATAACAACAACTTCTTTGTTCTGGGCCATACTACCTTTTTTCTCTAGGTGCACGTTTGGTGATGGAAGGCTTTCTGATATTCCAGTCCTCAGGTATGAAAACACTTTTTCGTACTGTGGAGAGGAAGCAGCAACATACAGCAAATAATCAAACTACTGGAGCCCTGATGTTGCTGTAGTCATTCCAGGGCTTTATGGAAAACAGATCAAGCCACCAGGTGAAGGAGATATCAGACACCTTTGAAAATGAAGGCTGTAGTGGGTTTGTTGGGTTTGATTTTTTGTTTGGTGGGGTTTTTAATTGTTTTCTCCTAACTAATGAAAGCCCTGGAAGAAGAATAGAGTTGGTTTTCCTTCCCACTTAGGTGTGTACTCTCATTAAGGCCAGGAGTGACACTGGGAAGCACTTGGGGAATGGGATTTGCTTTCCCAATCCAAGTATATAACTGGTTTCTCATGGCAAGGGATGACATTTAATGCCTCAAAATATGTCACCTTGATAAGACAGGAAAATGCTAAGGTAAATATTTCCAGTGAGACAGCCTTTTCTTGAGCTATTTGGCTCAATAGCGAGTGATGCCAGCTTATACCAGTGGAGGACAGCACCAGTTTGCAGTGAATATCAGACAGTTACATTTCTGTAAAACCAGTAGTTCACCATTTTGTTACACTTTGTGCAGATATTCATGCTGGGAAAGTTAAGTGCAAAGTATTTTCTCAAACCTCATTTTTCTCTTTTTATCTAAATATTCAATTTGGATTCCTGATAACAAGTAAGTTATGACAAATAAGTTAAAGCGTCATGATCTTCACGTACAATATGACTGAAAAAGATACAGTCGCTTGGGTTGTATATTTTAGAATATCAATTTAAATGCAGATTTTTAAGTCTCCAGTTAAGTATCCATGAGGGATGTCTCTCACTTGATTAAAATACCTGTAGAGTTGTGTTTGCAAGGGGGAGACACAGCAAATACCAGTAGTGAAAATATTTTGGATTTAACATATTCTTCCACACTGTGAACATAGTTAATAGGGAGCCCCAGAGAGGATAAAGTTTAATGGATCAATTTTTTTCAGGGAATTTTCAGGTAACGCAGTAATTCTCCAAGCAGATTTACTTCAATATAGCATAATCACAATGTACTTTCAATGGAGTTAACACATAATAGCAAATGCCTAAGTAATTTTTCCTTTTGTCATCCACATAAATATTTAATCCGTATAAGTACTCTTGACCAAAAAAAGTTCCTGCTGGTGCTGAAAAGCCAAAAATTGTAATTTACCACACTGCATCTTGTCTGTGTTTCAGGCAGCCCTGAAATGAAAGACTGCACTGATTAAGTGGAGATGTATTATTTGGCTGTATAAATGCTGCTCTCTAAAGCTCTGTTCTAGAACTCATTGGGAATGGTATCCTCTTTCACAGTACAATTCAACTTTATGAAGTTTAGGCAGACCAGCCAGGTAACAACTGGATAAGATGGATCCCTCTGAAACTTAGAACAGCATTTTCCAGTCATGCCTTTGCTGCACTGAATGCATGCCTAAAACCCAAATTATATCAAACAACTCCAATAAGGCAAATGAATGCTTAAGTATTTCTGGTTTTAAATTATAAAAGATCCCCACCCCCCAAACAAAAAGTTTAAAAGAAACTGGAGCTAAATATGGCTTCATTTCAGGAAGCTGTATAGCAAATATGAGATCCCAATAAAAAATTCTTCAGCAAAACTGAAAATTTATCACTGCTGATTCTTGTTTTAGCAATTGCATTACTCTCTAAAACAACCTTGAAACCAAATGCCTTTTATTGCGTGGGCTGTCTGACCTGATCTACAAAGCACAAAGTCAAGCTAATGTGGATTATATTAATTTTATTTTTAAGCCTAGTGAAGGGACACTGAAAATAACAAAAGTCTGTCATAAGAGGGCAGATAAGAAGCAGAGGGGTGTTGCATGATGACTTGGGCATGTCAGAAGCCAGACAGATGTGTTTCAGAACAGGAAAGCTTCCTTCCTTTTCCATCTGGCTGTGCACAGTCTCAGCCTTGCTGAGGACTACTGCCCTTGGATGCTACAGGAGGAGCAGTAGTGATGCATCCAGATCACCATGCAGTGCTAATTATTCAATCTGCTCCTGGCTTCAAAGAAATGAATTCAAGGCAAGATAGGAGACAGATATCTCTTGACAGATATGCATGTGTAACAATGTCTGAGGAAATATCACTCAGCATGATGATCAATAAAGAAGACATGCCAAAAGCCAAACATTCCTCTAGTCTTCCTGAGGCCAGGAACAGTTCAGTGAGGATGGTGAGGGGCATAATGAGACACTTGGAGATGCTTACAGAGTTCCTCTTCATGTTTGGGTCCCCAAGCCCTTTTAAACACATTGTGTTTGCTTAGTGCAGTTCCCCAGTTCTTTATTTCTTTTCGTGCTACAGATGTTGTTATAAAGCTGCTGGTCTGGAAATAACACAAACCCTCCTCAAATTGGTTTGAAGTAACCAATGTTACTTCAGACAAAGTTCCAGGGACCTCTGCACCACAGCAATGACTGTAACAGGCAGCCTCATCTTAGTCCTTCAGGGAATGAGTCATGTATCCAGCCTGGACTCTGTCTAGAGCAACTCAGCAACAAGAGAAGTCCTCCCTGGCATCAATCATAGGACACTCAGCTTGTCCTTCCTCTATCTCTCACTCTATATCTCTGCCCATCTGAGGCAGCTACCTAATACATTTAACTTCCTACAGCTGTGGTAGAGAATGTTTATTGATTTATTTCTTTTTAAGTCCATTGAATTACATCAGTCACTGAGGGTTATGATGACCAGAAATGACATAAATATCACAAGAGTCAGGGCCACACCAAGCCATCTTAGTTAACATTTTTCTACTTCTTAAATATTTCTGTTTTCCAATCTCATCTGAATAATCTAATGATTTTAACTAAAATCACCAGGTAGAGCAGATTTAGATTATTAGAAAGCCTTTAAGATGCAGTTACTCTTTGAAAACAGAAATGAGCATGAAAGTTGAAATTCAGTTTTAAAATCAGAAGAGGAAATAACTGTTTACTTTCACCACAGAATTATTTCACAGTGCAGTATACTGTACTGTAACAGTATATTAAGCTGTAATAATTAATACAAACCCGTAAAAGTAAATATTTTTTTTTTCCTCAGTTGCATCAATTCTATCAGATTTTCTTTATCAATGATTGTGGTTGAGCATGGTGGTTTTTACGCTGGAGACATACCTTATTCCTAGCCCAGAAATTTCTCAGTAAGCAGTCAATATGAATGCTGTGTCTCCATAGACACTGGCAATGAGAAAGAATAAATCTGACCAGATCATACTTCTAACTCTGTTTGAAAGTCTCTTTTGTACTACCTGCAGGGTGGAAAGCTGGATAGCAGAATTAAATAGCCAGATGTTGGGGGAAAAAAATCATCACCACTGCTTACAGGTCTTTCATCTGAATGCCACTCATCTTGCTAAAAATCTGCAGTGGCAAAAAAAGCAGGTAAGCAACCAGCATTAGAAAAACAGAAAAGGAGCAAAAAGTAACTTGATTCAACTTGCCTCAACTCTTTTTTCCAAGCCAGTCTCTGAATCACAGTGAATCACAGGAGACTTTTCAGCAGTTTTTAAACAGTTTATTCTCAATTCTTATGAACTTCAGGAATGATTTTACTGAGACTGCTTTTACACACAACATCCTTCTTTCAACTACAGGCATCCAAGCTCTTCTAAGGACTGAAGTCCTGCTGACTGAAATGAGCTGCACATGGCTTAAAGGGTGAGCTGAAAAGGAGGCCTTTTCTTCTTTGCTTTATTGAGACTTTTTAATATTTTCTATTTCTGTAGTACTCAAGTTCTTAACACAAACTAGGAGATGTGTATGCATCTTCTGTGTGCTTTCTGGAATTTCAAAGTTACTTTGTCAAGGAGCTTGCTGCCAGGGGCAAAGATGAAATATGTGGCAAAGACCAAGTTCCCAGCAGCCTTCTGGATTTTCCAGACAATGTGCCAAGCACAGCACCTTGTGTAAACTGACTTCTTACTAGATTTGAGCTGCAGAAGTCTTCAAGTTTCAAAACTCCTTGGAAAGTGGGATCATAACACTTCTTCGAAATGCTCCTTTCCAACACTTTTTAAAAGAAAGGCTTTCATAAAATCACAAAAGATATCTTCATTTTCAGTGCCATTAACCTCCCATTTGTCATTTCCTCAGAAAACGCTGAAAGTGCAGCTCCCAACAGTACCAAAGAGGGGACCACAAATGAATTCAAGAAATATTTACATTTCTAGGAAAACTCCAAGCATATGGATACTTTGGCTACTTTAATCTTCTGCAATTTCTGATCACTTAGGCTGTAAACACAAGATTTCACTTCCTGTGGCAACAGTCAAAATGTTGAGGTTACCCATTTGGGATTCAGGAGATCTAGTATTATTTTTTCCCCCAATACATCCATGGGCTCTGAGCAACTCATTTCATTTCATCTGCAGTAAGATGTAAGCATCTGAATTTGGCATAACTGCTTCTGTTAATGCTTCTCTCCAACAATATTTTTAAAAGCACCTTCAATAGCCACCTAACTCAGAAATTACCTCAACTTGTACACTTTTTACCTGAGGTGTCTGAACAGCTCTTTACATGCTTATTGCTCTTATTGCTCTTCCCATGCAGTTCAATGGTTTTTGAAGTGTTCCAGTACCCCAGATCATACCAGTGTCCAGGGCCCATCTACTGGTTTAGCCCTCAACACATGCAAAAAGCCTCCCTTCCACCTTCCTTGGAATGTGAGGGATTCCTCTGCTGAGGAACTAATTTACATGCTCCTTGCTATCATAGATGAGGTGACCTGAGATTGGTCCTTATCGCATTTGAAAATGTTCCAGACAGAATATTTGAGATTTGCTGGCATTTGAAAGTAAGCCAGTGACCCTGTAGCCTGTTAAGAGATTCTCAAGTGGAACAACAAGAAAGCAGTGAAAAGCAATCCTTTGAAAGCATTGAGGCATTACTCTCTTTAATATTCTAATGGTCAAAAAGGCAGGCATCACAAATGTGAATTGACTTGGATTTAATTTAGGATAAAAAAATCACTGAAACTGCTTGGATGGTTGAGGAATTTAGCAGAAACTCAAGAGACCCTGGCTTCGGTCATTTTTCCACCATCCTGATTAAATAAAATATTGTTATATCATGAACTGTCACTTTAGAAACGCTAGACCATTTTGGCTCTCTTCTGTGGCAGCAGCTCTCTGGCCACAGACAGCAGGCACAGACTGACTTTCCCAGGCATTTTCCCAAGGAAGGGCATGAGAAGATGAGGGAAAAGAATGACAATTCTTATCTCCACTTGTTGCACCTGTGTGCATGTGGAATGTGTCACAGAGATTTGTTTACCAAAAGCTGATTTCTTAGTTAGACACTGGATGGTGTTTCAATTGATTGACTAATTAGGTCAAAGCTGTATCAGCAGACAAGCTGTAAGGGTTACTGAGTTTCATAAAAAGTATAGTATAATGCAGTATAAGATGATATAATAAAGCAATTGATCAGCCTTCTGCAATCCTGGAGTCAATTTTACCCAGCTGGGGGTCTGTGGCAACACTCTTCCACACACTTGTCGCATTTTGTTTTCTCAAATCTGAACATTTAGGTTTTCCATAGACACCAAAAGATTTACTACATTACAACACATGCTACAACTTTGAGTGTCTTCTGCACACAGAACAGTTGAGATTGGATGAGATCTCCTGAGATCATCCAGTCAAATCCTGCTGCTCCAGCAGGATCACCTAGAGCATGAAGCCTGGAGTCTTGTCCAGCCAGATTTTTAATAGGTCTACTGATAAGATTCTGAATCCTCTGGGAAGTTGGATCCAGAGTTGGACCATCCTCATGGTAAAAACATATTTTCTTGCATTCAGATTGATGCAAGAAATCAATCTGATGCAAGATTGAGTTTTAATTTCTGCTCATTGCCTGTAGTCCTTTCAATGGGTATTCCAGAGAAGAGTCTGGCTTCCTCCCCTTCATACCCTGCCATCAGATAGTTATAGGAACTAAAAAGACCCTCCTGTGAACCTTCTTATCTCCAGGTTACTGACAAGTTAATGTTTGTTCTGCTGATATAACGGAAAAATCTGGTTCTGGTTGTGCTTCATCTTCTGAGGAGTTGCGACACTTCTCTGAATCCCAGGAAAGCTTTTTAAATGTTTAATAAGTGGGCTTAAAGAAAGCAACTTGCCTCAGTGACATTTGTTAGTCTAGAAAACTCTCCAAGACCTTTGCTGGCACTCTGAATCTTGTTCTTGGTCAGCTCTTCGAGACAAACATGAAACTGAGATGGCATATGGGGTCTAATAAACCTCTCTGCTTGTGTACTCTTATTTATATACTCAGAGTAAAAGGCTCATCAATTCCTTGGAAAAAGAAAACTACATTTTCTAAGTATTCCATTATATAAATGAAAAATAAAAGTTGCTTAGTATAAATATTTTATGTCTCTCAACATGGTTGAGATATCAGAATTGTTAAGAAGTGCTGTAAGAAGGGTATTCCACTTAATTTTAACCACCAATATACGCTGGAGTGCTACACCATAGATTGCAAATAGCTAGAAATAAAGTGAAGAAAATCTATCGTAGAGTTTTCTGAATTTGTGGCAAAATCAGTCACAGTAAACACAGAATTTGATCCCACACTTAAAATGTTACCCATGTTACATAGTGTCATGGATCACTAGATCCAGAAAAAATAACATCCTCTCACAGACTTCATTTAGGACTGGGAATGATTAATTTCATTGAGAAATCCAGAAATGAAATAATAAAAAAAATATACAACTGTTGAGAGAATAGAAAAACTTGTTCCAAAAGTCGAAGGGGAACTCATTACCTTTGTCCATACTGGGTACATTTGCAACTCGGATGTTGGAAAATACATTCTTCAACTACAGCAAATTCTTTCCCTCAGTTTTAGAACATAATTTCAAAGTAATTGGACTGGAGCCCTGCTTTTGTTGCCCATCTGTCTGACTCTTACCAATTCTGTTTACAGAAGGACTGCAATTGTCCTTTCTGTGGAGATGTGGTGTGCTCTCTGCTATTGCCCAACGAGTCTGTGGAACACACATGTTAATGATTTTACTCTTCAGCTAACTGAACACTTAGTTAAAGCCAGGGCTGTTCCTTATATTCCTATAAATGAACACTTAGTGAAAGCCAGGGCTAAATTTATTCCTCAGCAAAACTGCAAATGAGGTCCATTACAATTATAACCTCAGCATCAATGTAGGTGGAACTCATGAGAGACCTTCATTGTGTTCGAGGGCACAGACTCTGGGAACTGACATGGGAAAGCTTAAGTGACTAAGAACTGAGTGAATAGCAAGGCAAGTAGCAGAAAGAAAAGTTTTAATTGAGTGGCACTATATTTTATTTTTTAACTAGCAGGGAGAACCACAAATGAAACAGCTGTGCTGTGAAGTAAACACAAGCTGGTAAGCAGCAGGTCACTAAAATGATGGGAACAGATCAAAATATTTTGTTTTCATAAAGGAGAAGGGTTTTTTTGTTTTTATCCTATCACTAGGCCTTTTATGTAGAATATCTGCACATTGATTTCCAAACTTTATTTTACTGAAAAGCCTCAAATATTCCAACACCATCAAAACAAAAAATTGAAACATTACAATAATATATAATTTGCATGAAAAACTTCCAACAGAAATGTCAGCAAAGCTGACAGCTTTTAAGTGTGTTTCAACAACAAAAAGAAAATCAGTTCCAGAAGATAAACACAAAAAAGAAGCTACAGAAGATAAAGACAAAAAAAATCATGCCAATCAACAGTTTAGTCCTTTTCATCTCTACAGGATAATTATGAACACCAAGGAGTTTAGAACAAGAGCAAAGAAACTCAAAACATCTGAAGTTTTTCTACACTTTGATAGAAAAAGTGAAAAAAGAGTATATAGAAGTGTCCTTGAGTTTTTTTACTTAAATTCATACAACACTCTCACTCCCCTTTTTTACTTTTTTTCCATTCTGTTTCTCTGCATGCTGTGCCCATTTCCAGGTACTACACGCTAACTGCTCTCTTGCTGCCCTCTGACCACACTTGTCTTTTCTGTGGTATACCTAAGAAATGGCCTCCACTCACTAGTACAGGAGTGACTCACTCACTGCTCCTCTTCACAAGAGCTGTCAGTGTGAAAATATGTATATACAAGGCAAATTGGGAGAAGAATGATGCCTCTCCTAGCTCACCAAGAAAATAATTCATCTATCTTCTATAATTATGGAAAAACATGGATTCAGTCCCTGTTCTCAGCAAATCCCAGACTTGTGTCAAGGGACAGTATTGTGAGAAAACACAGCATTAGGAAAGGACAAGAAACATCCAGAGTTGTGACTTTAATTAAAGCAAAGCTCAAGCTGAGTATGTGTTTAAGGGCTTTTGTAGAATTTGGGACTGAAAGATGATAGTAGATGCATTAAATATGTGCTTTAGTAGAAAGTCTACATACAGATAAGATAATCATTTAATTAAGTGTAGCTAATTAAAGCAAACAGCAGGGTTTATCTATGTGCTGCACTGAGACAAAAACAACCAAAGCACTGTCACACTAGAGCTGTACAACAATATACAGATCTCAGGTCAGCTGCTGCAATATTTTTCCAGACGTACTCATAATTTGATTTTTGTGTTTAACTCATGGGGGTCAGGTTTGGAGGGAAGGGGGAGTAGAACAGGCAAAATCACTTAGTTTGCAAGGAGAAGGCAGTCAGCATTAAACAGATAGGAAATCAGTTCTGCTACAAAATCACTTGTGATACATCCTTTTCCTGTGGGAAAAGAAAATGTGATAGATGCTGTAGTACTGGTAAACATTGTCTCACCTACTATACCACGCAACATTACATTATTTCCTCAGAGAATGAGACATTTAATCTATTAATTTTTAATTGATTTTTATTTAAAAATTAATTTAATTAATTTTTATTAATTAGACTATTTATCTGACATTACCACAAAAAACTGTGGAAACATGTAGACAGAAACAATAAATGTATCAGCAAAAAGCAAGCACAAGGGGCTTAATCCCTCTGCCTTCATGGCAGTTGTGTCAGAAGTGCATGATAAATGCTCCTCAACTCACTGAGGTGTTGCTTGTCTACATCCATGAAGAAATGTAAAGTCCCAAGTTAATAGAATGGCTGTGTCATGAAAACACCCCAAGGAAATGAGTAATTCTGTTTCCATCAGAGAAAGGGAGGGAAGAACTCAAAGCATCCCACTAGGCAACCAACTACAAAAAGTGAAAACTCAATTAGTATTAGGTCCAGTCATTGAATACATTTTTTTTTTATTCTTTAGGATTTCCCATAGAAACAAATCTTACTGCAAGGACAAAAATTGGTAAAGTCCTGTTTCTACTGGATTTATGGCTCTTTGTGGATTGACTTTTTAACTGAATTATGGCAACATTTCCTTTTATCTCCATATATAACTGGATTATGAGGCTGAGGTAACTTGTTTTCCTTTCTCTTCCTGCTCCAACTGTCCTCCAGCAAAGTAGGAATAAAACCCCTCAATTTCTTTGTCTACTTAAACATCTCAAGTATTAAGCTAAAGTAATCTATTTCCCCTACAGTATCTCCCACTACCTGCATACATATGAGCAGTCACAGCCAAGAGAATAGAAATTTTTCAAGGACAATGTTACAGGTGTTTAAAACGAAATGTTTTTTATCCTTTACAGCCCATTCTTCAGCAAATATAGCAGAACAAAATTGCTTTTAAAGCCTCTGTTTCTGGAGAGCTTTTAAGAGGCGATATCACACTCTGGTCAAGTGACTCCGTAAGCTTTGTTTCCCAAGTTAGCATAAAAATAATGACTACATAAAAATATGGGATGTAAAAATGCAAGTGCACAAAGAAAAAGAAAACCTAAACAAGATTTTCTTTAGCTTTTGAATCTTAGTTTTTGCAGCCTTAACATTTGAAGTAATTATGAATATTTAAAATATATATAACCATATTTTTCGACCAAAAAATACTCATATTTTAAAGTGCATATACTTAGATATATATGTATACAAGGAAATGCTGTTTATATATTTACACATTCAGTTATATACTACTGGATGATAATATTTGCTATTCATTGCATTGCTATTAATTTCCAGCTTTAATAGATAACATCTCTCCAGGAAAAACTGCAGTGAAAAAAAAAAATCAACTTAATCTTTGCTACTGTCACTTGCTCTAACAGAAGTACTGTTAATTGCAAACTGGGGATTCCACTATTAAGATTTCAATAACTGTAATTTCACTCCAGAATAAAGAAATATATCTTTTTGTAAAAGCAGCTTAAGTGACAACTGTTCATCTTTACACATAGCAAAGATATCTGCATAACGTGAAATAGTGCTTCACTGCAGTCAAAAAAGCCTTCTGCAGACAGTTTTCTTTAGCCTTTTTTGAAGAAAACACAAGTACATGACCATAAGGATGAGTGTTCATTGTTTAAGTGGTTTAGGTGCAAGCTGCACTGCTCAGACATTTACAAAGATAAAACCATCTTTGCTCTAGAGAATATGCAATTATCAATCTTAAATGAAACTGATGAAAAGGCCCTGATGAATATTGGATCAGGATGCATGAGCAGGAAAGGGCAGATCTGGGCTTGAAGTTTAATGCGTCTATCAGAACACACAGCAGCTATTTAATATTGTTAAAGAAAAACTGGAAAAAAAAGCAGGACTTTTCACTGCTTACTAACCTGGACTATCTTTTCTGGTTAGCTGGCTGGTGATTTTATTCTTCCCATGTTGAAATGGTCAGATGAAACAGTTTCCAAACATCTGAAATGAAAGCCAAGCAAGCAAGAGGATAAAAATCACTAAACTGCCTGGGGAGCTTACATGAAACATCAATTTAGACAGTTTTTGCTGCTTTGCCTAACAGAACAGGTAGAATCCCATGCACCACTGAAGTCCTGTTCAATATAATTTTTCAGGGCTTCAGTGTAAGTAACATACACAGGTTTCACTTTCCTCCAAGTAAATTTTCTCAACAGTGCTGTAGGTGACTATCTCTAGCTCAAAAATTCAGTTTTACCACAGTGAAGTGTTTTTAGTCCTTTCAGGGGTCAGAGGTAGGAAAGCAGAGAAAGCCCAATAAAAATCAATAAATTGGACCAATTTTCTGCAGGCTACCTACAGAATGCAATGAAGAATTTGTCCTGATTACTTGTAGTGACTTATTTCTCATAAAAAGGTAAATTTCAAATTTTATACTTTAATCTCAGTACAGCATAAAGAAAATATCCTATAAATCAGAGAAGTGGTTATCATTATAAATGAAAACTTTTATCATCTTATAGTGGATCAGTATTAAAGTATTAATTTTTTTCTTAATTTGAAGCCAATATCTTGTTCTATTTTTGATGAGCCACATCAAATGAACATAAAATAAGGTTACGCAGTTGAAGTGATAAGACTAATAAATTTTAAGAGCCATTTCCTTCAGCACAATGTAGTTTTGACTGCATTGTGTGTTCTAGGGAAAAAACTCAAATCTGTAAAGCAGACCAGCTCTGAGTAGGCGCCTCAAAATCTCTTCCATCCATTTTATACTTTTAAGTGAGAAATGTTGACAATAGTCACCAGCATAATTTCTTACAGCCTTAATCCAGGAGAAATAGCTTTCGTTTTAGGCTCCAGTTAAACTCATCTTTTCAATTAACCACATATGCAATGGGATTCATTTAGAGGAAACCAGATGCTTGTTTTGTCCAAATGTATTGTTTAAGAAAGACTATAATTTCATAGGAAAATGGAAGAACCTTTATGCATTCAATAGAGCTTGGATTAAGAGACTGGAGACTAGATCCAGAGAGGCATTTAGGCACCAAAACAGGAAACAGAATAGAATAGGATGAGCATCTGTAATATTTCACTGGTCTAGGCCTTTAAAGTCCAAGTAATGCCTGCCCCAAAATGAAATTCCCCAAACTTAGTACCCCAAACAATTGTTTAATCAATCTTGGGGATATTTGACATGCATTTTAAGATAACATGCAGTTTAACCAAAGCTGATAAGGCTGAATGTTTAAATCATTAATTTCTACATTTTTTACTCTTTGTTTCTAAGTCTATTTAACAAGGCAGACATCCATCATTAATTACTATGTTTAAAGCTTTTCCCTGAATGATAGAGAGTTAAAGCAAGTTTCAGGTTGACTTCTGTTACATTTTTATTAGATATTGCCACCATGTGCGCAGTTATTTATATATGTCTGTCTTTCCTGCAAAAGAAATACTACTCAAGAACATATTGTCCATGAGAAAGAAGAAAAAGAAAACAAAAATTCTGCAGATTAATATACAGCAGCATTTCTGATGCTGAAGCCGGGATGCTGTTCAGTTGATTAGGCCACAAAATTGATTTACCTTTAAAGATGTTTCATATTATAGCTCTTTACTTCCAGTCTCCTAAATGCAGTTCTATTGAAAATCAGTCTTCATTGACAAATGTTTTTGACAAAGCAATAACAAATGAGGCAGGGAATGGCTCCAAGGGGTGTGCTTATTGCTGCCTTCTCAGAACACCCAAAGGCACTCTTAAGAACTGCTTCATTGTCTTTGCTGACAGTAAATGTCAGCAGCCTAACTCCCTGTGGCAGCCTGGCAAGCATCTTCCAGAGCACTCAGGACCCATATTTAAAGACATGATTGTTGGTTCAGTGCAGCTTGTGGAAACATAAACTCCTGCCAAGCATTTCTGGTCAGGCCAATAATGAGGTACCCATTTGCATGGGAAGTTCCACAAGGTTCCTGGGACTTCTTTTTTAAATATACAGCAAACAATTTATGAGGACCAATAAAAGCAGGAAAGAAAATATTCAAGGGCATGAATGACAACTATATATCTCATCCCATTTACTTCCTGCAGAAATTAGGCATTTAAATGACATCTGAGGCTCTGAAAAATTCCACCTGCTAATTTTAAAACACAGGATGGTTGAATGTTGTAAAAAATTAGAAAGCATGTCATTCTGAACAAAAGACATCATTGGACTATGAATCTGCTGCAGGCTCATCAAAGACAAATGTCACTGGAAATGTATTCATTAAGTTAGTGCATATATTTAATTCCTTTGTGGTGGAAAAACTGTGGTTTCTGCTGATTGTTGAAAAATTAAGAAATTTATCCCCTAAAGCCATAGAGAAAAAACATTAGACACTAACTTCATGTGCACTAAGGCATAAAAGGGCATAATTTCAGCTGCTAGCTAAGACATCTGGATCTTTTAAAGGAGTTTCTACAATAGAATGTTGCATTTTAGGACACAGCAAAGATTTTCCCCATGATCACGGCTTGCTTACCTCATCTCTTTTCCCCGTAAAGCAGGGCTGACTTAGGCTAACCATTGCAAAGCCATCTGTGAGGGTTAGTATGTTACACCCAAATGTGCTTTCTTTCATCATTTGACGTGCTTTGCAAAAATCACAGGACAGCATGATGAATTTTACCCACCTGTTGTAAGAACTGGAATATTTGTATTCATGGAAACCTTGATGGAAGCTAAAATGGCAGCTGGGATCCTGTTCATCTTGACACTTAAAAACCTGCACTTTTGCTTGCTTTAAAAATTAAAGCAATTGCAAAAGTTGAAGTTTTAAACATAATAATATTGAAGGCACAAATTAAGCTCCAGAGAATAACAGAGCTAAGAGAAAAGTCTGGAACATAACTTAAAGGTGCTGTGCTTATTTTTCAGAATCCAATATGTTAAAAGAATGAATGTGACTTTACACAGACAGGATCTAATTTTCTTTGGCTCTGTGGAAGGAAGTGACGCTAAGTGTAGTTGCTTTGGTGCCAAATTTTCTAGCAGCTGCATTAAGTCAAACTGCTGAGAGCACATGTTTTAAGCCCTGCATAAAAACATGATCCTGAACAGGCATGGCAGGAGTAGCTTCCCATCTGGTCTGGCACTTCTGAAGGCAGAAAAATTTTGTACACAACCTGGGGATGTGAATCTTTCTGGTGGAATGCTGTCTCCTGATTTGAGAGATTAGCAAGTGATCAAATGGTCAATAGCACAGAAATAGAGTTTTGTAGGAGCACAAGCATGTGTTGGTACAAATGCAAGGCAATGAAGATAGGGAAAGAATAACCTGAACCATGGTTGCAGGATATCAAAATGTGAACTGACAAAGTTCACTGAAAAGATCCCAGAAACAGCTGAGACCATCAATTCATTATGCAACAGCTGTCAGCAAATCAATAAAAGAAAAAAAAATAACATCAGTTGGAAAAGTACCGAGAACATGACAAAGGACATTATATTGTTACTGTGAGAACCTTTGCTTGCCCATATCTTGAGTCCTGTGATAGGTTCTGATCCCTGCAACTCAAAAAGGATGTAGTAGAGTTAGAGAAGGTACAGAGGAGGGTAGCTAAGATGATAATGGTGATGGAGAAGCTGCCTTATATGAGAAGATGCTAAAAGGGACAGAAGTCTTAAATAGGATGATGGAAGGTGAGATAATGATTTACAAAAAAATTAAAGCAGTAGATAAAGTGAATGAAGAACTATTATTCACTGTCCCACAATATAGAAACTAGAGGTTACCCATCAAAACCATCCAAAAATCAATTTTAAAGACCTCCAAGACTGGTGACTCAAACACTTTCCTACACGTTCCATTGCTTGATAAGATACAGTGAAGGAACTGAAAAGTACTCCTTATATGCAGCCATAGCAGCAATATTGCAGGTTACCACAGGAATATTGTTCACATGTTAGTTACTGTAGATTTAGAGTGAATTATCACTGTGCCTTACAGGAACTGACTGATTAAAAACTAATTTGGGGTTTTTGGAATGCATGAAGGAAAGCTACACAACCTATCAAGGGAAGACAGGAGACACTCCACTGAGAATGTGGCAGAGAAGCTGTTTGTTTCAAGCATCCCAGCTCCAGCAGATAGCAATCAACTTCCTAACTAAATCAGCAGGCTGTAGATCAAAAGGACTGTAATGTGTTTTAAAGCACTTCAGAAGAAGGAATGGGAGGTCAATTACCAGAACTGATGCCAAGCTGACAGGCAGAGTCTATGGACAGAACATAAGGATAATCAGCCTTCTTGGATCCAGGAAACACTAGGAAATGGGAAAAGGGCACACAGTTTGGGTTTACTGATTTTGTGGTACACTTTTCTTGAAAACATTTTAATCTAAGAAAATATTAGACAGCTTTTAGAAGAGAACTTGATCACTGTGCGAGTTACTGTTATTGCCCCACGTGGACAATGAGTGGCAGGACCCTTCCTTGCTGAGAAACTCTCAGGATAGCCTGGAGAGTAAAGAATAGATCAGATTTGAGGGTAGGAGGTTAACCAGGTGCCATGCAGAAACAGATGATGACAAGAAACCAAAAGCAGTAGAATGGGGAATGCTGCACTCTTCCTGAATTGAAGGTGGCTAAGGGTGCTTTTCAGCTGTCACAGCTGACAGACAGGCTTTGAAAATAAGGTGTGTCACTAATTAACTTTACCCTTAACTGACTGTGTAAAAGGACCAGTTTGTGTCAGAAATAATTCCTACCCATGGGGACTGCAGAGAATGCAGGTATGGCAGCTGGTAAGAAAAGGGGATAGACACCCATCTTGCACATGGAGAATGCAAACACGAGAAGATAAAAGACTTGCCTGAAATAGAAAAGGTGTCTCAGACATAAGCAAAGATTGATCCCTAGATTTCCAAATCCTTATCTGAACCCTCAAGCCCAGGATCTCTTTCCTACTTGCAGTAATACTGTCATGTTAGGTATATACCCAGCTGGAAAAGTTAATACACTGCATTAGAATGACTCCATATAATCAATCAGTTGCAAGGGAGCATCTGGCAGGATAATCTGCTTGCTTTCCCTTCCTTCTGCTCCTCTCCTTGTTTTGCTAGCTGGTGATTTCTTCCTTTGCATGGAACATCTTTTTACAGAAGAAGCCTTCAATAAACTTCAATACCTTTCCATGCTTTGCTCAGCCATGACATAGACACAGCTCTTTTCTCTATTACCACAAGAGCTAAACAAAAGAGTGGAAGAAAAATATCCAGCAATGTTCATGGATAGTTTTAATGATATTCACTTCAGCAATGATTATACCTTTTCTTGTTTTTGTGTTGCAGGAGGATTTTAGCTGGACAGATTAGTGACATGGAGGGAAGGATGCATATATGGAAAGCAGGGGGAAACAAGTGAGACTGAGAAAATATATCTTCAAAGCAGGAAATGAAATATAATCTACCAGGTAGATGGACAGTGTACCCAGAAACTCAAATCAGCCTTCTTTCAATAATCATGCCAATTGTGAAATCTCTCTGGTAGATTCCCATCACTTTTTAACAGGTTTTATCATGTTTATTCAAATACATACAACATTAATATTTAGTCTATTTAGAGTAAAAAGGCACATAAAGGAGGAACATTTTTTTGGGGAAATCCCAAAGTTCCAGGCACACTGAGTGTCCTCATCACATTTAGAATGAGGAAATGAAGGCAAAAGAGCATTTTGAAGAGGCATAAAAAATAAATTATTAACTTTAAATGATTAATTACAACACAGTCTGTATTTAAAACACTTCTGTTAATCACAAGCTTGAAAGATAAAATTTTAAAAATGCACTCATCAAAAAATGAATACTAGGAAGCTACAATTTGCTCATAGCTATCTCATGAGCTAAGAAAAACACATGAGAAGTTGTTTGCTGTGAATTATTCACTTGGGTTTCAAATTGCTACACATTCAAGCAAATACAATGAAAATCTATGATTCCTTGTTATTGGATTTGCTCTTTGGGAGCTGCATCACACTCACTGCTTTTAGCAAAACAGGCTTTGTGTGACAACAACATAGCAGTAACAGAAGGATTGTCTTGCCTTTTCCTCTGGATTTTAAATGCACTTCCTCTATATCTGTATTGTAAATCTACCTTTCACATACAGACCCTGATCCAGCAGATTTCAACTTCCTTGCCTGGCAGCTAAGGCTGAAGAAAACCTTAAAAGCCAGGAAAAAGAACATATAGTGAAGGGCACACTTCTCTTCCCTCCTGAATTGGCACATTAACACGTTTTGTAGCTGATCTGAACTTTACATTCCAAAGGCAAATATTTTTTTCAGTTAACCTAAGCACAGCTGAGGTCTGACAAAGGCTATGTTGCTGCCCTTTAAGCTTCAGTAGCTTAAGAGCCCACCAGAGCACAGTCCTTTCTCCTCACAGAAAACCCACTGGGCACTGCAGAAAGAAATAGTTGAGTAAGGAGCTTTCAAAAAAATATCATAGGCAAGCAAAACAAAAGACTATAGAAAATAACATTGCTACTGCAAAGTAATTGCAGAGAATCAGTTACAAAAAAAAAAAAAAGAAATTAAGAAATTACAGTACATTCACTCAAAAAACTTATGTCTACAATTTGACTCTTCTTTCCAACCTGAGCCATCTGGAAACAAATAGCTTATTGGTTCCTCTCCTGCCTGCTATATATGGATACACCCACACAAGCCAGTATTTTCCCCCTCCCTTCTCTCTATATTATGATCAATAATGAATTTATATTTCATTGCCATATCCTTGCCAATCTCCTTCAGCATTTTTAAAAAGGGATTATTTCAGTTGCAGAGTGCTTAGAATAGTACTTATACTTTTGTTTTGTTCTGCTTCAGTGAGTTGTCTTGAGATGGATGACTCAAAAATAAAGGAGGTACCATAAAAGTACAGATCATGCACTATAAATCTGCACACCTAGCTGTGATTAATAGAGATAGATGTTTTAGCCAGTGACTGTACAAGGGATGTTGGTGAAGAGGAAGAAAGAGGTCCAAGAAACCATAGTGAAGAATAAAATATCCTGACAAAAGTGGCAATATATATATATATAAATGTTAACTATCTGCATAAGATAAATGGTGGGTCAACAGCAGAGAATGTAATTTGCCATAGTGAAAATCAGTCCTTTCCTACTAGGAAGCAAGACAGCAGTGTCTTTGGCTGAAACAAAAGTACAGAAAGTACCTGAAAGCATTACTTTTTTGGACTGTTTCCCCAGATAAGTACCTTATTTACTTTTCCCAGTCCTCTACCTCCTGACAGAGAGGCTGAAGGAGTAACAGCATTTAGGGAGTGCTCTCTTAATCTGTCAGGTGCAAGTCTCTGATGTACCACAAAGTACACAGGGTCATAATCTGCATATGGAATCTTCTCAGGCTCTTTCATCCCAAGCTACAGGAAAGACTCCCATTGGTACATGGACTTTCGGGTTGGGTCATACAGACACTTCCAGAAGCCCTGAGGTATATCTTGTAATAAGCAAAGCAGCAAGCATATAAGTTTATCTTCTGTTTGAGAAATTCAGCCCCAGATAAAACTGTCATGGATCACATCAAGTTTAAAAAAAGTGACTTAGAGTGGTTTCTAAAGGTGTGAAGAATGCGTGACCTCCACATGCCAATGAAGAGTGCTGGACTACTTTAGCAATAGTCTGCACAGAGGAAAATGAAACATCTCCCATTTATTCATACAATGAAAAAAAGGAAGTTACAACTACCCAACAGCACACAGATATCCCTTCAGAAAGTTGCCAAATAGCACTTCAGCAAAGCATGCAATGATAATTTAGAGAAGCTACCATGAACCTAGATAACCTTTCAAATCCATTTATCACAGCAGTTACATTTCTCATTTCAAGGCAAGTGACAGATAATAAATACAGATCAAAGGAAGCCTGTCCATACATAAAAAGTTGTATTAAATGAAAAATTGATTCACAAAATAGCATTATATATTTTATAGTCTCTTCAAGGCCCCTATTTAAAAACTGAGCTTTGTTTTCTACATTTAACTTTAACAGCTATTATATCACATAGCTATAACCCTTGGGAAAAAAAAAAAAAACACAGATTAAAGACCTGTAGTAACTAGAGATGGCTCCAATCACATTCCAGAAGCAGGATGTAAATCTTAAAAGATTCCAAGGACATCTAAAATGAGATTTCCATTGGGAAACATAAGCAAATGCTTTAGTTAAGAAAATTCATGCTAGAAATCAGATTCAGTAAACATCTTCAGCCATCCTGCTGAGCACATGCAGACATTTTAGATTTCTTTTTCTGAGGTGCAAGAGAGCAATGCATCTTCCCATCAGACAAGAGGCATTCCTGGTGCTTCAGATGGTGTAGCTGGGAAAAGCCACAGCCCTGGACTTTGGATGCAGATTGTGCCACTCTAGGACAATGTTTTACTCCAGGTCTGATGCATAGCCAGCTCCTTGACAGCAACACCATGTCCTTGTTTCTTCTCCATTTTGTGATCTCAGGCCATGACTCCCACAGGTGATATTCACAGTTGCCCTTGGTAGGTTTATCAGGAGAAAATGTCAGAGACAAGTCCTATCAAAGAGAGACAAAAGCCCTTGCTGTGGGGAGGAGTGAAGGAGAAGTCAGATGGATGACACTCACACAGAGTGGCCAAGACTTGACAGATGTGTGGATGCAGTCACTCCTGCTGCTCTTAGGACAAAATAAACAGTGGTGCCCCTGACCACCACACACAACCCACTTGCCAGTCCTTTGCAATCCACCAGAAATTGATAGTAATCGGGTTTTTAAATCATGAGGATTTAGGGTTAAAAATAAAATTAAGCTTAGTAGGCCCTGAAAAAAAATAAATACCCTAGGTACATGGAAACCTTGTACCTTGCTAGAACTGCACCTGTGTAGCTAGTACATGATGAATGATATAATTTTTAAATGTGATGATTGTTTAGTAATTAAATATAATTACTGTTTTGTCATAAGAATAATAATGAGAAACTGTGGTCAGGGGCCTAAGAAACATCACAAGAAACTCATGTCAATGTATACAATAAAACAATATAAGTTTAATAATTAATATGTAAGTTATATAACAATAGAATATAAAATATATTCAGCTTGAAAGCCACGTCAGAGTCAGATTTGGGTCTGTACCCTTTATTCCCAGAGCTCTCAATAAAAGCACCTGCATATAATCATATCCCATGATTATGTGCATTCCAGAATGCTAACAAAATGAGTGACAACAGTGTTATTTTCACCTTCTGCAGCAAGTTCTGGCCAACCTGGCTCCCACATGCAAAACTGTTTTCTTTTTGTACCTGAGAGGAAATATGGATTTTCTAGAGAGCTGAAGTCTAAAATTTGGCCATCATTGCAGATTTTATACCTTACATTTTTGGCTATTTGACCCCTTCCATTCCTACAGTAAGAGTTGAAAAGTTACCTCAAAATTGCAGAAGCTGAAGGAGGGATTTTGCATCCCCTAATATCTTACAGATGTTCAACTGTAAAATTTGTACACAGTTTGTTTGAAAGCTATCATTATTTTAACAGAATTTTTTTAATTATAAGTATCACTTTTCCACTTAATTTTTCTTGATAATTCACTCCTTGGACATATGACAGAAAATTTTAAATGTTCCATCCATTCCAATGTTTATGCCTGAAGTTTTGGTAGAGTTTGCAATGCATGGAGCAAAATCCTAGCTTCTAATCTAGAAAAAAATATTAAAACTCTATACAAAACTATATGAAAATTCTATAGCTTGTCAGAAGAGCTTTATACAAAAATAGCACTTCTACAGTTTCTTCTGCATCTGAAAGGCTCAGTCAGAAAAACATTGCTTAGGTATAGAAAATACTAATAAAGCAAAGCCAGGAAACAGGAGAAAATATGCATGTAGAGGTGAGGAAAATCACAATTTTTTTCCTGTAATGCCATGAGAGAAATGGGGAAAGAAATGGCAGTACTTTAGGACTAGTTACTCTGTCCCTGTGCTGGCAACACACAGCATAAAACAATGTTAATTTGTCTCTGCTGGGGTTCACAGGTTTGAAGATAAGCTACAGCAAGGAGACTCTAAACATACTTTCCTCTTTTAATATCTAATCTAAACCTGCATTCTTTTATTCTGGTATCATCTCATTTAAAAGGGCATAAAATCACTATGCCACTCCCCAAAAATATCCCCTAGCATTTCTCACAGTGCTAACTCCTCAAAAATTAACAATCTAACACTGCATTGAGGATGGGAGCTTGAGCTAACTGCCACCTCCCCATCCACTCTGACAGGAAGGCAATGCAGAATCTGTCTTTTTGCAGAAGGCATAGGCACTTTACTGACAGGATAACAGAACAAAGCTTCCATCTGCATCCCATTACAGGTGCTGTGCTGACATTTATAAATTAACTCCTTTGCTTCTTTCATTTGGAATTGCTCTTTTAAGGACAGCAGTAAAATATAGATGACTCCCAAATAAAGGACATTGTATCATTTTAGATACATAATGAATAATGGACAAGGAATACTACGCTTTGTATGAAGTTCAATAGTAAAATAAGTAATCATTTCAAAACACCAGTGCAGAATAAATCCAGTTCTTGGATTCTTAAGAGAGTGAACCTCAGTACCATCAAACCAAACAGCTGGTATCACTGCTAGCTAGCAAGGCTAAAGCTGGGTTTACCTTTTTCCTGTACATAACTTTTCTTGCAGCAGCTGCAAGTGGTGATTTTAATTAATGCTGACTGTTCATTATTCCAAGTCTTAATTTTGCTAAATTTTAGACACTGGTTAATAATTATTAAGAGGACAATAAGTCTGGTACACCCTAATTTAGAAGTGCTTGACCTTGTATTTTAAACCCACTCTCATTATAATGAACTTGAGCAAGTAAAGCCAATTTATGATGGTCAAAACTCTGCACAGCTACTTCAATTACACAACTGCCAGATTCAGAAAGTCTTGACTGAATAAATTTAATACTACTAGCCCAAGGCTATCAAAGTAGCTAATATCAGAATCACCAATAGATTACAAAAGTTTTATGCCTCCAACATCATTATCCATCCACTAATTTTTATTAAATAGTTTTAATTCAGATTCTATTTCTATGATGCTGACTTCAAGCATTAGTTATGCTTTTGATGTCAGGTGGTTATGGAGCAAAACTCTCCTAACTGCAGGCAAATGGAACAGTTACCTGTCAATGGTAGTGTAGAATACTACAGAGAACATTCAGCTCAGCTCCAAACCTACAGTTTACTCAGGTAATGCTTCAAATACTGTGGCTGGTTCATCAATCATGCGAGGTTCAAAACCAGAAAATTAAATTTAATATATTAAAGAATTAGTTAGGTACAACAGGGACAGGCTCCAGAGAAAAGGAAAAAAAAAATCTGTTTGCTGTTAGAGTACATTCCCACATTTTCTCTCACTACTTGCATAGGAAATCTTATTCCCTCCCAGATGTTCAGACTATGATGCTCTGGGATTTCACACTATTACTGAGTCTGGTGGATCTATCAGCCAGAAACCCCCTCCAAATACAGGAAGGCTTATCCTACCAATTTTAAAATCTGCAATACAGACAGGAAACATTAATATCAGGCTAAAAGAAATCAGTAATGTCTACATTTCTAAACTGAACTGCTTATGTTAAAATCCTTACCAAGAGAAATTGATGTAGGCACTGATATTAACCATTTTAAAGCCACATTCTTTCTTCTGGGAGAAAAACCTATATATAGTGATCATTTTTAGAATTAGGTACATACTAAAAAGCAGAATTTTTTTTATTAGCAAGGCAAATGTAGCCAGCAAGATTCTGGATGGAAAGGAGCAGCAGCACCTGGGAATTCGCAGAGCTGAACTGCTGAGATACAAGTGACTGGAACAGCAGTGTGAATACCTGCCCATTCCTTTCTCAAGTGACTTGAACATGTCTGTTCTGGTGAATATGAATTATTTATGCTTCATCCATAGTTTGTTATAGCAGTTGTTAAGTAAGCAGACAGTTATGAAAGGTTTAAATTCACAGAAAAGGAGCATGACTAATCCTCATAGGAAAACCAGGTTTGAGGACATCCAACTGATTGTGCACCCACTGAAATAGGATTAAAACAAGAAGAAATCTGCATGAAGATTCAAGCTGCAGAAATACTAACACTTCTCTGCATAATCTACATGTACATGCATGCAAGAAGACCTGCAGAGAGAAAAGACCTATAACTACAGTGATGGTTTAATTTGATTTTACAAGCAATAGAGATAATCTTTGAGTATCCAGACAGTGGCGCGATTCATATGGACATAACACACTGAGAGTACACACATGCTTACATAGCTCCAGAAGGTCATCCCTACTTTATACCATTAGGCCAGGATAGCTTCTATTTGGTGCCCAACCTCTTTTGCTCTGCTAGATAAAATCAACTTAAATCCAAGATCTTAAAGCACTTTATAAAGTCATTATTTCAACTCAGATGTAGAAGATAGGACTAAACTCATGCAGTGGGTTTCAAGTCTTTAATCACACACAACTAACCATACAACCCTCCATGCAACTCTGAGAAAGAATCATAAAATTATTTTGATTGGAAAATACCTCTAAAATCATCTAGTCCACCATTAACTTAATGCTGTAAAGTCCTACTACTTAACCATGTTTTTAAGTGCCACATTTACATGTATTTTACATACCTCCAGGGATAGTGACTCCATCACTTCCCTGGATAGTCTGTTCCAATGCTCATCAACCCTTTCAGTAAGGAAATTTTTCCCAATATCCAGCCTAAACCCTGCTGGCACAACCTGAGCCTATTTCTTCTTCTCCTATTGTCTGTTCTCTTGAGAGAAGAGACCAAACCTCACCTGGCCACAACTTCCTTTCAGGAAGTTGTAGAGAGCAATAAGGTTTCCTCTGAGCCTCCTTTTCTCCAGTCTAAACATCTCCAGCAACTTGTCAAAGGATTTGTGCTCCAAACCCTTCCCCAGCTCCATTGCCCTTCTCTGGACACTCTCCAGCACCTCTATGTCTTTCTTGAAGTGAAGGGTCCAAAACTGGACACAGCACTCGAGGTGTGGCCTCAGTGTCCAGCACAGGGGGACAATCAGTTCCCTGGTCCTGCCGGCCACATCTTGGCTGATACATGCCGGCATGCCTTTGGCATGCTCCTGAAATCCCAGTTAGCTTCTTCGAGTTGCACTCTCTGCAAGCAGGAGATTCACTTCGGAAAGAAACCACTAGAGGTCAGGCGGGATATAACCATGGCCACACTGCTCAGCGTGCCATTAGCAAGAGAAATCAGGGACCAGAGTGATACTCACACTTTGAAAAAGGGCTATTTTTCATACCAGGAAGCAAAACTGTCCTCTTGAAAACAGATACATGCAAGACAGATCACATGCACTGGTATGAAATTATCAGAGAGGAAACAGTTTTATTAGACAGGAAAAAGGTGTGCAGGTAAATATGGGCACTCTATATAAACTAAAGTTGTTCACCGTAAACACAGCTGCTGAACAAACACTCAAAGTGCTCAAATCTACCCAAAGTTTACTTATTTACTGTATCTTCAGCTGCCACCTTAAACAGGTTTTCCACAGTGCTTTCATTGCACAAAGGTGTGTCTGAACAGGACATTATGTAGAAAAACACTAACACTTTTTCTCCTCTGAATGAGAACTGCAGTCCCAGTCTTCAAATAAATGTAGAATATCATACTGAAATGAGCACAGCTGTTCAGCATCTGCTTTCCTGAATCTCCCAGTCAATTATCACTGTTCTGGTTATCTCCTCAGGGAGATCTAGTCCTTCAGTGGAAAGGAATGAGTCAAGATCATGGGTGACCACTCCCTGTCACAAAACCGGTGGCACTACTCAGTGGGAAAGCTGACATGCAGCTGCCACAGCCCCCTTGAGCATCACAGGTTTTCCTGGCCACAGGAAAAGTACTACTTATGTCAAAAGTATCCCTTCTCTCTGATACAGATACTCATAATCCCCTGCATCCTCTACACGGATGCAAGCTCAAAGGCTAGGTGGCATTATGTACTTCAGAGAATTTCCTCAAATAATCAGGTTTCTTTCTCCCCTGTGCCACTTCACTACCTGGTGCACTCATCATCCTTCTTTATTTGCAGCTATGTGCTCTAACACTCCTATATTTCCTGGAAGCTTATTTCCCAGGAAACATTCAAAATAATTCCACCAACACTGACATTAAGGTAGGCTTAGTTAACAAAAAGACAACTACAATAGCTTTTGTTTGTTTACTCACTTGCAAATAGCTATATTTATTTGATCATCCATCATATCTTCAGTGAACAGAAGAAATGATTGAAAATTCAGTGATATTTCCTAAGCTTCACATCTGACTGGATCGCCTACATTTCTAATTCAGTATAGACCTGTAAATCTATATTTGGTGACACCTGGCTCTGAGAGCCCTGTCAAAACCAGCACATCCAGCAGAAATATCACTTAATTCAAGTTAGCCAAAATGTGTATAGGTATTTGCCATCTACTAGACTGTAAGATAGCTGTCTGAAGTGCCTACCTAAGTCCTTAAAGGTATTAGGCAAAAAAACAAACAAAAAATTTACATGTACTTGCCACAATATGATGGGAAATAAAGAGAAAACATGCAAACATATGTTACTCATTAAAAGAATCAGCTAATCTTTTAATACTTACCAATTTCTGACAGCCCATGTCATCTATAACAGATAAAATCTTCTATTTATCTGCTCCAATGTCAGAACCAAACTTACACAAAGCAGAAAAAGCTGGGAACCCTTCTGTTCTGATTTATGCTTGAATAGACACACAAAAAATAATGCCCAATTGCTGCCTGTAACAATGCAAAGTTGTTTCTGAAACTGTGGCTAATAGTGACTTGATTATTTGCCTCTTACCACTATGAACAGCATCTACAGAAGCAAACCTCTGTAAAAGTGCTACTGAGGTCTGCTCTGGTTCCTGTGTCCCCACACATTATATGCAAGTGCCTTTCCTGTTTTAATACTTCTAAACCATATACATAGCCAAAATCCATGTATAATTCAGTTTCCTTATATGAAAAAAAAGCACCCCTCAAAAAAAACCCAAAAAAATGAAATAGAAGGCCAATTGTTCATCAGTTTCCACAGAGAAGAGGAACAAGGAAACACACAGACATAGGAAAAGTAATTCTTTTTCTCTTATTTGTATTTTACCTCCACTGCTAGGTCCTGAATTTCACACTGCACAGCAGCTAGAAATTAGAGAGTAACACCTGGTGGATAGAGAGAGAAATAAATGTCACATCTCTGAGCACAGGCTTTATTGTTACCATGTACATAACATAATCTGCAAATGCCCTTCAAATAGGAACACTGAGAAAACACTAAATACTCAATCAGGTGCCATTAGTGATTCTGCAAGATAAGGAAGGCCATTCCAGAAAGAGGGAACAGATTCAGGATGAAGCATACACAGCATGTGTTGGTTTATCCAGAGCGGCTGTATTAGCATACTACTCCTATACTCCATCCCCTCTGGCAGAGAGAGAGAGAAGGCACCACCACAAGAATAGTGACAGAGCACCTAAGCATATTGGCTGGATGGAACAAAGCATGGATAAGAAGTGGCTCTGCCAATTCATGGGGGATGAGCAGAAAGCTTTAAGATTATCTATAGCTGCAGAAATATTCCAGGCATAGGACTCTCCCCCTCCTCTCCCATGTTCAGACTTTATAACTTCATCTGCTAAGGAGATAAAAGTATCCTATTAGCACAAGGTTGGTTAACTGAAAGTACAAATAAACCGTGAGAATCAGGAGGAGCTACCATAGCCAGTCTTTTCCACTATTGGGCATACTGCAGGCACTTTGGGAGGCATGAGATAGCACAGAGCTGAGGCACATGAGCTGGCTCCACTGCTCCAGCCAGGCATCTCCTAGGACAAGAAAGAGCAATGCAGATGTTTTTGTGCAAAGGGAACACAGTGGTAGAGAGCTGCAGTCTGTTAACAGTGGTGATGGCTGTATCCTGTCACTACAAACATCAGCAGCTGTGCTTCTGGAGTGTGACACACACCACAGGAGCAACCTGACAGAACACACAGAGCATTACTTAGCTGTTCTCTTGAGATACTTCTGCAGTATTCCCACATACAGTGTTGGAATAATGAATGCTACAGATCTGCCAGGGCCTTCAGTAACTGCGCTATTAAGGTGAAAGATAAAATTTTAAGCCATTTTAATTTAGGATGGTATTTAGTCCTTCCAGCTGCCTGCTCAGACTGTGGAGAATGCAGCAAAAACATTCCTTGGGAGGATATAAGGGGCACAACATTGCTCCAGACTGTACTGTACCAGAGATGCACTCCAAACAGCAAAACATTTCATAATCCATACAACCAATGCAGCAAGATGAATATACACCCACCCCAGGAAGCTATTCCCTTCTGCAAAAGGAGGCACAAACTCTTACATAAATAGATTATGGTAAGAGCATTATCACAGTTCTGCCTCTGATAATATAAAGGGATAGCCCATGCATTAAACAGGAAATGCACAAGAGAAAAATATGGAAAGAGAGGAAGGAAGGAAAAAAGATTTTAAAAAACCCAGCTGTAGCTTCAAAGTAAGGAAAAGGCTGAGTAAAAATAGATACTAAGTAATTATGGTTAGCTGAAAAACCTGGAGAATTCTCAAGCACAGCATTTTTTTGTTTATATAACCTCTCAGATTTTTACAGGAAAAACACAACTGGCAACACAACTGAAATATAAATGACATAAGAATACGGTTAGTTACTGTAAAACAAGAATATTTTCATTAATGTAGAGATCAAAACCTTTTCAGTACTGTACCACAAAAAAGAATTCATAGAGTGGCTTTGGTCTTTCTTGCATCTGTTTCCAAACATATTTATTTTTTTAATCAAAGAGTCTCAAAAAGCAGGATCTTTGTGAAGGAATTTGTGAACCTACTTGTCAACAAAGTATCCTAGCTATTTTTGTTTTTCCAAAGGCAAGTAATAACTGTAACTGATTTCTTAGACTTGCCTATTCTGCATCTCAGCATATGACTGTCAGGAAAAAACACATCAATATCTGCAATATTTTTCACTGATATAGGATTCTTCATCTGAGATTCTCAAGGCTCTCCACAACTGTAGAAAAGTATTGGATAGTGGATGGGAAAATGAAGGCATAGAAAATGATGGCTGAACCAATAGAGTCTCCCTGAGGCACTCCGAGTGTGACTGTTATTGCTTGTTGCTCACCACCAGTGAACAAGGCAAAATCCAATAGAATAAGGAATTTACTGTCCTTGCCCTTTTAGTTATAAAGAAATACATTGGTATAGTCAAAATATTTCTCAAAGTATCAAACTATATAAACTATAGACTACATAAATTATATATCAATTAGAACAAAGATATATAACCAAATGAGGGGTTTTTTTTGTAATTTTGGGGATTTTTTTTGATTGGTTGGGGGGCTTTCAGATTTTGGGTTGGTTTTTTATCTTCTGATGCTTATAGGACAACCAGTATAGCTGTGACGAGCCTACACAAAAACAGGACCACACTGTTCAGAAAATGTACATCTCAGGGTGGAACCCCAAGTGTTACCTCAGTGGTTCCCATTTGATTATGATACTGAGTGGACTATGAACATAAAATTTTCATCACTGTTTTCAAATGCACCAATATTAAATCCCCTACATATAATCTGTATATTTAATTTGGATATTCTGAACTTAAAAACTTTTGGTTTGATTAAAGCAGATTTATTCCATATCTTATAATCAAAACCTCTGTTTTCTAGAACAATGATGGCTTACAGTATACATGCAGACTATACACACTGCAGAGCTCCAGACAGTGCTTAATACACTTAAAATATGAAACTCTTTCAAAAATAGCCAGCAGTCAATGTCTCTCCCATCAGCAAAATCTTGCCACCATGAAAGGGTCTCAGAAAATTAAGAGTAAGGAAACCATAACACATGATGAAGTACATAGCTCATGAGTAGAAAACTGCAAGATCTAGCAGATCTAGCAAGCAAGAGATGCTGAGGCAGCTTCCTTGAAACGTTTAGACATTTTCTTGTTTTTTGCCCCTACTTCTGGTATCACCCAACCTCTCCAGTCCTTCTTTCACCCAACATATAAATTAGACATATTTATGTTCACTTTCCAAATGCAACTTTCACACAAACACCTTTCCTGAATTAGGCTAAAAATACACGCATAGGTGTAATATTTTTTTTCTCAATGGCCACCGTTTCCACAAAAGACAGAATTTTACTATCCAATTCTTCCATAAAGAGTTGGGAATTCCCAGTTTTCTAAGTGCTTGAAAAAATTCTAGAATGTCACTTAATGTTACTCTAGGCAACTGAGAAAATGCAATAATAATTTCTTTCCGTTTAGCTGAAAAAAAATCACATTGGTTTCACTTTCAGTAGTCAGTTGTTTATTGCTTTAACAATGAATACTGCAAGGGAAACGATGTTGTTACATTTCCTCTTTGTTAGTATCAGCCCCTAATGCATCCAACTCTCATCTGCTTACTAGCAGAAGATTTCACCTTTGTCAGCACTGCAAAGCCCAAGCTGTTGTGGAAAAAAACCCAAACTGCAACCTGTTCAGCCTCTGACCCCATCAGCAAAGCTTGGGGCTAAGTTCTGATTGTGATGCTCAGCCATCCTGAACAGCCCCCTGCTTTGGAACAGAGATGTGTTGATACAGCCAGCAAGGCACGGCTAAATACCCTGATACTTAACCCTTCATTTCAAACGTTTCCTTGAAGGCAATTCCAGCCTCTAAAAGAAAATCAGGGACTGACCCTTTTTTAGTTATCCCCTGCAAGGCTGCAGCACTTCCCAGGGTAAAAGAGATATGGACATGTTGGATGGAGCCCATTAGAAGATAACCACGATGATAAACTGACTTCAACAACTGACATGTGACAAAAGCTCAAAGGAATTGGCTCGTCCAGCCCTGAGATGACAAGGTTAAGGTAGGCGAAGATAGCCATAAGATCCCCCTAGCACATAAGACTACAGAGAGAAGATAGAGCCAAATACCCTTGAAGAGATAGGTATAGGATAAGAAGCATGAAATAAAAAGTTACAGCAATGAAATTGGGACTGGAACGAAGGACTTTGTTTGTTTTGTGTAAGCAGTTAAACATCAGAATAAACTACCAGAAAAAGCTGTGGTTTCATCACACTTCAAGATATTCAGAACTTGACTGGCTACCCTGAGCAGCCATATATAAATTAGCCCTGCTTTAAGCAGGGATTAGATCAGGTATAAGCTCCAGGGGTTCCTTCCAACCTAAATTATTTTGTATTGCTGCAATTTTATGACTTTGACTTAGAGAAATAACAAAGATCATTTAAAAAAATACTTATTTGAACTTCTATTTCCTATGACTCAATCTTGAAAAGATAAAAAAGGTTACAGAAATAAAATGCAACTTGTATTGTGTGAGGGTACAAAGATTTTAGCTTGTTTTAGTCACAGAGAACAGAATAATGTAACAGCATCTTACATGCACACTCTTATAAATAAAAGACACAGTATACCACAGTATATCACATGTTGCAGTTAAGACAGCCATAACACACAGAGTATCACAACACAATTTCAGAAGGCTTTAAGCGTTTTTCCAAACAGAGTAACACCATACCTCATCAGAAGACGTCAGGCATCACCCCGTACAGAGCAACACCACATCACTTCAGAAGGCTGCAAGCATCAGCCAGCCTTCCTCTTTAGCCCAACCTTTTATACCCTGACCTTACCTGCATTGCACCTGTGTGCCCTCTGTTCCCTTTGGTGGTTGGTCAGTGCACCTGGGCCCTCCATGGCTCATTACCTTCAATATGATTCACCTGCTTTTCACAGCTGCAGCCTATTGGGGATGAGGCTCTGCTGCTGCCCCACTCCCACTTACCACAAACTGTGTGCCTACAGCAGCACTTAGATGGGAAATAAACAATGAAAACTATAATAACGAAAGAAAATAAACCTACAGCCAAAAGAGATTTGTACTCTGTGTTAATTAATAAATAAATCCAGCCTGGTCATGTATTATGGGTCAAACTTCTAAACCATTATTCATCTTCTGATTTGGCTGAAAGTATTTGTCAACACTGAATCATCCCTTGGTTTAGTCTTCAGAGCCAGCCCCTTGTTTAGCAATTGCTAATTGTGTTAACTATACAGTGCCCAAGAAAAAGGCATTTCTATTCTGTGGGAACACACATTTCCACTTCCTCACCCCCAAAGGCTGGGCCCAAGTGACTTTCTGAGGCCCAGACTCACTGGGATTCATGACCAAGCACCAAAGAACTGGTGGTGTGTGTCTGACCTTGTGTGCTTCCCCTCCTGCTTCAAGTCCAGCAATGAATACAGTCAATAATTATTGGGTTTCCCTGCCTGCAAGCCTTGCTTGACCTTGGGAAACAAAAAAAATAACTCTTCTTTACCTTTCCTTTCCACTCCCTCTTCCTTCAGTATAAACATGCTAATAAACAGAAAGAAAATAAATTGTTCAATTTTCACCTGTCATTTCCAGATCTCTTGTGTCAGTTTCATAACTTTATCTGGGCTGCTATCTGGCCCCTTTATTATTTTCTCCTCAACAGGCTGAGTTCTATATGATGGTATTTTATTTTACTGCTTGGCTGCTGTTGCTGAACTAACAGCTGTTGTGTATGAATTGTTCGGAATTACACAAAGGGAATATATCAAGTATGAGATCAAACTTGTGTTTTTAAATCAAACCTGCAATGGGACCAATATGTGTTCAAGTCTCCCTCTTGGATTTTTATGTTGTTTGTTCTTTGGGTTTTGTTGGCTTGGTTTGGTTTTTTATGTGAATAGCTGAATTAATTAGATTATCTTTTATGCTAGACTGTGTACTATATTTATGATTCATACAAGCGGATACATTATAGAATACCAATAGTGTATAATGAACTGCAACAATGAATTCCAATTTATTTACTAAAACAGATTGGGACTCTTTAGCAGTAAGGTAGGACTTCAACACAGAGTTTAACCGAAAAGCAGAAAGTTGCATTCTATCTCAAAGGGGCAGAAAAGGCGCAGTTCATTAATCTAGCAGCCTCTCTCCACTTTAACTCATTATCATAGAATCATAGAATGGTTTGGGTTGGAAGGACTTTAAAGATATATCTAGCTCTAAGCCCTGTGCCATGAAAAGAGGCAACTTAAATTAGACCACATTGCTTCAAGCCCTATCCAGTTTGGTCCTGACACTTCCAGGGATGGGGCACCTGTTAACTTCCTTAGGCAACCCATTCCAGTGCCTCACAACCCTCACAGTAAGGAAATATTCGTAACCTGTGTGTTTTCATCCTGTCTCCAGCCACCTGGAGGAGTTCAAGGGAAGCCTGGATATGCACTCGGTGCCATGGTCTGGCAGACATGGTGGTGCTGGGTCTCAGGTCAGGCTGGATGATCTCAGAGGCCTTTTCCAACCAAACTATTCTGTGGTTCAGGCTGGCTACAGGCACTGCAGAGCAGCTCCAGCTCCAGGGGTGTTTGGGATGCTGTTTGCCAGGGGGGATTAGGCAGAGCAGCTGCCTGTTGGCAGACAAGCCTGAGTCACAAAACAGGCTGCATGTTCCATACGCAAACCATGTGGCTTCGTTAAACAGATGCAACCGCTGAGTGCCAACATACTAATTAACCACCACATCCTTCCTTTCATGTCTCCCCGCCGCTGCTTGGGAAGCATTACGATAATTACCCGCAGCTCATAGCCTCGGGGTTTGCAGAACAGCTATTCTGGCACGTGGTTCCCGCAGCGGGACCGGACGGCGAGGGCGGGTCCCGCGTCCCGGCCGCGTCCAGCACAGCTCGGCACGGCTCGGGCCCGGCGGGCCCGGCCCGGGCCGCGTCTCCACGGCAACCGCGGGGCCCGGGCGGGGCCGCGGGGCTCAGGGCGCATGCGCGGCCCTCCCTGCCCGCGGTATCCGGGGCAACGCGGGGACGCCGGCGGCACGCGCATGCGCCCTGCGCCCCGTGTGCCGCCGTCCCGCGTGGGCGTCGCGGCGGAGTGGGGGGGCCGGGCGCGGGCACCGGAAGCGGAAGCGCGGCCGCGCGCGAGTGAAGCCGCTCCTCGGCCCGGCGGGACCGCCCGCGCTGCCTCGTGCCCGGCCCCGCCCCGCGCTGCCCGCGCGCCTTCCCGCGCTGCCCCGAGCCCGGCCCCGCCCCGCCCGGCAGCCGGGGAGGGGCTCCCGCCGCCCGCGCCGCCGCCCGCGCTCCCGGCTGCCGCCGCCGCCGGCCGCTCGCCGCCTCGCCCGCCGCGATGTCCGACAAAGAGTTCATGTGGGCCCTCAAAAACGGAGACTTGGATGAGGTGAAGGACTACGTGGCCAAGGTAGGAGGAGGAGGGGTGGATGGATGTGCGCGCAGCCCCCGGGATGGGGCCTGGGCGGGTACGGGCGCTCCGCGGCCGTGGGCTGAGCTCCGTGCGGAGCTGAGCGCCCCCTCCCCCTCCGCGGGGCCTCTGGGTTCCTCGGCTTCCTCCTGCTCTGCTGCCCCGCCGCTGGAGTTGGTCCGTGCCACTGCGGGAAACTTAATGGATTGGCAGCTGGGATCGCGGTCCCGCCTCGCTGCTCTTGTGTGGACTGGTGGCCTCGGTTTGGTTATCGCTCCGCTCTGCGCCTCGGGGCTCATCCTTAATAGGGTGATGCTAAGCTACCGGGTGTGCTGGGGCTTAATTCATTAACCTTCTGGGAAGTGTATTGGGACATAGGGCGAGTGCTGCGGGAACAGCAGACACCTGTGTGATGGCGGAACAGTCATCAGGTACATGGCACGATTTGAAAGCTGCATTCTGTCCTCATTTGCCTTCTCTTGTCACTGAGGTTTGTGGGAAAAGTACACAAGGGCGACATTCTGCTTCAGTGAATCCTTACTGTTCAGAAATACTGTCTGGGAACTGTTGCATCAGAGCAGAGGTGTACATCTAATTTACTTGTAATTATTTAGTTCTCCAAACAAGTTAACGATTGTCTTTGCGAGCTGACACATGCTGACACAACTTGCCGTGATGATTTAAGTTCTTTCTACTCCAGTTGTCAACTTTCAAACTCGTAGTGGTCCTGGCAAAAAGAAAACTGTGCAAGTACTTCCAGCTGCTTTAGTGCAAAGTCCAACAGCTTAACCTGAATAGTCTTCTCTGACAGCTCCAGCTAAGCTTCTGGACTTTGCATCAAAGTGGCTGTGCACTCACATGCTCTGCCTATAAAGTTCTAGAGGAAATAACTGGGAATAATGCAATTATCCTACTTCAGCTGTTTGCTAAGGGTTGTGTACCTGTGTCTGTGTAACAAAGTTGGGTAATACATTGGTGTGTCTAATATCTTCTCAGATTTGGAGACTTGCAGAGTGTGTCAGCAGCATATTTGGATTTTTTCAACAGCTTTTAAATGGTTTCCATGTCTAGAAAATTCACTGCGTGCTAGTAATTATTGTATCCTTGTGTATCTTTTGCTGAGGCAAAAGCTTTAACACTTCGGCAGTGTCTTGGTTCGGTTTCTATCTACAGGTTCACTGCAGTGGTAATTAGAAAGCTTTTTTGGTATTTCCACTCTTCCTGAGTGGCACTGCAACTCGTGTAGCAAATGGATTTATGTGATTACTCTTCATCTGCTTTAGTGCCGAGTCAAATATTTGGTTCCATCTGCTTGAAAGAGGCTTGAGCTAGCCTGGATGCTGCTGTAGTAAAGAGGCTGAAGGCTATCATCTAACTGCACTAATGTGTCAGAAATCCTTAAAAAAGAGAGATACTCACTGGGGTTCGAAGATTAATGTAAAAAGAGCCTGCAATCCTTGAGCACTCTTACATTGTAGAACTGCTTCTAATGTAGAAGCTGAATAAACTCTGGGTGTTTTCTGTTGGTTTGTGATCTAATCTTATTCTTACTTTTCTCACACTTGCAAGTATGTGTTGTGTCTTCAGTTGTTAAACAACCTACAAGAAGTTAAATGTTTTCAATCCTTTTTGTTTCTTTGACAGACTAGTGGGCTAGTAAACTCTTAGGCTGGTTTTCCTATGGAAACAAAACTTATACAAGCAGATTTTGGCTGATCCTCATCCTTCCGAGTGGTTTGTAAATTTTTCTAATTTTTAAGTTTTACAGAGGTGCAAGTAGGTGGGTTTTGGTAAGGTAAATGAAATAGAGAGGGTGTCTTCAGGGGAGAAAAGAGTACACGAATGAGTTTCTGTTTTCCTGTCCAACAGGAAATGCACGTTGAGGAGGGGCAAGAGAAGTCCGTAAGTCATCTGAATGTAGGAGAAGCCTTAGCTGGAACTTCACATTCTCAGTTCTGAGATTAATGAAATATGTGAAGGCAAATCATGCTTTGGTAGTTTTAGTTCTCAGGAAAGTATTTGTTCTGTGCTCTATGTTCTTTCTGACTTTCTTCCTTATCAGTTATGTGGCTTCTGCTCCCCGCTGCTTTCCTGCTCTAAGTATGATTTAATGTTCAGGAATTTTACTTACATAAACTTTGCAGTGGCAGAAATTTCCTCTCCCTGTAATAGGGGAGGCAGTCATATATCTTAGTCTTCATCTTCATAAAATTCTTCCCTGTCTGTCTTCCTGAAACTTTTGTTTCTTGTTCTAGTCTTGTTTCCTCATTATTTATTTGGAAACAATACAGCCTTTAACAGTGATCTTGCAATTATCACATGAAGGGTTTGACCTCTGATTTTGTTTCGTATCTGAATGGCAGTGCTTGAAAAATGTTAACTAGATGGGCCTGGATGCTCTTAAAAAAAAAAAATAATATAAATGGATGTTATCAGTGGGACTGTAGGAGTTGAACTCCCATAGTTAGACCGGACTTTTCTTCACTTGTGTGTAATAAGCTGTGGAGGTTCTGTCTGTGGAGTCATAAGTATATATATATATTTTTTTTTTTTCAATCTGAAGTTTGGCTAGTAAGTAGCAAGAAGAATGTGAATATTTCTGCCACTTCAACAGTTCCTGGACACAAAGAAAGGATATAGAAACAGAGGCAAGGGTCTCCATTTGCATTATATGTTTTTCTACATAGGGATTTTGCATTCTCCTGCAGGTACTTTATTCAGGAAAAAGACTGTCCACAGAAAGAGTAATTCTGAGGGGTGGCAATGAAAGGTTTAATGCCAAATGATACTGCTCTGTTGCTTAGCAAAAAAGATCTCAGTGTTGCCAGTCTGCATTTGAAAGATACTGGTGGCTTCTATTTGATGAAAATATGAAAGATTATTTTTATAGTTTGAATAGTCTTGTAAGACTTCTTTTTGTTTGTAAGAGACGTCATATTAGTGTCTGCATTTCTTAACTTGCAACAGTGTCATCTTTATGGTAAATGTAAATTTCACCTGGAATACTGTATCTAGTGTGTTAAGCCAGGAAGTACAATGTCAGCTATTTTTATGATTGCTAGATTAAAAAGTCTAGTCTTTGTTCTTTGATCTCTTCCTTTTTAAAATAGCTAGCATATGTTAGCTTCAGAGATGCCTACAGGAATCTAAATGGATTGAAGGAATTCTTCACTCTTCCCACGTACATCCACTCAAATTTTTAAAATTCCTCAGGAAAGTAGAAACTTCCATGGGAGCAACTGAATCAAATGTTCAGTTTAATGGGTGAGGAGGACCCACACAACCTACCTCCCTCAAGGTAGGGAGTGGGTTAAAAAGTACTAGTTAGAAGATGAGCAAGTTGTATTAAGCCTACAGAATTTCTTAACATTAATG